>NC_134208.1:178498161-180973822 GCF_965140235.1 Caretta caretta | reverse complement strand
TCTAGCAACACAAATTATTTAAAGGCTAGACTATTACATTGTTCATCTACAGTTAAAATGTCAATAGTGTAGGGATTCTTCCACTGACCTCTCACTTGCATCAGTTACATAGATTGACACAGCAATGCCATTTTGAAGCAACAACCTTTTAGTACAATAGCTCAGTAAGTGTAAATGATTATTAAAGGTATATTAAATGACTTAATCTGACAGGAAATAGTCTGCACTGAAAAAGGTTATTTTTTTCCTGAGAAAAGGAAAACACTTTGCCTCAGTCAGACAGTTTGTTTGTCAATTTAGTCAACAATAAGAAAAACAGTGTCTATATTTTGAAAAAGCTAACATGAAATACAACAAAATATCAAGAACTGTAATAAAAATGAGAATATAAAAATCAAACAGATGCACCTGTAAAGAAAACAAAGATGAATGAAGGAAGAACTGAGTTAATACTCTGTTGTGACATATTTCTCTCTCCTACTTATTTCTCCTGAAATTTTAACAACAGTTAACAGGTGTACAAATTAAGTAGGAGATCAAACATAATAATAACCCTTGAACATATAAACAATGCCAGGGGGTTGTGTTTCATTTTGTTTCTTCGAGATCTGAAAACTTTGCTTTGTTCCCTAAATATATTTAATAAACAGTATCAAATAGAATGCAGTATCTAAAAAAACAACAAGGTTAAAAATCAATAGCATCATCAGTCACTACTTCTCAAGCCAAATGTGTTCTTCAATAATATTCAGAAGGGTTCTTATGAAGGATGGTGGTTTAACCTTGGAAATGCTATCTGTTGAATACTAAAATAGGTTAGACCCCTTGAGGATAACACTTTCAAAGGCCTGTAGGATCTTGCTGGTAACAAAACTATTTATTCTTCTGAAGCTTCGATTTTGAAACAGCGATAATGACAGCATCTGGCAACACAAGCCAAGAATGCCAAGGAATTACATGTTAAAAAAGGTAACTAGCCACCCAGAATTAAAAAGAATGTGACTTAAAATACTTACGTACAGGCATTTTCTTGAGCGCTCAAAGAGAAAAGAACATAACCCATAACAATTACAAACTAAATGGTTATGGCTTTACCTCTGAGGTGGGATGTGGCAAACAGAAAGGGCAGGAAATTGAAATTGACTTTGAAATTAACACATCTAAATAAAACAATTGGTGATGGGGAAAAATGAGATGTAAATTATAGATCAGTTCATCAGAAACCCAGTACTTGCATGAAGCATATCCAGAGGGATGGTACACATACAATACATAGAAGAACGTGTCCTAGAGAAGGAAGATACTGAAGAAAAAATAATCCCAGAAGTGCCTTAAACTCTGACCATTTTGGCCTCTAATCATGTTTATAAAATAAAACTTTTGAATTGGTTGTACAGAGCAGATTAATAGAATTTAAGACCAGAAGGGACCATCATAATCATCTTGTCTGACCTTTTGCATGACACAGGCATAGAATTTCACCCACACCCAACTGATGCTCAGACTGTCTTGGTACTGCAAGAAAAGACCATCTTTCCGGAATATTAGTGGATGGTTGGCTATTAAGGGAAGAGATTTGCTACAAACATTGACTTTCCTCAACACATGGCAGGTTTTTCAATATTTATACCTGTTAGAAAGATAAAGATAAAGATGTGTATGTCTACCTAACAGGAGGAAGCCTATAACATTTCAAGCACTAGTAGCACTGCTAAAAGCTCTGGGGAGAGTATCCGTGAGTGTCTATTTTGTTGAGTTATCCTTGTTTCAATTAACCTTTATTCTGATCTTTGGAGAGCTCCTTACAAAATAATTATATGATTTGGAAGCAGAAGGATATTGGCAAATGAGGCTTTAAGCATATGCAACTGTCAGTCCAAGATGCAAGGTTCATCATAGATCCCACCTGCATTGACCACCAAAGCTCATTTTCTATGTGGTGCTAGAGCTATCTAGTTATTCTAGGAGCTCAAAGCAAAGATATCAGACTGGAGCATCTGTATGGCAGTGGGCTTTTATTCATCAAAGGCAGGGGGACCAAGAGAGCCTCTAGCAAAATCGAAGTCAACAAGGTAGCAAGAAAGAAGGACTGAAGCATACTCATTGTTAGTATAATTCTATTAAAGTCACTGAGTTACACCGAGAATGAATTTAGACCATTGCCTCTTTGGGGAAGGGGATCTAACTTACAAGACCTTATGGGTAGGAAAAAGGCAAGGTGGTGGGAAGATTTTCACATACATTGAATTATTATATGGCCCATACAGCTGAAATTTCTAAGAATTAAGTTAGTTAGAGGGGAAAGAAGACATTTGAGCCAAATTGATTATTTCCTGAAAGGGTTTGTCCATTTTATAGAATCATAGAAATGCAGGGATAGCAGGGACCTCAGGAAGTCATCAAGTCTTGAGGCAGGACCAAGTAAACCTAGACCACCTCTGATGGGTATTTGTCCAGCCTGGTCTTAAAAATCTCCAATGATGGGGATTTCACAACTTTCCTTGAAATCCTACTTCAGGACTTAACTTTCAGTTAGGGAAAAATTTCAACTATCTAACCATGCTGCAGATTAAACGTAATATTTTTTGTCCTACCTTTAGTGGACATGAAGAACAATTGATTATAGCAGCTCTTAACATATTTGATGACTGCTATCATCAGGTGCCCGCTCAGTCTTCTTTTCTCAAAACTAAACAGGACCAATTTTTTTAACCTTTCTTCATAGGTCAAGTATCAGAGGGATAGCCGTGTTAGTCTGTATCCACAAAAATAACCCGAGGAGTCCGGTGGCACCTTAAAGACTAACAGAATCATCTGAAAAAGTGGGTTTTTTTACCTATGAAAGCTTATGCCCAAACAAATCTGTTAGTCTTTAAGGTGCCACCGGACTCCTCATTGTCCTCATAGGTCAGGTTTTCTAGACCTTTAACCATTTTTGTTGTTCTCCTCCAGACGCTCTCCAATTTGTCCACATCTTTACTGAAGTGTGGTGCCCAGAAATTGGACAGAGTAGTCCAACTGAGGCCTCAGCAGTGCAGAGTAGAGCGGGTCAATTACCTCCAGTGTTTACATACACCACTCTTGTTAATATACCCCAGAATGTCAGCCTTTTTTACAACTGAATCATATTCCATCTTGAGTGACTTCTGTCTCATAAATGATCTCATACCTTCTTGTTGGAGTGGGATCACCTGATTTATGTGTTAGCACTTGCATCTTGTTTGGTTTTAAGCATCTGTTTTCACCTTTCTGATTGAGAGGGGCCTTATTTCTGGAATGAGTGATTAAAATGACATGTATTTCACTAGTATGAAGATGTTTTTTTTTTGTTAATGTCTGCTTTGTGTGACTCAGACTCATAGACTTTAAGGTCCGAAGGTCAAGTCCACTGGTTCTCAACCATTCCAGACTACTGTACCCCTTTCAGGAGTCTGATTTGTCTCGCGTACCCCAAGTTTCATCTCACTTAAAATCTACTTGCTTACAAAATCAGATATAAATGTACAAAAGTGAAAATTACCCCCAGGAGTAATCTTGTATAATATTCCGGTCCTCCTCTCTCTTGGCTATACCTACCAACTTTGTGTCCTCCACAAATTTTATTAGCACACTCTCACTTTTTGTGCCAAGTTTAATAAAAATGTTTAATAAGATTGGTCCCAAGACCAATCCCTGAGGATTTCCACTAGTAACCTCCTTCCAGTCTGACAGTTCAGCTTTCAGTATGGCCTGTTGTAGTTATCCCTTTAACCAATTCCTTATCCATCTTTCAATTCTAATATTAATTCCCATCTTCTGCAATTTAATTAATAATTTCTTATATGGAACTGTATCAAATGCCTCACTGAAATGCAGGTAGATTAGAGCTACTGCATTTCCTTTGTCTAAAAAAACCAGTTATCTTCTCAAAGAAGGAGATCAGTTTTGTCTGGCAGATCTACCTTTTTAAAACCATGTTGTATTTTATCCCAATTACCGTTCACCTCTATGTCCTTATCTATTTCTCTTTCAAAATTTGTTCCAGGATCTTGCATACAATTGAAGTCAAACTAACAAACCTGTAGTTTCCTGGATCATGTTTCTCCCTTTCTTAAAAATAAGAACTATATTAGTAATTCTCCAGTCATAGGTTACGATCCCCGAGTTTACAGATTCAGTAAAAATCCTTGCATTGGGCTTGCATTTCATGCCCCAGTTGCTTTATTATTCAAAGATGGAGATTATCTGGGCCCCCTGATTTAGTCCCATTTAGCTGTTTGAGTTTGACTTCTACCTCAGATGTGGTAATTTCTAACTCCATATCCTCATTGACATTATCTACTCTGCCACTGCCCCTAAGCCCTTCATTAGCCTCATTAAAAATGGAGGCAAAGTATTTGTTTAGGTTTTGGGCCATCCCTAGATAATCTTTAATCTCTACCCCATCCTCCATGCTTAGTGGTCCCACTTCTTCTTTCCTTGTTTTCTTCTTATTTATATGGCTATATAAATTGGTTTCAATTCCCTTTGCAAGGTCCAACTCTGCTTAGCTTTTGGCCATTCTCACTTGACCCCTACACTTTCTCACCTCCAAGAGGTAGCTTTCCTTGCTGATCCCTCTCATCTTACATTCCTTGTAGGCTTTCTGCTTTCTCTTAATCACCTGTTTGAGATGCTTGCTCATCCAGCTTGGTCTGCAATCTCCCCTACACGTTTTTTTTCTTTTGCCTGGGATGCAGGATTCAGATACTTTGTGCAACATTGATTTAAACTAATTCCAAGCCTCCTTCACATTCAGATCCTTGAGTTCTTCTACCCAGTCCACTTCTCTAACCAATGTTCCCTCTAATTGTTTACATCCATGTGCAGAATGACTTTTGTTATGTGCACCAATATGGAGGTGATGAGTGGTGGGAGTGGGGCTGAAGGGTTCAGAGTGTGGGAAGGGGCTCACGACTGGGGAAGAGGGTTGGGTTGTGGGGGGGTGAAGGCTCTGTCTGGGGGTGTAGGCTCTGGGGTGAGGCCTGGGAGGAGGAGTTTGGGGTGAAGGCTGCCCCGGGGCTGCAGTGGGGAGAGAAGACTCCACCAGCCCTCTCTCACCGCAGCAGCCCAGGGCTGGGGGAGAACCATCTTTCCCCGGCCACGGTAGCTCCGGGGGCTGGGGCCAGGGGAGAGGCGCCTCTCCCCGCCATTGCAGCCCAGCACACCCCCTACCTCTTTCTTCTCCTCTCCCCGAGGCTACACCTGTGTGGCCTTTGATAGTCTTCTGCGCAGCCATGCAGCGTAGAGGAAACATAGTCCCTAACTAATTCTTTTATTTTTTTTATGTTAGCTCTTTTGATATCAAAGACCCTTGTTGCAGATCTACTTTTGTTTATCCTTCCATTTAGTTTAAACTGAATTAACTCAAGATCACTCAAACAAAGTTTGCCCTCTACAACCAGTTGTTCTATGAGATCCTCACTACTCACCAATACCAAATCTAAAATGGCATCACCTATTGTTGGTTCAACAACTATTTGCTGAAAAAAATCTGTCAGCTATCACATCCAGGAAAATCTGGGCTTCTATTATTAGTAGCACTTGCTCTCCAGTCTATATCTGAGAAGTTAAAGTCTCCCATAATCACACAATTCCCAATAGAATTTATTTCATTACAGACATTAAAGAGATCCCTATTCATCTCCAAATCAGATCCTAGGGGTCTGTAACACACCCCAAGCAATATATCAGGGTAAATTCTAGTAGCTTTCTTCCCCAAAGTGATTTCGGTCCAAACAGACTGTCTTATCCATTCCATCACTTCTAGTTTCTTGACAGTTTACCTCATCATTAATATACAATGCTACTCGACCACCTTTCCCTTTATTTCTGTCTTTCCTGAAGAGCACATAACCTTCAATGCCTGTACTCCAGTCAAGACTACTATTGCACCGTATTTCTGTTATCCCTAGAATATCTGGTTTCACTTCCTGCATCAGTACTTCTAGTTCAGGGGTTCTCAAACTGGCAGTTGGGAGCCCTCAGGGGGTCACAAGGTTATTACATGGGGGGTCGTGAGCTGTCAGCCTCCACCCCAAACCGCGCTTTGCTTCCAGCATTTATAATGGTGTTAAATGTATTTTAAAGTGTTTTTAATTTGTAAGGGGGGGTTGTACTCAGAGGCTTGCTCTGTGAAAGGGGTCACCAGTACAAAAGTTTGAGAACCACGGTTCTAGTTCCTCCATTTTATTACCCAGGCTCCTTGTATTGGTGTACAAACATCTTAACTATTGCTGCTTGGCTTCGCCCACATTCCTTGCCCAACTGGGTACTTTCATTCTACCGCCAGGGTTGCCTATCTGATTGGTATCAGCACTATCCTTCCTCTTAATGTCCATTCTCCTACATACTGCTGTTCCTTTCTCTATTGCTGCATCCATTCTTACTTGAGTTTCCTCCCTCTCTGTGTTAAAAATCCCATTAGGAGCCTCTTCAGCCACAGGTCCACATCCTGTATCTTAGCTCCTGGCAGACAGCACACACATCCTTCTGTTCTCCGGATCAGCTCTGGTGACAAACCTGTCACTTAGTAGGGAGTCCCCAGTCATTAGACCTGCCTTTTCCTACCAATGGTGTGATTCTCTGGCCTTCCTGCTGTTCTTTCTGGATATGAGTCCTCTTGTCTTTTATTCTTCCTTACAATCTTCTGCAAGTCATCCTGTATACTTCTAGGGCTCTGAACTCTGGGTATCTCCATTAGCTCTTTATCTCTTCTTACAGAAGTAGCCACTTTTCTCTTTTTCCTTGCCCTCTCTCCTTCAGTTACTGCCTGCTGTGCCTCTTCTTCATTATCCAACACAGCAGATATGTTCCTGAGCTCCATTTCTCCTTCACTAGCTGGTCTTTCCCTCTGCCTGGTTCTTGTAGTCACATGCTTCTACTGGCCACTTTCCTCATCCAGCAGTCGCACCTCAGAGTTCTTTAGTACAGCTTGCACCTACAAGTCTTGGCTTTTGCCTTCAGCCTCCTCTTGCCTTTGCTCCATCATCTGCTTGAACCCTCTTCAAAACTGAACCATAGTTTCCATCTGCATCTCCAAACGCCAGATCATCTTTTCTATCAGCTCTATCAAGTTCTATCAAGTGGCACTTCACACAAACAAAGCTCTTTTCAGGTACCCGCTCTAGGATCATGTACATCCCGCAGCTGTCAGATCTGGCCATCTTCATTGTCTCTTCCTTGGCTTTGGTCACTATGGGCTTGTCTACATTACCAGCTGGATCAACGAGCAGCAGGTAATGTGGGTGAGGAATGTGGGCAAAGCCAAGCAGCAGTAGTTAAGAAGTTTGTACACCAGTGCAAGGAGCCTGAGTAACAAAATGGAGGAACTATGGGTACTGGTACAGGAAGTGAAACCAGATATTATAGGGATAACAGAAATACAGTGGAATAGTAGTCATGACTGGAGTACAGGCATTGAAGGTTATGTGCTCTTCAGAAAAGACAGAAATAAAGCAAAGGTGTTCAGGTAGCATTGTATATTAATGAAGGGCAGCGATCAATACAGCGGGGGTTGATTTATCGCACCTAGTCTAGATGCTATATATCAAACGCTGAGCAGTCTCCCGTCAACTCCGGTACTCCACCAGGGCAAGAAGCACAGGAGGAGTCAACCAGAGAGCGACAGCCATCGACTTACTGAAGTGAAGACATCGCGGTAAGTAGATCTCAGTACATGGACTTCAGCTACGTCATGCTGAAGTTGCATAACTTAGATCGATTCTCCCTGACTCCCTGCAGTGAACACCAGGCTTATCACTGTGCTTCTGTACTTGTCATAGCCTTCTCGCCTAAATTCCTGCCAAGGGGGAAATACAAAACAAAAAATTCCACCAAAGACCCAAACAAACACCAAAACAAAACAAAACCGCAACACTTGACACCGGCTGCCATGTCTAGTTGGCAGCCGGTGTCAAGTGGAGTGCCCCAGGGGTCGGTCCTGGGGCCGGTTTTGTTCAATATCTTCATAAATGATCTGGAGGATGGTGTGGATTGCACTCTCAGCAAATTTGCGGATGATACTAAACTGGGAGGAGTAGTAGATACGCTGGAGGGCAGGGATAGGATACAGAGGGACCTAGACAAATTGGAGGATTGGGCCAAAAGAAATCTGATGAGGTTCAATAAGGATAAGAGCAGGGTCCTGCACTTAGGACGGAAGAACCCAATGCACAGCTACAGACTAGGGACCGAATGGCTAGGCAGCAGTTCTGCGGAAAAGGACCTAGGGGTGACAGTGGACGAGAAGCTGGATATGAGCCAGCAGTGTGCCCTTGTTACCAAGAAGGCCAATGGCATTTTGGGATGTATAAGTAGGGGCATAGCGAGCAGATCGAGGGACGTGATCGTCCCCCTCTATTCGACATTGGTGAGGCCTCATCTGGAGTACTGTGTCCAGTTTTGGGCCCCACACTACAAGAAGGATGTGGATAAATTGGAGAGAGTCCAGCGAAGGGCAACAAAAATGATTAGGGGTCTGGAACACATGACTTATGAGGAGAGGCTAAGGGAACTGGGATTGTTTAATCTGCAGAAGAGAAGAATGAGGGGGGATTTGATAGCTGCTTTCAACTACCTGAGAGGTAGTTCCAGAGAGGATGGTTCTAGACTATTCTCAGTGGTGGAAGAGGACAGGACAAGGAGTAATGGTCTCAAGTTGCAGTGGGGGAGGTTTAGGTTGGATATTAGGAAAAACTTTTTCACTAGGAGGGTGGTGAAACACTGGAATGCGTTGCCCTGGGACGTGGTGGAATCTCCTTCCTTAGAAGTTTTTAAGGTCAGGCTTGATAAAGCCCTGGCTGGGATGATTTAATTGGGTATTGGTCCTGCTTTTAAGCAGGGGGTTGGACTAGATGACCTCCTGAGGTCCCTTCCAACCCTGATATTCTATGATTCTATGATTCTATGTCCCCCACACCCCCAAACTCCCCTGACAATCTGCCACTCAAACTCCCCTGTGTACAATTCTGTTTGTTGCTCCTGTGCTGCTGGCTGACTGACTGCCTTTATAGGTCCCCCTAATCAGGGAATCCCCACCCCCTAATCAGGATTCTGCTTCTCTCACAGCACACTGTCCCCACCAGCCTCTACAAACTGAACAGTGGTGAACATCCACACAGAACAGAAAAAAAATGCACAACAACCACAAAAAACACACTCATTGCCCCTAAGGATCAGGGGCTTGTTCCTCCCTTCTCCTCCAACAGAACTCCCCTCCAACCTCCCCTGTTTACAGCTCGGTTTGCTGCCCCTGTACTGCTGCTCCTGTGAAGATTCACTGCTGTTTGTTTGAGGTGTAAGTTAAACTGTGGGCCTTTCGTGCCCATAAAGTTGTATGGTAAATTCTGACTTATTACTGTATAAGAACAGCATGGCAGCATGCTAAAGTTAAAGACACCTCCCCTATAATATAATATTATAATCACTGGAGGCCCAGTTTTGCAACCCTTACTCATGGTGAATAGTGTCTACATGAAGAGTCACTGACTTGGAATTACTCCCATAAGTACGTCAGTGTGAGTTTCTGAGTCAGGCCTATACCTAAGAGCAATCACAAAGAACAGGACATCATAAGACACTTAAAACTGCTTTAAATGTAATTAAACGTAACAATCTAATAGAGTTGTGGGCAACCTGCAGCCCGCGGGCAATATGTGGCCCATCAGGGCAAGCCTTTGGTGGGCCGCCAGACCGTCTGTTTATATTTTCACAGCCACCCACAGCTCCCAGTGGCAGCAGTTAGCTGTTCCCGGACAATGGGAGCTGTGGGAAGTGGAGGCTAGGCCTGCACCGCTTCCCGCAGCTTCCGTTGACCGGGAATGGCAAACCGCAGACACTGGGAGCTGCAGGCGGCCGTGTAAATGTAAACAAATGGTCTGTCAGTCCGCCAGTAACTTACCCTGATGGGCCATGTGCGGCCTGCGAGCTGCAGGTTGCCCACCACTGATCTAATAGTTAGCTACCATGTAAAGAGATATCATTAAGCTGGAAGTTAGGAGCTCTAGGCTATGTACCAAGTTCCAGAACTGACTTGTTGTGTCACTTTTTTGGGGTGTGTGTGGGGGGGAATCACTTAATATCTGTGCCTCGGTTTTCCCACCTGTAAAATGGAGATAACAATTCTTACCTGCCTTTGAAAAGTTCTATTCTGTGGAGAAAGCGTAGGAAGGATGATCCAGTGGTTAGGGCACTAGCCTAGGACTTGAGAGATTCAAGGCAGACGTTCAGGAAGCATACCCAAACAGCAGCAGGATAGGGTCCTATATTTGAGCATTAGGGATCTCCTAAGATAGACAGCTATTGGCAGGCATACCCTTTCAAAGTTGTTTCAGGGCAAAGCAGACAAAGCTTTGGTTACCGCCCTGGACTGGGATTCAGGAATTCTGGGTTCATTTCCTGCCTCTGCCACAGATTTCTTGAACAAGTTCCTGATTTTTTTTTATGTGGCACGGTTCTGCAGCTGTAAAATGGAGATATTGTAGTGATGAAGCTCATACATAGAGATCATAAAAGGCACTGTGTCAATCTAATTTGGGCAGTCTATTTTTGGAGGAGTTAGCAATCTTCCATCAGTCTTCAAAATTCCTGCTTCCCTATGCATTCCAATGGCAAATGTGTTCTCTTGGTTTCTATTCTATATCACCTGGGTTCTCCAGGTGGATTAAGCATCAGTATAAAAGCAGCGTCCACAGAGAAGCCAGCCACACGGGCACACCTTTTGCAGAAGTTGCAGAGACTGCAGAATAATGACAGGTATTTCTTAAAAGTCTCCTAATGAGATATTTTCTGCAAAACAGAACCCTGCCTCCTTGTTCGTGGATGCTATTTGTACCTGCAAAATCTGTGTGTGCAATTAAAGAGTTAGGCTTGTCTGCATGTCACAGTTTTGACAACAAAAGTCATCTTTGGTTGACAAAACAGTGGAGATGTACACATTAAAATGCTCCTCTCACCAATGTAACTCCCCTCCTATGTCAACATAATAAAACCACCTTGATGAATGGCATATAGCTTTTTGTGATGCAGTTAGAACGACACAGCATCAGTGTAGACACCTCAGTTGGTTGCAGTGCCCTAATTGGCCTCCAGGAGGTGTCCCACAATACCCATCATGACCAGTTTGAACTCTGCTGCCCTGCAGGTACACAGGCATGACCCCATTCCCCTCCCCTGCCATTTAAAAGCCCATGAAGTTTTGAAATTCCTCTTTCTGTTTGTTTGGCATAGCATCTTCGCAGCTGACCAAGCCAGCTTTACACAGCAGACGTGCAACCCCATGCATTTGCTGTTGGATTTGCTGAATATATAGGGAGAGGAGGCTGTGCAGTTGCAGCTTTGTGCTAGCCATAGGAATTTCAATACCTATGGGCTGATTGCTAGTGGCATGCAGGGGAAGGGGCATGAAAGAGACGCAGCAGTGCCATGCTACGATCAAGGAGCTGAGGCAGGCAAATCAGAAGGCAAGGTAGGCCAACTTTTGCTTTGGTGCATTGCCAAAGACATGCCACTGCTATAAAGAACTGCATGCCATCCTCCTTTAAATGTGCTTTCACCTTTTAGGTGTTATAGTATAAAGACTTGGGCACAAGAAACATAAATGATTCAGCTTGAAATCAGCTGAGTTGATGCAGATGATTGTAGTCATAAAATGATGACTATTATCACTTGCAACACACATAGACTTTAGATAATAAAAAAAACTGCATGAATCAGGACAAACTAAAATTGGCACTGATGCTTGGTGACTTTGAAATATATATATATATATATATATTTCATTATGTGAAGACATTTTTATGGTGCTAATGACAACCAATTAAATCTGGTGCAGATGTAAAAAATTTGACCTAGCAAGGGCTGATGCCTGTTGGGCTGCTCTCCTCTAGCGAACCTGCATGCGCCCATGAACAGGAGACCCGTCAGCTCAGCTTACGCTGATAAATTCAGACCAATTTTATAGCTTTTTTTTTTCTTGTCTATGAGTTTTGGATGCGTACTGCTCATAATAAAAGCAACTGCTCGAAACAATCACATTAAAATGTGTTTTATCCACAAGGCTAATTTATACATTGTGACCCCACTGATTTGGGCGAGTTATATCAGTCTCCTTAGAATCCTTGTTACAAATCTACGTAGTTGGAATGCATGTAAACTGAGTGTATACTACCAATAAATGGTGTAACATCGAGTCAATAATTTTAAAAGCTACCTTTGCCTCCCATTTTATTTGCTATTCCTCTCCCTCCTGGGAAGATATTTTATCATCTTCAGCTTTCAAAACAAACAAATAAACATGGATCAGACTTTCTATTTGTATCACATACACACCTAGAGGCCCCAGTTAGAATCAGTGGCCTATTGTGGTAGTCACTGTGCAAATACACATTAAGGGCTGGTCAACATGTGGGAATCATAGGAGAGTTATCAGAGTAGCAGCCGTGTTAGTCTGTAGCCGCAAAAAGAACAGGAGTGCTTGTGGCATCTTAGAGACTAACAAATTTATTAGAGCATAAGCTTTCGTGGGCTACAGAGAGTTAGTGTGAAATGGCTAGACTGTGAATTTAAAGCACAACAGCTCTTCCATGCTAGCTTCCTGTGTGAACACTCTTATTCTGTACTTAGAGTGTTGTTCAACACTTTAGCTTACTCCACTTCCAAAGTGGATTAACCTAAACTGCACAAAGCGCTCTTAGTGTGGAATAAGTGTTTATATGGGGAGCTAGTACAGAATAGTTATTCCAGGCTTTTTCCCTATGACAGTCCCTAAGAGACAGTCCTTGCCAATAAGAGTTTACAGACTTGTTTAGGGTGGGATTTTCTGAAGCATCTAAAGGAGTTGGAAGCCCAGCTCTCGATGAAAGTGCATGTAATTGACTTTGGGTTCCTAATTCCCTTGGCACTTTTGGAAATCCTGTACTACACAGCTAGTTACCACTGAAAATAGGCCAAATTTATCCATGATGTAACTCTTATTAAGTCTTTGTTTACAAGATTAGGCAGATGAGTTTGTCAGTTGTGTCAATAACTATCCATTTAGTAAACTATGCCATTAAGTAAAAGTAAGGACTGTGAGATGTAAATTATGTAAGGAGGATTTGCTACCAAAAATATATTTAAAATAATCTTCCTGTATACGTTGTGCACTTCACATATCTCTGATTATATATACAAAAATAATTTTAAAGAAATACAAATTCTATCCACAGTGACAAAATTTCTACGGAACTAAAAATAATCTCCTAGCACAGTAAAAGAAAAAGAACCATCCCCAATTAACTCAGCACTTCAGGAAAAGCCTGAGTACGTAAAACATACAAATTAAGAGCATACATTCAGGAGAGAATTTTTAAAAACCAGAGTGGTCACCAGAAAGGAGCTACAAATGGCTTAACTTACATGCAGGTTAAAGCCAACCCACTTCAGTGTTCAGGCACTGCTATTGGTTGCATCGTGTCTCAGTCTATTGCTCGCAGGCTCATGGTAAGCAAGAGATGTTAAGAGTAACAAAAAGAGTGTCTTCAGGTATGTTGGCAACAAGAAGAACGTCAAGGAAAGTGTGGGCCCCTTAATGAATGAGGGAGACAACCTAGTGACAGAGGATGTGGAAAAAGCTAATGTACTCAATATTTTTTTTTGCCTCTGTCTTCACGAACAAGGTCAGTTACCAGACTACTGCACTGGGCAACACAGCATGGGGAGGAGGCAACCAGCCCTCTGTGGAGAAAGAAGTGGTTCAGGACTATCTAGAAAAACTGGATGAGCACAAGTCCATCGGGCTGGATGCGCTGCATCCAAGAGTGCTAAAGTTGTTGGCGGATATGATTGCAGAGCCATTGGCCATTATCTTTGAAGACTCATGGCGATTGGGGGAGGTCCCAGATGACTTGGAAAAGGCTAATGTAGTGCCCATCTTTAAAAAAGGGAAGAAGGAGGATCCTGGGAACTACAGGCCAGTCAGCCTCACCTCAGTCCCTGGAAAAATCATGGAGCAGGTCCTCAAGAAATCAATTCTGAAGCACTTAGAGGAGAGGAAAGTGATCAGGAACAATCAGCATGGATTCACCAAGGGCAAGTCCTGCCTGGCTAATCTAATTGCCTTCTATGATGAGATGACTGGCTCTGTGGATGAGGGAATACAGTGGACATGTTATTCTTTGGCTTTAGCAAAGCTTTTGATACTGACTCCCACAGTATTCTTGCCAGCAAGTTAAAGAAGTATGGGCTGGATGAATGGACTATATGGTGGATAGAAAGCTGGCTAGTTCATCGGGCTCAACGGGTAGTGATCAATAGCTCCATGTCTAGTTGGCAGCTGGTATCAAGCAGAGTGCCCCAAGGGTTGGTCCTGCGGCCGGTTTTGTTCAATATTTCATTAATGATCTGGGAGGAGTGGTAGATATGCTGGAGGGTAGGGATAGGATACAGAGGAGCCTAGACAAATTAGAGGATTGTGCCAAAAGAAATCTGATGAGGTTCAACAAGGACAAATGCAGAGTCCTGCACTTAGGATGGAAGAATCCCATGCATTGCTACAGACAAGGGACCGAATGGCTCGGCAGCAGTTCTGCAGAAAAGGACCTAGGGGTTACAGTAGACGAGAAGCTGGATATGAGTCAACAGTGTGCCCTTGTTGCCAAGAAGGCTAACAGCATTTTGGGCTGTCTAAGGGCATTGCCAGCAGATCGAGGGATGTGATCGTTCTCCTCTATTCGACATTGGTGAGGCCTCATCTGGAGTACTGTGTCTAGTTTTGGGCCCCACACTACAAGAAGGATGTGGAAAAACTGTAAAGCGTCCAGCAGAGGGCAGCATAAATGATTAGGGGACTGGAACACATGACTTATGAAGAGAGGCTGAGGGAACGGGGATTGTTTAGTCTGCAGAAGAGAAGAGTGAAGGGGGATTTGATAGCTGCTTTCAAATACCTGAAAAGGGGTTCCAGAGAGGATGGATCTAGACTGTTCTTAATGGTAGCTGATGACAGAATGAGGAGTAATGGTCTCAAGTTGCAGTGGGGGGGTTAGGTTGGATATTAGGAAATACTTTTTCACTAGGAGGGTGGTGAAACACTGGAATGAGTTACCTAGGGAGGTGGTGGAATCTTCTTCCTTAAAGGTTTTTAAGGTCAGGCTTGACAAAGCCCTGGCAGGGATGATTTAGTTGGGGATTGGTCCTGCTTTGATCAGGTGGTTGGACTAGATGACCTCCTGAGGTCCCTTCCAAACCTGATATTCTGTGATTCTATGGACCTATTATCCTAGAAAAGCTCAAATATTCAGCCACCACTCTGACCTACCTAAACATCAGACTGGAGTCTGAGATTGCAAGTCAATGCCTTTCTCTGGGTAAAACACCACAACCAGCTTCTTCAAAAGCCCCTCCTAGGAACATGCTCTTTAAACACACAGCACCAGGTCCTACTCTCTGCAGGCTGTTATCTCTTATGAGGACAGGAAATTCATGTATAGTCTTACTCCCTTTCCCAACATTCCTTGATATATTCCTACAATTTCCATGATCACTCTGAGAATGGCAACTCCAGAATGCCTTGTTTCTTAGCTGAACCAAGGACAGGACTATGCTGGGCCAATGACTTGCCTTAATGGGGTAGCAAATCACTGTGCAGGAAATAATAGCTTGTTGGGCCAGGTCTTAGGGCTCTGAATACTGAGCACCTCCTTGTCTTTGCAACATGAAGTTCTGACAGTTCTTTACCAGAAGACTAGTTTGGGGATAACAACCTCCTCTCCAGGGCCAAATTTTCTGCAAACTCTTTTGGTGCACCCTGTATAGACAAGCTGAAAATAAGATATTAGGGTTTAAGTAGACTGATTAGGACTTGGTTGGATGTTCTGGATCTGGGTAAAGAAAGGAGGACAGGCATGGATAGCTTGGGATGCTCATAGATTCCTCCCCATTCACTGCTGCCAAAACAGTTTGGAGTTATCTTACATGTTGTTTTAAGTTACAGTAAGTAATAAATGAAAGCTATGGTTCACTTGATCAGAATCTTATAGTTGTGTCTACCTTCATTTCCGCCTCTCATTCAAGGTTATAGATTACACAGTGTAACCAAAGCTAGAGGAATGATGATGGCATTAATCCTTCCATTGCCAGCCAGAATTGGAGTGATCCTATCCTATGAAACATTCTTGAAATAGGCCTTTTCCTTGTAATAACTCTAGCTCCAGAGTCCTGTAGCAGCTGAAGATGATTTAAGGACTAGAAGTAATACGAGCCAATGAAATATTACACAGAATCGTTCTAAACAAGACTAGAGCTTTGAACAGAGCTTGCACATGCTGGTGAGTTAACATGGTTTGTGGAGAGTGGAGGGGGCATACCCTGCGCTACCGTGAAAAAGCAGGGAGTGCCAGTCAGGTAGTTGAAATATGGAATAAAGCGTGCATTTGCACTTTCACAATGGACCTTGTGGGCTGCTTTAACTTATGGACAAGGCTTGTGGGCTGCTCTAACTTATACTTCCTGCTACTGGCCCCAAGAGGCTGAAATTCCAGCTGGGGATGCCCCCTTTCCTCTAGTCATATTCCCTTTGCTGGTAAAGGTATTGGCACAGGAGTCTCTTTATCTGCTCTAAGCTATTGAAGGATTCTCTTGCATTGGGGAAATCCTATTAGGACTGGATCTGTTGGCTCCGTGGATAGCACCTACTGGAGTGCCCATACCCCACGAGTATCCAGCCAGGATTTTTACTAACAGGGAAAGAAAAAATTCACAAACTGCAAAAATCTCAAATCTATGAGGATGCTGTGATTAGATGAGCCAAACCTTTCAAAACATCGTGAAGGGAACTGCAAAAATAGTGACATGCATATCAGATTTTAAGTTTCTAAAATCTAGCTCTGAATGTTCAACAACTTATTTCCTGAGGCTAAGTCCACAATTGCTTCTAATCCTTCCTTAACAAACTATACAAGGAAGCAGTCCTGTTCTCCCCTGAATAATATGCATCCTTTCCCCAGTTATTTCTCAATTCTTATGCCTGTCAGCATCAGAGTAACAGAAATCCCCCATGAGCCATATTCTAGCCTTTTTAAAGGCCGATTTTATCTACACAAACATTTCTTGATCTGTCTTCTCATCCTATCTAAAAGGGGTAAGATTTAACAATATAACCATTTTTATCTCATTCAAAATTGTCTGATCTGTAGCAGCCATGTGACCAGGATACAGACTGCTGTTTCTTCTGTACTGCTCTTACAGCAATTGCAGCATCTGCTATCTTGTCCAATTCTCTTTACTTTTCTATTCATTCTATATTCTGATAACATTTCAGTCAGGGTGTTGCTGTCAGTGTGTCCATTTCACTTGCACTATATATATCTATATGCACTCTGAAAATTCAAGTTAGCATGGATGTGGTGGTGTTTACATTTTACATCATTTTCTTCTGGAATGATCACTGGATCCAACTTTCCATTGTGACTTCACATATATAAAATAGAAAGATATCTAATATTTCCTCTCTGATCCAATCCTGTCTTATTGAAATGAACCCACAGCATTTTTAGTTAAAAGCTTTCTGCGAGCCACAAATACTGCATCTGCCATCTTACAATATTTTGTACCATTTCCCTCCATCTTGAAAATGTAGAAGTTCTGCAATCCTGAAAGAATCCCCTAGGAATTTTTCTCTTCCTACCTTTATTTGTTGTTTTCACAAACCTCGTTTTCTGCTACCACATCTCAATGTGTCATGCTGTAGCTAGATTACTATCCATTAATGAATCTCACATTTTTTTCCATCCTCTATATCCCTTTAGATTCTCAATTTCTGTATAAGGCAGACAGGCAAATTTTTATTTTATTGATGGTCAGCCCTGTTATTATTAACAACATTTTCTCTGTCTGTCTCGCCCAATCCATACCACATTTCTTTTGATGAAATGAATCATTGAATCATAGAGAAATTAAATGCCATGTTCCATTATAATTAACAGGGGAAGCTGAATTACACAGAAAATAGCAACATTTTAAAATTGTAACTCAGTTTATATTGTAGATATTAGCAATTCATTCAATTGTAAGTCAGTTTATATTGTAGATATTAGAAGGCTTTTTTCCCTTCCATTTTCAGGCTCTTTCACTCTATTCTATCACATAGTTATACCTACACTGAAAAAAAATTAAAATACAAATCTAAAGACCACCCACATACAACAAACAAATCTGCTCTGAAAGATCCTAGGTCAGGGGTGGCCAACCTGTGGTTCCGGAGCCACATGTGACTCTTCAGAAGTTAATATGCGGCTCCTTGTATAGGCACCAACTCTGGGGCTGGAGCTACAGAAGCCAGCTTTCCAATGTGCTCGGGGGTGCTCATGGCTCAACCCCTGGCTTGCCATAGGCCCTGCCACCACTCCACTCCTTCCCACCCCCTCCCCTGAGCCTGCAGTGCCCTAGCTCCTCCCCCTATCCCCCAGAACCACCTGCATGCCACGAAACAGCTGATCGGGTGGTGTGGGGAGGGAGGGGGAGCTGCTGATTGGCAGGGCTGCCAGTATGTGGGAGGCACTGGGAGTGGGGTGGGGGAGCTGATGGGGTCTGCTGCTGTATTACTGTGGCTCTTTGGCAATGTACATTGATAAATTCTGGCTCCTTTTTAGGCTCAGGTTGGCCACCTCCGTCCTCGGTGGTCTAGGACTCTATTGAGAGCACTTTGAGTTAAGGGATGAACTATTCTGCCATAGTTGTGCCAGCACTGAGAACTGCTGACGCCCATTATTATACCAGGGAATTTCTTCAAAACACTGAACTGCTAAAGGTATTGTGATGAATCTGCTGAGCAGAAAATACGTCATCATACTATTTTCTTCCCTAAAAGCCTTATGGTTGTAGATGTCTGTCAATCTCTTGCCCTACATTTGCATAGCCATTGAAACATAGTTGCAATTAGGGGCTGTCATAAATATAAAGGGAAGGGTAACCACCTTTCGGTATACAATATTATAAAATCCCTTCTGGCCAAAGCAAAGTCCTTTTACCTGTAAAGGGTTAAGAAACTCGGGTAACCTGGCTGGCACCTGACTCAAAATGACCAATGAGGTATCAAGATACTTTCAAATCTGGAGGTGGGGAAAAAGGCTTTTGTCTGTCTGTGTAATACCTTTCCCGGGAACAGATCAAGGATGCAAGCCCTCCAACTCCTGTAAAGTTAGTAAGTAATCTACCTAGAAAATGTGTTATGTTTTCTTTGTTTTGGCTTGTGAAATTCGCTGTGCTGAGGAAATGTGTATTCCTGTTTTTGTGTCTTTTTGTAAATTAAGGTTTTGCCTAGAGGGATTCTCTATATTTTGAATCTGACTGCCTGTAAGATTATCTTCCATTCTGATCTTACAGAGTTGTTCTCTTATCCTTTTTGTTTGTTTGTTTGTTTGTTTGTTTGTTTGTTTTGTTTTGTTCTTCTAATAAAGTTCTGTTTTTTAAGAATCTGATTGGGCTTTTTGGATCTTAAAAATCCAAGGCTGGTTTGTGCTCATCTTGTTTATTCTCAAGTCTCCCCAGGAAGGGGGGTGTAAGAGCTTGGGGAGATATTTTGGGGAAATAGGAACTCCAAGTGGTCCTTTCCCTGTTCTTTGTCTAAATCACTTGGCGGTGGCAGCATACTGTTCAAGGACAAGACAAAGTTTGTGCCTTGGGGAAGTTTTTAACCTAAGCTGGTAAAAATAAGCTTAGGGGGTCTTTCATGTGGGTCTCCACATCTCTACCCTAGAGTTCAGAGTGGGGAGGGAACCCTGACAGGGGCAAATTCTAGGTTCCTTACACAACCTAAGTAACTGGATGAGCACTGGTGGTGTCCACGGGATTAGGGAACAGGAATCTTCCACTGAACTACTACTGCCTTGTAGTGCTACAAATACCAGGGCTGATGTAGTCCCCACAACCGCTAAATGTGAGGAGCTACTAAACATTGGATCATGCTCATTCTCTTGCCTACCTCCACTATCCCTTCTCTGTGGTGGTGCAAACAGAGCCTAACTCTCCAACTTTGTGGAATGACATTGGTCTCAATGAAGCACGGTCCTTTCACATCTGCACTGACTGGGCAGGATTTTTTCCTATAAGAATACGATCCAGGCACTTCCTAATGAAATAAGGAAATAACTTGATAGCTTTGCTCAAAGTTTTGCAAAGATACATAGCTTGATATCCAAGATGTTTCACATTTGGAAATATATTCTGGAGCAGATGCTGAATCTTGGGAGAACACAAAGAACTGGAATCCAGATGGAGCTAAATGTTCGAGAAAATCAGTGTGGATTATAATGAAAATAATATGGGGGAGGGGGAGATTGATTTATCAATTCCATCTGTTTTTAAATTAAATCAGACCAGTCAGAGCTGTGTAGAAGCAAGGCCAAAACTCCATGGTTATAAAGGATAGTGGCATTCCAACAGTATCCATAAGCCACTTTTGCTATTCAGCCAGCTGAAAATTAACCCTCTGCTTAGATCTCCCATAACTGCACAGGTTTACAAAGCAGAGAAACGGAGGCAGAGCTGAGGACTGAATGCCCAAGTCAGGCTCTTTGGGTCTAAAGTTGATTGAAATTTTAATTCTGATAAGCTTCTTTAAATGGACTTGAAGCTTTTTGTTCTCTTTCTCAAGCTCTTTTTTAGCTCTGCAACTCCCTACTTATGCTTTACCCCCTCCTTTGCATCACTGACACTAGCCTAGACCTCCAGTTCTCCCATCTTTTCACTTTCTTCCATGCAGCCTCTTACACTTGGCATACCCTTCCTGATCTACTTGGTATCTGAATCCATCTGCAAGACCATCATCCTTTCATCCTTCAGATCTCTTCTTGAGACCCACTTCTACCATGACATTTACATGAAAATTAGCCAGTTGATTAGGTGGAGGGATGTATGATAATTGCTATCTATAAATGTAAATGTTGTAAATATAAATGTTGATTATATATGTTATTCATTTTCCTCGTCCTGCATTTCTATTCTCAGATTTTAAGCTTTTGGGGACAAGGTCTGTGTTTATTATATATTTGGAAAGAATCTTTCACAGGGTGAGCACTTTTATAAAATATATATTATGTTATATAGTCGCTCAGCATCCAGTGCCTTAGTTTCATCACAAGATCACCATTTTCCCCATTCCCACTAGAAATGATTCTCTACCAACTGTCTTAGTCCAAACATCTGCACATATGGGGGGATTTGAAATATTGCTCTAGATTCTAGTTTTGCAGCTTGGGCCCATCCCAATTTAAATCTAACATGAGTTTCTGTCTTCTAGAATGGCTCTTTCAAAGTTGTAGTAAACTTAAAAAAAACCCTTCATTTTTATTGATTTCAGAATACTAATCTTAAAAATACAAACACATTTTTATGATGTCTATTTTCATCTACCAGAGAAGGTTCTATGTTTAAACATAAGTGTAATTTTTTATCTCAGGATTATTTTAGTTAATACGGAAGACTATGTTGGGATCCACAAATAATCTCTGCTTAAAGTGCAATTCCACTCTGAAAAAAATACCTAACTATGGCACATTGTTACTCAACAGATCCACCCCCTGTGAGCACATCCAAAAGTCATATTTGTTAGTTTAGTGATTAAAGTACATTTTAAAATCACCTTTTATTCCTGCATGTATTGCAAATCCTGTATGGCTCTAGTAGAGAACTGTGGTCTAGGATTCAATACTGTAACTGGAACTGAGTTCACTGCCAGAGACTACAACTGGTGATGCATGAGCCCAAATGAACCTAGCTTGACTTTCAGACATGAAGATAAGTTTACAATCTAGAAAAATAATACATCTGGATCTCTGTAAATGTATGTTAATCAAATGACATATGTAGATATGAAAAATGTGAAATATGCAAGATGACTTCTTCAGCCAAACTAAAATCAGACCTGTCCATCCATAAAGCATCACATCTTTAAGAAGTGGTGGCAAACCAGTTAATCATGCGGCTTATGTAGCATCCCTGTGGGAAATCACTTTGCTTTTACACACACAATATTCTTTTCCCTCTGTGCTATCAGAGCTCTTTTCGCCCAATGTAGTGTACTCCTCATCTAAAACAAAGTGTTTGATCTCAACTTGCAAATTACACAGAGACTTTAAAGGATCTTGTTCCCAATATGAAACCAATCACTCAGATCCATATTCCCCTTTCTCTTTTGTATTCTACTTCAATCCTCTCACAGCTCCAGAATAAACTTGACTAAAGTTCACTGAAAGTAAAAGAGCCTACCACACAAAACCTTGTAGCATTAATCATTTTTCAGAACTGTTATTTGTCATTTTATGTTTTCCAGCAAAAAGGGGAAAGTGCCAAGTTCTGCTCTCAGTGAAAATCTGCAGTAATTGAATTGACTGTAGATGACCTTCTCCAGTTTTACACTTGTTAGGATACAGCTAGACTCTTCCAAGAAAAGCCATTCTTGAGAGACTTTGGCCCAAGATTAATTCTCAGAATGGTGCTAGCCATTCACATGATATGATCAGTTGTTGAGGTGAGGAAAGTTGTAATTTGTTATGGGTTAATTTGTAAGATCAGTTATTGTTTTAATGAATATGTATATTTACACTTAATTTGTGTATACCTTCAGAGCAATGGAAAGATGCACTATGTAGAAGAAATTCAAATAAAATAAACTGATTAAGTGTTCCTTAATTTTTTTCTTTTAATGAGAGATCTTTAGGTAGCTAAATTGTAACACTAGTGGAATAAAAACAAACAAACAAACAAACAAATAGAACCCCTAAGCAAAGCACACACAAATGCACTTCAGGATTGTCACCGAGCATAAGTATCCTCCTCCAGCCCTTCACAACTATATGTTTGCCCTGCTTGCACTATACAGCTATGACTTGTTGGCAATGGCAAATAGAGATGCTTTCAATCTTGAAAGGAATCTTGAAAGAAACTACACCATCTGCTCAAGAAACTCCCTAAAGAAGCACAGGAACAAATCTACACTGACACACCCCTAGAGCCCCAACCAGGTGTATTCTATCTGCTACCCCAAATCCATAAACCTGGGAATCCTGGATACCCCATCATCTCAGGCATTGGCACCCTGACAGCAGGATTGTCTGGCTATGTAGACTCTCTCCTCAGGCCCTATGCTACCCGCACTCCCAGCTACCTTCGAGACACCACTGACTTCCTGAGGAAACTACAATCCTTTGGTGATCTTCCAGAAAACACCATCCTAGCCACTATAGACGTAGAAGCTCTCTACACGAACATTTCACACAAAGATGGACTACAAGCCATCAGAAATAGCATCTCCGATACAATCACAGCAAACCTGGTGGCTGAACTTTGTGACTTTGTCCTCACCCACAACTATTTCAGATAGGAGACAATTTATACCTTCAAGTCAGCGGCACTGCTATGGGTACCCACATGGCCTCACAGTATGCCAACATTTTTATGGCTGACTTAGAACAACACTTCCTCAGCTCTCATCCCCTTATTCCCCTACTCTACTTGTGCTACACTGATGACATCTTCATCCTCTTGACCACTGGGAAGCAGGCCCTTGATGAATTCCACCAGGATTTCAACAATTTCCACCCGACCATCTACCTCAGCCTGGACCAGTCCACACAAGAGGTCCACTTCCTAGACACTACAGTGCTAATAACCAATGGTCACATAAACACCACCCTATACTGGAAACCTGATGACCACTATGCTTACCTACCTGCCTCCAGCTTTCATCCAGACTACATTACATGATCCATTGTCTACAGCCAAGCTCTAAGATACAACTGCATTTGCTCTGAACCCTCAGACAGAGACAAACACCTACAGTATTTCTATCAAGCATTCTTAAAAGTACAATACTCACCTGGTGAAGTGAACAAACAGATTGACAGAGCCAGAAGAGTACCCAGAAGTCACCTACTACAAGACAGGCCTAATAAAGAAAGTAACAGAATGCCACTAGCCATCACCTACAGCCCCCACCTAAAACCTCTCCAGCGCATCACCAAGGATCTACAACCTATCCTGAAGGACAATCCCTCACTCTCACAGACCTTGGGGGACAGGCCAGTCCTTGCTTACAGACATCCCCCTAACCTGAAGCAAATACTCACCAGCAACTACACACCACACAACAAAAACACCAACACAGGAACCAAACCCTGCAACAAACCACGGTGCCAACTCTGTCCACACCATCATAGGACCTAACCTAACCACATCCGCCACACCATCAGGGGCTCGTTCACCTGCATATCTACCAATGTGATATATGCCATCATGTGCCAGCAATGACCCTCTACCATGTACATTGGCCAAACCGGACAGTCTCTACGCAAAAGAATAAATGGACACAAATCGGACATCAGGAACGGTAACATACAAAAACCAGTAGGAGAACACATCAATCTCCCTGGACACTCAACAACAGACCTAAAATTGGCAATTCTTCAACAGAAAAACTTAAAAAAATGGACTCCAATGTGAAACTCCAGAACTGGAATTAATTTGCAAACTGGACACCATCAGATTAGGCCTGAATAAAGACTGGGAGTGGTTGGGTCATTACAAAACCTAAATCTAATTTCCCCAGTACTAATTTCCCCCTACTGTTACACACACTTTTCTTGTCAACTGTCTGAAATGTGCCATTCTCATTACCACTTCAAAAGTTATTTTTCCTCCCTTGGTATCCTGCTGTCAATTGAATTGTCTCATTAGACTGACCTCGGACTTGGTAAGGCAACTCACATCTTTTCATGTATTTATACCTGCTCCCATAATTTCCACTCCATGCAGCTGATGAAGTGGGTTCTAGTCCACGAAAGCTTATGCCCAAATAAATTTGTTAGTCTCTAAGGTGCCACAAGGACTCCTCATTGTTTTTGCTGATACAGACTAACACAGCTGCCACTCTGAAACCTTTCATTCTTGAGGGATCCTGAACTCTGAGGCAGAAGCTACCCTTAGGAAGCTGAGAAACATATATGTAATTTCCAGTGAAGTCAATGGGACTAGTATGTATAATGTTAGGTTTCAGAGTAACAGCCGTGTTAGTCTGTATTCGCAAAAAGAAAAGGAGTACTTGTGGCACCTTAGAGACTAACCAATTTATTTGAGCATGAGCTTTAGCTACAGCTCACTTCATCGGATGCATACCATGGAAACTGCAGAAGACATTATATACACACAGAGATCATGAAACAATACCTCCTCCCACCCCACTGTCCTGCTGGTAATAGCTTATCTAAAGTGATCATCAAGTTGGGCCATTTCCAGCACAAATCCAGGTTTTCTCACCCTCTGACCCCCCCCCCCCCCAAACTCACTCTCCTGTTGGTAATAGCCCATCCAAAGTGACCACTCTCTTCACAATGTGTATGATAATCACGAAAGCTCATGCTCAAATAAATTGGTTAGTCTCTAAGGTGCCACAAGTACTCCTTTTCTTTTATGTATAATGTTGCACTCCATAATGTTTTATGGAAATATGCTTATGAGTGTGAATATAATGTAACTGGAAACTTCTTTATGCAAAAGGTCTCTTGTAAGGTATCATTACAAAGCTTATAATCTACTGAGTGTGTTCATCCTATTTGTATGAATGTATCATTCTTATATCTGAAACTAGGAATATGAAGTATAACTCAGAGGTCGTATCGTAATTATGCAAAGTGTGGGCCATTAATGGTGGTTGGAAGCTTGATGGCTACCATTGACCAGGACAATTGATTGTAAATGGTCTGTTTACTTGCAAACCTTCCTGGGTGCTTACGGGCCAGCCCTGGAAGAATGGAGGCTGGGGTTTCACAGGACATGTGATCATGTCACCTGATACTGGAATCCATCTTAAACCTGGTGCTTTTCCATTTAGAAGGAGGGGTAGAGACCCAGAGAGACAAAAGATTCCTGCCTGGTGCCAAAGCTATACAAGAGGGTGGAACAGAACAAAGGGGGATGCCAGTCTTGAGAAAAACCCTAGTTTCCACCTAAGATGTCTGCTAACAAGGGCTGTACCAGGGGAAAGGATTGGGCCCTGACTAGGAAGGAATCTATTCTGTGACAGAAGCTTATTGGAACATCTCTGGGGGTGATATTTTGCCTGTAAACAGTTTATTAATGTATTAGGCTTAGACTTGTGTGTTTTTGCTTTATTTTGCTTGGTGACTTACTTTGTTCTGTCTATTATTAGTTGAAATCACTTAAATCCTACTTTTTATTCTTAATAAAATTACTTTTGTTTATTATTGAATGATTAATACCTGGGGAAGCAAACAGCTGTGCATATCTCTCTATCAGTGACATAGAGGGCGAACAATCTATGAGTTTAAGCTGTATTAACTTTATACAGAGTAAAATTGATTTATTTGGGGTTTGGATCCCATTGGGAGCTGGGTGTCTGGGTGCTGGAGATAGGTGACCTGCTGAGCAGTTTTTGGTTAAAGTCTGCAGCTTTGGGGGCATGGACCAGACCTGGGTCTGTGTTGCAGCAGGCTAGTGTGTCTGGCTCAACAAGGCAGGGTTCTGGAGTCCCAAGATGGCAGGGAAAATGGGCTCAGAGGTAACTTCAGCACATCAGGTGACAGTACCAAGGGGGTCTCTGTGACCAAACTCATCACAGTATGCACTTACCCAGGGGCCAAATTTGTCCCCAAGGGAATTACCCCTGGGAATTTCTTTAATTCTCCAGCCCAATTTCTTTAATTCACTGCTCTGCACTAGATATAGTCCTTCATCGCTGCTTTGAGTTAATGGAAAGTGTTACCATTCCAATTTGGTAGAATTTACAGCCATTTTATGCAGATATAAAGGGCAACATCTGGTGCAAGGCAATGAAGAATTAGGCTATAGTACTTCTCTAGTGATCTACTGAGGAAATTATTATTATTCAATGGCACTTACAGTAACTTTTATATATTGTGGTAAGGTACGGTAGTCTTAGGCAAGTACATTGTATTAAAATGTAAAATATAAGGATACCGGGTCTCTAGAGATTTTGTTTTGTTTTACTTTTTTCCTCCCTACCATCATATTTTGATAGGAAATACTGTATTTTGGGGAGGGAAAATGAAAGAGCTGCCCAACTCAAAAGCATTAGAATATCCTTTTAGAGTTCCCAGATGACATTTTCAAACCATCCATTTGATCTGTAGTATAAATCCTGCTACCAATAACATCTTTCTCAGTAAGACAACTGTATACCATATGCCCAGCTGAAGTAAATGGGATTTAAGCATGTGCTTAAAACTAAGCAAATGCTCAAGTGCTATGCTGCATTGAAGCCAAAGTTCTGAATAATCTCTCTAAAATCAATAGTGCCCCCATCACTCCTAATTCCTGCATCTATCAGGAGGGGCTAATATTTATTGTGAGCTTTTAGAATTTACATTACTATGACAAAGTCCAACTTCCTTATCAAATAACCCACAAATAGCCATTTTTATTGTTAGACATAATGTGAACCTCTTTTTGACAAATCTCAGGGGGAGAGAGAAGGAAAGGAGGGAAAGAGAGAGAGAAACTCTGATTTGATAAGTATCTTGGAGTACATCCTAAATTTTTGTAAAATTGGAGGGTTCAGTTATCTCACACAATTTCTGCTCTGTTGAGATGCTAAGCAACCCAGTGCTGAAGCTGAGTTCCAGAGGAGCTGAGCTGCTCCAGAGCTTTGCTCTGGGGCGGGGTATGTCTACACAGCAAAGAAAAACCTGGAGCTGGCCCATGCCAGCCAACTTGGGCTCGTGGGTTTGTTTCATTGCTGTGTAGGTACCTGGGCTGAGGCTGAAGCCCAGGCTCTAGGACTCTGCAAGGTGGGAGGTGTTACCAGATATGCCCATTACATTGGGGTATGCTCATTTATTAGGGTTACTCTTCTGGGGTGGGTGGGGATTCTGTAATTCTATTAATGTACTGCTTATGTCACTTGTGTGTTCATACGGAGCTCTACTCCTTCCTTCTGAAAATCCCCTCCCAATGGAGCTATCCTTCAGTACCTAAGTTCCCCAGGACTGGGTTCCTCCCACCCTAGAACTAGATGACCGCACACACAGACTAACAAAGCAAGTCTGATATACACACACACACACACACTTTAATAGCTATTATGCACATGGTCTTAATATTATATACATGTGTGTATGTTGAATAATCATGCTGAATTGTACTATGCTTAGTCTTGCTCACTTATGGTAAAGCCATATATCCCACAATGATCCAGGAGAAGGCTAGCTCAGCACTTGGCTTAGGCAAATACAAAAACTGTCAAAAGCTGGATTGGTGAGTGTTGTGCAACAAATGATACAATGCGGGGCATGGAGATAAGGTAAGATGTGTGAATGCTTTGTATTAAGGAAAATCTATATGCCCCTTAACATTTGGAATTTAATCTTCAAAAGAAAAGATGGGAAAGTAGTGGGAGGCACCAAAGACAAAGCTGGCACAAGCTGGCTAGATAAACTTTAAGCCATGTGAACACTGCTGTGTAATTTGTACACAACCATACTATTAAAAAATTGCTAGTTTAAGAGGGCATTTGGGAAGCACATCTTCTGTATAAGGTGAACTGAACATGTTGCAATAATTTGCTTCCTGAGAAGGATCAGTGTTGTATTAACTCTTTCCTACACTGTACGGCTTTGTCTTTAGACAATACATTTGGCTGAGCTTGATTATTTGGTCTATTAAACATTCTTAATATTGCATCACAAGTATAGTGAATTAGTTGGCTATACCTTTTAGTCAGTAGCATGCAAATTGGAGGATTGCATGTCTGAATACTTAGGTTACATGAGCAAATAGCTACATTTGCATTTAGGCAGTTCGCATGTGAAAACAGGTGTGCATGTACGTTTTACAGACCCTCTCAATGAAAATCTGGTTCTTTAGGTGAGTGCTAGAGGTATTTCATTTAAATCACTTTAGAATAAATATAGTGCGTTGCATAGGCGCTGACTTCATGGGTGGTCTGGGGCTGAAACACCCACAGAAAAAATATAGAGGGTGCTCAGCACCCACCAGCCACAGCTGTTTGGTGGTGATACTGTTCAGCTGATCGGCAGCACCACCAAACAGCTGATCAGAGGCTCTTCGGAGAGGGACAGAGAGCAGCAAGTGGCGGGAGGGCAGGGGCCTCAGGGCGGAGTTGGGGGTCTGGGTAGAGCACCACTGGGGAAAAATAAAAATCAGCACCTATGGTGCATTGGTTATTTTGTTTGCTGTTCAGAATCCATAAAACAATAATTCCATTCTAAGTATTAATCGGTCCTTAATTACATTAGTTTATATTTGAACAATCCTTTGAGGATGTAAAGATCTATAAGTGCTAAGATGTACTATACAAAATATCTTCAACAGCTTCACTAGTGCTCTCCTCTGCTACAGTTCTAGTTGAAGAACTTGCCAAATACAAGGCCTCACCCAAAGCTCAATGAAGTAAATGGAAAGACGCTCATTGATTTCAAAGGATATGGAATAAGGCTGGCATTACTACACAAAGGGGCTTATATGCTCTTTTTGTTGAACATGAGGGAGGGTGAAACCATACCCATTGGTTTTAATGAGGTCTGTGACTGTCTGTGGATCTAAGACACACACACAGCAGCCATTCACATCTTTCCACAGAACATTATTTTAATGTAAATTCTTTAGTGCTGGGTACCTTGCCAGGATAGTCAATAGGTAAAACCAGTAGGGGACCACCCAGTTACCACACAGTTAACTAGGGCTCTTACCTGAGGTTTAACACAATCCCTCCCCTTCTGCAATATCCATAAAGAAAATCCTTTGACTCAATTTGGGAGGCACTTTAAGCCAGGTTAGCATTGTAGTGCTAGGATACCAGTGTCAGGCTGGTTTTACTACACAAAGGGGCTTATTTGCTTTTTTTGTTGAGCCTGAAGGAGGGTGCTTGACATACCCATTGGTTTTAATGGGGTCTGTGACTCTCTTTGGATTAAAGACACATACACACCAGCCATTAGCACCTTTCCACATAGCATTACTTTAGGTAGAAAACCAGGAAATGTTATGAGAAGCACAGGAATAGGGATTCTTTGGCACAGAGGTCCCTGGGGTGGCACATCTGGGCATTTCTGAACAAGGAAGCTGCCTCTTTGTTTCTTCTGTGTGGGAACAGGACTTTATGTACTTTTTTTTAGGTGCAAATAAAGAAGATCACATCAGGAATAAGGCTGACTCCTATTACTGATTTCTCACCCCAGCAGAAGCAACCCTTCAAGGCCTTGAATTTTGGGCAAAAGGCACAGGACTAACATATTCAGAATGTTTTGCTTATAAACCACTTTGAACATTATGAGATAGGCATATCTCATTTTGGGGGGTGAGATAGTTCAGTGGTTTGAGCATTGGTCTGCTAAATCTAGTGTTATGAGTTCAATCCTTGAGGGGGCCATGTAGGGATCTGGGGCAAATATTGGGGATTTGGTCCTGCTTTGAGCAGCGGGTTGGACTAGATGACCTCCTGAGGTCCCTTCCAACCCTGATATTGTATGGTGCTAGTTTCTATATCAATATCCGATAAGATTTTAATTATTAATTAATTCCTTTTACTAGGGCAAAACATTTCTTCCAATTAATCTGAACTAAAAACCAGCCTACTCATGCATAAGGACAAATAACTTTGTTAAAAAATCTTTGTCAATCCTCTGTCATTACACATTTAACAATTCAGGATGACCCTGCAGAGATATTCTGTGCAAGGAACCCAGCATTTTGTCATTACTCACAAAAATCAATAAACTTCCCAAGGGAAAAAAAATATGTCATTCTCAGAAACTAAAAAGATTGAAGTAGATCAGATGTGGCCTGCAGAGGGTGTCATGGCAAACTGTGTGTATGAAAAGAAAAACATTGATCAGGTGAGATTTCAAATGCCGAATGAAAAATACATTGCATCTGAAAGGAATGATTAGATACACAGGGTGACTTACTTAAAGTGCTTTGGTTTGTTTCTTTACCAAATTTGGGTATACAAGTGGAAAAAAAAGTCAAAGTGCATTATAAATAAAGAATTGAAGTTAGGACAGCTGATAAAATATGAATACAGTTCTGAGAAGCTTAATGTGCCAGAGCTGCGTAACAGAAAAGGGAGTGAAGTGTGTATATGCTCCTGCTGCTTAACAGTAGGTTTGAAAGTGGCTGCAAAGGTAGCACAAGTGAATTATTCCTCTGTTGGCTGCTTTCCAAGGCATTTATTCAGTTTATGAAAAATCTGATATTTTATTTGATATGGAGTATATTAATTGTGCTCTGTGTGGTTTCTCTATTGAGAAACAATTGAAAAACTATGTTCAAATGGGACACTAGAATAACATGAATTTGCCTCCTCCCCCTTCTTGTCTGCCCTCTATTTATAGTTTTTATATCTCTTCATCAAAAGCAGAAAATGGCTCCTGCAAGCAATGTAGCCAGTAACCACTAATCCGGGGCTGTCCAATAACCAATCTGAAAGGTAAAATGAGAATGAACTATGATCATTTTCCCTAGTCTCAGAGGTGAACAGTAGCCTAGTAACCAGTGGCTGTTGAATACTGATACCTTGATACAGTGTAGATCTGGTAACCCAGCTATCTTCCATCTCTAGGGAGATCATGGTATTAAATTTACATTAAAGACGGCAGTATGACTGACACCAGGGTCATATTAGCATTTTTACTCCAGTCAGTTGGTCAGCAGAACATTTTTGTACCATTAATATTATTCCAGTATTCTATTGTTCAGAATTAAACATTTATGAGATATTTTGTAAGAGCATAGTAGAAAGAATGAGCTGGCAAGAGGTACATTAGGGCAGTGTGATATCTATATGTAGATCTGAGAAGGAAATTCGGGTCAGATTATTTTCATCCAATAAGAAAGTGAGCCTGCAAGCTGAAAGAAATCCAAGTGCTAATTTTGTAATTTAATTTCACTGGACACCAGTACACTGGCATGATGGTAGGCAATATGATAAAATGCACCCACAATGTAGATAACATGAATACACTATTGGAACAGCCTCCAGGAAATTGTCAGGTGTCTGTGTGATGTGTGTCCAACATGCTAATATTAATCCTACCTGCTATTACTGCGTGTCTGGGGCCAGATCCTCATAGTCCCCTTCATGTCATTCAAAACATGCTGATTTACACCAGCTGAGATTTAGCCAGCAATCTTTAATTCTTTAGACAAATACAACACTCAGGACTAACAGAATTTTACACACTAGAACTCTCAAGGCATGGCCAGGATGTTGTCTTAGAATCATTAACAAACAAAGGTGACTGAGGCATGGACAATACTTGAAGGGAGACCAGCAGTCCCTATTTGGAGAGAAAATTAGATATAAGAGGATTGGTTGGGAAATGGGTATGTACGGAGAATGCTACATAATGCCTTTCTGTATTTGGGTCAGGAATAAATAATGATCAGCACAAACTGATGTCCAAAACTGAATATATTTGATCTTAGTCTTAAACAGTGGGTTTGGCAACAATCTAATAGCCATGAAGAGTACTAACAAATATATACATAGGTTCAGGAGAGACTATAGAAAAACACTTTCATTTTGAATCTATTATTGAATCTATTATTCAGTCTCATCCAAATCCATCTGCTTAGATACCATGGTGATGAGTGCAATCTGAGCCCAGTACTTCCCTGCCTTCCACCCGTAAAAAGTAACTGTAAAATGCTACCTTTCTGGTACCCACTTTGCACAAGTATTATACAAGTCATCTGGCAGGAAGGAATCAGGCCCTCTGTCTCTCTAAGAAGGCTCAACCTGACACTGCCTATTAGTTGTAGCTAGCAGCAGCTGGTTGGAATAGGGCCTGTGAAATATTTCATTGTACTGTTTTATTCGGTAATATGAAGTTTAATGCCAGCCCAGCAGTGCTTTCTATAGACTTTACCTGGGTTTAGCTATTTTATATCTTTTTTTGGCAAAACTGCCAATAAAAGCTTTCCTGTAAGCCACACAGATCTGGGCATGTGACTGTTCTGGAGCAATTTCTGACAGTTTCCCATGATCCCAATAGGGAAGGATGATCCAGTAGTTAGGGAACTAGCCTGGGACTTGGGAGACCTGGATTCAGTTCCATGCTCTTTGACCTTAGGACTTAGCCTTTCTGGATTGTAATTATTCACCTGTAAAATGGGGATAATAGTGTTTCCTTACTTTGCAGTGGTGTTGTGAGGATAAGCACGGTAAATATTGTGCTGTGCACAGACAGTACAGTGATGAAGGCTATGTAAGTCCCTAAGATAATTTCTGGTGGTCCACTTGGAGAAAAAAAACAACAACCTCTGAACTTGGAGAAAAGGAGAACTTGTGGCACTTTAGAGACTAACCAATTTATTTGAGCATAAGCTTTCGTGAGCTACAGCTTTATGCATCCGATGAAGTGAGCTGTAGCTCATGAAAGCTTATGCTCAAATAAATTGGTTGGTCTCTAAGGTGACACAAGTACTCCTTTTCTTTTTGTGAATACAGACTAACACGGCTGCTACTCTGAAACCTGAACTTGGAGAGAGGCAGAGCATACAGTACGCACACGCTTTCATACATGGGAAAACAGGAGGCAGCAGTCTCCATCCAAATCAGTGATGAAGGCTGTTCTGGGCACTGTATCACCAAAGAGGCTATAAAAAGAGATATACTCAGTATAGTTTGTAGTCCTCTTGTAAACTTTGGTTCAACTACTTATACGTGTCCATATTTCTATGTAGTGAATTACTGTGATAGACTAGTATCAGAGGGGTAGCCATGTTCGTCTGGATTTGTAGAAGTGGTAAAGGTTCCTGTAGCACCGTATAAGCTAACAGACGTACTGGCACATAAGCTTTCGTGGCTGAATATCAACTTCGTCATGCATCCGACGAAGTGGGTATTCACCCACGAAAGCTTATGCTCCAATATGTCTGTTAGTCTATAAGGTGCTACAGGACTCTTTACTGCTTCTCTGATAGACTAGCAATTTAATAATAAGTAAGACTAGGAGACGAAGCTATGGTTACAAGGAAAACAAAACTAACCATACTTTCCAGTGACTAAAATAACTTCAGCAAGTTACAATCTTTCCCTAAGCAGGATTCTCACCTAGTCAGTTCCAGCGACTCTTCGTTTTCAGGTCAAGTGGATCTACTTTTTCATGAGCTCAGAGGGTGCTGCTCTCTCTTTGTTTCCTACATGATATATGCCAAAATAGTCTCTTTCTGCTTATATTTTTCCAAAGTTTCTTTTCTCTCAGTCAAGAGCCAGGAAGGTTTCCTGGAGGTCCAGGCTCCATCCCCCATTGTGAATGTTAAGTGTTCTTCCCCACCGCCTCTTGTTTAGCTTGATGGTTTTGTTTACCTCATATGTAGATGTACTTTTCATTGTTCTCTGAGTTATTTCCTGACTCAGTTTATATTGGAGACACAGTAAAACAGGAGAAATAACAATCCTTTGTCTAGGACAAACTGGGCTTGTCCATTGATTGCAAAACACCTTTTAGAGCATATGTCCATCATCCATATACAATTCTTTATACACCACCTGTACATATATCACACAACAATATTAATGACCAGCATGTTACTGGTTTGCATATGATACCTTACATGACACCTTTTACCATATAGATTCTGATAAGATTGTATTGGAACAATGAGCATCATGCCTGATGTGAGTTATGGTATGCTCTCTGCCGCTTGGCATTGAGATACTCCCTGGGTCTCATAGACTTGAAGGTCAGAATGGACCATCGTGATCATCTAGACATTTTACTTTGAGCCATTTACATTTTTTGAAACAAAGGCTTGGAGATGAGAACTTATTTATATATCACCATCTCTAGCTAATTACTGTTTAGCATTAAAGATGCACCCAATCCAAGATGTTCAGATCTAAATACTCAGCTGGACCTTCTGGTCTGGCCAAACCATGCTTATTGCATGATTCTGGGGGAAGAGATGTGGAAGGCGGCATTATATTTCCTGCATCCTAGGTCTGGCTGGGAATTGGCCCAGTCCCTACCACAAGTCAGAAGAACCTAAACGCTACCCTAATTGATGCCTGCCTGCCCATTGCTCCAACGGACTGTTCCAACAACAGGGATTGCCAGGATTTAGAAACATGAACAATGTCCACTTTCTTCTGGGAATGCTCTCTACACTGGTAGCATATGGTGAAATAAAATCTGCTACATGAATCTTTGCTACCATGAAGATACCCTTGCACTGAAGAATCCTCAGAGGGCTGGATCTGCTGTTTTTATGGTGTCTTAGCAGAAGTGGAAAGCAGTCAAAGTGGGGCCAAGGATTTGGTAATTTTTAGCCTTCTTCTAGTGCTGGCCATTGTGCTTAGGGAGCCCAATGGAGGAAAAAAATCTTTGAAAATGTTTACTTCTGTTTCAGCATTGCTGTAATGACCATAGAATGAACTTAAACATCTTATTTTTGAAAAAAATATTTAGCTTTAAAATATTAGCAATCTTTTTGAAATGTTTAAATCAGTCAGAAAGAAAGATGGAATCTATTTTACACCCTGTACTATGGGGTTTTTAAACATTTGCACACACACACACAGACCCCCCCCCCTTTTTGTTTTTGACAAGTTGGTTGCCCCATTAATAAGCTAAGAAAGCCAATTAAAAAAACTTACAGCTAGATCATCTACCAAAGTTACTAGGAATAGTTTCATGAAAGTCAAGCCTTTCATTTTCATATACATATTCCAGTTGTTTTCCATGAAGAAAAGTGCTTCTTAGGTTCTAGACTTCTGGGATCAAGGAAAACAGTTTTTCTTTCAGACTGGAGAACACACAGTCTATATGGCATAAACAGCTTTTGTAAAGATCAGGTCTGATTCTGATGATGCTTAGCACTCACAACTCCTATTAGTTTCAGTGAGAATTGGTGCTCAGCACATCTCAGGATCAGACCCTCAGTCAGGCCATGAAACAATGACTGATGTAATTCCTTCTTTGTGACACTCACCAGATATTTTCTTGTGACAGAATGGAAATGAGGAAATGTGGAAAATGGATGCATAAAGGGGGATGAAGGGGCTGAAGAGTGGGAAAAAGAAGAGGAAATCAGATTAGAAAATAAATTTATTTGATTTGAAAGGAACCTTTTGTGATTCTATATTCCCGTTCTTTTATTGACCCCCTCATCCCTTTGCATATGTTCCTTCTTCCCATTTTACTGCCCCCACCCTTCTCTCTTTACATTCTCTTCTTATCTCTTTCTCTGTCTGTGACAACCTTCTTTAGCTCCAAAGATCAAGTTAGAGTTAGAATGAGATTTTGCCACACCTAGTACTGGTTTGGATCCTGAGCTGGTGTAAATACCCATAGTTCCTTGGAAGTCAATGGGGATATGTGGCTTTATAGCAGCTGAGGATCAGCCACTGTATGCCTGAAGCAATATCAGTATTAGTATCAGTCTGCCTCTAATATCTCTTCTCAAGGGTTTGAAATAAAATCTTTTAGTCTTAACAGGTGACTTGCCTAATCATAGAATCATAGAATATCAGGGTTGGAAGCAACCTCAGGAGGTCATCTAGTCCAACCCCCTGCTCAAAGCAGGACCAATTCCCAACTAAATCATCCCAGACAGAGCTTTATCAAGCCTGACCTTAAAAACCTCAAAGGAAGGAGATTCCACCACCTCTCTAGCTAACTCATTCCAGAGCTTCACCACCCTCCTCATGAAAAAGTTTTTCCTTATATCCAACCTAAACCTCCCGCACTGCAACTTGAGACCATTTCTGCTTGTTCTGTCATCTGCTACCACTGAGAACAGCCTAGATCCATCCTCTTTGGAACCCCCTTTCAGGTAGTTGAAAGCAGCTATCAAATCCCCCTTCACTCTTCTCTTCTGCAGACTAAATAATCCCAGTTCCCTCAGGCTCTCCTCATAAGTCATGTGTTCCAGTCCCCTAATCATTTTTGTTGCCCTCCACTGGATGCTTTCCAATTTTTTCCACATCCTTCTTGTAGTGTGGGGCCCAAACTGGACACAATACTCCAGATGAGGCCTCACCAATGTCGAATAGAGGGGAACGATCACATCCCTCAATCTGCTGGCAATGTCCCTACTTAGACAGCCCAAAATGTCGTTAGCCTTCTTGGTAACAAGGGCACACTGTTGACTCATATCTAGCTTCTCGTCCACTGTAACCCCTACGTCCTTTTCTGCAGAACTGCTGCCAAGCCATTCGGTCATTAGTCTGTAGCAATGGATGGAATTCTTCCATCTTAAGTGCAGGACTCTGCACTTGTCCTTGTTGAACCTCATCAGATTTCTTTTGGCCCAATCCTCTAATTGGTCAAGGGCCCTCTGTATCCTATCCCTACCCTCCAACATATCTACCTCTCCTGCCACTTTAGTGTCATTCGCAAACTTGCTGAGAGTGCAATCCACACCATCCTCCAGATCATTAATAAAGATGTTGAACAAAACCAGTCCCAGCACAGACCCCCGGGACATTCCGCTTGATACCAGCTGCCAACTAGACATTGAACCATTGATCACTACCCATTGAGCCTGATGATCTAGCCAGCTTTCTATCCACCTTATAGTCCATTCATCCAGTCCATACTTCTTTAACTTGCTGGCAAGAATACTGTGGGAGACCGTATGAAAAGTTTTGCTAAAGTCAAGGAATAACACGTCCACTGCTTTCCCCTCATCCACAGAGCCAGTTAGCTCCTCATAGAAGGCAATTAGATTAGTCAGGCATGACTTGCCCTTGGTGAATCCATGCTGATTGTTACTGATCACTTTCCTCTCCTCTAAGTGCTTCAGAATTGATTCCTTGAGGACCTGCTCCATGATTTTTCCAGGGACTGAGGTGAGGCTGACTGGCCTGTAGTTCCCCGGATCCTCCTTCTTCCCTTTTTTAAAGATGGGCACTACATTAGCCTTTTTCCATTCATCCGGGACCTCCCACATCACCATGAGTTTTCAAAGATAATGGCTAATGGCTCTGCAATCACATCCACCAACAACTTTAGCACCCTCGGATGCAGTGCATCCAATCCCATGGACTTGTGCTCATCCAGCTTTTCTAAATAGTCCCGAACCACTTCTTTCTCCACAGAGGGCTGGTCACATCCTCTCCAGGCTGTGCTGCTTAATGCAGTAGTCTGGTAGTTGACCTTGTTCGTGAAGACAGAGGCAAAAAAAGCATTGCGTACATTAGCTTTTTCCACATCCTCTGTCACTAGGTTGCCTCCCTCATTCTGTAAGGGGCCCACACTTTCTTTGACTTTCTTCTTGTTGCTAACATACCTGAAGAAACCCTTCTTGTTACTCTTAACATCTCTTGCTAGCTCCAACTCCAAGTGTGATTTGGCCTTCCTGATTTCACTCCTGCATGCCTGAGCAATATTTTTATACTCCTCCCTGGTCATTTGTCCAATCTTCCACTTCTTGTGAGCTTCTTTTTTGTGTTTAAGATCAGCAAGGATTTCACTGTTAAGCCAAGCTGGTCGCCTGCCATATTTACTATTCTTTCTACACATCGGGATGGTTTGTTCTTGTAACCGCAATAAGTATTTTTTAAAATACAGCCCACTCTCCTGGAATCCTTTCCCTCTCATGTTATTCTCCCAGTTCCCTGAGGGAGTCAAAGTCTGCTTTTCTGAAGTCCAGGGTCCATATTCTGCTGCTCTCCTTTCTTCCTTGTGTCAGTATCCTGAACTCAACCATCTCATGGTCACTGCTTCCCAGGTTCCCATCCACTTTTGCTTCTCCTACTAATTCTTCCCGGTTTTGAGCAGCAGGTCAAGAAGAGCTCTGCCCCTAGTTGGTTCCTCCAGCACTTGCACTCCAGGAAATTGTCCACTACACTTTCCCAAAACTTTTGGATTGTCTTTGCAGTGCTGTATGGCTCTCCCAGCAGATATCAGGGTGAACCCCACATCCCTAATGGGTTTAGGCAATGACAAACAGCAAATTGTGTCTAACTCTGCAGTCTCACTTTTTAGCTCCATTGTTGCAATGAAAAAATGCAGCATTTCCAGCTGAACATTCTTATCAAATTTGTATTGTGCCTTAAATATAAAGGTGGAATCAAAGTTAGAAGGAAGAAATGGCTCAGAAGCCTTTATAATAATGATACTGCAGTGTTGCAAACTTAAAAAAAATTACTAATAGAAAATGAATAGATATTATTTACAGAGAGTAAGGTCCCGATCCTGCAATCAGGTTTACACAGGTAGACCTCTTCACTTGTATTGAGCTCCTCTGAAGGCAAAGCAGCTCTGCGACAGTGCAGGAGCCTGTCTGTACAGAATTCACTGCAGGATAGGAACCAAAATCTAATACAGATTTTTTTTTTAAACACACACACACACTCACTTACCATGGGTCACTTTGACTGCACACTATTTAAAAATGGATCACTCGAACGAGTCCAGCTCTGCAGTTCTGCTTCAGTTTAGTTAATATTTATTATTTGACCAAAATGTCTACTGGGATGAGACATCTTGTGACAGTCCCTCAGTCAGCAAGTAGACAAGTAGCAAGACTGCCTGGAACTGCTTTTATGCTTCCCTGTAAACCTATTAAAGTCACTTTCAAATTGCACCAAGTTTGCCAATTCTTTACACTGAGAGAAAAGGACAAATGTTTTTCTGCTTCTGAACTCTTACTGATTCCCTTGTAGAATGCTGGGGATTCAGGGCTTGATGCAAAGTCCATTGAGGTCAATGAGATTCTACCAATGGATTTCAATGAGGTTTGGATCAGGCCCTTAGTCAGTGCAGGAACCTGTAAAGGGCGTGAGATGTAGAACAATTCCAAAGTTTGGGGAACACAACTGCAATCCACTTAAACACATAGTGAATAAATAAATAATAATAAATTCGATTATTATTTTTTGGGAATTTTTCCTGGATACAGACTGCAGGATTGACTCCACTGTAAGCACCTAGGGATGCAGTATATGCATTTTCCGGCTACACAGCACGCATGTAGGGCAGGGGTCTCAAAGTCCCAGCCTGTGGGCCATCTGTGGCCCAAGATACTCCCCACTGAGGCCCATGGAAGAGAGATGCATGCAGACATGCTGCTGGTAATGTTGGCGGCTCCCCCCCCCCCGCAGCTCCCATTGGCTGGAGGAGAGGGACAGAGATACCATCACTAGTCGCTGGGCAGAGTCAGCCATGGTGGCAGCATCATTTTTTTTCCCACAATGAATATAAACAAGTCAAAATAGCAAACACAACTATCTGATGCCCACCTTGCCGCAATCGTGAAGGTTTCAACTGCTCAGTCACTGAGGCCAAACATCAACAAACTGACAGAACTGAAGTGTTGCCAGATGTCTGGCAAACACTAAAAACTTTCCGACAGATGAAGAATTGTATACAGTTGTATGGCAGTTTTATTACTTCTAAGAAATTTAAAATAAAAAATACAATATTATCGTTTTCTTTTCTGAACACCATGTTCAGTGACATTACTGGCCCGCTGGGAGGATTTGAGGACGGGCACTGGCCCTAAGGTAAATTGAGTTTGAGACCCCTGATGTAGGGCATGTGTAGCTACATGCTGCAGTGAAAAGAAAGCTGTGTTCACACTGCTGTATGCAGCTACACATGCCATTGAATGGCACTGGCTGGGGGAAGGCAGCCAGAGCCTTTCCCTAAAATGGGAAAAGGCTCAGGCCGCAAGACACTACACTGCTAAAAATAGCACTGTAGGTGTGAATGTCACTGCTTGTGCAGGTAGAGAGCCATTAGGGTACATAGCCACAGGGTTCAGGTGTGTCTTTACTCACCTATGCAATGCCTCACTATCTACGCAACTATTCATATCCATACTAGAAGGGTATGCAGTGTATGTACTCTGCATACCACCAAAGGAATGTGGAGTGTAGATGTATCTGTCCAGACAATGCTTGGATTATTCCTGATATTTTTCCATAACATTGACAAAAATACCAGAAGAATGGCTTCATGGAAGAGTTTCAGAGTAACAGCCGTGTTAGTCTGTATTCGCAAAAAGAAAAGGAGTACTTGTGGCACCTTAGAGACTAACCAATTTATTTGAGCATGAGCTTTCGTGAGCTTCATGTGATGAAGTGAGCTGTAGCTCACGAAAGCTCATGCTCAAATAAATTGGTTAGTCTCTAAGGTGCCACAAGTACTCCTTTTCTTTTCTTGGAAGAGGTGAGTTTGGAGAAATTTCTTGGAAGAACCAGAGGGAGGGTCTTGGCTTATATTAATTGGGAGGTTGTTCCTTGCTGATTCCAATGGGACTGCTCTTGTGCTTAAATACCTTGGCCAATCAGATCCTAAAGAAGCATAACTGTATTTAAAATGATCACTTAGCAGCACCTACTGTTCAGGTAAGCAGTGCATTCAACAAGAAGCCCACTCAATAAGCTGAGATACTGAAGATATAGTCGGAAAAGGTGGAATCCTTTCCCTCCAACCTTTGTCACTGCACTCTTAGTACATCACAGACCCTGAAAACAGAGCCAGGCATGTTTTAGATATTACAGAAGCACTTCTGTCAGCATCTTTTCAACAACAAAAAGTAAATACTCCAAAGACCTCCTTAGTAGCTGTATCTCTAAGGGTACACAGCTGAGGTTCAGATGAGGTGATAGCCTCTTTCCTAATTTTCATGATTGAAGATGAAACTCTATAGAGTTGTGGGTATATTTTTTCTATAGAAGGAGCTGTTGAAAATCAAATTTTGTGAGTCTGTGTTATAGAAATGCTACTAAAGAAAATGAGAGCAACATCCAAAAGTTAAAACCAACATGCATCTTTAATCTTCTTTTTAGCAAGGTCAGCACGATGACAGCTAGCATTAACACAATTTCACACCAATGTCAAAAATCATTTTAACAGAGTCTAGATCTTAAAGATGAATTTCACCCCTCCTTCCTTTAATATAGAAGACATGGTGAAGAAAATGTTCTGTTATTACATTCTTTAATGGGACTGTTTATTTCTGACAAGGTTTAAAATGATTTTTGTTTCTTTTCTTTGTACAATGCCTTTAACTCTGTTACTTTTGTGCTGTTTCCCCCAAACCTTTTTTTTTAACTGTTTTCTAAATTTTAAAATATCAGAGTATCTCTTCATCTTGTACAGTAGCTAAACCAAAAGATCCTGTATTTCAATGACAGATTTCAGAGTAACAGCCGTGTTAGTCTGTATTCACAAAAAGAAAAGGAGTACTTGTGGCACTTTAGAAACTAACCAATTTATTTGAGCATGAGCTTTCGTGAGCTACAGCTCACTTCATCGGATGCATACTGTGGAAACTGCAGAAGACATCATATACACAGAGACCATGAAAAAATACCTCCTCCCACCCCACTCTCCTGCTGGTAATAGCTTATCTAAAGTGTTGCAGAAGTATTTCAATGGCAACTCTACAAAATAATGTATTTCTTAAACCTGATTCTCCTCTCCATCACCCCAGTTTTACATGGATTCAACTTCATTGACATAGTGGAGCTATTCCTGATTTACCCTTGTGTAAGTGGAAGTAGAGTTAGAGCTAATATTTTTTATATTATTAGGCTGCAGGCAGGACTGACTGCCAGGAAATAGGGTCCACTAGTTTAAAATTCTGTCCCAGATAAATGCCTACAAGATACAACTAAAGATGAATGAATCTCAAAAGGCTCAGAAGTTTAGTTTGGATACGTATCAACAATGTTTGACATATGTACCTCTTCTAAATTATGGATCTGCTAAACTAGACAATGATCCTGAAATGACATGCACTTGAGCATATCTGCATCCACACACAACCCCATTGACTCAAGGGTCTTCTCATGTACATGCAATTGCAGGATCCGGGCCTTAGTCATGAAAGCTCAAGAGAATGCCCTCTGTCTTAAGATTTCCAGTACTTCCTATTTCCAGTGAGTGGAAAGTGCTGAAGGAATAGAGTTCTTGAAGTATTTTGGTTCTTCTCTTAGGTTTTAAATACCCGAACATTTAAAATCTCATAAGTGATTCAGGTTGAGTTCATCTTCAGTGTTAATAGAAGATTCAATTTTATTCTTATTCTAATATAGCTCTACTCACCTTTTTCTGGGGGACATTTTATTAAAGGACAGGTGTCCACACATGGAATTCTGCAACTCAAACTTGTATTAAGAGATGAAAATACGAATAATCATTTGCAGTTACTAAGATCTATATTAAGATACTTATAATGCTTTGTCTTACATTATATAAGTTCTTTCTCAGGTATAATAAACTCTCTAGTAACAGCAGACCTTCTGCTTGATACACATAGTCCTAAAACTGAGAAACTAAACATGGGAAAAGATCAGTTCTTATTTTCCTCGAGCCAAATCAGAGTGCATCACAGTCCATGCTGTTCCAGTTCTCAACTGCAGTTTCCTCATTTCCGTTTACAGACCTCAGCTTCAGTCTGATTACATCTGCCATCCATAAATCCTAGTGTCTGCCAACTCTCCTCAGCCAAAAGCCTTGGATGCTTCATACCATCTGATAGCAAGTGATTCAGTCAACTAGTGCTTCCAATAGATATGAAACTTTCCTTCCATGTTTCTTGCTGTTCTTGTTGCTGACATTCTACTGTTTTTTTCACCTTTAAGCTGCTTAGAAAGAGCTCTCGTTTATAGACATATTATAAAAAAAAAACTATTAACAGACAGATCAAGAAGTGGTTTAGAATAATATTTTACTGCAAACAATTCAGAACTTTCTTTCCTTTGTGGAAAGAATATACATATTCTTATTAGTGTGCAGAAAATAATTAATGATGAAAAAATGATCCAGATTTCACCTTTTTTTCCCCTATTCATAACAGATCAACAAACTCTTGAACTTTTTTGTTATTTATGGAATTCTTGGCCATTTTTTCTTTATATGAATAACTCAAATATTTGCAATGAACTGTGCACGAGTTTCAGAATTTGTATGTCATTGGTTACTTACCTAAGTCACACAGTATGGTTTCTGCTTCCTAACAGGATAATTTCAGTAAGCAATCAAAACAGTGCAAATTTCAACCATCATGATTAAACATGCATTAAGAAATATGCATTTGATGAACAACACTGGATTTTCATAAGCACATGCGCTAGTAAAGCTCAACCACTCACATCTTCACATGGGAGGCAAACATGATAGGTAAAATGCTGTAAAAATTAAGTTCATTTTCAGATCAGAGTTAATATTCACAGAGTTTTTCCCTATTTTCTTACATCTAATTCAAAGAAAAAACCTCTCTCAAATTAGTTCTCTGTTTTCTGAAGCTATTTTCTATACAAAAGGAGAAGGTGTGCTGCGAAAAATGGAAGCAAACACCAATGAGAATTTTAAAAGACAATGCCATCAAGGTGCCAAATAAAAATAAATATCCCCCAACTGTCCTGAATGAAGACACTCTGAATGGGAGAGTTTTTGAACAATTGCTTTTGGGTGAGAATGCATTTCACTTGTAATTAACATATTTTGACAAAAATTAGAGGTGCAAACGTTTTAGAAGAACTTGCTAGAAAATACTGTGTCAAAAAAGTATGATATCCCATCAGCTCACTTTGCATGTGCACACAAAGCAGCACCACAACATTTGAGTAGCACTGAAAACTAGTCAGGGTTCTAAACATAAAGCCCAGATCATTTGATAGCTTGCACAACATGCTGCTCATTGACAAAGTCATTATAATTCTAACACCTTGTGCTTTGATAAATTGCGCAGATTCAAGTTTCTTGAGTGATTAGAAATATATCGACTTTTTGTTTGTGTCAATCATAGTGTTTTACATCTGATTTATTGTTTTGATGCCCCTAAAATCTTGATCATGTAATTGGGGGCAGATCCTCAGCTAGCGTAAATTGTCATAGTACCACTGAAGTCTATTTACACCTGATGAGAAATTTGCTCCCTGAAACTAACTGAAACTCTCCAGGTGACACTTCTTCGGTAATTTGGTTGGCTTTCTCACAAGTATCGATGTTCTCCTGACATTTCCAGTGTTTCCTGCTTCTAGTTGGACAAGCAAAATGCTTTACCCCAGTCCTTTCTGGGCTGAGGACCTCCCTAGCTCTCTTAGGATATGTCTACACTGAATTGTAAACCTGGACTCAGACTCAGGTTTGAGTCCAACCTCCCCCGACCATCCATACACAAATCTGTCTGAGTACTCAGGGCCCAGGTCTTAGGGGGTGCGTCTGAGCCCTAGTCCCACTGAGAATCAGGTCCAAGCTCTGTCATTTTGCAATGTAGCTGCAGCTCAAGATGCAGGCTCAAGTCAGAAATTCTGAGTAGTGCAGAATGGAAGCTTTAGCAGAGTGGTGAGACCCAGGTCCATAACTGTAAACCCAGGTCCACCCTTAGTGGAGACCCCCCACACCATGACTGTTCTGTTTAGGTCACTGAGGAGACACATCCAGGCACATCCCTCTCTCCTGAGTCCCTCCTGAGCTGAGCCACAAGCAGCTATTTTTATAGCATACCATCACATGGCTCTTTCAGTCACTTGACTCTTCCATGGGACTACAGCTCGTGTCCTTGAATGGCCAGACTTGTCACAGGGATGGGATGGAACCAGATCTGCTCTTAAGAGACCATCACACATTGTGACAGAGATGAACATCACCTGTCTTTGTGGCAGCGGTTCCAAGACACCTGGAATACTGCATTCTTTTCTGGGCATCTCATCAGTAGAAAGATATAGACAAATTGGAGACCATTCAAAGAAATGCCACAAAAAGATCCACGGCCTTACAGACTGATTTATATTAAAATATTTAATGGCAAGACATGTATTGCTTTGCCAAGCAATGGCAGCAGCAGGGGAGTTCAGGATAATAGTTTATATCAGGGGTCTCAAACTCAATTTACCTTAGGGCCTGTGCCAGTCCTCAAATCCTCCCAGCGGGCCAATAATGTCACTGAACATGGTGTTCAGAAAAGAAAACGATAATATTGTATTTTTTATTTTAAATTTCTTAGAAATAATAAAACTGTCATACAACTTTATACAATTCTTCACCTGTCGGAAAGTTTTTAGTGTTTGCCAGACATCTGGCAACGCTTCAGTTCTGTCAGTTTGTTGATGTTTGGCCTCAGTGACTGAGCAGTGGAACTTTCAGGATTGCAGCAAGGTGGGCATCAGATAGTTGTGTTTGCTGTTTTGACTTGTTTATATTCATTGTGGGATAAAAGTGATGTTGCCACCATGGCTGACTCTGCCCGGCGACTAGTGATGATAACTCTGTCCCTCAGCCCCAGCCAATCGGAGCTGCGGCGGGGGAGGGGAGGCTGCTACCAACATTACTGGCAGCATGTCTTCATGCATCTCTCCTCCGCGGGCCACAGTGGGGAGTATCTCAGGCCACAGATGGCCTGCGGGCCCGGCCTTTGAGACCCATGGTCTATATAATATTAGAGAGAGAGAGAAGTTGAAAATGAGGATTTTTTTCTTTGCTAAAAATTTTGACTTTTTATCAAAAAAACCCAAACCCAAACAAACAATTTTCCACCAAAACATTTCAGTTTTCAGATTTTGGGTTTTCTGATCAATCAAAAGTTTTCAAAGCATTTAGACACTTTCCATAGAAATGTTATTTTGTTGAAAACCCAACTTTCCTTAAAAAAAAGTTGCAATGGAAAATGTTTGACTATTCCTAATATATATTTGTAATAAGCAAAAACCAAGGATACACAGAGATAATTTAGTGTGATATATAAAGGTACAAATAGGACCCATGAGATAAGTTAAGAGGGGGAAAAATGAGACACCACATAAGGCAGTTTTTCCTAACAGGGAGATTTGTTGGGTTATGAAACAGTCTCCTGAGAAAAGAGATGGGAATCTCATTGCTTGGGACAATTAAAATTGGTCCAGAAAAAAAGAAAGGAAATAATTGTAGGAAAAAAATCCTGCATTGGAAAGGAGATGGAGTGATGACCTAGGGGATCATTTCTGTAACTCCCATGATTCTCTGGTAGGGTTGCAATGTTCCATGCAGTACAGTGGAAGGAGATGGACTTATTGGGACCCAGTCACTTCGAATTCAAGGACAAAGTGGCCAATTTCCTCCCTCCCTTCCCCCCCCCCCAATCCCTACTCAAGGGAAAACAGTATTTTCCACAAAAAAAAGGTTCCAATACTGATTATTAGTGCCAGTAGAGACAGAATGTCCCAAAACCCCTATGTTTCCATAGCTTAGGGCCTGATCCAAAGTCTGTTGACGTTAGTGGAGAAACTCCCACTGACTTCAGTGGGATTTGAATTCTAATCTCTTGGCTAAGTGATGAAAAAAAAAGTTAAGAAATGAGATGATTTCCTAAATTGGTGGCCAGGATGGCCATCATCTATTACAAAAAGCACCGGGGACCTGCATTCTTGGTTTCACAGAAGGTCTCTTCCACCTTATATGCTGCATCTGAAAGCAGAAACCCCCCCCCCCCCACCACAGCATAAGCAAAAGTAATACTTTTGCAGTTACTGGCTAAATTTAAACCTTCACAGCATTTTCTGGGGCTAGCCTTCTGCAGTCAATATCAGAGGTTGTGAGTCTACCCATAACAAACCAGTCTCTGGCAAGGGGAGACAGACTAACTGTTCTGTATGCATATTTGGGAAAAATTAAATCCCTCACAGTTGTTCCAAGGCAAGAGTATCAGGAGTGTCAGACCATATGTTCCTAATCCTCTTGCTTTGTTTTAGATAAAAGTAAGTGTGACACAGAGGCAAAAGTGTTTGCTGTTCTTTCTCCTGTCTCAATCCTGACAAACTCATTAAACCTAATACACCACTTTCACTGTAATTATCCATAAAGGGTAGTAAATGAGGTTCTGTACTGAAAGCTTGTAACTTATCAATATTCAGAATCATTGAGAGATGTGTGTACAGACAATATTTAATGAATACTGTAACTATATTGAAAATTATGCTTTTATGGTCTTGATATGGAAGTGAATTACCAGGGAATTGTATGTCTCAGTGATGGCCCATTCAAGCAGAAAGGAGTTGCCACCCTCCCCCAGCTAGCCAATTATATAAATGTATTTCTTAGTTGTCCACCCAGGCACAAATCAAGAAAAATCAATGGAAAACCATCGAAGACAAACTGTTAACATCAAAACCACTTGGAAGTGAAGAGAAACAATAGAACAGAGAGGGGATTACCCTATCTGTGAATAAAGACAAAAGACTGATTTAGTAGATCACAGGGTGGAGAAAGATTGTCTGGGTCCATTCACAGAGGAGGTACTTTGATGAACTTCATGAAAGACAGAGTCCTAACTCCTTGGAGCTAGCAAGTGCTGCAAAAGACTGAACTTGGGGGTGAGAATCTACTTTTTTATATAGGAAAAGTAACTATTGATAAGCATAGGTCCTAGTCTTCATTTTTCAGTTTTGTTTTTCTACGTAACCATTTGTTTCCATCACTCACACTTGCTTCTATTTGAATCTCTGTTCTTTCTTAAATAAATTTCCTTTTGTTTACTATAATTCAATTCAAGTGCTACGTGTGTTACAGGATTAGTGAGCTAAGATAAAACTGCAGTACACTGTTACTTTGGGAATGGAGGACCTGGGATTTCTGTGGGTATCTGGTGAGCAGAGGCTGCACGCCTCAGGGGGACCCTTTCAGATGGCTCAGGGGCTGGGGTGCATCTGTTGTCAACCAGCAGGGCTAGCTCAGCCAGAGGAGAGTGCTTGAGTGGCTGACAGACTGGTTGCATTAGGGACCACACAGCTGGCACAGGCAAGGCTGGAGGCAGGTGGCAACAGGGTGACTTAGTCCTGGATGCTCTGAAAAGCATCACAGTAAGCATCCTTCTTTCCATTCCATCCTCTTCAGGAAAAGGACATCCTCAAAATTCCCAGGTCTTGGAAAGAAGCTCCCTGACTATTGTGCTGATACATTTGTTTTTACATAAGTTAAGGTTAGTTTTCTACAGCATTGCAGTTCTCTAGGCCAAGTCTCACTAACCTGTCCTTCGGGGAGGAGTGAGGAAAGGAAAGGGCGCGAGTTTTGTTTTTAACCTTTGTATTAAAAAAACTCTTTACACTGGACTTTTACCATTTCTGCTTTCCCTGCAAAATGTCTGAGGGAAAGAAATATCTGTTCTTTACATGATGGGCACAGCTGTATATTAAACACACCTCAGAACTGTTCCATTAATTTCTACTAACAAACTACTAAGTCGTCCCATCTGTCATTCTGTACTATATCACCTCTAACCTTGCTGATAAGGAGAAAAGCAGCAAGGCAAAGGGGCTTTGTGTCTTGATTAAATATCACAAATGAGACTGATGAACAGTACAACCAACCATTCCATTTCAACTGGATGGCCACCTTTCCACCTGAAGAGACAGAAAGTATCATGAAGCATGGAGTTCCATTTCAGCACAAAGGGCTCAAGTGAAAGGTGCTGACTCATTTCAGTGAGTTATAATCATTCACCCCCTCGAATGACAAAAGTTTTAGTGATGAAAAGCGCCGGTGTGGACAGCGCTTCACCATCGGGAGTCACGCTCCTGGCATCGAAGCTACCGCCCCTCATTAGGGGTGGTTTTATTTTGTTACCAGGAGAGCTCTCTCCTGGTGATAACGAGCAGCCATACAGCGGACCCTAAAACGGCATGGCTGCAGCAGCAAAGCCGCACCGTTGTAACGTGCATGGTGTATTCATCGCCTGACATTAGTCAGCCAGATGCATTATGTAAAATTACACTACTAACAGCAACAAATGAACAAAACCTCTATACCCCAGCAAGCATTATTAGTATATGGGCCTGGTCTCTCGGCTTGATTCTCAGTGGGTGTAACTTGGAGTAGTTCCATTAATTTCACTGGAGCCAGACCGATTAACACCAGCAGAGAACCTGGCCCATGCTCTATGTTCCCATTCTAGCCTATTCATGCAATAAGGACATTATGAAGTCAGGAAGTGATTAATCAGTAAGAATATGCAGGTTGTTTGGGAAATAAACATCTTCTGGAAAGCATTGCTGTCATTTCCAATGGTAAACCACCAGACAAGTCCTATTGTTTTTAAATCTCCATGTGAAATTTCTCATAATTAAAATGGATAGTTTTGCAGCCACAGAAAATTACTGCTATATATTTTACCGAACCCCCTCCCCCGCAAAAAAACCTTTAATGACTAATGTTGTAAGAATTGTGCAAACTGCGTGAAATTGATTAGAAAAATGTTACTATGTAAAGATTTCCCTCCAAATTTATGAAAGTTTTCAAAAAGTTTTAGCTTCCCTGCAGAAATTTCATACAGCAAAACCAAAAAATTTGCAGAAGCTGTATCCAGAACTTAGCAAATGGCAGAGACGCAACGTTCCCCTGGAGGCAAACTATGCCTGATTTTTCTTTAAGGATTCTCACACATTGGTTTAAAAAATGCCCTACACAAAATATAAGAAACAAGTATGCATCAGAAAGTAATGCCAACTATCATTACGGAATACCTTCTGCAGTCAACAGATTCCTCTCAGTCCTGCATATACTCTGCCAAAAAGGAATTTGCCGTACTAATAACTGACTATATTCTATGGGTATTGTGACCTACATGAGCATTCAACTGCACCTTTCCTAGACATGAGATGGGCTTTGAAATCTGATGGCTCCCGCAAAAGCAATACGTACCTGCTAACCTCTTTGCTGGAAAAGGTTCAGAAAAGACCCTTTTGAGGCCAAGCAACAGCAGTGGTCCCCACAAGTTAATGTTAGCTTCCTTGCCAGCTAAAATTTCCTGACTGAGCTGCAGAAGAACACAAGCAGATAATACATCAACAGAAACAGGAGACTTCTGGTAATTGAAATGGCATTTATAGGCTTAAGTAAACCAAATAGCTAAGCTTGACTCTTATTCACACTGCTCTGAAATGGCTAGAAAGACAGTGGGTCCCATCCCTTGGGCTCAGCCCAACAGCACTTGGTGCGGGACCAAGGTGGGATGCAAAGCTGCCTTCATGTCAGCTTTATTGCCACCTTACACAAACTTGGGGCCAACCAGGGACCAGTTCAGACCTTGGTACAAAGTGTGAGCAGCTGCAGGACTTCTCCAGTTTATGCTGACATGCCCCTGAAATGCCCCTGGGGGAGCAGGATGCCATGTAACTGGCTATGTCATCTGGGGAGTTGCTTAGCTAACCATTTTGGCACAGTGCGGCCATGGATCCTGCCCACCATCTATAGTACATATTTAAGCAAGGTGCTTCCAAATTGCTCTTATATTTTTTTAATTGTACAGGGCTAGAATCTGATACCCTCCCTCGGACTGAGTACTCGGACTGGTTATGGAATAAGGGGCTACTCAGTGTGAGCAAGATTATCAGAATCTGGCCCATAGTGTCAAACGTGATACCTTTCCACTTTCTGTGAAGGTATGATCCCTTTCTCAAAGAACGTACAGTATTCAGTAGATACACTTGCTGGAATAACACATGATTCCAGTTTGAACAGAAGCAGGACAGTGTTTTATTAATAGAAACACCATGGCCCAGTTTCTCTACTGTGCTGACATCAAAGAGTCATCAAACAGCCTGTTACAGCTCCCTGGTTTTCAAGCCAGAGCTGCTTCAGCTCTGGCCCCAACATAACTTAGAGCAGACAAGGAGGCTGCTGTAACTTGTATCAGCTGCCAGACTGTCCCTCACTCCACCCAAGCTCTCCTCTGATATGCTAAGGTGTGGAGGAGGGATGCTTAGCAAAAGGAGCCAGCTTTACCTGTTTCATGCAACCGATAGCTCCCATCCCATAGCGGAATTCTTAGCTGGACATGTGCTGCCAAATTCCATCTCTCTTATACCAACTGAACAGTGCAAAGTGGCCAGAACAGAGGGAGAGAATTTGTTTCAATATGTGAAAGTGTCTATAGCATTTAGAATCAGGTATAATGTTTGTATTCTTCATCTCTCTATTTTAAAAAACACCGAATGACAACATGTGACACCTACAGAAGGCTGAGATACTGCTGAACATGGGAAGAGGCTCATATATTGATTACACATATTTCTCCAGCTAATGTGAAATCCGTCAGTAAGCATATGATTTTGCAAGCTTTGTGGTGCTAGCTTGTGGTAAAAGCACATCATCGGTTCCCAGGAAGCACTCCTCATTCGCAGAGCATGATTGCATTAGCTTGCGGTGATGGAGATTCTAACCACTCCGCACAAAGTGATACAGATCATATACTATCTCTTCTACTGAATTCTACATTTCTGGAAAAGTACTCTTCCTTCAGATTTACAACCTGGGCAAGCTCTTGAGAACACACCAATTTGTAATGCAGCAAAGAAAGTGGACATAAGGAGAAGGAGAAAAATAAGCACCCTGGTCACTATTGATGGAGAATATGGAAGCACAGCGCAAGCAAGAGCAGAAGAACACTTCCGATGTTACAATCACTCTCCGTGGATGAGAGAAGACCCATGAGAAGAAGGTGAACATAAGCACCAGTCAAAAATAAAATCCTCCTCCTGTACCTTAGGTACTGTTAGGACTATATTAACATAAAGTAGGTACCTTTCAGAGCATGCCAGCAGGATCAACTCAAGGCAGTTAGAGAGCAATGCATTAGAGCACTCTACAAATCACACCCCTCTAGAGTGCTGTACTGCACCACATAGACAAGCCTGCTGACACTAGCCAAAGGGGTCAAATGAAGCATAAGACATAGCCCCACTTGAGAGTAGACTGGAGGGGCACTGCTTCATTAGAACTCCAACCTTGAAGAGGATGTAGGACATGTGCCTCTTTGAACAATGCCACTCTGCACTGCCCACTACAGGCCAGATTGTAATTCACACAATTTAGCCCCATATTAGCTCTCAATAGCCAGAGCTTCTTTTACAGTGGTCCATCTATACGCTAACAATGTTGCACAAAGCAAAGGGCAAGGTTCGCTGCTGTGTTCTGGCTGATATGTACCACTCTGGTAATTTTAGGCAACTGTAAACCCAACGTGCCAGCCAGTTAAGCCAGGTTTACAGCGACTTTGTTTGGTCAGACTGGCACAAACAGTGAGAGCACACAACTAAAACTCTCATTAATTCAAAGTCATGGCACCTAGCCAAGCCTCAAGCCAAACTCCTCTTTCTCAGTTGCTGTTCTTCTTTTAAGGCCAACACCCAGTGACTTTTATGGAAGTTTTTTCCATTGACATAAATAAGATCTGGATCACGCTGTTAATTTCCATTTTTCTCCCCATAAAAAAAGTTGTAGAGATGATCAAATAATACAAAAAATTATTCACAAATAATTAGCTAATTAAACTTTACCAAAATTCCCATAGCATTCACAATGAATCTTTTGACCAGCCTATGGATCTGTACTCTTTTCAGCCTAGCAATATTTGTATAATAATAAATAAAAATAAATTTTGTTTTACATTTGAAAGACCAGGGTTCTATTACTACACTGTTACAATTTCTGGAAGTATTTTTAGCTCAGGTTTTATATTTTGACATCAAATATTCTGGTACAAGAAGTCTTGATGAAGTAATTAAATTAATTAATTACTTTGATGAATGAACTGGACCTTCATCATTTATCAGTAATCAGTAGGTCATTTAACCTGTGAGAAGGAGGCAGAATAATTTTTGAGTTCTTAAAGGTCCAAATTAGTGTAACATCTCTATTGACAACTAAACAAGAATTTATTACGGAAGGGTGTTAATAAGAATCTGTACTAGAGGGAATGGAGCCAGAGAATCTACTATTAGCAAATATAAGTGCACAGAATTTTTTGGTGCTAAATATTAGAAATATAGTGCAATGTAATTTAAGAGGCCCAGACTTGGAATTAACTGCTAATCTGAGGTGGCAGGGTGTATGAGTGAGTTGATTTCCTGAGAATTAGGAACTCAGTCTTGCAGGGATTAGGTACAGTAGCATTGACTCCTCTCCTACTTTTCTCCATTTTTAATGAAACATTAAGAAGCAATACTTGCGAAATACTCCTAGATGGAGGCATTTTCTTTTCCCCTAATTAAAAAGGAAAGAGATGTCATGTTAGCCAAGTGCAATGTAGAAAAGTGATTAAAACAAACAAACAAAAGGTCAGTTAGCAACATGAAAAATACCCCCTCCCTAAACATGTTACATAACTTGTCTCATTGTGAATGGCCATCTGTTTAGGGATTTGTTCAATATTTTATGCAAGGATTTGCCTTGCTGAAAGGACTCAGAGCAGAACAAAGAGGGAGGAAGAATGATCCTATGGTTAAGGCTCTGAACTAGGACGCAGAGGGAGATTTTGATTCAATCCCAAACTTGGTCACAGACTAACAGTGTGAGTTTGGAAAGTTACTTAATTTTCTGGGTCAGATTTTGATACTCTTTACTCATGTTAAATACTATCTTATTCCACTGAAGTCAATAGTTGAAATTCTGTGCTGTACCTCTAAGAGGTGCTGCACAGATCCTGCAGTCCAGGGGCATTGAGATGAGGTAGCTTTAAACCGCCTTTGTGCTCTCCTAATTCTGGGCTACTCCAGAAGCCAACGAGGCCTCCTGGCATAATTTAGACATTCCCCTGTCTGAATTATGGCAGCACTGCAGCCCTGCCCCTGCCATAACCTGCTCTGCACTCAGCTCATCCCCGAGAATGCACCCTATACCATGGCTTGCAAAGGACTTCTTAGAAGGACAGTGTGATGCTGCCCTCCTCAGTTCCTGCACCAGGGGAATTCTTCCCTGTCCAGACCAGGCACTTGTAGAGTCCGTTTATGCTGCTTTGGCTCTTTTATCAGATATAAAGGGTGCTGGAGCAAGGGTGAGAATCTCACCCAAAGGGACTACTTATGAAGTAAGGTGCTAGTAATTGTGTGTCAGAATCTGGCCTCCTGTGCCTCACTTCTCATTCTGTAAAATGGGAGTGAAAATACCTCCCTAATTCCCGGGGTGCTGCAAGACTATATTCATTAATGTTTGTGAGACACAGATTCTATGGCAATAAACTTCAAAAAACACCCAGAAATATTGTCTGACTACACTTTAAAAGTTGTCCTTAAAAAAAACCAGCCTTCAGATAAAAATAATAATTGTGGAGGCACAAAAATAGATTTGATACATTTTTCATCTGTCAGGAGATCATAAATCACAAACTTCAGGTGCATGTCTTTAGAAACTAATGGCGGTGGGATAAATATTGTCAGTTCCATCACGTTCTGAAATGGGAAAAAAAAGTCACTTAATGGGGGAAAGAAAACCTGTCAGAAGCTTGTCTTTGCAGTAGGGAATTCTGCTGTCATAGGAGACATATTTATTAACAGCCCTTATACTCTTGTTCCCCAGTCAAATCACAGAGCAGAACTAGTACAATTCTAGAGGTGGTACACGTCAATGCCAGACACCCTGGTAAAGGAAGGGTGGAGGGAAATTGATACAACTAAAATATAGTGGGGTGATGACCAACTCTGCGGCATACGGAGGGACTATTACAAACAATGTACCCCCCCACCCCCGTGATTTTTTTCCATATGTATGGGGCCAGTTCTTCAGCTGGTGTTTATTGGCATTGCTTCATTGCCTTCAGTGGAGCTATGTTGTTTTACACCAGCAGAGTATCAGGACATGAGATCAATTTTCAGATGTGAACACCTAAATAGGTGATCCAAATCCTGCATACAATGTGCTCAGATTGCCATTTGGCCCTAACAATGACCACTGTACAACTACGTGTTGATTTGTGCTCAAAGCATAGAGTATAAACATCCTATTATGTCACCAATGTTTGGCCACTGGACCTATCTCCCAATGCACATTCCTATCACTCATTGTGCTGTGAATAATGCATACAGAATAATTTAATTGATTGGTTTGATTTCTTTTCATAGAATATTTACAAATGGACTTTTTTTCCGAATTGATTATTTTATTTGAAATTATTTGCTGATTTTTTTTTTCAAACTCCATTTATTTTATAGCTGTGCATCTGAAATCCAGGACATGTTGGGTAGTTGTATTTGGTCACATGGTATAATTTCTATTTCATAATTGGATGGGCACGACATTGGTTTTCAGCTGCAAAGAATCACATAAGGTAAATTTAGAACTCTGTAAGGTAGATGTTCACCCTGTGAATGGAAAGCATGGCATAAAGGCTTTATTGTTGCAGCATTCATGATTAACCACAGGGAAAACCAAAGGTAAGTTCTTGTTGTAAGGAGTGACCACAGCAGATCTGCGAACCAGAGACTGCCTCTTAATCTGAGGGCATAGGAGCTGACTTTTATTTTTCCCCAGGAGTGCTCCACCCACCACTCCACCTCAAGGTCCCGTTCCACCTCCACCATTCCACCGAGGTCCTGCCATTGCCCCGCCTCTTCCTGGCCCCACTCCACCCCCTCCCCCAAGGCCCCACACTCACTCTGCCTGTTCCTCCGAGGCCCTGTCCTTGTTCTGCTTCTTCCCACCTCCACTCCAACCCTTCCCTGAGGCCCCCACCTGTCCTTGCTCTTCTCCCTCCCCCAAGCACCTCCACCAAATGGCTGATCGGTGGTGTCGCCAAACAGCTGTGGCTGCTAAGAACCCACTGTTTTTTCCTGTGGGTGCTTGAGCCCCTGAGCACCCATGGAATCAGCGTCTATGTCTGAGGGATTTTTGAGACAGTAAGAATTCATTCATATAGTCCCAGGAAATATTTTTCAGAAATTACTCAGCTCTTACAGCTGTTTAATCACATGCTTAGCTGGCTGGTTCTTGATCACATGCTCAGACGCTAAATGAGCAGCATATGTGCGGCTTGGAAGGAATTTTTCCCAGGTCAGACTGACAGGGACCCTGTTGGGTTTTCACCTTCCTCTGAAATCCTGCTGGGATTATCTGGGTATATCTCACTTAATCATGTTCCCACTATTGCAGGGCCTTGAGCACTGGTGAACCTCAGTTCCTCCTCTTCTCTGCATCTGGAACATAATAGTCTAGTCTCCTGTGTGCTGTAATACTTTGGTCTAATGTCAGGTGTATGGTTTAATGTGCAGGTGCTGGTGGCCTGTGACATGCAGGTCAGACTGGATGATCTGGTGGTCCCTTCCAGCTTTAGACCATATGACTAATATTAGAAACATTGTTTTTGGTTAATTTCTAACAGCAGAGGTTTACAGCAGGTGCTGACCTGGAGTTTTCTAGGAATCCCATTTCTTAAGAAGCAACTGTAAAAAACTACACTAGGTAACATTTCCAAAAGTACCTATGTGACTTTGGAGCCTAAGCTCCTTTGACTTGCAATGAGATTTAGCCTCCTAATGGGGAAATGGATCCTAAATCACATAGATGTTCTGGAAAATGTTGTCCAGCATCTAAATTTCTATTATAACATTTCAATTAAACATAAGAAAATTAGGGACTAGTCCTATGTGTAACTCTGCCCATGTCTGTGGAGTTGCACCAGAGGTTCATTCAGGCCACTATGTTGAGCAGAAAAAAAACCCAAGTGGTAACAATGACTGGTAGAGTCTGAAGGCATCTCAACAATGCCCTTAGTCAGAGTTTCTCAAACTGGGATTCACAGACCCTGTGGAGGTCCCCAAGGATACTCCAAGGGGTCCCTAGGTCCTGCTGATCAACTCCTTCCCCTCCGGAGGTGCAACGGGGCTAAGGGAGGCTCCCTGCCTGCCCTGGATCCGCACCTCTTCTGGAAGTGGCCGGCACATCCTGTGGCCCTTGGGAGGGGGGAACAGGAGATCTCCATATGCTTCCCGCCACCCCAAGCACCAACTCCGCAGCTCCCACTGGCCAGAAACTGTGGGGTGATGCCTGTGGGCAGGGACAGCACACGAGGACCCCCCTGGCCCCATCACCTAGGAGCTGCTGCCAGAGAGATGTAACCTTCGCTTTTGGGAGCCACCCAAGGTAAGCACTGCCTGGCTAGAGCCTGCCCCCTCATCCCTCCCTCACCCCAACCCCCTCCCCCAGCCCATAGCCCACGCCCAAATTCCCTCCCAGAGCCTGCACCCCACCCCCTTCCTGGACTCCAACCCCCTGCCTCAGCCTTGCGAAAGTGAGGAAGGGTGGATGGAGTGAGCAGGGGGCAGGAAGAGGTGGGACAGGGGTGGGACCTTGGGGAAGGGGTGCAGTTGATGCGGGGCCTGGCACTGAGCTGGGGAGGGAGGTTTGGGGGGGTCCCTGAAAATTTTTAAATCAAAATGGGGCTCCTTGGGTTACTGAAGTTTGAGAACCACTGCCCTAAGTGGATTGGAATGAAGAAAGAATAACTAGAAGCCTTAATCTAGCATCATTATTGAGAAGCCTCATTATGATCTGTAGAACAAGACACCATTCTAGAACATAGAAAAATAAAATAACATAGTGCTTCCTTGCAATTTACAAGTTTATAAAAGAGCTACATCAGGGATGTGTCTGGCTCCAAGGGCTCTACATTGATTTGCACACACTCTGAGAAAAATACGCCTCAGGAAAACCTTTCTTGTCTAAAGTACATACAGTGGCTTGCATACAGATCTTTGTGCAGACTTATTTTTAATAGATAAGAACACACAAATACTTTTTGGAAACAAAGGTCAGTCAAAAGAAAATTGCAGTCCCACAGCAATCCACACAAGTTGTTAGATGCTACCCAGGAATTATATCCTACAGGGTTTGGCAGACGTGGGCATGATTTAATAACAAGGCAACAGCCAAAAAGAGATTTTTTTTTCTACATTTCTAACTGTAATTTTGTTTTTTTTGCTAAACTATGAGATTTTTTTTTTTTTTTTTGCATAGTGTCAACACTAAGGAACATGATCTGCTGTGAAGCGGGACATCAGAAGGATGAAGCAAGATAAACAGCTTCCCTCTATTTCAATAGCAAGGATTTTTATTTTCATAAATGAACAGGCCTGCACATAATTCTGTCAGTTTTGAAACTAGAAACTGAAGAAGAGAAACAGGAAATAGAAAAGCAAAAGGGGAAAATTTGAGGATAATGATTAGGGACCTGACCCCTCAGTTAATGAGAGTTTTGCCTGAGTAGGAACTGTAGTTTCAGGTCCTCGTTAGGCTCAGATTAATTCAGACATACTCATTGTGAGGGGTTGGATCACAGAAACCCCCTTGGGGCTCCCAATTGATGTGCCAAGACTACTTCTGCCTCTGCTTTCCCTGCCAGCTTGGGACTCCAGCACCCTGTCTTGCTGAACCAGACATGCCTAGTTATTCTTTCCCTATTTTAGCCTCTGATCCTATTTCATTTTCACTGGATTCTGTAAGTTAGATGTCCAGTTGCTATGAAATGTTGTCATGAAAACTGAAACAAAAAAGTCATTTAGCACTTCTGCCATTTTCACATTTTCAGTTATTGTTCCCCACCACCACCCCATAGAGTAAGGGTCCTACTCTGTCCTTGGTCTTCCTCTTCTTTCTAATGTATTTGCAGAATGTTTTCTTGTTACCCTTTATGTCTCTAGCTAGTTTAATCTAATTTTGTGCCTTGGCCTTTCTAATTTGGCCCTACATACTGGTGTTATTTTATATTCATCCTTTGTAATTTGGCCTAGTTTCCACTTTTTGTAGGATTCTTTTTTTGAGTTTCAGATCTTTGAAGATCTCCTGGTCAAGCCATGGTAGTCTCTTGCCATACTTTCCTATGCAGTTGGATAGTTTGCTCTTCTGCCCTTAATAATGGGCACATACATACTGTTGTCTGTAGTATGAAGAGCCCTGCTTGTCTGCAAACCTTCAACTTTTTCCTCATGCTCTCTTGCTGAATCAGTCAGCACTGGCACGCATTCCTGCTGTGATTGCAACGGGGAAAAGAGAATTAAGGTATTAAAGTAAGGGTGTATGTATGTTTTGGTGTGTGCATGTTTTTACACACACACACACCAGTTTCTGCAACTTCTATGTTGACTTCTGCCATTCTTTGCATCTAAGGGAGCATCATACGGGTTTGCAAAGAAGCAAAGCTCTCAATTCATTTTTATATAAAGAATTCACTACAAAGGATGAATAATGATTCTCTGTTTTTCATGCAGAATTCTGAGCTGTTATTTTTAAAATAATTTTTGTTCTGATATCAGTCTGAGGTGGTTGGGGGTTTTGGCATTTAAATTCTATCTCCAGCTCTTTGGTTTGTGTACTGACACTTGAAGTGATAATTGATAAAACCTCACCTCTGTTAAAAGGTGTTGATGGCCAGGGGCTTGCCAGGGACATTGTGTGAAGAGAAACTTCATCCAGAGAAAACAAAATACAAACAAACAAAGAAACAAAAGACAATTTAATTCCATATTTTAAGGATGGGTGCAGAGGAATTAGGCTAAAAAAATGTGGACTTTTATTCTTGTTATTTCTGTCCTATAAAATGTAGCATACCACTCAAATGTATATTAATGTCCAGAAATGCTTGCATTTCTGCATTGCTTCACATTTCAAAATTACTTTGCCAAAAATATCCTTTGAAATAATATGTAATATTCATTTTAATTTCCTAACAAACAGAACAATTCTTTCAGAAGAAAAAATATTTTTAATAATTCAGGCCAGATTATGAACCCTTTACTGGTTTCTGCCCATTGGGGAAAAGTTACTTGCACAAGTAGTCCCTTTGACCTTGGTGGTAATAAGGAGTCCCACAATGCATAAACATACAGGACCATATTCTGATCCCTTGCTCACTTTGGCTGGTACCTTATTTCTTGAACAACTGCATTGGAATGATCGGGGCTTTTGAGAAGTAAAATCCTTGTTCAGCAGAGCACTTAAACATGTGCTGAGTACTTTCTGAATTGGGGCTAAGGTGCAACTCATTGTAAACGAGGGTAACAGAATCGGGCACAGTATCAACCAGTGGAAAATTCAGCATTCAACTTCTCATACACTACTTTATAAACCCTTCATATTGTTTACATGTCATTTTCATGATTATGGACTGTGGAGTACTTAAAGGCCAGATGGTAAATAAAAGAAAATGATATGCCAATAAACCTTATACTTTGCACTTATTTATATATTTTGTATTTAAACACAGATTTTGACTGCCTCTGAACCACTATTGGATAGCAGGCCTTGCTCACTTTGGATCTGACCTGGAACCACATCCATCTGGGGCAAGTTTGAATTCAATTATTTGAATCCTTAGCCCTCAGAGCCTATCAAAGGGTCAAGAGGTTTGGATTACAAATTGCAGTTTTAATCCATTTTTGCTAATAACCATAACCTGCATCTCATGCTGGGAGTCTCATCTCAATACCCTACAACAAAAGATTATCCAGAGACTGTAAATGGCAAGGCTAAAGACTGAATCTGGCAGTAGCTAGGCCACAGCAACAATGATAGGGATGGGTGTAAGTGTAACATCCCCAGTAATCTGTAAAGCTCCTGGGGTTCTGCTAGAGTATTGCAGCAGCTGCAACAGTTCTGTTATAACCCATTGATGACCAACTCAAGTGCTCCCAATTATGTCCCAGGAAGAGCCAGCAAAAGTAAGTACATAAATTTAAAATTAATCCCTAAACCATGATAATCCTGAGTGGCACTTCAATTGGCTGTGACATCAAATGACAACTGCAGGTACTAGCATTCCAGGTCTCACTTTAGGGTTGATGATCATCTTTCCCACTTTTGCCTTGGCAGTGGGATAGAGAGAGATGAAAAATAAACAATGGGCAGAAACCTGTGCCATTGTGGGGTGTTTACATTTTAGTATGGTAAAGGGTATGTGTCAAGTTACATTTGAGACCTGTCTAGTTCATACTAGGGCTGTCAAGTGATTAAGAAAAATAATCACGATTAATCATGCTGTTAAACAATAGAATACCATTTATTTTAAATATTTTGGATGTTTACTACATTTTCAAATATATTAATTTCAATTACAATACAGAATACATAGTGTACATTGCTCACTTTATATTTATTTTTATTACAAATTCTTGCACTGTAAAAAAAGTTTTCAATTCATACATGTACTGTAGTGCAACCTCATGCAAGTACTTTAGTGCAATCTCTTTATCATAAAAGTTGAACTTACAAATGCAGAACTATGTAAAAACACCTGCATTCAAAAATAAAACAATGTAAAACTTTAGAGTTTACAAGTCCACTCAGTCCTACTTCTTGGTCAGCCAATCACTCAGACAAACAAGGTTGGTTGTAATTTTCAGGAGATAATGCTGCCTGCTTCTTGTTTACAATGTCACCTGAACGTGAGAACAGGCATTCACATAGCACTGTTGTAGCCAGCATTGCAAGATATTTACATGCCAGATGTGCTAAAGATTCATATGTCCCTTCATGCTTCAACCACCATTCCAGAGGACATGCTTCTATGATGATGACAGGTTCTGCTTGATAATGATCCAAAGCAGTGCAGACTGACACATGTTCTTTTTCATCATCTGAGTCAGATGACACCAGCAGAAAACTGATTTTCTTTTTTGGTGGTTTGGGTTCTGTAGTTTCCGCATCAGAGTGTTGCTCTTTTAAGACTCTGAAAGCACATTCCACACCTTGTGCCTCTCAGATTTTGGATGGCACTTCAGATTCTTAAACCTTGGGTCGAGTGCTGTAGCTATTTTTAGAAATCTCACATCAGTACTGTGATGTTGTGTACCTTGTGGGAACATCCTACACCCCCATGTTAATCCTTATAAAATGATTGTGTTGTATCCAATGCAAAGTTTGTCATCTTGGGTGTCTTCGGAGGGCTCATGATGCACTGAGCATTGTTGTTATAGTGATGCTATAGTAATTGTTGTTACAGTGATGTTATAGTAATGTTATAGGTTGTAATTTCATGTATATAGTTATGAGGCTGAAAATGTGTCCTCATGGCTTAAAACAGGCCCAGGCAAAACTCTCCAAGAGCAGAGGGGCAGTTCATAACTCATCAGGGCATGTATGGGACAAACCCAGCCCAGATTCACAGGAACATAGGACACTGGCCTAGGCAGCAACAAAGGATCTGTTGGACTCTGGAGTGAGTCACCCTGCTTCCTTTGGTCAGTTTGGGACTGTGATGAGGCAGTGTTCACCTGACTCTGAGCGGGGGGGAGGGAGGGAAGGGGCGCAATGCTAATTGGAAAGAAAGGGCACGATAAAAAGGAGAGATGTTTGCCCTGCTTTTCCTCTCTCTTCCACCTACATCTACAGACACCACACCAAGCAACTGAAGTGCTGATCAAAGAGGAGAGCCTGGCTGAAGAGCCACCAGCCTGACTGTGGTGAGAAGCATCTAAGTTTGTAAAGGCATTGAAAGTGTTAAGATCAGCTTAGAATGTGTTTTGATTTTATTTCATTTGACCAAATCTGACTTGCTATCCTTTGACTTATAATCCCTTAAAATCTATCTTTTATAGTTAATAAATTTGTTGGCTTATTCTACCTGAAGAAGTGTGTTTGGTTTGAAGCATATCAGAGACTCACCTTGGGATAACAAGCCTGGTGCATATCAATTTCTTTGTTAAATTGACAAACTCACATAAGCTTGCAGTGTCCAGAGGGCATAACTGGACAGTGCAAGGCACAGATTCCAAGAGTTGTGTCTGGGGCAGGAGATATTAGCTAGTGCACAATCCAAGTAGCATCTTACATGCTAGAGGTTGTGTGTGAAGAGCCCAGGAGTGGGGGTTCTCACAGCAAAGCAGGGTAAAGCTGGTTCCCAAAGTCTAGGATTGGCATGACCTAGCACATCACCTTTCCAGATAATACCAGAGGGGAACGTCACAGGTACCTTCTTTGCATTTTGTCAAATCTGCTGTGAAAGTGTTCTTAAAATGAACATGTGCTGGGTCATCATCTGAGACTGCTATAACATGAAATATATGCAGAATGCAGGAAAACAGCGCAGGAGACATACAATTCTTGCCCCCCACCCCCAAGGAGTACAATCACAAATTTAATTGACGTATTTTTTTTTTTTAACGAGCATCATCAGCATGGAAGCATGTCCTCTGGAATTGTGGCCGACACATGAAAGGGCATATAAATGTTTAGCAGATCTGGCACATAAATACCTTGCAATGCCAGCTACACAAGTGACATGCAAATGCCTGTTCTCACTTTCAAGTGACATTGTTAACAAGAAGCAGACGGCATTATCTCCTGCAAATGTAAACAAACATGTTTGTCTGAGCTATTGGCTGCACAAAAAGTAGGACTGAGTAGTCTTGTAGGCTCAAAAGTTTGGCATTGTTTTGATTCTGAGTGCAGTTATGTCACAAAAAAATTGAAATTTGTAAGTTGCACTTTCACAGTGAAGAGGTTGCACTACGGGACTTGTATGAGGCGAATTGAAAAATGCTTTTTCTTTTGTTTACCATTTTTACAGTGCAACTATTTGTAATCAAAAATAATAAAGTGAGCAGTGTTCACTTTGTATTCTGTATTGTAACAGAAATCAATATCTTTGAAAATGCTGAAAAACATAAAAAAATAATAAATTTTAATAGGTTTAACAGTTTAACAAATTGTTTAACAGTGCAATGAAAACTGGTTAATCGTGATTAATTTTTTTGAGTTAATCGCGTGAGTTAACTACGATTAATCGACAGCCAGAGTTCATAGATATATTTTTCATACTGGTGTGATATTACACCAGTTCCAGGCTGTTAACTTTGTTCCAAGCTGGTTTCTGTGATGCTGGCAGACCAGGTGCCATCTCATGCTGAACCCACAGGTCAATTCACTTCAGTATTAGTATAGATCAAAGTAATTTTTAAATGTATAAGAATGTATTTGGTGTATAAACTTAATGAAAACTAATGGGGTGTTACATGCACTATTTTCATTTATCTGTATCCTGTTATAAGGGAATAGCAAACTTTTACATTATGTATACCCTGTAACGAACCAGCTCTCTCTTACAAGGACTGTAGGCTATTCCTGGACTGGAGCTGGGCCTATGCCACACAACTCAGGTGCTTGTCTAGAGTTTTGATTCAGGCCCCTCTCTACTATGTAATCTATAAATCAGAATAAGAACTGAGAACCTTCCTGTCAAGAGTTTTTCCACCCTTTTGCTTGTTTCCAAGAACATCTATAAAGTAAACTTAGTGGGCTGACCTCATGGAAAAGTACTAGCCTTCTACTGAGGAGTCTGTCTGAATCACACTCAGCAATTGCTTCTGTAGCTTCTAAACATAGAATATAGAGGGAAGCTACATATCCTAGTAAAACTAAATGAAAACTGAGTCATCAGAGAGTGAAAATTTGATGGAAAATTCTCACATGCAAGTGACTGACACATAGACAGAGAGTTAAGAAAGGGATTTGAGAACTGACACTCAAGAACCATCTTTCCAAATATGGAACATCTAAGAGCCCAATTCATCAATGTCCTGTACCCTAGACAAAATTGTGCTGAAATTTTTCAAATCAGAATGGTAGTGTTTTATATCCATTTTTCATGCACTGTGACTACTACACAAGATGTAAGGCAGGTGGATGTACTGAGTTTTAAATCTACAAATGGAAAGAACTGCAGAGGTTCTGATACCACTATGTGATAATTGCTAGTAAATGTTCAGTTTTTAGTGGCAACTACCAAGATGAAGGATGAAACTCTTAGGAGGCACAACCACTTCCACAAGTGCATGAAGTAGGACAACAGCAAACCAGAGCAGGTAACCAGGTTCCATATCCATAATGAGATGCATATACGGTGAAAACACTATGAGAAGGTAAAGGAGAAGTGCCCCACACTAGCACAGTATTGAAAGAAATGGAGCAAGTTGAACCATTGAAGCAGTGTGTGCAACAGCAGAGGAAGGTCTCAGAAAGATTCAGACTTGTGCAAGAGTGGGACTGGCACATCAGATAGCACTGATGACATCATGACTCAACCTAGATGGAGCTACTATAAGGATGGTGCATAACTGCTTGGAAAAACATTCCCAGAGAGTAGTTATCAGTGGTTCACAGTCCATCTGGAAGGTCATATCGAGTGGGGTCCCTCAAGGATCAGTTCTGAATCCAGTTCTGTTCAACATCTTCATCATGATTTAGACATTGGCATAGAGAATACACTTACGAAGTTTGCAGACAATATCAAGTTAGGAGGGGTTGCAAACACTTTGGAGGATATTATTAAATTTTAAAATGATTTGGACAAACTGGAGAAATGGTCTGAATTAAATAAGATAAAATTCAATAAGGACAAATGCAAAGTACTCCATTTAGGAATGAAGGATCAGTTGCACACCTACAAAATGGGAAATGGCTACTTAGGGAGGAGTACTGCAGAAAGGGATATGGAGGTTATAGTGGATCACAAGAGAAATATGAGTCAACAGCGTAACACTGTTGACAAGATGCAAACATCACACTGGGATGTATTAGCAGGAGTGTTGTGAGCAAGACAGAAGAGGTAATTCTTCCACTCTATTCCACACTGATTAGACCTCAACTGGAGTATTGTGTCCAGTTCTGCGTGCATCATTTCAGGAAAGATGTGGACAAATTGGAGAAGGTCCATAGAAGAGAAACAAAAGTGATTAAAGGTCTAGAAAACATGACCTGAGGGAGAAGATTGAAAAAATTGGGTTTCTTTAGTCTGAAGATGAGAAGACTGAGAGGGGACCTGATAACAGTTTTCAAGTACATAAAAGCTTATTACCAGGAGGATGGAGAATAATATTTCTCCGTAACTGCTCTGGACAAGACGCAATGGGCGTAAATTGCAGCAAGGGCAGTTTAAGTTGGACATTAGGAAAAACTTCCTGTCAGGGTGACTAAGCACTGGAATAAAATTGCCCAGGGATGACACGGAATCTTCAACATTGAAGATATTAAAGAACAGGTTAGACAAACACCTGTCAGGACTGTCTAGATAATACTGCCATGGGTGCAGGGGACTGGACTAGATGACGTCTTGAGGTCCCTTCCAGTCCTATGATTCTATGACGCTCATCTTGAGTCCAAGAGGATATCAGGTTCAGGCTATTGGGACAGGAAAACAACAAGGGAGAATACCAACTTCTGCACATGTAACAGTGGTAATAGGGAAACACCTTGTATTATTTCAGCTCGGTACTGGGGCCTCCTGCAATATGATTCCTCAGATTCAACTAGACTCAAACTCTCCCATTACAAAGAGCAGGTATGACCTAATAATGTACAATGAGAGCATCATGCAGCCCATAGAAAAGTGTGACCACAGAGTAACCGACCCAAACAACAACAGATAACACCAATTGCAATTTGTGATGATGGGTGGTATGCATCACAGACCCCTCTAGGAGAATACAGCCATATAAGCCACGGATATGATCAGGGTGCAGCATCAGAATTTTCTAAATGCAATACAATAAGCAAAAGGCAGAGTCCAATGAACAATGGAGACAATTTTAAAAGCACATGGGAATATTTTCAAAGGGAGCGGCTCCCTCAAACTAAAGCTGTGATTGGATATAGACCCCACAGTGGAAACTGTGTACTTATCACAAAAGATAATTTCAATGGTGCTATCTAATCCAGGATGCAATAAACTCAAAAGTCTGAAGAACAAGGATATCGTAGCACCTGTAGAGGCTCATACAGCCTGGGTAAGCAGCATAGTGGTGGAAAAGAAGCCATCATTGCATCTGAATAGACCCAAAGACACTGAACCAGGCATTGAAAAAGATGCCACTGCCCACTGCCTACAACTAATGACATCTTGCCAGTACTCCCCAAAGCCAGAATCTTTATGGTATGTGATCTAAGGATCAGGGTCGGGGCTGGATAAAGAATCCAGGATGCTGACAACTTTTACAACACCATTTGGTCTCTAAAGATTGCTGAGAATCTGATGGGCACAAGCCAAGCATCAGACTTGTTGCAGCAAAGATTCACCCAATTGTCCTCATTATAGGTGAAGGGAAAATTGATACAAAGCTGAATGGGACCATGAAAGAGAACTACAAGGTTTTCTACAACAATTCATGGACAAGAACATAAAGTCAGCCCAGAGAAATGTCACTCAGATAGCATGACACGACATACATTGGACATCAGCTCACAGCAGGGACACTGAAAGCAGTTCTCAACAAGACAAAAGCAAACAGAGACATGCCAGCTCCAGTAAATGTGAAAGGGGTATGTCACTTCTCGGGAATGATACATTTTCTGTGCAAGTTCTGTCCGCACCTGTCTGCAGTAGCATCACCCATACATAAACTCCCAAGACTGGATGTTGAGTGGTACTGGGCAGGTGACACGCTAAAACAAATGATATTGGATGCCCCTGTTTTGAAGTACTACCAGCCAGTGAGACTCTGATACTTCAATGTGATGCAGTGCAATGGAGAAAAGAGCTACACCCAATCCTATGCAGAAGCAGCCATTGCTTATGCCAGCAAAGCCCCATCAGAGATTGGATGGCCAAATAGAAAAAGAGCTTCTGTCTTTGGTATTTAGAGTGGAGCGATTCCATTAACAAACATATGCCCAGCCAGTAATAGTGGAATAAGACCATGAAGCCCTAGAGATAATCATGGCAAAGCCCCTTCTGAGTGTTCCAAAGAGATTGCAGCCCATGTTGATGTGCCTTCAACTCTATCAGGCAGCGATCACATATTGTCAGGATATTGCTGGTGTTAGCTGTAATACCTTGAGCAGGGCATATATTTACATATATCATTAGTGAGTTGGGTGAAGGGTAGGGAGACCATATTTCCCAAAGGGAAAATGGGCACCACGCAGGGCTGGCCTGAGACCTCCCCCCAACTCCGTGAGGGGCTGGCCTGAGCCGCTTACCTGAACCCTTCCTGACCCCCACATGAGGGTGAGATCCCTGCTCAGCCGAGTCCTTCCTGACCCCAACCGTACAAGGCGCGGGTCCCTGCTCACCCAATCCCTGCCTCCGCGCCCCCCCCCCGCAAGGGGATGGCATCGCCAGTCACCCCCACTCCATGTTCCTCCACACTGCACTCCACGTTTTTGACAAAAGTGGGCATTTCTCCTGTTTATTCTTACCAGCTGATCAAGTTGGCAAGAGCAAACAGGACAAATGCCCACTTTTGCCAAAAGAAGTTGGGATGGCGGGACAGGGCTTACAGAAGGGAGTGTCCTGGCTAAAACAGGACATATGGTCACCCTAGGGAAGGGGATTAAGACATAGTGCAGCATGTTAATGGAGTCAATCTCCCAGTTTCAACAGTGAAGCCCTTGGAAATCAAAGGAGCTATGGAAAGGACATCCAACTACAGCCAGCCAATGAGCGATTCTAACAGGATGTCCAGACAACAAAAGCCAAGCACTGATAGGAGCAGAACAATATTTTCAAATTAAAGATGAGTTGAGTGTACAGGATGGAATCATTATTTGAAGATAGAGAGCTGTCATCCCTGCCTTGTTACATAAGTATGTCATGCAAAGAATATATGCCTCACAGCTAGGCATTGACAGCCATCTTAGATGGCTCAAGAGCATTTGCTGGCAGCGAATGAATACCCAACTCCATTCCTTGTTACAAGAATCTAGCGTCTGTCATTCGTGTGATAACTGCCAGCTAAACAAAACACTGGATACATCTGTGCTGCACACTCCTTTTGGCAGGTGTAGAGTACGTACACCCCTAACATATGTATAAATATTAGACAGTGAGGCCCTGTTTATACAAATAAAGACACACCTGAACGTTGTGGGTATGTACTCTACTTGGCTCTCTACTCTCCCAAACAGTTCCTCCAGCATCTATAGTGCTGGTTCCAGTAGTGTGGTGTCCTGCAGCTACCTCCCCACTGCTGGAGTCTTTCCTTGCCACAGTGAAATATTCTAGTGGGTGAGAGGGGAAGAAAACAGGGAAAGTCATGTGTCAGTGATAGGCCCTGGCAGGGGAGATGTGGCCACTGTCTGAGCTTTTCCCTGCTGCTTCCTCCCTTGCCAAAGCCTTTCACTGACAGATGTAGCTACATCACAGCATGGACGCGGCCTGCTTTTCCACTGTGGTGTGTAGCTACACATACCCTACATGCTGCCATAAAAGGTGTGCAGTGCAGAAGTAGCTTCCGTTACCACATCAGCTCTCATCGGAAGGGGTGGGATTTATTTACCCTCAAGGAAAGGCAGCACTTGATTACAGTGGACTACTATTCACATTTTTGGGAGGTCAATCCCCTGCCTGATGCAAGAAACAAGGCTCACTTTCCAAAATATGGTATTCTAGACCTTGTATTCCCTGACAATGGGCCCCACTGTGACCTGGAAGAATAGGAGGAATTTGCATTCAAATGGGAGTTTGACCACCACACCTCCTCCCCATCTTACCCACAAAGTAATGATAAAGTGGCATCAGCTGTGAAGACAGCTCAGACTGTTACACAAGGCTGTTTCTTCTGGTTCAAACCCCTTGCTGGCATTTTGGCACCCAGGAATTCCCATCACAGGAGTGCCCAAACAGTCCAGCATGCCTCTGATGAGAGAAAGGACCATAACTCTTCTACCAATGAGGGAAGACCTGTTGCTACCAGAAGGATGGAGATACTGCTAAGAGGAGATGGCCAGGAATCAGAGAAAGCAGACAGGAGAATATGACAAGGCAGTCAAAGACCTACTAGCCCTGGAGATAGGCACTTCTATGAGGATCCAGCCAATAGAGAGACACCAGGAGAGTACTAAAGGATCTGTGAGGGGTGCAGGGGCACCCAAGGTGACTGATGATCTGAAGAAATAAGAGGAATTTATGAGCCACCAGACCCAGAGAGAGCCTACAGAGATCATCGTGAAACAGACAGAACCATCTAGAGGCCAACCCCACAGGAAGAGAGGAAGCTTCAAAGAGAGAGAGAGTTTGTTAGACTCAGAGACAGGCAACTGGGAGACAGAGAGAGGTCACTCTTGGTTGCCTGCTGAAGAGAGCAAATTATCTTAAAGATAAATAACCAGCTCAGTTTGTGGTAAAGGTGAGACTCCAAGTTAGCTATGTGCTAGCAACCTCTGCTGAAAGGACACAGGTTGGTGGGGGGGAACTGTGTATAAAGTATTTAGTTTTCATATTTATATGAAAATGTTTATGAAATAGAGAAGATGGATTGTGATCAGTGGAATTGGAGTCAAAGGGCCCATGTTCTCTGGAGCAGCTATTACCGATGGAACACCAGTGAAACAGGAATCATGGGGAGCTGGACTGGAAGCAATGCAGCCACCATGGACAGAGCAGTCCAAAGGTTCCATTTCTTCAACTTAATCTGCAGTCAGCTTTATTCTTTGCAAATGAAACATGCTAGAAAACTAAACACCTGCACCAGCTTTGGAGGATAGCAATTTTGTGGCCAAAAACATAAGCCCTAAGTAGCACTATTTCCTTAACAAAAAACAAAAAAGAGCTTCAAGTAACAGTTGTGTGTATCATCTTTTCTTAGAAAGAAAAAAGTTTTACTTGTTTCTTAGCTGCTCAATAAACTTCACCTGGTATCGTTTATCTTCACTTGCCTTTTTTGTCTGCTCGGCATTCAACATCTCTTAGCATTCATCTTCATTTGCTCATGCCCAGTTAATTGTCATCTGACATTGTTCAGCTTCATTTGCATCTTTCCTGATCAACAATCATCATCCAATATTGTTCATCTTTGTTTGCTTGGAAATCTCTGCCATCTCTCCCTGACATTGTTCATTTCTGTTTTCTTTTGCACATATCCTTATCAATATGCTCATATCCTTATCAATAATAAGTATCAAGATTGATTACTTATTATCTAAAGAGCATTTGATAACTACTTTCTGCTGTATATTTCTATAACGAAAAGCCTCTGAAGTGCTGTAGACTCCTTACCCTTTTTCACAACACTGATGAATAGCTAGAATTTGCCATTTTCCCCTTCATGTGAAAAAAATCTCAGCACTATATAATTTGATGAATGACATAATCTGACAAATAACATAATATTCTCTAGATCACACATCTTCAGACAGTGGCTGCCAACAAGGAAGTACTTTATATATTGCAAATACATTATGTTAGGCCGAATTCCCCCTTCTTACACTGAAGGGGGAATAAATAACTCACTTTCATAGTTCTTATCCTCTAGCTTTAGCATATTGAAAAAGCAGAACTAAGTAAATAGCTCACAGCAAATACATCATTTGGCATCTTTTTCTGTTCATGAATTCTCTGCAAGTATTTACAACTTTGGCAAATTCATTCCTGTTTTGAAATTACTCATATAATTTTAGTCTGTAGGTTGTGTCCAATCAATTCATTGCACATGACATTTGAAATGCCTAATTTGATGTTTGTATTCATGTCACAAATAGGTTACATGGTTCATATCTCTTCCCTGATTGGATGAGATAACTCAGATTCCGTTTTCTGTTGTGAATACTCCTGCACACAAATTAAAAAATTGCATTACATGAATAATGTCTCTTAATTATCTTAATATTCGTTGTTTCCATTAACATTTTTGCCAATGGCTTTTCCCTATAATTTCCACAAGAAGTGATCATAAAGAGTCGCAAACACAGTCAAAGTGAAATAACTTACAATTGGAATGCATGTATGTGGGAAATTATTATTAACTTTGTTTACTTGAGGCAAAATAATTTATACCCATTGGGGTAGATTCCCAGCTGACATAAATCAGCTTAACTCCAATGAAGCCAGTGCAGATAACCTGATTTAAACCAGCTGAGGAACTGACTCAGACAATAGGGGTTGAACTTAAAAGCTTCTACCAGTTACAGAAGTACGTCACATGCTTAAAATGGGGAATACATTATAAATAGGTATCTCTAGAATCAGTGAGATCTTTTAAAATGTGATTACTATAGCTTATAGGTCCCAACACACCAATTTTGCCTCAATTAAAACAAGATTATAGACATAAGAATTAGATTATCTCCACCTTACTTTTTCAGAAGGTAGCGGCCATTTCTTGTGCTAATAGAATGTGGGATATTAGAGTTAAACATGGCTCTGTTCCATTTGTGTTGCCTCCTGAGGAATTTTCACTCCCCTCCTTGCAGATTTAAGTGTCACATAGTACTGGATTTGACACTTTATTACATAGTTTGCCTTTCCTTGAGCTCTAGCTTTGTGTGCCAGTCAATGATTTATTTGTTATGAACCCTCAACCTCCTTTTGCTCAGACCCTCAAAGTCATGTGTCCCCTGTCTCATTTCATGTTGTATCGCAGGCACAGTAAATCCTCTTCCCTGTCTATTTTTGCAGCTGACTTCATGGACCCCCTGAGAGCCTCTACATCAAGTCTAATGCACAGCAAGTGTATTGTAAAGCAAGCAAAATGTTTTTTTTCATTGCTGGCAGGCAAAACAAGATGAAACCAGTCAAATCCCTGTTTCCTGAAAATCCCTGTTTTCCCCCTTCAAGTTCCTGCAGAATTAAAAATAATTGGATGGATCCTTAGTTGGTGTAGACTAGCATAGCTCCATTGAAGCCAAAGGGAGTTAGCTGAAGTTGCCAATTTATGTGAGCTGAGGATCTGGCCCAATCCATACATAATAAATGTCCAAATTTCTCATTTAAGTTATTTACAGTCCCCTTTCTCCCAGCTGCACCCTCTCCAGCACCTACTAAGCCATCTTGCTGTTAATGCAACAATTTTCCAATTGTGCTGCATGAAATTTAGTATAAATTCATCCCACTAAGATATTCCTATTTGACCACATCACATTTCCCAAATACTATGGCACACACTGTCCAAGATTTTCAGAAGTGACTTGTAATTTTGGATACCTCCATATTTTGGTGTTCAACATGAGATGCCAGAAGGAAGCCTGAGTTGCAGTAAGTATTGAATTAAGTCTAAGTCAAGCTCTTTGAAGATGTTTCAAGTTTGGCATCAAAAGTGGAGGCAATAGAGCAGGTCAGCACATTTTCTTGAAAATATGCTGCATTGAAGCTGAAATGTTTTGTGAAGCAGTATTATTTTCAAAAGTGGTTTTGACAGAAAGATTTCTGAGGTTTAGGATGGACTCACTGTTCAAGTTTGACCAGAAAAAGAGAGAGAGAGACTTGACCTTTTTGAACTGGAAATGAACAGGCCAACAAAATTCCATTATGAAACTCAAACAAATTACAAAATGTTGAAAGTTGTTGTGAAATGAGGCACCCAAAATCACTAGTCACTCTGAAAAATCTTGGCCACTAGTAAATAGATTTTGCTCATCAACAGAATGTGTATACTAATGACCTACACTGCATTTATATCCATGGCTTGTGATTATACCTGGCCCCTACGGTTGGGGAGGAAGGCTCCTTGCAGTCTCTTCCCTCTCTCCCCGACCTTGGGCATCAGCTCACAGCTAGGCATACCTGAGCCCTATGTGCTTCTACTGCACCCCACTTTCCTTGCAAATTATTACAGTGATAATGTTTCCTAAGCATGTGACTGAGAGATGTAAAGTTGTGCCACAGCAATCAATAATATAGCATGACAATATGGTCGGGTGTGTTTAGTAAGGCTGTCAACGCACTCTTGATTGTCTCGTATCTTCAGCCACCTGAAAAATTTATTAATGGTCTAGTGACAGCTCAACTTGGAATAATTTATGTTCTTTTCAAAGAGATCAAGGGAAACATTAAAATACTACACATTGTCCCATTATTACCTACTATGCTTTTTTCTTTAACGTAGTTTATAAATAACATATAAAACACACAGGGTATGTCTACATTGCAGCTTATAGGGTGCTTCCCAGGGCAGGTGTACAGCCATATGCTAGCTTTACTTGATCTAGTGAGTTAAAAATACCAGCATAGACACAGCTGCATCGGCAGCAGTTTGGACTACTCACCCATGTACTTAGCCAGAGGGTCAGGTGGGATTGTACTCAGGTAGCTTGCCCAACCTGCCATCCATACCGCCACATCATCACTGCTATTTTTAGCAGATTTCAGAGTAACAGCCGTGTTAGTCTGTATTCGCAAAAAGAAAAAGAGTACTTGTGGCACCCTAGAGACTAACCAATTTATTTGAGCATGAGCTTTCGTGAGCTACAGCTCACTTCATCGGATGCATACCATGGAAACTGCAGTAGACATTATATACACACAGAGATCATGAAACAATACCTCCAAGCTCTGCGATACAACCGCATTTGCTCCAACCCCTCAGACAGAGACAAACACCTACAAGATCTCTGTCAAGCTTTCTTACAACTACAATACCCACCTGCAGAAGTGAAGAAACAGATTGATAGAGCCAGAAGAGTTCCCAGAAGTTACCTACTACAAGACAGGCCTAACAAAGAAAATAACAGAACGCCACTAGCCGTCACCTTCAGCCCCCAACTAAAACCCCTCCAACTCATTATTAAGGATCTACAACCTATCCTGAAGGATGACCCAACACTCTCACTCCCAAATCTTGGGAGACAGGCCAGTCCTTGCCTACAGACAGCCCCGCAACCTGAAGCAAATACTCACCAACAACCACATACCACACAACAGAACCACTAACCCAGGAACTTATCCTTGCAACAAAGCCCATTGCCAATTGTGCCCACATATCTATTCAGGGGACACCATCACAGGGCCTAATAACATCAGCCACACTATCAGAAGCTCGTTCACCTGCACATCCATCAATGTGATATATGCCATCATGTGCCAGCAATGCCCCTCTGCCATTTACATTGGTCAAACTGGACAGTCTCTACATAAAAGAATAAATGGACACAAATCAGATGTCAAGAATTATAACATTCATAAACCAGTCGGAGAACACTTCAATCTCTCTGGTCACGCAATCACAGACATGAAGGTCGCTATCTTAAAACAAAAAAAAACTTCAAATCCAGACTCCAGCGAGAAACTGCTGAATTGGAATTCATTTGCAAATTGGATACTATTAATTTAGGCTTAAATAGAGACTGGGAGTGGCTAAGTCATTATGCAAGGTAGCCTATTTCCCCTTGTTTTTTCCTACCCTCCCCCCCACAGACGTTCTGGTTAAACTTGGATTTAAACTTGGAGAGTGGTCAGTTTGGATGAGCTATTGCCAGCAGGAGAGTGAGTTTGTGTGTGTGTATGTGTCCCCGGGAAAAGGGTGGGGGGGGGGGGTGAGAAAGCCTGGATTTGTGCTGGAAATGGCTCACCTTGGTTACCATGCACATTGTAGGGAGAATGGTCACTTTGGATAAGCTATTACCAGCAGGAGAGTGAGTTTGTGTGTGTGGTTTTTGGAGGGGGGTAAGGGGGTGAGAGAACCTGGATTTGTGCAGGAAATGGCCCACCTTGATTATCATACACATTGTGAAGAGAGTTGTCACTTTGGATGGGCTATTACCAACAGGAGAGTGAGTTTGTGTGTGTGTGAGAGGGGGGAGGGGGGAGGCGGAGGGTGAGAAAACCTGGATTTGTGCTGGAAATGGCCCAACTTGATGATCACTTTAGATAAGCTATTACCAGCAGGACAGTGGGGTTGGAGGGGGTATTGTTTCATGATCTCTGTGTGTATATAATGTCTGCTGCAGTTTCCACGGTATGCATCCGATGAAGTGAGCTGTAGCTCACGAAAGCTCATGCTCAAATAAATTGGTTAGTCTCTAGGGTGCCACAAGTACTCCTTTTCTTTTAGCAGACTAGCTCACGCAGACCTAGCACTTGTCTGCCCACACTGGGAAACATGCTCTGAGCTGCACTGCGGATATACCCATTGTGCCTCCATTTGTGTGTGTGTGTAACTGCTTGTACAGCTTCACACTAACTACATGAAATTGCAAAAAGGACATGTAATTCCCTATTTCATTCATCAAATTGCATGTTTTCTGCATGCAAAACAGGCATTTTTTTTTGTCAGTGAAGCCTTCAGTAATTAGCAAGCACCTCTCTCTCTAAAGTGGGTTGAATCAAAGAGCCTGTGTAACTCTGATACTCTGGGCCTCTGGACAACTCTGCTTGGTGGGGATTTCCCCTTTAAGTAGGATTCCATTACATCACTGAGCTTTAGTTTTAAAAATCAATAGCCACTCTCAGTTTGTTTTAGATCACTTACAAATAAGCTCTAAAAGGGAGTGGAGGAGAAATACACATTAAATTGCATGGGAAGCTCTTCAAATCATATGTATTTATATCTTAAAGCTAGGGCTGACAATTAATCACAGTTAACTCACGCGATTAACTCAATAAATTAATTGCAATTAAAAAATAATTGTGATTAATTGCAGTTCTAATTGCACTGTTAAACAATAGAATAACAATTGAAACTTATATATTCTGGATGTATTTCTACATTTTCATATAGTATTCTGCATTGTAATTGAAATCAAAGTGTATATTATTTTTGATTATCATTTTTACAGCGCAAATATTTGTAAACAAAAGAAATAGTATTTTTCAATTCACCTCATACAAGTACTGTAGTGTGATCTCTTTGTCCTGACAGTGCAACTTACACATGTAGATCTTTTTGTGTTACATAACTGCACTCAAAAACAAAACAATGTAAAACTTCAGAGCCTAAAAGTCCACCCAGTTCTACTTCTTGTTCAGCCAATCGCTAAGACAAGCAAGTTTGTTTACATTTAAGGGAGATAATGCTGCCCACTTCTTCGGCTGGTGGCATCTGACTCAGATGATGAAAAATAACATGCATCAATCCACACTGCTTTGGATCGTTATCATGCAGAACCCATCATCAGCATGCAAGCATGTCATCTGAAATGGTGGTAAAGACATGTGTATCTATAGCACATCTGGCACATAAATATCTTGCTACGCTAGCTACAACAGTGCTAGGAGGACACCTATTCTCACTTTCAGGTGACATTGTGAACAAGAAGAGGGCTGCTTTATCTTCTGCAAATGTAAACAAGCTTGTTTATCTGAGCGATTGGCTGAACAAGAAGTAGGACTGAGGGGACTTGCAGGCTCTAAAATTTTACATTGTTTTATTTTTGAATATAGTATTTTTGTACATAATTCTACATTTCTAAGTTCAACTTTCATGATAAAGAGATTGCACTACAGTACTTTTATTGGGTGAATTGAAAAATACTCTTTTATATAGTGCAAATACTTGTAATCAAAAATAAGTACAAAGTGAGCACTGAACACTTTGTATTCTGTGTTTTAATTGAAATCAATATATTTGAAAATGTAGAAAACATCCTAAATATTTAAATAAATGGTATTCTATTACTGTTTAACAGTGTGCTTAATCGCACAATTAATCATGCTTCATTTTTTTAATTGTGCGATTAATTGCGATTAATTTTTTTAATCACTTGACAGCCTAGTTGTTGGCAAATAAATTAAGTTATGCCACCGCTGAAATCTGGGAATTGGGAAAGCCTATTTATGGATCATTTTCAAAACTGGGGATGGAGCAACACCTTATACCTGAAATATTGCCCGTATGTCAAAAACAAGAGGGAAAGGATTTGTTGATAATAGCAGAGAACATAGAAGGAATACAGGCTAATGTAGCCCTGGCCCTGGCATGTACATAAGCTTAAGAAATGAGCCAGCAATTTATATTCAAGTAATTTGGGAAGGTATGCAAGAAAGGCTACCATTAGAAATAAAGAAATTTCTATGGTAAAATGTCATCAAGGGAGAACGACAATTGGTGTCTTGGTGGAAATTAGTAAATTTTACCTTTTATAAGGATCAAATGGCCATTCAAGTGTATGTCATAACTGTCTACCTTAGCCACAACATTAACATCTACCCATTAGTACCTCTGAGGATTCACATAACCATAGATTTGGTAATGTATTTGGTGGACCACATGCATGGATGTACCAGGAACCTGAACAATGGAAAACCATAGATGTATCCCAATATACACTTTATAAACATCTAGCATATGTATGTGAGGATCAAAATTTGCAATTAAGGGATGAGTTCTTTCACACTAAAACCAAGGGCACTCAGAGATGCATGTTTAATTTGTTTACAGAACAAAAGTCATCTGTAATCTGTGCAGACAAAGGCTGTATGTGTTAGAACTCATTGTCTGGAAATCATTGTAAATAATAATGAAGTATATCTTATGACATATTTAATTAATAGATTAATAGTTTTTGCAATGTTAGTAAAGCTAAGGGTTGTGACTTTGAGTATTATGTATCCCTTTGGATTGTAGAACATTTTCAGTATGATGTTCATGTGTTTAATGACATCAGACCTGTTAATGTAGGAATGAATATGAGGTTAATTTGATAGTTGTTAATTCACCCTATGCTGCAAGACCATTTGCAATATATAAAATGCACTGAAGAACAAATTTGCATAGAGGTTCAGCACAACAACTGACAAGTGATTATGATTTTAAAAACCATTGCTGAAACACCAGATATCACTCTTGGTGGGAAACATTGCTGGGGATTTTCATCCACCTCATTGTGGTGATAATTGGAATCCAATTGGTTCTGCTTTTAGGCATGGTGATATTGGCAGTGTAGGTAAGAAGAACCATCCAAAGATACAGAGATACAGCATGTGAGGTCAACTAATACCCAGGAAACATACCCAAGTAATATAGCATGGGTATTCTATGGTAGTGATGACTGCTTTATTGAAAGGAGGGGAATTGTAGCCCTGGGTCCTAACTCACTCCCATAGTAAACTAGCCTTGAAGAGTGAAACTCAAGGGATTTCACCACTGAAATTAAGAAAAAGAGTGCTCTACGGCTGATAAAGAACCCACACCTCAGGAATGTCCCTAACAAGAGTTACAACCAGCAAGGATTGTAAAGTGAAGACATCCAAGCAATGGGAAGTTTTAGGGAGGATAAAGAGAGACCCAATAAATGGTAAATAGATAAGATAAGCTCTGACCAGTGAACTTATGATCACCTGCACAAACAGAGAAGGTAATAAATAAGTTACAATATGGGCATGAGAAATAAAATGTAAAACAAACTTGGGTAACGAGGAAACATAGGTGCCATTGCATGATTGGTCAAATTTTGTGGCCTAGGAGTGTTGGATAATGTGAGAGGTTTAGTACATTTGAAGGAGGTATTTTTCCCTATATAATGTAAATGAAAAACAAAGCTCTTTGGGAATCAACTATGGACTGCAGTACAACAACAATATGCAAGATCTCATACCCTGAATGACCATGACGTGTAAGGGTACCAGGAACCCCCAGGTGAGTGGATCCTGATTGGCCATTGGGTGAAATTTGTCTCTATGAGTGAGCATAGTAGGTTTGCTTGGCATATGTATTCTGCATGTGTTGTTAATACATAGATGTTTAGAACACAGCTGTGTAAGACTTTTTCACTGGGAAAAGGTCCTGCAGACCCATAGAGCCCTGACCAGGTTTCTCCCTGAGCCCCATGGATAAGGGTAGGTGCCTTACACCTTGAGCCCTCAAATGGGAAAGGGTGGGGGTGCCTAAATCGACTGGGTTACTCCTTAAGCCCTTGGTAAGGTATAGGCCCGGTTCCCCAAATTTTGCGGGTAAGAGGTGGCCAAGTAATAAAGACTGCCACCCTAACTGGAGCTAACTGACAGTTTTGTTGAACACCTCACACTGAAGGCCGAAGATTTAATGTACATGGAACCAAGTTATCCCTCACTCCTTAAGATGAGTATGAGGTTCACTGGCTGAAACCTTCTCTGCCCCTGTCTTTGTTCTGCACACTGCTGTATTTATGCTGTAGCATAAGAGAAGCCACGATTCTCTAGGGCTGTCCATCAGCCACCTTTAACAAAAAAGCCCAGGTCAGTAGGAGGCTCACTTATGCCAATTTTAATTTAAAAAATGAATATAGAAAATACTATAAATTTCTATATTTTGTACCAGATTAAATTTAATGCTCACCATGGGAGCATTTAGCTTGCTGTGCTGAGAAAACAGCTCACTCTATTTTAAGTAATTGTCTTAGATTATGCCTGGGCTAGTTCTTTGGCCAATGGATCTGCAGACTGGGCAGTTCCCTGGAAAGCTTGTGTTAGAGGATTTTCTCTTCAGCCCCTCCCCGGTTCTTGTCACGCAGACAGAAAGCAGAAGAACAGAAGTCCAAAGTTCAGGCAATGTTTATTGTGGTTAGTTTCAAGCAAGCATATCCATAGTTCTACACACCAGCAGAGTCTGTTTCCCAGTGTTCCATTTCCAGCTCTGACGCCACAGAGCCTTTACCCCATATCCCCGTCCCAGCTCTGACAGCACATTCCAATCATACCCTGTAACACTTTTAACCCCCTCTTTTCATCCCAAATGCTTGTGGACAGATGTAACACACAGTGTCTTTGTTCACACATTTTAGTAAGGATATAAGAGTATCAAAATAATCAAGCCCAAAATTCTATCTCAGGAAAGCCTAACAGCTTGTACTGTGGGTTCCTCTCTCAGAGAACAATGAGGTTGCTGATCAAAGCAGGATAACATCAGGCCTGATGAAGTACTGAATGACATTTCCCCCGTCCTAATATACAGTTAAGATGCTAGTTCTCTATTGCAGGCCAGCCAGCCTGCTGCAAAGGCTGTGCCTCGGTTGTATTCCAGGACTAGAGACTAAGTGTTATAAGGGAAAAAACAAGGCATAATGCATGTTGTACAAGCGTGACTCACTGGCTTGCACACCCTCTTGTGGCTGTGTTTGGCATACCAGGATCTCTTCTCTTTGTGCCTCCTGCTGACAGCCACTCTGGCTATGCAGTTATCTACTTATTTTTTCTATTCAACCCTGTAGCCGCATCACATACAGTTTTCAGAGTAACAGCCGTGTTAGTCTGTATTCGCAAGAAGAAAAGGAGTACTTGTGGCACCTTAGAGACTAACCAATTTATTTGAGCATGCTCAAATAAATTGGTTAGTCTCTAAGGTGCCACAAGTACTCCTTTTCTTTTTGCGATCACATACAGTGCCACTCCTTCCAGGGTGGACTAAGAGTCTAACAAACAGTCCTTCAACTTCACATTGGACCTTTAGCCCAAGTCGACTCATCAGTCCTTACCTGAGGAATTGGGGTGGGGTGTGTTTTCCAAAAGTCCTTACCCCTTGTCAGGATTGTTGTAGGAGCAGCAGTGATCTGTATGCTCTGTATGACTATGCTATGTATAACCTGTATGCTCAAAAGGTCTGTTACACTTTCTCTCTGCCCCCGCTCCCCGCTTTTGTCTCCTCTCCCTCTTTGAATACCTGTGAAGTGGTTTTCCACTTCCCCCTCCCTCCTAGAATGCTTCTGGAATGAATGGGCTGGTTGAACAGCTGAATGATCAGAAGAGCTCCCACATAGACAAGGTGTCTGGGACTCTAATTAGGCAGTGCTCGCACACCCAATGCATGGACACTGCATGGACACTGTCTGAGGTGGAGTGTGACCAATCAGACGTGGCCAAGTCATCTCTAGTCGCAGTCCATGAGGAGCAGGTCCTTAAAAGGGGAAGGGGCCATGTGCTCAGGACTGCACTCACAAGCTTGTACCTCCTGTGAAGGCCCTTCGCCAAGACCGCCTGGCCAGTGGTTTGCCGTGTTGCATTTCATTGTGCCTTGGGAAGACTTTTGTCTCCTCTCCTTATTTGAATACCTTCATCATACTATCTATCGCTGCGCTGTAGGACACTTACCTCGAAGAATCCTGACATCTCCAGTGCTGTGCCTGTCCTGGGAGCGTGAGTATGTGAGTGTGACATTCTCCCTCCCACCCCCCATTCTTTAGAGCTCATCTATCAGTATAATAAACGTGCCACTTTCTGCCAAACTCTGGTGGGTCATTAGTCCTCCCTAAGCTTACTAGTTGGATCAATTTCGGGTAACAAGGATGTGTGTGTGGGGGGGGGGAGAACAGGGGTTCCACTTCACCTTCCACACTAGGCTAAAAGGGGAACCCAGGTACTCCCTCTCCCATAAATTCCAGTCCATGGACCCTTCAATAACAGTCAAGGCTGGGCTCATAGAGAGAGCCAGCAATCCACTCTCCTTCTTGGTCAGCCCCAACCTGAACTGGGTTCAAGCCCTTTTAGCTCCAGGCTTGACAGATGCAGCAGGGTGAGGCTTATTGAGCCCACAGGCTCTTATTAACCCTTTCTGGCCCATCTTGGGGTTGGTATATTCCTTAACAGATGTTTAATAATCCGATTGGGCCAAGGACTAAAGACAAAATATATAATGGAAGTGTTTTCCATTATTCACACACCATTGTCACATCAGCTGAGACATTCCCACACACACACACACACGCCCATACCATTATTTCTGTATTTTTCAGTCTTGCCTTGGCTTCCCTGCTTTCCTGTATCTGCCTTGATTATAATCCTAAATAGAAGACACTCTAAAACCTAGAATGAAACTTGTATTTTTAACTAATAGCACAGCACAGTTTGGGAACCTCTCTAATATTACATTCTTCTTTTACATTTTGTTTAAAGCTTCTTGATTGCATTTAGTTTTGTCAGAAAGGTTTACTAGTAAAGACAGAAAACCATGCTAAAGAGGAAAGCATTGCACACCATAGTGGTTTTACTTTTGAGAAACCATATTACTTGAGAAAAGAATCAAAGGCAAATACATTTGTCTCCATTCAAATTCTATCTGCAATTCATAACTGTTAATGCAGCAACGGAGAACATCCATCTTACAGAGTGAAGGGTCAGTTATTTCAGCATCTCAAAAATGTGTGCATTAAATAAGGGTCTTAAAAACAAACAAACAGCGGAGGATCTCTGGGACAGAATCTGCACTTCATTGAATAGCATAATAAAGCTCAGCCTTTTACTGTGGCTGCTATCAAAAGTATGCAATTAAAGTTTTGTTCTAGAGCTGCCACTAGATGTTTCTACTATTTTTGTCTTCCTGAGAGTGTTATTGCATTTGCCTACACTGTTAGAATAATATCTCATCACAAGCACCAGACAGTGCATCCTTCTGACCCACTGCTTAAAGATTTGGAATGTACTCTAGTTTTAACATGCTAGACAATGACTGAAAAGAAGCATGATAGTCTGAAAAATTTCTACTCCTTTGACCTTATTGCTGTGCCATTTCATGAGAGTCTAGAGAGGGTGGATGTTACCTTTTCTGTAGGGGGGTTGGTATTTCTTACCTCCAACAGTTTTAGTTTCATGTGATTAGAGCATCATGTTTCATTAAAAACACGTCATACCATAACCCAAGACACAGCCACTGTTCAAATATGCTCATGTATAGTAGCCATACATATTCATTCACCTTGTAATAATTTTCAAAAGAAAAAAATATGACTGATATACCACTGATTTTGCATAACTCCAGAGGATGAATTGGTGGGCAGTTCCAGCCAATGAGTAACTTCAAGGGCTGTAGTTACTGAGATATTAAAATATTCCTTCTTTGTGCAGCCTAGAACACCATGATTGCAAGTATAACGATTTAGTACTACTAATCACAATAATGTGTTAAAAATGGTGCTGTTGAAAAAATTCATTTTATCAAAGTGACAGCTTGATGTGAACATACACAGATTCTCTAGGACTTGCAATGCAGAGGCAGATGGATCCTACCAATTCAATGGTTGCACTATACTAAACTCTTCTTGGATGTGATTTTGTGTTGTAGTAAGGGGGCTACCAACTACCTGAAGCAGCACCTTCTGACCCAGTACCACAACCCTCATCCCAGCCTGGTGAGGAGCGGAAGGCACTAAGTGGGTGAAGGGATGAAGGATGAGCACTGGCCAAACTCCCCCATCTAGGTTTTGTGACCTGGTGCATGGGGTCACAGCATCACCCAGGTTTGGCACCCTTGGTGTTATGATTTCTGTGGGAGCAACTGAACCCCTGCTAAAGCCACCACCGTTTACATATCATGTTTACTCAGTTTATTAATGCAGACAGTTTTCTTGGTTATCCACTTTTCAGGGTAAGAGTGAAGTAGACTTTGGAAATGTACATGTATTCCTTCTGCCTCATGCTACACTGCCAGCCATAAACATCCCAGAGCCCACCTAGCATTGGGCAATACTATATGAATCAGAAAGAATTCAGCAAGATTTTTAAACATCTGTCTTGCTGAGGCTAGCAAATTTTATTTTGACTAATGGACTGGGCTAACAGACAACGAAAGCTTTTCATGCCAGATCCTCAGATGAGGTAAATTGGTGTAGCCATTGTAAAGCCACATTGATTTATATCAGCTGAGGAGCTGACCCTTTATATATGTAAAACATTAAATTTATTGAGCTACAAAAATGCTTTTTGACAGCCAGTTAGTAACTTATTTGTCAGGTAGTACAAATTGGGAACCAATGCCTCTCTCACTGAAGTCAAATATTTTTAAATGGTGACCAGACTCTCATTTGACTTCACTGCAAGCAGAATGAGGTCCTTATTTTGAATAGTTTTTGGGTAGATCTCAGCAGGTGTAAATAAAGCATAGCTGCATTGATTCAAATAGGTCTGTGCTTATTTATACCAGCTGATGATATGGCCTACCAGGAACAATCATATGCTTTCAGTCTGAATGACCTTTATTTTGTATTAAGGGAACAATAAAACCAAAGAAGAACAAAAGAAAAGTTTCCATAAGAGCAGACTGTATATCAGGCTGTGTATCAACATGAAACAGCAACTGATTCTCCCTTTTCAGGTGAAGTTAAAGAAAAACAAAGATGAATGCACCCCACAGCATGCAGAATTTACTCATGTGAAGTAGCCCATAATAATGGGTCCATAGTCTGCATTGCAAACTGATTCTCAGAACTTCAGCACTTCTTGCTGAAATGGACATGGCTCATAAAGAAGTATGATGAATAAGTGCAGGGTGGATTAACTAGACAGGTGTTTTTCCTTAATAAGAATGAAAGGATTTTGACCTATACAAAGTTAGGTTAACAGATTAACAATTCCCCAATATATTTTTGTGGTTTTATTAGCTTAGTTGTTAATTCTAATACTAAAATGCAAGATACTAGAGCGTATTCTATCACTAATATACAAGTTGATAGATCCTTAAGACTGTTTGCTTTTTTCCCCAGGATTTTTTTTAATTAAGAAAGAAAATATTATTTTTGACCTATTTTTTGGTCATGTTGGTGAGTTTGTCCTCCCTCCTAACAGACAGATTGAGAAACTGCAGGAATCAGCTGCACAATAATCAGGTGTGGCCCAAATTCTGGCATGAGTTCTGTACAGGTGCTCACACTAAAGTGAGAATAATTATGCCAGTGTAGAACAGATAAAATCCACCATCTTGAGGGGAAAATATATACACACACTTACTTGTGGCTGAAATACCCCAGCCCTGGCAGAAAATTTGTTTACAGCCATTATGCCCAGTATAGATAAAGAAAAAAAAAAAGAATCTAGTGTGGGTTAATTTAAAACCAGTGTAAATGCATCTTGGCTTACATATCTAGTAGGCTACCCTACACACCCCACCTGAATAAAATATTCCACCACTGACATGGAATATAGTATATGCATAACAGTGCAAAAATGCTTCAGCTAAGTCAGATAGCTTGTAACAGAGGATACTATGGAAATTTTTTGGCTGTTGATTTCCACTTAAATTCACACTCACAGATATTCTTATTGGGGCTGGTAAGATTTTGACATGACCTACTTTTCTTGGATATTCACTTCTCCCACTGACAGGCCTGAATTTGGCTCTGTGTATCAGTCTTGTGCTACCATCTTGTCACAGCAGATTTGGATTAAGGGATGTGCAAACCTCTTGGGGAAGAAATATGAACTAGTCAATATTTGAACCAACCCACTTTTTCTCCCACAGGTTGGGGATCAGTGTGAATATGGGAAGCCCTCTCCACCTTTCAGGGAACCAGATTCTGGGCCCATTTTTCCATTACCTGAAACCTGAGCAGTCATTTACACCAGAATAGTATGAGTAAAAAGTGTGCATAACATGATAGCAGATCAGACTGGTATCATTTTATGTTCACTTTGCTCTGATGTGACTAAACAAGGTGTTGGACAATGGAGAATCAAACTTAGTTACCTTAGTTATACAGATATAAATCCTAAGTAACTTCACTGTCTGGCCCTGCGTCTCCTATATCAATATGCTATGCTTTCCTTCCCCTTGACTTCCTTTTTCCTCACATAACTTCAACAACTTCAGGAACATTGATATAAGGCAAGACATATGTTTCAGCACTTTAAGCAGCAGGTCTGCAGTCTTAATTGACTGGCATGCCATTTTACCTCTAACGGTGATCTTATGTGCAAACACATTTCATCCAAAACAGAATGCAAAGTCATTCTAGAAATTCTTTCCTCTCCTCTCTTTGTTTTGAAACAGCACCATGAATAATTCCAGAAAGGGAAAGAAAATCCCAGTTAGTTATATTTTTTCAATTCAATGTGGATAGCAGAAAGCTACAGAAAACGCGGTAGCTTGAAAGCAGGGGCCGCATTTTCTCCATTCTATTTAACTTCAGTTTGAACTGATAGTGGATGTGTGGCTCCTCCGAAGAGGCTAATGAATATGTGAGACACCAAGTGAAAAGAAAACCTGAAATAGGGAAGAGATGTTCTCAGACTTCTCATAAATTTCTGTTGCTAGGGAAACTGCTTCCCCATCAATGTCTAATGTGGTGTCTGGAACATCTGCTTCATTTGGAGACTGGTTCTCTGGCATTTTAAGGATGCATCAAACCAACAAGGAATAAAAACCAAAACAAATTTATGTTCCTCTTAAAAAAAACCACTCAAAATATAAAGAGTGGAAAGGATTATGGAACACTGTAATTATTTATTTGTTGGCTGTGCTGCTGCAAGTGGTGACTTTCAGATAAGGCATAAATCTGAGATCCTGAGAAAATATGGTCACTAAAGTTCCCATGCCACTTTTTGCAAGATTAAGGGTACTGTAATCCTCAGTGCCTTGGCCACATTCCAAGTTGGATAATTGTATTCTGCCTAATGTACCTAAATTCCCATGTTGCTTTAATAGGATAAGGAAATCTTCACTTCCTGTGCTAAAGCACTGAGTAGTGTTGCTGGCACCACTATAATGGCTGCGGTGTTCCACACGAAAGCCCAAGACAAGTGGTATAGTCCCACCCTGTAAGTCAACAGTACAAATAAACATGTAGTTTGAGTCACAGCAATCATATGCAATGTTATAAAAAACATCTTCATGATTTTTATTTTATTTTAGAAGTCATACTTACTAACAATTTATTGAGTTAAGATAGACCACTGCCAATAAGTTCGGATAAAGAAAGGTTATTTGATTCACAGGGGCTGAAAATTATTAACGGAGAAACATATCTTTAAACACAATTTTCTCACACTTTCTAGTGATGTATTTGGATTCACAATTTATTCAGTTTTTGCCATCAATCCAAGTTTATCAATATCACCTGCAATGTTCACTTTGTTCTAGTAATTCTTGTTGAATTATCTTATTAAAAACAGTAACTATAGCAAGTGCCTTGAATTGGGAGCCTGAGACAGGGACGTGAGGCAGTGTAAAATCCTCTCATGTTCCTAAACAGCTTCCTCAGGCCTTCGTTCTGAGCATGAAGCAGTAAAAGGGCATGCCATCACTCCCTTCAACAAATGAGTGGGGAGTGGGCAGAGCCTGAGCTCCATGCTGGCTGGTGGAGTGATTCATCAGGGAGGGAGCTGGAATGTGCTGCTCATATGAAAAACACCCCGTTATGTCTTCTGCCCAAAGGATAGAAAGCACAACAAGCAATTAGGGAATCAGATTAGAAAGAAACCACTCCTAAACAAAAAACACAGCACAATCAATCTGGTCACTATGTTAAGACCTGAAGCATTTCACTATTATTCTTCTTTTCATCTATCTTCTTGTCTCAGCTACACTTGCAGCGCTTGAATGCTGAAATATTACAAATACTATCAAACATGGCTTCGACTCCCCCCACCACCATCAAGAAGTACCCAGTTCTGATCTCAGTTATTCTGGCATAGAATCATATAATATCAGGGTTGGAAGGGACCTCAGGAGGTCATCTAGTCCAACCCCCTGCTCAAAGCAGGACCAATCCCCAATTTTTGCCCCAGATCCCTAAATGGCCCCCTCAAGGATTGAACTCACAACCCTGGGTTTAGCAGGCCAACGCTCAAACCACTGAGCTATCCCTCCCCCCATAAGTGATTTCAGTAGAAGTATTCAGGATATATAGAAGTGTATGGCACCTGGACAGAGAGGCCAAAAACCAGATTGTCCAGGTAAAACCCGGATGGGTGGCAACCCTAAGTGTAACCAACATCAGAATCTGGCACAGAATGTGGTTTTCCCTCCCCCGTTGTAACTTGTCGTACAATTTGGTAGATATGCTGTAAATATCTACATTTACAGTGCTTTCCATGCCAGAGAATCCCAAAGTACTTTACAAGCTGATACACAACGTGCACACAGTAATTTGTTCTCTCACTTTTGAAATGCAACCACCACTGTCCTGAAGGGTAAGAGCCTTTTAGCAGAGAGTAGCAGCACCACAGTTTAGGGTGAGGGAGAAGATAAACGCCTTATCCTATCAATTTCTAAACCATGATCTATGTTCCTCTGGTTCTCCAGAGAGTACTTGTTGATGCTGGAAAGATGAATGGCCACATTGTGCTGGCTCTCTAATTCCAGCTCTTTCTACCAGCCTCCAGAGTCTTCCTTACAAAGAAGAGCCTGAAGGACTGTATAACTGAGTTGGAAACAAGCTGTGGAAGGTGGGATGAGAACACAGCCTCGTGCCTCCAAGTTTTAATGGATAGAAAGTGATAATTGTTGTGGTATTTGTGGACCATTCTGTGGAAATCAGTAGAAAATTAAACTCCAGCTATAGATACCACGGAATGGCTTCAACAAAACTAAATAAAATAATCACTCTTAATTAAATTCTATAGGGTTTTAGAGTAATTCCTGTTAAATATTTATAGCTCCCTACAGACTTAGGACTCAATGCAGCAAAGCACTTAAGAACATGCTTAAAGTCCCAATGAAATCAAGTTAAGCAAGTGCTTAAGTATGTTTCTGAAATTCAGGCCCAAATCACTAGGTTCTACAGGACTTCTCCCTGAATGCATCCGATGAAGTGTGCTGTAGCTCACGAAAGCTTATGCTCAAATAAATTTGTTAGTCTCTAAGGTGCCACAAGTCCTCCTTTTCTTTTTGAGTCACCAGGATATCCATTTCACTTTGCAGCTGAGAGGAAAGATGCCCTTTTTTCAAATACTGTGAATAGTTCTTCTGTGCTAATGTACTCTTTGATCCATGCTTTTAGGAGACTGAAGAAACGGTTAGTGGGATTTGCAGGAACTATTTTATAGTGTTAGCAGTACAGCTGAGAAAATCGTTGATTTTTTGGTTTAGTGGCCAGAATTTCCCTCCTCCTCCCCCCCTCCTCAAAAAAACAAACAAACAACTACTCTGTTTGGATCATAGAACCGTAGAAGATTAGGGTTGGAAGAGACCTCAGGAGGTCATCTAGTTCAATCCCCTTTTCCAAGCAGGAGCAACACCAACTAAATCATCCCAGCCAGGGCTTTGTCAAGCCAGGCCTTAAAAACCTTGAAGGATGGAGATTCCAGCACCTCCCTAGGTAACCCATTCCAGTACTTCACCACCCTCCTAGTGAAATAGTTTTTCCTAATATCCAACCTAGATCTCCCCCACTGCAACTTGAGACTATTACTTCTTGTTCTGTCATCTGCCGCCACTGAGAACAGCCTTGCACCATCCTCTTTGGAACCCCCCCTTCAGGTAGTTGAAGGCTGCTATCAAATCCCCCCTCATTCTTCTCTTCTGCAAACTCAGCAAGCCCAGTTCCCTCAGCCTCTCCTCATAAGTCATGTGTCCTAGCCCCCTGATAATTTTTGTTGATCTCCGCTGGACTCTCTCCAATTTGTCCACATCTTTTCTGTAGTGGGGGCCCAAAACTCGATGCAATACTCCAGGTGTGGCCCCACCAGTGCCAAATAGAGGGGAATAGTCACTTCCCTTGATTTTTAGGCAATGCTTCTGGTAATACAGCCCGATATGCCATTGGCCTTCTTGGCAACAAGGGCACACTGCTGACTCATATCCAGCTTCTCGTCCACTGTAATCCCCAGGTCCTTTTCTGCAGAACTGCTGCTTAGCCAGTCGGTCCTCAGCCTGTAGTGGTGCACGAGATTCTTCTGTCCTAAGTGCAGGATCAAACTGAAACTTGTGAAGAAAACCCCCAAAATTGACAAAACAACAAAAAAAGTGTTGTGGATCAGACAAAATGTTTTGTTTGACCTGAAAGAATCTTTTCTGGAGGGTGTGGGGGTGGGGGGAGGGGAGGTCATTATATTTCTGTTTCTGGTTTTGGGGGAGGGGGCTTTTACACTTTAAAAAATTAAGCAAATCTAGCTATATTTCTAAACAAATCATTATTTAGACATGAAAATCAAAATATTTTGAAAGTATGAAAATGAACTATTGTTACCTTTTTAAAAAACATTTTTTTTTATTTGACTGAAACATTGCTGAATTTGACCTGAATTTGCAGATAGCTTCCTTTGACTAAAATTATGCATTTTTAGGCAAATAAATTATTCACTGAAAATAATTTGCCCAGCTCTACATAGCAGGTATGTTTCATAAAAAATACTGAAGGCCATCTATTTTATTTGTTCTGCGACTCAGGAAAAAATCTGGGCATTGCAGAGGTATCTGCTGGGTCTCCACAAGGAAGTTGTAAGCTTTGTGTCTCCGAAAGCATCAGTTTTGTCAGGTGATATGTACAGCAGCTTATTGCAGCAGTTAATCAAAAACAAACAAACAAACAAATACCGCCACCAACAAAAGAAGCAACAGCAGCAGCCACCTGCCATTCATCCATTGCTATTGCTACAAGGGAGGAGATTTAAAAAAAAAAAGTAAAAGAAAAAGAAAAAAAGGAAGAAAGAAGCTGAGGCCAGAGAAAAAGAAGAGTAAGAATGACTCCATAGCCTGATGGTTTGGGCACTCACTGAGGAAAGGGGATGCCAGGTTCCAGTCCCTACTCCAATGTGTATTTCATTGTGTATAAAAAGTGGGACAGCTTCAATGGGAGAGCGAGAGAGAGACTCCCCCTAGAATACCGGTAATAAGTTACACATTTTGAAGAGTGGGGATAATTAACCATTGAAGCAGCCTCCCAAGGATCAGGGCAGATTCTATAACACTGACAATTACATGTTTTTTTTTAATAAAGATATGCTCTAGTTCAAAAGTAATTTTGGGGCACCGGGCATTGGCCACTGTCGGAAGGCAGGATACTGGGCTAGACGGACCTTTGGTCTGACCCAGTGTGGCTGTTCTTATGTTCTTAATTATTTTGGGGGAGTTCTATGGCCTGCATTATACAGGAGGTCAGATTAGATGATCACAATGGTCCCTTCTGAAGGCACACTTCATGAATACCAAATAGCCCAGTGGCTAGGGTCTTTGCCTGGGAGTGGGAGATCTGGGCTCATGTTTTTTCTCCAGCAGCCTGATTAGTGCAACGATATGGTGATGGCACCTCATTTCCCTCCTGGGTTTTGTCAATGGTGCTTAAGTTCCATATGGAATCTAGAAAAGAAACCAAAATGTTTTGTGTCAGAAAGAGTGATTAGACATTTCTGGAATTCTCCCTGCCCCCGACACAACCAGTTGAAATAGACATCAGCTCACTAAATATTTCCGGGGACTGGAATCTGCATTTTTCAATGCAAATATTCAGCTGTAGTTACAACCACACCCTCCTTTATATTTTCTGCCACTGTGGGCATCTTTGATTTATGTTGGAGGCCTGTGATTAGAGGATAGTGCTGACTCACAGCATTCCTAGACACCTTGGTTACACCCCCCTCTAGGCTGACCACACATTTTTTGTGGTGTGTTGGCCCCTTGTCACCTTTTCCGCCTGCAAGCAGAAGTGAAGTTAGATCCTTTTACTGCCACTGCCTCCTCCTCCTTCAGGGCCTACATCAGAGTTTATATGAGAGGAATCCACAAAAGCCCGTATCAATCTAAAGGTTTTGAAAAACTTTGACTCAAGTTTGTCATTTCAATCATCCCCAGCTACAATTAGATTGGAGTTTAACACCACTCTGAGGATGTGGAGAGATGAGCAAGATTGAACACAGTTTAGAGCTTTGGTGTTGCCGCGGCCTCCACTGCCCTTGTTGTTTACTGAAAGACAGTTAGCTGTTGGGCTGGGTTTCAGCTCATCAGTTTACATTGCAAATGAACCCAGCTAGACATAAGAGCTGAGCTTCTGCAGAGAGGGACAAAATCATGGAATTAAGGAAGCCCCTCTCTTCTTGCATTCATGATTTACAAGTGCTCCAGTCTTCTAGCCAAATTAAAGCAAGAGAAGGAAAACCATAAATGACATTTACTATAAGAGCTGACATAGAATTTGTTTTCTAGGCACCCAGTTCAAGAAGGAGGGAACTGGGCCATTGAATTTTTCTTTCAAACTGTCAGCAGTCCCTAAAAAAATTTCTAAGTGTTTCAAAGATATGACCAGTCCCTTCTTTTTTTGGGGCTTTATGCAATTTGCAAAATTCTGTCACCTCATACCGTAAGGCAACGTGCATTCACTAACAGTCATGTTTGGGAAAACAAATGGTGAATGAATAAGCAATGACAGACCCTTGTTTACTAAAAGTTATGCCTTTTACTTTGAGTGGTAAGCATTTCGTGGTTTATTTTTCTACAGATAAATATGCAACAATAGACATGAACATATATTTACAGTTGTGACTGAAAATATTACCTAATATCCACATTGTCACACTGTGTGGTCAAAAGTCTGCATTATGGATATGGCCTTGAAAAATAACAAAGTTAAGAAAATAGCAGCCTTTTGGAAAGTACTATGTTGGGAGGATAATGTTCCCAGTCAGTCTGATTGTGAGACATTGGAAAATTCAGATATGAATTGGGAATGTTTGGGAAGTGGTCAAAAAAAAAATTCTGCAAGAATTTGTACTCATTAGATTGTAAACACCCTGGAGCAGGGACCCACTTTTTGTTCTGTGTTTGTACAGCACCTGACACAATGGGATCCTGGTCCATGGCTAGGACTTCTAGCTGTTACCGTAAAGCAAATATAATTTCTGATTTGGAGTGAATTCCAATCATACAAAGTTCCTGGGTACTTCAATGGGAACTCCCAAGAAAAAAAACAACATCACTCCAAATCCCACATTCTTAATTCCATATTCCTAATCAGTTTCCCTACTAGACATGTATAAACTGGCTCAGATAAAATAAGAATGGACAAAAAAGTTTCCAGTTGAAATTGAGATCAAATTCCCACTGAATCCTTCAAGATTGAAAAATTTAACCTTCCCCCCGCCTTTCCACATGATTCTTCTGTTCCTAGTTCTTTCCAAATGTGAAAATGCTGATATAAAATGAAGTACCTGTTCTCAAAGTGTTTTCCAGCCCAGAAGAAATTAGGAAACAGTATGAGAATGGGTAGCCTGACCAATTTTACAGAGTCCTGGTCAAAGATCCATAGCACTGAGTGCTTAAATGAACTGAGTCTCTACAGTTATTTCTCTAATTCTTTAATTGTTACCTATCATGTTTAAGCAGACATCTGTTCAGTAGTGTGGATTTTTTTTACAGCATTTAATATAAATTACAGTAGATGTCACCAAGTTCATCATTACTTTTCTATTAGACAGAATTATAAAAAAAATGTTATTTTCCCACTGAATTAAGTAATAATCATCCTTAGCATTTAAATAGCCCTTTTCATCAGTAGATCTCAAAGTGCAAGAACCATGTTAACCTCTTAAATCAAAACTTTTTCTGTGTCAGAGACTAAGCTTATGTTTAACTTCTCTTGAAAAACTGGAATAATTGTTGAAAAAAAATCACGAGTCATATTCACTTTGAGAAATACACACACACTTACATACAGAATAATTACCCATAATACAGAGATGCCAACCATTGCTACGGTATCAAGGAACACAGTGTGATTTACTGCACATCATCCAGAGAAATATTTTTCCTATGAAAATAGATGATTCACCAAACTGTGATGTAAATTCTAACCTTCCCATAATCAAAGCAGAAGCAGCTGATGATAGAGACAAGGAGGGAGTAAAAACGCTAAACAGCAAGCAAAATGGGCCAGATCCTCAAGTGATGAAAATCAGAGTTGCTCCATTGTGGTCAAAGGAGTGATGCTGATTGACATCAGTTGAGGATCTGGCCATTGTTGAGTACATAAAAAAGCTTAAAGAAACTCCTTTTTTAGAGGTACTTTGAATTGTGTTAGAAAAATTTGAGGTATCCAACCAAAAGGGTGTTTGACCCACCAGTGATGTTGTTTGAGTATGCATGTGTCTTTCTCTCTCTCTCTAAATTTCATGGTCCTTCTGAATTTGTCCAGTCTTCAACTCTTCTCTGCCGCTTTACTTGGCAATCTCTCCTTCCTTTCCCCACCCATGTCACTTAGTGCAAATTTGTAGTCGAATGTTTAGGAGGCAGTCAGTGCAGAGTAATATTTCCTTTCCCTGTTCCAGAAATAAAAAAAAAAATCAACCATTGACTAAAGGCCCAAGAGAAATGGCTCAGTCCTGCAAGGCACTGAACAGCATGAAGAGAGGCTAGAGTATGCACCGGGTATGGTTACTCAGCAGATGTTCCATCTAGCCACACTGTGCTGTGCCTGGACAGCTGTCTCTTGCTTCCATACAAAATTCCCCCGAAATGGTGGATGACCAAAATGAGTAGGTCAGTAGGCTGACCTGGAACAGGGTTAGAAGTCTGGTACTTACATGTGATCCCATTTACATTATGTGGGCAACAGCCATGAAACTTCATAAAAAAGTTAGTACAAGTCTCACTTTGTATTAATATCATTAAGAGTGGGCTCAGTGTTAGGATTCTGGCATCCTGACAAGAACAGTACAAAGCCCAGCACTGGGAATTGGGACAGTATGGGTCAAATGCAAACATAGCCATGGTCTGAGATATGTTGGTAAAGCAAGATATTGAAGACAATTTGAAATTTTCTTTCAAGATATTTACATATTTGGCATTCTGGATACTTATTATATTTTAAAGGTGCAGCAGATTTTCCTACACAAACAGGGCTGCAGTAGGAATCTGTGAACACCTAGTATATTCTGCAAGAGACATCTCATTGCAGAAAATGAAACAATGAGGATCAGCATTTTCAGAGAGAAAATTGCTTTTTCTAGTATGCATGGGGAGCAGCAATCACACTAATCAGAGGACCTCATGGCACAGATCTTGGTATCCTTATTCACTGTGTCATCCTTGACTTTAATGGTGCCATTCACGTCAGTAAGGCTTGCAGGATCAGACTCGCAAACCGCAGCTGTGTGCAAATGCCAAGCAATATGGATTATCTTTATTCCAGTTTGTTGGTTTGGAAACAGATAAATATTACATTCAGCATGCTTACCAGTAGCTTACCTTATTCTATTCCATTTGAATCTAGAGTCCCAGCTGAGGTAAGAGGCCCATTGTGCTAAGTGCTGTATAAACACATAACAAGGGAGAGTGTTTTTGAACCAGGACATAGGAATTTCAATGGAAAAACTCATGTTTGCAATTCTCATATATATACATCTTTGCTACCCACCCACCCCTTGCCCAATAATTGATTTTGGTGGTACAATATGCCAACCTAAGAAGTGTTTAAACCTTTAAGTTTCTTTAAAAATAAAACAAATATTGTAATGGCAACTCAAGCGGTAGATAGCCTATTTTACTTTTCATAGTCATATGTGAGGCTTCATAAAAATCTAAAACATTTCCCTTGATGTTCAATATTTTATACAAAGATGCCAATTATGTTAGAAAGGTAGACTTCACTAGGCTGAGCAGTCATTTGTTATATGAATGGTTCCATTGATTGTCATGCTACAGAGGGTTATGCTTTCATATATCATACTGAATAGGATTTGTTTTTATAGGCATTAGGGGTAAACTATTTGGTATAAGTGCTTTCATAGCTTGTGGGTACTAGCCCTGGGTTTGACCTTACTCACAGATTTCCCAGGCTTCAAATAATGTAGATTTTAAAAAGCAAGCTGTGCTATAAGAAAAAAAGTAATTCATTTTGCAGGTATATAGTGATAGCCATTGTGCTCAACACAATTAAACAGAACTGAACAAAAGAGAGAGTTGAATGTAATCTTTGATGATCAGTGAGCTGCTCTCTAAAATATTGAATTCATGTAGGCAATCAACAAGGAAAAGCCTATAGAATGCTTGGATACATACAATATTGTGTCTACAAATGTACAATACACTCAGTCTATGGTAATAGTCTGGAGATTATTGAGTTCTCTGCTTTTACACTGTTTCAAAGCCATGTTCTTTTTAAAGAAAAGATATAGCATTTCAAAGGCACAGATAAGTGTGTCAAAACCCAATGGAAAATACGAAGCAACTCTATAAGACCATGAAAATAAGTGATTGCACACAAGATACCAACTCTGGCAACACTTTAAATTAATAGGCACAGATGTCATGTAACTGCTCTTTAATAATATGGTACCTAATTTACTTAGAATAAGCTTGTTTCACTCCCAGAGCTGTGGTCCCCATGGGAATGTGATTCCAAATGGAGAGGGAGAGTAGGGGGCATGACAGCTCAAGCTACTACAACTCCTGTTGCTTTATGGGTTCAGAGGCAGCTGACACCCTTGCAAAAGAAGGCAACACTAGACAGATAAGGAGATACACTGTGTCCGTGCTTCCCCTGGGCAGATTCTGCCATCAGAGCACCAGATGGAATTAAAGCTTCCCTTCTCCAACTGCAATCCCAGAAAGGGAGTTGGAAGTATTTCTACTACTGTCTTCTTGGGGGTGAATCACACTCGGGTGCATCTGCACTGGAAAACCACTGCCTTTATGCAGATTTGATGCCTATGTAAACTAGAGATTTACCTACTAAGGGACTGCATGATCAGGGAAGTTATTCCCCATATTCTTCATATGAATATTGTTATGATATGAATATGGCATAATTAAGATGTGTTCCATGCAAGATGGATCGTGTGGGGTATCGTTGGACAGGTTATGATTTACTAAATATGATTATCCTATTTGTATGCATGTATCATTTCTGTATCTTAAGGACTATGGACTATGTAACAATTACAAAAGAGTTTGTGCCTGGGGAACGCCCACCAGACAAAATGCAATCAGTCTGGCTGGTTAGTCAATGGGCCATTAGGGAGGACAATAGGACTTTGAATATGCTAATCTCCCACCTTCCTGAGAAGCTTCCTGGGATGCTGCTGTGACACTGCAGAGTCATGTGATCATGTCACTTGGTACTGGACCCCATCTTGGCCTGTATTTTTCCACAAAGGGGGTGGAGATCAAACTGGGAATCAAAGGATTCCCACTACATGTAAATCCTATTTAAGGCAGGGAAGTGAGTTAATCAGGGCTCTTTCTTCACTGAATCCCCTCGCAGCATGACTGCTGAGAAGATCTAGAGAAACAAGGACTGAGGAGCTGAGCCCAGGCTGGAAGAAGTGTCTGGCCTCTGAAAAAATGCCTTAAACAACATTTAGGGCGAGAAAATACTACTTGTAACCAGTTTCTTTAATGTATTGGGCTTAGTTTGTGTGTTTGTTTTATTGCTCAGTAATCTGCTTTGATCTGTTTGCTAACCCTTATAATCACTTAAAATCTATCCTTTACAGTTAATAAACTTGTTTTGTCTATTCCAAAACCCAGTCTGTGCAATTAATAACTGGGGGTGGGAGGAAGAGGGGAGAAGCTGTGTATATCTTCTATCCCCTTTAACCAGTTCCTTATCCACCTTTCAATTTTCATATTGATCCCCATCTTTTCCAATTTAGCTAATAATTCCCCATGTGGAACTGTATCAAATGCCTTACTGAAATCAAGGTAAATTAGATCCACTGCATTTCCTTTGTCTAAAAAATCTGTTACCTTCTCAAAGAAAGAAATCAGGTTGGTTTGACACGATTTACCTTTTTTAAAACCATGTTGTATTTTGTCCCAGTTACCATTGACTTCAATGTCCTTAACTACTTTCTCCTTCATTTTTTTTTCCAAGACCTTGCATACTACAGATGTCAAACTAACAGGCCTGTAGTTACCCTGATCACTTTTTTTGCCCTTTCTTAAAAATAGAAACTATGTTAGCAATTCTCCAGTCATAAGGTACAACCCCTGAGTTTACAGATTCATTACAATTTTTTGCTAATGGGCTTGCAATTTCATGTGCCAGCTCCTTTAATATTCTTGGATGAAGATTATCTGGGCCCCTTGATTTAGTCCCATTAAGCTCTTCAAGTTTGGCTTCTACCTCGGATGTGTTAATATCTATCTCCATATCCTCCTTCCTATTTGTCGTCCTACCATTATCCCTAAACTCCTCATTAGCCTCATTAAAGACTGAGGCAAAGTATTTGTTTAGATATTGGGCCATGCCTAGATTATCCTTAACCTCCACTCCATCCTCAGTGTTTAGCAGTCCCACTTCTTCTTTCTTTGTTTTCTTCTTATTTATATGGTTATAGAACCTTTTACTATTGGTTTTAATTCCCTTTGCAAGGTCCAACTCTACATGGCTTTTGGCCTTTCTCACTTTATCCCTACATGTTCTGACCTCAATAAGGTAGCTTTCCTTGCTGATCCCTCCCATCTTCCACTCCTTGTAGGCTTTCTGATTTTTCTTAATCACCTCTCTAAGGTGCTTGCTCATCCAGCTTGGTCTACAACTCCTGCCTAGATTTTTTTTCCCCTTTCTTAGGATGCAGGCTTCTGATAGTTTCTGCAACCTTGACTTGAAGTAATTCCAGGCCTCCTCTGCCTTTAGATCCACAACTTCTTCAGTCCAATCCACTTCCCGAACTAATTTCCTTATTTTTTTAAAGTTAGCTCTTTTGAAATCAAAAACCCTAGTCACAGATCTATTTTTGTTTATCTTTCCATTTAGTTTGAACTGAATTAGCTCATGATCGCTTGAACCAAGGTTGTCTCCTACAACCATTTCTTCTATGAGGTCCTCACTGCTCACCAAAACCAAATCTAAAATGGCATCCCCTCTTGTTGGTTCAGCAACTACTTGGTGAAGGAATCCATCAGTTATCGCATCCAGGAAAATCTGAGCCCTATTATTATTACTAGCACTTGTCCTCCAGTCTATATCTGGGAAGTTAAAGTCTCCCATGATCACACAATTCCCATTAGTATTTACTTCATATTTACTTCCATGCCCAGATCAGATCCTGGCAGTCTATAGCACAGCCCAAGCACTATCCCAGGGGAGGCTCTACTAGCTTTTTTCCCCGATGTGATTTTTGCCCAGACAGACTCTGTCTTATCCATTCCATCACTTCTTATTTCTTTACAGCCTACCTCATCATTGATATACAATGCTACTCCACCACCTTTGCCTTTATTTCTGTCTTTCCTAAACAGCACATACCCTTCAATACCCATACTCCAGTCATGACTACTGTTCCAACATGTTTCTGTTATCCCTATGATATCTGGTTTCACTTCCTGAACCAGTAGCTCTAGTTCCTCCATTTTGTTACCTAGGCTCCTCACATTAGTGTACAAACACCTTCAGAAAGGGACTTGAGGCACAGAGTTGATTAAGTGATTTGCTCAAGGTCACACACGGAGTCTGGGCTGAGCTAGGAAATTAATGGTGGTCTTCTGAATGCTAGTATGGTGCCTTATCCACTAACCCATCACTCCTCCTTACTGCCATGTGAGCCAACTGCATCCTTTCTTTAGTCATTCTCCAGCCTCCCTCCTTGTCCTGCCAGACCCTCCCTCTCCCAATATTGATCCTCAGGATCCTTCCCTTACCTGTCCCCTACATTCACATGTCCTCTACATTTTCTCTTAGCCTCCTGCCCTCTCATTCTCCTATTCCACAAGTCCATGCCCCACTCATGACCCCCTTTGCCCTATTTCTCATTCTGCCTTCCCCACATTACCCTGCCTCCATCTCCTGCCCCAATCTCCATTTCCTATCCATCCCCAGTGTTACTCTCAGACACTAAAGTCTCCCTCTCTACCCCCTCATCACATTTCCCAGTCCCCATCTCTCTCTATGCACTGAATGAGGCAAGCGTCCTGTGGAAAAAATAGCATATGACCATGTAGTTAAAGACTATCATAGTGCATGAGCACAAAGGGGCTGAATTAAGGTTGCACAGGAAACCTTAATTCTGGCATTTTCTAAAGATCAAGTGTTTGATTTTGTAACCTTAATAATATTCTTTTAACACAGTTTGTGTGTATATTTAAGTGTATATATTAGACATCTACTGAACATAATTAATGTAGCTGAACTACATGGTGCAATGCAGTCTCCTCTGTGACCAAGAAGATGCAATATTAACTGAATTGTAACAAAATATTTCAGGTCAGTTTAATGAACAAATATTTGGTTTCAAGTTGAACTAAGCCAACCAATATATTTTGTTTAAATCTTTTAGCAAAATTGCAAGGAAACTGCATTTTTCAGTGAAAAATAATTTAGACAGAACAGTCATTGCTGGTTCTAATTTGGGGCTTTTTTGAACTTTCACCAGCTTTTTTATCTGTAAATGGCTGCAGCATAGCAGGTCATTAGTTACTTTGTAGTGAAAATGTAAGGAAATATGTGGGGGAAATAGTAACATTACTTTTATGCCCTGTAATTAAAGTTTTGTGTTAACTATTCCTTTTAGAGCAGGAGTTTAAAAAGAGATAACACATAGCAATTTACTGAAATACAATGGGGACTTTTTGTATGTGATTATATCTGTATTACTAGGCCCAGTGACTGGAAAAAAAACCACCCCAACAACTTGCTTTCCTCATGTTGTTGGAGGTAAAAAAGAATGTTGCAAAAGAACTCATATTGTGCTCTAGAAAAACTGTCAGGTAGTCAAACATTGGGATTAATATGATTCACTGCTTATTAAAAGCTATGTGAATCTTGTTCTAATGTCCACAGGCCAGGTCAAATTTTGACACAAAAAATCATATTTTAAAAACTCAATAATATAAGAAGGGAAAAAGTAGAATTTTTTAAAAAGAGAAAAATAAGGGGGATAAAAGGAACAGCCTCATATAGTGCCATTTGCAAGTCCATTCTGCTTCCCCATGTTTCTAAGGGTATGTCTACACTACGAAATTAGGTCAAATTTATAGAAGTCAGGTTTTTTAGAAATCGTTTTTATATAGTCGATTGTGTGTGTCCCCACACAAAATGCTCTAAGTGCATTAACTCAGCGGAGTGCTTCCACAGTACTGAGACTAGCGTTGACTTCCGGAGTGTTGCACTGTGGGTAGCTATCCCACAGTTCCCGCAGTCTCCGCTGCCCATTGGAATTCTGGGTTGAGATCCCAATGCTTGATGGGGCAAAAAATATTGTTGTGGGTGGTTCTGGGTACATGTCATCAGGCCCTCCCTCCCTTCCTCCCTCCCTCTGTGAAAGCAATGGCAGACAATCGTTTTGCACCTTTCTTCCGAGTTACCTGTACAGACGCCATACCATGGCAAGCATGGATCCTGCTTAGCTCACTGTCACCGTATGTCTCCTGGGTGCTGGCAGACGTGGTACTGCATTGCTTCACAGCAGCAGCAACCCATTGCCTTGTGGCAGCAGATGGTGCAATAGCCCTGAAAACCATCCTCATCGTGTCCGAAGTGCTCCTGGCCACCTCGGTAAGGTCGGTCAGGAGCACCTGGGCAGACATGGATGCAGGGACTAAATTAGGAGTGACTTGACTAGGTCATTCTCTTTAGTCCTGCGGGCAGTCCTATTGTACCATTTTCTGCCGAGCAGCCAGGAGATGTGGATGGCTTGCAGTCCTACTGCACCGTCTGCTGCCAGCCAAAGATGTAAAAGATAGATGGAGTGGATCAAAACAAGAAATAGACCAGATTTGTTTTGTATTCATTTGCTCCCCCCTCCCTCCCTCCATGAAATCAATGGCCGACAATCGTTTTGGTGAGGTCCGTCAGGGGCATCTTGAAAAGTTTAATGGAGATTCAGTCCTGCCTGAAGTACTAGAGGGAGGGATAGCTTAGTGGGTTGAGCATTGACCTGCTAAACCCAGGGTTTTGAGTTCAGTCCTTGAGGGGGGCATTCTATGTGACAGTTGTTTTTGTTTCTCCTTGATGTAAAGCCACCCCCCTTGTTGATTTTAATTCCCTGTAACCCAATCCTATAAGCCATGTCATCAGTCGCCCCTCCCTCCGTCAGAGCAATGGCAGACAATTGTTCATAGAATAGATTATCATATTATATCAGGATTGGAAGGGACCTCAGGAGGTCATCTCGTCCAACGCCCTGCTCAAAGCAGGACCAATCCCCAATTTTTGCCCCAGATCCCAAATGGCCCCCTCAAGGATTGAACTCACACCCCTGGGTTCCGCACCTTTTTTCTGTGCAGACGCCATACCACGGCAAGCATGGGGCCCGCTCAGATCACTTTGGCAATTAGGAGCACATTAAACACCATGCACATTATCCAGCAGTATATGCAGCACCAGAACCTGGCAAAGTGATACCGGGCAAGTAGGCGACGTCAGCGCGGTGACGAGAGTGATGAGGACATGGACACAAACTTCTCTCAAAGCATGGGCCCTGGCAATGTGGGCATCATGGTGCTAATGGGGCAGGTTCATGCAGTGGAACACCGATTCTGGGCCCAGGAAACAAGCACAGACTGGTGAGACAGCACAGTGTTGCAGGTCTGGGACGATTCCAGTGGCTGCGAAACTTTCGCATGCATAAGGGCACTTTCATGGAACTTTGAGACTTGCTTTCCCCTGCCCTGAAGTGCATGACTACCAAGATGAGAGCAGCCCTCACAGTTGAGAAGCGAGTGGCAATAGCCCTGTGGAAGCTTGCAATGCCAGACAGCTATCAGTCAGTTGGGAATCAATTTGGAGTGGGCAAATCTACTGTGGGGCCTGCTGTGATGCAAGTAGCCAACGCAATCAAAGATCTGCTGATATCAAGGGTAGTGACCCTGGGAAATGTGTAGGTCATAGTGGATGGCTTTGCTGCAATGGGATTCCCTAATTATGGAGGGGCCATAGATGGAACCCATATCCCTATCTTGGCACCGGAGCACCAAGCCAGCGAGTACATAAACTGCAAGGGGTACTTTTCGATAGTGCTGCAAGCTCTGGTGGATCACAAGGGACGTTTCACCAACATCAACGTGGGATGGCCGGGAAAGGTGCATGATGCTCGCATCTTCAGGAACTCTGGTCTGTTTCAAAAGCTGCAGGAAGGGACTTTATCCCAGACCAGAAAATAACCGTTGGGGATGTTGAAATGCCTATAGTTATCCTTGGGGACCCAGCCTACCCCTTAATGCCATGGCTCATGAAGCCATACACAGGCAGCCTGGACAGTAGTCAGGAGCTGTTCAACTATAGGCTGAGCAAGTACAGACTGGTGGTAGAATGTGCATTTAGACGTTTAAAAGCATGCTGGCGCAGTTTACTGACTCGGTTAGACCTCAGCGAAACCAATATTCCCACTGTTACTACTGCTTGCTGTGCACTCCACAATATCTGTGAGAGTAAAGGGGAGTCATTTATGGCGGGATTGGAGGTTGAGGCAAATCGCCTGGCCACTGGTCACGCATAGCCAGACACCAGGGCAGTTAAAAGAGCACAGGAGCATGTGGTGCGTTTCAGAGAAGCTTTGAAAACCAGTTTCATGCCTGGACAGGTTACGGTGTGAAAGTTCTGTTTCTTTCTCCTTGATGAAACCCCCCGCCCCTTGGTTCACTCTACTTCCCTGTAAGCTAACCACCCTCCCCTCCTCCCTTCGATCACCGCTTGCAGAGGCAATAAAGTCATTGTTGCTTCACATACATGCACTCTTTATTAATTCATCACACAAATAGGGGGATAACTGCCAAGGTAGCCCGGGAGGGGTGATGGAGGAACCAGGAGAGGTGGTGGAGGAGGGATGGACAAGGCCACACAGCACTTTAAAAGTTTAAAACTTTAAAAATTATTGAATGCCAGCCTTCTGTTGCTTGGGCAATCCTCTGGGGTGGAGTGGCTGGGTGACCAGAGGCCCCCGCACCGCATTCTTGGACGTCCTTGGGTGAGGAGGCTATGGAACTTAGGGAGGAGGGTGCTTGGTTACACAGGGCTGTAGCGGCGGTCTGTGCTCCTGCTGCCTTTCCTGCAGCTCAACCATATCCTAGAGCACACCTCCAGCAGCCTCAGCATTGAATCCTGCCTCCTCTCATCATGCTGCCGCCACCTTTAAGCTTCAGCCCTCTCTTCAGCCTGCCACTTACTCTCTTCAGCACTCTCTTCAGCCCACCACCTCTCCTCCCGGTCATTTTGTGCTTTCCTGCACTCTGACATTGTCTGCCTCCACGCATTTGTCTGTGCTCTGTCAGTGTGGGAGAACAGCATGAGCTCAGAGAACATTTCATCACGAGTGTGTTTTTTTTTTTTTTGCCTTCTAATCTTCACTAGCCTCTGGGAAGGAGAAGATCCTGTGATCCTTGAAATACATGCAGCTGGTGGAGAAAAAAAAGGGACAGTAGTATTTAAAAAGACACATTTTATAGAACAATGGGTACACTCTTTCACGGTAAACCTTGCTGTTAACATTACATATATAGCACATGTGCTTTCGTTCCAAGGTCACATTTTGCCTCCCCCCACCACGTGGCTAGCCCCTTCCTCCTCCCCATGACTAACAGTGGGGAACATTTCTATTCAGCCACAGACAAACAGCCCAGCAGGAACAGGCACCTCTGAATGTCCCCTTAAGAAAAGCACCCTATTTCAACCAGCTGACCATGAATGATATCACTCTCCTGAGGATAACACAGAGATAAAGAACGGATGTTGTTTGAATGCCAGCAAACATAATGCTTTGTTCTACAATGATTCCTGAGTACGTGCTACTGGCCTGGAGTGGTAAAGTGTCCTACCATGGTGGACGGAATAAGGCTGCACTCCCCAGAAACCTTTTGCAAAGGCTTAGGGAGTACATCCAGGAGAGCCGCAAATGCCAGGGCAAATTAATCATTAAACATGCTTGCTTTTAAACCATGTATAGTATTTTAAAAGGTACACTCACCAGAGGTCCCTTCTCCGCCTGGCGGGTCTGGGAGGCAGCCTTGGGTGGGTTCGGGGGAGTACTGGCTCCAGGTCCAGAGTGAGAAACAGTTCCTGGCTGTCAGAAAATCCGGTTTCTCTGCTTGGTTACTGTGAGCTATCTACAACTTCATCATCATCATCTTCCTTGTCCCCAAAACCTGCTTCCGTGTTGCCTCCTTCTCCATTGAAGGAGTCAAACAACATGGCTGGGGTAGTGGTGACTAAACTCCCTAAAATGGCATGCAGCTAATCATAGAAGCGGCATGTTTGGGGCTCTGACCCGGAGTGGCCGTTTGCCTCTCTGGTTTTCTGGAAGGCTTGCCTCAGCTCCTTAAGGTTCACATGGCACTGCTTTGGGGCTCTGTTATGGCCTCTGTCCTTCATGTCCTGGGAGATTTTGACAAATGTTTTTGCATTTCAAAAACTGGAACGCAGTTCTGATAGCATGGATTCCTCTCCCCATACAGTGATCAGATTCCGTACCTCCCATTTGGTCCATGCTGGAGCTCTTTTGTGATTCTGGGACTCCATCATGGTCACCTCTGCTGATGAGCTCTGCAGTCACCTGCAGCTTGACACGCTGGCCAAACAGGACATTGAAATTCAAAAGTTCGCAGGCCTTTTCCTGTCTACCTGGCCAGTGCATCTGAGTTGAGAGTCCTGTCCAGAGCGGTCACAGTGGAGCACTCTGGGATAGCTCCTGGAGCCCAATACTGTCTAATTGCATCCATAGTACCCCAAATTCCACCCGGCAAGGCCGATTTTGGTGCTAATCCCCTTGTCCGGGGTGGAGTAAGGAAATCGATTTTAAGAGCCCTTTAAGTCAAAAAAAAGGGCTTCATTGTGTGGACGGGTGCAGGGTTAAATCGATTTAATGCTGCTAAATTCAACCTCAACTCCTAGTGTAGACCAGGGCTAAAAAGATCCTGTGGGCAGCTTTCCCTTTGAATTACATGTACAATTTACACTGCCGTCGTATAAAGTCATAGTGCATGTATTTCTCAGCCAACCAGTTACTTAGGTAGTCTAGGTAAATGGGAGGAGCGTAATGTTGATTTCTTTTCAATAATCTGGCCCATAATATAAATTGGATGGAACTCAAAGAGAGATTTGTATTCCTACCACAAATCATCATATTTTTGGCTGGGAATAGCTATCAATTCATATACTATCTTCCATGCCTAAAAGTGTATAAAAGCAATATACACTGAATGTTAATAGTCACTGAACTTTCTCCCACTGCTTGTGAATTAAATGCATATGCCAAAAGTAGAAGATACATACATCTGTACTCAGGAGGTGCTTTTGAATAGAAAGAATTTGAGCTGCATAGAAAAAGACCTCTATGAAGGACCACCCTTTTGAAATTCAGACACTCATGCCTTGTTACAATCAGTACCTTGAGTTACAAAATGTAACTGGGTATGGTGTGTCATGGCAATTATGTGCCAAGCCCCCACACACTGTAAAATATATTCATTTGGCTAAGAACTATACGAAAAGAAATGTGGTCACTAACACAAAGAGACACCTAATTTTCTTTGGTGACTATCTTAATTATATGAGAGACAGTATGGTCTAAGAGCTAGTGCATATACTGGAAGTCCTGGCTCTGGCCCCAGTTTTGCTGGTGATGTAGGATATGTTCTAATCTCTGCATGTCAGTATCCCTGTCTGGAAAATGAGGATAATTCTCTACCTCACCGAGCAGCTGTGTGGTTTAATTCAATAATGTCCATAGGATGCTTTAAGACAATTACATGGAAAGGACTACACAAGTGCCAAGTATTAATATTTCCACATTTAACATTATGTACATGGGGGGCTTGCCATTCATAAATGTTCACCCAAATTGGTTTTAGTCACATAGAATTGGTTTGAGGAATGGCTATTCTTTGAGCAAGGCTACCTGTGTGTGAATAAGATGAATACTTCACCTATAGAAGTCATCCAATCATGGAGCTGAAACAATACCACATGACTATGGTGAACAGCAAATGATGCACCGCTAAGAGTAAGGAGTCCATGGAAAAACCCAAATGTGTCGAAAATCATGTGTATATCATGTGAAATCCATCTGCCTTTAAAATATGCAGAGAGATATGCCACCTTCATGCTTTTAGCCATTTCCTCCACCCCTACAAACTCAACATTTCAATCTTTGCTGGTAAGAAGTAAAAAGCTAGAGTGCTACTCCCCATCCCTGGCATTTTCTAGCCCCCTGTACTTACCTACATTAACATTACAGAGTCCTTATGATCACTCCTACACATGAGGCCCGGAAGAAAACTTGTAAATTGCCAGTGACATCATCTGTGAGAAAAATGACTCACTTTATGAAACAGCAGGGAAAATTAAATTTACTCCCAACCATCCAAGAGCTCCCTCACAGAATCAGTGTGTGGCAGGAGTGATAGGAGACGTAAATCTGTTTTCTATTTCAAAAAGACAAAGATATTTGTAATGAGCTAGAGTACACAGAGTAAAATTACCATCCACTGTCATTGAAATGTATTTCCCCTGTGGTTTTACCAAAAAAGGTATGAAATTGAGACAGAAAATAAAACAGGTAATGCTGCAGGCAGAGAAAGTGGATTAGTCCACATCACCAGTGATGTGTGACCAGTTTACAAATCAGTAAGTTTCATGACTGACAGTAGCAGAAGACAGGTCTTTTCAAAATTCTCTCTGAAGCAGCCTTATCTCAGAACATAGCAGCACTTGAATACATTGAAACTTTTACATAAGCCACTTTTCTACAGTGTACTGACGACACTGAGGAAAAATTAATGCACAGAGGCCAAAGGTTCCACAGACCTCTTCAACACATCAAGGACACTGACAAAAAGAACCCATTGTATTTTTTTTCTAATGAAATCCTTGATTATTATTGGTTTCAGAGTAACAGCCGTGTTAGTCTGTATTCGCAAAAAGAAAAGGAGTACTTGTGGCACCTTAGAGACTAACCAATTTATTTGAGCATGAGCTTTCGTGAGCTACAGCTCACTTCATCAGATGCATACCGTGGAAACTGCAGCAGACTTTATATATACACAGAGAATATGAAACAATACCTCCTCCCACCCCACTGTCCTGCTGGTAATAGCTTATCTAAAGTGATCATCAGGTGGGCCATTTCCAGCACAAATCCAGGTTTTCTCACCCTCCACCCCCCACACAAATTCACTCTCCTGCTGGTGCTAGCCCATCCAAAGTGACAACTCTTTACATAATCAAGTCGGGCTATTTCCTGCATAAATCCAGGTTTTCTCACATCCCCCCCACCCCCATACACACACAAACTCACTCTCCTGCTGGTAATAGCTCATCTAAACTGACCACTCTCCAAGTTTAAATCCAAGTTTAAATCCATGAGCTATTACCAACAGGAGAGTGAGTTTGTGTGTGTATGGGGGTGGAGGGGATGTGAGAAAACCTGGATTTATGCAGGAAATAGCCCGACTTGATTATGTAAAGAGTTGTCACTTTGGATGGGCTAGCACCAGCAGGAGAGTGAATTGTGTGGGGGGGTGGAGGGTGAGAAAACCTGGATTTGTGCTGGAAATGGCTCACCTGATGATCACTTTAGATAAGCTATTACCAGCAGGACAGTGGGGTGGGAGGAGGTATTGTTTCATATTCTCTGTGTATATATAAAGTCTGCTGCAGTTTCCACGGTATGCATTTGATTATTATTGTTACTCCTCTTCATTCAAATCCAGACCCACACTGCTCACAGAGGCTAAGGACAATTTATCTTAAAGATTGCCTTGCCATCCAGGCTACACCAAAACCACCGCACTCAACAGGTTTGCTGCATGGGGCAAAGCCAAATGTGAAACTATCAGGAGCCAAGGGCAAAATAACTATGCATAAGAGTGGTAATATGACGGCAGGTTTAAGCCAGAGAGACCATGCATTATCCAGCAAGCTAATGTGCAACAGCATGATGCTGCTCCCTGAATTATACTGAGATTTCTGGAAGAAACACCACATATTAATATGTTTCAGAGTAGCAGCCGTGTTAGTCTGTATTCGCAAAAAAGAAAAGGAGTAATTGTGGCACCTTAGAGACTAACACATTTATTTGAGCATAAGCTTTCATGAGCTACAGCTCACTTCATCGGATGAAGTGAAGTGAGCTGTAGCTCACGAAAGCTTACGCTCAAATAAATTTGTTAGTCTCTAAGGTGCCACAAGTACTCCTTTTCTTTTTACCACATATTAAGGGTGGGATTTTCAGATGCAGTCAGTCAGCACTGACCTAACTCTGCTCCCATTGAAGTGAAGCATTGATATCAATGGAAGCAGATTTAAGCCTCTGCTAAGTGTTTTTGAAAATCCCACAATAAAACCTTATAAAACATAATTGCTTTTTAGTTTTCTTTGCCTGGTAGTTTAGCCAAGAAACCTTATTTGTTTTATTTACATGCACACACACACAAATACACGCACACACTGAATTTTAGATGTTCTATTTCCTTATCAAAGCATGAAAGTAACACTTTACAAACACACAGAATAAATTAATTCATAATTTAAACAAATAATGGAATAATCCTTACTTTGGGACACATTTTCCTATATACAGTAGTTGGAATTATAGGTAATAAATTGTAGCATGTCTTTTGTAATTAACCAGCAATTAACATTGTTTTTTCCCCCAATAGTCTTCAGTAAAGGGATAATTACTTTATTACATTACTATTATGACCTAATAGACATTAATGTGATTTACTGTTAATAGTATGTTTATTAAACCACATTGTATCAGATGAGAGAAACTCTGAAATTCCACATTTATGATCCAGTTATGCATTTCCTTGATCACATAAGCAATCCTATTACAATCAATGGACACTGTAGAAAAGAGTTCAGAGTAGCAGCTGTGTTAGTCTGTATTCGCAAAAAGAAAAGGAGTACTTGTGGCACCTTAGAGACTAACCAATTTATTTGAGCACAAGCTTTCATGAGCTACAGCTCATTTCATCGGATGCATGCAGTGGAAAATATTGTAGTGGGATTTTATATAAACAGAAAACATGAAACAATAGGTGTTACCATACACACTGTAACGAGAGTGATCAGGTAAGGTGAGCTATTACCAGCAGGAGAGGAAAAAACAAAACAAAAACCTTTTGTAGTGATAATCAAGGTGGACCATTTCCAGCAGTTGGCAAGAACTTGTGAACAGTGTGTGTGTGGGGGGGGAAATAAACATGGAGAAATAGTTTTACTTTGTGTAATGACCCATCCACTCCCAGTCTTTATTCAAGCCTAATTTAATGGTATCCAGCTTGCAAATTAATTCCAATTCAGCAGTCTCTTGTTGGAGTCTGTTTCTGAAGTTTTTTGTTGTAATATTGCCACTTTAGGTCTGTAATCAAGTGACCAGAGAGACTGAAGTGTTCTCTGACTGGTTTTTCAATGTTATAATTCTTGACGTCTGATTTGTGTCCATTTTTTCTTTTACGTAGAGACTGTCCGGTTTGGCCAATGTACATGGCAGAGGGGCATTGCTGGCACATGATGGCATATATCACATTGGTAGATGTGCAGGTGTACGAACCTCTGATAGTGTGGCTAATGTGATTAGGCTTTATGATGGTGTCCCCTGAATAGATATGTGGACACAGTTGGCAACCAGCTTTGTTGTAAGGATAGGTTCCTGGGTTAGTGTTTTTGTCGTGTGGTGTGTGGTTGCTGGTGAGTATTTGCTTCAGGTTGGGGGGCTGTCTGAAAGCAAGGATTGGCCAGTCTCCCAAGATCTGTGAGAGTGATGGGTCGTCCTTCAGGATAGGTTGTAGATCCTTGACGATGTGCTGGAGAGGTTTTAGTTGCGGGCTGAAGATGACGGCTAGTGGCATTCTGTTATTTTCTTTGTTGGGCCTGTCCTGTAGTAGGTAACTTCTGGGTACTCTTCTGGCTCTGTCAATCTGTTTCTTCACTTCAGCAGGTGGGTATTGTTGTTGTAAGAACTTGAGATGATGTATAGAGCAGCACCACTTGTCCCATAACCTCAGCCATGCAGAACACAATGCCATCCACAGCCTCAGAAACAACTCTGACATCATAATCAAAAAGGCTGACAAAGGAGGTACTGTTGTCATCGTGAATAGGTCAGAATATGAACAAGAGGCTGCTAGGCAACTCCACATTATACAAGCCATTACCCTCTGATCCCCCTTAGGGTTATCAAAAGAAACTACACCATCTGCTCCTAGGCTAACACCCTAATTACTCTACTACATTTCCTTCTCTGATATGGATTCTGCTTGTATGTGGCTGCTGATTATTGTAATTTGTATTGCCATATTGCTTTGGAACAGAGGCGGATTAAGATTTATTGGGGCTCTGAGCACAAAGAACATTTGGGCCCCTGTGACAGGTGTCGGTCGATCCTCCGAGCCCCTAGGGGCGATGGAGAGCTGTGGTCTCCGTGGCACACCTCGGCCACACCTTCCGGGCGCTGGGGAATTAGCAGGAAGGTGTGCCGGCCGGAGTCAGTAGCGCGCCCCTCAGGCAGGGGAGCGCCGGGGTAGGGGAACGCAGGCCCACCCAACCCCACTGAGTTCCAGCCCAGGGCCCTGACAGGGGCGGGAGGTGAAAGTCCCGCCGCTGGGTCAGCGGGGCCATCCGGGCCCGCTGACCAAACACACCCATCCCACGGTGTAGTTCGGCCCCTGGGCTACTTCCTACCCAGTCTCTCAGGCGGGTCGCTCCGGTCCCTCCATCTCCTCCAGGTATTCCGCGGCGGGCCACTCCGGTCCCTCCATCTCCTCCGGGTATTCCGCTGCGGGCCACTCCCGCTCCCCCTCGGTATCGGACTCACGCTGGCCCGGGCTGCAGTCAGGCCCCTCCAGGTCCTCTGGGTATTCAGCGGCCAGCAGCACTGGTTGCCACAGGCCTTCCCCCCGGTCAGGCTCCTCCTTGCCCAGGCCTTTGCCTGGGTCAGCAGCAGGATCACGAGGGAGCAGCCAGCAGCCTGTGTCTGTCTCCCTCCCTGGTGCTCTCTTCACTGGGCAGAGGGCCCCACCCTTTGTACTTCCTGTCCCACGCTTCCCCTTCTGGCCTGGCCTGGCCCCGCCCACTCAGGCTCAGAGGGTGGCTCTTTACCCTCTGGTTCGGAGGGGAGCCACCCTGGCTTCCTACAGCCCCCCACATCCCATTAAAAACACAAATGTATCAAAATTCATTAATATAAAGACTCACTTTCCTTTTAAAGAGATGATGTTATTATTTTGATTCTGTGACTTGTATCCCATCAAAGGTCCTTTTCACCATCATCTATTGAATTTAGAGTAGTTTAGGAAACCAATTACAGGCAGACTTTGATTATCATTCTCAGTAGCATCTCTACATAGCCATGGAAAAAATTGTGCTACACTTAATATCCTATAAATGTCTCTCTTTTATGAACCTATTCCACTTAAATTTTAGTAATATTATCAAATTATGTAATCAAAAATGCAAACATATTAAACACAATATCATACAGGGGTTCAGAAGGGAGAGGAGGATGTGCAGGGGATAAAGGAGGGAGGAGGACGTTGTCAGAGATGGAATTGGAGAATATGAAGAAGTATCAGGGTCAGAGAGGTTCTGCAGCACAGGAGGAAGACTGAGGGGTGTGATGGGGAATGTGGCAAACAAAGCGGGGATTGGGGAGCTTGGGGTGTGGGAGGAGACAGAACAGAATGCAAGAGAAGTGGAGCCAGAAGGGGAGCTGAGAAAGCAAGGGAGAAGGAGTGGGAAAGGGAGGGGAAAGGGAGCACAAGTGAATGTAGAGAGTGGGCAGGGGACAGGAACCTCGGGGGAAGTAAAGAGGGAGCATATGAGAGGTTGGCACTGGGAGGGGGCCAAGGCAGTGAGAAGCCTGGGAGTGGCAGCTCCCCAACTCAAGGAGTTAGGGAAGAACAAGTAGCATTGCCTCTCCAAGGACCTGCAGGAAGAACGGTGCTGAGGGGTACACACCAAGCACAGTTTGAATCTCACAGACCAACCCACATGGAGTATTTATCAACTGCCATGAGTAGTAAACCAAGCTCAGGATTTGGGACCGGCCAAGAGGCGAGGGTGGCAATACGGACAAGACACCAGCCTGCGCCACGCCAGCCGTGCACCTTTGCTACAGACTCTGGGCTCCACAGGGGACTTCTCAGTAATAAAAATGTGACCCCTTTTGAAGGGGCACATTCTGTGTTCCCACCGCAGCCCCGCTATTATTGGTTAGGAGGATTGTCCCTTCTTATAATCTCGGCTGCTGATTGGGGGAGGCAGAGAAGGGGGTGAGGTGTGTGAACTCTGGAGAAAGTGGGCTCCTGGAGAAGGGCTCTGGCTGCCCAGTGCTGCAGTTAAGAGCTCTGCCTAGAGTTGAGCATGCATTGTGAACAGACCTCCGGTACAAAATTTGGGGGAGGGAGGACAGGTGCTCTCCCGCCCTTCATAAATGGTGCCCCTGCTCTGGGGCCAAAGGAGCTAGCTCACACTGCAGCACCAGGGCTGGAGGAGTTCTGTGCTGCTGTCAATTATTCAGGGGGCCCATGCCCCCTACTTGCCTCCCCCTTGTGCATGCCCCTGGTGCTCTGTGTCTTCCACGGTTCCCTCCCTGCCCAGGGCTCAGTTTCAGCCCCAGAGCTGCAAGGAGCCCCTTTCTCCCTTCTGTGGCACCATCTCATTCCTGCTTCCCATTTTCTCCCCCACCCCGGCTCCAGTCTGGACTCCCCGGTCTGGGTTTCCCCCGCAGCCCACCCAGCCCAGCTCTGCCTCATGGGTCTGGTTTCAGCCACTGCTACAGGGACCCCCAAGTTGGAAATGCAGGGGCTGCCTGCAGTGGAGGCGGGTTGGGCCCGAAATGACACCCAACATGATGGTGCCACCGTGGCACCAACTTCTGTGCCTGCTGACTGCCTGCCCCAGTGGGAGCCGAAGCTGCTGCCAGGGGCCTGTGCATTAATCCACCACTGCCTAGGAGCCTTAGTTGTGGATCAGGACCCCCATTGTGCTATCATTGGGGAAAACATGTGCATTGCCCTCCTGCACTATTTTAGCATTTTTTGCTGTCCCACAGGTTCCACCTGTAGTTACAACTACAGCCACGGTAACTCCATTATTATTTAATAACAGCAGCATTATGGGTGGCATATTTCATCAGACAGCAGCGTGTTCTCCCTGTTGATGCCTGGGCTGTTCTAATCAATACATGCCCTGCTGCTGCTTCTCTGCCAACAAGATCATTTTATTTTTTGTTGTCATTGCCTGTGAGGCAATGGGCTTTTTTGTTGGATATAGAGTCACCCTTTATTCTGAAATCCCAAAGCAATACTTCTCAGGACAGTACAGACAGTGTCAAAGGACGTGTGCTGAAAAGGAGGACAAGGTTATGACCACTTTCCTATCAGCCACTAGCATAGCAGATACATATAGTTGGGGTTCTTTCAAAACAGTCAGTTCATCACATGGAAGAACCTGAGGTATAAGGAATGTGTGGGTTGTTTCCTAAGCAGAATTGATACACAGCTTTATTATTGTCTCTGTTTTAAGATACAAACCTATGAGCTAATGTATGACATAGGGGCAGCTTTGCAACACAACACAGCTGCAGGTGTCCCAGTGGAAAAGGAGATGTCAAGGCACGTGTGCTGTTTGTCTAAGCGATGACAAGCGATGGAGTTACAATGTAGTGAATTCACTCCAGAGTTTATGTAACTATAGTCCAGTAGAATCCATGCTAGTTTCAGTAGCTAGTCAGATATGACAGGGTAGGGGGCGGTTTGTCAGGGAGCTGGAAAACGATTGTTCCTGATTCTCTATAGAAATAATTTAAAGGAGAACAACAGCTTTCCCTAAACAAAGAGAGTTTTATCGCAGCCAGATTGCTGCAGCCAGAAGCATCGCTGGGGAATATACCTGTACTCTTATCAACAAATAACAACAACAAAGCAGGACTAGCAGGGATCAGGCAGAACTGAGAGTGTCAAAGCACATGTTCTGTTTGTGTAAGGGAAAGACATATATGACTTCCCCTTGCTCCCGCAGACAATAGTGGCACAGACATTTTAGATCCTTTGTCATTAGCACCAATGTATGCAATGGAAAAAAGAACCATGTTTGGCAATTAGGGCTGTCAAGTGACTAAAAAATCTAATTTTGATTAATCACACAATGAATTTGATTAAAGAATAATAGAATACCATGTATTTAAAATTTTTGAATGTTTTCTAAATTTTCAAATATATTAATTTCAATTACAACACAGAATACAAAGTGCAGAATGCTTAATTTATATTTATTTTTGATTACAAGTATTTGCACTGTAAAAAAACAAAAGAAATATTATTTTTCAATTCACCTAATAGAAGTATTGTAGTGCAATCTCTTTATCATACAAGCTGAACTTACCAAAAGTAGAATTATGTACAAAGAAACCTGCATTCAAAAGTGAAGCAATGTAAAATTTTAGAGCAAGTCCACTCAGTCCTACTTCTTGTTCAGCCAATCTCTCAGACAAACAAGTTTGGTTACAATTGCAGGAGATAATGCTGCCTGCTTCTTGTTTACAGTATCACCTGAAAGTGAGAACAGGCATTCTCATGGCATTGCTGTAGCCGGCATCGCAAGATATTTACATGCCAGATGCTCTAAAGATTCATATGCCCCTTCATGCTTCAACCACCATTCCAGGGGACATGTGTCCATGCTGATGAGGGGTTCTGCTCAATAACAGTCTAAAGCAACACGTATGAATGCATATTCATTTTCATTATCTGAGTCAGATGCTACCAGCAGAAGGTTGATTTTCTGTTTTGGTGGTTCAGCTTCTGTAGTTTCCTCATTGGAGTGTTGCTCTTTTAAGACTTCTGAAAGTATGTGCCGTACCTTGTCCCTCTCAGATTTGGAAGGCACTTCAGATTATTAAACCTTGGGTCGAGTGCTCTAGCTATCTTTAGAAATCTCTCATTGGTACCTTCTTTGTGTTTTGTGAAATCTGCAGTGAAAGTATTCTTAAAATGAACAACATGTTCTGGGTCATCATCTGAGATTGCTATAACATTAAATATATGGCAGAATTTGGGTAAAACAGAGCAGGGAACATACAATTCTCCCCTAAGGAGTTCAGTCACAAATTTAATTAACACATTTTTTTAACAAGTGTCATCAGCATGGAAACATCCTCTGGAATGGTAGCCAAAGCATGAAGGGGCATACGAATGTTTGACATATCTGGCATATAAATACCTTGCAATGCCAGCTACAAAAGTGCCATGCAAAAACCTGTTCTCACTTTCTCGTGGCATTGTAAATAAGAAGAGGGCAGTATTATCTCCTGTAACTGTAAAGAAACTTATTTGTCTTAGCGACTGGCTAGTACAAGAAGTAGGACTGAGTGGACTTGTAGCCTCTGAAGTTTTACATTGTTTTGTTTTTGAGTGCAGTTATATAACAAAAAAAATCTACATTTTTAAGTTGCACTTTCATGATAAAGAGATTGCCCTACAGCACTTGTATGAGGTGAATTGAAAATACTATTTCTTTTGTTTATCATTTTTTATCATTTTATCATTGTTTATCATTTTTTATCATTTTTACAGTGCAAATATTTGTAATAAAAATAATATACACTTTGATTTCAATTACAACACAGAATACTATATATATATTAATGTATATATGTATTAATGTAATACTATATATATATTAATATATTAAAATATTTAATACATTTCAATTGGTATTCTTTTGTTTAACAGTGCGATTAAAACTGCAATTAATCGCAATTAATTTTTTGAGTTAATCGCATGAGTTAACTGTGATTAATCGACAGCCCTATTGGCAATATAATGTTTTGCTTTGATAGTGGCAGGACACTATGCTAAATCTTATATGGCATGATCCAGCATGAATAAAGTCAATAGGAGCCAGGGCCAACTTTAAGACCAGATTCCAAATGGTCATAGAAGAGCTTCTGTTTATTGGTTTCAGAGGAACAGCCGTGTTAGTCTGTATTCGCAAAAAGAAAAGGAGTACTTGTGGCACCTTAGAGACTAACCAATTTATTTGAGCATGAGCTTTCGTGAGCTACAGCTCACTTCATCAGATCTGATGAAGTGAGCTGTAGCTCACGAAAGCTCATGCTCAAATAAATTGGTTAGTCTCTAAGGTGCCACAAGTACTCCTTTTCTGTTTATTGGGTGGATTAATTCAGAGGTGATGAAAAATCCTTTAGTGTAATTTTGCCAAAAAAGGGAAAGAATATTTTGTGAATTTTTTGCCAGAAAAAGGGTCCATTTTCTGACCATCTCTATTCAATTCCTTATTAGAAGGATAAATGAGTGGGCTGACACTTAGAATGTTCATTGCTAGTCTGTTTTGTTCACAGTCTGTACACAATTTCTGTTCATCTTGAACAAAGATGTTTCAGATAACAGCAAAGACAGCAGCGGATCTATAAACTCCTAAATCCTCTCCAGCTGAAACACAGTTCTAGATTCAAACTGGAAACCAAGCCTGCTACTTTCTCTTTGGCACTGCTGCTAGTACTGTTTCCATTTGTGGTTAGAACTACTAGCCCATTCCCCAATTAAACTGCACTTCTACTCCCACCATCCTTTTGTTCCCAGTGCTGGTCCTTGTTAGGCCAGGTGACCTCCAGTTGCCCTGTAACAGGAACAAAAAAAATTAAAAAAACCTACCTCAATTCAGTGGTTCTCCTTCTTACTCAGGGACTCTAATCTCATCTACTAGATGCCTAGCAGCAGTTATTACATATTTTCTGTAATTACTTTCCCGCTTTGAGCTATTAATCATTGGGAAGGTTGCCGATAATGGGTTTCTTGTTTAATTATTCTGCTCTTCGGGCTGCTCTACACTGACAACTTACAATCATCAGAACTACATCTCCCAAGGGTATGAAAAATCCCCACTCCTGAGAGGTACAGGCATAGAATCATAGAATATCAGGGTTGGAAGGGACCTCAGGAGATCATCTAGTCCAACCTCCTGCTCAAAGCAGGACCAAGCCCCTTAGGTATGCCAACCTAAGCCCCGATGTAGACAGTACTAACTTAACAGAAGAATTCTGCCATAGACCTAGCTACTCAGAGAGGTGGATTAACTACAGCAACGGGAGAAGCCCTGCCATTCCCGCAGCGAGTGTCTACACTGAAGCACTACTGTGGTGCAGCTGCCGCACTAAAGCTGTGCCAGTGTAGCATTTCAAGCGCACACATATCTTGGCTATGTCTACGCTAGCTCTTTTGTTGGTATAATTTATGTCACTTAGGGGTGTGAGAAAACATCCCCCTGAGCAACATAAATTTCACCAACAGAAGTATCTATGGACAACACTACCTTGGCGGGAGACACTCTCCCACCGACAGAGCTATCACCACTCATTGGAGGTGGTTTAATAATGCTGATGGGAGAGCTCTCTCCCGTTGGCATAGATCGGCTACACGGGAGAACTCAGTTGCGTCACTACAGTTGTGCCAGTGTAAGGTCTCTAGTGTGCACATGGCCTAAGTTTCACAGCAAGTATTTCTATCAGATATAATTTCGTTGCTTTCCGTTGTTTTGAAAAAGGATTCTCCCCATCCTCCTCCATCCCCAAGAGACGCTGTTACACATACACTTCTTAACAGACCAGTCCTGTATATGTAAAGAGTCAATAGATAATGTGCCAATAGATGGTGCTCAATCAATATGCAGCATTGTTCATAGGTTTTGTAGGACCAATAAAAGTTGCTGTGTGCTGCAATGGCTTCTGTTGAGCAGATCTTTACAAACACATGAAATATAGATTTTTTTTCTGCTATGTTTCCCTATATCATCCTCCATTGCTCCTAAGCAGTAGCCTGTAAAATATATTTTCTTCTCTGATTTGCAAAAGCTATTTTTCCCCTTTGGGTTTTTAAACTGCACACTGCACCCTGTAAAAAATATTTTGTCTGATTTGGAAAATTTATTTCTCCCCTTTGGGCTCTTAAACTGCAGTTCCAGAAGTTATATAGCTATTTTCACTTAAACTTTTATTGTTTCTGAGTCCCCTGACACCTGTTTTATCCCATCTTCCAGCCTCTTCTTCTCCCTTCCACAGACTGCTAGCTAGCTGCCCAATGAAAGGTGTCTGTATGGAATGGTAATCTCTCGAAAGAGAAATTCTCACAAGATTTCCTGTCCACAAGTAAGAAGGAAGTAAAACTCTGGCTGGTAACTCATATTTTAAGCCAGGAAGTAAGATACAATTTAGCCAAAAGTAACTGGCACTCTGCTAAGCTTGGACAGCACTTGGAAAAGTTTACAAATGTAGCCTTATTTCAAACCCATGAGGCTAAATACATTCACCCATCCCTAATTTAAACCTTATATACATGGGATTTTTTTCCAGTTATACTTGTATAACTGTATTGGTATAGCTGGTAAAACTTGCCCATGTAGACAATCCCTCAGTCAATCAATGGGGCACTGTCTGGGCACAAAGGCCATTTCAGAGCTCATAGATGAGGGCCTTAGGCATGAGTTTTTTCCTTCTGACTCTCCTAGGACTTTTCATTTCTAAAGTCGGTGACACTATGGCTTCCCTACATCGAGCTCCCCAAATGTCCCAATTCATTGGTAACATTATAAAGATGTTAATGGCAACCACTGTATTAATAATACTTGCAATATTGCTATTATCTTGTAAATTGCAATTGCAACCCCTGTTTCTTAAAGCACTCATTACTAAAGAAATCTTGAAGCAATCCAGCCTACTGCAAACTACAATAGCAATAATGGCTGAAATCCTGAACAAAATCAATGACCTGAAATCACCAAATAAGCTCCCTTTCTGTTCAAAGGAATAAATTGTCACATACAACTGTGAATTAAAATGAAGACCTAGAGATTAAATTTCAAATTCAATCAAATTTACATATATTTAAATATAATCCAATTTAGCCGTTATGTACTTGCAATTACTTTCTTCTCTTAAGTCATAATTGCTATCTGATAGTTCCCTTTTCATTTGCCTTTAAATATAACCACATTGTAAACCATTTTGAATCATCCTATTTGTCATTGCAACACTATCATGTTAAATCTATTCTGTCCTGACCTCTTGATCAGAGGGAGGAAATTGCCACAGTTTATGGAGGACAGCCACTTTTAGATGAAAATATCTACTTTGGGGTGATAAAATGCTATTTCCCTATTGTACTTTGCAACGTCTAAAACAAAGCAAATCAAGCAGTTCTAGAGTTTGGTTTTTAAAATATTCTAGAAGTGCACTGTAGGCATAGAGGATAAGCTTAGTCACTGTTGTAAACCAAAATGCAAATTCAAGTGTGGGGCAATCCTAGACAGATTTGGAGGAGCCCACTGACAGTATAAATTATGTTTCATCTGGACAAAGAATGTGATGCAGCCTTGCTCAGCATGAGTTCCCTTTGCTTCAGGGTGAAGAGGGCAGTGGGAAGGGATAGAGAATCTACTTCTATTTGAATCCTTGGGTCCTTAATCACCCCACAGCTGAGGCCTTGTAAGAACAAATAGAGGATGCTCAGACTTGAGGACCGGAGGTTCTCAACCTCCTGCTCCTCATTCAAAGAGTTTGAATTTTAAAAGGGAAAAAGGAATCTTCAGAATACATCAGGACAAATGAACAAGGAGCTAGGAATAGGAATGGAAGGCATTTGTTCAAACCCCACCATTGACATTGTTTATTGGCCAAAGTTTGACTTACCCTAAACTTATTACGATTTACTAACTGTGGAAAACCCTTTATATTCTGAAACCACCCACATCTCACACCCACTGTCTATATACATATAGATAGAGATATAGATATAGATATATAGAGATAGATAGATATAAAAGAATGACATTCCAGGATCTCTCCAGTGCTAAATTGTGGCATTTACCTAATTAACCACTTAATGTAGCAATTTCTTCATTAAAAAGAAAAGGAGTACTTGTGGCACCTTAGAGACTAACCAATTTATTTGAGCATGAGCTTTCGTGAGCTACAGCTAGCTCACGAAAGCTCATGCTCAAATAAATTGGTTAGTCTCTAAGGTGCCACAAGTACTCCTTTTCTTTTTGCGAATACAGACTAACACGGCTGTTACTCTGAAACCTGAAATTTCTTCATTGACTACCTATTAGAGAAGATCAGGTAATACAGAAGAGTCTTTGTCATTAATTTGTCACTCTCTGATATTGCTCAACCAACACTATGAACTGTCATTGAGCTGTATATCTGTCTATGCCATTTTTAAAGGGTCCATCGCCATAGTATCTAAGCTAGGGGTGTGACAATTTCCTCAGAGACAGGCTGCCTAGAGATGTCAGGAGGGGTTTAAACTAATAGCAAAAGGGAATGGTAAAAATATGAGCACTCAGCACAAAATCAAGAGGTTGAGACCAAAATTAATCAAGGAATCAATACGACATGAAAATAAGAAATTCTTTAATTGCCTATACACTAGTGCTAGTAGGGAGGAGAGATGCTAATCCAGTTCCTTTGTTATCATTTGAAGACACCTCTTTGGAGAGATATGCAAATACTAATACAAACTGGATTGTCCAGGGACCATCAGACAAAGAAAGAATTTTTGGATAAGTAACCTGGTTTTAAACTGGCTTACAGCTTTCTTCCTGATCCAGCAAATTGACAGGACTGGAGTGATGGAAATGAGATGAAATTTAGTAGTACAAAGTGCAAGTCCATGTACTTAGGGTCTAAGAAGATGAATTTCTGCTACCAGCTGGGGGCTCATCAGCTGGAAACGATGGCGGAGGAGAGACTTGTGTGTGTGGATCGATCACAGGAGACTAGAGCCGTTAATGTGATGTAGCAGTGAAAAAGACAAATGCAATTCCATGATGTATCAGACAAGGCATTGTACAGTAGAGCTAGGGAAGTATTAATGCCATTGTACAAAGCACTGTTAAGATCTCATTTGGAATACTATATACAATTGTGGTCAGCCATGTTCAAAAAAGATGAAGTTAAACTGGAACTGGGATCTGCCACCTCTCACTGGGCTATGGGATCTTCTGATGTGGAGCTCCCTCAGCCTCTTCTGTTGAAGCTGTTCGCTGTTTTTGAACAATGAAAGAACCATTGGAACAGTGAACACAGGAACAAGAATGACTCAGCAAGTCTGGTGATTATAGCACTTACACAAGAGGTAGCAGAGCCCAATTCAAATATTTTCTTCCGCTTGGGTGAAGAGGGGAGTTGAACTGTTAAGTACCCAAATCATGGGGTACACATCCCAGTTAAGTACCCAAATCACGGGGTAAAAGTTATGAGAGAGGTCATCCTCCACCCACCCACTAGCTTCTTGCTAAAGTGGTATAGGCCCCTAATGCCAAGAGAGGGTTTGCAGCTCAGAATCACTGGCAGAGGGAGGCACCTCCCTGCAGCCCAAACTTAGGCACCTGTCTCTGAGAGAGGGAACACACTGCTCAGGTTGACATCTCCCATTGGCTCTCCTAAGTGAGGAGCCGACTAGAATGCTGGCTTTTGTGAATCCCATTCTGAGGTTTCTATTTCTCCCCATTCATTGTTATAGGGAGCCTAGGTGCCAGACTCAAACTCTGTGAATCCAGTGATTTTCTAGGCACCTAAAAGTTAGGTGTGATGATGCTGAGAAACCCCTCACCTAAATTTCTTTGTGAATCTAGTCTTGCATGTTATTTTCTTAATATCTGTCCTCATTAATATTTTGTACTTCAAAGGACTGAAATAGTTCACATAAAGGTCAAACAAATTTGGTTTGATTTTACAAAATAAGTATCTTTTGAGCGTTACTACTTACTGCATCAAGTCAATATTAATTAAGCATGAATTCATGATAAAAATCATCAAAATGCAAAAAACAAAAGAGATGGTAGAAGGATCAAAGGCACCTTGCAGTTGCTGGAGAAACCAAAACAGTAAATGAATCTGAAGTACACAGTACTTACACAATCTCCTACAACAGCTGCACATACAATGCGTGAAGAACTCTTCTTCTACTTCAAGAGTAACAGTGAAATGAGGTGAGAATATTTTAGTGAAGACTGTTCTTGTAAAAGGTACCAGTTTAACATTTCTGGAGTTTGAAGGCTAAACTGCCAAAAGGAAGATTGGCAGTACAGTATGTGGAAGCTCACACTAAAACTGTGAAAGTTTGGTGATAGGAGAAATGCAGGTCTTTTAAATTTTCTAAAGCACTAGTAATTTTGGGTGGTTCAATGTTTGGTTGCACATCCTGAGACACCTTTAAAAGGTCTGATTTTTAGAGTGCTGAGCATCCAATACTCTACGTGTGTTGTAAATTGGACATTCAAAAACTGAGCCACTAATAATCACTAGTTATTTACAGAAATTTAGGTCTGAATTTCTCCTACCACCAAACTCACAATGTGAGCTTCCATGCACTGCTCGTCCCATCTTCCTTTTCAAAGTTTGTCCCTCAAAGTCTAACTTTCAATAACCAGTTCTGTTAACTTTGTCTTCTATCAAAGTTTCCAAATATGCCAGTTATAATATTTTTTTATGTAACATGGAACCTGTCCAATAGAAACTAGACTAAGATAACTTGCTCATTTCATGCAGGCCATGAACAAACAGTAGAGACTCATGACTTTTTCGTCACTGATGATCTTGTTGGAGAAAGGCTCTATAACCGTTACCAGTCTTCTGAGCTATCAAATCACCCAGGGAAAATTCAGAGTAGCAGTCGTGTTAGTCTGTATCTGCAAAAAGAAAAGCAGGACTTGTGGCACGTTAGAGACTAACAAATTTATTTGAGCATGATTCATCTGATGAAGTGAGCTGTAGCTCACGAAAGCTTATGCTCAAATAAATTTGTTAGTCTCCAGGGAGAATTGTGTTCTTTATCAGATGTTCGAATGCTTGGGTTAATACTGATAGTTTTAATTTGAATATGGGAAAAAGAATAAAGAAAGTGTCAGTACAGGAGAAAGACACACTACATGGAGCTTTTCTTCACATCTGTGTAACTTGAAAGCTTGTCTCTTTCACCAACAGTAGTTGGTCCAATAAAAGATATTACTTCACCCACTGTGTCTCTCTAATATCCTGGGATCAACATGGCTACAAAACTGCAAAGTACAGTAGAACACATTAAAAAGGAAACATTTGCCAGCCATCATTACAGTTACTACAGCTATCTTCAGTTCTGAGTCAAAGGGAAACTATGGTCACCGCAAATACCGCACTGTGGTACATGTTGGGAAATGCTGTTTTTTATAGGAATCTTTGTAGATTCTTATCAGTTATTAATGTCTCTTGATCTAAAGTTCACATGGAAATCCCTGCACTACAGATGATGCAGTCTCTGGATGTGTACAAGATCTGATATGAAATAGAGCTTCATAGTGACACAGGTAAATAAAAAATAGTACCATGTTCATGAAATATAAATGGCCTGAAAGCTCTGGTGGATGCAGCATGATTTAACAATCAGTATTGTTGTGTTACAATCCATTTGCAATCAGGTACATGATTCCTTTGCTTCGGATGTGTTCAGAGCATGTTTCTGCACTACCAAGCAAACAGCAATAGATGTTCAGGATTAATTAAATAGAACTCCTTCGAAAAATCATGTTTTAATTTCTACTCCATTACAATACAGGTGCATATAGATATATTGCAATACAATGCTTACTTCAATGAGCTTCATTGGGACTTCAAGCACTCATGTCTATCTGATTAAAAACGGATCTCATCAATGAGTACAAAGTCGGTTACTTTTAAAGAGTTACCCCCTTTAAGGTTGCATTAATACATAGGCAGCACCATTCTAAAGGACAGTCTGGCCTGCTGCCTACTGGTCATGGTGCACTTAGCCCATTCCAAAAACTAGTGCAGAGAGTAGAGGAGCCAACGACCACCTTCTTCCCAATTCCCTTTGGAAGGCACACAGATGGAGCAATCCTCCTCTAAACACAGGGACTATAATTTTGGTTATGCCCAGACCAGGCAAGGTAGTGTGTGGGAAGATTTCTTAGACCCTACCCCTCCGGAGCTTCTACATCAGTGTCAGCCTGCATCTGGCTACAAATGACTGAATTAAGAATTATAATTATCATAGAGAAACATGATAATGTTTAATTACCAATGCTATGGCTACAGTGTTCATGATTAAAAGAGAGATACACCACATGGCAGGTTTCAGAGGAACAGCCGTGTTAGTCTGTATTCGCAAAAAGGAAAGGAGTACTTGTGGCACCTTAGAGACTAACCAATTTATTTGAGCATGAGCTTTCGTGAGCTACAGCTGAGCTGTAGCTCACGAAAGCTCATGCTCAAATAAATTGGTTAGTCTCTAAGGTGCCACAAGTACCACATGGCAGGCATTTTTGGTTAACCCTAAATACAATGTGTGTGGTATTCTTTGAGGACTAAGAAGCATTAGCCTTAGTTTATTCACCATACTACCATCCTCACAGCATTGAATGGAACGTTATTTCAGGAGGATAAAATTAAAATGAACTAGAACTAACTGAAAGTAGATTTAATAAAAACATCATCATGATAATGAGAATACAACTGCAGCACAGTAATACTGAATGAGGTTTAAGGTACTCTACAAGACCATATTTTTTCATCTAATGGGATTCACTGATTACCAAAGAATTACTTTAGCTCCTTCATTTTGCAACTCTGTGCAAAAATGTTGGAACCTATTAATTAATGCTTCAGTCAGTAAAAATGACAAGTTTTTAGGGCTCAGTCCTGCTTATACTGGAATCAATAGAAGTTTTGTCATTGATTTTTAAATACACAGGATTGGTTCCTTGTTGTTCTAGTTATTAGACTAGTTAGCATGATGTAATGATTGTAATACAGGCCTAGAAGTCACGGGGCAACCACTGAGGGTCAAAGGATGATTGGATGTTTTACTATCCCTTTAATGTCTTTCTTATCACAGATGCAAAAAGCTCTTGTGTTTCCATTCTTCTTACCCCTGCACCTCCCCTCCCCATCAAATACCTCTGCTTTAGGTAGTTGTACTTCTGCAAGTCATCAGAAACCAGAATACTCCTATACATTGTAAATGCATTATACATGCAGTCTCCAGAGTAAAGGAGCAATGATTATGACTAATGGATTTTCCAACCTCTAAAATCATTTATCAGTACATGAGGGATTCATTCCAGCCCCTAATTTCTGTACTGTATCTCTAGGTTAGACCCATTGATTTCTAAGATACAATTATGGTTTCTTGCCTCCCATTCCCCAGTTTCACCACAGCCTGCTGGGATGTCTTATTGATGCAGACACTGTTTAGAGCCCATAGTTGATTCTAAAAAATACAATACACAACTATTTTTTAAAAGGGAAATGAAGCCAGTTTCGTCACACATTACAAAATGTGGCCATGAGCCTGCAAGGGACCGTGCAGGCAGACCCCACCATGGGATCACATTGTATTCAATGGGGCTGTGGGTCATTGCAGCATGTCATCTGCACAGAGTCATTTGGAAGATCAGGGCCTAAATCTATTCAACTTCAGACCATGACATTTTGGATCATTCTGCCAGAATGCCTGACATCATCCTTGATCCTAGTTGCCTTATACATAGCCCTGGTCTACACTAGGACTTTAGATCGAATTTAGCAGCGTTAAATCGATTTAAACCTGCACCCGTCCACACAATGAAGCCCTTTATTTCGACTTAAAGGGCTCTTAAAATCGATTTCCTTACTCCACCCCTGACAAGTGGATTAGCGCTTAAATCGACGTTGCCGGCTCGAATTTGGGGTACTGTGGACACAATTCGATGGTATTGGCCTCCGGGAGCTATCCCAGAGTGCTCCATTCTGACCGCTCTGGACAGCGCTCTCAACTCAGATGCACTGGCCAGGTAGACAGGAAAAGAACCGCGAACTTTTGAATCTCATTTCCTGTTTGGCCAGCGTGGCAAGCTGCAGGTGACCATGCAGAGCTCATCAGCAGAGGTGACCATGATGGAGTCCCAGAATCGCAAAAGAGCTCCAGCATGGACTGAACGGGAGGTACGGGATCTGATCGCTGTTTGGGGAGAGGAATCCGTGCTATCAGAACTCCGTTCCAGTTTTCGAAATGCCAAAACCTTTCTGAAAATCTCCCAGGGCATGAAGGACAGAGGCCATAACAGGGACCCGAAGCAGTGCCGCGTGAAACTGAAGGAGCTGAGGCAAGCCTACCAGAAAACCAGAGAGGCGAACGGCCGCTCTGGGTCAGAGCCCCAAACATGCCGCTTCTATGATGAGCTGCATGCCATTTTAGGGGGTTCAGCCACCACTACCCCAGCCGTGTTGTTTGACTCCTTCAATGGAGATGGAGGCAATACAGAAGTAGGTTTTGGGGACGAAGAAGATGATGAGGAGGAGGTTGTAGATAGCTCACAGCAAGCAAGCGGAGAAACCGGTTTTCCCGACAGCCAGGAACTGTTTCTCACCCTAGACCTGGAGCCAGTACCCCCCGAACCCACCCAAGGCTGCCTCCTGGACTCAGCAGGCGGAGAAGGGACCTCTGGTGAGTGTACCTTTTAAAATGCTATACATGGTTTAAAAGCAAGCATGTGAAAGGATTACTTTGCCCTGGCATTTGCGGTTCTGCCTTTGCAAAAGGTTTCTGGGGAGGGCAGCCTTATTTCGTCCTTCATGGTAGGACACTTTACCACTCCAGGCCAGCAACACGTACTGGGGAATCACTGTAGAACAAAGCATTGCAGTGTATGTTTGCTGGCATTCAACCAAAATCCGTTCACGCGGTGGGAGGAGGCAAAATGCGACCTTGTAACGAAAGCACATGTGCTATGTATGTAATGTTAACTTTCAAGGTTTACCCTGAAAGAGTGTAGCCACTGTTTTATAAAATGTGTCTTTTTAAATACCGCTGTCCCTTTTTTTTTCTCCACCAGCTGCATGTGTTTCAATGATCACAGGATCTTCTCCTTCCCAGAGGCTAGTGAAGCTTAGAAAGAAAAAAAAACGCACTCGCGATGAAATGTTCTCCGAGCTCATGCTGTCCTCCCACACTGACAGAGCACAGACGAATGCGTGGAGGCAAATAATGTCAGAGTGCAGGAAAGCACAAAATGACCGGGAGGAGAGGTGGAGGGCTGAAGAGAGTAAGTGGCGGGCTGAAGAGAGTAAGTGGCGGGCTGAAGACAGGGCTGAAGCTCAAATGTGGCGGCAGCGTGATGAGAGGAGGCAGGATTCAATGCTGAGGCTGCTGCAGGACCAAACCAGTATGCTCCAGTGTATGGTTGAGCTGCAGCAAAGGCAGCTGGAGCACAGACTGCCACTGCAGCCCCTCTGTAACCAACCGCCCTCCTCCCCAAGTTCCATAGCCTCCTCACCCAGACGCCCAAGAACACGGTGGGGAGGCCTCCGGCCAACCAGCCACTCCCCCACAGAGGATTGCCCAAAAAAAAGAAGGCTGTCATTCAATAAATTTTAAAGTTGTAAACTTTTAAAGTGCTGTGCTTAAAGTGCTGTGTGGCATTTTCCTTCCCTCCTCCACCACCCCTCCTGGGATACCTTGGTAGTCATCCCCCTATTTGTGTGATGAATGAATAACGAATGCATGACTGTGAAGCAGCAATGACTTTATTGGCTCTGCAAGCAATGATTAAAGGGAGGAGGGGAGGGTGGTTAGCTTACAGGGAAGTAGAGTGAACCAAGGGGCGGGGGGGTTCATCAAGGAGAAACAAACAGAACTTTTACACCGTAGCCTGGCCAGTCATGAAACTGTTTTTCAAAGCTTCTCTGATGCGTACCGCGCCCTCCTGTGCTCTTCTAACCGCCCTGGTGTCTGGCTGCGCGTAACCAGCAGCCAGGCGATTTGCCTCAACCTCCCACCCCGCCATAAACGTCTCCCCCTTACTCTCACAGATATTGTGGAGCACACAGCAAGCAGTAATAACAGTGGGAATATTGGTTTCGCTGAGGTCTAAGCGAGTCAATAAACTGCGCCAGCGCGCCTTTAAACGTCCAAATGCACATTCTACCACCATTCTGCACTTGCTCAGCCTGTAGTTGAACAGCTCCTGACCACTGTCCAGGCTGCCTGTGTACGGCTTCATGAGCCATGGCATTAAGGGGTAGGCTGGGTCCCCAAGGATACATATAGGCATTTCAACATCCCCAACAGTTATTTTCTGGTCTGGGAATAAAGTCCCTTCCTGCAGCTTTTGAAACAGACCAGAGTTCCTGAAGATGCGAGCATCATGCACCTTTCCCGGCCATCCCACGTTGATGTTGGTGAAACGTCCCTTGTGATCCACCAGAGCTTGCAGCACTATTGAAAAGTACCCCTTGCGGTTTATGTACTCGGCGGCTTGGTGCTCCGGTGCCAAGATAGGGATATGGGTTCCGTCTATGGCCCCACCACAGTTAGGGAATCCCATTGCAGCAAAGCCATCCACTATGACCTGCACATTTCCCAGGGTCACTACCCTTGATATCAGCAGATCTTTGATTGCGTGGGCTACTTGCATCACAGCAGCCCCCACAGTAGATTTGCCCACTCCAAATTGATTCCCAACTGACCGGTAGCTGTCTGGCGTTGCAAGCTTCCACAGGGCTATCGCCACTCGCTTCTCAACTGTGAGGGCTGCTCTCATCTTGGTATTCATGCGCTTCAGGACAGGGGAAAGCAAGTCACAAAGTTCCATGAAAGTGCCCTTACGCATGCGAAAGTTTCGCAGCCACTGGGAATCGTCCCAGACCTGCAACACTATGCGGTCCCACCAGTCTGTGCTTGTTTCCCGAGCCCAGAATCGGCGTTCCACAGCATGAACCTGCCCCATTAGCACCATGATGCATGCATTGTCAGGGCCCATGCTTTCAGAGAAATCTGTGTCCATGTCCTGATCACTCACGGGACCGCGCTGACGTCGCCTCCTCGCCCGGTATCGCGTTGCCATGTTCTGGTGCTGCATATACTGCTGAATAATGCGTGTGGTGGTTAATGTGCTCCTAATTGCCAAAGTGAGCTGAGCGGGCTCCATGCTTGCCGTGGTATGGCGTCCGCACAGAAAAAAGGCGCGGAACGATTGTCTGCCGTTGCTCTGACGGAGGGAGGGGCGACTGACGACATGGCTTACAGGGTTGGCTTCAGGGAGCTAAAATCAACAAAGGGGGTGCCTGTACATCAAGGAGTATTTCAGGCAGGACTGCACGGAGGGTTCCAATAAGAAATGGTGCACCTAAGTTATCGTTGTTATTGGAACAAGGAGGTTAGCCTGGCCTCTGATTGATACATGGCTAGATTTACCTCGCTGCACCTTCTCTGTGAGTGACTGCAGTGTGACCTAGAGGAATGAGTCCCCTAGACAGGGGAGGAGGCAAATGAGTACAAAACAAATCTGGTCTATTTCTTGTTTTGACCCACTCCATCTATCTTTTACATCTTTGGCTGGCAGCAGACGGTGCAGAAGGACTGCATGCCATCCACATCTCATGGCTGCTTGGCAGAAGATGGTACAGTACGCCTGCTAGCCATCCCCATCTCTTGCCTGCCTGGCAGAAGATGGTGCAATACGACTGCTAGCAATCCTCATCTCTTGCCTGCCTGGCAGAAGATGGTACAGTACGACTGCTAGCAGTCCGTATCGCCTGCCTGCTCACCATAAGACGGTTCAATAGGACTGACTGCAGGACTAAAGAGAATGACCTGGTCAAGTCACTCCAAATTTAGTCCCTGCGCCCATGTCTGCCCAGGCGCTCCCAGCCGACGCGGCCAGGAGCACCTCGGACACGATGAGGACGACTACCAATCGTATTGCACCGTCTGCTGCCAGAAGGCAAGGGGTTGCTGCTACTGTGCAGCAAAGCCGTACCGCGTCTGCCAGCACCCAGGAGACATAGGGTGACGGTTACCTGAGCGGGCTCCATGCTTACTGTGGTATGGCGTCTGCACAGGTAACTCAGGAAAAAAGGCGCGAAATGATTGTCTGCCCTTGCTTTCACGGAGGGAGGGAGGGAACGGGGGCCTGACGACACGTACCCAGAACCACCCGCGACAATGTTTTAGCCCCATCAGAGCGCTCCATTGTGACTGCTCTGGACAGCACTCTCAGATGCCCGATTGTTTGCCATTGCTCTGACGCTGGGAGGGGCGCTTACAGGGTTGGCTTCAGGGAGCTAAAATCAACAAAGGGGGTGGCTTTACATCAAGGAGTATTTCAGGCAGGACTTCACAGAGGGTTCCAATAAGAAATGGTGCACCTAAGTTATTGTCCTTATTGGAGCAAGAAGGTTAGCCTGGCCTCTGATTGATACATGGCTAGATTTACCTCGCTGCACCTTGACTGCAGTGTGATCTAGAAGAATGAGTCCCCTAGACAGGGGAGGGGGGGGAAGCAAATGAGTACAAAACAAATCTGGTCTATTTCTTGTTTTGACCCACTCCATCTATCTTTTACATCTTTGGCTGGCAGCAGACGGACTGCATGCCATCCACATCTCATGACTGCTCGGCAGAAGATGGTACAGCACGACTGCTAGCAGTCCGTATCGCCTGCCCGCTCACCATAAGACGGTTCAATAGGACTGACTGCAGGACTAAAGAGAATGACCTGGTCAAGTCACTCCAAATTTAGTCCCTGTGCCCATGTCTGCCCAGGCGCTCCTGATCGACCTCACAGAGGCGACCAGGAGCACCTCAGACATGACGATGACGGCTACCAGTCGTACTGTACCGTCTGCTGCCACAAGGCAAGGGGTTGCTGCTACTGTGTAGCAATGCCGTACCGCGTCTGCCAGCACCCAGGAGACATAGGGTGACGGTTACCTGAGCGGGCTCCATGCTTGCCATGGTATGGCGTCTGCACAGGTAACTCAGGAAAAAAGGCGCGAAATGATTGTCTGCCCTTGCTTTCACGGGGGGAGGGAGGGAACGGGAGGCTGACGATATGTACCCAGAACCACCCGCGACAATGTTTTAGCCCCATCAGGCATTGGGATCTCAACCCAGAATTCCAATGGGCAGCGGAGACTGCGGGAACTGTGGGATAGCTACCCACAGTGCAACGCTCCGGAAGTCGACGCTTGCCTCGGTACTGTGGAAGCGCTCCGCCGAGTTAATGCACTTAATGCACTTAGAGCATTTACTGTGGGGACACACACACTCGAATTTATAAAACCGATTTCTAAAAAACCGACTTCTATAAATTCGACCTTATTCTGTAGTGTAGACATACCCTTAGTGTTACACTAGGAAACAAGAATAGTGTTACAAATTACACCATCCTTCGAAAATTCTAATTGTCTCTGTGATACTTTACAATCAATAAAGAAATACTCCTCACAATGAATTCACAATAAGTAATGTGTGCAAGACAGGATTGCACAGATCTGCTAAGTACACACAGGAGGATTTTTGGAGTCCTTCCACAGGCAATCAGACTGATTTAAGCAAAAGTATAAAAAGCACAAGGAAACAAGATTAGCCCCATGGTAGCCCAGAACTGATAGGATAGCAATTGTGAACCTTTAACACAGCTCCACAGAATCCTAGCTCTTCTGGGGGAAGCCTTTAAGTCTTCTCTTTTGCTTAATCAATGAAACATTTAATTTAAAGGAAAAATATGTAAAAGGTTTAAATAAATATGGAAAGAAAGTTTATCCAATCTCATATTCAACTTCTATGCTCCATGGGATTGATGCCCCAATGACTTCCAGAGCTCTCACACACACTCAGGGGACAAATGTGGGGAGAAGGTCTCTAGTACCCTCTCACTCTTCCACTCACATGGAGAAACCAACCACACTATAGTCCCAAGTTGCTCAATTCTTTCTCTTTTTTTATTCCAATTTATGTATGATTCAAACAATAAATATGTAATTAGGATGACATTGCTACCATTCAATGTGTAACATTTACTTATGCAAAACCATTTGCCCAAATATGCTTGCCAATTGTTGGTCACATCTGGAGCTACAGCTAATGAGCCCTTGGCACATCTCAGGGGAGGGAACGCAAAGGTTCCAGTTATGAACCTTCTCTCTACCTCCTCCTCACATTTCTTGGCCAACTCAGCATGAGGCCAGTGCACCAGCATGGATTAACGCAATCTAAAGGCACCTGGGAGTAGCACTAGATAGAGATGCATTAGGCATGCCCTTTTCCCTGGTCATGCCCACAGCATAGCACAGCAGACATTAATATCCTTAAGTGACTCAATACCTAACTTTATAGGAGTATTGCACTCCTGAAGAGACACAAGACTGCCATAGCATGGACAAAGATCTAGCCATGTGCTGAATTTTTATTGTATCTTTTTAAACGTATTTACACAAAACCCTTCGATAAAGTGTTTGAACAAAAGATATGTCATAAAAAATATGTGTTGCATGTTGAAGGTGAAGTGTCTCAAAGCACTTGAATCCCCTCATTCAGTCCCTTATGTAGTACTCAGAATTGCTGAAAACAAGTGTTTTTACAGTCCCTGGTGCCTTAAAAAAAGAAATAAACATACAGAAGCATTTGCTAATGCTCTTTATTTTCCCTGCTACAGCTTTTAAAGCAAATTTCAAGAGAACTTTAAGCTTCTTTAGGAAGCTTTATTCTTTATGAAGCCCTCCTCCTGTCCTTGAGTAGCAATAAAAATACATTCAACTCCATTCTGTATGGTTGACTTACCTTACTTAAAGCATTGACCTCGCTGAATGGAAACTTTAAATGTTATGGTTTGTTAAAAATGCTAGTGCCTAGACAATACACTGAGTGGCATTATCTAAATTCTTTTGTTTGGCAGATAACATTTTCAAAATCATGTTAGAACCCTGCAAAAATGACATAACTACTTGCAAATCATTTGCAAAACCAAAAACAAACAAAAAACACCAATATGGATTTTAGTTACACATATTTTAACAGAAAATGGAGACAGGAAAGATTTTTCTGCAGATGCTGCAAGCCTCTCAGGTTTTGAAGTATCTATTTCCTTCAGATAGTTTGGCACTTTTTTTCATTTTTAACATTATGACAGTCCTAAATCAAATACAGACAAGTTCCATAATAGGTGGCAAAAAACATCTACAAGGTGAGATAACTCCAAAGGAGCCGAACTGGCTATGGCAAATAGCCGTTAAATTGGCAAAAAGAAAGTGCAAATGGAAATAATCCACTATAACCTAGTCTATGGAGTGTACAAAACTGCAGTGTATGGCCACTTTTCCTGACTTGACTGTTTTATATTGACACTGCTTTAAAAAAAGAGTAAAATCTTATTTGAATGTTTTTATCTTAAAAAAAATACAAATCTTTCAGCTGTGTATATGTTATACTCAGATAATATCAATTTTTAAAGTTTTTTTTTCTATTTTTATCATTCAAATTTTCACAGTTGTGGGAAATTATGGGGAACAATTATTTAATGACAGTGCACATTGAGATTCAAAGTTAAAACTCTGCTATTATTAAAACACAAATTGGCATCATATGTAAAAATATACAAAGTAAATAGCCTTAAATCAACTCTAATACATTCTCAACCAGCATTTTTCTTACTTTGCCTATAAGTTTCAGTTATCAGGGACGGAAATATCCAGTGTGTGTACAGTGAAATTGACATTTATCAACATTTACCAATAGACATCTAATCCTTCCAGGTCTAGTTGTACTGGCCACAGGAAGGGTTGGAACAATAGCACAATAGTTGCTTTTAATGGTCACAGAGTTGGAAATGACCAGATTATTGCAATTTGTACTAGTGGTTAGAGGCCCAGCTGAGACAGGGGATGCACTGTGCTAGGTGTTGTACAAATCCATAGTAAAAGACTCTACCCGAAAGAGCTTACCATTTAAATAGACTAAACAGATAAAGGAAAAGTTTTTATTCCCATTTTAAAAGATATTCCCAAGGATACACAGGGAGTCTGTAGCAAAACAGGAATTGAACCCAGATTTCCTGTGTCCCAATTAATCACAAAACCATCCTTGCTTTCTAAGACCATCCTTCCAACATTTAGATATCCCTTCCTATTGTTCTGCTGTTCTCTCCGTAATATTCATTTGTACTGTCAGGTATTAGAAGACAGTGACATCAGTTAAAAGTTCAACTAGAACTGTTGGGAAATTATGTAATGAGGCATCTGACTGTAGACATGCACAAAAGTTTACAAATTCATACTGTAAGGTGATCTACATACTGGGTAATCTTTTTTCACTGTCTCAGATGTTGACTTTTTCATTCGAGTTCCAGAGGCATCACATCGGGTGCCTATGATGGGAAAACTACTAAATGTATGCAACCGAATTCTGCTTACTGGGAATTGCAGCTATATAGCTGACAGCAGAATTTGATCCTTTATCTTTATTTCTTCAAGAAGGTTTACATGTGATTTGAAATGTTCTTTGGATTGCCCTGTTCTAAAATAAATGATTTCCCAAGCTTCATTCCCTACTGTATCATTTTCTATGCTAACATCCATAGGGGAAAGACCTCAAAATTAATGAAAAATTTATTAATTAAATTATTTGTCATTAGCCTTTCTTGTGCCTTTACTGAAACTTAAGAAATATTTAACATTACTTTCATACAGAGGGTCCTTGAGGCAAAGTACCTCACATGTGTGTATTTTTGTTTATTTAATTATGTGAAACATTCAGGCTAACCTAAGTAAGTCCAGAAGGTTTCTTCTTCCATCTTCTGAAGACAAGCAAATGTCAAGAAGATAACCTTCTTATTCATAAAACCATGTAAAACAATGCTTTAGGAAGAGACCTAATTGTACAAAGGAATGTTGGTGTGTAACCAGAGCAATATATCTAGATTGTAAAGAGAGCTATTGCAACTTTAGAGTAAAAACCATGTATAGGTGGAAATGTTTTAAACTTCTGCTTATTTCTTAAATGTTGTATGGCAAACATCTTTCTGAGCTGCAAACTTGCAAGTATGTTAGCTAAATGTGAAGCTCCTAATATAGCTCATAACATCATTGCGATGTAAATGGTAAAATGCTTTATGTTCCCATATGGAATCTAATTGCCCTGCTAGACTAATTACTAATGTCAGAAACCATTTTTGTATAGAATATGTATATTAATGTGAAATTAATTAATTACTGGCGGTATTGAAGCAACTCTCCACTTAGAAAAACAAGAAAAATTATCATTCCAAAAATCATCATGTAGAATTACTAATGGATTATAGACCAGTCAGCCTAACTTTGATACCTGAAAGGATACTTGCACTAGTTATTAAGTAATCAATTGGTAAGCTCCTAAAGGACAATAGGGTTTTCAGTAATAGCTAACATGGAGTTTTCAAGAACAGATTCTGCCAAAGCAACCTAGTTTCTTTGCAGGATTACTGGCCTAGAGGCTAGGGGGAAGCAAGTAGACATGATATATCTTGATTTCAGTAAGGTTTTTGACACTGCTTCCTGACATTCTCATAAGAAAACTGAGGAAGGGTGGTCTAGATGAAATTACAATAAGGTGGGTGCAAAACTCGTTGAAAGACCATACTCAAGAGTAATTATTAATGGTTTGCTGTCAAACTGGGGAGACATAACTAATGGGGTCCCACATGGGTCTGCCCTGTGTCCAGTACTATTCAATATTTTCATTAAATGAGTTGGATAATGGAGTGAAGTATATGCTTATAAAATTCAGATGACTCCAAGCTGGGTGGGCTTGCAAGCACTTTGGAAGATAGAATTAGAATTCAAAATGACCTTGCCAAACTGGAGAACTGGGAAATTAAATAAAGACAAGTGCAAAATACTATTACAGTTAGGAAGAAAAAAATCAAATGAACAACTACAAAATGGGGAATAACTGGCTAATCAGTAATATGGCTGAAAAGTTTCAGGGTACCAGCCGTGTTAGTCTGTATCTGCAAAAAGAAAAGGAGGACTTGTGGCACCTTAGAGACTAACAAATTTATTTAAGCATAAGCTTTCGTGAGCTACAGCTCACTTCATCGGATGCATGCAGTGGAAAATACAGTGGGGAGATTTTATATACACAGAGAACATGAAACAGTGGGTGTTACCATACACACTGTGACAAGAGTGATCAGGTAAGGTGAGCTATTACCAGCAGGAGAGAAAATAAACCTTTTGTAGTGATAATCTCCATTTCCAGCAGTTGACAAGAACTTGTGAGGAACAGTGCAGGGGGTATTGTAGTTGTAAGAATGCTTGATAGAGATCTTGTAGGTGTTTGTCTCTCTCTGAGGGGTTGGAGCAAATGTGTTTGTATCGTACAGCTTGGCTGTAGACAATGGATCGTGTGGTGTGGTCTGGATGAAAGCTGGAGGCATGTAGGTAAGTATAGCAGTCAGTAGGTTTCTGATATAGGGTGGTGTTTATGTGATTATCACTTATTAGCACTGTAGTGTCCAGGAAGTGGATCTCTTGTGTGGACTGCTCCAGGCTGATGTTGATGGTGGGATGGAAATTGTTGAAATCATGGTGGAATTCCTCAAGGGCTTCTTTTCCATGGGTCCAGATGATGAAGATGTCATCAGTGTAGCGCAAGTAGAGTAGAGGCATTAGGGGATGAGAGCTGAGGAAGCGTTGTTCTAAGTTAGCCATAAAAATGTTGGCATACTGTGGGGCCATGCGGGTACCCATAGCAGTGCCACTGATTTAAAGGTATACATTGTCTCCAAATGTGAAATAGTTATCGGTGAGGACAAAGGATATGAGAGTTATAGTGGATCACAAATTTAATATGAGTTAACAATGTGATGCAGTTCCAAAAAAGGCTAATATCATTTTTGGGTATATTAACAGGCATAGGTGATGATTTACTCAGATCCCAGAGGTGCTCGATCCCCTCTCTGCTCCAGGCCCCACCCCCACTCCAACCCTTCCTCCAAGCCCTCCCCATGCCACTCCTCTTTCCACCCCCACTCCACCATAGGCCCTTCCCATGCTCCACCCCTTTCTCCCAACCCCGACCCCTTCCCCACCTCTTCCCACTCCCTCTCCACGCTGCCTCTTTCCACCCCTCCCCCACCCATTCCTGCCTTCGCTCCTCCCCCAATACACCCCCAGCATCTCCTGCATACCATGGAACAGCTGATCGTGACAGGTGGGAGGCACTGAGTGGGAGGGGGAGGAGCTGACTGGCATGGCTGACAGTGGTAGAGTTGCCAGGCATCCGGTTTTTTACTGGAATTCCCAGTCAAAAAGCGACCCTGGTGGCACTGGTCAGCACCACTTGCTGGGCCATTAAAAGCCTGGTCAGCAGTGCAGCAAGGCTAATGCAAGCTCCCTGCCTACCCTGGCTCCACGTGGCTCCCAGAAGTGGCTGGCATGTCTGTGGGCCCCTAGGTACAGGGGTGGCCAGGGAGGATCCGCATGCTCTTCGCCCCAAGTGCCATCTCTGCTGCTCCCATTTGTCCAGAACTGCAGCCAGTTGGAGCTGAAGCCTGCTAGTGCGGGCAGCGCACAGAGCCCCCTGGTCCCTCTGCCTAGGAACCGAACATGCCAGCCACTTCCAGGAGGCACCTGAGAAAAGCGCCACCCAGACAGAGCCCACATCCTGAACCCCCTCCTGAACTCCAAAACTTTTCCCCAGGACGTAACCCACTCCCACACCCTAACTCCCTCCTGGATCCCACATCCCACACCCCCTCCCTCACCCCAACCTCCTACCCCAGCCCTGAGCCTCCTCCTGCAACCAAATTCCCTCCCAGAGCCTGCACCCCATGCCCCATCCCACAGCCCAAACCCCTTGATCCCAGCCCAGAGCCCCCTCCTGCAGTCCAAACCCCTCATCCCCAGCCCCATCCTAGAGCCTGCACCCCCATCTGGATCTCTCACTCCCTCCCACACCCCACCTCCCTGCCCCAGCCCAGTGAAAGTGAGTGAGGGTAGGGGAGAGCGAGCAACAGAGGGAGGAGGGATGGAATGAGCAGGGGCAGGGCCTCAGAGAAGGGGCAGAGTAGGGGCATGGCCTTGGGTCAGGGGTGTGGTGGGGTGGGGGGCATGGCAAGGATGTTTGTTTTTGTGAGATTAGAAAGTTGGCAACACTAGCTGGCAGGCGGCACTGGACGGGTGGGGAGGTGCTGACCCACAGGGCTGCCAGTAATTGTCCGGATTGACTTTGCCTTGATGAGGCATCAGTTGGAGAACTCTGTCCAGCTCTGGGTGCCACACTATAGGAAAGATGTCGATGAATTGGAGAGAGTCCAGAGAAAACTAACAAAAATGATAAAAGGTTTAGAAAACCTGACCTATAAGGAAAGGGTAAAACAAGCTGGGTATGTTTAGTTCTGAGAAAAGAAGACTGAGGGGGAACCTGACAACAGTCTTCACATATGTTAAGGGTTGTTATGAAGAAGGCAGTCATCAATTCTTTTCCATGTTCACCAAAAGGTATGACAAGAAGTAATCAGCTTAATCTGAAGCAAGGAAGATTTAGATTAGACTGGGAAAACTTTCTAACTATAAGGACAGTTAAGCACTGGTATAGACTTCCAACAGAGGTTGTAGAATCCCTGTAATTGGAGATTTTCAGTACAGGTTGGACAAACACATGTCAGGGATGGTCTTGGTATACTAGCTCCACCATGCTAAACAATGGATGACTTTTTTCTCGCTTCCATATATAAATCTTTTTATTATTTGTATCACACTAGCACAGGCCCCAGCCAAGTGTGGGCCCCCATTGTGTTGTACAAACACATAACAAGAGACAGCACCAACAGATTTTACAATCTAAACATATAAAATAGACAATGGAAGGAAAGGAAAAACAGCACGGAGCACTGAGGTAACTTGCCCTAGATCACAGCAGGTCAATGACAGAGCTGTGAGTAGGACCCAAATCTCCTGACTACCATTCTTGTGTCCAGTCAGTTGGTCTATTTACTTATTATGGATCCAAATTTTAAAAAGTTTATAGAAGTCAGTGGGAGTTTTTCAACTGAGTTCAATGGGTTTTACATCAGGCCCTGGGTCCAGTTCTATTCAATATCTTCATAAATCATTATGATAATGGCATAGAGAGTACACTGTTAATGTTTACAGAAGATACCATGCTGGGAGTGCTTACAAGCACTTTGGAGGACAGGATCAGTATCAAAACAATTTTGACAAACTGGAAAAATAGTCTGAAATACATAAGATGATATTCATTAAGGACTAATGCAAAGTACTACACTTAGGAAGGAATAATCAATTACAGAAATACAAAATGGGAAATGACTACTTAGGAAGGAGAACTGCAGAAAAGGAGCTGGGAGTTATAGGGGATCACAAACTAAATGAGTTAACAATTTAATGGTGTTGCAAAAAAGAAAGAAAGAAGACATCAGTCTGGGATATATTAGCAGGAATGTTGTAAGCAAGACACCGATGTAATTCTTCTACTCTACTCAGCATTGGAGTGCTATGTCCAGTTTTGGGTATCACACTTTGGGAAAGATGTGGACACATTGGAGAAAATCCAGAGGAGAGAGAGAAAAGTGACTGAAGATCTAGAAAACATGACCTATGAGGAAAGATTGAAAAAATTGTGGTTGCTTAGTCTGGAGAAAAGAAGACTAACTGGGGACATGATAACACTCTGCAAGTATGTAAAAGGCTGTTATAAAGAGGAGGCTGTTCTCCTCATCCTCTGAGGACTGGACAAGAAGTAATGGGTTTAAATTGCAGCAAGGGAGATTGATGTTAGACATTAGGAAAAATTTCCTAACTGTAAGGGTAGTTAAGCACTGGAACAAATTACCTAGAAAGGTTGTGGAATCTATATCTTGGGAGGTTTTTAAGAACAGATTACACAAACTCCTGTCAGGGATGGTCTAGGTAACACTTAGTACTGCCTCAGTGCAAGGGACTGAACTAGACCTTTTGAGGTCCCTTCCAGTCCTATATTTCTATGATTCTTCAACCTTATGAATAGTACTGTTTCCAATTTGACAGTTTCTAAATCTACAGCAGTAAACACACTTCAACCTTCTGCTTCATAAGGTACTTCTTTGTGCTGGAATATTACCTCAGGTAGATAATATTCTCAACTGCTTATTCCCACTGGATTTGTTTTCATCTACATTTTTAGATCTTATTAATGTTCATAATCATAAAATATTTATGGTAATATAGAGATGTGCTGGGATCCATGAAGGTCAGAGTCTCATTCAATTTGGCAGCCTTTATTAATTATTAATTAATTATTATTTTTATTATTAATCTAGCTGTAACTTTTTAAAAAAAATATTTCCCCAGGATAGTTCTGTTCAGAAAAAATTATCATTGCCCTCTCCTCCCCCACAAAGTGGCCTTCCTTTTTACTCAGCTGTAAACTGGGTGGACTTGAAGCATAAACAGGTCAAATGACTTCAGTCACAGAGTAAATTAATCTCTTAAGTAGAATTGTAGTCAAAGAGAAAAATTCACTCCACCAGAATGTGTCATACACATTGGGCCATATCCTCAATTGGTGTAGATCAGTATAGCTCCATTGAAAGCAACAACATTCTCCACTGTGGTGATTAGTGCTATATAAATAGCTGAGGCACAGAGGTATCTTTGTTTCATCTTATTATTGAAATCAACAGAACTATGCTGATCCTTCAGGTCCACACTGGCCTTTCTCCTGTCAAGATGTACATGCTAACCCAGAAATTATAAGCAAAAAATGTATTTAAAACACACACACAAAAGGGGATGCCTGTGATCTTAGCTGAAAAAAGAAGTGTCTGTAATTTCATGCCTCTGTGTGTGTATACAGTTGCACTTGGAAGTTGCTCGTTAGTGCAAGCATGGCAATTGAACATGTAAATGTACAAGTGCAAGAGCTTACAGATCTTGAGATTCCTATATAAAAAAACATAGGTATTGTACATATTGCTTTGACCAGATGTTAGTTGTGAATAATGTTGATACTACTGGACTGCAAACTGTGCTACACTAATTGCATTAACTCTGGGTGAAATTTAAAGTTCTCAGTACCTGGAGCAACTGGTGTTAAGGGCTGTTACAAGGCTTTCTGAAATACTTAAAACCTTCACAAAGGCAGCAAGCGGCTTAGACCCACTGAAAGGCTGCAAAGGTGTGACTGTCCATCGTCTACATGCTAGAGAAATGCTTCCTGATGGCCATTCTGGGAGTAGGAAATGGGACCCCTGCAGATGGGGAATGCTATCCCCAAAAGGAACAGTACACCCATCAGCTTGTTTGATTCAAATGAGGATTCACAGTTTGCTTCATATCACAGCACTGAGATATATTGATAATAAATAAAAAAGAAACAAGAATATGTTTACCGACAAAGAACCATAAATTCAAAGATTCAAATGAGTAGTGATTAAGAATATTAGACACAGAATGGTTACACACAAGACAAAGCACAAGATCCAATCCAAGGCTCACACTTATTAATGATTATCTTTCTTACTTAATAAAGTAGATTTTCTTCCAAGGATTCAGTCTTTGACAGAACCATGATCCGAGCTTTCAGTCAAAACCAGTATCCTAGTTTTCATAAATACCCAGTCTCCTTCAAGTGCACATCCTCATTCAATGAACATCCAAATGCACTTAAGTGTGGCTATAGATACTGAATATTCTCTCTCTCTCTCTCTCTCTCTCCTCTGTCTCTGCAGACAGAGTGAATTTTATCTTTCTGAACAAAGGCATGCTTCTCCTTAATTTTTCAATTTGGTATTTTAGGTCCTGATCTTGCAAACATTTACTCCTATGAGTAACTTTATACACATAAGCAATCCCCTATTGAATGGAGTCAAGCTGCTTAAATGCATGGAGTAATTTTATTTTTTACAAATTGTTAGCAGTACTGATGTCTCATACAGTAATTTGTGGTTTAGTGGGAAAGGGGAAGGAAATCTAACAAACCATGGTTCTAGTTCATTGGCAGATGATGATCTAGCCTCTGTTATACATATCTGTATCTTTTCCCTGATGCAGATTGTAGCAATGTGATATAACTTCAGACCTTAGGAAAATCCAACTAGTACAAAACGCTGCAGCACATCTCCTCAGTAACATGGGGTACTGCAAGCACATCAAACCTGTCCTCAGCTCTCTGCACTGGCTTCTCAGAGATTCAAATTCAGGGTCTTTTTGCTTATCGTCAGGGTACTCAAAGTCTGGGTCCAGGATATCTAAAAGATTGCCTAAAGCTCTGGGATGAGGACTGAGGTCAGCAAGTCCACTCCTCAGGCAAAAGGAAACTTTCTTTCTACCAGAAGGATAAAGCTTGTCCCTGCCAAATTTTGAGTTCATCCTGCAAAGCATGGAAGTACTAAAGCTTCTCAATGAACTGATTGTAAGAGTTGTTAAAATGGGCAAAACAATGTATTTTTTACTAATATCATTCTTTGAAACAGCTGAACAATTTTAGCTGTAGCTTTCAAAAAATTAAAAAATGCCACCTGAGACAGATACCAGTCAGAGAAAATTTAGCCCAAACATTTCAAGTTTGGCAAAGCTAAAAGCAACTGGAAACAGGGCCTTATAATGGAAACTGCTGAGCAACCTTAATTATAGGCAAAGCTACCACCACTGCCTAGAATAGAATACAACACCCCAGCAATTGCTTAATTGTATTTTATTTAATATGTGCAAAAATAATATTTTAAGATGACTTAGATTGAAATCTACAAACATTTGAAAGAATAAAATTTCAAATTTGTATTCCACTTTATTTATGCACCACTGAGTTATACTTCAGGAGTTTCATCTAACACAACACAACAATGAAAGACTGGGGGGATAAATTGTTTCTCTTTGTTAGTTTATTCATTATGTCGGTTCTATTTTGAAAGTTAATTATTAAAGTGAACTATTACTAAGTAGTTAGAGGTCCAATACACACAGCAAATTAACCTCTCACTATCATATATTTTAATCCCTCATACAATATTGTACTGATATGTGGTCATTAAATCAGAAGTGCAAATATTTTAATTAGGGCTGTCAAGTGATTAAAAAAAGCATCGTGATTAATCATGCGATTAAAAAAGTTAATCACGATTAATCACACTGTTAAATAACAATAGAATAGCATCTATTTTAAGTATTTTTGGATGTTTACTACATTTTCAAATATATTAATTTCAATTACAACACAGAATACAAAGTGTACAGTATATTTATATTTATATTTATTACAAATCTTTGCACTGTAAAAAACAAACAAATTGTATTTTTCAGTTCACCTCATACACGTACTGTAGTGTAATCTCTTTGTCATGAAAGTTGAACTTACAAATGTAGAGTTATGTAAAAAAAAACCCTGCATTAAAAAATAAAACAATGTAAAACTTTAGAGCCTACAAGTCCATTCCAGCCTACTTGTTGGTCAGCCAATCACTCAGACAAACAAGGTCAGTTACAATTTTCAGAAGATAACGCTGCCTGCTTCTTGTTTACTACGTCACCTGAAAGTGAGAACAGGTGTTCACATGGCACTGTTGTAGCTAGCATTGCAAGATATTTAGGTGCTAGATGCGCTAAAGATTATTCTGTCCCCTCATGCTTCAACCACCATTCCAGGGGACATGTTTCTATGCTGATGATGGGTTCTACTTGATAATGTTCCAAAGCAGTGCAGACCGACACATGTTCTTTTTCATTATCTGAGTCAGATGCAACCAGCAGAAGGTTGATTTTCTTTTTTGGTGGTTTGGGTTCTGTAGTTTCCTTATCAGAGTGTTGTTCTTTTAAGACTTCTAAAAGAAATGATCCACACCTCGACCCTCTCAGATTTTGGATGGCACTTCAGATTCTTAAACTTTGGGTCGAATGCTGTAGCTATTTTTAGAAATCTCACATTGGTATCTTCTTTGTGTTTGTCAAATCTGCTGTGAAAGTGTTCTTTAAATGAACATGTGTTGGGTCATCATTCGAGACTGCTATAACATGAAATATATGCAGAATGCAGGTAAAACAGATCAGGAGACATACAATTCCCACCCAAGGAGTACAGTCACAAATTTAATTGACACACTATTTTTTTAACGAGCATCATCAGCATGGAAGCATGTCCTTTGGAATGGTGGCCGAAGCATGAAGGGACATACAAATGTTCATTGCAATTGTTCACTTCAACATTTCGTAGTGGATGCTGTACTCACTTGCTTTACTATGCGCATTTCCGGACATAAAAACAGAAAGACACTTTAGCGGTAAAACAATACTTGATGCTCATAGGCAGAGGTGCAACATCCATCTGTGCTGCACCCAAAAGTTTTTACCTAAGGTATTTAAATATCACCAAGTTGTATAGTACCTACACGTGATCACTGTTCAGTAATAAGTTACTGTATTTGAAAAGTTTACTTGGAATTGGCCCAATTATTTTCATGCCGTATGTGGACCTTTCCATCAGCACACTGGGGAAAGAAATGTCCAAGAAAATAAGATTGGAAGAGTGAGAGGAAAATATTAGCATGATATCCACTTGATAGATCCATTGGGCTGAGCAAAATGTGCCACAAAATTAATGGTTTTGCACATTTTTGCCATTGTTCATTTTACTTTTTGCTCCAAAAAACCCTAGTATTGGGGCTAAAAGCAAATTATTTAATTGGTGAAATTTTGGGAATTTTGAAATGCACAAAGTGTTTGTGAAATTTGGTGAAATTCTTATATTTATGTGAAGTTTAAAATGTTTCACTTAACTGTAATCAGTGTTACAAATATATGTAGCATAATACAGCGGATTCAACATTTGAATTTTCAACTGTAATCCTCGAAAGGTTTCTGTATGAAAAGTACACCTTCCTAGCTTTTTAGTCCACATCTTGCCAAGAAGACAAACACAGTGGACTGGGTTTTTACATGCAGGAGCATTATTTATATTAAATAAACTTTTGTTTGGAAGTGGTTTCTTTCTCACACGTGCACACAACTTTTCTTTCGAGCTCACCTTCACCTACCCCTTATCTGACTTTTTCCTTGAATCCTGACACTCAGTCTAACTTTTTCTCCTATATTTTCAAAACCATGTGTGAGTCTCCAGCTGTGTCACTCCCACATAACTCAATACCTAAAACCTTTGGAATTCAATGCAATGTAAGACTTTGTGAAAGCACACTATGTGTATTCTGTAGTGGGTTTAGGTAAAAAATAGATTCCTATGCAGAACTTAGGTCCACATCAAACTGACTTTCCTTTAATGATTGGTCCTTAATTGGTATCTTGGGCTTCTATAAACACCTTGATTAGTCCTTATTGAAGACATGGCAATCAAGGAATTACTCAGGCAGCTTGGCAGGTAGGATAACAGTGCACAGTATTAAGACTGGTTTCAGAGGAACAGCCGTGTTAGTCTGTATTCGCAAAAAGAAAAGGAGTACTTGTGGCACCTTAGAGACTAACCAATTTATTTGAGCATGAGCTTTCGTGAGCTACAGCTCACTTCATCAGATGTTTACCGTGGAAACTGCCATCTGATGAAGTGAGCTGTAGCTCACGAAAGCTCATGCTCAAATAAATTGGTTAGTCTCTAAGGTGCCACAAGTACTCCTTTTCTTTTTAGTATTAAGACTGATAATGACCTTTCATTCTTGAGTAACTGACAAACGTTCCTTTCACAAAACCATAGCTCAGAAACAAAGAGCCACTTAACCTGGGCTAAATAGCATTCAAAATAAAGCATGTAGTATTGGTGCCATCCATCTGACCAGACTGAAATACCAGAAATAAAATTTCTAGGGCTCTCAATTAATCACAGTTAACTCACACAATTAACTCAAAAAATTAATCATGATTAAAAAATGTAATCGTGATTAATCAGTTTTAATTGCACTGTTAAACAACAGAATACCAACTGAAATGTAGTAAATTATTTTGGATGTTTTTCTACATTTTCAATTATATTGATTTCAGTTACAACACAGAATACAAAGTGTACACTGCTCACTTTATATTATAAATTTTATTACAAATATTTGAACTGTAAAAATGATAAACAAAAGAAACAGTATTTTTCAATCATCTCATACAAGTTTTGTAGCGCAATCTCTTTATCGTGAAAGTGCAACTTACAAATGTAGATTGCTTTTGTTACATAACTGCATTCAAAAACAAAACAATGCAAAATTTTAGAGTCTACAAGTCCACTTAGCCCTACTTCTCATTCAGTCAATCGTTAAGGCAAACAAGTTTATGTACATTTTTGGGAGATAATGCTGCCCACTTCTTATTTACAATGTCACCAGAAAGTGAGAACTGGCATTCGCATGGGACTTTTGTAGCCGGCATTGCAAGGTATCTACGTGCCAGATATGCTAAACATTTGTATGCCCCTTTATGCTTCATGCTTCAAACTTATTTCTCTGAGCGATTGGCTGAATAAAAAATAGGACTGAGTGGGCTTGTAGGCTCTAAAGTTTTACACTGTTTTATTTTTGAATGCAGATTTTTTGTACATAATTCTACAATTTGTAAGTTCAACTTGCATAATAAAGAGATTGCATTAGGGTACTTGTATTAGGTGAACTGAAAAATACTATTTCTTTTGTTTTTTACAGTGCAAAAATTTCTTTTTTACACTACAATCAAAAATAAATATAAAGCAGTGTACACTTTGTATTCTGTGTTGTAACTGAAATCAATATATTTGAAAATGTGGAAAACATCCAAAACTATTTAAATAAATTGTATTCCATTATTGTTTAACAGTGTGATTAATCATGATTAGTTTTTTTTAATTGCATGATTAATCATGATGAATTATCTTAATCGCTTGATAACTCTAAAAATTTCCAAGAGATGATGCTGATTTGGGGTGCCTCTATGTTGGGGTGCCCAAACTGAGGCACTGAGAAGAGCTAAGGGTGATCAGACATCCCAATATTATCAGGACCATCCCAATATTAGGGGTTTTATCTTATATATGGAACTATATCCCCCCCACAAAAAAAAGTGTACCGATTTTTCACACTTGATATTTGGTCACCCTAATGGGACCTGCAGATGCTCACCAGAAGCTCTGAAAGTAATTTAAAGCTATAAGTATCTCAAGTTGACACCCAAAATCAGTAGCCACTTTTGAAAATGTAGCTGTAAAGCACATGCAGCCTAGCCTATCAATCCAACTATTCTCATTCAAGGCACTCCAATAGGAAAATAAAGAAATTGGGCATTCAGATGCAGATATCTTTGAACTCAGTTGACTTTCGTGTCAAGCACAGTTCAATAATAAATCTAATCTTCTTTCTCAGACAGAAGAACGTGCAAAACATTTAGGGCTAAATTGTTGCTTTAGGCACAGCTCTGGGAAAAGGGTGGTATAAACTGTGCTAGCCCTGGAGTAACCTTAGTATTGTGACCCAAAGACAGCTCCGTGCAGCACAATTCCTCCCTTACTCCCCTCTTGCTCTGGGGAATTGTTGAGGCGTTAAGTCACTGCTACCCTTAAAGGCTGCAACTTAATGCCTTATCTTGCTGGGCCAGTGAGTGTGGGAGTAGAGCCAAGGTTCTGCCCCACACTGCCTCCTTCCTGGGGGAGCATCTAGAGAGGAGAAGCTGTGCGCCGCACCATCCCCAGACCCAAGATCTCAGTAGGTCTCAGAAAGAAGATAGGTAGACATCATATTTCACTTCCTCACCTGCTAGCCCGAGTAAGACAAGGGCACAATTTAGCTCATCATCAGCAAACAAAGAGTTTTACAACACCTTATTTGTTTAGTTGACTATATTGTAGGTTCAGTGCTTCTTCCTCTTGCAGTAGAACACCAGGCTGCTGTTTTCCTTTGGGGTGTTGACACAATTCTATTGTGAGTTCTTCAGAGCAATATTTTGCAGGTGCCTTGAACCCAATGAGGCATCAGTTGTTTTCAGACATCTAAATGAATTTAATAAAGGGTCCCAGCAAGACTCTGCAGCCATGGTTGACTTGTCACACCTGCATCCCCTCAGGTTACATTTTGTTATTGATCTGTTTATTGCTTCCACTGAGAGAATACTGTCAATCTACCTATGTCAGAATCCAGCCCTCACAGCAGGGAGTGGACACTGTTATTACTATTTAGGTGATAAATGATACTTGTGTTTCATTCAACTTGTTTGTGAAATAGAAAATATACATTTCTGAACTTCTGATATTTAGGGTGAGTGAACAAACTGTCCCTTTTTGTTTCTTGCTGCAGGGAGTAATCAGCTGCACAGGGCTCTAGGCGGAACTGAATTTAGAAAACATTTTTGTTATTAAGATCCTGTTTAATCTACTTGAAATAAACTCAAAACATATAGATTAGAAGCCTGATCCAAAGCCCACTATAGTCAATAGAAGTATTTCCATTGATTTCAGTGGGCTTTTTAGTCACAGCTTAGAAAAGTATGAAGAATCAGACCTGAGATGTCCAGGCTCCTAGTTGTTCTAGTTTCAATCCCTTCTTCCCCTGAAAGATGCACAATTGGCTGTTCCTGGAGGATACTGGGAGCTAGAGGATATAATTATAATTATGTTTTCCCTCAGGGCTCTTTATCCCTTTGATACAGCAACCACTTAGACACATGTTTAATTTTTAATATGTAAATAGGCCCATTGATTTCAAATCTAAGCACATCATTGAGTGATTTTCTGGAAGGAGGCCTCAGTGAAGTCTTTGCTTCAGTAGGGGGAAATTCACCCTTTCCCTCGCAGTGCAGCCTGCTGTGGATACAAGAAGTGTTTTGGATATGTTTGTGGTCTACTGATGGATACAAAAAATTATTTCTTAGGTAGATAAGTTCAGCTAGACCTTGGTGAGAAAGTGAAGAGGTAGGGCTTGTGTGTATTTGACAAGGGCTCTGTCTAATAATTTTAATCTTTCTGTATAACTATATATTTTAGGGTGTCTCCCAATAAATGGAAGAAAAATAAGGAAGAAGTATGGATCAACATTTAACATCACCATTTCTGCATTAACACTTCCTAATTCTTCCTGCTTCTGCACTGTCTTCCTCAGGTGCAGTGGCATTTGTGGCTGTTTGGATCACTGAAAAGTTATTGTCCTCACTCCCCATCCCTCTCCTACAAAAATAAATGGACTTCAAAAACAACTTTAGAGACTGGATTAACTTGGGCAATATAATACATTAAGGCTCAGTTTAATTACATATTTATATAAATCAAAAATGGAAGACTTGAGGCGTGATCATTGAAATCAACACCACAATTCCTATAGGTTTCAGAGTAGCAGCCATGTTAGTCTGTATCCACAAAAAGAAAAGAAGTACTTGTGGCACCTTAGAGACTAACAAATTTATTTGAGCATAAGCTTTCATGAGCTACAGCTCACTTCATTGGATGCATGCAGCAGAAAATTCCTATAGACTTCACTGGTGCAAGAAGTTAGCAATTAAGCCTTTTCTGAGAATAAGGAAGGGATAAATCCTCAACTGGCTTAAATGGCCATAGCTCTTCCCCAAGTTTTCTTCTGTGGATGAATGCATTAATAATTTAGAACAAAAGGTGTCTGAGCTAGGATGAGAATTTAAAAAAACAAAACAGTATCATTATAAAAGGCAATGTGTTGTTCCCTTAAAAGACTGGGTTCATGAGAAAATATAAGGCTTGCAATCATATTCTACAGTTACTGAAAAATTCAACAAAAAATCAACCCTACTTTTTCAAGGGTTGATTCAAGTCCACTGAAATCAATGAAAGTATTTCCATTGATTTCATTGGTTGCTGGATCAATCACCAATTTCTTAAATGCTTCAGAATAGTAGTTAAAACCAGGCCTTCAACTGCCCTGCTTTACTCCATAATAAGCAGAATTTTAAGCTGAGATTTTCAATGCTGCATGAGGGAATTGAACATCCAAATCCACCAAGCAGCTTTGAAAATCTCACTCCTAATTATTATTTTATTGTTTCTTTTGGACAAACAAAGAGAGTTGTGAAGAAAATTTGAAAGGGATCTTCATCAGTCACAGATACAGAAAAAAAAAAAACATATTTCCCAACATTGTGAAGGCAACTTTAACACATAATTTAAAAAGGAGAACAAAGAATGTAGGAGCAGAAATGTCTTCTTTTGGAATTAAACTTCGGTTTCATTTCCCATAAAGCTCTGTGTTGCGAATGATAAAGAGAATAAATTAATATTTTTTATAAGAGAATGCCAAAATGTTACTTCCAGAACAATTAAGAAATAAAAAGAACTTGACAGAGGACAATTTCAACAGTTATGTGAATTAATTATTGAATGATTCTTTAATTCCAGAGTTTGAATCATTCTTTCCTTTTCTTTTTTAACTTGGCTGCTTTTGACATTGCTCAATGAGAAACATATGTCAAAATAACACGTTTTAAACTTTTAGATCTATCTGTTTGCTGAGCTGTCTGGCTCTAATAAATCTTCACTTTACTAATCCAACGTGTCTTGTTTGAGGACTCAGCCTGACAATTTTGTTTCCTCTTTAGTATTCCCCAAAATTTGCTACATAATCAAAAGATTTCCTGATTGATGATGTAACTAAAAAAAATTAAAATAACATGATTTTAAAAACCCTGCGCCAACCAATGATGATAAATAACAAATGACAGTTAAAAAGTTCTGGTTGAATCTGGAAAAGCCCAGTAAAAGTTTTGGTGCCTTTGTAAAATTAATCCAAATTATACAAACCTTTGGATACTGAAAAATTGGGTTTCTCCCAGTTCCAGTCATAGGCAAATATACAGTGAGAATAGCCTCTCTCATGATACTGCGGCACTTCTAGACCCATTCCAGGTTGACACCAGGAATGGAGTAATGCTTCCAAACATTTCACAAATTAAATGCCATGAAGCATTCAGAAAACACAACCCACACACTACAATGGTAGATAGAATGGGGTGAAGTGTACTTATCCTTGGTACTCTTCCCACCTCTTCCTCCCCTCCAGCAGCAACTTCCCCTTCTTCCCCATTCCTGCTCTTTCCTCTCAAATGAGACCCGTCCCATGTCCTTTGGCCTTCCGTGACTGTTCTGGTGCTTATCAAGCACATCCCATCCCATCCCACTGAATGAACTCCTTTCCTGCTTCTCCTCAACAACTTGCTTCTAACACTGGCCAGAAAATGGAAATTCCTTTCCATACAAAATAAATAAACAAAAAAAATCACATTTTTTCGAAGAAAAAAGACTTCCTGCTTTGGAATGATTTTCTTTAAACAGGAAGGGGTATAATGAACAATGTCATTCTGAGAGAGTCAAAACAGAATATTTTGGCTTCCCAACTTCTCACCAGGAAGACTTTCTGCTTCTCCAGCCCCAGAACTGGTGGAGAGGTGGCGAGTCAGGGCACTTTCCTGACAGGAAAACAGCAATTTTGGCACAAAACTGAAATTTCTTGTGGGATTTTGTCAGAAAATCATTCCGACAAAAAACTTTTGACCAGCTCTACTTGCTTCCCCACTTAGCCATATGACCAAATGCAGACAAAGGGCCTGCCTCATCCTCTGGCCCATTATGGCTGCTTAGCACTGGACATGTGACAAAAAGCTGGCTTAAGCAGGCACTGTAAGAGAACCAGCCCCTTCAGGAGTCCCCTCTTATAGCAGTCCAGAAAGCAAAGGGCACATTTGGCCATGCTATTCTCAACACAATCAGTCAGACAGACAGACAATCTGTCCCATTGTCTTTCCAGTCCCCAGACCCAAGTCCTCTGATTCCCAGGCCAAGGGTGGGGACAAGAAGCAATAATGGAAGGACCAAGATTGTGGGGAGGAAGGAGTTCCCAGCAGGGTGAAAGTCACTAATGTCCCAACCTTCTTGGCACAGTGCCTTTGAATGGCTACCTCCATACAAGGATGTTGGCTATTCTCTAGCTGGTAATTAGCCAGTGTCCTGAGGGTTACAAAGATTTGTTTTTAGAAAACTGCAGAGATTTGGGAATTTCATTGAAGGTGCCAGTGGGGGTATCTTATTTATTCCATACCAGCTCATTCATCCCTAATCATTAGAGAATAGCATTTTGCTCACCTTTTATTCTAGAAGCGTATAATACACTCAGTTTCTCCATCCCCTGGTACTCTTTCTGTTCCTGATAAAACATGATAAATGGTCTCTTACCTAACCTTGAAATGCAGAGTGCTTTAAAGCTTACTAAATATCATTATTCCTGAGATAGAAAAAAAGGGGAATGTGCACATCTGCTTAGAAAAACAATCTATAGCATCTACCAGACTTGTTTCTGCCATATCTTGACTAGTTTACCTTATATTACTTCAAATATTGACTGGGCTATTGTCTTAGGTAGTTCTTAAGTAGATAAGACAACAACCAAATGAAGAATCAATAATAAACATCACACAATAATTTTACATTCAATATAACTATTATACCCAATATGAAATCTATGGGTTATATGGCACTATTAAAATATCAAATATTCTGACATATTCTTATTTTTTTCCCCACAAAAGGACAGGAAGAAAGACAAATCCTAATATTTTTGACACAGACCTACTGTAGTTTGCAAGCTGAAGGGGCCAGTGTCAAAAAAGAGGGTGGATTTAGGCTGTTGTTGTTGTTGTTGGGGGTTTAGATTCACTAGTTTCATTCAAAAGATTTTTATAGAATAAATACAAATATGAACTTTTCCAGTAGCACTGGAACTGCTGTTCTACTTCCTGCCCTACTTCCCTCATATTTAGACAGGATTTTTGAAGACAGTTACATTTAGTTTGGGGTTAATGGTCACATGAAAAACTGTGCACAGTGCTTCTCATATAGACACACTAAAAAGGAATCTGGGACACGCCTGCCCTAATATTATCAGCATCAAGTCTACAAATTGCTTTCTTCTTCCATGCACTTCCACCTGTATAGGATGTTTGTTTCTGTACAGAGAAGAACCACCTTAATAGTATTAATTTTGGCTCTTATATAGGATATTTCATCCATAGCTCTCACAATGCATTACAATAACAGTACCTACTTTACACATGGGGTTCTGATACAAAAAGAGCTGAAGCGACTTACCCAAGGTCACACTGTAGGTCAGTGGCAGAGGGCCAAGCATCGTATGGTCTGGAACACACTGCCTCCATAAGTATAGACTACTCCCTATGAACATTTTGTTGAGGCTATCCACCTCAAAGCAGGGGAGGAGGCAAGGAGAAGAGCACCAGTGGTCCCACCTACATCCCTTACTCTGGGAAGCAGAGCTGTACCCTCTTAAAGATGTGACACAGTCTCTATATTCCTCAGAAGCTCCAAGAATCATTGATCCTTCAGGAATTTCCTCTGGGATGGTGTGTAGAGACATGGTCTTCAACATGGGATCAAGGAACAATCTCTCCATCTCTTCCAATAGATCAGGTGTCTTGCCCTTCTCCTGCAGTTTTTCCAAAATTCACAGGTGTGAATTTTTATGCCAAAGTATTTTTGTGAGTTATTAAATGATACTAAATCATTAACAATTTCAGTGCCCTGAAACACTACAGAAATCTGGAATTTCAGGGATGTGATATAATGCAAAATGAACTGGCAGAAAACAATATCCAAAAATGTTTATAAAGTATTTCCATCAGTTTCATCTGACTCTATCTACTGCTAATAAATGATAATGTATCTGTATATTACTTCACATTTCTGATACAATAGTAGGGCAATTATTTTAGCTGATAGTCATGTTTCACTGTAAGAGAACTGTTAAAAACTGCTTCCCTAAAGAGGTAGAATTGAGTGATACTCACTAAAGTATGATGACCAGCAATGCTATTTTCATCTGGAATCCCCATATTGAATTCTGCTGTTTCAAATCCAGTATATACCTGCTACTTGGTTATGGAATCATGGCAACACCTAGATCACTGTTGTAGGTAAAGGCAGGAGCAGCAGGCAAGAATAGGGAAGGCTGGACCTTCAGACATTTCTAACATAGTTCAAGAAGCTATTCAAGCAAAGGTGGAATAAAGAAGCTCACTGCTGGGAGTAACTATGTTGGGAAAGGCAATTATAGGTATGGGAAAGACTATTTGATGTGAGAAAGGGAACTGTATTGGATTGGGAATACCTGTCTTTCGGAAAGGAACTGACATAAGTAACTAGGGCTGGGTGAGTGAATGAGAGAGAAAGGCAATTTTATCAAGACTTATTTTTAAAATCTACACCAATCCTCATCAGAACTTCAAGTTTTGGATCTGCTCCACAAGGAAGTTGGTTTGGTCTATTTATTTATTTCTATTTCTATTTATTACTTTTATTTCTATTATTTCTATTTATTTGGTTTGGTCTATTTATTTATTTCTAAACCACCATGCTCTCAAGTATGTCTCAGAAAAATTAGTGGAGGTAACATAATATATTGTGATAACTCGCATATCTATTTCTCTACTTTGCATCTCACAGTTAGGGATTTCACACAGCATATTTTAAAAATATTTTTGTCATCTGTGATCCATTAAGTCTTCTGTCTTCAGCAGACTAATGAGAGTTTTTGAAAAATATTCCAGTTACCAGCTACATGCAGAAGTATAGACAGCAAGGTACACTTGTTCGTATATCATCTGCTATTTGGATTAGGCAGAAAAACAGGAAGAATTTACTAAACCATCATGGTACCAAAGCCCAGACTGTAACATTTACTAAGATATACTCACGTAACGAAGCGGCCTCCGGCAGGACACTACCAAAAGTATCAATTCAGGACAAATTGCTTAGAACAGGGCAGTCATAGCCCAAGGCTGGGGGTCCTTTGCACACCAAACCAGCCAAACAGAGAGGATTTCGGTTTTACCCCACTAGCTAACCAGAAGTCATAGAAGCAATTCCCTCAGACACTCCCGTTTCCCAGTATCACCACCACCACCTTATGAGGATGAATGGTTATGAAAACCAATACCCCAGTAAAAGAAAAAAGGTTCTCCAGATCCCAAAGGACCAAGCCCCAGACTCAGGTCAATATACCAGTCAGATCTTACCCACAAATCACGCTGTTGCCAATCCTTTAGAATCTAAAATCTAAAGGTTTATTCATAAAAAGAAAGAAATATAGATGAGAGCTAGATTTGGTTGAATGGAATCAGTTACATACAGTAATGGCAAAGTTCTTGGTTGAGGCTTGTAGCAGTGATGGAATAAACTGCAGACTCAAATCAAGTCTCTGGAGTACACCCACAGCTTGGATGGGTCATTCAGTCCTTTGTTCAGAGCTTCAGTTTGAGGCAAAGTTCCTCCAGAGGTAAGAAGCAGGATTGAAGACAAAATGGAGATGATGCAGCTGCCTTTTATAGTCCTTTTGCCATGTGGCTTGTGCTTCCTTTGTTCCAAACACAAGCTACCCAGCACATGGCATGGAAAAACCTTAGAGTCCATAGGCATGTCCCTGCATGCCTCGCTGAGTCACAAGGTGTACCTGCCTTCTCTCAATGGGTCAGTTGTATAGCTGATGGTCCTTAATGGGCCATCAAGCAGGCTAGGCAGTGCTGATGCTAAACTGTCTGGGGTGTCAGGGGAATGAACCAAGCCCAAATACTGACCTCAATGCCATGTAATAAGCCAGTATCGCTTCTCCTTCTAATCATATATTGGGTTGCCTATAAGGCTCCTTTGTGGGGAAGAAATAAGAGCTGAATTAATCACAAACTATTTGACACTGATTATATGGAAGCAAGTTATTTTTATGTTTCTCAAATTATTTTGGAGGTTTTTGGGGTCTCTAGATAACTGCTGCAGAGTTGACCAAGGCACAACCCAGTACAGTAATTTAATCAGCAGCAGAGTTTTAGATACACTCACCCAGTTCCACTAGATGCTAGAGTCACAGTTGCAAAGGTTCGGTTTTAAAGATGCACAGCCAGTACTGACAAAAGCAGAACCCCTATGATCCCTGCTGGCAGGAAGAAGCACATGCTCAAAGGACTTTTGAGTCTATTGGCTTGGTTCATAGCAATAGTTTTCAAGAGAAAACCTGATGGATGGACCTAGACTTTGATGCCTGGTTTATATCCCAAGTTATCTCATTAATTATTTTGTTCTTGATTCTCTTTATGGAGTATCAAGTGCCAGCTTGGACCTAAATGCAATTCAGATCTACTGCTTCACTATATTATTCAATGGTCTAATTATATTATCTACTATCTAATTATATTTTCAATCAGTCACTAAGTCTGGCACCTTGTCAAGTCTTATTTATTTTTAACGTTTTTATACTTTTGGTTGCAGAGCTCCTCAGTTTTGGAATTAATTCACTTAAAAAGTTTGGCTGGCTGGTTCCAGGTCTCTGTTTAAAAGCAACACTGCCATTTTACTTGTTCTCCGTAGGTTATGCTGATTAGATTGTTTGATTTCTTTGCAGGCCTCTCTGGTCCACTAAATATTTAAGTATTTCATACAAGGTAAAGCAGATTCAACAGGAGAGACAGCGAGGCCCACTCCAGAATAACATATTGCTCAGGGATGAGAACACTCATCAGGGAATTCAAGTCCCTGCTCCAAATCAGGTAGAGGGGTAATTTGAACCTGTGTCATCCAACATTCTGGGTGAGTGTTCTAACCACTGGTACATTGAGTATAAGGAGGCCATCACCTCCTGTGACTAAGCCTGGAAGAGGTTTCATACTTGTTAATCCAGAGAAGCTAGTGGCCTCCTCCTGGCCCAGAGTTAGGCACCTCCCTCCCTGTGAGGGGGGTAGAGGGTTTAGGCCACACCCCTCTGCTCAGCAGTTCATGCTGGCTAGCTCAGACAGCGCCTCACTCAGCATGCTTGTTTTTGTGAATCCCATTCCTAGGTGCCTAACTCTCCCCATCCATTGTATAGGAGGCCTAAGGACAGGTAAGTCTACACTTATGGAGGCATGTAGAGTACAGACACTGCACATCCAGCTAGCACAGGTATAAACAGTAATGTCGCTGGTGAGGCATGGTTTAGGCTAGGAGAGTAGAATGCCCTGCATGCTTGAACCTGTATGTACCCTACACAATTCTCTACAACCCAAGCAGTGCCCCCCAGATCTACACTGCTATTTTTAGCAGTGTTGTGTCTTGCTGACTCCCTGCTGCCAGAGACTTTTCCCGCTATCTCCCTCATGCCAGACTATTTCACTGCTTTATGTAGCTACACACCGCAGTGAATGTGGACACAGATTGATGTCTACTGTGTCGTGTAGCTACATAGAAACTACACACCACTGAAAGTGTAGACAAGGTCTTATTCAGGGCTGTGGATTCCACTGGATGGCAAGGCACCTAAACATTAGGCATTGCAATATTGAGGCTCTGTACCCTTTGTGGATCTAGCCCTATGCCTACAGCACAAACACACAAAAACAAGGAGAGAATAAGTTTATCAGTTACAGAGTAATTAGTGAGGAAGCTTCTATTAGCTTCTGTGGCTTTTTTCCCCAAACTTCTTTGCCACTTAAAATAATCTGGAAAACAGTAAATACGTAAAATTATGAAGCAACATGGTTTTACCATATTTCACTCCTGAGACCAGACCTCATTACTCACAAATTGCCTTGGTTTCTTCCATCCAGATGGCATTTATTCGTCTGACATGGGGGTGGATGTATTTCATGCAGATGTCCAAGATGCTTTTAAGACAGAGTGGGTGGAAGAGTCAGACCAAGCAATTGCTGCTTTCTGGCAGGGAGTCACAGCTCAAATGAATGTTCTACATCTGAGTTAATCTTTTCACCTTCACAAAAATATTCTAGTAAAATACTAGTGTTCTCTAAAACACTTATATAAATGAGAAGTCACTATAGAGATCTTACAAAGACTATAGACATTTCTCTGTACATTCTTGGCAGACCCTCACCTGGTGCAAATTGTGTTGCTCCACTGAAGTGAATGGAAGCACTCCAATTTATAGCAGTATAAGGTCTATCCCTAATACATATTTTTTGTTATGAGGGCATATGACTCCCCTCCCCCACCCTAGAACACTACTATGCTATTTAATGTATTAAATTAAAAGAAAGGACTGATGACAGATCTAGATAAGAACACCTCATCCTTACATATATTTGGATCCAAGATTTTGGTTCAACCAATGCTAAAAAGGTAGGAGCTCTCTGAAAATCTGGATTCAGATTTTGGATCTTTGGTAGTGTTCAGATCAGTGATGATGGGGCGTCTGCCCCACACAGGCAGAAGAAGAGCTTAAAAGCAACACCAGGGAGGCTGCACAGAACCGACAAATCAGGAAGGGCTTATTGAGCCCACCAATAGTAGGACGGCTTGCTGGAGCAGCTAATCAGGGCTGGTTAGGGCCATATATAAAGGGCTGCTCAGTAGAGCAGAGTGGTGTCTCTCTCTGGAAGGCAAAGGAGGAGGACTGGCTGCCTGAAGAAGTGCCATAGATGGGCGGGGGCGGGGGCGGGGGCGGGGGCGGGGGCAGGGGCAGGGGCAGGGGCAGGGGCAGGGGCAGGGTAGGGTAGAGTAGGGTGCTATGGTGAACTTCTGGCTGATCACTGCCAGGCTGGGGTCTTGCTACAAGGGCTGAGAAAGTGCTTGGGCTATGGGGTAAGTGGCCCAGGGAAAATAGGCAGTAGGTTGGAGGAAGGCAGTAGGTGGCTGCAGGCTATAGGATCCCTGGGTCGGGACCCAGAGTAGTGAGCAGTCTTGCACCCCACTTGCCCATGAGGAGAGTGGCTGGTATCCAGACTGCAGTTTGCCCCTGAGGTGAGGGACTGGACCTTGGACTTCAGTTGGCTGCTGAGGCAAGTGGCAGGACTAAGGGCTGCTGGTCCCTGGAATAGGGGAGATACTGGAGTTGGGGCACAGTCAGAGGACCGTGTCCAGAAGAGGACACTGCAGTCCAAGGAGCAATGCAGGTCCAAAAAGTGGAGACAGCAGTGACATCAGGTGTGACACCGCTAGCTGAAAGTAGAAGAGCTGGAAGAGCTGAGAGCTAATTCCCAAGATGGCCAGCAGGAGGTGCTGCAGTGCTGAGTTGTGCCCTGTTACAGGATCCATCTCTCTATTAAGCATACAGAAAGAGAAACAGCTTCATCAAAAGTACAAGCATTAGTTATGTCCCAATAAAAAGAGGAGTATATAGAGTGTAACAAAGTATACATGGTGTAATATGGGAAACACTGCTTTTGAAGATGAGTAATCCAGCCGGAGTCTTCATGCTAAGCTATTAAGTTTCCCTAATAACCTTCCCGGATGGTTATAAAAATAGAGAAACACCATGCAGTATTATAAATATTAGGAATTCCAAAATGATGGAAACTTTTAAGAAACAGCAGCAGGGGGGGCAAGCTATGATTCCCTTTATTTTCATTCATCACAACCAACGTTTACTTGAGTTTTTGAAGATTTTTTCCTTAAAAGATAGACTGGGAGACACTATAGGAAAAAGGATGAAGGACCCATAAAAGGTGTAAAATCAGTTCTAGCGCAAAGAGAATCAAGTCCCTAATGTATAGTGTTACAATTATATTAACTACTGGTTATTTTCAATACAGAATGCAATGTGCATTCAATATGAAACATACCACAGGTCAGATATGGTCTGCTTAAAGAAAATAGTTTAAAATGCTAAGAAAAAATGTATATTTTTAATTGTTCCTTGGTGATATTTCAAAGGACAGATATTTTCCATTTGGATTTATTCCACAGAGAGAAAAAACTTGGCAATTGATGGAATGAACATGTTTCCTCTGTGCTAACTTATGCATCATATAAATGTAAAAATGTACCTATAAGTAGCACTTTATCTGGAAATAGATATGGTTAATGTCAGCAGCACATGAACATTAACAACATACATTTCTGCTCAGAAAGTCTAGCCTCAAAGGAATTTTTGTTTAAGATCTATACTTTAGATTAACTATTTAAAAAAAATTGTCATGATTTTCTCTTCTGACTTGACTCACTGAAGGTGTGGAGCAGGGTACCAGGCTCCAGCCACACAGCTTTCTGTCGTAGAAGACCTGTCATAGTCTGTTTTGGCTGTACTGCTCCTTCCACTCTCAGAGCTGGGCCTCAGGACACATTCCTCATGGGCTGCTCTGACTGCCCTTGGGGACTAATAATGTTTGCGTTTTATTAAATCAAAACTAACTGTTTAAATGCTTGTCTGAAGAAGAGGGGGTCTGTGGATGACCTTAGGCAAGTCACTCTGGTTCTTTGTGCCTTCATTTTCCCATCTGTAAAATGAGAATAATGCTGCTGACAAACTTTGTAAAGAGTTTGGCGAACTCTGGAAGAAAATTACTCTATAAAATGTAGGGATTATTAGTAGTATAGAATCATAGGACTGGAAAGGACCTCAAGACGTTGTTTAGTCCAGTCCCCTGCACTCATGGCAGGACTAAGTATTATCTAGACCAACCTGACAGAGGATTATCTAACCAGCTCTTAAAAATCTCCAACAATGGAGATTCCACAACCTCCCTGCACTGTTTATTCCAGTGTTTAACTACTCTGACAGCTAGGAAGATTTTCCTAATGTCCAACCTAAACCTCCCGTGCTACAATTTAAGCCTATTGCTTCTTGTCTTAGCCTCAGAGGTTAAGAAGAACAATTCTTCTCCCTCCTCCTTGTAACAACTTTTTATGTACTTGAAAACTGTTATAATGTCCCCTCTCAGCCTCCTCTGTTCCAGACTAAACAAACCCAATTTCTTCAATCTTCCCTCATAGGTCATGTTTTCTCGACCTTTAATCATTTTTGTTGCTCTTCTCTTGACTTTCTCCAATTTGTCCACATATTTTCTGAAATGTGGTGCCCAGAACTGGGCACAATACTCCAGCTGAGGCCTAATCAGCACAGAGTAGAGCGGAAGAATTACTTCTCGTGTCTTGCTTACAACATTCCTGCTAATACATCCCAGAATGCTGTTCACTTTTTTTGCAACCGTGTTACACTGTTGACTCATATTTAGCTTGTGGTCCACTATGACCCCCAGATCCCTTTCTGCAGTACTCCTTCCCAGGCAGTCATTTCCCATTTTGTATGTGTGCAACTTATTGTTCCTTACTAAATGAAGTACTTTGCATTTGTCCTTATTGCATGTCACCCTATTCACTTTAGTCCATTTCTCCAGTTTGTTGAGATCATTTTGAATTTTAATCCTATCCGCCAAAGCATTTGCAAGCCCTCCCAGCTTGGTATCATCTGGAAACTTTATAAGTATAGTCTCTATGCCATTATCAAAATCATTGATAAAGATATTGAACAGAACCAGACCCAGAACTGATCCCTGCTGGACCCCACTCATTATGTCTTTCCAGCATGACTGTGAACCACTGACAGCTACTCTCTGGGAAAGCTTTTCCAGACAGTTATGCACCCACCTTATAGGTTGTATTTCCCTAGTTTGTTTATGAGAAGGTCATGAGAGACAGTATCAAAACCTTACTAAAGTCAAGATATACCACATCTACCACTTCCCCTCTATCCACACGGCTTGCTACCCTGTCTTGAGTATGAGTATGTCTATAACAGCCTTTTTTCTTTTTTAACCTTAAGTTAAATCAATTGTCAATCAACTCAAGGGTAGTTAATACGTTTGTAAAGACTATTGCGGCTACTCCAAATATTTGTTCCAAACAACAAACTTCGTGCTTTACCCTATGGCTCAGCCTTGTGTGGGGAAGTGTTATGATTCTTTATATAAGCTGACTGCGCCCTGGTCTACACTAGGACTTTAGGTCGAATTTAGCAGCGTTAAATCGATTTAAACCTGCACCCGTCCACACAATGAAGCCCTTTATTTCGACTTAAAGGGCTCTTAAAATCGATTTCCTTACTCCACCCCTGACAAGTGGATTAGCGCTTAAATCGACGTTGCCCGCTCGAATTTGGGGTACTGTGGACACAATTCGATGGTATTGGCCTCCGGGAGCTATCCCAGAGTGCTCCATTCTGACCGCTCTGGACAGCACTCTCAACTCAGATGCACTGGCCAGGTAGACAGGAAAAGAACCACAAACTTTTGAATCTCATTTCCTGTTTGGCCAGCGTGGCAAGCTGCAGGTGACCATGCAGAGCTCATCAGCACAGGTGACCATGATGGAGTCCCAGAATCGCAAAAGAGCTCCAGCATGGACCGAACGGGAGGTACGGGATCTGATCACTGTTTGGGGAGAGGAATCCGTGCTATCAGAACTCCGTTCCAGTTTTCGAAATGCCAAAACCTTTGTGAAAATCTCCCAGGGCATGAAGGACAGAGGCCATAACAGGGACCCGAAGCAGTGCCGCGTGAAACTGAAGGAGCTGAGGCAAGCCTACCAGAAAACCAGAGAGGCGAACAGCCACTCTGGGTCAGAGCCCCAAACATGCCGCTTCTATGATGAGCTGCATGCCATTTTAGGGGGCTCAGCCACCACTACCCCAGCCGTGTTGTTTGACTCCTTCAATGGAGATGGAGGCAATACGGAAGCAGGTTTTGGGGATGAAGAAGATGATGATGAGGAGGAGGTTGTAGATAGCTCACAGCAAGCAAGCGGAGAAACCGGTTTTCCCAACAGCCAGGAACTGTTTCTCACCCTAGACCTGGAGCCAGTACCCCCCGAACCCACCCAAGGCTGCCTCCTGGACCCAGCAGGCGGAGAAGGGACCTCTGGTGAGTGTACCTTTTAAAATACTATACATGGTTTAAAAGCAAGCATGTGAAAGGATTACTTTGCCCTGGCATATTCGGTTCTCCTAGATGTAGTCCTAAAGCCTTTGCAAAAGGTTTCTGGGGAGGGCAGCCTTATTGCGTCCTTCATGGTAGGACACTTTACCACTCCAGGCCAGTAACACGTACTCGGGAATCACTGTAGAACAAAGCATTGCAGTGTATGTTTGCTGGCATTCAAACAACATCCGTTCTTTATCTCTCTGTGTTATCCTCAGGAGAGTGAGATATAATTCATGGTCACCTGGTTGAAATAGAGTGCTTTTCTTCAGGGGACACTCAGAGGAGCCCATTCCTGCTGGGCTGTTTGCCTGTGGCTAAACAGAAATGTTCCCCGCTGTTGGCCACAGGGAGGGGGGAAGGTTGAGGGGGTAGTCACGCGGTGGTAGGAGGCAAAATGCGACCTTGTAACGAAAGCACATGTGCTATGTATGTAATGTTAACAGCAAGGTTTACTCTGAAAGAGTGTAGCCACTGTTTTATAAAATGTGTCTTTTTAAATACCGCTGTCCCTTTTTTTTTCTCCACCAGCTGCATGTGTTTCAATGATCACAGGATCTTCTCCTTCCCAGAGGCTAGTGAAGCTTAGAAAGAAAAAAAAACGCACTCGCGATGAAATGTTCTCCGAGCTCATGCTGTCCTCCCACACTGACAGAGCACAGACGAATGCGTGGAGGCAAATAATGTCAGAGTGCAGGAAAGCACAAAATGACCGGGAGGAGAGGTGGCGGGCTGAAGGGAGTAAGTGGCGGGCTGAAGACAGGGCTGAAGCTCAAATGTGGCGGTAGCGTGATGAGAGGAGGCAGGATTCAATGCTGAGGCTGCTGCAGGACCAAACCAGTATGCTCCAGTGTATGGTTGAGCTGCAGCAAAGGCAGCTGGAGCACAGACTGCCACTGCTGCCCCTCTGTAACCAACCGCCCTCCTCCCCAAGTTCCATAGCCTCCACACCCAGATGCCCAAGAACGCGGTGGGGGGGCCTCCGGCCAACCAGCCACTCCACCACAGAGGATTGCCCAAAAAAAAGAAGGCTGTCATTCAATAAATTTTAAAGTTGTAAACTTTTAAAGTGCTGTGCTTAAAGTGCTGTGTGGCATTTTCCTTCCCTCCTCCACCACCCCTCCTGGGCTACCTTGGTAGTCATCTCCCTATTTGTGTGATGAATGAATAACGAATGCATGAATGTGAAGCAACAATGACTTTATTGCCTCTGCAAGCGGTGATTGAAGGGAGGAGAGGCGGGTGGTTAGCTTACAGGGAAGTAGAGTGAACCAAGGGGCGGGGGGTTTCATCAAGGAGAAACAAACAGAACTTTCACACCGTAGCCTGGCCAGTCATGAAACTGGTTTTCAAAGCTTCTCTGATGCGTACCGTGCCCTCCTGTGCTCTTCTAACCGCCCTGGTGTCTGGCTGCGCGTAACCAGCAGCCAGGCGATTTGCCTCAACCTCCCACCCCGCCATAAACGTCTCCCCCTTACTCTCACAGATATTGTGGAGCACACAGCAAGCAATAATAACAGTGGGAATATTGGTTTCGCTGAGGTCTAAGCGAGTCAGTAAACTGCGCCAGCGCGCCTTTAAACGTCCAAATGCACATTCTACCACCATTCTGCACTTGCTCAGCCTGTAGTTGAACAGCTCCTGACTATTGTCCAGGCTGCCTGTGTACGGCTTCATGAGCCATGGCATTAAGGGGTAGGCTGGGTCCCCAAGGATACATATAGGCATTTCAACATCCCCAACAGTTTTTTTCTGGTCTGGGAATAAAGTCCCTTCCTGCAGCTTTTGAAACAGACCAGAGTTCCTGAAGATGCGAGCATCATGCACCTTTCCCGGCCATCCCACGTTGATGTTGGTGAAACGTCCCTTGTGATCCACCAGAGCTTGCAGCACTATCGAAAAGTACCCCTTGCAGTTTATGTACTCGGCGGTTTGGTGCTCCGGTGCCAAGATAGGGATATGGGTTCCGTCTATGGCCCCACCACAGTTAGGGAATCCCATTGCAGCAAAGCCATCCACTATGACCTGCACATTTCCCAGGGTCACTACCCTTGATATCAGCAGATCTTTGATTGCGTGGGCTACTTGCATCACAGCAGCCCCCACAGTAGATTTGCCCACTCCAAATTGATTCCCAACTGACCGGTAGCTGTCTGGTGTTGCAAGCTTCCACAGGGCTATCGCCACTCGCTTCTCAACTGTGAGGGCTGCTCTCATCTTGGTATTCATGTGCTTCAGGGCAGGGGAAAGCAAGTCACTAAGTTCCATGAAAGTGCCCTTACGCATGCGAAAGTTTCACAGCCACTGGGAATCGTCCCAGACCTGCAACACTATGCGGTCCCACCAGTCTGTGCTTGTTTCCCGAGCCCAGAATCGGCGTTCCACAGCATGAACCTGCCCCATTAGCACCATGATGCATGCATTGTCAGGGCCCATGCTTTCAGAGAAATCTGTGTCCATGTCCTGATCACTCACGTGACCGCGCTGACGTCGCCTCCTCGCCCGGTATCGCGTTGCCAGGTTCTGGTGCTGCATATACTGCTGGATAATGCGTGTGGTGTTTAATGTGCTCCTAATTGCCAAAGTGAGCTGAGCGGCCTCCATGCTTGCCTTGATATGGCGTCCGCACAGAAAAAAGGCGCAGAACGATTGTCTGCCGTTGCTCTGACGGAGGGAGGGGCGACTGACGACACGGCTTACAGGGTTGGCTTCAGGGAGCTAAAATCAACAAAGGGGGTGCCTGTACATCAAGGAGTATTTCAGGCAGGACTGCACGGAGGGTTCCAATAAGAAATGGTGCACCTAAGTTATCGTTCTTATTGGAACAAGGAGGTTAGCCTGGCCTCTGATTTATACATGGCTAGATTTACCTCGCTGCACCTTCTCTGTGAGTGACTGCAGTGTGATCTAGAGGAATGAGTCCCCTAGACAGGGGAGGAGGCAAATGACTACAAAACAAATCTGGTCTATTTCTTGTTCTGACCCACTCCATCTATCTTTTACATCTTTGGCTGGCAGCAGACGGTGCAGAAGGACTGCATGCCATCCACATCTCATGGGTGCTCGGCAGAAGATGGTACAGTACGACTGCTAGCCATCTTCATCTCTTGCCTGCCTGGCATAAGATGGTACAATACGACTGCTAGCAATCCTCATCTCTTGCCTGCCTGGCAGAAGATGGTACAGTACGACTGCTAGCAGTCCGTATCACCTGCCCACTCACCATAAGACGGTTCAATAGGACTGACTGCAGGACTAAAGAGAATGACCTGGTCAAGTCACTCCAAATTTAGTCCCTGCGCCCATGTCTGCCCAGGCGCTCCTGATCGACCTCACAGAGGCGACCAGGAGCACCTCAGACATGATGATGACGGCTACCAGTCGTACTGTACCGTCTGCTGCCACAAGGCAAGGGGTTGCTGCTACTGTGTAGCAATGCCGTACCGCGTCTGCCAGCACCCAGGAGAAATAGGGTGACGGTTACCTGAGCGGGCTCCATGCTTGCCGTGGTATGGCGTCTGCACAGGTAACTCAGGAAAAAAGGCGCGAAATGATTGTCTGCCCTTGCTTTCACGGACGGAGGGAGGGAACGGGGGCCTGATGATATGTACCCAGAACCACCCACGACAATGTTTTAGCCCCATCAGGCATTGGGATCTCAACCCAGAATTCCAATGGGCAGCGGAGACTGCGGGAACTGTGGGATAGCTACCCACAGTGCAACGCTCTGGAAGTCGACTCTAGCCTCGGTACTGTGGAAGCGCTCCGCCGAGTTAATGCATTTAATGCACTTAGAGCATTTTCTGTGGGGACACACACACTCGAATATATAAAACCAATTTCTCAAAAAACGACTTCTATAAATTCGACCTTATTCCTTAGTGTAGACATACCCTGCTTCTGCTTCCACTAAAAGGTCAATATACACAGAATGGAAACACACAACAAGATACATTGAAAAAATACATCCTTTTCTCCTGCCTTATCTGCAACTTGTCCTATTAGATTACATGTTTGTCTGTAAAAGATCTGATACTTTTTTTCCTGGGTGCTATAAATAAAAATGAAAAATAATCCATATAAAAAAAGGTACCTATATCTTAGGCTCTTGCGCCCTTAAGTATTTAAGCACATGCATAATAGTAAGCATGTGAATAATTTCACTGAAATAAATATAGCTACTTATGTGCTTAAACTTATGCATGTGCTTGGGTACTTTTCTGGATCAGAGCCTACATGCCTTTGGTATAACTTAAAATACCTCTACATAAGAAAAATTAAAAGCAGCAGTAACTCCTCACCCCCAAAGTAGTAAACGAGTAGCTGGAAATAGACTTAACCTTATTCTTCACTCAGCAAGCTATTCCCCACAAATATGCTCCCTGTCCTATAGCCTGGAAAATATAACGATCTTGCAGCAGAAAAGCCAAAAAATTGTGGATATTTTGGATTAAGGTGTTCGAGTATTTTTCAAAGCCCATCACAGAAGACTTCTTGCAAAAGTATTTTTATACTAAAATCACTTTTATACCGATGGAGATTCCAGGTCCTGCACCTCTGCTGAACACAGCTGAGACAGTCTTGCAGAGGCAGAGGGACAGTCTACGAAGTGGGCAATTATCAAGCCATTTAGGCCTTTACAGGGCAAACCCAGTACTTTAAATTCACCCCAGAAGTCAAAAGGCAACCAATGCAGGCCATGGAGCATTGGTGTCATGTGTTCTCAGCGAGATACACTACTACAGTAAATTAATATCTACTTTTTAACACAGTGTTTTACAAAGTCTGGAGTGCACCCTCCTTGCCCCGATTGGATGATGCCAAGCATTAGCGAGGGGCAGGTGAGGGCAGCTCATCCAACTGTTCTCCAGAGTTTCAGCTTCCATGTTGGGGGCGGGAAATCTAGCTGTTATCGTTTTCAAGAAAAACTGCAGAAAATGACTTTTGTGTTATCAATGCAGTAGATGTCCACCTCACTCTGCAAAGAACTTGAAATAATAGATCTGAGTCATGAACTGTCCCATCCATGTCAATGAGTGCGAACTCACATGCCAATGGTAATCTATTAAAAGGCAACATAGTTTACTATTTCATTGCTCAAAAGCATGTAAGAAAGGCTGGGAAATATCATATTATCATCACAAGCTCTATAACAGCCTTGTATAGAGGGAGGGAAGGGAGGCTGGGGAAGGGACACAAAGGGCTATCCAAGCAGGCAAATCACATATATAAATTAAGATGTTGAACAGGTGGAAAGGCTGAGGGGAGAGGCATATGATAGGTTTCATTTTCCACATACACATTGCTAAAGCAGACATATAACATTTTAAAGGTGTCAATCCAAAAAGAGTGAGGAGCAATTTCCACAGCTTGACCAAAACAAATCTTCCAACCATTCTCCAGGGAAGAAATAGAAAGGGCAATAAAATAAATGAAAATAGGGAAAGCTTTCAGCTTTGACAATGTATAACCAGAACTACTACAACATCTTGGGAAGAAAAGCCAACAGTGGTTGTCCATCTTCATGTCTCACATCATGATACCCAAGATATGGCAAGAACTATGGTGATTGCCTTACCAAAGCCAGGTAAAGACTGTAAGCCTTGCTGAAGCCATAGGCATAGCTAAAAGTATTGACTGAAGTAAGGCTGTGATCCAAAGTAGGCCTTGTCAGAATAGTAATACTAAGTATCTGCCAACCAAGTAAGCACATTCCTGACCTGAGAAGATGGTACAAGAACAGAGTTCTCAAGTAACTATGTAAACAAATTCCTAAGATGGTACAGGAACACAAAAACCCCTTGTAAAGATAAGGATGGTTGACAGGAAAATTGACAGGAAAATGTCAAACTACAAGATATAAGGGTGGTAACAATATACAGAATCGGCAAAGAATCCTGTGGCACCTTATAAATTTATCATAAAACTTATGATCCAATACGTCTGTTAGTCTATATTGTGCCACAGGACTCTTTGCTGCTTTTACAGATGCAGACTAACACGGGTACCCTTCTGATAATATACACAATGTAATACGTAACTCGATTGTATCAATGTATGAAATGAAAGTAGAAGGAAGGGTATCTTTGTATTGGCCTAGGAGACAACATTATGTTGATTGAGCCAATAACTTGTCACTGGCATACATGTGTTACTGAATCTGTACCTTGGCATGCATGGCCCTAGCACAGTGCTTTGATGACAATAAACCTGACTGAGCCTTCACCACCCAACCAAGCCTGTGGTCTTTTGTTATAAGTCTATCAAGATCCGCTGAATCAACAAGCTGCACTCTCTGCTGGTGCAGAATCCACAGGAGCTCAGGAACAGCAGCACCAGGAGCACTAGAATCATAGAACATCAGGGTTGGAAGGGACCTCAGGAGGTCATCTAGTCCAACCCCCTGCTCAAAGCAGGACCAATCCCCAGTTTTTGCCCTAGATCCCAAAAGGCCCCCTCAAGGATTCAATGCACAACCTTGGGTTTAGCAGGCCAATGCTCAAACCACTGAGCTATCCCTCCCTTCCCCCACTAGCAAAAAAGGACCCTCTTTAGCAGCCAGCTAATATCACTGTTGAATTGAAACTATAAACTCTAGGAGCAGATGATCCAACTGAGAATTATACCCATGACAGAACAACTGTTCAGTGATGATCAGGCAGGTTTATGACCAAACAGAAGGACCTGTGACCCAAGTATTAGCACTTACTACCTATATTGAGTAGTTTGGGGCTTACTCTCTGGGATAAATATTGTGCCCAGTTTGGTTCAACTCTGCCCACGTTACAATAGTAGACATGCAGCTTAATCATACCATAAGAATCACATTAAAGCCAAAAAAAAATGTTACAGTACCAGTCCTAGCCAATATTCCTCCTCTAAACATCCAGTGTCAGAATGAAGCCAATAAACCAATCACTAAGATACAACAAATGCCATACTTGCCACCACGCACTTCACAGCAGAAATCTTACCTCAATAGTGCTGCATGTGTTCCACCCAGATCAGTGGTGGGCAACCTGCGGCCCATTAGGGTAATCTACTGGTGGGCTGCCAGTTTGTTTACATTTGCACGGCCATCTGCAACTCCCAGTGGCGTGGTTCTCTGTTTTTGGCCAATAGGAGCTGCAGGACCAGTGCGGGCTGCAGGGACATGCTGGCTGCCGCTTCCCACAACTCCCATTGGCCGGGAACAGCGAACTGCAGCCCCTGGGAGCTGCGGGCAGCTGTGTAAATGTAAGCAAACTGTCTGGAGGCCCACCAGCAGATTATCCTGATAGGTCACAGGTTACTCACCACTGATCCAGATGATATCATCATAAGCTCACTGTGGTGGACAGAATGGGAGAGAACTTCTACTAATATCAGGGACTCCCATATCATCATCAGGCTGGATGAATGGCTCCCTGGCTTTGGGCTTCCATGCTGACTGTGGAGGTTCAGGTGCGGCGTGGATCACTGCCCCAAGACTATGCCTAGGGCATCCAAGACTGTTCATTGTGCATCTGTGGGGCTGTGGAGGGTGCTGCACATGTGATGGATGGTGGTTGTTTTTTCTGTTGGGCTTCCGAGAGGTCTTCCTAAGCTGAACACTGTTGATTCAGAGGCCACTGACGGGTTTATGACCATTTAACATTTTCCCCCTTGTTTTTTAAATCTGAGGAATTCAAAAGTTTGGAAAACACTGCCTGTCATTCATAAGGAGTTGCTAAAGGAGTGTGTGTACACTCACGTGCCTTTGTCTCAGAATTAGTTGTTGAAGTGTGGTTAAATGATTTCACTGTGAATGAGAGCCACTGAAGTTTGACTAGTAAAATAGGGTATGCTTTGAGTAGAAGAAAATTCACTATATGATTCAAATTGTCAACTGGTCAAATATGTCTGATTGATCCATTTGAGTAGGACCAGTCACATGAGGAAGAATTGCAAGACTAAGTCTTTAATTATTTTTGTAAAATTTATATTTTGAATAACATTTTTACAAACTCATAGCCAATGGTGACTTACTGGAAAGTTTATTGAGACATTTCATATATAATAGTGTTGATAAATGCAAAGAAATGCACGTTGGAGAACATAATCTCAACTGTATGTACAAAAGGATGGGGTCTAAATTAGCGGTTACCACTCAAGAAAGATCTTGGCATCATTGTGGATAGCTCTCTGAAAACATCCACTCAGTGTGAAGAAGCAGTCAAAAAAGCTGACTCAACCATTAGGAAATGGATAGATAAGACAGTAAAATCATAATGCCACTATATAAATCCATGGTATGCCTGTGCACAATTCTGGTTGCCCCAAAAAAGATATATTAGAATTGGAAAATGTATAGAGAAGGGCAAGAAAAATGATTAAGGGAATAGAACAGCTTTCATCTGAGGAAAGATTTAAAAGACTAAGACTTTTCAATTTGTAAAAGAGATGATTAAGAGGTCTTTAGTGAAGTCTATCAAGTCATGAATGGTGTGGAGAAAGTGTTACTTACTCCTTCCCATAACACAAGAGCCAGGGGTCTCCCAATGAAACTAACAGGCTGCAGGTTTAAAACAAACAGAAGGAAGTACTTCTTCACACAATACACACAGTCAACCTGTGGAACTTATTGCCAGGGATGATGTGACAGCCAAAATTATAACTGGGTTAAAAAACTATATAAATCCATGGAGCATAGCCAGTAGCCAAGGTGGTCAGGGATGCAACCCCATGCTCTGGGTGTCCTCTGACTGCCAGAAGATGGGAGTAGACAACGCGGGATAGATCACTCGATAGTTGCCCTCTTCTGTTTATTCCTTCTGAAGCACCTGGTATTAGCCATTGTTGGAAAACAGGCTACTAGGCTAGACGGACCATTACTCTGACCCAATTTTGCCATTCTTATGTATAATATTGTAACTGATCAATATTTCCTTACGTGAAACCAGCGGCTCCTCTGAGATTAAGTTTTCTGAGCATTTGTCCTTAACACTTTTTCAAAGCATCCTATGCTGTAAATCAATCAATCAATCAATCAATCACCTTTTTGGCACATCTGATGGCATTGCTCAAAGTTTCTTCTCTTTTTTTTACCTTAAGTGGCTTTATGACACTACAGTAGGATCCGCTCTTTTTACCTTGCTATTTATTTAATCACACCTAGAGTCATTCAAAATGTGTGCAGTGGTTACCATAAAGTCTGAAGCTCTTCAGGTCCATCTTTTGAGACATTAATAATTCATAATTATGTAATAAATAATTAAAGATTCTACTGGAGCATTTGTCATCGTGCCTGGGCCATTTCTTGTATGTGCCTTGTTTGCTGTACACAAATGCTACTGGCAGAACTCCCTCGGAAAACATGTTTCTGCCAGTCAAACACTAGGAGGTGTGTGCTTCCTGCTGACAGAGCCTTATTGCAGATTAAATTCTGCACAGTGCAAAATTGTCTTATGAATATTTCCTAAACTCAGAATCTCTGACAGAGATTGAAAGTTGAATAAGACACACAGGGGTATTAAATGAGCAACAAACATTGAGAGGGAGATTCAGAGGGCAGAAGTTGAGCACCAGTCAAAGTCAGAAAGAAATATACCCCCTTTATATAATATTGAAGTTAGGGACATTATGTAGGTGACTAATTGTCTAATCCTGTGTCTATAATAAAACCTTTTAAACCCATTTTTCAAAAGTGTCCACTAATTTGGGGTGCCCAGCATTTCTGAAAATCAGCACACATAATTCTTGTCGCATTCAGCTGGAGTGATGGGTATTCCCCACTGACAACTTAGGTGTATCAACTCATGCGTTTGAAAACAGACAGTTTTTCTAAATATTGACATTAATATCAAACCATATGGTAAAAGCTATCAGTTTAATATTAGGCACAGAAAAAGGGGTGTTTAGGGCTCAGGAATGCCTTTGGCTTATCACTCTCTCCATATATAACCCTTCCCACCTTTCATTTTTAATGCTGACTCAAAGTGCTTTGAGATCTATGATGAAAAGCTCTAGTTAAGATCTGGGTATTATCATCACCAATATTTAAACGCACCCAAAGTCTACTTTCACATGCCTACAGTTGCTATTAAAGTCAACAGGAGCAGCTCATCCAAGGCCAGAATTTGACCCTACAACTGTACTATAGAAGAGGGGAATCAAACAGCCACTAACCCAGTCATACCTTCCACGCCTCACTGTACAATTAAAATAGACAGTTACACCAGACAACCTACATTATTTTATAGATTTTCAACAGCAGAAGAATATAGCCCAAATCCTTTTTTCTTGCCACTGTTTTTCAGGACTCACTAATACCTTTGCAACATCAAATTGCTTTTAATTTACAGCCAGGCCTGGCACTAGCAGGGAGGAGGGGCAAAGAGGACATTTGCCCCCTCCCTGTCAGACAGTCTTCAAGGGGAGCCAAATTATTGTCAAGCCAAAATATGTACACTATGTTTAGTCTTCATCCTTTATAAATCACAGTAAAATACAGACTCAGTACTCAAATCAAATTTTATTTCTTTAAACTCTTAAAATTCAAGATTTTTTTAGGAGTCTAACTGGACTCTTGACTCATGGAATGATATTTGTTTGTTTTTTTTAAAATAGTGACAGCCAGGGACCCCAAAATAGCTTCTTTTGCCCCTTCCCCACAATAATGGGATCCTAGAGCCACCCATGTTTACACTTTGGAAGCTGCTCTCAGGTTCTCCATCTTCACTGTCAAATTATTTTCTTCAGTCTCAGGTCATCCCAATGGCACATATTTCTTATTATGGCATAAGTCAATAGAACTTCTATTTTTGCAGATGACACTAAACTGGGAGGAGAGGTAGATATGCTGGAGGGTAGGGATAGGATACAGAGGGCCCTAGACAATTTGGAGGATTGGGCCAAAAGAAATCTGATAAGGTTCAACAAGGACAAGTGCAGAGTCCTACACTTAGGACAGAAGAATCCAATGCACCGCTACAGACTAGGGGCCGAATGGCTAGGCAGCAGTTCGGCGGAAAAGGACCTAGGGGTGACAGTGGACGAGAAGCTGGATATGAGTCAGCAGTGTGCCCTTGTTGCCAAGAAGGCCAATGGCATTTTGGGATGTATAAGTAGGGGCATAGCGAGCAGATCGAGGGACGTGATCGTTCCCCTCTATTCAACATTGGTGAGGCCTCATCTGGAGTACTGTGTCCAGTTTTGGGCCCCACACTACAAGAAGGATGTGGATAAATTGGAGAGAGTCCAGCGAAGGGCAACAAAAATGATTAGGGGTCTAGAACACATGACTCATGAGGAGAGGCTGAGGGAGCTGGGATTGTTTAGTCTGCAGAAGAGAAGAATGAGGGGGGATTTGATAGCTGCTTTCAACTACCTGAAAGGGGGTTCCAAAGAGGATGGCTCTAGACTGTTCTCAATGGTATCAGATGACAGAACGAGGAGTAATGGTCTCAAGTTGCAGTGGGGGAGGTTTAGATTGGATATTAGGAAAAACTTTTTCACTAGGAGGGTGGCGAAACACTGGAATGCGTTACCTAGGGAGGTGGTGGAATCTCCTTCCTTAGGAGTTTTTAAGGTCAGGCTTGACAAAGCCCTGGCTGGGATGATTTAATTGGGGATTGGTCCTGCTTTGAGCAGGGGGTTGGACTAGATGACCTCCTGAGGTCCCTTCCAACCCAGATATTCTATGATTCTATGATTCTATGATTTTCACTAGACACGGTGTCATTTTTCCCGCCACTGAACATACTGCCACATGTTTGTTTTTCCCTTTCCCATGTGATAGCCAAAATGTCTAATGGCTGTCCAGTGGAATCTCCAATGTCAGTAGTGGAAGACTGAAAAGTGTGTCCCAGGGGTTGGACCAGAACCTGCAGAGTCAACCCCTACTTTTCCTCTATATGTAAACAATATTTCATATGTCTTCAATGCTTCATCTTTTTTGGGCGGCTTCTTTTTATTTAGAAACATGTCCACAGGAAACTAACCAGCTCCCATAAGGAGGCAGACAAACAGTGGCGCATTGGAAGGCAGGTCCGGAAGGTAAGAAGATTCAAGGTCAGTCAATTCAGCATCTCTTTAGGAGAAGCAATAACACAGAACACTCAGCACATTGTCATCTTGCCCATCATGCCTAGGCTAGAAATTAAATTCTCTGTGAAACTCTCAGATCCTTGATATCGCTGTATGTGTTGGATGTCCTTTTCTTAAATCTTCTTGTGTCAGTTTTTAACAATCCAGGGCATTCTCAGCTCTGTAAGGAAGGTACACTTCTTTACAGAAATGTGGGAATTCAATTACTGTGGGATCTATTCAAAGAACATGCCTTGAAAGCTTTTGCATAAATTCAAGCAGAGTTCAAGATTGCATTTTATTCACTAACATCTGCATATCCAAAATGCTGCATTATCCAACAGGTCAATCAAGCTCGTCTGAACAAACTTGGCAGGGCTGCTTTCCACTTTATTGGCTAAAAGGTAAGATGTTAAACTGATTTCACAATATTACAGGAAGTCTTAGAAACTATTACTAAAAAGTAAGCCTGTATGCAGACTGTGTGAAGTCTCTGGATGATACATCATGATTATTTAACCAATTATATCTCACCACCTTAATTTGTTTACACCCAGCAAAATTAATCATACAGCAGACAGGAACAATCACAGAACCAGACATAGATTATGCAGACAAAGAATAGGGAAATGGGAACTATAATGAAAAACAATACAAAAGTGAGGGTTTCACATCCCAGCTATTGATAAGTGAGTTCTTGCCAGACAGGATGCTATCAAATTAAGTTTCCTATTACATTTTCTAGGCACTTTCCTTTCTCTGGAGGTGATAGGCATTATCAGGACAGGATTGTATTCCTAACAGCCCAATAGCACCTTATTTCAATGTGACTAGTTTGGAATCTGAGGATGTGGCCGTTCGCTTCCCAGCTTATGGCTGCCTCTGCTGCTTAGCCAAAGGCCTTCGCCTAAGAACAGGGCCTCAGACTGTCACAGTAAGAGAAGGACCTTACACCGGCAGACAGTGATTTTGATTCTTTCTTTTATACCTCTATAACTAACCAAGTGATAAGAATACACCTAAATTCTTAGAGTATAGGCCTTTACAGACAGGCCTGAATATCTATATCCTAACACTCTCCATGTAGCCCCAGACCTCTGTAAGAATCTTGGGGTTCATTAAATAACAAACCAGTGAGTGAGAAAGGAATAGAACTTTAATGAAACAAACCAGAGATCTTCTAGAGTGAGCTGCTGCACACAGCCATGTTGTGTTCCTCAAATTTAGTCAGTATCTACATTCACTATAAGCGGCACAGTTGTGTGGCCACACAGCAGCCTATTTAGCACCGCACAAGTGCTCAGGGCTGCAGCGGGGAGAGATGCCTGTCCCCCAGCCCTGGACTTGATGTGGCCTCCAGGGGAGAGGCACCCTCCCCCGGCCCCAATCCAGCCTAGCCCCGGACCGGCCGTGGACAGGGGTGATACGCCTTTCCCCCTCCCCCTGGCCACAGCCCAGCCCTCTTGCGGCCCCAACCGAGCCCTAGTGTAGACCTGCTATGGCTGGGGGAGAAGCGCCTCTCCATGGCCCCAGTCTCAGAGCTACTCTGGCACAGAGAAGCGCCTATCCCACGACTCCAGCCCCGGTGCTGCAGCAACAAGGAAAAGCACCTTTTCCTCTCCCCACAAGCCGAGGTGCTGCTGCAGGGAGAGAAAGCTGGGGGAAGTTCTCTCTCCCCACCACAGCCCCAAGGCAGCCTGCACCCCAAACCCCTCATAGAATCATAGAATCATAGAATCATAGAATATAAGGGTTGGAAGGGACCCCAGAAGGTCATCTAGTCCAACCCCCTGCTCAAAGCAGGACCAATTCCCAGTTAAATCATCCCAGCCAGGGCTTTGTCAAGCCTGACCTTAAAAACCTCTAAGGAAGGAGATTCTACCACCTCCCTAGGTAACGCATTCCAGTGTTTCACCACCCTCTTAGTGAAAAAGTTTTTCCTAATATCCAATCTAAACCTCCCCCACTGCAGCTTGAGACCATTACTCCTCGTTCTGTCATCTGATACCATTGAGAACAGTCTAGAGCCATCCTCTTTGGAACCCCCTTTCAGGTAGTTGAAAACAGCTATCAAATCCCCCCTCATTCTTCTCTTCTGCAGGCTAAACAATCCCAGCTCCCTCAGCCTCTCCTCATAACTCATGTGTTCCAGACCTCTAATCATTTTTGTTGCCCTTCGCTGGACTCTCTCCAATTTATCCACATCCTTCTTGAAGTGTGGGGCCCAAAACTGGACACAGTACTCCAGATGAGACCTCACCAATGTTGAATAGAGGGGAACGATCACGTCCCTCGATCTGCTCGCTATGCCCCTACTTATACATCCCAAAATGCCATTGGCCTTCTTGGCAACAAGGGCACACTGCTGACTCATATCCAGCTTCTCGTCCACTGTCACCCCTAGGTCCTTTTCCGCAGAACTGCTGCCTAGCCATTCGCTCCCTAGTCTGTAGCTGTGCATTGGGTTCTTCCGTCCTAAGTGCAGGACCCTGCACTTATCCTTATTGAACCTCATCAGATTTCTTTTGGCCCAATCCTCCAATTTGTCTAGGTCCTTCTGTATCCTATCCCTCCCCTCCAGCGTATCTACCACTCCTCCCAGTTTAGTATCATCCGCAAATTTGCTGAGAGTGCAATCCACACCATCCTCCAGATCATTTATGAAGATATTGAACAAAACCGGCCCCAGGACCGACCCTTGGGGCACTCCACTTGATACCGGCTGCCAACTAGACATGGAGCCATTGATCACTACCCGTTGAGCCCGACAATCTAGCCAGCTTTCTACCCACCTTGTAGTGCATTCATCCAGCCCATACTTCCTTAACTTGCTGACAAGAATACTGTGGGAGACCGTGTCAAAAGCTTTGCTAAAGTCAAGAAACAATACATCCACTGCTTTCCCTTCATCCACAGAACCAGTAATCTCATCATAGAAGGCGATTAGATTAGTCAGGCATGACCTTCCCTTGGTGAATCCATGCTGGCTGTTCCTGATCACTTTCCTCTCATGCAAGTGCTTCAGGATTGATTCTTTGAGGACCTGCTCCATGATTTTTCCAGGGACTGAAGTGAGGCTGACTGGCCTGTAGTTCCCAGGATCCTCCTTCTTCCCTTTTTTAAAGATTGGCACTACATTAGCCTTTTTCCAGTCATCCGGGACTTCCCCGGTTCGCCACGAGTTTTCAAAGATAATGGCCAATGGCTCTGCAATCACAGCCGCCAGTTCCTTCAGCGCTCTCGGATGCAACTCGTCCGGCCCCATGGACTTGTGCACGTCCAGCTTTTCTAAAAAGTCCCTAACCACCTCTATCTCCACAGAGGGCTGGCCATCTCTTCCCCATTTTGTGATGCTCATCCCCGGCTTCACCCCAGAGCTCACACCCACAGCCATTGCCCTCAACCCCCGACACCCTAACCCTCTGCCCCCACCTTGAGATCCCACCCCCGCCACATGAATTTTGTTATGTGTACCAATATGACACATCACCTCCATATTGGTGCACAACAAAATTCATTCCGCACATGTGTGGAAAAAATTAGCGGGAACACTGATCAGTATTCTATTTAACTTCACCAAAACTTCTGGGCATCATTTCTTTTGACTTTGAACTGATAACCATTCAGATACCACTCGAAAATATTTTCTTCCCAAATATAGAGCAATGAAGAGTCAACTTGTTCAAAAAGGATATCCAATTTCCATATAAGCTCCATTTTCATCTTGTGTTTATCTAATCTATCTATCTATCTATCTATCTACTGTAATCAATGAGAGGAGAAAGAGGTCATGGTAATAACACTTGTTTGGCATTGCCTTTCTTTCTTGAAGGACCCCCGAGAAAGGTGAGATAGTGGTAGTAGCATGTCTGCTGAGGCACATTGTGTTTTCAGTTTTAGTTTACATTCTGAGTTTTTGACTTTTGCATAGAGATGGACCTGAGCCACGAAATTCAGATCTGGACTTCAGGGAAGTCTAAATCTGGGCTTTGTGTTCAACCTCAGGTCTCATCAGAGCCGTTTTGTAGAGCGAAGGAAAACCAACCAAGACTTTAGCAAATCATGAATCTAAAACTCTCTAGAAAGTCAGATGTAGCCCTAAAGGATGACCTTTTTAACGGTGGGGCAAGTTCTAGAAACACAGTATACTCTGAGAACTTGTTAGGTGCCAGTAGTAGAATCAAATCTGAATCCATGAAATTTAAATTCATTAACCTTTTATGTATGCCAGAAAGATTATCAAGCTATATTGTAGACTTTTATTTTACTTTTTTAACTGATGTTTATTTTTATAAACATTTTAAATAAACGTTATGTTTATTTAGTTGTTCTTCTTTGCATTCAAATTAGTAGATCATCAGAAAAAAGTCTCAGAGTAACAGCCGTGTTAGTCTGTATTCGGAAAAAGAAAAGGAGTACTTGTGGCATCTTAGAGACTAACCAATTTATTTGAGCATAAGCTTTCGTGAGCTACAGCTCAGCTTATGCTCAAATAAATTGGTTAGTCTCTAAGGTGCCACAAGTACTCCTTTTCTTTTTGAGAAAAAAGTCTGTGTTTTAAATATATATACAAACACTTGTATTAATAAAGTATATTCACCAAATAGCATTTGACCAGGTTGGTACCTGGTTGAAAAACATACAAAGTACACACCAAATAATTTTTTCAACCTTACATGCTGAAATATACTGAATAATTTATTTGCTGATTACTATTCAACCCATGATTGTTACTTTTCATCTTCTAATTTTCTCAAAATGGGGGTTAATAGTTCCACTGAGAATTTAGACACAGCTTTTTATTCTGCATAGTATTATAAGGCAAATTTAATGCATTAAATATTGTATTATATATTAGCCCTGATCTTGCTGCCACTAAAGTCAATGGGCAAAACTCCCATTGATGTCAATGGAAGCCGGACAAGTCCCACTGTCCTATCACCATGTGGACTTGCACACTAGGACAAAATCAGGTAACTACAAACACTAGCAGATGGGACATTGATGGACTGATTTCAGTAGTTTGGGGGTTTTTGAATCCTTGTTTACAGGAAAGGCAGTGTGAGGCGGCAGTCTAGAAAGGCTTCTTGTTTGTTTTTGGTCAAACAGCAAGAAGCGGCAAAATATAGTAATGAACTCAATTACACTGGCACTGTGTCCTAGCATAATTTCTAGACAAAAGAAGATTTCAAAACCTAACATGATTTTGTTTTGTTTGTGTCATAGCTTCAAGATGAAAGGAATTGTGGCTCTGCCAGCCTTCAAGTGAATGGGGTTTATTTACCTGCAAAGTTAAGAACAAAATTTGATAATTGCATACCAAAAATAAAGCAGTCAATTTAGCTTTGTTCAGTTTTTGATCTTTACCGTGTTGCCAAAAGGAGAAGGTTTTAGCAGAAAAAAAAGAAAAAGTAAAGCAAGACTGGATATCCATCTAGATAGTCTACAATCTAATCATTCTGTGTCCTGAGTGCAAGAAATGATGGAATCATAATGCAAATTTCCTTGCTTTCCATCTCAGGTAATGGTAGAAAAACTTCAGAAGGCAATTGGTATGTATTTGTACACATAACTGAAATTCAGTTCTCTATGCATCTTTAGGCTAACCAAAGCCAACAAAAATAATGTTGTGAGATGGCCTTCTGGTAAGATTTCTGGCACTTCCTGTTTCAAGTTTGGCTGGAAATATGGAGAGAACAGCCTTTGGTACATTACTCAGTTTCCAGTCCCAATTGGACAAAGCAGTGCAGAGACATGAAAAAAAATTATCCAAATTTTAAAACAAAACAAAACAAAACAAAAAAACCCTCAGGGATTCTTACCAGTTTCCAAAAGAGTATGCTCCTAACCTATATGAACCAGCAGTGTCACTCCAAGGTCCTAAACTCCTCCTTTTAGAAAACTAAAATTAAAACTTTAATCATATTTGATATAATTACCACCACAACTAAGTGAATCCTTAAAATAAAACAATTCTCTGAACCAAAATAAAATAAGTAAAAGCAGGCTCAGTGTAGCAGCTTTCCATTTTGTTATTATTTTCAAATTTTTATTGTTTTTGGTGTTTATTACAATTAGGATAAGACAAACTCATCTCATTACCACCCTCCTTGTCTTTCTGGGTACACTTACAAGTACATTGCAGGACATAGTCCTTTTTATTAGTGCCCGTTCTTTATATAATAGTCAGTACCGTATATTATGTACAGACTCTTTGGCTCTGTACAAAAAAAGAAGACACAGCTCCTGATTCCAGGGGTTCAATTTTGAAACACGGGTACATAAGCGGAACACCCAAATATAGTATTTGGGTACTCGGGTCATCATATAGGCACACTAATGCACATTTTGTTTACTGATGTGAGAGTTTGAGCATCCAAATTTACAATTTGCATGTCTTATTTAGCTTCTTGGATTTGAAAATTGGGCCCTAGATCTATTTTAATACTTCTGAATTACCAAGTGATGGAAAACCCTTTTTTCCAGCTCTAAGCCAGACAGAACAAGCGTTTGTTAGAGAGCTGTCAATTAATCACAGTTAATGCATGCAACTAATGCAAAACAAATTAACTAGATTTAAAAAATAGTCATGACTAATCACAGTTTTAATTGGATTGTTAAACAATAAAAGAATACCAATTTAAATTTATTATACGTATACAAACGTATTGGTTTCAGTTACAACACAGAATACAAAGTGTTCAGTGCTCACTTTATATTATGATTTTTTTATTTCAAATATTTGCACTGAATAGCATTTACTAACATGATCACATACTATTTTTTGGACAGGACCATAGCCTCATTCAGTGCATAGGATAGACATGCTGTGGTGATGAATCAGGTTTGTACATTGAAGGCGGCTGTTGTCTGTAGGACTCCTGTCTTACTTTTTGCAGAAGTTGAAAAGTGTCTGGGAATAAGAAAGGGGATTGCGGGAAGAGAAAGGACAGTTTCATGGTCAAGACAGTTAAATACTGCCCAAGAGAAGTAGATTTTATCCCTGCCTCTTTGGTACAGTTTACAAGCATTGGCCTCATAAACCAGTAGTCACAAGTTCAAATCTCACCCGTGCCTGGTTAGCAGTTTCTGGCTGGGCCTGGAGTCTTGTCAGTTGCTTGAGCATCAAACTTTTCACAAGTGGTCACTAATTCTGTGTTCCTCATTTCTTTGGTGCCCAATATGAGACCTTAGGTTCTGATTTGCAGACGTGATGAGGACACACAGCTGCGACTGATATCAATGTGAGCGTTGCACATATAAAATGCTATAGAATGCTAAATACTCTGGAAAACTCAGGTTTAAAGAGTCTGAAAGTAGACACCCAAAATTAGTGGACACTTGACTTGTGTGCCCCAGTTTCCAATTTGTAAAATGGGGATAATATCACCTCCTCACTTCACAGGGGTTATGTGGGAATAAATTCATTAACATTAGTACTCCAGTATTATAATGACTGCCATGGAAAATCCCATAAGGAAATTAATAAGTCTCTCTTGAGAGCAGGGTTTGAATAGTATGCAGTGATGAAGGCATGGGACCATACTCTGAACAATGAGGGCAATGTTACATATTTTGGGGGGTAATAGTACAGACATTTTTAAGCAAAGACCATATTTCCATTCCTGTTAGCATGGCACAGAGCACATGAACTGCTAAACAAAGAGACTGTACTAAAATAAATGGATACACTTAATTTTTTTTTAAAAAAACTGTTGAATAATGGGTGGGTTATAGTTAGCTAAATATGGCAGTACTGAATCTTTAAAATTCTACCTGTTTTGAAAAACGGAAGTAAGAATCTTTTTCACAAGAACCCAGTGACACTGAGTGGAATTCATCCTGTAGGAGGGGAAAGCTTCCTGTAGGACAGGTGAGAATTTAAGACTCCTGGATTGTACATTAAAGGATGGACTGTACTCTGTACATTTGCATGGTAATTTTGTCACACTTAATTTTCTAAGACAAAGTACTTTTACAAATTCTTGAATGTATTGTTGCAAATACAATGGGCATAACATGAAATGGCAGTCTTGCTTTGGTAGGATTGTATATGTGTAATACCGATGCCCCATCAGTATATGAGATTTCATATGTATACATGAGACCTTCGTTCAATCTCCATATTGTTCTCTCTGAAAACCCGGTACTATGGTATGTAACAACCATCTTTTCTTTCGGTACTGATATTCCTATTAGCACTGTAGACTACTAGGTGATGAGCCTGCTGCTTTGTTCTTATCCTTGTCACCATTCTTCAAAGAATCATTCTTGTTCAGTTATAGTATTAAGGTTCTGTGTAGAAGAAACTCTCATTTTCTATTCTGTCAGTTTTCCATGGAAAACTGAGTACCAGCTCATTGTTCCCCCACATACTAGCAGATGGATGACTTGCCCATCTTTCTCTAAGTGACATGAAAATAGTCTCTGCCACACAGTGTGATGTTTTATGCAAATGTATCTCTTTATTATTTTTGTACTCATGCAGATGCTTATTTGCTTGACAATAAATTATTAGAGTCCATTTAGAACTAGAGATGGGTCACATACTTGCTCCAAGACTTCTCTAAACTTGATGTTTCTGGACCATGGGAAGGACACACATTTGACTACTTGTGACATTGGGTAAAATTTTCAAAGTACCTAAATAACTGAGGAGCCTAAGGGTATATCTACACTACGAAATTAGGTCGATTTTATAGAAGTCTATTTTTAGAAATCGATTTTATACAGTCAATTGTGTATGTCCACAGTAAGCGCATTAATTCAGCGAGTGCGTCCTCACTACCGTGGCTAGCATCAACTTACAGAGCAGTGCACTGTGTATAGCTATCCCACAGTTCCCGCAGTCTCCGCCACCCTTTGGAATTTTGGGTTAAGCTCCCAATGCCTGAAGGGGCAAAAACATTGTCGCAGGTAGTTTTGGGTACATGTCGTCAGTTGCCCCTCCATGAAAGCAACAGCAGACAATCGTTTCGCACCTTTTTTCCATGCAGACGCCATACTACGGCAAGCTTTGAGCCCGCTCAGCTCAGCTCACCGTCACTGCGGCTGTTGTGTCCTGGGTCCTGCTGTCAGCAGACGGTGCAGTAGGTCTGCTAACTGTCATCATCTACCGCTTCCGCTGCAACTCTGCTTTCCTGTTCTCCTGCAGATGCCATACCACAGCAAGCATGGAGCCCTCTCAGCTCACTGTCACTGCTGCTGTTGTGAGCATTTTAAACACCTCACGTATTATCCTGGATTATATGCAGAACCGGGCTAAGAGACGCCAGCACAAGGAGGATTTTGATGAGGACAAGGACACAGACATTCCTGAAAGCACGGGCTGTGGCAACTGGGACATCATGGCAGCAATGGGGCTAGTTGATACAGTGGAACACCAATTCTGGGCCAGGCAAACAAGCACAGACTGGTGGGACCGCATAGTGTTGCAAGTATGGGATGATTCACAGTGGCTGCAAAACTTGCATCTGTAAGGCCACTTTCCTGGAACTCTGTGAGTTGCTTTCTCCTGCCCTGAAGCCCAGGAATACCAAGATAAGAGCTGCCCTGACAGTTGAGAAGCAAGTGGCGATAGCCCTGTGGAAGCTTGCAACGCCTGATTGCTATCCGTCAGTCAGGAATCAATTTGGAGTGGGCAAGTCTACTGTGGGGGCTGCTGTGATCCAAATAGCCAAGGCAATCATTGACTTTCTGTCATCAAGGGTAGTGACTCTGGGAAATGTGCAGGTCATAGTGGATGGCTTTGCTGCAGTGGGGTTCCCTAACTGTGGTGGGGCGATAGACGGGATGCATATCCCCATCTTGGCATCGGACCACCTTGCCAACCAGTACATAAACCACAAGGGGTACTTCTCAATGGTGCTGCAAGCACTGGTGGATCACAAGAGACATTTCACCGACATCAATGTGGGACGGCCAGGAAAGGTGCATGACGCTCGCATATTTAGGAAGTCCAGGCTGTTCAAGCAGCTGCAAGAAGGGACTTATTTCCCAGACCAGAAAATTACCATTGGGGATGTTGAAATGCCAATAGTTATCCTTGGGGACCCAGCCTACCCCTTAATGCCATGGCTCATGAAGCCATACACAGGCAGCTTGGACAGTAGTAAGGAGTAGTTCAACTATAGGCTGAGCAAGTGCAGAATAGTGGTAGAATGTGCATTTGGACGTTTAAAAGCTCTCTGGAACTGTTTGCTGACTAGGTCAGACCTCAGCGCAACCAACATTCCCATTGTTATTGCTGCTTGCTGTGTGCTCCATAATATCTGTGAGAGTAAGGGGGAGACGTTTATGGCGGGGTGGAAGATTGAGGAAAATCGCCTGGCGGCCGATTTTGAGCAACCAGACACCAGGGCGATTAGAAGAGCACAGCTAGGTGCGCCGCGCATCAGAGAGGCTTTGAAAACCAGTTTCATGACTGGCTAGGCTATGGTGTGACCGTTGTGTGTGTTTCTCCTTGATGCAAACCCACCCCCCTTTGTTGATTTTAATTCCCTGTAACCAAACCACCCTCCCTCCCCCCTTTGAAATAAATAACTATTGTTTTGAAACCATGCATTCTTTCTTTATTAATTTTTTAAAAAGTGAGATAACTGACAAAGTAGCCCAGGTGAGGTGGGGGACAAGGGAAGGACAAAGCCACATTGCTTTTTGTAGCAACTACAAATCAAACTGTTTGAATGACAGCCTTCTGTTGCTTGGGCCATCCTCTGGAGTGGAGTGGCTGGGTGCCTGGAGCCTCCCCCTCTCGTATTCTTGGGCATCTGGGTGAGGAGGATATAGAACTTGAGGAGGAGGGCAGGCAGTTTTACAATGGATGCAGCAGGGGTCTGTGCTCCTGTTGGCTTTCCTGAAGCTCCACCAGACGCTTCATCATGTCTGTTTGCTCCCCCATTAGCCTCAGCATGGCCTCCTGCCTCTGCTCTTTGAGCTCCTGCTTCTGCTCTTCGCTCTTACTTCATGCTTTCCTGGCCTCTGACACTGAATGCCTCCATGCATTAAGCTGTGCCCTATCAGTGCAGGAGGACTGCATGAGCTAGGAAAACATGCCTTTGCAAGAACGTTTTTTTTCGCCTTCTAATCTACACTAACCTCAGGGATGGAGATGATAGGGGAAGCGTAGAAACATTTGCATCTGGGGGGAGATAAAGAGGGAGAGTAAAATTTAAGATGATACATTTCTGAGAACAAAAGGGAGACACTTTCACAGTGAATCAAGCAATTCACAGCAGACAGCACATGTGCTTTAGGTACAAGGTCGCATTTTGCCTTTTATATTGAGTGCCTGCCGGTATGGTGACTCATCACACATGGCTGGGCAACAGAATTCGGTTTCCAGTCAGCCATGGTAAGGCACAGGGTACGTGGGGTTGGCTTCTTACGAATAACATGTGGGAATAGTTTCAAACTGCAGCACCATCCTTTCCCATAGCAAGCAATGGGTTGGGTTTCACATTTAAAAGGAGGGACTGTGGTTTTCAGATGGATGTGCAGCACACACCTCCCCTCACCCCACCATGTGGTTATTCTCTGGGATGATCCTTTCACCTCGCCCCGCGCCATATGGCTATTCTCCAGGATGATCCCTTTTAGCCAAGCGCAAACAGCCCAGCATGAGCCCAGTAAATCAAACATTAAACACTATTGCTTTTAAACCCTGTACTGTAGTTACAAATGTGCACTCACCAGAGCTGCCTTCTCCAGCTTCAGGGTCAGGGATCCCGCTTTGGGTGGGTATTGGCTCCAGGGTGATGAAAATGTCCTGGCTGCTGGGCAGAATGGATTCACCCCTTGCCTGCTGCGCATCCTCCTCCTCCTCCTCCTCCTCTTCCTCATCCACGAAATCCTCCTCCCTGTTGCGTGAGACTCCCCCCTTGCAGGTGTCCACTGATCTAGGGTCACCCCCTAGAATACCATGCAGCTGATCATAGAAGCGGCATGTATGGGGGTCTGAGCCAGAGTGCCCGTTTGCATCCTTTGTCTTTTGGTAGGCTTGCCTGGGCTCCTTAACTTTCACATGGCACAGCCTGTTGTAGCCTCTCTCCAACGTGCCCTGTGAGATTTTGGCAAATATATTTGCATCTTTTTGATCAGAGTTGGGCCTGCACAGATTCTTCTCCCAATACAGCGATCAGATCCAGTGTCTCCCGTTCGGTCCATGCTGGAGCTCGTTTGCGATTCTGGGACTTCATGGTCATCTGTGCTGCTGAGCTCACCACGCTGACCAAACAGGAAATGAAATTCAAAAGTTCCCGGGGCTTTTCCTGTGTACCTGGCTAGTGCATTGGAGTTCAAAGTGCTGTCTAGGGCGGTCACATTGGAGCACTCCGGGATAGCTCCCGGAGGCCAATACCACCGATTTGCGTCTGCACTACCCCAAATTCGACCCAGCAAGGTTGATTTTAGCGCTACTCCCCTCACCGGGGTGGAGTACAGAAGTCGATTGTAAGAGTCCTTTAAGTCAACGGAACGGGGTTTGTTGTGTGGACGCATTGATTTTAAAATCAACCTAATGCGGCTAAATTTGACCTAACCCCATAGTGTAGACCAGGGCTCGGACTCCTTGATAGTTAATGGAATTTAAGAGCCTAAGTTACAGATCCTCAAAGGTATTTAGGTGTCTAACTCCCATTGAAATCAATGGGAATATGGTGCCTCAATACCTTTGAGGATCTGGATGCTAAATGCCTAATTCACTTTTGTAAATAGGACTTAGGAACCTGAGCCATTTAAACACTTTTTAAAATTGTATCCATGAGTAACTTTACCCCACTGTTAGTCTTTCATTTTCAGTTCCATTCATGAAAGCTGCTACATTATCGCAATACTCCCAAGCACGTCATTGATGTGTAGGGAATAGGAAACCAGCACAGCGTCAGCTCTTGCAGGATAGTTCTGTAGTAGTACTACAAAATGGACATAGATTGGTAGCTGATCTACAGTACCAGTGGGTGCCAGTACAAGTGACTGAGAGGGCACCTTCCTCACTGACATAGCTCATCTCCAGTTAGTACTTTCTAATACAAAAAATATTTGATGCAGGAAGGATGAGCATCCGCTTGACGTAACTTTGCTACATCACTGGCTTCTGAAAGTTGTATTGTACAAATTCTGTACTTCCTAACTGGGAGCGCAAAGGAGCAGGGAGGAGTGAAATGATGTTCCAAATGTATATGTAAATTAAAACTATAGTATCACAGATTACTCTGCTCTCGTTCCTAGGGAGCTGCCTTAGGTAAGAGAGGTCAGTTGAGTGTTTTCTGGTAGTGCAATTGTGAGCTAATGCAGAAAAACTTCCTGTGAATTATTCGAGACAACAGAAAGTTGTAAAGAACATCTCTTGAATGATATAAAAGAAATTCCTCTTGCAACAGTATGCAGAAATTAAACTGCTGGTTCAACCTACTTATGAGTACCTACTGCAATGGCTGCTCTCTAGTGAAAATGTTGCAAATCATATACAAATTAGTATGAATATTTATCAAATATTTTAATTAAAATTATCAAGCTGTTAAATTATGTTTCAAAAAAATCAGGAGACAACAACCATGAAGCAGAAACAGTGTAGCAGAACAAAACCTCAGCTGGAACTCCCATCAGCAGCCAAGGAAGAAATATATTGTGCGAGCATCCCAAAGCCTTAATTCAATAATACTCAAAGCCTGAAATTCCCAAAGGCTTCATGTTGCCTGAAAACAGAATTCATTAATGCTCAAGCTCAAAAATCAATACAAGAAACCCATTCAACCAAAAAACATATACCATAAGTCAAATTATCATCACTATGGATTATGATTTTCATTTTTCCCCTTCTTTTATGAAACACAAATTAGCCATTTTATGGCAAATACCATTTGTTGTTTGTACAGCTGACTATTATATTTGAAATGATAACACAAAAAATGGATTAAAAAATCACAACCAACCAGGGGGAAAACCAAAACACATTGGGTCCAATCCCAATCTTGCAAAATGTTAAACACTTCCTGACAGTGAATGGTTTTTGTAGGACAGGACCCTGCTGGCTGTGCTTGACAATTTGTTATCTTATTCACTTCAGAGAAGGGATATTCTAAACATTTATTTCTGCTTGTGTTATATCATAATATTAATGGAGCATGCATCTCGTCATTAAAAAAACAGGGAGGAAAAAAAATGTTGCCATTTGAAGGAAGGGTGAAATCACATAAAAATTGATTGAAAAAGGAGAGACTCAGGATTAATGGAGTACCTTCCTGTATCTTACAATGCACTTCACTGGAGGAAAACCTCCATAACCGCAGTGGCCATTTATACGCTGGTAATGCTTTTGGTTAAGATTCTGTCTGCTATGGTCCTGTAAATTTAAATATGGTCCTTGCTAGCGAGACACTGACATAGTTCCCCTCAGATAAAATGTGTTGCAAACATACTCTAGACGAGAGGGGGCTTAAGCTGGAATTTTCAAATTTGAGTGCCTAAACTTAGGCATGTCTATACCTGCCTGTCTAACTTTAGGCACTCAAGTTTGAAATTATTAACCTAGTCCATAGCATAGTTTATAACACAGTTTTATCGTACTGTTCCACCGTGCTAACGATGGCCAAGGAAACCATAGAACTGATTCTGCAAAGTGGTTAAGTGAGTGATTTCAGTGGTGCTTGTGGATCCTCTGAGCTTCTCGGGATCAGGCTGCATGTCATAATCTTGCTAATAAGAACAACATTAAGGTATGCTTTTGTCGTAAGGTGAAAATTCAAATTCCTTGCTCTGTGTAGACTTTTCACAGTTCAAATCAGTATAGATAGAACCAAAATCTTCTCTGATCTTTCCTAATCAGTTATGGCTTCTGCACCTACAATGATCTTTAAAGCCACAAGGTGAGCAAATAGCTAGACATTTATCTACCAATATTTATGCCCTCACTTTATTTCAGAGATAATATTCTGGTGCAATCATCAAAGACCAAAGTTATCTGTATGAAACAGGCTCAAAATGAGAAACTGAATCACAACTAAATTACTCCTTTAGAGTTTAATTTCATTTGCTTTTTAATTGTTAAAGCATAGCTGACCATACTATCACTTATTTTCTTTTCCACTGAAGATAAACAGAGTTCAGGAGTCACTGACTGGATTCAGAGATTCTTTAAATCTGTGCCTATGACAAGACCCAACATTTTTATTTTGCTTCCTTCCTCCTCAAAGTCTTTAAAAGTTTTCATTTTGCAGTTATTGCCTTTTATATTATAGTCCAGGCAAAACATTTTAGGCACTTGATTTTCTTGCTGGTTTTGCCATCACCACAAATATCAAAACTGACTTGTAAGCGCTGAGATGTTCCAGTGACTAGGCAGCCAATATCACAGGACAAAGTTTACTCTCTTCCACAGAAGTTAATATATATGGACTCGGCCTGACACCCTAAAGGGCTGCAGCTTTAGGACTGCCCTTCTGTTATGTGTATACTCTGTGCATTTTCAATAGGGCTCTGAGTCAACTGTCTCCTTCCTTTCTACAAGTTTAAGATTACTCTGAAGATTTGGACAGAGAAATCTGTGCAGTATAAGAACAAGCAGAGTACGAATGACTTCAAGGCAAATTTTCATTTTAGCCAAGAACATGAATTTGATATTCCTTAAACAAAAAATGCTTGAATTGCTTTTATTCGATTCAAGGCAGGGTTTGTTTCTTTGTTTTTTGGTTGCAGTTACATGCTACATTATCTTGTACAGTACGTTCAGAGCAAAAGAGAAGATGCTTTATCCAAAGCAGGCTAACGCAATCTGTAGCAATTTTGCTAAATTGACAATATCACATCTGGTTTGCCAATAATATCTTGAATTTAAATAAAATAACCCTCTCGCTCCCACAGAGCGCTTTCCATTCGTTGTTCTCAATGCACTTGAAGAAGAAAGTCAGTATCATGATCTCCATTTTGCAGGTGAGGAGGTGAAATGACTTGCCGAAACCCAACCCGGAAACCGACGGGAGAGCCAGGACACAACCCAGGCCTCTGGACTCTTACTCCAGGGCACTCCCCACTAGACCACACGACCAGCTGTGTTTACTCACCTTTCATAGGTCCTGAGGCAGCAAAGCATTTTATAACCATATATCTTTAAAAAACACCCAAGTGGTCCCACTGAAGTCAACAGGATTATTCATGTGTTGCAAATTTAAAACATGTGCTCAAGTGCCTTGCTGGATTGGGGCCTTAGTGTAGAAAGAAGTGTATCATTTACATTATTTATTTGTATTGTAAATCTACAATGAGAACATTTTGCTAAAACCTGAAAATAGCCCAATTTAGCAGGATGCTACTAGAACTAATAGAAATATACTAGGGAATTAGTTTCATTAGCATCAATTTTCTTTCCCTTCACACTTAACTTCATTTTGAGGCCTACTTCATAATAGCCATGTAATACTTTACAGGGAAGAGGTAATACTGGTTATCTGGCCAAAGCAGTCTTGTGGAATTTAAAGCTGGGAGTAATTGCAGTGGGCGAAACTTATAGAAATTATTTTTTTCTTCCCTCTAAGAAAATGTTTCAGTTGAAAGCTGAGGTGAACAATTATATTCATACATATTAAAGAGTCTACGCAAACTCAGAATCACACATCCCTGCTTAAATGTAGAGATACCCACAAACACCTCACAACCTCACCTACTGCCCACCCCCAGGGACGTGGGCTGGTGAGAGGAAGGTGAAAAAGCCACACCCCATACCAAACAGATTGACAGCAGGGGAAAAATCCCTTCCCAAATTTAGAGACAATCTGTATGATGCCCACAGCAAAGTCTAGAAACCCAGCCCTATCCTAACCCCAAGTGGGGAGCAGATGCCCCTGACTACCAAATGGCACCCTATGCAGGGGAAAGAGCTTATAAAGATTCCTCTTAGGTTCACAGGAGCCAACAGGTGAGCACTCTTGAGAAGGGGAGGAAAATGTGGGGAGGCAATCCTTACAGGAGCCCGAGGGGGGGTTATTTCCCCTGTTGGCCTACACAAAGCCTCCTCACCTCCAAGGTGTAATGTGATATCAGATTTGTAATTGTTTTTTTTTTTTGGTCAACTCAACGGTAAATGTTTTACTAAGATAAGCCCTTTGTTTGGGTATTTTCAATATTACTATACAGTGATAAACTGCAATACTAGAAGGGGCATGGAGAGAAAATCTGCTGTTAGGCTGATAGAAATAATCAACAAGGCTGAGAGCCACTGAGAAAACAGGTGGCACCTTCTTGAACGTGCGTTGGATTTTGCACATTAAAGTTACTGTAAACTACTCAATGATTGAAATGGGTATTATACAGGGTCCTACAGCACAGCACAATGACTGTACTGCACTGGAAGTGGGGGGAACATTGTCTGGGCTTGCTGAAGGAAGGCAGCAGTGCTTTATGGCGGTGGAGCGTGGTGGGGGGAAGAGGTCAGAAACTGCTGCAAAAGGTGAGTGGTGGTCAGCTTTGCGGCGTGAGGTCAGAAAGCTATAAAGGTGCAAGCCCTGAGCATTAGAAGCCCTTTTTCCATGCAGCAGGCAAGGCAGCACCCACCTTCCTTCCTCTAGAGGTGGCAAATAGCAGGTTGGGTTAGGACCTGCTGTGGGCATTGTGCTGGTAATAAAGATAAGCACATGCAATTTGTACTGCCAGGTTTTTTGCTTATGTCTCAGTTCTATGTAAAAGAATAGTACATAGAGTTTATGGCCAGAATGGACCACCTGCTTATGTAATCTGACCTCCTGTATATCACAAGACACTAATACCACCCAGCACTAAACCCAACAATGGAAATTAGATCAAAGTATTACAGCCCACAGGGACTAGACTATTATATGCTACAAATAGTTCACTGTATGACTTTCAAAGCAAGAAAAATAATGTTATTTAAACCAGTAATAATTGTATAAAGGGACAGTCTCATTTCCAATATCTATGTATAAACTGAAGTATGTATACAAGGTTTATGGTGGAACCTGGCTCACCCTATCAAAATCTCCAGGTATCCAATGGAATAGAATTATTATTGGTTTTAGTAGGCTAATTCATACCATTAGTCCCACAGATATCAAAGCTCCTTGACAGAGTAACTTTCTCTTCTTACACAGCTAATGCTCCTGGCATAATTTTAATGATAAATACATATTAGTTTACAAGAATCAGAAACCTGATCCTGAAAAGCTTTGTTCATTCAAGCTGTGTGTAGAAATACTGGGCCTATTGAAATGTATCTGAACACTTACAAAAAGTTACATTTTCCAAAGCTGTAACATTGTATTGGAACAATATACATTCGTGACTTATTTAAAATCCGTACTTATGGGAACATGAAAACAATTCCAACTGTTGTGAGAAAGGGTTTCTTAAAAAGTGTTATAAATAAGAATATTTATTTGTTAAAGTACTCCCAACCAATATGATTCACAGATATTGGGCCTATTCAACTTTCATCAAAGTCAATAGGAGTCTTTCCAGTAACTGTAATGATGCTTGGACTGGACCTAGAGAGACCAACAAGCCTTTTAGCAGTAGCAGGACTATTTTCTTAATGGAAAAGAAGGCTACCTAATGGCTTTGTGATGATGCAAGTTTGTTAACTTGAGTAAGATTTCAACCTGAACTGGAATATCATTTGCAATTGCAAAGTCTAAGATGAGTAGTGTAGGCAAGCCAGAATTTAATGCTACTGTACATACGGAAGGCATTTAACCAGTAGATGTCAAAACAATTGGTTATCCTTTAAAACAATTATTTGCAGATACACAGAGTTAAAGGGAGCTGGGCTGGAACTAATATAGAATTTTTTTTAAAAAAGCGAATCACAGAAATATCATTGGGGGGTTTAACCAAAACCACAAATATGAAGGTAGAATGATTGTTTAATGTTATTGGAATTGGTTGTAGCCTATAGCCATTGACAGTATCCCTTACTAGAAAATACATACAGCTCAACATCCTCATATAAAACCCATAATAAATGAAAGGCCTTCTAATATCTGACTCTCACTTTTCACAAATTACATTTGTTTTAGTCTGAAAAAAATGGAATTGTTCTGTCTCTGCATACAAAAGTATATTTCAGACATGTCTTGATTAACCTCATCACTTTAGAACTTTTAGCAGCAATGGCTTGCATTTATATCCTCTTTTCATGTCCTCCTACCAAACCAGAATTGAGTCAATTTTAAATTAAACTGGTGGCATATTTTGTTATACTATCTAACTATGCAATAGATCAGTATATTGTAGCAAAAGTGCAAGATACCCAATATAAATTTCAGTATCATAACTATAAAGGTGTAGTGAAAACATAGGCAATGTGAATTTTGCTTAATTGTTACATGTTTTGGAGGGAAACTGAGGCTAAATTCTGTGTGATCATAGCTTGAGTGCAGGTTGGAGGAGGGTGTGAACTCAAAGGAGTACCAGGATTGCTCCCTCCTAGAGGGGGACAAATCATCCTGAAAAGGTCAGAGAAAAGAGAGGAAGGGGTGGGGGTCTCCTCTGCACCAGTCTGAAACGTGCTAAGATTAAGTGTCAGAAGACAATTTCTCTACCTTCCTATTCCAGTGAAGACAAATAAAATGCTTCCCTGGTTTCGAGAGTGAGGGTGAAGGCACAATGATTGTGTAATTTGTGTATCAATTTAGTGTAATTTGGCATCAACTTCATATAATTCCCCCATTAGCCTCTCAGTCTCCCTCCAACCCCCATCTCCAGATTGCTCTGTAATTTATACTGTCAAAAAGGTGAGTACGGGAGACTAATATTTCTTAGTGATGAGAAAAGGGTCAATGTGTCTCAAAGAATCTTTATATCAAAAAGAATAAACTATTTATCTTTTGTATCTGACTAAACTTCATTCTCAGCCATTTTATTATTCTGTTACTCTTTTATGTTTTGCTGCCATTGCTCAGAATTATCATCTCCTTTATGTACTTGGATTTTGTCACACACGTGTGTGCGCCCACACACACACACAAAGTTTGAATTCATCGCTAAAATTGCATCAACTCTTATTTTAGTCTGACTTTCGCTACAGCAAATAGACTATGTATGACATTCTTTCATAGTAAGGAAGGGCTTGTGTAAAGTGTTAACTTTCTTAAAGAACCTAAATACAAAACTGAAACTGTGAAATAGACTGTCCACAGAAGGTGCTGGAATAAAGTCATTTGGAAACCAAGGGAAAGATTTTCCAAGGCATAAGTGGCAGCTAGGTGCCTAACTCCTAGTTATTTTTAATGGGAGTTAGGTGCCTAACTGCCATTTGTGCCTGTGAAAGTCTTCCCTCATATCTATTTGTCAATAATTTTATATTAACTCTTTCTGTACTTTAAAGATCCAGTCCTGCTCCAACAGAAGTTAAATCATTGTCTGAAAAGGTCCTTATCCTGTTTAGTACTTAAAATATGGACGAGAAAAGGAGATCTCCAAAATGCACAGCATCAGGACAAAAATTCAGATCAGTCATTGTCACTGCACATTACTGTATGCTTATGACACCGAAAGAAGGTGTTGTATTAGCATGAGCAAGCCCAACTATGGTGTAGTACTTAAACTATGTATGGAAAAAAGGGAACTGTTAGCAGTAAGTGAAAACATCATTATCCCACAAAGAAGAGAAATATTTCGCCTATTTAGGAAAACATTGCAGTAATCTCGAAATTAATTTCTGAAGCCTCTTCCTCACATGCCTCTTTCTATTCAGAAAAGGCCCATGTGTATTTGTGTTTAATCTTCTACACAAACAATTGAGAAGATTGGAAATACAACACTGTTTCCCAAAAATGTGTTCTCAGTTTCACTAGGCTTTCTTTATTGCCACAGAATCCTTAAATATATACATTGTTGCACACAACGTTCATGGTATTTTTTCATGTAGTGATGTATTAAAGCTGCTTTAAAAGACTATGGAATGATTTTCTACTGCCTTGCACCCTTTGTAGGTCATTCAAGCCCAGATAAAAACCCCAGTGCAATCAATAGAGAGATTCACACAGATTTCAGTCAGCTTTGGATCTGTCCCACACTCCTATGTAGAATGTGAATAGCTTCCAAATATAATAGCAACATTTTACATCCATTGTACACAAGGTGGGAGGCAGTGGAGAATCAGGCTCCACCCCTTTTTTTAAAAAAGCACACAATCAATTCTTACCTATTTGATGCAATTTTTAAAAATAGAAACTGAAGGAGATGTACTCTGGTGGAGCAAATACTACCTAAGGGCTAGCTGACACCCCCATCCTAAGGCTTCTCCCTCAAAAATACAGGACCTGAGATCTGGAGAGGAGACACAAACAAATTACTGATAAGATAAGATATAGAAACAAAGAGTTAAATCACAGAAGAAAGAGAAGACACAAGAGAGCACAGAAAGGCTGATGGTGGTGAGTCAAAATGATCAATGGATGACTGGGATATGTACAGAAGTGGCCACACAGGAACAATGTATTATAAATCATACACTTTAAATTATCAGAATATTTTTCCACAACAATTCTCTAGCTACAGTTTTGAATCAACAGTTGCTCTTAATATGCATCTCCAAAAACCTTTATGTACTGGTTATAATACTACTGAGGGCATTCTGTGCCAAAAAAATAAAAATTCTGTGCAAATTATTTATCAAATAAATGTGGAGGCTCCAGCATGGCATTGCGGAGCACAGGCCACTGGCTGAACAGAAATGGGATCTGCAGCTTCCCTCAGGGACATGGACTCAGCAGTGAGGCTGCACCCAAACCAAGTGCAAGGATCATAACCCCAGAGCCCTGCCCCTCTGGCCAGGTGCACCAGGTGTGGGCAGGCAGGCTCAACCCAGCAGGATTCAAGTGTGGAGGGGGGATCCAGGTGTGAGGTGAGATGGTTCTGTGTGGGGCAATCTGGGTGCGGGTGGCTCAGTGGGGGGATCTGGATGCACAGGGGCTTGGTGGGGGGTTATAGGTACAACGGTAATGAGACTCTGCAGGGGGGTCCAGGTGAAGGTGGTTGGGGCTCAGTGGGGGGCAGTGACTGGGGAGGATAGAGCTCAGCAGGGGGGTCTGGGTGTGGGAGATTCAGGGGGGTCCAGATGCTGGGGGAATGGGGCTCAGTGGGGTGGGGATCCAGGAGCAACTGGTTGAGGCTTGATGTGGTGGTCATCTGGGTGTGGGTGGCTCATCAGGGTGGTCCAGGTGCAGGGGAGTGAGGCTTGGCAGGCGGGGGTGGGGGGGAGGGTTCTGGGTGTAGGGGGTGAGAGTCAGCAGAAGGGTCTGGGTATGAGAGGGTGTGGATGCATGGGGATTGGGCAGATGGAAGAGCATCTCCCGGTACAGTGATCCCTTCCCTTTTAGCTGAGCAGTGATGGGTGCAGGAAGTGGGCGGGGAGAAGGGAGAGTTTGCAAAGCTTCCCGCAGCCTGAGGAGAAATCTGGGCATGGGTCTGACCCAGCCTCGGAGGCTCTGCAGGAAAAGAGGAAGTACCATCCTCCCGAGCCCAGCCAAGACTAGCAGCTGAGACCGGCACAGGGTAGGAGCCACCAGCCAGGTCTTCCCCATTCCTGCCTCCTGCCCCACTGTGATTTCATAGAATCATAGAATCATAGAATATAAGGGTTGGAAGGGACCCCAGAAGGTCATCTAGTCCAACCCCCTGCTTGAAGCAGGACCAATTCCCAGTTAAATCATCCCAGCCAGGGCTTTGTCAAGCCTGACCTTAAAAACCTCTAAGGAAGGAGATTCTACCACCTCCCTAGGTAACGCATTCCAGTGTTTCACCACCCTCTTAGTGAAAAAGTTTTTCCTAATATCCAATCTAAACCTCCCCCACTGCAGCTTGAGACCATTACTCCTCGTTCTGTCATCTGATACCATTGAGAACAGTCTAGAGCCATCCTCTTTGGAACCCCCTTTCAGGTAGTTGAAAGCAGCTATCAAATCCCCCCTCATTCTTCTCTTCTGCAGGCTAAACAATCCCAGCTCCCTCAGCCTCTCCTCATAAGTCATGTGTTCCAGACCCCTAATCATTTTTGTTGCCCTTCGCTGGACTCTCTCCAATTTATCCACATCCTTCTTGAAGTGTGGGGCCCAAAACTGGACACAGTACTCCAGATGAGGCCTCACCAATGTCGAATAGAGGGGAACGATCACGTCCCTCGATCTGCTCGCTATGCCCCTACTTATACATCCCAAAATGCCATTGGCCTTCTTGGCAACAAGGGCACACTGCTGACTCATATCCAGCTTCTCGTCCACTGTCACCCCTAGGTCCTTTTCCGCAGAACTGCTGCCTAGCCATTCGCTCCCTAGTCTGTAGCTGTGCATTGGGTTCTTCCGTCCTAAGTGCAGGACCCTGCACTTATCCTTATTGAACCTCATCAGATTTCTTTTGGCCCAATCCTCCAATTTGTCTAGGTCCTTCTTTATCCTATCCCTCCCCTCCAGCGTATCTACCACTCCTCCCAGTTTAGTATCATCCGCAAATTTGCTGAGAGTGCAATCCACACCATCCTCCAGATCATTTATGAAGATATTGAAGAAAACCGGCCCCAGGACCGACCCTTGGGGCACTCCACTTGATACCGGCTGCCAACTAGACATGGAGCCATTGATAACTACCTGTTGAGCCCGACAATCTAGCCAGCTTTCTACCCACCTTGTAGTGCATTCATCCAGCCCATACTTCCTTAACTTGCTGACAAGAATACTGTGGGAGTATTTACCTCTCTGCCAGCTGCCCTAGGCACCCAAAACATACTGCTGGGGAGGTCACATGACCGCTCTTGTTCCTTCCCTTTGTTGCTTCCATCAGAAAATAATTTTTCAACATGGAAGCAAAGAAATCTACAGGGGACATGAATTCGGCACATGCGCAGTGCAGTATTATAATGATTTTTAAACACTATCTACAAGATCTCTTTGGAAACAAGTTTCAGATTAAACTCAAAGCATCATGACTATAGACGTTATTATTTGAACTTTCTTTTTCTCCCCAGAAAACAGTTTTAAAAGTTATGGCCAATTTTTTCAAACTTAGGGGCATAAAGCTGGGCACATATACCTCATATTTAGGCTATGATCCTGCAGTTGATAGCATATGGCACAGTAGTCCACCTATGTGCCATCATTAGCAGAACTGGGACCTTAAACAATTCAACAAATGAGCTGATTTTCAGAGGGGTCCTCATTTAAGTCAATTATGATCTTGGGGTGCAAACTTTCCACTGATTAATTTATGGAAATGAATTAACCAATGACATGCTCCTATTAGTACCCCTAATTCTTTTATGGATGCAAAAAATGAGGATGCCAGTTCAAATGTAAATTGGACATGAAAATGTAGGCCTATCAGTCTAAATGGCTTAAGAATTTCAACATACAACTACGTAATTAGAATACAACAATAGTAAGGGAGAAGGGAATAAATTAAGAGTGTGAGGAATAAAAAAAAAGAAATTTGGAGAATAGTCAGGGCATCAAAATACACTGAGGGTTGTCTAGTAGGTGTGCAAAGAAAACTGGTCCTGGGTCTTATTCTGACTGTCTTCTTTTGTGTCTTTGGACAGGTCACTCCATCTTTCCTTGCCTTACTTAACTATAAAACCCTTCTTGTTATTATATCTGTTTACTTATGGAGGCACTTGGTAGGCTTAATTAATGCACAGGTTAAGGCCAAATTTTTACTTATATCATTGACTTCAGTTGGATTACTTCCATAACTTCCATGTGTAAAGTTTGCAGGAACAGGTCATCACATTAGAAGTACTTTGAAATCATGGGATGAAAGGCTCTATCTGCAATAAGTTTAGTATTGTGTATTATTTTTACTACCTTCAAAACTTGGAAAGAAATATTTCCTTCTACTTCTGAGAGACCTGCCCACATTTAAGGAGAGAGTGGCAACTGTAGCATTCCCAGAGAGTCAAAAGTGTGTGATTACTAACTCCAAAGTGATCATCTGTCATATCTTATCTAATTTCCAAACTATCACTCTGCCACCCTAAACTCTGAAACCTTCAGTGTCTTCCAAAACTGTACATCAAAATACACATTTTAACTATTTGGTCTCTTGTACCAAAAGAAAGTTTAAAATTCTTCAGATACTGTATATTGTCCCTCTAGCTATTAATTTCTTGTTTGAAAGGTTTTCTATGGGATTGAAAACAGTTGCCATTAAGCCTCACACCATTACTGTGACCTCTATTTTTGTCTCAGTTAACCTTGTACACTCAAGGCTACCTTCTATTTCCGACATTTCCAAGGACTCAAGTTTAGTAAGACTTGAAATGTGATGTGGATGGCCTTTAGTTCAAGCTATCCAATAAAGTGCTTTCATGCTTCTTCAGGAGAATTCGCTTCTGAGAACTGTAAGGCAAGGAAAAGTAGAATGTAAATGTTTAGCCACTAAAACTAGGGAAGATATTTTACAATATAATAGCTATACTACTTGTAACCAGACCACCTTGAGCCATTATTATTCAATAAGACCTACTTGAATCGCAGGATGATCTTCAAATAATTGCAGCTGAGTTGCAGCAAGACAGGAAAAAAATCACAGAAAAGTAATTTGGAAAATCCAGAGTAGACCTATTTGTCTAAGAAAAATTTGCTGGAATGACACAAACATTCAAGTATTATGTCATGCCTGCTAATAATTATTTTAATAACCAGACATTGTGCTGCAATTATGTTTCATTATTTTTTTTTAAAGTGACTGGCTCAATATAAAATTCAGACTACTAAAAGCCTTAACACAACTGCTGTAGAAATCAAATCCACTCACTTTAGCCTTTAACATTTTACAAGCATTCTGTGGGAGTGATAGCTCAGTGGTTTGAACATTGGCCTGCTAAACTCAAGGTTGTGAGTTCAATCCTTGAGGGGGCCATTTAGAGATCTGGGGCAAAAATTGGTGATTGGTCCTGCTTTGAGCAGGGGGTTGGACTAGATGACCTCCTGAGGTCCCTTCTAACCCTGATGTTCTATGAATGTTTGTGCAGTACTAATTACATACTCAAAATATATGCAAAATTGGGAACTATATAATGTAAGTTAATTAAACTCAAAACTGCTGTGGAAGTCTAATATTGTGGGATCTGCAATATCACAAATGAAGCACAGCCTTATTTATCAAAGATATTAAGCCAAGTGAGGTCAGAGCCTGGTCAGTATAGCAGAATCCTGGTCAAGAATGGATTTGAGAACCCCCTTTTTGATGTGTATATCAGAACCATAATGCACCTAGCTTCTCAAATCAGAAAACAAACAATATCTCCATTAAACCCCCTAAAAATCAAACAAGTTCTACCAGACCATCTAATGCTGAAGCAGGTCAATCAGATTATAATTGATACTCCCATGAGCTGTAACATTTATCTGCACCTCTGTTACACTCAAATAGTGGGTAAAATATTATTTCCCAGCCTGTAAAGAAAAGAAAATCTCACTACCTGCAATCTGATCAATACAGCCAAGTGTTCACTAAGGACAAATATATTAGCACATACAGAAAATGGCCTTTAGAAAGAAATCTTTCATCCATAACACCAAATGATCACTCTTACCTGTGATGATAAAAAAGTGAATTCCACTCTACTTAGATGACAATCCTGTAAGCAAATACTATCTGCTAGTATATTATAGGAAGCGTTGTTGGTAATTCAATATGGGGTACTCTTCCCCTCTCTCACCCATGCCACCCAGGTCACCACCAAACCAATGCATCCACATTATGTTAGGGCACACTATGCTGGAGAGGCTTTTAGTTATTTTATTTTATGATGACCCATAAAACTGGCAACTTGAGGTAATTAAAGATCTCATGGAATTGTTCACCACAGGAACAATATTTCATTGCTCAATATATCTTGAATAAAACAGTTGAATTGAGAAACACTTTTCACAATGTCCCCACCCCCACCCAGAACCGAAGGCAGAAGCATAGAAAGTCACTTTGCTGTTATATTTTCTTTGAGTAGCATTTTATATCTCTGGTGATTCATTTTCTTATTTTCTTTAATTAAAATGTAGTGTAATTTCCATAATTTTCTGGTGGAATGAATAGTTTTCCTCCTTTGTCTTAAGAGCTTTTCAAATCAACTTGACCTAGCACATACTAAATATTTCCACAAGTTGGCGTGTACCTGTTTATATCAGTATCAAACTTAGCTGAGAAATGGCCATTGTAATTTTATTACTCTACAAAAGTAGAAATACCATAGTATCCCGGATAGAAAAAAATAAGACTTTACATGTACCCTGATAGGGAAACAACCAGGTCCTTTCAAGACAATAGCAAATGTCCTATTGACTATAACAAGAGCAGAGTTTGGCGTTTAATTAATTATGGTAATAAACAGATGTAATAGTTCAACATCTAATATAAACCTATATTATTATTCTCACCATTAATTTTCATTCATATTGCAATAGAGCTCTGGCATCCTAAATGTTATTCAACTACATAACAAAAAGTGGTCCCTGCCCCAAAGAGTTTACAGTCTAAGTATAAGAGGACAGACAACAAATGGATACAACAAACAGACAATGGGAGCAAAAGGTAAATGTGAAATGATTGTGATCAACGTAATAAGCAGTGCTCTTAGTACTGTTGCCATGAGTTTTGTAGAAAGCACAGCAAGGGTGAGTTTTAGGAAGGGATTTGTGGAGAGACAAGGTTGTGGCTTTGCAGATTTTTTACAGAGAACTCCTTCCACCTAGTCTATAATAGTTTAAATTAAAATGAAACTGACACTTACATTAAGTAGCTATGAGCTAAGATCACAATATGGAATATACAACAATCAAAGGGAAAAAAATAAGATTGCAAGCAGGTTCTTGCTCTACCTGAGCTAACTGACGTGTCTAGGAACAAAGGATTATACAGTGATATTTGCTTGCTTACTGCCTCTGCGGAAGGTTTCTGGGTGGATAAAGGCAAGAATGGGCATAGCTTTAGTTCCACATCCCCATCAACCTGCTGGCCAGTGCAGTGACACAGTGCAAGAAGTAATTATCCCAGCAACAAATTATTACTCCCGCAAAAGCAGCAAGATATTTGTAAATTGGAGGAGTGTCTGAGGAACAAGGCCTGCAGGGATATTCCTGAGGTAGTGTGCTTACCCACCAGCTCTTGTTCAAGTCTAAAATCACTTTAGTCCAAAGACTGTGAATATAGACCGGATAATCTTAAAAAACAAAACAAAAAACAACAAGCAGGTTTCTCTGCAGGTATAATATGTAAACAGTGTCAGGATGAGCTCCACCCTGACATCTGGTGGTGAGGTGTGGCAAGTTGTGGAAAAGAACTTCAGGGGCCGATCTCATTTGCATAGGCACACCCACCCCGCCTAGAATGAGGCCATAGCTGCCCAAATGGTCACTTAGGCTGCTGTGGGATCCCCAGTGTCTCTGCTATTGGGGCAGGAAGAATAAATTGTTATTACCCTGATTATGGGAACTGTACTTGGTCTTTTGTTATGATGGAGGGACTCACCATCAACTAAGTAGCACTCACTAGGCAAGGGCCATGGGTTCCAAAACTCTGTGAATTGAGAGAGGCTAGGGACAAGTATTAATACTTGGTGGCATGGGCCCCTTGGTGAGGGCCTTACATGCTAATTGCACTTTCTCCACTGTGGAATATCAAAGCTAATTTTGATTTCATTAGAAGTCTAGTTACAGGCTGCTGAGCTCACTTTGGGCTAATAGTGCACCAGCACTGAGGCTCCCCTACTACAAGCTGAATTCACCAAAGAGCTGAACTGACTAAGAGCTGAAATCACTGAGCGTTGTGTTAAGTAGTGGGGGAGTCTGAAGATAAATGTGGAGCAGTTTGCGGGACGGCTGGAGTGCCTTGTGGACAGGCTGGTGGAGCAGTTCATAGGATGGCGGGAGCTGCTGGTGGGACGCGGAGCAGTTCGTGGATCGGCTGGTGGAGCAGTTCGTGGGATGGTGGGAGCTGCGTGTGGGCCGCGGAGCTGAGCAAAGCAGTTCGTGGGGCGGCTGGCGGAGCGAAGGCCTATGGAGCTGTGGGGCGGTCAGCTTCAGATCATGTAAGGTGCCTCTTACCTCCGCTCCCATCTCCACCCAGGTTGGGAGGTAAAATTCTGTAGGTAAACTTTTGAACTCTGGGCTGCCCTGACCAGGGACAGAGACTTTTGGGTCATTGGACTTTTGGGACTTTGGGTGATTTGGGGTTGCTGGACTCAAGAACCAAAGGGAAAGGGCATGCCTCAATTTGCTTGGGGTGGGTTTTTTTGCTCATGGGTTGTGTTATGAATCCTGTTGGTGGTGTTTCCCCAACATAATGCCACAATGTTTCTCTCTGTTATTAAAAGGCTTTTTGCTACACTCAGACTATGTGCTTGTGAGAGGGGAAGTATTGCCTCTTGGAGGCGCCCAGCGGGGGTGGAATATATTTGTCCCAGGTCATTGGGTGCGGGCTCGAGCCAGTTTGCACTGTGTTATTGGAATGGATCCCCTAGATATTGAACCCGGCCCTTGTTGCTGCCAACTCTGACGGGCAAAAGGGTTACAAATATAATATATCATTTCTAAGTGATGCCAGCAATTCAGGGGAACTGATCCTATGCTCAAGATCTTAACCTCTGCAATGTGTCATGCATTGCTGTTGTCCCAAAAATCAGGTGCTACCCTTGCACACAACCGTAGAATAGCTGATTTCCCAAGACTGAAGTGGGCAGGGCTAACTAGGTTAAGCATGTAAAGAGGCTGTGATCTAGACTCATAGACTGTTGGGGTGAAAAATACTCAATAAACAGTTGCTGAACAAGTGACCATAAAGTGTGAGGAGCTTTATGTTTTCCAGAACCAGTTTGTTTAGGACAGCAAAAGCCTATGGATAGCCATTGACTCAGAACATTTGCTGCATTTAACATGACAAGACATAGTGTGGAAGTGCCAGACAAATAGGTTCCAAGCAATAAGGAAACATTCCTATTAGACTGTGCTGCAATGATACTCTTGCCTCTTGCTCAGACACCAATGTCACTCCTTCTGCCAAGACGTGACACACGTCCAGGCCCTTGTAGGTTTCCCAGTGGAGGAGAGACCAGTGATGTGGAGTCTAGATATATTCTAAATTGTTTTATTTACACACACAACACACAAGAGAGTTTTGAAAGGAGACAGTCAAACAGTACACGGACAATCCCTTCTTCCTGGGCAACTCTACCTCAGAAATTGAATCTAATCAGACCACAAGTCAAAGAGACAACTCTCCTGCTACAACTCCTGCTTTGCTGAAGCTGAATCAACCCAAAATGCTAAAACTAACAAAGAACAACATAGCATGGACTCCCAGGTGTAAAAACTTGCTCACACACTAATGCTCACAAACTAAGAAAAAGAACTTGGAAGACCATGAGTAACAGAACCACATGCTAATGGTGCCATAGGAACACAATGCAAGTGATTTGTTATTTCACTGTAGAAAATTTAATGAGGAGTCTTGTGGCACCTTAAAAACTAACAAATTTATTAGAGCATAAGCTTTTGTGGGCTATGACCCATTTCTTCAGATGTATGAATAAAGACTGGGAATGGGTCACTACAAGAAGTAATCTCCCATCAACTGTTGAGTATGGGCCATCCGCCCTGATGGAATTGGCACCGTTAGCACGACAAAAAGTAATTTTTACTCTGTTGACATTCACACCTTCTTGTCAACTGTTGGGAATTGGACACATCCACCCTGATTAAATCATTGACCCCCCTACTTGGTACGGTAACTCCCATCTTTTCTTGTGCTGTATATTTATGCCTGCCTACTGTAATTTTCACTACGTACATCTGATGAAATGGGTTTTAGCCCACAAAAGCTTATGCTCTGATAAATTTGTTAGTCTTTAAGATGCCACAAGTCTCCTCCTTGTTTTGCTGAAACAAACTAATATGGCTACCCACCTGAAAGTTGTAGCAAATTTGTAACCATTGTTAGTATGCCTATTTGTACAGTGATATAAGCCTGAGTGATGCTTTATAAATGTGCATGTTTATGAACGTTTATAGTTGTAAAGTATTAAAAGAACTATAGAAACATCAAGATGTATATTTCACTTGAATGATAGGTATAACTATATTAGGATAAAATATTGCACATGGTCCTTATGTGGGCACATGAAGGGAAAATGCCATAGCTGGTGTGACCTAGTTGTTGGATAGGAGTCTTGCTGAGTGGTTGAAGCAGAATCAGAGGGCAGACCTGGAAGAGGGGAGGGATAGCTCAGTGGTTTGAGCATTGGCCTGCTAAACCCAGGGTTGTGAGTTCAATCCTTGAGGGGGTCATTTAGGGATTGGGGCAAAAATTGGGGATTGGTCCTGCTTGGAGCAGGGGGTTGGACTAGAGGACCTCCTGAGGTCCCTTCCAACCCTGATATTCTATGATTCTAAGACTGGTCAGAAGTCAAGCCAATGATGAAGTTGGTTTTAGCCCACAAAAGCTTATGCTCTGATAAATTTGTTAGTCTTTAAGATGCCACAAGTCTCCTCCTTGTTTTGCTGAAACAAACTAACATGGCTACCCATAACAGAACCATAAAACCATAAAACCATATGCTGGAGGCATAATAAGGCAACAAGCCAGTAGTCAGGAGTTCAGAGGTAGGCAGGGACTGGAGCTGGAGTAGGGCAGGCAAGGTGTGAAGCAAGGGCTGAACAGGAAGCAGATTTGGAACAACTAGGGATGGGGAGCACACTGAACAGCCACTGTGCTCCTGTTGCTACAGGGCTTAAATGATGAGTTGTTGGCTCTTCTGACCAATCAGGGAGCATAGTCACTTACTGGGGGTTTATTAGGCCCAGCTAAGCTCATTGGGTTGCTAGGCAGTTGAGTTCATGACACCTGGTGCTCTCTCTCACACAGTGCTGCTGTGACAAGCTGCAAAGCCCTCCAAGCCATCGTTCACACAGATAGGGACACACCCAGCTGCAGTTACATGCAGGCTCTCTAACCACCAGCCTCTCAGTCTAGGACCCTAGAGCAGTACCATCCTGCCCTGGTCAAATCTGCCCAGTATATGGGTTTAATGCCAAGTTTGCCTCTCCCTCCATGTGAAGAGGACCATGCACACTTAGAATCATAGCAAGACTTGTGGTAACCAAGCTGAGATTTCCACAGACACCTTAGTAAAATGCACACTGGTTTGGATTAAAACATAAAATAAGTTTATTAACTACAAAAAGATAGATTGTAAGTGATTATAATGATAGCAAACAAATCAAAGCAGATTACCTAGTAAATAAACAAAACCCAAACTGATCTTAACATACTAGATAGGTAGGATATGAATTAGCAAATTCTCACCCTGAGTGATAAACAGGCTGGCAGATTCTTAAGGCATAAGCTGCCTTGGCTCTGCAGCTTGGGATTCCCTGGTTTTCATACACCGGCTAGAAATCCCTTAGCCTGGGACCATCACTTCCCCCAGTTCAATCTTTGTTCCTCAGCTGTTTCTAGGTATGTTGTAGGGAGAATGAGGTATCATCATGGTGTCATTTCCCCCTTTTATGTCTTCTTCCCACTCCGTGGAAAGCTCTTTTGCTGTGACCTGGGTCAAACATTTCCCATTGTGCAGTGCAATCTCGGAGAGGTTTCTTCTATTGTACACAGTTCCTGGGGTAATCCTTGTGCTTGTGTGCATTTTCTCGATAAGCCATTAACATTGTTTGGCCTTTTTAATTTTGTACTTGAAGGGCTGTTTGTGGATGTTTTCAACCTCACAACATGTTTCAGTAACACATACAGAGCCAAACTTCATAACTTCACATACGATGGTAGCACATACAATCCAACAAGATATTAATGTCTAGCAGATCAAGACTTTTAGAATGATACCTCACAAGGCATACTTTGTGGAAAACATATCCTAATTATATGACAGTGGTGAATAAGGGGGTGCCAAGGTGTCACAACCAATGTGTGGAAATTTTCAGAGGTGCCTGATTTAGAAGTCTAAGACCCATTTACAAAAGTGACATTGGTACTTTGGAGCCTATGGACATATCTATACTACAAACATAAGTCAACTTCAGTGAAGTTGACATCCAGCTGCCACAGTAATGAAATCAGTAGTGAGTGCCTACACCACAATCCTTGTGTCAGTGGAGTGCATCCTCACTAGCAGAACTTGCATTGATGCAGAGAGCAGTGCACTGTGGGTAGCTATCCCACAGTGCAACTCACTGCAGGGGTTTTGAGAAGAGCTTACAACGCCTCATGGGACCAACACATTCTTTCAGAGGGTACTGGGAATATGGCTTCAACATCCAATGGTACAGTTTTCTCTCTCCTTCCACTGATTTCAGCTAGAACCCATAATATTTCATGCCTTTTTTCAAAAGGCTGGCATAGCTACACATACGACATATTCCGAGAAGCATGGACCCTGCTCAGCTGTGCACTATTGTTGTGAGCATTACAAACACCACACGCCTTAATCTGAAGTATTTCCAGAGTCATGAGGAACTGCCACACGGAACATGGCAATGTCTTTCAAGCACCCCTGCTGGAAGCCATAGAATGAAACAATTCTCAGTTGCTGCTGGCAGTCATGCAGCAGCTGAATATGGTGGAGCAAACCATTTCTGGTCCTGAGAAACAAGCACAACTGGTGGGATTACATCATTAAGTAGTTATGGGATAATGATCAGTTATGCAGAATTTTTGTTTGTGCAAGGCCACTTTCCATGAACTGTGTGCTGAGCTCTCCCCAGTCCTGCAGTGCAGCAACACTAAAGTGAGACCTGCTCTGACAGTGGAGAAGCAAGTGGTGATCACTCTGTGGAAGCTTGCAATGGCAGACTGCTACTGATCAGTGGGGAATCAATTTGGAGTTGGTAAATATACAATGGGGGCTGTTGTGATCCAAGTATGCAGGGCCATTAATTGCTTTTTACTAAGAAGGGTCGTGACTCTGGGCAATGTGCAGGAGATAATGGATGGTTTTGCTGCAATGGGACTCCCTAACTGCGGTTGGAAGATAGATCGGGTCTGGTGCCTTGATTCCCTTGGCATCCAGTTTACCCTGGACATGCTTATTTCTGGATGTCCATTCACTTGTTTGTTTCCATGAAAGTCCAGGCATTTAAGCCTTTTCTTCTTGAAACTTCCTCTTTCAGTAACTGCTTTCTACAGATATAATCCTGAACCATTCAATTTGATGGCAACACTCCCATTGACTTCAGTGGGTGGAAAATCAAGCCTTATATGCTGACTCACGGATCTTCAACTCCAACTGCTCACTTCCCCACCACCGATATCATCAATGCCTCACAGCTCTCAGCTGTTCAAATAGTGCACAGACAGAACTTTCAGTTAAAGAAATAGGCAGCCCTAGAAAGAGCTGATTTTCAGCCACAGACCAATGTAAATCCAGAATTTGTTGATGCTATTGCAATCCTATTGGATTCATTTTTTTGGAATATAAATGATCCTCTCTCTTCTGTTACACCATACTCTTGACTCTTTCAGCTGATCTTTATACCATATATTTTCAAGAAATGTTGGAATTTTCTCAGTACCTGTTCTATGGCCTACTTGTGGGTTTGTATATTGGCATACATTAATACAAATGCATTTACACTGTATTTCAGTTAATAGGATTTAAATGCAACCGTGCAATAATCTGCACGGCAACTAATAAGAATTTGTTCAATTATATTGTTCTCAGAGCTTACTTTTTTGTGTTTGCAATCCCATACACTTGAACGTTTTTATGGGTTTTTTTTGCGGTGTGGATTAAACTTTAATAACATATTAATTCATTTCACCTAACAGTTCCAGAGGAGATGAGCTCTTCCTCCCTGGCCATAATTTATTGCCTTCCTAATCCAAAGCTATTTTATAGGAGTGGAGGAGCTATTATTTAATAGAATGAGACTTTATGCTTAAAATACAGTGAAGCCCAGGCTAAGGCTTAATTCCACTAAGCAACTTCATGTCTTTCATGACTAAAAAGTATTTCCATATGGTTTAGAGAATTATTTTTATTCCATTTTTAGGAAGAGGTTACCTCCAGCAGGCTGTCAATTTTTGCTGATCACCTCTGTGGTCACTTAAAATATATTTCAATGTACAAGTGAATTAGCTAAGAGTTTCAGTATACTGCCCTACCTATATGGCATTCATTTCTTTATGTTCAAGTTGGGTTTTGGTCAGCTCAGACAAGGGCAGTAGTTTAGTCCAACTTCTAGAGGACAGGTTTCCACATCATAAAAATCACCACCACAATTACTGTCACTCTTGTTGGCAGTAACAGAATCACAGGAATAAGAGATGGCAAGACCAACAGGTTGTCTGGTGCATTCCCCTGCCAGTACATGCCAGTTCTCTACATATTTTCCAGTGACTTGTCAAGACTTGTTTTACATGCCCAAAGCAATTACTTTTCAGCAACTTCTTTTGGGAGATTATTCAAAATCCAAACAGCTCTCACTGTCTGGAAATTTTCCCTGATATTCAGCCTAATTTGCTGTTCTTAATAATTTCACTTCATTACTTCCTCTTATACTCTTCTATCCCCTTTTAAAATAATCCCTCCTTCTCCTCCAACTTTACACCTTTCAGATATTTATAGGCAGCTCTGATGTCAATGCTTAGCTGGGCTATACATATTTAACTCTTTTATTATTTCCTCAGGTAGCAACCCCTCCAACTGTCTCCTTTTCCGCATCACTTTTACTGCTCTCCGTAGAGTTAAGTCAAAGAATGAACGAGAGTATAGACTAAAAGACCCATGCAACTGCGTAGAGGTCATTTCTCTGGAAGGCACATTAGCAGAACAGGATGGGAACGCTTTTACTATCGCTGACCTTGCTGTCAATCTGGCAACTTTTACTCTGACTTTAATACATGGATAATTTGTGATTTAAGGGCCTTGAAAATACATTTGCTCCCTGACTCCCACCCTAGTCGGAAACAGCCCCAGTCAGATTACCTTAAGTGCATACTACACAGTCCATCTTTCTTCTGAGAGATTTGAAAATGATGGGGAATTGTAAAGGTCGGAAATTATTGGAAGGGCAGGGTAATTTGAGTTTTTTAGTTGCCTACTTTGCTGGCAATGCATTATGTTGTATTGTACTGCTCCACCTTAGAGATATTTGGACAAATGTTCTTATATTATGTCATATTTAACATGGGTATATGTAAGTGGTTGTAATCCCCACTGTAGTGCCCACTAGCGTCAGAGTCTGATGTTGCAGGGGTCTTCATCTCCAGCTGTCCCTGTTGACCACTTCTTTGGCCTTGCAATGGCCTCTCCCTATAGATCTTCCATGGGCCAGCCCTTCAGACAGGTCACCTATTAAATTTAATCCTCTTCTGCCTCTGTTTCCCTACCCAAAGTAATACTTCCCTGTCTCACTATAGCATTGTGAAGGTAAATCCATAAATTAATTGGAAGTGCTCAGATGCTGTTGTGACTGGAATCATACAAGGTGGTGGGCAGTTGTTTTTTTAATTTGTCTTTCTGTTACAGCACCTTTATAGGCTTCAAGTTGTGGATGGACTTGAAGGGTTTTAGTATACCAATTCAAATAATGTACAGAGATATACATTCCACAGTGCCTATATGCAAATACAATGCTTCATTATTATTAAACACAAACAATATGGCTCTACTGTATCTTTAACATACAGATTGAGATCTAGGAAGGTTAGAAGGCAAACTGCCCCATGTTGGGTTAGTGACCAATGACTCCAATGACCCTTGCTGCTCCAGGATAGGCTGACTGGTGCATGGCTGCTGTGCTCTGCTGAAGTGGATGCAACATCTACTGTTATCTGTGGTGACTGAGATCCCTTGGTCAGCGCTAGGGGAGGGTGATAATGGCTATACTCCCTTTCTTCATTCATGCCCACCTTTTGGGGAAGGCTAGCATTGGCCAAGACTCTAGACTTCCACAATACTTGTGCTCAAGGGCCACATAGCATTTGTAAGAGATAGGAGGCTCATTGTGTTTGTTGTCTTTTCCCATCCATTGTGCAAATGCAAACTGCCAGGGACAGTCTTGCCCTCAGAATATGAAACCATACCATGAATGGTTATTTGGCCCTGCAAAATAACTGTGTGATGTGATGACTAGCATGTTGCTACTTTTTAAAGTTTTAAAATGGTAATTGAAATAAGAATTTTCCTTGCCAAAAATATATAATAAAGAACAAACTCTGCTTTTGGATCCATGGCCCCCACCACAGCGAATAGCAGCTGGGCCAGGGCACTCAGGGGCAGAATTTTGCTCTAAGGTATTTATTAATTTTCTTATGACAACAATGCTGAATAATACTTGTTAGTAGGCTAGATCCTGTGACCCTTACTCACAAGGGGTAGGAGGCTACTCAGCAAATAACCCCACAGATTTCGTCATGACTCCTTATGGAGTAGGGTTCTATTCAGCCTGAGGAAGGATGGGCAGAATCTGGCCCAGTGCTAATAGAAGTTGTGTGTATGCATCCTAAGAATAGTCACTCACCTCTATTTATAACCTGGTTATAATTTTCCTTATATTACTGTTCCTCACTTGAATGTTGAGAACATAACTAAATTGCTCCTAGCAACATATTTGTATTTAAATTTCAAAATGTACATATATAAAGATTCCACTATGATCAAATCAAGTACTGCACATTGAAGTGCTTACCAAATATGCACAGCCAGGTTGTTTTATTACAAGATATTTAGTGCATTGTGTTCCCAGCAATGTAATAACTACATTACATGGTTATATACATCATAAACTGCATTTTATTAGTGTAAAAGAGTTTGAATTAAACTTGCAGGATTTTTTCTAAATGAAGTATTTAGAAATGATTAAACTCAATTATAGCAAGGCACATCCCCTTGCTATGGCTGCAATACCTCGGGAAAGCCTCTTGGCCAGCAAGGTCATTCTGAGTCTAGCCAGATCTTAATCAAAGTCAATGGAGAAATTAAATATATGAAAATTAGAGCAGCAAGGAAAAGAAAATAAACTAGAGAAAGAACAGAGATAAAAGAAGAGCAGTGAGAACCAAAAATATGTGTCTCCATATTGTGTGGTGCTTGCTCTCTTGCTCTCTCCTGGGCTCCCCGCTCAACACACCCTAATATAAAACAACCTGCCTATAGCAAATCCTGCAGATGCATTGGCATCACCACAAATAGCTTCTCTAAGCATATCTGGCACTCAGCTATATAGTGGAGGGGAAGGGACATCTTACTGAAGTTGCAGCGAACCAATTCTAAAAATTCTCTTAATCTGTGGCTGCCTCCTATTTTATTCTCAACTAAGAGGGGTATTCTACACTTGTGCACCGCATACATGGTCACCAAAGACCAGTGAGAAGGTCACTAGAAAAGGGACAGCAGATCTGATTCTATTCCAGAGTTTCATTTTTATCTTTTGTAAAATCTTTGCAACCTTAATTCAGCCATTTGTGTATATCCATTATGATATAGGCATTAAATACATAATCACAACTATTTCCCCCAAAATCCAAGTTCTTGTGCCAAAGCATGGGGACACTAAAGTTCTCATCACAGCTGTTGCTTTTTAACATGGGCAAACAGTGTATTTCTCCTTCCTCTTGTCCTCAGCAATGGCTGAACCATTTTAGCTGAAACATTTAAAAACAAGTTTCAGAGTAGCAGCCGTGTTAGTCTGTATTTGCAAAAAGAAATGGAGTACTTGTGGCACCTTAGAGACTAACCAATTTATTTGAGCATAAGCTTTTGTGAGCTACAGCTCACTTCATCGGATGCATTCAGTGGAATATTTTCCACTGAAGCTTATGCTCAAATAAATTTGTTAGTCTCTAAGGTGCCACAAGTACTCCTTTTTTTTTTTTTATTTAAAAACAAATCAGCCTGAGGCAGTCACCCAGCATGGAACATTTCAGCCAAAGTAGTTAAAGCTTGGCAAACAAATAAGCAACTAAAAGAAGGCCTTATAACTGGAAGTCAGGCAATCGTCATGTTAGGCAGTGCTACCAGCTCGGTAACATCTATGTAAGATCTATGAAAGAAAAGTAATAATAAACCCCCACTAAGTGACTATGCTGCGTGATTGGTCAGAAGAGCCAACAACTCATCATTTAAGCCCTGTAGCAACAGGAGCACAGTGGCTGTTCAGTGTGCTCCCCATCCCTAGTTGTTCCAGATCATGATTGAAGTAGGCAGAGCATAGAGAATTATTCAGTCCACACATTAGGAACTTTGTCACATATAGTATTTAAATGAATTCAGAGGAATTACCACTGATCTTTGCTAGCACGGAGTGTTTGCACTTTCCTTTTACATAAACATATGTGATATAAAATCAGCAACAAAACAGCACAACATACAGATGTTTTTACTTCATCTAAAACCATCACCCAAAATATCAGACTGCATGTGGGCAAATGGGTGTGCATTTCTGTATCTAATTTGCACATGCATTTGCTATGACTTGTGTGCACAACTGAGGTAACCAAGTATTCAAGTGACCAGTTGGTAGGAGTAACAAATAAACAGGAGCTGGAAAAATCAGCAGCAAGAATATTAAAGGAGAGTTGGAGGGGTCCTCCATCAGTAATCAACAAAGCAACATATGGAGTTTCTTGCAATTTAAGAGATTCTAAAACATTTCAGTTAAATATTTTGTACACTAAAATTTGACATGAATGTCCACTAGAATAGCTTACAAATGGTAACATGTATTTTAATGGAACATATAAACTCCAACACCACTGCATCCTAACTACCCTCATGTATTTCTCATCAGATAAAATGCAAACATTTGTGTTAAATGTGCAAGAAAAGCTACAATCAACCAGGATCCTCACTGCAAAAACAAATTAAAATCATTTCATTCTAAAGCAAAAATGCCTCTATTTTACAGTCCATTATGGCAGAGGAGACAGTACTGACAAGGAAGAAGCAGAAGAGCAACATTACTAGGGAAGGTGATTATTGCCAAGATTCCGTCTTAAAGCAATGCCCCTTTCTGCCACGGTCAGCAGGACCAAGTTACTCACCCATGGAGGACTATACTGATCCATTTCTACTTCCAGATGTGGTTTGAGGCCTTTTGGTACCTGTGATGACTCAGGTACTAGGGGTAGCACCCTGGAGAACAAGAGCACTGGCCAAATGTGGTTTCTGAGCAGCTGAATCACCTTTTGACCAACAATTCTCTGAGGCAGAAGTGCTCTTCATCCATCAATCCAGTAGAAATAATTTCAGGTGAGCATCTCAGGCTATCTGGATTCATTTGGAGAAATATCAACAGACAGAGCATTTGTCAGGAATGCAGCCTCCTCCCAGGCAAAAAAGGCATTTAGATTGCCCATCAAAAAGTTGTTATCAATGGTGTGCTGTCAAATTTGGAGGGTGTATTTGGTGAGGTCCTGCAGATGTCAGTCCTGGGTCTGATACTAGTCAATATTTTCATTAATGACTTGGCTAATGGAGTAGAGAGTACACTTACAAAATTTGCAGATGACACCAAGCTGGGAGGGCTTGCAAGCACTTTGGTGAACAGGATTAAAATTCAAAATGACATACTGGAGAATTGGTCTGAATTCAACAATATGCAGTTCAATAAAGACAAGTGCAAAGTACTTCACTTGGGAAGGAAAAATCAAATACACAACTACAATATGGGGAATAACTGTCTCAATGATAATACCGATTAAAAGGATGTAGAGATTATAGTGGACTACAAACTGAATATGAGTCTTCAATGTGATGCAGCTGCAAAGAAAGGCTAATACATTCTGCGGTGTGTTAGAAGGCGTGTTATTTGTAATTGTCCTGTTATACTCAGCACTGGTGAGGCACCAGCTGGAGTACTGTGTCCTATTCTGAGCACCACAATTTAGGAAAGATGTGGACAAATTGAAGAGTCCATAGGAGAGCAACAAAAACTGATAAAAGATTCAGAAAACCTGACCTATGAGAAAAGGTTAAAAAAACTGGGCCTTGAGAAAAGAAGACTGAGGGGGGATCTGATTACAGTCTTCCAATATGTTATGGGCTGATTTAAAGAGGACAGTGATCGATTGTTCTCCATGTCCACTGAAGGTAGGACAAGAAGTCATGGGCTTAATCTGAAGTAAAGGAGAATTAGGTTAGCTATTAGGAAAACGTTTTTAACTATAAGGGTCGTTAAGCTCTGGAATAGGCTTCCAAAGGAGGTCATGGAGTCCCCCATCACTGAAGATTTTAAAAACAAGTTGGATAAACACTTGTCAGGGATGGTCTAGTTTTACTTGGTCCTGCCACAGCATAGAGGGCTGGACTTGATTTCTTGAGGTCTCTGCCATCTCTACATTTCTATTATCATTGAGAGGCATCACTGGAAGGGCTGAATTTATCGCCCCAAAATGTTTGCCTCAGCAGAGAGGATCCTTGGATTTTCTAAATTATATTTATTTATTTTTGCCAAGGGTCTAAATAAGATACAATGGTAAGTACTAAAATTAACTAAAAGCAACCCTTACTTTAAGAGAGAAGAGCTCCAGAGAAGCAGGAGGGGACTGCCCAGTTTTGTCTTGCCCCTACAGATGTTAACGAGGAACTGAGAGGCAGTTGGGCCCCCTCTACCCTTTAAGTTCTCTTCAGCTTATTTGTGCAGATGCAGCCCCCCAGTACACTACTGGCCAAAAGAATCCAATCTCACACACATGGGGGACATTTACACCTAGAGTGGGATCTATGAGGACAAATTCTCAAAGAAGAATTATGCTGGGCCCACAACCAGCAGGATGATTATATGGGACATAACTTTTGTAAAGTTAGTTTAGGCTTATTCCAATGCTGAAAGCCCCTGGCACTTCATCTGGAGGGCAGTTTACTCATAGCATAGCTTTTCTCCATCTTTAGAGGGCAACTTAATGTGATCACTTGCTTCTTCCCCAATCTTTCCAGTTTCTTTGCTTCCCTTTCATCACATCTCCCCTTACCCATCCTCCCCATTTTCAGTCTCTACCCATCCCTCCCTTCCATCAAGAGTTCTCCTTCCTCACATTTCATGAGCCAGGGTGAGAACTCACAACCCAAGAGAATGCAAGTGCAGGTGGTTTTAAGCTGCTTTCACACTTCTCAATCTAGGGCTGCTTCGGGGACTGGAGATAGGTCTGAGGCAGGCAGACATCCCCTCCCCCATGCTAGGGCTTGTGAGGGGTCCTTAGAAGATAGCCTTGAAACTGTCCTCCACAGTAACCCTGTGAGGAGAATTCTCTCCTCATCAAAACTGGGGCTTTTAGGGCACTTTTACACTGCTTTGGTCTTTTTATCTAATGTAAAGGGGCCAGGGTAAGGGTTAGAATCTTACCCCAGGGGAAGATCTTTCACAAATGTAAATTCTCATAAGCTCCATTGAAGTGAATACACCTATGAAAATGTACACCAGTGAAGGATGTTCCCCCAAGGGCACAAGTCCTGCGTATCTTACCCAAAAGCTGTTGAAAATAAAGAACACATCTAAAAACCCATAACTACTATTTATGCTCACTCTGTGAAGGAGAAATTGTTTATCAGCTTTGGGAAACAGAATCATGAGTAGTCTGCAGATGCAATTTAAAAAGTCTTAAATATAAATCATTTAAGAGTAATAGTTCTTTATGTTGTTTCATCTGTTTAAACATATGTATGTGTTCTCTTAGAGAGCATTGGCTAGCTAGCAATGTGATTCTAAAACAGTTTGGAACACTACAGATATGAGGAGATTAGGTCAGATGATTCTGGATGATAGAAATAATGGATGCCAGCATGGATAACTGGATGCCAAACTGATTCCACACCTGACAGACTCAAACTACCTTATTCAAAAATATATTAAAATAGAGCAGGCTAAAATTTTTCAGCCAAAATATTATTTTGGCAAAGAAATGCAAATTCAGTGACACCAAAACTTTAAGAATTCATGCTGATTTCACAATGTTGTTTCAGACAACATAAAACCTTAAAAAAAATCCAGAGAAAATTGAAATGTTATGATTTTTTTTATTCAAAATGACTTTTAGTTTCAACATTTCTTTTAATTTTTTATTTAAAATATTTTTTCATAATTGCCAGTAAACCAAAAAAACCATTATTCAAACAGCTCTAGTCTCCAACATTGGCAGACAAATGGACTTATTTTGGGTTATTCATATTTTAAGGGCATCCAATATTAGGAAATGCAACATAACGTGGCTAAATTGCAAACAGACATGGGAAATAATGCATTACACTCTTCCTTATGCTGTTTTCTACTCAGCACTATATTTTTGCCTCTTAGAATTGAAAGCCGACAATAATGTACAAGCTGATGCAGAGAGATACTGTGTTCAATTTTTTAAGACAACTTGAAAAAAAGAATGACTATTCTTTTAGCACCTTAAACAACAAATTTTTGATGTTATTCATGGGGGATCTTAGAGATTACCACCTGTTCCATCTTCCCAACTATTAAATAGCCTGTGATGATGTCTTGAAAGAAGGAGAGGTGGGGGTGGGGAAATAAATATGAACAAAAGGATGTTGCCATTTGCGGAAATTTATAACAGAATTCTGACCTATTTTACAGTTGATTTACAAGGATGGTAGAATAATCAATAATAATGCAGAAAAGGCAGAAACATTCAATAACTATTTCTCTTCTGTATTGGGGGAAAAACAAATCATATAGCCTTTTTATATGGTGATGTCATCACTCTTTCCATTCCACTGGTATCTCTAGATGATGTTAAACAGAAGCTAGTGAAGTCAGACTTTTTCAAATCAGTAAGTCTAGATAACATGCATCCAAGAATTTTAAAAGAGCTGTCTGAGCAGCTCACTGGACCATTAATGTTGACTTTCAAGAAGTCTTAGAGCATTGAGGAAGTGCCAGAAGACTGAAATAAAGATAATGTTGTGCTAATTTTTGAAAAGGGTAAATGTGATGACCAGGGTGTTAGCCAGAGTTCACTAGAGTCTATATGTTTTTACATGGGGACCAAATATTTAATAATGGGTTCTTCAATTTAGTAATTACAGTGTAAAAGGTATAATGCGATCCAAATGCTGGAAGTTTAAGCTAGAAATGTTCAGACTGAAAATAAGGCAATCATTTTTAACTGTGAGAGTAATTAACCACTGGAACACGTTACTAAGGGTCATGGTACATTCTGTACCACTGGCAACTTTTACATCAAGATTGGATGGTTTTTCTAAAAGATCTGCTCTAGAAATTATTTTGGGAAGTTTCATGACCTGTGTTATATGGGAGATATATATATATATAGGTCATCACAATGCTCCCTCCTGGCCTTGGAATCTTGGAGCAGGTCCTCAAAGAATCAATCCTGAAGCACTTGCATGAGAGGAAAGTGATCAGGAACAGCCAGCATGGATTCACCAAGGGAAGGTCATGCCTGACTAATCTAATCGCCTTTTATGATGAGATTACTGGTTCTGTGGATGAAGGGAAAGCAGTGGATGTATTGTTTCTTGACTTTAGCAAAGTTTTTGACACGGTCTCCCACAGTATTCTTGTCAGCAAGTTAAGGAAGTATGGGCTGGATGAATGCACTACAAGGTGGGTAGAAAGCTGGCTAGATTGTCGGGCTCAACGGGTAGTTATCAATGGCTCCATATCTAGTTGGCAGCCGGTATCAAGTGGAGTGCCCCAAGGGTCGGTCCTCGGGCCGGTTTTGTTCAATATCTTCATAAATGATCTGGAGGATGGTGTGGATTGCACTCTCAGCAAATTTGCGGATGATACTAAACTGGGAGGAGTGGTAGATATGCTGGAGGGGAGGGATAGGATACAGAAAGACCTAGACAAATTGGAGGATTGGGCCAAAAGAAATCTGATGAGGTTCAATAAGGATAAGTGCAGGGTCCTGCACTTAGGACGGAAGAACCCAATGCACCACTACAGACTAGGGACCGAATGGCTAGGCAGCAGTTCTGCGGAAAAGGACCTAGGGGTGACAGTGGACGAGAAGCTGGATATGAGTCAGCAGTGTGCCCTTGTTGCCAAGAAGGCCAATGGTATTTTGGGATGTATAAGTAGGGGCATAGCGAGCAGATCGAGGGACGTGATCGTTCCCCTCTATTCGACATTGGTGAGGCCTCATCTGGAGTACTGTGTCCAGTTTTGGGCCCCACACTTCAAGAAGGATGTGGATAAATTGGAGAGAGTCCAGCGAAGGGCAACAAAAATGATTAGGGGTCTGGAACACATGACTTATGAGGAGAGGCTGAGGGAGCTGGGATTGTTTAGCCTGCAGAAGAGAAGAATGAGGGGGGATTTGATAGCTGCTTTCAACTACCTGAAAGGGGGTTCCAAAGAGGATGGCTCTAGACTGTTCTCAATGGTAGCAGATGACAGAACAAGGAGTAATGGTCTCAAGTTGCAGTGGGGGAGGTTTAGATTGGATATTAGGAAAAACTTTTTCACTAAGAGGGTGGTGAAACACTGGAATGCGTTACCTAGGGAGGTGGTAGAATCTCCTTCCTTAGAGGTTTTTAAGGTCAGGCTTGACAAAGCCCTGGCTGGGATGATTTAACTGGGAATTGGTCCTGCTTTGAGCAGGGGGTTGGACTAGATGACCTTCAGGGGTCCCTTCCAACCCTGATATTCTATGATTCTATGATTTTATGATCTATGTATGTACTACCTCTCTGTCAGGTTCATTGTAATAATTCTCAAAAACTGTACATTACACAATGCCTGCAGCCATACTCATTGACATTTTTTCTGAAATAAAATATACTAGTTATAATTTTCAAGATTTGTCTGGGTTTGGGTTGTTTTAATTTAGATTCTAGAAGTCACCTATCACTGTACTAATTTCAGTAGGGTTATGTAGTATTTATTATTACAAACTACCTTTGTTCAGACATTAAAAAACCCAAAACCAGCAAACAAGGGCACTAATAGAAACATGCAGAAGTTAGGTAACAGTCTAAAGCGAATTCCAACTGAAATAAGCAATTCAGGTTAATAGCAAAACTGTGTGAGATATTTGCAGCAAAACCAGAGAAGTTCTCCTGATTAAATGTTTCAGTACAAGTTTGAAACTTGGCCTAGATTTGTCTAATGGTACCTGGTTCACGGAAATCTGAGGTCAGTTTTACTAAATGTGGGCAAATTAATTGTGTCTTGTTAAAATCACGCAACTCACAAAGTCAAGAGAAAAGCACATGAAACTCAGGAATGTCTTCTCAGCCTTGCTTTGATTAGCTTGTTGGATTGTTCCAACAACAAAAGCAAAAGGAAACTGAGGCATGTGCAGCCAGGTGAATCATAACCATATAAAAGGTTTCAGAGTAGCAGCCGTGTTAGTCTGTATACGCAAAAAGAAAAGGAGTACTTGTGGCACCTTAGAGACTAACTCAAATAAATGTGTTAGTCTCTAAGGTGCCACAAGTACTCCTTTTCTTTTTAACCATATAAAAGTCTCACATAAAGCCCTGCAAGTTAAAACCACAGAATTCTTACAACTGTATGTATGAATCTAAGTCTTTGTGAATTTTTTGCAATGCAAGATAACTATTTAAAAATTGATATTAAGGAACAAATTTATTTAAGGAAATGTTGGCACTTGAGTGGTGTGCTCCAAAACAGGGCTCAAATGCAACCCACTCACATCAACAGGTGGTGGAAATTGCTGGGGCTAGTGGTGAAAAGGAGACTGTCCCAGTAACTAGGGATGAAGGCACTTGCCAGGAGACATTAGGTAGCTCCTCCCATGGAAGTGAGTCCAGCACCTATTGGCCAGTTTGGCGAGAGGGATGCTGATTGGCCAGCATTCCCTAGCTCCCAGGACTTAGCCCAGCACAGGGGCCACAGGGAGTCTCTTTTGGCTCCATTGCAGCAACCCAGCCTACTCACCTGAACTGGAAATGGGAACCTGGCCTGACAGATGCAGTGGGTCTAGCTGATTACATTTAGGGGATCAGGAGGGAAATTTTTCTCCCATGGGCCAAATTGGTGGAGGACTAGGGAGTTTTTTGCCTTCCTCGCAGTACCTGCAAGCCACGGTGGGTTAAGTAGGAATGTACATGGTACCTAACTGAGGTACTGGGGTGGTGTTGCTGACTTGTCACAACTCGCAGTTAGTTTCCAGTACAGTTAAGAGAATAAAATGAATGGTTCCCAGAGGTAAAAGACCTGGGATTTTGGTGATGGGCCTCTGGCTCATGTGATCGGGTCAGATCTTGTGGCTTTTGAAGGCTGAAGTCAGACCTTGTGGCCCTTGTGACCCCCACGCTGTTGCACCCTATGTCCCCATTGAGGTGGGGAGGGTGCTAGGACTCAGAGAGAGCTGAGTCCTTGGCATGGTGGGGTAGGCTAAGAAAAGTAATCCTGTAATCCTGTAATCCTACACACTGGAACTATTTAAATGCCTGATATAGGAGAGCATGGGTGATGGGTGAGTAGTGACCCTCCCTTGTGCTAAGAGTTTAATAAAAGTTGTAGCCTGCTGGTTAATTCCTTCCTGTGTCTGTCTTCATTTTAATGCTGTGTCCCCATCTAAGGGTTTTTTTCCAGTCCATCTCTAATCCAAAGCTATATGGGCCAAAGCTATATTGGGTGCCACATTCTCTTTCAAAAGAGAATGTGGCACCCAATAAGCTGCAATGTAGGCACCTAACTGAAGTGGTCACAACAGACAGCATAGTTCTCAGTGGGAGCTGCTGCATATCGAGCACTTTCAAAATCTGATCCTACCAAAGCAAATCTGAAAATAAAATGGATGGTCATTGTTAAAGTACTGTAGCTGCAAGTGGTGAATAAAAAAAAAAGGGACGGGGGTTCCTAAACTACTTTAACACTCCAAGATAATTACAGCCTAGTGTGTGGTTGGGGTGTGGGGTTTTTTTGGGCCTGAGGGGAGGGATCGGGGGGGGGGGGGAAGGGAGTGATTCTTTTGCTTGTGTTTTTTAGAAAGCTTAATAATAACATTTCAATAACCCACGTTTAATTAAAAACAACCTCCGATTCCAAACTTTTTTTATTTTTAAAACAATATTACACAGCTGACACATGGGCCTTTGAGAAAATGTGAGAAACCATGTATAAGCTAAAAATGTATTAGCTAATCACTATTGTGTATCATGTCTGAACTCTCAAGATTACAGAAGATGCATAATGAATACCTTATCAACATTTATCCCTTTATCCATCCACTCACACACCATCTTACAAATATTTTATCAAGGGAGAAATTTATAACCATAGATTCAAATATTTGTGTTCTATGCTTCTGACTTTGATAGTAAAGCATTGAGCAAGTCTTAAAAATTAGATCATCTATCTGTAAGTAAAACAGCATTGAATTGGTGAGGAAAGTTTAAAATAGCCTAATATTTTCATGACAGGAATCTAGTTTAGAAATTGAAAAAATATATAGCTTGAAACCTGCACTTACCTAGAACATGTACCAATTCCTAAGGATCAGTTTCCCTATTATTCACTGTTCCCTGAAGAAATACTGTTGCTTGTGAATCAAATTCATAGTGATTGTCTTTGCACTAGGCTATAATAAAATGTGACACCTGTATTCTTCTTTAAGGAACATTAGAGCTGATAAAGGTTTTATTGTCTCCTGACATACGTTCATCACAGGCAAACCATTCCAATTGCTTTTTACAAAAGAACTTTTAAAAGTGAATATTTTATTTGATAAAATCTGCAATGGAAAGTTTGCATAGTTAAATTAAAGAATAAAAACAATCATCTGAACACCTAGCACCACAATCTAATCCACAATCTTCAAGAATTTGTGTTTTGGGTAGCGAGTCTGTTATCTTGCTGAGGAAAGATGTATTTACATTGGTAAGGAGAGCATGTTATTACATAAAGTATGCAATAGGATAGGGAATCAGCATCTGTTTCTTGGCATCCACACCATAAAACCTATTACACTCGACAGTAAGTGTCTCTGGAGAATTATATATATGCAAGCCCACTTATGAAAAATAGCCACACTGTGGTGCATGTCTTAACACAATAAATCCCAGTCTGTTGCAACTGTAAATTATTTTTTCTGTCATAAAATGAGGCAAAAAGAAAACACAGCTCAAAATCTTACACACATCTTTGGCCTACATCACAGTACTACTTCAAATGGGGAAATAAAGATGTCATAGCATCAGAGTGTTTCATTTAAGGTTTTTAGAATGTGTATGTTGTTTCTTATGCTACCATTCATTTTATAACAAGGTCCTTATACTGCAAGTAGAGCTACAGCAATATGGTTGCCAGTATTCAAACTATGAAGAACAAGCTTTCCAAAATGCATGAGCTTCACATGCTTCACAACCCTAAACAATGTGCTACTAATCAAGAGATCAAGGTTCACTCAGACAATCTGCCAGAAAAACACAATACAGCCCTATGAAATTCACCCTACTCCAAGCGAGCCAAAGGAACTGCACAAATCATAAAGGCAGTATTCAGAATGAGCTTGTGTCACCGCGCATCACTGGATCACGGCTGAGAATACTAGATTCAGAACAAACTGCTGAAAAATGGGGCAGACCCACCACAAACTGGTAGTTAATCTTCCACAAGATATACCAAGCCAGAAATAAAAGTACATTTCTGTCTCATCATACTAGTTAACAAGAAGTCAGAAATGCAGTCTCCTTAGGTATCCCAGTCCTTGTTTCACCACCCAGACATTAGACTTAATGACAAATGGTTATTTAAAACCAAAATTATCAAAAAAAGGCTTCTTCTAATCCCAAGAGATCAGCCACAAAGACAGGCCAATATATAACCCTAACCCTAACCCCTAACCCTAACCCTAACCCCTAAACACTAATCCCTAAACCCAAACCCTAACTCTAACCCTAACCCCGAACCCTAACCCTAACCTAACTCTAACCCTAAACCATAAACCCTAACCCTAAACCCTAACCCTAACCCCTAACCCTGACCCTAACCCCTAACCCAAACCCAAACACAAACCCTAAGCTAATCCTAACCCTAAACCCTAACCCTAAACCCTAACCCAAACCCTAACCCTAACCCTAACCCCTGACCCTAAACCTAACCCTAACCCTAACCTAACCCAAACCCTAACCCTAACACTAACCCTAACCCCTAACGCTAACCCTAACCTAACTCTAATCCTAAACCATAAACCCTAACCCTAAACCCTAACCCCTAACCCAAACCCAAACCTAACCCTAACCCTAACCCTAACCCTAAACCCTAACCCAAACCCTAACCCTAATCCCTAACCCCTGACCCTAACCCTAACCCCTAACCCTAGACCCTAGACCCTAACCCTAACCCCTAACCTAACCCTAACCCTAAATCCTAACCCTAACCCCTATCCCTAACCCAAACCCTAACTCTAAACCCTAAAACCTAACCCTAACCAAAACCCTAAACCTAACCCTAACCCTAAACCCAAACCCTAACCCTAACCCCTAACCCTAACCCTAACCCTAACCTAACCCAAATCCTAACCTTAACCCCTAACCCTAACCCTAAACCCTAACCCTTACCCTAAGCTAACCCTAACCCTAACCCTAAACGTAAACCTAACCCCTAACCCTAATCCAAACCCAAACCCTAACCCTAACCCTAAGCCCTAACCCTAAACCCTAACCCTAACCCTAAACCCTAAACCTAACCCAAACGCTAACCCTAACCCTAAACCTTTAACCCTATGGCTAAAATGTCCATAGGAAGGTCTCACTGGGTGAGCAGGAGCTTCTTCTATATCCATTGTAGGAGCTAAGTGTCCTTTAATGAGCCATCAGCTTTAACAGTCCATTCACAATGTGCTGGCCAGACTGGATGTAAATTATCTTGTGTTGTGGGTGTTACCCCACGAGCAAACACATTTGAAATACGGTTACATTGTCAACGTTCAGAACTTTAGATACAAAAACGATGAATGCGTACAAACAGGATAATCATATTTGACAGATTGTAACTTTTCCATTAATACCCTACATCAGGGGTTCTCAACCTTTTTCTTTCTGAGCCCCCCCCCCCCCCCAACATGCTGTAAAAACTCCACGGCCCACCTGTGCCACAACAAAGGGTTTTCTGCATACAAAAGCCAGGGCCAGCATTAGGAGATAGCAAGCAGGGCTATCGTGCAGTGCCCCATACCACAGGGAGCCCCACAAATTCAAGTTGCTCAGGATTTGACTTCAGCCCCAGGTGGCGGGGCTCAGGACCCCAGGCTTCAGCCCCTTGCAGTAGGTCTTCAGCTTTCTGTCCTGGCCCCCAACATGTCTAATGCCGGCCCTGCTTGGTGGCCCCCTGAAACTTGCCTGCGGCTCCCCAGGGGGGCCCGGACCTTTGGTTGATAAACCACTGCCCTACATGACATACTTTAAATAAGATTTGTTGCAATTATATAACAGTGGTAGCAACAATGATATACATAGTCATATTTTAATCATGCAACATCACAGCTTGCTACATCATGATCTCATTAGGAATGTCATTCTTTTCAATACTTTCTGCCCAAAGTGTAAGATATACATGCACGCGACCTCACTGGCTGTGATAGGTGCACCGACACAAGTTAAGGATTAAAAACAACGGCAAAAGAAATAGCATAATGTCATATAGTAGGAAGGGGGATTTAGGCAGAAATCAGGACATCTGATTATGACTCTGCAGAGTCATCCTAAACAAAAAGGGAATGCAGAACCTTCAATACAAAATAAAAATTAAAGAGAATGCACTCAATGTTTTTTTAAAAAGATGACATTTTTCAAAGAAAATGTTTCTCTTTCACTGGGAAATCCACCAGTTTCATAGGCTACAATATCATTTTCAGCACGACTCTTCTCTTTATCTTGACCACAGATATTGAAGGCTGATAAGCAGGAGGATTATGGGGCAGGAATGTTTGTAGGCTGGAGCATTGTCAGAGTTCCAGGGCTGCTGACAGGCACCTCCTATTGTCTGGACACTGAAAAATCCTTAGGGCACCTCCGTCTGCCTAAGCAGGAGTCTCTGCAGTAGCCTTTGTTTGAAGGGGTGTGGTTTCTGGCTGCAACTCGCTACTACCTTTAGAATAGCCCCAGATTGCTTAACCTAAAAAGGGGTAGAGGGTAGTAGTACCAACTGCCTACTGGCTCCCCTTGGGGCTTGTGGAACCTATCCTACCCAGCCGCGATGCTAGAGTCTGTTGTCTCCTTGTAGGCATGGAGTGAATTGGTGACTAGCCTTCCTGAGGGCCGTTACTCTGAAGACGCTTCCAGTGATCTCTCTTGGGAGCTGTAGAGCCACTGTCTGCTCTCTCCCAGAGCGGCCCAGGAACTGTCTGGAACTTACTGCTTTTAAGCCCTTATTCTACCCCTGACATGATTGACAGGCCAGAAAGGCAGGGTCAGCCTTGATCACAGCAATTCTTTAACTTTTCATCACTGGTGTAAGGTTTATACACCCCATCACAAGCATATAAAATAGAAACTCACTGGTTCACTCTTTGTACATACACAAAGCCATATCACAAATCTACTCCATAACAAAGATGAAAGGCCCGATACTGTTCCTATGGAAGTTGGTGTACTAACCTTCTGCCCTCAGATATCATGTTGATAATAGCTATGTGCAAAATGCTTAACTAGAAAGCAAAATTAGATCAATCCTTCATCAGCCTGTGTTGTGTACAAAACAAGGAATGGTGAGCACACCCCAACAGGTGTACAAAGAGATACCACGAGCGTGGGCTATAGTCTGCATTCATTTTCTCTCTGTGCACATGAATCTGGGTCTTGACTGTACTTCCCAATTTTGCTCCTTAAGACACAATGGGAGCAGGAATATGTGTGTGTGAGCGGGCACTGGATCGCCATTCTGTTGCACTAAAGTCCAGCATGTAGCTGATATTTTGCACATAAACTACAACTCCTTCCCAGTTGTTTCATTTGGATAATTTTTGGACTATATACCCAAGCCAGTTGGTGGCAAGTGCTATGGAGAACAAGGCTGCCACCTACTCTGCCTCAGCCTGCTTTTTGTGGATGCAGGAATTGGCCCCTCCTTCCTAAAACTGCCTTCTCTCTATTTTATAAAAATGAATTAGCTAAACAACCATAATGAGCCATAATGTCACAAAAGAGGAATTATCTAGTCATCCCTTTTATGAATCCAGCGTTTTAAGCTGTCTCCGTAGCTACCTTGCATGCTGTTTTCTGAAAATAAAAGGATGGCCTGCTGTGACTTTACCTGCTCTCAAACCTTTACGCTCTCCTTCACTCGTTTTTTTCACTATGCATTTCAACAGCGCTCGGGATGTCATTACTAACACATGGGCAGGTCTGAATGTTGAGGGTGTAGACTCACCGGCGCTCTGATTAAAAGGTAAACGTGGAGGCCGCCTCATCCCAGAAAATGCTGCAGCTGCTACCAATGCTGCTATAACTTCTAACACCAGCCGTGGTGACAGTGGTGTGTAATGTCAGTTCAGGATGAGAAACTACAACACTGAAAGGAAATTCTTTGAATATGAATCCCATTGTCCTCCCAGCAGCATGTCCCTGACTTTGCTGAGATGAGAGCACCGAACAGACCTGCCATGATGTCAATCACACATTTGCCAAACTGGTGATAAAAAAAGACTTAGAGAAACAGACATGAAACTGCTGTCCAGGTCTCATGTCATCAGCACAGTCAATTCCAAAGTACAGTGGGGTTAAAAGCTCTTTGCCCCTTTGGCTACTGCGTCGTCTGGCTCTGCTCAGAGACTCATAGATTTTACGGTCAGAAGGGACCATCATGAGCATCTAATCTGACCTCCTGCATATTGAAGGACGCAGAACCTCACCCACTAACAACCATAATAGATACTTAGCATCTGTCTGAGTTATTGAAGACCTCAAATCATGGTTGAAAACAGTGGTGGGCAACCTGCGGTTTGCAGGCTGCACACGGCCTGTCAGCGAAATCCACTGACGGGCCATGATATAGTTTGTTTACATTGACAATTCTCAGGCACGGCCACCCGCAGCTCCCAGTGGCCATGGTTCGCCATTCTCGGACAACGGGAGCTGCGGGAAGCAGCAGCCAGCACATCCCTGTGGCCCACACCACTTTTCACAGCTCCCATTGGCTGGGAACGGTGAAATGCAGCTGCTGGGAAGCTGCGGGCTGCTGTGCCTGGGGATGGTCAATGTAAACCAACTGTCTCGTGGCCCGCCAACGGATTACCCTGATGGGCTGTGTGCAGCCTAAGGGGCACAGGTTAGCCACCACTCATTTAAAGACTTCGAGTTACAGAGAATCTACCATTTACACTAGTTTAAACATGCAAGTGCTCACCCAAATGATGGCTGGGAGAGAGTGTTTATAACCCCTCCTCTCCATTTAGTGCTGTCATTGTTGCTGGAAGACTCTCTCATCCACACCCTGCCCACCCTGCAAGAGATGCTGGAAAAGGGAGATTGAAACCCTGCCCTCTTTGCCTGCTGCTACTGTCAATAGTGTCCAACCCTGAGCACCCGAAAGGATGATGGGAAAGAAGCTTTAACCCCTCTCCCCTCAGTCTACTTGCTGCTGCAGACCTCCTAGGTTTAGAAAGTAGTGATGTCTATGATTTAACCCTTCTTGAACAATCGCCCCTTTTTCTTTTTAATGTTATTGGCTTTCTTTTCTTCTCCCCACCCGCCCTCACCAACTTAACAGTATTTTTGAACTAGAAGGTTACATTGTGTTCTCTAGGGCTTTACTGTCTCTCTCATGTATGATGCTTCTAGTGACTACTCCACTGACACCTCAAGTGGATGGTCTGAAAGGAGATTTCTTCTTCCCCACACACTTTTGCAATCACCATTATGTTTTTTTTTTAATAAAGACAATAGATCTCAATCACCTTACATTTTAGTGTCAAAAAATTCTTTAGTATTTATTTTATCAGCAATTCAATCATGAGATGACAGATCTGACCAGCTCATTTCAAAATTAGAGTTTATTACAAAACATAGAAAGTAAAAATACTACAAGAGCCTTTATATGGAGCTGAAGGAAATAATAACAATACCTTGCTCTTACACAGTGCTTTTCATCAGTAGATCTCAAAGCGTTTTACAAAGAAGCATAATTATCCTTATTTCACAAATGGGGAAAGTGGGGCACATAGAGCTAAAGTGACTTGCCCAAGGTCACCCAGCAGGCTACTGGCAGAACCAGAAATAGAATGCAGGTGTTCTGTGTCCCAGGGTACTACTCTATTCACTAGGCCACACTGCCTTCATGCTTTAATAAACACTAAGGAAGAGAATACAAAGCAATTAGGAGGAATGGTTCTTATCAAAGGTGAAGGCATTTGCAACTCTTGTAGCAATTCCCCTGGCTGGAGGCTGATTCCTGGACTTTCAGATCTAAAAACATGAGCCCCTATTGCCTAAGCTGAAGACCCAGGTCCATTATTTTAGCAGACATCTCAAACTGTTTTATTCACTGCAACCTCTAGCAGGAGACAACACTCACCTGTGCTAGCAGGACTTACATATTGATCTGCTGAAAAACTATCAATATTACAACATATTTTCATGACAAATAGCACTAGGAATCTTGGATTTCCAGAGCCTGTGGAAGAAACCAGTTTATGTTCCATATCTCAGGACACATTCAATCTTCCATGAAATATTTTAAAATATTTCTGGACAACTAACAAAGCTTCAGAACATCACCATCTAACCCCTGGATCAAACTCTGATTGTAACCTTTGAGCCTTCTTTAAGATTGAGACAAATTTATATCAACTTTTTGAGACACAAACAATGAAAAATGTTATAGTGAGGAACAAACCTGCACCTAGATTTACATAGGCCAGAAAGTATTAAAATTGTGATATAAAAAAATGCTTTGCTGTGATTTTCTGGGTCAGTTAACTTCTCAAATGCTGCATTAGGAAGGATACTAAATAGTATCTCTCACACAGACCCTTGAATTCTCTCCATGCAGCTGAACTGCCCCAGTTCTGTTGCTGCAAAGGTGGATTTAGGACTTGCCCCTTTGTTATGAACACATCCATGAGGGTTGCAGGAGATTTCATTTTGCATACTGCTTTCTTGAATAGTCTGATCTAAAGCCACTGAAATGTAATTCACACAAAAATAAGTTCTGTCTTAGTTTTCTACTGATATTTTATATTGAAATTTTGTGATTTGGAAAATTATGTCTGTGTGTTTGTGTATCATATCACTAGAGACCTACTTTTGTTGTCCTGTGTACTGAATAATTTAATGAATACACAAATTAGTTTGGACTTGGCTTCCTATTTACTTATTGTATTACAATTCTGTGATCTGAAAAGTAATATGTTTGTATACACTTGCCTTCTTGTTAATGGAGTGCAGTTTTAATCCTGGTGTTGTTTTGTTTCATATTGAGTTATCAGGCCTAGTTTTATCTACAACATAATTGATAAATGATGCAGCTGTGGCTTAGTTTAGATTGTATTAAAATTCTTATTCGCCAACATGGAATTCTTTTCTATTATCAGCCTTGTTATTTAATAAATACTTGTTAACCAAGGTCTTATATTTCTGCACTATTGCATTAACAATTTATGGAATTGGTTTGCCAGTTTTCTGAATACTTGTTCTATTGATCTAAGTTTTTGCAGTTATAACAAAAAAATATATAAGACAATAGACTTGAGTGCTATTTCTCTTTGTGTGCTTCGGCTCAATCCTGTGTGTGCTGAGCTCAGAAGACGGAGACAAATATTACTTTAATTGACCTTTATACCTCCCCCAATTCTGGGACTGGCCCTCAGATGATAAAATGTCTCCTGGCAGAGCTTAGTTAGCATTCTAAACAGTCCTGTTCAGGAAAACACTCTATCATGTGCTTAACTTTTAGCACATCCCTAATGTCTACTGATTTCAATGGAACTTCAGCACATGAGTATGTGGTGTCCTGAAAAGGAATGCTTTCTTTAATTTAGTTAGCATTACTCAGAGTTGTGCCAGCTACAGTCATTTTCTGAGGATTGCCCTGCTGCCTAAGGATTGGGTGCGTGCTCCAGTCCAACTCTGATATGCCCTTTTTGTGTTTACCAGAGGCTGTAGCATCTTTCTGTATCCTGCAAATATACCTATCAGGAAAATGTTTTGGCTAAAGAGAAAAATTGTAATTATAGACTGAATGTTTCTTTTTTTCTTGCTGACCTAACTATTTGTCATTACTATTTTTCACGAAGCATAATTTAGCTGTCCAGATTCTCCAACATGGTAGGATTTATTTGTTTTTTAAAGAATAAAAATGCAATCTTGGATTTTATTTCACAGCCCTAATTTTGAAATGGTAAGCTTTAACAAAGGAAAATGGATAACATTTCCCTGGTTTTTTTCTCACTAGGTTAACGCTGACTTCTCACTAAGGTTTTTAGTTTTATCTCTACTCCCACCCTCTTTACCCCATTCTTCCTCTCTCCTTGGTAGCCTCTTTCATTTTATCTTGCTTCCAGCTGAGAGTACAAGTTGGTGAATCAATTCAAATGTCACTGTAGGGGAGCAACATATACTATTACAGTAAACTATCTTTTTTCAAGAATTAGGGGATAGCTGTGTTAGCCTGTATCCACAAAAACAACAAGGAGTCTGGTGGCACCTTAAAGATGAACAGATTTATTTGGGCATAAGCTTTCATGGGTAAAACAACACTTCTTCAGATTCATGGAGTGAAAGTTACAAATGCAGGCATTATATACTGACACATGAAGAGAAGACAGTTACCTCACAAGTGGAGAATCAGTGTTGACAGGGCCAATTTGATAAGGGTGGATGTAGCCCACTCTCAATAATAGTTGAGGAGGTGTCAATTCCAGGAGAGGCAAAGCTGCTTTCGTAATGAGCCACCCACTCCCAGTCCCTATTCAAACCCAAGTTAATGGTGTTAAATTTGCAAATGAATTTTAGTTCTGCTGTTTCCCTTTGAAGTCTGTTTCTGAAGTTTTTTTGTTCAAGTGTGTCTACTTTTAAATCTGTTATAGAATGTCCAGGAAGATTGAAGTGTTCTCCCACTGGTTTTTGAATGTTATCATTCTTGATGTTTGATTTGTGTCCATTTATTCTTTTACATAGAGACTGTCCAGTTTGACCAATGTACATGGCAGAGGGGCATTGCTGGCACATGATAGCATATATAACATTAGTAGACATGCAGGTGAATGAACCTCTGATGGGATGGCTGATGTGGTTGGGTGCTCTGATGGTGTCACTAGATATGGGGAAGGGTAGGCAACGAGGTTTGCTATAGGGATTGGTTCCTGGATTAGTGATTCTGTGGTGTGGTGTGTAGTTACTGGTATTTGCTTCAGGTTGGGGGGCTGTCTGTAAGCAAGGACTGGCCTGCCTCCCAAGGCCTGTGAGAGTGAGGGATCGTTTTTCAGGATAGGCTGTAGATCATTGATGATGTGCTGGAGGGATTTTAGCTAGGGGCTGTACGTGATGGCCAGTGGTATTCTGTTATTTTCCTTGTTGGGCCTGTCCTGTAGTAGGTGATTTCTGGATACCCATCTCTCTGTGTCAATCAGTTTCCTTACTTCCCCAGGTGGGTATTGTAGTTTTAAGAATGCTTGATAAAGATCTTGTAGGTGTTTGTCTCTGTCTGAGGGATTGGAGCAAATTTGTAATGGATGGTGTAATGTGTCCTGGATGGAAGCTGGAGGCATGTAGGTAAGTATAGCGGTTAGTAGGTTTCTGGTATAGGGTTGTGTTTATGTGACCATCACTTATTTGCACTGTAGTGTCCAGAAAGTGGATCTCTTGTGTGGACTGGTCCAGGCTGAGGTTGATGGTGGGATGGAAATTATTGAAATCATGGTGGAATTCTTCAAGGGCCTCCTTCCCATAGGTCCATATGATGAAGATGTCATCAGTGTAGCGCAAGTAGAGGAGGGGCGCTAGGGGATGAGAGCTGAGGAAGCGTTGTTCTAAGTCAGCCATAAAAATGTTGGCATACTGTGGGGCCATGCAGGTACCCATAGCAGTGCCACTGACTTGAAGGTATAAGTTGTCCCCAAATCTGAAATGGTTGTGGATGAGAACAAAGTCACAAAGCTCAGCCACCAGGTGTGCTGTGGCCTCATCAGGGATACTGTTCTTAACAGCTTATAGTCCATCCTTGTGTGGAATATTGGTGTAAAGAGCTTCTACATCCATGGTGGCCAGGATGGTGTTTTCAGGAAGATCACCAATGCACTGTAGTTTCCTCAGGAAGTTGGTGGTGTCTTGAAGATAGCTAGGAGTACTGGTAGCATAGGGTCAGAGGAGAAAGTCCAAATAGCCAGATAATCCTGCTGTAAGAGTGCCGTTGTAATTGACACCTGGAATTGACACCTCCTCATCTATTATTGAGAGTGGACTACATCCACCCGTATCAAATTGGCCCTGTCAGCACTGGTTCTCCACTTGTGAAGTAACTCCCTTCCCTTTATGTGTCATTATATAATGCCTGCATTTGTAAATCTGTTCATCTTTAAGGTGCCACCAGACTCCTTGTTATCTTTTTTCAGACACTCTGGATTACAAATTAAGGGCTAGTGCCCCTTATTCAAGTAGAGTACCATCTTTCTCTGCAAGTAATCCCAATGACATCAAACAATGAGTCGGAATAAATGGTTAAATTATAGCAGTTGATATTCAAGGGGAGTAAAGATGGCAGAATCAGACTACCCACATGATATCCCTTCTCCCACCCCAATATCACCAAACTGCATCTTGGTTTCATATAAACTCTGTGGAACGGTAATCCTTATATTGAGGAGAGATTAATTACCAGAACTTCAAAGTACTTCAAATCAGGATTACGGTGCAATGACACAACTATCTGCAGATACTTACAGAGTGTCATGTAATATGCATAGTTGTAGCTAGTCTTTTAAAGATATGAGTAATCTTATATTCCATTTGTCCAGTGATTGGTTCATTTCTTGAACTCATTCATTTCTGGCCTCCTTTCAATGGTTTTTAAAAACAAAGTAAATAAATCCTTCTAATTTTAAACAGCGGAAGCCTTTCCCTCTTCCCTCCCCACACCAGACATCAACAGACACATCAACCCCCTAGATAAGCAACTAAACTAAATAAGCAACTGAGCTTATAAAATCATAATTGAAAAAGTTTTCAGATGACAAAAATTGGGGGAGTGGTAAATAATGAAGAGGAAAAGTCATCCATACGGACAGGGCCGGCTCTAGGCACCAGCAAAGCAAGCAGGTGCTTGGGGCTGCACATTCACAGGGGCGGCATTCAGGCCATCCTTTTTTTTTTTTGCTTGGGGGCCGGACCTGCGGGCGCTCACCCAGGTAGATGCTGTCCCGGCCCCCAAGCTGCTGCCAAAGTCCAGGTGGAAAAGCCACAGTGGGTGGCCAAAGCTGCCCCCGGGACTGGGGTCCAGCAGCAGTAGCAGCAAAGGGGCACCCTGGGGCCGCTGTGGTTCGTGCCGCCGGCGGACTCCGACACGTGGAGCGCGGGACACTCAGGCTGGGGGCCACCCCCTGGGGCGCATGGAGCCGCCCGCAAGTGCCGCAGGGCGGCCGCCCCCAGCACCACAGCCGGGGCTGGTCGAAGCAGCTCGAGCTGCCCAGGGGCTGTGGCAGGGTGGCCAGGAGCAGCAGCAGCAGCGGGGCCATAGAGGGGACCTTTGCCCGGGGTGCTGCCATGCGGGGCTCGCGTTCCGCTCTCTGGGGCTCTGCTCCCTGCCGGCCACTCCCTCTGGGGCTGCCCTACCCCGGCTCCTCAGCCTTCTGCCGGGGCAGTCCCCTGACTCCACCCAGCTCTGCCCTCCCGATTCCCAGCCGGTCCTGGAGGTGAGGTGGGAGCGGGCAGAGTCAGAGTGCCGGGAAGGAGTTGGGTGGATGCAGCCTCAGTCCCTGCTAGTGTCATGAGTGGGATGCTGATGACCTGGGAGCGAGTTACCAGTGACCCAGGGCTGGGGCGGTAGGGGTGCGGTGTGGGGGAGGGCACTGGTGGGGATGAAGGGGGGAACCCAGAGCTGGGGCGGCAGGAATTGCGGGGCTGGGGGGAGCCCAGGAATGGGGTCAGGGGCAGCCCACATTTTTTTTGCTTGGGGTGGCAAAAAACCTGGAGCCGGCCCTGTATACTGAGCAATATGGATTACTTAGTAAACTGGGCTCAAGCAAACTGTGTTTTAATCTGGCTAAATCGAAATGTGTACATCTAGGAACAAGGAATGTAGGTCATACTTGCATCACAGGGGACTCTATTCTGGGAAGCAGCAACTCTGAAAAAAATGTGGGGATCATGGTGGATAATCACCTGAACATGAGCTCTCAGTGTAACAGCAAGAAGAAAAGGAGGACTTGTGGCACCTTAGAGACTAACAAATTTATCTGAGCATAAGCTTTCGTGAGTTACAGCTCACTTCATCAGATGCATTCAGTAGAAAATACAGTGGGGAAATTTATATACACACAGAACATGAAACAATGGGTGTTACCATACAGACTGTAAGGAGAGTGATCAGGTAGGGTGAACTATTACCAGCAGAAGAGCTGGGGGGGGGGGGACGGGACATTTTGTAGTGATAATCAAGGTGGGCCATTTCCAGCAGTTAACAAGAACGTCTGAGGAACAGTGGGGGGTGGGGGAGGAGGATAGTTTTACTCTGTGTAATGACCCATCCACTCCCAGTGTCTATTCAAGCCTAAGTTAATTGTATCCAGTTTGCAAATTAATTCCAATTCAGCAGTCTCTGATTGGTGTCTGTTTTTCAAGGCTTTTTGTTGAAGAATTGCCACTTTTAGGTCTGTAATCGAGTGACCAAAGAAATTGAAGTGTTCTCCGACTGGTTTTTGAATGTAACAGAGTGGCCAAAAAAGCTAATGTAATCCTTGGATGCATAAACGGGAATACTGAGTAGGAGTAGAGAGGATATTTTATCTCTGTATTTGGCATTGGTGTGACCACTGCTGGAATACTGTGTTTAGTTCTGGTGTCTACAATTCAAGAAGGATGGGGATAAGAGAAGAACCATGAGAATGATGAAAGCATTATAAAACATGCCTCTTAGTGCTCAAAGAGCTCAATCTATTTATTTTAACAAAGAGAAAGTTAAGGAGTGATTATAGATTACAGCCTATAAGTACCTGCAGAGGGACCAAATATTTAATAATGAACTCTTCAATCTAGCAGAGAAAGGTATAACATAATCCAATGGCTGGAAGTTGAAGGTAGACAGATTCAGACTAGAAATAAGGCTTTTTTTTTTCTTTGTTTTTTTTTAAGCAGTGAGAGTAATTAACCATTGGAGCAAGTTACCAAGCATTGTGGTGAATTCTCCATCATTGACTATTTTAAAATCAAGACTGGACCATTTTCTATAAGATGTGCTCTATGAATTATTTTGGGGACATTCTATGGTCTGTGTTATAGAGGAGGTCAGACTAGATTATCACAGTCTTGGAATCTAATTTTTCATCTTCATCAGTCACTTTGCTAAAGCAGGATATTACAAAGAACACAACAGCTTTTCTTTGAAAGTTTTGCCTTATTGGACAGATGGAATTGTCTCTGACACCCAAGGAAGACAATACAAGACACCAGGAATGTATTTAATTGGCTACAACTTTATTAACACATCTAGGAAATATTTGGCAATAACTTGTCCAGTGCAGGTCAGCCTTCCTTCAGTAATCTGTGCCACCTGGGGAAGGGCTGCCCATAGCTCCCCAACCCTTATATTTTCAATCTGGTTCCAGCACTGCTCCTGGGATTCCACCATCCTGCACTCAAAGACTGAGGAAATGGCCCTGCACTGTACCAGACCTTAGGACCCCCACCATTACTGCAGAGAAAGCCCTCCCCAACCTTGGTGAATCATAGAATCATAGAATATCAGGGTTGGAAGGGACCTCAGGAGGTCACCTAGTCCAACCCCCTGCTCAAAGCAGGACCAATCCCCAATTAAATCATCCCAGCCAGGGCTTTGTCAAGCCTGACCTTAAAAACTTCTAAGGAAGGAGATTCCACCACCTCCCTAGGCAACACATTCCAGTGTTTCACCACCCTCCTAGTGAAAAAGTTTTTCCTAATATCCAACCTACATCTCCCCCACTGCAACTTGAGACCATTACTCCTTGTTCTGTCATCTGCTACCACTGAGAACAGTCTAAAGCCATCCTCTTTGGAACCCCCTTTCAGGTAGTTGAAAGCAGCTATCAAATCCCCCCTCATTCTTCTCTTCCATAGACTAAACATCCCCAGTTCCCTCAGCCTCTCCTCATAACTCATGTGTTCCAGTCCCCTAATCATTTTTGTTGCCCTCCGCTGGACTCTTTCCAATTTTTCCACAAAAAAAAATACTACTACCAGCTACTGCTACCTACCAAGCTGTAACAACTCAAACATCTCACAACCTAATCTCACCCCCGCCCCCCATCCGGGTACCTGAGCGGCTGACATGAAAGCAAAATAGCCCTGTCCCGCCCAGGCCAGTCTGGCCAAGGAGGCGGGCGGAGAGATCTTGTCCCAGCCAAAAGGCAACGAGTGTGATCACACAGAATATCAGAGTTGGAAGGGACCTCAGGAGGTCATCTAGTCCAACCCCCTGCTCAAAGCAGGACCAATTCCCAATTTTTGCCCCAGATCCCTAAATGGCCCCCCTCAAGGATTGAACTCACAACCCTGGGTTTAGCAGGCCAATGCTCAAACCACTGAGCTATCCACCCCCCCTGCAAGGCCCAGAAACCCACTCTTTAATCAGAGAGTGGGTGGAGCTATTTGTCCCAGATGCACAGTGGCACCCTAAAAAAGGGGAAAACTTATAAACACTCCCCTTGGATATGTGGGAGCCAATGGCTGGGAGCCTTTCAGTCCATCTAGTCATTTAGGAAGCTCCTATTCCCCACCACATGCCTCCCTCCAAACCCAAGGGGAAGCTAAGTACCCCCAAGGGAGAGGAAAAGGGGGAATGATGAGGGCAATCCTAAAAGGAATCCAGTGTCTTCTTTCCTCTGCTGTACCAGACAAAAGCTCCCCAACTCTGGAGGAATACTGGGACTTGGGACTCTCACAGCTCCCTCATCTTTGTTCTTCCTGATGTTTGTTCTCTGACAGCCCATCTCCCATGCTTTTATCCTTTCCATTCCCATCCCTGCCAGTCAGTTCTGTTAATAATTATCAGTGTGGTTACTCTAAGTTTTGCAAAGGGACCACTCAGTGCAACAAAAATAACACTTTACTCACATGAATGCCAACTAGGGTGTCTGCTACTTTATTCAACTGCATCACAACAAAACTGCACGGGGATGAACTCCACCTAACAAAACAGGAAGTAGAGGGTGGTGGTCATGGGCCCATTCCCTGAGATTTTAAGTAACCCAGTTAATCCCATGATGACCATTTTACTGCAGTAAGAAAAATCAATACCCTTCTATGATGCAAACCAATGCTGGGGTAGCAGTTCTCCCCACGCTCCCTGAAGTTATTGCCTGAAAGTTACTTTGGTTTCATTCTCCCTATGTAGCAACCCTCTAATCATAGCACCATATGGTATCAAATAACCTGACTGTTCTTAACCAGCTCTTCCCTGTCAGCTCCAATACGGAACCTCTGCCTCATGGATGGAGTGAACAAACCTTCCCCCAGCAATCTTGTGCCTGTCAAACAAGCAACATTTATGACAGTCTTTGTCTCCGATCCTCCTAGGTAGAGATAGAAACTTAGGGAATTCCATTAATTGAAAAATATATTAAGAGAGTTTGTTCCAATTTCCCCCAGTCAGTAAGCCTTTCAGATTGCATTGCCCTGGTAAAAGAAACGTGAGATTTACAATGAGGTAACATAACTTCAGAGCAGTTCGTAGATCTCTTATAATAAAAGAGAGTTGCCTTGTAGTGTATATGACAAAAAGACTAAAGGAAACTCCAAATAATCTTTATCACCTTATCTTTTTAAGTTCTGTAGCCCAGAGAAAATAGTTATCTCAGGAACATTCAGCAGTCTATTTCCTAATTTAATTTCTTGAGCACCATAACTAATGTAATAATCCAATAAAACTCTTGCACTTCATTCTGAGCTGTCTCATGTCTTGTACTAAAAGACACTTAATTTTCAATTTTTAAAAACTGGAAAAATGGATTGAGTGTCTCTTCTGTGTTACTATAGACAATACTAGGATGCCACAATGTTGTCCGCAAAAGCCCACATCAAGAAAGAACATTCCTCTTCTGGGGCTGAACCCCCAGCCGGAGTCATGGACACAGAGAGTCTGGAAGGTAGCTGAATGAGTGCAATTCTGCTACGTTAAGGAAGGGGAGGGTGGGGAAAACATGCATGGAGAACTCATGCCTCTTTTGTGCAGCTCCACTGGCCTCAATGTGCTCTAAGGAGGGGGTTTGGGGAGCAGGACAAAGGTCAGTTAGGGGCTGCAGGCTACTCCGTATTGTCTTATCAATGTGCTTATATCCTGACCTGGAAAGACTGTCTCTAGGGACGAGAATAGCTTAGTTTCAATGTCCATTGAATCCTTTCTACTGAGACAGACTACCAACATGGGCACCAGTTCGGGGGGGGAATCATAGAATCATAGAATCATAGAATATAAGGGTTGGAAGGGACCCCAGAAGGTCATCTAGTCCAACCCCCTGCTCGAAGCAGGACCAATTCCCAGTTAAATCATCCCAGCCAGGGCTTTGTCAAGCCTGACCTTAAAAACCTCTAAGGAAGGAGATTCTACCACCTCCCTAGGTAACGCATTCCAGTGTTTCACCACCCTCTTAGTGAAAAAGTTTTTCCTAATATCCAATCTAAACCTCCCCCACTGCAGCTTGAGACCATTACTCCTCGTTCTGTCATCTGATACCATTGAGAACAGTCTAGAGCCATCCTCTTTGGAACCCCCTTTCAGGTAGTTGAAAGCAGCTATCAAATCCCCCCTCATTCTTCTCTTCTGCAGGCTAAACAATCCCAGCTCCCTCAGCCTCTCCTCATAACTCATGTGTTCCAGACTCCTAATCATTTTTGTTGCCCTTCGCTGGACTCTCTCCAATTTATCCACATCCTTCTTGAAGTGTGGGGCCCAAAACTGGACACAGTACTCCAGATGAGGCCTCACCAATGTCGAATAGAGGGGAACGATCACGTCCCTCGATCTGCTCGCTATGCCCCTACTTATACATCCCAAAATGCCATTGGCCTTCTTGGCAACAAGGGCACACTGCTGACTCATATCCAGCTTCTCGTCCACTGTCACCCCTAGGTCCTTTTCCGCAGAACTGCTGCCTAGCCATTCGGTCCCTAGTCTGTAGTGGTGCATTGGGTTCTTCCGTCCTAAGTGCAGGACCCTGCACTTATCCTTATTGAACCTCATCAGATTTCTTTTGGCCCAATCCTCCAATTTGTCTAGGTCCTTCTGTATCCTATCCCTCCCCTCCAGCGTATCTACCACTCCTCCCAGTTTAGTATCATCCGCAAATTTGCTGAGAGTGCAATCCACACCATCCTCCAGATCATTTATGAAGATATTGAACAAAACCGGCCCCAGGACCAACCCTTGGGGCACTCCACTTGATACCGGCTGCCAACTAGACATGGAGCCATTGATAACTACCCGTTGAGCCCGACAATCTAGCCAGCTTTCTACCCACCTTGTAGTGCATTCATCCAGCCCATACTTCCTTAACTTGCTGACAAGAATACTGTGGGAGACCATGTCAAAAGCTTTGCTAAAGTCAAGAAACAATACATCCACTGCTTTCCCTTCATCCACAGAACCAGTAATCTCATCATAGAAGGCGATTAGATTAGTCAGGCATGACCTTCCCTTGGTGAATCCATGCTGGCTGTTCCTGATCACTTTCCTCTCATGCAAGTGCTGGAGGGGAGGGGGGAGTAGGGGAGAGAAAGGAGGTTGAGGGGGTTTCTGATTTGGATTCCTGCCCACTAGGCACTGGATGGAGTCCACCATCATTTCACACAGGCTACCAAACTCTCAGCTTCCATTCTTTTCTTGTGATTGTGCAGGGAAATTTGTAGATGTCTAGATACTGCAGAAGTATACTTGTGCACATGTGTGAGTGTGAAAGAGTGATTCTCTACCATTGAAAAGTGTAGCATCCCATATAATCCACAGTTATGGTAGTATTATAAGAGGTATCAATACGCAGTCCAATAATAAAGACAAACACATGCCAGTGAAAGATCTTATGTTTTTAAAAGGCTCACAGGACTGGCAAGCTATGGACAACTTTATACAAACTAGTTTAATATGTTAAACTATAAGAAAACTATATATTGCCTATAGGCAATGGCATCTGGTGAATTGGGAAACAAAAATATAACTAATTTATATCCATCTTTGACACATTGGGAAAAAGATGTGGATAGACACTGTGGTTAGATGTTTAGCTGTGTGTATGTGTGTTCTCTCTGTGTGCCGTCCTAGCTCTGCACAGAAAGCTGGCACAGCAGACTTTGAGCAAACCGCCCAATGACCACAAGATCCGTTAAGATAGGAAGGCACCCATCCAGGTTTATTGTTGACGAAGCACAGTTCTAGTATCCCGCAGACTTTACTGGACCACTAATACATGTATGCTTGTAACAATGGATACAGCTCAGTCAGTGGTGGGAATTTCCCACTTTGCCCCCTCATCTGGCCAAAGACACTCCCTCTCAGATATATCTTTATACACCAATATAAACAAGTTACTTATTGCCCCTGACGTATCAGGGTGCCACCCTCTGACGTATTAGGGTGCCACCCATTGCCTTGTACTTGTTGGTTTGATTAAAATATTTTTATTCATCATGTTGTCATCCTCACCTTATCTTTAGGATGGGTCAGTGTGTTCCTGTTATCTTTGGGGACTGTGTCGGTATCGAGGTGTTTTGGTACCATCCTTCTGAAATGTGCTTGCATGAGTGCTTGGTGCCCAGCACCTCTTAGGAATATGTGTTTTTGCAATATTAGCCCTCTGCAAACCCGCAGAATCCTCATCACACAGTATTAGAGCAGAGAGGCTTCCACAGGAAGGGGAGGAGTATGCCTGGATGCTTTTGCAGGTTCTGGTGCCTTCCCTGTTCACTCTTTACCCTTCTTTGCTCCCTTCCACATCTCACAGTGGCAAGGAGCATAGGTTTCCTAATTGATTTCAAATTAATTTTAGACCACAATTATATCCAGCACATTTCACGAAAGATGTCTGCTTCTGCAGGTAATACTTCCTATTCAAGGAAGACTCAAAAAGCAGTTTGCTGCTAGTTATAATGTCTGATGTGTATGGAGATTTCCAATTTCTGAAGAAGCATTTTGCTACTACAGAAGCATATAAAATCCATTTTGAAATCCCACAAGACATGAGGCAATGAAAAATGATTGCCTAAAATGTAAATCTTACGGTCTGCTGCAACTATTAAGTTTAGAATTAAATTTATGCCTGGTATAATTCAGGCCAGAAATCATTAGCCTTTGGACAAAAAAGTACAATAAATGTAATAGCAATTGTGTATTGACCTTGCACAGTCCCCATTAGTCCTTGCTCAGTAATTAGCTTGTTGCATATATGTTGATTGGAGGTCAAGATAATCTGAACAAAATTTGCGCCTTTGCAAAAGCCAACTCACATGCTTAAGCATGTGTATGTAAGAATTAAAATTAATTACCATACTGTTTCCCTTCTCACCCTCTCAAATGCAGACTCCTATACATGAAATGCTGCATTTAAATACACTCTTCCCCCCTCCTTCCAGGAGTCAAAGCCCAGTAAGCTCCTATATGCATGTACAGTATCCTGCACAATGGGCCTCTGATCCCTGATTAAGGCCTATTGGCACTACTGCAATTCAAACCAATCAATCATCATCATTCCCATAATCCCATATGCACAAAACAAAAATTATCACTAAAATCAATTCTTGGACCAACCTTTACCCTTTATAGATAAAAGGGGCCTTATTTTCAGAGATACTGAGAATATGCAAGAACTATTGACTTGAACTAGAGTTGTAGGTACTCAACCGTCCACAAAATTAGGCCCAAATAGCTTCCCTGCTTCCTGCTGAGGTTACTGTGATCAGAGGTCCCTTAACCATAATGGGAAAATGTCCAATATTACCTTTTCCCACTAACTTTTTGCTTGAAAAGAGTGATTCATGTTTGTAAATGGTGTACGTAGATGATATGTTCAATTCCCCCTAGTGGCCCGTGTGAGAATAGCTATTCACTATTGGAAGTCCTAAAACTGGTATTCTCCAATGAGTCGAAAGGGAGGAGTGAGGAAGTTTTCCAAGATGGAGGCTGCTTAGTTGTTTAGCTAAACCTCTGCCAAAATAAAACATCTTCTTTTTCAGCTCTACTCTATGTTGAGTCTTTGTACACTACAATATTTTTAAAAGGTCTGACAGGAATTTCATCTCCATCAGTACAGACACAGCAGGAGAAGTCCAGAGTGGAGAGTGATACATACTGGTGTCACAGCAGCCGTGGTTCTACTTGAGTTGTTCTCAATGGCTCAACAGCAAAGAGATGTTTGGGAGTTTCACTGTCAAAGTTCACAACTATGGTGAACTGTTCTTTATTCCAGCTCAAGATAAATCCAGTGAAGGTTCTGAGATGGATGCTGCATGTATTTCACCTTACATCCTTTCAGATGTCACCAGCCACCACGGAATCATGGACTATCAGGGTTGGAAGGGACCTCAGGAGGTCACTGAGTCCAACCCTCTGCTCAAAGCAGGACCAATCCCAAATTTTTGCCCCCGATCCCTAAATGGTCCCCTCAAAGATTGAATTCACAATCCTGGGTTTGGCAGGCCAATGCTCAAGCCACTGAGCTATCCGTCCCCCCCTAACTCTACCCTGTCACAAACTAAACCCTTGTCTATACTACAGAGTTAAGTCGCCTTGTTACATTGATGACCATATGCCACTTCAATTATATTGGATGTGTATAATGCTCCTTGTGTCAGCGGAGTGAGTCCACAGTCAATGCACTTGCATCAACAGAGAGGGTGTTGCAGCATGGGTAGCTGTCCTACTGTGCAACTCACCACCCTCTGCCACTGGAAGCTCTGGGAACTGATTGCAGTGCATCATGGGAGTGTGCTCACCATCCCATGATGCAGTTCTTTCTGTCCCAGCATTCCATGGGTTTCCAACTTCATTTTGTGCTGCTTTTAACAGCCCTTGTAAACTGTGTGCCCACCATCTCTGCCTGAAAGCATGGATCCTGAGCTGGTGACCAATCTGGTGATGAGCGTTATGAACACAACATGGCTGGTCCTGCAGTATTTCATGAGCTGGGAAACAAAGAGAAGCTGTGGTGCCTGCCCTGCTGTATGCCATGGAAAGAAACAATTCAAGATTGCTGCTGGCATTCACAGAGCAGCTGCACATGCGGGACCGTCGGTACTGGGCTCAGGAAACAAGCACTGAGTGTTGGGATCACATCATGATGCATGTATGGGATGATAAGCGGTGGCTGCAGAACTTTTAGATGCTCAAAGTCACTTTCCTGGAACTGTGTGCGGAGCTTACCCCTGCCCTGTGACAAAAAGACACCAAAATGAGAGCTGCCCACGCTGGAAAAGTGAGTGGTGATGACTGTGTAGAAGCTGGCAAATCCAGACTGCTACCAATCAGTTGTGAATCAGTTTTCAGTTGGAAACTCCACAGTGGGAGCGGCAGTGATGCACGTGTACAGCGCCATTGATTGCCTCCTGTGATTCTGGGTACTGTGCGGGAAATAATTGATGACTTTGCGGCAATGGGATTCCCTAACTGCGGTGGGGTGATAGATGGCATTCATATCCCAATTTTGGCCCCAGACCACCTTGCGACAGAGTCCATCAACCAAAAGGGCTACTTCTCCATGATCTTGCAGGTTCTGGTGGATCACTAGGGCTGTTTCACTGACATCAATGCAGGGTGGTCAGGGAAGTTGCATGATGCACGCATCTTTAGGAACACTGGACTGTATAGAAAGCTGCATGCTGGGACTTTCTTTCCAGACAAGAAGATTCCAATGGGGGATGTGAAAATGCTCAGAGTAATCCTGAGATATCCAGCATATGCCTTGCTCCTGTGGCACAATGAAGCCTTACATCGGGAACCTATGCAGCAGCGAGGAATGCTTCAACAACAGGCTCAGCAGGTGCTGAATGACTGTTGAATGTGCCTTTGGCAGATTAAAAGATCACTGGCACTCAATGAAGAAAATATTCTGATAGTCATAGCAGCCTGCTCTGTTCTGCATAACATTTGTGAAGCAAAGGGGGAAAAGTTTCCATGGGGGTGGAGCTCTGAGGTGGAGTGTCTGGGTGCTGATTTTGAGCAGCCAGATACCAGGGTAATTAGAGGGGCTAAGAGGGTGGCTATGAGAATAAGGAAGGCTCTGTAGGAGCATTTTGACAATGAGCACCAGTAATGTGTCTTTTTTATATGATGCATTTGGCCAGGCAATGTTTGTTTGCTGCCTTAAATGACCCCTGAAATGCTTGCTTCTTGAGCTTTCATTGTAGTGAGCAAATGTTACTGCCTATAGCCACTGTGTTTGAATGTTAGCAGCGGCTACCATGTGCGTGACACAAATAAAGACTCTTTTTCCCCAAAAACTAGACTTTAATTAAAGGATAACACTTTTTTTTCAAACGGGGGGCATGGGAATGAGGAGCAGTCTTTCTGTTCAGGCGCTCACAGCTGTGTGTAACTACAGCTTTCATCATGAAACCAGTCTCTAGGGGTGGATTGCAAAGGGTACTGTGACAGAGTGGGAACATGTGAGGGGAGTTTTGGGATGGCACTCTGTACTGACTGCAGGGGGAGTTGTGTACAGATGTGCTCAGATGCCAGCACTATGGAGGGACTCAAGCATCTCTGACTGGCCCTCAAGTAGCTTTATCACCCGCTCCTCTCCATCTATCATCCACTCCTGCCCATGTCTCTTTTCCAGACTATCCAGCCTGAATTTTTCATTAATTGTCTCCCTGCAGACTCTTGTTTCACTATGTGTTGCATCTGTTGGGGGCTGGAGCACATGACTTACAAGGAGAGGCTGAGGGAATTGGGATTATTTAGTCTGCAGAAGAAGAGAATGAGGAGGGATTTGATAGCTGCTTTCAACTACCTGAAAGGGGGTTCCAAAGAGGATGGATCTAGACTGTTCTCAGTGGTAGCAGATGACAGAACAAGGAGTAATGGTCTCGAGTTGCAGTGGGAGAGGTTTAGGTTGGGTATTAGGAAAAACTTTTTCACTAGGAGGGTGGTGAAGCACTGGAATGCATTACCTAGGGAGGTGGTAGAATCTCCTTCCTTAGAGGTTTTTAAGGTCAGGCTTGACAAAGCCCTGGCTGGGATGATTTAGTTGGAGATTGGTCCTGCTTTGAGCAGGGGGTTGGACTAGATGACCTCCTGAGGTCCCTTCCAACCCCAATATTCTATGATTCTGTGTTGACTGCAGCACTTCTCTAAACATGTCCTCCTTACTCCTCCTCATTCGCTTCCTTATCTGATGGAGGCACTCTGCCAGTGGGTAGGAGTTGGTCCTCAAGTGCATGGCTGCAGAAGCCAAAGAAACAATGAACAGAGCCAGTATTGTGAGTGCACTCAAAGCTGTGAATCACAGAAGTCACATACATCTCCTTCTCACTGTCCCTTTGCTAGTGCACAGCTTGGCAAGAGTCTCAAATATGGTGAGTTCAGTGGGCAGGGGAGGAGTTGGGAAGAGGAATGGGCAAGAAGGGACAAAGTGTCTGGGTGGTTTGCAAAGAAGGTCACTACACATGTCTAGGGAGAGTATTTTTAATATCCTGAGGGTAACCCAGGATACAAGGATGCATCTCTTGTGTGCTTGTGGCTTCAGACTGAGTCCATATACTGTTTGCCTGTGTGTCGCTTTGGTCCCTGAAGAAATAATTGCTGGTTGGCATGGCAAAATTTCCGACAGTGGGGGAAGAAACAAGGCAGCTCTGCCAATCCTCAGCAGAGGATTGCGGAGTCCCTACACAAAAGTTTCCTACAGGTCTCCATGGAGATTCCCGAGACATACCAGTGTACATTAACAATGTTTTCCCCTGGACCTCCACTGCCTAGCTGCACAGGCTCTGTTACTAATTTCTATCCCTTATGCCTTCTCTATCATGTAACAAAATCAATGAGACCTCAATATCCTATCACAGTGCAGTATCAAATCAAAATGCATGCTTAACAGAGCTTGCCTCTCCTCCTCATGAGTCCCAGAGCCAGTTCTGGGACTGGTTAAACCCCGCCAGGCCCTGGCTTGCCACATCACTGGAAGACCCTGTTGAATGACTCACATCCTCCTCCAACTCCATTTCCTCATCCACTACTTCATCCTTGTGGTTCACTCTGCTGGCCACTGCCTCCAGTCCCCTCGGAAGTATCCACGGGGCTCTTGGCAGTGGCATCACCGCCAAGGATGGCATGCAGCTCCTTGTAGAAATGGGATGTCTTTGGCACTGCACCAGAGTGACCTTGTCTTCTGATACACCTGCCTCAGCTCCTCGATCTTAGCACAGCACTGGAGCAGTCCCTTTCATGTCCCTTCTCCTGCATGCCACTAGCAATCAGCCTGTAGGTATCAAAGCTCCTGTGGCTTCAGCGAAGCTGTGAATGCATAGCCTCCTCTCCCCCCAGACCCAGAAAATCCAACAGCTCCAGTGTATACCATGCAGGAACATGTCTATTGCAGAAATCTGGCATGGTCAGCTGGGAAGATGCTGTGTGAATAGTCCATGCCAAGCAAACAGGAAGAGGAATTTCAAAAAGTCCCAGGCCTTTAAATCGGGGAGGGATGCATGCCTTTGTACCTGCAGAGCAGTGGAGTTACACCTGCTGACTACAATGGTTAGGATGGGCATTGTAGGACACTTCCTGAAGTCCAATTAGGACAACATAAGCAAGGACATTGTCTACACTGAGACTGCATCCCTCTAAGCATGTCACAAAAAGTTCTATGCTGTTCATCAAGGTGGTTTGATTTTGTTGGCATAGCACGGGAGTTAAATCGGTGGGAGGAGCATTGTTGTGTGTACACGTCCACTGTTTTGTCAACGAAAACTGACTTCTGTCTGTCTGTGATGAGGTCTAGTAATTCAGCTAGGTGCTGAAGAGCACTGAATTAGCAAAGGGGAGAATTCTCTCCTGTAGGTTGTGGGTTGTAGCAAAAGTGCTTTCAAGGTAATATTCCAGCCAAACAGCAGGTCCTACAACCCTCCTTCCACTTAATCTTGGGTCCCCAAGCCCTATTCCTGCCTCACTGCCAATAACCCATTGCATGTGGCTGAATCAGGAATGCCTGTGAAGCCACATTATATTATGTGCAGGGAGTACATACAACCCATCCAGGCATTCTGCTCACCTCCACCCTCCAAGCAACTTGTTTCATGCTGTCAGGGGCCTGCCGACTCAGTGGGACAAAGAGTAATAGGTGCTGCATCTCCAGAGGTACTATCCTTGCTCACACATCTCTGTGTGTTGAGCCCTCCATGTCTATTCTACCAGTGGTTCCTAGTAGAGTTCAGTACAACATAACTTCCTATCCCCAAACCGGGTCTACAATTCATTCTTGACCTATGCATCCCCAAATCCTTTAGATTTCTTAAATGCTTTCCAAGGCATTCTACAACATATGATTCATGTTGAATAAATAATCATGTCCCCTTCTCTCTAATGGTACAAAACTGTAAAATTTTAAAATATGCTAAATAATTGTAGATTCCTACAATATCAATACACAAAAACAGTGAGAGATGAAAGTTCTTCTATAGATTTTTCATAAGTGTATAGTTTGGTCTATAAGTCCTCTTTTTAAAAAGTATGCTTAGTAAATCAACTAAACTCTAATTGTCTAAAACACACAATAACCAATTCTGTAAATACTTTTTAATTTCCCACAGTTAATTTTCTGCATAAGAACTACTCTACTTTTCTTTTGCATATTCAATAATTTCTCGATTTTTTTCTCACACTGAATATCTTGCATCTGCTGATGATATTGGGGTCATTACATATTACAGCTAAATATTACAATATTTCATAAGAGAGAAATACACTGAAGTCTGTAACTTTTGTGTGTGTATGTGCATATGAACAAGTACTATGCAGTGTTCAGGGGACAGGGGGATTCTTATTAAGCTCTATTTGTTCTATCTTGTTTATTAGCAAGAGTGATTTCCAAAATTATTTTAGAATTACTCATTTACTTAACAAAAACAAACACTTTAATAAAGAGGTCTTATGCTATCTTCAAAAATATGTATTTTTTCCCAATTATTCCTCAATTCTTATGTCAGTCAATGCAGAAAGCCCCCATGAGTAGGATTCTAGTATTTTATAAGGCTAGTTTCATGTAGACAAACATTTCTTGATCTGCCTCCTTAGCCTACCCTGGAAAGGCAGAATGTGATCATATTTAACCATTTTTGTCTCATTCTAACTTGAGTTTCCAGGCGGAATCTGCCACTTAGATTTTTCTTCACAGGCCTTTACATCACTTTCCTGTGCTGCTGTATCCTCTGAACTGCTACAGCATGGCATTATTGAATGTTACTGTTATGTCTGAGCAGTCAACTGCTTATGATGTTTTGGCTGGAAACCAGTACTGAATTCATAAGGGATAACAATTAGCAATGATATTTTATTAGCAAATGGGTTCAAAGATTGGCAGCATACTCCTCTCATGTTATGCAAGATCAACCTCCTCTATTAAAGATCTGTTAAATCTAGCAGATTTGCCTCGTGTCTGTCATTTGTGGCTACTGCCATAACATCTTCTCTTTTGTCCTATTATGATTATCTTTCCACAGATTATAGACCAAATTCTGCTCTTGGAGAGGTCTACATGCAACCATACATAAGCAAGAATTTGGCTATGTGTATTTTCAACTTGCATTATGGCAGTTTGTTCGCTTGATCAAATCTTCATGATTCTCATTAAAATAATATTTATTGTATGGTAACTATAGTTCTTTAGTCTTCTTCCCTGAGCTACATGAAATACATTAATATGATGAAACTTACACTTTATTTTGCTTTGATTACCTCCACCCATTATGTCAAATCAAAATTTGCATGTTCGTCTCCTGATGACTTTTCTTTGCATTGTTCTTTTTCCACATCTGTCAGAGGTAAACCAATATGTTAGTTAATTTTTAAATACAGATCCTCAGCTTGTGTAAATCAGCATGATTCCATTATTAATCAGCATTGTATAGATACACCATTTTACACCAGCTGAGGATCTGACCCTGTATAACATTCAGAGTTAGCACCGTCCAGAGAGGTTACTTCTTGTTTTTTACTGAGATGCAATCCTTTTCTGCTACTGCATTGGGCTTTATAATAAAAGCTGAACCAAAGAGAGACAAATCTACCTCACATCATCTAGATAATCACGTTTAATCCTTAAATCAGACGTACTTAGTCCTGGTCTACGCTACGGGGTTATGTCAAATTTAGCCACATTAGGTCGATTTTATAATGAATGCGTCTACACAACCAACCCCGTTCCATCGACTTAAAGGGCTCTTAAAATCAAGTTCTCTACTCCTCCCCGACAAGGGGAGTAGCGCTAAAATTGACCTTGCTGGGTCGAATTTGGGGTAGTGAAGATGCAATTCGATGGTATTGGCCTCTGGGAGCTATCCCAGAGTGCTCCATTGTGACCGCTCTGGACAGCACTTTGAACTCTGATGCACTAGCCAGGTACAAGGAAAAGCACTGGGAAATTTTGAATTTCATTTCCTGCTTGGTCAGCATGGCGAGCTCAGCAGCACAGGTGACCATGAAGTCCCCCCAGAATCGCAAACGAGCTCCAGCATGGACCGAACGGGAGACACTGGATCTGATTGCTGTCTGGGGAGAAGAATCTGTACAGGCCGAACTCCGATCAAAAAGAAGAAGTGCTAATCTATATATGCCAAAATCGTACAGGGCATGGTGGAGAGAGGCTACAATAGGGACACACAGCAGTGCCACATGAAAATTAAGCAGCTCAGGCAAGCCTACCGAAAGACAAAGGAGGCAATCAGTCACTGCAGGTCAGAGCCCCATACATGCCGCTTCTATGATCAGCTGCATGGCATTCTAGGGGGGGACTCTGCCACTGCCCCAACACTGTCCATGGATACCTGCAAGGGGGGAGTCTCACACAACAGGGAGGAGGATTTTGTGGATGAGGAGGAGGAGGAGGAGAATGTGCAGCAGGCAAGCGGTGAATCCGTGCTCCCCGGCAGCCAGGAACTTTTCATCACCCTGGAGCTAATACCCTTCCAAGGTGGGATCCCCGACTGTGAAGCTGCAGAAGGCAGCTCTGGTGAGTGCACATTTGTAACTACAGTACAGGGTTTAAAAGCAATAGTGTTTAATGTTTGATTTGCCCTGAAGAATTGGGATGCATTTGCGGCCAGTACAGCTACTGGAAAAGTCTGTTAACGTGTCTGGGGATGAAGCGGGAATCTTCCAGGGACATCTCCATGAAGCTCTCCTTGAGGTACTCTGTAACCCTTTGCAGAAGGGAGGGCTGCCTTATTTCATCCTCCATGGTAGGACACTTCATCACGCCAAGCCAGTAGCTAGTAGTTTGGAATCATTGCAGCACAAAGCATGGCAGCGAATGGTCCTGGGTTTTGGTTGCATTCAAGCAACATTCGGTCTATATCTTTCTGTGTTAGCCTCAGGAGAGTGATATCATTCATGGTCACCTGGATGAAATAGGGGAATTTTTGTAAGGGAACAGTAAAAGGACCCTGTTCATGCTGTGTTCTTTGCACTTGGCTAAAAGGGATCATCCCGGAGAATAGTCATGTGGTGTGGGGAGAGGTGAAGGGATCATCCCAGGGGGTCGGGGGAAGTGTGTGCTGCACATCCACCCGAAAACCACAGTCCCTCCTTTTAAATGTGAAACCCAACCCATTGCTTGCTCTTGGAAAGGATGGTGCTGCAGTTTGAAACTATTCCCACATGTTATGAAGGCATAAGAAGCCAATCCCGTGTACCAAAAGGCTTACCATATCTGCCTGGAAACTGAATTTTGTTGCCCAGCCACTTGTGATGTGTCACCATACCGGCAGGTGCTCAATATAAAAGGCAAAATGTGACCTTGTAGCTAAAGCACATGTGCTGTCTGCTGTGAATTGCTTGATCATTGTGAAAGAGTCTCCCTTTAATTCTCAGAAATGTATCATCTTAAATTTTACTCTCCCTTTTTATCTCCCATGAGGTGCAAATGTTTTTATGCTCCCCCTATCATCTCCGTCCCTGAGGTTATCGAAGGCGAAAAAAATGCACTCGCAATGACATGTTTTCTGAGCTCATGCAGTCCTCCCACACTGATAGGGCGCAGCTTAATGCATGGAGGCATTCAGTAAGTCCCTTCTTGCAGCTGCTCAAACAGCTTGGAGTTCCTAAAGATGCAAGTATCATGCACCTTTCCGGGCCATCCCACATTGATGTCGGTGAAACATTCCTTGTGATCCACCAGTGCTTGCAGCACCGCTGAGAAGTACCCCTTGTGTTTTATGTACTGGTTGGCATGTGGTCCTATGCCAAGATGGGGATATGCATTCCATTATCACCCCACCACAGTTAGGGAGCCCCATTGCAGCAAAGCCATCCACTATGACCTGCACATTTCCCAGAGTCACTACCATTGATAACAGAACATCAGTGATTGCACTGGCTACTTGGATCACAGCAGTCCCCACAGTAGACTTGCTCACTCCAAATTGATTCCCGACTGACCGGTAGCAGTCAGGCATTCCAAGCTTCCACAGTGCTATCCCTACTCGCTTCTCAGCTCTCATTTTGGTATTCCTGCACTTCAGGGTGGGCGAAAGCAACTCACAAAGTTCAAGGAAAGTGCCCTTACGCATGCAAAAGTTTTGCAGCCACTGTGAATGATCCCATACCTGCAACACTATGCGGTCCCACCAGTCTGTGCTTGTTTGCCTGGACCAGAGTTGGCGTTCCACTGTATCAACCAGCCCCACTGCCGCCATGATATCCCAACTGCCACAGCCCTTGCTTTCAGGAATGTCTGTGTCCATCTCCTCATCACAAATGTCCTCATGCTGGCATCTCTTAGCCCGGTTCTGCACATACTCCAGGATAATGAGTGAGGTTTTTTTTACAATGCTCACAACAGCAGCAGTGAGCTGAGCAGGCTCCATGTTTGCTGTTGTATGGCGTCTGCATGGGTAACCCAGGAAAAATGGCGCAAAACAATTGTCTGCAGTTGCTTTCATGGAGGGAGGGTGGGACAACTGATGACATGTACCCAAAACCACCGACGGCAATGTTTTTACCCCATCAGGCACTGGGAGCTTATCCCAGAATTCCAATGCGCAGCAGAGACTGCGGGAACTGTGGGATAGCTACCCACAGTGCATCACTCCATAAGTCGATGCTAGCCACGGTATTGAGGATGCATTCCGCCGATTTAATGCACTTAGTGGGGATATACACAAATGACTGTATAAATTTGATTTCTAAAAATCGACTTCTATAAAATCTATCTACTTTCGTACTGTAGACATCCTACACTACACTGTGTAGACATTCCTAAAAATCTAGGAAATCAAACTGGGCCTTGTGTATTTTTTTTCTTTCTTTTTTGATGGGCAATGGGATTGCAGGTATAAAATTTTGCTACATCACAATGGCAACATTTTGACAAATCAATGTGATACTATTTAAGAGATGCAGTGTGGCTAGAGCACTGACCTATGACTTAGAAGATCTGAGTTCTACTCCTGGTGCTCCCACTGCCCTGCTGTATGACCTTGGAGATGTCACTTGCCCTCTTAGAACATCAGTTTCCCCATTTGTAAAATGGGGAGAGTGATACTGACCCCTAGTGTAAAATGCTTTGAGATCTTCTGAGAAGTAGCACTGTGAAAACATTATGCAGATACACTAGCCAGAGGCCCAACAGGGGAGATGCACTGAGCACAGATGCAAAAAGCCCATCAATTGCATTAGGACGTGTAGAGCATTTGTATGGTGCTCCCCATCATGCCACCAGGTTGAGCATGGGAGATTCTCTCCCTCACACCCTGTTTATATACCCTGGATAAAGCATATTACCTTGGGTTTGTGTAGAGGAACAGGACTTAGTCCATTGTAATAGTCCCTTCTGTCAACACCTTGCTTTCTAGTGACTTAGGAAAACACCCTGCTTTGTAGAAGCCTTGGAGCTTAGAATACATTTGACTCATCATTTAGAGTGATACTTGCCACCCACAGGCATCTAGTCCCAGGATCAGTCAGACAAAACAAAAAGACTTCTGAGTTGCCTTGATACAAGTGTTGAACAAGGAACTCTGCAACCACAAAAGGCTCTCTGATTACAACTCAGGTGTAGCCTAACTAATTCTCCTGAACAGTAAAGCAGAGTTCACCCTGACATGTACTGAATCAAGGCTCAGTTATAGCAACAGGTTCAGATTTCTTCTGACACTCATTTCACCAACAAATTGTCCACAGAAATAGGTTGCTCTTTACTTGCAAGTAGACTTAAGTACAGAAGAAGCTGGAGCACACCAAGTACAATACATACCAGAAATACACCTAGGCATCTCCATATACACATAAAATATGCAATAATAATATTAAGTAAATACAATAATAAAGGAATACAATAAATAAAATAATTAAACACAAAAGCAAATATATTGGCACCATATTAGCATACAAAATTAATTCCTACTCTGGGAACATTTGCTTCCTACATCTCCTGACAGATACACTAAAAAGATAGGTTTCAGAGTAGCAGCCGTGTTAGTCTGTATTCGCAAAAAGAAAAAGAGTACTCGTGGCACCTTAGAGACTAACAAATTTATTTGAGCATAAGCTTTTGTGAGCGGTAGCTGTAGCTCAGGAAAACTTATGCTCAAATAAATTTGTTAGTCTCTAAGGTGCCACATGTCCTTCTTTTCTTTTTACTAAAAAGATAAATACCAACTAAGGCTATACCTACACTGCAATTGAAGGTGTGACTTGCAGCTCATGTAGGCATACCTGCATTAGCTGTAATCTAGCTACCATGCTAAAAATAGCAGTGAAGACCTGGCAGCATGGGCTTTAACACAGGCTGTACAAGCCTGCCTTGCCTTCCTGGGTACATACTCATTGCTTGTGTCCATACAGCTATTTTTAGCAGCTAACTAAATGAAAGCACACTGGTGTGCCTACATGAGCAATGAAACACACCTTTGATTGCAGTGTAGAATTAGTCTAATGCCAGGTCTACACTACAGACCTATATTGGTATAACTACATTGCTCAGAGGTGTGAAAAATCCACACGCTTGAGTGACATAGTTATACAGACCTAATGTGCCATGTAGACAGCGCTATGTTGATGGGCGAGGTTATCCCGTCAACATAGCTACCACCTCTCAGGGAGGTGGATTAAGTATGCTGATAGCAGAAACCTTGCCCGTGGGTATAGTATCATCTTTACTAACATGCTACAACAAGGCAGCTGCACTGGTGCAGTTGTACGACTCGACTGCTGTACCTGAAGGCAAGCCCTAAAGGGCATATTATCTTCTGGGGTAAATTTTCATCCAGGCTCCCAGCTTCCATCTTGTGTGTATGGTAAATTGTGTGCACACATACTTTCACCTCCATTTTAAGGTGACAACACATGCTAACAATTCTAAAACCTGCATGGGAACATGACATTATCCACCATCTGAGTGCATGCAAGTGTTAGCATTTTCATCCACAAAGTCCATTATCATCAAACATGTATAGAGTACTGAAGACCATTGCACCAGCCAAGCTGACCATGGTTGATGGTGTCACACCAAACATAATGTAGTGAAGTTCCCTGACTTGGCTCAATCCTGTGAATCCACAAATCTCTGGAGTGGCCACACCACACACTGGAATCAAGGTTGGTCAAGAAGTGTTTACCAACCAAGACTATGGTGATGATGCTGCCTAGCTAGTGGAGAAGTCAGAGAATTTCAGCCCCTCCCCCCCCCCCCACCCAATATCTCCAAAACACTGCCTGCACTACAGAGTTGGACATCTCATGGCAGAAGACCACGGTCCAGAATGCCAGTGGTGGGGCATTAGAACCCCCAGTGCAGGTGGGGTCAAGTACCATAGATAGCTTTGATAAGTTCACCTACTTAGGCTTCAAGCAGAGTTCAAATGGTCGCAGCAAACCAGTCATTCTTTGACAAATAGGTCCCACTACCTCCTGCATGAAGGCTGTGTATCACTTATGGATGCAAAAATGTCTTTGTGCTCAGACAAATTTCAGGATCCACATAGTCCATAGTCCACGGGGGCCAAATTCCAGTTTGCAAATTTTAACACTTGCATGCACAGGCCTTGGATAACTTCCAGTTTGTGTGGAGGTATTGACCTTCATACAGGTATGTCAGCATCTACAAAGAGTGGGTGCAAGTATATGCATATACCATTTAGTAAGTATATACATGTAAAGCTCATCATCTCAGAAGTTCTGCATTCAAATCAAAAAAAGGTTGTCATAAATTAAAGTGGTCCCTGACTGCTCTAATTTATGCCAGGGACTGCACTGCCCCTGTGAGCAACCTCACAGCCCAAGGACACAAAGATTAATTAAACTTTGCCTCTCCACTCCCCAGGATGTTCTGTATGTGCTTTATCTCCTAGAGGTACAGGATTTGAGATCCAGTATCTGCATCAGGATATACACTGGCATTCAGACTTACACAATTGTTGCTGATCCTTGTGATGCATCTCTGTTCATTTAAACTTGGTCCACTGTCAGAAATTGTTTGACTCCTTTTTAAAATGCAAGTAGGGGCTTCTAAAACAAACCCACTTTTTCCCTCCTGTAAATATGCAGGTCAAAGCAGATATAAATAGCTTAGCAGTATGTTGTATTAAATTAAATGGAGCATTCAGGCTATTAGATCAGCTCAAAAACAGTCACATACTAACTGTTTTTGACTATACAGTGTTATGCAGGTAAAATAAATGATTTGAAAGTGAACAGAAAACCAATCTTTGGTCTTAAAAAAATCCTAGAAGACTCCAGGATCTCTACTGATGGAATGCTGAGAACCTTTCTATTTATTATTTCAATGTTAAGAGACTTGGGCCAAGGTCCATCTAGAGAACAATATAAAGTAGGGGAAAATGTTAAAAGCCATACAGCTTGTCATGGATAGATGTTGTTGAAAAGCAGATGTGAGGAATTTTGTCTACAGCAGATATTGACAAGAATGTATAATTTTAAAGGATTATTTAGATGTCAATATATGGAATGGTAACTAAGATAATTCACACCACAGTCCAATATATTTCAATTAGTACAATAACTGCATATATCTTACTCTTCTGGACCATCCAATCTGCTTCTAACCTTTATAATTCTACTGAATTCAGACTGTGAGACGACTGCTTCTGTCAAGGTTCCTCCCCCACTCTGAACTCTAGGGTACAGATGTGGGGACCTGCATGAAAAACCTCCTAAGCTTATCTTTACCAGCTTAGGTCAAAACTTCCCCAAGGTACAAAATATTCCACCCGTTGTCCTTGGACTGGCCGCTACCACCACCAAACTAATACTGGTTACTGGGGAAGAGCTGTTTGGACGCGTCCTTCCCCCCAAAATACTTCCCAAAACCTTGCACCCCACTTCCTGGACAAGGTTTGGTAAAAAGCCTCACCAATTTGCCTAGGTGACTACAGACCCAGACCCTTGGATCTTAAGAACAATGAACAATCCTCCCAACACTTGCACCCCCCCTTTCCTGGGAAATGTTGGATAAAAAGCCTCTCCAATTTGCATAGGTGACCACAGACCCAAACCCTTGGATCTGAGAACAATGAAAAAGCATTCAGTTTCTTACAAGAAGACTTTTAATAAAACTAGAAGTAAATAGAAATGAAGAAATCCCCCCTGTAAAATCAGGATGGTAGATATCTTACAGGGTAATTAGATTCAAAAACATAGAGAACCCCTCTAGGCAAAACCTTAAGTTACAAAAAAGATACACAGACAGAAATAGTTATTCTATTCAGCACAATCCTTTTCTCAGCCATTTAAAGAAATCATAATCTAACACATACCTAGCTAGATTACTTACTAAAAGTTCTAAGACTCCATTCCTGGTCTATCCCCGGTAGAAACCAGCATATAGCCAGACTATAGACAGACACACAGACCCTTTGTTTGTCTCCCTCCTCCCAGCTTTTGAAAGTATCTTGTCTCCTCATTGGTCATTTTGGTCAGGTGCCAGCGAGGTTACCTTTAGCTTCTTAACCCTTTACAGGTGAGAGGAGCTTTCCCCTGGCCAGGAGGGATTTCAAAGGGGTTTACCCTTCCCTTTATATTTATGACAGCTTCTAAATAAATTCTCTAGCTAAGTCACAAGAACATGCCTCAGTGGATCAGATAAATTGAAAGTTCTGGGTAACTTTTTCTAGGGTTTCTTGTCAATTTTGTTGAGGTCAGATTTCTGTATGGCACCTATATCTACAAAAGAGACTTTACACTAAAACTGTTTCTGGAAGCATATCGTTCATAGTACTGTTTATAGAAAAGGAGTACTTGTGGCACCTTAGAGACTAACTAGTCTCTAAGGTGCCACTAGTACTCCTTTTCTTTTTGTGGATACAGACTAACACGACTGCTACTCTGAGTACTGTTTATGGATGTTTTCTGAACATTGCATTTTATAGTTGCATCAAGTCCATTTTAATTTCGCCTGACAGCAATTCCAATACCCTGGGTTCAGAGAATGCTGTGGATAATTCATTATTGAAGGCAGACATTGGTTACAAACCACACACCTGTTGTCATATCATGCCATATATATCAAAGTACAGCCAGTTCCTTGTATAGACATTGCTATCCAATGTTTCACCCTGCTGAGAATGACACTGACAACTTGATAGCGAATGATTTTTTGAAATCCAATTTTTTGTTTTGCAAAAACCATTGTGCCTCTCTTTAATTTGTTCTTTCTGACCCCCCAAAACTGGCAGATCTGACACAACACTTGGCACTAAGTATAGACAGAGCAGCTGTACCAGTTGCAGACTGAAAAGCTCCTAACAGAGAAAGCATGGTTGATGATTCATTTCTCCTTGCTTTTTAATATGGTATCTGAGAGATATCCATTAATTCTTCATGAATCTAGCACCTGTCAAAGATCAGTTCAATACAATGGTAACCTACAGAACCATTCCAGTTGCACATCTCTCAGCATTTCTATTAGAAGTTTCTGTTTTCAGAGGATTCTACATATCAATCACAAACCTTGCTCTGAGTTTACATTTAAACACACAAGGGCCAGTTTCCAAAACAGTGAATGGTAACTTAGCTACTGATTTTCAATGACATTAATAGGATTCGTGTGTTACTATTCCTTTGCTCAACTTGCAACTCATCAGTGGCAATGGTCATATACATATGAGGTCCATCTACTAATCTTTACTGCATTTAAATCACTTTGAAATGGTTTAATTTTAACTGTAGTGTTAAGAAGAGAGAATAATGGAGATGTAACTGTTTCCATTTTTAAATGTATAAAGAGAAATGTTTTAAATGTATGTTCCTTACATATATTGTGTAGCAGAAAAAAGACAACTAGTTTAATTGATTTTTTTTTACCTAATTCAAATACACACTGTAGTCACTCTTCTGTGGGTTTTTTGAGAGCAATATCAGTATGTGCTTCAAAGTTTATGGATTGCTCAATGTTCTCTAAAACTGAATTATACCATATGTATCTTGTTTCACCAACAGAATTGCTTTTACCGTATTCAATCAGGCTAAGAAATAAAAAGTATGTTGACACACAAATGTTGTCTCTGGAAACCCATTTTATGTGAATTACTTAAGGCCTAGTCATACATACAATACCTTTGTAAAGGATTTATCATAATAACCTTTGTTCCGAGACCATATGACCAAGAATATATTTAAATATAGCCTCATAATGTTGTGTGTTCTTGCAATAATATAAAAATGTGCATTCAGATGATAGTAGATTATGTATGACAGAACTGCTTTATTAGAAATACACATCACAATCCTGATGCTGTCCTAAAAGTTATGAAAACATCTTTATATCTGTTCCAGTTCTCAATTAAATAAATATTTGCCCAGCACTTTGTTACAGTAAGTAATGCTTTCCTAAAGTGTGATAGAGACCCTGGGCACAATGTAATTTAGATCACTATTTAAATAACCATCCAATTAGGCTCCATGGTACTGAGGCCGGATTCCCAGATGGTGTAAATCAACATAGCTCTTTCGATCATCTGAAGATACACCATCTGTGAATGTGTTACTGGGCCAAATTGAATGGTCAGTTCAACAGCATTATAAATGTGTCCTGGGTTTTCTATCACAATTTAGGAAAGTGCTTCTTACTGTAAGAAACTATTGGGCATATATTCATGCTGGGGGTTTCAAAGGAGCATAACAAGTGTTAGACACCCAAATCTCACTGAAATTCAATGGGAGTTGAATGCTTAACTGCTTTAGGCCCATTTGAATATCTCAAATTTATTTCACCAAGTATTGGGATATTTTCTTAATTTTCATTTTAGTATGAGGTTTAAGATGTCTGGGCGGAATTTTTCCAGAGTACCCAAGTGACTCAGGAGCACACATCTCATTGAAAGTCAATGGTGCTTGTGCTCCTAAATCACTTAGATTGATTTGAAATTCCAACCCGATATTTCTCAAAGCACTTAGTATATAATCTAGTATAATCTACGTATGCAAATAAATTGCTTACATACAGTGGCACAGGGCTATGTTTAGATTGATGTTGACAATAACGGAACTACACTCTTTTATTCCAGTTGAGAATCTAGCCAAGTCTGTATGAGTAAAGTGATTATGGTTTTGCCCCACATGGACACTACTTTTCTCATGCCGTTATGGGGGCTGTGGAATCCTTCCTCTGTAATATCACAGGGTTTACTTATTGTTTAGTACCTTGCATAATTTGAATAAATCAAAGACCGCAAAATACTTTACAAATATTAATTAACAATGTCTCCACCTTGTGAGGTCTGGAAGTCATACAAGAGTAGGAGGGAATGCAATTTAGTAGGCTGAACATGTGAAAGAGAAATACTGATATCATTTCCATCCGTTTGTGTGAGAAATAAAGCCCAAATATTAGTAGGCATGCTAAGTCAACAGGTTTCTACTTCTACTTTGTCAGTAAGCGTTGCATGAAATAAGAGATGACTGAAAAGAAATAGATTCACCTTTGTGAAAAAACAGCAGAGGGTTTTTTTGATAGATATACCTAGGCTGCAGTATCCATCCTCATAATACCTTAAATGACAAGATAGAACTTCTATCTGCTTCACATGAAAATGTTCCTCCTTCCATTGCTACTCTGGATCACTGCCTGGACAGAACTGTGATGAGATAAATAAATAATATACACTAATTGTAAGTCAACCAGAGAGTGTTGTGTAGTTGTTCATAACAAATATGATAAAAACGTTACAAAAATACTGACCTTGATTTTCAGGAATGATTTTAATATTAGCCTTTTCTCCTGGACCAGTCCTGCTGGAATCATATGGTACCTGTAGATTTTATGTGCTTCTCTTGAATCCACCAAACTGCATCAGAATGATGAAGTTGAGCCTACAATGAATTATTTTTGAAGCAAGCTTCTGAGGGCTGTGTCAAGGTTCCTCCCCCACTCTGAACTCTAGGGTACAGATGTGGGGACCTGCATGAAAAACCTCCTAAGCTTATCTTTACCAGCTTAGGTCAAAACTTCCCCAAGGTACAAAATATTACACCCGTTATCCTTGGAATGGCCGCTACCACCACCAAACAATTACTGGTTACTGGGGAAGAGCTGTTTGGACGCGTCTGTCCCCCCAAAATACTTCCCAAAACCTTGCACCCCACTTCCTGGACAAGGTTTGGTAAAAAGCCTCACCAATTTGCCTAGGTGACTACAGACCCAGACCCTTGGATCTTAAGAACAATGAACAATCCTCCCAACACTTGCACCCCCCCCCTTTCCTGGGAAATGTTGGATAAAAAGCCTCACCAATTTGCATAGGTGACCACAGACCCAAACCCTTGGATCTGAGAACAATGAAAAAGCAGTCAGTTTTTACAAGAAGACTTTTAATAAAAAATAGAAGTAAATAGAAATAAAGAAATCCCCCCTGTAAAATCAGGATGGTAGATATCTTACAGGGTAATTAGATTCAAAAACATAGAGAACCCCTCTAGGCAAAACCTTAAGTTACAAAAAAAGTACACAGACAGAAATAGTTATTCTATTCAGCACAATGCTTTTCTCAGCCATTTAAAGAAATCATAATCTAACACATACCTAGCTAGATTACTTACTAAAAGTTCTAAGACTCCATTCCTGGTCTGTCCCTGGCAAAGAGCACACAGACAGACACAAACCCTTTGTTTGTCTCCCTCCTCCCAGCTTTTGAAAGTATCTTGTCTCCTCATTGGTCATTTTGGTCAGGTGCCAGCGAGGTTACCTTTAGCTTCTTAACCCTTTACGGGTGAGAGGAGCTTTCCCCTGGCCAGGAGGGATTTCAAAGGGGTTTACCCTTCCCTTTATATTTATGACAGGCTGTATTTAAGTAGAAGCATCCTGTGGCTAAGACAGTGGACTAGAACTCAGGAGACCTGGGTTCAATTCCCAGCTTTACCACTGACCTCCTCTTTGACCGTGGGAAGATCACTTAGGCACTGTTCTCCATTACAGTGAAACTGCATTCCAATAATGTGAATAGCAGCAGACACAGGCAACTGGTTATGGCTCCTTGGCTGCTCTGCACCTGTAGTAGTTAGAACAGCAGAAGGGCATATTGTAACTTCTCTTGTTGGGATAAGCTTACGGATTTTATACCAATGGAGGATCACGTCTAATGAAGATTGGTGTCACCACACTCCTGACACCTCTAGAACTGCTTCTTCCTTACATCAGGGGTCAGCAGGGAGCTGGGTGTGCTCCCTCTGACAGCTTTCCACCGAATGGAGACTCCTATGGGGGAATTCTCTATGCAGCTGAACTTGGTGGACTGGACTATCTTCTACATGTATGCGGCATCCCTTTCTCCTTGTTTCACCCTGCTGAGTGCCCTTTGTTGTGTCTAGTTAGAATGCAAACTCTTCAGAATGCTGTTGGGGAGCTCTGTTATACAATATGGTACCACCGTAATAGAAATAACATTGTTCAACGGTCTGACAATTCTCCCACATGTAATTACCTGAACCTTGATGTATTTTCAGCCATTTAATCTTTTTCCTCTGTATTCTCTTCTATTCTTGTATGCCTTACTGATTTCTTAATATAACAGCCACAATGAATCATGCTGGGCCAGATTTCCTCCTGCCTTTGCTCCACATTGTGCACATGTAGACAGAGGCATTATAGTTCCCAGGTTCTAAGGGATGATCTTTGGCAGGCCTGGCCCTGCCATGAGGCAGACCAACTGTGTTCCACCACCTCCATGCCTCTCATGCTGGGGTAGGGGGTGGCTGGCTCAGGAGCTAGTTATGATGGTTTACACCAACCAAGAGTCTCCGGATACAGGGTGGAATTCTCAGCTGGTCAGTTACAGTCAATCTGGACACATGCCACTGACACAATATCTTCTATTGTGACTGTTGTTATTAAATATTTGTATTGTGCCCCAATCAGGAGCAGGGCTGTGTTGTAGTAGGCACTGTGCCTACACACAGGTAGACATGGTCCCTGCTCACTACAAGTCAACACACATAACTGAGGTTGATTCAGCTTAGAAACCCAATTAATAAAGCATCCCTAAGCAAACATAAGCTACGGATAAACCAGGGCCAAATACTGGATTCCATACTCAGTCATGACTTATTAATATGATTACAGAAAATATTGTAATGCCATTAAATACATTAATAGTTCATCCTCAGCTGGAACACTATCTTTATATATGACCTGGTACTCAAGTATAGCACAAATAGAGTGAGTTCAGAGAGGGGGTGTCGAGAATGATTACTGGCATGGAAAAACTCATAAAAAGACGCTGAAAAGACTGCAATATAGAGTGAACACAAATGAAAGAGGACATGACAAACAAATAGATAGTTTAGAGAAAATAGATAGGGAGCTTCTTCTATTCACCTTGTGTCATAACAAAAGAACAAGAGGACTTTCAGTGAAATTGAAAGGTGGCAAATTCAAATACTAAAAGGAAATACTTTTTTATGTGATGCACAACTAAGACTGTGGAACTCACTGCCATAAGATACCATTGATGCTAAGAGTTTAGCAGGATTCACAAAAGGATTAGACGTTTACGTGGATAACAAAACCCTCCAGAGTTATAGTAGTAAATATTTTTTTAAAAGAATTGTGGAAGTGATATAAACCTTTAAACCACAGGGCATAAGCCCAATCTCTAACTATTGGAGGCTCAGAGAAATCTTTCTCTGGGTGCATGTTATCCCATAAGGGCCTGTTACAGGTTTCTTCCTCTGAAGTAGCTGCAACCAGACAGTATGCTGGCACTATAGGGATCACTGTCCTGATCCATTATGAGAATTCCTAAGTTCAGTGGAAGTTTCACCTGAATAAGGAGTGATGGGGGAGGAAGAAGGAACTTGTAGTTAAATTACTGTTCTATTCCAGGTTCTGCTGCACACTTTCTACATGGACAAGTTACCTTAATTTTTCCTCTGTTTCTCTGGAAGTGAAATGGTGATACTCCTAAACCTCACAGGGCTGTTACAAAGATAAACCAGTTAATATTTGTAAGGTGCCTGGACAAAGGCCATAAAAAGCCCATTCACAAACAACAGGAATTCATGTGTGGCCTCATTAAGGGAACAAGTGATTTGAGTACTATTATTACTACTCTTACTGCTTTATATATGTATTGACCTAAAGTGATTACAAATTATAAAATCCAATTTTGAACTCTTGACTCAGGTAGGAATTCATGTGAAGTCAACGGAAATTTTGCCTGTGATTCAGGCTTAGGTTTAATCACTCCAGCCACCACTGAAATACGGCCCTCTCTGAGGTGGAACATGGCAACCATTTTAACAACATACCATTCTTTCAACACATATGTGGCATGCTCAGAGTAGCGAACAAGATGGGTCTGATTTTGACATCACACTAGTATAAATCAGCAGAAACACCAATTATGTCAATGGAGTTACACCAACATAAAGCTGTTGTGAGATCTCAAACAGGCTTATAGTTTAAGATCTAGAAGTGGAATCTTGTTAATTTTTTGCATTCATTTTTCTCTAGTTCCCCCCCCCCCATGTTGTTATGCGCTCCCACCACTCCTATCCATTAAACTGTGTGAACAACACTACAAATCTCATGGGTACTGATTCAACATGTGAAAATGCATTGCATCATGTGAGTGTTAGGATAAAGATATTCAGGCCTGTCTGCAAAGGCCTGTACTTTAAGAATTTAGGTGTATTCTTATCACTTGGCTAGTTCCAGAGGTATAAAAGAAAGAATCAAAACCACTGTCTGCCAGTGTAAGGGCCTTCTCTTACTGTGACAGTCTGTGGCCCTGTGCTTAGGCTCAGGCCTTTGGCTAAGCAGCAGAGGCAGCCATAAGCTGGGAAGCGGCCGGTTACATCCTCACATTCCAAACTAGTCACATTGAAATAAGGTGCTATTGGGCTGTTAGGCACTATCAGGACAGGATTGTATTCCTATCACCTCCAGAGAAAGGGAAGTGCCTAGAAAATGTAAAAGGAAACTTAGTTTGATAGCATCCTGTCTGGCAAGAACTCACTTATCAATAGCTGGGATGTGAAATCCTCACTTCTGTGTTGTCTTGTCATTGTAGTTCCCACTTTGCTATTGTTTGTCTGTATAATCTCTGTCTGGTTCTGTGATTGTTCCTGTCTGCTGTATAATTAATTTTGCTGGGTGTAAACTAATTAAGGTGGTGGGATATAATTGGTTACATAATCATGTTACAATATGTTAGGATTGGTTAGTTACATTTCAGGAAAATGATTGGTTAAGGTATAGCTAAGCAGAACTCAAGTTTTACTATATAATCTGTAGTCAATGAGGAAGTGACTGGGTGTGGGTGGGGATGTGGGTGGGGGTGGGCATGGGAAATGGGAGCAGGGAATGGGGGTAAGAAAATTGGAATCATGTTTTGCTAAAGGGGGAAATGGGAACAGGGAATGGGAGTAAGGAAGTTGGAATCATGTTTGGCTAAGGGTAGGAATGGGAACAGGGACACAGGTGTAAGGCTCTGTGGTGTCAGAGCTGGGAAGGAGGATACTAAGGAAGGAAACTGGAATCATGCTTGCTGGAAGTTCACCCCAATAGACATCGAATTGTTTGCACCTTTGGACTTCGGGTATTGTTGCTCTCTGTTCATGCAAGAAGGACCAGGGAAGTAAGTGGGTGAAGGAATAAGCCCCCTAACAGTGAAGTTTACCTTTTGTCCTTCACTCTCTTCGATTCTGCTGTGATACATGTGAAAACCCCTTCAGCTCTTGGAACTAAAAGGTATAAAGAGACTGCGAGGAACAGAAGGTGACTCCTAACCCCTTTTAAGCACATTTAACTCTTTGCTATATAGTTTTGTGGCATCTTTGCTTTTGCCATAGCCACATCCCCATCCTCTATCACTTTCAAGAGTGAAATGTTCATCTCTGTTACTGTCAATAGTTATTTATGCAATCTATTTAATAACTCAAATCCACACAAATTACCCTTCCTACAATATACTTGTAAATATGTTCCATTCTGAAGTTAGATGGAATATACTTGCTAATGGCTACACAACATTGAGGGCTTTACATATACAAAGATAAATAATTGCTGACAAACCATAATATGTAGTTGTGACATGACTCAGAGTCAAGAAGTACTGAATCCCAAATAGGCTGGGATTTACAAAAGAGCCTAAGGAATTAGGTGCCCAAATTCCACTGAAATTCAGTGGGAGGCAGGTGTTTAATTCCCTCAGGCACCATTGAAAACCACAGCCATTAAGTATGACATTGATTTATCTGTAATCCCATGGATTACTCTGGGATGCAGGTTTCATTATAATTTCTGTGTTTCTTGCTCTCCTAACTTTCTGAAACAAGTTCTTTTATGTCTGAAATTTCTCCCATGTAGATACAAAGGCACGATTAATGTTGACGTTGGAACTTTAACTGAAACATTTTGTGTGTGTGTGTGTGCATTTAGGTTTTTTTTTAAAGTAAAAGCCTATAGCAATCTCTTAACATTTTTTAAAGGGAAATGGTGTCTCAGCCTTACCCACTATCCTTCATTTGTTTGCCTAGAAAACTAAACATATTATGGTAACTGTGTTTCATCTTTTGAGTTGACACACTTAACTGAATCATTTTCAGTACTAAGTCAAACCATTTCAAATCATGGAAGGTTTGCTGTTACCCAGAATCTGCCTTTCTTGCAGTGTTCTAACAGTGACATAACTGGTGACCTGAACCCCTATGTAAATAGCTACTGTATTTGCATTCTTATGGCAATGGCGAGGTTGTCAATAACTGTCTCAACTCCCTGTTGGACTCATCTTTATGTAAATACTAGGTGAAGTAAGGATTTGATAGGGTTGAGTGACAGGAGACTCTGCTACAGAGGATGATGATCCAGAACTCTCCCCCAACCTCCATTCAGGTAATCCTTGCCTCTAGTCCCTTTGTCTCTGGCATGGGGGAAGGTACTGCTTCTGTGCAAGTGTAATGCTGACAGACCCCAGTTGTCGGCAGGCAGGATCAAACCTGGGACCTCTGGAGCTTAGTTCATGAGCCTAACCGGCTGTTAGCTAAAGGTGTAGAACAGACTCTTTTGGGGAGGTTTATGTAAGGAACAGCAATGGGTGGACATTCAATGTGGTGCCCATTAAGCTGTCCCACCCTTCTGCACCTTAGCTAGCAGCGTCCCGCCTCCTGGAGGCCTGGGAGCTCATCCAGTCACCTTGTTATGTCTGGAAGTGCTTCCCTGAAGCACATTTTTCTTCATTTTCCTCTTGGCAGCCAGGGAATCTGCTGGGATGCATTATTTTTTGTCACAACTTCTGGCAGGATCCTAGTCAGGAATGGCAGGGACCAGCTGTGGACTGTTGTGATAACTGGGCCCACAATTTTACCCTAATTGTGAGCTCGACTGTAAACAGTATGTGAAAATTCATAGATGTCACAACAACAAATGTTGATATGAAAAGGTACAAAAGGGAGATAAATTGAATTAGTCCAAACCAAAAGACCTGCTGATATAACTCAAGGACTAAGTTCAGATTATGCTTGGTAAACAAGGAAATCAACATGGAACCAGAAATCAATGAACCAAAATTGGTGTCAGAAACTAGACTCTTTGTGGGTCCTTAAAGAAAGAGACTTGCTACCGGAGCTAGCTTCATGATGGCTGTCACCCACATCATCTCCTGAGACCCTGGGCCTTTGTTATCCTGAGAGATGTCCTGATCAGACTGAGCCAGAGAGAGGGCCCCAGATGATACCATCACCTCTACTGGCTCCAGATGGATCCCAAACACCACCTGAAATGTAATGGGATCAGACTTTGACAACAACCAGAGCAGCTCCAATCCATCTCTACCAACTTCTCGTCCCTACAATCCCTAAGAGATTGTCAGAAAAGGTGATTTTTCCTTTTAAAAACTCTCTTTAGCTAAGGGGAATGGGGAAAAGGAATGTTGTTACAGTGACAGCCTTATTTAATGTATGCAGTGTTGTTGTAGCCATGTCAGACCTAGGATAATAGAGAGACAAGGTGGGTGAGGTTATATCTTTTATTGGACTAACTTCTTTTGGTGAGAGAGACAAGCTTTTGAGCTTACACAGAGCTCTTCTTCAAGTCTGGGTAATTTACTCAGAGTATCATGGCTAAATACAAGATGAAACAGATTCTTTAGCATAAGTAGTTAACACACATTTCAAGAGATTATTAAATGTGAAGTGACCCATTAACTCCCCTCCACTCATAGGGAGGAAAGAAGGGGAGGCAAGCATCTGAGGGGGGTTGTTAGTGGGTTACAGATTGTTGTAATAAGCTATAAATCCATTGTCCCTATTCAGTCTATATCATGATTTTTAGTGTCTTGCAAAGTTAGGAATTTAAGCTCCCAGACTCATCTTTTGAAAGTGTTGTATAGGTTTTCTTTAAGGATTAGGACTGATAGGTCAGATATAACGATCACTTTGTAAAAAGTGTTCACCCACAGGTGACAGGATATTTTAGTCTTTTATCATTTTCCTGTGCGAGTTCATTAGAGCACATAGTAATAGTCTGGTTTCACTCACATAGTTGGTATTGGGGCATTTAGTGCACTGGATGAGGTATACCACATGTGATAGGCACGCATAGGACCCATGGGTCTTGACAGGTGTGTTGTGAGAGGGTGTTGATCTTTGTAGCAGTGCAGATATGTCTGCAGGTTTTGCATCTGCTGTTCTGTCAGGGTCTTGTGCCACTTTGAGTTGGTGGGTGCTGGTCTCTGGGGAGCTTGCCACTGATGATGAGCGTGGAGAGATTCGGGGGTTGTTTGGAGGCCAAAGATTTATTTCAGGGTGAGCTCCCCATTGAGTGTGGGTTGTAGTGTGTTTGATGATACCATGTATGGCTCCCAGTGTGGGGTGGTATTTGACAACTAGGGGTGTGCAGTCAGAGTGGGTTTTATTTCTCTGTTGAAGCAGGTTCTCTTGGAGTATTTGGGTGGCTCATTCCATGATTCTCTGGTGGAGTGTCCTGGTTTGGTAATGGCAATTTTGAATGTGGTAAGGTGTATATCCTGGATTTTTCCTCAGAGTATTTTCTGTGGTATCTGAGTGCATGGCTGCTGATAATAGATTTCTTGGTGTGTTTGGAGTGGTTACTGAATCTATGAAGGTAAGTGTGGTGATCCATGGGTTTCTTGTATGTAGCTGTCTGTAGCCTTATTTAATACTGTTTTCCTTCTTTTCTTTACAGTTAAAAGGTTAAATAGGATTTTTAATGGTATGTTTGCCATGCTGAGGTCTCTATACACCAAGCCCTGAACCTTGTTTAACACTGTTTAATGTTGGCCAGTGACTGGGTTATGCTGAAGAGAGAAGGTGGGTGAGGTAATATCTTTTATTGGGGCCCTTCTGTTGGTGAAAGAGACAAGCTTTCAAGCTAACCCAGAGTTCTTCCTCAGGTCTAGGAAAGGTACTCAGAGTTTCACATCTAAGTTATGTTAACACCTTTAGCCCATATCCCATCTAAATTAACAAAACAGGACTAGGCGGAATAAGGTTATGAGGGGCCTAAGGCTAACGGGAGGGAAGGGCCTAAATATGAATTACAGATTGCAAGAAAAAAATGAAGTCAAACATTTATCTACATACATATTTGCATATTATTTATTTATGTAAAATTAACAAGTTTATTCTACTCTCACAACACTCAATTCTTCAAACACATACTTCTGAGGAAGAGGTAGCACGAGGGATGCTGCGCTGTCCTTTTCCTAGGCCTCCTTCCTCCTAGGTAGAGAGGGGCTCATCTGCATGAGGATGAACACTGCAACATTCCCTATCCTGCTCACTTTTTTCAACCTTGTGCTTCTACCCTCAGCTCTCCACATGGTACAGGGCAAAGCCAAGCCCTGCAGGTGTTTCCCCCAAGCTATGGACTCTACACCACATACTCTATCTCACTCTGACTGCAGTCAGGGAGGCAGCCAGCTTTTATTATGTAAAAGAAAACCACTCAAGTGTAAAATCCACTGCAGTAGAGGAAGTAGTGGTGGGAAAATTACTTGGGTGGCATTTATCAGGGGGTAGCCGTGTTAGTCTGTATCCCCAAAAACAACAAGGAGTCCGGTGGGCACCTTAAAGACTAACAGATTTATTGCGGCATAAGCTTTTGTGGGTGAAAAACCCACTTCTTCAGATGCATTGGCTGGCTTTGTATTTTAGGCTGTCTTGCTCTGAAAGCTGCCTCCCAGTGTTGCACTGCATAAGGACAATGAATTACTGGTTTCACACTGAACCCAAATATTATTTGTGGGATGAAACCCAGTTTGTGTAGTTAATCTCCAGTGATTCACCACGACGGGCCATTCTGTCACTAAGCTCTTCCACAATTAGAATCATAGAATAGAATCATAGGACTGGAAGGGACCTCGAGAGGTCATCATAGAATCATAGAATCATAGAATATCAGGGTTGGAAGGGACCCCAGAAGGTCATCTAGTCCAACCCCCTGCTCGAAGCAGGACCAATTCCCAGTTAAATCATCCCAGCCAGGGCTTTGTCAAGCCTGACCTTAAAAACCTCTAAGGAAGGAGATTCTACCACCTCCCTAGGTAACGCATTCCAGTGTTTCACCACCCTCATAGTGAAAAAGTTTTTCCTAATATCCAATCTAAACCTCCCCCACTGCAACTTGAGACCATTACTCCTCGTTCTGTCATCTGCTACCATTGAGAACAGTCTAGAGCCATCCTCTTTGGAACCCCCTTTCAGGTAGTTGAAAGCAGCTATCAAATCCCCCCTCATTCTTCTCTTCTGCAGACTAAACAATCCCAGCTCCCTCAGCCTCTCCTCATGAGTCATGTGTTCTAGACCCCTAATCATTTTTGTTGCCCTTCGCTGGACTCCCTCCAATTTATCCACATCCTTCTTGTAGTGTGGGGCCCAAAACTGGACACAGGACTCCAGATGAGGCCTCACCAATGTTGAATAGAGGGGAACGATCACGTCCCTCGATCTGATGGCAATGCCCCTATGTATACAGCCCAAAATGCCGTTAGCCTTCTTGGCAACAAGGGCAAATGGTTGAGTCATAACCAGCTTCTCGTCCACTGTCACCCCTAGGTCCTTTTCCGCCGAACTGCTGCCTAGCCATTCGGCCCCTAGTCTGTAGCGGTGCATTGGATTCTTCCGTCCTAAGTGCAGGACCCTGCACTTATCCTTATTGAACCTCATCAGATCTCTTTTGGCCCAATCCTCCAATTTGTCTAGGTCCTTCTGTATCCTATCCCTCCCCTTCAGCGTATCTACCACTCCTCCCAGTTTAGTATCATCCGCAAATTTGCTGAGAGTGCAATCTACACCATCCTCCAGATCATTTATGAAGATATTGAACAAAACCGGCCCCAGGACCGACCCCTGGGGCACTCCACTTGACACCGGCTGCCAACTAGACATGGAGCCATTGATCACTACCCGTTGAGCCCGACAATCTAGCCAGCTTTCTACCCACCTTATAGTGCATTCTTCCAGCCCATACTTCCTTAACTTGCTGACAAGAATACTGTGGGAGACCGTGTCAAAAGCTTTGCTAAAGTCAAGAAACAATACATCCACTGCTTTCCCTTCATCCACAGAACCAGTAATCTCATCATAAAAGGCGATTAGATTAGTCAGGCATGACCTTCCCTTAGTGAATCCATGCTGGCTGTTCCTGATCACTTTCCTCTCATGCAAGTGCTTCAGGATTGATTCTTTGAGGACCTGCTCCATGATTTTTCCAAGGACTGAGGTGAGGCTGACTGGCCTGTAGTTCCCAGGATCCTCCTTCTTCCCTTTTTTAAAGATTGGCACTACATTAGCCTTTTTCCAGTCATCCGGGACTTCCCCCATTCGCCACGAGTTTTCAAAGATAATGGCCAATGGCTCTGCAATCACAGCCGCCAATTCCTTCAGCACTCTCAGATGCAACTCGTCCGGCCCCATGGACTTGTGCACGTCCAGCTTTTCTAAATAGTCCCTAACCACCTCTATCTCCACAGAGGGCTGGCCATCTCTTCCCCATTTTGTGATGCCCAGCGCAGCAGTCTGAGAGCTGACCTTGTTAGTGAAGACAGAGGCAAAAAAAGCATTGAGTACATTAGCTTTTTCCACATCCTCTGTCACTAGGTTGCCTCCCTCATTCAGTAAGGGGCCCACACTTTCTTTGGCTTTCTTCTTGTTGCCAACATACCTGAAGAAACCCTTCTTGTTACTCTTGACATCTCTTGCTAGCTGCAGCTCCAGGTGCGATTTGGCCCTCCTGATATCATTCCTACATGCCCGAGCAATATTTTTATACTCTTCCCTGGTCATATGTCCAACCTTCCACTTCTTGTAAGCTTCTTTTTTATGTTTAAGATCCGCTAGGATTTCACCATTAAGCCAAGCTGGTCGCCTGCCATATTTACTATTCTTTCGACTCATCGGGATGGTTTGCCCCTGAAACCTCAACAGGGATTCCTTGAAATACAGCCAGATCTCCTGGACTCCTTTCCTCTTCATGTTAGTCCCCCAGGGGATCCTGGCCATCCGTTCCCTGAGGGAGTCGAAGTCTGCTTTCCTGAAGTCCAGGGTCCGTATCCTGCTGCTTACCTTTCTTCCCTGCGTCAGGATCCTGAACTCAACCAACTCATGGTCACTGCCTCCCAGATTCCCATCCACTTTTGCTTCCCTCACTAATTCTACCCACCAAATCTGGTCCCCTGAATTCATGGCAGCACTAAATATTATCTATTCTAACGTGTGATCAGCAGCTCTGACATGAGCTTTCTTAAGCACCTTTCTCCCTCCTTTATGGTTTCTGTTACATCTGTGGCTATCTTGAAATCAGCATTGGAACTGTCTCATCATGTAACAGTTGGTATGCTTTTACTGTGTGCACCAGCCTCCTACAGTTTGCATTTGTAAGCTTTCTGTAAGAAACAGGTAACAGCTAGAAGTGATACTGACCTTTAGATGGTCATATGATGGAACATATGAGTTATGAGGAGAGGCTGAGGGAGCTGGGATTGTTTAGCCTGCAGAAGAGAAGAATGAGGGGGGATTTGATAGCTGTTTTCAACTACCTGAAAGGGGGTTCCAAAGAGGATGGCTCTAGACTGTTCTCAATGGTATCAGATGACAGAACGAGGAGTAATGGTCTCAAGTTACAGTGGGGGAGGTTTAGATTGGATATTAGGAAAAACTTTTTCACTATGAGGGTGGTGAAACACTGGAATGCGTTACCTAGGGAGGTGGTAGAATCTCCTTCCTTAGAGGTTTTTAAGGTCAGGCTTGACAAAGCCCTGGCTGGGATGATTTAACTGGGAATTGGTCCTGCTTTGAGCAGGGGGTTGGACTAGATGACCTTCTGGGGTCCCTTCCAACCCTTATATTCTATGATTCTATGATTCTATGGTTGCCCAATCATAATATTTAGCACTTCTATACTATGTTAGCTCTTCAAAATCACTGTACAAACATTAAACAAACAATCTAAAGCCTTTCAGCTTTTGAATGACTAGGAGTTGACAAAAGAGAGCTATTCCCTGTTGTGTTCTCTGCCCCCCTGAACAAAAAGACTTCACTCAAAGTCAGCATCTTAAAGGGCCCATTATGGATCTTTCAAAAGAACAGTCCAACCAAGGCTGCTGTAGTGACATCCTTGTTACATCAGGTCTGATGTTTGTTTAAGGCTGGTGTAGAATGAAGGGAGAGCTTCCTGTTTCATTTGCATGCGTAAATCAAGCAGACCAGAATCTATTCTTGTGCAAATATCTGTTCTCCCTGAAGGCATTAAGGCTACCCAGGTGTAACTGTCAGCAGGAATTGGCCTGTGTTCTCATTCCCTTCTTGAATCACACACATTCCATGCTCACCCAACATTTTCCACTTGGGAAGAAGTTAGTGTGAGTAGGGGCAGAAAAATGAGGACTAACTTCAGATTTATTTAGCTTTAAGTTTTTGGAATGAAACTCAAAAGAAATCAAATGTGAGGTACTTTTATGATGGATTGAACTGCTAGAGAACCAGCAAATGGACAGAACCTGCCTTTAGCCTATTCAGCCAGTCTTTCTATCATAGCCTGCTAAGAAGTGGATTTAAAATCCTTGAGGGAGAGGGGAGGGAGAAACCTGCAACATTGTGTGTTGACCTTCCTCCAGTGCTTTTGCAATCCCTTAAAAGTATAAAGATGCATTGGCCTGTGGAATAGACTAAGCATAAGGGAAGAACTTGGTTGCCTGTGCATCCCAATACAGAAAAATACATTAAAAATTGATTTCTTTGATTTTTAGTACAGTTCAATATAGTATAGAATACAGTGTATCATAAATCTGGAGCCCCTCGATAGAAGGTTCTGTAAAAGTTAAAGAACTGGTATCCAGAATGGGATGTTTTGTTTTGTTTTCCTACACATGTGTGGGAACCTGTTCCTTATACATGGGAGGGGCAATAGTTCTAGCTGGAGCTGGATAGAGTGTGTGCAGGTTCTGTGCAAGCTTCCCACCCTACCGCTTTGATACTGCCTTTTCCCCCCACCACCCGCTTGCCCTTCTCCCCCACAGGCACTCATCAGTTGTCCAGAAACAGGATCCAGAACACATAGAAGATGATGATGATGATAGGCACTAGGACCCAGGAGGCAGTGATCCGGAGCTGCTTGCCAGCCTTAAGGGAGGAGAGGGACAGAGGGAGCTTCTTCCCTCCCTGACAGCTAAGTAGAGCTCCTGAGAAATTGGAGATTGGGGGAGTGTAGAGTGGGGAGACAATACCTGCTCAAACTACACCCACGGCTGGCACGGGTTCCTGTGATAACCGGATTTTTAGTGTCCATTCACCAGTGTTAAACGGATATCTGGCAGCATATTCCTGCAGCACAGGGAGATGCAGATGGGAGAGAGTGGAAGTAGCAGGCTGCTGGCTGAGATCCTTCCAAGCCACGGGGTCTGCTTTGTCTTTCCTGCTGGCAGGAGCGCTCCAGCATGGCTGCGTGAGCAAACTCTCTTCCCTCCACCCTCACCCCTGCCTCACCCAGCCCTGGCTGCACCCCCTGCCTGACCAGTATCCAAGAAGTGACAGAGTGTTTGCTGAGACTGATCAAGACCTCAGACCACTACCCCTTCCTACTTTTCCATGTGGGCATCAATGATACTGCTAAGAATGAGCTTGAGCAGATCACTGCAGACTATGTGGCTCTGAGAAGACGGATAAAAGAGTTTGAGGTGCAAGTCGTGTTATCGTCCATCCTCCCTGTTGAAGGAAAAGGCCATGGTAGAGATTGCCTAATTGGGGAGGTGAATGTGTGGTTAGGCAGGTGGTGTCGGAGAGAGGAATTTGGATTCTTCAACCTTGGGATATAGTTCCGGGAAGAAGGATTGCTAGGAAGAGATGGGATCCACCTAATGAAGAGAGGGAAGAGCATCTTCGCAGCCAGGCTTGCTAACCTAGTGAAGAGGGCTTTAAACTAGGTTTGCCAGGGAATGGTAAGCTAAACCCAGAGGTAAGTGGGGGAGTGGGATACTGGGAGGAAATACAAGGAGAAGCAAGACAGGAAGATTCCAGATTCATACTGAGAAAGTAGGGCAATCGGCTAGTTTTCTTAGGTGCATGTACACGAATGCAAGAAGCCTGGGAAACAATCAGGAAGAATTGGAAGTCCTGGCACAATCAAGGAACTATGACATGACTGGAATAACAGAAACTCTGTGGGGTAGTTCACAAGACTGGAGCACTGTCATGGATGGGTGTAAACTGGTCAGGAAGGACAGGTACGAGAGGAAAGGTGGAGGAGTTGCATTGTATGTGAGGGAGTGGTATGATTGCTCAGAGCTCCAGTTTGAAACTGGAGAAAAGCCTGTTGAGAGTCTTTGGGTTAAGTTTAGAGGCAAGAGCAATAAGGGTAATGTCATGGTGGGCATGTGTTTTAGATCATCAGATCAGAAGGATGAGGTGGACGAGGCTTTCTTCGGACAACTAACTGAAGTTTCCAGATCACAGGCCCTGGTACTAATGGGAGACATCAATCACCCTGACATCTGCTGGGAGCGCAATACAGCAATGCACAGACAATCCAGGAGGTTTTTGGAGAGCATTGGGGACAACTTCCTGGTGCAAGTGCTGGAGGAACCAACTAGGGGCTGTGCAGCTTACAAGGAAGCTTACAAGAAGTGGAAATTTGGACAGATGACTAGGGAGGAGTATAAATATATTGCTAGAGCACGCAGGGGTGTAATCAGGAAGTCCAAGGCACAACTACAGTTGCAGCTAGCAAGAGATATGAAGGGGAATAACAAGGAGGGTTTCTACAGGTATGTTAGCAACAAGAAAAAGGTCAGGGAAAGTGTGGGACCCTTACTGAATGGGGGAGGAAATATAGTGACAGATGATGTGGAAAAAGCTGAAGTACTCAATGCTTTTTTTTTGCCTCGGTCTTCACAGACAAGGTCAGCTCCCAGGTGCACTGGGTGACACAGTATGGGGAGGAGGTGAGCAGCCCTCAGTGGTGAAAGAACAGGGTAAGGACCATTTATAAAAGCTGGATGTGCACGAGTCCATGGGTCCAGATCTAATGCATCTAAGGGTGCTGAGGAAGTTGGCTGATGTGATTGCAGAGTCATTGGACATTATCTTTGAAAATTTGTGGTGATTGGGGGAGGTCCTGGATGATTGGAAAAAGGCAAATATAGTGCCTATATTTTAAAAAGGGAAGAAAGAGAACCCAGGGAACTAAAGACCGGTCAGCCTCACTTCAGTCCCCGGAAAATTCATAGAGCAGGTCCTCCAGGAATCCATTCTGAAGCACGTGGGGGAGAGGAAGGTGATCAGGAACAGTCAACATGGATTCACCAAGGGCAAATCATGCCTGACCAACCTGATTGCCTTCTATGATGAGATAACTGGCTCTGTGGATATGGGGAAAGTGGAGGATGTGATATATCTCTACTTTATCAAAGCTTTTGATATGGTCTCCCACAGTATTCTTGCCAGCATGTTAAAAAAGTTTGGATTGGATGAATGGACTATAAGGTGGATAGAAAGCTGGCTAGATTGTTGGGCTCAAAGGGGAGTAATCAATGGCTCGATGTCTAGTTGGCAGCCGGTATCAAGCAGATTGTCCCAGAGGTCGGTCCTGGGGCCAGTTTTGTTCAACATCCTTATTAATGATCTGAATGATGGGATTAATTGCACCCTCAGCAAGTTTGCAGATGACATTCAGATGGAGGGAGAGGTAGATAAGCTGGAAGGTAGGGATAGGGTCCAGAGTGACCTAGACAAATTGAAGGATTGGGCCAAAAGAAATCTGATGAGGTTCAACAAAGACAAGTGCAGAGTCCTGCACTTAGGAAGGAAAAATCCCATGCACTGCGACAGGCTGGGACCAACTGGCTAAGCAGCAGTTCTGCAGAAAAAGACCTGGGGATTACAGTGGACGAGAAGCTGGATATGAGTCAACAGTGTGCCTTCATTGCCAAGAAGGCCAACGGCATATTGGACTGTATTAGTAGGAGCATTGCCAGCAGATCAAGGGAAGTGATTATTCTCTTCTATTCGGCATTGGTGAGGCCACACCTGGAGTATTGTGTCCAGTTTTGATCTCCCAGTTTTGATCACTACAGAAGGAATGTGGAGAAATAGGAGAGAGTCCAGCGGAGGGCAACAAAAATTATTAGGGGGCTGGGGCACATGATTTATGAGGAGAGGCTGAAGTAACTGGGGTTATATAGTCTGCAAAAGAGAAGAGTGAGGGGGGATTTGATAGCAGCCTTCAACTACCTGAAGGGGGGTTCCAAAGAGGATGGAGCTTGGCTGTTCTCAGTGGTGGCAGATGACAGAACAAGAAGCAATGGTCTCAAGTTGCAGTGGAGGCGGTCTAGGTTGGGTATTAGGAAACACTGTTTCATTAGGAGGGTGGTGAAACACTGGAATGGGTTATCTAGGGAGATGGTGAATCTTCATCCTTAGAGGTTTTTAAGGCCCAGCTTGACAAAGCCCTGGCTGGGATGATTTAGTTGGTGTTGGTCCTGCTTTGGACTAGATGACCTCCTGAGGTCTCTTCCAACCCTGATGTTCTATGATTCTATGAGTAGGGCCTAAAATAGGAGGGCCTAAGGTTAGAGCCTTATTAGCCTATGGGTTAATCCTGTCCTGAACAGGACTCTTAACTTCAGCAAGGTGCTAGTCTATCTGACACTGTACTGTTGGCTTGATTTAGTGAAGGTTCCAACCAACATATCTTATGCAGCTTGGGGCTCCCTAATATTAAACACCTAATATTATGTGAATGAGAGGACTGGGACATTGGCTATCTAGATAAGCCCTTAGCTAGTGGCTTAATAGAAAGAGTGGGGATAGACCCTCCCTCCTTTATGGTTTCTGTTACACCTGTGGCTATCTTGAAATCAGCATTGGAACTCTCTCATCATGTAACAGTTGGTATGCTTTTACTCTATGTTGAGTTAATGTTTAATTAATAAAGTTATGGCCGCCACCTTTAATCCACATTGCTGTGTCTGTGTTTCATTGCATCTGTATCCACATCAGTCTTTTTGTAATAACCGGTGTCTTTGAACTGACCTGATCAGCTGCATAAAAAGCCCACCTATTTTAGATTACATTCTGGATTTGAAGCCAAAGAAAAAAGCTGAGTAGCCGATATTTGTTTTTGTTCTTAGGGGAGAGCGGGGGGAAGGGACTTAAGCATTTTTAAAACAAAAAAAACCTTGGCTTCTTTCTATTATTCCTGCTCTCAAGCTCAAATAATATGTCTTTGAAATATCTCTTAAGTGTTAGTTAAGTTTGCTATGGTACATAACCATTGCAATATGGAACAAGACATACCAAGATGGTTGCAGCTAATGAATCTTAAGTATTAAAAATATAAAATGATCGGCCAGGGACTGTACATAAAGATCCTATTTTCTCTTAAAGTGGAGGTATGTGAAGAATCACAGTAATTATATAGTGCACAGAACCAACTGTTTTATGCAGAGAGAGCTCTGCAAGTCTAATTATGTCATAGAAATGCAGGGTTGGAAGGGACCTTGAGAAATCATCAAGTTCACTCCCCTGTGCCATGGCAGGCCCAAGTAGACCTAGACTATCCCTGACAGGTCTTTGTCCAAATTGTTTTTAAAAACCTCCACTGATGTGGATTCAACAGACTCCCTGGAAAGTCTGTTCCAGAGCTTAACTAACCCCTCTGGATCTAAATTTCTCCCCCTTTATTTCAGATCTAGCAAGGACACATCACAGGTTCTCCTGAACCTGTTTAAGATCAATCCTCCACCCATTATTCCCCTAACTCCCTCCACAATTACATGGCATTGAAGTTTGGGATGGGGAGACAGTCACACACTGACTGTTGGGCCTTTCAGCTGGAAGTTTTTCCCACTCACAATGAGAAGATAAATAAGGAAATGGATATACTGGGATATCCAGTCTGTAGAGGGAGGATGACAGGTTATAGTGGGTTTTCTGGCTCATAGTGGAAGAATTGTTAAAGGTGTTGTTTCCACACTATGTATGTAAAATCTCTTGATCATAGCAGAGTGTTAGGATGGGATAGAGTAAAAGACTGTAGTTAATATTGGAAATACACGATTTATAATCAGTGGTTGTAGAAGGTTTGGGTGCTATACATTCAAGTGGGGATAAAAGACCAGAATTTAGGCTTTTTTTTGGATTATGCAGCTGGAATATATTACATATTAAAATGCATATAAGAGACTGTCTGAACTGTGAATATATTTGAATATTTGTGTACCTTCCTTTTCTGTATTTTTAAATGCTTAAAGGTTTTTAACTATAATATTCTTTAGAATACATATTATACTAACATAAGAACATAAGAACGGCCATACTGGGTCAGATCAAAGGTCCATCAATGATAGGTGTCCCAAAGGAAATGAACAGACAGGTTATCATCAAGTGACCCATGCCCTGTCACCCAATCCCAGCTTCTAGCAAGCAAGGCTAGGGACACCATTCCTGCCCATCCTGGCTAATAGCGATTGGTGGACCTATCTTCCATGAATCTATCTTGCTCTCTTTTGAACCCCTTTATAGTATTGGCCTTCACAACATCCTCTGGCAAGGAGTTCCAGAGGTTGACAGTGCATTGCGTGAAAAAATACTTTTTTGTGTTTGTTTTAAACCTGCTACCTATTAATTTCATTTGGTGGCCCCTTGTTCTTATATTATGAGAAGGAGTAAATAACACTTCCTTATTTACTTTCTCTATACCACTCATGATTTTATAGACCTCTATCATATCCCCCCTTAGTTGCTTCTTTTCCAAGCTGAAAAGTCTGTCTCTTATTACTCTCTCCTCATACGGAAGCTGTTCCATACTCCTAATCATTTGTGTTGCCCTTTTCTGAACCTTTTCCAACCCCAATATATCTTTTCTGAGATGGGGTGACCCATCTGAACTCAGTATTCAAGATGTGGGCATACCATGGATTTTTATAGAGGCAATATGATATTTTCTGTTTTATTACTTATTCCATTCTTGATAATTCCCAACATTCTGTTCACTTTTTTGACTGTCACTTCACATTGAGTGGATGATTTCAGAGAACTATCCACAATGACTGCAAGATCTCTTTCTTGAGTGGTAACAGCTAATTTAGACCCCATCATTATATACGTATAGTTAGGATTATGTTTTACAATGTGCATTACTTTGCATTTATCAACATTAAATTTCATCTGCCATTTTGTTGCCCAGTCATCCAGTTTTGTGACATCCTTTTGTAGCTCTTCTCAGTCTGCCTGGGACTTAGCTATCTTGAGTACTTTTGTATAATTTGTAAATTTTTTTCCACCTCACTGTTTACCCCTTTTTCCAGATCATTTATGAATATGTTAAATAGGACTGGGCCCAGTACAGATCCCTGGGGGAAACCACAATTTATCTCTCTCCATTCTGAAAACTGACCATTTATTCCTACCCTTTGTTTCCTATCTTTTAACCAGTTACCAATCCATGAGAGAACCTTCCCCCTTATCCCATGACTGTTTATTTTACTTAAGAGCCTTTGGTGGAGACCTTGTCAAAGGCTTTCTGAAAATCTAAATTCACCCTATTCACTGGATTTCCTTTGTCCACGTGCTTGTTGACCCCCTCAAAAAATTCTAGTAGATTAGTGAGGCATGATTTCCCTTTACAAAAAACATAGACTCATAGAATCATAGAATATCAGGGTTGGAAGGGACCTCAGGAGATCATCTAGTCCAACCCCCTGCTCAAAGCAGAACGAATCCCCAACTAAATCATCCCAGCCAGGGTTTCATCAAGCCTGACCTTAAAAATCTCAAAGGAAGGAGATTCCACCACCTCCCTAGGTAACACATTCCAGTGCTTCACCACCCTCATAGTGAAAAAGTTTTTCCTAATATCCAACCTAAACCTCCCACACTGAAACTTGAGACCATTACTCCTTGCTCTGTCATCTGCTACCACTGAGAACAGTCTAGATCCATCCTCTTTGGAACCCCCTTTCAGGTAGTTGAAAGCAGCTATCAAATCCCCCCTCATTCTTCTCTCCTGCAGACTAAACAATCCCAGATCCCTCAGCCTCTCCTCATAAGTCATGTGTTCTAGTCCCCTAATAATTTTTGTTGCCCTCCGCTGGATGCTTTCCAATTTTTCCACATCCTTCTTATAGTGAGGGGCCTGAAACTGGACACAGTACTCGAGATGAGGCCTCATCAGTGTCGAATAGAGGGGAACGATCACGTCCCTCGATCTGATGGCAATGCCCCTATGTATACAGCCCAAAATGCCGTTAGCCTTCTTGGCAACAAGGGCAAATGGTTGAGTCATAACCAGCTTCTCGTCCACTGTAACCCCTAGGTCCTTTTCTGCAGAACTGCTGCCTAGCCATTCGGTCCCTAGTCTGTAGCGGTGCATGGGATTCTTCCATCCTAAGTGCAGGACTCTGCACTTGTCCTTGTTGAACCTAATCAGACTTCTTTTGGCCCAATCCTCCAATTTGTCTAGGTCTTTCTGTATCATATCCCTACCCTCCAGCATATCTACCACTCCTCCCAGTTTAGTGTCATCTGCAAACTTGCTGAAGGTGCAGTCCACGCCATCCTCCATATCGTTAATGAAGATATTGAACAAGACCGGCCCCAGAACCAACCCTTGGGGCACTCCGCTTGATACCGGCTGCCAACTAGACATGGAGCCATTGATCACTCCTGTTGAGTCCAATGATCTCGCCAGCTTTCTATCCACCTTATAGTCCATTCATCCAGCCCATACTTCTTTAACTTGCTGGCAAGAATACTGTGGGATACCATATCAAAAGCTTTGGTAAAGTCAAGGAATAACACGTCCACTGCTTTCCCCTCATCCACGGAGAGAGTTATCTCATCGTAGAATGCAATGAGGTTAGTCAGGCATGACTTGCCCTTGGTGAATCAATGCTGACTGTTCCTGATCACTTTCCTCTCCTCTAAGTGCTTCAGAATTGATTCCTTGAGAACCTGCTCCATGGTTTTTCCAGGGACTGAGGTGAGGCTGACTGGCCTGTAGTTCCCTGGATCCTCCTTCTTCCCTTTATTAAAGATGGGCTCTACATCAGCCTTTTTCCAGTCATCCGGGACCTCCCCTGATAGCCATAAGTTTTCAAAGATAATGGCAAATGGCTCTGCAATCACATCCACCAACTCCTTTAGCACTCTCGGATGCAGCGCATTCAGCCCCATGGACTTGTGCTCATCCATCTTTTCTAAGTAGTCCCGAATCACTTCTTTCTCCACAAAGGGCTGGTCACCTCCTCCCCATGCTGTGCTGCCTAGTGCAGCAGTCTGGGAGCTGACCTTGTTCATGAAGACAGAGGCAAAAAAAGGATTGAGTACATTAGCTTTTTCCACATCCTCTGTCACTAGGTTGCCTCCCTCATTCAGTAAGGGGCCCACACTTTCCTTGACTTTCTTCTTGTTGTTAACATACCTGAAGAAACCCTTCTTGTTACTCTTAACATCTCTTGCTAGTTGCAACTCCAAGTGTGATATGGCCTTCCTGGTTTCACTCCTGCATGCCTGAGCAATATTTTTATACTCCTCCCTGGTCATTTGTCCAATCTTCCACTTCTTCTTTTTTGTGTTTAAGATCAGCAAGGATTTCACTGTTAAGCCAAGCTGGTTGCCTGCCATATTTACTATTCTTTCTGCACATCAGGATGGTGTGTTCCTATAACCTCAATAAGGATTCTTTAAAATACAGCCAGCTCTCCTGGACTCCTTTCCCCCTCAAATTATTCTCCCAGGGGATCCTGACCATCAGTTCCCTGAGGGAGTCAAAGTCTGTTTCTCTGAAGTCCAGGGTATGTATTCTGCTGCTCTCCTTTCTTTCTTGTGTAAGGATCCTGAACTCGACCATTTCATGGTCACTGCCTCCCAGGTTCCTATCCACTTTTGCTTCTCCTATTAATTCTTCCCGGTTTGTGAGCAGCAGGTCAAGAAGAGCTCTGCCCATAGTTGATTCCTCCAGCACTTGCACCAGGAAATTGTCCCCTACGCTTTCCAGAAACTTCTTGGATTGTCTGTGCAGTGCTGTATTGCTCTCCCAGCAGATATCAGGGTGATTGAAGTCTCCCATGAGAACCAGGGCCTGTGAACTAGTAACTTCCGTTAGTTGCCGGAAGAAAGCCTCGTCCACCTCATCCACCTGGTCCGGTGGTCTATAGCAGACTCCCACCACCACATCACTCATGTTGCTCACACTTCTAAACTTAATCCAGAGACTCTCAGGTTTTTCTGAAGTTTCATACCAGAGCTCTGAGTAGTCATACTGTTCTCTTACACACAATGCAACTCCCCCACCTTTTCTGCCCTGCCTGTCCTTCCTGAACAGTTTATATCCACCCATGAAGGTACTCCAGTCATGTGAGTTATCCCACCAAGTCTCTGTTATTCCAATCACATCATAATTACGTGACTGTGCCAGGACTTCCAGTTCTCCCTGCTTGTTTCCCAGGCTTCTTGCATTTGTGTATAGGCACTTAAGATAACTCACTGAATGTCCTGCTTTCTCAGTATGAGGCAGGAGCCCTCCCCTCTTGCGCTCTCCTGCTCGTGCTTCCTCTGGTATCCCACTTCCCCACTTATCTCAGGGTTTTGGTCTCCTTCCCCCAGTGAACCTAGTTTAAAGCTCTCCTCACTAGGTTAGCCAGCCTGCTTGTGAAGATGCTCTTCCCTCTCTTCGTTAGGTGGAACCTGACTCTGCCTAGCACTCCTCCTTCTTGGAACACCATCCCATGGTCAAAGAATCCAAAGCCTTCTCTCCGACACCACCTGCCTAACCACACATTCACTTCCCCAATTAGGCAATCTCTACCCGGGCCTTTTCCTTCCACAGGGAAGATGGACAAAAACACCACTTCCGCCTCAAACTCCTTTATCCTTCTTCCCAGAACCACGTAGTCTGCAGTGATCCACTCAAGGTCATTTTTGGCAGTATCATTGGTGCCCACGTAGAGAAGCAGGAAGGAGTAGCGATCCGAGGGCTTGATGAGTCTCGGCAGTCTCTCTGTCACATCGTGAATCCTAGCTCCTGGCAAGCAGCAGACTTCTCGGTTTTCCTGATTGGGGTGGCAGATAGATGACTCAGACCCTCTGAGGAGGGAATCTCCGATCACCACCACCCGTGTCCTTCTTTTGGGAGAGGTGGGTGTGGAACTCCCATCCCTAGGACAGTACATCTCATGCCTTCCAATAGGCAGAGTCTCCTTCTGCTCCCTTCCCTCAGATGTATCATCTAGTCCACTCTCTGCATTAGTACCTGTGGAGAGAACATGAAAACAGTTGCTTACCTGTATCTGCATGTTGACTATTTCCCAACAAATTATGTTCATCTATGTGTCTGACAATTTTGTTCTTTACGATAGTTTCAACCAATTTGCCCAGTACTGAAGTAAGGCTTACTGGTCCGTAGTTGCCAGGGTCACCTCTGTGGCCCATTCCCAACAGTTGACAAGAAGGGGTGAATATCAGCAGAGGGAAAATTATTTTTTGTATTGACCCAGCCACTCCCAATCTTTATTCAGGCCTAATTTGATGGTGTCAAATTTGCAAATTAATTCCAGTTCTGCAGTTTCTCACTGAAATCTGTTTTTGAAGACTTTTGTTGAAGAATTGCCACTTTTAAGTCTGTTATTGAGTGTCCGGGGAGATTGAAGTGCTCTCCTACTGGTTTTTGAATGTTACAATTCCTGGTGTCTGATTTATGTCTATTTATTCTTTTGCATAGAGACTGGAGACATGTAGGCAAGTATAGCGATCAGTAGGTTTCCGGTATAGGGAAGTGGATTATAGCCCATGGGGAACTTCATAGGGAAGTGGATTATAGCCCATGAAAGCTTATGCTCAAATAAATTTGTTAGTCTCTAAGGTGCCACAAGAACTCCTTGTTGTTTTTGCTGATACCGACTAACACGGCTACCCCTTTGAAACCTGAAATTTCCTGAGAAACCTGAGAGTTCTACATGAAGAAGCTTACAAAATCAGGCCCCCATAATTATCTATTACCTGCTTTCCCTACTGTGTTTAAGGATAGAAGTGTTGTGATGGCAAATCACCAGGCAATCTTCTCAGGAGCATTGTGTCAAAATAATAATGCCCACACAGCCATGGTTAACATGATTAGTGAAAAGCAAATAAATCTCATGTCATAAATCTATGTTTGAAGAGGAGATCATAGAATATCAGGGTTGGAAGGGACCTCAGGAGGTCATCTAGTCCAACCCCCTGCTCAAAGCAGGACCAATCCCCAATATTTGCCCCAGATCCCTAAATGACCCCCTCAAGGATTGAACTCACAACCCTGGATTTAGCAGGCCAATGCTCAAACCACTGAGCTATCCCTCCCCCCCCCCAACACATACCACAGTGCAGAGCCTGAGATGTCTGCCTTCAAATCTGATGGGAATCACCTACGATTACTCCTTTACAATTAATCTTCAGCGGCTTGGTTCACATTTCATATACACTGGTGTAACTCCATTGACTTCAATAGAGTTACTCCTGATTTACACTAGTGTGAGAAGAGAATCAGACCCAATCACTGGTATTCTTTGTGACAATGCACACCAAGGTCAACTTTATATCAAAATGTTCCCCATTATTTTCCCTGTGGAGGGTATGTGATATATGCCCAGAGGACCATATATAGTAGGTGACCTTCACTGGATATAGGTCATAGATCCTAAAGCAAGGAAAGGATTAACAGATATTGTTCAAGTCTGATATATTTTTGATCTTCATACATATTATAAAAAATAAACAGTGTTATTTCTGAGTCATCTAAAAATGTCAGCCTGATATAACTGATGAAGATAGCCATGATTTCCCTGCTGTTTCTTAAGAACTTGAAGTAAGATGCTTCATCTTATGACACCATTTTAAGCGAAAACACTTAAACATAATTACATTTTATAAACATATCCCATTCAGCCTTTGTAGTTTCATTTCAATGAAACTACTTGTAAAGCAATTTAGTACTTCTTGTGGGGTTAAGTTTTATTCAGCCCATACAAGGAGAAAATAACTGGCCCATCATTTAGCAGAGTTTGTTGTTTATACATGATAATGGGAACTTATTTCCCACGCATACACTGTGTTCTATAAATTTAAGAAAATAAATACATTATTGACCGTGTTACAGAGTTTTGCAAAATATAAAATATATTTGAAGTAAACTGGCCTATTTATATGCATAGTTAGTGGAGATTATATATTGAATATGCTTTTGCACTCTGTTTAGAGTGGGATAAATAAACAATAACAGTGAAATGAAAATATATATACACATTTTAAAAATAGTTTCCAGGACCATTCTCTTCCTCCACTAAATTTGGTCAGAAAAAGGTATTCTGATCAGTACTTTTTTGTCCATATGTCCACTATGGAACAAGGGCATGAAGCACTCACAGTGAAACCCATTCATCAGTAAAATTCCTTAATCTGTGCGGTATGCCCAGATATGGAAACACCTTCATTCATTATTACACCAACTACAACTCAGTCCAGTTTAAACGCTGGAAATGAAAACTTCAGAATGCTTTGGAAGAAGGTTTGTAGGTTGGGATTTTCAAATGTGCCTGAAGGAGTCAGGGGTCCAAATCCCACAGATCATAACTCCGTTTGGTGTTTTTGAGTCAATGAGCTCAAGTTTTAAGACTGAGAATTTTTAGTCAAATATTCAAAAAATATTCCACCAAACATATATTTTGACAGATATTGCTGCTCACTATATAACATATTCATCAAATTGTGTTTAACTGGCTCTATTTACTACCTGCTAAGATAATTTGTGATTTATTTTCACTTTGATTCTCTCTCTTTTTTTTTAAGTATAATACTTGAACAAATTGTAATTTTGACTTGAATTAAGTCCTGAATGAACAGCATGTGCTGTTTTACCTATACTCCTTAGCAGCTCTCAAATTTACTCCTAATCCCATTTTACAGCCATAGTTTAAAACCAGTGTAAAAAAATGTTAATGTGGCCTCTACTTCATTGCACTTAGCTCTTAAATCCACTCCTTTATCCCAATTTCTAATATACATTTCAAAATTACTAATGAAATAAGTTGCTACAAGGTTTTTAATGGCTGCAGCTGACAGGCAAATACAACACCTGATAACTATCAAGTGGAGGGAAGATATTTTAACCCATGCTGCTTTTACAAACTGTTGAGTTGATTACATGACTGCTGTAGATTATATTATTTGAATACAGACCAGTATTCTTAAACAAACCCTATTTTTATAAAGTACTTTCCCACATTCCCAAGTACCATGCTCAAAACACCCAGTGGGCATGTCCTAGTGTGTTGTATATACACAAATCCCCAGTTTGCACACATGCATCTGGCACTGCACACAGTCATACTGTAGTGCAGTCCCAACTGTGCAATAATTCAGTAACCAACTCCAGTTGGGACTGAGTACACTGACAGGTCAAAGCCAGCAGCAGCTCTCTGGTCCAGCTGCAAACGAAGTTCCCCTGCACTGGAAAGAAAGTCTGAATCTATAATAGTTGCAAAAAGTGTCTTGTCCAGATTTGGTTAAGTGTGATGCCGCAATTTCACCAGATGCTTTGCAAATTTCAATATGGGGCAGGGGAGAGAAAGCCAAAAGTGTTAGGCTAGTGCTTAAGTAAGGGAAAGAAATTTCACTCAGCTCATCAGAATTTCACAAGATTCTGAATCTCACAAGATTGTTCATGAAACTACAAGAAAATGTCAACATCAGAAAGAAATTTTGCAAAGCAAAGTCAGATGTTCCTCCAAGCTCCAGCGACCATGATATAATTTTTCCCCCAACTCCTCTTTTTTTTCAGAACTTGCTGAAGATGTGGGGCTGGCAACACCTGTCAGAGAGCATCAGATGAATTAGTGCTCACAGCTGAGCAGTGGTTGACTCCTAGATTTATTTTCAGAGGCTGGTATGAATGTGGCACAAATGGATAACCATGATGAATCTATCTACTCAGAGAAATTAATTGATTCTGTTTAGTGCTTCTGCTGTTATTATTTAAAAATCAACAACCTAATTTTCATTAATATTTCCCAGAAAAATATGATTTAGACTGTTAAGTGGATTCACCCATCTCCCTCAAGGAAACTGCTTAAGATAAAATTACAAATATGTAGGTAATTTATTCACTCGTCCATGTGTATCAAAACAAAATATGCTTCTCTACATATGCTGACCAACTAACCACCTAGTAATATTTCTGAAAGCTGCTTAATACTAAAATTAAATATACTTTGAAAAGTATATGCCTTAATGTAATTTCTCTGCGCAGAATCAGCAAACCTTTGTGAGATGGTAAAGCTGACTGGTACATTTTCCTTGGGAGTTAAACAACCACTGATGTAGTATCTACACTGGGAGTTCCTTCCAAGTTAATAAAATAAAGGTGACTATGGCATTTCTCCACGTCTGAATTTAAGAACTGTTTTAAAAATTAATATCCCTTCAAGAAATAGATATACACTCAATTTAACCTTGCAAAGTCAGAAATTCAAACAAAGAACACACATACCCAACCAAGACACGCTGAAGGCCAATGGGAAAATCAGACACAGCCACAACAAGCAAGTAGGGAAAACTGGATCCTAAACATTTAAGTTCTAACTAGCACACGAGATTGTTCCTTGGGAAATTATGTGCATTTTAAGTAAAATATGCTTTCACATGAGAGATTTATGAGTGTGATCTGTCTTGATCACTCAATTAGTTTACCATTTAAAAAGTCATCAGCTATGAACAATTGTCACCCAGTGGTATCTAGTATCTCCCTAGGTAACCCACTGGAATGGGTTACCTAGGGAGGTGGTGGAATCTCCAGCCTTAGAGGTTTTTAAGGCCCGGCTTGACAAAGCTCTGGCTGGGATGATTTAGTTGGGGTTGGTCCTGCTTTGAGCAGGGGGTTGGACTAGATGACCTCCTGAGGTCCCTTCCAACCGTGATATTCTATGATTCTATCTGAGACACTGCAGATATTTCCTATTCTAAGTATATGGAAAAACTGCTGTGTCTCAACTCTCGCATTTGGGTGGTAGGTTTCAGAGTACCAGCCGTGTTAGTCTGTATCCGCAAAAAGAACAGGAGTACTTGTGGCACCTTAGAGACTAACAAATTTATTTGAACATAAGCTTTCGTGAGCTACAGCTCACTTCATCGGATGCATTCAGTGGAAAATACTACTTGGAAAATGTAGCGCTTGGAAAATGTAGACACAATTAAAAGGTCAACTGTGCTTAATACCTTTCTTATTCACCCTTCACTGTAGTAGGTGGATACTCAAATACTTCAGTGGTGACCAGATTGTACCTTGATATGAGAAAAGCTGGCAGAGGAGGTAAGGAAGGAGAAACACCACTTGGGGTTCTTACAGAATTTTCTCCAGAAGATTCCAGCAAAGGTCAGGGTTTTCCCACTGCAAAACAGACAGGGTATGCTCAGTCCTCATAATCTATATATCTTGGGGGATCCTATGGGGGCCAGAGTCTTCCAGGCAGAAGCGTTTGCAATACTCCTCTGCCCCATGTAACTTTCTCCCACTCACTGGTCAGCATGGTTCTGGTGAAGTATTGCTGACAGCTCTTCTCTCAATAGCCATTTCCCCTGGGAAATGTAAGAGGTGATTCCATGGCATGAACGGTGTCCACAAACTCAAGAGAGAGTCGGGTTTTCTGTCCATGCCTTTCTATTAGATTCTCTATGGGACAGGTGTAGGATGGATAATGCGCATAGCACTTCCATTTCCCTAGCTCCATCTCCACACACATTCTCCCTGAATTGTGGCGAAACATCCACGGTACCAGAAACAAGGGAGACATTGTTCAAGGGGGTTCTATGTAACCCATGTGCCTAGTAGGGAGATATCTCTTTAAGAGACTTATTGGGTGCGTAGGAGTGAGTTGTACTTGGGTCATTGTTGCTAGGCCGATGCTCTAATAGATTCCCCGTTGCTGGGGTCAGACTCCAAGCACTCAGGCCAGCTGCTTTACGAAGGGTCATGTGCCCCGTCTGAGTTAGGACAAGCTGAGCCCAGGAGCAGAAAGTAGATTGTTGTCCCTAACTCTGCATGGGCAGTGTTAATTATAGAGAGGAGAAATTGGGAGGGGAAATTAATTTATTTTAATTGTATATGTTGAATGTTGGTTGATTTTAGCCAAACTGTTTTAGTTAAATTGTTTCAACTAGTATGATTCACCAATTTTTCTTTAAATGTAGTAATGGGGAAAGAGTCATTTCTATTTGGCTATTCTCAGGAGTTTTTTTAACCAACCACTCAGTTAAGTATCTAGATTAATCAGCGGACTGGCAAACAGTAATTTCAGTGGAGGAAAAGTCTGCATGGATTCTAAGTGAAGAATACTACAAGCCATTGGAGGGAAGATGTTGCTTTTTGACTCAGTAGACTGTATAGATTTGGACTATATCTATATATAGGACTCAGGTGAATTCAGTCTAAGCTTTTGGGTTTTTTTCTCACTGTGTTTGTGGGTTCAGACTTTTGTAGATTTAATTGGTTTTCTTCATTTATGTTTATGTATAGCTGTGAAGCTAACGTATGTGGATTATAAAATAGCCATGTTATGTAAAGTAAGTTATTATTTATTATGTTTCTTTATCATAAGATTCTAAAAAGTTTTTACTAATTGAATTAATTCCTTTTGTTCTTTTTGGGACCTTAATGTGGGGAGGTTGACCCACTGCAATCCTTGCTGAAAATCCTGAGAGACTGAATTCTGGGTCTCCAACTGCTTTTCTCTGAGATTTGGGTCTGTAGGGGTTGGGGTAGCGGCACTGGAGTTAGGCACTGGAGAAGGGCAATGAAGTGAACTCTAGCACACCCAAAGGTTACATCTGTACCTCTCTTCTTCTTCTGCATAAATTGGGAGTGGACCATACAGAAATGTTCCTTTTCATGTGTGGATCTAGGGAACCATCTAGTCCTGATTGTGCAAGTAATAAGAGATGAGACCCACAGTATGATAGACTTATCCACTGAAAATTGACATAAATTAAAAATAGATAGAGTATATGTAAATTGGGGCTAATCTTCGTGATTTAAAATGACATCCACTTTACACTTACAGATGGCCAATGATCTAGCTACCTTTCAGTGACAGCACAGGTGCCCTAATTTCTCCCAACATTGTCTTTGTTTTGAGGCAGTCTTGGAGTCAGGCATAACGCTTCTGTCTCTAGGTGATCAGAAATGGGGTCAGACAAAAAAGAAGAACTAAAGGGGGTTCCAAAGAGGATGGCTCTGTTCTCAGTGGTAGCAGATGACAGAAAAAGGAGTAATGGTCTCAAGTTACAGTGGGGGAGGTTGGATATTAGGAAAATCTTTTTCACTAGGAGGACGGTGAAGCACTGGACTAGGTTACCTAGGGAGGTGGTGGAATCTCCTTCCTTAGAAGTTTTTAAGGTCAGGATTGACAAAGCCCTGGCTGGGATGATTTAGTTGGGGATTGGTCCTGCTTTGAGCAGGGAGTTGGACTAGATGACATCCTGAGGTCCCTTCCAACCCTGATATTCTATGATATTCCATGATAACTAGTTGCTGGTGAAAACTTCATCTGTTTATTTTGCGTGGCAGATACTGCACTTTCTCAATCTCCCATGTAGGTAGTTTGGTGGCCTATCAGCATGTTTCACAGCTCATATCATTTTGCATTAATCAGCAACTTACATTAAAGAGGACACCTAACCTTGCCTTTTTGTTCCTTATGAAAACATGAAAAATGTTCCTTAGGTTGTAGTTGTTCAGTTCATCTGTATATTTACTATAGGATTTTGTTCATTAACATCCCTTCATACTCAGAGTCTGAAACTCCCACAGATCTTGTTACCCTCTACTGTTGTTTTCATGGGCGAGTGAAGTGGGATGAATAGAACTCAACATAGAAGTTATTCCTTCACCAAATCTTTGACTATTTTAAATATAAAAAATAATTTGGGAGATTCTGAAATGTTCTGATAAAGCTCTTGTATTTCCATTTTCCAGCCATGCCCTAGATGTTGAGGTGTCATAAATCTCACAAAAACATGTATCCAAATGAGATTTCTAGCTCAGTTTTAAACACTGAAGAGGTCTAGATAAGCATTTGAGATTTTAGATGTTTACCCAAAATAAACCCAATCTCAGAAACAGAAATAGGCCCAAGACAAAAGTTTGCATAGTGATCTGAATTCCTCTAAATTTTCAAGCAGTGAGGGGATTGGACCTGAAGCCTGCATTGTTTTCATCTCCTCACTATCCTCAATAATTTTAGGTTTGCACACCCATAAGTATTTTAGCTTTAACGGGATGAGAAAATCTCCTTCAAAGATCTAAAGCTAACAGAAAAATATTAGTGCATTCAGCCATATCACTCTCCAGCTTGCTCATCAGGGAGGAAGTTCATCTTAGTAACCTAGATAGTTTCTGGGCCATCATTTCTTTTGCATTGTATGAAGCAGAACTAAAATAAAGGAATGGAATTATAATGTAGGTCAAAGGTTAAAGCAAAAGAGGAGGATGAAGAGGAAATGTAAGGAGGGAATCAAAGGACACTTTGTGTGTGAGGTGACCTGGAACAGATCCTACAGCTTGCAGCAGCAGCCAATTATATGTTAAATCTTGGTGTGCTTTAACAGCTATTTTAGAGGCTAATATCAGCAAATTCAGTTGTTATGGCTTTCAATAATTTTAGTACATGAAGAACTGGATGTGGAATGGACACTAATTATTTTGTTTGTGTAGGAATTGACCCCTCCTCTTCCGTTAAGTACGTATGATCTCAGAGCAGTATGCGAAGATGTGAAGCAGTAATAGGAAAGACTATCATTGCTTTTGTAAATTTTTGGTAACTGTACTTATGAAGACTGTTCATTCTTGTGGCAGCTCTAATAGCTTGCCAATTAGAAGAAAACTCTGTCATCTGTCTTTATATATGAACAATTTGTTGGGTATTTACAAGGCTCCTACAGTGAAAGTTTTGCTCAATAGTGCAGAAAGACTATCCGCTATTTTGCTTGTTGTCCAGCCACAATATGAAATTGGAGGGAAATGTATTGTATGGCTGAATTAGTATAACCATTTCTAACTATAATTCTATCCACAAGAAATAGTTTATTTTCATTCACATTTTATGATGTTTCTCCAAATTTTCCAGTCGTTTATAGCAGCTAAGAAATATGATTCATTTTGCATGAGATAAGCAGGTTTCCTATGATCTAGTGTTTTGGCTCTTAATCATAACTAAACACTTTTATGATGCTGTTAATTATAAATATATAGGTCCAAATCCTCCAGTGGTATAAGTCAGAGTAGAATTCAAAGAAGAATTGTTGATTTATTTCAGCTGTAGATTTGCTTTGTGTGTACATGAATGAGTTGTTTTCATGATGCTATACAAATTTGTTGCTCGTATAAGACAAAGAATCAGTCTTTAATCAAAAACATAAGTAAAAAACAGAGTTAACCTTAAGCCTGAAGTAGTCTTTCAGAGCTATTACTGATCTACTGCAGGGTACCAACAATAAATTTAAAGGAGTCCAAATGCAAACAGCACTGTTCAACTTTTATTAATTTATATTACTGTATATGTTAATTAAAGTGGTTTTACCTTTATCAAAAGAGCTGGAGAAATTTGGAAGAATCATAAAATGTCTTTTCCCCTAGTTTAGCATTTCATGAAAATGAAACCAAATCCCAATGAGACCAGACTTGGCCTCCATGGGATTCTGTGTAAATTGGTTTCTGTTTAAAAAAAACAACTGGTGGAAGTTCAGAAGAAACACCCAACGCTACACAGCAATAAGAGAATATACACTTATATTTCTTTGTCAGAGGGATGTTACAGTATGGATGAGGTAGTTCTCATAAGAACATAAGAACTGCCATACTGGGTCAGACCAAAGGTCCATCTAGCCCAGTATCCTGTATTCTGATAGTGGGCAATGCCAGGTGCCCCAGAGGGAATGAACAGAACAGGTAATCATCAAGTGATCCATGCCTGTTGCCCATTCCCACCTTCTGGCAAACAGAGGATAGGGAAACCATCCCTGCCCATCCTGGCTAATAGCCAATGAAGGACCTATCCTCCATGAACTTATCTAGTTCTTTTTTTAACCCTGTTATAGTCTTGGGCTTCACAAGATCCTCTGGCAAGGAGTTCCACAGGTTGACTGTGCGTTGTGTGAAAAAAATACTTCCTTTTGTTTGGTTTAAACCTGCTGCCTATTAATTTAATTTGGTGACCCCTAGTTCTTGTGTTATAAGGAGCAAATAACACTTCCTTGTTTATTTTCTTCACACCAGTCATGATTTTATAGACCTCTATCATATCCTCCCTTAGTCATCTCTTTTCCAAGCTAAAAAGTCCCAGTCTTATTAATCTATCCTCATATGGCAGCTGTTCTATAACCCCTAATAATTTTTTTGCCCTTTTCTGAACCTTTTACAATTCCAATATATCTCTTTTGAGATGGGATGACCACCTCTGCATGCAGTATTCAAGATGTGGGTGTACCATGGATTTATATAGAGGAAATATGATATTTTCTGTCTTATGATCTATCCCTTTCTTCATGATTCCCAACATTCTGTTTGCTTTCTTGACTGCCACTGCACATAGTGTGGTTGTTTTCAGAGAACTATCCACAGTGACTCCAAGATCTCTTTCTTGAGTGGCAACAGCTAATTTATACCCCATCATTTTATATAGTTGGGATTATGTTTTCCAGTGTGCATTTGTAACCCACACACCTTCTGTGTGTGGTTTTTTGTCTCATCTAGTGGCACCAAGACCACTTAGAGAGAGATTAATGAGTTTGCTCAACAGCCTTAGCTAACAGCTAGCTGGGTTTTAGCTCGTGCAGTAGAGGTTCATGCACTAAACTCCAGAAGTCCCAGGTTCAATTCCACCCGCCGATGACTAACGTGTGTCGGCGTTACACATTATTTTGCATTTATCAACACTGAATTTCACCTACCATTTTGTTGCCCAGTCACCCAGTTTTGAGAGATCCTTTTGTAGTTCTTCGCGGTCTGCCTGGGACTTGACAATCTTGAGTAGTTTTGTATCATCTGCAAATTATGCCACATCACTGTTTACCCCTTTTGTCATCAGATTTTCCTGTTATTTTGGGTTGCGCTCATTTATTAGGTTTACTCTTCGGGGTGTGGGGGTGGGGGGTTCTCTAATTTTATCAATGTACTGCTGGTGTCACTTGGGTTCTCATATGGAGAACACAAGTGTGTCCCATTGATTATCCTCATTCCACCAAGTTTCTGTGATGCCTATTATATCAATAACATTATTTTTTCTTTTAACTTTTTTCCCTCCTTTAACCATTCTGTATGGGGGGAAAATACTGTTATTTTGCCCAGACAGATGAATCGAGGCACTGATGAGTTAGTTATTTTCCAAAATCATAGATACAAAACTACAAACATCACAAAATATTCCAAAAGGTTCTGAAGTTTTGGGGAAGAGAATATTTATTGGAGAAAAACATTTAAACAAGTGAATAAAATATTTCCATAAGGGACTCTAGGATATACATTTTTAAAATGAGGTGCACAGAGATTATACACATTATGCCCCTGATCCTCCAGAGTGCTTAATTTCAGGCCTTGTGAGCAGTCCCTTGAAATCAATGGGCTCACTAGTAATTTTGTTAAACATGTATATTATTCTTTGCAAGATATGGGCCATATTTTGCAAATCCCTAACTTTGAAAATGTGCCCACCAGTTTTAGTGTTCTTGGCTGCAAGAATAGAGATAGAACAATAATCTAACTGGTTTCAAAGATCATGAACAATTCAGTTTTTTCCTTCTCTTGTATAGTGTGTTTTATTGAAAAAGCCAAATTGCATGCTTTCCTCCTCCCTAATATCTGTGATGTCTACAGTTTTAGTTTGTGAAAAATCTCTATAAATCAAGGGTTATTTTAATCTCAGTACTTTCTCCTTCACTGCTTTTAAGAATAGGCTGTGTGCGTTTGAGTGTGTGTGTGACTGTGAGTGTGTGTAGAAGAGAGAGAGGAACAGTTTTCCATAATTGTAAGAGGAATTTCAGAATGAGCTCTAAATAGTGAAAAATCATAGCTTTTATCCACTTTGCAGTTTTTACCCCACTTGAATTTTTAATAATTTCCAATACGGGACTATTCTACATGCCAATTTTCACAATATTGCCAGCGATTTTCTAAAATGGTGTAGCCACTTTTTGCTAATAGACCTTACTTTAAAAAAAACACTTAAGTAATTATGTCATTCATATGTCAGTCCATTATCTAATGTAACTGTATGTATCCTGCATAAAATCCATTTTCATCTCCTTGTATTATCCATTTTTTTCAACACTTGAATACACAGCAAAATGTTATCCCCTGGATTACACACTAGAAAATTATTTCCTTTTCCCCAAAACATAGTTGCCTTAATTTCAATTATCCCCTAAGATTAAAAAAAAAAAACCATAGAGGCACAATATATTTGTTTATTTCTTTAGCATTTTGTCCAATAGATCTACTTGAATGGATAAAGCTGAGAAAGCCCACTGATCTTATCTATTACTTCCCTGCCTTTTGGGGCAGACAAGAGTTTTAGGGCTTCATATGTTTAACGGGTTTTTTACAAGCACTTTTTATATTTTGGAATTGCAATGAATGTAGCCAAAAAGAGAACCAATCCATCTTAACCCTTCAAAATAAAATTGGGAGTCACCCCTCTCCCCCCAAAAAAGATCAAACACACAAACTAAACAAAATCCTACTCAGGAAAACATACAAGAAACCTTTGACTTATCATACAAATACCATAAGTAATATGTAAATATATACTTGGATATAAATATAAATTAAGAATCTGAATTTTTCAGCATGGATATATACTTACCTGTTAATTTGGAGAAGCTTTCTACTTAACTCCACTATTCCTAGAAATTTTCATGATTTCTAAAGAGCAAACTGCCTCATGTGAGTCCCAGTTTCAAGGCAAGATTGAAGTTAATGTGACTATTCTCATTACTTACGGATGTGTGTACATCTTTTGCAAGATCAGAGTCTTAAATCACAATCCCTTTGGGGCAGGGACTGCCAGTTACTAAGGGCTAGTCTACAGTAGAAGCACTACATTGGCACAGATGCTCCGATGCAGCTACGTTGCTGTAGCACGTCTGGTGAAGATGCTCTATGCTGATGGGGGGGTGCTCTCCCATGAGCATAAATATTCCACCTCTGCAAGAGGCAGAAACTATGTCAATGGGAGACCGTCTGCTTCAAAAGTTATATCAACTCAATCAATAGTGTAGACCTGCCCTAAGTATAGCACCAGCACAATGGAGTCTCTACCAGTCCTCTAGGCCCAACTGCATTACCAATACTAAATAGCAATAATAAAATAATAATAATAATAATAATAAAATGAATGAGTTACACTATACTGTAGCACATTTTTTTTCAACCTGAAATAGTTTTACTTGTGTAGGCTTGTTCATCCTTTACAGATATTTTAACACTGCTTTGGGGGGACAGGGTTGGTAGTATTGAAAGCTAGCATTCCCCATATTCTGTACTTTGTCTCATTATCCCCCTCAGTATGCTAGTGAAAATTAACGTAGCAATATCTTTGCTAGAAGAGACAAAATGTAGGTGGCTTAATCACCAGTCCAGCTTTCCCTCCTTTCCCTTTTCATATTTTAGGAAGTCTATATATTAAAGAATTTCATTTACTACTATAGTTTACCCATTAGGAATAAACTCGAGAGCAATATCATCATCATCATCAACATAATCATCATCAGTAACTTCTTCGCCAGTCCTAAGCTAAGAGAATTACAGACTTTTTTGATTCTTAGCCACTCTTTTTTTCCAGAGCCTTCTTTAACTAGTGACTGTTTCCCCTGGGCTTTCTCAGCATTAGCATTCATTCAAATGAAATCTTTGCTGCTTCATATTTAGGAAATAAGGGGTTCCTACTGCATCACAAACACTTCACAGAATGGTCTCTGCCATGTAAGACAAGGTCAAAAGTAGAGTTGGGTAGAATTTTTGGCAAACATTTTTTTTCCCAAAAAAATGCAGATTCGTTTTGACATGTTCTAAATGAAATATTTCAATTAGAAATGCATTTAGTTTTGGATTTTAAATCCAAAGTGAAATGAAACATTTTCAGTGGAATTAAATGTTTCTTCCAATCCAAAATGAATTTTTTTCAGCTTTTTTGCATGGCCAAAAAAATTTTGAAGACATTAGTTTCAGGTCAACTCCCCCAAAAGTTTGTTTTCTTCTGATTTTTCAGTTTAGCCAGCGGACTGAAAAAACTCAGTTATTCACACTGCTCTAGTCACAGGCACATTCCCTTGCACTAAGGCACTTCAACTGACAGACTGTCTTTGGGGCAAGGTACAGACTGTTTGCTCAAAGGTTGCATCAAAAGCAGGTATATTGCAGTTTCCCACCGCACATAATTCTTCTCTAAATAAAGCCATTAATATTTGATCACCATCTTCCTCTATAAATTTGTCACATAATGCTCCTGAGCTACACACGTAATCAGAAAAAAGCAGCCCAAGAAACAGAGATGAATGAAATTATAGTACTGCCAGAAGACAGCAGTAGAGTGATTGACTAACTCTTTAGAGATAGTGCTGTAGAGCAAAGGCCACCCTATTTTTGTATTACTAAAATCTGTATTATATAGCTAAAGGGAATACAGTATCCCAAAACCACGCTTTCACCCCTCAGCTCAAGTCATTCTGTTTATTCTTCAATGCCATGCTCTATACTACACATGACTGGCTGTAAAATTCAGTAAGTTTGTTAAAATCAGATTAACATCACTGTGGGGGCAGAGAACCCACCATAGCTAGGAGGTGCAAATCATTGCCTTCAACGGTTCTTCTGAGAATATCACTGATCTTGAGCATGCAGATAAAATACAGTAGGAAATATCAGAATAATTGACCCTTCATCAGGAATGAATGAATGTCATGATTCATGGCACATCTTTATTTTTTGCACTTCAGTTAATTTATAAGATAGTTATGGAACTGTTCATGATTGGGTGCTGGGAGGGGACACTGGATAATTAATTATTATTATTAAACACTTATACCTCATATTTACAAAACAGGCATGTCATCAGATCTTGCAGCCCAAGGACATGATTGTGACTGGCTCTGGAGAATACCAAGAATATCACCAAGCTCTTAACACAGCCACTGCTAAAGGCAGAAACCTGAACATTCAAAACTCTTTGGATAACTATTATCAGCATCTAAGAAAACAAAAAGTCAGGTGATATGCTGGATCAGGTGATTGGTAGGCTATTGAGCCTCTCAACTCTAAGTCACTGGTGCAAATCTAAACTAAGTTGGTAGTGATTGGAAGTTGTTTCCCCATGGCAGCTGTTCAAGAGTTGCTGGCCTCAGTTTAGTTCCCAGGTGACAGGTGACCATGTGACAAAAATCCACCGCCTCTCTAGGATTTATTTTGTCTTCATAAGAGAGGCCAATGCTTAAATAGACAGTGAACAAATCTTGTGTCCCTACAGTTGATCCCTAGAGAACAGTAGGGGAGGACAGGGACAGTAGGGCAGCCTACACCACCACTGTCTTTCTTCTGTCGATAAATGAAGGATCTCTGACTGCAGAGTTGTCAATCCAGCATGGTGCAGCACCAAGAAGTTCACTAAATAAGTAAAGAGCACCAAAATGCTCCTGTAGCGCTCTGAAGTATCTGGGTTCCCTGCCTAACCCTGCAGCATCATAGCCTGTGTGTCAAGGCCTAATATTCCTTTCTGCTCTGTGCTGAAAACTCGATCAGTGAAACACTGCAGAACAGCACTTTATTCCTGAAGGTTGGGATTTTAGTGACTTATTCTGCACTTTTATTGGCGGAGACTGCGTAAGTGTGAGTCCTAACCTTTCCCTTCTGACAAGGTCAATAAATCTATGCTCTAGTGTGCTCTCCGAATCTCACTCTCATAGAGTTAAAGAAAGGTTGATTGAGTCCTCCTGAGTCTTTTCCAGATGTCTACTATGTTATCGTAAGCATACAAGCCAGGAGAATGGAAAACACATTGCCTTTGTTACACGTTTCATTTCTTTATAAAAGGTACTCCTTCAAATAGACATTGCTTGTGTAGTCAAATGTTAGGAAGAAGGAATCTTTAGGCATTATTGATATTTACATCACCAGTGATACCCTATATAGTCTGTGCATGTGTGCACACACAATGCATGTACATTAAAAATAGAGCTGTGACCGAACCAGATTCCCCATTTCCAAGGAAATTTTATGATTTCAAAAAATTTCCATTCCAACATGGTTCGAAGCCCAGCATTTCAAAGTTCCCTGCAAATTCTAAAATAATTTTGTTTCATGTCAGTCGAAAAGGTTCATTCTAATTTTATCCTTTTCATTGTTTAATTTTGTAAACAAAAAAATCCTTTTAACAGTTATTGTACGAAATCAAAACGTTTTATTCTGAAAATGTCAAAATCAGACCTTTCAACATTTTCAGAATGCTTCTTTCAATTTTTTTGGTTTTGAAATGAAATTTCATAAAAATTGACAGGTTTTCCCAAAATGTTTCAATTCCGATCAGAGATAAAAGTGTTGGCGCACGCACTGTGACAAAAGCCTGGAGTTGGATTCATTGAGCCTTCTTTCTCCTCCTAACTGCACAAAACAGGGGTGAGAGCGGGGTGGGGGTGGGGGGAACCTGAATTAAATCCTGATTCCATTCAAGTCAATGCCAACATTTCCATGCATTGCAATGGAACCAAGATTTCCACACTTCCAGAGGAGCCGGTGAAAAAGAATCCTGCTCTTCAATACTCCCACTCCTGTTCTTTCCATGGAACGGGCTCCAAAGAATCCTGTTGGCCCAGGCTCGCATCCTAGGGGCCAGCGAGGGCCGCTATGGATTGGCATGAGATACCCACATATCTTCCCAGATCTCTAATCAAGCACTAAGAAATCATTTTTCAGGTAATTTCTTCAGGTATCAACACCCCCCATTTTTCTGATATCAGATCTGGTTGTTCCATCATCTGTAGATTACTGAGAGTATAGCCAGGCATTTAACACCCACCTCTTCACTATCTGCTGCTCCCTAAAACTCCTTTGCCCTTTTGAAGAAAAGACGAGCATTAAATGAGGGTCATTGAGTGCATCTTGTATATCCAGCACAAACATTTAATAATGCAATAAGCACACTAAGTAATGACCATATAACAACCAAAAAAAAATCCCTCAGTAGAGAGATTTAAAGAAGAAAACTATCTGAAAAATGTGATATTTATCCAATATTGTACCTCACGCCACCAATAATCATCCAATCTTAGGGACCTTAGACTTCACCGGTGAGCTGGGTCACAGAGAGGATGTAGACAGCCTGTTTTCTCTTCCCTCATTCCCTACAGCAACAGAGAGGGATGCCTACTGCTGCTCATTGATGCTCCTCCATCCCAAGGGACACGGTCAGAATCCCAGCCAAAGAGTGCATATGCCATAGTACACAGCATGCAAATGCTAGGAGAGGCACTGTGGCCTCAAAAGGATTTATACACCTAACTCCCAAATCCCTTTGGGGATATGAGCCTCTGCTTCCAGTAGAGCAGCAGCAGAGCGTATCTCAGAACAAAGCCAGAGCTGGCACCCCTCCACCCTGCACCTCTTTCTTCCCGAACAGCCCAGCACTTAAGGGCAAAATTTACCCTCTTCAACATACACAATTTAAAAGACTACTTAGATGGAATTTTAGCTAAAATGCTTCGTCCTATTCCTAGCTGCTAATGTGTTATAAGAAGGGAATGGTGCAAAAAACTGTCCATTTAAATGAAGTGAAGGCTGCTCATTGTGCTGTAAAAAGCTACCATTGTAGGAAGGATGTTGGTCAGTTCTCCATAACAGCTAAGCAAATACTGAACCAAAACCTCAATTCTCAACCCCCTTAAATTTCTGGGGTGTTGGGTTTGAAATCCTGGCTTTGACTCCTCCCCCTGCCCTTCTTCTCTGGCTTTCCTTCCATCCTGCAGGCACAGAGTCTGTTTTCTGGATCTGCTACAAGAGCAGCCTAAGTTACCAGCCAATTTGATAAGATTTCTGCTTTTGGAGGGGGAATTCTTAAAAACAGCTTGTGATATTTCTGTGTGGTGAACCTGAACCAAGGGAGACCTCAAACCGTAGCTCTGAGACTCCTAGTTTGGACTCACAGTTAAATTTATTTGATTGAGCTGATGAAAATTGACCGGATCAAGCACGCAAATCTGACACACAGATATCAAAATGAATTTAATTAAATTACGTAGTTAGATGCGCACAAATCTCACCACAATAATTATTTGTTTGTGAAAACACAAAAATGAGGTGTGGTGAAGGACAGAATGAAAATCTGGCTCTAAATATCTACTTTCAAAAACACAGTATTTGCTGAATTGGAAAACATACATTTCAGCTTCCTAGCTGCATGGAAGAAATGAGAGAATGAAGAGAGAGAGACATTTCTACTGACAGATGAGCTAAATAGTCAGCTCTGCCTTCATCAAGCCTCTTACACAAAATAGTAGTTCTGCACTCCTGAGAGGCACTGGCTGTTCATCCCAAACACATAATTCAGGGCTAACTTCTGGCTATGTCCCCTACATGAATGCTGGCGTCTGCATCACACATTTGGATTCAGTTATGTTCTAATGAAACACTGGTTTCAGAGCAGCAGCCGTGTTAGTCTGTATCCGCAAAAAGTACAGGAGTACTTGTGGCACCTTAGAGACTAACAAATTCATTAGAGCATAAGCTTTCGTGGGCTGCAGCCTACTTCATCGGATGCATAGAATGGAACATATAGTAAGATATAGATATATAGAGATACACATACAGATAAGTCAGAAGTTACCATACAAACTGTGAGAGGCTAATTAGTTAAGATGATCAGCAGGAGAAAAAAACTTTTGTAGTGATAATCAAGATGGCCCATTTAGACAGTTGACAAGAAGGCGTGAGGATACTTAACTTAAGGAAATAGATTTATACCCCACAGAACTGCAGCCCTAGAAACTCAGTCTGCAACTCTATCTAGGTATGTATTTATCTTCCATAATCATAATATCTGAGAACCTTCTTCTACTTTTAAGGATTAGATTGACAGAACAAAAGAAAGTAGTTTACAATCTGCTAGAATAACCAGCAATCTTTGTATTCATATGATGTAAAGCCTATTTGCAAGAACAGTGCACAAAATGACTGAACTTTGCTTTACTAACAGGATGAGAGAAGAAAAGGAGCATCACAGAGCATGCTCATTCCAAAATATCTTACTCTGGCAATACTGAACTTCAGCTGGAGTCATTGTTAGTGACCAGGGTACTTGTCCTCCACCACTAATATTGGAACATTAACATTCATCAATGTAATTTTTACCTCCAGACTGTGCCTAGGAGGAATAAATTAATCAGGAATAGGTAAAGAAGGAGGAAGAGCATTACATAAATTCTCTGTATCTGTGTTATGTCTGTCCCCACTAATCACAGGTGCTGGAGGCTATAAAGTAGAACTTAAGTAAACACATAAAATTTTCCCTATACATGTTTCTATTGCAGTACATTTAGACTGTTTGGTTCAATGAGCATTTTCCTTTCATAGATAAATTCCAAACCTTTAAAAAGAAAAATTTAAGGAACTGTAATATCTCAATTCCTTAAGAGAATGTATTTATTGGTGTACTTAAAAAATACACTTCACAATGCAATATTTAAAATCACTTCCTCTTTCATTTACCAAGAAGGTCTGAATTCAAAACTTATGTGTTTTGTATACCAGAGCTGATGAAGCCACAAACACCTAAAATAGAGAAGAATAGCATTTTTCTGTACTGCTGTGCATGGCCCAAGCTATTTATAACAATATCAGCTATTATGCAGGGACTGTGAAATCCTGAACTCATGCTTGGGGAAGTAAGTGAAGGAGGTGCAGCTTTTCAAACGGATCAGGGTTAAGATATCCTAAAGTACCTAAATAACTTAGGAGATGATGTCTGTTTTCAAAAGTGAGCTAGGCAATTTTGAAAGTGGGATGTAAGCTCCTAAGGCACTGCAAAGGCAGCGCTCACTGGCAGTGTCACCTCGTGGTCAGGATACTAGGTCTCTACTCACTCCACCTCCAATGTCTCTCACTGGCCACTATCACGTCCTGTGGCCGTCTGCCTTTTGGTGGGTATCGACCTGACCCTCCTGTCAAGTCAACAGTTAGCCGTATCCTCTCTCGGATAACAGAATCTGAAGGAAGATATCAGGCCCCATGCCCTCTCGAAGGGGGAAGTGTAGGCGGGTGGAAGATGACATGCAGGTATTCAGTCCCTGCTGTGGAGTCTTTACTCTCACTGGGTGTCCCTCAGAGGGAGTCTGGAAGAGAGGGGTTTTGTGCCCTCTCTAGCAATGGGGTTGGTAGGGGAGCCCGGGCCCTTCCACTCCACTGTGTTCCATCCCAGGACTTTGCAAGAAGTTCAGTGTTCAATGTTCAATGCACAATGTTCAGCACCTGGGAGAGCCTTAAGGCTGCCTCCCAGGGCCACTTCCTACCACTCACTACCCCACCAAAGTCTTACAGTTTGACACCATATTAAAGAAAGGGAGAATAACTGAAACTTCAGCTAGTCTGGGCTCAGCAAGCATGCTCCTTCTCCCAGGGAAAGGTTTCTGTATTGTCCTTCTCCAGGAGCTGTCAGGGTAGGTCCATCTCCCTGCCCTGCAGCCCTCTTCTGAGCTGTCTGGCTCCCTTTTAAATTCCATCTTCAGCTGGAGCAGATGGGGATGGGCAGGGCCACCTGGGCCCAGAGTTACTCAGTTCCAGCGTAGGGTTTATACACCCCATCACAGGCACTTTTGAACATTTTATCCCAGGCCCATAAAGTTCAGATCTAGATTTATGTTTCTGGGGTATTCAGACCTGTGGTTTTGGTGAGGGACCATCTCTAATATTAAACTATATTTATCACATGTAGATTTAATGTTTCATATACACACAAAGGCCAAGTAAATAGGCTACAATCCATGGAATTACTCCTGGACTTAAAGCTAGGCATACACCTAAGTTCCTTAATGAACTGGAACATAATTTCCAACCCACTTCCCAGAAGCAAAAAACCAGGACTGCGTCTCACAAACTAGATAGAAACTAAAGAGATTTAGGAAGAAGTTAGTTTTAAACAAAGTGTAAGCAAAGTCAGGATGAGCTCTACCCTGACATCTGGTGGTGAGTTGTGGAAAAGGATTTCAGGGGCTAATCTCGTTTGGATAGGCAAACCCACCCCATCTATCATGATGCGACTGCTTGCCCAAATGGTTTCTTTGGCTACTATGGGATCCCCAGTCTCTTTGTTATTGGGGCAGGAGTAATAAAGTGTTGTTATTATGTGAATCTGTTTATGTGAATCAGGGACAGTAGAACTGTACTTGGCATTTTATGATGGAGGGACTTGACCTCAACTAAGTAGCACTCGCTAGGCAAGGGCCATGGGTTCCAAAGCCCAGTGAGCTGAGAGAGGCTGGGAATAGATATCTGTACCTGATAGTGTGAGCCCTGTCTGAGGGCCCTAAATACCACTTTGACCCCTCCTCTCTCCACTGTGTAATAACAGAGCTATTTTTGACTCCACTAGGAGTCTTGTTACATGCTGCAGAGCTGAAATAACTGAAACCTAGGTCTAAGTATTAGCCCTATTGTGGGCTAGTGGTTCTGAGTGCACCAGCCAGGAGGGGGCACTAACAGCTGGAGTTACTAAGAGTTGAAATAACTGAAAGCTGAAGACATATTGGTGAGTGGCTAGCAGGATGGCTGGTGGAGAGGAGTGGCTGGTGGTGAAGACTACAGCAGAACCCCACAGAGAGGCATGGCCACTGACCAGAGCAGTGGTGCATGTAAGATGCCCCCATACCTCCCCCCACTTCCACCCAGGCTGGGAGGTAAAACTCTGCAGATGAACTTCTGAACTCTGGGAGCTGCACAGACCAAGGGCAGAAACTGTGGGTGGGGCGACTGTTGGGTTGCTGGACTTAAGATCCTGATTTAACAGTGTTGAATGATGGCTTCCTGTGCCACAGTTCCATGTATTGGCAATACTGATGATACTCAACTCTGGCTCCTTTTCATTATACCAGAAGGAACCATTTTTCTCATCCCAAATTCTGATGGAACTGAATACCACAATGAATGCCAGCTATTTTAAGCTCATTGAGGATTTACTAGCCTCATCCTTCTTCCTGAATTAACAGGCAGCAGCAGTGGCCAAAATTGCCTTCTGTCATGATGGTCTAGCCAGCAGATTGCATACTTTCCTATAAGATGATGACCTTGCCAGAGAAATCCATGGATTTTTCTATTCAAGGCCCAACTTCTGCCTATCACTTTAACTGTGGCTATCTTTGAAGGTATTCACAAGCAGCAAATAGAGTAGAATGCAGCTACCACCCTTTTGATGCCACATCAGCCATAGCATATTACACCTGTGCATGGCATTCAGCACGGGCTACCAATACACTTGCAGGTGACATTCTGTGCTGGAATACTGCCTAGAAAGCACTAAATAGCTATTTCCAGTGACTACCTGTGCATTATGCTTCATTTACTACTCCTGGGGGAATACTGCACCAAAAAAAAAAAAAATTATGCACAACATTTTAAAATTCTGTAAAAATTCTGCATATTGTATTTGGCAAAATAACACTATATAATCATGTCAGTTTCAATTATTTTGGTAATTTATTTCAAAAAACCTATCAGCAACTATGTCTGTAACAATACAGACACACAAAAATTCCCGCAGGAGAAGAGAGTTAAAGAAACCCTTTTGACAACCCAGTTCCTACTTTTTCTGCCCTCTCTCCTCCAAAGCCCAGCTGGGGGTCAGATACCCACACCCTCCACCCCTCAGAGTCCAACCCAGCCCAGATGCTCACACCCACGCCCCCCAGAGCCCAGCCATAGGGCACCCTTCCCAGGCCAGACACCCGCACCCCCTACCCCCCAACTGTCCCCCCCCAGCCCAGACACTTGCACCCCTTTGCCCCAGAGCCCAGCTGCAGGTTCCATCTCAGCCCAGACACTCACATCACTTTGCCCCCAGAGCCCAGGCACAGGGCGCCCCCAGAGCCCAGACACTTGTACTCCTTCACCCCCACAGCCCACCTGTGGGCCACCGCTAGCCCAGACACTCGCATACCACCTCCTACTGTGGAGTTTTCTGCATGCCAGCTCCTTCCTTCAGGGCATTCTGGTAACTGCAGCTGCTGGGAACTCTCCAGCTGGTCCTCCTCCCCCTCACTCTGGAAGTGCCTTCTATTTGTAAGCTGGGGAGCTAGACTCGGCCAGGTCCAGTGGCCTCTAGTGGTGATCTGCAACTCTGCAGCCCATTTCTGATGGATGGAGGGTGGGGAGAGGAAATTCTGCGCAGAACATTAATTTCCGCACAAATTCTGCATTGCTCAGTGGCACAGAATTCCCCCAAAAGTAATTTAAAGCACCTATGTTCTGCAGGAACACTTCAGGTATCTCACTCAAGGATGGACTTCATTGGAGCCAGAGTAAGGGCATTTCCTGAGATCAAAACTAGTAGCCACTCTTGCCAGAAATCCACTTGAGTCTAAACTGGGCTACTGCCCAGGGACACCCCCCTGCCCTGTGCCAAGCCAAGGGCCACCACACTCTCCCCACCCCATATTCCCTGTGGGAGGTAGGGAGGGTTGCCAACTTTCTACCCACACAAAACTGAACACCCTTGCCCCACACCCTGCTCAACCCCTCCTTTGGGGACCTGCCCATTCTCTGAGGCCCCACACCCCGCTCATTCCATCTCCCCTCCTTCTGTTGCTCACTCTCCCCACCCTCACTCACTTGTTCATTTTCACCAGGCTGGCTCAAGGATTTGGGGTGTGGGACGGGGTGAGGTCTCTGCCTGGTGGTGCAGGCTCTAGGATGGGGCCAGAAATGAGGAGTTCAGGATGTCGAAGGAGGCTCTGGGCTGAGGCAGTGGGGTGGGGCATGGGAGGGTGAGGGCTCCAGCTGGGGGTGCAGGTTGGGTTGTGGGGGTGTGAGGGCTCCAGCTGGGGGTGTGCGCTCTGAGATGGGGCTTGGGATGAGGGGTTTGAGGTGCAGGAGAGTGCTCCAGGCTGGGACCGAGGGGTTCAGAAGTCAGGATGGGGATCAGGGCTGCGGCAGGGGGTTTGGGTGTGGGAGGGAGTCAGGGGTTCAAACTTTGGGTGGTGCTTACCTTAAGCATCTCCCGCAGAGGCCGCTTCTACTGATCCCATTGGCTATAGTTCCTGGCCAAAGGCAGCTGCGGAGCTGTCACTTGAGACAGGAGCAGCACATGAAGCCCCCTGGCTGCCCCTATGCCTAGGAGCTGGAAGGGGGACTGCGGAGCCATAGCAGGCAGGCAGCCTGCCTTAGCCCCACTGCGCCACCAACCAGACTTTTAACGGACTGTTCTGCAGTGCTGACCAGAGCTGCCAGGGTCCCTTTTCGACAGCGCACTCCATTTGGAAACAGGACACCTGGCACTGTCTTTCTCCAGCTGTGTTTCCACCCTGGCACATTTGGCCACTCTCCCTGGCAGCTGGGCGGGAGGGAGCTGCTTCTCACGCTGCTGAGGACAGCCGCTACCGGTCGCTGCCTTTGGGCAGTGCAGCAGCTGCCAGAGAGAGCCTGGCGGGGGAGGCAGTGGTGTGCCACACCCACACCCCATAAGCTAGGCCCAGCTGCCAGTGACAGGGGCCAAGCAAGCTGGGAACGTGCTGTGGAAGAGAAGGGACTCCAGCCAACCAGCAATTGCGGGGTGGGGTGGGGGGTGCCCTTGACCCTGCACGCCCTCCCCAACACATCACCTATGTTCACAGCTGATCTAAATGATGTTAAAAGCATCCAAAGGCTATGCGGATGGGTGCCTTGTAAAAGTGGCGAATAAAAACAAATGATCATTTTTACAGTAGCCTATAAGCAGATCTCTCCTCCTTAAGAACTCTAAAAATCAACAGGACCACCTTAAAAGCAGTCTGCCACTTTATGAGCAGTCAGTGTTGAGAATACACACCAAGTGCAATATGATCTCAGATACTTAGTCCAATGGGGAGGCACTTACTGCATTCTGCAGGGGCTGAAAACAGTGGAGTAGTATTCCTGGAAGCCATACTAAGAAGGAATTACAGTAACTGAGCCACAAACTCATGGGAATATCAGCCTCACCAACCCCAAGAGATCAAAATTAATGAGTCAGGCCCTGAAAAATCTCATGATTTTAAGCCAAACATATTTTGGGTTCTGATTATTTGCTTTCAGATTTTTGAGCCTTTAGGGAGTCACATTCAGGGGTGCCAGAACTGGGAGGTCAGGGGAGCCATGCCCACCCACCTTTTAACATGGGCATAGTAGCCTCGGCAGGCATGGAGTGGTGGTGGCAGGAGATGCCTGTCCTCTTCCTGGTGGGGGGGCTGAGGTGGGTTTTAGCCCCCCTTGCCACAGGGGCCTGCCCCCTGCTCCTCCTCTTCCTTGTGAAGCCCCTCCCCCTGGCCAGGCCAGAAGCTGCAGCCAGCCATGGTAAGAACTGCCTAGGGAGCCCAGGGTGCTGTGTGAAGCTCTGGACCCTCCAACTGCCTTGCGGGGGGTGGGAACACAGACCGGGGGCTGCCCTCAGGCACCTTGGCCCCCTGCCCAGAGCAGGAGGAGTGTCTGGGTCTCTCCACAGCGGCCGAAGCTCCCTAGGTGGTTCTTATCATGGCCTGGTTCCAGCTTCCGGCCTGGCAGGGTGTGGGGCCCTGAAAGGGAAGAGGAGAGGTAGGGGCTGGGCCACAGTTCCAGCACCAGTGCCCCCGCCCCCACAACTTTTACAGAGGTTCTAGAACTTCTGGTCACATCTTCAACCTTTTCTCTGGAACCATGAGGGCTGGAAAATGACTTTTAAAAAAGAAAACGAAGATTTTCATGTAGTCATCTGACTTTCGGAAAGATACCACATCTTGCAAGTCTCATGATGAACTTACGCATATTGGTAACCCTGGAATATACGTGATGGTTGTTAGGCAGTCCTGGGATAATTGTTTTGTCAGAGAAATATAGAAAGCCGAGGCGCTACCATTACGTCCCCACAAACGAGCATACCAAAATACTAGTTGCCTTGTGTTATCACCTCTCCCAAACAGGATGAATATCTCCTTTTTAGCAAATATTCCTAACATTTCCTTAATCTGAGAATACATACTTTCCAGATTTCCTGGGGCTGTTTAGTTCTACAAGCAACGCTTAGTAGCGAATTACCAGAATATGGACTATGTTATTTCTGTGATGTAAAACATTGCAGATGAGTTTAAGAAGTCTGTGAAAGGCTTTCATATGTCTTGCATTCTGCCCTCTAATACATACATGTCTATTACCTTTTTGAAGCTGTATGAAATAAGGTAAGAACGTATTTTCTGTAGCGTTTTCATACTTGTACATTATCTACATAATACTTATACATTCTTAGAAAAGCAAAGGCCACCTGATAAATATTTCTACATTGCTTTGTTACAATAAAAGTAAGTGTTGTGTTATCTGTCACTTTTATGCTTAGGAGCTGATTGTTAGCAGAAGGGACTCAGACCTGAGCATTGTCTTAACTACTTACAGTAACAAATCCTTCTAGTACTAGCCTTAGTTCCCATGGCAACTGTCCAATAATTTGCTGGGTAACATTTACGTGATAAACAAGCCTGGAAATCATTGTTGACTCACAGTAGGCGAAATACTGTATGTTTTGTGCTGAACTTTCAGAGGCAGTAGTTACACTGTGCCGCTCTGAGGTTTCTTATTCCACATTAGAAGATGCTCAATCTTCTCAGAGAAGTAATAAGATTAAGCAATTTCCCCAAGCATCATAGAATATTCAACACAACTTATTTTAATGTGATCAGGATAAAGGCAACATCCTCTGCATCTGTCACCACACTACGCATTCACAATTAATTAAGAAATGCATCTGCAAAGCAATGCCTCATTTAAAAGGATCCCTTGAAGGAAAGGAAAAGAGAGGAAAAAGCAGCCAAGCACACACACAATTCTTTGACATTTTAAATTTCAGTTCTAAAAATAAATGCATGCACCAAAACAACAGAATACAACCCCATATCCATTTCACCTGTCCTACTACCCTTTTGGCCTATTTGTTGCTATTATTCACTTTCAAAAGCAAATATGGACACTCATATATACTAGGCGTCTGAAGCAGCTGGGGGCATAGGACATATACCACCATGGGAGGCTTGCAATGGCAACGCTACATGTCAAACAATGTCCATAGAAGCTAGATTCAAGAGGAGTTGGATTTTTCTCAGCACTGGTTTTGTAAAGCAGTGCTTCATTCGAGCAAGCTGCCATTGGCAAGCAGACATTGAAGAATGTATATGGCAGAGGAATGACTGTGTAAAGGGACCTTTAAGAGCGGAGGGAAATGACTTTGGTGGACTTCTGAGTTTTCCTATTGGCATCATCTTATTCTATGGCCACATTACATTTATTTAGGTCTTCCCTTGCACTTGTTCAACACCTATTATTATACATTGTTATTCCCACCTCTTCTGTCCCTTCTGTGGGGTCTCATGCCTCAGTCAAACAAATTTGACTTCCCAAGTGCTTGTGATTAGAGCTGTGCAAATTTTGGTCATTTCTACTGAGATTTGCTTTATATTGGTTTCAGTTCATAAGGGTTCATGGAGACCCAGAAACTCAAAAAAATAACTCATGCTGACAATATATGGTTTGCACCTGAAACCATAAATTGGCCCAAGCAAAATTCAGCGAAAGTCTTGATAAACTGGTTGGAGAGGGATCTGAATAAATAATTCATACAGCTCCAATTGGAGTGACTGAAGAATTACAGGACAGATTTTCAAGTTTAGATTTGTTTATAGATTTGCATTTGTTTATAGATTCATAGATTTTAAAGCCAGCAGGCACATTTATCAGAGTAACAGCCGTGTTAGTCTGTATTCGCAAAAAGAAAAGGAGTACTTGTGGCACCTTAGAGACTAACCAATTTATTTGAGCATGAGCTTTCGTGAGCTACAGCTCACTTCATCCGATGAAGTGAGCTGTAGCTCACGAAAGCTCATGCTCAAATAAATTGGTTAGTCTCTAACGTGCCACAAGTACTCCTTTTCTTCAGGCACATTTATGATCATCTAAGTATGACTTCCTGTATAACAGGACAGAGAACCTCACCCAGTGATTCCTGCTTCAAGGCTGTAATTTTTGGTTAAGCTTGTCTACATCTTTTGGGAGACAAATTCTTAGTTTGTTTTTAATTTATTTTTAGAAAGTTACAAAACAGTGGCAAATATTAAAATACATGTCATCATACAGAAGCAATTTAAAATATGAAAAAAGGAAATACAAAAAAAGTTTACATTAGCTAATAACCTATAAACAAATGAAATTTTCTCTTAATAGGGATCAAAGGAAAATATATTTCCTGGTTTTGAGGCATATATTTTACATCATATATAACAGACAATAACAGATAATCAGATTTAAAGGTTTCCTGACTCTATCCCAAATTTTAGGGTCAAGATCAGCAAGAAGTTTAATTTCCATCTTCCAGTTTTCTATATATCTTTTATGTGGAGAAACCTGAGGTTTTTAAAGCATTGTATAGATTTTAGATAATACAGCTAATTATATAGGCAGGTTAAGTATTAGTTATTCAAAGTTTGATAAGAATCTGATTGTTAAAGCACTATGTAACTTGCCATCCTATAAATGCAAAAGCATCTTTATTCAGGAACACACATAAATGAATGCTTAATTTTAAGCATAGAATTTGCATGAGAATGATCACCTTGCTACAGAATAGTTAACAAAAAGGTTTGAAGAATCAATAGCAGGAATATTAAATTCCATAAGTTAGTTTTAAAAATCTATAGAAAAGATATTACTCCATTACATGATATGGTTCTCACTCAGATTGGACGGCACCTACTTATGTGAATTGATACCACATTATTCAAGTGTTGTAGAATTCAGCTCTACAGGTTTTGAGAGTAATTTCTACAGAACCCTATTGGTTTCAGCGCCATCAAATATCACAGAACAAATACCACAGGACAATAAAGGTTAATTCATGTATATCAGGATTTTTTGATTGGGAAATTTATCCAGTCATGACTTTATCATCTGTTACCATCACTAGTGTGATTGGTGCTTTCAAGGGTAAGACAGAACTGGTATAAAATCCTGGCCCACCCTTACTGAAGTCAGTTGGAATCTTTATTATTTTTTCCAGCACCAGACACCTGAATGATGCTTAACAAAAAATAAAGTTCTGATTTAACTATCCAGTCAGAAATCTTGATATACACAGATTTGACAGACCTATGTTTAACAAGATTTGTGACTGACAGCCATTTGCTCTACATGACCATTTTATGATATAATTATCTGATGCTATATCTACACATAACAAAAAATTTGACTGACAGACTAACAATTATGTATTGCATCCCATAAATGAAGACGCATACTTGACATCCAACCATTTTGCCTTGTGTTTGTAAGCTAACATCAGCTAGCAGCTTTGTTTTGAAAGGAATCCCTCACAATTATTGCACATGTCCTAACCTCCTCCACAGCAAGTTGAATGCTTCACTTATTACTTTCACTACTGGCATGTATTCTAACCTCACATCACTGGTCTCTGAGCTGCCATTACATTCAGTTTTCATGAGCTTCTCTACAATTGGGATGTGCACTATACTGGAATTAAATTAAAATGGTTTAGTCTTCTAAGCTCCTGGGCTTAATAATGTAACCATTTATTCACTGGAGCAGGTGGAAACGTGTAGTTCTGTTAGTAGGTGTAGACAGACTGGATTGTGTAAACACAGCTGGAGGAAGCCAATGAACAGGAGAGGGCTCATGACTGGATTATCTTGTGCTGAAGAACAGGAGGGAAGATCAGAGAAGGGGAGGAAGCCATTATTTAAGATTTGTTTGAACAATTAATGTAGGCATAGAACCTTAGAGTTTAGATGTATGGTTGCCTAAGCCACTGAGTCCTAACCACACTGCACAATGAATTATTTGCACCAAAAGGTTGTTTTCCTTTTTCTTATATACTCTTACTTGTGAAACTGGGGTGGGGGAAAGTGGAAATTTGTAACTAATAATAGGCAAACTTCAAAAAAGTATGGAGGTTCAGTTCAGATAAGCTCCCAGATGTTCATCAACACATTGAAAATTGAACTACTATGGCTGACATTTGTTTACTTTAATTTCAAATCCCCTTAAACCTCCTGGGTTAGGAAGCTTGACCAAATTTTGGTGTTATTGTTCATTTTTTACTTGGCAGAGACTATGTGAAAAGGACCAGAGGGGTAGAGAGGCACATGCTAATGAAAAATAGAATACATATTTATCTCAAATATATGGAGCCCACAGTGAAATTTTCAAATGTGCCTGACTTACCAGCTTCAGCACCATTTTCAAAACTCAGGCACTTAGTAGCCTAAACCTCAGTGAAAGTCTATAGAATCCCCCCCTCCCCCCACTTATGTCTTTTTAGCCTTTTTGTGAGGCAGCCGTGAGGGGTGGGGGGCAGAGAGGAAGCATTTATCTAGCTCAATATCCAACAGCAATTCAATATAGCTGGGCATGAATCCATCAGCCCTGAGGAAATTCCAACTGCAGCTCATTTCCTCAGGAACACAGGCTAACACAAGCACATCAAACACAAGTACATCTCTTTTCACTGGCTTCCCATAGACCAGTGTTTCCCAAACTTGGGACGCAGCTTGTTCAGGGAAAGCCCCTGGCAGGCTGGGCTGGTTTGTTTACCTGCTGCGTCCACAGGTTCGGCCGATCGCGGCTCCCACTGGCCCTGGTTCACTGCTCCAGGCCAATGGTGGCTGTGGGAAGCAGCGCAGGCGGAGGGACGTACCAGCTGTCACTTTCTGCAGCCCCCATTGGCCTGGAGCGGTGAACTGCAGCCAGTGGGAACTGCAATACTGTTATAATACTGTTATAATACTATTATAGTATTAGGGGCTGTTCTAATACTATGGAACAAACTATCACGTGAACTAGGGACCATTACAAATCTCACTACCATATCTGAATCAATCACGATTTCCTTAGACCTATTATTTCCCTGGGAGTATTAGAAATTCATGATGAGCTTGATCTGAAACCCACTGTTTCCCAAACTGGGTGAGTATACAAGCATTTGTGGCATGAATAACCATGCAAATATAAATTCTGATTTTTCACAAATAACTGAACTTGTGACTTTGAAATTCTCTTTCTGCAAATATTTGTGCTATTAAAATTCAAACTGCTCAAACATGCATGAAAATGGAGTATAAAAGAGGCAAAAGATAGCTGAAACCAATTCATTACAGAATTCATCTGAATACTGAGGAAGCATGCACTTTTTCAACCAGATATAATATCAGGTTCTTAAAGAAAGCCATCATACATTGATTAAACAAAATAATATTACTGGGATATATTTTCCTGCTGCCCTGCATTTGTAATACTTGGGAAGAGCGGGCATTGAATGGCATTGTTTGGCATATTTTCCTATTAGTACGTTAAAATTCTATCCCAGGAATTAAAAGATGTAAGGGGAGATTTTCAAAATCACAAATGGGGGAATTAGGTGTCCAATTCCCATTGAGTTTCACTGGGTACTGGGGCCCTAACTGCGCGTTATACTTTTAAAAATGTCACCTGCTGTGTACAGAGACAAATATTGGAAACCATTGCAAATTCTGATTAAAATGCACTGTCACAGCACTTCTGCTCAATAAATTTGATTAGTTATTATGTGTGTTGCCTTGACTGTGATAAAAGTCAACTAAACTGGGAGGCAGCCACAGAAAGGTTAATGTGACAGTAGCTGAAGGTTCTTTATTATCATTATTAAATATTTAACTCATTTTAGATAGTGCTTTATGGATCTAATATTGATATGGAAGACAATACATGGGGGGCATGGTCTGGAAAGGATGAGCAGGGGTTATCCAACAATGTAAGTCTATGGAAGGATTCTTGCAGACCCCAGGGAATCTGGGGAGAAGAAACTGGAGCAGATTTTTTTACACCTTTTTACAGGTTTAGATTATGCTTCTCTCATGTGAACTTGCTTTGTTGACCAACATAATGGGAGATCTTTGGAAATTCTCATTGGTTTTAGGAGTAGTTGTGCTGGAATTATAGCACAAGTGTCTGAGCCAATGTAGCAGAATCTTTAACAGTATTGCCAACTCTTGTGTGTTTATCATGAGTCTTCCATTTAGTGCATTTCTTAAAGCTCCATCTCTTGAATTCATGTTATCACTTGGAAAACTCAGCTTTTATTTTAAAAATAATAATGTTTCTAGTCCTGATGGGTGCAGCAAAACTCTTAAAACTGCAAACCCTAAAGGCTCAAAAATAAGAAAGCAAACAAAAAGATCCCAACTTTTCATATACACGCACACAAATATGTCATGATTTTTAAGCCATCTTTTCACTTTGTGGGCCTGACTCAAGCTATTTGAAAGTTTGGGGTTATCAATAATGCCACAGAATTATGGAAATTCATGCATGGGCAAAACAAAAGGTTTTTTTGTCATTGTTCAGTGCCCATTGCCTTGGATACAGAGGTGGGAACTGGTCGCTGGCAGCTGGTGTGCAAGTTATCTGTTTTTGCTTGTTGTCTGCGCATTTGAAGATTCTCCAGCTCTGTTTTGTTCTCCCGAACTAATAACCCTGGCACTTTTGCTTTGAGTTTCAAGTTCAGCAGAGCCCCTAAATTCAAAGTGAAATTCATCCCAAAGTGCAGAAATTTGCTTAGCACCAGTGATGTTGTGCTATGAAGACACGGGGCTCAGGAAGCTATACGTAAACTGTGGCACTTTGAAGTGTTGTTATACAAGGTCAGTTGTTCAAGTCAAAACATCTAGATTTTGCTTTGTGTCTGTCATCAGGGCTGTCCTCCATAGCATGAGGTACTTTCTATAGTTCAAATCCTCTCTTCGGAAGCAAAGGCCAAGTAAACGGGCTTTGAGAAGAGTTCAGAGGAATGGAAATCTCCCTCAAGGCACATGAAGACACTGCAGCACATGGGAGTTCCTTAGGCACGATAAAGAAGCTCGCAATAGATCTTAATAATCACAAAGCTATTGGTCACATCTGTAGTCCTTTCCCAGGAAGGTGCCACAGAAGAAGCCCAGCAGAGAACTTCTGTTGCTTGCAGAAGTGAGTAATTCTTTTGCACAAGCTACCTTTTCCCCCTCACTCTACACTCAGGATTGCACCATTTCCTGTGCTCTAAACGCCCACAGAAAAGGGGTGATGCAGCATTTTTTTTTAATATATGCTCTAGCTCAAAATGAATTGTTTTGGGGAAGTTCTGTGGCCTGTGATATATAGGAAGTCAGACTAAAGTATCACAGTGGTCGCTTCTGGCCTTGGAATCTATGAATAAACCTATGAATTTGACCTTATGACTTTAAGTCCTAAGTCTAATAAAACTGTAGCAACAGATGGATATATAAGCAAAAATAAATTGTTAATATGTTCCCTCCCATACATAGGCATGCACACACAAACACACAACTCCCAGGAGCTATGAGTCTTGACTTGGAAAACCTCAGAATACAATAATAAAACCACCAAACACGAACAGCTTTGATTTTGATCAAAAGCTTTTACTTATGCAGTTTTTCAAGGATTCTGAAGGTATAAAGTAAATGTCAGACACAATTTAAAAAATTACTGAAATAATTTCTGCAAAATACTTCAATTCACACTGGGGCAAATTATACTTTAATTTTGATTACACACTCATTGAGGGCACAAGTCCTGCACTAAGAGGGTAATTGCAAATGCAAATCATGGCATTGTGGATCGAACTACATGTTTTTGCAAACAAATGTCAATCCTCACATGCTAAGGATGCGTGTGCAAATCTGTGGGTGTGGCTTGGACTTTTTAGAATTTGTTTTCAATACCAATGGGTCTTTTCTTCCAGTTCCGAGTGTATTTTCGGTCTGTTTCTGGGGGGTCTTTGCAGGATTTAGTACCAATATGCACTGCTTTGCAGGATTATTTCATTATTTCCATGTGTATTTCTATTTCCCTGCAGACAGCCCTTGTGTGATACAGAGTTTGTTCAGTATGAAACCCCAGTGCCTACCTCTGTTTAAAAGATGACACACTTTATTAGCCTTCATTTAACATCTGTTCAGGCTGCAGACAGATTAAAAAATACATTATGTAATTAGCACTGATTTTATTGATTGCCTGTTGATGTGTGTTACTAACAGCAAATTTGATAAGCTCAATGCAAGAAAGAATCATGCAATCATTGTGCAACACATTTAGAAAATGACTGCCACCCATAGACTAAAATTAATATAACACAACAGAAGTCTATTAATAGTTAGAGGAATGAGAATAAGAAACCCCATCAGGTAAGCAAAAGAAGTCTCTCATCCTTGCTTTCACTGCTGCTGTTGTTTACAGACTGCACTGTTTAGCAAACAAAAACACAAATTAAATGTTCTTGATCTCATAGTTTTACTTAGTTAGCTGGGAGGCCACTGAATCCTTATTAAAGGGAAACGGGTCTCCAGCTGCCATGCCTTAAAATAATAATGTTGGATAAAAAAAGAGAGAAGTTGGGTGAGCTAATATTTTTGGGACCAATTTCTGTTGGTGAAAGAGAGAGGCTTTTGAGCTATAAAGCCTTTCACCAACAGAAACTGGTCCAATAAAAAAAAATACTTTACCCCCCTTGTCTCGCTAATACCCTGGGACCAAGTTGGCTAGAACAAAACTGCAAACAAAGTTGGAAAAAGGGCATTTGATTTTTAATGTATAGTGAAATTAAATTTGTATTTTCTATAGCTGAAGTCTAGTTTAAAAAATTGTTGCTGAAATACATGTTGCTATCAACATGACAACATACCAAGGTCCAGATTCTGCAACCCTTGCTCATGCAAATAGTACTTACCATGTGAGAGGAATGAATGTTACACCTTCCTACAGGGTGGTGCAGTGGCATGCTCCGTCTGTGTGCCTGGAAACTGGGACTTTTGTGCCTCTGCTGTACAGTGCCTCTCACATCTCCTCCTGCATCCCACCCATTGCCTGTCAGACACAACTAGACCTGTACAAGTGTAGTGATTGTTGTTCAGAATATGCTGTGCAGAGATAGAGTACAACTTGCAGTATGTCACATCTCACTCAGATCTATACCATTTTGCACTGCAATATCCCAAGATCCCTCTCTCCTCAAACAAGTGCTAGTGTCCTGTCAAATTTCGGCTATCTGCTCCCGGTTATTTTCATGTTACAGCTGATCAAAAAGGTCATGACTCATAATAATTTTTATATAACTCCCCGCCCCCCAAGTATTTTCCTCTCCCCATGTGCTCCAAAATAGAGGAAGTTTTGTTCAAAATTTCCAAGGATATTCACCTGTGGGTAGAGAGTCCAAGCTTGGAAAATTCTATCCCCCAAGGTGAAAGTTTGAGTAGTTAGAGCAACTGAAACAGAAAGGAGAAAGGAAATAATTCTTCACCCTTTATTCTAGCAGTCACCACTGCTCCTGTTATAGTGCTTTGAAAATGTATATAATAGAGTTAACATTTCCATAATACAAATTATTTTAGATGGATATTTCAGTTCAATCTTTATTTCTGGATGTGTAAAATTAATGTACCGCAGTTGAGGAAATTAAGGAAGGATGTTATTAGTAGATATATCCTGTCCGGAGGCATTTCAAGAGTGAGTGTCTTTAATAAGGAATCACTATTTCTTTTTGAAGTAGGTCACAGGTGCAAAGCAAATCTCCTTTTCATAGAAGCACTCTAATACAGAATATTGATGACTAACTGCATACAGCTGAAGTTGTGTAGTTAACTTACCTAGATGTATGATCAGTTGCAAACACCCTGGAAAATGTTGCAATTCATACATAGCCATTTGCCCCATTGTTTCCTTTGTCCTTCTTCAATGGTTAATGCCTAATGAAGGTGTGAAAGTTCATGAAATGGCACCAACTGGATCAGCTGCTAAAATGATATTGTGTCCATTATGCAATCAGCAGGACCTTACAGTAGTTTTCAATTGACACACAATTATGCCCTGTTCTACTGGCTGTTGGTTTTCTGTTTATGTCTGATTTCTCCTCTTCAAAGGAAAGAAGATAGGAAAGTGGAATTGCAATCCAGCACTGATTTAGTTGGTATCTCTTGGTGGATTTATGACTAGCATTGATGTAATGTGAATGGAACAACAATGCCAAGTTGTTTCAGGACACTGCCAGCAGCGGGTAGCAATATACACTGAATAGGTCAGAGAGAACTGTAAAAAAAAACAACTACATTAGGATTTTTAAGACAATGTTGCATTGTTTCCCTTCTTATGGATCAGTAAAAATTAAACTGAACACCCAAAAGCATGTGTTGAAGATTTTAATTCTAAACCATTGCTTTTAGGAGAAGGATTTCTTGAAAAGAACAGTTCTAAAACTGCCCTCAGCACTCTGGAGGGTTATTAACAGACAAACCATATATAGGGCTCAAGCATACTTAAAGTCACTGCCCCCATGTTGGGGGTGATACAGAACTACCCTGTGAGGGTCCAATGCAGGCAAGAAGGTTAAATGAAGTCATAATGTCATATGGAAGCCACTGCTTCCTGCAGCTCCCTTTGGCCAGGAATGGCAAACCGCGGCCACTGGGAGCTGCGAGCGGCTGTACTTGTGGATGCTCAGGTAAACAAAGCATCTTGTGGCCCGCGAGGGGCTTACCCTGAACAAGCCGCGAACCAAGTTGGGAACCCCTGCACTAGCCCAATAGTTCATATAAAACAAAATATATGTTAATGATGTCACAGTCAAACAGCCAGTCATCCTTTACTATCATAAATTTAAAAGTCAGTTCTCTGAAAGACATTCCTAGTAAGGAGATGACCCAGCAAAACTTAGTATAACTTCTCTCACAGAAGGAGTTCTTTACGCCAATGATTCTACTCACATGAATAAAGTTACCTATGTGCCTAAATCTTGCACAATCAGGACCTAAATTTGGCTCAATTTAGTGGAATATAAATACTGTGTTTAGAAAGCAGGTTTTTTTTATATATATAAACCCTGTACATATACAGTGTAACATTTGCAATATAGATACATTTAGTAATGTACTTGCAACATCTCTAACTTCTACAGATAAATCCAATAGCAACACTGCACCACTTCCATTGCCTATCCTCTGTCTGGTCACTTTAAATTACAGAGGGTAGCTTTGATTGCATGCTTTACAAGGTTTAAGATTTAACTGAGAAGCTTCGCCTTGCATAGCAAGGAGGGGAGGCTTGCCCCAAAAAAATACTTGAAAGAGATTTAGTGCTGTGTAAACGTGGCACTACCTCATCAATTCCTGCAATGTATTTCTGTCATCACATTGTAAAGCCAACGGTGACAGTAGCCAAAACTAATTAAGTATTGTCAACTAGGTTAGCCTTTTACCATTATAATTCAGCTTCATGATGTACATCAGGCTAAATAATCCTAGCGGTACCATCAAATTTATGTTTGTGGAAATAACTCACTCCCCCCCCCCTGTAAATTGGATATCTTTGCTATATTTTTAAGGCAATAAGTGCACATCAGGATTTATATCCACAAAGCAAGCACACTCTCCATGTTCTCGGGGAAATTATATAAATGTATATATGTTATAGATACACGTGTTCACACCATAGTCCTTTTTAGGACTAGGAACTGCACAAAACAGAGCTCACATGTTCAATAGAAACATGAACCAAATGTGGTAGTCTAGGCATTCAGATTGGTTACTGAGATTATCATATGTTTACAGTAATGTTATCCTGTCCACCCTATTATCACAAGAGCACCAGTCATCAAAACATGTCAACCCAGAGCTCTTTCTGTGATTATGCAGACACACATGGGCTTCCATTCTGCTTGGACCAGTCATGTAGTGAAGACCAGAGCCTGGCATATAGGGAAGAGTGAGGAGAACAACTGGGAGCAGCAGAAGCAGCCCCAGGAGCTGGGGATGAAAGGTTCTGGGAGGAGTGCTGGCAGCTGGCATGCTAATGAGATGATGCTTGGTGAAATCTCAGACAGTTATCTGTTAGGTGGTTTTGCTGAGCCATGTATTGCATTGATATATAAGTATCTGAGGCTTCTTCAGCTCAGTTATTCAGCCTTGAAACTGCAGGTCTTGGAGTATCACTAAAGCAATGTGCTCAACCCCTTTGGGATACATAGCAGTGACAGATCAATCAACCAGCTAAAACAGATTACTGAGTGTGCTCTACACAGTCCCAGTGTTGCCAACACTCACAATTTTGCCATGAGTCTTATGATAATTATTATTTTCCTTAAAGCTCCAGCCCCTGGAGTCAAGTGAATGTGTGATTATTTCAGCCTTCTTACTTAAAGAGAAATTAAGTTTGTAGTCCTTGCGGCTGTGTAGAAAGCTTCAAAATGTGACCCCAGTGCAATCTAAAGGCTCAAAAAGCAGAAGGCAAATGAAAAGAACACCAAATCTGTTATTTTTACATAATCTCATGATGTTAAAGCCAATCTCATAATTTTGGTGAGCCTAATTCATGATTTTTGAACATTTGGGGATGGAACTACTGCAGTCCTCATCTGCAATGTTCACCTAGCTGAAAGGCATTTAAGGAAAGGGTACAGCAGAAAATGGAGAACTCTCATGGCTATAAGAAAGTCTCTTTGGAGATTAACCTTATAAATAGACAAACTGCCCATGTGTATTTTTGTAGTACCCCATGAATAAAATGGGTTATACTTCAACCACAGCCTACTTGTACTTGGAAACATTTTATTTTCATGGTACATTTAACTAATGCTGAATTATAATTGAGCTCATGTGATACCACATATTATGCAAATATATTCATTATGATTCCTGGTATTACAATAGATAGCAAATGAATTGATAATTACGTGACACTTAAAATAAATAAGATAACACTCTCTAAATCTCTCAGCTAAGTGTTGCCTTTTAGAACACATTATGTTGATACCATTATCTGATATAATAAACAGTAAGAGGTCTGGGATGGGAGTGGTGATGCAGTATCTGCAATAAATTGACTAAATGTGTTTTCACCCTATAAATCATTTTGCAAAGTGCTGTTACGTGTTTTAGGTGCAATGAGGTTAGCTCACCAGATAGGTGCCCAATACATATTCAATGTCTCATAATCTAGCAACCGACCACAAGGAAAAACATGAGGTATTTGAAGAGGCATGAACCAGATGACATTTTACCCTTAAGATGAGGAATACTGTCATGCAGACAGCTCCATGTAGCTTTAGGACACTCTTTCCATAGACAAATATTTGATCGAAAGCAAAATGGAATGAGGTTGCACATGGACTTCTACTGTTAGTTATTGTCTTACCTACTCTGGATGTTACTATTTTGGAGATTTGAGATGGAGTCAGTGCTGCTGTGGAAAGCTGGAGAAAATGGCCAGCCCCTTAAGACCTACCTCTTGCTGATTGTATCTGAGGGTATGTCCACACTGCAATTAGACACCCGCAGCTAGCCCGTGCCAGCTGACTGCTAAGCTAAGGGGCTGTTTAACTGTGGTGTAGCTGTTCAGTCTTGTGCTATAGCATGAGCCCTGGGACCCTCCCACCTCACAGGGTCTTCGAGGGGAAACTAGATCTCTCTCATAGAAGTAACCGGGAGCAGCAGCAATTGTCAACAGTACTGCGGAACCAGTGGGCAAAGAGGAGAAGAGGCAGCTCCTTCACCCAGCTGGGTGATGGGAGGGACCAGAATCAAACACCCCCATATCTCAAACATTAGTTTGAATTCAGGGGTCAGGCAGGACAAGAATTTGACCCCACCCCACCATGGACATATTATTAGCCGAGAGCTGGAGAGAGGAAACAGGCATAGTTTCCCCATATGCTCTGGTGACAAATTTTAGTTCATTTCCTGAGGGGATCAATAGGAGGATGGGCACAAATAAGAACCCATGTTCGAATTCCCAGCAGAAAAAACCCATGGCTGAAGTATCAGAGATACACTATAGATCCTCCAGAACACAGCTGAGGCATATTGGCAATCTATGCTGGACCAGTTATAAGGATAAATAAAGGACTGCACTTTCTTCTAGTCCAGTGAAACTGGCATCTTTCCCAAATAGAGTTTATATTTTTATTTTAGAAGGTGCATTGTCTGCATGAGGATGCATCCGATGAAGTGAGCTGTAGCTCACGAAAGCTTAGGCTCAAATAAATTGGTTAGTCTCTAAGGCACAAGAAGTACTCCTTTTTTTTTATGAATACAGACTAACACGGCTGCTACTGTGAAACCTGTCACCACCATATCTTATTTTCCAAGCCAAAAACACTTCCTATAAATCCTGAGAGCTGGAGCTTTTCTAGCTTTTTGTCACTGATATCTCTCTCTTTTCACAAACATAAATATTAATATATTATTTTCAAAACCTTTTGCATGAAAAACAACCCAACAAAAATGTCATAGGCATTTTGGTCACTCCATTTCTGATCACAAGTGCCTTGTATAGATAAAGGACAATGAAGATACTCTGATTTACCATGGTTACACATTCTCTATTTAAACACATAACATGCAAGGTTGCTAATGCTTCTTCTGCTCCATCACATTTTCCTTTCATTTTGCAGTCTGTGCCAATGTTAAAATGATCAGTGTGTTCTGCCAGTATCATAAATTTTCTAATTGGGTTCAGATTTTTTTTCCCAGGGAATATGTGTAGGTACAGTACCTGACTTCTGGTACTTTAACAATGATCAGCACTGCTAATTTCCCACATGGCCATTTTAAATCGCAGAAGAAAGACAAATAAACTGGCAATCAGAATGCAATCAGTGGAGGTTAGTACAACATCTGCCTTCCAGTCATGTGCTTATTGTGTAATATAGTGCTTAAAGGGAAAATGCAAGGCAAATTTTTGGCCCCAAATTTAGCTTTGGATAAAAAAATTGAGGTTTTACAAATTACTAACAGCAGAATTTCTTTTTTATTTTAAAAAAAATTCAAAAGAAATGTTTCTTCACAAATCAGTATTCTCCTGCTGTGATTCCACCCTAAACATTGCAGCACTATGACATTGAAATTTACTATCAACTGGCTAGAAACAAAAGTGAAATTGACTTAAATTTCATTAGCTAAGAAGAGACATAAGCAAAATGCAGACAAAATCGCAAGTTGTAAATATTCTGAATTATTTTCCCTTATACTAATTTAGGTGTCATTTATAATGTAAGTCAGAAAGTTTGCTTTTTCAAAATATATTTTCAACCCTATGGTGTCACTTTAAGATATGCTTTAATGCCAGAAGTCACATATACCCTTAGGGGTACTTTGGAGTTTGAGGCACAGCCCTGAGTAAAGGCAGTGCACACAGTTGTGTTGGCTGTGTGAGAGCACCAAGACACATTGTGCCTCAGAAGCACCCTCTGACACACAATGCACCATGTATAAAAATTGCAACAGCTGATTAAAGGGTGAAGCATGCTTCTACCATGTGTCCAACCAGCATGTAAGGGTAGTGGAGCTTGTCCCTACCCTTTTGCTTGTGAAGCATCTGGCATTCAGCTGCTCCTCTAGCCATAGCACCCAAAGCCATGATCCAGGCAGTGCTAATGTGCCCATGAAGAGGGTGGAGACCTAATTCCTTCCTCCATCCCCATCAGGACTCAATACACCACGGCACAAACTAGACCTAATTGTACAATCTTCCAATCCTTAAAAAAATGTGCTGATTCATCCAGTCTGAACAGTTTAATAAGCAATCTATTAAAAATGTTAAGATTTCTAAGACAAAATGCAGATTAACTAGAAGTAAAAACTGATAATGCCTATTTCTGATCTCGTGACTATGTTGGGTTAAATAGTTACTGTGAAACCTGGGGAGAGGAGAAAGAAGTAAAGCAGGGGAAGAATGAAATATCAGGTGAACACTCAAGAAGGCAAGAAGAAAGATTAAGAAAGTGTAAAAAAAAACAGAGCAGAGGGGGAACAATATATTATAATTTAAAAATATGGTCTATGGCACAAACATAGGACCTGCTGGTTTATGAGTAGTGTTTTCCATGCTTATTACTGCACATAATATAGGCTGCTCTTCAGACAAATATTTTAAAAAGGAAAATAAAACTATTACCTCTGAAAGAAAACTGGGTTGAAATTACAGGGACTATAAAGGGAGAGAAACTTGCAAACTCAAACTCAGTTTGAAAAACTAAAGAACAATTTGAGAGGCTCACCAAACCAGCCAGCACACATGGAGGTGACAAGAATCTTTGTGCACTTCCCAGTCCTCCTCCTGGGGCAGTGCAGCTCAGCACTACCCTCTCTACAAGGCCCCGTCTAGCCCAGAGTGTTTTAATGGAGATGTATGTATCAGTTCTGCACTGGAGGATTTCCAAAAGAGGGAATGTGGTTCGGCCCAAAGAGGGACCATTAAGTTAGATCCGTTGGTAATACCTAATATGTTAAATAGACCAGAAGATTTCTTTTCTTCACATAATGTTGCTAAGAATAACAAAGTAGTGTACTCCTGAGAAAAATACATGCTGTGGTAATAATAGCTTAGAAAACTCCATCTAAACATGTGCAGTCCTCCTTATGCTGTTTTTCCATGCAACGACTAAAATAGAAATGTTATGAGATGCTCCCACCAATGATCCTTTTTATGTTGGCAACAAAGGTTCCCCAATGTAACCCCTGGAGGGGATATGAAAATGGATAGAAGCAACATCCCATGACACGCACAGTTTTATTTATGCCACCTACAGCTTTTGGCTGAGATTTATACAGTAATTTAAACAGGTAATTAAGAACAATTAAACTGAGGTTTATAGACGATGATGAAACTGGTAGTTAAAAAAACAAACTGTAGCTGAGTTACCACTGCAAACAACATTGAATAAAACAGCATTTGGAACATTCTATACTGAACCTGCACCTCCTTTTCAAGTGGCAGTCCCCTAAAGAGAGCTAGAGGGAAAGGACTGGACTACGCATCATTCTGTGAGGCACAGGGACCAGTTCAGCCTCTAAAGATGGTTCTAGGGACTCTGTGGTGCTTAGTGAACAGGAAAAAGAACTGACATCCAGAGGGCACTGTGGTCAGGCCCAAGGAGAGACCCAGAGGGCTGATACTGGACAAGGAGAGCTAGATGAAAGCAGGAAGGATGAGGGAACCATATGGCTGCTTGACAATGCAGAAGGATTCTCCACCAAGACCAGGACTCAACTCCTGCCAGAGGGATCGCAGACCAGCACTTTATTACTATGTTAGATGATTCGACAAAAAAGAAAACACCAGGCTTTAGGCCAGAGTAGTTCCATAGCCCCTCCACTGGGCTACCCTTAGGGTCAGAGTTAGGAACTCATGTGTTGATCTTACATCAGTTTTGTCTAAGCCATTATACTAAAGTATTTGTACTATTCCATTCTGCCAATCAAGAAAATAACCTCTCTTTACTTACTAGAAGGGTGTGCTTAATGGTGACCCATTAAGGGCTAGAGTCTGTGGACTCTTCAGTACTTGCCTCCAAGTTTGTGGCAAACAGATCACACTAGCAAATCTCTGAAAGGGACTGATGTACCACCCCACTCACAATTACAACCTACAGATGGGACAGTTACATACTGATGACAATGGTGGAAAGAAATCCTTGTGATTCAGTTGGCTGTCTGGCAGGCATGGGTACAAAACTGCAGGTGAGTAGCGTTAGAATAAAGTAACTGGCTTTGGGGAGGGAGATGAGACAAAAAGATAACAGAAGGGGAGTGCAACATTAAAGGATGTCTCTCAACAGACCCTGATCTGAAATCTTTCTTGAATCAGAAGTAAGGAAGAGAAGAGTCTGTCTGCTGTTATGGCTATTGATTCCAGCATTTAGCCACTTAGGCAATCCCACATAACAGCACATTCAGAGAAAACTACTTAGTTCTGAACTATTTCATGATCCAAGAGAAGAGAAAGGAAAACAAGGAATGGCTCTGAAAGACCAAACCTCAGAGCTTGGTGGATGCAACCCTGCTGGTGGATGAATAAGAGTGTGACAGTGAGTTAGAACAAGAAATGGTCCTAGACTTCAAGGTTCAAGTCAATGTAGCAGAAGTGAAGACAACCGCTACTGTATATATTTTCAATATTTTCCCACAACCATTTAACAATCAACTAAAAACAAAAGCCTTGGTAATCCAATCAACTCATTTAACTAGAAAAAAGTTTGTAAGCTGCCCAGTAGATGTAATATATGTAATACCATACTAGGCTATCTCTGTATTCTTTATTCTCTTCTCTTTAATGAAGAAATAAGTTATTCATTCCATAACAGTCAGGCAACTTTTTGATGCAAGAAAATTACTACCTAAAGGTGAAAGAGTAAAAAACAAATACATTCTATAATAATAGTCATTTTTCACTTATATGAAATCTGTAATTATCAGCAACTCCAACAGACTGAGGGTCAAGAGGCTCAAAATATATACTTCCCACACTGCTGAAGAGAACAACTCAATATTTTTAATTCATAATTTCCCAACCCAAAAACTTAGGGCAGATCAGCCAGCTAATGTAAATCAGCATAGCTCCATTTCTTCAATGGCTCAGGCTGCCATAACTGTGACAGACCCTAAACACTATGCTAACTTAGGGACACAAAAGAGCCCAAGTTTGGGACGGTGGGAGAGTGGCTTAAAGCTGCTGGACTGCAGGTAATGTTCTGTGCATCGTAGAGATGCAATACAAATGCTCACCCCTTGTCTCTGCAGCTGTAAATCTTTTAAAATAGAAACCTTTAAGGAAATAAGTTAACAAAAGTGTAGATTTGGTTTGTCCCAGCCTTTTTGTTGTAAATAATTTTTACATTCCATTTCCCATAATAGTGTATACACAGATCAAAGTTATAGACAGGTATTACACATCTGCTTTATACTCCATGTTTATCTGCAAACAAAGAAAAGGACATGAGGAACACCACAAAAATACAGCAGCTATTTCATCTTTTGTTGACGATGTCAGGCAATTAGGCACTGAAATAAAACGACGTGTATTTATGTAGATACAAACTAAAATGGTCCTGTTCTGCAGGTTAGTTAGCGGTGACTGTGAAGTGAGAGATGAAAAGGAAAGAAAGAAAATAAATAACACAGAAAGACTGAGTAGATGAAACACGTATAGAATTCAGAGATGCAATCAGTCCTTGCAGATTTTCATAGGTTTTATGACACTCCCAACAGAAAACATTATTGTACAGACTAACATTGCTTTTTTATATTACCATCTTAGTTCTGTTCATCTCAGAAGAGATTAATATTGATATTAGCATTACACAAAGCATATATTTTAAAAGGCAAATATTACAAAAGCCTAATAATACACTCAGTTTTTGTTTGGATTAATCCACTGTGCGAATGATCAGAAAGATAGAGTCCCAGTCTTGCCACTTGCAGGGCAATTATTATCTGTTTCATGTTAGTGGCCTCTTTACATTATAAAAAAGAAATATTATGAAGGCCCAAGAAATACATCTGAAATTTATGTTTGGATTAATTCAGAACAGGAACTATCACAAGGGATAGCAGGAATCCAAGCCTTGCCACATTTTAGAGTAGGCTGCAAAGCTATTCTTGTAGGTGTTTCCACAACAACTGAGCAGCAGAAGATTCTCTAGACAACAGAATCCAATGGCAGCATAAGGGTGAAGAGTTTAGGACCTATATCAGAAAAGGTTTGCTGTCATTCCAGGGGTGGCAGCCACTCCTGACTACTTTGACCACTACTTACTTTTGCAAATATGCATGACATCATCATTACCTTGTACCAAACTTAGCCCTTGTTGCAATCTTGTTATAATCTAAATTGTGAGCATTCTGGGGCACGGACAGTCTTTGTTCCTCCCATTTTTGCAGTGCATAGCATCATGGGACAGCTATATACCACCCATATACCCAAATACAAGTGACAATAACATTAATTTCCTACAGCCTGGACACTGATGTGATGCTTCTACTAGAAATGCATAGATATGGTAGACAGATAGCTAATCAGACACAAATTCCTTGATTTTTGGACACATCTAGCTCTTGATGCATTTGAAATACTATACTATAGCAATTTGGTGGAAAAAGCCCCACATTATTGTATCAACCAGAGTCATAAACCTGCTTCCTTAGTCTATACTCGAGATGGGTGATATTTTTATCTGAATAGTAAATTTCATGGAAAATGCATTTTCAGGGCAACAAACTATTTGCGAATTTGAGTCAATTTCAGTGAATAGTTTCAGCTGAATAACTAAAGAAAGGCTGGTTTCAGAGTAGCAGCCATGTTAGTCTGTATTCGCAAAAAGAAAAGGAGTACTTGTGGCACCTTAGAGACTAACACATTTATTTGAACATAAGCTTTCGTGAGCTACAGCTCACTTCATCGGATGCATTCAGTGGAAAATACAGTGGGGATGAAAAAGTCATGACGTTTTTGATTTTTCATTTCCAAATGATGGTTCCTTTTGAAATTTAACAAGATTTGGTGGGGTTTTTTGCTTTAAAAACAAACAAACAAACAAACAAAGGTTAACACACACCCCAAAACATTTGGGGTCAAAACAAAGTTTTCTCCTGTTTTTTTCATTTTGTTGAGAAAAATTTCAGTTTGGGTTCAAAACTCACCATCTACTCCTCGCTTGGCGCCCTTCCCCTCCCCCCACCCCCAATTTGACCTTCAAACTGAAAAATGAATGATTGACACACCTCTAGTCTATACTACAGTAGAGATGGAACAGAGAAGCGCAAGACTATGGAAAGAGTGTTGTAGGTGGCAGGGATGTCTAAAGGATGAAGATTATAGACCACTTTGGGATAAATCACTCTTGTGCTCATGAAATGGATTTATATAACCAGAGAAGCACAATGACGCCTTTAATGCTTTTATATGACTGCTCACCAAAGAGGAATGATTTTGGTTTGTGTTGAGGATACTTCAAACTTTAGATCTTTGAGGGGGGCAAATTGACTCTTGGGAGATCAATTTGACCCTGGTAATAAGACCAGCCTAACTCAGCAATGAGCATGTGTCATAAATATAAAGGGAAGGGTAACCACCTTTCTGTATACAGTGCTATGAAGTCCTTCCTAGCCAAAGGCAAAATCCTTTCACCTGTAAAGGGTTAAGAAGCTAAGGTAACCTCGCTGGCACTTGACCCAAAATGACCAATAAGGGGACAAGATACTTTCAAATCTGGAGGTGGGAGAAAAGGCTTTTGTCTGTCTGTGTAATACCTTTGCCGGGAACAGATCAAGGATGCAAGCCCTCCAACTCCTGTAAAGTTAGTAAGTAATCTAGCTAGAAAATGCATTAGGTTTTCTTTGTTTTGGCTTGTGAATTCGCTGTGCTGGAGAAAATATATATTCCTGTTTTTGTGCCTTTTTGTAACTTAAGGTTTTGCCTAGAGGAATTCTCTATGTTTTGAATCTGACTGCCTGAAGATTATCTTCCTTTCTGATCTTACAGAGTTGTTCTCTTATCCTTTTTTGTTCTTCTAATAAAGTTCTGTTTTTTAAGAATCTGGTTGGGTTTTTTTAGGGTCCTAAGAAACCCAACCTGGTCTGTGCTCAACTTGTTTATTCTCAAGCCTCCCCAGGAAAGGGGGTGTAAGGGCTTGGGGTGACTGCTGGGGGAAGAGGAACTCCAAGTAGTCCTTTTCCTTGGTTCTTTGTTAAAGCACTTGGTGGTGGCAGCATACCCTAGTCCAAGGGCAAGATTTTGTGCCTGGGGGAAGTTTATAACCTAAGCTGGTAAGAATAAGCTTAGGGGGTCTTTCATGCAGGTCCCCACATCTGTACCTCAGAGTTCAGAGTGGGGAAGGAACCTTGACAGCACATCATGTATAATTCTGCTAAGTGAAGAAATAAGCCTCTTTGTCCATATCCCACACCAAGAGATAGATAACCTACTGGCTGCAACTGTTGATCAGGAGCACATTGTTGTTCCATTCAGAGCCCCGCTTGTGGTCCCTTGAATGTTTCTGTTTATCAGCAAATCTCATTGTAACATATGATAAAACTAAGCATTAAACTCTCTTGCTGTCACACAATTTCCATCATACTATGGCTATGAATAAATAGCCACAGAAATAGCTAAACACTTTAAAACATTTCTTGTAAATAAGGCTCCATAGGAACTGAATGCATTTTATGATGTTTTAGAGGACACTGGGTTACCTTAGTCACAGCACAAAGAGGAAAAGATTGCAGCTGTATTACAGTACATACAGAAGAAATAAAAATCTGAAAACATTTAGCACAAAAGGAAACATATGACTTTAAGTTAACTTTAGTATGCATTATACAAATAGTGTGGAGCTTTTTAAGAGTTAAAAAATTTTAAAAAATCAAATAAAGTACAGATGAGTGCTGCACACTTCAATGAAGCCCAACAGTTGGTGTTCTAGCTCACAGTTAGATGTGCTATAAAATTGTCCTCACATGAATAAATATGCTCAATGGCTGTCTTTCACACAGAGAAAGTACTATCTTGGGAATTGGCCAATTAACAACAGTGGGAAACCACAAAGTCATAAAACATAAAAATACACACACATGAATTTGTGATCTTTTCTGAATCCTGTTTCCCATGCTGCCTATGGAAATCTTCACTGATGCTCAGGATGGACATATATTTTTGGTAATGTTACTCTTTAAAAATATGCTGCAGATTCTGTATTGCAGTTTGGGACAGTACTACATTCCACTAGAGAATTAAGCTGAAAAACCCAGAATGGTTTGGATTCAATTTCTGCTGCTGGCTACAAAGTTCGGCAAACTCAAACTCCTTTGGCTCCTACAGGAAAGATGGAGTCAAAGATTATGAAGTTGTTTTCGACCAAACTTAGGGATGTTACTGGCCTCTTCCTCCACCCGTGTGATGGAGATGGCCCAGATTCCCTGTGTCCTGGGGCCCTAACAACATATAGAAGCAGCAAGTTTCCTGTTCCCTAAGGCCAGGGACCTGGAGCATGGGTTCTTCTGTACCAGTAGGTGCAGCACGGCAATGTTCCACTTGTGACACAAATGTCTTCATTTGAGCTGGTTGGAAATTTTCTATCCAAACTGTTTTGATGGAAAATCAAATTTTTAACTCAGACAATTTTGCAAAAAAATGTCATGTTAAAACCAAAATATTTCTATTTGGAAATGGTGTCTCATGGGAGTTGTAGTTCTGGTGCCTTATACCCTCATTCTCTTCTTTGGGTCAGGATCCCCAGCCATTCTACATCTATCATGATACACCACAGAATCTTTGCAACAGGGGAGCCCCTGGGGATTTTTGGTTTTAAATGTTTGGATGAAAAGTCAAAATTTTCCAGAGAGAAAGTCCCCAACATTTTCTGACCAGTTCTAGTCTTCATGTCATGATATAAACATTGCAACATTTTAATATTGTTTTGTGCTGAACCAGACTCACCATGTTCAAATTTATTTTGGTAGATTTGATCATCATTCAGTGAGGAGAGTTTGTATTCCACTCAAGCCCTTCCTAATAGACATACACTGTTGCTGAATATATGCTAGAGTAGTGTGTCTAAAAACTACCTGCTTCTAACAGGTAACCTGGCCCCTTCAGGAACTGCAAAGATTGAGGGAACCTTTAATCCCAGTTAACACAGAACTCTGGGAAATAGTGAATCTGATGGCAGCTTGCTTGCTTCTACACTGGAAACTGAAAAATTAAATCGTAAAGGCCTTAATATCTCAATCAGGGCACTTTGTGCCTACCAGAAAGGTTTCTATAAATCTCTATTATCTTCAATAAAATTATTCATCTATTTCTCCCTTTTGCTTGTCCAAAACTCCATTGCATCAGAGTTAAAGCAGAGATTCAGAAGCTGGGATATGCTCTGGAATGTGAGATGAATGTGGTGAAAGATGAAGACACAGGAAGAGCATTAGCGGCATCCATGGCTACTACAGTCAGAGAAACTTAGAGAAGCTTCCTGGAACACCCTCTTTTTTTCTTTTAAAGAACTGATCAGCCTACAGAGATGAGCTTGCCTTTAGAACAGGGGTTCCCAAACTTGGTTCATGGCTTGTTCAGCGTAAGTCTCTGGCGGGCCGCGAGTTGCTTTGCTTACCTGAGCATCTGCAGGAATGGCCGCTCGCAGCTCCCAGTGGCTGGGCCACTGCTTCCCGCAGCTCTCATTGGCTGGGAATGGTGAACCACAGCCACTAGGAGCTGCGAGCGGCAGTACCTGAGGATGCTCAAGTAAACAAAGCATCTTGCAGCCCGCCAGGGGCTTATGCTGAACAAGCCGTGAACCAAGTTTGGGAACCCCTGCTCTAGAAGGGAATTTGTAAGGCCAGTAAACAATTTTCTTCTAATGTGCCCACTAATAGATAATGGTTTAATCTTCAGAAGATCTTGGTTTTATTTTAGGAACACAGCACTCACAATATACAACAAATATTTTCCACATACTGTACTCTGAGGATGATTGTCCCATTGTCAATAATAGGAGTTTTACCATTAACTTTCATGCAGTCAGGATTTCAGAAGTTTAGTCACAGATAGCAGAGTTACTCTCTTCTCATGACAATAAGCCCAATTTTTCACTGAAAATATAAAACTATCTATTCTACAAGAAAAATATTCCTAAAAGACTAATTTTTCAGTAAAATCTAATGTCCCTTGCCTTACAAAATGGGCAAGAAATACTTGCAGTGCAAATGACTGCACAGAACAAAACAGAAGAAAAGTAAGGTCTCCATGGTTGATAGCAGTGTCTGTCTCTCCCTGGTAGAAGTCTGCAGCTGAATACAATATGGCAGCTGTCTCTGCAGCAGGGAGTGGGGGACTTCTGGCCATTTAAAGAAAACACAACAGAAAAGATGCACACAATTCCTAACTTTAGCACAGCAGAAGAAAAGTTTTGATTGCATACATATCTCAGAAGATAACAGGCTTTTGCAAAAGCAACTAGTCTAATGGGAGGAGAATTAAAGACAGAATATATTCTAGACATGTGTGGAATAATCTGATCAGGTTACATCAGTCTCCATTAACATGAAGAATAAAATGATATAATTAAAATATAGTCCATACTAAAAATACTTAGTACTTACATAGCGTTTAAGAGTGTGATTTTCAAAAACTCTCAGCATTAGCTTGACTGCTTCCATTGTAGTAGTGGTAAAATTGCCACTGAATTCAGTGGGAAAAGTTAGACTAACAATGAGAGTTTATGAAAATCCCACCAATATGGGATCTAACCACTGGGGAAGCTCCTGTATCCCAGTCCCATGCTCAGTCCACTTGACCATGCTGTGTCTCTAGGATGCATCTAATGCAGCAATTGCTCTAGAGCAAAATTCCTGGAAGGATAATTTAATATGTAAATGTAGTTTTTGAGTAAGGGCATTTTGGAAAGTGCCCCTTAAAGTGTGCAACTCTGGCTACTGAACTGTTCAATGAAGAATTAGTTCCTGATCTAAAACCCTTCTGATTACCATCTGGAGTTGCCTACAGGTGCATGTGTTTCATAGTTTGAAGCATGGCAGAGTCCACCTAGAAGATGGAAATGTGATACTGTTAAATGAGCATCTGTGAATCATGCATAAAATTGGGATTAAAAAATAAGTGTACTTCAAGTGTATTTTTTCCAGTATTTTCAATAGGTGCCTAAACAGCAGAATTGCCACAATTATAACACCAAATAAATTTCAAATGGCTATTAAAATAGCTGCATTAAGTGTAATGTTAATAACTTCAATTGGCAACTTTTTGAAGAAGGTGCATTTGAAGAAAGACCTTCAAGTACTGACCGCATGTACGGAATGTGTTATGCAGTTAATTTTTATGGAACTCCAACATTTACTTGCTAAACAGTGTATAGGATCCATCAAAAGAAATTGGATGGGACTGCCCTGTCAATAGTAACAAACTGTATTTTGAACTGTTCACTGAGAGTATTGCTTCAAGTTTTCAATATTTGCAACTTGAGATGTGACACAGGGAACCTGAAAGGATTAGTATCAATCTTAGAATCAAATGTCTGGTGTGAAAATTCAGTTGCAAATCTGAAAATTTATTTTTTGCAAATTTTATTTAATATGAAATCATAAGCAAATTAGCATTTAAAGCAAGTGACATTATATAATAATTTGGCTTAGAGGTGCAATTGAAAATAATACAGTGGCAAATATCTATAAAGTGTATGAACCTTTACAATATAGTCAATAGATGTCTATATAAACTTTAAACATATTGTTGCTCCTGAAGGCTGTGAGATCTCTGCAAAGTCAATTTGTATGAAATAGCAGCTGAGCAACCCATGCATGATCACTTGGAAGTTTGGGTTCTAAAGAGCCTGATCTTTTGGGGAAATCTGTCCATAGCTTGAACAATTAGTTTTACCAGTGACTTCAGTGGATACCGAATCAGGACAAAATGAGGACAAAAACTCCAAGCACACAATACTGGAGATTATAATAATGAATATGTATCCATAGCAATCCCTCCTTACTTGTTGAAAAACAAAAATAGACCTTTTCTCTCCAAAATGTTCTAGTAGGGAAAACCCTAGAGTAAGTGCATAACTAGCTAGAGACTATAAACCCCCAAACTGAAATTCACACAATGGGCAAGCAGCCAGGCCAACCTTTCAAAGAAACTTGTTAAAAAAGAATATGGGGATGAAATGAAACCAGGAACATGCCAGTGCCAGGAGTCCCCAAAATAGAGCTCCTGGTTTAATAATTTATCAAGAAAAATGTGGCATTTATTTTTGAAGCCAGATGTAGGAGAACCCTCTATAAATTGAAAGTGTATATAAAATTCTTACAAGACTGAATAATAAGTAAACAAAGAAAAACAAACCTGCAGGCACCATATTGATTTTTCTTTCTGACATCAGAGATTGAGCCAGAATAGCAAGAACTGTTTGCTCAGTCAGAGATATTGCACTTGAGAGAAATAAGCTTTAAGGTTGGTTGTCTCTCCCCCTCCCTCAATCCAGTTACCCAGCCAAGAGAATAACTGCTGTCTAGGCTTTAATGAAAAACTTTCATATGTAAAGTCTCAGTTATATTTCTACCTAATCTGGGGGCACAAGAGCTTCCCCCAACTCCAAGAAACCTGCCGGGAGGGGAGGAGATAGAGAGTGTGAGCATGTACACTGCCAGGTTGAGTCAACTACCCTTGACCACACTTTAGACCCAGCACCTGGTCCATATACCCACACTCTGGTTGGTCTTCACCTTATCCCAGCTAATTTGATTAATCCTCTAGCATTCAGTGGTGGTAGCCTATACCTGCAGTGCTCAAGGTTTAAACCCTGATGACATAAGATGGCCCTACTGGGTCAGACCAAAGGTCCATCTAGAATCATAGAATATCAGGGTTGGAAGGGACCTCAGAAGGTCATCTAGTCCAACCCCCTGTTCAATGCAGGACCAATCCCCAATTTTTGCCCCAGATCCATAAATGGCCCCCTCAAGGTTTGAACTCACAACCCTGGATTTAGCAGGCCAATGCTCAAACCACTGAGCTATCCCTCCTCTAGCACACTGTTGACTAATATCCAGCTTCTCGTCCACTGTAACCCCTAGGTCCTTTTCTGCAGAACTGCTGCCTAGCCACTCAGTCCCTAGTCTGTAGCAGTGCATGGGATTCTTCCATCCTAAGTGCAGGACTCTGCACTTGTCCTTGTTGAGCCTCATCAGATTTCTTTTGGCCCAATCCTCTAATTTGTCTACGTTCCTCTGTATCCTATCCCTACCCTCCAGCGTATCTACCACTGCTCCCAGTTTAGTGTCATCTGCAAACTTGCTGAGGGTACAATCTACGCCATTGTCCAGATCATTAATGAAGATATTGAACAAAACCGGCCCCAGGACCAACCCTTGGGGCACTCCGCTTGATACCAGCTGCCAACTAGACATGGAGCCATTGATCACTACCCATTGAGCCCGATGATCTAGCCAGATTTTTATCCACTTTATAGTCCATTCATCCAGTCCATAATTATTTAACTTGCTGGCAAGAATACTGTGGGAGACCGTAACAAAAGATTTGCTAAAGTCAAGCAATAACACATCCACTGCTTTCCCCTCATCCACAGAGCCATTTATCTCGCCATAGAAGGCAATTAGATTAGTCAGGCATGACTTTCCCTTGGTGAATCCATGATGACTGTTCCTGATTGCTTTCCTCTCTTCAAAGTGCTTCAAAATTGATTCTTTGAGGACCTGCTCCATGATTTTTCCAGGGATTGAGGTGAGGTTGACTGGCCTGTAGTTTCCCAGATCCTCCTTCTTCCCTTTTTAAAAGATGCGCACGACATTAGCCTTTTTCCAGTCATCCAGAACCTCCCCCAATCGCCATGAGTTCTCAAAGATAATGACCAATGGCTCTGCAATCACATCCTCCAACTCCTTTAGCACCCTCAGATGCAGCGCATCTGGCCTCATGGACTTGTGGTCGTCCAGCTTTTCTAAATAGTCCTGAACCACTTCTTTCTCTACAGAGGGCTGGTCACCTCCTCCCCCTACTGTGCTGCCCCTTGCAGTAGTCTAATACCTGTCTCTTTCTATTAGCTGGAGTTCCCTCCCTGAGAGGTATCCTCAGTGCGAAAGGATACCACAACATCATCTGGAAGGAGAGCTCCAGTTAGATGCTCTTCCTTCTATGGGACTTTCATCCTCCTCAACAGCACAGAGGCTGTCAGATTGGGAGTGGGGCCATTCTGCTGTGTCCCGGAAAGTCTCATCTGTGTACCTGTCTCCCTCAGCTACTTCAGTTCAGCCACTCTGGTCTCCAAAGCCTGTATATGGTTTCTGAGGACCAGGAACTCCTTGCACTGAGTGCACACATATGCCACTTGCCCACAGGGCACTTAATCATGCGTGCTACATTGTGTGAAATAAACTGGGTAGCCCCACTCTGTTGCTGGACTTCTGCCTGCTTTATCTTTTTCTCCTGGAGCTGGTCCCTTTGTTGTTGTTTTGTTTATATCCAGGGGGTGTTTTTGGCTTTTAAGTTTAAAGAAAGTTGAGTTCTAACCCCTGCTCACACTCCCCCTGTGAACTCCCTCGCAAAACGCCCCTGTTTGCCGCTCCTGGTCGCGAGCATGACAATGCCTGATGGGGGACTATCACTGTGGCACACAAAAGAATTTGTTTCCACCTTTTTCCTTTTAAAAAAATGTAGGAAATTCATTTAAAACCGCTATGTAATAGAATATATTCTTTTGGTTGCAACAATCTAGCCCTTAATTGGTGAAGATGCCAAATTTAAGGATGCTCACACAATCCTAACTAAGCCCCTTTGTGTATATGCATTATGACATAGTCTTTAATTCCATGATCACATATTTTTTCTACAGGATCCCTACTTCACTCAGTGCACAGGAGAGGATACACAAGGGCACCTAGTTAAGATTGCAAGAGCAACTGTAAATCTGTCTTTTTTATGTTCAAGTGCTAGACTTTGTTACCTATATAACATTTTAACACCATTTTGAAATGTAATATGCAATAAGACTGTGGGCAATGTAAGATTTATTATTTCTATAATTATTCACTTCCTAACTCTTAAGTGCCTGGGTTTTCTAAATGATGTAATAGATAAGTAAACTGTCATCACTCAACAGCCTTCCTTGCCTTTCAAGTTACTTGTGTGTATAATGGGTGTGGAAGACCACACAACATTTGAATGACAAACAATAACAATAATTGTATTACATATTCTGTCAGAGTTGGGTAAACTTCAAATGAAGGCAGACGTGACTTTACATGTTGGTGATGAGGAGGACTTCAATGGCATCACCAGAAGAGTGAAGGATCAGTTCATCTGAGAGATCATGGGCATAAATTGTAAGTGATCCAGGTAAATAGCTTTTTCTCATTAAAAATGATGAACTAGTTCATTTTAACCATGTTTTAAACCTAAATACCTGTGAAAGTGTCAAACTATAAAGTGTCAAATAAATATCTATTGAGGTATTGTGTATCCCTTATTCCTTCTTTTTCTCTGTCTTTATTCTCTTCTTTCTTCATAAGCCTGTCTCTCCTTTTGCAGTCATTCTCAGTGTCTATATTCCCTTAGACTATTTTTATGTTTAATACTTCTTAAAGTTTTTTTTTAACCTAGATCAACATTTTCATGTCTCCAGTACATTTTCTTTTCTATTTTAGCCCATCATTACTTTTCCCTTCAGTGTTTCCTCTATTATTTATTATTACTTTTCAATATTTCTAGCTCACCATACAGAGAAGGGATAAGCAGACCCTAATGCAGTTCCTGCTCTTTCAATCACTTTCTCCATTCTCTTTCACAATGTCCTTTCCCATTTCTCCTCTGAACCCTTCTTTCCTCATTTTTTTTTCCTTTCCTCTCTCTCTCGGTTGCTCAACACCTGCAAGCCACAATTCATCTGAACAGAGAAGCAGCTCACTAAGGAATCCTTGTTAGGGCTGCTGTATTCTATGTGACAGTGCTCCATGACTTATATCACGGATCAGCTGGCTGACTGGGATGCAAAGGCAGATGTCACTACTGTTCCCCACAGAAAAGCTGAACTGTGGTGTAAGGGGACAGCTGTTGAGTTCTGAGTGGAATTGTTATTGTTCAAGACAAGAATATTAATCAAGACCTTGGAAGATTAGGAAAAGCTTAATTTCCCCAGTTCAAGCAACTGAGGAGATTCCTTCTTGTACCTTGAAAGAGCAGGCTGAACACAGTTACATTATTCATAAATAAAAAGGAGTTTTTCAAATTCGTGTTCCCAAGGTGTATGTAATTAACCAAGTAGGAAGACAATCATTGAAGGCTACACTGGAATCTTGAAATCTCTCCTGAGTAAGGGGCAGCGTATAGTTGTACTGCCTCAGGAGCAGAAACGGGGATGAATTATGATTCAGGCTGTCATAATTCAGTCCCGGGGTGAAAATAAATTATGCTGATCCTGTTCAGGAGCAGCTTAGTTGCCAACTCAGCCACTCTGGCCAAAGTTCCATCCACACCCACCCACTCCTCACCCAACTGCGAGGTGGGGAGTGGCTGCCCATCAGCAGAAGTTTCCCCACCCACCCTCTGATCCATGATACAAGTAACCACTGCAAAGGGGAAAAGGGGCATAAATGGGCATGTAGGCTGGCTTGCAACTGAGTCTTAAACAATTGGGGCCTGATTCTTATGATACCAGGGTGAGATATCAGTGTTACTCCATTGACTTCAAAGCAAGTTGTTCCTGATTCACACTGGTAAAAGAGGAAGAGCAGAATCAAGCCATTCAGAGCAGGAATTGTTTCCGGTTTTGTGTAGTGTTCAGTACACTGGGGCACTACCATAAAAAGTGCTCATTACATTCTCTCTCTCTCATTTTTCCCAGCCTACTTGCTCTCCAATCAGATTCCAGCTGGCACAGACCTTTTAAAAAGTATTCAGAAAGCCCTCATGATGCAGCATTCACAACTGAGCACATCACACCACCTTCCAGTACTCCCACTGTCTTTGGCATTCTGGAATCACAAGCTGACAAAGTTTTCCCAACTTTTTCCAATGAGACACTTTTGGCTTCTAAAGAACAAACCTTCCAGCAGTAAGCTCAAACGCCAAGGGCCTTATTCAGAGCAACTTGAAGGTCAAAAGTTTGAGACTCAGAAAAACATCACCACTGGCTTTTAAACTATTCTACTCCTACTTTGAGGCAGAGATGATGCAGTAGACACTGTTCTATTTTAGGTAAGAGGTCTAAGAGAATGTTCTTCTCTTCTCAGCTCCACACGGCAAAGTAGTATCTGTAATTCAATTAGCCAACTCATTAATTTGAAATAAAAATTCTGATATTTCTTTGCACGCTCCCCTCCAAGCAGCACCACTGACTCCTTCACTGATAGTGGACCTAGCAATCCTCAGGAGAATATCATTAAATCACGTAAATCAACTGTGTACCTGGCACTTGGAATCTCTTAAGGGGACATTTCTCGTGGTACTACTACTGTTACTATTAGTAAGAGCCAACTGGGGCTTCTGGGCACTGTCAGTACTACTAGTAGCGGTAGTGCTGGTCTCTAGAAGCCCTAGTCAGGATTGGAGCCCTATTATTTTGGGCACTGCGTAAACGCAGAAGAGAGACCATCCTTGCCATGAAACGCTTACGGAATCTGAAGAATCTAGTACTGATTTATTTTAAAGTCAAAACACTACACTTCAAGGACCTGTCCTACATCTTGTTCTATTTATTATCTTCATAAATGATTTGAATAATGGCTTAGAGAATACACTTAAAATTTGTGGACAATAGCAAGTTGGGAGGGGTTATGTGCACTTTGGTGAACAAGATTAGACTTCAAAATGATCTGGATAAACTAGAGAACTGGTCTGAAATGGATTGAATTTCATCCTATTAGAAAAGATGCAAAGTACAAAGGAATAATCAATTGCACAAATACAAAATGCCTAGGAAGGAGTGTTGTCATTTGTTGGGTTTGTGTGTGTTCTCTCTGCATGCTGCACTGGCTCTGGCCAGATAGCTTGTACAGCAGGCTCTGACTGAGCTGCCCAAAAAGACTACAGACTCGCTTCCATAGCAAAGGCACTTGGTCAGGTTTATTGTTGACTAAGCATGGTTCTAGCTGTCCAGATCAATGTCTACAGTTACACTAGCACATGTATGCCTATGACAATGGACTCATCTCAGTGAATGGCGGGACTTTCCATTGCCCCCTTGGCCAGACAAAGACATTTGCTCTGAGACCCCTTTGTTATACACTGATACAAACAAGTTATGTATTGCCCCTCTGATGTGTTTAGTTACCACCCTTTACCTTGTACATATTGGTTTGATCAAAACATCTCTATCCATCACCATGAACTTATCTTTAAGAAGGGCCAATGTGTCCTTGTACCATCCTACGGGAGTGTGTTTTCACCATAACCCTGCATCGGGGTATTCTGGCACTACCCTTGTGGAATGTGTTTACATGATACTTAGTGCCTAGGAATGTCTGTGTTTCTGCAATGCCATCCCTGTTCTTGCCAAGTTCATGTGTCAGAATGTAGGCCATACTTACAGGCTGGGGGACTCTATCATTGGAAGCAGTGACTCTGTTAGAGACTTTGGGGTCACAACCCTTAGCTGCCCAAATTTGCTCTCATGAGTTAAAAACCTCTAGTAAACAACTTGCTGCTATTCTTACATCTGCTTTGCAAAAGGGCAGGACCTGACTTGGCCTGCTACTTGCTAACTTTGCTTTATAACAGCAGGGCCTGATTTTTGTTTGAGCCTTAAGCCTTACACCAGACCCCTTATATCAGGCCTCATGTCTCAGGCTCTCTCCTTCTAAGAGTACTGCATTAAAGAATTGGGGGGTTATAGTGGATCACAAACTCAAAATCTAATACTGCCGCAAAAAATAAATGTCATTCTGGTTATTAGCAGGAGTGTTGAAAGCAAGACAAGAAATAATTCTTGCACTCCACTCAGCACTGATTAGACCTTAACTGCAATGCTATGTCCAGTTCTGGGCACCACTCTTCAGTAAAGACATGGACAAATTGGAGAAACTCCAGAGGAGAGCAACAAAAATCATTCAAGATCTAGAAAACATGACCTATAAGGGAAGATCAAAAACATGGGTTGGTTAGTCTGGAGAGAAGACTCAGAGAGGACATAAGTCTTCAAGTGTGTAAAAGATTGTTATAAAGAGAAGGGTGACAAATTCTTCTCCTTAACCATTCAGAACAGAACAAGGAGTAATGGGCTTAAACTGCAGCATGGGAGATTAGGTTAGGCATTAGGAAAAACTTCTGAACTGTCTGGGTAATTAAGTATCGGAACAAATTACTTAGGGAGATTGTGGAATCTCCATCTTTGGAGTTTTTTAAGAACAGGTTAGACAAATGCCTGTCTGGAATAGTCCAGATAATACTTAGTCCCTCCTAGGTGCAGGGGATTGGACTAGATAACATATTAAGGTTCCTTCCAGCCTTATATTTCTATGATTCTATGATTTTCTATCCACTCTAGATTCAACACCATCCACAGTAAGTCTTATTAAGATGAGAGTTTACTTTTGTATTACTTCCTTTAAAGAAAAAAACCTCATACAAAAAAAATCCTACAGTAATCAGTATAAAATGATGCTGGTTTGTTTGGATCCATTCTATAAAACTGAAGGCCCTGATCCAGCAAAGCACCAGATCTAAGTGCTTGGTTGGATCAGGTTCTACTAAAAATTATTCCTTTCTATGGACTTTAATGTCAGTAGTATCAGATCCTCACTTTATATCAAGGAGAGGATATGATAAAGCTTCTAGAACCATTTTTTTTAAGACTGTCATTCCATGAAATTATCATGTTCATGAGGCAGAAAGACCAGACCACAATAGAGAAAAAAGCTTTTGTGACCAAGTCATGCACCCTATTATAAATCGAAAAGCCTGCTAACTTCAGTTGAACTAGGATCAGGCCTCTTGGGGCTTGTCTATACAACAAGTTACTGTGTGTCAAACCAGGATGTGAATCAATAGCACACCAGCTTGGCGCACAGTAACTAGCTGTGTGGAGCCTACTGGAGTGCAATTTCTGCACAGTGAGTTACTCAGCAGCAAGCTGGTGCACTACAGGTTCCCACCTTGTGAACAACCCTTAGCTGCCCAAATTTGCTCTCACGAGTTAAAAACATCTAGTAAACAAATTGCTGCTATTCTTACTTAGCACTATCCATTTTTTATTCAGAATTTTTTTAAGTTCCTGAATTATCAAACCATATCCTAGTGCATGCTGGTAATTTACTAGCTTTCTCAACATTTCCTACAGGCAATCTTGAGAACATTAGCAGTATAATATTGTTGATTGGAGCTTTTCAGTTTTGATTGATTAGGCTTGAACTGGAATTAAATAAAGCATCAGAATATTGTTCTGAGCTAGAGGCCTGTGAAAGTACTTAAGGAAGAGGAGCAAATACTTTATCATTCATAAACCTACTGCAATTTCCTGAAACAATTATTTTGTTTATTACAAAACCTTTTACAGCAAGGAAAAACATGATATTGTACTGTACATAAGGCTTCTGTACATTTTGAGACAGTTCTGTTTCTTTTCCAGGATCTCCCTAAAAAAATGCTGGCTTGAACAGTTTGCATTACCATATTGCATTACCATGCATGGGGAAAGCTTAACCAGAATTCTGGCCAATGTTGTATGTCTTCTCTTTTGTTTCAGAGTAACAGCCGTGTTAGTCTGTCTTTGCAAAAAGAAAAGGAGTACTTGTGGCACCTTAGAGACTAACCAATTTATTTGAGCATGAGCTTTCGTGAGCTACAGCTCACTTCATCGGATGCATCCGATGAAGTGAGCTGTAGCTCACGAAAGCTCATGCTCAAATAAATTGGTTAGTCTCTAAGGTGCCACAAGTACTCCTTTTCTTTTCTCTTTTGTTGTTACTTTTTTTAAAAAAAATCTTCAAACAGCCCTCCTGCTTTGCTTAAAAGCAATGGGGAAATATGTAAAGACCCAAGTGAAAATGAGTGGCAGGCTTGAAACACAGTTGTTGAAGGGACTGCTTTGACACATCACCATTAGACAAAGTGAAAAAATCAGATTCACTTCTGTTAGCAAAGAAATGGGGAATTTGCACTCTGCCGGGAAAATGGAGATTACAAAGCATCCTTAATCAAGGGGATCTAGCTTTTTATCCATGTAATCACGTAAGAGGAAAGCCAATGACTCCATGAAATTCAGTTGGCACCTCATCAGATAAATCTAGTTAAACTGGGGAGAAAGCAGATATTTTGGGGATGAGCACCGGTACAAAAATCATAAGATGGACAAATTGCTAGAAAGACATTTAGTAGCTGGACAGACCTACAAATCATTTTACAACACATTTTACCTACCACACTGATATATAAACCAACCTGTTAGGTAAAACAGTGTGTATAAGAATTCTATACTGTTCTTATAAAAAAACTAAAATGTTCCTGTTAATGATGACTGATTCATAGATCATAAGGCCAGGATGGACCATTGTGATCATCGATTCTAACCTCCTGCAGTACACAGGCCATAGGATGTAGAACACACCATAACCATTGGTGAATTGTTCCAGAGGTTAATCATCCCCACTTTAAATAAAAGTTTGCTTTATTTCAGGTCTGAATTTGTATAGCTTCTAGCCATTGGACCTTTTTATAACTTTGCCTGCTAAACTAAATAGCCTTCTTATTAAAGTTCTGTTCCCCATGTCAGTATGTATAGACTTTAATCAAGTCACCCGTTAACCTTCTCTTTGATAAGCTAAAGAAACTGAGTTCCTTGAGTCATTTGCTATAAGTCACATTTGCCAGTCCTTTAATCATTCTTGTGACTTTTCTAAGTCCACTCCAGTTTTTCAGCATCCTTCTTAAAGCATTGACAGTGCACACCAGTGTCAAATGCAAGAGGTAAATGTCACACTTCAGGGTAGAATTCAGATCAGTTAGAGGTTGTGCCCCCAAATTTTTCTGCTCCTTGTACTTCCTGCCTGGGACACATGCACAGATATAGCCAGCATGTGCTCCATGTTCTGTATGCTTTACAGTTCTGATTCAACCCCTTTGAATCCAACATCCTGCCAGCAGTTATCAGACACATTCTTGTTTTTAACTAGACTTGGTTAACATTAGCAGGTAACCCCAACATACCTCTAGTCCAGGGGTTCCCAAACTTGGTTCACGGCTTGTTCAGGATAAGCCCTTAAGCGTCTGTAGGTATGGCCACGGCCACTGGTAGTTGTGAGGTAAATAAAGTGTCTCACAGCCCACCAGGGGCTTACCCTGAACAAACTGCGAACCCCTGCTCTAGTCCCAAACCCTCCTTGTGCTCTGCAATGTGCAGCCCTCTCCTGCAACATTCAGAGGAATAATAAGGTCCATTTGCTCCTTTAAAGAGACAAAACCCAGCAGCTTGTCACACTACCTGGAGCTAACATTCACTTTAATTCAAACACAGCAGTTTTGGTTTAATTAAAAGTAAAACAGATGTATTAGCAAAAGATATGATTTTAAGTGAGTTCAAGTACAGTAACTCCTCGCTTAACATTGTAGTTATGTTCCTGAAAAATGGGACTTTAAGCAAAATGATGTTAAGCAAATCCAATTTCCCCAAAAGAATAAATGTAAATGGGGGGGCAGGGTTAGGTTCCAGGGAAATTTTTTTTCACCAGACAAAAAACTATATACACACAGTATAAGTTTTAAACAAACAATTTAATACTGTACACAGCAATGATGATTGTGAAGCTTGGTTGAGGTGGTGAAGTTAGAGGGTGGAAGAGAGTGTGATATTTCCCAGGGAACACCTTACTGCTAAATGATAAGCTAGCACTCAGCTGAGCCCTCAAGGGTTAACACATTGTTGTTAATGTAGCCTCACACTCTACAAGGCACCATGAATGGAGGGAGGGGAGACAGCATGGCAAACAGAGACAGAGACACACACCCTGTGTGGGGGAGAGAGAGAGAGAGAGATGTGCATTGCCCCTTTAAGTATGCTGACTCGACTCTACGTGCATTGCCTTTAAAAAGATCAGGAAGTTGAGACAGCAGCTGTGGTCTTTCTGTCCTGAGCCCTGTCCTGTCCCCACCCTGATCTATATGGAGAAGGGGTAAGTGGATGGCAGGAGTAGTGGGGAGGGGACACCCTGACATTAGTCCCCCTCTTCCCCCCTCCCCTGCACAGCAAGCAGGAGGCTCCCAGGAGCAGCTCCAAGGCAGAGGGCAGGAGCAGCAAACGGCAGTGAGGGGAGGGACAGCTGAACTGCTGGCAATTGGTAGCCTGCTAGGTGGCTGCTGCACAGGGAACTTAGAGGAGCGGAGAGCTGATGGGGGGGGGCTGTCAGTCCACCCTGGTTCCAAGCCCCCACCAGCGAGCTGCAACTGGCTGCTCTTCCTGCAAGCAGTGGACAAAGCAGGTGACTGCCAAACAACGTTATAAGGGAGCATTGCACAACTTTAAACAAACATGTTCCCTAATTGATCAGCAACATAACAACGAAACAACATTAACCGGGACGACTTTAAGTGAGGAGTTACTGTATTAGAAAAAGTTAGAAATGGTTATGAGCAAACAAAAGTGAAGCATACTTTCTAGTGACTAAAACTTAATCTAGCAACACAGAAGCCTTTGTTCAAGATGGCTTTTCTCACCCACAGTTGTCCAGCAAGATGGCTGACACCGAGCACTACCATCATGGTTAGGATCTCCTCCAGAAGTCCAAAGTGCTGGTTTCTTTGTCTTCTTAGGTGAAAGAGATAACTTGCAGTTCTTTGCTCCTTTCTTTTTATAGTCCAGAGAACCTCTGAGATGGATTCTTCTGAAGGTTACCCCTCAAAGTAAAATGTATTCAAACTGTGAGGATGGTGACATGGAGTCTGGTGAGGAAGGAAGCTCCATGCTGTTTTTCTCCTCCAGTTTGTGTTTGCTAAAATGCAATTTGCTCTCTTTCCTGCAATCTCCTCCCCTTGTTAGTCTGATGGCCCTGTTTATGTTTTATATGTAAACTGTGGTAAATCCACATCCCTTTGTTTAGGATAGACATGTTTAACACCTCTACCTAGGCAAGGCTGTCTGGTCTTGTACATGTGCTAGTATCATCATACAGGGAGAATTCATAACTTTACATATAATGTTGCTACATGCATTTCACCATGTTATTATTGACCAGCAAGTTATTAGTTTTAAAATGATACCTCAAGATATATTTTGTATAAAAATTATTTCAGTAGTGGTGTAGGGTGTGAATGCAAGTGTGCTTAGGGTCACAGCAATATGACCTCTTTACTCCTGCTCACTACTGCCCTGTTGGTCATCTCACATTGACTCAAAGGCAGCTTTCTAAAGCCAAAAATCTCTCGTGTTGCTATCTGCCCTCATGAAGATGTCAAATCTCCTGATATTTGGAACAGAAAAGCCTAGATTCTCACCAGTTCAGCATTGTGTCTCACAGTTGACTCATTTGAGGTTAGGGCCAAAATAGATTCTGTTGCACTCTGGAAAACTGAATAAGAAAACTGTCTTGTCCTGCTTATTGAAAGTTTCCCTCTTAGAAGTTTTAGAGTTGACTCAGCCAATTTGAAATCCCCACATGATCCAAGCTCTGGCTTTTTCACAGGTCTTATCCACAAAATGATTTCCTAATCTACTTTCTCTAATTGCTGTAGAGCACTATTGCAAGCACTGAAAATCCCCTCCAGTTATTGTCTCCACTCCATACAGTCTCTGCTGTGTCAATCAAAACATTTCTATTTCTCTTTGCACACAATATTCTCCAATACTATTCCTTCCTCTCCATTTAAACTGTGCATTCAGTAAATTCCACATCCTGCTGCTTTCAGGGTCCAGTAATTTTCCAAAGTCCTTAAAATTCTCAATATTAGACAGCTTTGAAAAAAATTGTATCAAATTCATGGGCCTTATTTATTCTATTTTTTCAGCATATGTGTATGTACTTTTGGTTTGTCTCTTTTTCTATGCTGTTCTTTATTGGATTTCTTAGCTTAATTACTTTAAACCTCAACACAATGGTTAAAATCCTAGAACATATTTCTCCTCCGAGGACTGAGACATGAGCTAGAAATCTCAACTATTCTTAAATTATTTAAGTTTTACATAGAATAAGGACAACAGAAATCTGAATAATTTGAAGAGTGTAAGATTACAGGATAATGAAAGGCTCTCTCTGCTGTTATGATATTTTCAGCTTTTAACAAAAAAATGGGCCCTAGTTGCAAAGTTTGATCTAGAGCTCAGCTTTCTCAAACGGTCTAAGATTTTAATTTAGGTGATTTTGGATATAGTGAGCCATAAAGATGAGAGCTAGTTTTGGATCTGAACTTTCCCAAAGTTTGAGGTGTTTGAGTATAGAAACCGTCCTGATTTAAAACTTTAATTACTGTTGGGCCATATTATCATATCCTCCTTTGGCTAATAACAGACACCTTTGCATCTCGCTGTATTGTGCTGCTTTGGAATTGAGACTTAGAATTTATAAATATATGGATTTGGTTTGGGAGTCTTGACAGACTGCAGATGGAGTTTTCCAAAACACACAGGTTTAGTGGTTTATTCTTTTCATTTGGGAAACCTCTTGCATATTGCCATTATTTAACAAAGCAAGCTAGTAAAAATTTTATCATGACATGGTACATTTAGCATGGCCCTCTAATTAAAACACTTCACATTTCACAAAGTACTCAAAATTTACTCATTGCCACTGGGACAGTTTCTTCAATCATTCTTTACTGGCTTCCATGCTGGTGGTCCTTCCTTCCACTGGACAGGACTTTGTTGCATGGCAGGTACTCTTTATTTAGACTGCTGGATGCACACACATCTATATACTTCTCTGATTCTCTAGCTTCCAAAATAACCAACAGAGGCTGAGCCATGCAGTCTAAGGTTCAGCAAGGACAAGTGCAGAGTCCTGCACTTAGGACGGAAGAATCCAATGCACCACTACAGACTAGGGACCGAATGGCTCGGCAGCAGTTCTGCAGAAAAGGACCTTGGGGTTACAGTGGACGAGAAGCTGGATATGAGTCAACAGTGTGCCCTTGTTGCCAAGAAGGCCAATGGCATTTTGGGATCTATAAGTAGGGGCATTGCCAGCAGATCGAGGGACGTGGTCGTTCCCCTCTATTCGACATTGGTGAGGCCTCATCTGGAGTACTGTGTCCAGTTTTGGGCCTGACACTACAAGAAGGATGTGGAAAAATTGGAAAGAGTCCAGCGGAGGGCAACAAAAATGCTTAGGGGACTGGAACACATGACTTATGAGGAGAGGCTGAGGGAACTGGGGATGTTTAGTCTACGGAAGAGAAGAACGAGGGGGGATTTGATAGCTGCTTTCAACTACCTGAAAGGGGGTTCCAAAGAGGATGGATCTAGACTATTCTAAGTGGTAGCGGATGACAGGACAAGGAGTAATAGTCTCAAGTTGCGGTGGGGGAGGTTTAGGTTGGATATTAGGAAAAACTTTTTCACTAGGAGGGTGGTGAAACACTGGAATGCGTTACCTAGGGAGGTGGTAGAATCTCCTTCCTTAGAAGTTTTTAAGGTCAGGCCTGACAAAGCCCTGGCTGGGATGATTTAATTGAGGATCGGTCCTGCTTTGAGCACGGGGTTGGACTAGATGAACTCCTGAGGTCCCTTCCAACCCTGATATTCTATGATTCGATGATTCTACCTAAATCCTGGCACAGATTAAGCAATCCTGGAATAGACTGCTGAGTACACTACATCCTCAGGGCTGTTAGAGAGCTTATTCCTTCACTCTCCCACCTCCCTGTCCTTCTCACATGAACAGAGAGGAACAATATCCAAGGTCCAAAGGCACAAACAATTCAATGTTTATTGGGGTGAACTTCCAGCAAGCTTAAATCCAAGTTCTTTTTTCCTTACATTCGAATCCCAACTTACTTCCTGTTTGCCCCTAATTTATATAGTAATATTCTTAGCTATACCTTAACCAATCATTCTACTGAAATTTACCTAACCAATCCTAACATATTGTAACATGATTAGCTAACCAATTATATCCCACCACCTTAATTAGTTTACACCCAGCAAAATTAATTATACAGCAGACAGAAACAATCACAGAACCAGACAAAGACGATGCAAATAAACAATAGTAAAGGGGGAACTATAATGACAACACAATACAGAAGTGAAGATTTCACAACTACATCTATAAAGACATAAGGGTTTCCCAGCTGTGTCTCCTGATACATGAGTTCTTACAAAACAGAAAACTATCAAACTAAAATTTCTTTTACATCTTCTAGTCTCTTCCTTTTCTCTGGAGGTGATAGATCGGATCACCTTTCTAACAGCCCCAGATTGCCTTATTTCAATATGACTAGTTTGGAATGTGAGGATGTGACCGGTCGCTTCCTGGCTTATGGCTGCTTAGCCAAAGGCATTAGCCTAAGAACAGGGCCTCAGACTGTCACAGTGAGAGAAGGCCTTTACATAAGCAGATAGTGATTTTATTTCTTTATTTTATACCTCTATAACTAGCTAAATGATAAACATGTACCTACATTCTTAAAATATAGGCCTTTATAGACAGGCCTGAATATTTATATCCTAACAAGGGCTGTTTACAAGAGTTTAAAGTAGGATTTTCAAAAGTGCTCAGTGTTATCTTGACTCTGACCCGTAAGAACATAAGAATGGCTATATTGGGTCAGACCAAAGGTCCGTCCAGCCCAGTATCCTGTCTACCAATAATGGCCAATGCCAGGTGCCCCAGAGGGAGTGAACTTAACAGGTAATGATCTAGTGATCTCTCTCCTGCCATCCATCTCCACTCTCTGACATACAGAGGCTAGGGACACCATTCCTTACCCATCCTGGCTAATAGACATTAATGGACTTAACCTCCATGAATTTATCCAGTTCTCTTTTAAATCCTGTTCTAGTCCTAGCCTTCACAACCTCCTCAGGCAAGGAGTTCCACAGGTTGACTGTGCACTGAGTGAAGAACTTCCTTTTATTTGTTTTAAACCTGCTACCCATTAATTTCATTTGGTGGTCCCTAGTTCTTATATTATGGGAACAAGTAAATAACTTTTCCTTATTCACTTTTTCCACACCACTCATAATTTTATATACCTCGATCATATCCCCCCTTAGTCTCCTCTTTTCCAAGCTGAAAACTCCTAGCCCCTTCAATCTATCCTCATAGGGGACCCATTCCAAACCCCTAATCATTTCAGTTGCCCTTTTCTGAACCTTTTCGAATGCCAGTATATCTTTTTTGAGATGGGGGGACCACATCTGTACGCGGTATTCAAGATGTGGGCGTACCATAGATTTATATAAGGGCAATAAGATATTCTCTATCTTATTCTCTATCCCTTTTTAAATTATTCCTAACATCCCGTTTGCTTTTTTGACTGCCACTGCACACTGCATGGATGTCTTCAGAGAACTATCCACGATGACTCCAAGATCTTTCTCCTGATTAGTTGTAGCTAAATTAGCCCCCATCATATTGTGTGTGTGGTTGGGGTTATTTTTTCCCATGTGCATTACTTTACATTTATCCACATTAAATTTCATTTGCCATTTTATTGCCCAATCACTTAGTTTTGTGAGATCTTTCTGAAGTTCTTCACAGTCTGCTTTGCTCTTAACTATCTTGAGCAGTTTAGTATTGTTTGCAAACTTTGCCACCTCACTGTTTACCCCTTTCTCCAGATCATTTATGAATAAATTGAACAGGATTGGTCCTCGGACTGACTGTTGGGAAACAGTACTAGTTACCCCTCTCCATTCTGAAAATTTACCATTTATTCCTACCCTTTGTTCCCTGTCTTTTAACCAGTTCTCAATCCATGAAAGGATCTTCCCTCTTATCCCATGACAACTTAATTTACGTAAGAGCCTTTGGTGAGGGACCTTGTCAAAGGCTTTCTGGAAATCTAAGTACACTATGTCCACTGGATCCCCCTTGTCCACATGTTTGTTGACCCCTTCAAAGAACTCTAATAGATTAGTAAAATGTCACCAACTTCAACAAGAAAAGTTAGGCCAACACCGTTTGCTTCTGAAAATCCCATCCTAAGAGACCTGTTCAGTGTTGTTGCTTTTTATGTTTTGAAAATCTCTTATCTAATGAACCTTCACATCTAACTATCAGTAATGTTTGAGCCCAGCTTTTAAATTAAAAACATATTGACTTAGGGGACTTTTCTTGGTATCCTTTGCTCCTTTCAGTTCATACTCTGGTGTGCCTGCTACTCTGGTAAATTCAAAGAGGCTTGAACATCCCATGTCCTTTCCTGTTTTTAAACTACCGTTCAATGCAATAAATTACAATATTTAAAAGGGTACAAAGATGAGCCTTTTGAATACTTTGTTTTTAAAAAAACAAAGTAGTAATGAAAAGAGCAGAGGAGACAAATAGTTTTACGTTTTCTTGTGTAGTATAAATGCATTTCACAATCTATTATGGATAAACAAATACCCTGATTCTAAAGAAAAAACCTCTATTTGGGTAGCAAATACAAGGTCTAAGTCTTCAGCAATTGGAGTGACTAATTCTCAATTAATAATTTATCTAATGAATTTAGGCTCTGTTTTAGCAACTCATGAGCAAAGAGCAAAAATCCTCAAAACATATTTGTTATCAAAGATAGCCAGAAAATTTTTGGAAGTTAATGATATTTACCAGTTTGCACTAGCTGAGAATCAGGCCCTAAATATACACTATTTAAGCAGTGTTGGTTAACAGTGTGGTATGAGATAAGTCACTCAGTATTGTTTGTTCCATAATTGGAAAGGTGTGCAAATATATCCTTTACAAATACTCAGGCATAGAACTCAAATTCCCTTTATATAAGCACTCCTGCATGAAACTTAAATGTATTACCATTAAAATTCATACTGGTAAAACTCAATTATACAAGTGTTCACTGAAAGCAAACATGGAAATGTGCAAATTCATATTAAAAAAATATCTTGAGCAATGAATGCATATTTTTGGCAATATTCTCCCATTTAAGTTAAAGTGGCCAGATAAATAAGATCCACCTTCCGGGAGTGTAAGAGTACTTTATTCTTAATTTGGTTTATTTTTCAGAACTACCTGAAAAGGGTAAAACATATTTAAGAGATAACAAAACCAGTAGTAGAAATCAGTTATACAGTATGACCTGTGTTCTCTTCTCCCTGAGAATATACTACTCATTGATATGATTTTTCTAGTAATGTTCCCTTCATAAAGCAAATATAGAAAGTGTTCCTAGAGGACAAAATCCAATAATGATAATACACAGTGGCATAATTCATGATACTATTGTAAAGCATTTCCATTATAGAAACACCTTTTCTTTCCTGGATTTAGGAAGACTGTCTCCGAGTTGACCATACTTTGAGAACCACCACCATATAGGTTTTGTCTGAAAATAAATCTCTTCATTAAGTGTTTCTTCAAATCATTTGGGGGCAGATACTCAGCTGGTGTAATCCAATGCAGTTTCACTGAACTAAATGGAATTATATGGATATCTACCAGTTGATGCTCCTGCCTTCCTACTGATGTATTTAAAACATGGATGAGAAAACAAAACAAAAAGCTGTCTGTGGTTGCATATTTTTTGCACTCGTTCTCCTAAAAATAGATTAATGGAATGGTCTGATTTAAAGATATGAACATGGTTGACATGGATTTAAATCTTGCAGACCATGTCCAACAATGTGGATGAACATCTATAGCCATTAAAACAAATGCAGTACTTCCAAAATATTCACAATTAAAAGCAGAGCTTGTTCATGGAGATTTTTATTTATTCAAACCTCCTATGCACACAGTAGAGCATGGAAGATTACATAACAGCCTATTATGAATATGCAAACTCTAAATTCTTATTTATCATTTATAAGCTGCATACACAATCATGCACAATAGGTGAACTGTGTCCAAACCAATGACAGCTCGCAGCTTGGGGAAATCTAAAGGCATATTTTGTACAACATAGGAAAATAAAAAAAAAATGCTTAATGGTCATTGTTAGAGCTGGCAAACTATTGCCAGTAAACAATTTATTAAAAATGTTTTAGTCCCTTTTTCTGCTTGTGCATTAACCACAAAAATGATTTTTGTGAAATTGTTTGCTATGCTAAATTATTCAGGATGGTTTATACAAACAAGAAATCACTTGATGTTGACAATCTGTCTATCTTCTTTTTTGGTAAAAGTTTACATAGAAGGTGGGGGGGGGGGTTGCGATTGTTATTGCACCAAGATGTCTCAGGTCTCTTTGGTTCCTGTCATGGGCACAGACTTGAGTACTCTGGAATTTGCAGTGGCTGCATATTGGTTTCCAAGTGGAATTTAAGGTGTTGGTTTTGATTCATAAAACTCTGAATTGTAATCTGGTTAGTGGAACTGGAAAAAGATTCAGGTTTGAACAGGGACCTAGCTCAGAAGGCACCAAGAGTTTAGGAAAGCAAGCCCCACTGAGCAACTCTGGAGCACGAGTGTGTCACATTGGCTAATCAACATGCTTAAGAGCTTTCCTACAACTCTGCTAGCCTGACACATTACTTATTACAAATGAAACATGGTGGACGCAGGCACAGGGTCAGTTTTAGGGGTGGGTGAGCGGGGCAGTTGTGATGGGCTCCAACCTGCAGGGGAGGGGTGCCATGTGCTGCTAAACTTCCTCCTCCTTCCACTAAGTTGATTGGCCAAACATAGTTGTTTCAGGTTTTTCGCCTGGCCTTTCTGGATGGGTGGAGGAGGGGGCCAAAACATTTTCTGCCCTGGCCAGACTTACACTACCTGAGAAAAAGTGTGATAGATTCTTTGTGTGCCTGTGGTCTCTGGTGTAAATTAGAGCAACCTTAAGCCTTAAATCTATGACCTCCAGGTGCCATTTCAAAAGCAGTGGCTCAAACAGATGATGCAATATCAAGGCCATGAGCCTTATGTCAGGGGAGGCATAGAAGTTCTGACACGCCTAGAATGCTATGAATGATTTTGGCACCTCAGTATGAACGATGAAGAGAATGCAAAGAATAAATGATGGCTGAGTGCCTACAACTATTTAGATTTATGTGAATGCTGTAAACTACATATGATCAGCAGAGGCAATTGAAGTAGTTTAAAGGAAAGAGCTGCCAGCAAGTCATTCTCCACTGGGAGGGGGACCTCAACTTTGGAATCTATTCTGTCATCTTTGTGCAAAAAATAGCTATGGTCTGTTGGCCTTAAGACCACATTGTATGACCTATCTATTGATCCTTGCTTTTTGGAAAGGAGGGGCAACATAAGGGATTGTTATGATAGCAAAGGTGAGGTATTGGATGGGTTTAGATTACATCAGTGGTTAATTATCTTCTGAGTTTAGGACAAATACTAGATACTCTTTACCTCGTTTTAGGTAATTAGTTTTAATATATGCAAAGGTGTGTAGAACCCAGGATAGGAGCCTTTTTAATGTATTATCAATCAAAAGAAAAAGGAAATAAATATTTCAGTCTACAGGTTTGTGAATTGTTGGTGTGACATGCATTCAATATTCCAGTTTCAGCATTGGTACTCTGTAATAGGTTACTTAAGTCACATGGTATTATTTCTACTTTCTTGATTGGTGTAAGGCAGAGATCTTTCAAGATGGCCAATGAACATTTCTGGCATGAATACTTGTGTGAATGCGTATGTGCACAAGTATTCATGTAACTTTCTTCCACACAAATACTTGTAAATAATATGGGGAAAAGGAAAGAGGACACAAATACCATTAATGGGAAGTCAAGGGTTATTTTTTTTTAATCTGAATGAATGTGCAGAGTTCACCCACCTCTAACCATCTGGCCAAAGAGCCTTCATGGGATGCAGGAGGTTTTGAATGGAAAGAGGGAGGTAGTTTGGTGGAAGTCTAATTGAGATGCTTCTTTCAACTGTGTCAGGTTTTAAAATAATTCTCACTGACTACAATAATGACAACTACTGAAAATCCTTAGTACAGGGCAGAAATGACTATAACTGAGATATACGGAGAGCTTACAAAGGAGCTATCCACCTTTTTCTAGCAGCTATCACTATATACATTGATATAATCATAGATTCATAGAAGTTAGAGAAAAAAACGTAAAAAGGCTTCTCAACCAGTGCAAGATTGTTCCCAACAATGTATTCTACTGTTCTATCCTGTCTAGTTTCTAAAAAAAGTCTTTGCACACAAATAGAGATGTTATTTCCCTGGATTGAGGAATTAAGCAAAAGATCGTAAAGCTTGAAAATGTTGGTAAAAGAATGTATATGGTCCACCTAACTTCTAAAAAGAAAAGATTTTTCAAGCTTACTGTTTGAAGCAGAAGGTCGGGTTTATCACAAAATGAATGCATCAAAACCAGTGACCACACAAAGCTGAGAAAAACTTGTATACCCATCACCCTCCTATGCCTCTTTAATAAGAATTTAAATTACAGCAGATGTATTAAGTATCACCACAAAACTGATCTCAGGCCTTTGCAGCACACAGGTAGGCATAACTGGGAAAGAGGAGATTGGAGCAGAGCTACTCACTCATCAATATCTTTGATTTTGTGGTTTTAATTAATTAACCCTCAAAATTAGCTTGGTCTGTTAACCGATATAAATCAACCTCTTAAAACATGGCTAGAATTAAAATATTTTGGAGATCAAATCCCATGCCCTGAGACAAAGGTATTTTGAGTGATTATAAAATGTACTGCTACCCTTGATTTAATTTTAATGGCATCATTTATAAGTGACATTTTGCCACACAAAAACATTCCATGTGAAATATTATGCTTCAAGAAAGAGAAATTGACTCTTTGAAAGGGGGAACCATTTCTCCTGCTCTATCTGAATTAGATTCAGATATTTGGAGCCACCATGACTATAACCAGATAGTTAATACACAAGAAAGCCTCGCAAACTGAGCAAACTGAAAACTATCTTTGAGCTACAGCTAAAAATACTTGGTTGACCTTCCAGTATGAGATTACTCCCCTCATTACTAACAACAGCCTTACACACAAACTCATTCAAAGACAGATCAAAAATATAGCCCCCGACAGTTGAAACAGTGCTGAAATATGTGGTAGCAAAATTGAAACATACCTCCCCACTCCCCATTACCACCACAAAGATGTAGTCAGATTCAGCTTGGACTACAGCTGGGCTAATTAAAAAATGTTCAGGTTTGATTTCAAGTTCAAGATCCAAGTGTTTTAAAAAGATTTCAGAACCCTCCAATCTTCTGCTAGAAAAAAAAAGTACATTTCAGATAGGCTAACACTTTTAATACAGTAGCATGTTTTGACTCAATCTCAAAGTCTGCCTTTACTTCCTTCTAAAACAAAATTGCCTGGCTGATTCAGAAACAATAAAAAAGTTACTGAAAAGATGTATTTTAGGTAGCACACAATTTATTTCATGTTGTGCTATACACTGTATGCCATCCTCAAACATTTCCTGAAGTGAAAACCAAGGCTACTCAGGAAGTTCTCTTCTAAATCATCTGAACTTAAATAAAGTTTTTGTCCATTCTGGGATGAAATCCAATCTGAGATCCTAGCGCAATAGAAAGGACAATAATATGAAAAATCATATGGCGTTAAATATGAAAATAAAAAAAAGAGTTACACATTCTCAGAGTTGGTGTCACAATTGAAGTCTATTATTTATTAGCTCATTATATGCATGCTTTGGTTTCAAACACTAAGTCTAATTTCATATTCAGCCTTATGAGGACATCCGGAAAATGTAAGCACATTTTCTGCTTCTCAGAGCAGCCTCTCAGGGACTCTTAATGGCAATGTCTGTGTAGTCTATGGCACAGATTGCATCTGGGAAACTTTAATGACACAGAATCACTGTTTTGCTTGCTGGTAGTGTTACTGTAAATGAGAAAAACAAATTTAATATGATTAAATCACATGTATTAGGTCCAAAAGTTGGGGGTTATTTGCTCCAAATTCTATTTCCTGACAAAATAATGTTGCACAATGTCCTAGTTACAACAACTTGCCGTCCAGAGTTCCCACGCAATAATAACTGAAGTCTGCAGTATAATTTTTGACTGTGGATCATAGTCCTACAAAATATTTCTCCTTTCCCAATGGAGATTTTTTTGAGACAGAGCATTCTCATTGCTCTAAGTGAGAGCAGCTGAGTGCCAAGCATTTTGAAATTCTGGCCAATTCATTTAGGTGCCTCAATGAGAGCTGTGGGTACTAAGATCCTTTGAAAAATCTGGCCCTTTAGATACTTTACCTGAGGAAAAAGTCACTTGATATGTAAGTGAATAATGGTACATTTCCCCCCTTCATTCATAGAATCATAAAAAGTTAGAGATGGAAAAGATAGTTTAGAATTAGAGATGGGGCTGAACCAGACTTCACTTTACCTCTCCCACATGTATCAGATTTTTCATGGGTGGAGTCAAATTCCATTTGCTGGATGTAAACCAGCCCCCTACAAAGCTTAGGTCCCTGTTTAGATGCCAAACTGGAAAGCCTTTGTTTTTTTACCCCGATTTGGATGAGACCCAAAATGATGGCAATCTCCAGAGACCATGATTTGGGAACAAATTCTCCTGAGAAAAGCTTCTGGGAGATCTTAGCATGCTAGACTGTGTTTGCCCTCAAAGCCAAACCCAAACCTAATTCAGATTCAGATCTAAACAGCACTGTTTCAGCACATCTCTAATTGCAATGCACTGTGCAGGACTTTTCAACTAATTTATCCAGTATCATTTTAAGTGACTAATGAAGGGTTTCCACCACTTCTCCTAGAAGACTATTCCAAGGTTGAGGGGCTTGTCTTCAGTGGGAAATGACATTGTGTTCACCCACACCCAGACTTCCTCTACAGTATGTTCACATTGATAGAATACATCTAAACTATATGTATTAATCTCCCATCTCTCTTGCTAATTTTCCAGTGAGCCACACTAAATAATGTGTTTCCCTCTGTGTAGTTTACAGCATTCAAATACATCTAGATAGTTGTATCCATTCCAACCATCATTTATTTTTCTTTGAATTCTCTTCTATTGTTAATACTGAGGTGCCAAAACTATCCATAGGAGAGCTACCACATCTGCAATGCTATGCCTCCCTTGATATAAGGTTCATGGCTTGGATATTGCAACATCTTTTTGAGCCCCTCCTGCTGAAATGGCATCCAGAGGCCATAGATTAAGGTTTAAGATTGCTCTAATTTAGAACAGAGACCATAGGCACACAATGGTGTATTAAAGCCATCTTTGTCCTCCATTGATCATGCAACAAGGGCAGGTAGGCCAAAGGAATGATTACACTTATCCCCACTTTTATTTAGCATGCTCTTTATTGACAGTAGATGAGGAAAGTACCCAGAGCAATCAAAGTCCCTTGTCAATAGGGCTCACCTTCTCCCGTTCATTGATTTTTGAACCACTACTACAAGTGACTGCTACAACTGGAACATCTATCAGAACAGATGTAAGCTTCTCTTCATGTTCCAGGCCTTTCGCAGTCAATCCCCACCCTGTTCATCTTTCATTCACTATTGAGATGTCAACTGCCAATTCTGATCAGCCCATTATGCCAGCCTTCATTGCCCATGTGTTAAATTTTCAAACAAGCATCTTTGTATTTTCTCCAGGAAGCCCCTCTTGCTTGAGAGGAGCTCCCCACAAACATTGACAAAGCTGCCTTATTATCCATCTTCAAATCCCTTCTTAAAATCCTCCTTTGCTGTGATGATTATACAAACTTAACAGGCCATTGAAGTGCTGAGACCCCCACCTATCATATTTTGGTAATAAAAATCATATTAATGGAATTGTTATTTTATTGAATACATATAAATACAGAAATACATCATCATATAGATGTTCATATAGGAAATAAATATTCATATAGGGTTTAGAGAGCATGGTCCCTTTAAATCTTTGTCCTGAGGTGGCAAGCGCTGATAGGGCCAGGAAGAGGAAGTGCTGTTAGGGGGGAGGGGAGTTGAGAAAGTGAGCCCAAGGGTGTTTTAATTAAGTAAATGAGATGCACCTAGGTATGGGGAATGAATAAGTAAGTCTGAGTGAATAAAAGGGGGGTATAAGCCGCTGATCAGGTCTAAGGCTTAAGCTGACTCCAGCCATACCAGGGCTACCCCATGTGAGAGTTCTGAAAGCAAGGGAGGTCAGCCAAACCTTGTGACCCAGTGAATAAAAACTTTCCCTTACTTATGAGCCAGTGACCAGGTCCAGACTTAAGCCGCTAGTCGGTGAAACCTGTGACCAGGTGAACCCTTTCCCTGGGGTGTGAGAGAGTGGAAATCTTCCCTAGTTTATAAGCCGCTGACTCAGAGGACAGGGCACCTTTCCCCAAAGTGTGTAAAACCCTTCTTTAGTTTATGAGCTGCTGACTCAGCGGACAGGACACTCCTGTGTAATTAAAAAATGGATGGGGAACAGTCTAAGAATACCCCTGCACCACCGAAGGGCACCCCGTATACTACATGTACATGCATTATGATCCTAGAACCTGCAGATATTTAAAGAATTGAAATTTTTACACGCATGATAATCCACCTAAACAGCTCCCACTAGAAGGTACCTTTGATCTAAATAAAATCATACACCTCAGAAACAGCCACAAAGAGACTCCATGAGTCTCAAGTGTGGAGTCTAAAGGACTCCCAGGCAAAATTAAAAACTCAAGTGCAGGATTTAAAATAACAAAATGTAAAGCATCTGGATGCCTCCCTACCTGAACTATTACATCAACTCCCTTGGCTCATTTCTATCCCCAATAAGTTAAGGCTAAAAGTAAAAAACAAAAAAACAAACAAACAAAAAGGGTTAATTTAAAAAGTCAGTTTGGCCTAAAAATAAAAAAAAAGCTGCTCTGTGTTCAAGGTCAAGAATCAACACAGATCATGCCAAGTACAACAAAAACAAAAACAAAATAAACTGCTTTCAGCCCCAGCTGGCTGTAAAAAATATAAACAAAGGCAACACAAGTTGCCAAACTAAAATTACATTTGGAAAGGTTGGCCGCCCAGGAAAACCCAACAGTCTGCCTTTGTGACCCTAAAACCGGTGTGGTTTGGGAACACTAAAAAAGCCACAGGCAGCTGGCCTGAACTAAAATATCAAGCAAAGGTCTCTAAAAGGGATCCCCCCGCAAAAACCCCAGGGCAAAAAAACCCTCCCAAGTGCGGAAGCAAGTTAAAGATTTTTTTTTTTTTGGCAGTGTACCTCTGGACAACCTGTGCACAAAATAACCTCCTGTCCACCTCTCTCTCTCTCTCTCTCCTGCCTCCAGGCCCGTCCAACGTGTTTGTAAGTATAAAAAAAGGCTGCAGGTGGGTCTATCCCAGGTCATAGCAAAACCGGGCAATAAAAAAAAGTTTAAAAAAAAAGAAAAAAAGCGCATGTAGTTAACAGCCAAAGAAAATTCAACAGCTAAAACGCCAATTGGCCACGCATTCTGTTCAGGTGGCAAGCCTCATGGGGGAAAAAAAAACTCAGGTAGCCTGGTGAGCAAGAATGTTTAAAAACAAGACCAAAAGGGGTAAAAACTAGTTAAAAAGCCCACCCTCCTTGCTAAATTGGAAGTAAAACAAAACGTGTGCCCATAAGAAAAAAAAAATGGCTCAGCAAAAAAAAGCAAAATCGGGCCCAGGCAAGCAGGCAGGCAACAAATAAAAAAAATAAAAACCAGGTTAAAAACCTCTAAGGGCATAGTAAAAAAAAAAGCAGCACACCCCTTTGGAACCTTTTGTAAATATTCAAATTAATTTTATTCAAATGTCTCAAGGTTGTAACTCTAAGTATGGGTTAGTATTAGTTAATGTTTTTTCAAGCTGGGTTAAAGCCTTCCCCTGCAAAAGGGCAGACGCCAAGTCTGTTGTAAAAATTTTGCTTAAGAATTTCATTCCAAGGTTTGGCATACCTGTAAGTATCAACAGTAATCATGGTACTCATTTTACTGAACAAATTGTAAAAAAGTTATGTGCAGCCTTGCAGCTCCAACACAACCTCCACTGTCCCCACCGCCCGCAGCCTGCTGGGACAGTAAAACATCAAAACGGGATCCTAAAGAATAAACTGTCTAAGATTTGCACAGAAACAAACTTAAAATGGCCAGATGCCCTTCCAAGAGCATTAATAAGCATAAGGGCCAACCCCAACCGAAAAACTGGACTTAGCCCACATAAAATCCTAACAGGGCGTCGTCCGATGCAACTTCTGGCTCAATTACTGCCAGGCACTAATAAAATGTGTTAGGTCTCTTTATTCACAGGTAAAAAAAGCACTACCCAAAAATCCTAAGCAACCCTGTCATTCATTAAAACCAGAAGACTGGGTCTACATAAAGGTCCATTAGCAAAAAACTGCTCTGGCTCCCCGCTAAACAGGCCCTTACCAAGTTCTGCTAACTACCAACATTGCTGTAAAGTGCCAAGAACTAACTGCCTAAACCCATGCGTCTCACTGCAAAAAGGCCCCTGCACCTCAAAATAACTCTCCGACTGCTGATCAGCCTGTTCCTCCTTATGGTACTTCTTTTCCTCCTTCTGGACAGCAGAAAAAAAGAACAAGGTAAAGTGCTGGTAACCTCTCCCTTGTCCACTAACAGAACCACCATACATTCACCATCTGCTAAAAAACACCCCAGTTATTACAGGGTAACGTGACGGTAACCTCTCCCCTGTATAACGCTAAACCATAACTGTTCCAAAAAAAGGTATGTTTGTTCTGCTAAAAACACCAAAGTCCAGAAATTCTTAACTACAAAAAACATTAAAAATTGGCCCTGGTAAAAAAAATAAAGTATCGTAACCTGGCCAAAAAAAAAAAAAACTTGTGGAAACGGCTCTTGGAACTGTGGTACTAAGTGGTGGTTTGGGTTTATTCTGGGGACTGGGCTCTGTGCTTTCAAACAAGTACCTTCAGCATATATAGCCTTCCCTAATTGGCTTTCAAACAACAAATACCAAGGACACCTTGCTGCCATGACCACTGCCCCCACCATTATCCTCACTACCACTATCACCCCGTAACACATCCAGATGCGCTAGGGGAATAGCGAGCAGATCGAGGGACGTGATCGTCCCCCTCTATTCGACATTGGTGATGCCTCATCTGGAGTACTGTGTCCAGTTTTGGGCCCCACACTACAAGAAGGATGTGGATAAATTGGAGAGAGTCCAGCGAAGGGCAACAAAAATGATTAGGGGCCTAGAACACATGACTTATGAGGAGAGGCTGAGGGAGCTGGGATTGTTTAGCCTGCAGAAGAGAAGAATGAGGGGGGATTTGATAGCTGCTTTCAACTACCTGAAAGGGGGTTCCAAAGAGGATGGCTCTAGACTGTTCTCAATGGTAGCAGATGACAGAACGAGGAGTAATGGTCTCAAGTTGCAGTGGGGGAGGTTTAGATTGGATATTAGGAAAAACTTTTTCACTAAGAGGGTGGTGAAACACTGGAATGCGTTACCTAGGGAGGTGGTAGAATCTCCTTCCTTAGAGGTTTTTAAGGTCAGGCTTGACAAAGCCCTGGCTGGGATGATTTAACTGGGAATTGGTCCTGCTTCGAGCAGGGGGTTGGACTAGATGACCTTCTGAGGTCCCTTCCAACCCTGATATTCTATGATTCAGATACAAACAATACCATATACTCTAATAAAACCCAATGTGTAAAGGCCTTTACACCTTAGTAATCCCTATAAAATGGTGCCAATAGTGCAGCAGCAATTTAAAACATTTACAAAGGCCAACAACATAATAAAAAATTAGGGCAACTAAAAAAGGTCACTGGTCTTATTATTGAAGCACAGTTAACCCAGGTACAGGCTGGGGTTGGTAAATTACATGTTATTTCTGCCCTTAGTTCAATAACCGAAAAGCTGTTAACAAAAATGGTATTAAATATCATTAAAAATGGTACTAAGGCCAAAAAAAAAAAAAAATTGCAGTGAAATCTGGCATGTTCAGAAATTCAGGATTTTCTGAATGACCAGCTCATGGCCATTCAAAGTAATCTTAAGCATCAGGCTTGGCCCTTACTGGTGCTTCAAAAATGCCATCTGATCTGTGGCCATAAAAACATACTTAAAAAATTCCAGGGTAAAACTGCAAACGCTCACAGTGCTCTTTCCAAGCACACAGGACGGTTAAAGGGGTGTGGGCTCCCACATACCAAATCCTGCCAGGTCCTTAAAAAAATGCATGTAAAATTAAATAATTCACCGTAATATTTAAAAAATTAAACCACCTGGTACGCTAGTCAGTGCTCCTAAAATAACACCCAATGTTTACATAAAAATAAAAAGCCAATAAACATTTTGGCCTTTAAAGCCCCCACAGCTTCAGGGGAATAAAAGCTGAAGCTACAAAAGTTATCACTGTTTATAACAATGTCTGTTAGAAAAGGTATAAAACAAAAAATTATCCTAACAAAACACCTGCTTTTCCAAGCAAATGATAGCTGTGTAAATGTTAAAACCACCACCTTCCAAAACCTACATTTTAATCTTACCACTGCTGGAAAAAATCATATTATTTATTGGCCTGGAAATAAAATCCTACAATTAAACCATAGGTTTCAAGTACCTTTTACTTAAACCACCTTAATACCTGACCAATTCCAAAATCTACTCTCCCTCCTACCAAAGGTTCAGAAAATCTCTGAATTGCAAGTTCAAATCCATGTGCTTCAAAATATATATCAAATAAAAAAAATACGCTTTCCATACAGCCTATAAAGTGCCTACTTTAGGTACTAATTATAATGTATTGTGTTATGTAACTAAGGTTACAAAACAACCTCTTCATATTAGTACAATAATAATGTTAATTCTTTTATTGCTTTTGTGTAGTTTAAAAATATGTTATTGTTGCTCTAAAAAATGTAACAACAAACATACCTTTCATGTCCATACTAACCCTGCATTATCATTACATCCAACCAAAGCTTATGGGGCTAATCCATTTAATTTAAAGTCAAAACTACAAGGTTTAAGAAAAACAAAGGTTTTAAAAAAATAGTTATGCTAAAAGCACAAACAAGAGGATGTGTGTGTGCAGTTATTTTAGTTTGGTTAAGAGACAGAGCAAAAAACAAGCCAACCTTAACCCTAATCATGCAAGATTTGTAAAAGCGGGGTTTGTGCAAGGCAGATGGAAAAACTACAAGGGACCTTGCTTTAAAATAAAAATAAAATGCACTGTTAACTAAAACAATGAAAAAATATATAAACAGGACACAGCTATATGTAACAAAAGGGTATAAATATTGTTTTATATTGTTTGTACTTTAAAAATTTGCCTAAGGACAGACACTCTGTGCAATTGCCGTCTTCCCTGCAATTGCATAAATAAATGGTCTCTGACGTGTTGCTAACAAACTCAGCATAAAGACTCTGTTTACATCCACATAAGCAAGACACGAGAAGCAATTCTTCTCCTCCATTCCATGCTGATTAGGTTTCAACTGGAGTATTGTGTCCAGGTTTGGGCACCACATTTCAGGAAAGATGTGGACAAATTGGAGAAAGTGCAGAGAAGAGGAACAAAAATGATTTAGTGTCTAGAAAACATTACCCATGAAGGAAGATTGAAAAAAATGGGTTTGTTTAGTCTGACGAAGAGAAGACTGAGAGGGGACATGATAACAGTTTTCAAGTACATAAAAGGTTGTTACAAGAAAGAGGGAGAAAAATTGTTCTTAACCTCAGAGGATAGGACAAGAAGAAATGGGCTTAAATTACAGCAAGGGAGGTTTAGGTTGGACATTAGGAAAAACTTCCTAACTGTCAGGGTGATTAAGCACTGGAATAAATTGCCAAGGGAGGTTGTGGAATTTCCATCATTAGAGATTTTTAAGAGCAGGTTAGACAAATACCTGTCAGTGATGGTCTAGATCAGTGGTGGGCAACCTGCAGCCCATCAGAGTAATCCGATTGCGGGCCACAAGACATTTTGCTGACGTTGACCGTCTGCAGGCACGGCCCCCTGCAGCTCTCAGTGGCTGCGGTTTGCCGTCCCCGGCCAACAGGAGCTCTGGGAAGTGGCAGCCAGCATGTCCCTGTGGCCCACCGCTTCCCGCAGCTCCCATTGGCCAAGAACTGCGAACTCCGGCCACTGGGAGCTGCGGGAGGCTGTGCCTGCGGACTGTCAACATCAGCAAAACGTCTTTTGGCCTGCAATCAGATTACCCTGATGAGCTGCATGCGGCCCCCAGGTAGATAATATTTAGTCCTGCCATGAATACAGGGGGCTGGACTAGATGATCTCTCAAGGTCCCTTCCAGTCCTATGCAATACAGAAAGACCATCTGAGCACACACTTACATACTTGTATATAGGTATAAATGTCAAAACATGTGGGGAAAATGTCTGTCACTCAAGCAGAATGGCCTCTTCATCAAAAATCAAAGCTCTTTATAGTCAATCCCCAGTGGCCACCTTCAGCAAGCCCTACTGGTGATAGAAATTTATAATACTATCTCTGTTTTAGGGTTTCTGCACTGCCCATCTCTGCAGTAGGCAAGATAAAGAGATCCAAATGTTCTAGAAGTATCTCCATGAGCTTGGAGGCTGTGGTCGAGGAGTGCACAATGCAGCTTGGAGGAGGGGAGTACAGAGGCAACTTTGAGCCATCTGAGTACTCCTCCACTTTTAAGCTGGACGTGCATCAGGTCAGTCCTCCAGTCTAATTTAGAGCAACATGGGTATTGCTGCCTATTCAGTACTGCAGTGAATCCCCCTCTTCATCACAGCTACCCCCATACAGGCATAGCGTGAATGGGTGCTGCGCCCACCCATTCTTCCCATTCCCACATCTGGCTGTGGTGAATCTGGCCCACCTTATTGTTACCGTGCTCCAGGCATAGCTTTTTCTTGTAGAAAAAACACTTTGAAGAAAAAGCTAAAAATTTAGGGGTCAATACCTACTGTCTCCCTAGGAATGTATGACATGATAAACATTTGGTTCCCATTGTCAGGTGGGAAAAAAAGAATGCCAGATGTTATTTTCCAAAATATAAGCAACTGTAGATTTTCCAGACTGTCACCAGAGGATTTTTTAAACAGCTGCTATATCCCTCACAATGTTGGCCTATGCTGTCATTACCACTGGAGATGACAATTCCGAGCTAACTAAAGGAGGATGCATCCAGCTCCTCTTCTGCTGCATAATTTAAAACATTAGAATTATCCTCATTATCCAATTTTTAAACAAGAAGGCTTGCTCAAGCTGACTGTTTTTGGTCAATAAATTAGCTTGAGGTTTATCTTCATCACCCCAGTCTTCATAAAATAGCTACAGTATGTTCTGCCTGCCAATTCATATCATTATACTATGGCATGGGGCAGTGATTTTGTGAGCAGATGTTTCTGCTATCAAAATTATGAGTAGGAATCTACCCTCTGCTTACCAGCAGAGTCCTTCTAGAGATGGAATAAATGGAAGAACTATGATTCAGTTAGGATATATTCCCCATAACTTCAAAGTTTGGCATACTTACCCAAATTTTTGGTTTTCAAAGTATTTTAAACCAGATGGGGGAAAAACCAGAATATTCCTATTTGGCATTCTGAAACCATCAGCCTGGGGTAGAAACAGATTTTAAATTATTTAATCTTCCATTTCTAAAGAGCTGACATACTGACAATTAAAAGTCAGGTTAACCATAAGAAAAGTGATTCCCCCCCCCCCCCAATTCGGTACTTCACCCTTGGTTTTGTTGTGATCGTTCATCCCTTGCAAAACTAAAACCCTTTAAGAACAGATCACACAGGGCAAGTAGATGTTTAGGCCTCAAATCCTGCAAACACTTGCAAATCTGTAAAGTTATGTAAGTGTACATTTACATGTGCATAAAAACATTCACAGGCTCAGGGCCACAGTCCATGACTATGAGCCAGGTTTATTCATGCACTGGGACAAGGGCCAATGTAGGGGAAAATGGGAAGTGATTTATACCACCTCATTCAGGGGCTGATTTGGCTTCTGGGCCAGATCATGAGAAAATTAAGGGCTCCCTAACTTGTGCCCCGATGCAATGGCCACTATAGATCACAGCTGTGGTACAATATCAGTGAGCATGCAGGACACCAGACATTTCTCCAGTCTCTACCTCTTCCCAGGCCACAATACTCCTTTCATCCCTGTCCTGCTTCCAAGTCCCTCTCCACGGCAGCTGCCATCTGTGAATTCCCTACATATCAAGCATCAGCTAGATGCTTTTCTTTGCATGCCTGTATGTAAGGGTTTCCTTTTATGCCGGGTTTTCATTTTTTGCAGGAAATTGTCCACCATGGCACATGAAGAGCAGTTATTCACATTTTCCCTTTTTAATATTTTAGTCATTATGACATTTTATCTGCAAACTCTGCAGGGCCTACTCATGGAGCTGCAGGAAGCATGATGCTTTATGGAAGTAATTCAATATCCAAGTTCCTCAATATATTGAAAATTATCATAAATATTGGTCACAATGAATTGGTTGATTCATGGATTGCTTGGCTGTACCGTAAAGTTAAAAAGAAAATAATCAGTTAATGCAAGATAAGTGTTGTAGCTCAGTTTTTTCCACACAGTAATTGAGGGAAAGGGAGTCCAACTACCCTGTTGTACTTAGACCTAGACATCCACCTTTCTAGGGTTCCTCTAGACACCTTAAGAGATTCCCCACTGGCACATTATTCACCAATAAGAAACAAGGAAGCACACAGACACCATCACATAGAAAAATCAATCAGGGGTGCTTGTTTTTACAGTTTCTCTTATTTGTATAGGAAACTAGCTGCCCAAGCTAACAGAGCCAAATTCTCAATTTCCTGTGCAAAGCACAAGTGAAAAGGTTTTGTGCAGGGGAACTACATGAGGACTGAGGGATTGGAATTCTTCCCCCACAATTTGGAAGCAACTCTGACTGATTATTACTGCGGCCATTGACCTGGGAAATTTTACCAGTGGATTTATTTATAGACTCACTGGTAACTCTCTGCTTCCAAACCCCAGTTTGGAGATCCACCATATATTGACACTCCATGGCTCCCAGAGGACAAGAAGTCCTCCTGCGTCACCTTTTCATCTTTGCCCCCTTGCAAGCGTCCTGCTATTTGGGAACCTAGCATGCCTACCCAATCGAGTAGGATTTCCCCCCCCCCCCCCCCACCATAGGGAAGCTGCAATGGAAATTTGAATGCCAGTCACGAAGTAAACCTCATGTATGACAAGACTTCATTTAATGAAGCTGGTTTTTAACATTCAGATGGTGAGAGTAGATATCCATAGACCCTTTAGGCAAGCTGAAGGCTTTGATTGCAAAATGTGCTGTTGTAGCCAGAGGCGCCCACTTTTCCCAGAGTCGGTGGGGGCTCGCACCCCACCGCCCCAGCCCCACCCCCACCCCGACTCTACCCCTGCCCTGCCACTGCCCCGCCCCCATTCCAACCCCTTCCCCAAAATCCCTGCCCCAACTCCGCCCCCTCCATGTCCCTACTGGACCCATTCCCAAATCCCCACCACAGCCCCACCTCCTCCCCTGAGCGCTCCGAGTTTCCCCTTCTCCCCCCTCCCTCCCACCACCTGCCGCCACGAAACAGCTGTTTCGCAGTGCAAGCGCTGGGAGCCAGGGAGAGAAGCAGGATGCAGCAGCGCACTCAGGGGAGGAGGTGGAGGCGGAAATGAGCTGGGGCAGTGGGGCGGGGAGCTGCCAGTGGGTGCAGAACACCCACCAATTTTTCCCTGTGGGTGCTCCAGCTCTGGAGCACCCACGGAGTCGGCACCTATGGTTATAGCTATATTTGCTGCACACTGGGGGGATGAATCTATTCAATCTTGGAGCTTAGGTGCTGCTTAGGTAAACGTTAGTTTGGAGAAGCTTCAGATATCTGAAAAATTTCTGTCTTCCAGCCCAAGCTTGCAATCTCAAAAGCATGGGCTGTATCGGGAGATCTCCAGCAACTGCACTGGTGAAATTATCCAAATATTCCAGCACTTTATACACTGCATTTGTCAGGATAGTTGTTGGTGAGGTTTTTCTGTGCTTGTTTTAATTCTAACTAGTTCACAGAACTCTGCTTTGTAGAGTAGACTGCCTTTGGGCCTGAATTTGCCGCCTTTGCTCACATATTAGTTACAAGTGCTCACAGAATCAGGGCCTTAACTGCTTTAGTTGGGTTTCAGAGTAACAGCCGTGTTAGTCTGTATTTGCAAAAAGAAAAGGAGGACTTGTGGCACCTTAGAGACTAACCAATTTATTTGAGCATAAGCTTGGGGTGAACACAGTGCTGGTCTACACCCCACTAAAGCCATGTCTACACTAGCGAGCTTAGTGGCACTGCTGTACCCGATGCAGCTGCACTGTTCTAAGATTGCTTATGTAGCTACTTTATGGCAGCAGGAGAGAGCTCTCCTATCCACATAATAGAACTCTCTCCACAAGTGGCGATAGCTATGTCATCAGGAGAGCTTCTCCTGCTGACATAGCCCTGTGCATATTTTCACCAGCATAAGTGGTACTTATATCACTCAGGGTTTTCCCCTCCCCATACCCCTAAGCAACATAAGTGTTGCCGACATGAGTGGTAGTATAAGATATACTGTCAGTGGGGTCTGACAGGGTGTAACTCAGCACAGAACTGAAAAGGTTCACAAAAAATTAAATCTATGTTTTATTTTGTGTTGTACCACTGTCCATTGTGGAGTCTAGCACCTGTACCTACACTCCTTACTAAAGAAAGCAGTCCTAAAGAAGCAGCCCTGCTGAAGTGAATGGAATTACTTGCACAAACGAGGATCACTCGTATCATTACAAGTTGAAAAACTAAACTCTTAGTTACCAAATAAGTGTGCATCAACAATGATTTAATCCATACGGTTGACTTATTTCAGGTTGCATTACTGAGCAAAAGCTTTTCAATCAATCAGCAAGCATCATAGCAAGGGCAAACCCAGTGTGCGTCACTCACCATATCTGTAACTTCAATGTTAAAGTCATTCTAATACCTCAAATTCCATTTTGACATTTAAGAAGATACATTAATGTGAAACAATGTGCTCTTGAAGCACATTCCAGTGGAAGTCGGTTTTCTTAAATAGCTACCATCTTTCAAAACAAATTAGGGCCTGCAGGGATTTCTCCCCCTGCTTCTGTAAAGTTCTACTTTCAATTCAGTACTTTGTTCACTTAGTTTGAGGTTATTAAAATTTTTGCAGAAAAAAGTGAATTTTAAATATACACAATAGATTCTTTTTCTTAGAAACAGATTAGAAATTATTCTTATAATAAAAATAGCATTCAGACATTTGAAAAGCTCTGCAGAGAGTAGCTACAGCATACATTAAACCTTCACAACTGCAAATAATTTAGATCACTTTAAGAAAGATTTTTTTATTTTAGTTACCCTCAAAAACAATTGATGATGTCCATAAAATCTTGCCCATAATGGAAATTAGTAGTGGTGCCTAGGATGCTTTAAACTTACAATACACACTACTGGACTGTGATATCTGATCTCAGATTATATTAAATTGCTAGTGTATTTCCAGATGGCCTCTGAAGGCATTTGCTTGAATGTTCCTTCTCAGAGTCAAGTATCCTTCCTAACAGGAAACTTCAATTTAAGGAATAAAGCTGAACGTAAAGGGAAAACATCTTTTCCCATGACTTTATTATACATCTACACATAACACATGTGGGATGGAATGCATGTGCTGTAGTTTGGTGAAAACATTCATACTTTTCAAATTCATGTTTTGGTGACAAGAGATAGGGCCAGATTGTGACCTGCGGCACATGTCCACACAAGGAATAAAGAGGTGAAAGGACTCCTCTTATTCCCTTGTGAAGCCAGCATGAGGGCAGCTTCCACTAGGATGCTACTTCCCCTCCTACATAGATGGGATGAGTATTACAACGAATATTTTCCCAATAGGAGGCACAATAATGTGATTATAGGAATTTGGAGAACCCTACCTTCAGGAAATGCTTGGTGAGACAACAATATATGTGGAGGGAGCAATTATAAAGCTTGAATGTTGCTCTGTCTTGGCTCTCTGTTTATGGTCAGACAGAGGAAAGGCAGGGGCAGTGACTGAGTCAAGCCAAGCCTTCACTGTGCCCCTTCCCTCCCAATGTGCCCTCCAGTGCAGCAGGAAGTACTGTGTGCTAGGTACAAGGTTAGCAAAGATTACTGCTCCTCTGGAGCAGGAAAGAGCATAACCAGGGACCACACTTCCAAGCTCTGATCTGGTCCTGGAGCAGCAGAACTATGCACTATCCCTTTCTCAGGCCATGTGGCATAGCAACAATCTATCCCTGCATAGACAGAATTGATTCTCATTTTTTCTTCCTTCCATAGGAGAAAATGCCACAAAGAATACTCAGCATTCTGCTATTGTTAAACCAAATCCTGAGAGGAGCTGACTGGAATTCCCATTGCAGTGAGTGCTCAGCACTCCTTAGGATGTGGTACAAAGGCAGCTTAGAGTCAGACCAAGGGGAGATCTAGAAATAGCAGCAGGGGAACTAGAGGCTGAAGAAATGGCTACTCCCTTTCTACTACCACAGCTACTATGGGCCTGGGCCTGCCCTGAGTGCAGATAAGTATAAGGTAATAAATGATGAACAGGACAGGGAGCATTTGGGAACCCTGCCTAGCAGCAGGAATAAGATCAAATATTGGAACAAGTAGCTAAGCACATCCTTACAGGAGGATGATCACAGAAGGCCAGAGCTCCTCAGTCAGCCACTCCATTCTGGCTGAGGTGATGAAGTTCTGCACTATACCAATAAGAGGCTATCCCTGTAAGGCACAAAAAGAAAAAATCAGCAGCTGCCTCACTTTCATAACCATCTCAAAAGATTCATCATTACACATGGGAAAAAAATCACAGCTTTCTTCATATAAATGCTCCTTTTAAACAAAAAAACAAAAAAGGATATTATTTTCCTCCTTTTTGATTTGGGACAAATAATGGTGAAGAGCTATGGCTCTGATTCAACTTCAGTTGAAACTTCCATTCCATTCAACTTCCAAACTTGAGTGCCTAATCTTATACTGCATGTAGCAGGGCAGGACTCACCCCTGTGGCACCTCCTGCTGGTCATCCAGAGAATTAGCATTTCCAGCCTCCAGAGCACCCTCTGTAGGCTGGTGTCCTGCTTGCTGCTGGGCCCTGAGTCCCTCCCAGACACCACTGCCCCTTTTATGCCAGGGTGCTGCCCCCTGGCAGTACCCCACAGATCTGGATCTCCCCTTTGCACCCAGGGAACCCCCACCCTCCATCCCCACTTTGCCTCAGTCTTTGGCTATTTCCAGTCACCATCTAGCCCCTGCTCCCTGGGGCAGACTGTAGTATAATTGCCACTCATGATCGGCAAGGAGGGTCTGGACATGCTGCTTCTGCCTACCCTTAGGCTGCCCTCTGCAACCTCAGTACCCTTTTCCTAGGCCCTCATGAAGGCCTGCAGACTGAGGGTTTCTCAGGCTGGAGTTCCTCCAGCACTACTCTACTTTAGGTACCTACACTCAGCTCCCAGCACTCAGGCCCCACCCTCTCAACATCTAGAGAGAGACTGTGTCCGCCTGGCCCACTGCCCTCTTATAAAGGCCAGCTGGGCCCTGACTGGGGTGTGGCCACAGCTGTGGCTGTTTCCCCAATCTGCGAAGGCTTGCAGCTTTCCCTAGCAGCAGCCCTCTCACAGCCTCAGACCTCTCCCAGGGTTGATTGCAAGTCCTTCAGGGCAGAAGCAGGTGACCACCCCGCTACACAGCTGAATCAATCTGCCCATACAAAAAAGAAAGAAAGAAAGAAAGAAAAACAGACTGCAGTGAGTAAGCTGTGTCTCACAGAATGTAAATCAGCTACAGAAAAGGACAAATCTGACAGCAATTGCCTGGTCCTTCCAAAGGAATTTGAAAATAGGAAGGAACGACTGAGGGGGGAAGTAATGAGGGCATGAAATAAGCTTAGAAAATAAGATCCATCCAAAGTACAAACATTCCAGTATTGTCTCTAGTCACTAGAATTGTGCTAGCATTAATACCTTCTGCTAAGGTTTGAGACGTAAGCAATCCTATACTGTTTGTAGAGCCTGTCCCATATGGTAGAACCAAACAATCAGCTGAAAACTTGTTGCTGTCATTGTAAATGTAAGCAGTCAGGATGAGCTCTACCCTGACACCTGGTGGTGAGTTGTGGCCGGTTGTGGAAAAGAACTTCAGGGGCTGATCTCATTTGCATAGGCACACCCATCCCACCTAGATGGTCACTTTGGCTTCTGGAGAAGCCTCAGTTTCTCTTTTTGGGGGGCAGGAAGAATAAACAGTTATTATCCTGATTATAGAGTAACAGCCGTGTTAGTCTGTATTCGCAAAAAGAAAAGGAGTACTTGTGGCACCTTAGAGACTAACCAATTTATTTCTCAATTTTTATTTATTGCTCAAATAAATTGGTTAGTCTCTAAGGTGCCACAAGTACTCCTTTTCTTTTATCCTGATTATGTGAATCAAGGACAGTGGAATTGTACTTGGCCTTTTGTTAAGATGGAGGGACTTATCATCAACGAAACAGCACTCGCTAAGCAAGGGTCATGGGTTCCAAAACCCAGTCAATTGTGGGTGCTGGTATGAAACACTAATTACATCTTCTCCACTGCAGAATATCAGAGCTAATTTTGATTCTATTAGGAGTCTGGTTACAGGCTACTGAGTTGAATTCACTTTGGGCTAATGGTACACCAGCACTGAGGCTCCCCTACTACATGCTGAAATCACTAAAGAGCTAAAATTATTAAGAGCTGAAGTCACTGAGCAGTGTGTTAATTGGGGGGTGGGCTGCTGGAGCAGAGTGGAGCCCCACGGAGAGGCGGGGCTGTTGGCTTCGGACTACATAAGGTGCCCCTTAACCCCTCCCGTTTCCACCCAGGCTGGGAGGTAAAACTCTGCAGATAAACTTTCGAACTCTGGGGCTGCACTGACCAGGGACAGACTTTTGGGTTGTTGGGCTTTTGGGACCTTGGGTGATTTTTGGGGTTGCCGGACTCAAGGACCAAAGGGAAAGGACACGGCCCAATTTGCTTGGGGTGGGTTATGACTCCTGTTGGTGGTGTTTCCCCAACATAATACCACATTGTTTCTCTCTGTTATTAAACGGCTTTTGCTACATTCAGACTCTGTGCTTGCGAGAGGGGAAGTACTGCCTCTTAGAGGTGCCCGGGGGAGTGGTATATATTTGTCCCAAATCACTGGATGGGGGCTCGATCTGGTTTTGCATTGTGTTATTGGAACAGAACCCCTAAACACTGAACCCGGCCCTTGTTGCTGCCAAATCTGATGGGCAGAAGGGTTATGTTTTTGCAGGCTTGTCATCAGTACACTGGCCATTTGCAGTGGTGTTGTGCTGGCTGGCTCCAATGTTTGGGCCACTCTGCTTCACCAGCTGCCCCGTGAGCTGCTCCAGCCATCCCACAATATATCTTCAGCCCTCTGACCCCCACTACTTATCACAGTGCTCAGTGACTTCAGCTCTTAGTAATTTTAGCTCTTTAGTGATTTCAGCTTGTAGCAGGGGAGCCTCAGTGCTGGTGCACCATTGGCCCACAGTGAATTCAGCTCAGCAGCCTGTAACTAGACTCCTAATAGAATCCAAATTAGCTCTAATATGCCACAGTGGAGAGAGGAGAAGGTATAATCAGTATTTCAGGCCTGCATCAGGGACCCATATCACCAGGTACTAATATCTGTCCCCAGCCTCTCTCAATTGACTGGGTTTTGGAACCCATGATCCTTGCCTAGCGAGTGCTGCTTAGTTGATGGCGAGTCCCTCCATGATAACAAAAGGCCAAGAACAGTTCCTACAGCAGCCAAAGTGACTATCTAGGCGGGGTAGGTGTGCCTATGCAAATGAGATCAGCCGCTGAAGTTCATTTCTATAACCCACCACCAGATGTCAGAGTAGAGCTCATCCTGACTCTGCTTACATAAACAAAGCATCAGTAGCGGTAAAAGGAAATCTCAATGGAAAGCAAATGTTCTGATGATAAGACATTTGCCACATGTTTATATTTTGCAACCAGTGACACTGAGAAAGGAGGTAACTGCATTCCATCTCAGTTCACTTTTCCTTGGTACCCTATCTTCAGTATGTGGGAGTGTGTGAAAAATGTATTCTCAAAAGAGTCAAAGCAGGAAGGATTCAATTCGCTACTAACAAATGAATTTGTTTTGAGAAGTAAGTTTAACTACATCAAAGGGCACATTACGAAATCAGTCCTCATCTGCCATGATTTAGAAAGATGAGAGATGATTGAAGTGTCCTGGTGTGTTTTGAAGGCAATGTAGCTGAATTTCCTTGTTTTACAGGAAAGCAGAATATCGTAGGCACCAACTCAACCTGGTTCCAGGTTATTTACATAGTTATATATACACACACCCCTATAGGGTATAATTCACAATGCTTATATACACTGGGTCCTTGGTTGTTATAGGTTGGCATAGCCTAGTTGGCTTCAATGGAGCAAAACCAGCTTATAGCAGCTGAAAATAGGGTCCAAAATTTGTGCCAAATTTCCAGTCAGGCTTTGACTTTGTGTCCATTTGTATGTACATAAAATTATGCAGCTACATTTGTGTGCCCACATTTGCAAGTATTAATGGTTGTGTGTACACACACAAGTACTAGAATACTTTAAGGGTGTATGCAAGTCACAGGGACATGCATACACTCATGGAGGTCAAGGACTGATCATTCATAGCCATCCAAAGTCCTTATAATCTTTCAGTTTGTCCTGCCTTATCCTTTCAAAGTGTGTGCCATAAAAAACTATCATTAATCATGTCAAGCAAGCTACGTAAGGTTTAAATTGAACTGATGCAGCCAGCACTCGCTCTGGGCCAGATTCTGCTGTTCTTACCAATACCCTAGTGTGCAAGTTGTCCCATTTAAAAGAGTGAGTCTACTTGCAGAGTGAGGGCATCAGAATTCAGGATGCATATGCACTTGAAACAGCAATCTCTATGAACTATTTAAATGAACGTCCCACTCACTTTTTAGTATACAATGGGTCAACGGTAGCGGTGCTATCCATGCAACAAAAAGCAAGAAATAGAAAAATATTGAATAATACAAAAAAGCAGTTACTTGTGTATTCTTGCAGAGGAGCAGAGAAGATCAAAACTTCAGGGAGCATGTAAGCAGCAGAAATGGTGGCAACAACTTTCACAAGTAATTCGTAGTGCTCATAAAAGGCAAAAATGTGGGTCCTTCCATATTAAATAGTAACCACCTGTGTGTTGAGATGTGCTAAGTCAATTACTTAGGCTCCACAAAATTACTTTTTCTCTTATTTATGGTAATTTCTTGACTCTTGATTCTAGCTAAAAAAAGGTCAGTGGTTTTTAACCTATCTTGATCCTACATGCACTTACTACCAGACTTGGCCAAAACTTTGAAAGGTTTAAAATCAGTTTGGGGTGCCCAAACTGAGATGCCTTCAAGGGGCTGGATTTTTTTTTGTTTATTTTTCTTAGAAAGTCAAGTTTTTATAAGTTATGAAATTAGGCACACAAAAATTGAGGCACCCAGAATGACTCAAAAGTGATTGGTATCTTGGCTGTAGTGTATACTATTGTGAATAGGTTCACTCAGTTCACATTTGCAAGACTGGGCCACATACATACTAAGCACACTAGCTACAACCTCTTCTGGTAGCATATGTTCTTTCTTATTGAACTACAGATTGTTTGAGTTGTCCCCCACAAATCCCATCTCCAACCCGAACAGCATGATTTTGGCGAAGTTAATATGGGTATGTAATACCCAACACCAGCTTTCAAACTCAGTGTCCTGATAATGCAAGCACAGCTGTGCTATCAGATTATTGAAGGGATGTTTTTTCCACAGTCCTCAATTAAACAATGTCTGCCAGTTTCTCTTTTTTAGCATATTGCTGAGAAGTTTTGACTTCAGCTGAAGAGACATACAATTTAATATTCATTAGTAATCTTTTTGATTGATAACTTGATTAGTCCTTGCATATGTATGTTGCTCTACCCATCACTTCACAGCTACTATATACCTATATTCTAATTTTGATTAGCTAGATATAAATGAACCCAAAATTGACAAGTGAATATATGAAGTCACATGATATTCATACACATTGAAAATAATGACAAAAAATGACAAAAAAAGGTAAATTATTGGGCTTCAATTTAAGGTTCCTAGAATTCATGAGATGTGGCCTGTTTAATTTTCATTAAACAGTTTTGAAAGAAATTACTGATAATTGAAAACCAAGAGAAAGGGAAATTAAATGAATGGAAACAAGCACAAATGAAAGTCAATTAAATCTATGGCAGTCTGAAAGAAAGAAATTCCAGCATTAATGTTGAAAGACCATGGCCTATTACGAAGAACATGGAGGTGACAAATCTTTGCTTTTCTGACAAGGACATGTAACCGTTATTGGGTTTTTGTGCTAGTAATTAAATACAACACATTTTGGGCAATATTTTTATTGATATCTGACAATAATTTTTTTTAGTAAGTGAGAAATTAAATTAGGAAAACTAGAGTCACAGGGATCATATATTTCATCAGTTACCACTTTTAATGACAAATATCAGTAATCATTAAGACTAAATATCAGGCATGAAAAATAGTGGCTCTAGTTTTCTGGGAAACTTACATCCGTTGCTTTCTTCAAGCTAAATCCTGCACATGTGGACATGTTGGGTAGGAAGATATGCGTTAGATTCCGATTCCTTTAAATGGCTGAGAAAATAAGCTGTGCTGAATGGAATGTAGATTCCTGTCTGTATGTTTTTTTTGTAACTTAAGGTTTTGCCTAGAGAGAGTTTCTATGTTTTGAATCTAATTACCCTGTAAGGTATTTACCATCCTGATTTTACAGAGGTGATTCTTTTTACTTTTTTCTTCTATTAAAATTCTTCTTTTAAGAACCTGATTGCTTTTTCATTGTTCTTAAGATCCAAGGGTTTAGGTCTGTTCACCTATGCAAATTGATGAGGATTTTTATCAAGCCTTCCCCAGGAAAGGGGGTGTAAGGGTTGGGAGGATTCTGGGGGGAAAGACGTTTCCAGACGGGCTCTTTCCCAATTATATACTTGTTAGACATTTGGTGGTGGCAGCGATAAAGTCCCAGGGCAAAAGGTAAAATAGTTTGTACCTTGGGGAAGTTTTAACCCAAGCTGGTAAAAGTAAGCTTAGGAGGTTTTCGTGCAGATCCCCACATCTGTACCCTAGAGTTCAGAGTGGGGAAAGAACCTTGACACCTGCTCTTCTTACAGATTTGAAGAAAATGTAGTGAATAATATGTAAATAAAAACCTCTGCCTACTTCTCACATCAGCAGGGCAAAACACACCTTTTTAAAAAAATACCTTTGACGAAAGTCTATGAAATTACTTTATTTGTATGTAGGCAGATTTGGCTGATTTTTCATATTCACTTGGACTGAGCTATATAGCAAATTTTGGTCTCTCTTGGAACATTTGTTATATGAATAAGTGTATATTAGGTAAGGATGAGCTCTCATTATTACTGTTTAGTATTTTACTGTATTCTATATTGCTCTACAATGGCTTTCATATTTGTTCACTTAATGTGTTCATTTTTGGTTTTACAAATTTAGTCATGGCTAGCTGTGAGTTTCTGTAGCAGATATTTTCCTCTAGTGCAACTTTAATAGAAATATATCTAGATATCATTGAAAAAAGTCTTTTCTAAATTTGTATACATTCAAATATATCCAGAGTAACTTGCTAGAAGGAAACAGAGCAATAAATATTTTGATTAACACTATACCAATTGTTAATTTTTAGCCAAAAACCGTCAGAAATGCAATACATTTGTGCTCACAGGTCCCTCCTACAGAGCATTAAATTAGAGTTTCATTTGCAGATTGCACCCATAAGTGCTAGTTTTATAGGCATAACAGCATATTTTGAGATAAGATATTTGAAACCATATATGGATTTCCACTGACCCCAACTCCTCACCTCCTTCACTTCCATAGAGGCACCAACATTTTGCCTTTTATTCTTTCACATGCAGTCCTGAAAAAAACATTGCATTATACCACCATACCATGGTGTGCAACAGAACCTGACCTGCTTCTTCCACCTATTTTAATCCATACTGATTGGAACACCCCAGGTCAAGGGGCCTACAAGTGGAAGATACAAAGATCTAGTAGAATGGGCTCCTCAGTGGGCACTATTTCCTCCTTCTCTATTCCTCATAAATCCACTCTAGAAATATTCCATTGTAGGGCTGAAGGAATGTATGGACACTGCTTCATTTCCCACCAGACATATGGGTCTTTTCTGATAAACCAAATCTAACTCTAAGCCTTAGCTTGTCTGAGTTCTCTCACTGCAGGAAGGAACACTGCCTGGGTGGAGCAATTGTGTTGAAAAAGACAGATATAATATACAGGCATCTTAGATAAGCTTTTCAGTGCTGGGCCATATCTTCTCTGGTGTTTGGAAGGCTCCTCGAATTTGGTAGGTGGTAACCTAAATCCAAAAATTCTTGTTCTTTGAAAAGGGTTCACCATGCCTTATAATCATATAGGGCTAGAAGATTTACACACACACACACACACACACACCACCCCCACCCCCCAAATTCTTCTCTCATTATTTCAGTTCATATATGGGAAAGTGTATGGGTTTATATATACACACAGGTTTTTCAGCCTTGACACATTTACTTGTATTATGAGTTACTAATCAAAGTCTTTAAATATAGGCATGTACTGTTGATAATTCAGCCATAGATACGGTGTTTATATTCTAATTGCTTTGTCAGATCTGGTTGATATTTTTGTCTAGTATTTCATGCTAATTATTGCAGTTGTTTCTTAGGTCCAGCCCTGCATATCCTGCACATCCAAAATTCCACTGAAGTCAACTACAAAGCCAGTGCAACCAACCATGGCTAAATTTATTAATCAAAACACATAAAAATAAATTCAGGACCAGATCACATATTCTTGGTGCACCCAGAAGTCCACGGAAGTCAATAAAACTACTCACATGCTTAAAGGGGAAAAAACTTGGCCCTTGATTTCTAGGAAGCAAGGAACAAAGCATTACAGAATGCTTTTCTATCATTCATAATTTAATTTAAAACATGACTAGCTAGTGTAACATTTAGGAGCACAATTTATGCCCTTGAGTATACAAAATGGAGCTGTGGGCCAGATCCTCCACAGATGTAAATTGTTACAGCTCCATTTGCTTCACTAGCATTTATTTTCACTGCTGTTCGATGCCAATGGAGCTAGGTCAATTTACACCAGCACAGGAATCTGACTATTCCATGTTTGAATAGATGGCTGCATGCCCAAGCCTGCCCATTAATTTTTGCTCTTATTTAGGCCTGCTGAAGAACCATCTTTTAAGTCAGTGGTTCTCAAACTTTTGTACTGGTGACCCCTTTCACATAGCAAGACTCTCAGTGGGACCCCCTTGTACAGTAAAAATGCTTTTTATGTATTTAACACCATTATTAATGCTGGAGGCAAAGTGGGGTCTGCAGTGGGGGCTGACAGCTTGTGACCCCCCCATGTAATAACCTCATGATCCCCTGAGGAGTCCTGACCCCCAGTTTGAGAACCCCCAGTTTGAGTTTTAAGTTGTTCAGGGGAAAATCCCATATTCTACATCAAGTCCTAACAGATAGGCTTGGCAGACTGGTTCTGATGGGGTGGGGAGACCAGAATCTTGCCCCATGCCTTGCAGCACCAGTGCTCTTAATTCTCAGGGCTAATGCAGTTTCAGGACTGAAGTAATATCCACAGTACTCTGCATACCCCTCCATGAATACAATGGCTGTTAATTGGCATAGCTGTGGATCCACCAGCCTTCCCCACCCACACCTTGCCTTCTCTGCTGTTCCATTCCTCTTCCTCCGTGAGCACTGGACAGTGATCCCCTCATGAAGCTCTTGTTGCTGATGGACAGGTGGCTCTCACACTTTCTGTAGTTCTGAAGTCCCCTTTGTACAACACAACTGCATCAGTTTTGTAACAAATAAGACCTGCCACCCCTGCGGAAGGCGAGACAGGGCAAATCCACCCAACTTGTTCTCATGGTCAAGTTCAGCTGTATGCCCAATTGTACATGTAATTCATGCACATATATCTGGGTTGTACCTTTTGCACACCTTATTTTATTGCACTGCTTAGGTGAGTAAGTTCTAGGAAGTGCTTTTTGGCACTATAAGAGTCCTTTAAAAAATTGTAAAAAGCCACTTTGTTCTTTTATTAGGATACATTAACAGATTTTAGCAGATGTTTCTTTAGTGAGATTTTTGGGTGAGCAGTCATTTCACAGATTTAATATAAATTCCACATTTGTAGTATATTAACTAAGTTGAATTGCTACTGGGAAATTAAACATTGCAGAAAATGCATTGCAGAGTGAAACAGCAGTAAAAAGAAGCTATTCTGTTGAGACAATTCATTGTATTTCATAGAAACATATTAAAGTATGTAGAGCATATATAAGTAAAATGTTTAGATTTCATCTAGGGTGGCTTCAATTTGAGATAAAGATCCCTATTTCTGAGAACTCTTCTCAAAACAGAATACACATATCAGTGTAAAAGAAACTTTTTCCTATAACAGTCTGAAAGGCACCTCTACCTTTTTCCTCTGAGCTACCAAGAGTCATCAAGATGTGTTTCTAGAAAGCTCTCTGCTGAAATCTAGGACCAGATTCTTAGCTAGTGTAAATAGGTGAAGTCAGGTAGTTACACTTACACCAATTAAGGATCTGACACAGTTTTCTAAGAATAATCTAATATTCAAGTGACACTACAGGCTAAATAACCTAAACATGGTGTTCATTTACTATTCCATTCATTTGCCAGCTATCCTATCCTCTGGAGCAACAGAACTGTCACCTTCAGTGGCAAGATGCATGGAGGACACTCTTCGTCATTGATAACAGAACTTCTTCCAAAAGAGATTACTGGGACTGTAAAATTTACCAGCTATGAAATTAAATGCAAGATCCAACTTTCTTCTATAGCTTTCCAATAATATACATCATTTAAAAATGCATGCTACTTGTCTGGGCAAAGGAGAGACCTAAATCAAAGTTGAAATGTGTATTGATGTAAGATGCTCAGATATCAGAGTGGGTGTCTACTTAACATAAGACATTTCACATTAGTGTCTGCTCCTGTGCCTATTGAAGTCTGTGGGAATTTTATGCCAATTTCAATAGGAGAAGAATCAGGTACTTTCATGTAGCAAGGAGAAACTCTGGGGAGGTAAATGTACCAATTCACAAATTACCATCTGTGAGTAGGTGCAGTTCCCACTCTGCTCTAAACAGAGTGTCCATTTCCCCATTCTTGAGATGGGCTTTATATGTAAATCAAATATAATTAAAATGTAAAGCTCAGCCTATGCTTGAATATTTGTAGGATTTCCCCTTCAAAGATCCCACCTCTGATACAACTAGGGTGAAGTTATTGAGCCACACCTGCCAAAATAAGTCAAGAGGAATCTTAGTTTCCTGCAGAGTTCCAACCCCTGCTGACGAGGGTTGCCAGGTGTCTGGTTTTCAACCCAGAACGGGACCCTGGCAGCTTTGGTCAGCACTGCTGCCTGGGCTGTTAAAATTCTGGTCGGCAGCACAGCAGGGCTAAGGCAGGCTCCCTGCCTGCCCTGGCTCTGTGTGGCTCCCGGAACCTGCCCGCATGTCTCTGTGGCCCCTAGGTGCAGGGGCAGCCAGGGAGGCTCTGTGAACTGCCCCTGCCCTGAGCTGCGTGGGTGATGTCTTCAGGCGAGGGCAGCATGTGGAGCCTCCCTGGCCGCCCCTGCACCTAGGGGCCAGAGGACATGTCGCTGCTTCCAGGAGCCTCATGTGAAGCATCTGGAAGCCCCTGCCCCGAACCCCCTTGGCCCCAGCCCAAAGCCCACTCCCACACCAAACCCTTGGCCCCAGCCCCACACCCGAGGTCACACCTGCAGCTGGAGTTCTCACCCCCTGCCTCAGCCTAGTGAAAATAGGCAAGTATAGCAGTCAGTAGGTTTCCAGTATAGGATGGTGTTTATGTGACCATCACTTATTTGCACTGTAGTGTCCAGAAAGTGGACAATTTCCTGGAAAAACAACAAGGAGTCTGGTGGCACCTTCAAGACTAACAGATTTATTTGAGCATAAGCTTTCGTGGGTAAACACCCCACTTCTTCAGATGCATGGGGTGAAAATTACAGATGCAGACATAAATATACTGACACATGAAGAGAAGGGAGTTACCTCACAAGTGGAGAGCCAGTCTTGACAGGGCCAATTCGATCAGGGTGGATGTAGTCCACACCTAATAATAGGTGAGGAGGTGCCAATTCCAGGGGAGGCAAAGCTGAACCAAAAAAACTTCAGAAGCAGACTTCAAAGAGAAACAGCAGAACTAAAATTAATTCACAAATTTAACACCATTAATTTGGGTTTGTATAGGGACTGGGAGTGGCTGGCTCATTACAAAAGCAGCTTTGCCTCTCCTGGAATTGAGACCTCCTTATCTATTATAGGGAGTGGACTACATCCACCCTGATCGAATTGGCCCTGTCAAGACTGGTTCTCCACTTGTGAGGTAACTCCCTTCTCTTCATGTGTCAGTATATTTATGTCTGCATCTGTAATTTTCACTCCATGCATCTGAAGTGGGGTGTTTACCCATGAAAGCTTATGCTCAAAATAAATCTGTTACTCTTTAAGGTGCCACCAGACTCCTTGTTGTTTTTATAGATAAAACAGTTATTTAAATGCACAATTTATAGCGATTAGTTCCAACACCACCCATAATAGTATAATAGTCACATAGATTCTACTCCTAAATTCAGAGATTTCTCTTCTTGCACTAGCATTTGGTAGCTATGGACTGTTTTCATCTTGCCTTCTGTCAGTCAGGGTATGTCTATACTTAGACAAATCTGCACTGCTGTGATCAATGCAGCAGTGTTAATTTAGTGGGTCTGGTGAAGATCTGCTAAGTTGATGAATGCTCTCTGGTTGACTTCTGTACTCCAGCTCCCCAAGAAGCATAAGGTAAATCGATAGGGTTGCGAATGGTCTAATCACACAAATCCAAACACTCTTGCCCTGCCCCACCCCTCTCAGGCCCCACCCTGCTCACGCCATCTCCCGTCTCTCACTTTCCTCCACCCTCACTCACTTTCACTGGGCTGGGGTGGGGGTTGGGGTACGGGAGAAGGTGTGGACTCTGGGCTGGGGCAGAGGATTGAGGTGCAGGAGGGGGTTCAGTGAGGGAGTTTGGGTGCTGGAGGGGACCCAGGGCTGGGGCAGGGGGTTGAGGTGTGGGCAAGGGTGAGGGATGTGGGCTCCGGCCATTTGGTATTTAACTCAGGCGGCTCCTGGTCAGCAGTACGGCAGGGCTAAGGCAGGCTCCCTGCCTGCCCTGGCCCTGTGCCTCTCCTGGAAGCATCTGGCACATCCCTGTTGCCCCTGAGGGGGGGCCATGGGGCTCTGTGTGCTGCCCCTGCCTGCAGGCACTGCCCCCACAGCTCCCATTGGCTCCAGTTCTCAATAAATGCCATATTTGACTTCTACCGACATGTTTGGTAAGGGACCTACTAACTAAAGCTGGAGAGACCTATTATATTAATGACTATCAAATTACAAGCAGGGCCTCTGAGTTCAGTTTTATTTTATGGGACTTTCTATATCAGATAGTTGCAAAGCTAAAAAGAAAAAAAACTAGAAGCCCTAATTGTACATGGGTGTCCAACGTATCTTACAGTAGAACCTCAGAGTTATAAATATTTTGGAAATGGAGGTGGTTCGTAACTCTGAAATGTTTGTAACTCTGAACAAAGCGTTCTTTCAAAAATTTACAGCTGAACATTGACTTAATACAAATTTGAAACTTTACTATGCAGAAGAAAAATGCTGCTTTCCCTTTATTTTTTAGGAGTTTACGTTTAACACAGTACTGTACTGTATTTGCTTTTTTCGTCTCTGCTGCTGCCTGATTGTGTACTTCTGGTTCCAAATGAGGTGTGTGGTTGACTGGTCAGTTTGTATTTCTGGTGTTCAACTGTAATTCAGAAGATTAATTAAATATAAGCTACTAGAAGTCTAGTCATAATATTAGCTTAAATGGCTCTTTTATGAATTCTGATTTATTAGAGCTAAGAGATTCAGATGTTTTTTTTAGAGTTAAGATAGAGTGACTAATTACTAACTGAAAATGTACTTTAGAGCTCTCACAGTCTGGATTTTCTGTCTCTGGGGTCTAGTGAAAGTCTGCAGATGTGTGATAGGTTATCAGATGCCACGGTGTAGCTCCAGTGAAGAGCCCAGCATAATTAGAAATCATGTTGATTTGAAATAAGACACTGAAACACAGTCATCTCCTGATTTATGAACACTTTCAAAAGTCACTCTCTGGTCAAGTTGCTCATGTCAGTTACTGTGACACCTCAGCTTCAGGGTTAAGGCGAAACAATGGTCTGCACAAGAGTTACTCCACCCACAATATCATCTTTTGTAAATGCAACTCAAAAGAGACACCGTTACACAGAGAAAAACTTTAATCCATCAATTAATTATCCTATTAAAAGCTCCATTAAAAACCTCACACATTTCCTATATGTATGTTCCCATCATTCCAGATTACCATACTGTTTCTCCTTCGTAATCAGTCTGATTTTCCTAAATCCTTCAGCGATGAGATTGCAGTGCTTGTGATATTACAAGGGTCCAGATCAGAGAATCAAAGTACAGAACCACTTGGAAAGCAAAGAGAGGGAGTCAATTAGTTTAATGTAGTGACTTTCAGCAGCACAAAATAGATATCTTCTCAGATCTATCTATCTTTGACGTCCCTTGAACCCTTTATACTAGATTACCAGCCCTTCTATTTCACAAGGACAGTGATACGAAGAATCTCCCAAAGAAGCGCACATCTATGTAGCTACAGCTATAATTGCAGCTCAGAAGAGAGACTGCAGAGTGAGTACAGAGGTATAGAACTACTGAAACACAGGCAAATCTGGAAGGTACAATAGATTCTATAGCACATGCAGCACACTTAGTAATGACTAAAAAAAGCTAGTCCAACAGCATTAAAACGAGCTCCATCTTAAAAAGCTTTAGATAACTATTAGCGCATGCCATATATTTCCCAACAAACGTTCACATCACAATTTCCACAGTATTCTGAGCACTACATGTACTAAACAAAACACTGACGTTCTATATGGTATATACATACTTTAAAAATGTAAAGTGTTTTTATGATTTTTTTTTTAAGTTTGTAATCTTTTACCTGTCATAAGGATACTTAGAGCTGGTATGGACAGGGAAAGTAAAATAAAAACCTCTAAATCCCACGTTGGTTTATGCATGAAAACGCCACAATGTGTGAATCATAAATGCCTAATGACTAGACATAACATGAATTCCACAGTGCATGCAACATAAAATTCTAGAATGGGAATGTGTATGTGATCCAGATTCTATGGCTGCTGAGGCACATCAGTTCAGAAAGTGCATCCAACAACTCAAACAAATCTGCTGATGCTGAAGGACGACTCTGGTTCTAGATTTTGAATCCACTTCCTTTTCCTGAGTCAAACCATTAACAGCAAATTCTGCTCTATATGACTAACGTAACTGCACTCTTTAAGGACTAGATGGTCAGTTCACAATCACCCTGAGTAAGAGGCAACTGTAGTTCTGAGAGTTGCAGTGCTCTACTTCATTCCTGCTGTTACTCCCAGGGAGCAATAATCAGCTACTGATCATCTAGATGAGTAGAAAACATCCCCCTATACAGGGATTACAATTTTGGGGGGTGGAGGCAAGCCTCCCCCCATTCCTCACCCTTGCCAACCACTCCTCAGTCATCTGGGTGGGAGGTGAACATAAATGTGTCACCTGTTAGTATTTGCATATTGTGACGAAGATACAAGTCCAAAACATAACATAAGCAGTATAACTCCAGTCTTCATGTATCAGTGCAAGTAGTCTGCTACTCACATCTCTTAAAACCATGTACACCAGTGTTGATTTTATTCAAAATCTGCACTTGTTTTGTCCTCATATTAACATGTGCTTGTGGACAAATCAAATTTGTTTTTACAATTTACTTTCATCCCAGTGAATTAACATGACTTCCATAGCTTTAACAAGTTTCACGGTAAAGTTAATTTGTAAATATTAATTTCAAAATGCCACTCCTTGTAAGATAACATACCTACAGCAAGGTATGTTCAAATCTTCAAAGCGCTGTACAGATATTAGCCAGTACCTCACAGTGACCTTATAAGGTAGGTAAAAGTAGTATTCCTATTTTAGAGGATAGAGAAATAAAAATTAAGTGACTGTGCCACAAAGATCACACAGCAAATTACTGGCAGAGCCTGAAGCCAACAACTCCTGAGTAGAGCTGCGTGAATAATGGATTTTTTTTTGGTTCATTGACAGATCCAACAAGAACAAAAATCTATTTGGGTTGAACTGAAATTGAATGTTTGGTAAATCCAAACAGAAAAAATTTCAGGAAAAAAAGGCATTTTGTTTGACCTGAAACAAAATATTTATAATTTTTTTTTAAATCAAAGCAAAGGAAATGATGGGCTAGATTCACAAAGAAGGAAGAGCAGGAGGAAGTGGTGGTTTTGTGCCCAATAGTCCAAGGATTAGGGCACTCAGCTGGGATGTAGGAGACATGTTAAAATCCCCACTCTGGAGGAGGGGCTTTAAAATATCCTCATCCTCCAGTTTTGTGAATGGCACCTGAATCTAGCCGCAAAAATCTAAACCTTTTATTCCGATATGGTCAAAATGGATTTTCAAATTTTCTTTTTTGTTTTGATTAAAACAGTTTGTCAAAATCAGCATAAATTTTCAAAACATTTTGGTTGACTTTAATGTTCATTTTTCCAGAGGCCAAAAAATTCCACCATCTCCTCATGAATTCTAATTAGTCTCAATCACAGTCCATTAAAACATACTGCTTCAATTTAAGTTCTCTTACACTAAACACTGATACATATGTACATGCAGATGATTTGAACATACAGATTTTTCATTTGGAAAAAAAATCAAGAAATCATGCTACTGTTTTGATCGGTCAAGGTCCAGTTTGTAATAGCAATATATTTTATTGTATTTGAATATCTGACAAAAGGCACACACAAACATCCTGGGAGGTCCTGCTTTCTGTAATGCTTGTAAAAAATTGGGGGGAAACCCCTCTTGCAGTAACAATCAGTTTTTTATTATTTGCATGTCAGTGATCTAGGGCCTGATCTTGCACAACTAAAATAAATGGGGGGTTTGCTGTGGACTTCAATGGGAGCAGAATCATAAATAGTAAATAAGCATGCATCAGAATAGAACACTTTATGAAATCCACCATTAGGAAGTCTCTTGTGTTGGCACTTTGAGACAACAAATCATTAAAGCCATCATCAGAGAACATTGCTTTTTTTGAATATCCTAAAGACAGACAACTTCCCAAAGAGCAGACTACATACCTACAATTGATTCAGAATCCTTACATATAAAAATATTAACGATTCTGATTATGTATATATATTTAAAAAGATGGCCAGTGTTTTTAATACCAACAGAACATACTTCAACTTAAAAAGCTGTCTCAAAAAGACTTGCAGAACTTATAACAAGAGCTCTTGACAAGTAGATGGAGACAAGATCTGAAAGACTTAAAGTCTCAAAAATCCCTTTCTGATATTTTATTATAAATGCTGAAGCGGAGGAGTTCAAAACCATTCTTTATATTGATAAAAGATTGCTATAAAATGCCTTTTGAGAAAAACCTGCTTAATTTTCTACATGTAGAAATGATACTAGAATTGCAGGATATGAATCAATAGTTAGTGCCTGCAATAGATGCAAAACATCTGTGATTTTTAACAATATGCAGTGGTGGGAGTTCAAAAACCAGCAGCTGCACAGAGGAAAAACAAAAAAAAACAAACAAAAAACATACACCAGGATGGGAGCAATGCCAATGCAAACCATTAGGTTACAGTCCTTCAGCAGTGAAAAGGTAAGGGAAAGGTAGCATTTTAACTAATGGTTTTTATGGATTTATTTTCTATGTAGCAGTAATGAATCATTGCATTTAATCTTAAAGTAATTTTCTTTTAGCTTAAAGGGCTTATGTCTCTTACAGCAGAGAATTCTGTCTGCATAGTATGTGAAGAGAGGGGAATGAGTGAGAAGAAAGGAAAAAAGATATAAGCTACAACTCCATTTTTCCGCAAAGAGCTCAGACAGATATCAATGTCCATTTTCTGGCAGCTGTCCCTTACAAGACTTCTAACTACTGTACTTCTTACAATTGAATACAATCTGGAGAAGGCACGTACCAGCATTTACTTACATACTGCAATAAATTGGAAAAAAAACCAAAATTGTTGATACTCTGACTTTGAGAGTAAAAGCTGAATGAGGGTGATGTTCTCTGTCACATGCCGTCTTTCAGAACTCTGGGAGTCAGAGTTCTAAACAAGAGAAAGAGATATGCCTCTTACAGCCTAATTACAGCAGACAAAGGAACAGACCCTCAGCCAGCGTGAATCGCCACAGAGCCATTTACAATAGTTGGGGATCTGATCCAAAGACAATGACATTAAAATATACTTGTGGCATCTTAGAGACTAACCAATTTATTTGAGCATAAGCTTTCGTGAGCTACAGCTCACTTCATCGGATGCATACGATGAAGTGAGCTTTAGCTCACGAAAGCTTATGCTCAAATAAATTGGTTAGTCTCTAAGGTGCCACAAGTACTCCTTTTCTTTTTGCGAATACAGACTAACACGGCTGTTACTCTGAAACCTGTCATTAAAATATACTGAAGCACATCCAGCACATGGTCTAGTTTATATTCTGCTGGTGTAGACCCTAGCAGAGGCCCTGGTACTGTAAAGTCAACATGACACAAAGTGACCATAACCTCTCTTCCCAGGGGGCAGAGATAAACCAAAATTGGGCTGGTCTGGCCAGCAATGTTGTGCCCAGGGCAAATGAAAGGAAATGTGGCTCAGTATATTGACCTGTGTTGCCTCAACCAGCATGAGAAGACCATGAGACTGTACATAACCCCAGTAAAGTTATGACAGATGCATCTTTTCTGTCCCTTTAAAAAAAAATCAAGTTAGATCCACAGTTCAATCCAGTTGTAACCTTTCCCCCAGTAACATTTCATATCTCATGGGATTTTCTTTCAATCAAGGTAATAATATACTTATCAACTGCATGTCCGCCAAATATATTGCGGTTATCACCAGCGAACATACCAATATATAAAGGGTCTGACCACATAGTTCTGATTCAGGCCAGTAGGACAATATATTTTTAAGAGAAAATTATATGTGCTTAACAAATAGTTCAATAGACTGTGCAGTTTCAGTTGATTTCAAATGAAACAGTCCCTTAAAAAAGGGACTGCTTTTGTCTACATATTATATGCTCTAAAGAAAATGAAACAGACTAGAAGATACTGCGTAGACATAAGAGTGAAAGGGGCTTTCCTCTTCCTTCAAGGATTTGATCCAAAGCCCAGTGAAGTCAGTAGGAGTGTTATCAATTTCAATGGGTTTTGCAGCATGCTCGTACATTACTGGGAATTTGTTTTCTGTGGATATTGTTAGCACTTGCTGTTGTGGGTTTCTGGAAGCTTACTTGAAAAATTAAAAATATAAACATTGATTACTTTTTCAAAATATTAACAGTTTTGATAATACAAGGGTACAGTGTATTTTGGTTATCCTAGGTGTAGTTTAACACAAAATTATATTTTCAGATATATTGCACTAAACACAGAGAGAGATTCTGTGCTGTGCCACAGAGCTGACATCCTGGTGGAGCTCTGTACATGGCCATGTACATTGGCCAAACCAGACAGTCTCTACACAAAAGAATAAAGGGACACAAATGGACATCAAGAATTGTAACATTCAAAAACCAGTAGGAGAGCACTTCAATCTCCCTGGAAACTCAATAAGAGACTTAAAAGTGGCAATTCTTCAAAAAAAACTTCAAAAACAGATTTCGATGGGAAACTGCAGAACTGGAATTAATTTGCAAACTTGACACCATCAAATTAGGCCTGAATAAAGACTGGGAGTGGCTGGGTTACTATAAAAATAGTTTTCCCTCTGATACTCACACCTTCTTGTCAACTGCTGGGAATGAGCCACATCCACTTTGATTGAATTGACCTTATTAGCACTGATCCCGTACTTGGTAAGGCAACTCCCATCTTTTCACGTGCTGTATATTTATATCTGCTTACTGTATTTTCCACTCCATGCATCTGATGAGGTGGGTTATATCCCATGAAAACTTATGCCCCCAAAAATTTGTTAGTCTCTAAGGTGCCACAAGGACTCATCATTTTTATCCTAAGGGAAGTGAGCTATGACGTTAAGCCACCTTAGAACCCTACCTGTCCAGGAGGACTCTGGGGGCTAGAGGGGCCCTACTGGCATAACCGTTAACCCTGGGGCTTCTATAAGTTACATCAGACTCTTAGATTATTGTACAAGCAACAGCACGACTTGGAATCTTCACAGTGACTTGCGATTACTGTTCCCAACACACCCGTTTCTGCCTCCTCGCCCAGCCCCTGGCACCTCTTTCTATAGAAGGGTTTGTGTAGTGGTCCTTGGATAGCGTGATCATACATGCTGTTTTGACCAGGCAGTCCCTTTAAGCCCGGTCCTGATATTTTGGCAAAAATGGGCATTTGTCCCATTTGTTCTTGCCAACTTGATCAGTTGGCAAAAGCAAATGGGACAAATGCCCACTTGTGTCAAAAAAGTGGGATGCCGAGGAACATGTGGTGGGGCAGGGGAGTGCTGATGGCAGTCCTGTGCTGGGGTGAGGCCAGCTTCAGCCTTGTGTGGCAGGGCTCAGGCCAGCCCTGTGTGTGTGTGTGTGTGTGTGTGTGTGTGTGTGTGTGTGCGCGCGCGCACACAGGGGATGAGCCTAGTCCCCATGCAGTGTCCCATTTTCCCTTTTATCCACTGTCTTCTGCAATGCCTGTGCTCAGGGAATTCTCCCCAGGCCAGAACAGAGGCTTTTAAAGCTCCTTTTTGCTGTGCCTGTTCTTTTATTGGGTGTACAGGGGCCAGAAGGAGAGTGAGGATCACACCCTTATCTTCCTCCCCTCTGATATGTTTCTATTTGTTCATACTATGTTTGCTCATCACTAAACAGGACAATTACTGAGCACCTATAATCTCCACTGGTTTTGTTGGGAGTTGCAGGTTCTCTGCAGTTGCTAATGCTTGTCTAATGCTATGTGTTTAAATAAGTGTACTGCAGCAGGTCAGTCACATCAGTTCCTGAAATCAATGTACTATGGTGAACCTGACACAGCATGCTCTCTTCCATAGAAAAAAGGCTGATGGCATATTTAACAAACATGGTTATAAACAAACATCTGCTCTGCAATCAAATCACTGTACACACAGTACTTCTGACAATAAGGAGCATCCACAGACAATCCCCTACTCCTAACAGGAGTAGGAATGAGGTGATAACAAACAGTACTCAGCATACCTTCCCCAACCCATTCCCATCATACATATACAAAACCCTCCCTATCTCCATTATTGCCGACCTCAAAGGTTCAAAAATCATGTATTTTTTTTCTAAGTTATAGTGTGTGTGTTTGGCCTGTCCTGATATTTTAAACCCCCTCCCTCCCTCCAGACAGAAAGAATTGTTGTCAATGCTTCCAAATCTCTCAAGGCAATTTTGGCCCCTGCTGTAGGAACTCTCATCCCCATATCTGCCAGTCCCCCTACCCAGCAATTAATGCTGTCCCCCATCCACCACATGAATTTCACCCTCACATCAGTTCTACCCCGAAACCATCCATCCTCCCCTCCACCTCTGCTCCTCCTGGGCTCTTTACCTCGCTCTTCCAGGCCTTGTGGGGGAAAGGCTGCAGCAGAGTCCCCTTCTCCTCCTTCCAGGCTGGAGGGGCAGTAGCGTTGGCAATCTTTAATTAAAGAAAAGTAGTACTTGTGGCACCTTAGAGACTAACAAATTTATTTGAGCATAGGCTTTCGTGAGCTACAGCTCACTTCATCGGCCACAAGTACTCTGAAACCTTTAATTAAAAATTAATCTTTAATTCCTGGATGGTTGGCATGTGATAAAACCTCCAGGAATAAGGCCAACCTAAACTGGTAACCCAAGGGAGCATTACTAGGGGTTCATCATCCCCCCTTCTGCCCCTTCCCAGGCCTGGTGTTGCAGGGAAGGAGAGAAGCCATTCCGGTGCTCGCGAGAGCTGCAGCTAGCGAGAGATGTCAAGAGTAACAAGAAGGGTTTCTTCAGGTACGTTGGCAACAAGAAGAAAGCCATGGAAAGTGTGGGCCCCTTAATGAATGAGGGAGGCAACCTAGTGACAGAGGATGTGGAAAAAGCTAGTGTACTCAATGCTTTTTTTGCCTCTGTCTTCACTAACAAGGTCAGCTCCCAGACTGCTGCGCTGGGCATCACAACATGGGGAATAGATGACCAGCCCTCTGTGGAGAAAGAGGTGGTTAGGGACTACTTAGAAAAGTTGGACGTGCACAAGTCCATGGGGCCGGACGAGTTGCATCCGAGAGTCCTAAAGGAACTGGCGGCTGTAATTGCAGAGCCATTGGCCATTATCTTTGAAAACTCGTGGCGAACGGTGGAAGTCCTGGATGACTGGAAAAAGGCTAATGTAGTGCCAATCTTTAAAAAAGGGAAGAAGGAGGATCCTGGGAACTACAGGCCAGTCAGCCTCACTTCAGTCCCCAGAAAAATCAAGGAGCAGGTCCTCAAAGAATCAATCCTGAAGCACTTGCATGAGAGGAAAGTGATCAGGAACAGCCAGCATGGATTCACCAAGGGAAGGTCATGCCTGACTAATCTAATCGCCTTCTATGATGAGATTACTGGTTCTGTGGATGAAGGGAAAGCAGTGGATGTATTGTTTCTTGACTTTAGCAAAGCTTTTGACACGGTCTCCCACAGTATTCTTGTCAGCAAGTTAAGGAAGTATGGGCTGGAAGAATGCACTATAAGGTGGGTAGAAAGTTGGCTAGATTGTCGGGCTCAACGGGTAGTGATCTATGGCTCCATGCCTAGTTGGCAGCCGGTGTCAAGTGGAGTGCCCCAGGGGTCGGTCCTGGGGCCGGTTTTGTTCAATATCTTCATAAATGATCTGGAGGATGGTGTGGATTGCACTCTCAGCAAATTTGCGGATGATACGAAACTGGGAGGAGTGGTAGATACGCTGGAGGGCAGGGATAGGATACAGAGGGACCTAGACAAATTGGAGGATTGGGCCAAAAGAAATCTGATGAGGTTCAATAAGGATAAGTGCAGGGTCTGCACTTAGGACAGGGTCCTGCACTTAGGACGGAAGAACCCAATGCACAGCTACAGACTAGGGACCGAATGCCTAGGCAGCAGTTCTGCAGAAAAGGACCTAGGGGTGACAGTGGACGAGAAGCTGGATATGAGTCAGCAGTGTGCCCTTGTTGCCAAGAAGGCCAATGGCATTTTGGGATCTATAAGTAGGGGCATAGCGAGCAGATTCGACATTGGTGATGCCTCATCTGGAGTACTGTGTCCAGTTTTGGGCCCCACACTACAAGAAGGATGTGGATAAATTGGAAAGAGTCTAGCGAAGGGCAACAAAAATGATTAGGGGTCTGGAACACATGACTTAGGAGGAGAGGCTGAGGGAACTGGGATTGTTTAGTCTGCAGAAGAGAAGAATGAGGGGGGATTTGATAGCTGCTTTCAACTACCTTAGAGGTGGTTCCAGAGAGGATGGTTCTAGACTATTCTCAGTGGTGGAAGAGGACAGGACAAGGAGTAATGGTCTCAAGTTGCAGTGGGGGAGGTTTAGGTTGGATATTAGGAAAAACTTTTAAACTAGGAGGGTGGTGAAACACTGGAATGTGTTGCCTAGGGAGGTGGTGGAATCTCCTTCCTTAGAAGTTTTTAAGGTCAGGCTTGACAAAGCCCTGGCTGGGATGATTTAATTGGGGATTGGTCCTGCTTTTGAGCAGGGGGTTGGACTAGATGACCTCCTGAGGTCCCTTCCAACCCTGATATTCTAGGATTCTATGAGACTGAGTAGAGCTACTGAGGTCTTTCTGCTCCACCCTCCTTCCTCCATAGGATGGGAACTAGGGGTGCTCCCGCACCCCCCACTTGAAGTGGTTTCCATTATATACAGAGTTTACACTTTGGTTCAATGGCTCTCAGCACCCTCACTATACAAATAGTTCCAGCACCTCTGCCTTCCTCCCTCCTTGAGGGGCTTGGGCAGACTGTTCTGCCTGCTTCCTGAAGCAGCTCTGACTGGCTGCTCTTCCCAGCAGGTGGGGCAGCCAGTCAGAGGGGGTTTCCTCCAGCCTAAAATGAAATTTGCAGTGGGGCTGGAGCTTCTCATATCGTGAGATTGGTTCCAGGCCCAGCCAAACTCGTATGGAGTCCTGAACAAACAACAAGAGTTGGCAACACTGCATCTCACGCATCCTCAGGAAACACTCTAGGGAGGATTGGTCATGGGTTCACCAGTTCATCCACCCTAGGTCCCAAAAGCTTCTGGTTTTATGCTGCTTACTGAGTTCTTTCAATACCAGTTTCTATTTCATCCATTTACTACAAGTCTCAAACAAACCAAAATAAAAAAGAATCAAAGCTCAGTTATTGTGAAGCATATTAAACTAAGAACAATATACCATCAAATCAACACAAAACAAACAAAGTCAGTCTCAATATTGCATTGGAGTTAAATCATTAACATCAGTACCAAAGATAATCCTCAAATTCTAAAAGTGAGTCTAAAGGTTGTCGTCTACTTGGTTATAAAAGCCCAGCTACAGAATTTTATTCAAATTAATCGCATCTATGCTCTAAATCTGATTATGTAGTTTAACCCTGAATCCAATTATAATCTAATGTCTGAACCACACAGTCACTTATAATGCTTCCTCTGTAGATTTCAATGTTTATGTGGTGGCTAACCCTTTCCTCCAAACCCCCATACCCCAAAATAATACAACAGAACAATCTGAACTAGCAAAAGTATAAAAGCTCATGCTTACCAGAAATTACAGATGAGAATCTCAAGTTCCTCAAGACTTTAAGCTCCAGTACACACTTTGAGACAATATTTAGGTCTGTTAAACCCGCAGAACTTTTCTTTCTTGAACTTTCCCTGTGTGGGCTTTATGGGTGCTCACATAATGCATGCACACAGCCACATCTTAATATAAATATAAAAAGGGCAAGGACATCTCCGAGCTAATAAAAACAAAAGACAAAATCCTGGGCTAGAGGTCAGAAAGCTTAGGTAGTGAGATCTACATCTTGACAGAGGAAAGTTGCTTAAAAGCTCAGACAAAACATATCTGAAATATAAAGTTCATTTATGGTTCCTGAGAACGACCAGATTCCAGTCTCTAAAGTTCAACCAGAGTGCCTTAGCCGACCGTGTGTGTCAAGGTGGTGCAAAGGAATCTCAGGCTCCAAACACAGATTTTTATCTTTAAAGCATTCTATTTCTTTATATCCAGAAGCAAATAGGAAGAATGACATGGAGGGAACACTGCTAGGTTACATTACTGGTTGAGGACAAACAGTGATCATAATGTTCCTTGGCAGAGCGTGACTGAATAGTATTATTGCTCCAGAGAATTCTGGAACCCTACAGAGTCCCTTAGTGTCTGCCGGTCTGGACATTAGTAATAAAATAACTTCCCTGTGCTAATGGGAGAAAGGATTAACCTTGGATTTAATCACAAAGGGGAAATGAACCACACCCTCTATAGTTACAGCCCGGTCAAAACTGGAATATACCCATGTACATGTTACAACATAAACAACCAAGGATAATCCCAAATTAGGTATTGCAGTCTTTGGGGTTTTTTTTTTTTTCAAAACAACAAAACAAAACAAAAAAAACATTATCAGATAGTGGTGGAGGTCACACAGGACAATAAGCCCAACCAATTCAAACACTGGGCCAAAAAAGATTTCAGTTAGCTGTGATGGAAAGCTTAAACTTTAGTTGGGTGGCCTTGAACCACCGTATCTGTACTGACAGCTTGTCTTTACTACCATGCTTCAGCTGTATCGCATCTGGTGAAGACATGCTATGTCAACAGGAGACTGCTCTGTCAATGTAGTTACTCCACCTCACCGAGAGGCAGAAGCTATGTTGGTGGGAGAGCATTTCCCTCCAACATAGCATGGTCTAGACAGCAGTTGAAGTCCACGTAACTTATGGTTATAAAAGCCCATCGCTGGGCATCGCAAAATGGGGAAGAGATGGCCAGCCCTCTGTGGAGATAGAGGTGGTTAGGGACTATTTAGAAAAGCTGGACGTGCACAAGTCCATGGGGCCGGACGAGTTGCATCCGAGAGTGCTGAAGGAATTGGCGGCTGTGATTGCAGAGCCATTAGCCATTATCTTTGAAAACTCGTGGCGAACGGGGGAAGTCCCGGATGACTGGAAAAAGGCTAATGTAGTGCCAATCTTTAAAAAAGGGAAGAAGGAGGATCCGGGGAACTACAGGCCAGTCAGCCTCACCTCAGTCCCTGGAAAAATCATGGAGCAGGTCCTCAAAGAATCAGTCCTGAAGCACTTGCATGAGAGGAAAGTGATCAGGAACAGCCAGCATGGATTCACCAAGGGAAGGTCATGCCTGACTAATCTAATCGCCTTCTATGATGAGATTACTGGTTCTGTGGATGAAGGGAAAGCAGTGGATGTATTGTTTCTTGACTTTAGCAAAGCTTTTGACACGGTCTCCCACAGTATTCTTGTCAGCAAGTTAAGGAAGTATGGGCTGGAAGAATGCACTATAAGGTGGGTAGAAAGCTGGCTAGATTGTCGGGCTCAACGGGTAGTTATCAATGGCTCCATGTCTAGTTGGCAGCCGGTATCAAGTGGAGTGCCCCAAGGGTCGGTCCTGGGGCCGGTTTTGTTCAATATCTTCATAAATGATCTGGAGGATGGTGTGGATTGCACTCTCAGCAAATTTGCGGATGATACTAAACTGGGAGGAGTGGTAGATACGCTGGAGGGGAGGGATAGGATACAGAAGGACCTAGACAAATTGGAGGATTGGGCCAAAAGAAATTTGATGAGGTTCAATAAGGATAAGTGCAGGGTCCTGCACTTAGGACGGAAGAACCCAATGCACAGCTACAGACTAGGGACCGAATGGCTAGGCAGCAGTTCTGCGGAAAAGGACCTAGGGGTGACAGTGGATGAGAAGCTGGATATGAGTCAGCAGTGTGCCCTTGTTGCCAAGAAGGCCAATGGCATTTTGGGATGTATAAGTAGGGGCATAGTGAGCAGATCGAGGGACGTGATCGTTCCCCTCTATTCGACATTGGTGAGGCCTCATCTGGAGTACTGTGTCCAGTTTTGGGCCCCACACTTCAAGGAGGATGTGGATAAATTGGAGAGAGTCCAGCGAAGGGCAACAAAAATGATTAGGGGTCTGGAACACATGAGTTATGAGGAGAGGCTGAGGGAGCTGGGATTGTTTAGCCTGCAGAAGAGAAGAATGAGGGGGGATTTGATAGCTGCTTTCAACTACATGAAAGGGGGTTCCAAAGAGGATGGCTCTAGACTGTTCCCAATGGTAGCAGATGACAGAACGAGGAGTAATGGTCTCAAGCTGCAGTGGGGGAGGTTTAGATTGGATATTAGGAAAAACTTTTTCACTAAGAGGGTGGTGAAACACTGGAATGCGTTACCTAGGGAGGTGGTAGAATCTCCTTCCTTAGAGGTTTTTAAAGTCAGGCTTGACAAAGCCCTGGCTGGGATGATTTAACTGGGAATTGGTCCTGCTTCGAGCAGGGGGTTGGACGAGATGACCTTCTGGGGTCCCTTCCAACCCTTATATTCTATGTCACTCAGTGGGTTGGCTTTTCACACTCCTGAGTGATGTAAGTTACGTCAACTTAAGCGGTAGCGTAGACAAGCCCTTAGACAAAAATTCCCATTCACTTTAACATACTTCCTGACTAATTATTTAAGAATCAGGTATTTGATCCCATCCCTGGATTCAAAGACACACTTTTTTAAAGAATAGCATTAGAACTTCACCACAGGATAATATTAATACTTCACATTTGAAGGTACCTTTCATCAGGCATTTTACAATTTTTTAACCAGCTTCACTACAGCCTTCCAAGTATCAAGCAGAGGAGAAGCTGGGAAATTAGGAAGAAAGCACTTCTTAAATGCATTCATTTTAAATTATAATTTGGGTTTCCAGGGCTGGTTGAATGTAAACACCTACAGGGTATTTAGGATCATATCTTGCCATATTATTGGAAAGGAAGTTTCCCCTACTTTTGCAATAGTCTGATTTTACCTCCAGAAGTCGTAAATGTCATAAAATACTGATAATGTCTATACTTTAAAGGGCAATAAAAATGTTTTATTTTGCCTAGATGCATCCTTGGTCTCTCATTTCAGGAAAAAAAAATCCAACACTACAAAGCAATTAAAAAAAAATTCCCCCATGCCTAGTTACCCCATATAGACACATTTGTTTCAAGGAATAACGTACATGTGATGTACTTCAAGACCAATTTATGCATCTACAGCAAGTTAGAACCCAAAAAGGTGTATTCCTTGAACATTTAACTGCCTGAAGCAGGTAATACACATTTCATTTGTTGGGATTTCCAGAAATCCCAATCATATCTACAGTCTTCTAGCCAAGCTTAAATCCTCTTGCCTCTGCCCACCCACCCAGGAAAACAAAACAAACAATGCACCTTGCAGTAAAGCTCATTTGTGCAGGGGACAGAGCTTTCTTATGGACCAGTTCATGACTCTGGAACATACTCCCACAGGAACATCAAAAACCTCACAACCTTCCAGTCCGTGTGACAGGCACCTTTCTTTAACTTGCCTTCTCTGATCTAAGACACAAAGTTGTGTGCACATACAAAACACATACATCAATCACACTGCACCCACAACTCTCCACATACAGAGACAAGGTGAGAGAACAAAATGCACACTTGTCACAGGGTCTACTCACCACAAGCAGTGTCTCCTGTTAGTCACCCTGGGGATTAGCTCTGCCAGCTTGCACTCTCCTTCTGGTGTTGACTTCTAATGTCTTCTCCTGCTCTGCTGCCTTGCTCACTTCCCGGTCTGCAGCTTCCTCTCTATGGCTTGGTGCTCCGGCCAGGTCAATGAAGTCCTCCCCTACCAGGGAATTCACAGTCTTTCCCAACCTGCTGTCTGGCTGGCACCTCCAACACCTTTCACCATGCCGCAGTGGCTGGTAGCGGAACCCAGGCCCACTCTCTATGCTGGGTTCCAACCCAGGGACCCTATAACAAGCAGCCATAGCCCCTGTACAGTCCTACTTCTTGCTGTTGTTTGCTTGGGCTTCTTCCTATATCAGTGGTACCCACCCTCTCTAGTAGCCTCTAACTCACGCTACCCAAGGTATGATTGCAACCTTTTTACCTACAGCCTCTCCCTGCAGCCAGCTACCTGGCTTTATACAGGACCCATATGTTCCTGCATAGGTGAGCCTGTTCCTCTAATTAGGGCTTTTCTCTCAGCCTTGAATCTGCTAGATTAATTGGCCCATTTGGCCTCCATTAACCCCTTCCACTCCTGTGTGCGGTGGACACCCCAACATAACATGACAGATGTTAGTCATGTTACTTAATGCATTACTAGAAAGTACTCAGAGCTCATGGTGACGAGGGCAGTATGAGAACCTATATAGACTGGAATAGCAGTGTCTTAAAGGTCAGGTGACTCAAGCTCTGTTGAATCAGGGAGAGAAATGGAAAATTCCAGAGCTGAGAGTCCTTTGCTGGCAATGCCCTATCTTAAGTTCCCTACATAAAAGTTACATCTTTGTAACCTTGAGCTTCCCAGCTGATCTGCACAGTTGGGTTAAAAGAAAAGGAGTACTTGTGGCATCTTAGAGACTAACCAATTTATTTGAGCATAAGCTTTCATGAGCTACAGCTCACTTCATCAGATGCACACTGTGGAAAGTGTAGAAGATCTTTTTATACACACAAAGCATGAAAAAATGGGTGTTTACCACTACAAAAGATCTTCTCTCCCCCCACCCCACTTTCCTGCTGGTAATAGCTTATCTAAAGTGATCACTCTCCTTACAATGTGTATGATAATCAAGTTGGGCCATTTCCAGCACAAATCCAGGTTTTCTCCCCCCCCACACACACACACACAAACCCACTCTCCTGTTGGTAATAGCTTATCTAAAGTGATCACTATCCTTACAATGTGTATGATAATCAAGTTGGGCCATTTCCAGCACAAATCCAGGGTTTAACAAGAACGTCTGGGGGGCGGGGGGAGTAGGAAAAAACAAGGGGAAATAGGTTACCTTGCATAATGACTTAGCCACTCCCAGTCTCTATTCAAGCCTAAGTTAATTGTATCCAATTTGCAAATGAATTCCAATTCAACAGTCTCTCGCTGGAGTCTGGTTTTGAAGCTTTTTGTTGTAATATCGCAACTTTCATGTCTGTAATCGCGTGACCAGAGAGATTGAAGTGTTCTCCGACTGGTTTATGAATGTTATAATTCTTGACATCTGATTTGTGTCCATTTATTCTTTTGCATAGAGCATCCTCTACAGCAAACAGGGAAAGATAAAGAATGAGCTCTCAAAAATGGATACTCTCATAAAAAAACAACCTCCACACAAACTTCCTTGTGGCTGGACTTTACTAAAACTAGACAAGCCATTTACAACACACACTTTGCTTCTCTACAAAAGAAAAAGGACACTAAACTTTCTAAACTACTACATGCCACAAGGGGCCACAGCAATGGTTCCCTCAACCCACCCAGCAATATTGTTAACCTATCCAACTATACTCTTAGCCCAGAAGAAGCAGCTGTCCTATCTCGGGGCCTCTCCTTCTGCCCCTCCACCCCCACGAATATGATACAGTTCTGTGGTGACCTAGAATCCTATTTTCGACGTCTCCGACTCAAGGAATATTTCCAACACACCTCTGAACAACATACTAATCCACAGAGACCTCCATACCAACACTACAAAAAGAAGGATTCTAGGTGGACTCCTCCTGAAGGTCGAGACAGCAGACTGGACTTCTACATAGAGTGCTTCCGCCGACGTGCACGGGCTGAAATTGTGGAAAAGCAGCATCACTTCCCCACAACCTCAGCCGTGCAGAACACAATGCCATCCACAGCCTCAGAAACAACTCTGACATCATAATCAAAAAGGCTGACAAAGGAGGTGCTGTCGTCATCATGAATAGGTTGGAATATGAACAAGAGGCTGGTCGGCAGCTCTCCAACACCACTTTTTGCAAGCCATTACCCTCTGATCCCACTGAGAGTTACCAAAAGAAACTACAGCATTTGCTCAAGAAACTCCCTGAAAAAGCACAAGATCAAATCCACACAGACACCCCTGGAACCCCGACCTGGGATATTGTATCTACTACCCAAGATCCATAAATCTGGAAATCCTGGGTGCCCCATCATCTCAGGCATTGGCACCCTGACAGCAGGATTGTCTGGCTATGTAGACTCCCTCCTCAGGCCCTATGCTACCAGCACTCCCAGCTACCTTCGAGACACCACTGACTTCCTGAGGAAACTACAATCCATCGGTGATCTTCCTGATAACACCATCCTGGCCACTATGGATGTAGAAGCCCTCTATACCAACATTCCACACAAAGATGGACTACAAGCTGTCAAGAACACTATCCCCGATAATGTCACGGCTAACCTGGTGGCTGAACTTTGTGACTTTGTCCTTACCCATAACTATTTCACGTTTGGGGACAATGTATACCTTCAAATCAGCAGCACTGCTATGGGTACCCGCATGGCCCCACAGTATGCCAAAATTTTTATGGCTGACTTAGAACAACGCTTTCTCAGCTCTCGTCCCCTAATGCCCCTACTCTACTTGCACTACATTGATGACATCTTCATCATCTGGACCCCTGGAAAAGAAGCCCTTGAGGAATTCCACCATGATTTCAACAATTTCCATCCCATCATCAACCTCAGCCTGGTCCAGTCCACACAAGAGATCCACTTCCTGGACACTACAGTGCTAATAAATGATGGTCACATAAACACCACCCTATACCGGAAACCTACTGACTGCTATTCCTACCTACATGCCTCCAGCTTTCACCCTGACCTCACCACACAATCCATTGTCTACAGCCAAGCTCTACGATACAACCACATTTGCTCCAACCCCTCAGACAGAGACAAACACCTACAAGATCTCTATCAAGCATTTTTACAACTACAATACCCACCTGCGGAAGTGAAGAAACAGATTGATAGAGCCAGAAGAGTTCCCAGAAGTCACCTGCTACAGGACAGGCCCAACAAAGAAAATAACAGAACGCCACTAGCCGTCACCTTCAGCCCCCAACTAAAACCCCTCCAACGCATTATTAAGGATCTACAACCTATCCTGAAGGATGACCCAACACTCTCACAGATCTTGGGAGACAGGCGAGTCCTTGACTACGGACAGCCCCCCAACCTGAAGCAAATACTCACCAGCAACCACACACCACACAACAGAACCACTAACCCAGGAACCTATCCTTGAAACAAAGCCCGTTGCCAACTGTGCCCACATATCTATTCAGGGGACACCATCATAGGGCCTAATCACATCAGCCACACTATCAGAGGCTCGTTCACCTGCACATCCACCAATGTGATATTTGCCATCATGTGCCAGAAATGCCCCTCTGCCATGTATATTGGTCAAACTGGACAGTCTCTACGTAAAAGAATAAATGGACACAAATCAGATGTCAAGAATCATAACATTCATAAACTAGTCGGAGAACACTTCAATCTCTCTGGTCACGCGATTACAGACATGAAAGTTGCGATATTACAACAAAAAAAATTCAAAACCAGACTCCAGCGAGAGACTGTTGAATTGGAATTCATTTGCAAATTGGATACAATTAACTTAGGCTTGAATAGAGACTGGGAGTGGCTAAGTCATTATGCAAGGTAACCTATTTCCCCTTGTTTTTCCTACTTCCCCCCCCCCCCCAGACATTCTTGTTAAACCTTGGATTTGTGCTGGAAATGGCCCACCTTGATTATCATACACATTGTAAGGAGAGTGATCACTTTAGATAAGCTATTACCAGCAGGAGAGTGGGGTGGCAGTAGAGAAAACCTTTTGTAGTGGTAAACACCCATTTTTTCATGCTTTGTGTGTATAAAAAGATCTTCTACACTTTCCACAGTATGCATCCGATTAAGTGAGCTGTAGCTCACGAAAGCTTATGCTCAAATAAATTGGTTAGTCTCTAAGGTGCCACAAGTACTCCTTTTCTTTTTGTGAATACAGACTAAAACGGCTGTTACTCTGAAACAGTTGGGTTAGATACTGTAATCAATCTCTTAGGTACCTAATGACAAAACCATGAAGGACTTTATTCAGCAAAAGTAGCACTTTGAATTGAAAGCCAGCGCAATCTCTGGAGCACAGACATAATGTATTAGTGAACTGCAGGAAAATGTATGCTGGGGAGTCAAAAAACCACAGACATCCTGGTCCAAAGCTACATCGTACCCAAACAAGGTGAAACAGTCCCCTCAATGCCAGAGGCTCTTACAATCAAAATGAATAGCAAACCCAGCCACAAGCCTCCGAACCTCATCTGTGAAGAATGCAGAAAACTCCTATAAATGATCATTTGAAGGAGCTAGTAACAAGGTGAATTAATTTAGCTGGCTGCTTCCTTTTCCTGTTCAACTCATTAGCTTCTAAAATTGTATTTATCTATTCATATTGAACATACCTTTACTTTGACAATACCTTGCAACAAAGCCCGTTGCCAACTGTGCCCACATATCTATTCAGGGGACGCCATCATAGGGCCTAATCACATCAGCCACACCATCAGAAGCTCGTTCACCTACACATCTACCAATGTGATATATGCCATCATGTGTCAGCAATGCCCCTCTGCCATGTACATTGGCCAAACCGGACAGTCTCTACGTAAAAGAATAAATGGACACAATCAGACATCAGGAATTATAACATTCAAAAAACAGTCGGAGAACACTTCAATCTCTCTGGTCACTTGATTACAGACCTAAAAGTTGCAATTCTTCAACAAAAAAACTTCAGAAACAGACTCCAATGAGAGACTGCTGAATTGGAATTAATTTGCAAACTGGATACCAATACATTAGGCTTGAATAAAGACTGAGAATGGATGCGTCATTACACAAAGTAAAACTATTTCCCCATGTTTATTTCCCCCCACTACTGTTCCTCACACGTTCTTGTCAACTGCTGGAAATGGCCCACCTTGATTATCACTAAAAGGTTTTTTTCCTCTCCTGCTGGTAATTGCTCACCTTACCTGATCACTCTCGTTACACTGTGTATGGTAACACCCATTGTTTCATGTCCTCTGCGTATATAAAATCTCCCCACTGTATTTTCCACTGCATGCACCCGATGAAGTGAGCTGTAGCTCACGAAAGCTTATGCTCAAATAAATTTGTTAGTCTCCAAGGTGCCACAAGTCCTCCTATTCAATATCTCAAATGTTACTTCCAGGAAAACCTTGGTTAAGTACATTTCTTTTTTTCTACAATGATTGTCTTTTTCCAAATTTTCTCTGGAGTGAAAATCTTCCTTTCAACTGGTTCCACTAAAGGGTTAAATAGAACAAAACCAAATTTATAAATGAGGTGAAAATCTGCTCCTCAGATGGTGGGTAAATGATCAACAGTAGCTGACTCAATGTAAATTGCATTCAGTGAACCTGCATAGGAGTTTGGAAGGAAAATATTATTTTTTCAACATTTTACTCCATATTTGTCTTCATTCCAATTCATTTTTGGTTGATTAAAAAAAATGAACTGGCAGCATTTATTATTTCCAAAATGTTATTTAAATTGCTTTGTTTACTCTTATTTTTAAACCAGCTCTAAAGGGACATAAACACAGAGAGAAAAACCCTCATTATGTGATTCTGAAATCCCCAATATGATTTTACAGTTTCTAGATTCATATTGCTTGACTGAAATGAGTCCATTGTTAACAGCCGACTGGTTTTTAAAGCAGTGGATAATCAGTTGGGTAAATTACCATTTATTTTCTTTAGGACTTATGTACTTTGGGACCAAAAGCCCACAAGTGACTGGCTTCCTGCTTAACTGCTTTAACAATGAGGCTCTCTCTGGCATTGTATGGGGCAGAGCTATGGAGCTTGAAGAAAGCAAATGAATATTGACTTGCGGTGGTGGAGATGACATGTCTCAGGAGGATCCCTGGTGTTAGCAGAAGACAGAAGCTGAGAAGTGATGACACCAGAAACATGCTGTGAATAAAAAGAAGCTGCAAGCTGTCATGAGAGAATAGAAATTATTGCTAAGCGGGAGGTGCACTTACATCACATCTGACACCAAAGAAACAAAGGAATTAGTTCCCTGTAAACTCTCTCTGACTAGGTGCTGTAACAAATGCCTGCCTATGTGGTATGTGAGCAGTACATCAAATATGATTTAGCATGTCACCTTATTTAGGAAAAGCAATGTTATAGTAGTACCAAGTAAGATGGCAGAGCATTTGTCAGTAGTTTCATTAAAAAATTGTATTTTAAGGTATTTCAACAAGAATATTTCACTCTAGGCTGATTTTTAAGGTCCTTTTTCCTGTTGCTACCCCAGAAAATAAATTTGCTTGTTTGAGAGGTATTTTCATAAGCCACCCATTTAAAAGCGCTTTTTTTGGGGGGGGGGGCATGGGGGATGGAGTTTTTCACTATCAAATTATTAGAAACAGAGGTTCTGGCATTTTTAAGAGGACCCTCTGGTTTGCTCAGATCCTCAGCTGGTGTAAATTGACTTCAGTGTTACATATGAGAGATTAGTGTTTTGTGAGGTTTTTTTAATGTTTATTTGTATCATGCAGCCATAATGGTTTTGATGGGTGAACTTCAAAGCATTCTGTGGATCATCCACAAGTTTAGACGCTCAAACTTTGTCAACTATGCAGATCTCTTGGATCTAAGACCTTGAGCTGAGAATCTTAAAATCTCATGACATTTCCTGCTTCTGGTTGGGCTGGAACTGCCATGAAATACCATAGCCTCTCCTCGAGGCATTTCAGTATCTCTGCTTCTTTCCTGATTGGCAGAAGCTGATATCCATACATAATAAAACTCAACTGTTTTAAACTTCCAAACAAATAAAACAATTGGCTTACATTTGAATTATGTCAGCGTGTTCACAAACCTGGTAATGTTGAAGAGAAAGCAGGATAAGTTAGGGGGAAAAAAGTTTCCATGCTCAACCTTGAGATCCCTTCTGCAATCTCAGTATTCAGACTCACTCATTAATCATTAATCCCATCTACATGGAAGGTGTACTCTGCACAAACTCCGGAAAAACACAAATATTTAAATATCTGGCAGCAGTTAAAGCAGGCCATACTTTTTATGTCAGAAACCAATATGCATGAAGACCAACTCATATTGCTAGTTAAATAGGTGCTTGCATAAAAGACAGGCCATGTTACAAAAGCAGACCTTTACTTTGAAGCTTTATTATGACAAGAGCAATTACATGCTTCTGAGGCCTGAGCCACAATTTAGAGGAGGAGATGCTGAAAGGACAGAGAAAAATGAGAGATGCAAGGAGAACGGTTCAGTCCTCTCTCTCTTTCATCCAATTGTGTTTGACAGAGCATCATACAAGAAATACCTTCTATTTATATATTTTTGTTCTTATACAGGTTGTCGTCATTAAAAAGTGAGTTCAATGGTATTAAACCTTGGATAAAGCTCAGATGTAAATACGTTGTAGTGTAAATTTATATATCATTGTCAAATCTGGCACTATATATAAATCATTCACCAATGTCACAGAAGAAGCAGAACTGCCATCTTTTTCACAATCATGTTAAAAATTTTCTGCATGTTCCCCACAAGACTGGTTGAGGAATGTGTAACTGCTACAAGGCCCGCTGCTACATTTTTTTTTTTTAAACAGAGAGCACTCTACAGGCAGAGTACCACTCTTTTCTTGGGTTAGAAGTGAATATACATCTGATTTCACATTAAATATATGGCATTTGGACCTTTCACACAGCTGATCATTTATGAGCTTGATTGGTATTTCTCTTGTATGCTAGCTTTAAGAATTCTGGATGCTTTTATTAAGCAATGTAAAAGGATGCAGAATTTGGAGAACAAGTTCATTAACACCATCTCTCTTAAGGAGAATTATGAATCAGCAGACTGGGATAATACTCACAATTTGGTATACTTGTGAATTTGCCACTTTGTACAATTTCTACAACAATGATCCCATTATCAATGATAAAACCACAAGAATGTGGGTTAGGAGGTTGACAAAATATTTGTGTGGTCAGGATGTGACAGTATACACACACCACATGCTATCTGTGGCATGGTCTGCATTAAATCCAGAGTAACAAAATGCACTTTGTTTCTAAATGTCGCCACCAGCAGCTTTTTTGTTTATAGCCTAGTGCGATATAATTTGTTATGTGAATGTTTGTTTATGCTCCCCCTTTCAATTCTTGTTTTGTTAAATTGGATAGATGTGGCATTGTGCAAATTGCAAAATAAGTTTGTGTTGACATGCTAATTTATTAGCACAGAATTATCAAAAACAATCGGAATACCTCTGCTGTGCATGAGGAAGTTTGCTACCATAATAATCTTTTGGAATAGAGAATATGGGTAATTTTTTTTCATTTGCTTTGTCCTGGCTAATAAAGTTGCATCTTTGCTTGAGAGTTGAAATAATTTTGACAGTCACCATGATATATTAAACCACCTGTCCCCAGTAGCTACAGTTTACAGTTCACACACTTTCGCCCCAGTGCAGCTTTATAGGAAACTATATACTGGATCAACTGAAAAACATGATTGAAATGTATGGTACACTCCAGTGAATTTCGAGACTCCATCTACTTATATATATTATTCAGATTCAGGATTTGGGAAAATGAAGCTAGCAAAAACAATTGTTGTGCTGGAATACAATTATATTTCATTTATATATATATTGTTTGCTGGAGATCTTAAAAGATTTTCCTTTTCTGAAACTAAGTCATGCCCTTAACTTGTCATTCTCTTAGAAAATTTCTGATATTCAAGCAGAAGTGTAATGAAGGACATAAATACTATACTACAGTTTGGTGAATAATTAATTCATAGTGAATGAATATTAAATAGATTTAACCTCTTTTCTTGTTTGCAAATTCTCTGTCAAAATGTTATGATTTTCTAGAATAGATTTGCTACTCAAAATTATTCACCAAGTTTTTGTGATTAATTCTTGACTTGTTCATAAGAAGTTTCTTGCAATACCCAATATTTGGTTTGTTTTTATTGTACTCCGTGCTCTGTTCCTTGAGTGAACAAGTGTAACCCTTAGAATCAAGCTTCTGGTAACAATACTCTCACTTACAAATGCAGCTGGTTGAAATTTTACAAATTTTGAAGAAAGGAGAGAAAAACAAAGATTTTAAACTTTCCCTCTTCCCCTCCCAACCAGCTCTATTTAAAAATATAAAATGTAGTTTCTGTGAACATACTGAAATAGTCAATTCAAATTCACTGTTTCTGTGAACATTCCTGCTGCTAAATTCACTCAATAGTATGTTCCTTGAAAGCAAACACAAAGGGAGCATGAACATAGAAAAAGCTAATTTATTTTTCATTCAGGTGAACATTCACCAAAAATGTTTGGATGCCGTTCACTCAGCTCTATAAAATATGTGCTCTTCCCTTTTGGAAGTAAGCTCAACTTCTGGCAGCTCTTCTGGCAGCTCTGAGTGATGAGGAATTCCAAATGAGAAACTCTTATGTCTACAGTTGCCTTGCAGGCCATTGCTTTTGTAAAGCTATTGAGCTCCAACTAGTTCTTGAGCTCCCAGTGCTCAGGTCTTGAATAAACAGATCTTGAGAACCACAAACTATAGCTGAAATAAGATCTAGTTGCAGAAGTGCCTCATGACCCCATTCTCCTCTATGGGTCGGGCTCCCTGGCTGGATTACATTTCCCATGATGCACCACAGTTTCGCACCTGGTGATGCACAGTGGTGCATTACAGGAATCCCATGACCACAGTGCATTGTGAAAGATATAGTCATACTGGGGAGCCGAGCCCATGAAGGAGACTGGGGAATGAGTCATCCAAACCACAGCTCCTATTGGGCATGACGGTAACTCAGTGGGACACAGACTAATTTCAAACTGACTTGAAACCAAGTATTTTGCTGTTTCTGAACTGATTTTTTTCTGAACTTTCTGTTTCACAAAAAGTTACTTTTTTTATCCTGATTTAGGACCAAAAAAAAAATAGAAAGAATGGAATTTCCCATGGGATGGAAATTCTAATTTTTGACCAGTGCTATTAATAAGCCACCGATATTTTATTCTCCACCCCATCCCACAAATACACACACACACAGAGGCTGCATCTATATTTGGTGCTAGGATGTGGATAAATTGGAGAGAGTCCAGCGAAGGGCAACAAAAATGATTAGGGGTCTGGAACACATGAGTTATGAGGAGAGGCTGAGGGAGCTGGGATTGTTTAGCCTCCAGAAGAGAAGAATGAGGGGGGATTTGATAGCTGCTTTCAACTACCTGAAAGGGGGTTCCAAAGAGGATGGCTCTAGACTGTTCTCAATGGTAGCAGATGACAGAATGAGGAGTAATGGTCTCAAGCTGCAGTGGGGGAGGTTTAGATTGGATATTAGGAAAAACTTTTTCACTAAGAGGGTGGTGAAACACTGGAATGCGTTACCTAGGGAGGTGGTAGAATCTCCTTCCTTAGAGGTTTTTAAGGTCAGGCTTGACAAAGCCCTGGCTGGGATGATTTAACTGGGAATTGGTCCTGCTTCAAGCAGGGGATTGGACTAGATGACCTTCTGGGGTCCCTTCCAACCCTTATATTCTATGATTCTATGATTCTATGATTCCAGCTTGTGTGGACATACTAGCATGACCTCTCATCAAGCTAGCACTCTCAAAATAGTAATTTAGCTGTGAGAGCAGAGGAAGCAGCAAGCAGTGGAACAGGCTAGCTGCCCCAAGAAGGTACCCACAGGGTCCAGATCAGTTTGCATTTAGGGTGACTAGCCTGTGCTGCCACTTACAACTGCCCATGCTACTGCAGGTATACTGACACCTAGACACCCATCAGATTTTACACCCACATAGTTTTAGTGGATTAGCTCACTGAGAGCTAGCACGATTATGTCTACATGAGCTGGGGATCGTACTCGGAACTCAACAGAGACATACCCAGGGAGAGAGAGCAAGAAAGAGAGACTGACTGGGGACAGCCAACATATTTTAAAATGGTCTCTGAGAAACAAACTAGACACCTATCAGATTTCACACCCACATATTAGGCCAATTCCCCTCTCATATACACCAGTGCAAATCCATGGTAATTCTATTACTTCATAGGTTCTGTGAGCAGAGTGCTGAAATGTAGAGCTCTGGAAACCCTTGATCAAGATGTATTATATATATTCTAGGATGTGAGCTGTAGCTCACAAAAGCTCATGCTCAAATAAATTGGTTAGTCTCTAAGGTGCCACAAGTCCTCCTTTTCTTTTTGCTCTAATTTACATATCATGAAACCCTATTGTAACCATTGGATTTGTATTTGTTGTAAGTCAGATCAGAATTATACCCAGAATATTTTTCTTTTTTAGGATATATGATAAATGTGTCTGTGTATATAATACAAAGCATTTAAAATCTGTCTGAAAAAGAACATGTTCATAAACAATGTTGGGCAGTGTTTAATAGTAATATAATGAAGCCCATCAAGGGAAAGCATAAAGATATTGGCAGAGCTCCACTACTCCAAGTGTATCTCTGAAGTGATTACCCTAAGTGACTCCCATTCCCATTACAGTCAATTAACAAGTCCCTCTGAATTATACTTACCTTATTATGGCATTCTTGACTCCCAAGAACAGCGTTATAGAGAAGAGCCAACAAACCCCCAAAATACCCATAGCTCCATTGAGAAGCTGCTATGGAATCTTAGATAGCTTCAATCAATTATTCAATGGCCCTGACAGATTAGTCTCCAAGTGCTACAAACATTTCAGGATAATTTGCAGTAACTCCTCTGAAATGTCCAAGATATGCAACTTGAGAAACCAGATGCAGGTTCAAACATTTAAATCCCATCCCTAGTGCATACGCAGTACACACTTAAATGTGTTAGCTGTCACTATAAATTAGAACACACAATGACCTTCCTCCTATACTTAATTGCTCCTCAAGCAGCAATATGTTTCCTGAGATAAATTAATAATTGAAGTATTCATAAATATGTCTGGCTCAGGTGATAATGAAATGAACACTGACAGGTAGCAGTGATTAAAATGTATTTTTAGATACTATTTATTTGAGTTAAACATCATTGTTGACAGAACAAGCTGTTTTCTTCTCATCCCATCCCTAGGACAAAAGCAGTTACGATTTTTCAAAAGCACACCATTGACCTAACTTTTCTCCCACTGAAATCAGTTGTAAAACTCCAGCTGACTTCCATGGCAGCAGAGTTGGGTCTGATTACAGACATCTTCAGTGGGATATTCAAAAGCACTCGGCATTGGCCTGTCACCTCCAAATCATTCAGCTCCCAATTTTTTCCCACTTCCTCCCTTTCACCACTGTTAGGGCAGTAGAATTATAGCTTCCTTTTCTTTGAATGAGAGCTCAAGCTATTAGCTCATTTCTGTATCCACTGCCTCTTCTCCTAAAGTCAGAAATGTGTTTTCATGTCTCCCAGGACACTGCAGAGTCTACAAAACCCCTGCTAACTAAAACAAAGTTTATTTGTCATGGGGTCTAAATTGAAGAGAAAACTTAAAACAAAATGACTTAAGCAGAATATAAATTAGCTAAATAATTATTGCAATGAACACAGCTAGCTAGGCGGCAAAAAATGTTACATAGTGTGACAGGGTCGGGCCAGATGGCTATAGGAGAGTAATAGAAGGCAGATATATTAGTCCCAGGCTAAGTAGGTCCCTTTTCCCTGGGTAAGGTAACAGGGAAGGTTTTTTTTTTTTTTTTTTTTTTTAAACAGAAAGAAAGTTTATTGGTAACGCTTACAGAATTACCAAAAAAACAAAACAACTATGCAACAAAACAACGCAATCAGAAGGTACAACACAGCAGCTTTCAGGAGGGAGAAGTGTTCAGGCTAGCCTGGGCCCAGAGCGGGGGGGCTTCCTCGACACTCGTGGTCTTCCACCCTCCTGAGTTACCTGGTGGCCTAGAGCGGGGGGGCTTCCTCGACACTCGTGGTCTTCCACCCCCTCGAGTTACCTAGTGCCGCGCCCAGTGTCACCGATCCTCCCTCTCCTGAGAGTGCCCGGTAAGATGGGCACGGCTGCGGGGTGGGCGGTTTAGGGGGGGGGGTAGACACCCATGTATTATAGGACCCCTCCTAGATGACAGGAATGATGGTATCCCCAGCAGCGACGGCTGGGGCTGGCGTCTCTCGCTCTTACCCTCAATCAAAGGGTCAGACGGAGGGAACCGGACGGGGTCACCGAGCAGAGAACCCCAGACAGCGCCCACCGCTCCTCGAATGCTTCAAGGGAGTCGGTGGATGCCGCCCAGAGGAACTCCGCCCGGATACGTGAATGTACTGAGGATCGGAAAACGGCCCCACAATCGCAGGACGTTTCGTGGGCCAACCTCCTCTCTCTGGTTTTATAAATGGCTGTTTTAGCCAAAGCTAGGAGGAGGTTGACCAGAAGATCCCGCGACTTTGTGGGGCCACGGATGGGAAGGGTATAGATAAAAAGGTGGGGGGAAAAATGAAGCCAGAAGCGTAATAAAATATTTGTGAGGAGCCGGAAAAGGGGCTGCAATCTGGCACACTCTAAATACACGTGTGCCAGGGTTTCCCTCACATTACAAAAAGGACAAGTGTCCGGAATGGGGGTAAACCGTGTCAAAAACACGCCCGTGCTCACAGCTCCGTGAAGGAGCCGCCAACTGATGTCCCCGACGGGCCTTGGGACCAAGGTGGAATACAGGCTGGCCCACCGAGGTTGCTCACCCTCCAAAGGTGGCAGGAGATCCCGCCACTTTGTATCGGGGCGGGACACCAGGGTGTGGGCGTGAAGGGTGTGAAGCGTAAGTGTATATAAGTATTTCCGTGAAGCAATTTGAAAGCTAACCGGCTGCAGTTCGTGCAGCCGGCTTGCAGTGAAAGGGTGAGGGGTTTGTTGGGATCTACGGGGTGGGGGCCCGATGGAAAGGTCCGGCGGGCCTGGGGTAAGGGATGGGCGGGGTGCGCCCTCGCACAAGGCTCGGCTAACGTAAGCCCGAGCAGCGGGGGTCAAAGCGGCCTTCACCTCCTGAAGGACGCGCCGGGGGGTTCGGAGGCTGGAGAGCCCCATGCGCCGAGCAAGCATCAGGGGATCCAGCCAGTCTCTCCGGTCGTAGTCCAGGAGGTCTCCGACCCTCGTGACTTCTGCCAGGACCAACCTCTGGCGCACCGAGCGGGACTCCACCACCTGCACACGGAGCTGGGGATTGTGTAGCAGGGGCTCCGTGAGGAGATCTGCTCCCACGGTGGCCGCCACGGACCTGGTTGTTAGAAACAGTTTCCAGGCCCGGAGGAGGTCCTGGTAGAAGACCGGCAGCCCAGAGAGGTCTCGCGGAAAACCCCTCGGTGAAAGATAAAAGAGCTGCCGGTCATATCGAAACCCTTGGAAACGGCGCAGGAAGGCGTGCGCCAGTATGCTCCACGCCGAACTACGTGCACTATAAAAGAGCCTCTGCAGGGCCTGGAGGCGGAAAACGCGGACCTGAGTGTACAGACACTTCAGGCCCTGCCCTCCTTCCTTCAGGGGTAGATGAAGAACTCCAACAGGGACCCAGTGCATTCCTGACCAGAAGAACTCTAGAATCAATCTCCGGAGGTGGGTCAGGAAACCCGGGGCCGGGGCCAGGGTGTTGAGCCGGTACCAGAGCGTGGACAGGACTAGTTGGTTAAGCACCAGTGCTCTCCCTCGGAGGGAGAGACATCGGAGTAGCCTCGTCCATCTCCGGATCCGCTCTATCACCCCGCCCTCTAAATTTTGCCAGTTCTCCGGCGGGGAAGGATGCGTGGCGGAAAGGTAAACGCCGAGATAGAGCAGTGGACCCGCACTCCACCGGATGGTCTGAAGTGCGGGTGGGAGGGAGCTTACCTGCCGCCAGTCCCCCACCGCCAAGCCAGAGCTCTTGACCCAGTTGACTCGGGCGGAGGAGGCTGCCGAATAGATGGCTTGGCATGCCTCCACTCGCGCCAAGTCTCCCGGGTCCTGGACCACGAGGAGTACGTCATCGGCGTACGCCGACAGGACCAGCCGCAGCTCCGGCTCCCGCAGCACCAACCCTGTCATCCTCCTGCGGAGGAGACAGAGGAAAGGCTTGATCGCCAGAGCGTACAACTGGCCCGAGAGGGGGCACCCCTGCCGCACTCCTCGCCCGAAGCTGACCGGTTCAGTCAGGGTCCAGTTGAGCCTAACTAAACACTCCGCGGAGGCATACAGCACCCGGAGAAAACTCACAAACTGAGGTCCAAATCCAAACGCCTGCAGAGTGCTCAGGAGGTACCCATGGTCTACTCTATCAAACGCCTTCTCCTGATCAAGAGACAGGAGGGCGAACGATAGACCATCTCTCCACCCGAGTTCCAAAAGGTCTCGGACTAGAAAGAGGTTGTTGAAAATGCTGCGACCCGGGACAGTATAGGTCTGGTCTGGGTGGACCACGTCCGCCATCACGGACCCTAGCCGCAGCGAAATTGCTTTCGCTACAATTTTGTAATCCGTGCTAAGGAGTGAGACGGGACGCCAGTTTCGTAGATCGCGGAGGTCCCCCTTCTTCGGCAGCAAAGCGAGCACCGCTCGCCTGCATGACAGAGGGAGGACCCCGCTCTGCAAGGACTCAGCCCAGACGGTGACTAGGTCTGGGCCGAGAATGTCCCAGAACGCGCGGTAAAGCTCCACGGTCAGCCCGTCCATGCCCGGAGATTTATTGGTGGGCATGCGACGGAGGGCTTCCGAGAACTCGGCCAGGGTGAGAGGCAACTCTAGTCGGTCTCGGTCGCCCACGCTGACCGTGGGGAGTTCCTCCCAGAGCACCTCACAAGCGTCAGGATCGGTCGGGTCCGGGGAGAAAAGGCTTGTGTAGAAGTCACGGGCCCTCCCACACATCTCCTCCGGATCCGTGAGGGGGGTACCGTCTTCTGCAAGAAGGCAGGTGACGTGTTTCTTGGCCCCCCTCGTTTTCTCCAGGGCATAGAAGAAACGGGAGCCGCGGTCCATCTCCCGAAGGAGGCGGATGCGGGACCGAACAAAGGCACCTCGGGCCCGGTGGTCCTCAAGGGCCCGAAGCTCCTCCCGCTTCTCCCGGCACGCTCCGCAGAGGGACGGGTCCTCGGGATCGGCGGCCAGGCGCCTCTCCATCTCTAAGACCTCCCGTTCCAACTGCTCTATCGCCGCATTTCGCCGTCGGCTGGTGCCCCGAGTGTAGTCACGGCAGAAGAGCTTGGCGCGCACCTTCCCGAGATCCCACCATGGCCGCACCGAGGGAAAGGCACGCCACTGCTCCCGCCAGGCCAGCCAAAACTCCCGGAAGGACATCACAAAGCTCTCGTCCTCCAACAGGCTGTTATTAAAGTGCCAATAGGCCGGCCCCGGTCTCTCTGCACGGAGGGAGACCGTTACAGTAACTAAATGATGATCGGAGAATGGGGCCGGCCGAACGGCGGAGGAGTGGGCTTGTGAAAGGTGGAAACGGGATAAATAAATACGGTCCAACCGAGAGTGGTGTGACCGATGGGCCTCCACCCTAACAAAGGTGAACGTGGAGGTGTCATCTGGGTGATGGTCACGCCAGACATCCACTAGGGAGTAATGGTCAACTATCCCTTGGAGAATATTTGCAGCGGCCGGACTCGGTTCGGCCCCTGAGCAATCCCGTTCCTCGAGGGTGGTGTTAAAGTCCCCTCCCAGGACCAGGCACTCGTGCGAATCCAGGGTGCCGAGAAAGTCGGACACCTGCTGATAAAATTGTGGCCGCCTGGAGCTCATTTGCGGGGCATAAATATTGACAAAATTAACCACGAGCCCCTCCATACGGACTCGAAGGTGCAGCACGTGGCCCGGCACGGCCTCATTAACCCCTAGCACCTCAGGCCGTAGGTTGGGGGAGAACAGGGTTGCCACTCCAGCCTGCCAGGTCACGAAGTGGCTAAAGTATACCCCGTCCCCCCACTCCAGCCGCCACCTGTCCTCGGCGGTCGGGTCCGTATGAGTCTCCTGCAGGAAAACTATAGAATACCTCCCTTCCCGAAGGTAAGAGAGCACCTGGGACCTGCGGAGAGCCATCCTACAGCCCCTGGTATTCAGGGTCGCAATAATAAGAGGCGTCATGCGGAGGGCTGGGGGGGTGGGGGCCTCGTATTGGCGGGGGGATTCAGGGCCCCCGGCGGGTTGCGCAGCAACCCATGACCCATCCCGTGGGTGAGTAGATCGTGTCGGAAGCTGCGGGCTCGCTCGTAGGCCGCAGCACCGCGCTTTCCTTGCCCCCTGCCTTCCTTTATAAGGGCCCTTATGGCCTGGAGGATTTGATCAAAGTCCCCCCATAGCTGAAGAGCCAGCTGTGCTCTGTCGCGGGCGCCACGGGTGTGTTCTAGGAACTTCCGTAGCGCATGCCGCAGCTCATGGGGGGGGTGGGGTTACAATTCCCGAGGTATTCCCTGATGGGACTCTTAATACAGCCTCGTGGTCCGCTAAGGCAGGTAGACAGGGTGCGGACCACCGACGGGGCGTCTGACAGGCTGGGGTTATTAAATTCATTTCATGCCTTGGGGTGGAGGGGGATGGCAGGGGAAAAATTGCCACTCCTAATGGGTCGCGGCTAGAAAGTGCAAAGACTGCTCCCTGGGGGGAATCTGCAAAAGGCGGAAAGGAAATAACCCCAGGGGCGGCATTAACATTACAGGAGGAGGGACTTTGGGCAGGGGCAGGGGTGGGGGCAGGGGCAGAGGTAAGGCTCTGGGGTGCAGGAGGCAAGCAGCTAAAGGAAAGTGCCTCCTGAGCAGAGTCAAGGGTTAAGGGGTAAGGGAGGGGGCTCCCAATAATGCTAGATGCTGGCTCCATGGTGGTCTTGGCGGCCATGGCATCAGGTGGTGGACCACTTTCTGCAGAGTGCTCACCCGGGAAGACAATTAAGGGGAGGGAGCATGGGGAAAGGGAGGCTGGGGTAAGGCTGCCCAGCTCAAGGCCAGCCGGCAGCAAATCATCCCCTCCCTGGGTGACCGGGGTCAAATCTAGGGCCTCAATCTCCGCATACACGGGGGAGAGGCCAACTCCTGCCACCCCGGGGGCCTCTCCTCTAGGGCCCGCCTCAATGGCCACCTCAGGATCCGCGGGGGGTTCGGGTAGCGTCCAGGCAGAAGGGGCGTCCTCAGAAGTCTCGGAGGGGAGGGTCTCCCGTGGAGGGGGGATTCTGCCCTCCAATGCCAGTCCGTCTTCCCCTCCCGACACCAGCGGATGGATCTCGCTCACGGCCGTGGCGGGAGGCTCGATAGCAGTGCCTCCTTTCCTGGTCTTCCGGGGAGCTTCTGCGTCGGGTGGATGCAGCGGAGCTCGTGCCTTCCGCTTGCCTCGCTTCCCCTGGACTAGGGTCCAGACCTCCATAGCATCATCTGGGGGCTGGTTAGCAGGGGTCGTGTTGGGGGGCGGAGACAATGGTTTAGGGGTTCGGGGAGGTAGCGGTGGGGCAACATGAGGGGTGGGGGCTTCTCCTTGGGGAGGGCCCTCTCCTATACCCGATAATATCCTTGCCCCACCCTCCTCCATGGGCTCTGTTGGGTTGGTACTAGCAAGGGTGAAACTCCCTTGCTCGCCCGGGCGTTGTAGGGAAGGTATCTCCTGGGCCCGGACGGGAGCAGCAATGGGTCGAGTAGGAGGAGGGTTGGTTTCAGGTGCCGGGCAGCCAGGGGCGTCGGCAGCAACGGGGCTGATGTCCGGCTGGGTCTCGGGGGTTTTGGGTGCCCCTCCCCCCCGGGCCAAAGGGCAGTCTCTGCGGACATGCCCCGCTGAACGGCAGAGGTAGCACCGGGCCTCTCCGGTAGAATAAAAGACCCGATAGCGGGCTCCCTGGTAGGGGACTAGAAAGGACCCCTCAAGCGCCTCTTCGTTACGCGCTCCTGCCGGTGGTAGAAGCTGCACTTGCCAGCGGAACGAAAAAATGTGATGGAGGGTGGGGTCCTTGCAGCCCAACGGGAGAGGGCTGATGACAGAGACAAGTTTCCCCAGGGTGGAAAGAGCGGGTAACAGGGCAGCATTGGGTAAGAAGGGAGGAACGGAGGTAAGAACGAGGCGGACGCCCAGGTCTTCTAACGGTTCTAGGGGGACAAACACCCCCCCCACCGTCAGGCCCCTCTCTACCGCCTCCTGGGCGGCATCCTCCGAGGCTAAGAAGAAAACAACCTTCCCATACATCTTGGAGGCCGCCACAATAGCCGTGGGTCCTACCACCTTCGCCAACGCCTGCACGTATATCTCCACGTGGGGCGAGGCGGGCACCAGGAGGCAACGGACGCCGTGCTTCCTGGTCAAGGCGGGGAAAGGGCCTCGGCCGCTGGTGATGGTGGCGGAGGCGGGGGGGGGCGTGATGACGAGGCGGCAGGTAGGGGAGAGCCCACCGCCGCCCGAGCATACGTCCTGGGGGCCGGGGGAGGGGCAATCGCAGAGCTGGTGGAGGGAAACACAGGGAGGGGCGCCACGGTTGATGACGAGGCTGCAGCGGTGGGGGCAGCCCCTGCCATGGAGGGCTCAGTGATTTTAGCGGGGCCCTTTCCTTTCCACCCGCCCTGGCCCTTCCGGCGAACCGGGGGGGGTTTCCTAGAATCTGGGTGGGCGGTGGGTGCAGCAGCAGCAGCAATCACCCTGGTGCCTCCTGCTACCGGTGCCCCAGCAGGGGGGGTGGCAAGTATCTTATCAATAGTGGCAGGGGGGGGACCTTGGGGGTCGGGCAGGGGTGGTGGTGGGGAAGGGACAACTAATTTTGTGGAAGCAATCTCACCCCTCTCGTTCCCCGCCATTGTGAGCAGGGAAAGACAGGGAGACACCGGAAGGAGGAGGGGGGGAGGGGAGAAAACGGAATAGCCCCTCCTTCCGCTAGGTTGCAGACAGGAAGAGAAGGAATACCGAGGGGGGGGGACTGGGAGGAGGGGGGGGGGAACAAAATCAGGGTCCAGTAATAGGGGCAAGCTGTGGGATAAGCAATCCGGGGGGGTGGGGGTGCAGACCCACACACATTTGTCCAAAGAGTCTCGGTTGGTCGGCTGTTGTGTCCGGTCCGGAAGGCAAAGTTCAAAGCGAACAGCTGGATCTGAAAGGAGATGGCAGATTGCCAGCAGAGACAGATGGCGGGGGGGCCGTGACAGTTGTAATAACGATGGGGGGGTAGGGGCACCGATGGATCGGGGGTGGGGGTCTCCACGCCACACCCCCTGTGCCGCCACAAACGCAAGTAAGCACAGTCAAACTCCCCCCCCACGAGAGTATAATTCAGAAAGTTACTCAATCTTACGGCCCTCTTCACGATGATTTATAGCTCCCTTGAATTATTTCTTCTGTCCGCTGAAATCTCCTTCTCCGGCCGTGTTGGCTGTGTTCCAAGGCCTTCGGCATATTAAGAATGCTGTAAAGTCCGAGCTGCTGGCAAGACGGCTGGGTCTGGGGGTTTCCACTCCCCCGCCCCCCGGACAGCAAATCGGCAATCTTCCCCCCCCTCCTCTGGGGGCTCAGCTGAGGCAAGTAGCTGCGCCCGAAAGCAGGCGTGGGGGGGGGGCGGATGCTGGCGAAGGATATAGACGGAAAAAAACACAAAAAATGAAAAAAAAAAACAAAAAAGCGTCTGGCCCGGTCGGGGGGGGGACTAAGGCAGGTGCAAAAAGTAAGAAAAATCCGGGCCAGGGGGCTTTAGGAAAGAATAGAAAGCAGATAGCTGAGGAGCAAGCAAAAGACGTTCCGTTTCCCAACAGGGAAGGTTCCAGAACAATCAGGAACCTTCTGGACACAATTAAGACAGGCTGATTAGAACACCTGCACCCAATGAAGAAGCTGCTAGAATCAATTAAGGCAGGCTAATCAGGGCACCTGGGTTTGTAGTGTGCGTGTGAGGAGCTAGGAGCAAGAGGCACTAGGAGCTGAGAGTGAGAACATGGACTGTGGTGTACAAGCATTATCAGACACCAGGAGGAAGGTCCTATGGTGAGGATAAAGAAGGTGTTGGGAGGAGGCCATGGGGAGGTAGCCCAGGGAGTTGTAGCTGTTGCACAGCTGTTCCAGGAGCCACTCTAGACAGCTGCATTCCACAGGGCCCTGGGCTGGAACCCGGAGTAGAGGGCGGGCCCGGGTTCCCCCAAATCCTCCCAGCTCCTGGTCAGACACAGGAGGAGTCGACCTGGACTGTGGGTTCAGAAAAACGGCCAAGCTGAGGGCTGCCGTGAAGCTCCAAGGCGAGTAAATCGGCCAATAAGCGCAAGACCCACCAAGGTAGAGTAGGAACTTTGTCACAACAGTTACAAAGAACATTAGACAAGCTAAATGGTATCCTTACCACTTAGAAAGATCTTTCTCTCAAACCAGCTACTCATCCTGACTCTCTTTTAATGTCCCAGGAGGGTAGTCTGTATCCACAAAAACAACAAGGAGTCTGGTGGCACCTTAAAGACTAACAGATTTATTACGGCATAAGCTTTCATAAGTAAAACACCATTTCTTCAGATGCATGGAGTGAAAATTACAGATGCAGGCATAATATAATGACACATGAAAGGAAGGGAGTTACCTCGCAAGTGGGGAACCAGTCTTGACAGGGCCAATTCGATCAGGGTGGATGTAGTCCACTCCCTATAATAGATGAGGAGGTGTCAATTCCAGCACCCATTGAAATGAATGATGCAGTTAATATCTCAAAAAAATGTCCCCAGGTTCTCTGCAAACTAGACAAACATCTCTGCATGAGATGTTACACGTGCTTCACATTTGAAGGTTTTCTTTCTAATAGTTAAAAGAAAAGGAGTACTTGTGGCACCTTACAGACTAACCAATTTATTTGAGCATAAGCTTTCGTGAGCTACAGCTCACTTCATCGGATGCATACCGTGGAAACTGCAGCAGACATTATATACACACAGAGATCATGAAACAATACCTCCTCCCACCCCACTGTCCTGCTGGTATTGTTTCATGATCTCTGTGTGTATATAATGTCTGCTGCAGTTTCCACGGTATGCATCTGATGAAGTGAGCTGTAGCTCACGAAAGCTTATGCTCAAATAAATTGGTTAGTCTCTAAGGTGCCACAAGTACTCCTTTTCTTTTTGCGAATACAGACTATCACGGATGTTACTCTGAAACCTTTCTAATAGTTAGAGACTCACTTTAAAAAAAAATACAAATGAAGCTGAGACTCTGGAGAACAAATCAGAATTCTGTCCAGCTCCATACAAGTAGTCCTTCTGAAAGGTATGAGAATGTATTTGCCAAATAGTCTAGATGAACAATTTTTAGGCTATGGATTTTTATATTTTGAACATTCTGGTTCAAGAATTTATTGATCATATGATGCCGAATTCAGAACAAAAATTATAAAGTTTTCTGTTAAATCTGCTGTTTAGCTAATTTTATACAAAGGTACTTAATCCACAATTACACAGAGACTCCAAAGTGTATTCACATCAGAGCACCAATATGCAGTAATTACTAATTTTTAGCATTATGTATAAGTGGTCTTTGAACTTTCTGATACCTCAAAATGTAAATCCTTCCTATGAATCTGACTTTGGCCACAAACAAATTATCTGCAGTTAGCTGAAGTAAACAGCCAACAATGTAAAATAGTGGCCATTTCCAAAAGTAGGGCTTGGTAAACTTTAGTTCAAATTAAATATATCTGCTAAAATATAATTGTTAGGATATAGATATTCAGGCCTGTCTGTAAAGGCCTGTACTCTAAGTATTTAGGTGTATTCTTATCACTTGGCTAGTTATAGAGGTATAAAAGAAAGAATCAAAATCACTGTCTGCTGGTGTAAGGGCCTTCTCTTACTGTGACAGTCTGAGGCCCTGTTCTTAGGCTAAGGCCTTTGGCTAAGCAACAGAGGCAGCCATAAGCTGGGAAGCGACCGGTCACATCCTCACATTCCAAATTAGTCACATTGAAATAAGGTGCTATTGGGCTGTTAGGAATACAATCCTGTCCTGATAGTGCCCATCACCTCCAGAGAAAGGGAAGTGCCTAGAAAATGTAAAAGGAAACTTAGTTTGATAGCATCCTGTCTGGCAAGAACTCACTTATCAATAGCTGGGATGTGAAATCCTCACTTCTGTATTGTTTTGTCATTATAGTTCCCACTTTGCTATTGTTTGTCTGTATAATCTCTGTCTGGTTCTGTGATTGTTTCTGTCTGCTGTATAATTAATTTTGCTGGGTATAAACTAATTAAGGTGGTGGGATATAATTGGTTAAATAATCATGTTACAATATGTTAGGATTGGTTAGTTAAATTTCAGTAAAATGATTGGTTAAGGTATAGCTAAGCAGAACTCAAGTTTTACTATATAGTCTGCAGTCAATCAGGAAGTGAGTGGGTGGGTGGGAGGAAATGGGAAGAGGGAATGGGAGTGGGGAATTGGAATCATGTTTTGCTAAGGGAGGGAATGGGAACGGAATGGGGGTAGGGAAATTGGAATCATGTTTTGCTAAGGGGGGGGGGAATGGGAACAGGGACACAGGTAAGGCTCTCTGGTGTCAGAGCTGGGAAGGGAGACACTAAGGAAGGAAACTGGAATCATGCTTGCTGGAAGTTCACCCCAATAAACATCGAATTGTTTGCACCTCTGGACTTTGGGTATTGTTGCTCTCTGTTCATGCGAGAAGGACCGGGGAAGTAAGTGGGTGAAGGAATAAGCCCCCTAACAATAATTAACCCTGATTAATTAAACAATCTTTATAAAATCAAGTTCAGTACCCAGTAAACATAGCGAATGATCTATGATGTTATGAGAATTGTCAATTTGAATATTAGTGAGAAATGTGAGCATATACATTCTTACTGCTGTGTATATTATATAGGTTACTATGTATACTATGTATACTATTCATATACATCATTTCTTACTGGGGAAATTCACACACTAACCATTTCTGCTAAGGTAAACTGTAGGCTCACTCCTGCAAACCCTTCTACATGTAGGTAATGTTTTACTTTTATAGCCCTCAGTGAGTTCAGCAGAACTATTCACATGAGTAAGGCTAAGATTTTGTCACAGTTATTTTCAGTAAAAGTCAGGGACAGGTCACAGGCAATAAACAAAAATTCATGGAAGCCCGTGACCTGTCGCTGACTTTTACTGAAAATAACCATGACAAAATGGTCTGAAGTGGAAAATGTCACAGAAGTCTCTGGAAGTCATGGATTCTATGACTTCCATGACCTCTGTGACAAAATCTTAGCCTTACACATGAGTAATAGACTAGTCATGTCTGTCACCGTTTGCAGGACAAGGCACCGTCCACATGCAGAAAGAGTGATTTAAAAGCATGTCATGTGCTAAGTGACATAATATATGTTTTGCCTGGAATATATAAACACAGAATTTCTGAAAAAGAATTCTATGTGAGCTTGAAAGTTTCTCTCTCTCACCAATAGAAGCTGGTCCTAGAAAAAGATATTACCTCATCCACCTTGTCTCTGTAATATCAGGGGACAAACGTGGCTACACCAATATTGCCTAGAACAGGAACTTTGGTTTGCACAAAGGACTTGAATTAATGCATCAAAGTAGCTGACAAGCTTTTAAGCTGATGTATACATCAAGGACTTAAGTTTCCCCAAACCACCCTATCATCCTCGCTGTGTTTGGTGAAAAAGTGCCATTCACATATTTATTAAACCCAAAATGCTGGATTCAAATTGCCTCAGTTTTCATTTCTGAGAGTTTGTTTCCATAAAAGACATAATGGAAAGTAATTTTGAACAGCATTACTGGTATTACCTCTAAAAGGCTTGGAATAAATGTCTAATCGAATGCATTATAAATGACAAATTTGTAGAGGCTGAGAGGCCATGTGCACGAGGGATATTTTCTTAGCACTGATTAATAGCTGAACTGCATTGAACCATCTACCAGAGTTTCAAACCCAAAAAATAGACCAAATTTATGTTAATAAGGTTTAGATAGTGAACTTGCTGACTTTTACTGTTTAGGCCCATGAGTAAAAATTAGTTGAAAACAACACTGCCATGCAGCTGAACCACAAGTGAAGTTCAAACATGTACAAGTGAGGAATCAATGGTGCAGCTCAAACTGTAGCACAATACTGAGAAAATCAGGGAGTTGAGGGCCATTTGGATAGGGACCTCTTTGAAGAGATAGAGCATGCCAAGTGAAAAGATAGGTTACCCTCCTTGACATGGGTAGCACTGTGTGAGTTCTGTGATGGTCATGAACTACAGGGTTACAGGAACTATTTAGTGTACAAGTGCTTAGCTGAATTAAAGCCATAAGCTGGTATGATAACAGGCAGTACACACCTGGAACACACAGTATGAGCACTGAGGAACCAGGTACTACAGTTGGTCAGAAAAGGTGTGTTAAAATAAAATTTTGAAGAAAAATGGAAAAAAGAACGTAGAGTGCCGAGACAATGCCTGCCTTCAAATGTGAAGTGTTAAAAGCATTGGGTTTCCAACCCTCCCAACTGGCTCTCCCGTGGTAGCTAGATCTTAACATCTTGTGTTGGACACTAAGAGCTGCAGTGTGAATTTCAGTTTTTATGGGTGCACTGAAGGGAATAAATCTGTTGAACTGAAAGTAAGTGTGCTAGAGAAAGTGACAGTATGTTGATGTGCCTGAGCGCCCTGATACTTGCAGGCTAATGCTTGCCAATTGGGATTGTGTTGCCTCAATTTATGATTTCCTTGCATTGTAGTGCCTGTATTGTTGTGAGGAAATATAGTTAACCACCCTTAACTTTAAGTTTAAAAAGGATTTGATGTGGGGATATAATATCTGTGTGCACACACACTGAACTTTAGAGAATCAGAAAGGACTCTGAGATGAAGACTGAAGGCAGATGCTTCCAGACCATTTGTAAGTGCTTTTTATTTCCCTTTATCCTTTCCAGAATATTTTTAATTAAACTTTTTCCTGAGAGCTTGGTAATCTTCTGTTTTTAAAATGAGCCTGTTCACCTGTAAGATTGTTCCCAAGCTCTAACAGCTCTTTACTTTTATAATCATTATTGAGGCTATTAACCTTGGGATTGTACAACCAAGCAGATATTCTGCTTATTTACTCAGCTTCCCTTCCTCCCTCAAAAATCAGATGATCAAAACAGAAACAATATACTGTTGCCTGCCTTGAGATAGCATTAGCATAGAGTTTATTTTTGTTAAGGTTCTAGAGGAGCTTAACCGTCAGGTTCCATTATCAAAATGATTAGAGCAGTGAATCACTATAATGACCTATATGTATATAAATCATAGTGGTTTGCTAATACAAATGTATAGCCATTTCTATAATCTAAACCCAACACCATCTATTTCATATGGCTGTTATACCATCAGTGGACAAATTTATGAAGGTGGTATGTCTTTATGTTAAATTAAAACTTTATTGCATTGTGGGTGAGATTGTCAAATCCCCCTAAAAGATTTGGGCGCCCAGTTCCTACTAAAAGGGGCAAAGAGTCCTGTGGCACCTTATAGACTAACAGACATATTGGAGCATAAGCTTTCGTGGGTGAATACCCACTTCGTCAGATGCATGTAGCAGAAATTACCAGAGGCAGGTATAAATATGCAAGCAAGAATCAGGCTAGGGATAATGAGGTTAGTTCAATCAGGGAGGATGAGGCCCTTTTCTAGCAGTTGAGGTGTGAACACCAAGGGAGGAGAAACTGCTTTTGTAGTTGGCTAGCCATTCACAGTCTGTGTTTAATCCTGAGCTGATGGTGTCAAATTTGCAAATGAACTGAAGCTCAGCAGTTTCTCTTTGAAGTCTGGTCCTGAAGTTTTTTTGCTGCAGGATGTCTACCTTTAAATCTGATATTGCGTGTCCAGCGAGGTTGAAGTGTTCTCCTACAGGTTTTTGTATATTGCCATTCCTAATATCTGATTTGTGTCCATTTATCCTTTTATTTAGGGACTGTCCAGTTTGGCCAATGTACATAACAGAGGGGTATTGTTGGCACATGATGGCATATATTACATAGGTGGACATGCAGGTGAATGAACCGGCGATGGTGTGGCTGATCTGGTTAGATCCTGTAATGCTGTCGCTGGTGTACATATGTGGGCAGAGTTGGCATCGAGGTTTGTTGCATGGATTGGTTCCTAAGTTAGAGTTACTATGATGCGGTGTGTCGTTGCTGGTGAGAATATGCTTCAGGATGGTGGGTTGTCTGTGGTCGAGGACTGGCCTGCCTCCCAAGGCCTGTGAAAGTGAGGGATCATTGTCCAGGATGGGATGTAGATCACTGATGATGCATTGGAGAGGTTTTACCTGAGGACTGTATGTGACTAATCTAATTGCCTTCTATGACGAGATAACTGGCTCTGTGGATGAGGGGAAAGCAGTGGGCGTGTTGTTCCTTGGCTTTAGCAAAGCTTTTGATATGGTATCCCACAGCATTCTTGCCAGCAAGCTAAAGAAGTATGGGCGGAATGAATGGACTATAAGGTGGATAGAAAGTTGGCTAGATTGTCGGGCTCAACGGGTAGTGATTAATGGCTCCATGTCTAGTTGGCAGCCGGTATCAAGTGGAGTGCCCCAAGGGTGGTCCTGGGGCTGGTTTTGTTCAATATCTTCATAAATGATCTGGAGGATGGTGTAGATCGCACCCTCAGCAAGTTTGCAGATGACACTAAACTGGGAGGAGAGGCAGATACGCTGGAGGGTAGGGATAAGATACAGGGGGACCTAGACAAATTAGAGGATTGGGCCAAAAGAAATCTGATGAGGTTCAACAAGGACAAGTGCAGAGTCTTGCACTTAGGACGGAAGAACCCCATGCAGAGCTACAGACTAGGGACCGAATGGCTAGGCAGCAGTTCTGCAGAAAAGGACCTAGGGGTTACAGTGGATGAGAAGCTGGATCTGAGTCAACAGTGTGCCCTTGTTGCCAAGAAGGCCAATGGCATTTTGGGATGTATACATAGGGACATTGCCAGCAGCTGGAGGGACGTGATCGTTGCCCTCTATTCGACATTGGTGAGGCCTCATCTGGAGTACTGTGTCCAGTTTTGGGCTCCACACTACAAGAAGGATGTGGAAAAATTGGAAAAAGTCCAGCGGAGAGCAACAAAAATGATTAGGGGACTGGAACACATGATTTATGAGGAGAGGCTTAGGGAACTGGGATTGTTTAGTCTGCGGAAGAGAAGAATGAGGGGGGATTTGATAGCTGCTTTCAACTACATGAAAGCGGGTTCCAAAGAGGATGGATCTAGACTGTTCTCAGTGGTAGCTGATGACAGAACAAGGAGTAATGGTCTCAAGTTGCAGTGGGGGAGGTTTAGGTTGGATATTAGGAAAAACTTTTTCACTAGGAGGGTGGTGAAACACTGGAATGCGTTACCTAGGGAGGTGGTAGAATCTCCTTCCTTAGATATTTTTAAGGTCAGGCTTGACAAAGTCCTGGCTGGGATGATTTAGTTGAGGATTGGTACTGCTTTGGACTAGATGACCTCCTGAGGTCCCTTCCAAGCCTGATATTCTATGATTCTATGATTCTATGGCCAGTGGAGTTCTGTTGGCTTCTTTCTTGGGCTTGTCTCACTGCAGGAGGCTTCTGGGTACATGTCTGGCTCTGTTGATCTGTTTCCTTATTTCCTCATGCGGGTATCATAGTTTCGAGGATGCTTGGTGAAGATCTTGTAGGTGTTGGTCTCTGTCTGAGGGGTTGGAGCAGATGGTTTACAGATCCAGACTAACACGGCTACCCCTCTGATACAGATCCTACTAGAAATTAATGGAAATTGCATGTTCAAATCCTCTTCTAACTTTGAAAATCACATACTGAATATTCAGTAGTACTTTCCTATTTAACTAGTATAAGATTGTAACTCATGGATTTCCATTCCACCTGCAAAAGGGGCCATCATTCATACTAATAATGTGTCTTTAAGGGATGTTGTCACACTGCTCGGAGGCCAACATTTACCCAGTTAGCACAGAGTGGTCTCTGAGATATACTACATTTATGCCTTATTCTAAATTTAGAGGAGTACTGTAGTGTCTTAAATCCCACTGTGTGGTAACTGTCACTAAACATTGACTTAAGGCCAGTCTACACTACAGCACTACACCAGCACAGCTGCATTGCCACGGTAGTGCATCTGGTAAAGATGCACTATATGGATGGGAGAGCACTCTCCCATCATCATAATTACTCCATCTTGGTGAGAGGTGTAAACCTATGTTGGCGAAACAGCGTCTCTGATGACATAGCTCCAGTGTGGACAGTACAAAACTTGAGTCACGCGTGGGAGAGGGCTTTTTCACACCCCTGAGCACCGTAAGTTAGATCAACTTAGAATGTAGTGTAGAGCTTCCCTTAGTAATGAAGACTGTGTGGTCAACAGTTTTTGCATTATCATAAGGAAGATCTGGTCATATAGTATCTGTTTAGTACAGAGAATATTCTTTTAATATCTCCCTTAGGAGTCACAGCTGTGGGGGAAATGGGCGGCTTTCAACAGAGGTAATTGTTTTTGGAACTTGTTTTTTGAACCCTGCCACCTATATTTATTTATTGTTGTTCAAACATTAGCATAGGCCATGAACTGAGCAGTATGATGCAGGTCAATTTTGAATGAACTAGAGATATATATTTATTTTTTAATCTCTTTCACTATCAACGGCTACATAATTCTCTGGAAAAAAACTAACAAGTTTTATTCTACAAGTTATTAACATGAAAAATAATTGGTATTCACTGTGATTTTCAAAATCTAAAATTATAAACAACATCTAAAAAGATAACATTAATAATATTCTTGCCTTTTTCATTAGGAATATAAAATGATAGCTTCTATTAAATGTTTTTGGAGTATTAAATTGTAAATATAAAGATGTTACCTTTATTAACAACACAGTGTAGCTACAGTACAAGAGACATCTGGGTCTTTCTGTAAGAGAGTGATGTAACATTTTAACATCCAGGTTTTGTATTTTTCTAGTTTTTCTTTTTTCCATTCACAAATTGATGTCTTACCCCTTCATACCATGATTACTGGATCTTGGGGGCAACCGCTGCAGTATGGCAAGGACCTAATTCTGCCAGGTATTTAAGCACATGACTATGACACCCACTGAAAGCCTGTGACCCCCATGAAGTAAATAGGAACACCCATATGCTTAAAGTTAGGGACATGCAAGGTACCTTCTGAACTGGATCTTGAATAAACCAATTAGGGACTGGTTTCTGAGTAGCAGCCATGTTAGTCTGTATTCGCAAAAAGAAAAAGAGTACTTGTGGCACCTTAGAGACTAACAAATTTATTTGAGCATAAGCTTTCGTGAACTACAGCTCACTTCACTTAATCACATGCTTAAGTAAGTCCATCTCTATTCAGAAAACCACTTAAGCTCATACCTAACTTTAAGTCCCATGGAAGTTAATGGGATTAAGTACATGCTTAAATTCTTTGCTGAACTGGGACCTAAGCCTTGCTCCTACTCCTATTATTGCTCTCAAATGAAGACCATCTGACGAAAGTTTATGCTCCAATACGTCTGTTAGTCTATAAGGTGCCACAGGACTCTTTGCCGCTTTTACAGATCCAGACTAACATGGCTACCCTTCTGATATTCAGCAACTGAGACTCACCATTCTGCCTTATCCTTCAGTTCCTTCTTATTGACGCTGTGGGTTATCCCCATGATGGAGAGAGGCAGAGGAATAGAAAGATCCAATACAAGTATGCCTCAAAGGAAAGGGAAAAGAGCTATTACTAGCAATGGTAGAGGGTGTGGTGGTGAGAGAATGAGCTGCAGAGCCAGAAAGATGATCTGAGAAGATTTGTCACTTTACATTGCTACTGACCATCTCCTCCTTTCTTGCTTATGTCATATTTTCTGCCCATCTTTTCTCTCTTGCTCTCTTTCTCATTCAATAGGGATGCCATTGTGACACTACACCCCATATTCTTCACAGTGATATTATTTTGATATGATTATGGCATAATTTTGATGTATTTTAGAATCTTAGAATATCAGAGTTGGAAGGGACCTCAGGAGGTCATCTAGTCCAACCCCCTGCTCAAAGCAGGACCAATCCCCAACTAAATCATCCCAGCCAGAGCTTTGTCAAGCCTGACCTTAAAAATCCCTAAGGAAGGAGATTCCATCACCTCCCTAGGTATCCCATTCCAGTGCTTCACCACCCTCCCAGTGAAAAGGTTTTTCCTGATATCCAACCTAAACCTCCCCCACTGCAACTTGAGACCATTACTCCTCATTCTGTAATCTGGTACCACCGAGAACAGTCTAGATCCATCCTCTTTGGAACCCCCTTTCATGTAGTTGAAAGCAGCTATCAAATCCCCCCTCATTCTTCTCTTCTGCAGACTAAATAATCCCAGTTCCCTCAGCCTCTCCTCATAAATCATGTGCTCCAGCCCCCTAATCATTTTTGTTACCCTTCGCTGGATTCTTTCCAATTTGTCCACATCCTTCTTGTAGTGTGGGGCCCAAAACTGGACACAGTACTCCAGATGAGGCCTCACCAATGCCGAACAGAGGGGAATGATCACATCTCTCGATCTACTAGCAATGCTCCTACTCATACAGCCCAAAATGCCATTAGCCTTCTTGGCAACAAGGGCACACTGTTGAGTCATATCCAGCTTCTCGTCCACTGTAACCCCTAGGTTGTTTTCTGCAGAACTGATGCCTAGCCGCTTGGTCCCTAGTCTGTAGCAGTGTATGGGATTCTTCTGTCCTCAGTGCAGGACTCTGCACTTGTCCTTGTTGAACCTCATCAGATTTCTTTTGGCCCAATCCTCTAATTTGTCTAGGGCCCTCTGTATCCTATCCCTATCTTCCAGCATATCTACCACTCCTCCCAGTTTAGTGTCATCTGCAAACTTGCTGAGGGTGCAATCCACACCATCCTTCAGATCGTTAATGAAGGTATTGAACAAAACTAACCCCAAGACCGACCCTTGGGGCACTCCGCTTGATACCGGCTGTCATCTAGACATGGAGCTGTTGATCACTACCCGTTGAGCCTGACAATCTAGCCAACTTTCTATCCACCTTTTATAGTCCATTCATCCAGTCCATACTTCTTTAACTTGCTGGCAAGAATACCGTGGGAGACCATATCAAAAGCTTTGCTAAAGTCAAGGAATAACACATCCACTGCTTTCCCCTCATCCACAGAGCCAGTTATCTCATCGTAGAAAGCAATGAGGTTAGTCAGGCATGACTTGCCCTTGGTGAATCCATGCTGACTGTTCCTGATCACTTTCTTCTCCTCTAAGTGCTTCAGAATTGATTCCTTGAGGACCTGCTTCATGATTTTTCCAGAGACTGAGGTGAGGCTGACTGGCCTGTAGTTCCCCGGATCCTCTTTCTTCCCTTTTTAAAAGATGGGCACCACATTCGCCTTTTTCCAGTCATCCGGGACCTCCCCCGATCGCCATGAGTTTTCAAAGATAATGGCCAATGGCTCTGCAATCACATCAGCCAACTCCTTTAGCATCCTCAGATGCAAGATAAGTTATGTGAGATATCATTAGAAAGGTTATGATTTACTGAATATGATTATCCTATTTGTATGCATGTATCATTTTTGTATCTGAAGTTAGGAATATTGGCTCTATATGTCTGTTACAAAAGTGTTTCTACCTAGGAAACACCCACTAGGCAAAAGACTGTCAGTCAAGATGGCTGGCTGGGAAGCGTCCATTCAGGTTGAGCCATTAGGAGAAAATAATAGGTCTTAGAAGAAGCTTATCTCCCACTAGGGAGTCTTCCTGGGGATGCTACAAATGGCATCTGAGTAATGGCAGCTGTGGCACTACAGGGACATGTAACCAGGTCACCTGGTACTGGACTCCATCTTGGAATACCAGTGTTTTACCACTGACTGGCATGGGAACTAAACTTTGAGACAAAGAGTTCCCGCCATATTCAAAAGCTATTTAAGGCAGGGGAATGATATCATCATGGCTCTTCACTGCCTCCCCACCCAAAAGGACACAGTGAAAGACCTGAGGAACAAGGACTGAACTGGGGGGAAACGGACCCAGGCTAAAGGGATTTTTAGCCTGTGAAAGGAACACCTGGGGTTTATAAGCTGTAAGCAAGTGCAGCTGGCCCTTTAAGAATCTTTGCAGCTTGCTTGAATCATCATTTAGGGTGAGAATTTGCTACTCATACCCAATCTCTTTAGTATATTAAGCTTGGTTTGTGTATTTTGTTTGTTTGCTAGGTGATCTGCTTTGATCTGTTTGCTCTCCCTTATAATCACTTAGCATCTATCTTTTGAAGTTAATAAACTTATTTTTGCTTTGTCTAAAACCAGTGTGTGAGAGTCCTAACTTGGGGCAGAAAGGTGTTGCATATCCTTCTTCACACTGAGGGAGGGGACGAGTTTCATGAGCTTATGCTGTACAGATCTCTGTGCAGCACAAAACGGTATCATTTTGGGTTTACACTCTAGAGAGGGGTGTGCACTTGAGTAGCTGTGCAGTTCCATAGCTGTAACCTCCCTATGCAGAGCTGATTATAGCATCTGTATGTACTGCAGGTGGGTGTGTCCCTACCTATATGTGTGCTGGAGCCTGGGAGAGGGCTTGGCAGGCTGGTCACAGCAGTACAGTTTAAAGGGAGCCCAGGCTGGTGGGTGGGGGAGCTCAGTGGTACCCCAGTTCCAGGTGGCACCCTGGGGGGAACCTGTCATAGCCATGTTTTTGGACAGGTATAAGAGTATGACAATGGAAATGTTTTACAAATGGATAATATAAAAGGGACACACAGTAGTTTATTGATCTTTAACCTCAGCAAGATACATAGAGCATTTATTTTTAAAATGTAAAATACATGTGTTGACCTATCTGAAGTGCTGCCTGAGAATTTTTCACTTTTTTAGGGGAAGGAAGTCTTATCACAAATGGCAATTCATAATTTACTTATTAACATTTCAGTTCTCAATTTCCAGTTTTAATTGTGCAGTGCCCTACTGGTAGGTTAACCCTGGAGTTATTGCAATGTGCAAATTCGCTTCCTATAAATGTAACACAGATTGAAAAATGATTGCAGAAAAGAAGTGAACTGTGATGTCCATTAATTAGATAATTACTGCTGCATGTTTTTTTCTCATAAAACTCTCAAATGGGAATAACGTATTTGCAGGAGTCAGGAACCTCTTGTGCCACTGAGACTTCTGCTTTATTCTTCCACATTTAGTGGCTAATTACATTTTTAATCACAAAAATTATCATTGCAAAAATAAAAATATATATTACCAGAAGTAGCATTGATGTTATAGAGAGTGGAGTCTTTATTCTCAGTACTACACAGACTGGAATCTTACTTAATAAAGTGGCAGATTTTGCCTGGCATTTTTATGTGGTGATGAGATTGGGGCAGGAGAGGCGGGGAAGGGGTATAATGTTCCTTCTCCCAAAATGCTACCTTTGTGCAGCCCACATATGAACCACGCTAAATTATACTCCCCTTCCTTAAGAGAAGTACAGGGGCTGCTCCCTCCTTCAGGAGCATACTACCCTGCCCCTCAAAATGGATGAGGAGGCAAGGGGATGGGGGGAAGTGGCTTTGCCTGGTTTCCCTGTGCACCTGTCCATAGAACTGAGCTGCTTGGCTGCTGGAGCATACCTATTATTACCTGGAAGGCAAACACAGGGATGGCAGAGCCCTGAGGAGGTTGTTTGGGTAACTGAAAGACTGGTGATGTCTGGGTGCTGACACCCAGTTGAGCATAAGCAAATCTCCCACTTGCTGGTGGAAGGAGGGTAACAAAGTGATTCACAGTCCTGGGCATCCTGTGAAAGTGCCACACACCCAAGCTGACAGTGTGGTGATGCAACCATAGGTCTCCCAGGGTGTTCCCTGACCACTTTAGAGAAGTATAGTAGAGGGCCCTTATGGGCACAATTAATTTTCAGCTCTTTCCACATCTTTGGTGGAGCCCTGGTGTGCACCCAGCATAGATACTTTTATCTACCCTGCTCTAAGCCATTTACCCTAGCTTTGACAGTAGCAGACTGCCAGGTCTTCACCATAACCAAAGAAATAAACTCATCAAATAGGAAGAAACCAAGGCTGAAGTTTTATGAGGGGAGGACTCAAAGTTCATTTGGATCTTTACTGAGTGATGTATCTCTGCACCGGGGGGGTGAATTTCATACTGTACTCTTGAGCAGTTAACCAAACAACACCTTTTGAGATTCCCCCATAGCTATTTATGAAATATACCATCCTTTTAAAAAAGTATTCGTACCTACCTAATGGTTGTACCAGGACTAACCACAACTACTTCATTCATTGTAGTGAACATTGAAATCCTCCCTGTGTGGCCTGAAGCATATAAGAGAAGGGAGGTAACTGAGTGAGCTCTCTTCTGGCATCTGCTGGAGAGCAAGGGGAGTTTACTGAGTGAGCAATAGCTCATTTGCAGATTAACTGTGAATAACTGGGGGACACTAGGTATAAACTGACTAAGTTTTGTAATTGGGGACAATATTTCAGATGCCACTCTGTTGGGAACCACCTTGGCAAGGCCTGGACAGTGGCTGGCCTTGGGGTCACCCTGACACGAGTGATGTTTGCAAAGGTTGGGTATGAGACCCCTGGCCAGAACTAAAGAGGACTGTTATGTTTGTGACTTGCAGCTGAAAGCACTTCTCTCGCTGGTGGGTTCCTAGAGTCAGGTAGGGTTCCTTATACCACTAATCCCTTTTTTAAGAAGCTGAGCTGAGAGTAGTAGCTGCATCCTGTAATGGGGGCAGAGCCTCAGATCAGTCCCCAACTGAGAAATAAAGTCTGTGGCCAGAGTGGAGTTGCAGTTCCAGGCCACCACCAACAGCACATAGGTCAGAGCTACCATTCACAGCCAAAGGATAGAGAGAGGTGGCAGTTTGGGCTATTAACAATGGTGAGTGGGGAGAAGTGTTATTTAGGGCTGAGTGTATGGAAAACAGTAGATCTGAGGGATTATGAGCCCCAGTGTCCATCCCACCTAGAAACTCTGGTGAGGCCTACCTGACCCAACATCACAGCTGAGTGTCTCTATAGTTGCTCAGGTAGTTGAGCCCAGCGCTGCTTAGGCAAACTGGAGCTAGATTCTCCTTGGACTTCCTGGCCAACCAACCAACTGAGTGGGAAGGTTACAATACTCCATCAGCCACTCATGGCTTTTTATGACAAGGGACATTTCCCTTCCATGCCGCAATAAAGGTTTCCTGTTTAAAACCTGTTGATCACTGTGCTTGCAAGTGGGGAATAAATTGCCTATCAGTGCCGAAAGTGATTTAGATGTATACAGGTTCCCAGGTTACTGGGTGGGGGCTCAAGACAGAGTTATAAAAGTGTTAGAAAAAAACCTGGAAAATGAGGACCCAGCCCTTGATTGTTGCCAGTGTCATTGGGAGAAGAGTTACACCTACACCTGCATCACTTTTCTCCTCAGCTAACACAATCCATTTTTATTATAAAGATTGTTACTTTTTAAAGTGAGAGGAGAAAATATAAAAGTCAGTTAATAAAGAATATTTAGCCAGTAAAGAATATTATAAATTATTTAAAGTAAAATGCATCATTAATGACTGGGAAAAGATTGTCTGTAAAAAAGACGTGTTTTAGTCACTGTAAACAGCGTAAATACCAGACATCATGCAAAATTAAAGCAGAAATTGTCAGCAGATAATTATAATTTACTGTCAACTTTGAGGTTCCTTATATCTTTCTGTATTTTTGTTTCTTGCATGTGATCTTATTTATTATAAGAGTCCTTAATTGGAAGGATTCCCAGTCTACCTCCCACATTTAGTTTCACAGTTTATTTCTTCCTACTAGACAGAGGAAGGAAAATATATATTTAGCCAGGAAAAAGCTAAGTCAGTCAAACTAAAACAGTCCATTTTTTTTAAAGACAGACAAATACCATGCACCAGTCATAACTCTGTTCACCTTTTTTTTTTTATCAGCAGCATTCTAGTGTCATGTTAACCACACTTCCACTATAAATCTCTATTTTCATGGGCTCATGACATGATCAAAAATAATTCTTCCCTGACTGAAGTCTGGGGCACTTTGTCTCTTCCTGGAAGCTGAGATATAAAAAAAGAAAAACAATTTGGGGACACATTGTGACATCAGTTTTTAATGAACAAATCTCTTATGCCCTAAGTATGTACTATAGTCTGAACCAGACCCCAGCCTCCATGAGAAATAATGGGGCTGCCCAAAGACATAAATGTCTGTCCATACAGAGTAATTTGTAAGATTGGGGCCTTGGAAAGTATTAACAGAAGTCACTCAAGCTGCACTTTTTAATCAGATAGTTAAGTACTCAAGTACTTAAGTACTATTTTATTTTCCCTTTCATTATATTATGCATGTCTGATTCACCATTGTGTTATTCCAGTTATATGGCAGCGTAATACCACTGGCGAGACATGAACCGGATTATAAACTTCTTTTCATGCATACATTCAGAGATCTGCTTTTCAATTTTTGACCCCCTCGTATCACACACATCTGGAAAAGGACAGGACTTAGCATGGCATAAGAAGAAAAATGTGGAATTGGTCACTACAGCTGGGTAGAGTAAACAGGAAACAAATAATTGTTTAACCTTAGAGCATATTGTACTGAATTTTTACCTCTGTGTGAATTCTATTTATCAAGCATTGCCTATAATTTGTAAGATAACATTTTCCATTTGCAGATTGACTTTCAAAACATGTTTTTAAGATTCCTTTGAGAAAAATAAACTGCAAGAAAGTTGGTCTTTCCTTGCACTGCTAATTAGATGCTTTTAATTTAATTAAAACTGGACAAAGCCATACAAAATATACCACAAGGAGGAAATCTGCATTGCCAGAGGCATGAATTACATGACCTAAATGGTCTTTTCCATCTCTCATACCTATGGTTGGTAATTAAATTGTGATATTTAAAGAGGGATGCCTATTTATTTGACAATTCCTATTTATGAATCCAGCTGAGAATAGCATTTATTTCACACTCATTTAATCTCTTCCATCACAAATATGCCAAGAAACCCAGCAACCTTTTGCTGGAAAGTCATTTAATAAAATATGAACAAAAGTAAGACGTGATGTTCATACTTGTCAAATATGATCATTCTTAGGCATTTCTGATAAACTGGGGGATTGGGAGATTAACACACTATAGATCAATAAATTCTGATACGGATGCAGAAGATGTAGTCAGCTTTGTTTCTAGTGTTAATACCCTGAATGATACAATTCTTTTGTTTTCCTGGGAAAGCTGAGAGAAGAAGCTAATAGGCTAGGTACCATCACAATTAATGGACTGTAAATGGATACATTGTTGCTAAGCAAATGAGGCTAGTGTAATATCCTGGGAGGGTTGCTCTGTCCCAGTTCTGTTATGTACCCTTTCACACTTTGCTGCATGATGACTGGCCCTTTGGGCATTACTTGCTGGATAAAGTGAATCATCAAGGCAGTGATAACTTCTTAGCAAACTTTGCATATAAAAAAAAAATGCCAAGCCCTGGGTAGACTAGCCATTGAGAGCATTTGTGCTGTTGTTGCTATTACTCCCAAACCCCTCTTTCCAACCCCAAAAAAGGACCTAATTGCTGCTTGTTTTGTTTTTATAATTGGTAAATCTGAGACCTTATGGGGAAGGAAATTATATATATATATATATATAAACACTAAGAGGCTAATTAATTAAGATGTGCTATTATCTGCAGGAGAAAAAAAAACTTTTGTAGTGATAATCAAGATGGCCCATTTCAGACAGTTGACAAGAAGTGTGTGGCTGCTTAACATTTCCCCATGTTAAGCATCCTCACACTTCTTGTCAACTGTCTGAAATGGGCCATCTTGATTATCACTACAAAAGTTTGTCTTCTCCTGCTGATAATAGCTCATCTTAAGTAATTAGCCTCTTAGAGTTGGTCTGGCAACTTCCACCTTTTCATATTTTCTGTATGTATATATATCCTCTTACTATATGCTCCATTCTATGCATCTGATGCAGTGGGCTGTAGCCCACGAAAGCCTATGCTCAAATAAATTTGTTAGTCTCTGAGGTGCCACAAGTATCCTGTTCTTTTTGAGTATACAGTATGCAATCCTGATTCATACCCACTCTCCATCCCCCAGGCTCATTGTCTCAATCTATTCCCCCACTGCTCCTGCAAGTTTTCCTGGCATCCCCTTTGTCCCAGAATTAAGCAGCTTGCTTCTCCACACTGCCTGGGATCTAAATGCCCATCATGGAGATGGCATTTAGAGCACAGGAGCGACAGGCTCCCTGATTTCAGTTCTGGTACCCACACTGCCCACAGCAGCCCAGATCAGCAACTGCAAATATCCACACTATCAGAGAGAGAGAGAGAGTATATTTAGAGAATGGCTAATCCCCAGGTACAGCTTCCAATACACTACCTCTAGACCCAGGAATTTTCCCGCGCAGTGAAGTGGAAGTGATGGGAAAGTTTGCCAAAGTTTCTCCTTCACTTTGACAGTCCCTATTTCATGTACCGCATGCTGGGTAATAACTTGAGAAGACTGCATGTTTCTAAAACTCAAGTGGTGCTTTATTAAGAGAACAATTACAGAGATACTGCAATCATAGCTGGCATTCCAGCCATGTGCACACAGACTGATTTCCTGGTGCTGCCTCCAAACTCTTCCTTCCTGCCTCCCTCCAAGTGCTGTGCAGGTTGCTTGCTATGCTCTCTGTGAAGTTCCCATTAAGCCTTCCACTTACATCAGCAAAGGAATAACAGGATTAACTCATTTTTGTTCAAGGGACCTTGTCATCTGAAATTTACATTTTGAAAAATGTAAAAAGCTTGTAAGAGGGAATTCTTACAGAAAATGTTTTCTTCCGGGGAGGAATTATTCATTCCCCTAGATTTCTAGAAACCTAAACACAGGAACAAAACTGACTTAATTGTCTAGGAACAATCTCACTGGCCAAGGTGAACAAAATATAAAAAGTAATAACCAACAGTGAAAAGTAAATTTAATTTTTCAAATACTTTGAGAGTTAAAGTACTCAAAAAATAGGAAAGCTTCTTTATTGTCTTGATCGTGTCCTTTTGAAAGTTGTAAATATTAGGAGTGGAGTTAGAGGTGGCCAGAAATTGAACTCTGTCTCACAGGAAATTCCAATATTTCAATATTTGTTTTCTACACAAATTGGGACAGAATGTAGTAATAATGAAACTTTTTCATGGAAAATTTTGATTTGGAAAAGTAGAAACATTTCATTTTGATGGAAAATGTAGAAGGAAAAATGTTTCAATGTTCACAAATTGAAAGTTTGTGTTTTGGTTTGCCGAACAGACAAAAAAAACCAGCCCTACCATTTCCTCAGGGCAGCACCTTTTCCCCTTGTTTATACTGAATCAGTGTAGATGCCCAATAATTCTCCAGTGAATGTTAATGAGTATATTGTACATATTTGTCCCAGTTTTAATTTAGGCAATATTCCCACTAGAAACATTGTCTAATTAGAGCATCCATTAAAAGTCCTCTTAATTTTACCAGCTTTTAAATAATTATTAACTCTTACTAAAAAGCATTTTATTCCAATTACATGCAGGGACACTGCTTTACATGCAGCATGTACCTACATTAATCTGTAGAGATATGTAGGAATTTAAAACATAGGTATATGTTATTTAATTTTATATGAACTTTGACATAATGCCATTAAGAAAGATAACTTGCTTTGTTAAGAAATGCTGGTAATTGTGTTGCACTTTTTTTCCCCAAATAGTTGTAAGTTAGCCTTTATATACTGTCAGAAATCTATTTTACATAATATCATATACAGATATGTATATAGTATATATTACACATAAAATCAACTGAAGTCCCATTAATACTCTGAAATGTGACTGTGTATAAATGACAACTTCTTACTATGCTCCCTATGTCTATTCAAAGCTATATCTGTTTACTTTACAGTAAGTTTTACACCTCTTAGAACTACAGAACCCATATAATTATGGAAGAGTGAGTTGGAATCTGGTCTGGCTTGTGCATCATTCTCTGAATTGTTAAGAATGTTAAAACTAGAATTTTTATTGTTGGTGCTATTCAGTCCAGGAAGAATCCAGCACAGCTTTCAGATTTTATGCTGAATTACTATAGTCCGTATTTACAAATAAATCTTTTTAATCTATACAGTTAGCAGATTTAATCTAAACAAGGAACTCCACAGTGTGAGGTTTTTTCCTATTTGAATCGCTTTTCAGAATGAATCACATTTTAAATTACTATAACAATGAGAATATGAGTTAGACTCATAAAAGCAAAGAAATTTAGTGTAAATATCCTGGGTGAAATCCTGGCCCCCTGGACTAAAACAAGGTCAGGATTTCACCTGCTATTTTCAAAATAGGGACAAAATTCTTTTCTTGGGCCAATGCAAATAATTGTCATTGTCCTCAAAGGCAGCCACCTAGATGTATAACAGCCCTATGCATAAAATGTTTTGATTGAGGGAATTAATTTATTATCCTTGTTTTGTGAAGCTCACAAAAAGAATATATTAGGTTATATATGAAGAAGTACCTTCACTTATGAGCTGAATTAAACTATAATTTCTCCTTTGCATAATGTTGTATATTTTAATGTATTTTTCAATCTAAAGAATGCTCCAAGGTAGAATTATTATTGCAACTTCATCCCTTCATTTTATTTTTACTTTCCATTTGCTTCCCTAAAGATTTCTTAATCTTTCTTCCATTTCTATTGGGTGAATTTGGAATTTTTAATCTCAGCAAGTAAAATCCCAGTCCTGTCTGGCCTTGTGCAGCTAAACCCCATGTGATGAAAAATTTGAACAGAGGCTGCAGAATCTGGCCCGTAGATGCTTGTTTTGGAGACATTTGTGCTGTATTCTGAGTCATATACAGAATTCATATATTTCTGAAAATAGAATAATTCAAAAAGGTGAGGATTCCTGTCTTCACCAGCTGAATACTTAAGATTTTGCTTTCTAAACACTCATTCAATGAAACTGATCTACTGTCAAATAGCTACTAGAACAAGAAAGGTAATGTATTCATCTTGAATAAATTATTTATTGTACTAAATTCAGGAATTAAAATTCAGATTTAGGCTTCACCTACTGCTAATGAATTATCTGAAGGAATCACCTCTGATTTACACCAGATTACAGAAAACAGGAGATTTCATATTTTCTTCAGAGCTGAGTCAGGCCATGTGAAGTCAATTGTTGCTATGACAACGTATGAATCAGTGAGAAGATAAGATGACTGAATATAGAGAATTAATTTACTTAAGATCATTCATTTGCTCTTTGATAGGAGGCATATGCTTATTTAGAAAGACTAAACCAGCACATTCTAATTACCATGCATCACTTTTAATAATGTTGATAAAACATAGTGCAGATAGTTGTTGCTAAAAGAAATACATACAGTGCACATTATTCTTGCAGGTAGGTTGGTTTATATTTCATTAATTTTGCTTTCTGATTAAAGGAACATTGGTAGATAACATTTTTATGTATTCTCTCTCTCTCTCTCTCTCTCTCTCACACACACACACACACACACACACACACATACACACAAACAATTTGATACATATGTTGGGAATATAAATAAGTCTTTGCCAAGGCACACTGCAATAAACCACTCAACATTAAGAATATCTTTGTTTGCCACTGATTTAAACACAAAAACAGCCTAACTGGGGACCAAGAAAAATAATCTGTAATTTTTCCATGTAGAATGTAAAAATGTACCAAGCATGAGTCAATGGGGTCAGCACAGGAAGCTTCCATAGTGAATGGACAGAAGAGCGCCATTACCACCACATTTGCATATTAATATTAAGTCCCTCCCTTAGCTTTGCCAATTTTCTAACTACTGACAACTGGCCCCCCGCCTCACCCCCTGTTCCACCTCTTCCCCCAAGACCCCGCCCTCTACTCACTCCTCTCTCCCCATTCCTCATAGCTGGATCCTCGCCATCCCACCCCCCTAACTGGACTCCTTTTGCTCCAGAGCTGCAGCCTGAAGTGGAGCCTGCCTGCTAACAAGATGCAGGTATGAGGAGGCCCCAGCTGAGCAGGGATGGTGCAGGTTAATGACCAGGTGCTTCCCCCACCCCCCGCCGGCGGTAACCAGACTTTTGGTGTCCTGTCAGTACATCTGACAAGATGCTGCCAGGTCCCCTTTTCAATTGGACTTTCCAGTCAAAAACCAGGCACCTGGCAACCCTACCTCACAGGTACAAAGTACTCTTTACACGGTGCCATCTCAAGACATCTCCACCTACATGTCCAATGGGACAGCTAACACCCAGGTAGTTTACTGTGGGCTGATGTCCCAGTTAATCAGCATCCCCCTTTGGTCAGACAGGGCATTGCACAGAGTCTGCTCAGACTGGAGGGGCTGTCAGTCTGCCCTTCTGGTCTGAGTCTCTAGTCCTATTCTGGAGGCAAGGGTATTCATTTCCATCCCACTGGGGTGTGCAGACTTCCTCTTATGTTGTGCAGGAGTCACCTGGGCCTTCTCCTGGATGGGCTGGAATCCTCTTTGACTCTTAAGGCACTGTTAAGGGCTAGATAGGGGAACCCAGGACCACCCACTTCACTGGGTTCCAGCTCAGGGTCCTAACCTCAGGCAGGCAAAATCAGTCCTTAACAATTGTCCTGCTACCTCCTTACGACCTCCCTTGGTTCTGTAGGCTTCTGCAACCTGTGGCTCTGGTCATATCTTCTGTGGGTTGCTGTCACTCTGGAGTGGATTCTTACCAGCTTGCTGGCAGGACCTTCTTGCCTGACAACTTTGTAGAAATGGAAGTCTTAAAGAAAGTTACATGACTCATAAACTGGATCAACAGTATGGGAGCTCTGTAAAAAAACAACATATAGACAAAATTTGCATATGTTTTAACCTCAATAACATTCTAAAACTACCCATTAACAAAGAGAGGAAGAAATTCTGCCAAGACTCACAGAGGTAAAGGCCTTGCCAGTTTCAGATACCAAAGATGGTTTCTGTCAGATAAAACTTGATGACAAAGACAGCTATTTGATGACCTTCTGGACTCCTTTTGGCAGATACATGTACTTGTGAATGCCAGGAATGATGGAAGAGTACCAGAGATGTTAATAGAAAGAGCTAGACAAACTCAAAGGGGTTGATGTAATTGCAAATGTCATCTTGGTATTTGCTAGAGCTGCTGTTTTGGTATATTGTTTTCTTGCTGCAGATGGGTCAGAATTTATCTAATCTTCACAAACTGGACAGGGGGTCCATAGGTTATATATCTTGCACAAGATATTATCAGTGCCATGGCCATCTTGTAGGATAAACTATAAACAGTGCATAAAAGTATGGCAGTCCTATAGTCTTTTCCTATCTGAAATACTGTGCAGTTGACTCACATTGATATAGACTAACTGGAACAGAGGTGAAATGATATAATCTGTGTGAAACTATTGCAGTCTTCCCACACATAATGAATTGTTTTTCTATTAATGTGTTCAACTCATTGGAAGATCTGTCCATGGTTTTCCCCAAAAAGAATGTCTGAGGTGGGTCAGAACTAGATCTTGTTGGGAAATGATATTTTTCCATTGAAAATTTGACAGAGGAAAAATCATTTTCATCAAAAAATTCCATTATAAATTTTGTTTTCATTTAAGAAATTGATGAAATTTCAAAATTTTCCAGAACAAGCAGACACTTTTCCTGAAAAATTTAATCTAGTCAAAATCCATTTTCCATTTAACAGTTTTGATGGAAAAATGTTCAGCCAGCTGTAATCATAATAAATTATGCCAGCTGCAATCAATCTTTCTGTTTGCTGGGAAGAATATTAAAAGACAGCCAAAATCCAAAGAGGATCTAAGTGAGATTTTTATTCTAAATTTGTACAGACAGATGATTCACTACTTATGTGATTGTCATGATCTAGCATTTCATGCACTGGTTTGGATCAGGCTACAGAAAATTCTTGTTACTCTATCATGTTTCATGATTTTATGATTACAAATAGGAATAGGATACAAATAGGAATGGGAAAACTGGTTTAGTTAAAATAACCCTCACGCCCCAAACCTTCTGTGATGGATTCCCCCAGGGGTGCCACCTGAAACTGGGGTACCACTGAGCCCTCTGACCCACCAGCCTGGACTCCCTCTCACACTAAGATGCTGTGACAAGTGGCAGACCCACTCCCGGTTTTTCACGAGCATTCACACAGTAGGGACGCATCCAGCGGCAGTTATATGCTGGCTGCCTGACCAGCCACTGCATAAACCAACAATAGAGAGGCTACAGTCAAACTAACCCACTTCCCAGCCTAGGGCCCCAGAGCTGTACTGTCCTGCCCTGGTCCAAACCCCAACCAGTATGAATTTATTATCCAGTTCGCTTCCCCCTGAATGTGGAGAGGAAATGCTCTGAGCTAAGATTCCCAAGCACTTCCATCCAAACTCATTGGTTTAGACTAATACATTTATTAACTACAAAAGATAGGTTTTAACTGATAATAAGTGAAATAGACCAAAGCAGGTTACGTAGTAAATAAACAAAAACACAAACTAAGCTTAACATACCTTGACCTTGAGCAGGTCACTGAAGACTATGTGGCTCTGGGAAGAAGGATAAAGGAGTTTGAGGCTCAAGTTGTGTTCTCATCCATCCTCCCTGTTGAAGGAAAAGGCCCAGGTAGGGACCATTGAAGTGTGGAGGTAAATGTGTTGTTACACAAGTGGTATTGAAGAGAGATCTTTGGATTCTTCGACAATGGGATGTTGTTCCAGGAAAAAAGATTGCTAGGAAGAGATGCGATCTACCTAATGGAGAGAGGGAAAAGCATTTTCACAGGCAGGCTTGCTAACCTAAGGAGGATGGCTTAAAACTAGATTGGCCAGGGGATGATGAACTAAGCCCTGAGGTAAGTGGGGAAATGGGATACCAGGAGGAAACACAAGGAGGAGGGTGCAACAGGGGAGGCCTCCTGATTCATACTGAAAAAGTAGGGCAATTGGCTAGTTACCTTAGGCACCTGTACGTGAATGCAAGAAGCCTGGGAAACAAACAGGAAGAATTGGAAGTCCTGGCACAGTCAAGAAACTAATATGTGATTGGAATAGCAGAGACTTGGTTGGGTAACTCATGTGACTGGAGCACTGTCATGGTATAAACTGTTCAAGAAGGACAGGTAGGGGAGAAAAGATGGGGGAGTTGCACTGTATGTAAGAGAGCAGTATGATTGCTCAGAGCTCCAAAAACCTGTTGAGAGTCTTTGGGTTAACCTTAGAGACAAGAGCAACATGGGTGATGTCGTGGTGAGCGTCTGCTATAGACCACCAGACCAGGAGGATAAGGTAGATGAAGCTTTTTTTGGACAACTAACAGAAGTTTCCAGAAAATAGGCCCAGGTTCTCATGGGGGAAATCAATCACCCTGACATCCATTGGGAGAGCAATACAGCCGTGCACAGACAATCCAGGAAGTTTTTGGAGAGTGTTGGGGACACCTTTCTAGTGCAACTACTGGAGGAACCAACCATGGGCCGTTCTCCTCTTAACCTGCTGCTCACAAACAGGGAAGAATTGGTAGGGGAAGTAGAATTGGATGGCAACCTGGGCAGCAGTGACCATGAGGTGGTCGAGTTCATGATCCTGACAAAAGTCATGCCTGACCAAACTGATTGCCTTCTATGATGAGATAACTGGTGCTGTGAATATGGGCAAAATGGTGGAGATGATATATCTTGACTTTAGCAAAGCTTTTGATATGGTATCCCACAGTATTCTTGCCAGTAAGTTTTAAAAGTTTGGATTGGATGAATGGACTATAAGGACTAGAAAGCTGGCTAGATCATTGGGCTAAATGGGTAGTGATGTTTAGTTGGCAGCCGGTATCAAGCGGAATGCCTCAGGTGTCTCACATGAAAAGAAGAGTAATGACAAAGAAAAATCTGTTTACATGAAAAGGAGAGAAATGATAAAGCGGAATCAGCCTCACATGATGACAAACAGCAGTGAGAAAAAGTGCATGTAGCGGGGCAGTTACCCCGCTCCTGTGAAAGGCTAGGCTGACTGGGAAAGCAGCCACAGCTGGGGCCATGCCCCAATCAGGCCACAGCTGGCTCTATAAAAGGGCTGTGAGCCAGGAGCTGAGTCAGTCTCTCTCTAGCTCTGGAGGGAGAAGGATCTGGCTGCTGATACCTGAGGTAGAGCAGTGCTAGGGAAAGGCAAGAGGAGCTGGGGAGCTCCAGCCTGGTAAATCACCAGGCTGAAGGCCTTGTGCAAGGCCTAAAGAAGGTAGTTGGGCTACAGAGATGCAGCCTGGGAATGGGCAGAGGCAGCTGGTCCTAACCCCTCGCCAATGATGAGTGGCCATGACAGACTGCATTTTGCCCCAGTGAGTGGGGGCTAGATGACGACTGGCAGTAGCCATTGAGGGAAGGTGGCTGAGAGGGTGTGGGGTTCCCCTGGGAGGGGAGACCCAGAGCGTGGCGGGGTACTGCCGGGGCAGAACCCTGAGGTAAAGGGCATCGGGGTCCAGGAGGGACACGGAGCCAGCGGCAGGTGAGTCACCGGCCACGAGGAGGTGTTCTGAGTGCTGGAGAGCTAATTCCTAAGACAACCAGCAGGAGGCGCCACACCAGTGAGTCTCACTTCCCTACAGTGCACACCACAGATTGATACATCAGATCCTGTTTTATGGCCAGCAATCCTAAAGTCTGCTGATATTGATCATACAATCTTGAACAGGCCGTGCAAAACTGAGGATATGACGTTTCCAGTAAATGAGCAGAAGTGACGCTTCTCAAAGCCACACTGCAAAAGAGTGCTCAGAAATGGGGAGAAACTTAATGGGTGTTGGCTAGTTTACTCAAAATCAACTAACAAAGTGTTCTGTTTTTATTGCAAAATATTCAACAAGAATGCCAAATCATTGCTTGTGCTTTCTGGGTACAATTACAGGCATAACTTAGCTGATGCTATGAAGCAACATGAAAAGTCACTCAGCCATTTTATGACCTATTCCAAATAGATGGAGGTCAGGTCCAGGCTCAGTGAATCAGTGCATAGACGCAGGAAACCAGTACGTTATTAATGTAGAAACCTAGCATTGGAGGAACATGCTCAAACATGTGATCTCAGTTACATTTTCCCTTGCAAAGAATAATTTGTTTTTTGGGGGATCATTGGATAAGTTGTTCACTGAACATAATGGTAATTTTCTCGGTTTGGTAGAGCTTCTTGGGAAATACAGTCTCATGTATGACCACCTATGTTGAGTAGTTTGTAAAGAAGCTATGGACCATTACTGAAGCAAAACAATTCAAAACGAATTGATTGACCTTATGGCAAAGAAGGTGCTTGATAACATATTGTTGCAGCTTGGCAAAGTGAAGTACTACACGACAATAATTGACTGCACTCCCAACATTAGTCACAATGAAAAGATGTCATTTACAGTAAGATTTGTTGATGATGAGGATGGCTGTATCCAAGTAAAGGAACACTTTATCTGTTTTTGGTCTGTGGGCGACTCGTCTAACAGAACTGTTTATGAATGTTTTGAATGAGAATAAAATAAAGCTTCAGAACTGCCATGACCAAGGCTACGATGACAGCACAAACATGAAGGGAAGAAATGGCAATATCCAGGCAAGGATCCTTGCCCTGAATCCAAGAACTTTCTTCATACCTTGTGGCTGCCATAGCCTCAAGCTGGTTATGTCAGATGCAGCATCATCTTCTTTAGGTTCAATATCTCTCTTCAGAGTACTGCAAAGGATATACATCCTGTTTTCAGCATCAACTATCAGACAGAAGATCATCATGGACAATGTTACAAATCTGACCATGAAGCCGCTAAGTGACAATCGCTGGGATAGCCACATTGACAGTGGAAGGCCAGTGAAGTACCAAGTGATTGAAGTTTATGATGCCCAAATGGAACTGGCACAGCTGAGTAAAGCTGGGACTGGAATCCAACACAAGGCACAAAGTCTGGCAAACCAGATCACTACATTCAAATTTCTGGTCTCAGTTGTGGTTTGGCATGCTATCCTGTTCCAAGTAAGCATTGTAAGCAAGGCATTACAAACTCAGTCTGTGGACATTGCAACCGCTACTACTTTGATGAGTAGCTGCCTTGATTTTGTTGTGGCCTACAGAGACAATGGATTTGAAGAGGCCATCACTGCTGCCAAAGAAATAGCAGAAAATGTAGGAGCTGAGCCTGTCTTCAAGGAAATCTGAATTCATTGGAAGAAGAGACAGTTTGGTTACGAGGGCAGAGATGAGGTGATGTGAAGGTTGGAAGAAAAATTCAAGAGGTAGTTTTTTTGTTTGCTCATTGACACTGCTCGAGTGTCCATTGAAGCAAGGTTCAGACAAATGAAGCACCACGAAAAGACATAGGGGGGGTTGTATGACCTTAGTAAACTGCCGGCAAACAGGAAAACACTCTTGAACAACTTTACGGACCTTCACCGACCACTGAGACATGGGGAGTGTTCGGACGTCAATGATAAAGACCTCTATGTTAAATAGGACATCTGCAACCTTTTGCAGCACGGGAAACACTCTCTACTTCAAGTTCTCAGATTCATTCATGATGCAAAGCTGAAGGACACTTTTCCTAATTTGTGGCTGTCTTTGAGGATTCTGCTCATGCTGTCAGTCACAGTCATGAGTGGTGAGTGCAGCTTTTTGAAGTTCATGCTCATTAAAACATATCTTCAATATGAGAAACTGACATCGCTTGATATTTTATTGCTTGAAAATGCCATTGGCCAGTCTTTGGATCTCTCTGATGCTGTGCTTCAGTTTGCAAGGGCAAAGGTGAGAAAGGTGAGAAAAACAACCTGTTGAACTAAAGGCTGTCACCTACTGTAACACTATTTAATATTGGTCCACCCAATATTGGTGCACAGTTCAATTTCTTAATGTTACTACATTTCAGTTATTCTTAAAATTAAAAAGTTTCTATAAGATTAGAGGAAACAATTTTTATTTGCATATATATGGCATGAATAAATACAGATTTATAGATCCTAACATGCACATTCATCATCTTATATACAGGGATAAATCATGCCTGAAAATCATGCATCAAAGTCATGAAATGGGCTACAAATGCAATAAAAATAAGGTATTCAAAAGTTTAACAAATGGAGGAGGGGTGCTGGAGATGCTTCTCGTCTGTGGCGCCATTTGATCTAGGGCCAGTCCTGCTCTTCAGGACAATAAGCCAATCCACTGCTCACTTTGCAGTCAGGTTCCCTCTGGAAGTGGCTTTCAAACCCCACTGCTCCAATCAAATCTCATCTTCTGGGTTTGATATTATTATTAGTTTTATAGTACTACTAGGATAATGGGACCTTGTAGCCCTGGTACATCAGCAGCCCCTGCTGACCTGCCACTTTAAAATATAATAGTTAGTCTGGATTTTAAGACAGCGCTGAAAGATTTCCCCCAAACATCAGTCAAATTTTATTCTTTCTGGTTTTATTTTCATCACTGAGTTTCACATTTTGGAGCTGGAGCATTGTCACAAACTACAGGGCTTGGGAGATGAAATTTTAGTAAGATACTGTATACAGTAGTGCTTGATGTAGCAGAGATTACTTAGTTGGTGAAGGAAGCAAAGAGAGCTGCAGTATTGATGTAGTTAGGGCAATATGCTGGGTTGTGATGTGGAAAAAATAAACACTGTACGTGCATAATATGTCCTGACAGAACTTGAAAAAAGCAAAACTAATGTATTTATTCATTGTTGCTTTTTTTTTATTAAAGACATTTGTGACTTTGTCATTGAAGCTTGTAAAATTACACAGGGTGGGGTGGGGGTGGGGGAAAATGAGGTGTGTTCAATGTGCCAGACAGGACTTTTGAAAAACAACACAGAATAATATTATACTTCTTCAGTATACCATATAAAAATATGCAATTTAGACTAAGGCTCCAGGCAATTCTATCATATTTTGCTTCAAAAAATCATTCAAATCACCAAGGAGGTAAAAGCATAAAGAAAATTCCTCAACATTACACTATATGGCCCATAGACTTAAAAAATTCCACACAAAAGATCCTTCAACAATAAGATATATTATCAATTTCCAATTTTTGCCCCTCCCTCATAAGACTAATAGCTGAATAAATTTCTTTCATATAACAATACACAGGATCTGAGGCATGTCATGTAAATATTAGTATTCTATTGACTAAAATGTTATTTCTAGAACAATTTTTCTTCCAAGTGTAAAGGATGGCGAGACATTAACTGCAATAGTATAGTACTTTTTCACTATATGCCACTATAATTTAAGACTAATGGTTCCTAAATGTAGTAGAAGAATTATTATTCTTAAAGGAAAGAGATCTTCCATTAAAAAAAGAACCCTTACAATCCTGAATGGGAGCTGTTGGTGCTCAGCATCTTTGAAAAAACAGGCCACATTTATTTCGGTATTTCTATGTGGATTTAGGTGTCTGAATTTAGGCATCTAAGTTTGAAGATGTTCACGTAAATAACAAATAACAATAATTGCTGGCAGAGCTGGGAATAGAAACCAGAAGAGCTGTGTGACAGGCAGCAGTGTAGGGTTCTGAGAGTTGTGATGTGCTTTTGATTGTTTCAGCTCATGTAAGTTTCCCTCCTTTCAGTTCAACCCCCTCGGCCCCCCAGGTACAATTGCTATGGTTTGTGGGTTGAAGCCACTCATGTCAGTTAAGAATCACATGCTTACAATTCAAAACCATGAATTCTGTAAGAGTCACTGGGGGGCTGCTTCAAGTTTAGACCACTTTTGCCTCAGAGGTTCAAAAAATTATACCATTATGAACATTATGGTAACTGGGACAAAATATAACATGGTTTTACAAAAGGTAGATCGTGCCAAACCAACCTGATTTCCTTCTTTGAGAAGGTAACAGATTTTTTAGACAAAGGAAATGCAGTGGATCTAATTTACTTCAATTTCAGTAAGGCATTTGATACGGTTCCACATGGGGAATTATTAGCTAAATTGGAAAAGATGGGGATCAATATGAAAATTGAAAGGTGGATAAGGAACTGGTTAAAGGGGAGACTACAACGGGTCACACTGAAAGGTGAACTGTCAGGCTGGAAGGAGGTTACTAGTGGAGTTCCTCAGGGATCGGTTTTGGGACGAATCTTATTTTATCTTTTTATTACTGATCTTGGCACAAAAAGCGGGAATGTGCTAATAAAGTTTTGTGGACGACACAAAGATGGGAGGTATTGCCAATACAGAGAATGACCAGGATATCATACAGGAAGATCTGGATGACCCTGTAAACTGGAGTAATAGTAATAGGATGAAATTTAATAATGAAAAGTGCAAGGTCAAGCATTTAGGGATTAATAACAAGAATTTTTGTTACAAACTGGGGACGCATCACTTGGAAATAACAGAAGAGAAGAAGGAACTCGGAGTATTGGTTGATCACAGGATGACTATGAGCCGCCAATGTGATGTGGCCGTGAAAAAAGCTAAAGCGGTCTTAGGATGCATCAGGCAAGGTATTTCCAGTAGAGATAAGGAGGTGTTACCACCGTTATACAAGGCACTGGTGAGACCTCATCTGGAATATTGTGTGCAGTTCTGGTCTCCCATGTTTAAGAAAGATGAATTCAAACTGGAAATACAGAGAAGGGCTACTAGGATGATCCGAGGATCCGATGATCTGTCTTATGAAAGGAGATTCAAAGAGCTTGGCTTGTTTAGCCTAACCAAAAGAAGGCTGAGAGGAGATATGATTGCTCTCTATAAATATATCAGAGGGATAAATACCACAGAGGAAGAAGAATTATTTAAGCTCAGTACCAATGTGGACAAAAACAAATGGATATAAACTGGCCATCAGGAAGTTTAGACTTAAAATTAGATGAAGGTTTCTAACCATCAGATGAGTGAAGTTCTGCAACAGCCTTCCAAGGGAAGCAGTGGGGGCAAAAGACATATCTGGCTTCAAGACTAAGCTTGATAAGTTTATGGAAGGGATGATATGATGGGATAGCCTAATTTGAGCAATCAATTGATCTTCAGCTATTAGCAGTAGATATGCCCAATGACCTGTGATGGGATGTTAGATGGGGTGGGATCTGAGTTACCAAAAGAGAATTCTTTTCTGGGTGTCTGGCTGGTGAGTCTTGCCCACATGGTCAGGGTTTAGCTGATCACCATATTTGGGGTCGGGAAGGAATTTTCCTCCTGGGTAGATTGGCAGAGGCCCTGGGGAGGTTAAGCTTTTCTCTGCAGTGTGGGGCACGGGTCACTTGCTGGAGGATTCTGTGCACCTTGAAGTCTTTAAATCATGATTTAGGCACTTCAATAGCTCAGACATAGGTTAGGGGTTTTTTACAGGAGTGGGTGGGTGAGACTCTGTGGCCTGTGTTGTGCAGGAGGTCAGACTAGATGATCATAATGGTCCCTTCTGACCTTAAAGTCTACGATTCTATGATTCTATGTTACACAGTTCTACTCAGTAATCATTGAATGCGGCCTTGCCTGTTCTTAATAGCATTCTGTATTGACATACAGTGGCTCTAAAACTACTCATGATTATACAGTACATCCAGCATCACTGAAATGCAGACAGCTCTAGGGTGGAAGCAGCAGCTAAATGGTACACTGCATAGCGGTTGGGGAAAAGAGGGATTTTGACTCAGTGCAACAAGGCAGAACTTTACCTTTAGCAATGTACCATCTTTAATCCTCACTTAGAGAAGACAGGAACTTGGTTTTTATGGTTTTGTCCAAAAGATCCACACAGAGTAAACTGAATGCTATTGGATGCATCTACCTCCAAAGGATGAAGGTCTGTCTGAACTGCAGACCACTGCTTATCGTGGTGAGCAATATTATCTCATTGTTTACTCCCCTGTCCATTTATATGTTGTCTTGTCTTTTAGTTAGAGTGTAAGCTCCCTGTGGCAGGGACCGTCTTTTTGTTCTGTGTTTGTATAATGCTGTGATGGGGTGTTCAAACCTCACACTGGAGAACAAGGGGTTCAGGAGCAGCTCTGGGCCCAGGCAGTCCTGTCCAGCCACACCTGCAAAGCCTCTGCAAGCTGAAGGCAGAGCTTAAAGAGGGAAGCAGAGCAGCTCAGAAGGGGGCAAGCTCAGTGGAAAGGGACAGATCTCTGCTCTGACCTCAGGGGAAAAAATAGACTGGGAGCTGTTGTTGCCTGAGACCTGACCTGAATAAACCTGCAAAGGAGAGACTGGTGACAGTTTGGGAAAGTCAGAAACTTTATTCAGGTTTTTTATTTACCCTATGGAGGAATAGAAAGGGGGAATTCAGGTAGGAAGTGATCCAGGTAGGCAGCTATTTAGCATCCCAAGGTGCAGATGTAGCTGCCCAACACTGGGCTCTGGATCAGAGTCCAGAGGAGAACATGGGCCTGGGCTCCCCTACAAACCCCTAAAGGTGGGACATTAGGAGTCTACCCCTCAGTGAGGAATCCAGATGGAGAAGACCCCAAGTCTCAGGAGAAAGTCCTGAATCCTCGTGGGCACTAAAAGACTTCTCCATTATTGGGCTTTTCTTTTTTATACCCCAAAAGAAGTGGACTAGAACATGTGCCCTGGAAGCAGGGCTGAGCCATAAAAAAAAGTGACCAACAACACAGTTTGGAGATGCAGAAGAAAGGGAGACCACCAGCTACCCCTTCACCTGACCAATAGGTGGCACTGCCAGTGAGGGTCACCTGTCACAATTGCTTAGCACAATGGGCTCCTGGATCATGACTACGGCTATTAGGTGCTACAGTAATACAAATAATAACTAATGAGTTGGCCACCGGTGAAACAGGAGGAACAAACATATTCTACAGGTTCATTGAAAAGCAAAATATTGTAAATCCTTGCCTCAACATTTCTGAAAAAAAACCGCAACAACAAGATCTTTCAGATGGAAAAAAATAATTTTCACTATGAAAAGCTGTATTTTTTGCTGATAAATTTGGCAAATATCCACTGAAAACTAAAAATGCAGTTTTGTCAGATGGTAGAAACTTCCCATTTTCATTACAAAACAAACAATAACCCATCTTTGTTTACTTGGAGGAATATTGTTTTGGATCAAAATTACCAGTTTTCATACATGAATAGTACTTACATGGTAAAAATCAGAGGGGTTTTGCTCAGCTCTAACAGTGCAGCCTAAATAGGAGGTATGACCTGAGTATATAAAACATATTAGCCTACTCTTTCTACATCTGTCCACCTGGGATAATTCTGGTAGCAGCAGGTACTGAACACTCATCATCCAACCCATTAGAAAGAAAAGTATTGGGCGGGTTGGGGAATTGGAAAGAAAGACAGACAAAGGCTAGGTTTTTTTGAAGTGGGTGTGCCTAAAGTTCAGCTTTTAGTCTGAATACGATTTCCAAGGGTGCTGAGTACATACCAGGCCCCAAATGTAAGCTATACAGCTTTTTGCCACCAGAGCAGCTGTTTTAGGTGTAGGCATAATGCTGCCTGCCTGTTGACTTCAATGAGAGTGTGATGCGGTGAAGCGGCCCCGCACTGGTTCCACAGGGGTTAACCCTTCCTTCCTAGCAGAAGAAGCCCCGCCCCTGAGGCTCTGCTGGGCATGCTCCAATTCGAGAACAGGTATAAAAGCCTGCGAAGCTGCTGAGTCGGATCTGACCACCAGAGGGGAAGGAGGCACGCCTCCAGCTCCTGAGAAGGGACAACCTGCACTCCAGGGTCTGGAAGCCAGCCAAGCCGGGATGTGCCCCGACGCCTAGACGGAGCACGTCGCTGCAGGGGAACAGAATGGAGGACTCCTTGACATGGAGGGCCTGGAGGTTCTGGTAGAAAGTGATGCAGGGGAACTTTAGAGGAAAACAGTGTCAGAGCTACACAGGGGCTCGGCGTGTTTCAGGCAGATCCCTGCCGAGCCGGTGGCAAGGGGAACTTGCCACTACCAGGGCCCTGGATTGGGACCCGGTAGGGAGGGTGGGCCCAGGTCCCCCTACACCCCCCAGCCACCTGCTCCCACTCCCCTGGGTCGGGGGTGACTCATCACAGGAATCATATGGACTCCAGCTGCTTGGGCGTGCTACCCCACCAGTGAGGGGTGATTATACGGACTCTGGCCATTGGGCCGCACTGCTTCAATGCTGGGGGTGATTTATACGGACTGTGGCCATTGGGCAACACTGCCCTGACACTTGAGGCAAGCCACATGGACTCTGGCAGCTAGGTCGCACTACCCCGCTTGCGAGGGGGATTATATGGACTCTGGCCATTGGGCAGCACTGCTCCAAAACTGGGAGCAATTTGTATGGACTTCAGCCACTAGGGCCCACTACTCCGACCAAGGGGTGATTGCTTGGAAGGAGGCCATCAGGCCACATCAGGCCGCCCATAGAGAGGCGAACCCGCGAACTTGGGAGTGGGAGGTCCCTGCACCCCATTTCCCCCTCTCCCCCTCCCGCCCCCACAAGGGGGCAGTAAGGTGCCAGGCCTGCCACAACAGGTGGAGAATGTGGGCGACGATCAGGGCCTGAAGGAAGGACCCAGACACCCAAGATGGAGCCAGAGAAGCTGCTGAAATGGCTGCTGGACAACCGACAGCAGCAGGCAGCGCAAGAGCAGCAGCAGCAGCAAGCACAGTTGCTCCAACAGCTCACAGAACAACAGCACCTGCAGGTGGCACAGCAGCAAGGACAGCAGCAGCTGCTGATTCGGGAACTGACTGCCCAACAACAGCAAACCAGGAGCGACTCTTTCAACAGATGGCAACTTTGCTAAGAAACGCACCAAGTCCTCCCTCAGGCTCGGCCGGGGGCAGGGCTGGGGATGGCCTCAGAGGACTACCAGTGCGCCTAACAAAGATGGGGCCCAGGAATGACACCAAGGCCTTTCTTGTGACTTTTGAGTGGGTTGCAACCACCGTCCAATGGCCGACCGCACATTGGGCCACTATCTGAGGCCCTTACTTAACTGGCCCAGCTCAATCTGCATATCGCACCCTAGATCCTCAGGAGGTGCTGGAGTACTCTAAGGTCAAGGCAGCCCCCTTGGACCAAATGGGCATCAACCCCAAGACTTACCGCGAACAACTCCGCCAGGAGCCAGGCCAGGAGCCATGGCGCAACAAATCCATAACCTCTGTTGGAAGTGGCTAGAACCAGAATGCCGGAGAAGCATTCAAGTAGCCAAGACCATGGCTGTAGAGCCGTTCCTCTAGACCCTACCTACCGGGGGGAAGGAGTGGGTGCAGCGGCACCTCCCGAGGACCCTCACCGACATGACCTCTCTAAAGGAAGATTACATGGCAGCATAGGGAGGGGAGAAGATCGACTCCAAATTGAGGAACTTGAGTGAACGGAACCCAAACCCGGCATGGGGGACACACAGAGTAAACGGGGGAAGCCCTCATTTGTATACCCAGCCATCAGGACCCAACCCACCCTCAGTGCAAGGGATCCAACTGGGGTGAACCTGGTGTGGGGCCAAGATGACTTGTCAGAAAGGAAGAGCAGCCCCAAAACACGCTCCCAAAGAAGGAAAGTGAGACCAGTGTTACAAGTGTGAACAGATAAAGCATTTCCAGAGGGATTGCCCAGGCCTGGATTGTAATTATGGGCAGATTTGGGCTGCCAGCCAACGCACCCAGAAGTGGGAGATGGGTAATATCATTGTATTGGTGAAAGTGGATGGGATGTCTACCGTGGCCTTTGTGGACTCAGGATGTAGATAGACAGTCATCCAGGCTGGGCTGGTAGAACCCACCAGCATCACCGGGGCCCCCATATGCCTGCAGTGTATTCATGGGGGCATGAAACCTTACCCCACCATCTGGGTACAGCTTGAGGCTGCTCAGCAAGGTGAACAGTGCCTAGTTGGGGTGGCCCCGAAGTTAGCTTACCCAGTGATTCTGGGAAGCAATTGGCCGGGCTTTGCTGAGCTCCTGCAGGAGTGGGGTACCCGGCCTGCGAGGAAAAGGGGAGTGTGGGCCGAGAGGCATGGATTACTAGGTCAACCAGTGCTGGACAACCCCCTGGAGGGGCCCTCAGAGAATCCCGAGATAGCCAAAGGACGCTGAGCCCTTGCTGAGGCACCGACAAGGGGGGACCAAGTATAGCTTGATGTAGATGCTAATTTCCTAGAAGAGCAAATGGGGGACGCCACCCTCAGCCGGGCCTGGGAGCAGGTGACAGGCTCCCCAGAGGAGGAAGACCCACCCTGACACTGACAGCAAGGCACTCGTTTTGAGATCCATAACGAGTTACTCTATCGGGTGGTCCAGGAACCACAAACTAAAGAAGACCTGTGCCAACTGTTGGTCCCGCGGCGGTTCTGGTGGAACTTACTCCACTTGGATTACTCAGCGCCTTGGGCCGAGCATCTGGGGAGGGAGAAAATGCTGCAACAGGTGGCCCAGAGTTCTTCTGGCTGGGCATCCATCAAGAGGTGCAGGATTACTGCGCCTCTTGCCCCAAGTGCCAGAATGCCAGTCCAAAAGGGGTAATGAAAGCCCCCCTTGTGCCCTTGCTGGTGATTGGGATGCCCTTTGAGTGGATTCGCCTGGACTTGGTGGGGCCCTTGGCAAAGAGCAGATCTTAAGACCTCAGTCTACCACCCTCAGATGGATGGGTTGGTAGAGAGATTGGCACCCTGAAAGCATGCTGAGAAAGTTCATGGAAGATGACCCTCGGCACTGGGATAAGTTGCTCCCAGTGCTCCTCTTCACCATGCAAGAGGTGCCACAGGTTTCCACAGGATTTTCCCCCTTCCAACTCATCTATGGGAGGAAACCTCTGGGAATCTTAGATCTCCTAAGAGAAACTTGGGAAGAACAGGAGACCCGGGTCAGAGGATCCATTCAATATATCCTCCACCTACGAGAGCAACTCCGGGAGTTGAGAGCCTTGGCACGAGAGAACCTGGTGCAGGCCCAACATCATCAAGAGGCTCAGTATAATAAGGGGGCGAAGATGAGGAGTTTTGAGCCTGGGGACTGTGTCCTCTTGTTGTTACCTTCCTCTGAATCTAAGCTGTTAGCAAAGTGGCAAGGGTCCTTTGAGGTGACTAGACAAATAGGGCCTGTCAACTGCTAAGTTTGGGTGTTGGGGCGAAGGAAAGACACTCAGGTATACCACATTAACCTCCTCTAGGGCTGGAGAGACCGGGAAGGCCTGATGATCACCCCGAACTCTCCAGAACCTGAACTGGGGCCGTTGGCTGGCAAACCAGCGGAGCCAGGGGCAGCAGCCATAGACCAGGAGCTCGAGCCGGTACAGCAGGAACAGGTACGACAGTTGATATCAGCCTTCCCCGCTGTCTTGTCAGCCCAGCTAGGGAAAACCACATTGACCACCATCATATTGCCACCATCCCCGGCCACAAAGTGAGGGAGAACCACCACCTGCTCCCCAAGAAAATGTGGGAGACCGTGCGGAAAGAATTTGAAGTGATGTTGGCCCTGGGAGTGGTCGAAGAGTCAAGGAGCGAATGGCGGGGCCCAATAGTGCTAGTTCCCAAGCTGGACAGAACGGTCAGGTTCTGCATTGATTTCCATAAGGTGAACACGGTCTCTCGCTTTGATGCCTATCCCATGCCTCAAGGTGGACGAGCTCCTGGAGTGACTAGCCAAGGCAGAATTCATCTCCACCCTAGACCTGACCAAGGGATATTGACAAATCCCTTTGACACCCATCTCCAGAGAAAAGACAGTTTTTCCAACACCATTTGGCCTCTACCAATTCACGATGATGCCTTTTAGGTTGCATGGGGCTGCAGGTACCTTCCAGTGGCTCATGAATCAAGTGCTGAGCCCCCATAGGGTGACCAGATGTCCCAATTTTATAGGGACAGTCCTGATTTTGGGGACTTTTTCTTATATAGGCACCTATTACCCCACACCCCCTGTCCTGATTTTTCACACTTGCCCTCTGGTCACACTAGGCGGTGCAGGGGTGGGAAGAGGCAGGGAGCAGGAGGTCAAGCACCCACCAGACAGAGGGGAAGTCAGCGCCTATGCCTAGCAGAGGAAGCCCCGCCCTTGAGGCTCTGCTGGGCATGCTCCAGCTGGAGAACAGGTATAAAAGCCTGCGAAGCTGCTCAGTTGGAGCTAACCACCGGAGGGGAAGGAGGCATGCCGCCAGCTCCCGAGGAGGGACAGGCTGCACTCCAGGATCCAGAAGCCAGCCAAGCCGGAACGTGCCCTGATGCCCAGATGGAGCATGTCGCCGCAGGGGCACATACCAAAGGATGCCTTGACACAGAAGGCCCGGAGGTTCTGGTAGGAAGTGACCCAGGGGAACTTTAGAGGAATATGGTGTTACAGCCATGCAGGGACTCAGCATGTTTTGGGTGGGTCCTCGCCGAGCTGATGGCAAGGGGAGCTTGCCACTACCTGGGCCCTGGTTTGGGACCTGGTAGAGAAGGCTGCAAGGGGGTGGTAAGGTGCCAGACCTGCCATAGAGAGCTTCTGGGTACTCCTCACATACAAAAAACAGGCCATTCATTTAGATCGAAAATTTAGTGAAGGCTCCCATACCTGAGCTATGGACTACCCTGTCATGGAGAGAGAAGGGTCTTCAATAGCTGCTACAGCCCTGGCCAGAGTAAACAGAAAAGCATTAATTAGCAGGGCAGTAGGCCACTTTTTAAAACTGCTAAATTCACCGATACACAATGCAGGGCCGCCAGACCCTCAGCTGGCATGAGTCATGTCATTGAAGTCAATGGAGTTATGCTAATTTACACCAGCTATGGATCCAGCCCACTCTCATGATATCATCTTTCTAGGCAGCACTCATTTGGGGTTTCCTAAAATATTATTTAACGCTGAGTGGAGCAGTGCTGCTGCTGCAATTGCTCTGGGAGATGTCAACCTGATACAACCAGGCTAGCGTTATTGCTGTAATTACACTGTAAGTAACCTTCCCTCCTCAAGACAGACAGCAATACACTGACAGCTAACCAGCTGATGGCAAAACCCTGGCATTGCCTATAGTACCCCTAACAGCTGACAGAATAGCCACAGTACACAGTGCTTTATTTGAAAGTAGTAAGGGAAATACCAGTAATAGCAGCGAATAGTAGCAGTACTTTGCCAACATCCCCTGTTATAATTCTTATCACTTATTTATATAGCACTGCAACTGTGCATGGCAATGCACAATAGATGTCTGCAGTTTCAATCCCCAAATTATCAACTGTAATTTACAACAAGAACATTGGTACAGCTTTAGACAGAAGAGACACTATCAGGGCACTGTTTACTTAGGCCGGCGCTTCAAATCCTTACTCATGAGATTAACCATGTTAATAATGGGCCATATTACCATCTTGCAATAAAAGTCCATGGGAAAAGAATGCAAATATTCCCTCACAGAATTACTCTCATACTGTCCCATCTTGGGGGTAGGGTTTGCATCTCACTTCTCCAAGTGTTAAAGAACCCACGGTGCTAGGTACTAAAGCCTGGGGATTCCAGGCTTCCCCACACAGCCTTGTGCCACCATGCTGGCTCTGGGGTCTCACCCCCCACTGCCTTGCAGACATGTTGCTGGGACCTTCTCTGCCTGCAGCTGCCTTCTTAAGGAAGATTCTTGAGTGTGGAGAAGCCCCGCTGCACAAACAATATGAATCCATTTCATGGGGCCAAGATGGCTGTCAATGTAATTTCCACTCTCTCCTTCCACATGGAACCCAATCCCATGAAGAGCTAACACTCTGCATTTGCTCCTCCATTACTTTAATCATCCTTTCAGTTTTGTCCTTAACAAACACTTGATTCTCTTTTCAATCCTGCTGTTCGACTTCCCAGCAGTCCTCTCGTTCGCTTTTTATTGCATTGGAGCACTGCAGTACCTCCCAGAACATGTCTTCTTTGCAGCGTCTTGGGTGCTCTCTTATCTGGAGGAAACACTCGGCAGGGGTGCATCGGGTGTTCCTGAAGGCCACATCTGGTGAAGTACAGGGGACAATGCACAGAAGCGGGATTGTTAAATTCACGTACAGCATTGAAACATTTCAGTTAAATACTTCTTTTGCAACATTGCCATCACTTTCTCACTGACCCTAGCCAGGCACAGATCTCCACAAATAGCCAAGGCATGGTGAGTGTTGGCTGGGAGGGGTGTGTGTGTGCTCCACATGGGGAAAAAAGTACACATCTCTGCAAGGCTTGTGGTGCAGCATTCTATGGACAAAATTCTAAAATTCAGCTCACTTCCACTGTAGCTCATGAAAGCTTATGCTCAAATAAATTGGTTAGTCTCTAAGGTGCCACAAGACCTCTTTTTCTTTTTGTGGATACAGACTAACACAGCTGCTACTCTGAAATCTGTCATAGAAATTACAATGTGTCTTAACACTTAAAGAATTATAACAAACAAAAGATTTTACTGTTTTTGTGCAATTTTAGAGTTCTAATTAATATTTAAAACCTGTTCTGAAGAACCTTATCCTGTTTATAGCTGCTACCTCATAAATGTTTAGCATTAATCTTATTCTGGGCTGTCAGGTGATCATTAGTGTTTCCATCTCAGTTTATAGTGTTGTAATTATGAGACCCAATCCACATTGGGAGCTGCTGTTAATGGAGAGAGAAATGCTTTTTGCCAAAGTGCAAGAACAAGAGAGCAGGGCATGAGAAGTCACAGAACTCTATCACCTTTCAATTCCAGTTAGAAGAAAAACAAACCAAGAAAACCTGTGAATAACCAGTCTCATGATGCGTACCCTTTTTAAAAAACACTAATCAATGTAAGTCAAAGTAATGGAATTTTCTTCCATTAAAAATGACATGGATGACATTTATGTAATCATTATTTCCCGTGTGTGTGTTATATGGGAATTTTTCATCCTTTTCCTGTCCTCCTCCCACAGCCAGATTTTTTTTAACAGACTTAAGGCAGTTTTAGGAGCCATTCACAGCTAAGTTACTTGCATCTCATACTAAAAAGTTAACACACATGTTTTTTCTGCTACTAAAGGCAGCATTGAAACAGCAACCAGGGCAGAACAAAAATAAGTCTTGTAGGAAACAGCATTTAAAACTAAAAGGAGGACTTGTGGCACCTTAGAGACTAACAAATTTATTTGAGCATAAGCTTTCGTGAGCTACAGCTCACTTCATCAGATGCTCACGAAAGCTTATGCTCAAATAAATTTGTTAGTCTCTAAGGTGCCACAAGTCCTCCTTTTCTTTTTGCAGATACAGACTAACACAGCTGCTACTCTGAAACCAGCATTTAAAACATTTTTCTCAAGCATAAAAAGCGAAACAAAGCCACAAAATGTCAAAACAGGAACTAAAGAAATACTTCAGTGCTATTACATAACCAGCATTAGTGGTATTGACCAGAAAAAAGATCACAGGTAGCTGCTACTGGTCTGCTTCAAAGAGAGGGCTACTGTACTGTCTGAATTCTTTATGAACAATGAATGTCTACAGACCAAAGACATATATAACATTTTTAGTTGCTTTCAGGACTTTAAAATGACTACTGTGAACATTCTGGAAACTTGGTTCTATACTGTTGGTCACTGTGTTGGTATTAGAATGGTTTCATTTTGAGCTAACTAAAAAAATCTTCTGTAATATTCAATTAACAGAGTATTACTGGGATGCAAACATCTGATATTATTAGATTAGACTAAAATAGTTTGAGTTAAATTCTTTTACTGGGAGGCAGTGAGGTCTAATGGATGTGGCACTATACTGGGAATCAGGAGACCCGAGTTCCCGTAAAGCAACCCAGCCTTGGGCTTCCTTCCAGACAGCCAAGTCAAATACGATTGGGATTTCCGAAAATCTTGTTCATCATATAAAAAAGTTTTACCAATCCCAAAGGATCAGACACATTACCTCCCAGGTTAATGAATATTTCCGAACTTACCTAAATACACGCTTACAACCAATTTTTATTAATGAAATCAACATTTATTTAAAAAGACAAGACAGAGAGTATTGGTTAAAAGATCATTATGCATAAAGACATGAGTACTGTTTTGCGATCAGTTTCACAGTAGAGATTGTGAACTTTGGAGCCGCAAAGAGTTCTTTTAGAATTAGTCCATAGGTTTAGTTCAGTGTTCAATATCAAGGTGATCCAAATGAAATTGGAGACCTCCATCTTGTAGCTCAGTGCTTACCCTGATAAAGCATAAGCAGATCTGAGATGAAAGGATCAGGTCCCAAGAGTTTTTCATAGAGATTTTTGCAGACTCTTGACAGCACCAATCCTTGGGTGAACAATAGGCTTTTGAAATAACCTTCTATTTCCTGAGCGTCACCGGTAATTAGCTACATGGATTAAAATAAGGCAATTACCTATCTCCCAACATTTGCAGGTGATTTACCACAAACTTCAAAGAGAAATTAAGACCGTGATATCAGCACATTTAAATGTTAATATTCTCTTTTGATCTCTGAATTAACAGAATACAGTGATAGACAGGAACTATTTGGTTACATTGTCAAACTCTAACAATATATATGTGTCAACACACAAAAAACACAATCTAACTACTAATATGTCTCTAAAGGTTGAATCTGGGTCAACTAGCCTGCTAGTTGCTTAACCCATTTTGGCCCAGCATCAGAGTTGGTCTCTGACCCACTCAGAATGTAAGTTCTTGGGGCAGGTCCTGCCTAGGTGTTTCTACAGCACCTAACACAATGAAGCCTCAACCTCTTCTAGAGCCTTTTAGGCACTATTGCAATTTAAATAATAATTGTCTCTCTAAACACTTGTATAATTTAAGCATTACAGTGAAAGTTGAGGGTGAAAACACAACCTGAATTTATAAATAGAAGTTGACAGGGGACTGTTCAACAGCCAGCCAGGTTCACTCAGAGCGGGCATCCATTCATTTACATACAGAGTGTATAAACCATCACATTAGATCCATACTGCTGACACCCAAAACCATAAATTCAATTGAAAGAGAGATGGAAAGAGAGAGAGAAAAAGGAAGAAGAGAGAAGTAAAGGGAGAAAAGAGAGAAGAAAAGACACAGAAAGGGAGAATATTCTCAGCTGAAAGATTTATTACTCTGAAGTTTCACTGGGATCATTCAATTTTTCCTTTAATTCTTCCATCTGTAACTACTCGACTAAGGTTACCACCTCACATAGATATTCCTTGTGTCTGAGAAGGGCAGGATATGGTTTGGTTATCTATGCAGTCCATTAGGGCTGCTCCATGCAACATTATTGAGAGTGAGCGGAGGTATTCCCTTCTACCACAGGCTGATCATGTTGCTTCTGCCTTGCTGGTGAGCAGAGATTGGCTCTACTGCATATGTTTGGGCCACCTCTGGAACATTACCCTGGTACTTATTTCAGCCAGATGTCTGTCTCATTTGGAGCTTCACTGTCAGAGTGCAGACCATGGTGTAATTTGAGTAAAATGGATGAGGGAATAAAATATTAAAATCCCCTATCCCTCGTATGCTTCATTAAGTGAGTGATACTACAGAAAGTTTGAAAAAATTTTTTCAGTTGAACTTATACAAAACTACCAGGGATTTTGTCATGTGGAGGATCTCTCTCTCTCTCTCTCTCTCTCTCTCCTGGGTTCACTCTAGGGGAAGAGGTACTGAAAGTGGAAAGTAATTAATATTTTATATATTTGTTCCAAAGCATAATTAAACCAGATTTTGAAACCTCAGCAGTTTTTGCTAAACAGAATTCTAGTTTTCCAGCCACCCTAATCCAAGCTACAGTCAATTTTACTTTGTTATACATAGTCCTATGAAAGGAATGTTGTCCCTTGGGAAATCTTTCTCTCTCTTCCCCACTCCCACTGTGTGGTCTGTCTGACAGTAGTGAAAAATAATTTATACTGCATCTCTATTAAAAAAAGACTTTGTTGACAAGTGCCAACAACAGATCTCTACCTTTCTCCACACACACAATCAAGGCTGAAAACAACAGTCAGTCAGTAGTCCATTCCATTATGGACTGATCCCAGCCAGGACTTAGGCAGACCTTGTGTGCTAACTCTGTGCACCACAAACTCTATTCTCCAGCCATTCAGCAGTAAACAGAGCCAGGGAGCAGTGCTACATGTGTGGGTCCAGTATCAATAATAATCTGTTTTGTGTTTATTAGACCTGAGTCCCATCTTTTCTATCATGTGGGACATCATATATTGCATGGAAAGCGCTTACAGAGAAGGACCTCAAACAGCCACTTGTTTGCTTGTGTAGCCCTGCAGCACTTTCACTCCTGCAATATTTGGTGTTTGTCTTGAAGTCTCAGGTCCAAGAGTCAGGTGATTATATGAGACTCTCAGTTTTCATTTTTAAACAAAGGTATTTTCTAGCCCTGAATGTCATGGAAAAACATTGAGAATGTGAACTCCAAAGGCTCAGAAACCAGAAGGCAAAGAAAAAGAATCTAATTTATTTTTTAATCTCATGACATTTAAGTCAATCTCAGATTTCTGGGGAACCTGACTTATGAATTCTGAATACTCAGAGCTGGCTATACTGACCCTGCAGAGAAATGTTTATAAATGCAGTATTACCAACCCCAGGACTTTAAAAGTCAGAAAAAAAGCCTCCAAGATTACCAAATCTGCTTGAGACTAACAAAAAAATTTTAATAACCCCCTCATCTGACATCTGAAGAAGTGTTTTTTTACCCACAAAAGCTTATGCCCATATAAATCTGTTAGTCCTTAAGGTGCCACCAGACTCCTTGTTGTTTTTGTGGATACAGACTAACATGGCTACCCCTCTAATACAATAACCCCCTCACTTTTTCAGGTCCAATCCTGGTTGCTAAACTTTTCTCTGAAAACATCCTATCCCCCACTGAAAGCTCAGCCTGAAAAACCCACACAGTGCATACACACAAATGTGGGAGAGACTCCCTATGACATGGAATCCATACTTCTCTATTTCAGCCCCTAGCCTGGCCACCTTTCCCTCTCTGGCTCCTCTTCACCTCCTTCATGGGCTGCCCAAGAGCTTCCTCCAGTTTTGCTCTGCTTCCCGCGGGTACAGCCCAGCCCTGCATTCATGTCAGCAGGTTCAATTCCCACCTAACCCACCACCCAAGCGGGATCAGCTGCCACGCCACCACTCTGGTCAGCCTCCAGAAGCCTCACTCCCCGGGCCCCTGTCTTCTCCCTCAATGGCTCCAGCACATTCCCTTGTCTTTAGCCTACAGGGGATGGGACTGCCATGTGGTCCCTCCTGGCCCTGCTCTCCTATCTTCAATAACTGCATTGTGGTGGAGGGGTGAGGCCACTGCTGCCAAGCTTGCCCTGTAGGAGGGAATGGGCAGCTCTCGTGTACTACACCTGCTCTGAGGCTCTAATTCAAGTAGGATGAATAACTGATTGGTTTGGTTCATTGGAAGTTCCCCTCCCCACCCCACTCCAAAAAAAAAAAGTTTGAACCAAAACTGTAAATTCCAAACAAATTAAGTGAATTGAAAAAGTCAACAAAAGTTTCAAAGTTGGATCAAATGAAAAGTTTTGTTCTGGGCAAATAAAATAAAAGGCAAGGAAATGAAGGGCTAGGTTCACAAATCAGCTAGAGGAGTAGTAGGAGAACCAGGTGGTGCCACCACCCCATCACTTGTATTTCAGTGGTTCTTGAACTCATCTGGGATGTCCCCCTCTGCCTAAAATAGAGCAGGGCTTTGAACTTGAGCATCCCAGATTGCAAGAAAGCACCCTAACCACTAAGCTATTGGATAGTCTGGTTGATACTTTCTCAATCTCTCCTGCTGAAGCTGTCCCATGGTATATAAAATACTTGACTAGTCCTTGAAGCAGGGTTATGAAATGGACCTTCTGCCTCCTGGGTGCACACCCTTAAACACCGAGCTACTGAATCACTCTCACTCTTGTTAAAATACTCAAGCACTTGATACACTTTGGAACAGCTTCAACAGACAGTGGGGGGAATTGAACCAATGTCTTTCATATCCCAGACCAGTGCCCTAACCACTGGGCTAAAAGTGCACGGGGGATACCATCACCTCTTACTCCTCTGTGAATAGCACCTAAATCCTGTAAAAAATGACCAAAACTATTCAGTAAATTCATTATAAAATTTTCAAAGAGTTTTGGATCAACCAAAACTTCATTTATTTTAGAAAATAAACTATTCATCCAAAAAAAAATCTCACCTACCTTTATTCAGAACACACAGGTATTGCAGGCAGCTTTTGTGGCTGTCTGCAGCCTGTGTGACATAGCCTCTATTGGGTGAATAGGGAAACCGCAGGAGACCCAGGACTTGTCTTCACTATTGGGGAGATTGCAGCAGCATCAATCTAGTGAAGACCCAGTAAATCATTGCAGAGCACTCTCTGGTCGACTCCAGTACTCCAGCATTTGAACAAACATTATCTGAAGCACAGACAATTCCAACAACATGGTCTGTTCTTGACTTACTCACCTAAAGGTTTAAATCTTATTTATATAGTACATGTTAAATGCTGTAAGGGGCCTATTTGCTAGTAAAATTCTTTCAAAAATCTGACTCTTCTAGAAATCATTGGGCTATATTTCATCCCTTTAATTTGTCCTTCAAAAGATGACATTAACTGAAAACCCATTGGATTGGTAGTCACTTGGTGGCAAAAGAGTGTGCATGTGGTGTGGGGATTCTGGAATCTTGGTAGAGTACATGAATTCATATCAAAGCAATCCAAGTTATGTCAGACATATCACAAGTATTGAACCATATTGAAATTTGGTTACTTTTCTTTTAAACTCTGGTAAACCAGCCCTTTTCAGCACACTTGGGAAAATCCCCTGGATATAGTCTTCAGAACAGGACCATGGAGAAAAACAATTGCACAAGCTGCCAATACTTAAAACTTTGAACTCAGTTATTTTTTCTGGAAGTTAGACCAAATGTGGCAGAGAAAGAGTCTCATAGGCACCTTATATATTTTTGTCTCAGATTTCCTCACCAACTTCCATGAAACTCCCCACAAGCATCCGGACTTGAAAAATTATGTAAAAAAGAAAAAAAAAACTGCCTTGACCCTTAATTCAATAATTCTTACATCAGTTCTGTTCTCTATCCTTTTCATGCCATCTACTGCTCCTTGGGAAAATACGGTCTTAAATTAGACCTGATTTATGCAGATTCAATTGCACTGAAGTTCATATATTGGTGATCAAAAAACCCACAACCATTAAAATACAGCAAATCTCTAAAAGGTGGATGGACACATTAAAGACATAGAATTGTACACACACCACATCTTGTAATCATAAAATATTTTTTCAGTTGCCGTACACTAGTCATATACTACAATTTATATATCACCGTGTGGGCTTCTTCTAGGTTCAAAGAGACACTTGTTGGGGTATTTTTACCTGCCTTTTCCCCCCAGTTTCTCTGTCTTAATTATTTGCTCTTGGAACTATTTCACCTTTTAAATCAATGTAAATGCAGAACTAAAGATATGTAATATAGATTATAGGTTTATGTGGAAGGCAGTGTAGAAATGAAATCCTTTAGAGGATTCTGAAATGGTTGCCTGCATAATGAGGCCCGAAGTACTTGACTCCTCATTTTGGAGGAATTTTCAATTAGACCCACATAAATTATTTTTCACAGCTGCTCCAAGAATTTTAACACTGGGGAAACTGACAGTGTTCAGCATAGCTTAACCTGACACCTACAATTCTGAATGCAAATTTGACTCAATCCTGAATGTCTTGTCCAGAGAACTCCAATTGAAGTCAACAGGACTTTTCCCTGAGTAAGAATGGAGTCCATGTGAGAGGATCTAAGGGCTATAATCTAAAATAGCAGATTACTAGACGGCTCACAACCTACATACGTTTTTTCTTAAGTACAGCTGTGCCAAGTTATTGCATTGAAATTTCAAATTACCAAACATTCACATAGCTTCAAATCTCATTACAAATTTAAAACACAAGACAGCTTTGTCAAAAGGTTTGCTGGGGTGCATAAAGCTTTCAATCAATCCCAGGCCCAGCCTCTCTTCCCCAAAAAAGCACCAATGTATACATTTTCATCAAAATAATCATAAGAAATTCATGCCTTCCCATTTTTTCAGTTGTTTTGACCATGTTAAACTCAGTTGTGAGAACCACAAGGAAAAAAGAAAAGTGAACATAGAAACTGCCATACTGGATGAGACCAGTGCTCCATCAAGTGCAGTATCCTGTCACCTACAGTGGCCAGCACCAGATGCCTCAGAAAAAGGTACAAGAAACCTGGCATTAGGGAGTAGTGGAATAAATTGCTCCCAGGGAAAGTTTCCTCTAAACCCTCAATAGTTAGACATTGGTTAAGGTCTGAAGTATGAGGGGTTTATATTGATTCTGAAGCTCGTCTATTGCAATATTTCCTTTTTGCACTCTAATTGTGTGTGTATGAAAAAGTATTTCCTCTTATTCATTTTGAAGTTGCCACCTTTTAATTCCATTGAATGTCCTCTTGTTTGTGTTATGAGAGAGTGGGAGAACAGAAACTCCCAACCTACCTTCTCCAAAAATTTTCATTGTTTCACACAGTTTAATGCCTCCTCTCATTCGTTTCCTCTCTAAAGTAATCAATTCCAATCTATTCACTTTCTCTTCATGTAAGAGTTTTTCCAATGCACCTCATAATTCTCATCACCAACCTCTAAATCCCCTCTAATGCTGCTATATTCTTTCAGAGAGGGTGACCAGAAATGAACACCACATTCCAGATCAGGGTGAACCACTGATGTAAATAATGGCATTCTAGTATTTTCTTTATTCACTGTCCTGTTCCTTATGCATCCTAACATTTTGCTAGCTGTTTTGATAGCTGGTGCATGCTGAGCAGAGGTGTTCACTGAGCTGTCCGCAATGATCATTTCCTGAATGAATACAGTTAATTTAGAAACAAGTAAGGTGACCAGGAGCGGCTAATGGGAGTTTTGCAAGGGAGTGCTCCAGGTGAAGGAGGAGCGATTACATGACCCTTGGGGTAAATTTGTTGTCTGTAGTTCATGTCTTTGTGTTTGTGGTGTGCTTGCTGCTTAACTGAAATATACCATGTGGTCTGTTTATTTGGGGGGCCATGTGCTGAGCCTAGCAGCCTGCAAGGCAAGGCTGAGAGCTTCTTAATGAGGCTTTGACCATTAAGCCCTTTAGCACCCATCAACCCTTAACCAGGGGGTGGGGCTACTCTGTATGACCAGGGCTTTAAAAAGCCCGCTCCTAAGCAACCAGAGGAGCTAGCAACCAGGTGCAACTAACAGGGGAGTTTTGTGAAGGAGTTTGGAGAGGAAGTCTGAGAGTGGGGCTAGATACACTTAATATTCTTTAAACTTAAAGCCAAAAACACCCCCTGATGGAAACAAAACATCAATAAAGGAACGAGCTGCAGGAGTAAAAAGAGAATGCAGGCAGAAGTCCAGCAACAGAGTGGGGCTATCCAGTTTATTGCACCAAATGCAGCATGTATGATTTACTGCCCTATGGGCAGATGCATATGTGTGCATTCAGTGCAAGGAGCTCCTGGCCCTCAGAGACCGTGTACAGGCTTTGGAGGCCAGGGTGGTGGAACTGGAGGAGCTAAAGGACAGAGAGGTACAGAGATGAGACTTTCCAGGATTCAGTAGAACAGTCCACCCCAGTCTGACAGCCCGTGTGCTGCTGAGGAGGATGAAAGTCTCAGGGAAGGAAAACATCCAACTGGAACAGAAGGAAATGATCCCATAGTTGGGATCTTCCTTCCAGATGATGTCACAGGTATCCTCAATGTAAGAGGATACTCTCTGGGGGTGGGAACTCCAGTTATTAGGAAGAGACAGATAATAGTTATGCGGGATTGGATCATTAGAAACATAGATAGCTGGGTTTGCGATGACCAGGAGAACCGCATGGTGACTTGCCTGGCTGGTGCAAAAGTTGCAGATCTCTTGAGACATCTAGATTTATGTGTAGTGCTATGGAGAAGCCAGTGGTCATGGTACATGTAGGTACTAATGACATAGTGAAGGATAGGAGAGAGATCCTGGAGGCCAAATTTAGTCTGTTAGGTAAGAGATTGAAGTCCAGGACCTCCATGGTAGCATTCTCTGAAATGCTTCCAGTTCCATATATGCAGGGCCAGTTAGACAGGCAGAACTGCAGGGTCTCAATGCAGTGGATGAGACAATGGTGTAGGGAGGAGGGGTTTAAATTTATGAGGAAAGGGGGAACCTATACAGGAAGGATGGGCTCCACCTAAACCAAAATGGAACCAGATTGCTGTCACTTAAAATTTAAAAAGTTGTAGAGCAGTTTTTAAACTAAGGGCTGGGGGAAAGCCAACAGATGTGGAGGAGCACATGGTTTGGACAGAGATATCCCTTAGGGGAGGATCTATTAATGGAGATTACTATATCCTACTAAAGAGGAGCAAATGGAAGATGATAAAATACAGGTAGGATCTGATGAGAAACAGTCAAATGAAAGAGTCCCATTCAATTACATCAATTAATGGCAGACAGCTAAAAAGTGACAAATTTTTAAAGTGCTTATATACAAATACCAGAAGTCTAAAGAATAAGATGGGTGAACTAGAGCACCTCATATTAAATGAGGATATTGATATAATAGGCATCACAGAAACTTGGTGGAATGAGGATAATCAATCTACAACCTATCATGTAAAACAATCCCTGACTCTCACAGGCCTTGGGAAGCAGCCCAATTCTCACTTACAGAAAGCCCCCCAACCTGAAGCAAATAATCAGGAACCAATTCCTGTAACAAACCCTGTTGTATTGTCTGTCCCCATATCTAATAAGAAAAACCTCAGTAATAACAGGGGATTTCAACTATCCCCATATTGACTGGGTACATGTCACCTCAGGATGGGATGCAGAAATAAAGTTTCTTAACACCTTAAATGACTGCTTCCTGAAGCAGCTAGTCCTGTAATCCACAAGAGGTGAGGCAATTCTTGATTTAGTCCTAAGTGCAGCACAGGATCTGATCCAAGAGGTGACTATAGCTGGACCTCTTGGTAATAGTGACCATAATTAAATTTAACATCCCTGTGGCAAAGAAAACATCACAGCAGCCCAACATTGTAGCATTTAATTTCAGAAAGGGAGACTACACAAAAATGAGGAAGTTAGCTAATCCGAAATTAAAGGGTACAGTATCAAAACTACCAATGTGATATATGCCACCATGTGCCAGCAATGTCCCTCTGCCATGTACATTGGTCAAACTGCACAGTCTCTACATAAAAGAATAAATGGACACAAATCAGATGTCAAGAATTATAACATTCAAAAACCAGTCAGAGAACACTTCAATCTCTTTGGTCACTCGATTACAGACCTAAAAGTTGCAATTCTTCAACAAAAAAACTTCAAAAACAGACTCCAACAAGAGACTGCTGAATTGGAATTAATTTGCAAACTGGATACAATTAACTTAGGCTTGAATAAAGACTGGGAGTGGATGGGTCATTACACAAAGTAAAACTATTTACCCATGTTTATTCCCCTCCCCCGCCCCGCCCACTGTTCCTCAGACGTTCTTGTCAACTGCTGGAAATGGCACCTTGATTATCACTACAAAAGGTTCTCTTCTCCCCTGCTCCCCCGCAACCTCTCCTGATGGTAATAGCTCACCTTACCTGATCACTCTCATTACAGTGTGTATGGTAACACCCATTGTTTCATGTTCTCTATGTATATAAATCTCCCCACTGTATTTTCCACTGAATACATCCGATAAAGTGAGCTGTAGCTCATGAAAGCTTATGCTCAAATAAATGTGTTAGTCTCTAAGGTGCCACAAGTACTCCTTTTCTTTTTGCAAATACAGACTAACACGGCTGCTATTCTGAAACAGTACCAAAACTGAAATCCGTGCAAGCTGCATGGAAACTTTTAAAGACACCATAATAGAGGATCAACTTAAATGTATACCCCAAATTTAAAAACGTAGTAAGAGAACCAAAAAAAAGTGACCATGGCTAAACAACAAAGCACTCAGGGATGATAAGGCCCTTGCAGAGAAACTAAATGAATTCTTTACATCAGTCTTCATGGCTGAGGATATGGGGGAAATTCCCAAACGTGAGCCATTCTTTTCAGGTGACAAATCTGAGAAACTGTCGCAGATCGAGGTGTCATTAGAGGAGGTTTTGGAACAAATTGATAAACTAAACAGGAATAAGTCACCAGGACCAGATGGTATTCACCCAAGACTTCTCACGGAACTCAAATGTGAAATTGCAGAACTACTAATGGTAGTTTCTAACCTATCATTTAAATCAGCTTCTGTACCAGATGACTGGAGGATAACTAATGTGATACCAATTTTTAAAAAGGGCACCAGAAGTGATCCCTGCAATTGAAGGCTGACTTCAGTACCAGGCAAACTGGTGGAAACTATAGCAAAGAACAGAACTGTCAGACACATCGATGAACATAATTTGTTGGGGAAGAGTCAACATGGTTTCTGTAAAGGGAAATCATGCCTCAACAATCAACTAGAATTCTTTGAGGGGATTAATAAGCGTGTGGACAAGGGGGATCCAGTGAACATAGTCTACTTAGTTTTTCAGAAAGTCGTTGACAAAGGTCCCTCACCAAAGGCTCTTAAGCAAAATAAGCTGACATGGGATAAGAGGGAAGGTCCTCTTATGGGTTGGTAACTGGTTAAAAGATAGGAAACAAAGGGTAGGAATAAATGTTTAGTTTTCAGAATGGAGAATGGTAAATAGTGGTGTCCCCCAGGGGTCTATACTGGGACCAGTCCTATTCAACATATTCATAAATGATCTGAAAAAGGGGTAAACAGTGAAGTGGCAAAATTTGCAGACGATACAAAACTACTCAAGATAGTTAAGTTCCAAGAAGACTGTGAAGAGCTAAAAAAGGATCTCACAAAAATGGGTCACGGGGCAACAAAATGGCAGATGAAATTCAATGCTGATAAATGCAAAGTAATGCACATTGAAAAACATAATCCCAATGACACATATAAAATGATGGGGTCTAAATTAGCTGTTACCACTCAAGAAAGAGATCTTGGAGTCATTGTGGATAGTTCTCTGAAAACATCCACTTAGTGTGCAGCAGCAGTCAAAAAAGAGAACAGAATTTTGGGAATCATTAAGAAATGGATAGATAATAAGACAGAAAATATCATATTGCCTCTATATAAACCCATGGTATGCCCACAACTTGAATATTGCATTCAGATGTGGTCACCCATCTCAAAAAAGATATATTGGAATTGGAAAAGGTTCAGAAAAGGGCAACAAAAATGATTAGGTGTATGGAACAGCTTCCATATGAGGAGCGATTAATAAGACTGGGACTTTTCAGCTTGGAAAAGAGACGACTAAGGGGGGATATGATAGAGATCTATAAATCATAACTGGTATGGAGAAAGTAAATAAAGAAGTGTTATTTACTCCTCATAATACAAGAACTAGGGGTCATCAAATGAAATGAATAGGCAGCAAGTTTAAAGCAAACAAAAGGAAGTATTTTTTCACACAATGCACAGTCAACCTATGGAACTCATAGGATACAGAGGGACCTAGACAAATTAGAGGATTGGGCCAAAAGAAATCTGATGGGGTTCAACAAGGACAAGTGCAGAGTCCTGTTAATTAACAAGGCAGTTGTTAATGGCTCATCAACATACAATCCACTATTCCAAAGGCATGCACTAGGGACTAGGGACCAATCGGCTAGGCAACAGTTCTGCAGAAAAGGACCTAGGGGTTACAGTGGACGAGAAGCTGGATATGAGTCAACAGTGTGCCCTTGTTGCCAAGAAGGCTAATGGCATTTTGGGCTGTATAAGCAGGAGCATTGCCAGCAGATCGAGGGATGTGATCATTCCCCTCTATTCAGTATTGGTGAGGCCTCATCTGGAGTACTGTGTCCAGTTTGGGGCCCCACACTACAAGAAGGATGTGGAAAAATTGGAAAGAGTCCAGCAGAGGGCAACAAAAATGATTAGGGGGCTGGAGCACATGACTTATGAGGAGAGACTGAGCAAACTGGGATTATTTAGTCTGCAGAAGAGAAGAATGAGGGGGGATTTGATAGCTGCTTTCAACTACCTGAAAGGGGGTTCCAAAGAGGATGGATCTAGACTATTCTCAGTGGTAGCTGATGACAGAACAAGGAGTAATGGTCTCAAGTTGCAGTGGGGGAGGTTCGGTTAGCTATTAGGAAAAACCTTTTCACTAAGAGTGTGGTGAAGCACTGGAATGGGTTACCGTCAGAGGTGGTGGAATCTCCTTCCTTTGAGATTCTTAAAGTCAGGCTTGACAAAGCCCTGGCTGGGATGATTTAGTTGGGGATTGGTCCTGCTTTGAACAGGGGGTTGGACTAGATGACCTCCTGAGGTCCCTTCCAACCCTGATATTCTATGATTCTATGAACTCATTGCCAGAGGATGTTGTGAAGCCCGACTATAACAGGGTTCAAAAAAGAACTAGATAAGTTCATGGCGATAGGTCCTTCAATGGCTATTAGCCAGGATGGGTAGGGATGGTGTCCCTAGCCTCTGTTTGCCACAAGGTGGGAATGGGCGACAGGAATGGATCACTTGATGATGTTCTGTTCATTCCCTCTGGGGCACCTGGCATTGGCCATAGTCAGAAGACAGGATACTGGGCTAGATGGACCTTTTGTCTGACCCAGTATGGCAGTTCTTATGTTCTTTTAAGCAGTTCAAATTATTCCCTCCATAGTGCATTAGCACTTACAAACACTGAATTTCATCTGCCATCATGTTGCCTATTCATCTAGTTTTGGTGACCTTTGAAATTCCTCACAGACTTCTCTGGAGTTGGCTAACATTAAATCATTTAAGTTATCTACAGATTTTGCAACTTCACTGCTCAACCTCTTTTCCAGATCATTAATAAATAGATTCAAAACCTCTAGTGTGGCAGGGAACCTTGAGTGACCCTGATGTTAACCTTTTCCCATGATGAAAACTGACCATTTATTCTTACTCTTTGTTTTCTATCTCTTAGTCAGTTTTTCATCCATTGCCCTACTTTGCCCCTCATACCAGGACTTCCTGGAAGTGACTCTACATGAGATTATTTACATAAATGCTAGTGAGGTTCACACAACTGAACTACTGTATAACTTTCAGAGCAATTTTTCAAAGAACTAAGAGACTGTTTTAAAACTGCTGTACAAAAAAACAAGGTTAAGTCTCATACTAGGGGCCCAAGACACCAGTCACTGCCCATCAGCAACGCCCAAATAAATCTGTTAGTCTTTAAGGTACCACCAGACTCCTCGTTGTTTTTGTGATTATCATATGTGTTACTGAAATAAGTTGTGAGGTTGGTAACACCTACAACCAGCCTTTCATTTACAACAAAGGAGTAGCCATCAATAGCAAGACAGTTGTTAATGGCTCATCAACATACAATCCACTATTCCAAAGGCTTCTCAGAGAAGACTTCTCAGAGGAGACTGCTTGACCAATGGGGACTGCCTGACCAGCACATCACATTAAGGATCTTTCTAGCAGCTGGAAGAATATATAAAAGGAGGGGGAAGTGACATCATCCCTTCGGCTCTTTCCCCTTCTCAACACCTGGAGGGATGTCTGGAGGGAAAAGACTTTGAACTGGGGAGTAGGGGTCCCAGGCTGGAAAGGGAGTCTATTCTGAGTATTGAGAAACTGTAACCTGCTTGTACCATCTGTCAGGGTGAGAAAAAATGTTTGTTTCAGCTCTTGCTTAGATTAAAAGTTTAGGATTTAGAAAGTTGTATTTACTTTTTATTTTCTTAAGGTAACTGTCTCTGACCTTTATGCCTACCATTTCACTTTAAATCTCTCTTTCTGTAGTTAATAAACTTATTTTAATGTTTTATTCTTACCAGTGAGTTTGTCTAAAGTGCTTGAGAAATCTGCTCAGGTTATAAAGGCTGGTACATGCCCACTTTCCTATGAAGAAGTGGCGAACTAAGTAATGAACTTACACTGGTCAGGCTTCTGACCAGTGCAAGATGGTACAGTTCCGGGGTGTAGGCCTGGAGGTGCGGGGAACTGGTTGGAGCTTCTCTATTGCTTGTTCATGAGTGGCTGGGAGACCACTCAGTAACTCAATTCGGTGGGTCCCAGCCTGTGGATGACTGTGTAAGCGCAGTACCTTCCCGAAGTTTGTAGCCTGACATCAGCATCACAGTGTGAGAGGCAGCCCAGGTTGGTGCATTTGGAGGGCTCAATGGTCCCACCATCTACGTTGCACCCTAGGGATCCCATCACACGTACAGAAACTGATTTTTTTCTGGAATATCACCGTCTTTGTGCTGAAGTTTAATTAACTTCCTTAATGATTGCTACTGTAGTATACATTCCTTGGAGAAGAATATAACAGTTAAAATGGGACAAGGTTGATTTGAAAGTTTTAAGGAGAGGGAGCGCAATCCAACTAATCATATTCCCAAGATTCAAGAGCTTCTGGCAAGCATGAATCATAGCCACTGAACAGCTCCAGAAAGATAATTGGTGCAGGAACAAAGGCTATTTTTAGTTCAGACGTATGATAGCATAGAAGAGTTAATGCTGGAACTTCTGAGAGGTTATTATGAATCTAAGAAATGTCACAACTTCTTTACAATCTGTGAAACAGTTCCTTCCTTTTCCTTCTAAGGCATCATTATGCTTCAGTGGGCATCACAGGCTTGAAAGTAATGGAATTAGATCAACATCACAGTTCTTTTCAGCAAGCTTTGCTTTTTGCCTCTGAGAAATTAATCTTTTTATGAGACACTACTTTAAATACAGCAGCCCTCTTGCTGAAAGTTAGCATTTCACATTTAGTGTATTTGTGTGTTGCATACGGGAAGATATGGACTGGCATCAAAATACCTATTTTTAAAAAGAAGCAAGTTTCTGTCTTAGGTTTAACTTTTCTGAACCAGCCTTACAAAAACTAAATTTCAGAAGAAATTGACTCTGGCATATATATGTGGATGAATGGATTATTTACCTTTAAGTGAGCTGCAGAAGGACTACACAGCATCTCACACAGATGCTTCTTTGACTTTGTATTAGGAACCATATCAAAGAGAGAGAGAAAAAATATCCCAAACATGACCTGATCTTTTCTTTTCCCTTCTGTCTTTCCTCAACTGTGAAGGCTAAATGGTCAAAAGGTTTGCACCACTGAATTAGATACTTGAATTGGCAGTATCTAGCACACATGATGTTTATGCCTACTAACCATTTTTGAAGGGGAACGCCCTGAAGCCACAGCTGTGCTATGCCTGCCTAAAAATTACATCTGGCAGGAGGGGCAGGTTTGAGATGTGGGGTGTAAAATGCTCCCACCATGAAATAGCATTTTCAAAGGGCACAATAGTGCTTGCTGCTCCAAAAATCTGTGCCATAAATTCTACCGGGCAATGCCTCCACCAGGTGCTAATTCCACATCAGCTGCCCTGCACGGATTCACTAGACCAGCCACTTTACACTGCAGTCAGAGGAAAACAAAACGCAATAGGAATTCACTGGCTGCTTAGTTCTGTTGCAACAGTACACACTTACCAGCTCAGGAAAGATGTAGGAAAGAAGAGGAAAAACAGAACTAGGAAATCCATTGGCCCTAGAGATGCCACAGAGCCTGACCACATCTTCACTACACGACATGAGTTACCTGCCTCCAGCTGCCAGGCAAGTAAGTGTCTCAAAAGTACAAGTGAGACAACCAAAGATATTCTGAACCTCCGTGGGGAGTTACACAGGGACCTGGAAAGACAAACACACTTATCTCTACAATTAGTAAGTACTCAGACTGATGGGGGGAAAAGTCACACTTTGTAAGTACACTTCGCTCCATGAGAACCTTCTCCTGCTTCTGTAAAGAGCTCATTCACACTGAGCACGTTCAGAGGCTTGTTAACACAGATATTACCATAGTCACTCCCATACTTGTTATCTGATACCTATCATTACCCATGTATTTACAATCACAGATGAGAACCATCTTGTTTTAGGAAAAAAAGGTTCTCTTACCAGCTGCTAAAGAATGGGGCTGTGTTGCTTGCTCCTGTCATTCCTATTGACTGGGTTACAGCAGCAGGCTTTTCCAACACTGTCTTCACAAGAAAAAAGGCAAATGACTATTATTAGACGAAAGCTGAGTTTCTTCTTTAATGTTGCCTCACCCAGGAAGACACAGGGCTGCAGGCTTCTCAGAGCCCAGAGGTCAGCTCTGCCTAAAGTATTTGCAGTGATCTTTGCAGTAACCATGGATGATCTGCAGGAAGAATATATCAGCATTTCCTGTTAATGTTCCATCCTTGCAAGGATAATGGGATTGACTCAAATATCTCTAGCGGATCTGAGGTTAGACTCATTCTCAACAAACCCAAGAGGTGATTATTTCATTCTGAATGCTTTATCCACCCCAGAACAAGGAGTAATGGTCTCAAGTTGCAGTGGGGGAGGTTTAGGTTGGATGTTAGGAAAAACTTTTTCACTAGGAGGGTGGTGAAGCACTGGAATGGGTTACCTAGGGAGGTGGTGGAATCTCCTTCCTTTGAGGTTTTCAAGGTCAAGCTTGACAAAGCCCTGGCTGGGATGATTTAGTTGGGGATTGGTCCTGCTTTGAGCAGGGGGTTGGACTAGATGACCTCCTGAGGTCCCTTCCAACCCTGATATTCTATGATTCTAACCCTTTTCATCACAGCATCAAGGACATTCTGAAGGTCAAAACCGTGTGTTTAGGCAAATTACTCAATGGATGTGAAACAATCTTGAGATTTATTAAATAACAAAGTGGTGAATGAGAAAGGAATAAATATTTAATAAAACAACATGGAGAGCTAATGTGGTAAAGTGCAGCACACAGCCATGTGGTGTTTCCAGTCCTGGCCTCCAGGATACATCTCCAAATTTCTATGTTCATAATACTGTCCTTTATGAGGCAAAAAGAAAAGTACTTGCAGCACCTTAGAGACTAGCAAATTTATTTGAGCATAAGCTTTCGTGAGCTACAGCTCACGAAAGCTTATGCTTTAATAAATTTGTTAGTCTCTAAGGTGCCACAAGTACTCCTTTTCTTTTTGCGAATACAGACTAACACGGCTGCTACTCTGAAACCTTATGAGGCAGTGTCTCTAAATTATAATCTTCTACAAACATCTGTACAGGGTGATTTTCAACCTTTTCAGTCTTCCCCTGTTCCTTCTGTCATGCTGTGACCAGAATCTAGAGGAGACGTCAGAGATCTTATAATGGTCCCATGTGCTTTGGGCTGGGAAAAAAGCAACTCACCACCAAGTCTCAGAAAACCCTACAGCATTATCCAAAGCAGGCCTATCTCGATTGGTGGACCCACTTTCCAGGCAAATTAGCCTAAGAAAGATAGCCGAAATCAGAAACCAAATTACCCATATAGTATACTTCTTATTGCAGAAAAGGGTCTTCTTAAATCTAGCCAACAGATTTGGGAAAGAATGTATGTATCAACACCAGAACAGGCATGTACATCAATTATTAAATTGGCTGTTACATAATGGAAAATATTTCAGCATGTTGTGCTGTGGATTTAGCCACACAATTCCTGTTAGTACCCATGGAAATCATGCAGCCAGTTCCTAATGTATCACTTTGAAAATGTACCCCATAATATCATGTCTTACATGAGCACAAAAAAATCTTCTCTTGGGTACTTAAGGTACTCACATCCAGGATATACATGTGAAAGCAATCATCCTTGCAGCTCTGGAGACCTTTCACTTCTATAATGTCTTTACTTGTCAATGACTCATCCCTGGATAACACAGAAAGGGCTGATCCTGTTATCTGAGTTCTATTCTTCATTGCAACAAGGCCAGATTATCGGTTATGCCATGGAATCTGATAGAGGAACCTAAGAGAGTTTTAGTATTTGGATTATTGTATTGGAAGTTCTGAGCAATCAGTGCATCTTTCCATTTCCCCAACATTTATTATTACAATACTAGTCAGGGAATAAAGGATAGATCTAAATAGGGGGACAATAGAAATCTCAGATGTCAGTCATTTTCTGATAGGGATGGATGAATCAGTTTAGATAAAGAGAAAGAAACAGGAGAGAAACTGGACTTATAATTAGACCATAAAATTGGGAGAAAGGATGATATGGTAACAGATGTTAGGTACCCTAGGGCAAGTCACTTCACTTGGTTGTGCCTCAGTTTACCCATCCGTAAACATTTACCTACCTCACGGTTGTTTTGAAAAGATTAATTAATTAGTTGTATTATGAGCACAAAGAGCTATTAAAAACAGTAAGACCCTCCCAGCCCCAAATCTACTAACCAAAATTAAAATATTTAACTAAACCAATATTTTTACAGAGCCCAAAAGTTGGACTAACTTTAATTTCTCACTATTTTTCATAGATATCACTTTGTTTCTAGGCTCAAGCCAGACTGGATTGCAGACCCTACCCGCAAGGCCCTATACCACTCCCTTCCTGCCTCTCTACTCTCATTTCCTCCTACTTCTCCTTTTGTTGCACACCTCCTATCTCAGCCCTCCCTTTATTGCTTCCTTCCACAATGCCACCCAATGCCAACACCCCTCAGTTAGAAATGCTGTTGTTACACACCTATTTAAAAATATTGCAGTGCTGTGTGATAATCTTTCTCTAGTCAGTTTGAGTCTGCATTCTTCTGCTGTCCAAATAGACAGCAAGCTGTGTGGGGAAGGGATCATATCTCCCTTGGGTTTTGTAGAGAGCTGAGCACATTGTCACATTGTAAATAACAAGGATACTAAATAGCTGTACTGCATGAGAAATTGAGCACATTCTTATATCTCCCGTTAAACCTCTGCCCTCATGATTTCAAAGTCATTCTACTGATACGTAAATACAACCTGACCAAAAATAGAGGATCTCCATTTACAAGCAGTTTGCAAATTAGCCATTTATTGCCCATTCTATCCTTTGACCAGATGCTATTAAGTGGCATTTTAGGCCAGAGTAATCTTTCTATGAGAAGTATTTTAACAGTTTATCTATGAAGCGTGGCTGGTTCTTGATCTTCCTCTTCCAACCTAAATGAATGTCCTGATTTTTCTTTTTAGCTGCTTGGGGACACCCCACACCTGAAAATTACATCAGGCAAATCAATGTTTTCTTTCTTTCTTTCCTTCTTTTGACATTACAGGTAGGGTGACGAGACAGCAAGTATGAAAAATCAGGACAAGGGGTGGGGGGAAATAGGCACCCATATAACACTAAGCCCCAAATATCAGGACTGCCCACATAAAATCAGGACATCTGGTCACTCTAATTGCAGGTCACCTGCACAAGGTGAAAAAAATGGGTGTGTGCCCTGTTAAGCTTTTTCATATATGAAGAAGGCCTGCAAATGTTTCTTTGTTTTGATTTTGGGTTTGTGGGGTGGGTGTTTTGGGGTTGTTTGGTTGGTTTTTTTTCTGGTACCAAGGGAAAAGCTAAACCCAGTGAAGAGGTGTTACCTCACTTAATCCTTACACCCAAATCCTTAGCCAGCACCCAGCTTGAGAAGGTAGGTGCCCTCCCTACAAGATGTGGAGACATTCCTCAGGATCTACTTATTTTTTAGGCACCTGAAAATGTGCTAAGTGCTTCACAAACAGGTATAGTCATTGTTCCTCTGTGTACAGTCTTGATTTAATGACACTGAAAGTAAGAGCCCCAAATAGCCAGCATAGGATGTAAATACATCCCCCCTCCTCCACCTATTGTTAGGCATCATAGCAGGAGTAATTGTTTAGAAGGGACTTAAAGATGGTGAGGAAGGTGAGGTGACAAACCAGTTGGTGAAGAGAGGAGTTTTCCAAATGTAAGGACCAGCAAAGGGTTTGGCTCAGATACACTTGTGACAAAAGGAAACAGAAAGGGATAATCAAGGATGGCATCAATGGCTGATTGTAGGGGGTCAGGAACATGAAAGAACAGGCCAGAGTTGTAGGCAGGGCTAAGCAGTATAGGGTCATAACAGCAAGTGTAACCCACACACCTTCTGGGTCTGATGTTCTGTCCCATATAGTGGCACTGAGACCACTCCGAAAGAGAGAGAGAGAGAGAGAGTCTGTTCTACAGCCTTAGCTAACAGCCATATGGCTTTTAGCTCATGCGCTGAGATCTAGAGGTCCCAGCTTTGATCCTGCTCGCTGGCGACTGGGGTCTGTCGACATTATTGCATTTGTTGTCCAGCATAATGGGAATCCAATGAAGTGAGTCAAAGATAGGGCTTGGGGGGAGAGGAGGTACATGGTCAAAGTGACCAGTGAGAAAGATTATTTTTGGCAACAGCATCTTGGTTGAGGTGGGGCATAGAAAGATTAGATCAAAATGACACAAGATGAGGCGATCGTAGCAGTTTAGTTAGGAAATGTTTACCAGAGTTATTTGGCCATAGGGACAGAAAGAAAGGAGTTAATTTTATGGATATAGTAGAAGAAAATGCATCAGGATTTGGTTACAGCAGACATGGACTGGATGACCTCCCGAGGTCCCTTCCAACGCTGATAGTCTATGATTCTATGATCCCTAGCTTTAGGGAAATGAAAACATTCTAATCTATGATACATAAGGAAATAAACCTGTGTGATTTGCTATGCAACACTTTGGATCTGATATTCAGATGGTGTAAGTTGGTGTAGCTCCATTGAAGCTGATTTGTATCAAATTAGGATCTGGACCTTTGTATTAATATAGTAACTTTCATTCAATAATCCCAGAACCCTTTATGAGCATGGATTAATTAATTATGACTCACAACAATGGTAAAGAAGTATTATATTATTATACTAATGCAACAGCCGGGTAAATTGAAACTAGAGGGAGGCTAAATGATTTCGACAGAATTATCTAGGTGATCAGTGGCAGAGCTAAGGAGAGACCCCTGGAAAATTCTGAATCCCAATACTTTGGCCTAACCACTAGACTATTCACCCTCATATTTTGCAGTATCCACATATTTACTGAAATAAATTTGAGGGGATGACCAAAAAATGAAAAAAAATCATCTATCATCTTCTTGTCCATAGTTTGCACTAAGCAAAGAGAGAAGGATCTAAGCATTCTGATTTTCATTCATCAGTGAGACATTTTGATTTTAAACTTCAGACAGATTTGTTGGGGAAGGATGCATAAAACTGAAACAAATTCTATGGAAGAAATGCTTATTTAGCTCATGGAAACTTGTGTAGACAATTTTAGACTTGTTGAAAAGCAAGAAGAGGAATATTGATAAATTCCCTAAACTACTAAGAGAGAGCAGAAATACAACTGAGAGTATCAAAATGGAGGAATACTATGTCTCCATAGCTAAATGTTCTTCATATCACATGTTATCTGGCTACAGCTGAAAAGGCTGTGAGTGCATCCAGTTCCCTTGGATATTATTCTAACATTGCAATCATTCCTTTCATAGGCAGAATTTCCCTATAGACATCAACCAAATTGTTCCATCAATAAAATAGTATACAAGAAACATTGCTCTGTCACATTGCAGCTAAGTCACAACAAATGTTTATGCGGTGGTTTACCCTGTGAATTTTCAGTTGGGGGTAAAAACAAACCATGGAGAAAGCTACTGTATGTTCAAATGTATAGTTTGGTATCTCATGTAAATAATTGTCTTCATTATACTTAGCTGACTAATGTTGTTGTAAGATTTGCCTCTATTCTGTGTTAAGGTCCTGTATAAAATGAATACTGTGCATGCATAAATTACCTTGAACATTATCACAGTGGGGCTCATAGAAAATAATAGTAATCCCAGTAGTTTAAGGAGATGGTTTAACAAAATTCCATGTGCCAGTAAAAATGAATTTTAATATATTTATAAAGGGAGACTGAATTAGCTCAAATGTGAATAGCAGCTGTGCCAAGCAGAACTGGTTGCCTTCTTGTTCATAAATCATCAGCTATGTCAGTGCTGACCAGCAATTAAAACCTCAAGCAGTGAAATGCTGTGGACAGTTAAGTGAATAGGATCCAAGGGTCACTCTTTATCATTAGTACCTGGGACCATCAATTCACATACTGAGGGACTGTTTGAATTATGATAAAACAGCCTTTTCAAAATTAAAGGGAACATAATTTAAATATAATGAATAGGAAAGCAAGACTATATTATGATTTTCAAAGGAGCAAGCAACTAAATGCTGTGCAGCATAGTGGTTCTCAACCAGGGGTCCAAGGCCCCCTGGGGGGCCATGAGCAGGTTTCAGGAGGGCCGCCATACAGAGCCAGCATTAGACTCACTGGGGCTCAGGGTAGAAAGCCGAAGCCCCACCACATGGGGTTGAAGCTTGGGCCCTGATCCCTGCCACTCAGGGCTGAAGCTGAAGCCTGAGCAATGAGGCCCCAGGCAATTGCCCTGCTTGCTATCCCCTAATGCCATCACTGTCTTTTATATGTAGAAAACCCATTGTTGTGGCACAGGTGGGCCGTGGAGTTTTTATAGCATGTTGAGGGGGCCTCAGAAAGAAAAAGGTTGAGAACCCCTGGCGCAGCATACATTTTATGTGCTCTCAAAGTGCAGTCTCCAAAGGAGTCAGAATCAACAGTTTAGAGTGGGAATAAGATGAAGTAATTTGGGAGTGAATTCTCCACATCTTTAATAATGCTTTCCCTATATGTAAGCAGTAACAAATGGCACAGTTACAGTAGATACCAGGAAACTTTGGGGGTAGTGTATGTCTCAAAGCCAAATGCTTTCAATCAGTCAAGAAGCACAAAAATGGTAGAAACATGAATCTTGGATAGTTTTTGAAAAGAAATGTTTAGTGTTAATGGTCTTTTTTATTTTTCATTATTCTCCATAAATAAAAGCTGCTGCTTCTGTAATGAAGAATAACGTTCTTTTTCAGGAAACTCATGGAAAAAGTGTCCTCTTTCAAAATGGCTACCATCTCATATTATTATCAATGGAACTGTGGCCACAATCTGCCCTTAGCAAGGAAGGTTGCTCTCTGCCTCCTTTCAGTCCCTCTCAAAACAATGGGACGCAATGGTCATACATGCAAAGGGCACAATGAAAAATTAGCCACTGGATCCATATGATTGGGGCATTAGCTTTTTGAAACCCTAACGCATATCAGGTGACGGGGATCAAGGGATTTAAAGATTTGTTTTACCAGAACTCCTATGTGTCACACCTTTATTACAGGGCAGAGCTAAGCTTCCATGTGCAACCTGAACTTTCTCATTTCTGAACTTTTGTCATTTTAAGTGCTTAAGAGTACAGACTGTTTTTTCTCCTGGCATGTCCCCTCTCTTACTGGAAGAATGAAGACATAACCATAATATGTAACTTCAATGGTTAGACAATTCCATAATAGACCTTTTATGGTTAACAGTCCCTTCCTTAGGAAGTCTGCAGGAGAAAGATCCTCACTCATGAATGGAGCTGCCTCAACTTTTATCCTTACAAGATGTATACTGTGTGAAGCAAGGACTCCTGTCTCATTCACTGCTCAAATGCTGCATTTGGAGGCTTTGATTCTGCAACACAGAAGACAGTCTGAGCTTTGCCGTGGATTCAATGTGAGCCATACTGGGGTCTGACTGAGGCTGGCACTACTGTGGAGGCATGCCTCATTCACTGCACCAAGTTTTTCACTATACAGCTATATTACTCAGACCTGTGTGTGCACTGCAGTCCACCATCTCTCCTAACAGTGCTAAAACAATACTAACAAATTCTATTATTCATGCAGTGTACACACAAAATACAATTTTTAATAGGTCATTCATATCAAAGCAAATATTCACTCCGACACTCAAAGACAGGTATTTCCAAGACATATTTCAGTTTTCTATCCCCCGCTGTTGCAGCATTAACAATGTTTAAAAAAATATGCATCTATATTTTATAATGGAGAAAGTTGGGATTTTTTTTGTTTGTTTTTCAAAGTACTCTGTACTCTGAAATGACTAGCTAAGACATTTTGGAAGAGACTGGAAAAATTTCACCCCCTAAGGTGAAAGGTTCAGAAAGTTATAACCAAATGAAACCAGGAGATGAGAATGGAAATACCAAGCTTAGCTAGAGAAGTTGCTACAACTCCCAATATCATACAGATACTGGGGTTGAATTGATTTCAATCAGAGTTTTGCCATTGATTTCAATAGGATTTCACCCTGTGTCTACAGGTATCAGTGTACAGATACAAAACAGAAAAATCAGTTTGCTGTATGGAGTATGAGTGACCCATTCCAGACCTGCAAAGCACTGAAGTTACAAATAAGAAGGGGGACTTAGCTGATATAACAAATGTGTCAGAGGATAAACTGCTGAGTTAGTTTTATTGATATAAAAATGTAATTTAACACCATACAGATCACATAGAATATTTGCCTCAATTCCATGAAAGGTATCAGGCAATGCAGGATTCATTATCCTTCAGATATCCAGCCATTTGTTTTCAATCAGACAATACAGAGATTTGAGTTCAGACTCAGAACTGCTTAAGCAGTTTACAGGAGGAGCTAATTATTACCCAACTAGAACACAATTAAAATCTCCTGCCACAGTGATAACATGGAGTCAAACTGTCAGTCTTAAAAATAGATGCTGTAGAAAATCTTCATCATACTCCTGCTATTGTAAAGGCACTCTTTTCTGTAAAACATTCATTCATGCACTAGAGTGGCGACTATATTACAGGAGATAAAAGGCAGAGATGGGCTCAGTCACTTTGGAAAATTTGAAATTACAAACAGCCCTATGAACAGGTGATATTTGTGGGAATGTCACTAAAGCCTTGTGGCAGATGGTAACTTTCAGCACAGCTACACAGATATAGATGTACCATGTACTATGTTGGGTGTTGGATGAGCTGGTCAATTCAGCTCCTTTGAAAACTGCACAATAATTTTCCAACCCCCAGAATACAGGAGTCTTCTATGTTTCCTATCATTCTAGTAGGTTTCTTCCAAAATGTCACTTCGATTATGAATTTGTCTGATTTATCATTAATTATTATTGTCATCCATTTGTCCCAAGGCCTTTCTAACTCAATGCCTTCCACTGGAGCTTATAGCTCTCACTCATTCTTTCGGCTCCAAATTCTTTCCCCTTCTCTCTCTTCTTCAGATTCCTTTCCACCTTTTGCAAACTTACTATTCTTCCCATTGCTATCAATAGGGAAAAAGTCTCCCTCTCCCTACAGAGTTTCACATTTCCATGGAACCTTTAATGCCTTGGAAATGGTGTGGTCCAGCTGTGTGATGGTGGAGAAGATATGGGGAGCTTGTATACACAGCACACAACCCATTGCAAAGCTATGCTCCACTATAATTTCAAGTGTGGAGGCAAGTACTGAGGAGAATATTGGAGATGGGTTGGTGCATCCATATTTCTAGTCATCCACTGGCCAACCTCCTTCCACAATGTAGTGGGACTAGCCACTAAGGACACTTGATCATGAAGCCGCAGTGAAGGTGGGGAAATGGCTCTGCTAATTGTGAGATGGCGGATTCTGTCCACTCCAGCCCGATGGAATTCTCCTATCCCAAGTCCATTTATGCAGACTTGGCAAAGGAAATGGGATGTAGCCTCATGGCCTCTGATCCTGAGTTTTTTCTGATGCCAACATGACCAGCGTGCTATTACTAATATTCCTAGACTCCGAACTCAGATTCATTGGCAAAACTGTTGGAGGAGGCTTCCGCAGTGTTCTGCTATACATATACTTATGCCTCACTTATCAGTAATAGTCAGTTCCCACTTTACTCAGCAGTAAAACTCATTTTCTTTATATAATTTTTAATGGAAAAATGTCTCTTTTCATGCAACACAGAACTCAGTCCTACCACTACAATTTCTCACTTATTACAATATGTGCAAGGCTTATATAAGCATTACATTGTCCCTCTTACCAACCTGATGCCATTACAGAAGTCAAGACAATCTACTCTTATTAAGAACAGAATGGTCAAAAATTCTGCTTTCAGTTGACTTAATTTCAAAGGGTTAAAGATCAGGTTCCAAGATTTGGAGAGCTTAAAGTTTTTGTCCCATGGTCACATCTAACTGACTTGAAGTCTCTGTCTATCAGTAGTGACACTTCACACTTAAGGACTGACTTTCACACCGAGGCAAACATCAACAAAGAGAACGTTACAACACAAAATCAATTTACCTTGTAATTTTTTCTGTATCCTTCTTGCAACTGCTAATTATGGAAGATTACAAGAACAGGAGCTTCCTCCTTCACATCCCAGATTTGCTTTGTTCTTAATCCTGCATTGATGTTAGAATATGGAATTTATGACTTCACTATCAGATGCCATGGAAACACCTGTATCATCGTAAATGTTGATAATGATAACTTTTTGGCATAATAAAGCAGAAGACTAGGGAGTGAGAAAACCCTTGCTTACATTCAAATGCTGTCTCTTTGATAATTAGTATAAGTGGCAATTATTTAAAATAAGTGACAGGTTTATATTTAAATACAATACACAGTACATTGGATACTTGTTTGTCTGGATTCCTACTATACAAAACCTCATATTATGCACAATTGGGTTATGTCCGCTGATCTGTATCATTTGCATTGACAAGTCCTCTGTATAACCTCACTTATCTGAATAAATTCCACATCCCTTGTTCAATTCAGATAAATGGCGTTCTACTCTGTGTCAGAGTTTTTTCACAACATGACTTTTCAAACCATTAAAAAATGAAATTCTCCAATTTGCCTGCATAACTTATATTTCATCTTCCTCTGAATCCTCTTGCCTGTACACAATGGCAGGCTTAGATACCTGGGGCAAAGTATTTTGAACAATCCTCAAAATTCTACCTGAATGAACCACTGGAAAATTACTATGAGTGCATGTATGCATATGGTCATACCAGCATACATCCTGAATATCATCTTATTCTTGGACTGTACGGTCCAATATTTCTTAAAGAGAAGAGATAAATATTGTATTATGCAATCAGGACCAACCCCTGAATGTACAGTAGCTACATTAGCAGCTATAGTATGACCTAATGTAAATTCTGTCTCAGTATAGGCAGTTCTTAGTACATGAAGACTTAATGCTATATTCAAAATGTATTATAGAATAGTAGCTAAAAGGTGGTAGAAAATAATCTTTAATGTGTATGTGTGTGACATTCCATATAATAAAAACATTAAGTGGCAACATACACGGAGGTAAGATATACTCTTACTCTTTTATAGGAATTAGGGTGACTACAGTCTGGACAAAGACTTAGCATGCTTTAAGGTTACTTTTGATTTTCTTCCCTTCTCACTGAAATTTTTGTTGATGCTTAAGGTAATAAAATGATACAATAAGTATAATTTTTTAGAAAAATATCATCAGCTCATCCTGGTGCACATTTAGTATGATTTCCTTGCACTAATACATGTTTTCTAATTGGGGAGCAGATCCCAAGGCTGAAATAGTTCATCTTTATCAGGAAAATGATCTTTTCCCTACAAGCTGTGTACACTTAAAGGACTTAATGAGTCATGAGCTGACATTTCAACCATTAAATCTGACTGAAAATGGAAACAAAAATAAAGTTTGTTTTATTTATGGGGGGCTGCTAAAGTGCAATTTTGGCAATGTTGTTGTCAAGTTATCAGAGTAATACAGGTCAGGTTTTATTATTAGTCAGACCCAACAACAAAATGTGGGTTGGGTTGGGGGTAGGGGGAAGTAAGCCAATTTAAATAAATGACAATTACTGGCTGTGGTTGATCGACTAAAATTGTCTCTCATACATCCAAAAAACCAATGCCTCTTGATATAGGTTAATAGAGGTTTTACAGATAACTGGTAAATTATAAGCAAGCAATTTTACAATTTGGAGAACAATTTAATATGGCTGGTCAATGATTAATCTTGTTGAGCTGACCTAACAGAACGTCAGGCAGCATGCTGTTCTCCAGTACAGAAAGCCCCAGGTTCAGGAGCAGGGTCAGTCATTTCACTCTCCTGCTGGCAGAGGAGGGGAGCCTGGCCGGGTTTGGTTTTTATACAATGCTCCCTTTTGAGTAGGCCATGCTATGATGATTAATATTAGCTTTAGAAGCCGCTCATCTCCATACAATCCTTCATGGGCTAAATCACTCAGGGCCACATTCTGCCTCTCTTACTGGACATGAAAGTATAATTTCCATCTTGAGGAGACATACCTGTGCTATCTCTGATCAAGTTAGCACACTAAAAATAGAAGCTTAGCCACTGTGGTGCAAGCAGAGGGACAAGCTCACACGCCGAATACAATCCCATCTGAAACCCCAACTTTGTGCTCAGAAAGGCTAGCTCATCCAGCTACTTGTGCTACTGTGACTACACTTCTATTTTTAGTGCACTAGCCTGATCAGTCCTAGCAGGGGCAGTGGCAGATTAACCCCTGGGTCCATGGGGCCCATGCCCAAGGTTCTCCGGCCAATCGCCCCTGCCAGGGTAAGAGAGTAAAGTAATCTCTTGATGAAACATGAGCAAATTCTGTTGCAGTCGGCTAGGCCTAGTAGTCCAAATATAGCAAGGGATTCAGAGGGCCATTTAAAACAAGATGCCTCTACTGAAGACACAGAGGATGAGGGAATGTTTTTGATACAAGCGGCAGGCTGTTAGATATAGGAATTAACAAAGGAATCTCCAGATGATAATGTGCAATTGGTTTTATTTCAGCACAATCACTTCCTATTTGCAGAGCCTGGGTGAATATCTGAGGATGGCCGCACTGCACTCTTTCCTTTATCATCACATGAAAAATTAAGTGATTGACAGGGAGGAACTGGGTTGGTGTTTGTGACAGTGAAGCTGCCTGCACAGTCTACTGTGGATTTGTAACCTGTCAGTGATGGAGGACATACATTCTCCAGCGGAGTTCTGTGAACATTGGTTGCTATGGATACAACCCAAAGAACTCCTCAGTTCAACACTAGGCAAAGTCTTCCTGCTTTGGAATAAAATTAATTTTATTTCATGTTCAGCTGAATGAAAACCTGCAAATCCTAAAGTGAAATCAGATTTTTATCATCCTTTTCTTTGTTTAAAAATAAACAGCCACCTTTATTCAGGAAGAAAAAACAAACAGCATATCAATAGAATGAAAAGAAAATAGAAAGGCAGAAGTATGAGTGATTTGGGGGTTGGAAAAATTAATAGAAATATTCTTGTTGTTTAGCCAAAAGGTTTCTTACTGCAAACACTGTATCCAAAGTCATTACCTTTTTAAATAAGAAAAACCGTAAGTGCAATAAATAAATGGTTTTATGAGAAATATATTTTATTGATTATTTATAGCTATTTTGGCTGCAATATCTCAAAGTACATTCCCTTAGCAATATTTAATTAGAGCTCTCTCTCACACACATGCCCTTTTATTTTTCATTCTGGGTCAATTCTGCCCATTCCTATGTTTCTCCTTGAAGCAGTGATCAGTTTCTTGCTGAATGCTTTTTCAGGGCTAGATTGGGAAGCACTCACAGTGGGGAGCATTTACGAATGAAAGTAATCCTACTGGCATCAATGGGACTCTTTGAGGCCCCAATTCTGCAAGATATGTAATAATGTATTGGCTTTATAGAGCCCTGGATGTGGACTCAGGAGACCTGCATCCTAGTTCTAGCTTGGCCACTAGCCTTCTGGGTGACCTTGGGCAAATAATTTCAATCTATTTGTGCCTCAGTTTCCCCATCTGTAAAATGGGAATAATGATACTGACTTATTTTGTAAAGTACTTTGAGATCTACAGCCAAAAAGAACTATGTAAGAGCTAGGTATTATTATTACTATTCAATGGAATTACTCACATACATATAGTTAAGCACATGCTTCAGTAAAATGCTAAATTAGGGCTTAAGAGAATTGTCACACCAGAGTGAGTGGGTGCTACAGAATCTGTCCCTGAAAATGCATGCCCCAAGAAACTGATCGCTACTTCAAGCAGAAATATACAAAGAGATACAGGAAACTCATTATCCCACCCCTCATGCAAATGTAACTCACATTCACGTTAGTGGGAGTTACACGAAGGATAATTGAGCCCTGGGCATTTTTCACATAGTGCAGTGCACGATGGGATGCCCTCTCCCATAGACAGCAGAAGAAAGAAGAATATTGGCTAACCCTTTTACGCAGACATGATAAACCAGTCCCCTGTGCATAGCAGAAGAACAATGTAAGAACCAGATTACAGCCTGAGAATCATGTTACCACCCTGCTCAACAGAAGTTTTGGAATAAGGTATAACCACAGCGCTAGGAACCATGTGCTAAGTAATTCTGGTGCTTTGGACATCAACTGTGTGTGCAGACAACCACATTATAACCTAGTTAAAAACTTAATAAGAATCTGAAGTGCAAACAGGTCCTCAGAGACATTTTTTTTGTATTCTCCAGATGTACATCAGTGAACAGGGATGAGAATTGGACCCAAGGTAAGTGGTATGAGATTCATCTTTGATGTTTACCTATAAACATCTGTTTAATTTAAATGATTATTTTTCAACTCATAAAGGTTCATGACAAATCAAAAGTTAAATGGATTTTTAAATTGTATATTCCAGCCGACGTATCATACTAGCATACACACAGAATCAGTCTACACAAGGGGCCAAAGTTCAGAAAAATTAAGGGACTTTGAACAATCCCCATATCATATTTGCTGTGCCAAATGCAAATTGGCATAGTAGTGTACAGATCGAATATCAGGTAGTACTTTTAACTAATATTCACCATCACTTCTGAAATTATCCAATGCAGAGAGGATGAGCTTACCTAGATTCCAAAGGAGCGCACATGTCTGAATGCTAAAGCTCTGCACCCCAACACATTTTTTACACCCAGCTTTTAATTGCCCATAGTATAGCACAGATTTTCTCAGCCTGGGGTCTCAACCCAAAATTGGGTTGCCAGAGTGAGCCAAAGCGTTAGGGAACTGGCTGGGCTCAGCTCCCCACTTCAGGCATTGTCATCATGATGACAGGGGCCAGACGTGCCAAATTTGAGCAAGAGGCACTGTGACCCCACGTGCCCAAATCTGAGCAGCACTGAGGTAGCTATACCTTGAAAGGGGAGCTGAGCCCAGCCAGCCCCATGGGACAGAAGCCAGGAGCAAGCAACTGGTGTCATTTTCTCCAATAAGTGCTGGCCCCCTGATTGTACCTCCTATCCTTCAGCTAAGTGACACTCCATCTTCCGTATCCCCTGTCTGCCCCCAGCCCAGGCCACTCAACATATCCCTTCCCCAGAACTGGGCGACTCCCTCTCTGCCCTACCAACTATCCCGGCCCCCAATTTCCCAGATCTACCCTCAGCAACTTCCCCCAGCCATGACCCCTTTACTTCCAGGATGCCAAATCCCCTCTACCTCTTTATCATCTACCACCAGGGGCAGCATGTGGGTGCTATCCCCTCCCCCAGACCCTTCTGCCCTCCCTTCTTTCCCCAGGCCCCCCTCTAATTCCCCATCTCTTTCTACTCTGCACCGCAGGCCCCTGCTCTCCCCACTTCTCCTCCAGCCCCCCAAGCTCCCTACCCCTTGCAATCTGCTCTCATGAGCCATGGGGGATGATGTGTGTTTTAGGGGGGGGGTTGTCAGTCACTACCCCTCCCCCCAGTTGTTCTTAAGGGTGTTCCCGAGATGGCCAGAGTATATGGAATCTTAGCTCTGACCTTCCTGGCCCCTGATGAACCCCTGTGGGAGGGGTTATCTAGGGATGTGATTATCTATGGGCCCTTAAGGTTTACAAATTGGTCCTGAGCCCAGAAAAGTTGAGAACCACTGGTATAGATTGCCACTTCAATATTTTTTCATAATTTTGTAGGCCTTGAAACTGTAGATTAATTTAAGTAATGAAACATAAGCTTGGCTAAAGAATTAGATATTCCCTTTCATAATTTCTTCTCTTGAACTTTCAGATTTCACAGTTGTGGGCAATTCCCCAAAATAAGCCACCTAGGGAATACATGCTCAAACAGCATTTATTAAGTTCAAAGGCAGAACTGGCAAATGGTTATACGGACTTTACTTTCTCTCGTATGTCACTTTGAAGGGGCTAAGTAAACACCTAGTGCAGTGTTGTGGGTAAGCTGCAGTTTGCTGTTGGGGGCGGGGGGCACGGAAGAAAAAAAGCAAATACACTTTGGCTTGTCATTTCTCTTTGCTGGTAAACACAGCTGATTTCGAAATCAGTATGTTTTTGTTTCCTGGCACAAGTTAAATTTTTCTACAGCTAAGCCCATGGGCTATTTAATTTCCTGCACAGACTTTGATGCTTTTAGTGTATATCCAGCATTATGTGGTTGATTTCTTATTCATCGGCTCCGGGTGACTCCAATCTATGTGAGCAGTTACTGAAGGGTTTTCATGATCTGACAGCAAAGTAGGGTGTTCAGCTAGCTGAATAACAAAGGCAGAGCCATCAACAGTCTTCAGTGTGGGATGTCAAATTAGATTCTTTGGCAACAGCATCTATATTGCTGCAGGAAAAGCTGCAGTTCATTAAACTGTTAGAAGATGAGGTGATACGTGCTCAAACACGGTTGGATTAGAGCTGTAGCTGGGACCTTGAATTTCATACAGTGAGTAAAGCCATGTGGGAAACCCTCCTGCTTTTGGCAAAGTAGGAAAATAAACTATTTCATATTCTTGACTCTGTCATGCAACCTGAGATCTTCATGTGAGAGGAACCCTCTGCTCATGGATGTTCACCCACCCCACACAGAAGGGGGTAGGGGCATAGTAACCTCTGCAGCCCATCCCAATCTGCCTCTTGACCTGCAAGTGGGCACTCTGTGGTGCAAGGTGCATGGCTAGGAAGGCCCTGGGGGATATACGCTCACCACCCACAGAGCTTAGTCCAAAGAGATAATGCAGCCTAGGGCTCTGTTATCTTTTCTGCATAGTCCCCAAGTCCCAACATCTACCTTTATGCTCCCAGAGTTCCTGGGGCGTACATGGCTAAGGGAAGTCCCTAGTACAGCAGCAGTGCAGCCAGGGTGGGGATCCTGGGTCTCTGTACAGATGACCTTGACAACCTGTACATCACCGGGATCTGTGCAGATTCCTGGGGACTCAAAGTTCAGGGGAATTTTTTGCAGTTATCCTCCCCAGTGCAATGACTGACACTAGGCAAACCTCAAGCAGATTTCCAGTCAAGGGCCCATCCCATAGGGTTCATCACAAAGGGGATGGCCCATTATCCTCCCAGTGCAAGATATATGTTAACATACAGAGGACATTTGAACTGTACATTTGATCTGAGCACCATTCTAGCAATCACGCTGATGGTATTCCTAAATATGACATGTTTTAAAAGTAAACTGTATGTAAGAGGGCAGTAGTGTTAACAGTTAGTCTGAGGCTGCATGGTGTTATCCTCACTAACGTGTTTTGACACCACTGCTTTATTCACTGTGGGCCTGGTTCCCTCCTCCTCATGCACATTAGTGTCTTATGTCATATGTTGTCCCAAAGAGTATAGGTAAGGTTCTGCTCTTCATATAATGCTAACAAATATTGTATATAATACACATTTACCTCCTGACTCCGTGCCATTTCTTCTTCCAACCACAATCTATCAGGCCATAAATTAGCACTATCAGGCCATAAATTAGCATGAGAGATACAATTGGAAAAAACTAGCTGAGTGATGGTGTTTGTCATTCAGAAATACAAGCAGCCAACAAGACTGTGCGAGGCTATTTGGACAATCAATAACAATGACAGATAATAAAAATGATGCTGATACAGGTGTTTGCATTCCAAAAACAAAAACCATCCCCTCCAACCCCATATTCATTTTACAAATAGTTTGTGTTCTGTGGGTCACTTATGTTTCCGTAGATTAGATGTAGAGATGTGTGAATAATCAACATTTCTGCAAAAAGCAGAAACCCAGATGAAGTGGTGTCTCCTTTATACCTTATGGTCCCATGATTAAAGCACTTACCAGGGATGTGTGTATTTACCTTGTATAGATAATTAAATATTCAGTAGAGCAGGAGAACCAGAACCCACATGCCTGCTCTCTCAAATGAGTGCATAGTCCTCAGCTATAGAGTCATTATCACTCTTTCATTCTGGCTAATGATTATTTAAATATTTATACAAAGTGGAGCAGTTTCAACTGGAGAGATTGAGGGCCACCCACCACAGAACAGCCTAGAGCCTCGTACTTAGAGCACTCACCTGTAATATAGGAGACCCAAGTTCAAATCCCTTCTCCAAATCAGATAGAGCATGAACGTCAACAACCTGGGTCTCCCACAGCCTGTGTGAGTGTTCTAAATACTGGGCTTAGGCATGGCTTCATCCTCTGGTTTTATGAATAATGTCTAAGTCCCCTTGTGAATTTAGCTTTAAAAAGAGATTTTAGCCAAACTATTCCATGAATTCACGTTGAATTATCAGATAGTTTCAGTTGACGTGAAACTGCATTATTCAGCAAATAAACTATTAATTCAAAAAGTTTTGCCCAGCTCTCATTTTATATCATATTTACAGAATACTTTTCTCAATAGGATTATGTTTTCAACCTCTTGCCTCTCTGAAGTAGCACTTACATTCTATATAACTTTTGATGTTCAGTTAAAAATAATCGCCCTGATTGTGGTTGGAAGAAGAAATGGCACGGAGTCAGGAGGTAAATGTGTATTATATACAATATTTGTTAGCATTATATCTGTATAATTTGCGCTGTACTTTACATAACTCATCTAGAGGAATTAGTAACAATACTGAAAATAGCTGTGATAATTAGGTAAGCGCTAATTCCCACAATATGGGTTTTATACTAATGGGTGGACGTATGACAGATTTCATTTGAAATGGTAGTAAATTAACGTTGCACTGTAAGATGTGCCATAAAAGTGGGGTTTGAATCCAGTTAGTTTTAGGATACAGGACAGATTATTGCTGTGAGGAGCAGCTAGAACTCAAATAGGTCCCATTAAAAAGCCAGCATATGCCAAGCTGCTTCCTGCAGCTCCCACTGGCTGGGAACAGCGAACTGCAGCCACTGGTAGCTGCAGGCGGCCATGTCTGCAGACTCATAGACTCAGACTTTAGGGGCAGAAGGGACCATTATGATCATCTAGTCCGACCTCCTGCACAACGCAGGCCACAGAATCTCACCCACCCACTCCTGCAATAAACCTCTCATCTATGTCTGAGCTATTGAAGTCCTCAAATCATGGTTTAAAGACTTCAAGGTGCAGAGAATCCTCCAGCAAGTGACCCAGGCCCCATGCTGCAGAGGAAGGCGAAAAACCCCCAGGGCCTCTGCCAATCTGCCCTGGAGGAAAATTCCTTCCCGACCGACCCCAATATGGCGATCAACTGAACCCTGAGCATGTGGGCAAGATTCACCAGCCAGATACCTAGGAAAGAATTCTCTGTAGTAACTCCCATCCCATCTAGCATCCCATCACAGGCCACTGGGCCTATTTATCATTAATAGTCAATGATCAACTGATTACCAAAATCATGTTATCCCATCATACCATCTCCTCCATAAATTTATCAAGCTTAATCTTGAAGCCAGACAGGTCTTTTGTCCCCACTCTTCCCTTGGAAGGCTGTTCCAGAACTTCACTCCTCTGATGGTTAGAAACCTTCATCTAATTTCAAGACTAAACAAACTTTCTCGCGGCCCACCAATGGATTACCCTGATGGTCCGCGTGTGGCCCACAGGCCTCAGGTTGCCCACCACTGGCCTAGCTCCATCCTCTTTGGAACCCCCCTTCAGGTAGTTGAAGGCTGCTATCAAATCCCCCTCATTCTTCTCTTCTGCAGACTAAATAAGCTCAGTTCCGTCAGCCTCTCCTCATAAGTCATATGCCCAGCCCCCTAATCATATTCATTTCCCTCTGCAATTTGTCCACATCCTTTCTGTAGTGGAGGGCCCAAAACTGGACGCAATACTCTAGCTGTGGCCTCACCAGTGCTGAATAGAGGGGAATAATCACTTCCCTCAATCTGCTGGCATTGCTCCTACTAATACAGCCCAATATGTCGTTGACATTCTTGGCAACGAGAGCACACTGCTGACTCATACCCAGCTTCTTGTCCACTGTAATCCTCAGGTCCTTTTTTGCAGAGCTGCCACTTAGCCTGTCGGTCTCCAGCCTGTAGCACTGTATGGGATTCTTCCATCCTAAGTGAAGGACTCTGCACTTGTCCTTGTTGAACCTCTTCAGATTTCTTTTGGCCCAATAATCCAATTTGTCTAGGTTACTCTGGACCCTACCCCTACCCTCCAGTGTAACTACCTCTCCCCCCAGCTTAGAGTCATATGCGAACTTGCTCAGGGTGCAATCCATCCCATCATGCAGATCATTAATGAAGATGTTGAACAAAACCGTCCTCAGGACCGACCCCTGGGGCATACCACTTGATACCGGTTGCCAACTAGACATTAAGCGGTTCATCACTACCCACTGAGCCTGACAATCAAGACAGCTTTCAACCCACCTTATAGTCCATTCATCCAACCCATACTTTTTTAACTTGCTGGCGAGAATACTGTGGGAGACCATATCAAAAGCTTTGCTAAAGTCAAGGTATATCACATCCACTGCTTTCCCCATATCCACAGAGCCAGTTATCTCATCATAGAAGGCAATTAGGTTGGTCAGGCATGACTTGCCATTGGTGAATCCATGTTGACTGTTGCTGATCACCTTCCTCTCCTCCAAGTGCTTCAAAATGGATTCCTTGAGGACCTGCTCCATGATTTTGCCAGGGATAGAGGTGAGGCTGTCATTCCCCAGATTCTCCTTCTTCCCTTTTTTAAAGATGGTCGCTATATTTGCCTTTTTCCAATCGTCCGGGATTTCCCCCAGTCACCATGAGTTTTCAAAGATAATGGCCAATGGCTCTGCAATCACATCAGCCAACTCCCTCAGCACCCTCGGATGCATTGCATCCAGCACCATGTACTTGTGCATGTCCAGCTTTTCTAAATAGTCCTTAATCTGTTCTTTTACCATTGAGGGCTGTTCACCTCCCACCCATACTATGCTGCACAGTGCAGCAGTCCAGGAGCTGACCTTGTCTGTGAAGACGAAGGCAAAAAAAGCATTGAGTACTTCAGTTTTTTCCCACATCATCTGTCACTAGGTTGCCTCCCCCATTCAATGAGGGCCCCACACTTTCCCTGACCTTCTTCTTGTTGCTAACATACCTGTAGAAAACCTTCTTGTTACCCTTCACATCCCTTTCTATCTGCACATCTATCTGATTACATCCCTGCATGCTCAAGCAATATTTTTATACTCCTCCCTAGTCATCTGTCCAAGTTACCACTTCTAGTAAGCTTCCTTTTTGTTTTTAAGCTCACCGAAGATTTCACTGTTAAGCCAAGCTGGTTGCCTGTCATATTTGCTATTCTTTCTGCACATTGAGATGGTTTGTTCCTCTGTCCTCAGTAAGGGTCATTTAAATTACAGCCAGCTCTTCTAGACTCCTTTCCCCCTCATATTAGCCTCTCTGGGGATCCTACCCATCAGTTCCCAGAGGGAGTCAAAGTCTGCTTTTCTGAAGTCCAGGGTACGTATTCTGCTGCTCTCCTTTCTTCCTTTTTTCAGGATCCTGAACTCAACCATCTCATGGTCACTGCTGCCTAGGTTGCCACCCACTTCTACTTCCCCTACCAATTCTTCCCTGTTTGTGAGCAACAGGTCAAGAGGAGCATGGCCTCTAGTCAGTTCCTCCAGCACTTGCACCAGGAAGTTGTCCCCAACACTCTCCAAAAACTTCCTGGATTGTCTGATCACTGCTGTATTGCTTTCCCAGCAGATGTCAGGGTGATTGATTTCCCCCATGAGAACCAGGGCCTGTGATCTGGAAACTTCTGTCAGTTGTCCGAAGAAAGCCTCATCTACCTCATCCTTCTGGTATGGTGGTCTATAGCAGACGCCCACCATGACATCACCTTTGTTGCTCTCACCTCTAAACTTAACCCAAAGACTCTCAACAGGCTTTTCTCCAGTTTCATACTGGAGCTCTGAGCAATCATACTACTCTCTTACATACCAATATTTACTTTGCTCTACACACACATGGCTGTGCAGCACTAACTACCTTATAGAACTGGGAGCACAGGTGGAATCCTATCCCATGTCACCTGCCAGGTCCTCCTGGCAGAATGTGGCAGTTCCTCTCCAAGCCAAGGGAAGACGTGAGCTGAGGGCTAAGGAGTGGAGAAGGATTGGGGAAGGCACAGAGGCTCCTTCTGTGATGGGAGGGAGTGCAGACCATCCAACTGCACCTGCCAGGCACTCATGCTGGAACCTGCAGCAGCTCCTCTCAACACTGGGGACAGGCAGGAACCCTCAAGCTAGCAGAGAGGGGTAAGGAGCAAGATAGGGGAGGCCGGGGCAAGGGGCATCATTTAGGTAGGGAGGGAGCAGGGCAGAGAAGCTGTTCACAGAAGTGTAGGATTAGAAGAGACCTCAAGAGGCCATCTAGTCCAGTCCCTTGCACTCATGGAAGGACTATGTAATAACTTGACCATCCCTGACAGAAGAGGTGTTTGTCTAACCTCTTCTTAAAAACCTCCAGGGACAGAGATTCCACAGCCTCCCAAGACAATTTGTTCGAGTGCTTAACTACCCTGACAGTTAAGAAGTTTTTCCTACGGTCCAATGTAAACTGCCCTTGCTTCAATTTAAGACCATTGCTTCTTGTCCTATCCTAAGAGGTTAATGAGAACAATTTTTCCCCTTGTAACAACCTTTTATGCACTTGAAAACTGTTATCATGGCCCCTCTCAATCTGTTCTTCTCCAGACTAAACAATCCCAATTTTTTCAAAATTCCCTCATAGGTCATGTTTTCTAAACCTTTAATAATTTTTGTTGCTCTCCTCTGGACTTTCTCCAATTTGTCCACATCTTTCCTGAAATGTGGGGTGACCATATTTCCCTATGCTGAATACTGGTCACTTGATAAAATTACTGATATTCAAGCAAGTTCAAAGACAGTCAATCAGAACTATGCAGTACAAATATTCAAATTAACATCAAGTTGTGTTCCATTCTATGTATCCGATGAAGTGAGCTGTAGCCCATGAAAGCTTATGCTCTAATAAATTTGTTAGTCTCTAAGGTGCCACAAGTACTCCTTTTCTTTTTGCGGATACAGACTAACACGGCTGCTACTCTGAAACCTATCAAGTTGACTGAATCCCCGTTAAAAAGAAATCCTGAGTAGTTAGATTCTTTTTATTTACCATCTTACCTTTAAAGATTTAGGGTTCACACTGGGAAAGGTGACACACACGCACACTCCCATACACCTCTCTTACCTGGGGCGGGGCGGGGGGCTTGACCAACTAACCTGACCCTCCCTGCCTGGTGCTCTCTGTCCTCCATGCCTGGCTGGGCCCCTGGGACAGACCCACCTCTCCTGGTACCTGGCGCTGCGTCTTCCTTGGGAAACATGTGGGGGGCACACAGGGTCACATGCCCTCCCTTCCCAGATTTCTGTCAGGGTTCACACCAGAATGTGGCCAGCAGCAGCCTTTCGGCACTGTGTGGGAGGGAAGGGATGGGAGTTGCTTCCAGCTGCGGGGCGGGGGGAAAGGATGACCTGGCCCATGTCTTTGCAGAACTCATCCCTTCCCACACCCTTGCTCCCCTGTGGATGGAAGCAGCTTGTCCCTTCCTGCCCTCATAGTGCCGAAAGGTAGCTAACACCTCCACCACCTGTCCCTCAACTACAGCGTGGGCAGGAAGGGGTTAAGCCCTAAAGATGCATTGTGCACTAGGGACCAGGGAACCTGACTGCAGGGGCTTCAGTGAACCCAGCCAGAGAGGTGGCTCAGCAGGGGAGGGTGCCTAGGGGACAGAGCAGCCCCACACTCCCAGGGGCAGGACCCAGGACGGGGGGGGGGGGGTTGGGGGGGGCGGAGAACAGGTGAAGAGGGTGCTAAGCCCTTTCCTGGGGTACTGCTGTGGAGCCTGCAAGGTCGGGGTGGGAACAGAGTGGAAATTGCTTCCCTCACCACTCCAGAGCTTAGCTGTGGGGCGGAGAGGCTTCCCCGTGCCAGCACTGTGTGAGGCTTTGGCATGTAGGGCTCATCTCCTCCTGGCTAGCACCCTGGCTCGGAGGGTCTTGGGCTTTCCCAGGGCTCTGGCCTAGCCAGAGGCAGAGGGGGAAGGAAGGGGCCTGCTGGCCAGGCTGCTGGTGAGCTGAGCACTCTGACCAGGGGCTGGTTCTCTGTACAGCGCTGGGACCGGGCGTGCCATGCTGCAGTGGATATGGAGAAGTAGTGAGCCTGGGGGGATGAAGGTGCAAAGCAGGGAGAGGACAGCAAGAGGGGGAGCATGTAAAAGGGCCAATGGGTGGGCAGCAGAGGCAACATGTTACTGGCCACTGCCTGGCACCTGCCCACACTCACCAGCCCTTGCAGCGCGCAGCCAGTGCCATCTGGAAACGGAACAGGGCTGCGCGAGAGCTGGCATGCAGCAGGGGCTGTGTTGATGGACAAGCAGGGGGAGTGGCCGGCCCTGTGGGTGGTAGATCTGCCCCACCACCAGCCTTGCACACCCCTATCGTCAGCCACTGGACCACCCCCCACTCACTGCTGGTGAGCGAGCGGCTGGCGAGCAGGGATCCGGCCAGCAGCAAGACCTGCCAGTACTGATGGGGGAAGACAGAAAATATGGGACAATTTGCCTGTTTTTAAGAAAAAGTCGGGACACATGCAGGAGGGCTTAATATGGGACTGTCCCTTTAAAAACGGGATGTCTGGTCACCCTACTGAAATGTAGTATCCAGAACTAGACACAAGACTCCAGTTGAGGCCTAATCAATGTGGAATACAGTGGAAGAATTACTTCTCATATCTTGCTTACAACATTCTTGTTAATATATGGTATTACAAAGTTTTCATGGCCCTCTCCTGGAGTGCAAAGAGCTGACTGTGGAGAAGCTGGTCCCTGCTGTTGGCAGCAGCATTCATGGGCTGGTGATGCTCAAATGGGCCCCTGGCATGCAGGCCTGGCAGGGAACTGCAGTGTGGTGGAGGGATGGGGAGCCTATGCTGGGTCACAGGTTCATATGCTCCAGACTGTGATGGCAACTGTCTCCCAAGAATGCCGGGGGAGAGGGATTGAATTTTGGAGACTCTCTCACACATGACAGAACAGCTGAATTGGCATGTCTGATGTGTATAAGTAAGTGTTACACATTAAAATTTGAGGGAGGGGCCCATCTTTCTGTTTCTCGTCCAGTGTCATGAAGCAAAGGGATTTACCACTACTGAGGTGAGTTCACTAGCCATTGGACTATAGAGTGATTCTCACACTTTTACTGGCCCAATTAATATTAAAATTCTTCAATTAAAGTAGAACAAGTTCAATAGGAGAGACTGAGGAAGCCTAACATCAAAATATCCCTTAACTCAGTGATTAGGGCACTCACCTGAGAGGTGGCAGATCCCTGTTCAAATCCCTTCTCCTCATGAGGTACAGTGGGGGGACTTGAGCTGGTAGGGTTGCCAGCTTTCCAATTGCACACAACCAAACACCCTTGCCCTGCCGCTTCTCTGCTAGCTTTTGTTGATTGCATTCTACAGTGCCTATCTCTCCCCAACCATTGTATAGGGACCCTAAATGCCTAACTCAGGTTTTCTGGATCACAGTGTTGTTCCTGTGATTTTCTAGGTGCCTAAAAGTCAAGCATTGCCATGCTCAGTATGGCAATGCCAAGTCCCTTTGCATGTCCAGGCCACAGGCCTCCTGTCTGGGCTGTAGCTAAATCTGATTGTATACCTTACACAGACTGTAAACTCTTCAGGGTGGGGACCATTTTTATTGTTATGTATTTGACCATTACTTAGCATGATTGGCTCCAATGTTTGATTTGGAAGCAAGCTGCTACCACATTACAATTAATCATAGAATCATAGAACTGGAAGGGACCTCAAGAGGTCATCTAGACCAGTTCCCTGCACTCATTTCAGGACTAAGTATTATCTAGATCATCCCTGACAGGTGTTTGCCTAGCCTGCTCTTAAAAATCTCCAATGATGGAGACTCCACAACCTCCCTAGGCAATGTATTCCAGTGCTTAACCACCCTGACAGGAAGTTTTTCCTAATGTCCAACCTAAACCTCCCTTGCTGCACTTTAAGCCCATTGCTTCTTGTCCTATCCTCAGAGGTTAAGAAAAACAATTTTCTTCCTCCTCCTTGTAACAACCTTTTATGTACTTGAAAACTGTTATGTCCCCTCTCTGTCTTCTTCTTTCCAAACTAAACAAACCCAATTTTTTTTCAATCTTCCCTTATAGGTCATGTTTTCTAAATCTTTAATCATTTTTTCCCCACTCTTCTCTGGACTCTCTCCAATTTGTCCACATCCTTCCTGAAATGTGGCACCCAGAACTGGACACAATACTCCAGATGAGGCCTAATCAGTGTGGAGTAGAGTGGAAGAATTACTTCTCATGTCTTGCTTACAACACTCCTGCTAATACATCCCTATGTAATATCTAATTAATAATAATGAATTCCTGTGCCACAGTGACTGAAAAGCAGGGTGCCTAGAATACATTTATAGAGAGGCGTATGTTTATACATGAAATGGTCATGTGAAGCCACCTGGAGCACAAAAGTGGAATAGCAGTAGAAAGAATAGTGAGCTTTTCATAGAATGCAGTAGCATCAGTAGCAAGATAGAAAGATTCAGCTGCAGAAACAGCACAAGCTTTTAAGTCCTCCCACTGTAAAAATGTCAAGCATGAACACAGCCACAAAAGCCAAAGCCCTAAATAAACAATACATCCTATTAATATTTATTTACTGTTTTAACCCCTCCACCTCCCCTTCTTTCTCTTCATCCATAAGAAACACCCACTGGAAGTAGCCAGATAGCTGGCACTTTTGGCAGAGAAAAGCTATTCTAGAAGATTTTCAGCTTACATTTCTCAAGAGCTATGCCCCACAGCTCTAAAATTTGATGGAGAAGAAGACTAACTCCATATCCATACTTTTCCGACAATTTCAGAGACCTTTCTGACCTAGTTCAGTGAAACATAGCAATCTCCTTCCAGATCTAAATCAGACATCAAAGTACAGAAAACAAATAAATAAAAATCCTAAACTTATTTTTGGGGGCATAATACTTCCTTCCATACTTCATTTACTCAGAGGTTAAACTCCTTTCTTTTCTAATAGTTGCTAGTAGCAGTGATGTAGGCCCTAATATGAATTAGCTTTATATTGTCTTCCAGAGACAGATGAAGATGGCTATTTATCCTTCTCCAATTTATTAAAAAAACACCAAACCAATACATTTATGAGTAACTATTGTAATTCTTGAATGATATTTTGAGATTATTTTGTGGCATAGTTTTAATTCTGACACATTTGAGAATCATATAAATTGATACTCTTCCTGTGATTATATTGTCCAGTGAATTAGAATTATGAGCAGTTTATATCAGGTTAATAAAACATTGGTGTTAAATTATTCCTATAAATTTATTTTCTGAATACACAAACTAACATGCTGTTCAGAGCAAATTAGTACACCACTAACGTGTTTGTTTTATTCTCTCTCTCTCTCTGAAACATGCCCACCACCCTTTCCCTTGTGAAGCTAATGGCTCAGTCTGATACTTTGGACGGTCATGCGATGTGCACCATTAAAACAAGCCAGACTTGAAAACAGTATCAGGATTCTTATTGCACCTTCAGTGGACTGGGAGTTTATTATTGTTTAGTATGTATTTGTATTACAGTAGTGCCTAGCAACCCCAACTGACAGTAGGGGCCCGTATGATAAGCATAGTACAAATCCATAGTAAGAGATGGTCCCAGCCCCAAATGTCTTACAATAGATAAGGCAGAATGGAAAGGAGACAAAAACACAGAGAATTTAAGTGACTTGCCCACTTAAGTCACACAGCAGGTCACTGACAGAATAAGGAATAGAACCTGAGGTCTTCTGAGTCCACGTCCAGTGCTCTATCTACTGGACAATGCCATTGCTCTGTCAAATGATGGGAGACAAGAAGGATTCTATCTTGCATTGTGTTGAGCACTTGTGTAAACTGACTCCCACTGAAGTCAGTGAGAATTGAAAGCACTCAGCATCTAAACTTGTGACCCCCACAATGCTCCCTACTGTCTGCAGTATGTAGCAGGTGCATGTTGGCAGTGCTTCAGAACTTTTCAGTTGCCATAAATAACCAGATCACTTACCTTAAGTATTTGCAGTATTCTCTAGAATTCCATTCAGGTAATATTGCCATTAACAAGGAAATGTTACATAACAATGTTTTTAATTGCCACCACTGTAGTTGTCCCAAAGGGGAGCCAAGTTGGCTGCATAAGGATTTGATAAATAGAATGGCAGTGCACATGGATGAACTGGTAATATACACAAAAGGAAGGGAAAACTCACGCTCTGATGTCTGCAGCCTTCTGTTGCAAAAACAGGGTGTAACTAAGTAGTTATTTTCTGCAGTCATGAAAAAATTGTGGTTATTCTTATTAAAATGATTATCAAGTTACAGCATAATAAATCAATATTTCATGAACATTAGGGCCAAATTTTCCAGGGATGCACACATACCCACCAACCTGATTGAACTCTCACTTATGCCCATCTAAATTAGGTAATAATCCACTGAAATCAATTAAGTTACACCCATGTAAAACCAGTCTGACCATAGAAAAAGACCCATTGTCTCTGCAAAACCGCACACATTATACATCTAAATACAATCTCCATTTGTAATTACCAAATTTGCAAATAGTAAATTAGGGCTTTTGGGGCTCAGTGGATACTGCTGCATTTTTGAAGCCATCCCCATTGGCTCTTTGGCCAAAGATTTGGCCCCAACAGTTTATTTCAGGACACAGTATATAAAAAGAACTATTTTTATCTGTTGAATGCATATTGGTATTATTCTATAAGGCCATTTCTCTTTCTGCTATACATAGTAGTTTAAATGGCAAAATTCTTGACTGTTGACAACATGTACACATCAGTATTGATTTCATTTGTCTTTTTAGGAACTGACCCTACTCACACTGAAGGCAATGGTAAAACAAACTTATCTTCAGTAAATCTAGGATTAAGCCATTAAAAAGCAAGTGTACATTTTCACTCGTTAGTATGTTCAGGGTAGGCTAAAGAGATGTTATCTGCTGTCATATTCCTTCTCATTGGGAGGTTTAGAAGAATTCTAAAGACCATCCTGATGCTGGACTCAAAATTTTTTTTGTAATGTGTCTGAAATTAATGCTCATGAAAGTGAAGGCCTGATAGCAGCAGCAGCCTGAGCCTAGCGCAGGGAATCCAGCCACTAAAAACTTCCAGACAGTATTATTCACCCCAACCCTGACCTGCTTTACTCCTGTTCTTCCACTCCTCTTTGGAACAGAGATTGTTAATCATGTCAAGTTGTGCCAGATGCCAAAGCAGTTTTGTGATATCAATAAATATACAAAGGAGACTAGGATCAGAGGAAATTCATTTTCAGTCTCTCATCTGAGTAGGCTTTGAATTTAGAAGTGAAAGGCTATGACTCTAATCTATTGTACTTCTTTCCTCTATGTAGGCCTGAGAATATGAAGCCATTTTCCAGGAACAGAAACTAACACGCCAGGTTGCTTATTAATGCACATTGAATTTCTCCAGCAGTCTTTATGTACAAAAAAAAAAAAAAAAAAAATCTCACTGACTTCAGTGGGAGGTATGCATGCATGTTAACTTCAAGACTGAATGTGTTAAAAATGGGGGGAACATCACCAGTCCCTATTTCTTTTGTTAGGTCAGTGTTTTCAATAAATTTTTGATCAACTAAACACCTTTTCAGGTCTAACTGTAGATATTGGTTTGTAGCCCTGATGGATTCCTATGACAAGGGTTTTTTTTTCTTTTAAAGAGCAAATCATTTTAATTCCATTTGAAACTGAATGAAACAATGCTGATTTTTTCAGATGGTTCTGCTGTCTTTGATAGAACCTTGGTGGAATGATAATTATTGCTAAAGAAATACTGTAACTGTGAAATAAATGAAGGAAAAACAATAATGAAAACATTTCAACAGACATGTGATAGCTAGCTGAAATGATCCTGGGATTCATCACTGGCTTCACAGATGACACGAAAGCTCATGCTCAAATAAATTGGTTAGTCTCTAAGGTGCCACAAGTACTCCTTTTCTTTTTGCGAATACAGACTAACAAGGCTGTTCCTCTGAAACCTGAAATTTTCAGGTAAAGAGGTCACCTGAACATTTTAAAGCAAGAAACAGTGCTGTTCTTTTGAGCTTCTTCCATCTTAGAAATATACAGCATTGTGGCCACAGATGTGTAAAGCTTGCATATGTGCCCTTGCAAAAAATGGTTGCCTGGTATTTCCTGGTGATTTTAAGCTCTAATTATATTGGAGGGAGGGAAGCTATTTTCTTGACATTTTCTTCAGAAGCGCGTGAAATAATTTTTAATTTGTAAGCGATTTCTTTTCCTACACAGCTTCATGGGTGTGCCATGTAAATTTATAGCAGCCAAAACAATAGAAAATATACAGCTAGCTAACATCTGGGGGGGCGGGGGGTGTTGTCTGGCTCCCAACTGCAATCTGCACTGTGAATAAGAGCCTAGAAAATGGCTTGATCCGAGAGTACAGAAAGTAACATTACAGGTCTCTGCATTTCATTAATATAGAAAACAGCCAAACACAGCCCCCATCAGTACACAGTAAATAAAACAGGCAGTTTTGATAGCAAAGACTTGGGGAAACATCTCTAACAGTTGACTCATTCTGATACACAAGCACTTTAGTTTGCTGGAGAATTGCTGCCTCAACACATCTTCTGCAGCAGCTCTTTATACTTGCAGGTGTCCAGTGGTGATATTAGGTATGGAAAGTAATTGGTGTTTACAGGGAACTTTAGTGAATAAGTCAATTTTTGCTGCTGTTAACGGTTTTCTTAAGGCATCTACCATTTGGGTGGATTACAGAAAGGGGAGGGGAGGGTCTTTTTCTTCACACAGCATGATGTGGGGGTATGAAGACAGATTAACAGGGTATTCTGTATATACTGAAGAGAAATAAAGATTTTTTTCTCTCTTATGGTATCCATCTTGCCTTTTGAACATCAGCTGAGGTACAGCATTGCAACGAGAAAATGACAGGTTTCAGAGTAGCAGCCGTGTTGGTCTGTATCCGCAAAAAGAAAAGGAGGTCTTTTGGCACCTTAGAGACTAACAAATTTATTTGAGCATAAGCTTTCATGAGCTGTAGCTCACGAAACCTTATGCTCAAATAAATTTGTTAGTCTCTAAGGTGCCAAAAGTCCTCCTTTTCTTTTTACAAGAAAATGACTGTCTACTATTCCTGGGTGACTTTAAGCTCTAAACTAGAATGTGCTACAATGCAGCCTACTCTCTAGCGGAGTTAAGGGTGAGGCAGAGTAATCCTAGGATTATTATTATTTTATAGCACCTGCTGCTGTGCTAGGCAGCTTGAACAGCTGCCATCATAAGGGAGCATGAGACACCCAGAACACCTCCATGACGCTAACATTAGTCACATGCTTAGGGGGTGTGGATCTGAAGAGGTGGACTCTGTGCACATGTGCAAAACACCCCATGATGTCAACATTGAGCACTTTCCCTTCCCTGTTTTACTAGCAGCTGTGCTAATACCATGTGGGTCCTGGAATGATAATCTTCACTTTAAAAAAAATGTGAACTAGGCTAAACAACAGTTAGGTACAGAAGTGCTGGGAAACTCCAGTTGAAATCAATGGGAGCTGTCAAAGCTCTGTATTTCTGACATAGTGCTAATCCGTGGGTTCACAACATGGGCATCACTCACAAACAGGTGTCGGGGCTGCACCATTCTTATATCGATAAATGGGAGGTTCCAGATATGGAATCAGGTGAGAACCACTGTGATAGATAACATTTCATGGAATCATAGAATTGTAGGACTGGAAGGGACCTTGAGAGGTCATCTAGACCAGTCCCCTGCACTTATGGCAGGACTAAGTATTATCTAGAGTATTATCTAGATTCTAGACCATCCCTGACAGGTATTTGCCTAACCTGCTCTTAAAAATCTCCAGTGATGGAGATTACACAACCTCCCTAGGCAATTTATTCCAGTGCTTAACCCTGACAATTATGAAGTTTTTCCTAATGTCTAACCTAAACCTCCCTTGCTGCAATTTAAGCTCATTGCTTCTTGTCCTATCCTCAGAGGTTAAGAACAATTTTTCTCCCTCCTTGTAACAACCTTTTATGTACTTGAAAACTGTTATCCCCTCTAAGTCTTCTCTTTTCCAGACTAAACAAACCCAATTTTTTCAATCTTCCCTCATAGGTCATGTTTTCTTGACCTTTAATCATTTATGTTGCTCTTCTCTGGACTTTCTCCAATTTGTCCACATCTTTCCTGAATAGTGGCGCCCAGAACTGGACACAATATTCCAATTGAGGCCTAATCAGTGTGGAGTAGAGTGGAAGATTTACTTCTTGTGTCTTACTTGAAACACTCCTGCTAATATATCCCAGAATGATGTTCACTTTTTTTTCAACAGTGTTACAATGTTGACTCATATTTAACTTGTGGTCCACTGTGACCCTCAGATCCCTTTCCGCAGTACTCCTTCGTAGACAGTCATTTCCCATTCTGTATGTGTGCAACTGATTGTTCCTTCCTGAGTGCAGTACTTTGCATTTGTCCTTATTGAATTTCCTCCTATTTACTTCAGACCATTTCTCCAGTTTGTCCAGACCATTTTGAATTATAATCTTATCCTTCAAAGCACTTGCAACCCCTCCCAACTTGGTATCATCTGCAAACTTTATAAGTGCACTCTCTATGCCATTATCTAAATCATTGATGAAGATGTTGAACAGAACCAGACCCAGAACTGATCCCTGTGGGACCCCACTCATTATGCCCTTCCCGCATGACTGTGAACCACTGATAACTACTTTCTGGGAATGGTTTTTCAACCAGTTATACACCCACCTTATAGTAGCTCCATCTAGGTTGTATTTCCCTAGTTTGTTTATGAGAAGGTCATGCAAGACAGTATCAAAAGCCTTACTGAAGTCAACATATTGCACATCTACCAATTCCCCCCATCCATAAGACTTGTTACCCTGTCAAAGAAAGCTATCAGGTTGGTTTGACATGATTTGTTCTTGATAAATCCATGCTGATTTGTTACTTATCACCTTTTTATCTTCTAGATGTTTTCAAATTGATTGCTTAATTATTTGCTCCATTATCTTTCCGGGTATTCTTTCATGCTGTACTCTTTCCCTTGATAGGAGGAATGGCTGGTGTCATAAATATAAAGGGAAGGTTAAACACCTTTAAAATCCCTCCTGGCCAGAGGAAAAAACCTTTCACCTGTAAAGGGTTAAGAAGCTAGGATAACCTCACTGGCACCTGACCACAATGACCAATGAGGAGACAAGATACTTTCAAAGCTGGGGGGGGGGGGAACAAAGGGTCTGGGTCTGTCTGTGTGATGCTTTTGCCGGGGACAGAACAGGAATGGAGTCTTGGAACTTAGTAAGTAATCTAGCTAGGTATGTGTTAGATTATGATTTCTTTAAATGGCTGAGAAAATAAGCTGTGCTGAATGGAATGGATATTCCTGTCTTTGTGTCTTTTTGTAACTTAAGGTTTTGCCTAGAGGGATTCTCTACGTCTTGAATCTAATTACCCTGTAAGGTATTTACCACCCTGATTTTTACAGAGGTGATCCTTTTTTACTTTTTCTTCTATTAAAATTCTTCTTGTAAGAAACTGAATGCTTTTTTCATTGTTCTTAAAATCCAAGGGTTTGGGTTTGTGGTCACCTACACAAATTGGGGAGGATTTGTATCAAACCTTCCCCAGGAAGGGGGGTGCAAGGTTTTGGTGAGGATTTTTGCGGGAAAGACATTTCCAAATGACTCTTTCCCAATAATAAACCCAGATAAACGTTTGGCGGTAGCAGTGGAAGTCCAAGGGCAAAAGGTAAAATAGTTTGTACCTTGGGGAAGTTTTATCCTAAGCTGGTAAAAGTAAGCTTAGGAGGTTTTCATGCAGGTCCCCACATCTGTACCCTAGAGTTCAGAGTGGGGAAGGAACCTTGACAGCTGGTCAAACAGATAGGTGGCAAATAAAAGGAAAATCTAAATTATGATTGACTGTTCATAGAATTAGTTTGGATACAGCTTAAGATGACAGACAGCAGAAATCCTTAGTAGATAGCATATATGGGTCACATGTTGTGACTTTTCCCAGAAAATTGCTGACAAGGCCATTGTTCAAGACACCCATCAACCTGCCGATATCCAACCATCTGACACAGTGCATGAGAAAGACCTAAAATTAAGGACAAAATAAAAGGTCCATCCAGGGATGAAGTGCTGTGGGAGTCATCCTTTTAGTGTAAAAACCTCTTTCTAGAGCCTCAGTTTCATGACTGTTTTATTTTTAAAAAGTATTTGCCTCAGATATAAAGTGAACCCCAAATTAGTGTGGAACATAGGGAATTCTGGGATAAGAGACAGTGATGTGCCTTGAAATGAGGGACAGTGGGGACAAGTATCAGGGGGTAGCCGTGTTAGTCCGTATCCACAAAAACAACACGGAGTCCGGACTCCTTGTTGTTTTTCTTGGACGGTGGGGAGGCATGGTATGAAACATAATCATTTTAAAAATAGGTTTAAAATGGTTTCTGCACTGAGGTTTGAGAGAGCTATTTGTCTTGTTTGAGGAGTTTTCGGGCTGAACATCATGGCCAAGAAATGACTAATGAATATAAAAGCTGAGCTGAGAGAACATGGAAAATCCTGACTGGGAGGAAAATATAATCACATTGAATAACCCAGACGGGTGCCAGGAAAAGCTTTACTTATATGTGTATGTGAGGGCAGGAATACACAAAATATGTAATAGCTGGTGGAGGGATTTTTCATGAGGGCAGTAGTAATCAGAGTGAGATCACACCTTTAGAACGACTGGAGCAGATGGAAGGAACGGCAAAGTGGTAAGATTAGAAACGACCTAAACTGATAAAAAGGAGTACTTGTGGCACCTTAGAGACTAACAAATTTATTTGAGCATAAGCTTTCGTGACCTACAGCTCACTTCATCACGAAAGCTTATGCTCAAATAAATTTGTTAGTCTCTAAGGTGCCACAAATACTTCTTTTCTTTTTGTGAATACAGACTAACACGGCTGCTACTCTGAAACCTAAACTGATGAGGAGATGAGACTGAAAAGAAGCCCAGAGTAGCTGAAGGGAGATCACAAGGCTCACAGATGCTGTGCAGAGGGTTGAGGAAAGAGAGAACAGTGAAGGACTTCAAACATAACGCACCGGTTAGACTCAGATAACTGAGTACTTCCCATTTCCATGCATTTGAACCATACAGATCATGCAGCAATCTCTAAAACTGGCATCATGTATTACACATGCTGTGCAGTGCAAACATCATAAATCAATGAGCCAAAAAGATCATGGATTAAATATATTTAAACTTGGCAACATTCAACACCTCCTTGTATGCAGAGACTCAAAAGAGCCTTTAGCATAATGGTCAACTGGAAGACAAATCTAATGAAATCAGAGATTGAATTTCAGTAAAGAATTGTTTCAGATCACTTTGGGGTCATGTGTCCTAATTCCTTGAACATTAACATGTTTTCTCTATGTAAACTTTACTTCAAGAATATCAGAACACAGACAATGTAGACACTGCAGGTTCTTGCTGTATGTGATTAGTCATCAGCCACAAAGTACACAATAGATGTCTCTTTTTAGTCCCTGGGGAGAATGGAGGTTTTGCCAGAGAACTGCTATTGATCCTACCCCAATGGTAAGTAAACCCTTTCCAAAACAACTACTGAATAGACGAACATACACTATCCAGTGAAATCATTTCTGAATGCTTTGATCTTGTGATTAATTTAGACTTTTCATCTGATTTCTCTTCTAGTATCAGTATACTAATGCACAAAGCTTACACAAATTTTTCAGCACCTATTGTAATTTCAATTCTCCCTCCTTCCTACATCCTCCTCTCAAGACAATTGTGTGTGGGGGGGGGTTCTAACCATGTCGCTAGCTCCTTCTCTGATTCCCAACAACTGGCATGCAGGTTCCTCATTCCCTAAATGCCTGAGACATTTCCTATCTTTGCTATACGCCATGTGGAACCTGTGGTCTGATGCTCTCTCCACACAAATACATTAGTTTCAAACCCCAGAACACGCAAGATTTGCAGACAGCATTTTGTATGTTCACTCTGACACAATCAGGGGGAAAAAGACTGGCAGCTGGAGTGACTCTGTGCTTCTTGCTGCTGTCTGGGGTGAGGTCTGCTTATTGCCCTGCCCCTCAAGTTATGTACAGGATTTTATAGGGAGAGCAACCATGTCTGGTGATGCAGGAGTAGACAGTCATTTCCCCAAAGACATCAACAGGTGTAGCAGGCTTCCAGTCCTTCCCTACACAAGGACACCGCTTGCTAAGGATGAAGGAGGGTTGTGTGGGGACAGAGGACCGTGTGGTCTGGTGGGGAGGATTCCAAAGTAAGCGTTCAAACCCTGGTCCTTTTTCCCTTCACTGGATTGGTATGAAGTTTGGCTTATAGGTTGCTTTTAAATGTAGCTTGGTCAAATAACATTGGGATTTGTATGTTCTGTTCTATGCCCCAGGTAGCCACAGTGTAAGTGTCATGAGAACCAGTAATTCTTTGGGTACCCTATGAGGTCCTGGAACAAAACATGCTGGATTTTATCTCCCGCTATAATAAACAGCGGCAGCAGCAACAGATGCACCCTCCAGACTCACTTCCATCACTCTTGCTGCCCCAGATTCTGTTTTAAAGTCACACTCCTCTTTGGCCGGTTTCCCTCTTGGAAGCCAGCTCCATCTATCCCCATGGACAGCAGAGGGAGAAGGGAATGAGAAATTTAAGAAGGCAGGATGATTAGTAGAATCAGAAAAGAAACCAATTACTGATAAGGAAGCAAAGGAAGTGCCTACGTTGACTGCTTCAGTCCCCACCTGCATCAATAGCTCCAGTAGAATGATCTTTGACTGCACAATGAGAGCATGGATTTGTGTCTTCTGCTGAGCAGCAGCCACCACTATTAGTCATCCAGGACCTATTTAAGGTCCCTCAGTGCCCAGTCTTTCTGAGTGAGAGCGGCCCCAGAGGAACCAGTGAGAACTGTCATACACACCACTACCTGATCCCACTCAGAGGAAAGATGTATTGCAGCAGTCAATGTCTCATTAGCTCAGCTTGGCTCTCTGCTCCTGTTGGACACAGGCTGGGACAATACCAGGAGCATAGATCCCCATGCTTCTTCTAGTTTTAGAAAAGAGGTGCATACATCCTAGGATGCTTCCAACCTGGCTGTCTTGGAGTGTGTATGTACCTATTCCTTTAACATACTATACATGTGTGATTCCACCTTTACTTCTCTCCACAGGCCAAAATTTCCACCCTGGTAAAAATCAGATTTCAAATGAGTGAAACTACAAAGCTACAAAATGTTGAATCAGAAATAGGTTTTTCAAATTGATCGGTTAAAATTGTTTGGGTTCTAAAAACAAAATGCTCCCAAGAAGTAAAATGAGGTCTTAATACCACACAGAATGAACAAGCAAAAACTTCCATGTGAAATTTCACCTTAAAAAAATTGTCATGAGTTTCACACAGAACTAAAAGGTATATGGTGCCCATGATTTCAATCATCAGGTAAAAAAATTTCCAGCAGAATATCTTATTATGAGATGGAACATAGAAGGGAAAATAAGGAAATAAAATGAAGTTATATGTACCCATGCACTGAGAATTACTCAGAGGAACAGGAGATATATGGTTGTAGTTAGTATTCTAAAGCCATATCCTAATACAGCTGTAGAGACACCCACATACGCTTTGTCATTTGCTCCGTATTCATTCCCTCACATTTTACCTTCATGTTCCACTACCTTGCCCTTCAGCAGTATTGCACACTTAGCTCACACACTTGGATTCCTCCATTATGCTGCACTGCCGCTGCTTCTAGCTCTCCCTAGTTAACCCACTCATGCATAAAGTATATTCATTGTGAAGTCCATGTTAAACTCAATCTAGGTGTCTAAAAGATACTTGGTGTCACAATTTGGGGCAACTATTGCCCCTTGTGCTCCAGCAAAGGCTTCAGACTCAGAATTCCCAAGAGAGCTGACAGCTGAGAAGCAGGAAGAGACCCGCAGCTCTCTATCCCTCCTGACCTGGGTTTTTTCCAGCCTGCATAGTTCCCTGCCTACACTGTGATATCCCCAGCAAGATAGTGTGCCTAAACACGCCAGAGCCTGCACTTTGCTTTCTCTCTGAGTGCTATGAACAGGGTAATTGCCCAGAGTTATGAGTTACCACACAGCTTTTTAAAGCAAGCACCTTTATTTTCAGGTAAATGTATTCCAGAGAAAACATATTAAAAGCAATAAAAACCTAACCACTTGCTAATAAACTTACTAGACATCTCCCCGAGCCCTTTCTCCACAAGGGATCTGGTCAGTGTGAGTCCCGCCAACACTTCCCTAAGGATGGGGGCCTCCCTTTGGACAGAAGTTCCTGTCCATTTGCTTGATCAGAACGACAGCCCTGAGTCAGTTTAAACTGAGGCCATTTACCCAAAAGCAATTTTTTTGTCTATTGGCCTCTGGAGAATCCAGTTTGAACTAGTATATGCAAGTCTCACCTGGGGAGGTACCTCTCTGTAGGTGTTATAATCAATGAATTTGCCTAATCACCCACTACTGTTCTTAGTTCCTGGAGTACTCTTGTTCATGGAATTACATACAATCCCAGGTCCACAATGATACATAAACTTAATACAGGAAGTTCTCCCAAAAATATTGCAGAAAATTGCCATATCTATCACACTTAGATACATAGTTGGTAAAAACTGGTGAAAGGACAACAATTCTATTTCATGAAACATTTAAAGTTTTCCATATTTGGTTTTCTTCCAGTATGGAACAACAAAATGAGTTCTTTCAAAAGGTTTCACAAAATGAGAAAGAAAAAGAGAAAGTGACCCCAGAATAACTGAGTGGTCAGGGCACTGACCTGGGAAATCCACATTCAAGTCCCTGCTCAGCCTGATTCAGAGTAGTTTTTCATCCCAGACCACCCTGGTCAGACAGTTCAGGAACTTGAATCTGGATCTCTCGGGCCAGCACTCTAACCACCAGTCTCTTTCTAGCTCAGAGTCCATTGTGGGCCTAAGAAACCTTCCTATCAAAATTGTCATTGAAACTGATATGGTTCTGTGACATTTTGATTTAGATAAAATTACGTTTTTTTGATGAACAGAAGTTTAATCAAAAATAGTTCAACCAGCTCTAATAGTTCCATTTAAAATACTGGGACACAGTGAATGGTTTCACTTTAGCTAAGATGGACACTCTACCTGGGCTGGAGGGTGTGGAAAGAGTGGTGTGAGCAATATATTTCCTTCCCTCAAGGGGTGGAGGTAGCTACAGAACAACAAATAACCATTTAGTAATGAATTGCATTCAGGATTAATATGCTGTTGACATAATAACGGTTGTTAAACATTTAATGTTTATTGGCTCCATATCTATTATGAAGTCAGATTTATTGATGTTAAAATAAAAAGACCTAAATTTTGTAAAGCCCTGAATAATTACCAAACCAACAGCAGGAGTAGCAGAAATATATTGACAAGAGATAATACAATAGAAGAATGTGACAGGACAGAAATATCCACTTATAGACATCATAATTCAAGACAGGCAGATTATTTATTAGAAGACAAATCTCCTCCATACCAGCACAAGTACCCATGAATACTCTAAGGATCATAGAATCATAGATGAATGCTTATATCTAATCAAAGACCACAACAGATAGCATACATATTACTTAACATGTATTCTTTTAAAAATAAGAAAGGACATGCACATGCTTAAATTAAAATGAAATCTCAGTCTTTTAAACTATACAGCTACTTGAAAAAGACTAATATTTAAATATTCAATTTTAAAATGATGAGATATAGACTATATTCCATTTTTAAAAGTTAATGCAATGTTAACGCTGGAGAATCATGCATTCAAAATTCAGCAAAACTATGAAAGAGAAGGTTAGATGTTCAGCCTTAACTCTAGATCCATATGTAGATGCCTTAAAATACAGTTTCTTTTCATATTATTTATTAAATGCAATATTATCTGTAGGGACTCCATAGTTAGGGTTCCATCCTAAAATAATCATAGAATGGGGCACAAATTCTTGTTTTCCTCTAAAAGTAGGTGGCCTTTTGGTGTGAAATATCACAGAAGGTTAAGTTTTTGGCCATTTGCATTTTCTTTGTAGTGTTGTTTGGTTTCTATTCATGAATGTTTCACACTTGGCCTTTTAAATTGGTCTCCATCTGAAATCTTTTCTTGGTAGTCCTACTTTTCCTAACCTAAGTGTTTCACAATGAAGAGTTTTGTGTAGTAGCCTATCAGAATGCAAACTGGAATTTGTATTCAAACTTACACACTGTACAAATTATCATGGATGAGATTTTGTGTTGTGTTTCTCAGAGATACAGCACAGAACTTGATGCCCAGGAGAAGGGGATTTAAGTAACCTTTGCCCCCTCCCAGTCCTGGGTTGCTCTGGGAGCTGAGAAGGCCCCAGTGTAACTTTGACAGCCCTGGTGGCTTGCCTATGATATAGCAGCATTGTGGGGCTGCCCTCTGTGTTGCAGCACTCCCTGGAATTTCCACAGCACTGAGTGCTGCATCCCTACCGGCAACACATTCCTCCTGTACCCAGCCCCAACCCCAGCATGCTGCTTACCTCAGGCTTGCAAAGAGGTCCTCAGATGTCAGGCTTATGGCTGTTTTCCACAATGTCTGCACCAGGGGAAACCTTCCCTCAGCTAGAGACTGTCTTTTTAGGGCCCCTTTATGCCACTCTGGATCTTTCACATAACATACAAGGAGCTGGAGCAGGGACGAGGATCTCACCCTTTGTGTACTTATTTCAGGATTCAACTGTGTGTATCAAGGACTATTGGTTAACATTAGCCATTACCTTATGTTTAAAGTACTGTGCATAATTTTTCCACAGATATTCAGCAAAAGCTAAGGTTGGGGGCATGTACTCTTTTTAAAAGTTGTGCTGACAGTGAAGCTTAGTCATCATTTTTACAACCTGACTAGTACCCCACGGTAAAGTGACCAGTCTGTTGCTGGATCCCACATCCTTCCAATTGACCTTGATCTGGGTAGAGATTAGTCACTGTTTCTAGCTCTGGGACTTTAGGGCGCACTCCCAGGCTCAGACCTCTTGGCTGACATCCTTCTTTGAGATGCTTTCATTCAGCCTTGATCCTAAAACCAGTGTGACACCTTCCAAGTGCTCCTCAGTCACTTACACATACTCCCTCAGAATTCCACTTAGGCTGTGGGACCTCTGGGTTTCTAGTTTAACCCCTTTGGAAACAATGCAACAGGAAAGCAAGAAACACAGGCTTAGCAAAGGAATTTCTTAGCCAGAGACACTTTTATTCTTAAAGTAATTAGAGTTGCAGAGCTTTGAAAACACCACAAGTCCTACCCAGTATGATCTCTCTCCTTGTGTGGGGACATGGTTCATCTGTATTCCAGGCTGGGCAGAGAGTCCCTCCTGGTCTCTCTCTCCTGCAAATCCTTCTTGCATATGACAATAGTCTGCCTCCTGCACAGAACGGAACTTCTGTCTCCATGCCATGTACTCTGACTGCAGTCATGCTTGTCCTCCCAACTCCATGCAGGCTCCTGTGTAAAGAAACCATTGTGCTTTGTGGGTGAGCCAGTAGTTGAGAATCATCCAAAATCAGTGGCCCCAGATTAGAGTCCTGATGGGTCTCACTGACAGTGATTCGCTGAGCTGTCAAACCCCTCTCCCAGACAGGACAGTTTTCTGGAATGCAGTGGAACAGGCTACCCTTGTCCAGATTTGTGTAGTCACTGTGTCAGTATTTCCACATGTAGTATACCACAGAGTTCATAATCTGACACAGACATATACCAATCATGGTAGACTTTTGATGTGGGATTTTCAAAAACACCCAAGTGATTTAAGAGCTTATGTCCCATTTTTTTTGTTTGTTTTTTTAAATACAACTGTTTGGGGCAGGGCTTAAATTCTTATAGAGTATTTCTCAGACCCTTCCCACCCCCTAAATACTATAAACACTCCAAGGGGATTGAAAATATTTACTGGAGCTCCGCTCCGGACAGCTCCAGCTGAATTTAAGCCCCACTTTTAGGTTATCTTAAAATCAACTTAAGTTTTGCAGAAAACAATTCTGAAACTCAATCTAGTGACAAAAATTCAACACTGGTGAACATTACTAGTAGTTGCAAATGTCAAAATCCTCTTTTCCTAAAATTGGATATTTCCATTCATTTTACAGCCAATGGACATGCTCTGTTCCTTGTCCCATTCTGATGGCAGTTACAAAAGCTTTTATTGCAGGTAGAGATGAATAAGACATGGAAAAGGTAAAAAGAGATTTACATGTAATAAGAAATATCTGCAAAGTATGAGAAGAATGTTCATATTTAACAATGGAGTTTTAAGAGAAATTTCTTCCAAAATGTGACTTGTTTTGCGAGCTCAGAGATGCCAATGATTCTCATATTATATTTCACACACAATTTTACTTTTACTTCAGTGGATGAAAACAGGTGTCTCAAACTTCTGACTCTTATGTGTTCCAATCTTTGAAGAAACTAAGCTTGATTTAGAGTCTAGACTGCAGTGTCTAAATAACACCAAAAATTGCTTTGGAGCACACTTAATTGTACATCTCATAACTATCCACATAGTGACAGAACCCCACTATGCCCCTGTGTACTGCCTCCAAATCAGTAACGCTGCATGCCAACCGCAAAGCAAAATGAGAGGCACAAGGTAGAAATCATTACTTCAGTGTAATTGAAGCATCACAAATATATCAAATGCATCCCCTTCCTGCTCGTTGTTACTCCTTTTAAGGGCCACTCTAAAGAAAGATGGGGGTACAAAGTGCCCCACTAAAGCAGCATAATGCAGCAGTGGCAGAAGACATGGCCCAGTTTCTGCTCATGAGACAGAAGCAGAGTTTTATATACTCACTCCTCATATAATGGGATGCTGTTACCAATGTGGTAGAGAACTTCTGAGACCCTGACCCCTTTTCTGTTTATGTGACCAGGATTTGAGCTATATAGTTGGGCCGACTTAGAATGTTGATAAGTTTTAATTTTTATCTTTACTCTCTCTCTCTCTATATATATATATATATATGTGTGTGTGTATGTGTTTAGCCTAAATCAAATGAGGACTAGCACTTGGGGATGGGCACTGGTCAGCACTTGTTGGAATCCATTTATCCATCAATTATAAATCAGATGAGAACCAGTGATTTTCTTGCTGCTGTTTGCATTCTCCTCTCAAAAGGGGTTTCAGGCTGATTCCTTGACTCTTCTTAGTGTCATCTTCACTAGTCAGATTTAATCAGATATAATGATCATTATTATCTGGGATAATAATCAAAATATTTCACCAGTTAGTAAAGACTTCACTCAGAAGAGATATGAATTACTTTCAACTTCTGGAGCCCTTCGGAAGCTCCTATTAAACTATACGACAGAGTTCACTTTTCATTTTAAGGTCTGACTGGCAGAAGTGGAGAGGCTTCTGAGTTTCTAACAATTCTCCTGCTCTATAAGAAAAATTGCTAAGGAACTCAGGCTGCAGGCAAGAAGGGATTAAATTTAAAGAATAAAACCATGGAAGGAAGAAACTCCCTCCCTTTGGATGATTCAGAAGGTAGGCCAGCTTCCCGGCTAATGTTACATAATTTAGAGACGTTGAGCTAGAATTGCCAGGATAAGCCTTTTAAAAAGGAGGAAAATGATTATTGCCATAAATAGACTCATCTATGGTTAATCTCCAGAGTACTAAAAGCCCAGGACTTCAGTGCATTAAACCTCTTCATATTTCCATTATACTTTGATTTTTAATAATGACCCACAAATAGGAAAACCTTGGGAATGTATGTTATTTTTGACTTAAGTCAGAACTGTGACATATCTTGATTTTGGTAAGGCTTTTGACAGAGTCCCACATGATGTTCTCAGAAGCAAACTAGAGAATGGTGGTTTAGATGAAATAACTAGAAGGTGAGAGCACAACTGGTTGAAAGAGAATACTGAAAGAATAGTTATCAGTGGTTCACTGTCAAACTGGGAAGGCATAAATAGTGAGGTCCCACGGGGGTCAATCTTTGGTCCAGTACTATTCAATGTTTTAATTAATGATGGAGATAATGGAGGACAGAGTATGCTTATAAAATTTGCAGAAGACACCAAACTGGGTGGGGTTTCTAGAACTTTGGAGGACAGAATTAGAAAGCAAAATAACCTTCACAAATTGGAGAATTGATCTGAATTCAACAAGAAATTCAATAAAAGACAAGAGCAAAGTACTTGCCATAGGAAGGAAAAATCAAATACACAGCTACAAAACAGGAAATAACTGACTAAAGGGTCATACTGCTGAAAAGGATGTGGGGGTTGCAGTGGACCATAAATTGAATATGAGTCAACGAAATATTGCAGCTGTGAAAAAGGCTAACATCATTTTGGGGTGTATTAACAGGAGTCTCATATGTAAGTCATGGGAGGTAATTGTCCCACTGTACTCGGCACTGGTGAGACATCAGCTGGATTATAGTGTCCCATTCTAAGAACCACACTTCAGGAAAGAGGCAGATAAATTGAAGAGACTCCACTGTAGAGGAACAAAAATGATAAAAGAAAACATGACCTATAAAAAAAGGTTTAAAAAACGGGGCATATGTAGTCTTGAGAAAAGAAGACTGAGGGAGGAACCTGATCACAATCTTCAATATGCTAAGGGCTGTTATAAAAAGAGGACAGTGGACAATTGTTCCACAGGTCCACTGAAGGTAGGACAAGAAATAATGGGCTTAATCTGCAGCAAGGGAGATTCAGGTTAAATATTAGGGAAAAAATTCTAACTGTAAGGGTAGTTAAGATCTGGAATAGCATCCCAGGGAGACTACAGAATCCCCATCACTGAAGTTTTTTAAGAACAGGTTGGACAAACACCTGTCAGAGATGGTCTCTAAGTTTACTTGGTCCTGTCACAACACAGGGGGCTGGACTTGATAACTTCAGGATCCCTTCCAGCCTAACATTTCTATGATTCTATGTTTATTTCCCTCCTAGGAAATAGTTTATAAGCTCAGTAACTGCACTTATGTAGGGATATTAAAGTTGAAGTCTCAGAACTAGTTGATAGAACTAGATTAATTTCAAATTTTCTACTATAAGTCTGATTTTTTAAGGGAGAAATTTTGACTATACCTCTATGTAAAAAACACCCCTATTATTGACCAACTATACAGCTGTTTGGAGTGCTGAAGATTTCAAGATCTTTTTACTTCTAAAAGTACTTTTAATAAGTTTTCAGTATCTTTTCCCACCAGATCTATGAATGTTCTGTATTGAACGTGTGGTGAAAAAATCAGAGAGACAAGGTGGGTGAGGTAATGTCTTTCGTTAGACCAACTTCTGTTGGTGAAAGAGATAAGCTTTCAAGAAAGCTATGTAAAAGCTAGTCCAATAAAAGAGATTACCTCACACACCTTATCTCTCTAATATCCTGGGACCAACACAGCTTCAACAACACTGCAAAGAAAAGGGGGAAAAAAAACTTATTTTAGCCTGGTGAGGACTTTGGATAAAGAGTGCATAAATTAGAGTAAGAAAGAGATTAATTCCTTCTTAAGTTGGTGAGTCCAAGATTTCAATAAACTTTCCCTTAATGTCACTTTAGATATGGAGGTGAAAGAAGAATTCACTTTCTTTAATTCTACCACCAATAACTTGCTCTATTATTCACTATATACTTTCTCAGACTCTCAACATAAATTACTCTTTTAAAGATATTTCAAATGTTAACAATTTAAATTTATTAGAATTGTTTTTAAGGATAAACTCTGACATTCAGCAGCAGAATCAACTAATGTGATCTTAAGCCAAACTTTTAGCCTTTTAAAGAGAACAGAGGTAAAATAATATTTCAGGGAGTGCTATTTATTATGGAGATCTTTCTCTTGAAAAAGAGACTGCCTGACTAGACTCAAGAACTCAGAGGTTAATAGGTTAATAATAATTGGAGTTAATATACAGTTGTCATCAAACTCTGCTTTAATATTAGGAACAACAATTACAACGAAAGATTATGGTGAGCCAATTCAGTGTTGAAAAAGTGAAACTATGTGGGGCTGAGCAGCAAAACAGTTTTTCTGCCCCACAAGAATTTGACCTTTTGAAGTTTTTCCATCTCAAAACAGGATGAAAAGTTGAAATCTCAAAACTTTTTGGAAACCAACAATATAGAAAAAAATCAGTTCAGATTAATCAGAATGTTTTGTTTGCATTCTGATTTGTTTTATTTTGTTAAAGTATAAATTTACAAAAATTTCAAAATGAAAATTTACAAAAATTTCCTTAAATGTATATGGAATAAAGAATAAATGGAAAATTGTGTTTAAAGTCTCCAGTTATTTTGAGAAACAGGAGTAAACTTCCCCATTTAAAGCACAACTTTTGGACCTATCAATTAGAATATCAGTGTTACTGGATTAAGAATACGATTCCCCAATGGGTCCAACTGAAGAAGTTTGCAGTACCTGTATCTTTTGGTTAATATGTTTTATTGCTCTGAAACTGATCTTAGGGAAAATTGATACAACTGGACATGCATTAAAAATTAGAAAAGCTACGCAGAAAAATACAGATTTAAGAGGTCAAATTGTTGAAATTCTTTCCTCAAAGAGAAATTATTCTTTAAATCAAGATTGGTGGGAGATGTATTTGGAATATGGGAAACAGGAATCTGAAACTGAAACTTTCACATCAAGCTCTCATCTTTTGACTATATAATATATTTTCACACAGATATACACACACAATGTGCAAGCTATGTATTCCATTCAGAACCATTTATATAAAAAAGGAAAACTATTATGAAACTCTTCTCTATTATTCAATAAGCTACATCTTGATCAGGATATTTTACAGGGCAATAAGGGAAAAGCAACTAATTATGGAAGATGGCAAAAAGATGCAAAAGTAATATTTGAAAAAGAATGTTATGCAGAAAGAGTATAAACCTGCTCTATGTAATGCACAGAGACAAATGTTTTTGTTTTGTTTTAAATAAAAATTTATATCCCCCAAAACTATATAACACAAAAACAAACAAACTGTTGTGCCAAATCTAACATGGCAATTTTGCTGACATTACAGACGTTCTGGGCAATTCCTGTAATAAAAATGTACTGGACAAAGTCGTCCAGTATTTTGTTTCCTGCATATTATGCCAGTACAACTAACTTGTTTAGATTGTGTGTTTTAGATTCTCAGCAAATATTAATCTTTTGTTATTCTTTTTATATTAAAACTCATTATTTTTCTTGACCAAACATCTCAGAATCTTTTCTGTGTTCGACAAAGGTGCTGGCTAAACTCTAATGTTAATGAATGCTTTTGTCCTGGAAGCCTGCAGTTTATTATCCACTCTGTTTTATTCTGAACTTTAGCTGACCCTAATGTTGTGGCATCAATAAGCTGACTTTTACCATGTTATTAAATTGCAGATTGTGTGTCCTTTGTACTCTAAAGTTTTGACCCTTAGAGAAATGTCCAGACATCCAGAAAGGAATTACTTGTAACTGATATAGAGCAGGTGGTTTTTGTAATTAATAAAATAATAATCTATTGAAGGATGATTTTAGAATAATTCCTGATAGGCTAACATGATTTCTGTCATAATTACTTGGTTATAATTTTTTTTGTAATTGATAAAATAGTATATGGTTGAACTGATGTCTTTAGCTTATCAATTATGTGTACCAAATGCCATGAAAGAAATCCATAGTCCATAGTTCATTTTCTTTGTTTCTTTTCCATGAATATACATAGTATATAAAGATATGTCTGTTATTATTCATGTATGTTGTAATGGATAAAACAGTGTAATTGACAAAGATGCTCATAAATGCTCTGTAATTGTTAACCTTAGTAATTAACAAAATAGACAAGGAATAGCAGCTGTGTTCTATAATCAATGTATTAGCAAAACATTAATGTATGAATTAATGTCTATGCATTAAGAGCTAATTTTCATCACAGATAGTCCTAACAGTGATAAATTAGTTACAAATATCATTGACTTATTGATTCAAAATAAGATCAAGCATAAGAAAGGATTTTTCTTTGTTCTCAACAGTAGATAAAAGGTGAGTTTTAGGGAGTTAGTCAGAAGTGAACTCAAGCAGGCTGCCTTTTTTTTTTTTTTCCAGTCTCAAATTTGGTATGTATGGTTCCTTTTTTGTATTCTGTATAGTGCTGCATTAAGTAGTGCTAGATTGTCTTGCTTAAATAAAACTTCAACTGAGTTATGTATTTGACTCATTAAATCTGAACATGCAGCAAAGTATATGGATAGGTATTTGAGTAAAATTCATTAATTAGAATGGTTTCAGAGTAACAGCCGTGTTAGTCTGTATTCGCAAAAAGAAAAGGAGTACTTGCGGTACCTTAGAGACTAACCAATTTATTTGAGCATAAGCTTTCGTGAGCTACAGCTCACTTCATCGGATGTAGCTCACGAAAGCTTATGCTCAAATAAATTGGTTAGTCTCTAAGGTGCCACAAGTACTCCTTTTCTTTTTATTAATTAGAATGTCACTTGATGTTAGTAAAGGCAAAAAAGGCTATACTCAAACAATAGATAACAGAGACTGCTCCTGCCGTACTGGATTGGACGGAAGATTGATGATCCCATTTACTCAGGGAGCAAGTTACATTCTCTTTTTAAAAGTCCATGCAAATTCTTGTAAACAAGGGACTCCAAAATGTACATGTACATCTATAAGGATAAACATAATCTCGTCCACTACCAGAACTGGCTGTTATACAAACATGATGTATCTGTATAATTAGTGTATGTACATATTTCTCTGCTAATATATATATATCTTTTTTAAGTGCAATAATGCAAAAATTCAAATTACCTATCCCTCTCCCCCTCCGTTTTGACTTTCTGCTTGCAATTTAAATGTTGTTGTTTTAAGTCACCTGGATTTGGGATAACTAGAGCTGATCTGCTAACCATTTTAGCTCAAGAATGCTGGCAGTACAGGTTGAGATTTGTTTGCTGACAAGCAGTCATTAGATCACATGACACAATGCAGTTATAATTGAGTAACAACAAATCAGTTCCACCCTGAAATACTTTATAATCAAGCAATGCAAATAGGCAGCACAAGATAAGTAAATAAATTTATACCATTAAATTATAACTCTTCTCATGGTTTTAACTGTTAAGCCTCTTCTACAGTTGATTTAAACCCTTTTCCAATTACAATTTAATTATAGGCTAACACTGTGGTGTCATTTAGCATTTTGACAGTCACATTAACCAAATCCATTACTCAACATCTCAGTTTACGCTGGCAAAGTTAGATGCATCAGAGACAAATTATACTTCACTTGGGCATTTGCTATATAGTCAGTTTTATGTCTCACATCCCACCACAAAGCATTGAAAGCAGATACCAGGGCTTTTAGCAGGATGAATCATCTGTGGTTACCTGCTTTCCTTAGTGGTTAGTGTTGTATTCTTTTCTTTCCAGGGCTAAATTGCTCACAGCTGAATCCTGTCATGGGAGTTACACCATACTGTCTCCATATTCAGGTCAGTCCAGTCATTGACCAATATAGCTCTGGATGGAGGATATGAACCTGGATGGGAAAACTAGGGAAAGGGCACAACTGGTAGCACAGGTGGGATTCCCTATTTCAGGTATTAGAACACTGGGCTCACAAACAATGTGTTATAGGGGAATTCTGGTGCTCAGAAACTACAATCATTTGCAAATATTGGAAATAAATTAGACAGATGAACCAATCATCCAAAAGAGGATGCCAAAATCCTAGAGCTGGCCCTGAGTACAAGACTGGAAGCCTCCTGATTCATACTGAGAAAGTAGGGCAATCGGCTAGTTTTCTTAGGTGCATGTACACAAACACAAGAAGCCTGGGAAACAAGCAGGAAGAATTGGAAGTCCTGGCACAGTCAAGGAACTATGATGTGATTGGCAGTTCACATGACTGGAGCACTGTCATGGGTGGGTATAAAGTGTTCAGGAAGGACAAGTACGGGAGGAAAGGTGGAGGAGTTGAATTGTATGTAAGAAAGCGGTATGATTGATTAGAGCTCCATTTTGAAACTGGAGAAAAGCCTGTTGAGAGTCTTTGGGTTAAGTTTAGAGGTGAGAGCAACAAGGGTGATGGCGTGGTGGACGTGTGCTATAGACCACCCGATCAGAAGCATGAAGTATACGAGGTAGGGGAAGTAGATGTGGGTGGCAAGCTAGGCAACAGTGGCCATGAGATGGTTGAGTTCAGGATCCTGACAAAAGGAAGAAAGGAGAGTAGCAAAATATGGCCCCTGGACTTCGGAAAAGCAGACTTTGACTCCCTCAGGGAACTGATGGGCAGGACTCCCTGGGAGAATAACATGAGGTGGCAAGGAGTCCAGGAGAGCTGGCTGTATTTTAAAGAATCCTTATTGAGGTTACAGGAACACACCATCCCAAAGTGCAGAAAGTGCAGAAAGAAAAGCAAATATGGCAGGCGACCAGCTTGGCTTAACAGTGAAATCTTCGGTGAGCTTAAACTCAGAAAGGAAGCTTACCAGAAGTGGAAACTTTGACAGATGACTAGGGAAAAGTATAAAAATATTGCTAGAGCATGCAGGGATGTAATCAGGAAGGCCAAGGCACAACTGGAGTTGCAGCTAGTAGGGGATGTGAAGGGTAACAAGAAGGGTTTCTACAGGTATGTTAACAAGAAGAAGGTCAGGGGAAGTGTGGGACCCTTACTGAATAGGGGAGGCAACCTAGTGACAGGTGATGTGGGAAAAAGCTGAAGTACTCAATGCTTTTTTTGCCTCGGTCTTCACAGACAAGGTCAGCTCCCAGACTGCTGCACTGGGCCACACAGCATGGGGAGCAGGTGAGCAGCCCTCAGTGGTGAAAGAACAAGTTAAGGACTATTTAGAAAAGCTGGACATGCACAAGTCCGTGGGTTCAGATCTAATGCATCCAAGGGTGTTGAGGGAGCTGGCTGATGTGATTCCAGAGTCATTCGCTATTATCTTTGAAAATTCGTGGCAATCGGGGGAGGTTCCAGACTATTGGAAAAGGCAAATATAGTGCCAATCTTTAAAAAAGGGGGAAAAAGAGAACCCTGGGAACTGCAGACCAGTCAGCCTCACTTCAGTCCCCAGCAAAATCATGGAGCAGGTCCTCAAGGAATCCATTTTGAAGAACTTGGAGGACAGGAAAGTGATCAGGAACAGTCAACATGGATTCACCAAGGGCAAGTCATGCCTGACCAAACTAATTGCTTTCTATGATGAGATAACTGGCTCTGTGGACATGGGAAAAGCAGTGGATGTGATATATCTTGACTTTAGCAAAGCTTTTGATACTGTCTCCCATAGTATTCTTGCCAGCAAGTTAAAAAAGTATGGATTGGATGAAAGGACTATAAGGTGGATGGAAAGCTGGCTAGATTGTCCGGCTCAACGGGTAGTGGTCAACAGCTCAATGTCTAGTTGGCAGCTGGTATAAAGTGGAGTGCTCCAGGGGTTGGTCCTGGGGCCAGTTTTGTTCAACATCTTTATCAATGATCTGGATGATGGGATTAATTGCACCCTCAGGAAGTTCGCAGATGACACTAAACTGGGGGGAGAGGTAGATATGCTGGGGCGTAGGGATAGGGTCCAGAGCGACCTAGACAAATTGGAGGACTGGGTAAAAAGAAATCTGATGAGGTTCAACAAGGAGTTCTGCACTTAGGAAGGAAGAATCCCATGCACCGCTACAAGATGGGGACCGACTGGCTAAGCAGCAGTTCTGCAGAAAAGGACCTGGGGATTACAGTGGACGATAAGCTGAATATGAGTCAGCAGTGTGTCCTTGTTGCCAGGAAGGCCAAAGGCATATTGGGCTGTATTAGTAGCAGTATTGCCAGCAGATCAAGTGTTTATTCCCCTCTATTCTACACTGGTGAGGTGACACCTGGAGTACTGCATCCAGTTTTGGTCCCCCCCACTACAGAAGGGATGTGGAAAAATTGGAGAGAGTGCAGCAGAGGGCAACGAAAATGATCAGGGGGATGGGGCACATGGCTTATGAGGAGAGGCTGAGGGACCTGGGGTTATTTAGTCTGCAGAAGAGAGGAGTGAGAGGGGATTTGATAGCAGCTTTCAATTACCTGAAGGGGGGGTTCCAAAAAGGATGGAGCTCAGCTGTTCTCAGTGGTAGCAGACGACAGAACAAGAAGCTGTGGTCTCAAGTTTCAGTTTGGGAGGTCTAGGTTGGATATTAGGAAACAGTATTTCACTAGGAGGGTGGTGAAGCACTGGAATGGGTTACCTAGGGAGGTGGTGGAATCTCCATCTTTAGAGGTTTTTAAGGCCCGGCTTGACAAAGCCTTGGCTGGGATGATTTAGTTGGTGTTGATCCTGCTTTGAGCAGGGGATTGGACTAGATGACCTCCTGAGGTCTCTTCCAACCCTAATATTCTATGATTCTCCAGCCAGGAAGCTGCTGAAGCCCCAGACCACAGAGGCCAGAGACATTGAGACCCAAGCAGATACCCAGGTACCTGTGGATGACCCACGGAGGTTTCAGCTGCCGGGAGGCTTCACAGGCCAAGGAACTCAGAGACCCAGAGGATGTCTGGATCACTGCTTCAGGAGACAGGGCTGGAAGCAGCCCAGGGAGCTAGCCATTGTCCCAAGTGGTGTCAGTGTGTTTTTGTTGGATCCTCGCTGACTCAGTGACATGTGCACACACACCACTGCCAAGGCCCTAGCTGGGTCCTGGTGGAGTAGGGAGGGCCTTCCCCGGCTACCACCTACTCCCGGGTGCCGTCCCACTTCCCCAACTGGCCACTAAGCTATACAGCCCTGTGGAGAAGGGCAGCCTCATTGACTGGCCATTGGGCCCCACAGCCCTGAGGGAGAGGGCTGGTACATGGCCTCATAGCCCTACTGGGAACAGTGACTGCATAGACTTTGGCCAGTCAGATCCACTACCCCGAGGCTGGGGATGACCAGCAAACTTTATGTGGGGCTACCACACTCCTACCCTGCCCCAAAAGGAGGATGGGTGTACTTGCCCCACAGCATGTGGTGGAGAATGCGGGCAGCAACAGGGACATGTTGAAAGGCCCGACCAGGGGAAACTTGATGGGGGAATAACTCCCTTCTCCTGCTTGTCAGTCACGCCAGTCTTGGATGAAAACATACAAGATCCTGAAGTGGCTCCTGAAGAGCCAGCAGCAGCAGACAACACAACAGCAGCAGCAGCAGACACATCTATTACAGCAGATCACAGCCCACCAGCAATAGATGATATGAGAGCTGGTGCACAACAAGAATGTTTGGTCCAGTAGTTGGCAATCCTGATGCGACTGACAAAGTCACCTTCCCCCTACCACAAATAGGGTAGAAAGTGATGAAGACCCAATGTTCAGTGATTTATAATATCAGATTTAAAATAATCTTGAGGGCATATCCAGAGCAGTGGTAATAGAATGCTGAAAAACTAGACACACTGAGCAACTACTCAAGGAATAGTTTGAAAAAGGGCACATTTAATTCACTGAAGTAACTCCTAAAGATTAAATAGAAGATAGCAAAAGATGGTGGCCCTGGTCCTCAGCTGGTATAAAGCATGTAGCTTCACTGAAGAAGGATCTGTCCCAATGCATTGAGGTACACATTTAGTCCCTGATCTCTCAGATACTTTCACACCTGTGTATTCATGTGTAGGATAAAGACCCATGAAGGAAGCTATACTATGAGACTGATTCTGGGAGCACCCATCCTGCACATCCTGGGGTGAGAGATCCCATGGATATTATTTCACAAAATAATGTTTGATTTTCAAGAGAGTTTTCCCATCTTTAGCATGCTCTAAGGAGCATTGGTTTTACCATACCTGCCCTTTGCTTTGCTGCTGTCAAGGTTCCGTCCCCACTCTGAACTCTAGAGTACAGATGTGGGGACCTGCATGAAAGACTCCCTAAGCTTATTCTTACCAGCTTAGGTTAAAAACTTCCCCAAGGTACAAACTTTGCCTTGTCCTTGGACCCTATGCTGCCACCACCAAAAGTTTTAAAACAAAGAACAGGGAAAGAGCCCAGTCGGAGACATCTTCCCCCCAAGCCCTACACCCCCTTTCCTGGGGAAAGCTTGGTAAAAATCCTCACCAATTTGTACAGGTGAACACAGACCCAAACCCTTGGATCTTAAGAACAATGAAAAAGCAATCAGGTTCTTAAAAGAATAATTTTAATAGAAGAAAAAGTAAAGAATCACCTCTGTAAAATCAGGATGGTAAATACCTTACAGGGTAATCAGATTCAAAACATAGAGAATCCCTCTAGGCAAAACCTTAAGTTACAAAAAGACCCACAAAAAACAGGAATATACATTCCATTCAGCACAGCCTATTTTACCAGCCATTTAACAAAAGAAAATCTAACGCATTTCTAGCTAGATTACTTACTAACTTTTTACAGGAGTTCTGAGCTGCATTTCTGATCTGTTCCCAGCAAAAGCATCACACAGACAGACAGACCCTTTGTTCCCCCCATCCAGCTTTGAAAGTATCTTGTCTCCTCATTGGTCATTTTGGTCAGGTGCCAGCGAGGTTACCTTAGCTTCTTAACCCTTTAGAGGTGAAAGGGGTTTGCCTCTGGCCAGGACAAAAGTGTGGGTACCCTTCCCTTTATATTTATGACAGCTGTAAATAAGGATGGCTGGGAGAGGGAGATATATAAAATTTGTACCATCATTTTCTGAGCTAGTAGCATTTACAATCACTGGTCACTGCCCCCTCTACACACATACACATAAACACCATTTTAAGCACTGACCTACAGTGCTCTCCTACAGACTAACTATAGGGCACCATTGTGAATGGTCTAAAATAACTTAAGCACCTCCTCTCTCTGGTCTAGTGGGTCTCAATGACAGGTTTATGTTGACAGCTCTGCTGCAGTCTTGCTGTGTAATTCTTAGTATGTCACTTATTCTATAGAGCAGGACAGGACCTTAATGAATCTGTGCCTCATCTTCCTTATCAGCAAAACAGGAATAACACCAAGTTTTTTAAAAGCTTGATCTCTATGGGTGAAGAATGCTATATAAATACTAAATAGTATTATTGCTAGTAATTTCCTACTTATTCTAACTGACTGTATTTGAGATCTTTACTTAGGTGTGCTATAAACATCTACCAGCCTGGCTTTAAAGTATCTTTTATTGATATGTCACCTAGATTTTTAGGCCAATCAATAAGTTTGTCAGCAACTGGTCTTACTTTCCAGATTAATGGAAAGTTAATATTTCTGCCACTGTTCCTGAGAAAAAAAAACACCATTTCTAATTTGCTTACAGTTGGCCATCAACTGGAAACATTCTTGGCAAGGCTATGTATGCCATGCTCAGTAATGAAACCACCAGCCACTGCTACTTCTTTTGTACCATGTCCCTTGAAGAATTTTCAATGTATAGTTTGGGAGCTAAAGCCACCTGTTCTCACACTGGCACTTGAATGATGCCTTTATCTGATTATTAACTATTGCATCCTCTGATGTTGAGGAAACACAATATGTAGCTTGCTTCTAATGTGATCCCCTTTCAGATGTATTTTACTCCTGTCTGAACTTCTGCCGACTCATGTTTCTTTATGAGAAATGGCAAGTGCAGCTTCTTTATCAACGATGTGCTTTGCTTCCACATCTCTATCTTCCCTCTCTCATTTTTTCAGTACATCGCATAACTGCCATTGATCCTACACCTCTGGTCTCCCTTGTTCATTCTTTCAATACACCTGACATCTGTCTATCCTGACTCTACAACATAGCTTGTTGCAAAACGATATGTCTACCATAATATCTACTTCACCATAATTTTCAACAGCTTGACATGATCTGTGTTCATATATGCAAATTTCAGTTTCTCACCATTGGGTAACAGCCCTATAATGCTATTTATTTGGGGGCATGATTTATCTTCTATTTATCTAGTGTTTTCCCTCATCTTTGACATACAGTTTCTTATGTCTGTTCCCAGGCACTAATACAGCTGTGTGAGAATTTCTACTAGCTCTATACATTTATGCTAAAATGCTGTTGAAACATTAGCTCCTTGTTCAGGTTGCATAATCTGAAGGCTAGAAAAGCAAATTCCAGCTGTAAGGAGCTTAGTTCTCAGAAAGGTGCTCCCCCTTTATTTCAGTTGATGACAGTGCTGCAGCTCTTAGCTGAGTCACAGCTGCTATAGAGTACAAATCACAAACAAATATCAGCTGAGGGATGTGGGGATAGGTGGGAGAGGACTGGGTTACATTTTTTTTTTTTAGTGTAGACCATAAACCATCCTCTTGAGCAGTGGTGTGCAACTCAAGCACTGGATGCTATGAAAGCCCTGACTAGGACTTCCAGACTTGCTGTGCCTATGGGACGATTCTTTCCAGTCCCCGAACACTCACGGAGGATGCCATTTTGTAAAACAAAATGGTATCCTCCACACAGCTTCACCTTGCATGTGCCATACATGTGAGGTTACCTTGCATACAACTATAGAATTGCGTGCCTTACTAAAAATGTCACAGCATATCACTGCTCTCGATATAGTTAATTCTGCCAAGGGACCTACATTTTACAGCCATTATGAGGACACAAGTATGTGTACCATTCAGCACTGCTTGGGACAATGGAATTAAGGCTTTGGTATCATCATAAATTTCACTACTTTCACTGATTAGATCAGAGTATAAAGGACATACTCCTAGGGCAAACACAAGGCACAAATATGCCTGCCACACACTTACCCCATGCCTGAACTCTTAGTCCAAAGAATTATTGCAGTATTGCTTTTAGCCTTACTTCCTGTGTCGCAATGACTCCCATGCACAAGTCTATGCCTGTGGCTCCCATCTGAGGGCTAGCTAGATTCTCCCCCCACACACACACAATCCACCGCAGCATGAGTTGCTGCAGTCTGGAATAATTTATGCTGTTCACTTCTCCTTTAGGAGGATTCTTGGGGCAGCTGGCAGTTTGGGAAAAATCATAAAAGCAGCTATGCTATCCAGGGTCTGTAGCATGCTGGGGGAGCAGTGAGCAGTTTGTGCATCTGTGCTGCCTGGGACAGATATACAGGTGCTGGACATGAAACTTCTGGTTTCTTTCACACCCAGTCCTTGAAAAACTCCATGGAAACTCAACAAATTAACACCTACACAGCTTTCACTGCCCTGTGCACATTATTGTCAGGGAGGGGAGCAGAGGGCCCAATGTTTTTTTTTCCTAACTTTTTTATACAGTCTTAGTTACAATCCCTCTGCCTCATAACACTGTAAATTCAGAACAATTACAAGCTTAATTATTAGACCATAACAAATCATTGTGAAATGTTCTGGCTCATGTACACCATGGTTCTTGAGAGTTCACTTTGTGATACATTTTGATCTAATAAGTTCTTCCAGCTCCTGTCTGGATAGTGCTGGAAAGTCACATGAGTTAAAGAGGATGTAGATCGGGGATCGGCAACCTTTGGCCCATGGCCCACCAAAGTAAGCCCCCTGGGGGCCGGGCCAGTTTGTTTACCTGCCGCATCCATAGGTTTGGCCAATCACAGCTCTCGCTGGCCGCGGTTCGCCACTCCAGGCCAATAGGTGCTGTGGGAAGCAGCAGCCAGCACATCCCTTGGCCCATGCAGTTTCCCACAGCCCCCATTGGCCTGGAGCAGCGAACCGCAGCCAGTGGGAGCTGCAATTGACCGAACCTGTGAATACGGCAGGTAAACAAACCGGCCCAGCCCGCCAGGGGGCTTACTCTGGCAGGCTGCATGCCAAAGGTTGCCAATCCCTGGTGTAGATCCTTCATCTATTATTCGTAGGTAAAAGCATTATCTTCGTATTTACCTGCAGCAATTTTTCCAACGGGCCGGTTACTGAAGAGGGGTGCATTGGCCCTTAATATGGCTAGTCTTGAAAACACTAAAAATAAGAGACTGACTGGATTCCTCAGCGGAAAGGGCATTCACAGTTACAAACTGTCTCATGACTTCCTCATCTATGAGCCACTAACACTTACGATTGCTTACATTTGTTTTCAGGTAGAAAATACCCTTCATTCTAGACATTTTATGTAGACCACTGTTCAGTTTCACTTCCAAATGTGGAGCCTTCAAAGCTTTCCTGTTTCTTTCTACCATTTTCTGAAGTCATTTTCACCTTCCTTTCCTCCAGTGTCCTCTGCACCAATTTCCTATGTTCCCTCAGTCAGTGTCTAAACGGCAAGCAGGATCACCAGCCTTTTCCAAAGCAAATATCTGCCTTTCCTCAGCTCTCACCACTGCTCTCCCACTGATCTTCACACAAGAATTATGTTGTTCATTTTGTAGCCTTTATGCAGGCATTTAAGACAGCTGAAAGTGTAATATTTTCATTTTAATGCCATTAAAGGGTTTCTATATGCAAGTTTTAATCCATTTAAAATAAAAGTCTGTCTTAAACAGTGCCTGAGGGGGATGGTTTTTGACCTTTTTGTGCACCACACATTTATTGTAATAGCTGACAGAGAAAAATATATGTTGGTAACATTGCTTAATTCACAGTGAAAAAAAGAAAATTGAAGCCATACTGCTAGCAAGATTAGTTAATGATCAATAGTGACAGGTGACTATAAACACAGAAATGGAGATCCTCTCATATTCTCTCTCCTCCTGCGATACAGATCATAGCTACACTTCAAGAAAATGAATGTGTTCTTACTCCCACTCTGAGCAAGTTACTGCAGAAACATGAGATTGAAAAAAGAAAAAGGGGGGGGGGAGGACAAGAAAATGTACAGTAAAAAACATGTCCGTAGCTGCAGTGCTGCTGGACCAAAACACCTCACCCACTCAAAAAGACAGAATAGCTAGGGACTTTGGCAAGGTCCACAGAATGAGAGAAAGGCCACTGCTGCCAGTGAAAACTGCTTGTCCAAGAGAAGATTTATAGGGCAACAGACCTTGAAAAGTAGGCATAGTATTGAGAAGAGACAACGGAGGGTTGATTTTTTTTCAAGCCACAGGGCCCTTTCTCTGGTGATACCCAGAAGAGAGTTGATTAAAAGGAGTCATATGTCAAAACTCAGTTCTTCCTTTTCTGACTCTCATGAGGAAGAGCCCACTTCAAGGTTAGAACATCAGTCCCCCCCCACCCCCAACATTCCTATACTGCAGAGTGGCTGGACAGGCAGGAGACTCACTGTCCAAGGGCAGATCAGCTCACTCAGAGATGCCAAGGGTTGTCTCTCCTTAAGAGTGAGATTTATAGACCCAAATAGGGAGATTCAAGGCCAAAAGAGTGAGACTTTCCAGGTGGCGTGTTAGGTCACTGTTTAAGACAGGGACTCTCATCTTTGGTCCTTGGCGACATCCAATAGTCCAGGTTTTTAATCCAACCAACATTTAATAGTTTGTTTTAATAGTTTTGCTTTACACTGTTTAATATTACATATGAAACACTTAAATGTCCTAATTCACACTGAAGTCTAGGGCATGTGAGAATTCTATATGCAGTGCAAACCAGTGGATTTTAATAAAAACAATTATTTGCTGGTTGGAACAAAAACCTGAATGGTTGGAGATCCCTGAGGACTAGAGTTAACAACCGGTGTTTTAGGCCCCCAGAAGAGAAATATTAAAAAATAAACTGTTTTTATATAAACCTAACAAAAAAGAAAACTGTTTTATCAATACAACAATACGTTTGTTTTGAATATCACATTGTCTTAGTGATCCTCTATTTGGAAAACACTTTACAGGACAAATACTATTTGTTCTGTATATTATTTCTCATATTACATTTACAGCAAACTAAAATAATCAGATTCCAAAATAAATAAATGCAAAATAAATTAAAATCAAATAATTAAAATAAAACATAACCAAACGATCCATTAAATGAATGTAAAAATAAATAAAGGAATTTAATTAATTTGAAACTAACAAACCATAAGGATTCAGTTTCCACATTCCTTTTAATATCTAATTTGGTTTTACATTTTATTCGTGTGCTTTGTTATATTACCACATAGCCCCTTTTGTTGCTTTTATAACTCCTTTTGGTGGCTCAAACTTGAACCATGGCTCAGGATTTGCCAGCTCCACTTGGATAATAGAGGATCGTGTCCCATCTAGTCCAAGGTTTGGTCTGAATGGGTCTCAATCTTTTAAACAAGATTGAACACTTTCTCTTCTCCTGAATTTGAGTGGGGTAAAACTAAGACAAGCCTGGCAACCCTGGCAATAATGGGAACTTGAAAAGACCACTAAGGATTTTGACCTTGCTAAAATATGCCCACACAGTGTCCCTCCTGTATTGCACGGTAGGGTTATCTGTATCAGTTTGTAATGCTGCCTCATCCCATACACACGGAGGGATAGATGATTTCTGCAATGAACTGGTAATCAGCAAACTCATTTTGCAGCTTCTCTACCTCAGTTGGCGAGAGATTGAACATGTGCTGGTATCTGCCAACAAAGTGCTCAACCTTTGCAAAAGTGCAGTTTTCCCTAATCTCAAAATTCACAAATGCTGCCCTCTTTAACATTTCATCATTCAAAGGTAGGTTCTCACATGCATGCTTGGCTACATGAGTATAGAATGTGCTGGCTGCACAGAAGAACTTCCATTTTGCAAGAGATCTAATACCCCCTTGGTCTTCCAACATCTGTACAAACTGTTTTATGACCAAACTTATAAACACTGTTTGTTGTCTCTTTCAGCACCAGAGTAAAAATATTTTAAATCTTTATATATTTACTCAAAACTAGTGAGATAAGCTTAGGAATCTGTGTGCCAGGGAGATAGCATGTCAATGTGCAAGTCTCACACCCAAAGAAAGAGACTTTGCATGTCTGCTCCCTACACAAATCATGCATCCAAATCCTGGGTCACAGGGAGAAGTTTGCTCATGCTCAGGATCCACCATCAAAGGCCCATTTTACTTATTTGTATGAGCGTGAAGTCAACACCAGCTAAATCATCCCAGCCAGGGTTTTGTCAAGCCAGGCCTTAAAAACCTCTAATGATGGAGATTCCACCACCTCCCTAGGTAACCCATTCCAGTGCTTCACCACCCTCCTTGTGAAATAGTGTTTCCTAATATCCAACCTAGACCACCCACACTGAAACTTGATACCATTGCTTCTCATTCTCTCATCTGCCAACACTGAGAACAGCCTAGCTCCATCCTCTTTGGAACCCCACTTCAGGTAGTTGAAGGCTGCTATCAAAACCCCCCACACACACTGTTCTCTTCTGCAGACTAAATAACCCCAGTTCCCTCAGTCTCTCCTCGTAAGTCATGTGCTCCAGCCCCATAATAATTTTCTTTGCCCTCTACTGCACTCTCTCCAATTTGTCCACATCCCTTCTGCAGTGGAGAGACCAAAACTGGATGCAATACTCCAGGTGTGGCCTCAACAGTGCCGAATAGAGGGGAACAATCAAACTGCTGGCAATGTTCCTATTAATATAGTCCAATATACCATTGGCCTTCTTGGCAACAAGGGCACACTGCTGACTCATATCCAGCTTCTCGTCCACTGTAATCCCCAGGTCCTTTTCTGCAGAACTCCTGCTTAGCCAGTTGGTCCCCAGCCTGTAGCATTGCATGAGATTCTTCCTTCCTATGTGCAGGACTCGGCACTTGTCCTTATTGAACCTCATCAGATTTATTTTTATTCAATCCTCCAATTTGTCTAGGTTACTCTGGATCCTATCCCTACCTCTCGCTCCAGCTTCGTGTCATCTGCGAACTTCCTGAGGGTGCAATTAATCCCATCATCCAGATCATTGATAAAGACATTGAACAAAATCAGCACCCAACTGACCCCGGGGCACTCCGCTTGATACTGGCTGCCAACTACACATTGAGCCATTGATCATTACCCATTGAGCCCAACAATCTAGCCAACTTTCTATCCACCTTATAGTCCATTCATCCAATCCATACTTTTTTAACTTGCTGGCAAAAATACTATGGGAGACTGTATCAAAAGCTTTGCTAAAGTCAAGGTATATCACATCCACTGCTTTTCCCATATCCACAGAGCCAGTTATCTCATCATAGAAGGCAATCAGGTTGGTCAGGAATGACTTGCCCTTGGTGAATCCATGTTGACTGTTCCTGATCACCTTCCTCTCCTCCAAGTGCTTCAAAATGGATTTGTTGAGGACCTGCTCCATAATTTTGCCAGGGACTGAAGTGAGGCTGAGCAGTCTGTAGTTCCCCATGTTCTCTTTCTTCCCTTTTTAAAATATGGGCACTATATTTGCTTTTTCTAATCCTCCGGGACCTCCCCCGATAGCCATGAATTTTCAAAGATAATGGCTATTGTTAAGTATTTCATGCAATGAAAGTGATTTCAAAGCTTCCTAAAATGACTACATATTTGCTATCACTTTGTGAACACACTGAAGCATACAAAAATCCCACTCCTGCAAACACTTACTCATGAAGGCATTAATTTTAAGCATGGGACTACTCATGTGCTTACAGTTAAACGTGTCTGTAACTGTTTGAGAATCGAGGCCAAAGACTGAAATATAAATTGTGGCTGAAATGAGTAATGTATAGCTTTTGCTTTGTTAATTTTTTCAGACACAGGGTTTAAATTGAAAAACAGCATATCAAAAATCAAAGTGGCAATCGAAATGCTCTGCATTTGTTTTCTATTAAAGAAACAATTGCAAGTTTGTAAAAAAAAGTGCAAAAAGAAAAAATAATTAATTAATTGACTTGGATTATAACATGGACCAATTAAAGAAAAATATTAGGTATCTCTGTACAGATTATGAGAGACATATAAAAGTATAACAATGAAAATGAATAAACTCAGCAATATGTATGTTTGCCTAAATATATAACAGACCATCTTTAAAAAACAAACAAACAAACAAAAAAACCGTAAAATTTGAACTCACTTTTGCACACACAGCTTGATCCTACATTCCTGAGACACAGAAATGTGATGTAAATTAATGGGAATTTGGGTGCACTGGGCATAGAGGATCAGGCCCAAAATCAAATGATGATCCCTTTGCATACAAGAGGCCTCACTGCCCAATGCCATAGTAAGATACCACAAAGGAGAACAGTCTACAAGAATCCCATGTGGAGTTCCACTGGAGGGGCTGGATCTTGTCTCCATGCACCATAATCTGATATCGTGGAAGACCTGGGCCATCCAAGACCTGGGCCTTGTGCTTCCACACCAATCCTGTGATTGCAGAAGTTCTAGCCCCAGTGCCTGACAGTGTCTGTGATGTGACCATGCTTGCAGGGCCTCCCCTGGCTACAACTGGCACACCCTTTAAAGACAGAGAGGATTACCACAGAGATGACTCCATGGAAAAGGTAAAACCACCTCACGTGTATCATCTTTGCTTTGTAATCTCCATCTCAGCCTAACATCAGTTTCAATGGAGACCTGTACATGGACTATCCTCTCTATCTGCAGATCTGGGGGGCATGATCATCTCCCCTCCAAGATTTATGTAAACAAATCTGGTACAGATGAATGGTTAAGGCTGGGTCTCAGGAGATCTGGGTTCAACTCCTAGTTCTCTCACAGACATCCTGTGTGATGTTGGATACATCACTTAATTTCTTTGTGTTTCAGTTTCCCACCTGTAAAACACCTTTCTGCCACCTTTCACCTAGCTCATCTATTTAGACTGTAAGCTCTTCACAGCAGAGCCTCTCACAGTGCGCCTATGAATAGTGGAGACCCAATATCAGTTGGAGATTCTACTCTTTATAGAGAGTATATAGATCCTTGTTGACACAAACCTAGGGCCAGCTTGATGGCTTTCTGAGAATTTTGCTCATACTATTAAGTCCAACCTCCAAGCCCCTGTGTGATGTTAGTTCAGCTATACACCAGATGCAAGTAGTGATCACTACAAACAGTGATTCGGCTACAGCATCTTTTGGTTGCTGTGTAATGAGTTCAGAGTTAAACTAACCTAATTGTGATGTGGCTGAATTTTCAGAGTCTGTCAAATAAACAATTAAACCAATTAACTGCATTTTGTCAGTTACTACATATAAACAGAGCAAAACTAAATTGCTTTACAATCATTACACGTAACTGATTTTGTTTCTTTTTACCAGAATTTCTCCAGAAGCTCTATTTCTGCTTATACTGTTACTATAAACTAGTCTAAGAACTTATCTAACAATAAAAAGTACATTTAGAAGCAGGATGTGGAACTGGGGAAACTATATTATTTCCCAAAGGAATATAGTTCTTCTGCTTGCCTTAATTTCCATCTAAAGCATTGTCAACCTCTTACATTTTTCACCCATATCAATGAGAGACATGATTTTGCAAGCGTGAAATTTAGCTAATGTAGATTCAAGCATTAGCACATTTTTATCATTCTATTTTAAAAAAAAAAAAAATACTTATAGTGCTAATATGACCCAGTAAATTATTCTAAAGAAATGCACAATAAAGTGCGACAACTTTGGCCGCCCAGTGACCACTGAATTTTCTATTATTCTGTCTGCCTTTCTTAAGCACTTATGTGGCCCCCATCACCATAGTACCTGAGCAGTTCTGGTGTATTTATCCTCAACACCCCTATGAGGAAGGGAAGTGCTGGTATCTCCATTTTACAGATGGGGCACAGACAAAGTGAATGACCTACTCAGAATGACACAGGGAATGGAACCTTGGTCTCCAGGAGTGCAGTTCGGGAACAACAATAAGAGTAGTGGGGTAAACTCCTCAACTAGTTTTAAGCGCATCTTGATAAATTTATTAACTGGATTATATGAAGGGGTTGCCTTCAATAGCAGGGGACTGGACTCAGTGACACAGGATGTCCCTTCCAATCCTCTGTCCCTATGTCTCCACAACCTAGGCTGGCATTCTACCCATTGAACCATCTGTCCTCTCGATTTTACTCCATAAAATAGTCAATTTATGTTCCATTTATTCAGTTTTGCTCCATAAACGGTCATGTAGGTATTAAAGGTTAGCGAAAGTATGCTTAGTTCTCATGTAATAGTTTTGATGAATAGTGCATGTTATTCAGACATTTACAGTCCTATTCACTTATGTGAGAATAATTAGGGGCAAAAAGTTGCCAAAACTAGACTGTGTGGTTTTATGCTATTTTTTAGTTCACCTTGGTCGCTTCCCCTCACCTCAGTCAAACCTTGCCCCTCTCTTGCACATAAATAAACAAGGATGAAATTTACCAGTCAAAAATGATTAATGCATCTCTCCGTCTCTCTCATCTCCAACTAGAGACCGAATGCTGTACAAAGGATTTTAGCAATGAGGGTTATTTCCTTCCTCATTTGCTGTGTCTTGATCTACACCTTTCTTCTCTTCCAACCCCAATTAGCAATTCTCTTATTGTATGTTCTGGAGTACTCTGGGCTGAGAATGAGAAATCCTTTAAGAAAAGCATCTGTAAAATTAAAGAGGAGATTAATACAAAAAGTAATAGTGAGGCTTTGAGCATGCATTTTCACAAAGGTTCACAGATAATTTGAGCACTGCAGGGCTTCTATAGCCTCAGGAAAGAGAGAAAGACAGGAGTGCTAAAACAATTCAATATATATTTAAAATTGTGGCATAGTACATTTATTTTGTCATTTAAGTCCCTCATTTCCCTGAGGGCAAATGGTGCACATCCCAAGTAATGACACCTAGATGGCTCTATCAATATAAACACAGGCCAAGTTCTCTGAAGGTGTAAATAGGCACTGTTTCACTGCCCAACGTTTTTTAGCCTTTGGAAACTCGTGAACTCTTTAATCCACAAGGTAATGCACCAACTTGAATCATTGCAATAGCTTTCTTATGAACCAGGTTTTCAGTGGCAATACTTCTGGTCATCATTTTGAAATTTGTTTTCCAAAAATATTCAATATTTGCTTCAAATGTAGTGCTTTACGAGCATTTCTTTGGTAAAACTTTTCTAGAGAAACCCATCCTAGAAGGGGTCCAAATACAGTCACAACTGATTTGTTTACATACTCAAATAAACCTTTACAGATTTCCTTTCAGTGCCAGTGTCTACGTGGGTGCAATCACAATAAATTATCAGCAAGCGAGGCTTCTAGACTGCAATGTACGACAATAAGAGGAAGGGACCTGGTTTTAGTTGATAACGTGTCGAGGAAGCAGACTGAAATTGAACAAGCAAAACATGTCACTTCCAAAGAGCTACATAAGTTTATCAGAAAGAGCCAGTCCATTAGCTCAGCTAATAGAATATTTCTTAACTTGGTCTGTCACTGTGCAGAAGAAAGAAGAATATGTTAGTTCCCCGAAATAGAATAAACACACAGTGAAAGAAGAATATTCAATAATTATTTGGATACTGGATTGCTGGCCAGATTAGCTAGGACTCTGCTGTAAATATGTTCTTAGACACATCTATGCTACCAATTGATGGTATGACCAGTATATTTATTCACACAGAGATTAGATTATATAGAAAGTGGACTCATTGCTGACTTCAGCAATGAGGAAGGAAGTTTAGTATATATTACACATACAGGCATGGCTAAAAGGTCTACAGCAGATTAAATGTATCTGTTTATTTTAGTCACTATATGATCCAAAGAGGAAGAGATTTGTTCTTTCTTTTGTATCTCAGTGTGTTTCAGCCCAAAACAGCATACTTGTGTTATTAAAATAACTAAAACACTTTTTAAAAAATATGGTCAATGAAAATCCCATCCTTGCAATAGGGCTTAACATTTCAAGCCTCTCTTTGAATAAAGCAGCAACATAATAAGTCAGGTAATAGTTACATATTTGCTTAGAAAGAACACAATTATTCACAGAACGCAAACTACTGGACTCATTGAAGTTGGTGTTTTCCCTGAGCATTAAGTTTAAATAGCTCATGAGTTTCCAAATAAAGTATAAAAAAAGGATTATCAATGAAACAGAATCTTGAGCTTCTAATAAGAATATAAATAGTCACAACAAACTGGCTGAGGTTCTTCCCCTCCTTTTTTCCCCGCTTTCAGTTTGCCGAAAGGAAAATTACTACAAAAGGTCACTGCACTGGAAGAAAATAGCTCATGGTCTTCAACCCTAACAATCTTGCCATTTAAAATCGAGCAGGCTTTAATAGTAATCCCTCTGCAAGCGTTAGCTCTAATACTGCTGCCACTATTGCTGTTGATTTTCCTTATTTTCTTTCATTGTTCTTTGATTTCCATTTTGATTATTTAATGAAAGGATGATGAATTCTTGACCTTCAGCTCATTCACTGCCAAGCCTGGCATTTGATGATGTACTATGATATAATACTGTGCTCTCAGGGTCGCCTTCTATTGTATATTAACCTTCTAAATGGAACCCATTTGGAGAAAGTACAGTAATAGCATGCACGTGATGTACTATCACCTTTTCCTAATTTTGTCACTGATTAAGGTTTTGGAGCTAATCAAGAACCAAAATTCAACTTTCTCACAGGATTCTTTCACATAAGTGGAAAATTTTCAGAGGTGTCAATTCATGGCATAACTTACCTTGTGTGATGCTCTTACTTTTCAGAAGGTTCACAGTGATTCATTTGATGGTGGCTTTCTTTTTCCATATATTTTATATGTCAATCCAAAAATAGTGATTTTTTTCAACCCTTGCTTTTGCCATTGCTTTTTCATAGGCCAGAAAGGACCACAGTGATCAGCTAGTGTGACCACCCATATAACACAGGCCAAAGGATTTCCCTGAACGAAGGCCTGTTTGAACAAAAGCGTATCTTTTAGAAAAGCATTCTATCTTGATTTTAAACTTTCAATTGCTGGAAAATTGGCCACAATCCTTGGTAAATTGTTACAATGTTTAATTACCTTCGACGTTAATAATCTGCAATTTATTTTGAGTCTGATACATCTAGGTTCAGCTTCCAGGCATTGTATCTTGTTATACCTTGTCTGCTAGATTAAAGAGCTGCAGCTCCCAATGGCCGGGAATGGCAAACCACGGCCACTGGGAGCTGCGGGCAGCCATGCCTGCAGACGATCAACGTAAACACTGTCTCGCGGCCAACCAGCAGATTACCCTGATGGGCCACAGGTTGCCCACCACTGTTATAGATTGATCAAATTACCCTGTTACCTTCTCTTAAATAAACTAATGAATTCAGCTCCTTGAATCTTTCTTTATAAAGGAATGTTTTCCAGTCTGTTAATCATTCTTGTAGCTCTTCTGTGAATTCTCTCCAGTTTATCAACATCCTTTTAAAAATGTGCACACCAGAACTGGACACAGTATTCTAGTAAAGGTCTCAGCAGTGCCAAATAAAGGGGTGATATTACCCCTCTACTCTTACTCTAGATTCCAGTTTATATGTCCAAGAATCACATTAGTCCTTCTGGCTACAGTGTCACACTAGGAGCTTATGTTCAACCATTCCATTACCTGGGACTGATGTGAGGCTGACAGGCATATCATTACTCAGGTTATCCTGTTTATCAGTTTTAATTATTGGCACAAAATCCGTTTTCTGTCAGTCCTGTGGAACTTTCCCAGTGTTCCAAGACTTATTAAAAATTTCAGTATTAATGGTCCAGTGAACTCCTCAGCCATCTCTTTTAAAGCTCAGAGATTCCAGTTATCTGCACCTAGTCATCTGAAAATGTTTAAATTTAATCGCTGCTGTTTAACATCCTCCTGAGTTACTATCAGATCTGGCTTTTTCCCCCCATTTACAGAACAGAAATATGTAATAAAAACTCCTGACTTTTCTTTTGCAGTATTGGCAATTCTGCCATTTCCACTGGACAAATATCATAGTTAGGATTCCTTTTGTTCCTAATATACTTTAAAACTCTTTCTTATTGTCTTTAACTCAACTTGCCATTAATTTCTCCTCATGTCCTTTTGCTTCCCTTATCAATTTTTTACAGTTCCTAACTTGTAATATATTTTAATTCCTGTTAATTTCCCTATATCTCTTCACATTTTAACATATTTTGTTTACTTTTATAGAAGTTTTCACTTCCTCTATACCCAGGTTTTTTTTCTCAATTATGGAATTGGATTTTGGGGCATATACTACATATTCTTAACCAGTTCCCAGTTATTCACATTTTTCTGTTCAAATTCTTTCCCCCAGCTAGTTTGGCTCATAATTGTTTTCAGTTTTGTGAAATTGGCCCCTTTAAAGCAACAAGAATATATAAACTGGTTTGGACTTTTTTTTCTGTTTGCATACAACTGTAATTAAGTCATGATCACTTGCAACTAAGCAACTTCTAATTTTAGTTCTTTGATCAGTTCCTCTTTACTTGTCAGGATGAAGTCTAATATAAATTTCCCCAAGTCCAATGCAACTCTGACTTAGGAAATTGTCATCTATAATTTTTAGAAACTGACAGCCAAAGACCTCCAGCATATATCACTCAGATTGAACTCCCCCATGATAGCAGCTTTCCCCTCTCCTTGCATATTACAGGTAGGTGCTCAAGGAGCCCATCATTCTATTCTTCAATAAGATTTGGTGGTTTGTAGCACATACCAACTAGTACCCCATCATGTGCTTTAGCTGTTAGGACATTGATCCATAAAGCATTCAAGATCATTTTCTTCCAAGTTGTCAGTGACTCAGAAGCAAGTAAAGCCATTTTTTGATAGAATGCCACTGCTCCTCCCCTCTTGCCCAATCAATCCTTCCTAAATAGGTTATAACCATTAATTTTAACATTCTACTCATGCAAATCTTCCCACAGGTTTCAGTTATGCCTGCTATGTTGAATATATGCTACTATATGAGCAATTCCACTAGCTCTTGTTTATTACCCAGGCTTCTAACAATGGTGTAAAGGTAATTAAATAATTTCTTCTCTTCACATCCCTTGGTGCCTTGATTACTTTTGTTCTCCACACCATGATTTTGCTCTAAATGAAAGTTCATTTCTTCCCTCTTTTACCCTGCCCTTTTGTTGTTAGTTTAGCACTCTACTTGTTTGCCTTTGTTCACAGAAAGGCTTACAAATATGGAACAGGTCTCCATGTCATGTCATGTTGACCCACACAAGCATTGTCCATCTGTTAAAGAGTGACTGGCTTTGAAAGAGTAATCACTGTTCTCCTGTGTGCCAACAGCTAATACTAAGCCATGTTACCCATTGGACAGTAAGAATGAGGGTGAGACTAAGTGTCTTATTTTTGAAAACAGGAAGCAATCACATAAATTTTATTCAGTATTTTACATCTGGTAATGTGGTTTAGGATTAGCCATTAAGACCTTGGCATTTCAGCAGAACATCGATCATTCTTCCAATGATGCGACACATGCATTTAGTAAGGGCTCCAATGCTACTGTAGGTAAATATTTCTCTTGTTAAATAACAATTATCTTAACACACACAAAAAAAAATCACATTTGATTAACTGCAGGACAACAAATATCAATACAGTCCATGTTACCCTAATGACTTTTTGGAGACAACATATTTTATTTATATCTATATCTAGATATCTTACCAGAAACTGAATATGTAGAATCATAGTTCTAAATTTATCCATTTTATTCAAGTTTGCTTGCAGTCCAGATTAAGCATATGATAATTGTGCTCTATGCCTGATGAATATTTATTTGAACCATTCCTTCTAAGCAATTTTATGTGGATACATTCTCTTACATACTGATTTTGAAATAGAAGATGAACAATGGGCCATATCATGCCAATGATTTTTTTTTAAAGCAAAACTAGCCATTGAAAGCTATGGGAAGCTTTGAATAGAAACCATAAGCACCTTATGATTATATAGCTCACAAATGAAAATATTACTTTGTAGGAGCAGTATGATTCACCCATAGGATCACTGAACCGAAACCTCCAGGAAGTGTTATGTGCCACTTGGTATTTCATAGTCAAAGATTTTATATCACAAGTCCTGGTGATCATGTTATAGCACATTTCAACAGCATATTCCCAAATGAGTATAGTCATCTCACACTGGAGAGAGTGAGTAGGTTAGGAAAGATGCTATGGAGATGGCACCCTTCTCTCTGTGCCTCGAACTGATTTTCATCCTCCAAGTGAGGAGACTCCCTTTGACTTCAGTGGGCTATGGATTAGGTCCTCTGTCCCTAAGATTTGAGGTTAACATTTCAATTAAGGCCATGAGCCACCAAAACACTTACGTACTTGCCTAAGTTTAAGCATGTGAGTAGTCCCCTGCTTAAAGTTAGACACATGCTTAAGTTGCTTTGCTGGATCCTGGATCAGAGCCTAAGTCAATAATGAATGAGGTACAGCGAAGGACACATTTCTGCCACTGCTGTATGTTAGCTGGTGACATTTTTCTGTGAGTCTGGAATAACAAAATAACGTAACCTCTGTTCATGCTATTGACAGGAAGGTTACCTCCACACCAGAAAAAAATTCAGTTAAGTAAATCTTACATTTCACAGGAAATGTGTGAAAATTAACCTAAAGCCAGATAATCCACAATGTGTTTTTGTTTCCCTGCAGCTTTAGAAGAGAGAGTGTCCTTAAGTATAATCCATGAGACCACACACTCCCGGCCACTTTCCAGCCCTGACTGTCATGAACGTCAAACTAGATTTATAATGTTTGTTTAATTTATCTTGCTAGTAGCTAAAGGAAAGGGCTGCTAAACATCTTAGTGTTAGCCACAAACAGCACACATCAGTTGAGATGTGATATATAACACTTGTCCTTTTTATATCTTTACACAAGTAATTTACTAGATACATAAAACACATCAAAATGTTATATTCATTAACCATGTTACTCATTAGTTTCCCATGTTTTATTACATACTCTACTATTTCCCATTAGATAAATTTATATCCTTTACAGTCTTTATGCAAAGCTGAAAGTCAATAATCAATTTAATAGTGCACTGTAAAGTAACTAAGCATATATTATGTTCCTCAGTTTTGGTACTCCATTGCCCTTTCAAGTTATAGTAGAGGATAAGCCAATGCCCAGTTACAAGCATAGCATGGAAAATACCTTGAACATAGGGATGCATGGTGCTTTGGACCTTGGTCAATATATTTTGTGTAAAACTGAAGGTTTCATGCTCTCTTTTGGCAGTCTCGCAGTGCGGGAAGTAAACAGAATTAATATTTCAAAGTGAAATTGCAATTAAAAGTAAATTAATCATTAAAGGAATAGGTGCATGGTTTATTTACAGGAATTCATTATTATATGATAGTATTTCAAATGTGTGATATTGCTTTCTAAAATTGGTAGTTTTCAAGCACGTGAGGTAATACTTCAAATGTACATAGAAAGTAAAGGGGTAAAAATAATGCTAAGAGAGTCCGTTAGCTTTTTAAAAATAAAACAATCAGTGTAAAGAGCACATCACATATATCATTAAACCTAGAAATCCAATATGTAATTTTCAGAACTAATGCTACTGGAGAACTCTTAAGGAGGAAAAGAGCAGAAGCAGATGAGTATTATGTGAATACCTTTTGTTTACCCTTCAATTCAGTAAGTACACGTGAAGAAACTAATTCCAGTTCTAGATACATTATGTATTTTCCCCATTTTAAATATAAAGGTATATTTATGTAACAAGTAAAATCCCTACATAGAATCACAGAATTGTAGAGGATTGGGATTGGATCAGACCTCAGGAGGTCATCTAGTCCAATCCCCTGCTCAAAGCAGGACCAACACCAACTAAATCATCCCAGCCAGGGCTTTGTCAAGCCTCTAAGGATGGAGATTCCACCACCTCCCTAGGTAATCCATTCCAGTGCTTCACCACCATCCTAGTGAAATAGTGTTTCCTAATATCCAACCTAGACCTCCCCCACTGCAACTTGAGACCATTGGTCCTTGTTCTGTCATCTGCCACCACGGAGAACAGCCGAGCTCCATCCTCTTTGTTAGTATAGGTCCTGCTTTTAGCAGGGGATTGGATGAGATGACCTCCTGAGGTCTCTTCCAATCCTAATATTCTATGATTCTTTGGAACCTCCCTTCAGGTAGTTGAAGGCTGCTATCAGATCTCCCCTCACTCTTCTCTTCTGCAGACTAAACAAGCCCAGTTCCCTCAACCTCTCCTCATAAGTCATGTGCCCCAGCTCCCTGATCATTTCCTTTGCCCTCTGCTGGACTCGCTCCAATTTGTCCACATCCTTTCTGCAGTGGGGGGCCCACAACTGGGCAATACTCCATATGTGGCCTCACAAGTGCCGAATAGAGGGGAATAATCACTTCCCTCGATCTGCTAGCAATGCTCCTACTAATGCAGCTCAATATGCCATTAGCCTTCTTGGCAATAAAGTATGTCTTTTCTCCAATCAGAGGTGTGACTGCAACATGTGTAGACATACCAGGCTATCTTTGATCCAGCTCGAACAGCAGCAGCAGCGAAGCCATGGCAATATGGACTGTGCAAGCCCAACTAGGACCACCTCAAGCAGCTAGATTGGGCAACTGCAGCTTCACTGCTATTTTTATACTCAAGCTAGCTAGATCAAAGCTAACTCAGGTATGTCTATAGGTGCTGAAGTCACAACCTAAAACCATAATAAAGTTTTTAAGTGCACCCACCGTACATTCCAAAGCTCAGGTTATCAGTAAGTTATGGCCAATTTCCATTTTTTTGAAATTTTGCTGCCAGTGAAGGTAACTATTGAATGTGATATCAGAGTATGATAGCCAATTATTGTTGGTGCAATGCAGAAGCACTTCTTTTGGACAGAGACAGGTGCAAGGTGCAACATTTGGATCTGGTTTCAGATTCTGAATATATCCAAAGTTCATGGAGTTTGGCTCTGAAGTTTTGATCCTGCTCACTCTAACTTTGGAGAAACCACTCACATGTGGAGAAACATCCATGTGGAGTCAGAGGGCCAAATTTTCCTCTCAGTTTCATACTTGTAAGTCTAGAATGACTCTACTGAAGTGTGAAGCCAATGGAGGCCCAATCCTGACCTTCTTGAAGTCTATGGGAATTTTGTCATTGCCTTTAGTAGGCAACATGATCAGGCTCTCACACTGGCATAACTGAACAGCAATCAGCCCATACTGGATGGCCAGAACACTTCCTTGGCTCAGAGAAACTCAAAAATACCCACAATTTTCCAGAATGCGACTTTTCCAAATTTGCCCATCTAAAAAACCAGATGAAATCAATGTACTATAGTATTTCTTACTAGCACCTCATAGAAACCCACATACACATAGTATGCAGAGGAAAAAGAAGATGCTATGAATGTGTACTTTCCCATGTGCTACTTCCATTCAGGCCTGAGAGAAAACAGATACTGTAGTATCAGGTGATACTTTGAAAGAATATGGTTGACTGAGCTAGGTGTGGTGTGGGCATTTATTATTCTTTCAAGCTTTTACACACCTGCAGTGAGAATCATGGTCTTAGACGACAGCTTGCCATCCAATATTTGAAATTATTTTTTCCTATTATTTTTGCCTAATCTTTCTAATACTTCTTTTATCTTCATCAACTGAGTTCAGTCTACAGAAAAGCAAACAGAGGTCTGCAAAGATTGGGAAGAGAAGAGACGACTATAAAAGTAACTGAAACATGGGGAAGTTTGCTATCATGTGATTGAATCAAAATGAAATTAGTATTCCCTGTGAATGCAAATGAATGCTTTGCAGACAGTGTGGTGCTAACTGTATAATTACATGTTCTCAGAGCCAAGTAGATCGGAGTTATCAATAACAGTCGGGGGGAAATGGCAATGATCAGGAAGCTTTGGTTGTCATTTAATTGTTTCATCTGTAGCCTTCTTTACAGACAGAGTGACTAGAAAGATTTAGCCTTCTCCACTGCATCCTTTCCCTTTTTTCTCCATCCATCCCATTTTGCAATTGGTTCTTGGCCCTCCTCATACCTTTCTTTTTTGCACTTCTGTTTCTCTTTCCTTTCTTCACTTCTACACCCTTACTTTGTTTCCTTCTACACTTCTTCTTGCTTCTTCCCACCTTTTTCCAGCCTCATCCTTTGTTGCTTGCACTCTTCCTTCCCAACCCCATCTCAATCCTTTAGCTTCCTTTTGTTTTCCCTATTGCCAGCTCTTTCAAAGAATACGTTCTCTTTTTGACTTGGCTTGGGCACATACGAAATACTTCTTCCCTAGTAGCTGGGATTCCCTGAAATGCTCACTCGTCTCCAGAGAGAGTGTTTCATAAACATAAGGCAGATACACTGCAGGTACGTAATAGCTAATGATCATCATGTGTAAATATTTAGGAATAGCTTCCATAAAGTCTCAATTGTTTGTGATATACAGAGCATATGAAAACCACAGTTGGCATTTGCCTTTGCTTCAGGCAACAAGTTTCCTTCTTCTCAGTCTATTGAGAATCAAACTGCAGGTTGCATGCACAAAACTTACAACTAAAAGGAAGTTCCTTTGAATTGAAAACTCTTCCATGGATAAAAGGATCTTACATTCAAAATGCTATGATGAAGAGGAATTCTATGTATCTCAAAATGAATGAGAAAACATACAGTAAAATGAGTTACTGTGGCTTGTAATAGCATTGGAATAAGTATTCTAACTAAAAGAATTTAAATGGCGTGTGTTTGACATGGGTTGAATGACTACAGCAATTTCCAAGAGGTTTTTTGGTTCACTCCCCTTCCTGTTTGTCCAGTGTAGATGGTTAATGTAGCATACAGATTTTGCAACTTTTATTAAAAAAATATACAAATATAGACTCGTAAACTCTGCTGCAATCAATGCTGCCACAGTGGCATATAGCGGGATTTTCAGAAGTGCTCATTGTCAGCTTCTTTCTGCTCCCCTTAAAATCAATGCGAGTTTTACCAAAGCCATGCTGACTAATTCACAGATTAAAGACCATTGTAAAAGCAGCAATGGAAAAGAGTGAACAAAAGCACTAAAGAACGGAGGATGGTTTCCCCTTCTTTCTGTCATAAGACACATAAGAATACAGCGAAAATTGCAGTTCATTCAACAAAACCTAAGAATGGAGCCACACTGCCTAACATAGCCCCATGTTGTACAAAATGCATCAGCACATCTGATCAACAAGATAGGCAGCTGTGAACACATCATGCTAGCACGCTCTATGCTCTGCGCTGGTTCCCCACGGCATACAGAGTCCAGTTCAGAGTCTTTACCTTGATAATCAAAACCCTGCGTGGAACTGATCCAAGCTACCTGAAAGATCCCCACTGGAACAAGGCAATCATTGATCAACATAAGGGGCTCCTCAGTAAAACTGGTTGGGAATTTTTTGCTGGGGGGAAAAAAAAGATGATTTATTGACACTGTTTGCAAAACAGGATTGATTTTGACAATTTCCTGACAAAAAAAAAGTCAGGAAAAAAAGTTTTGAAATCACCAAAAGGTTTTGTTTTGATGCTTTCTAAAGAAAATTTGCATTTTTACAATTCAAAATTACTTTTCATTTAAAAACTTAAGCTAATTAGACTAAAAGGTTAAATAAGAAAAAAGTCAAAGTTGAAACAAAACATTTTGATTGACCCAATACCGCCTCCTCCCACCCGCTCTGCCCCTTCCCCTCCAAAAATTGTTTTTTTTTTGGTTCATTAAAATTTTCAAGATTGTGGCTTTTCATTGTGATTCAGAATAGGAACAAAATTTGGACCTAATGAAAGTTTTCATGGGAAGGAAAAACTGTCTCCCCATCACTCTACCGCTGAGAATTGAAAATAGTTTTCATGAGGCAGATCTGCACTACAGAACTCACTTCTGCAAGATGAAAAAGTCACCCATGAAACTAACCCCTTTAAGAAATAGATAGAAAAATAGTTACTTTGACCTGGGGAGGGATGTGTGCATAGAACTTGTTGTGGGACAGCTATGAACTAATAGGGGTATTTCTCCTGCAGGGTGGGAAGAAAGAGAGAAACACTATTGTCATTTCTAGTTTACTGAATTGGGAAATATTTACACACTCTAGTGATAGCAGCTAGATAAATGTGGTCCACCTCTGCTTGCCTGTTCATACCCATAGTCATATCCCAGATCATATGGGATAACACTACCTCATTTTGACACTTGATCAGTGCACCACAGACCACCACCTACAATCCAGTCAATGGGGGAAAGTTTCTTCCCCTGCTCCAGATTCAGTTGTAAATTCACCTTGGACAATGATCACCATTGTTATTTGTCTAATTCCATATATTTCCAGGTTACTACCAATATCCAAATAATTGTCCTTTTCCCCCTCATATTGAATTCTGGTCAGGTGAATACTAACAGCATCTCATATACTATATCTTAAAAAAAAGCTTTAAACAATTTAAGTTAGGCAGAGCCTTCATGAGTTGATTAGGTCAATTAAGAAACCTTCTTCTCTATCCAATGGTTTGTGATGATTTTCCCCTCCTACCTGTAATCTGAACAACCACAGTAAAATCCACTATATCCAGTCTACCTCCCCTAGTGAAAAGCGGAAATTTTTCCTTCACATTTTAGAATTAAATGATTTCTAGATGTATTGTGCTTCCCATCTCTTTTTGGTCAGAAAAATTATCCTTCATATTTGCAGATAGCATTCTGAAGTCAAACACAAGAAATATGTTCTCATATTTGAAAGCAATGATGGAAAGGGTAAAGAGGTGGTTAGAAAAAACATCAGAAGATCCTGTTTGTATCGGATTTCTTCTCATGAATGCTCAGAGTTCCAGCTGAAAATATGTTTCCCCATAAGGGAAAAGGTAATTAATTCAAAATGAAAGATACACCAGCCCATACATAAAACATGCTACAGTAGTAATGGTCCAAATCACTGCATCATACCATTATAATACTATAGTGTTCTGTGTATTTTCTTTTTTAATAATGGAGGTTGCTTCATTGCATCTAATGGATCAGTCCTTTTGACTGCAAACAGTAGAGTACACTAGCTAAAGCATTTAAAAAATTCATGAAAGGGGTTTAATTTGTTTCCAATAAAGAGAACAGCATTTAAAGAGTGTAAAAGGAGACAATAGTTTTCAGTCTAAAATGTAATGGGCAATTAGATGGTCAAGTAGGCAGCAGGAAGTGGGTATGCTTCTGCTCAACTAGCCCTGGTGAATGACATGCAATCACTGTTATCTGCAGCTTTTATGGTGTTATCCTAGCATAACTCAGTTGAAATGGATTGCCACTGGCAAGTCATGTCAGCAAAGAAGCCTGCCTGACATATTTTATGTATGGATAACATCACCTCCATGGATGACAGTCTTTACCATCAATCAAAATTATGGTACATAAATAACAATACTAAACACTCAGACATTCATAAAGGGCAAGTAGATAGTAATGAATATAAATTAGGAGCTAGAAATTGTAGAAATTTTTGCAAGGCAGTTGACCTGCCACTGAATGACATTTTAATTAATAACTAGAACACTACAAAATCAACAATAGTATATGTTAAATGGATTAAAAACTGGTTAACTAATAGGTCTCAAAATGTAATTGTGAAAGAAGAATCACCATCTAGCAGGAAGAAAAGGAGTACTTGTGGCACCTTAGAGACTAACCAATTTATTTGAGCATGAGCTTTCGTGAGCTACAGCTCACTTCATCAGATGTGAGACATCTGATGAAGTGAGCTGTAGCTCACGAAAGCTCATGCTCAAATAAATTGGTTAGTCTCTAAGGTGCCACAAGTACTCCTTTTCTTTTTGCAAATACAGACTGACACGGCTGTTCCTCTGAAACCTGTCATCTAGCAGGAGTGTTTCTAGTGAAGTCCTACAGGATCAGTTCTTGGTCCTATGCTATTTAATATTTTTATCCAGGAGCTGGAAGAAAGAAAACCAATTACTGATAAAGTTTACAGGCAGCACAAAGTTTGGGGGAGTGGTAAATAATGAAGAGGACATGGCACTGATACAGAGCATTCTGGATTGCCTGATAAACTGAGACTAAGCAAACAATATGGGTTTCAATACAACCAGATGTGAAGTCCTACATCTAGGAACAAAGAATCCAGACTCTACTTACAGAATAGTGGACCTATACCAAGAAGCAGTGACTCACAGAGATTTGGGGGTCATAATGGATAATCAGCAAACATGAGCTCTCAAAGTAACAGAGCCTTTCATTGATGTGCATAGCTATGCACCACCGAGTAGATGCGGCCTGTTTTTCACTGCAGCATGTAACTACTTATACACTACATGTCACCACAAGTGCCTGTAGCCTAGTTGTATACTATGTACCTTGTCCCAAACCCTCACTTTGTCAGTTTAAATTGTAACCTTTTTGTGGCAGGGCCTGTCATACAATGATGCACCTGAATATATACAAATAATAAAATTAGAAGACACTAATTACACAGAAGACAGTTTTTTACCCTCAAATCAGGGGCGATTAGAGGTGTAACACAACAGAGGACATTTCCTGGTTCTGAGAGATGTCAAGATCTATGGATTTGATTCTCCTCCCACTTATACCATCATACCACAAGACAGAGAGTATTACCACAGAGTTACTCCTGATTTACACTGGTTTTAATGAGATAAGAATCAAGCCCAATGAGAGGAAATTAAATGGTCCTATGCCTCCATTTTACATTTGGTCATTAGCAATATCCATTCTGCTTTATGAATGGTTTTAGAAGAGAACAGATCCTGCAGTCCTGACTCAATCAAAAGCCATTGAAATTAATAGAGATTTTGCCTGATTCAGGACTGCAGAATTTGCCTTATTTCAATAGCACACTAGTTACTTTCTGCATGATAATAGATATGAATCACTTGCAAATGAGTGCAAGTTCTTACCCATGCCCAACTGGGATTAACATTTTTTGCACAAAGTATTTTGGCCTGCTCCCCAATTAAAGGGCTTTGTCCTCAGTTGTTTTCTCCCCTCTAAAATGAAGGAAACCCTCAATTTTTAAGCTGCAGCCACTGCAGACATTGAGAGCCCAGTAAGTGAAACACAAACAAGACATTTAATGTACCAAAATGGAATATTACCTTCTTCCCCAGTGTCTTTTTAATTGTTAAATTTAAAGTCTTTAGACTGAGTATCCATAAAATGTAATGAGCTCCTCAGCTGGGCTTCTGCTATGCTCCAGTATATTCCTATATTTTTTAAAATGCAGCTATTTTTGTTTTGGGATATGTTGCACACTCCCAGGTCCTTTATGCCCTGCATTCACTTTCCAGTCCACAAAGTTGTCCTCATGTTATTACTGTACTGACTCAGCTGCAGAAAAATTAGTACAGGGAAAAAAATGAGCTTTCCAAATTTTTTGTGGGATTGCTGTCAGAGCACTGAGCTGTTATTACTATACAATTGACTTTGCTTAGTCTCTTTGGGACCAGTTCAGCCCTGAGCTGATACCAAGCCTGACACAGGGACAGAGAGAGAGAGAGAACACCTTCCTGAAGGCTGTTCTAATTTGCAATCTAGGCAAAAGGACCCCTTTGGCACATTGGGCATAGAAATCCCAGACATCCCCACCCCTTCAGCAAGCCCCTGCACACCCCAGCTGTGCATCCTGAAGAGGGTGGTGTAGAGCCAGCTATGTCACAGAATCATAGAATATTAGGGTTGGAAGAGACCTCAGGAGGTCATCTAGTCCAACCCCCTGCTCAGAGCAGGACCAACCCCGACTGAATCATCCCAGCCAGGGCTTTGTCAAGCCGCACCTGTCAGGAAGGCCCCCTGAACCAAAGATATTCTCTTGGCGAGGTCCTTGTGGTCCCCTTGCACCTGTGTAGAGAGTGTAAAGTGGTCACAGACCAGGGCTGAATGGCCATCTTTGCTGTTCAGAGCCAGCACGTCCTGTCAGGGGCAAACTTAAGTTATATAAGCTCTTGTATATAATATGTGTAGGCATCAGGAACCCAACTATCCTCCTCCTCTGTATCCAGGCACATTTCCCCTCCCCGTCATGTAACTGTTGTAGCAACCACGCAAGGTACTAACAAACTTCAACAGGACTTTATTTTTAAAGTGGAAACCTCTTTACCAAGCTGCTGCTGCACCCTCATTAGCTTTCACTCTGCCTCCTCAACTTCCCTCCCCTCCTGTCCTTTCATACTCCCAACAGCCAGTGCTCCCAGTTCTAATAATTACAAGCAGCATCTAAACACCACATTCCCTCCTCTCTTAAGAAACTCTCCCAATTAAAACAAACATTGTTGTTCTAACCATGGGAACAAATATGAAACAAGACACTATACTGTTGGCAGAACTATTACACTGAAAACACTGTAGATACGACATAACATAGTCTCTAGTCCAGACAGGTGGGTCTGACAGGCCGTCTCTCAAATCCCGGTTCCAGTGCAATGTCTTGTTGTGTTGATACTATGGTGAAGTCATCCAGTGCAGAATGGATGGTTGGCATAATCTCCTCTTGGTGCATAGGCAGGTGCAAGATAAGAAGCTTTCCATACTGGCCCATCAGAAAGTCGATAGGTGTAAGGTCCCTTCTTCTCGATGATTTTAAGAGGAGCTGTGAATTTATGGTCCCCTTTGTATAAAATTCCAGGTTTTCATGTTCTAACGAAGGAACCACACTCAAACTTTGTTTCCTTTGCACCCTGCCACTTGTCTGTGAAAGCCTTATACTTTGCTTGGTTCTGTTCAACCGTTTTCCTCACATCATCCTCGGTTGGGGCATCAGGTCATGCCTTTAACAATCCAGCAATGTTCAGTTTAGTATTCATCTGTTTCCCATGCAGTAACTCTGCGGGTGATCTTTGTGTTGTGGCATGTCGTGTAGCCTGGTATGCTTGCAAGAAATCGGTAGTGAAGATTATCCATAATCGCCCTTCCAGTTTAGCCATTTGCAAACTCTCTTTCAAACTTCTGTTAAACCATTCGATTTCCCCATTGGCTTGAGGGTAATATAGGGATGACCTTCTGTGTAAAATGTTCCTCTCTGCTAGAAAAGTTTCAAACTCCAGGGAAGTAAATTGACTACCATTATCTGAAACCAGTTCTTTGGGGTTACCTTCCCTGCTAAAAACTGGAGAAAGGAACTTAATTACTGTAGCAGAAGAGATTTGCGATGTAAACACGACCTCAGGCCATTTACTGAAATAGTCTATTGAAGTGATGGCATAACGGCAGTCACTTGGAGCAGTATCAAAGGGTCCTACAATGTCAATCGACACTTTTTCCCATGCAGATTAAGGAAGAGGAACAGGCTGTAATGGAGGGGTACATGTCACTGCTGTCTTACCATGCATTTGGCAAGTGACCCAGGATTTTATGAGCGCTTCAGTTTGAGAGTCCATCCCTGGCCATCAATACAGATCCCGTAGTCGTTGTTTGGTTCCAACAACTCCTTGATGGAGTATCGTGTGCCAGGTGTATGAGTTTTGACTGTAATTCTTCTGGTACAAGTAGCCGGTCTGTACCTCGTAGCACACAGCCATCAAGCAAAGAAAGTTCATCCCGAACTCTAAAATAAGGCAGCAAAACTAGGTCAAGGTTTTTACTGTTATTGGGCCATCACTTTGTCAGAAATTCCCATAGTTTTTGTTGAATTGGACATGCTGAACAAGCAGCTTGAAATTGTTCTCTTGTAACTGCAGTAAGAGTGCTTGTAATAAGCGCAACTACTACATCCTCATCCTCCGGTGGACCATCTGGTGAAGGCAAAGACAGGCGAGAAAGGCAATCAGCTACCACATTTTGGTTTCCAGATTTATATTCCAGTTCACAATTGAAAGAGAGTAGTCTTGCAGACTATCTAACAATACGATATCCTACTCTTCCCAGTCCTTTCGTGGTGAGCAATGTCGTCAAAGGACTGTGGTCTGTGCACAATTTGAACATGCGGCCCCACAGGTAAGTTCTCCATTTTTCAGTAGCCCAGACGCAAGCAAGTGCTTCTTTTTCAACTGTAGAATATTTTCTTTCAGCATTACTTAGTGTCCTTGAAGCAAATGCAACAGTCCTCTTTGTATTGTCCTCATGAAATTGTTTGAGGACAGCCCCAAGTCCATAATCAGAAGAATCAGTAGTTACAATTGTGGGCAATGCAGGAGTGAATAGTGCAAGTACTGGACTATGTACAATCAAGTCTTTCACCATTTCAAAACTATCTTGTGCATCCATTGTCCACACTAAGGTTGAACTTCTCCGAAGTAATTCTTGTAATGGTTCAATTACAGAAGCATAATTGGGAATGAATTTTGCATACCAGGAGGTAAGACCCAAGAAGGAACATAAGATTTGCAAATCTGTTGGAGGAGGAGCATTTGAAATTGCCAGGATATGATCTGAATCAGATTTTAGTCCAGCCTGTGAAATTGTATGCCCCAGAAAGGAGAGTTCAGTTTGTCTAAATTTGCATTTGGACCTATTGAGCTTGAGGCCTGCTTTGCTGATGCAGTTTAGTACAGACTGCAGGTTATTGTCATGCTCCTCAGAAGTATTTCTAATAATATCATCCAGATAGCACTGAACTCCATGTTGATTCTTCAGAATCAACGACATCATTTTTGGAAGGCACTTGGGGCAGATGCGAGACCGTATGGAACATGTTTAAAATTAAATAGTCCCTCATAGAATATCAGGGTTGGAAGGGACCTCAGGAGGTCATCTAGTCCAACCCCCTGCTCAAAGCGGGACCAATCCTGAATTTTTGCCTCAGATCCCAAATGGCCTCCTCAAGGATTGAACTCACAACCCTGGGTTTAGTAGGCCAATGTTCAAACCACTGAGCTACCCCTCTCCCCCTAAGTGCGTAATAAATGCTGTCTCTGCTATCTTCATGCAATATAACCTGGTAGTATGCGGTTGCAAATCAAGAGTAGAAAACATCTTTGCTCCATGGAGTTCTGCAAATACTTCTTCTATGTGAGGAAGAGGATGGCTGTCAATCACAACAGCTTTATTTGGCTCCCTTAAGTCCACACAAAGCCGAATACCTCCACCCTTCTTCTGCATCACTACTATAGGTGAAACCCATTCCGAGGAGTCAATCTCTTCAATAATGTCCTTTTTAACAAGTTTTCTAAGTTCCTCTGAAACAGCTTCCCTGACTGAAAATGGTAAGCACCGTAACTTCTGTCATACAGGCATTACATTGTTCTGCATTTTAACTTTATGCAGAAACCCATAAGCACAGCCAAGTTTCTCCTCAACCTGGTGTTGGGTCCCAGCTGAAACTGGTGTGTGTACTGCAAGAGTGCTTTGCTGTGGAAGATCGATTCGTTCATTAACTACCCTGAGATTTAAAGCAGCCAATAAATCTCTGCCAAGGATAGGAGTGCCTTTGTGGACAATGTAGAACTCTGCAGTTACACAGCAATCACCAAAAGTAACTATTGCTGGCAGGCAGGCATGTACTGGAATATGGTTTTTCAAATAGCACACCAAGTGAAGTTTGGGTTCAGTAAGAGGCACATCTTTAAAGTAATGCAAATAGATGGCGTCAGGTAGTTTAGATACTGCTGAGCCAGTGTCCAACATTAGCTGAATAGAGTGTGATTTGCTTGAGGGTATGGCGGAAACATTTACAGTACACATTATTTGTTCTGGAATATGTGCAGTAGTGATTTTGTCCACGCTCAGCACAGTAACATCTGGTATTATAACTGCATGCACCTGTTGACTGAACTGGCTGCTGCGACAAACTTTAGCAAAATGCCCAACCTTTTTGCAATGATTGCACTGAGCTACTTTTGCCGGACATCCTGTGTAGCTTGCAAGGTGTTGTGGGGATCCACAGCGAAAGCATGCTTTTACTGTATTTTGAATTTGCTGATTTGGTGGTTTTCCATTAGTTTTCCTCGTGTAATTGTTTGTCTGCAGCGATAGTGAACTTTTCTGCAAAGGAGTCACAGCCTGGACTATGCCTCCTGTATCCATGCTCATTATTTTGGCTTCAGCTGTAGCTGACTCAATCTGAGTAGCAATGGTTATTGCTTTTTCTAGTGTAAGTTGTGGTTCTAGAAGTAAGTGTTCTCTTACATGAAGAATGGTTGTTTTCTCAATGAACTGGTCTCTAATCATCTCATTTGTCATATTCCCAAAGTCACAAGTTACAATCAGACTCCTCAGGGAAGCAATATACTGCATTATAGTCTCCCCTGTTTTTTGCTCATGCTGGTGAAATCTGTAGCGATTAGCTACTACATTCACTTTTGGCACAAAAAAGTTCTTTAATGCAGTGAGTGCAATCTCATATTTATCATCTTCAAGGGGAAAAAGTGTAAAATATACGCTGCCCTTCTGCTCCAAGGCAGTAGATTAGCAGAGCATGCTTTCTTACTTCAGAAATCTCTGTAGCAGTGATTGCAAGCAGATAAGTCTCAAACATATGGATACAGGCAGTAAAGCAATTGGAGGCTCACATGGGCTTTGCAGAAAGGGTGCAGGTGGGTTCACAGGCAGAAGATCCCTCCTCATCACCAAAATGTTGTAGCAACCAGGCAAGATACTAACAAACTTCAACAGGACTTTATTTTTAAAGTGGAAACCTCTTTACCAAGATGCTGCACCCTTGGTAGCTCTGACTCTGCCTCCTCAACTCCCCTTCCCCCCCCCCGTACTCCTTCCTGTTTCCTGTCCTTTCAGACTCCCAACAGCCAGTGCTCCCAGTTCTAATAATTACAAGCAGCATCTAAACACCACAGTAACCATGCCACCGCTTCCTGTGGCAATAGGCACTGACTGTGACACACCCACTGTGGGTATGGTGACCCCTTTCTCTTCACCTCTTTGAGGTTCTGCAGCCTCTGGTGACTCATCTACAAAGGAAGGTGGGAGGTGAACTGAAGTGAAACTTTCTGAAGGAGGGAGTAGGGAAGATAATTTGCATATTTGTTCCCTGGCACAGCTTGGTGTCATCAAAGCCAGATAGCAGCACAGGCCAGGACGTGGGGATGGGGGTCTGGCTGGTGAATTGTGAGGGGGGAGCATTTCTGTGTAGTGCAGAACTACTAGAAGAGAAAGGTCATAGTTCTGAAGTTGGACATGCTTTCTGAAAAGCCGCGTGTCAAGCATTTATGAGGGACCAAGTGGACAGACATGGCAGCAGGTACAATGACAGCATCACCAACAGGCACAATAGCAGGTATTATTAACAACAGAGATAAGTTTGACAACGGCACAACTGCTAACAAAGTGAAACTCAATAAATGTTCTGTGGAGGTATATCTGACATTATACACAGGGTATTGTAATGTCATCTACTTGGTTGAAAGGTTTTTATTTTGCATTTTAGAGAAGTGTGAAGATTTGGATGCATTTGAACATGGCAAAGAGAGTTTAACAGTTGTACTTGTATCTTAGCCTAACTGCAACAGTTTGAGATCATCCCAGAAGTACAGTGTCTCACTAAGACTGTGTTCTGATTCCTTTATCGATTACTTTTCAGCAGCTGGTTACAATTTACCCTAGAGAGAGATCATGGCTACTGAAATCAACATTAATAGATTAGATATAAATCCAAACTAAACCGGTAGAACCAGCAATGAACAGATTCCTCTTCTTAACACAACCAATATTAGCCCCTGAATTGTTAAAGTGACCTTCTGTAAAGTTGGAATCATACAACATAAATGATTATTCTTTATTATGGAACTGGATAACTCCAGCAGCATTTAGAGGCCTGGAGCTATTCCTGTATAAAGAAATATGCTTCACAAACAATGCAAAAATAGCATTGGGTGAACCTCAAAGTGTGGGTAAGTATACAAAACTTATTCAAAAGTTTTGAGGTTGTCACCCATTTCCTTCGGCCCAGAGACAGCCTTCAGGCTCCCCACAAACTTGCTCCATCACTTATCCCTCCAGCTCCAGCATAATAGAGTGTGCTTCAGAAGAAAGGCCACATTTAACAGCTGTACAACCGGGATGAAATGAATCGCTCTATTTGAATCTCTGGAAGGATGAGCAGCACATGCCACCCACCTGCAGAGGTGCTGATTTTGACTGACAGCCCAAGATTCTAGCTGGGAATGTGAACTCCAAGCTGTTTTGCTGGTATTCTGAAAGTGGCACTAGATCTGTACAAGCTTTGCTGCTGCTTCTCTTCATTCTTGTATTCAATAAGAAGAATGCTGTGCATAATAGATATAAAAATAGACCAAAAAAGGATATCCTGGGTCTGAGCACTCATTTAATTAAATCGATCAGTCCTGGCCACTCGGAAGTGAAAATTAAACATAACCTCATATGGTTACAAGATAATATTGAAATAAAATATTAGAACTGTCTGCATGCTAAAGTACAAGCCAGACAGATCCATGCTATACCTTGCTCTAGTGCCTTGTTTCCAGTCTCATTTTCATGAGCTCTCACATTCACTAACTACTCGTCCTACTGCTCCCTGATGAACTAGGTTTTGGGGAGGTAGACAATAAGGTAGGCATTGAGTAAGATGAAGAACCAAATCCGCCCGTGTTTATGAGATTTGTAGCACACACACAGGTATTTTGGCAGATCGCTGGCACTTTTAGACGTGGTCTACACAACAAACCTATGATGGGAGAACTCTTACTGAAGCCCACAGAGAATAAAGATTTATCTAATGCTTCCATTCTTACGCAAGTGGTGAGGTACAATTTCCTGCTGGTCACTAGGTGGTGCATCACTGTGAGTTTAATAAATTTGGCATTGGGAAACTGTAGTTCAAGGTAATACAGTAGAACAGCAGTTCTCAAACTGTGGGTCGGGACCCCAAAGTGGGTCACGACCCCCTTTGAATGGGGTCAGCAGGGCTGTCTTAGCCTTGCTGAGGCCAAAGCCTGAGCCCCACTACCCAGCACTGAAGCCAAAGCCCAAGGGCTTCAGCGCTGGGTGACAGGGCTCAGGTTACAGGCCCCCAGCCTGGGGCTTTAGCCCCCGCTGCCTGTGACAGTAGGGCTTGGGTGGGCTCAGGCTTCAGTCCCCCCCTCCTGGGGTCATGAAGTAATTTGTTGTCAGAAGGGGGTTGTGGTACAATGAAGTTTGAGAACCCCTGAAGTCGAAGACTCATACCCATCTTTAACAGGGTTGACACCCACCTCTTGTGAGTGCCCCCTTCTAGTTGGGCATGTCTGTGTTCTTTAGTTCTGGTGACCTCTTTCAGTGTCTCTCAGATGGGTTTGTCAGTGACACAGCACTCCGGCTGAGTCGCACTGCATGTTAACCAGCTCAAACCCCTTCTGGGATATAAGGCCCCGGTGGACTGATCTCAGTACCCCTCTGGTGGTGTCTCTCTCTAGTCCTCCCTAGGCTTTGGTCTTTAAGTAGCCCAGCCCTGCTATGGGGCTGTATCCCCAGGGCTTCCTCCCTGAAGACACTAACTTCCCCCAGCCCTCCCCAGAGCTCAGTCCCTACTCAGTCCTAGCAACCAGCCAGGAGCACCCTCCATGCTCCCCCGGTCCCTGGTAGCAGATTGTCTGTTGCCCTGCTGCTCTTCCAGGCAGCCAGACCTTCAGTCCTTTCTTCTCCAGCTCCAAGCAGCAACTAACTACTGCTCTGCTCTGCAGCTCCTTTTATCAGGCCCTTTTGGGTCCTGATTGGCTGCTTTCTCTGAAGCCACTCTGGCCCGCTTGGAGGACCTCTCCATTGCTCCTTTACTGGGATGGGTGTGGCAGAACACTGAGGCCTCCAGCAGGGTCTAGTCCACCCCATCACACCATCCTCCTCCATCTCCTCTCCTTCTCTTACTCTCTTTGGAACATTCACTCCCTCTCAAAGATCTTAGCCATTCCTGACCTCTTCATACCTCCAGCTTCTGGCTCTCAGAGACACTTGGATCCCTTTGTCTGATGCTGCCTCTGCAGCAGCCCTCGTACAAAGGCCCTCCTTTTTTTGCACTCCCCATCGTAGATCAGACTGGGGTGGAGGTGTTTGGCTTCTCTTCCAACCTCTTCTTCCTCCTCTGAACTGCACCCCATCCAATTCCTCTCTCCTCTCCCTCTCAATGTTGTTGTCATCTGTGGTCCACCCATCTCTTCCCTTTCTTCCACTGATAATGGTTGTTGATTCACTCTCCTCCACCCTTTACTCTTCTGACCCTCTCTCCTACATCTAGGTTCACCATGCTAACTCCCAGCACTGACTCATACCCCAGCATCCACCTCCTATGCTTCTGCTCTCTCATTGCAGAGCATCTGTGATGGAAATTCTATAGCTACACTGACATCCTCCACTACCAATTCGTTCTCTCCTCTTTCAGTTCTCCATCTCACTAGCTAAACAACTCTACTTCTCCACTTAACTGAATCTCACACCCACAATTCCAGATGCCTTTTGCCACCCTTTGCCACGCCATCCTCAAAACACTCCCCTCCTCCTTCCTCCACTTCTTTTGAAAGAAGTCACCAAGATCCTGTGCAGAGAGAGAAAAAAATGTCAAAATGTCACTTGCCCTCCACCCTCCCATCCCTTCACTTTTCCTCCAACACTCTCCCTCCATCTTCCCTGTCACAGACACAGAACGTCCTTGTCTCCTCTCCTCTAAACCCTACACTTCCCTCAGTGACCCCATTTCATCCCACTTACTGATCTCCCTTGCACCCACTTTCCCTTAACCTCTCACACCCCTCTGGCTCCTGCCCCTCACAACAGGAACATGATTTAGTCTCTCCCATCTTAAAAAAAAAAACACTCTTGACCCCATTTGCCTCTCCTCCAACTACTGCCCCAGCACTCTTCTCCTATTTATCTCTAAATTAGTTGAATACACTTTCTACAATTGCTGACTAGAATTCTTCCTCTCCAATTCCATCCTAGCCTTTTACCAATCTGGCTTCCTTTTCTTGGACTCCAATTAAACCACACTTTCCAAAGTCTATGAAGGCCTTAGACAAAGTTTAGAACCAGCACTCTATCCTCATCTTCCTTGAGTAGTCAGCTGCATTTGACAATGTCACTATTATCTTCCTCTTGAAATCTTGAGCTTCATTGGCTTCCCTTACTGTCCTCTCATGATTCTCCTATCTATCTATAATCCCTCCTTCAGTATATCCTTCAGAGAATCCTCCTCATCTACCCCCGCCCCAACTTTTTATGGAGGTTCTGATTCCTTCTCTTCTCCCTCTATACCTGCTCTTGGTAATCTCCACCAAAAACACAAATGTAACCACCATCTTTATGAGGACTATTCAGATATAGCTCTCTATTCCAAACCTGTCTCCTTCTGGCCAAGTTAAAATCTTAGCTTGTCTCTCTGACATTTCCTCATGGGTGTCTAGTGGTCAGCTAAAAGTCAACATGGTTAAAACAAAGAGGTCTTAATATTCTCCCCCACCCGCACCCAAGTCATCCCCACAGTGAACAGAACCCCCCAACACACACATTTTAACGGTCACTCAGGTCCATATATTGGGCATCACCATCAACTCAGACCTCTCTCTCAGTTCTCACATCATGTTACATCCTTCTGCATAGCATCTCTAAGATGCAGCCTTTTTAAATCCCTCCACACAGCTAAAACTCTCGTCCAGGCTTTCATCTTGCATGTCAGTTACTGCAACATCCTTTTCTCTGGCCTTGACAAATGCAATCTTACACTATTCTTATCCTTTTAGAATGCAGCTTCAAGGATCATTTTCCTAACCTGTCAATGTTAGCCATTTCACCCCTCTCTCCACATTCCTCCACTGGCTCTCCTTTCTCTATTGCAGTGATTCCCAAACTTGTTCCACCGCTTGTGCAGGGAAAGCCCCTGGCGGGCCAGGGTGGTTTGTTTACCTGCCACGTCTGCAGGTTCAGCAGATCGCAGCTCCCAGTGGCCACGGTTCATTGATCAGGCCAATGGGAGCTTCTGGAAGTGGCGCGGGCCGAGGGACGTACTGGCCGCGGCTTCCAGCAGCTCCCATTGGCCTGGAGCAGCGAACTGCAGCCACTGGGAGCCATGATCAGCCGAACCTGTGCACACGGCAGGTAAACAAACCCGCCCAGCCCACCAGGGGCTTTCCCTGCACAAGTGGCGGAACAAGTTTGGGAACCACTGCTCTATTACATCAAACATAAGATGCTGGTCTTCACTTTCAAGGCTCGTCTATCAGGACATCCACTCCTGCCTCCAATCAGCCAGTAATGCCAACCTCTTTGAAACATCTTCCAAACAAGTACCTTCGTGCTTTCTCCCAACCTGTCCCTCACATTTCGAGGAGCTCCCTATAGACATCCACAAAACTAACTCATAGTCCTTCTTCAAAACTCTCCTTAGAGCTCTCCTTTGCTGTGATGTCTACAAAAAACTTAACACTGACCAGGCTACTGGTGCGCTGAGACCATTGCTCATCATGCTGACCAATACTGTCACATTGTTTCCTTATACTCCCCCATCTATCTGTATCTATCTTCTGCCAGAAGCTGGGACTGGACGGCAGGGAATGGCTCACTCAATAATTGCCCTGTTCTGTTCATTCCCTCTGAATCACCTGGCACTGGCCACTGTCGGAAGACAGGATACTGGGCTAGATGGACCATTGGTCAAGATTATGAGCTCTTTTTGTTCCATGTTTACACAGTGCCTAACACAATAGGGTCCTCATCCATGACTGGGGCCTCTAGATGTGATGGTAATACAATCATAAACAAATCATACAAACTCACTACTGGAGTTCATTCTTTGCCATCAAAGTTCTCCATGCCTATAAGCCATTTGGCTGTTGTAGTTAAGGCATGTAATTTTCATAGCCAATGGTGCCCCAGGAAGTGGTGTGGCCAGCATCAAGTCCAATCACCTTTGACTGCTGTAACCCAATGGATCAGGTACCCATTTTGCACTTGGGTGAACTACAGGTGGTCCTTCGGCATGAGATCAAGCACAACACAATCCTACAGCCTTTGCGATTATAGTTAAGCACCTTAACCACTCAGCATCTCACAAAGAATGTATCAGAAGTGGACATTGCCATCAGCCTGGTCAAAAACACATCAGCAAGGATCACCAGTGGGGGTCCAGCATAAAAACCCCAGTAGAGTCCTTAGTGTGGGAAAGGTGGGATATTAAGTCCAAAAATGTTTTTTGCTAGTTTGTTACATAATTTCCTAAATTCAGAGAAAGAAAAACTAATTCTTTTCACTGTCCTACCTCTGAACTCTCCTCTGTTTAAAGATCTGAAAACTCAAAGATTGGTTCACTTTTGCCTCCTTTATATATTGTTTGTTTTGTGGTAGCACCCAGGAGGCCTAGTCATAAACCAGGGGCCTCATAGTTCTAGGCACTGTACAAACACAGAATGAAAAGACAGCCCCCACCCCAAGGAGCTCACTGTACACTGTGCTGGCAGTCAGCTAGCAATTGGATCAATCCTTAATGGAGTTGCAGTGTTTTCCAAACTCAACTCTTAAAATAGTCTTTGTCACCAAAAAAAAAAAAAAAAAAGGTCTGTGCTAGGATGGAGAAGAACATTTTGCATACCATCTGCATAGTACTAATTATACATACTGTTATTTGTCAGTATAAGTTATTTCAGAATGATATCTGTAAGCCATCTGTCAGCAACCTTACTCACAGTCCTTAGATCGTCAGCAAGAAATCTTAGCCTTTTTTTCTTTAGGTAACTATCTACAATATGCAAGAGTGCTTAAATAGGAACAACTTTCTAAAAATGGCTTCTACCCAGCCAAGTGTACTCTGAATGAGTTATTCTGAATTATTTATATCTGTCCCTTTGTAAGCAATGTTTCTGATACTACATATTTGGTATTAAACAAAAATTCCATAGGTGCCATATGTCACTTTTTTTTCTGCACGTTGTGTGTGATCATTGGGCAGAAACAGAAAGGAATCAATGTGTTACAATGAAGTTATCTTTTACAAATCAATTATGTAAACAATTTATTTTATGTTCTCCAAGCCTCAAACTTTTCATTTCATACAAAAGAGGGGAAAGTTTAATTTTGTTTAAATGTAGGTGCACAAACTATTCCTGCTTGTGGAAGTAGTAATTTGAAGGCTATTTTCCCCCCTTTAAATAATTGAGCAATTATACAAATGAATTCTCATTTCATTGTACAACAGGACACTTTTCCGGTCTAGGACACACAGATACACATATAAAGCAGGTGGCAGGGGGATAAGAAAAGATCTTTTCCAAATAAACAAAAAAGCCACTGATTCAAAAAGTCATTTGCACTGTATAGTAAATGGATACAATATGTTCAAGCTACCCCCATCACAAATTGTGACTTATGTGACGAGCAGGGTCTTGAACTAAATGAGAATAAAGAAATCTTCTGAATGCATGCAAGATCTATCCAATAGCATCAATAAGATGGACTTGGAAGATCTGGGTTCAGTTCTTGACTTTATGTATGACCTTGCATGGGTGCCAGGTTTCTATAATTTCTGGTGGTGCCCAAGCAGAGCCATCCCGTTCATAGGTCAGACTGGGGCAACCGCCCTGGGCCCTGCGCTTTTGGGGGCCCCTTGCTTCAGGGGGACACGGGGTCCAGGGTGGCCTGGATGATTAGTGAGGGGCCTGGCGCCAGCAACAGCAAGCAACCCAGCCCAAGCCCACCCCTCTCTACCCTGCCTCTTCCCACCCACCCCCCCACTCAGCTTCTTTCCCCAAGCCCCCGCCCCTGAGCAATGCCAGGAGCTGGTGGGGCCGAGTGGGCTGGGGCCGGGTCATTCACTAACCACTAACCCCCCCAGGCCGCCTTGGACCCTGTGTCCCCCTGAAGCACGGGCACCACCATGTTGCACAATGGACATTTAACAAAATTACCGGACATAGTGACAGACATTGGGGGAGTATTATGTCATTTAGTCATTCAACACTGAAAATAGCACAATTTTCCACTCTGAAAAAAACCAGTAACCTAGCTAATAATAACAATAATAATAAATTCAACTCATATAATTAATGAAAAATGTGTGTATACTGTATATGAGATTATTACATGAGAAATGAAAATGAGCTTGCTTTGGGATTTTACAAGGAACGTATATCATTTAAACACACTTGGACCCCTGAGTAATGGTAACACTTCTTGCAAATCACATAAATAGGGAACCTATGGTCCCCTTCTCTCACCACATTTCTGGGTTTTTTTTCTTGGTTTGGTTTCCATCAGTCTCTCCTCACAGTAGGCATAGCTTAGCCGTGGCCTCACTGCAACAGTGTGCTAAAAATAGCACTAAGGCTTGTGAGCAGTAAGGCTTGGGCAGCAGCTCAGGCTCTCAAGCCCACCAGACTCCCTAAATCTGAGCTCTGGTGCGTAGCCCAACTCTTCACCAGAGCTGCAACATCCACACTGCTATTTTTGGTACACCAGATCAAATAAAGCTAGCCCAAGGCTGTTTACACAAGCTGGGAGGCTCTCTCCCAGCTGCAGTGTAGACATACCCTCTATGCCAGAGCAGAGCCCCATGTATTAAGAATAAGTGAAAGCTTCTGTCATGAAGCTAGTTATTACAATTTGGTTCAAACATTTATTACAAGGTAGCCAGGCACAGGCTGTCAGAGCTGTGGGCGTTCAATCCCTCTGATAAATCAAACTTTGGAGGGGTGTCGAGGATCCAAGAAGAGGAAGACTAAAACCAAATTAAGGAAAAATAAATGCTGCCTTTAAAAAGGGCACCATACTTGGCAGAGTTCCTAGTCACATATTGATCTAAGAGGCTTTTCTCCTTTTCCCTTAGGCATCAGGTCAGGGAGGAGCCACTTAGACCAGTAGATAGAAGGTTTGCATCAGTGCCTTGAATGAGAGCAACTAAATATATAGTCAGATAAACAGTCTCTCTTAGGCTCAGGTCAGGTTAGTGACTTGTAGGTTCAATCTGTAGCAGTCAGCATGGCTTCTGGTCCCCTCCTTCCTTGCTCAGTTTCTTTTTCCTGTTTATATAGCCCAGCCTAAGAGGTTGACAGAATGCCCCATGATTGTACCCAAGCTGTCTTGGCTCTAAGCTCAAGACTGTCCCTTAAAGGGTTAGTACACCACATAGAGGTTGTATTTTAATACATGGTCACTAACAGGATTGTAAAATGGAACTGTAGTCAAGGAACTAGTGTTCCTAGACACCATTACAATTGACATGTGCTAAGGAATGTGTGTTGAAACATTAGAAATTGTCATGTGGACAAGTCCACAGATACTAAGGTGACGAGTACCAAAGACAACCCTTTGTCCTTGTTCCTTCCCCACTCTGAACTCTAGGGTACAGATGAGGGGACCTGCATGAAAGACCCCCTGAGCTTATTCTTACCAGCTTAGGTTAAAAACTTTCCCAAGGTACAAACTTTGCCTTGTCCTTGAACTCTATGCTGCCACCACCAAGCTTGTTAAACAAAAAACAAGGAAAGAGACCACTTGGAGACATCTTCCCCCCCCCCACACACACACACATATCCCTCAAGCCCTACACCCCCTTTCCTTGGGAAGACTTGAGTAAAATCCTCACCAATTTGCATAGGTGAACACAGACCCAAACCCTTGGATCTTAAGAACAATGAAAAAACAATCAGGTTCTTAAAAGAAGAATTTTAATTAAAGTAAAAGAATCACCTCTGTAAAATCAGGATGGTAAATACCTTACAGGGTAATCAGATTCAAAACATAGAGAATTCCTCTAGGCAAAACCTTAAGTTACAAAAAGACACAAAAACAGGAATATACAGTCCATTCAGTACAGCTTATTTACCAGCCATTTAAACAAAACAGAAATCTAACGCATATCTAGCTAGATTACTTACTAAGTTCTAAGACTTCATTCCTTTTCTGTTCCCAGCAAAAGCATCACACAGACAGATAGACCCTTTGTTTCCTCCCGCCCCCTCCAGCTTTGAAAGTAACTTGTCTCCTCATTGGTCATTTTGGTCACGTGCCAGCGAGGTTATCCTAGCTTCTTAACCCTTTACAGGTGAAAGGGTTTTGCCTCTGGACAGGAGGGATTTTATAGTTCTGTATACAGAAAGGTGGTTATCCTTCCCTTTATATTTATGACAACCCTAAAATAAATTAGATAGCTAAGCAGCCACCCAAACCAATGTGAGGGGCTGTATGGTGCTACAGTGAGACATTAGAAAACGAGGGCTTCCCTGAGAAAGTTTTGAAATACCAGGTGTACTTTCCTGATTTTTAGAAGATTTAAAATATTTCCAGTGGGAAAAAGCTTATAGAATAAGTGCCCAGCTAGTATTTATCCGGAATTCTGAATTTGATATCATCCCATGCCAAGCATGTCTCCTAGGATCATGGAAACAAAGGGTATATAAAAATATTCAAGAGCCCAGAATCAACCCAACAAAAAATAGAAATCCCAGCATAAAACCAAGGAAGATGGTTGCTATCCTGCACATAGGAACACAGGACTTTATCACATGGAATTAGGGTGGCAGAGATAAGTCCTAACAAGATCAATATATTGAGACTATGTCTTTGCTGACAGAAAAGGTGTGTTTTTACAGTAAGATAGCCAACTCACATTCATTATCTCATTGTAAAATCCTAGGGGAAACAAGGCTGTGTAGTTATTACCTCGATGTAGCTAGAGATCATCATCTGTGGGCATTGGCGGGGGTATAAATTTGACCTTACTTTGCTACATTGATGTAAGAAGTACCAGTCCTTGTCCCTGCTAGGGTTTTACAGAGAGATGCCTGTCTTGAATTAGCTATCTTGCTGTAAAACTCCCCTTTTTTGTTAGTGGAGGCATAGTCTCAGCATAGAGACAGATTGTGTAATGTACACATAAGCCCACACTTGGAGATACACAGAGCTGCACTGATGCTGTGGGAGGGATTGTGCCAGGCACACAGGAAGATTGTGCATGCTGCCCAATGGTTCAGTGTGCTCTCCTCTACACATCTGCCCAGCTAGTACAGATAGGGGATGGGGCCATGCCGGGCCTTGTTCTGGAGATGCATGGAGGGAGTAGCCGCCAGGCTCCCAGGAATGCAGGAGTGGGGCTGGGAGAGGAAAGAGGCCAAGAGACAATGTTCCCTTCTTCCCCACCACACCCACCCAAAGGGCAAGGCAGAATCTAGCTCATACTTGCCAGGTGCTGTTTCCTCTTTGGCTATGAGTAAACATTTTAATTAAAAGGGAAAACACCAACAGTCTGATGCCCCTTTCTCTTTGCAAATACTTGCAGAGTTTGTCACAGGCTAAGGAAGAAATTTCTTTCTGGGGAAATATTTTGGGGGAACCCCTTGTTCAAATATTAGCTGCATATCCTTGCCACCTCCCCATCCCCGCCCCTTGTTCAGCCAGAGGCTCGTACAGAATCTCGCATGCCCCATAAATGTTCACGGTTAGAATGAGATGTCATTCTGACTCAGTGGCCTTGTTTCTGAGCAAGTTCCCTCTCAGCCATTCCACTGACACTGCATCTCTGCCTGTTTGAATTTCCGAGAACCTGTTCACCCCAACCCCCACTTCTCATTCCCTGCTTACTCTAAATCACAAGCATATTAAGAATGAAGCTGAATTAAAAATGCACTAAGAATCTTGAGATTCAAGAGAGGTTTGTTTGATGGTGATACAAACATTGGAGCCTAGTGTGTTGAATGTATCCAGACAAACCAAGGTCTCTTTCTCTTTCTATAACCCTTACTGGGATAATTATGATATACTGCACTCTAAAAATTAAGTACCTCTGGAGAGTCTCTCTTCTGCACTATTTATTCAACAAGCATAAGTGCCTTCTTTCCCACATCATTTAATTTTTTTAAATAAGCATATTTTAATGCCTAATATGAAAATATACTCTTTAACTATGTTTTAATTTTCATGTGCTCCACTTAGAATAGCAACAGTACTGAAGTGGCAGGGAACTGTACCCTAGCATTATACCTTAGAATAAAACACTGTATATACAATTGCTTCTGCAGTGTCCCAAAAGTGCGTTGGGTGCTTTACAGTGCAAAAAAAAACCCATGGTACTTGCTCCCAAAAGCTTACCATCTAGTTTTAGATGGGATGCAATTAGTGGGGGTAAGAAGCAGTAGGAAATGGATGAGAAGGCAGGACAAAGTGTGCAGCAAGGCCATTCAGTTTCTCAGTTTAGGTATGCACAAGTTTTGGTTGTTCAGTAAGTAGCTTGGGTTTCATTGCGGTTAACTCATTTCTGGTTGCCATTGTGCAAGTCTTAAGGAGGGGTGTAAATGAGGAGAGGAGAGTGCTGTAGCTTGTCAAACCAAATGTATGAAGGCATTATATGCCTAGGGGATAAAAGAAAAGGCACAGAGATGGTTGTGCATGAGGTGGAAAAACTGGGCATGAAATTAGCATCCTTAGCAGTGTAGAAGAGTGGGTGATAGAGAAATTAACTCAAGCAACTAGACTGGCTAGGCTGGCAGGCCTGGAGTTATGGAGGGCTATTAAGCCAAGGATGAGAATTTAAACTTTATGGTCAGATCAATGGGTGAGGAAGACAATTTTAGCTGCCACAATTTGGCAAATGAACTCAAGAGAAAAAATAATGGGCCTGCTTTTCAGAGGGGCCTCATCCAAACCTCCTTTTAAATAAGTGCAAAGACATTCATGCAACCTTTTAGAGCACTAACACCTAAGCATTAACTCACAAAGTCGAATGATCAGGCCAAAGTTCATGAAGCCAGTTTTTTCACCATATCCCTAGTACCCCTTGTTCCAAGTAAGCTCATGGGACAGGTGCAAGCTACACAACCTCCTCCCTCAGTGAATAGCAACAGCGCATGGCACCTATAGAGCAGACACAGAGCCAGTTTTGCAACACCTCCAGGAGCGCTCCCAGCTGCTGCCTGTGCCAGGAGGTGGACCACCACAACAGAAGCAACAGTGCTTAGAATAGGGGGGAGGGGAGAGTCCGCAAGAGGTGACAGACACTGCAAAAAAATTGAGTCAGGTCCCGGAGGGGCAAACTTTAAGCACTGTTTTACCAAAGCTGCTGCTCCTACATTGTGACAGACTCCTTTCTGACCATTCTAAGCATGGAGCAGATGGGTGAGCCAAGGAAACGGGAGAGGATATGTGGCTGAGGCAAACCTATATAAGGATGATTGTCTCCTCCTGGAATCTTCTACAAGGGCCACTAAAGCTGGGGCAGGTGACTTCCCCATCTTCTTCTGACGGCTGTACCAGCCCCACCATATCAAAAACAGCCTGTAGCAGCAATAAAATGTGACAGCAGAGCATACAGAGTAGCATGAGTTGAATACTGCAAAACAATCATCCACTTCCAACATCTGATATTCTGAGTGGCTGCTCAGTTTGACATGGTTCATCATCCATTTTCCTCACCCTTCACAGACATTCACATGGCAGTTTGGGGAATGGCTGTCTATTATTTTTTGCTAGGCACTTTCCAGATATTCAAGAAGGGATGGCCCCTCTCTAAAAAGCAAGCATTCTGAGGACAGGCTGACACATAGCCAGAGGTTAGGGGAAGAGAACAGAAGGACTCTCTTTAAACATACAAACCAGCTGGATTCACTGTGAGCAGCACAACATAAACAGGTCTTTAAGAGGAACTTCACTGCGAACAGGAGGGATGCCTATATAGATCTGATACAAGAAAAAGAGTAGGTGCTGTTTGTGAGTCTTTATTCATCATCAATTTTTCCTCTCTTCAAAATGCTGCATTCGTCCAATCCCAGAGACCAAACAATACCTCTCAACTTATGACCAGTCATATGGAATTAAATCCTGGCCCTTTTGAGGTCAGTGGCAGAACGCTCACTTGACTTCGCTGCGGTCTGGAGTCCACCTCACTGTGAACAGTCAAAGTGAAAGCTGTGTGAATATCACACAGGTTGAGAACTGTTCACCCAAACTCAGGCAAACAATTCTTAACAAAAACGTTGAGAACGGATTCAGATTTCTGCCAAACAATTTCTGAAGAGAAAAGACAGCTACATTAATTAGAATATTTGCAATGCATAATTCAGCCAGTTCTACTGCTGATACAAACCACTTTATGCAGCGTGTAAGAGAGGTCCCTAATGTGGGCATATGCGTGCGTGTGCGCGCACGCACGCACACACGCACACACACACACAGTGTAAAACTTGGGGATGGGGTGGAAAGAACAGACCTTCCTTCTGACTCCAAAAGTAGTCATGCTCTCATGTGGACAGTGATTTGTTGATACTCAGCCTCTCTCTGGGGCTCAATGCTCAGCTTATCATCATAACTAAAATCATATTTAGAACAATGTGTAGCAGCGATTAGATTTCATTTCAGACTGTATGACTACAGAAGCTATTTTGGCTCCCACCGTTAGATCAGTTTGACGTTTCCTGGTGGCACAATGACTCAGCAGTGCAATTCTTACTCTTCTTCCTAACCCTATGGATGAACATAGGGAGCTCCAGGAGAAAAAGCTGACAAGCTTGAAGGAGCAGATTCCAAGTTTGAATCATTGCTGAGCCTGAAAAGTAACAGTGATACCACATTTTACCAGCCCAGTGATACCACATTTTATTTTCATCTTTATTTCCCTCTTTGTGTGGCAAATCCCCATCAGAAAGCTAGTCTCAAAGCTCCTACTGACCTTTTCTTAGGCAAGGAAATTAATTATATCATCATAATTAATACATAAAAATAAGACTTTTACTACTTACAGGCCCCAATCATGATTAGGGTCCAAATGTGCTAGGTGTTAGATGACTAAGTTTCAGGGGCATTTCCTGGTCCTGCTTGTAGGGTCAGGGTCTTTAACGGGAAGAATGTGAATGCAATTTGGGCCTAGGAGCACTCAGCCAGCCACCTTAAAGTGAGGTGGGGCGATTGTGCCTCTCTGTTTTAGGAACAGCCTACTTTGTATCTCTCTGGTTTGGGCACAGGTGCCGACTCTGTGGGTGCTCTGAGGCTGGAGCGCCCACCAAAAAAAAATAGTGGGTGCTCAGCACCCACCAGCAGGCCCTGCCAGTCAGCTCCTTCCCCACCATCCCAGTGCCTCCCGCCCACCACTGATTGGCTGTTTAGCAGTGGGTAGGAGGCACTGGAGGGGAGAAGCAGGGGCAGGAAGAGGCAGAATGAGGGTGGGGCGTGCTCGGGGAGAGGGTAGAAAGAGGTGGAGTAGGGTGGGAAGAGGCACAGCCACAGTGGGGCCTTGGGGGAAGGAGTGGAGTGGGGGCAGGGCTTGGGGTGGAGTGGGGGTGAAACACCTCCTTTGAAATCCAAAAGTTGGCACCTATGGGTTTGAGGGTCTTGTGTGTTTTCATTCTGCACTGTAAGAAATAAATCATGTTGCATTCCAACCTTCCAGCAAGAGTATTCTGTGTTTTCTGTTGTACATAACAATGAAACATAAGAATGTACAATTATAAATCTTAATCCTGAAAGCGGATCCCCTGGGGGTGGGTGAGGCAGGAATCACCAACACCTGTACAGAACCCCATTTACTTCAGTGACACTCCTTGTGGGCTGAAAGTTCCACCCACATGGATCAGATTGCAGGGTTGAGGTCCCAGAGTACACATCTAATTTGAAAGAGAAGGATTTAGTTTCATTACTGGCTTTCATGTTGGTTGCCGTACAGTGATAATTCATACTATTGCTCTTGTAGATACAGTAACTTGGTCCTGCATAGTTTCCAGTTGTCTGCTTAGTTCTAAATAGTGCTGGGTGAATTAGAGCTATGAAGAGATGTCCACAATTATTTGTTTTGATTTTTTAAATAAATTAGTTTCAGTCATGTTTGAGCTCTTGGCCTTCTGCAAACAACAAGCAACCTAGTCTTACTGTCTTAAATGTTGGTGGAAAGCAAATTTTAAAGACACATGCAAGAGCATTAACAGAAACCAAACTTCCGATTCACCCCCACAAGTATCTGTGCCAAAGTGCTTGTGCATTCATTCAATCCAGGAGAAAAAACAAGATCATGTGATGCTTCTGATGAACTGCATGTAGGCACAGAGCCCAAATGCCGAATATTCACCATAAACATTGAAAAAGATGTTTACTGAAAAAAATTCAAATAATGAAAGCTTCCAAGTCAAAATGTACTTGTAAATACACTGCTAGTTCAAAGAGGCTAAACTCTAATAAGTTATTCTTTGCAAACTATTCACTCTGTTCTCATTATAAATTTAAAGCTGTTTTTCAAAATGAAAGGTTTTTGATGTAACTATATACTTGAAGTGTAAAAAAACACTTCACATCAGAGAAAAGCCCAGCTAGGGGAAAAAAAAGAAATTTGCACATGTAAAAAAGGGCAACATTAGAAAAACATTTGCAATTTAAATGGACATTTAAAAAACACACACACAGCTCAATAACTCACTCTGTGTGTGTGTGTATCCATTTACACCAACTGAAGATATGGTCAATAGGGAAGAGGAAGTAGGAAATCTATTCATGTGTTTTTTCCATTTAAACTTGGTGCTGTCTTGTAACTGTAACCCAGAGGTGGTTACATCACTTTGTAGAATAGCATTTAAGCACTCTTTACCGAAAATGTTTATATTTCGGCTCTGAAAAAAATATATGAAGAGCTATACGTTGATAGTGGAGCACCATATGGTGTAGCCCATAGGATTATTTTGCTAGCTATTATATCCTACTAATCCAGCCAGCAGTATCAATTAATATGTTTCTTTTTCTGAAATTAATCCATTTTATTCTTATATTTTATCAGTATTAATTCCTTGGAATTTAGGATGTGTTGGGGCATGTGTTTCATAATAAGAAGTTTTGCTGAAATGCAAGAAGCCTACCGGCCTGTAAAATCTGGTAAGATCTGCTGTATAGCAAAAAGTATAATCAGTTAAGAATACGTCAGCATAAAGGCTGGCAACCTTTGGCACAGATTAGAATGGTCCCTGAACATTGGGGAACCAAAGGGAGGAACTATCCACATCACATCACAGGTTTATCTGGCTTCTACAACTGGTTGGTAACCGCAGCATACACCACAACTTGGAGGTCATCAAGAGAGACTAGGTTGGCAGTTTAGGAATGTGATAATCCTTATTAATATATTTAGAAAGTAAGTGTCATAATCCACTAACCTATAAGAGAAGGGTACTGTGACAGGCCAGATGGCTACAAAAGAGTGGTCGAAGGTAGATACATTAGTTCCAGGTTAAGCAGGTCCCTTTTCCCTGGGTAAAATAACAGGGACTATTCCAGAACACTCAGGAACTTTCTAGAACTAATTAAGGCAGGCAGGCTAATTAGGACACCAGTAGCCAATTGGGAAGCTGCTAGAATTAATTAAGGCTAATCAGGACACCTGGTTTAAAAAGGCTCTCACTCTAGTTAGTGAGGTGCACGCAAGGAGCTGAGAGTGAGAGGGCATGCTGATGGAGGACTGAGGAGTACAAATGCTATCTGGCATCAGGAGGAAGGTCCTGTGGTGAGGATACAGAAGGTGTTGGGAGGAGGCCATGGGGAAGTAGCCCAGGGAGTTGCACCTGTCACACAGGTGTTACACAAAACACTATAGACAGCTGTGATACACAGGGCTCTGGGCTGGAACCCAGAGTAGAGGGTGGGCCCAGGTTCCCCCCATCCCCCCAACTCCCCTTTGGATAAAGAAGAAGTTGACTTGGACTGTGGGTCCCAGCAGAGGGGAAGGTCCCTGACCTGTCCCCTGACCCACTAAGTGGACCAGCAGAGACTGTGTGGATTGTTCTCCTTCCTTCTCCACCATGCTGGCCAGTGATGAGGTTATCTGAGTGAATGGCAGATAACTGAGGGCTACTGTGAATCTCTAAGGCGAGCAAAATCCACCAATAAGTGCAGGACCCACCAAGGTAGAGGAGGAACTTTGTCACAGTATCCATAAATTTCTTAGGGTACAGAAATAAGATTTGGGTATAGTAGGTAGGGCCTGAATTACATAGGTCAGGAGCCTATAAAATACCTTGTAAGAGAGGTCTTAGTAGTTTGGTTCTGCTGGGTTCAGCTCTTCTAAATTCTAAGCTCTTCTAACTCCTGAAGCTTCAGTTTCTTGGAGTGCTTTTTCCAGTTCTCCTATACTCTATAAACTATCTTCTATCACACTATCAGCTCAGCTTGTGCAGTATAGTACAACTACTCAACATTCCTAACCATTGGGAAAGCCAGCACCATCATGTAATAGGGCATGCCAGGGGTGAGGCTGGTCCTTCACTTCCTATTACCGGGTCCGCAAGGAAGGTTGTGAGTATGTTAGGTTAAGCTACTTATATTAGAAATGGTACCACCAGGAGTTTTGGAATTCTTTTACTGTTTTGCAGTTATAAGTTTCATTACATTTCTTATTTTTTTGTTAATTTCAATAAAGATTTTATCAATTTATCAATACCAAGCACCCCAAGAATCCTCTTCCGATATAGAACTCTGAGTTGGATAAGAACCTACAAATCTTCTGGTTGGATGTGATCAGTGATGAGCCACAACAACTAACCCATCAAATTCAGGTCAACAGATTGGTGAGCCAGCCAGGAGTCTCGAGGTGTGTGTGGCAAGCACTTACTTAAGAGGTTAAAAAGCAAACTCTGTGTGACTTAGTCACTGGGCATAGTCTGGTAACAGTTTCCTTTGTAACAGACAAATTCTGGGCATCAATCCCAGAGAATTTAATAATACTTCCCTTTTTTTTCCTCCTTGCAGTTTGTGGGTTAAATGGTTTAACTGTTTTATGTCTGTTTGGTTTATGTGGCCAAATATTAGGAGTAATGGTATTGTATGCACGATAAGGGGTGTTTGTTTTTTTAGTATTGAGTATTGATTAGGCAATTGCATTGGGCCCAGAAGCAAATAAACTAGGCAAACAAAGGTGTATTAGGTATTTTTGAAGGGATATATACCTTAAAAAGGAACTGAAAACATTTGTGGTGTTCTATCCAATGCTTATTCTCAAACATCAGGGCATCTGTTTCATTGGTTTCTTAATGCCTAGTCAAGCCTTGAAGCTTTAAGGTTTTAAACACAACTAGGAGCTGAATTGGAAGCTTCAATGCTCAGCCTGCTGGCTATGAGGAACTCAAACTTTGTTTACAAATATTGTCCATTTATTTGCTTCTGTATTTACATTGAACACATCTATAAAGGTCCAGACAGACATTATGGGCCAGATCCTCAGCTAGCCTAATTGGCATAGCGCTATTAATTTCAATGCAGCTCCATTTACACCAGCTGAGGATCTGATCCATATGGAATTAAAAATCTGCAGTGCAATTACACAAGACTGGTCCAGTGCAAAAGCACAGCTACAAGTTTCTGAAAGGTTAGCTTGCTTAACATCATGCAGCGAAATCAGAACAGATACAAAAGGCCAGGTTCTCCCATTATACTCGTATTCCATTAGTATGAGTCCATTGACATCAATAGACTTATTTCTGATTTACATGGTGAGAGATCAAAATCAGACCCATGGTCTTTACCTTCTTTAGGAATCTGATTTTCACCTAACGTGGAAAAAACAAGCAGAGTTTCAGGTTGTGAGATGGAATGGGATACTCATCTTATACACAACAGCAACAAACCCTGTAAAGACGCAGGAATCCAACCCTACCAAGTAAATTGCTCTGTCCCTCTCCCTGTTCCCCCCCCCCCCAAGCTTTTACAGTTTTTGAAAGTGTTTGGATCTCAAGCATAAGATGGCCAGCTGCAGCATTAATTCATTCAGCCAGACCTTACCTGGAAGATAAACCGATGCCTGACCAATACTGAATCTGTTACAGTGGAAATCTTTATACAAGAACCAGTTGTTCTTGAGCAATGTTATATAGCTATCAGATGGGCATTTTTCCTCATACCAGCAAGTTCTCATAGAATTGTTTTTATTAATATAAAAGGTAAAGTTTGATTTCATTTAAGAACTGCATTTTGTTTCCCTTAAAATATTGCTTTCTACATCAGTGTATTTTTTTAATAGAGCTTTGCTTCAAGCCTCCCTTGTTATCCGCCACCACCTCTTCCATCAAGTCTACATTTGTTTCCAGTTTCTTGGCATAAAAAAATTCAGAGCATGACAGTTGACCCAACTCTCAGCAATGTGCAGTGACAACAGTGAGAGCCATTTAAGCATCTGAAATGGCAGCATCAGAAGCATCAGTGCGAGTGGACTGGGGTGAGACAGCCCTGTCCTGGTCTATTAAGCCAACCACTTGAAGGAAGTTGCTTTTTCTGTTCTTGCTGCTGAATACGAAAGGCTGGATTCTGATTTCATTACACCAGTGTCCATCTGAAATATCTCCTCTTCAGCCAATTAAGTTATTTCTGATTTATATCAGTGTAATGATGTCAGAATCTGACTGCAAGTGTTCATTTGTGGTCAGTCTTTAGCACTTCCCTGCTAAAATTAGCTTGAAGAGATAGAATCATTTGCACATACATTAAATGTGCACTCTCAGGCAAACCCGACCTGAATGCGAGTGAAAGGCTACATATTTTAAACCTTGTTCTTATTGCACATATAAGCCCCTCATGTTTTATATGTATACTCATTTCAAATTTCTCTTTTGTGATTTTAATGCTTCTCAGTCACAAAGACACAAGTATTTATGTTACATAGGCACAAAATAATAAATCCTTGAAGAGTTAGCCTTTGTAAAGCACGTAGGGCTGGGGCCAGATGTTTATATCCATTTTTCCATGATATTGCCAACTGGCTTCAATGCCTGTTCCAGATATAGGAGGACATTGGAGAAGGCTAAGAGAGAAATGAAGTAGCTCACATACCAATCTGAATTTTCAAAATGACAGTTATCTCACACTGAAAAATAGTCATGTACTAATATACAGTAAAAGTGCATTTCAAACCACACTTCAGCTATGAGAAAAGGGTTACATTTAATGAGGTGTACAGAACCCATTGCAAGCTGAACATCTATTTTATCGTCAGAATGGGGCCAACGGAGTTATACAGTTCCAGGGCTGTGTCCTTATAATCACACTATTCCGCTAGAATGAAAGGCTATTTCTGCCACTAAGGGCCAGTTTGAAACTAAGACTGTCAATTGCACTGATTTGCATCAAATGTGTAGTGGATTACATGATGTGACTGTCTTCTTGAAACTTGACCAAGAAATGAGCTCCTGGGATAAGGTTTTTGGACAAAGAATAATTTGAAATATTTGGGCAAATATTTCACACAAATATGCTAACAATCTCTTGCTAAAGACCTTATGAAAAGTGAAGTGCGCAAAGCAGAGGAAATCAGCTTTATTCAGAATTGTTTTGCTATTATTTCACAGAAAAGAGATGATAATACAGAAGGTGAAAAGAGCAAGATAATATTATGGATGGAGAGAAATCTTTTAAGGATGTACTGTGAACTGCATTTAGCTTTACTTCTTTCAGGCCTCAAGGTCCAGAAAAGCACTTAAGAACATGCTTAACTCTAGGTTATTACATTTAATCATGTGACTAGTCGTAAGTGTTTTTCTGGATCAGGTCCTTAGAGGGAAAGTGACTTTAAACTGTAAATTAAAGCATTGCAATAAGATCTAATAAAAATATCCAGTCAAAGGCTTTTTGCAATACAAAGAATCAACGAATATCTGCAAGTCCATTAGCATTGCTCTCAACAGCCTCTAACTCACTTTGCAAAATATACAAATACCAATTTATTTGAGACCAAAGAACCCAGATAAATCAATTCTTAGCTTAGGCAGATTATTATTGTAGTAATTGAAGCACTGAAAGCATATATGAGTCAAATATATATTGTTGCCATAATGACATGGAAACTGGGTAGAAACTGCTGTTGATGTAGCCAAATAACAGTAGTTGAGAAAAGAAGGTGTTATTCTATATTCTAGATCATTGTTTCCTGTACAAACCCCAGCTTTTCTCCCTTATTACCTACTGTATTACTTATTACAAAGCTTGGAGAGTTTCGTTGCTGAAACCAGCCCCAATCTGTCACTAATTAGGATGTAGTTGCAGACTGCAGATAAAATAGGGGAAGGGGAGGGAAAGCTGGGAAAGTCTGCCTACACAGATGAGCTCTCAAAGCTCCAGTATCATGTTTCCATGCCAACAACATATAAAATGTATTAAAGCAACAGTGGTTTTGAAGAGAAAGTACTATTAATTTTAGTTCACCTGCCCTTTGGCAATATTGACATAAGATTGCTTATGTATGTGTGAACCAAAAATAGTTTAAGAAAGCAAAAAAGTTTCCAGCTAAACTGTCAAAAGCTCTGTATATGCCGTTCAGACACAGAGTACAAATTTCCTGGACTCCTAAATCCTTAATCTCTTTGAAGTCTAAGTCCCAATGACTTTCAGTGAGACACAGGCCAAGGCCCAGATTCTTAAATGTATTTAGCCATTGTTCCACTCCGTATTTCAAGGTCTGATTGATTTAGAAGCCTAAGGGTATGTCTACACAGCAAAAAAAAAACGAAAACAACCACACAACCCTTGGCAGTAAGTCTCGGAGCTTGGGTCAGCTGACTAGGGCTCACACTATTGGGCTTAAAACAGCAGTGCAGACATTCCTGCTCAGGCTGGTTGGTGCCTGGGCTCTGAAATCCACCTGGCTCAGTTCAGAGCCCATGGTCGAGCCTGAGCAGGAACACCTACACTGCTGTTTTTAGACCCGTAATGCGAGACCTGCGAGCCTGTTGACTTAAGCCCTGAAACTTGTTGCCAAGGGTTGGTTGTTTGGTTTGATTTTCAGCACTGCAGATGTACCCTACATATAATTTTCCAAAAAAGTGAGGTGGGCCTGGTTATACCAAAAAATTAGATTGACCAAGCTACATCACTCAGGGCTGTGGAATGTTTCGTACAGTGTGTGACACAATTAGGTTGATCTAACCCCCATGGTAGACGCAGCTAGGTGGATGAAATAACTCTCAGAGGTGGTTTGACTACATCTCTGGAAAAAATCCTTCTGTCAGTGTTGGAAGCGTCTACTCTACAGTGTGACAATAGCTGAGCTACAGCACCATAGCTGTGCTGCTGTACTGTAGCCATACCCTGAGACAACTGTGAGCCTAAGTCTCATGGAAAAATCAATGCCTAAGTCACTTACTGAGCAGAGCAATGCCAAAATACATTTAAAAATCTTGGACTAGCAGCCTAAGCCCCTTTTGAAAATAAGAGTTAAGTGTTTTGGAAAATTTAATCCAATACCTTTCCATGAATGATACAGAATTCTTCATATATTTAAGAACCTTAAATTACACATTAGTGGTATTGCTATTTCGTACATTACACTGACACACTGTAGAAGTGGAAATAAACTGGTGATAAACAGTTATCCTCAAAAAGAAAAGGAGGACTTGTGGCACCTTAGAGACTAACAAATTTATTTGAGCATAAGCTTTCGTGAGCTACAGCTCACTTCATCGGATGCATGCTATGGAAAATACAGTGGGGAGATTTATATACACAGAGAACATGAAATAATGGGTGTTACCATACACACTGTAACGAGAGTGATCAGGTAAGCTGAGCTATTACCAGCGGGGGGGGCGGGGAACCTTTTGTAGTGATAATCAGGGTGGGCCATTTCCAGCAGTTGACAAGAACATCTGAGGAACAGTGTCGGGGGGGGGGAGGGTGGGAATAAACATGGGGAAATAGTTTTACTTTAAGAATGAGCTCTCAAAACTGGATACTCTCAAAAAAACAACCTTCCACACAAACTTCCTTGTGGCTGGACATTACAAAAACTAGACAAAGCCATTTACAACACACACTTTGCTTCTCTACAAAAGAAAAAGGACACTAAGCTATCTAAACTACTACATGCCACAAGGGGCCACAATAGTGGTTCCCTTAACCCACACAGCAATATTGTTAATCTATCCAACTATACTCTTAGCCCAGCAGAAGAATCTGTCCTATCTCGGGGCCTCTCCTTCTGCCCCTCCACCCCCACGAACATGATACAGTTCTGTGGTGACCTAGAATCCTATTTTCGACGTCTCCGACTCAAGGAATATTTCCAACACACCTCTGAACAACATACTAACCCACAGAGACCTTCCTACCAGGACTACAAAAAGAAGGATTCTGGGTGGACTCCTCCTGAAGGTCGAAACAGACTGGACTTCCGCCGATGTGCACGGGCTGAAATTGTGGAAAAGCAGCATCACTTGCCCCATAACCTCAGCTGTGCAGAACAAAATCCCATCCACAGCCTCAGAAACAACTCTGACATCATAATCAAAAAGGCTGACAAAGGAGGTACTGTCGTCATCATGAATAGGTTGGAATATGAACAAGAGGCTGCTGGCAGCTCTCCAAAACCACTTTCTACAAGCCATTACCCTCTGATCCCACTGCGGGTTACCAAAAGAAACTACAGCATTTGCTCAAGAAACTCCCTGAAAAAGCACAAGAACAAATCCGCACAGACACACCCCTGGAAACCCGCCCTGGGGTATTCTACCTGCTACCCAAGATCCATAAACCTGGAAATCCTGGACACCCCATCATCTCCGGTATTGGCACCCTGACAGCAGGATTGTCTGGCTATGTAGACTCCCTCCTCAGGCCCTACGCTACCAGCACTCCCAGCTATCTTCGAGACACCACTGACTTCCTGAGGAAACTACAATCCATCAGTGATCTTCCTGAAAACACCATCTTAGCCACTATGGATGTAGAAGCCCTCTACACCAACATTCCACACAAAAATGGACTACAAGCTGTCAGGAACAGAATCCCCAATAATGTCACGGCTAACCTGGTGGCTGAACTTTGTGACTTTGTCCTCACTCATAACTATTTCACATTTGGGGACAATGTATACCTTCAAATCAGCGGCACTGCTATGGGTACCCGCATGGCCCCACAGTATGCCAAAATTTTTATGGATGACTTAGAACAACGCTTTCTCAGCTCTCGTCCCCTAATGCCCCTACTCTACTTGCACTACATTGATGACATCTTCATCATCTGGACCCCTGGAAAAGAAGCCCTTGAGGAATTCCACCATGATTTCAACAATTTCCATCCCACTATCAACCTCAGGCTGGAACAGTACACACAAGAGATCCACTTCCTGGACACTATGGTGCTAATAAGCGATGGTCACAAACATAACCCTATACAGGAAACCTACTGACCGCTATGCCTACCTACATGTCTCCAGGTTTAATCCAGACCACACCACAGAATCCATTGTTTACAGCCAAGCTCTGCATTTGCTCCAACCCCTCAGACAGAGGCAAACACCTGCAAGATCTCTATCAAGCGTTCTTACAACTACAGTACCCACCTGCTTAAGTGAAGAAACAGATTGACAGAGCCAGAAGAGTACCCAGAAGTTACCTACTACAGGACAGGCCCAACAAAGAAAGTAACAGAACGCCACTAGCCATCACCTTCAGCCCCCAACTAAAACCTCTCCAATGCATTAAGGATCTACAACCTATCCTGAAGGATGACCCATCACTCTCACAGATCTTGGGAGACAGGCCAGTCCTTGCTTACAGACAGCCCCCCAACCTGAAGAAAATACTCACCAGCAACCACACACCACACAACAGAACCACTAACTCAGGAACCTATCCTTGCAACAAAGCCCTTTGCCAACTGTGTCCACATATCTATTCAGGGGACACCATCATAGGGCCTAATCACATCAGCCACACTATCAGATGCTCGTTCACCTGCACATCTACCAATGTGATATATGCCATCATGTGCCAGCAATGCCCCTCTCCCATGTACATTGGCCAAACTGGACAGTCTCTACGTAAAAGAATAAATGGACACAAATCAGACGTCAGGAATTATAACAGTCAAAAACCAGTCGGAGAACACGTCAATCTCTTTGGTCACTCCATTACAGACCTAAAATTGGCAATTCAACAAAAAAACTTCAAAAACAGACTCCAACAAGAGACTGCTGAATTGGAATTAATTTGCAAACTGGATACAATTAAGTTAGGCTTGAACAAAGACTGGGAGTGGATGGGTCATTACACAAAGTAAAAATATTTCCCCATGTTTATTCCCCCCCTTCCTTCCCCCCCCCTCCGTTCAGACGCTCTTGTCAACTGCTGGAAATGGCCCACCTTGATTATCACTACAAAAGGTTCCCCCCCGCTCCTGCTGGTAATAGCTCACCTCACCTGATAGCTCTCATTACAGTGTGTATGGTAACACCCATTGTTTCATGTTCTCTGTGTACATAAATATCCCCACTGTATTTTCCACTGAATGCATCTGATGAAGTGAGCTGTAGCTCACGAAAGCTTATGCTCAAATAAATTTGTTAGTCTCTAAGGTGCCACAAGTACTCCTTTTCCTTTTGCGGATACAGACTAACACGGCTGCTACTCTGAAAACAGTTATCCTGTATACACATACACCGTGTATATAGTGTAACATCAGTATTATATAAATGAATGAGGTGAGGCCACATTATCTTAAAATCTAACATGGCTTTAATGCACTCCGGGTCCTCATGTAGCAGGGCCTATCACTTGTAGAACTGGCTGTGGACAGCCTTATGCCCAAAACTTTCACTGTCAATTTCTATTCTTCCAGCCTCTTCCAAACCACAGCCAGCTGCTGCCCAGCTAATGTGAGAGTGGCAAGCATTACACTATATATTTACACATGCAAACACAATTTTAGCTCCTGAAGGCTCTTCTAATGTTCCAAAGAAATTAATGTTAAACATATAATGGAGCTGTTCTATTTAACAAATAGGTCTTTGTTTCAAACAAGATGTACATTTCATCCCTATTGATTTTCAATGGGTCTTGCACACCTCTTGGATCTTCATACACTAATAAATAGCATGTGTTTGTAATTTGTCTCTCAAGTTTATATATCCCATCTACTGTGTCTTCATTAATGGCTTTACCTATGTTTAGTTAGGTCTTTGTTTAATAACATGGTACATGGACTGGTCATAACTGCCTTTACAATTTATTGCACCATAACAAATAAACATGGCACATTTCATGCAGCTGAGACAACACTAATGCTCTCATTTTGTATTCACATCAGAGAGAAGTGGAATGAATAGACAAAAAAGTGCTAGAAGTACAAACAGGCTTCGGGATACACTTTTATTTTATACAGTTTCCAACATAGCTTATTAATTAGGTGTAGGAGAGTCCGTCACCAGCCACAGCACCCATCATGGCCAGGCCTAGTGTAACAGCCTCTTCAATTCTGACACCTCCTGTCAATAGCCACTCCGAGCCTGTGGTAGTTTGCCCCTTCTCATAACTCAGCTCTCCAGCTAGGTTGCTTATAGTTCCCATCCCTTCCAGGGTAATAAAAAGAGTCAAACACACAGTCCAATAATCTTATGCCATGTCTTCATCCCCACCCTGGACTCAATAGTCCTTGCCCTCTTGACTCAGGAGGGCTTTACATCCCCTTCCTTAAGGCAGGTAGGGGAACCCAGGCCCTCCCTCTCCTTTGAGTTCTAGCCTAGGACCCTGTAGTAAGCAGCTATGGTCTGCTACCTCAGACTCACTGTTGCTTCCCAGGGCTACTTCCTACCTTCATGTGCCTCCAAACCCCTCTTTAAAAGAATCTAGTTCCAGGGCTGTGTCCTTGAAGGTTCTGGCTTCTTTCTCTGCTTGCTCCCAGCAAGCAGCTGTTGCAGAGTTCCCCTCAGGGTCCTTGGTAGCTACCCCTCTCTAGCGGAGCTGCAGCCTTTTATTCTAGCTACTGCTGGTCAAATAATTAGCCACAGGTGGGAAGCAGCTTCTCTGGCCATATTAACCCATTGGTGGCTGCTGCTGCACAGGCGCTATACTTCATCACGTTAAGTCACAGTTTATATTTACTCCACAGGAAAAACTCAAAGTTTGTCTGATTACTTGCCTACATTCACTTCTGCTGCTGCTCTACAGTAGCTCTAGCTGAAGGCAGTCCACATATCTACAGGATCATAGACAGTTTAAGTACTGTTAAATAAGTGATCATTTGTTATACAGAATAGCTTTTTACATCTTGGGCTTATTAATGTATATTTAACATAATATGCATTTTCATGTGCTTTTCTTCAGTAAATGTCTCACTGTTCATTGTAACTCAATTTCCTTTCCTTCAGTTTTTTTCTTGGACTGTTTCCACTCTGGCTTCTGCCCGCTGCCCTGCATCAAAACCACCCTCCCCAAGGTCATTAATGACCTCCACCCAACTGAATCAAAGAGATACTTCTTTATCCATTTCCCTTCAACCTTCTTAAGCCTCGTACTCTGCTACCTCTGCTCACTTGACTTCTCTAACTCTGAGTTCTCCTGATTCTCCTCCTGCATCACTTATTGCTCCCACAGCACCATCTTTAATGGTTCCTCATCTTTCTCTCTTCTCCTATACTATTTCCCATGGTTCCATTCATAGTTCTCTTCTTTCTGTGTACCCTTTTTCTTTAGAGGTTCATCTGTGCTTGTGGTTTCAAATCTAATACCTCTATAGCAATGGCTCCTAAATTTACCTCTTCCACCTTAACTCTCACCCTCCATCCAGCCTCACAAGCCTCTCTGATACCTGATTTTGTACACCACCCATATTAAGTTCTGTCTACCCAGAACTACTTTTCTTATTTTATCTCCCTCATTCCTTCTCTACCTCCACTATTCTTCCCATCTCTGAGGCTCTCAGCTTCTGGATCACCTTTACTTGTCTCTTCTCCTCCCACATCCAGATGCTTGTAAGTCCTCTAGCTTCTTAAACACATTGATCATCTCTCACCTTGATTATTATAACCTACTCTTGTCCCTCACTTCTCCATTTCCTATCTTTCTAAAGTGTTGCTGGCCCCAAGTAGCAGATTACTATGTGGGCTCTGATAGGGTCAAATCAACACAGGTTTATTACTGGTAGCTGTTGGTTATCACAGTCAGACTCTGACCTTACATAGGGCCCAGACAAGGCAACAAACTCAACCTTTCTGGTATAAAAAGGAAAAGACTACATTAGCCATGAGAAACAAAGGAAATATAGGAGTCCCATGCCAAACCTACATACCCTAGGGAGGCTCTGGTATCTAGCAGTCTTTGGCTAGAAGCTAGCCCCAGCCAAGTCTTCTTTTAGGAAGCTAGCTCAAAAGGTCCCACTTCCTTTCCTAATAAGCTCCAAGTGCGCTGCACTTTCCCTATTTTAATGACTCCCTCCAGGTTTAAAACCTCCCGCAGGTGTAGCAGCTCAGGGATGATTGAACCCACAGGCTCTCATTAACTCCTTCTTGATGATTCTGGGGTCTATATAATGCATCCCACCACTTCTAGAGTCAGCTTCCCAGGGCAACATTAACCTGCATTGCCAGCTTTCCTAAGAAGAGAAAATTCTTTAGAGAGACAAAAATAGAGAGAGTGGTTTTACTGTCTTCCACCATCTAAGAATAAATCTCATTATATGATGAGCAACTTGTTATACAACCCAATGACAAAATTATAGAAAGATTACATTTCAAATTTAACTGGAGGTGTTATAAGCCTGTATGTAACATAATCATCATAAAATTTCAGAATGGTAGAATATCTGTTTCATCAGTATTTACAGTCATCTTAACATGTGAATGAATGTATAAAACAGATTATGCTGTAAATTGTGGGGAGAAAAAGAAAATATTGAGGAAATGCCTTAAAAACAATGCTGGCATTTTCTTAGGGTTCCCTACAGCTTGGGATCCCTATGATTGCAGCAGACAATTGAAAATTTTCACAAGAACATGATGTTCTTCAGAAATCAGTGACAATCTTTTAACTTTTTTTTTTGCTATGTAAATAAAAGATAACATTTAAAAATAACACTGCGGTAAGTTAGAGAGAGGCTATGTATAAATTCCAAATCACAGATACCATAAATGGGTCTCTTTGGACATCAATATTTATTCATAAACAATTACTTTATGTTCATTGTACAGTACTCTTACTATTGTATATTTTAACCACTTGCTATTCCACACATATGCAAGTTATGCCTTCCAATGGCAGCCATTTATGTCCCACTTAGGAAGCCAGCTGTATCCCTATTTTAGGAAAGAAGCTCCAGCTGTATGGCACAGCTATTGTTGCAATTGTTTTCTTTCTGTAATTGCAATGACATCACTGCAGTCATGTAACATAGCCACTATTTGCCCCTTCCCAGCAGAATCGCCCCCTCCCAGCAGTTTGGGCTGTTCTCTTGACAATGGGTGAGGAAGGGTACTCACTACTGATAGTTATACCCCCAGCTGCTGGACAAGATTTTTTCTCCCAAGGTATAAATACCGGTTGGAGTGCCTATGCCATGTGGTCTCAGAATGATGGAACTGCTTCCGAGCCATCAGAACAGTCATGGCCAGGATTTGCTTCAGTATCCTAGATGAGAGTTGTGAACATATGGCATTCCCACTTCTCTCCCAAACTCACGCCTTTCCTGGGGTTTGGCTTTATTAACAAGGGAACAAACAACAAACTCCAGCTCAAGTCTACTTCCCAGGATTGGTTCCCATATATCCAAGATGTGCTCAAGAACTGCACCTGCCAGGTGGCATCTCCCAAAATGGTTCCAGCACTTGCTAAAAGGGAACCCATCTAGCTTGTTACAAGAGTGCAACCGATGAAGTAAGCTGTAGCTCACGAAAGCTTATGCTCAAATAAATTTTAGTCTCTAAGGTGCCACAAGTACTCCTTTTCTTTTTGTGAATACAGACTAACATGGCTGCTACTCTGAAACCTGTTACAAGAGTGTTTGGAAGACTGTTAGTAATGTATACTAACTAGTATTTCAAACAACAATTGCATGTTTGCTTAATTCTTGCAGGGCCCTAGTGAGAGAGCATGCACAATAGTGATACCTGCACATGAACAAACACTAGCTGAACATTTGTGCATGCAAATACTATTTATGCACAATCATACTGAATATGAATATCATGGCCTGTAGTATTATTTACAATTAGTTTCTTATACAAGAAAAAATAGTATTAATTACTTTTGCCTCCTCACCCTACCCAAAAGGGCCTAAACCAAGCAGTTCTAATAATAAAAAGACCAAAAGTTAGCGATCTGTGTTAGAGATCTCTGTAGTGGAAGACTAGGCATTTTTTAAAACAAAATTTCATTAAATGTTTTTACTTAGCAGGTTGCTTTGGTAGTTATGTAATAAGTTACGTAATGCGAGTGTATGGTTCTCCTAGTGGCTGGAGAAAGCCCTCCTTAGTAATTTGACAGATGGTCCCTGGAGAGCAAATGATTTTCAAGTTCAATTTAAATCCTATATAGAGGTATTGCCTTATTGGATCATACTACCTGAAGGAGGGTTCCAAAGAGGATGGAGCTTGGCTGTTCTCAGTAGTGGCAGATGATAGAACAAGAAGCAATGGTCTCAAGTTGCAGTGGGGGAGGTCTAGGTTGGATATTAGGAGACAATATTTCACTAGGAGGGTGGTGAAGTACTGGAATGGGTTACCTAGGGAGGTGGTGGAATCTCCATCCTTAGAGGTTTTTAAGGTCAGGCTTGACAAAGCCCTGGCAGGGATGATTTAGTTGGGGTTGGTCCTGCTTTGAGCAGGGGGTTGGACTAGATGACCTCCTGAGGTCTCTTCCAACCCTGATATTCTATGAAATACCACTCTATGAAGTGTTTCTATTTATGACAGATAGACTAGAGAGACCATTTGCATGCAATACCCTTGGTATTCATCATTGTACTACAGTTGTACTTGCACTTAGAAAGCTAATTCAAAATACTGTCCGGAATATTGCTGTCCATGGAGGTTATTTCCCATCCCCCGTTCTCCTCCCCAGCATCCCCATTTTATGAAGGTTTTTGTAGCCCAAGACTTTTGTAACAAAAGTCCTATTGTAATTACAGTTATTCAGTTTGTGTACCTTCTCCTGCACTGGTAAATAAGAAAACCTAATATGCCCTGCATTGTCATAAATTGCCATGTTACAGCTGTGGAACCTGTTTGTGTTCCACAGAGATATTTCAGTTTAGCTTTATTCTATCTAGAGACTCAACAGTTTCAGGATAACTATTTGGATAGTTACACACCATTACTTTCAAAGTAACTGAGTCTATGTGGTCCACAATAATTTACTGACACCTTGGAGCCATATGGAAAATTTAGATGTTAAAATGAGTTCCACAGCAGATGAGCTCACTGAAGGTGCTCCATTTTGTCAAGAGGAGAGAAAAAAAAAGAGAATATCCAGAACTACTAGAAATCACTAGAGGCAATAAATAAAAGCCATGGCAGTAGTGAATAAGAGGGACAGTCAGCCAAGGTACAAACAGCACCAAGAAATTCTTTATACTAATAAAGGAAAGAAAAGAAAACAAGTAAAGTTCTGGCAAATATTTGACCTGGGCGGAAAGGGGGAAATCTATCTATCTGACGGGATTAGATGTGGAAAAAGTGATCTGGACCTTTGATGAGCATCAAGCTTAAACAAAAAGCTATAAAAAAGCTGAGCACTTCTTTGTCAAGGGCTCCCAAAAAGAAACACTGAAAATCTCAAGATTACTTAGAGTTTGCTATTCATCATTTTGAGTTTCTCTTTCACTTGGTAGATAGGACCACATAGGTAGATACTTGGTAGTTACTTTTTTCTATGTGTTTATACATAAATGATATCTCTCTCTCTCTCTCTCTCTCTCCTGCTCAGCAGCTCCAGTCATCCATGTATCATATCAGAGGAAGAATTATCCAAGACGTGAAGGACAGGGAAGTCCTTTGGTAGAAAGAACAGAGCCTTGCTCTAAAATTTCCCTTTCTAGGTTCTGCTGTCCATAGATCCCTTTGCATGTCTTTCTACCAAGGACTTCCCTGTCCTTCACGTCTTGGATAATTCTTCCTCTGCTATGATACAGAACATACTGGCCAACAATTCACAATATCAACTCTATTCAAAGATCCTAATGACATTTTTCCTGCTGGGCAAGTAGCTCACAAGTCATAAATATAGTTAAGGGTGGATCCTAAGTAAGGGCCCAATCTCAGCAGGTATTGAGCACTTCTTAGGAGGTGCTAACTATCCTGAACTCCTGTTAAAGTCAATGGGAGATGATGGCACTCAGCACCACCTCCCAGGATCAGACCATCTGCTGTACAATTTATCGGGACCCTTGTCTATCCTGGCCTCCACCCAGCTATTAAATACCTCAAAAAATCCTTCATAAAAAGGAGTTTGTACCTGCTCAGACTCCAGCCTTTTCTCTTCTTCCTCCCTATCTCATCCTGATGGAAACAGACCCTAAATTCCGTGATAACTTCTTTTCGTTAGGAAGGCAGTTCCCACATCAAATAGTTCCCTTAAACTTTATAAAAGGATTATTCCCCCAAAATGACCACAAGAACAGATATTTGCAATCCAGGGATTTTATCCATCAAATTAAAACAACAAGTTGGACACATGTGCACACACACATAGTCAGCCTAAAATAGAATTGTCAGTATCCCTGACTGTAGCTTAAAGTACCATTTCAAATGACTTTCACTTATATTTTTGTGGTGTAAACCTATATTTCCTGCTCCGGTTAAATGCAACTATTCTTTAGTTTGTTTATTACTTTTTTTCCTTCTGCCTCCAAATGTGAGTTTAATACATTTTTAGGTAGTTATCTGGTGACCTTAGTAGGCTGCATCTGCAACTCCTGACTTTGAAGACCTGCATTACTAAACTAGTCTCGGGAGACATAATAGCCAAGGTCAACCTCTATATTTCTGATAGAAATTAAATAGAAAAATCGATTTTGGGTTAAGCTTCCAGCCTTCATAGACCAATTTTATTAGAACCTCAATGCAGCAGAACAATGAAGTTGCTAGTAAAAAAGACCAAGATAAAAACCACTACATGGTTGTGCTAGCAACTCAGGGCCCAAACTTGTCATCATTTCTTGTTAGACTAACTAATTGTCAGGGTGCCTAACACTTTTTGTATGGATTTTTTAAGAAATATTCTTCATATCTGGAGAAATAGCTGCACAAGAAATTGATTCATTAAAATTGCCGTTGACATCAATAGGCATTTAGCGCCTGTGAGGAATTTCAATAGACCCACCCTACCGAGAAACCAAAGGAAGGGGACAGGGAGGCCTTAAAACTCCACCAGGCTAACTTTGTAAAGCTTTCCATAAGGTGGGTACCACCAAGTATGCAAGAGGCAAGGCCTCCCAAACCTGTGGTTCCTAGGTCCACTTAGGTGGAAGTTATCGATATGGACAGCTGCCCCTTCTCATACCTCCAGTGACTGGTCTCCAGTCAACAGCAACACAGCTGCTTTGGCTGAGCCCCACTTCAGCTGCACAGCAAGAGTGACAGAGGGGAACAAGATGGAGTGGATCTGGAAGGGGTCCACAGAGTTCAGCCAGTCTACTTCTTCCAGCTACAAAACCTTCTAGAGCACATTCCGTTAGGAACCCCACTAGAGCAGCATTTCCTGGGTTATCAGGGAGTGGAGGAAAGAACAAGGCACAGAGCTGGAACTCTCCTCCCTTCCATTTGGGGAAAGAGTTTCCCTCCCAAAAGGTTTAGGCAAATGTATATATTTGTATATATTATAAACTCTCAGAGCAGGATCTGTGTGGTACAAAGAGAATATAGGCCAAATTCAGCCTCAACTCATGCCTGCAGAATTAATGAAAATGCCATGGAGTTGAGCTGGTTTACACCTATAATCTAGATTACAATTATTAGTGAAAGTATTCACTCATTCCTAAATGACTGACATGTGTGCTGGGCTGTAATTACCCTTTTTTGCAGGACAGTATTACTTAAAATGACCAATGCACAGAGGCAACTCTAATCCTTATCTTAACTTGGGTCTTGTATATTCTAGCATTTGGAGAATAACAATAAGTAAGAGATAACAACATGTTACTATATGCAAAGTTTTCCTGCTCTTGCTTCACAATTGAAAATATATACTAACCTAGGGAAGCTATGCAAAAAAAGGTCAGGAAATATCAGAATACAACACTAATCAGACCTCTCTGTAGATTATAATCCTCAGTGGGCTGTGAGAAATAGAAATTTATATGAGTAGAAGGTGGTACCACAGCCGGAAGGTACTGCAGCCAGAACCCCAGGCCCTTTAAATCACCGCCAGAGCCGCGGGACTCCTGACTACCACTGCAGCTACTGCTACCATGGGGCTCCAGGGGTGATTTAAAGGGCCTGGGGCTCCCAGCCACCGCTACCACAGCCAGAGCCCCAGGGTAGCGGCAGCAATATAAAGGGCCTGGGGATTAAAGGCCCCGCCCTTCTGCCCGAGGCCCCGCCCCTTCCGGTTGAGGCCCTCACCCCTTGCTCAGGACCCCATCCCTGCATACCGGTAAGTCCCTTAAGTTACTTTCACCCCTGGCATTGGTGCTTAGTATATAAAATGTTCGTATTGTTTGAGATCTAAAGTCGCATCAGGTAATCACTACAAACAAGAGACAGAGAAAGTACAGGTACTGCAGTAAAATCTCTCTCTTTTTCTTAAGGTGCTATTGTCCATATTGTAGTAAGAGAAGAAAAACAGTGTTTTAGACACCGATGAAGGACTGCTTAGGACTGCATGTAGACAACATTAGTGACCTTTACAAAGGGTGGCTTGAAATGGGTCCCCATCACTGAGCTTCAGACACATGAGCTAAACTGGGAGGAGAGGTAGATACGCTGGAGGGTAGGGATAGGATACAGAGGGACCTAGACAAATTAAAGGATTGGGACAAAAGAAATCTGATGAGGTTCAACAAGGACAAGTGCAGAGTCCTGCACTTAGGATGGAAGAATCCCATGCACCGCTACAGACTAGGGACCGAATGGCTCGGCAGCAGTTCTACAGAAAAGGACCTAGGGGTTACAGTGGACGAGAAGCAGGATATGAGTCAACAGTGTGCCCTTGTTGCCAAGAAGGCAAATGGCATTTTGGGATGTATAAGTAGGGGCATAGCGAGCAGATCGAGGGACGTGATCGTTCCCCTCTATTCGACATTGGTGAGGCCTCATCTGGAGTACTGTGTCCAGTTTTGGGCCCCACGCTACAAGAAGGATGTGGAAAAATTGGAAAGAGTCCAGCGAAGGACAACAAAAATGATTAGGGGACTGGAACACATGACTTATGAGGAGAGGTGAGGGAACTGGGATTGTTTAGTCTGCAGAAGAGAAGAATGAGGGGGGATTTGATAGCTGCTTTCAACTACCTGAGAGGTGGTTCCAAAGAGGATGGAGCTGAGCTGTTCTCGGTGGTAGCTGATGACAGAACAAGGAGTAATGGTCTCAAGTTGCAGTGGGGGAGGTTTAGGTTGGATATTAGGAAACACTATTTCACTAGGAGGGTGGTGAAACACTGGAATGCGTTACCTAGGGAGGTGGTGGAATCTCCTTCCTTAGATATTTTTAAGGTCAGGCTTGACAAAGCCCTGGCTGGGATGATTTAGTTGGGGATTGGTCCTGCTTTGAGCAGGGGGTTGGACTAGATGACCTCCTGAGGTCCCTTCCAACCCTGATATTCTATGATTCTATGAACAGCCAAAGGTGCACTGGTTACATTACAAGTGAACATTACAAACAATAGCTTAAGTAAACATTCCCTTTATGGTGCTTTTTCGTATAATCTGCCAGAAGTAATGTAGCAAAGTAGATAACTAATGAGACAAAGGTGGCATCATGGGTCATATATAGTTAAGAGAAAGATGGGCTTGTGCACAGCAAGTAAAGTGTTCCGCCAAATAATACACAGATTCCACAAGGCTCAAAGCTTCACGTCCTAATTTGCAGTAAATGGGAGGGCTCATTCCTCACAGAAAAGTCATTTATTAATGGCCTTCCACTTGTTCTTCTGGTGGCTCCAAGGACACCACATCACAGATTCCCCACCTGTTTTCTCTGCTTCCTGTGTTTTCTGCTTCCTTCTCCCCGAACAGGCTAGCTCAACTTACAGCTTCTTTCTACGGCACTGCTGGCTGTCTACACAGTAACAGGAGTATTGAAGAGAGCAGCTTTGTGAGGCCTACCCTAGACTAGGAAGAGGAGAGGAAAGGCAGTACAGCAGTTAGTGGCAGCCGATGCAGGAGCCTAGATAGATGTACCATTCTAAGAACCAGTTTAACTCCCTAGAATGTTTGCAAGACATTTCACATCCACATCCACACAAAAGTCCTTCAACTAGTCAAAAGTGTTCTATGAATCAGTAGAACTAGATTAGATTTTCAGTAGGGTTAAGGACCAGTTCAGGCTAAGTCATTTCCGTATGAACCTATTTAGTGCCAGTTTGGCCAAAAACTGAAAAGTTCAACTAATCTTCCTTTGCCTATTCCACAGCACACTGCTAACCTTTAGAAATCTCCCAGAATGCATGCCTTCAGGGAACTGTGAAATAGCTGCCCAGAGTGAACTGTAACTGAAACCGTTTATAACGGTGCTAGATTGGACTCTGGGCAAACCTGCAATGGCTTTGAAAACCAGTTAAGTACAACTAAAGTTAATGTACTAAACAGTTTATGATAGAAACATAGGAATTAGAATCATAGAATATCAGGGTTGGAAGGGACCTCAGGAGGTCATCTAGTCCAACCCCCTGCTCAAAGCAGGACCAATCCCCAATTAAATCATCCCAGCCAGGGCTTTGTCAAGCCTGACCTTAAAAACTTCTAAGGAAGGAGATTCTACCACCTCCCTAGGTAACGCATTCCAGTGTTTCACCACCCTCCTAGTGAAAAAGTTTTTCCTAATATCCAACCTAAACCTCCCCCACTGCAACTTGAGACCATTACTCCTTGTCCTGTCCTCTTCTACCACTGAGAATCGTCTAGAACCATCCTTTTTGGAACCACCTCTCAGGTAGTTGAAAGCAGCTATCAAATCCCCCCTCATTCTTCAATTCTGCATACTAAACAATCCCAGTTCCCTCAGCCTCTCCTCATAAGTCATGTGTTCCAGACCCCTGATCATTTTTGTTGTCCTTCGCTGGACTCTCTCCAATTTATCCACATCCTTCTTGTAGCGTGGGGCCCAAAACTGGACACAGTACTCCAGATGAGGCCTCACCAATGTCGAATAGAGGGGGACGATCACGTCCCTCGATCTGCTCACTATGCCCCTACTTATACATCCCAAAATGCCATTGGCCTTCTTGGCAACAAGGGCACACTGCTGACTCATATCCAGCTTCTCGTCCACTGTAACCCCTAGGTCCTTTTCCGCAGAACTGCTGCCTAGCCATTCGGTCCCTAGGCTGTAGCTCTGCATTGGGTTCTTCCGTCCTAAGTGCAGGACCCTGCACTTATCCTTATTGAACCTCATCAGATTTCTTTTGGCCCAATCCTCCAATTTGTCTAGGTCCCTCTGTATCCTATCCCTGCCCTCCAGCGTATCTACCACTCCTCCCAGTTTAGTATCATCCGCAAATTTGCTGAGAGTGCAATCCACACCATCCTCCAGATCATTTATGAAGATATTGAACAAAACCGGCCCCAGGACTGACCCCTGGGGCACTCCACTTGACACCGGCTGCCAACTAGACATGGAGCCATTGATCACTACCCGTTGAGCCCGACAATCTAGCCAACTTTCTACCCACCTTATAGTGCATTCATCCAGCCCATACTTCTTTAACTTGCTGACAAGAATACTGTGGGAGACCGTGTCAAAAGCTTTGCTAAAGTCAAAAACAATACATCCACTGCTTTCCCTTCATCCACAGAACCAGTAATCTCATCATAAAAGGCGATTAGATTAGTCAGGCATGACCTTCCCTTGGTGAATCCATGCTGACTGTTCCTGATCACTTTCCTCTCATGTAAGTGCTTCAGGATTGATTCTTTGAGGACCTGCTCCATGATTTTTCCGGGGACTGAGGTGAGGCTGACTGGCCTGTAGTTCCCAGGATCCTCCTTCTTCCCTTTTTTAAAGATTGGCACTACATTAGCCTTTTTCCAGTCATCCGGGACTTCCCCCGTTCACCACGAGTTTTCAAAGATAATGGCCAATGGCTCTGCAATCACAGCCGCCAATTCCTTTAGCACTCTCGGATGCAACTCGTCCAGCCCCATGGACTTGTGCACGTCCAGCTTTTCCAAATAGTCCCTAACCACCTCTTTCTCCACAGAGGGCTGGCCATCTATTCCCCATGTTGTGATGCCCAGCGCAGCAGTCTGGGAGCTGACCTTGTTCGTGAAGACAGAGGCAAAAAAAGCATTGAGTACATTAGCTTTTTCCACATCCTCTGTCAGTAGGTTGCCTCCCTCATTCATTAAGGGGCCCACACTTTCCTTGGCTTTCTTCTTGTTGCCAAATTGCCATATTGGACCAGAACTGAGTTTCATCTGGTCCAGTATCCTGTCTCTGACTATGGCCAGTACTAAATGCTTTAGAGGAAGATATCTGGTATCTGATCAGATTTAACCTTATAATGAGTGAGTAAACTTCACACTATTAGTGAAATTTTATGGGCAGGTGCCATTGAGGGTACTGTTGGCTGCATTCCAGTTCCCAAGAACACCCATACCAGGCAGACTATGGATGCTTTCCTGGAGCAAAGGGTCTCATGCTAGTCTCTAATAGTTAGAGATTGGCTTTTACCCTGAAGTATGTAGCTTCCATGGTTGTTATTAAACAACAATATAAACAAATAAAACCCTTGAACTGGTTCAAACAAACCAGTTTAATTACAAATTGCTCAGTTCTCTTGTGAGGAGGGAGACTGGGCAGGTTGAAGACAGAAGGAGAATTTGGTTCTGGGGCAGGGACTAGGAAAACCTGGAAAGAAAGCAAATGAAGGATCAGGTCCTAACCAGGATGCAAGTGGAATGCAACCTCTCTCTAGCCTACATCCCTCACTCCCTTTAAGAGATGGAAATTTCAGTATGTACAGAGGGAAAAGGTATTTGAGTTACAATGAATCTAAGACTAACAAATATGGGAGATAGTAACAAGGAGTGATTAAATCAGAATATAGATCATTTAAATTAGAGGGGCACCTGGAGGTTTTCTTTAAAGTAAGAGCTAAAGTAAAATAATGAACAAAAGAAAATGAGACATGGGGAAAAACTGGACTTCAGTGGCAGTTGTGTGTGAGTACACGTGAGGAACTAAATTCAGCCCCTACAGAGGGGTTTGTGTCCTTGCTTCTCAGCATTTCCAGCCTTCCACCTTATCTTCTTTGCAATGGGTAGCTGCCTACACAGCTCAATACCAAGCATTATTCTCTGTGTCAGGCAGGCAATCCCATGGCCTATGATCTTTTAAGTCTATTGTGTCACTAGGCAAACATATATTTTCTCTGCTTATTACTTCTTAAATATGATCGTGGTAAAAGTAATTCATATCACAATTTGTGTGCAAAATAGGCTTTTCAAAAGTATTCATTTAAATATTCACTAGAGACATTTTAAAATGGTATCAACGTATCTCAAGAGCAGTTAAACAAAATCTTGAAGGCGATGTACTGTAACTGCAAACCAGATGGAATCCTTCTCCTCTGATTTACACCGTGTGTAGTCACTTCTACCTTTGGAAAGTGAATATAAAATGCTACCACAAGTGGAAGGGAGTGGAGAACTCCAGTAGGTTTTTACACTTCTCCTTTGGTTACCACCTTGACATGGTGGAGAAGCTTGCCTATACTTAAGATCCTAAGTGAGCCTCGGAGATTGCTATCCCTCTCCACTAAACCTTTTCCTTGATTTCCTTAGCTGATGTTTCCTTCTGCTCCAGGAAAGCATCCATAGTCTGTCTGGTATGGGTGTCCTTGGGAACTGGAATGCAGCCAACAGTACCTTCAATGGCACCTTCCCATAAAATTTCACTAATAGTGTGAAGTTTACTCACTCATTACAAAGTTAAATCTGATCAGATACTGTTCCTTGATAAGTTAATGGCTCCAAAAATCTCACTAATTTTAGGCTTTTGTTGCTAGCCTGTTTATAAATAATCTGACTACAGGGATCTAGAGTATATTATGTCATTGCCTGATGTCTCAAGTTAATTAGCATGAATAAGATTAGGAGTGAGGGGATACCAAAGTTTATAGGAATATGAGGAGACTGTCTCTAAGCATCTGGATGCTTATCCAACACTTTTCTGAACTATTAGAACCTCTTGAGCTTCTGGAAAGAGGCCAAGTAGTTTGCCAAGAACTTTCCTCACAGGATGCATAGTAGGTCCTATTTTTGGTTGGTCCAGATGTGCCTAAAGAGTGGCAGTTTTTGCATCATCATGCCACTTCTACTTCCAGTCAAGAACTTCAGAGGTCTACAAAAATGAAGACAATGGAGTAAAAATGTTTAGAATGCTGAGTGAAGTATCAAGTTAGCTCTTCATTTATCTGAACCATTTCTCCCATCTCTAGCCAATAGGGCAGATTTGTTGATGTTTTTTGCTCCGTGGGCATGACTCAAAGCCACTGAAGTTGATGGAAATAGTCCCATTCTCTCTGGATCATGCCCTACAGCCTCACAATTAGAGACAGGCTGGTCTACTCTGGTGAAGAAAACGGAACAAACATGACCATAATTCTCTACACAATGTGAATAAACTGAGGGCCAACACTTTTTTCACCTGATTTGTTATGTGTATTTTAGATGCTATAAAGCACTAGATACATTTACAATGCTATAGAAATAAGGATCTAGGATGAAGAGATACTGTCTTGGAGAAAAGCTGTAATTTTGTTTTGTTTTTTTTCATATGTGGAGGAAAGATATGAATGTGTTCTGGTTAATCCCTACCAGGAAGGTTGTTATAGTATCTTTGCCTGAATTTGGTGCTAAAATAGTCTGACTAGGGAAACACTGCCTACCTTCATAAGTTGATTCCTTGAGATAAGGAAAAATAGAATTCCAAGACTGGAGTTGTACCAGTGATAATTAGTAGGCCTAGAACTTGTCAAAAATTTTGACCAAAAATATTTGTTTTGAAATTGATGTTTTCCATGGAGAAATGTCAATTTGAATGAAACTATTAATAGGTTGATTGAAAATTCCATATAAAGCATTTGATTTTTGAAATTAACTTTTTGACATTTAGAAATGGTCTAAATTGTCAACATTTCATAATGAAATGTTTTGTTTTGAATTAACATTACAAAATGAAACATTTTGTTTTGATCAAAAATGTTAACATTTTTCATTTCAACATTTCCAAATTAGAAATTTTCAAAACTTTTTGTGCCTTATAAAACTTTTGATACTTTCATCCTGTTTTGGGATGAAAACAAACATTAAAATATCAGAAATTCCCATGGGATGGAAACTTGTTTTTTTAACCACTGTAATTGGGCCATATTCCTTTCTGTCACTGGTTTTAGTTGATATGTCTCAACTTAATCTGTAAACAAGAGGAGAATTGTTCCCCTTGGTTTATAAATTGTCTGACTTGTCCCCATTTGCTTGTTAAATAACAGGAATTGTTACTTTACTTAGTACCAGGAGTTTCAACACACTACTTAACATATATGCCCATTCATAAGTAGAGCTGAGTGAAGGATTGATTTTGTTTTTTGTTTGGTGACCAATTCAATTTGGCACTTTATTTTTAGAATGTTGATTTGAAACAAAATGTCAAAATGGCTATTTTTGAAATTTCTGATCTCCCCTCTCCTTCCACCCCAGCATTTTGGCTAAAACTAGTAGTTGAATTCGACCCGAATTATCAAATAGTTTTACTGCCCTGAAAAATGGATTTTTCTGGCAAGCTTATTGTCTGGAAAAAAAATTCAGAAGACTTAGTGTTACAGAGGGTTCAGGCTCATACAGGTGCTTGAACTGTATCATAAACTTTACTGTAGTACCAGATGCAGGAGATCAAACTACAGTCAGGGCAAGGCACATCATTCAGCCTTTCTAATTTCAAGGTCCAGTGCATTCGTGATATTGCCAGCATGTGTGAGAGACAAGAGACTATAAACAAAGGAAATTTTAGGACAGACAGAGTTTCATTTGGGTATCTTTCACACAGCACTTGACAGAAGTTTGCGGCCAGTCTGTTTGTGAAATTGGGAATAATAAATTTAAAAGCTATAAGGGGATCCCACATATTGATAGGCATTCTACCCTTACCAGCAAATTTAGGGGTATTTTAAAAATCATATTTCTAGGTCTGATTTCCTTGGCCTTGCACCAGATGTAGTCAGACCAGTGCAAGTGACTGTAAAACCCTCGTCATTGGCAATCCCTCAAGGTCAAAGATGATCTCTTTCACAGGTTTTATTTTTCATGGGTTCTTTGGTGACTGAGGAGTCTGATCCTTGAGCCACAGGCTCATAGGCAGACACTGCAGGTGGTGTTGGAAGACAGGGTTGGGCCACAATTGCTGAGTGAAAGTTGCCTTTCCTTTCCGGCATTTTTCTGTGATCAGGGCAAGGCAATTTTCCTAAAAAGTGGATGTTCCCTCTGACAAGTCTTTGCCAGTTATCCCTGTCCTGGGCTACTATCTCCCAGTGTGTGGTGTTGATGCCACCTCTCTTGATGTTTATCTTGAGGATGTCTTTAAAGCTTTTCTTTTGGTATCCCCATTTCCTTTCTCCTTTGGTGAGGTGAGCATACAGCAGTTGTTTTTGTAAGTGTACGTCAGGCATACGCACACAGTGTCGGCTCCACCTGAGATGGTGCTGGATAATCAGGACCTCAATATTGAAGATGTTGGTCTCTGTGAGGACACTGACATTAGTGCAATGATCCTCCCACTTTATGTTGAGGATCTTCCAAAGAAAGTGCTGGCTTTCTAGGTTTTTCAGGTGTTTTCCACCCGAGTCTCACAGCCATAGAGGAGAGTTGGGATTACCACCACTTTATAAACTAAAAGTCTAGTATGTGTTCTGATGTTGTGATTGTTGAACACTCGGTGAGACAGTCTGCCAAAGCCAAGGCTGGCACAGTGAATTCTGTTCTGAATTTTGACATGTATATCTTGTAGTAATAAAGTGTAACATGACATCTGTGATGGGTTCGGTCACAGAGACCCCCCTTGGGATTGTCACCTGATGTACTGGAATTACCTCTGAGCCTGTTTTCCACAGCTAGCTTTGGACTCCAGAACCCTGCCTTGTTGAGCCAGACACGCTAGTCTGCTGCAACACAAACCCAGGTCTGGTCCACACCCCCAAAGCTTCAGACTTTAACCAAAAACTGCTCAGCAAGTCACCTATCTTCAGCACCCAGACATGCAGCTCCCAATGGGATTCAAATCCCAAATAAATCTGTTTTACTCTGTATAAAGCTTATACAGGGTAAACTCATAAATTGTTTGCCCTTTACACACTGAAAGAGATATGCACAGCTGTTTGCTCCCCCAGGTATTAATCACTTACTCTGGGTTTCCTGATAAACAAAAGTGATTTTATTAAGAATAAAAAGTAGGATTTAAGTGGTTTCAAGAACTAACAGACAGAACAAAGTAAGTTACCAAGCAAAATAAAACAAAAAACACGCAAGTCAAAGCCTAATACATTAAGAAACTGATTACCAGTAAAATCTCACCCTCAGAGATGTTCCAATAAGCTTCTTTCACAGACTAGACTCCTTCTTAGTCTGGACCCAATCTTTTCCCAGGTACAGTTCTTGTTAGTTCCATCTTAGGTGGTAACTAGGGGATTTTTCATGACTGGCAGCCCCCTTTGTTCTGTTCCACCTCATTTTATATCTTTGGCACAAGGCAGGAATCCTTTGTCTCTCTCTGGGTTTCCACCCATCCTTCTAAATGGAAAAGCACCAGGTTTAAGATGAATTCCAGTATCATGTAACATGTTCACATGTCCTGTGAGACTTCATTACTCACTGGCTGGCACCCCATATACAGGAAGGCTTACAAGTAAACAGAGCCATTTACAACCAATTGTCCTAGTTAATGGGAGCCATCAAGATTTCAAGCCACCATTAATGGTCCACACTTTGCATAATTACAATAGGACTTCAGAGTAATACCTCATATTTCTAGCTTCAGATACAAGAATGATACAGTCATACAAATGGGTTGAACACACTCAGTAGATTATAAGCTTTGTAATGATACCTTATAAGAGACCTTTTGCATAAAGCATATTCCAGTTGCATTTTATTCACACTCATACACATATTTCCATAAACATACAGAGTGCAACATCACAACAACGTCAAAGCATAGTTCTCTATATCTAAAGAGGGATCTGGAGCGATGACCCTTCTCTCAGATAAATGGAGACACTTAAAATAATTTGACTACAAAAATAGTATCTGCTGTTGAAAAAGTCCCCAGATCATAGATAGTCACAGCATACAAACTGGTAATATTGTTGGGAGAAGAAAAGGTGAAATGATTTGGGCCTGATCCAAACAAAGCCCATTGAAGTCAACAGGAGTCTTTCCATAAGCATCAGTGAGCCAGCCAAAGCCTATTGAAGGCCATGGGAAAATATGCAATGATTTCAGTGGGATTTGAATCAAGCTCCTACTTCTTAGAGGACAAGGCCATAAGTCAGGAATTCTGGGTTCTGTTCCCAGTTCTGCCACTGACTCACTGTGTGACCACAGACAGACTCTGTGCCACAGATTTCAGTAAAACAGGAATAAAAATACTTACCTACAGTACTTCACAGGGCCTTGGGGACATTTCCTGAATGAGTATAGAATGCTTTGAAATCCTTGAATGAAAGGAGCTATATAAATGCAAAGTAGTATTATTGGTTTTACTAACTTTACAATAATTCATATGTAACATCAGGATTACTCATTGCTAATATTTGGGTGGCCCAGAAGATGAAACCTTTCTGTACAGGAATAGCCTACATCCATACCTGAAACACTTAGAAACTAAACATATCACCACAGTACAGTACCAAGCCCCTGTCCATTTTGTTTCCCATAATTTCCCATGCTTTTCTCCATTTATGGAGGTATTTTCTCAACTGCCATATTTAGAAAGACCATGTAGTGTGGCAGTGTGGTACCCCATCACCCTGCTGAGGAAAGAACCTCCCCAGACACTAAAGTGGGTGGAGCCAGTGGATCCTGCTCCTGCCTCCCAGAGGTTAAGGCACAGGACAGGAAGTAGAAAAGCCCAACCCCGGAGCTCAGTTGGGCGGCAGCAGCTGGAGAGGCCAGACACCCGTGGCCTGGCTCTAGCTTGGGAGACCCCAGCAAGCCGCGGCCAACCTGAGGACTAGCCGGACCAGCCAATGCCTGACGCTGACCGATGCAGGGAGGAGCTACCAAGTCTACCCCTCGCCAGCTACCCAGAGGAGCTGCCAAGCCTACCTCTCGCCGGCAACCCAGAGGAACCCATGGTGCTGGAACCTTCCGAGGACACCACCCTGACCCAGGTACCCTACAAGGGGGAATCCGGAAGTAGCCTGGGGGCAGCCGACCCTAGTCTGGTTGCAGCACTGCCAGAGCCAATGTCAGTGTGTTGCGGCCACGATCCCCACTGACACTGCATCAGGTTTTTGGCTGCTGCTAGGGCCCTGGGCTGGGACAAAGTGGAGTGGGTGGGCTTGTGTCCCCCCTCCCACCCACCTCGTGGGTTGCAGTCTCCCCCTCCCCCGGTTGCTAAAGCTAGGAGCCTGGGATTTGCTGTGGAACTATTTTGCTCAGCCCCTGCCTGAGGGCCTGAGCTTCTGACTGTTTGTTTGCTGCCTGCCCTGACCCAGGGCCTGGGCTTATATTGAACCGCTTGCGGGGCCCAGCCTGAAGGTCTGGGCCATAGACTAGGTATTTCCCAACCCAGCAGAGAGTATAGTGAGGTGGTGTGGTACCCCATCACCCTGCCGAGGGATGAGCCCCAGCTGAGTTCCATTATAGACCCCAAGGGCAGCAGGGCTGGTGTATTGCTGCAATGTTCCAGTGTTCATAATTATTTCTCTGTTTTCCTTATAAATCAACCCTCCAACCTGTACTTTAAAATTCAGAAATTCACAGCAGAACTTTGATTTCAAAATACCAACCTAAATGACAGCCTCGTCATTCAAACACCAGGTGCAGATGGCTGACATTCTAGCAGGCTAGAACACTAAAATTCTGCATTATCTCAGGACTTAATGGACTTTATCTGGGGTAGTCAATTCACTTCAGCTAAATATGTTCTGTTGCAGTGGTGTGTTGTCGTGAAGGCCTGGCTTTCTTAACTTTCAAGAACAGAAAAATGTAATTTTTCCATTATTTTAATTATAGAATTCTGAAGATTTCTTTTTAAGAAGAGCTCTGAAAATATTCCCAAGATCAGGTGCTCCCCACATCAGTAGTCAATCAATCTCAAAAGGCAGCCTGAGCAATGGTAAGTTAGACTATATCTGTAAATAGGTTTCTGGATAGTCTGGACTTGATACAGCAAAGCACTTAAGCATGTGTTTAAATTCATGCATGTGAGCTGTCACACTGATTTCAACAATGTTGCTCACAAGCTTAAGTTTAGCACACTCTTAAGTGCTTTGCTGAACTGGGGCTTAAGGGAAATCTATTAATTTCAAAGCACTTGTAAAGTATTCTATGAGCTTTTGCAAATTTCTAACTAAACAACAAAAGGTGGGGGGGGGAAGCACAGAGGGGTGAAGTGACTTATTTCAGATCACACAGATGATCAGCTGTAAACCCTGGAATAAAAACCGGATCTCCTGAGCTGGAACTTTCCACTAGACCACGTTGCATCTCTAAGCAACGGTTAGTAACTCTACCAATGGTTCATATGAAGGCACTGGAAGAAGTTGTAAGTCGATTGAAATTCCCCCATGATTCCCAGAGAATTCCTTGGAATCACTTATGAAAGTAGTAAGTGATTCTCCATTAACTGGGTCATCATTTACACCTCTTAAAAGTGGCGTGGAAAGTGCTAACTATCATATCCAAGTGCCTGATGGAACACAGTGTGGAGAAAATACTGTGAGGGGGTCCTTGTACTATTTCCCTCGCCCAAAGCCCAACTTTTCTACAAGAGGGAATGATCTGGTACAAGATCTGGTCTGGATACAAATGTAACCCTTCTGCCAGGCCAAGTTGATAGCAGCAAGGGCCGGGTTCAGTACACAGGGGTTCCCTCTCATGAAAGCAAATGCAAAACTGGCTCGAGCCCCCACCCAGTGACCTGGGAAAATCTTACACACCCCCGGGCGCCTCAAAGAGGCAGTACTTCCCCTCTCGCAAGCACAGAGTCTCGGTGTAGCAGAGAATCTTTAATAACATGAGGTAAACGACATTAAATTGGGAAAACACCACAACTAGCGTTCATTAACCAAACCATGAGCAAAGACCCACCCCAACAAATTGGGCCATGTCCTTTCCCTCGGGTTCTTGAGTCCCACAACCCAAACATCTCTTGAGTCCAGCAATCCAAAAATCACCCAAAGTCCAAAAAGTCCAGCCCCAGAGTTCAAAAGTTCATCTGCAGAGTGTTACTCCCCAGTCTGGGTAAAAATGTGCCTGGGGGGCGGAGGGGGAGAAAGAGGTAAGGGGCATATTACGTGACCTGAAGCTGACTGCCCCACAGGGCTCCGCTCGCCATCTCACAAACAGCTCCGCTCTTTCATGAACGGCTCTGCTCCACTAGCTTATCCACGAACAGCACCACTGCACTCTAGGTCTTCAGACTACTTGACACAGCTCTCAGTGATTTCAGCTCTTTAGTGATTTCAGCTCGTAGTAGTGGGAGCCTTAGTGCTGGTGCACCATAAGGCCAAAGTGAGTTCAGCACAATACCTGTAGCGAGACTCTTAATAGACCCAAAATTAGCTCTGACATCCCACAGTGGAGAGAGACAGAGGTGCAATTGGTGCTTCAGGCCCTCAAAGGGGCCCACACCACCAGGTACTAATATCTCTCTCAAGTCTCTCTCAATTCACACAGTTTTGGAACCCATGTCCCTTGCCTAGTGAGTGCTACTTAGTTGATGGCGAGTCCCTCCATCATATAAAAGGCCAAGTACAGTTCCACTGTCCTTGATTCCCATAACCAGGGTAATAACAATTTTATTCTTCCTGCCCCAATAACAGAGACACTGGGGATCCCACAGCAGCCAGGCAGCTATGGCCTCATTCTAGGTGGGGTGGGTGTGCCTATGCAAATGAGATCAGCCCCTGAAGTTCTTTTCCACAACTTCCACACCTCACCACCAGATGTTAAAAAGAACATGTGCTTAGTCATCATCCGAGACTGCTATAACATGAAATATATGGCAGAATGCAGGTAAAACAGAACAGGAGACATACAATTCCCACCCAAGGAGTTCAGTCACAAATTTAGTTAATGCATTATTTTTTTAACAAGCATCATGAGTACAGAGTCCTCTGGAATGGTGGCTGAAGCATGAAGGGGCATATGAATGTTTAGCATATCCGGACGTAAATACCTTGCATGCCGGCTACAAAAGTGCCATGCATGAATGCCTGTTCTCACTTTCAGGTGACATTGTAAATAGGAAGCAGTCAGCAGTATCTCCCGTAAATGTAAACAAACATGTCTATCTTAGTAAACAGCTGAACAAGAAGTAGGACTGAGTGGACATGTAGGCTCTAAAATTTTACATTGTTTTGGTTTTGACTGCAGTTATATAACAAAAAAAAAATCTACATTTGTAAGTTACACTTTCACATTAAAGAGATTGCACTACAGTACTTGTATGAGGTGAACTGAAAAATACTATTTATTTTATCATTTTCACAGTGCAAATATTTAATCAAAAATAATCATATAAAGTGAGTACTGTACACTTTGTATTCTGTGTTGTAACAGAATATATTTGAAAATATAGAAAAAATCCAAAAATATTTAATAAATTTCAATTGTTATTCTATTGTTTAACTGTGCGATTAATCGCGATTAATTTTTTTAATCATAGTTAATTTCTTTGAGTTAATCGCATGAGTTAATTGTGATTAATCATAATAATATCACTGTGAAGAATATGAGGTGCAGTGTCACACCTGTAATCTTCATAATCCTAAAAGGTAAAGGGGCCGTGATATGACTAGAGATATATCAGGTGGGTGACAGAATATTCAATATACCTTTTGGATTTACACCTAGAATCGTATGACTATACAACCTCTGCTGCTTTGCCTACAACATGGTCTAATTCTCAGTATTTGGACCACACAAACAACTAGTATTGCAGGTGGGTGTAACTGACATAAGATATTGTCAGGATGTCCAACTGACTACAACCCTGTGATCTTAGGGGTTTTTTTTCCTTTATATGTGTTTGTTCTTTTGTCTAGTGCCAATGGTGAAGAAAAAAGTGACTCTTTCAGCAACAAATACTGTATATGGTGTCTTCCATAACCAGCCTCTCATTTACAGTGAGGGTGGCATTTGATGTTCTCTCGTAATGTAGAATTATGATGATTTCAGTATTTTAACATATCAAATTTTCTCTTTTGAAATGAAAAAAGAAAATTAAAAGCACCACGAGTACTAGAGGAAAGCAATAATCTACACACTCATCCTCAATTTTATCAGCTATTCAAACTATTTTAAAAATAAAATAAATACTTAATGTATATATGGTATGGATTCTCTCACACACACACACACACAGAGTCAGCAAACTGCCCTCAGGAAAAAAGATATTTAGTGAGTGATTAAGAAAATTATATATTTTTCTGAGATAATTGCTAGAAAACCCACATAAAATATGCACCTATGCTTAATAATACCTGCTTCCTATAAGGTCTAGCAGTGTAGGCTCTGGGCATGGTACTGGGAATGCACAGCCCTCAGCTAAATGAGGGAGATGCACAGAACCTTGTAAGATCAGTTCGTAACTGAATGATTTACAATTGGGTCTGGCTTTTGAATTACATAGCATTTGATAGTGATTCTTTGGTCATTTTATTTTCAGTTTATTAATATGAATCTCCTGTTCTCTTGCGATAAACATTTCCTATGGTTCCAGTTATTTCATTATTTTTCAATCCCTTTCTGAACTGTACTCTGGTGCCCAATATACATCAGCTCTGAGGGCAACAAACAGATTTCCAAAAAAACCCATATGGCCACGAGAAAATACTATTTCCTTTTGATCATGAACAGTCATCTGCAACTCTCCCTTGTGGAACAGAATTGGCACAGTAACTTGTTTTCAAACAGAATTAATGGAGAATTAAAGCCAAAAAAAGCATCCAGGAAGACAAGACAGCCCAATCAGCTCATCATCACATGAACTGTGTGACAGACTTGAAATGTGACTCCAAGAATCATCAAAACAATTGTTTTGTTTACCTGCAGTTTCTGCCAAGGAATGAAATGTTGCCGCTGGAAAATATCTTCCATTGCTTAGCATCTGGGTGCTTAGATTTGCATCCAAATACAGGAAAGAAAAGCAGGATGAGAGTACTGGTATTTGGATGGAGTTCATTAATACATCAAAGAGAGTTTCTGGAAAAATATAAACAAGGTTAATATGGACAAGAATTATAATATATGAAAAAATTAAATTATTTTCCTTTGGATGAGCTTAGTTCCCTAGCAGCAGAACCACGAGCACATTCCTCATCCAGACAGCAGTATTGAATTCTGGTTACCTAGATGCAAACTGCTTGGAGAACATGTATCATTGATATTTCAGTTTCTTAAGACATAAATGCAGTATTTTTCCTTAATAGCAAACCTGGTAGTTCCAGGAGAAATTCTTTTGCTCCTCTGTGATCATAGTAAGCCATCTATCCCCAGGAGGGAAGTCCTCTTAAGAGGTGATGGCACAACACTGTCCCCAGGAAGAGACAAGACATTTACCAAGTTGTTTTCAGAGTGATGTCAGGAGTTACCTGAGGTTAAACCACAGACAAGAATGGTGAAATAGAATATTTGTTTAAAATTGGGCTGCAGGAGAACCTCAGAGTTACGAACACCAGAGTTACAAACTGATTAGTCAACCACACACCTCATTTGGAATCAGAAGTACACAATCAGGAAGCAGCAGAGACTTAAAAAAAAGCACTGTACATTACTGTGTTAAATGTAAACTACTAAAAAAATTAAGGATTTTTTCTTCTGCATAATAAAGTTCAAAAGCTGTATTAAGTCAATGTTCAGTTGTAAACTTCTGAAAGAACAACCATAACGTTTTGTTCAGAATTATGAATATTTCAGAGTTACAAACAACCTCCCTTCCTGAGATGTTCGTAACTCTGAGTTCTATTGTATATGCATTATTTTGTAAAATATTCTTGTAATTAGAAAGGAAGGATATCTTGTGATTAAGGCACTGGGGACTGAGACTCAAGACTTCTGGACTCAATTCCCATCTCAGCTGCAGAACTCTGTTGTGACACCTGGACAAGTCATGTGATGTTTCTGGGCTTCAGTTCCTCATCTTGAAAACAGGGACCTTCTTCCCTTGTCTATTTTGTTTAGATCATAAAATGATCATCAGAATTGATGGAGAACAGTTAACACATCTTCTCTTTGCTGACGACTGCGTAATACTGCCAAAGGACACAGCAGAACAAATTGCAGCAACTTCAAACACTTTCCCATAATATCGAGTTGGGAGTGAACATGTCAAAGATGAAGTGGTTGCGGAATGAGCATTGTGCAGAAGGAATCATCACTGTAAATGGGAAAGAAATCGAGGAGATCGACAAATATATTTACAAAGATCATTTTACAAAGAGTTCTTATTTCCCCACAAACAAGTCTTTTATAACCTGAAGCCTAAAATGTAACTTCTCATCATTTGAGCTGACTAAATTATTTTCTAATTAAAGACAACCCATGTTCACTCCTATTGGTGAGACCTATTCACTCCTAAAGGATGAAGTATCCCAGTGCTGAGCACCAGCATGGGCCTACACATCACTTAAGTCCCTCTTAAGCCCTTATGAGAGCTTAAGCAGGACTTAGTTGGTGCCTGGGACTTGAGTGGCCTTCTATACAGGGGTGGATTTCAACTCTCACCTTTATCAGCTTGTCCTCATCCATCCGTCCACAAATGCAAGTTGACTCCACCCCATTCTATTTTGTTGCAAGCACATTCTTTACATTTCTGGCTGAAGAGCTTTGTCATGGGATCAGCCCAGCACATTTACGGTCTGCCCAGCAGTCACTTGTGGTCTCTGGGGATACGGGTTGTCCACCTATTGTCTTGCCTGCAGACTACACGACCCACCCATCTTCACTTTGCATCACACATTGCCTGCACTACATCTGTCACCTCTGTATGCCTTAGAATCATAGAATATAAGGGTTGGAAGAGACCTCAGGAGGTCATCTAGTCCAATCCCCTGCTCAAAGCAGGACCAACACCAACTAAATCATCCCAGCCAGGGCTTTGTCAAGCTGGGCCTCTAAGGATCTGATCTTCTGATCTCCTCATTTGATGTATGATCATGGAGTGATCTCTTACACAATCGCCTTTCCATTGCTGTCTGGGTAACAGCGAATTTTTTTTCCTCCGCTTTTGTCGTTGACCAGCTTTCTGCTCCGTATATCATTACTGGCAGAATAATTCTTTCCTTTTCTACATGGGCAGTTCATTCATCCATTAGAGACATCTTTATTTTGTTGAAACTTGCCCACCCAGCCTTTTGCCTTCTACTTCATTCCCCTTCAAATGAGTTGTCTCTGCTCAGCTACGGGCCCAGGTAAATATATTTGTCGATCTCCTCGATTTTTCCCATTTACAGTGATGATTCCTTCTGCACAATGCTCATTCCGCATCCACTTCATCTTTGACATGTTCACTCCCAACTCGATATTATGGGAAAGTGTTTGAAGTTGCTGCAATTCGTTCTGCTGTGTCCTTTGGCAGTATTATGCAGTTGTCAGCAAAGAGAAGATGTGTTAACTGTTCTCCATCAATTCTGATTTCTTCTGCCCAGTTCAATTTCTTGAACAGCAACTCCAGTGCTGCTCCAAACAGCTTCAGTGAGATTGTGTCACCGTCTCTGACTCCTCTGCATACAGTAATAATGCAGGGGACATAGCATTATTCAATCTCTGTCGAGCAAGTGCAGTTAATTTCTTCCAGCAGGTCGACATACCTTGGGTCGATTCTGATTTCATTGAGCACATTGAGTCCAGCATTAATCTCTACCGAGTTGAATGCCTTTTTATAATCGACAAATGCAATAGACAGAGGTACTTTGTATTTCTTGCATTTTTCAATGAACTGCCCAACTGAGTGGATTTGATCAATTGTCAAATACCCTAAGCAGAAACCAGCTCGTTCTCTGCTTTTGCATTTCAATATCCTTCTTAATCTGAATGAGTATGATGCGAGTGAAGATTTTATACACTTGTGATAGGAATGTGATCAGACAGTAGTTGCTCAGTTCTTCTGGATTGCCTTTCTTCCATGCATCTGGAACACACTTGCTATTGATGTAGATGGTGAACCGTTGCACCAATGCTTTGAAGAGCATATCTTCCCCTGCTTTGAGATATTCCAGCCAAACATCATCCACTCCAGAACTCTTCCATCTCTTTATGTTACAAACTGCATATTCAATTTCTTCCCACATAACTTCAGGAACTTCTGTAACCTGCTGCCTGGATGGTGTACGCTGGACATTCACATATGAGGAGTAGAGGTCATTGTAGAATTTTATAAATGTTTCATTCATCTTGCTCCTTTCTGATGTCCTTGCACCATTTTCATCTTTCAATGCTGCTGGGATAATCTGTTTCAGCCTAACATCTTTCTACCTTCTTCAGACTCTCGTTCTTTTTGGCTGCCTCTTTGTACAGTGTTCTGCATTCTTTGCCCATTTTTCCTTTTAATTTTATTGTGCACCCTCCTTACCATCAGATTCACAGTTTCCTTACTGATTGTCTGCTTGCATCCCGGCATTTTCAATGCCTTTGCCTTCTTAGTAGCTAAGATTATCTGTGAGATAAAACCTTTGTAGTCCTCATCAACGTCCTTGTTGACCTTATACTCAGGGTCCATTTCACTCACTTCCTTGCAAATGCCTCTTCATTGAAGTACCATTTTTGCTTCTGTTTCTGGCTTCTCTTGACTCGGTCTTTGTAGATATTGTCAACGCATAGTTTTGAGCGCAACATATGATGGTCTGAGCCTGTGAAAATGATTTGTTCTCCTATTGTCACTACATCATTGAAGATTCTTCTGGTATCCATCATTACATAATCAATCTGATTCAGTGTAACTCCATCTGGGCTTTTCCATGTCCACTGCCGACACTGTTCTTTTAGAAATATCGTGTTCATTACATGAAGATGGTTTGCCTCTGCAAATGCAACCAGACATGCTCCGCGATCATTTCTTACACCTTTACCGAATTTCCCCACATACTTTTCTTTCTTATTCTCCTTTCCACCTACTATTATTTAATTTAAGTCCCCTTGGATAATTGTGTAGATGGATCTTTTCTGCATTACCTCCTCCAACTCTTCATAGAAATGTTCCATTTCTTCGTCTTCCGCTTGCTGCATGGAAGCATACACTTAAATAATTTTAATTGTTCTCCTTTGTTTTTTCTGAAGCGTGAGAACTGCTTTCCAGGGTGATATGATGTTGCAGCTGACTATCCTTGGAACTGTTTCTTTCCTGTCAATGAATCCAACACCTCCAGTTCTTGCTCTGTTGTCGAATGATCTTCCTAGGAATATTTGCTCTCTGCTTTTCCATTGTGCAACGAGGTCTTTTGTTCTTCTTGTTTTGCGTATCCTGATGATGTCAGCTTTTATTGATTTTGTGATTTCAATGTAAGTATCGATGTATGGATCAGGTGATAGTGTTCTTGTGCTGTGACTTGCAACAAATAATTGGACTATTCTTTTAGCCATTTTCCATCCTGTGCTACCCTGGGTTGTGAGCATTGGTCAGACTGACGCATGAGTCTGTGCTCAGTTTCCCTGTTTATTCTGCTTTGCGTGGCTTGCTTGGCCGGAGAATTTTGCAGCAGTGCATTTGGGGTGCCAGCCCTTTTGCCCTGTAGCTGTGATAGCCCCTCCACTTTGGCTGGGTTGCCCTAGAGTGATAGAGATACGGTCAGACTACCTACTACCCTGGATGCAAGCTCAACACCTTCTCAGTTTGGTAAAACCTGCCAAAGCATATGCTCTGCTGTACTTTGCTTTTGAACTCTGTTCACCCCCACACCAACTCTGAGATAGGGAGGTAGAATTTTGTGGGGGATTTCATCTATGGAGCATCTAAACCAGAAAATGAACATTTTTAAATTTTAGATTATAGAAGCACCAACTTAGCCTGGAACTACATCTGGACATGGGTCTATTTACCTGCTGTGACCACCATAGCATCTTTCCGGTCCAGGCTTCTAAGAATGACGTTGCCATTTCAGAATCACTGATAAGGTGCTGCAGGACTACACAGACAATTCCCAGGAGAATAGCAGGCATTCTTGAGAGCAATCCACAGAGCAGCATAAGGTCAGCAAGAAGACTGAGAGCCCTTTTGTTATTGAGTTTGAGCTAGTTGCAGTTTAAGTGTCTGTAGTATTTGTAAAATTCCCAGCGTTTGTGTCATGTTCCAGCAGCTATGAAGTCTGAGCTCTGAAATGGGACACGAAGATGTAGTCTCTGGGCCATCTTCCAAATGGAATTACCATACACTGGAGACATATCACTTGGCTTTCCAAAAGAGAAGGAGTTGAGTAATTCCTGCTTTGTGTTGATATATCACCTGGCTTTGTCCCCATTCAACACACAATAATATTAAGGTTGATTATTTGCTAATGAAATTAAAACAAATAGCTAACATTAAAATTATTTTCATTTTAAATGTTGGAAGTGTTTCAGTCATATTACATTGTTTGCTTTTTGGTTACTTGTGGTAGGCATCACCAAATCTTATCAGATCAGATTAGGCAGGATATACGGTGACATGACAGAACAGTGTGACCCAGCATAACATGACAGCACCACAAAAGTCTTTATAATGCATTTTTAGCATTCTGTGGTAGCAAATGTGATGGTTGGTTTGTTTGTTTATTTTAACACAATAGCCCTGCCTCTCTCATCCTATTGCAATAAGGTAAGATTAAACAGTCATTCTGCAAAAAAGTGTGTTGAAGAAAAATATTGCACATGCATTTAAGATTTCAAACCCTCTGTATTTTAAAAGCTTAACGTAACACCAGGCCAACTACTCTTCCTATTAATCTAAACCTTTTTCTGTTGAATTATAAGTGACTATATATAAACCAAAAATATCACAAGTATTGAACAATGCATTGGACTTGATAAGGTTTTGACTGAATACAGCTGCACTGCTGTTCTGGAGTGATCTCTTTCATATACTGCAATTGGAGTAAAACACAAATATTATCCCTGAAGGACATTCACTCTCCATTATAAAAAGGAGCTTTTCAAAACAGTATTGTGTTTGAACAATCCATTGCAGAGCTACTAAGTTAAAGAAATGTGGATTTGTACACCTACAGGACAGAACAGCAGAATAAGGGGAAAAAACACTCAAGGTTAGTGGACTCAGAGGTGATATTGAGCTTCACAGACAATGTTTAATTGCACAGTTGACAAAAAGCACATTGCCATGGAGCAGACAGATGCTGCATGTGTACTCCAGTGTTGGGGTACTTCTGAACAGGGAGAAATCAGCCTACCTATGGTTACTGAAAGAATATCTGTACAGCAAATTATTCACCAGAGATTAGAACAAGACCACAGCTGTAACTGGTTAACTGATTGAGAACATAAAGAGAAGAAAGATAATATTTTCCCCAGAAAGTATCTTCCCAGAAAAGCTTCTCTTGCTTCTACCACCTTTCCCTCTTCTGGTCTTCACTTACAGGAACCAAGGCAGAAATCCTGATCCTGTTAAGTCAATGGGAGTTTTGCCACTAACTTCTGTAGGGCCAATATTTAATTCCAAGTGATTAGTGTGAAATTTTATGAGCATTGATTGGTATGTTCACATTAACAACAAGCCCCATGTGATTTTTCTGTACCTATAGCAATCAGTGCTATGTTACTTGCATCTTTCTTATAGCGCATAGGTAGACAATTATTGATACTATTGAAATCACAAAACAGTTAAGCAGAACATTAAAGTTGCAAAGTCAAGCATTTGAGTGGAAATGCCTGAATAAACTTGCCTGGGGGTGGGAGGTGTTCTTCCAAAGGTATATCCAAATCCCATGAAAGTGTATGTGGGCAACAGGTAACCCCCTCACCTGAGTGGCTAGGGCACTCTCCTGGGATGTGGGAGACCTAATTCAAATCTTCACACAGAAGAAGGAACTAGCACCTAGGTCTCCCACATTCCCAGAAAGTTGCCCTAAGCACAAGGCTATTGGTTATTCTTGTATAAGTAGGGGCATAGCGAGCAGATCGAGGGACATGATCGTTCCCCTCTATTCAACATTGGTGAGGCCTCATCTGGAGTACTGTGTCCAGTTTTGGGCCCCACACTACAAGAAGGATGTGGATAAATTGGAGAGAGTCCAGCAAAGGGCAACAAAAATGATTAGGGGTCTGGAACACATGAGTTATGAGGAGAGGCTGAGGGAGCTGGGATTGTTTAGCCTGCAGAAGAAAAGAATGAGGGGGGATTTGATAGCTGCTTTCAACTACCTGAAAGGGGGTTCCAAAGAGGATGGCTCTAGACTGTTCTCAATGGTAGCAGATGACAGAACGAGGAGTAATGGTCTCAAGTTGCAGTGGGGGAGGTTTAGATTGGATATTAGGAAAAACTTTTTCACTAAGAGGGTGGTGAAACACTGGAATGCGTTACCTAGGGAGGTGGTAGAATCTCCTTCCTTAGAGGTTTTTAAGGTCAGGCTTGACAAAGCCCTGGCTGGGATGATTTAACTGGGAATTGGTCCTGCTTCGAGCAGGGGGTTGGACTAGATGACCTTCAGGGGTCCCTTCCAACCCTGATATTCTATGATTCTATATTCTAGGATCACCAAAGCTAAAAACTCCCTTTAGAGAAGGTGTATCATTATAAGTTCAGTGACATCTTTTGTTCTTCACCTGTGCTAGTCTGGCTGGCTCTCCACTGAGTCAGTAAGAAAGCTTGAAAGTAGTTGGTTTTCTACATTTTCTCAAGTGTTTGCAGAGCAGCTGTAATCAAGTCATTGTTTCTCCCTCCCCCCTTTTCTTGTGTATGGGCAGCTAACCCATTATTTAATTAACCCATTACATACGTACAGTAAATACCACAACAAATTGAACATAATATTCATAAAATATTACAGGCAACTCCCACATCCTTCATACCATTGTCTAGCATCTTGCCATGTCTGACTTGTCTAACTCAGCTACTGGATTTGCAGGAACGGGTCATTGTAATTGCTTGGAGCTCTACAAAAATTAGTGGAACTCCACACAGATGCAAGGGTATGCTGATACGGATCTGATTATATGACAGGCTTTAGACTTATAAACTCTTTGGGGCTAAGAACAGATCTTATCCCATGTTTGTAATGTACTCATGTATTTAAAACCCCATAGAAATGACATTTGTTAATAACAACCAACAACAACCCGCAGCAGAGAAAGCAGGTCATGCTTTTACATTTCATTCTAAAAACATAACAAAGTCCAGAGCATTCTACCATAAATGGTACACGGAAGGAACAACCATCTGTTAAATATGCTGACACCATTACATTGTGTACATTATGAGTTAAATAGCATGACATTCTCTGGATTTTAAAATAATTACATTCTTTACTTTTCAAAATATTTTTGTGTTATCATATTATCCAAAATATTAAATTTTGCAGCTACCAATAATCTTACAATACGTCACTAAAATTAACGCATTACCAGATATTACCAGATAATAGAATGAGCCCAATATGTTTGAAACATAAAGAAATATCTCCCTATGGTAGACTTTTATCCCACTGGGGATGTGGGAGACCTAGGCCTGATGTGGAGAAAGAACACTCTCAACTTGGGTCCAAATAATTCCTAATGACTGGCTTGTGGGGCGGATCCCTCTCAATCTCCTATGTTGAAGCTGTTCCACTTTCTATAAAATACATGAATAGTTATCGGCCAGAGATAGAATGACTGTATAGTCCAGTGACTATGGCACTCATCTGAAAGGAGGGTGACCCAAGGTCATGTCCCTGCTCAGGCACAAAGGGGTTTTTAACCAAGGGTTCCCAATATACCAGGTGAGAACTAACCATTAACTAAGAGTTACAAAGCAGGCTCCTCCTCCTCCAGCCATTTTATGACCTCATTGATCACTATAAGGTTGCTTCTTGGCTCCATGGTCTTTGATCTACACTTTGTCAAATACTATATCACACTAACAATACTATTACAAGTCTAATTAGTATTTAGAAACTCAATAGGGAACAAAACCTTTGAGAAGTACACTGATTTTCCAGTCATTTGCCAAGTTAGCTATGATGCAGACAAACTGGAACATAGAATATTTTATTATAGATATATTAGCTGCTAATTAATAGTAAGAATAATATCTAATCCTCTAGATTTACCCAATTACATTATCCTATTGCTCTATATTAAAAGAATAAACAACTGTTTCTTTACACTCTCATTTGTGCTATTAACTTTTTCTTTTTTTTGAATGCCAGCCTTACTCATGTGGAGTACTTTTACTTATGCTAGCAGCACTTCAAGGGCTGCAGAATCTGGCTGTAAATTACATTTTACACTTGTTCCATTAGCCCATTTCAAAACAATCTCACCAAGGATTTGGTTCATTAGTTAATGACAAGCATAGCCCATTTCAAGTCAAAGAGTTGTGTAATCTCTCTTTTTACCAGGTCAACGCCTATGTGAAATGGGAATCACTTGTATTGTACCTTCTATTGGTAAAGGAGTTAAAACTCAGTTCAGATTACCTTGAAGCTGGACAGAGGAGACACACAATGAATATTGTTAAGGAAAAGTTAGTATATGTGACTCCATTTTGGTTTGGGGCCCACCATTGTCTAAAAGCAAGCACATCATGCACCAGGAGGAGTGTTCCTTAGATACTGCATTCCTGTGAAAACCCTTCCCCTTGTTTCCAGCCTGTCTCGACTCCCGGTTTCTGTTCTTTGTCTGTTCCTAACTTCCTGCCTCCTGGCCTCCCATCCTGATAAGAACGGTTACTGATGCATTGCTTTAGGACCATGTTGGGTAGTTTAGCACTGGGAATGTACCTAGCAGGGATAGGTGGTAGATAAGAGAAGGGTTTGTCTATTGGCTAAGGTTTCCGATGCACGAAGGCAACATGCTTTGCTAAAAGGTATATAATCTTTGTATAACCTGCATTCGGGGTCCCCTTCTGACTAGCAGGGGGGCACCACACTCGAGCGTAATAAACTTAATATCTTTGGGAACTCTGCAGTTGTGGACTTTGTTAGTGTGCCTCAGCCTAGACTCAAACTGTGCATGACTTATCAGGTATAATTCGCAACAATATATACACAAGGCCATTTGCTTTCAAGATCAGAGTCACTATTAAGCCATTGAACTTGTTATTGTTAACAATGTGGGGGGTGGGTAAAAATGTTATCAGATTTTATCTCAAAATCTTTGTACTTGTAAGGTGAAAATATTGTCTGCAATGCCTACAGTGTGATCCTCCATGACACACAAGCTCAAAGGAATGAGGTACGTTAACAGTCCAATTCTGATCTCACACTGATGGATTGAAGTGTGTGGAATTACAATTACTTGTGATTTTCACCAGTGCAAGTGAATTTACTGGGAAACAAGACTGTCAATCTCTGTTTTACACCCCATTATTAACAGTTATTGCAAACTAAGTTTAGAAGGAATTTCAAAGAAGCTTCCTTTACTTATTTTTAACTGAGTACACTTCCTCACTCAGGTGTCTTACTCCAGTTAAAACCAAACATTAACAAAACAAAACCAGACCTTCAGAGTTAAAGAAATCTGTCTGTCTTTCTCCCTCTTAAGTGATTTAAAGAGTTGGCTTCCAGAGGGTAAAATGAACAGTTGCTACTACTATGTAGAACTCCCAACGGGGACCGAAAAAAAGCAAAAAACCTAACTTTTTGTTTGTTTGTTTGTTTTAAAGCCTGTCCAGAATTTGTCCCAAGATTAGCGTCATGTCATCTTTGGACACAATGTTATATAAAGTGGCCAGATCTATGGTGTGTGGTTTTTGATATATAGGGAGAAAGTAGGAACAGAAAAATACTGCAGGAAATAGAAACCATAACCACACTTCACAGCAGAAGCAGAGGCTGCGGGTGGCCTACCAAAACTCTAAACTCAGCAAAGAGATGAGGGGATGATCTGTGTGACACTCTAATTCAAAGTAGCACCTTGGAACCCCCATATTCACCACTGTCATATAATTATGATATATATTGTACAAAGTATGCCTTGTGAGTAGGACTGTTGATTAATTGCAGTTAACTCACATGACTAGCTCAAAAAACTTAATTGTGATTAAAAAAAATAATCATGATTAACTACACTGTTAACAATAGAAATGTATTAAATATTTTTGGATGTTTTTCTACATTTTCAGCTATATTTATTTCTATTACAACACAGAATAAAACAGTGTACAGTGCTCACAGCAGAGCTGACAAAACACAAAGAAGGTACCAATGTGAGATTTCTAAAAATAGCTACAGCACTTGACCCAAGGTTTAAGAATCTGAAGTGCTGTCCAAAATCTGAGAGGGATGAGGTGTGGAGTATGCTTTCAGAAGTCTTAAAAGAGCAACACTCCAATGCAGAAACTACAGAACCCAAACCACCAAAAAAGAAAATCAACCTTCTGCTGATGGCATCTGACTTAGATAATAACAATGAACATGCATCGGTCATCAGCATGGAGGCATGTCCTCTGGAATGGTGGTTGAAGCATGAAGGGACATATCAATCCGATGAAGTGAGCTGTAGCTCACGAAAGCTCATGCTCAAATAAATTGGTTAGTCTCTAAGGTGCTACAAGTACTCCTTTTCTTTTTGCGAATACAGACTAACACGGCTGTTACTCTGAAACATATCAATCTTTAGCGCATCTGGCATGTAAATATCTTGCGACACTGGCTATAACAGTGCCATGTGAACACCTGTTTTCACTTTCAGGTGACATTGTAAACAAGAAGTGGGCAGCATTATCTCTTTCAAACTGTAACCAAACTTGTTTGTCTGAGTGATTTGCTGAACAAGAAGTAGGACTGAGTGGACTTGTAGATTCTAAAGTTTTACATTGTTTTATTTTTGAATGCAGTTATTTTTTGTACATAATTCTACATTTGTAAGTTCAACTTTCATGATAAAGAGATTGCACTACAGTACTTGTATTAGGTGAATTGAGAAATACTATTTTTTTTACAGTGCAAATATTTGTAACCAAAAATAAATATAAAACGAGCACTGTACACTTTGTATTCTGTGTTGTAACTGAAATCAATATATTTGAAAATGTAGAAAACATCCAAAAATATTTAAATAAATGGTATTCTATTATTGTTTAACAGTGTGATTAATTGTGTGCTTTAATTTTTTGAATTAATTTGACAGCCCTACTTGTGAGGTTCCATTGTAAAAGTCTTGATCTGTTGAACATTAATATCCTGTTGGATTCTATGTGACATCATTATATAGGATGTTATGAAGCATTTCTCTATGTGTTACTGAAATATGTTGTGAGGTTGAGAGATGCCCAGAGCCAACCTTTCAATTACAACAAAGGACCAGCCTGCCACCTGCTGATGGCCCATTAAAGGGAATCCACTCTCCCAACCGCCATCCCAGATATTTCTTCATGCAATAGATACTGCATGACAATGGGGACTGCTTGATGCCCATCAATGCACAGACATAATCACTTAACCTCTCTCTCTCCCTCCCTCCCTCTCCCCCACAGCTCAACACCTGGAAGAACATCTAAAGAACAAAGATCTTGAACTAGGGAAGGGCAGCCCCAGGCTGGAAGGTGGTTCTAACCTGTGTATTAAGGAACTGTACTTTGCTTGTACCATCTGTCAGTGTCACGGAGTGAGACTCACCCCTGCAGCGCATCCTGCTGGTCTCTCAGGGAATTAGCTCTTCCAGCCTCCGGAGCACCCTCTGCAGACCGGTGTCCACTTGCCACTGGCTCTCATGTCCCTCCCGGATCCCAGTGCCCCTTTTACCCAGGGTGCTGCCCCCTGGCAGTACCCTCACAATCTCTGGGTCTCCCCTTCCCGGGGAACCCCCACCCACTATCCCTACCTTGCCTCAGTCTTTCGCTACTGTCAGTCACCATTGAGCCCCCCACACTGGGGCGGACTGTAGTGTATAAGCCAATCATCACAGGCAAGGGGGGTTTGGACCTGCTGCCTCTGCCTACCTTTGGGCTGCCCCTTGCAACTCCAGTACCTATCCGACCTTACACTAGGCCTGCAGCCTGGGGGGTTTCCAGGCCTGAGCTCCCCAGATCTTCTGGCCTTCCCCCAGCCGTGCTCCACTGCAGGTACCTTCTCAAGCTCCCCAGCAGCCAGGCCCATCTCCCTCCACAGCTAGAGAGACTCTCTGCTCCTGGCCCACTGCCCTCTTATAAGGCCACAGCTGAGCCTGCTTCCCCCAATCAGCCTGGGAACTGCTTGCTCCCAGCCACAGACCTCTCCTGGCCTGTTTTAAGCCCTTTAAGGCCAGAACGGGAGACCACCCTGCTTCAGTCAGGGTGAGACATTGTTTGATTCAATTCTTGCTTAGACTAAAAGTCTAGGATTTAGAATGTGTGTTTATTTTTCACTTCCTTATGATAAATATCTCTGATCTTTATGTCTATTAGAATCCCTTAAAATCTATTTTTCCGTAATTAATCTGTTTTATATTTTACCTAAAACAGTATGTTTTAGTTGAAGTGCTTGGGAAATCTCAGCTCAGGTTAACAAGGACTGTTGCACATCCACTACCCTTTTGTCGGAATGGCAAACTAGGTAATGAACTTACACCTGGTCAGGCCTCTGACCAGTGCAAGATGGTACAGTTCTGGGGTGCCAGGCTGGTGAGCTAGGGGGAATTAGTTGGAGGGAGAATGTCTCTATTGATGTTCATGAGCGACTGGGAAATCATTCATGCAACTCAGTTGGGTATGTCCTTGCCTGTGGATGTCTGTGTAAGTGCAGTGCCTGCCAGAGGTTTGTAACTTGACATCAAAACATCACAGTGTGAGAGGCAACCCACGTTGGAAGAACAGAGGGCTCAGGGTCCCACAGTCCAGGTTGAACCCCGGGAATCCTGTCACAATGGCGCAGCAAGCAGGGTGAAATGCATAGGTTGTTGTTCTGAGTGACATGCATTTCATACACTGGTGTAGAGATTTTAAGTGACACTTAAAGTGTGGTGACTGAGAACAGTCAAAGAGAAGGTTACCAGTTTGTTATTTTCTGTTTGCTTATTTTAGGAAAGGGAAATAGGGACAAAAAAAAGCAGAAAGATGGGTGAGAGTAATGCAGTTGCAAAGCTGGAGCTGTACAGACTGCAGGTAGCAGAAAAAGAGAAAGAATATCAGCAATTCTTGGAGCGAAAGGAACTGGAGATAGGTGCTCACAAGCAAGATGATGAGTTAGCACATCTGCGGGCCCTAGAGCTGAAAACCTTGGAGGAGAAGGAAAGAGAGGGAAAGCAAAGGTACCAACAGGATCTGGCAGACAAACAAAACCAGAACCCTCCAACACCATTGATTCCCACCTCTCCAAAACTCCACAAATGGGAACAATTGTGTCCTGCATACAAAGACACAGATGATGTTGCAGAATATTTCACTACTTTTGAGAGGCTATGTGGGATTCATGAGGTTCCTGAGGACAAGAAAATCCCCATTTTGGTTGCAAAATTAACTGATAAAGCTCTCAATATATTCAGTGAAATGCCAATTCAGGATGCTTTAGATTACTGTAAATTCAAAAAAAACAGTTTTGAAATTATTTCAGATTGCCCCTGAAACATATACGGTGAAATTTAGGAATCTTAAAAGAAATGTTGGTATGAGTAATGGGGAATATGTAAACAGGATGAAAGATTTGATGGGAAAATGGGTAAGGGGAAATAGGGTTCAAAGCTTTGAAGAAATGTTTGACCTTGTTGCTCAGGAGCATTTCCTAAGCATATGTAACAATGATGTGAAACAGTGTCTATGGGACAAAAATGTGAAAACTGTGGATGAGATGGCATCTCTAAGCTGATGCTGTTGAGGAGACCCAGGCATGGATTGAGAATAAACCACAGAAAAAGGGGTTTAAACCTGGTGGGAAGCAGGGTTCCTATTTTAACCCCGGGAAAAAGTAGGGTGTCTGGAGACAAAGAACTCATCTCCCCAAGGTCACTCCCCCAATAGTAGCTCCCATCCCAAATCTCTGTAAAAACAGAAGATCCAAGAAGGTGCTACCATTGTAACTCCACTGAGCACCTGAAGAATAGATGCCCCAAACTGAAGGAAAGTAGGCCCCCCATAGTCCATATTAGCTTGGCTGCCCTTGGTACAGGAGCCCCAGAGGTACCACTGGCATAGAATCATAGAAGATTGGTGTTGGACAAGACCTCAGGAGGACAGCTAGTCCAACCCCCTGCTCAAAGCAGGACCAACCCCAGCTAAATCATCCCAGCCAGGGCTTTGTCAAGACAGGCCTTAAAAACCTCTAAGGAAGGAGATTCCACCACCTTTTTAGGTAACCCCTTCCAGTGCTTCACTGCCCCCCTAGTGAAATAATTATTCCTAATATCCAACCTAGACCTCCCTCACTGCAACTTGAGACCGTTGCTCCTTGTTCTGTCATCTGCCACCACTAAGAACAGCTGAACTCCATCCTCTTTGGACCCTGCTCCCACTTCAGGAAGTTGAAGGCTGCTATCAAATCCCCCCTCACTCTTCTCTTCTGCAGACTAAATAAGACCAGTTCCCTCAGCCTCTCCTCATAAGTCATGTGCTCCAGCCCCCTAATCATTTTTGGTTGCCCTCCGCTGGACTCTCTCCAATTTGTCCACATCCAGCAGAGACATCCATGATTTACCTGGTGAGTTTCATGGGGACTGACTCTGGGGAGCCAGATATGGAGCACATTAAGGTTGTTAAAAGTTGCCAAAAATGCTGAAAGGTAATAGAGAGTGTCTGGGGTGGAATGACACAGAGGCACAGATTTCTCTGGTTAAGCAGAGTGTGGTCCCAGATGCCAGCATATTACCTGGTCAAATGACAGAGGTTGTAGGGTTTGTTAGAACCAGATTCTCTATGCCACTAGCTAGAATTCATGTGGCATCTGAAGATTTGGAAAGTGTTTTTGGCTGTGGGGATGATGGGAGGCATCTTGGCCGATGTGTCAGCTGGAAATGATTTTTTTCACAAGGCTAAGACTGTTTATGTGGTTACCCACAGCAAGAAGGAATATTGTGTTGGGTCCCTGGAAGGAGGTGTTGAAGTCCCAGAAACTGCTGTGGGGAATGGAGAAAATATCTTTGATTCCTTTTCAGCAGAGACCACAGCCTGCCTTCAGATAAGGGAGGGGTTAGGACAAGCTCCTTCAAGCCAGAGAAAGACAGCATACCCTCAGGGCCAGGGGTGGGAGAACTGTTGGTGACTGAAGAGGCTGTCCTAGTCTTTAGCTGTCAGGGTTTTGCAGCCGAGCAAAAGATAGACCCCACTCTAGAGAGCATTAGGAAATGGGTGCTAGAGGAAATTCCAGAAAAGGAAAATGGGGAGAAGTTTTTTGAAGAGGATAAGAAGTTGTATAGAGAGGTGTCAAGGTTCCTTCCCCACTCTGAACTCTAGGGTACAGATGTGGGGACCTGCATGAAAACCTCCTAAGCTTACTTTTACCAGCTTAGGTTAAAACTTCCCAAGGTACAAACTATTTTACCCTTTGGCCTTGGACTTCCACTGCCACCACCAAACTTTATCTGGGTTCCTGAAAAAATGTAGTTTGGAAACATCTTTCCCCCCAAAATCCTCCCAACCCTTGCACCCCACTTCCTGGGGAAGGTTTGGTAAAAATCCTCACCAATTTGCATAGGTGACCACAGACCCAAACCCTTGGATCTGAGAACGATGAAAAAAGCATTCAGTTTTCTTACAAGAAGACTTTTAATAGAAGTAAAAAAGAATCACCTCTGTAAAATCAGGATGGTAGATACCTTACAGGGTAATTAGATTCAAAACATAGAGAATCCCTCCAGGCAAAACCTTAAATTACAAAGAAGATACACAGACAGGAATAGTCATTCTATTCAGCACAGCTATTTTCTCAGCCATTTAAAGAAATCATAATCTAACGCATATCTAGCTAGATTACTTACTAAATTCTAAGACTCCATTCTTGTTGTGTCCCCAGCCAAAGCATCACACAGACAGACACAGACCCTTTGTTTTTCTCCCTCCTCCCAGCTTTTGAAAGTATCTTGTCTCCTCATTGGTCATTTTGGTCAGGTGCCAGTGAGGTTACCTTTAGCTTCTTAACCCTTTACAGGTGAAAGGATTTTTCCTCTGGCCAGGAGGGATTTTAAAGGTGATTACCCTTCCCTTTATATGTATGACAAGAGGCTCCTGTGAGAAAGAACAAAGGGCCTGGGCAGCCCTATAAGCAGTTGGTTGTTCCCAGCCAGCACCGTGGGGAATTAATGCTGTTAGCACATGTTGGTCTTTTAGCTGGTCACGTGGGGGTGCAGAGAACTTCTGACAGGCTAAAGAGGAATGTCTATTAGCCAGGAATACAGAACGATGTAAGATATTATTGTAAGTCTTGTGTAGTGTATCAGGAGAGGAAAAACCTATAGGACAATCTGTGACAATAAGAAACCTGAACAAGTGATCACAGTGCTATCTTGTATACAGCCAAGAAATCTTCTCCAGAAACCATTACTCCATTCATACAGAGGGGTATGATGTGGAGAAAGAGGAGAGATCAAGGTCCAACATTACATTGCTGCACATTTTAAAGATAAATTACTTTTTTTAGTGAGTTGCCTGGTACAAAATTATTCAGTCAAAGGACAACAAACCTTTTTCTTCCATGAGGATTCTGTAGGATTCTTAAAGAAGCACAAAGACTTTATTAAGGTTATTAAAAACAGAGCAAAAATATGTAAAAAGTTGGAGTTTGTTTCCATTTTGGCAGGGTTTGAAACAGAACATTCTGTTACATTCAATGGGAAAAGGAAAAAAGGTGGAACAAAATTGCAATTTTGAACATTCAAAGTTTCTGGCTTTGATCTAAAACCCACAAGCTTTTTGCAAAAGTTTTCTGTTGAGGGGGAAAAAAGCCATTTTTCATCAAATTAAAAAAAATTTTGAACAAAAAAGTGTCAGCCAGCTCTCTTTAAAGTATTCTGCTGTTCTAGTGGTTTTCCAGCAGGATAAAACCTATACCATTGCAATTAAGGGTTCAGCGGAAGAATTTCTTATAGCTGTTGGAGAGTTGATAGCAATGACTGACAGGTTATAGACTTTACTGTTCAGTCTCTGTTCTGTGCTGGCAAACTTATCTGGTAAAGCTTATAGCAAACCATAAATACTGCTAAGAAACAGGAAGCAGTCAAAATAGTCAAGCTGGAACTTGGTACTTTAATGAATACTGTTAGGGATAAAAACTGAGTACTTCTAAATGTAAGTTTCACTAATCTTAGCTGGCCTCATGCATGGTTGGTCCTCCTGAACCTTGGGCTACACCTGCCCTCCGGAGTAACTATTAATGAAAATAGTATGATTCTGTGTGTAATTTTCCACCTTTTATGTAAATGTATGTTCCCCTCAGGCCTCAGACCCACAATCTCAAATGCAGTGACTCTTAGATAAATTAACCCTGCCTAAACTTTCAAAAACTCAGAGGGCTTAAATAAACCTGTCACTTCTGAGAAGGTGCTAAATATAATGTGGGAGTACCTAATAGTGAGTCACCTGGCCCAGATGATCATTACAAAAAATTAGCTCTTATTATCTTGGACATCTGTTCAATCTGTTTAACCATAATTCATCCTCCAATTAAACACCTGGTGCCATAAATCAAGCACACCTCTCTCTCATGATGAAGATCGGCTTGTTATTATTGAAGAACAATTTTGCTTTTTTAAATAAATCATACACTGACCGATGTAATTCTCCCAAAGCTTCTAACTAAACAAATGTTCTCTGGGATCCTTTCTGTTACTCAGCAGCAGCAGACGGATCTTTCGTGGCAAGTCATCTACTTCTAATATCCTCTATCGTCTGGGCCATGCCCAGGAGTCTCACATTGCATCACTTGATGCAGAAAAAGTCTTTGAAGAAATGGAGCGGGATAAGTGCTGACCATGTTTGCTTTCAACATCTCTCTCTTCCGAACAGCAGCCAATAGTGATTTATCTGAAATAGCTGCTTTATGAAAGCTGCTGCTACGGTTGTTCTATGTCTTCCCTTCTGTTTGCTTTCACATCATGGGCTGTCATGGCCATATTTAGATTTAGGACCTAGTTCTGATGTTAGTTATCCTGGTGAAAAAAAATCAGGAGTAACTTTATTGGAGTCAGTACAATTACACTTGTGCGAGATCAGAATCAGGCCTCTAATGAACTAAAGGGATTAAAATCCAATTAATGAAACTGGTCCATAGATAAACAACATTTTGTTGTATATATCTGACTTGGCTAATTTCATTCCTGATCTTCTGGGCCAGATCTGGTGTAAACTGGTGAAATTCCATGATTTCCATTGATTTCACTGCAGTCATGCCCATTTAGACCAGCTGCGCATCTAGTCCATTATTTCTGCTTTTGCCTCCTTCTAAGTATAATTTTTTTTCTTAACATTTTTCCTGGGTCTGCCTGGCTGCGAAAATCATGTCAAGATGTCAAGAACAACACCAGGAGCCAGTATATGGCCTTCATTAATCTCAACAAAGCCTTTGACTCTGTCAGCCATGAGGCTCTGTGGAAAATCATGGTAAAGTTTGGCTGCCCAAGCGAATTTATTACCATCGAAAGACTCCTCCATGACCAGCTGGCTGGCTCCATCCTGTGCAGTGGTTCTACCTTGGAACCTTTTGTCATCTGAACTGGTGTAAAACAAGGTTGTGCACTGGCATCTCCCTTTTTCTCCATTTTCTTAGCAGCTATGAAAATGTTAACTGAAGATCATCTACCACAGAGCACTGGCATCCAATATCAGATTGATGGCAACCTCTTCAACCTTTCTTACCTCCGTGCCAGAACTAAAGTAATATCGGCAACAATAACCGAACTCCAGTATGCAGATGCCTGTGCTGTAGTTGCAAACTCATAGGAGGATCTACAAACAGCCCTTAATTGCTTCTCTGAATTACAAAAGCCTAGGGCTAACTCCGAACATCACAAAACAAAAGTTCTCCACCAGCCAGCTCCTGGACAATCATCAGACCCAGCAAAGAAGACCTGCAAAATGTAGAATACTTTGCCTATCTCTCACAGAGGGCGACACGGACTTCAAGATTCAACACAGAATCCGCTGAGCCAGCCTTGCCTTTGGCAGACTGTCTCGCCAGGTGTTCTACAATCATGACATCAGAGCACACACTACACTTTTAGTTTATAAAGTGGTGGTAATCCCAACTCCCCTCTTTGGCTGTGAGACTTGGGTGACCTATAGAAAACACCTGAAAAACCTGGAATGCCAACACCAGCACTTTCTTCCGAAGACCTTCAATATAAAGTGAGAGGATCACCACACTTCTGTCAGTATCCTCACAGAGGCCAACATCTTCAGTGTTGAGGCCCTGATTGTCCAGCACCAGCTGAGGTGGAGCAGGCACTGTGTCCGCATGCCTGATGTACGCTTACGAAAACAACTGCTGTACACACAACCCAGCAAAGGAGAAAGGAAACAGGGATGCCAAAAGAAATGCTTTAAAGACATCCTCAAGATAAATATTGAGAGATGCAGCATCAACACCACACACTGGGAGACATTAGCCCAGTATAGGGATAACTGGCAAAGACTTGTCAGAGAAGGAATGTCCACATTTGAAGAAAATTGCCTTGCCCTGGTTGCAGAAAAACGCCAGAAAAGAGGACAGACAACTGTCACTCAGCACTCATGGCCCAACCCTGACTTCCAACACCAGCTGCAACATCTGCCAATGAGCCTGCAGCTCAAGGACTAGACTCCTCAGTCACCAAAGGAACCATAAAAAATAAAACCCATGAAAGAGATCATCCTCAACCTCGAGAGATTGCCGATGACGAGTATAAAATAAATATTTCAGAAACACATATCACCCCTTTAATTACTGTGAAGGTAAAAGGAATTCCCCATTTGTGTGCCCTTTCATTTCAAAAAAGTATCAAATTTTATTTCTTTAATAAAAGCTATTCTATCTTTTCCATCCATTTGTGACTATAACAAAGTTCAAACAGGTCTTATTAGTTAGGGGGTAAATACTCAATTTGAATGTGTCAAAATGCAATTATTAAAATGTCAGGGTTGTCTGAAGTTTTATACATTTCATGAATATGTTTTTTGTATGTTCAACTAAGACATTTCTTCTCTGAAGTTACTCACTTGATTTTAGAGAACAAAATTATTTAAGCATGAAATTCTACATTTACCTCAGGACAAAGTGGGAAATAACATTCCCAGACTTAATATTCTGCAAATGAGCTTGCAGTTCAATATATGTGGAAGATGACATTTTCAGTATACCAGATTACCATAAGTAACTACACTAAAAAAAATGGAAATAGTCCATAGTTCCTTTTAAAAATATTGATCAGACAAGAGTAGAATCATAGAATCATAGAATATTAGTGTTGGAAGAGACCTCAGGAGGTCATCTAGTCCAATCTCCTGCTCAAAGAAGGACCAACACCAACTAAATCATCCCAGCCAGGGCTTTGTCAAGGCAGGCCTTAAAAACCTCTAAGGATGGAGATTTCACCACCACCCCAGGTAACCCATTCCAGGGCTTCACCACCCTCCTAGTGAAATACTGTTTCCTAATATCCAACCTAGACCTCCCCCACTGCAACTTGAGACCATTGCTTCTTGTTCTGTCATCTGCCACCAGTGAGAATAGCCGAGCTCCACCCTCTTTGGAACCCCCCTTCAGGTAGTTGAAGGCTGCTATCAAATCCCCCCTCATTCTTTTCTTCTGCAAACTAAATAACCCCAGTTTCCTCCTCGTAAGTCATGTGCCCTAGCCCCCTAGTCATTTTCGTTGCCCTCCACTGGACTATCTCCAATTTGTCCACATCCTTTCTGTAGTGGGTGGACCAAAACCGGACTCAATACTCCAGGTGTGCCCTCACCAGTGCCGAATAGAGAGGAATAATCACTTCCCTCGATCTGCTGGCAATGCTCCTACAAATACAGTCCAATATGCTATTGGCCTTCTTGACAACAAGGCCACACTGCTGAGTCTTATCCAGCTTCTCATCCATGGTAATCCCCAGGTCCTTTTCTGCAGAACTGCTGCTTAGCCAGTCGGTCCCCAGCCTGTAGCAGTGCATGAGATTCTTCCTTCCTAAGTGCAGAACTCTCCACTTATCCTTGTTGAACCTAATCAGATTTCTTTACATTCAAGAAAGTACATAGTTCTTTATTTATATAGTGTGGAATACTTGTTATAGAAGTATGAAATAGTAAATTGTGACAAAATAACTGCTGGTATTAAATTTGTCCTTCCAGTGTTTAAACAACATTAGTGTTTCTATACCCAGGACATTTTAAAATACCTGGAAATCTATAAAGAGGTATCAAAATTCCCAGGTTTAACCAGGAAAGAATTACACAAGACATTTTTAACAACTGCTCCTCCTCCTCCTGCCCCTTCCCCCCTCCAAAAGCTCACAGGAAAAAAAATGCTCTGAAGTACTGCATAATAATCAAGTTATTCTCTGCTAAACAATGGAAAATACACCTACAATTACTGAAGCCCCTAGGGGCAGCCTTTAAAAAACAAGACTTGCATTATAGGTGGATAATCCATATCAGAAAGTCTGTTTAAGAGAGGTTTGTTCTGCACAGGAAACAGAAATGTCATTACAATGCATTAGTTCTGCTGCAGGTACTGCAGCAAAGGTAACTTCATTTAAGCTTCTTCTGGGTGTGCCAAATGTACAGTTAGATGTCCAATCTACATTAAATTAGACAAAAAAGACCACCTCTGTTAAAAGAATGTTAAGGTAATAAAGTCCACTTAGAAATTAGAAAATACCAGAAATAAGGTTGGCTGTGCAACATAAATTCCACTCCCTTGTGCATATAGATAGAAATTTATATACATGGTCACATTTTTCCTGTGGGACACCTGCCTTTCTGATCTGATTTTAAAGCAGAAATATAGATTAAACTTTTCAAAAAAATCAAATTTTCAAAGCAAATGAAAAAGCAAGGGAAGGAAAAATAAAAAGAAGGCTTATTGAACTCGCACTGAAGACAGTGAAAATATTCCTTTAGACTTCCATGGGATTTGGCTCAGTCCCATTGACAGCTGTAGTAGACAGCACAGTTAACTTTCTCCAAAATGGCACAACATTTGGTGCACCAAGGACAGCTGAAAGCACGTACATATTATCCTGGTGTTGCATTTCTGTGTACTTAACTGTATAGTGGCCACAGAGATGTGTGATCTCAGACAGGAGAGAAGGTGGTCTCCCTGACTGAGAGGGATGGTTGGGGCATGATGATGCATACTGTTAGTGAGGTCTGCACTCTGAAGAAGAGAGCCCTGCCATAGAATGTCTTCATGTACAATGAGAAAGCTCTGTCCTTATAAATTGGAATGGATTGGTAGCCCAGAAGTGAAGTTACCATTAGCATTTGGATATACCCTCATACTTTGGTCCTATCTTAAACTTAGGGTAATTTCCTCTAAAGCGCCGTTTCCATTAAGAACCAGTCAATTATAGATATCCCCAAGTTATGATCTTTAAGACTGAAGTGTGATGGAATGGCCTCCCTCCATCTCAAGAGCAAGGGACCACTACATTCTCCCTGGTGGGCAGAGCCAAATCCACCTCACCCTCCTCACCAGAAGTACCAGGGTGGGACAGGACGTATAAAAGGAGAGCCCTGGAGCTTAGTTGGTGGTAGGCCATGGGAGGGAGTGGATCTCTCTTCCAAGGAGCAGAGTCCTCTGCAAGATCCTGAGTGGACCAATGCCTTGCAGTCAGAGGAGACAGAAGACCCTGAAGAGGGACTGCAGTGGCTGCTGCCTGACTGTGAGGTGATGAGACTGAGCCCCCGCTTGACGGAGCCCCAGTGACTAAGTGGAATAGGAAGTAGCCCAGGGGAGCTGGACCTTGAGCCAGCTGCACTGCTGGGAGGCAAGGCAGCCTGGTTCAGTGGCTTTCTCTGCGGACCCAGTGGCAGGACTGCCTGTCACTAATAGGCCCCTGGATTGGGACCTTGTGGAGTAGGGTGGGCCTGGGTCCCGCTATTCCCCTTCCTGCCATCCCACCCCTGGAGTGGCTATAAACTCATTCTAGGCCAAGAAGTGTGTTGATTACTGTCTGCCCCAGCCAGAAGGCTCTGGGTTAAAGACTGTTTGGGCTCTGCCTCACCTAGAAGGCCAGAGCTTCCCCCTATAGACTATTTTTTTCTGTCTGCCTTAGGATTGCTACCTGTCCAGTTTTCACCCAGACAGTCTGGGTTTCAGCTTCTGTGTCTGGGTGCCATTTGACAAGCCCTGAGGTCCGGTTTTCTTGATCTGGGGGGCAAGAGGCAGCACAGGGGGTGGGGCCTCTAGGGTCTGGTTACTAGCCATTAGAAAGATGACAACCCTATTTCTGCCTAGAATGAGGCAGAATAGCCTCCCTCCTCCTCAAGAGCGAGGGACCACTACAAAGATCTTCCTTCACTTATTACCTTGGTCATTTTAGTACTCACTTATCAAAAAATTTAAATTACTACATTCTATAGTTATAAGGCTTGATGTGCCAGCTTTGTGGCAGCTGGCAAATCCCTTAAGAATAGCCATTAGGCAAGGCAAATCCCTATCTTCTCTGCACCATAGATGGTCTAGCCCTATAACTAGAGGTGCCACAGGCTCACACACCACCACAGATCAAGCAGCACCTGCTTGTTTTTATAACTACCACCGGCTGCTGCCTATATGCTCCTCCCATTAGGAAGCCTTTGCTTATACACAGTACTAAATGCAAATATGTTGTGAGAGAGAAATGACATACATTATAGATGTCTTAGAAAGAGAACCACAGTGACTGCTGAAACACATCACTGAAATCCATTCAGTAAAGAGGGTTAAAAGTGGGGGTACACACTTTTGCCACCGAATGGGAATTTTTGTATTTTTTGTTCTAGCTATACAGATGGTTTAACTATCTATGTTATTGTCACTCATCCTGAGCCAAGCACGTAGCCAAAGATCAGGGCCCTGGAGCCTATTTCCAATGGGAGGAGGAATTGATGATTGAGTCAGATATCTGTTGCAATCCTGTTTATATACCAAGAATGTACAAAGTCCTGTTTCCCTGAACACAGGAGGAAACAGTGAGAGTTTCTTTGCTCTTTGCCTCAGCCCCTTTCATCCAGCACTTGGCCACAAAGCTCTTCTCTAGGCTTTTCTTCTTTTGTTTCTTCAGGCAGTGTATGGAGCTTCCTGAACGCTTTTTTCACCCCCACTCCCTTTTTTTTCCTCTCTCTCCCTCTCTCTCTCCAACACATATACAGCCTTTTGGCCACAGGGTTCAGCTTCTACTCAACCTTGTCCATGTGCTTGTATTTCAGGTACTACTTCTATTGTTTCTGCCACCTAGTTACAAAGGCTTCTTTATATTTATGCTGAAGAAAAGGCAGCTGATACTCCCAACCCATAACAATGTTTTTCCCAACCCAAAATATTATTCTGAAAAGTTTTCCCTTTTAAAATGTAGTGGACCAAATTCTGCTCTCAGCCTCCATGAGTGAGAGTCACATGGGACTCTCACACATCAGTTGAGTTCCACTGGATTTGCTCTTTCAAAACTGAGAGCAGCAATTTGCCAAGCTATTGCTATAGCTATAGCTATAATAATATAGCTATTGCTATAGCTATAGCTATTGTTAAGCTATAAATTTGGCATGGCCCCCTCTCTGTATTTAATATGCACACTGTACATATAAGAATAAGTTATATATCATATAAAACCTCTGTTTCATCCTCCTGCCTCTACTATACAGCTCCTAGCTGTTGCTGTCTCCTGTCATGAGCAAAGGAACTCAGATAAAATAAATGACCCGCTTTTTCATCCAAAATTTCCAACTGAACCTTTTTTGAAGGACTGAGAAAAGGTCAGACCACTTGTCCTCCCTACTCCTGTCCTCTTCCCCCATATTTTTCCTCATTTACAAGTGCCACTGCCCTTCCTGGTTCTGACTGGGAGCAGAAACAGAAGTGTTTTAATACATGTGGAGGGGGTGGAATAAGGAGCCTCCCTCCATTATCTGTCCTCTTAGCTATCCAGTTCCCTGTGGTCTTTTACATCAAACCTTCTTTAAGTCATGGACAGATAAAAATAAGACTACTGCAGCTCTCCAACTTGGTAGGCACTTTATGACTACTACCAGTGAGACAGTATACCAGGTTCTTTCATAAGCGTTGAAGAGGAGTACTCCATGAATCACTTAATGCAGCAAGAATCTGCCAAAAGCCACGATCCAAAACCGATTTCTCAGGGTTTTTTTTTAAATTAGGTTCAATCCCTTTTCCCCATTATGTCTTTGGAGAGTAGGAGATGGGTCATCACTACAGATCTTGCCTTCATTATGAGGTAATTTTTCATCCACTTTATTTTTTTGGTATTGACAGTATTTTTCAGGCTATTATAATTTGATGCTAGCTTTGACCATTTCAAAGAAGTCATATGTGGCTTTTGACCATCTCTTCCATTAGAATATGGTGAATCTTGGCTGTTAGAAGGCAGGGGGAATAACACAATACAGACAGGGCCGGCTTTAGGGAGTGCGGGGCCTGATTGGAACACCCGCTTGTACTCACCCAGTGGCGCTCGGGGTCTTCGATGGCACTTTGGTGGCGGGTCTTTCACTCGCTCCGGGTCTTCGGTGGCAGTGAAGGACCCGCCGCTGAAGTGCCGGCGAAGACCCGGACGCTACCGGGTGAGTAAAACTTAAAAAGGCACCGACGCGGGGCCGTCTTAGGCGCGGGGCCCATATTAGTGGAATTGGCCTAAATCCAGTCCTGAATACAGAATTCAAAAAGATGATATTTGAACAAGTTAAAAGTGATTCAAGTGTTTAAGAAAATACTTGGAACTTTGAGACTAGAATTTATCATTTTTTATTAATTCATTTTATTACAGTTTTAGCAACTAGCAAGTATTGTAGCTATCAAAAAACCTGTGAGTTTTGAATGAATAAACAGTAAATAAACCTTGTTTAGGAAAGTTTTTTGGAAATGAAGAAGGTACAGGTATCTAATTGACCGATAGTGGTACAACTACAGGTTCTCTCACTGCCTATCCATTAGGAAAGTCTAGTGCAGAAATCTCTTGTTAAAGGTTTACAAACACTATTGTGAAGTGAGAACACACAAAATGTTGTATTTACCTGCATTATGCAAATATCATACAGCACATTATCGCATGGCTTTACCCATAGAAACTCCAGTGGATGACCACACAAAAAATTAGAGACAGACACATTAAAACTCTGATTTTTAAAGAGCAAATCTGCCACTGTGAAACAGAGGCCTTGTCTTCACTAGGACAAAGGTATGTTCTTACCTCATGTTACCTACCAGGTGTTTTCACATGCATTAGCAGGTTGAAAGCCCTAGCCTCTCTCCCCAGAGTCTCTACCTGGACCTGCTAACACATGTGAAAGCTACAGATTGCCTTGTGTTCACTTGGATTTTACTTAGTGTTACATGTTAGCCAGCTCAAGATCAGAGCACACCTTTTATCCTAGGGAAGGTGCATCTTGACAGGGCTAGATTGTAACTCCAGGTGAGGAGAAAGCTGCCCCACACCAGGAGCAGACCAGAAAACAAATTGTGACCCAGTGATACTCCTCTCCACAGTGAGATGGGAGCAGAGGAGGAACTAAGTTACTTCCTTTCCATGGAGCAGCACATTTCGTGTTGTACGTGGTCAGCTACCCCCTTGTCTCTGCCCTTTGCTCACCCCTCACACTTATTTGCAGCAGGGAGTAGCGGGTGTGTAGCTCTTGTTCTCCCCACTCTAGGTGAAGTCATAATCTGAGCAGGGCATAAATGAAGCAGCAACCAGGGTCCTTGTTCCCTCCTCTCCTCAGGATGGTTCGGACAATCTACACAACCCTGACTAAAACCCGATTTTTACAGTATAATACACTATTTATACTGCAGGCTTACATTTCACACTTCAGGCAGGGTGGGAAATGAAAGTTGAAGATGTGTCCATACTGTGTCATTTCCTTATTTTGCACTTTGCTGCAGTATTTCAGTGTTAAACACAACTAGGAGTGTTTATACACAAAGCTTTCTTTATCATTGAAATGGTATTGGCCTGTTCTCTAGGATCTTGTTCTCCATAAAATCACCAAAACACTTGTCACCTCCAGTTTTAGCTGCTGCAAAGCTCCGAACTTGAGACTACACCTAAAGGGCCCTCAGAACCTGCAGCTACTAGAGAACTTGGCTGCCTCTGCTATTTAGTGAGTCATGTTTAGACCCCAGTTCAGGAATCCATCCTTATTCAGCAAAGTATTGTAGGGCATGCTTAAGGTTAAACATATGTTTAAATAACAGCCTTTAAGAGTTCTGCTGAATAGGGATAGATGTAAGCACATGCTTAAATATGTTGCTAAGCGGGTCTTCACTTAAACTTCTGCTGGTATAATAATGTCATTTAGGGATGTGATGTTTTATATTTTCAATCCCAGCAAATGTCAAAGGGTAGATACAGTTATTCCTTGACTTTAGCAAAGCTTTTGATATGGTCTCCCACAGTATTCTTGCCAGCAAGTTAAAGAAGTATGGGCTGGATGAATGGACTATAAGGTGGATAGAAAGCTGGCTAGATCATTGTGCTCAGTGGGTAGTGATCAACAGCTCAATGTCTAGTTGGCAGCCGGTATCAAGCAGAGTGCCCTAGAGGTCCGTCCTGGGGCTGGTTTTGTTCATCTTCATTAATAATCTGGATGATGAGATGGACTGCACCCTCAGCAAGTTTGCAGATGACACTAAGATGGGGGAAGATCATGTGCCAGCAATGCCCCTCTGCCATGTACATTGGCCAAACCGGACAGTCTCTATGCAAAAGAATAAATGGACATAGATCAGATGTCAAGAATTATAACATTCAAAAACCAGTCAGAGAACACTTCAACCTCCCTGAATACTCAATAACAAACTTAAAAGTGGCAATTCTTCAACAAAAAAACATGTTGCAAAGATTTGTTGTAAATAACAGTGGCAATATTAATGATATAAATGGTCATGTTCCAATCCTACAGCATCACAAAAGGGCTCTTTAATCTAACAGAAAAAGGCACAATGGCTGGAAGTTAAAGCCAAACAAAGTCAAATTTGAAATAAGGCACACATTTTTAACAGTGAGGGTGATTAACTATTGGAACAAACTACCAAGAGAAGTTGTAGATTCTCCATCTCTTGTTGCCTTCAAATCAAGACCAAGTGCCTTTTTGGAAATGTGGTTTATTCAAAACACAATTTATAAGGCTCAGTACTGGGGAAAGTGCATGAAATTCTACAGGATGTCAGATTAGAGGGGCTAATTGTCCCCTCTGGCTTTATAATCATGAATTGAGAAGAAGTGGTCACAACCTATTGGCCAGACCTAAATGAGAGAGAACCTAATTAAAGGTCCTATATGATTATCTGCGAGCACCTAGGGATCACATAACAGCCAGAGATTTAAGAACTCAAGTGACAAATGGTGAGGAGATAACCTCAAACACCTAAACTGAGCTCAAAAACCTCACCATATTTTCTGCTTTTTTTTCCCATCCTACAATGATCACTTTTGTCTTATTTGGCCTGACAATTAGGGCACCATGGAGTGCTATGAAATCTCACCTGTGAAAGCCTTGGGGGCAAAAGAGAAATTGACTAAACAACTTTTTGTTGCGTCTCTCAGAGAGAGAGGCAGGCTTAAAGCCATTGATAGACAGCCTCATCTATGCCTACTAAGGTTCACATGGGCAGCACAAGACCTGCATTCACCTGTAGATTTTTATCCAGCACCCAGAGATCATCTACCAAACCAGCTAGTGTGAGGGGCTTCAGATATTACAGTGACAGACATTAAGCACACACAGAGATATTTATTGTCACTGCACTACTAACATTACCTCAAGGAGTCAGGCTTATATACAGTGAATGTTAACTCATTTTCTGCAATTTGATTATCCTTTTAAAAAAAAACTTGAAAAAAAAAAACAAAAAAACCCCCAGATTTCTAATTAAATGAAAACTGCTATAGACTGCCATAGGAGCAGGATCACACCTGCAACCCCCTGAGTTCTGATTATACACAAACAGCCATTTAGTTGAATAAGGTATATACATTGCCCATAAATTTACAAATAAAGGCACTTAATCCATTTTGCAAAACAACAGTGGGTAATGTTTTAATTTAACAGACTTTAGCTTCAGCCAGGCAAACTAAAGTATCTAAAACTGCCAAGTAAAACTTTGTAACTTTGTTCTCCCAGAGCAAGTTATCTGGTTATGTGTTTAAACCAGCAAGTAAAATCTTATTCCTTTTTTCATTATGCTTAATCTCCATGGTAACAGATTGGAAAAACACAGTTGTGCCTGAACTTGCATGTTTTCCTTATAATTTTGCTAGGGGAGTCTAAAATTGTTTTGGTTTTAATGCACCACATACAAAATATAATTAAAAGGATTTTAAGCATGTTTTGCAAAAGGAGTTTATGGGGAAACTATTGCACCTAAATTGACAACCTTGTTGGCAAGTTTCAATACAACATAAAGTAAAATGGCTGAAGCGCCGCCATACAAAGCATCTATTATAGAACTTTATAATGGAAAAAACTGAGAGAATCTGAGTTACAGCAGCATTACCAATGCTTCTGTAATACTGACAGGTCTATTGCTTCTTACTCCAGGCTAGGATTATAGCTTTACTCAAGGGCCTTCTGTTTGAGAAGCTTTAACATAAGCCTCCCATGACAAAGTAGGAGAGGAAAGAACCCAGAAATGCACTGGCTAAACCATAATAGTTCAGTGCTTTTAAAAAAGGAGAAGCAGGCATTTCTAAGGGAAAGCTGATCTCTTCCAGGACATGCTCAGGCAAGTCCAGCAATTATGGTGTTTTGATACTGAGGATAGGGGCCACAGACATTGCTAGATTAGACAGATGGAATGCAAAAAACCCCAAACCCCTAACATTAATTCAACATTAAAGATGAGAAATCAAATTCTCATATGTGAGGAAATTCAAGGGTTAAGATTGCTTCTTCACTGTTAACTCGGGCACATTGCATCTCACATAGTTTCTATGAGCTGCCTTAGTAAACTATCATACATTGGAGCTTTACATGTAAGATGGAGCACAGGAACAGACCATACTGCAGAGCAGATCCTCAGTTGCCACACATCATCATATCTCCATTGAAACGGATTCACACCAGCTGAGGAGATGGCCCTATTCTCTATATATTATGTGAACTGAGGATTATTTCTGCAACATTAATTTATCCAAACTTCTACTGTGTTTCTCCTGCTTAATTCTGAGTTAGATAGAAATTTGGGTTTGGTGGGTTTTGCATTTAATTAGCATGTTTAAGACAAAAAAATCTAAAGTTATCTGGCTTGGGATGCAGATGGGAGAAGGGCCACGAGCCTGCCATATCCTTTACAGGTAAGCAGCTCCAAAGCAGAGCTAGCATGTAGCAATGTCTGATCTCCGGTGGGACTGTACCCAGCCTTATGCTCATGGGTATAAGGAAGTGGAGGCTTCTAGCACTCACTTTAGATACATCTGAATAGGCCCTTAGCATAAACTGGAGATGTACCTAGCAATCACTCACAGCGATGTCTTCATTCCTCCTATGTTTGTTTCATTGAACAACAGTCTCTAACTTTTCCATGAATCTTCTAGGTGCTTATTACAAGGCAAGCCACATGCTTAAAAATGTATATACATATATCAAAAACCAAACCAAAAATGTATATACATATATCAAAAACCAAACCAAGCCCTTACGTGATAATGTAGCACTTTTGAGCGTCTACTATTGCTCTGTGTTTGTGCTTTAATTAGGACCACAGGGACACTGACTATATGTATTGGGAACCATGGAAAGTGTGCCCCGTTTTCCAGAAGAAAAAATATTCCAGTGCATTTTTAAAATGTCAGGCCAACTGTGAAGTGGGGCTGCTGCCACTAGCTTCCCCTCCGGGCAGTTGGGTGAAGGGCTCTGTGCCATTCTTAGACTGGTGAAGGTGCATGTCTGCCTGCTGCTCTTCCCAAAATCTTTTGTCACTGCCTTTGAAACAGAGATGAGGGCCATAACATTTCTGCTGCAAGGAGGAGGGAGCTGAGAAGTAAGCTAGGGAGGACACACCATAAATCAGCTATAATTTAAACATATATTCAGCACTTATCCAAGCACTTGATATAATACTGTAGATTTCATTTTCCATCCCTCATTCTCTTATTTCATCAGAGCTTCTCTTTTTCCCTTTCCCATCCATTTTCTTTTCTCTCCCTCATTGCTCTAGAGAAGGAAGGAGAAGCACTCTGCCTTGTATCCTGGGGTATCCTCATTTAGCTGTATCTCGCTTACATCTGTCTCTGCTTCATTTTGCTTCTTTCCCACTTTTTTTTGGTTCTCCCTCACAATCTGCTTCTCTTGAGGATAATTCCATATCTGACAGTCTAAGGCAGTGGTTCTCAACCTATTTACCATTGTGGACCACATATGCAGCTCTCTATGTGTAAGTGTAATGCCGTCAGACCCTAGTCGTTGGCAGGTAGAATCAAACCAGGGACCTCTGGAACTTAGTGCATGAGCCTCTACAGCATGAGCGAAAAGCCAACTGGCTGTTAGCTAAGGCTACAGAGCAGACTCAATCTCTTGCTCTTTAAGTGGTCTCGGTGTCACTAGATGGGACAGAACCACCGCACCCTGGTGTATTGCCACCCTCACTTCCATGCTGTTGCTAGCGGTGAAGCTGGGCCGAGGCCCAAAGCGTGAGACTGCGGAGCCTGCCTGCAAAGATGGGGAGCCCTGTCCAGTGCAGCGAGCCCCCCCATCCCAGGACTGCTCCCATGCACCCAGCCCTCCCAGGCAGGGACTTTGTCCCCCATGCACCCACCTACTACCCATACTTCTCCCACCTCCAGCCAGGGAATGTCCCCCATCATCCAACTCCTCTGGGTCTGTTTCCCCAACATCCAGAACCCTCCCTGTCCAGGGCAAAACACCCCCTGAGGGACTTCCCCCCAGCATGCAACCCTCTCACCCCCCCTCCCCGGCTCCAGGGACTGTTCCCCAGTATCTAGCCCTCTATTCACAGACTGTGCCCCAGCCACCAGTTCCCCTACCTAGAGTCTGTCCCCCATGCACCAGCTGCATCCCCGTCCCCACACCCCTGCTCTCTGTACTCCTCTCCCCATGCCACTGGTCTCCTGCCACGACTTAAGGTTGCCAACTTTCTAATCGCACAAATCTGAACACCCCTGCCCAGTCCCACCCCTTCCCTGAGGTCCTGCCCCTTCTCAAATGCCCCACCCCCACTTGATACATCCCCCCTCCCTCCATCGCTCCCTCTCCCGCACCCTCACTCACTTTCACCGGGCTGGGGCAGGGGGTTGGGGTGAGGGAGCGGGTGAGGGCTACAGCTGGGGGTGCGGGTTCCAGAGTGGGGCCAGAAATGAAGAGTTTGGGGTGCAGGAGGGGGGCTCCTGTCTGGGGTAGGGGGGTTGAGGTGCAGAGGGTGAGGGCTCCGGCTGGGGGTGTGGGCTCTGGGGTTTGGCCTGGGATGAGGAGTGTAGGAGGGGGCTCAGGGCTGGGGCAGGGTGTTGGGATGTTGGGTTTGTGTGGGGTGCACGCTCCGAGAGGGAGTTTGCATGAGGGAGGGGACTCTGGGCTGGGGCAGGGGGTTGGGGTGTGCGGTCCCAGCAGCACTCCCAGGAAACGTCCACCAGGTCCCTGAGGCTCCTAGGGGCATGGGTGGCTAGGGAGGATCTGCTTGCTGCCCTTGCTCCCGCAGGTGCCATCCCTGCAGCTTCCATTGGTTGTGGTTCCTGGCCAATGGGAGCTGCGGAGCCGGCACTAGGGGCGGGGGCAGCATGTGGAGCCTCCCTGGTCACCCATGCACCTAGGGGCCGCAAGGACCTGGCAGCTGCTTCCAGAAACCACACGTAACTAGGGCAGGCAGGGAGCCTGCCTTAGCCTCAGGCCCCCACTGCGCCATCAACCAGACTTTTAACAGCCCAGTTGGCGGTGCCAACCAGAGCTGCCAGGGTCCCCTTTTCACCGGACATTCCGATTGAAAACCGGACGTCTGGCAACCCTACCATGGCTGCATGTAGCTCAGCCATGCAGCCTGCCCTGCTCACCTGCCACTGTAGTCCTAGTGCTGGGAAACTTGCTCCAGGCAGGATTACGGGACCCACAATCCTGCGGGGTGGGAGGGCACTGAGCACCCCGGCCTCCTGCCACTGCTGCTGGGCCCAATCTTGTAGAGGGGAGGGGGCTGACATCACTGAGTCTGGTCATGCCAGGCAGTTGACACTGGGCCCGATTCTGTGCCGCCCCATTTGTACATTCCCCCCACTGGCTCTGCCCCCAGGGCAGGTGCCCCTCATGCTCTGCCCTAGGTATGGCCCTGAATATGTCACATGAGCTGCAGCTGTGTGCTGATTGGGCTGTAAGCAGTCCACAGGTCGTGGGTTGAGAACCACTGGTCTAAGCTGTCAAAATCCATTTGCTATCCTTTACCCCTATTCAATGAAAGATCCTTCATATGAAGATATCAAATTAGTGTCTAACCCTGAAAAATCCATTTCAGGAAGTATTTGTGGGGCAGGATATTTGGGGGTCTTTCTGTTTTATGTAGAGCTCCAAGTTCTTCTCACTTTATTCAATAAAGCTGCTATTTCTTTACCGGTTTCAGAGTAGCAGCCGTGTTAGTCTGTATTCGCAAAAAGAAAAGGAGTACTTGTGGCACCTTAGAGACTAACAAATTCTTTACCTTAATCCTAAAGCCATATGTATTAATTCAAGGCTTTAACACAGCACACAACAATAATATGTGCCTGGAAAAAGAATTTCTCTAGCATTTTCCACTGGGATGTTTTCATCAGCTACAGCTGATCACAGTTCATGTATGTATTTGTTTTGTATTCCTTGTTGGAGTTTAGAGGGGAAATGGCAGGTACCTGTCCTCTTGTTGCTCAATAAAGAGCTGGATTTGGCAATACAGAGAATGTTGTAAGTCAGAGCCATCATTACAAAAACGTTTGAATGTTGTTGATATCAGGTGTACTGTATGCCATACCAAATGACATCTAAAAATGTGGTGGCTCTAATTTGGGGGCCACAGTGACATCTACTGGAGCCGGTCAGCTTAAGGCACTGTTACAAAGACATGAAGTTAAGCTTACACAGCCCTTTTTTCCTTCAAAATCAAAGCATAGAAATTGATAATACTAACTCACCTATCATCTTGAAAGCTGAGCTGCTCATATAAGAATTCTCTGCCAAAGTCAGGCTACAGTGTGTTGAGCCTGGCTCATGCTGAAGAATAAATCCCAATGCTTTTGGCACGCTGCTCTCCTACCCAATTGTTTTCCTCACACTGAAGCTTAAAACTCTAAGCACTCTTGCAGTGTAATCTGAAATAATGTGCACATATGCTGACATCTTCTTCTGTTCACGTCAATGAGAGTGCTGCTCCTGATCTGAATGGGAAAGCCGCCAGCTTTCTAATATAGTGTTGAATCCTTCCAAGTTTTCCCATCCTGTGGATTTTTTTTCTTCTTCTTCAAAGCAGAGAGAGTGTTAAAATTCTCCAAATCTAGACACACCTACTTGAGTCTCTACTGGAGCATGTCAGTAGCATTTGGCAACTTGGAACCAGGTTTCCGATGGAGCTGTAACAGGATTGTAACATTACTAATTCTATTCAATAGCTCAATTTCTCTCTTTTTTCTAACTGGAGACAAAATTTCTCCCCTTAGTATTGTTAACTGAAATGTGTCTCTTAGCTGAGGCAAGAGCAAACCATAAAGTTTACATTTCATATGCCCTTGGGTTTTCTTGTTGAAAGCATTACTCAGTGTTCTGAGGTATGTAGGATGAGAAAGCACCAGTTCAGACTCTGAACAGTGGCCGGCAAAGAAACAGAGGTTTCCAAAACAGGCTTTTTAAAAGTCAGGAATAGCCCAAAGGAAAAGAGAGAGAAGCTCCTATCCAGTTGCAAATACTGGGAAGGGAAGTAAATGGGGTCTATTGGATGAAGCGGGGTTTGCTGGAGGTCACACAGAAGGTAGGTTATTTGCCAGGTTTATAGAAGGGGGTGGAGGAAAAGATTCCATTGGAGGTCTCAGAAAGGGAAGGAAGAGGTGGGAGAGATAAGCACCCCAGAAACTAAAGTTTGAGGACAGACCTCAAAACTTTCACAAGTTTGGATAAACATCCACAACATTGGTGCTAATATAAATCTTCTTATCTCCTCACTTCTATGCCACTCTGCTTTCAAAGGATTGTGCAACACCACTTTCCATGCCACCAACACTATGATGGGTCCATAACTGCTTAAGTCAATGAGAGTTGCTGGCTGTTCAGTACTTTTGAAAATCAAGTAATTTATATAAGCATCTTTCAAATAAATAAAATTGGAAACTTTACACACCCATTTTAAAATTCTTTGCCTATCTGTCTTCATGACCATATAAATGCTCCTTTGCAGAATATACCCTTTACCACTTAAGATAGTAAGATAATATTTATTTCAAAATACATTTTTGAAATCAAATTCCATAATTCTTTTGGATTGTTTGTATAACATATTTGGCCAATGAATTAAAAGGGGGGAGGAGGGAGAGAAAAATCCAAAAGGTGACCCGAGAAAGAAAAGTTTTTGGCACTGTAGTTATTACAGACAGACAAATATCGGACCAGTTCCTCATTCCTTTGACTTCAAGGAAACTATGCCAATTTATGCCAGCTGGAGGATTTGGCCCAAGTTTATAGAGTTTATAAAATTTTTATAAAATCCTATATTCCTACAAAGGAAAGGAATATTTTTTAGTAAATTGTAAATCCTCATCTAAATCAGTCTATTCCATTAGTTGCCAATTTTTTTAAAAAAATACCTTTTGAAACTAAAAAAATTCATCCCTTGACTTCAATGAGACCACTCATATGCTTAAAGTTAATCACACAGGTATGTATATTTCTGGATTAGCACCTAAACACAGATCACTTATCATTTAATGTTACTTGAAGTCTGGCAGAGGAAAAAATTGCTGTTCTATCATTATTTTCCTTCTAATGGGTGTTCCCTTAGCTGTGTCAGTGAATATTAACACTCGGTCACCTTGCAAAAGGGTTTTTTTTTTGGTTGTTGTTGTTGTTTAAAAAATATCTGCCTCACAACTCAATCACTAGAAAGGCTAAGCAAAAAAATAAAAATCAGAATTTCTGTGTGGTGGAGCTGATCAGAGGGGAGATTTTGGTGCATCATGGGAGATATAGCTTGTGACCCAGAGCCATCCCTTGGGTACAGCGAATCGGCGCAACCACTCCAGGCCCCACGCTTTGGGGGGCCCCACCAGCCAATGCAATTGGCCCGGCACAGTCGGTTCGAGAAGTGACGGGTCGATCCCAGAAATGATGGATTTGTTACTTCTACCCTGGGCACTATATCCCCTGAGGGACGTCCCTGCTATGACCCATAAACCCCTCAGTGCCATCCAGTAAGGAGGTTACAAGACTATCCTGCTCCTGGTACATACATTGTGGTTCACCAAAGAATATCATATGAGATGTTAAATTAAAACCAGGGTCATACTGGGCATTAAAATCATTGTAAAATGTATGTACAGATGTATGTACAGATATGTATGCTTAAAATATGTTCCTAAAGCCTATATCAAGGTAGAGTTGACAAACATGTTTCTTCCAGATAAAGGATGTTTATTCATCTGTCCCTCTCAGTACACATGTAAATCAAGCATAGTAAGCCAACACAATGGAAGCCCCATTTACATACAAAGTCAATGGGAGTGGCGAGGGTATGTGAAACCAACAGAAAGGGAACACACCAGAGAATGTGGGGCGTCACTGTGACTCTGAGGTACAGACAATGAACTCTATGGAATATAAGGAAAAGGCAAGGAAAACACCCCTTTATCCTGCACTTAGGAAGTAATCTGGCAGTGCACTCATGAAATGGGATCTCAGCCAGACTTGGGTGAAACACTTCGAAGGACATTTGGACAAATTAAACTTCTTTAGCCAGAAGGTCAGCCTGTTAAGTTTTGTTTCGAGAAATCATGTTATGACTGTTTTCTCTGTAACCCTTGTTTCCGTTATCTTTATTCACTATCTCTTGAATCCTGAACCTTTGATAAATAAACAAACCATCTTGTTGTTTTCACTATAAGTATATCTCAATACTATGGTATTCTCCTGAGTTAAATCATCCAAGCTAGTGTATCATCCAGTAATCATCCAAGTTGTTCCCTTGGAGAGAGCAGACCTGGTAATACTGACCGTGTTCATGGATAAGAGTCTGGACACTACAGGAGAATTCTTCAAAGGGGCTTGGGGTCTGGGGTACATCTATTGCTATCCTGCAGAGCAAAGTAAGGGCTGGCAGAGCCCTGAGGAGATTGTTTGCGTGGCTAACAGGCTGGTGGAGTCAGGGAGTTGACACCCAGGTGCACACAAACAAGTGTTCCTCTCGCTGAAGATGGAGTGAGGGAGTAACAAGGTGAGTCACTGTCCTGGGTACCCCGAGAACTGTCACACTGGTGTAGTCATGGCAGGATTTCCACAGTTTCCTGGCTCGTTGAGGATCACATGCCAAGCACTGGTCAATTAGATTCTGCAAGATTCGCAAGTGAGATGGTTGAGACGAGACAAAGAAAAAGTTAACATTTGTTATTTTTTGTTTGCTTCAGATAAGGGAACTAGAACAAGAAAGTAGAAAAGGATCAAGCAGGATAAACATCCAGAAAACAGTCTGATGCACTCCCTCAGCGAAACAGCCATGAAGTTAGAGATTGTCAGAATAGAGATAGCATGGAAAGGGAACAAGAGCACCAGAAGGGGAAAGAGTAGGGAGAGCCAAAGCACAAGAGAAATCCTACCCAAGAGTCCTGGAAGCAGAAAGCAAAAGTGGGAGGCAGAGGAAGAAGCATACCAGAGAGCACTAGAAGCCAAAAGCTGAAGCTGGACATCAGCAAACCATGGAGTTGAAAGAGCAGAAGCATGAGGAGACAGAGCATGAATGCAGGATGCTGGAGATGTGGATACAAAACCCCCATGGTGCAAGCAATCCTCCCCAAAAGTCACTGACTGGGACAAGCTTGCCCTTCAGAGGGATGGATTGTATTGAAAAGTATCTCATCACATTTGAAAGATTGTCAATGCACAAGACCCCAGAAGAAAAGAGAGAGTACCCACACAGATCTCCAAACTCTCAAGTAAACCACTGCAAGTGTTTAATACAATGGACATGAGGGAGGTATTGAAATATGAGTTTTAAAAAGTTTTATTACAAAGGTTTTAGACCACCCCCAAGGTGTATTATTTAGGTTCAGAAATCTGACAAAGCATGATAAGATGAGTCACAGATAATGTGTATAAAATGTATGTGTGATGGGGTGTCTTCCCCACACTTGCCCTGAAAGGGTTAAGGCAGGCCACAGGAGCCAGTTAGCCTATTAGGCGGCAACATGGAGAAAATTAAGACAGCAAGAGAAGCCTTAATAAGAAGAATTTCACCTGTGCAGGAACAGATGGGGCCTATATAAACCAGGAAGCTGGCAACAGAAGGGACTGCTGGGAAAGTCTGCAGTCACTCCCTGGGAGAGGGAGGTGTGTTAGGGCTGGAAAATCCAGAGAGAGGGGGAACCAGGAAGGTAGGACAGGGAAAGGCAGTAAGGTTTAGCAAGGAACAGAACTTGACTGATGGGTAGAGGGTCCCTAAGCTGGAACCTGAGTAGAGCATAAGCCTGGGTTCCCCTGCCAGCCACCGAGGAAATGGCACTATGAGGCAGTGAATGGGAAGACTGCCCAGGATTGCTGGAGAAACCCTTTGGTATCCTGGAAGGGGAAAACGCATGCAGTGACCTGGCCGGAGGGCTAAGTCACAAAGAGGCAGCAGCAGCAGCAGCTTGTGGAGCAAGAGGGGCTGCAGACCCAGAGAGAGGTGTAGAGAATGGTGTGCAAACACTGGAAACGGCGTTGATCTCACAAACTATTCCCCTGAGTGATCAGGAGGAGGCACCACCTTAGCAGTGAGTGGACCACCCCACCACAGTGTGATTTAATGAAAAAGAGGAGAAAGGGGTGGGGAATTATGGCCCATTATTTGACCTCTTTGCAGAGGAACATTTCAGTTCCTTCTGGTAATCATAATTACAGGCCTCCATCACAGGAGGATGGTTCAAGAAAGGGATACTTTTGTGGCTCCACTGAGCACATAACAAGAGATTGTCCCAAGCAAGGGAAATCCAAATATTAACCCCGTTCAGGCCAGGTTAACTCTGTGGTTACCTTAAACACACGACACCCCCGCCCCCCCACGAGGTACCTGAAGAGACCCTAGTGAATACTGTAAGGCCTGACTTATTGGTGGTTGATAGATTATCAAAGATGCCAAGGATGGAGAGACACTGGTGCCCAGATTTCTCTGGTCAGGAAAAACGTGATTATGGAAGTTGATAGCTCCCAGGAGAAAAGCTAAAACTCCTTACTCTAGGAAAATTTGAACCCACCTTGCCTTTAGCCCAAATAGAGTTGGAGTGGGAAGGTTTAAAAGATATTTCAAATATCAGTATACTGGCTAGCATTCCAACTGATAAAAAATTGGTAATATCACATCTTCATGTAAAGATGTTAATATTGTGACCCATAGTGGAAAGGTATGTCTCTTAGTTTCCAGAAGTGAACACTGCAGAACGAAAGGCAACTGAGGAAGGAGGAGATGCCATTAGCCCCTATTCAGACAAGAACAGTTTAGCATCCTCAGGACAGAGGTAGGGGAAAATTTCCTTGCAAGCAAAACCCAAACAAATGTTACTGTTGAATAGGAAGCCAACTCTCCCCTAGAAAGTATAAGAACAGCCATACTCAATGAAGTGCCAGATACAGAAAACAGGGGAAGATTCCATATAGAAAAGGGAAGATTGTACATAGAAACCCCTCTGGGGCGAAACAGAAGTCCTGAGGAATCTTACAAACAACTGATTGTGCCTGCTAAGCATTGTGGGAAATTAAGGTTGTTACATAAAAACGGCCACCCTGGGTCAGACCAAAGGTCCGTTTAGCCCAGTATCCTGTCTTCCAACAGTAGCCAATGCCAGGTGCTTCAGAGGGAATGAACAGAACAGGTAATCATTAAGTGATTACCACAGATATCCTTTTGCACGTCTCTTTGGATCAGGGAGGACATATGAGAGGTTAAAGAAGAATTTATTGGCCCAATATTCAGAATGAGGTAATGGACTACTGCGGGTTTTGTGACTTATGTCAGAAGTGGAAGAAGCCTGTAGCGCACCACAAGGCTCTCATGCACCCCTTACCAGTTTTCAAGTAAGTATTCTTAGGGTGGCTATGGATATTGTTGGGGCAATTTCCCAGCCAATCCAGAGAGGAAAGAAATATATGTATTGGAAAGTGGACTGTGCCACTGGAAACTGTCCAGAGGCAATTGCTCTATTTAACATGGAGGAGACTGACACAGTGGTTATGGCTCTGTTCACTATATTCAGCCAAATAGGTTTTCCAAAGGAAATTTTATCAGATCATGAGTCCAATTTCATGTCCCGGCTCTTGAGTGAGTTATGGAAGATGTGTGAGGTAAAGCAGCTGAGATCTTCCCCATATCACCCAGAGACAAACGGTTTAGTTGAAAGGTTAAATGGGAGTGTAAAAACTATGTTGAGAATGTATGCAACTAAGAGGGCAAGTGACTGCAATGTAATGTCACCGTGTTATTCGCTAATAGGCAGGAACACCAAGAGTCACAGGGTTCGCCACATTTGATCTGCTGTCTGGGAGAAAAGTCAGAGGTCCTCTGGATCTCATCCAGGGCTCCTGTAAGGGTGGTAGTGAGGGAACACTTCAAAGGGGCTCGGGGACTGGCCACTGTTAACCTGCAGGGCAAAGTAAGGGCTGGCATAGCCCTTACTGGCATAGGAGATAAGATTTCAGTGAGTTTGAAGGATAGAGTTACAAATGGTTACAAACACCTAAAACTGAAAAATACTTTATAGAGGCTAAGACTAAAAAAACTACAGTCTTCGTTCAAGATAAGATTCTTATCACTCTACCTTCCAGCAAAATGGCTGAACACCCTTCTGGTCAGGATCTCTCAAAAAGTCCAAAGTGCTCAGTTCCTTTGTCTTTTTAGGTGAAAAAAATAGAGGGGGAAAAGAACCCCAGATTCTTTTATAATCCAGCGAACCTTTGAAATAGATTCTTTAGAAGGATACCACCACAAAGTAAAAGTTCATTCAAGCTGTGAGGAAGGAGACATGGAGTCTGCTGGTGAAGGAAATTCCATGCTGGTTTCTTTCTCCACTGGTGTTTGCTAAAATGCAAATGAATGGCCACTTGATATGTAATTGTTAATTGACTCTGACACCTGGCTAGAAACGTCAGCCTACCCTTTGTCTGGGAGATACCTATTCACCCACTCCCCAGGCTTTTCTGGTAAATACATTTTAGTTCCACATTTCCTTCGTGTATGTATGGTCCCTGGATATTTACCCTATGTAAACCATGCAAGAATATTAATGATCAGTGTACTATTAGTTTTCTAATGATATCTTACATGACACATCAAGTACAGTTTATGACATTAATCAACTGGGATACACTGAACTGGTCAGGCCAGCTGAAACTCACTACCAGATACCAGTGAGCCTCCTGCACTGAGATGCTTTTAGGGCCAAAGGGGCATAGATGTGTTATTGGGTTCTAGAAATTGGTTGTCAAGAATTAAATGACAAGGAAAGCAAACAAAATATTTTCTAATTTACTATTCCCTAAAATCATATTATGCATTGATCTGTTAGTAGTTTTCTAGAAAGAGGTAAAAGTGTAATAGGAATTTGTGGTAAAATCCTGGCCATACTGAAGTCAATGGGAGTTTTGCCACACACTTCCATAGGGCCAGGATTTCGTGCCTATGGCACAGCATGGGAGCAGTTAAAACTTTTCAGAATGCATTTGGGTCAAATTCTGACACCAAAAATGTAATGGTCTGATCCAGACTCCATTGAAGTCAACTGAAAGACTCCCATTGACTTTAGTGGATTTGGGATCAAGCCCTAAATGAAATCAGATTGTGGCCCTTTTTCTCTAAAACAAAAAAAAAAGGATTGAAACTGTTACTACATTTTTTTAAAACCACAGACTGCTTTTCTTAGACTGACGTCATTTAATTTATCAATTGGTGCTGTATATATCATGACTCATGTCACTGTGACTATGGAAAACATTGCTTGGAAATCTGAATTCAGCACCTGACATTGGGAAACTGAAAACCTGAAGTCTAAACTGATCCACACTTAATTGATCACATTCTTTTCTCTTCCTAAACCTACAGTCACTGAGGTTAAACAGTACAATGTGCAGCATGCAACATATGTAACTGATTTACATCATGTGTGGTGATGAGACTGTACATATTAAAATTAATCCAGGTTTTCATTAAATTAAAAGCTCTGATAAGGTCAACTAACTAAGAAAAGGTGATTTCACCATCCTTTAAATTAAATTTGAGAGATTCACGTCAGTAGAAAATTCCTATATGGGCGAAGGTCATTGCGCTGATCAAAAGGACTACAGGTCTTACAGCCCTTTGTTATGGTATGGAAATATCTGCAGTTTACAAATGCTTGAAGCCAAGACCACAGAGCGGTATTGAGAAGGTTGACTGTAGTTTATACCATCTCTCCAAATCAGTGGGTGTCACCATTTATGTAGCCCATAACAAGGAAAGTAACATTTTAAGAAACGACATCAATGCCTCCTACAGTGCTGACAGATCAAAAGGCATGCTATCAATGTGATACATTATCTCAGGACAAAGCAAATAATAAAAGTACAACATAAAAATGTGCCTGAATTTACCTGCCTCAAAAAAGCTTATAGTCAAAAGGCACATGACGAATAGTAAAGAGCAACTCAAAAACCAGAAAGAACACAAAATGTACTCTTTATAGCATAGGTGCTAACATCTCAAGATTCTCAAATTATCTCCTACACATGAAATAAAGGTCAGTGCACTACTTAGACCCATTAACAAGAATGCCCTTACAAAAGAAGTACTATAGAATTTAACAGGAGCAAAACTAATAGAGCTCTACAGAAATAACACTCAGAAAAGCCCATAGAACTTATAGAAGTATATTATTCTAACGTTATTCAGAAACATCCTATAGAATTATATAATAGGATAACAACCCCAGTAAATTTACTAGGTTGGTCATAAAACATATAGGCAGGAAGGCAGGTCACCATCTTCTATTTAATTCCGTAAGTCTTTTCCGTAAGAGCCAGAAAGAATTACTCTGAGATGTGTGAACTGTCCCAGCCATCTCACTCAAGACCATGTGGACTGTGCCACACTATAATTTGGCATTTTTCCAAGATATCACAAAATTCATCCTTTTTTGTGCAGAATCTTTGTTGTGTTTTTGATTTTAGTGCATGTTGATATAATAAATTAACAGATGCACAATTTAGATAAACAGATAATGTGTCACAGAACAAATGTATTTACAACTATACTTGAAATTGAGACTGTGTATTCTTGCAGGGAGAGAAAAAGGAGTGGTGCTTATATGAACTTATTTTTCTCTTTGGTTATTAACCTTATTGTGGCTGACTGTGATTTTGTTTACAACAGCAGATCACATGAATTTATAGCTGCAGAGCCACCTTAGATGATGATAGTAATTTGTTAGAAGCAGCTTTCTGGTTGCAATTTTAAAGTTTAAAAACAGAGGCATTCTTTTTTAAAAAAATCACTGTAATGGACAAACATACAAGTATGTGGAAAGTAGGCCTATTTGCAAAAAAGCGCAAATATTTACTTACTTTTTTCGAATTGTTATTTGCATGCAATAGCATTTAGGAGTCTCAGTTGTGAACCAAGATCTCACTGTTCCGGGCATTGTACAGACACAGAACATAAGACCATCTCTGCCCCGAACGAGCTTACAATTTAAGTAATAATGAACTTACTATGGCCAAGCTCCTACCCTTGTTTGTGTTCACATTCTATTATCATTTGTGCAATCAAGTTTTACTGGCTTGAATTCTCACAGAAAAGTAAAATAATGTGAGTAACTAAGGGCTTGTCTTACAGCCCTTACTTATAGCACTGCAGCAGTGCAGCTGCACTGCTGTATCACAAAGTAAAGACGCTACCCACAACAACGGGGGAGCTTCTCCCATCATTGTAGGTACCCCACCTCTCCTGGAGGTGGTAGCTCTGTCAACAGGAGAAGCCCTCAAATTGACATAGCGCGGTCTACACCGCAAGTTCAGTCAGCATAATTACATCACTCAGGAGTGTGGTTTCCACACTCCTGAGTTACATAGTTATACCAACCTCAGTTTGTAGTGTAGACCAGGGCTAAGCCAGCATTACTTCTCCACTCATCCAAGGGAACAAGCTTATCTGAACAATCAGAAAACAAATAAACATACACCGTTCAAATATCAATACAGGTTAAATCTGATTTTGTGAACCAAACTTTATGAAAGCATTGAATGCTCCCTTCATTATACTGGGCTTAATATGTACTTGCAGCAAAATCTTTTCAATGAACATATGAGTTTCAGAAGAAAGAAAATAATTAGCTAAATACTATTGAACAACATATCTGAGGAAATCATAATCTGCTTGCAGTTCTTCTGCAAAAAGAAAGAGGCTAAATTGTATAATAAATTGCTCTTTGAGAATCTACAATCCTTTCCAATAAGATTGCATAATTTCTGGATTTCATTTTAAATAGTTATTGGATAGTAAAAACCTGATAAAGTAAAGTCACAAATACGTATGCAGGAATATTTTTCACACCTCAGCCAATCTACATGCAAATGGCCCTCAGCTTTGCTGCTTACTTCAAAGCGGGGAGTAGCATGAGATTGATCTCTCAGGTGCATAGATATAATGTGCTGAACAGATTCAGGGAAAGAGTCTCATGTCTTCATATAAATATGCTGAAAACTCTGTTTGTTGTTGGGACTGTGCATATTCAGAGTACTAGAGTACTAGTACCTGTTAGGGGCAAGGGCAAGGGCTTTCTTTGTCAGATCAAAAGGAAAATTCATCTGTCCTCTCCCACCCTGAGCAGTGGAAACAAACTCTGCAGTTCATTTAGAATTTCATGGAAGGCAATGTTCCTTTATTACCTGGTAGAGAACAGAAAAGCCCTCAGTGCAGTCGACAATTTTTTTGTTCTTCACACTAATCTATTTTGAGCTTCTCAGAGCCCAGTCTGCTAAATTAAATGCCACTGCAGGATACATCTAGGAATCAGTCTGATCATTATGTTGAAAGATGAGAGTGCACGAACACTGTAGTGGAATTGGGATAGTACCTAAGGTTAACTGTGTCACTGATAGATTTAATTTCTCATTGATAGAAATGGTTTAAGTAAACTAAGGATAATTGTTCATTTCCTGCTGATAGGTAAGTTTTAAACCCAAAACATTTATTGAGGTTTACTTACCTTGCATAGCTGTTGTAAGCTTAATTAATTACTGTTGTGAAGCACTGAGAACCTGGTGAATAATACAGAATAATAAACAATAGCCATACTACAATACTGACCTCTGATATAGCACTTTTTAGTCTCAGGATAACAAACTATTTGCAAAGGAGCATAGGGACGATTATCTACATTTTGCATAAGAGGGAAAACTGAGAAGTTAAGACCAGCATTTTCAAAAATGTCTACTAATTTTGGGTGCCCAACTTGATGTTTACATCTCAGGTTGGATATTGAAAAAACCATGCACCCAAAATTGGTAATCACATTTGAAAAGTTAGACTTAAGTACATGTCTACTTCCCCACTGTCAGTCAGTGACAGAATTAAGACTAGAACCCAGGTGACCTGACTCCAATTCCAATGTCCCATCCATTGGACTCAGCAAGCTTTCCAATCTGCAATTTATTATTCATTAATGCATACTTATACTAATATTGCTAATCACTGAACACACCATTTCATCCCAACCAAATACATGTAGTTATGTCATTTCTGAGTTTAGAAAGAAAATCTATCCAGAGATAAATTTTGAACAGAATGTCTCATGGGAAGCATAGAGCATACTATTAGGTTAGGGAAATAGATAAATGTATATGTACACCCACTAAACTCACTTTGCTTAGAAAGATTAATGTTTTTCTGATGACAAATAATCAATCGAGTGCATGCCTTTCAAGTCAAACAATAAAATGTGAACACCTTGGGTCAGCACTTGAGAGAGAGAAGCGATTACTATCTAGAGATTGTGATGAGAATGGGTGAAAGTTTGCACCCATTCATTTGCTTGTCACAAAAACTCTGTCCATAGAATGGATTGCATGTGTGCTATAACTGGTTTCAACAGTAGCAACAAGAAGAAGAGAAGAGGCTGTTGTGGCCTGTCAATAGCTTCTTGAGGGAAAGGAGTCTTAAACTATTGCTAACATGAGACCCATCAAAAGGAAAAGAGAACCTAAAGAGAGAGAAAAAAATAAGAGTAAAACCAAATAGTAAACAAGACAACCTGGGTTAGGATATGCCTAGCTTGGTACACTTGCTAAGAAAAGGCATGGTGGAGGAAGAGTCTGAGGACAGAGTTAATGGAAAACGATTCCACTGGAAAATTTTCAATCAGGAGATACTGATTTAACTAAATAAAGACCTTTCATGGTAATGTATTAGTTTGGTAGAAATTTTCAGAGGGAAATGATCAATATGTTTCCTTTCAATAAGGTTGAAATATTTCATTAACATTGAAACTTCATTGTGATTTTAATGTTATAAATTCTAACATTATATAACAAGTCAAACAAAACCTTTTAATCAAGTCAAAATATTTAATTTCACAAAAAAATCTGAGATTTTTACTTTAAATTTCAAAATCTCAGAATTTCCCAAACAGCAGGAATTGTGTTTTTCATGCAGCTCTCTGAAGACACAGAGGCATAATTATATGCTATGGAAAGTGAAAGTGCATTGAAAAAATATTCTTCCTAAAGTATAGTTGTAGCCAGAGAAGTTATTATACTAGGTACAACTGAAAAAACAAAATTTACCATAGTGGTATTTGTATTGTTCCCAAAATATCATGAGGTTATCTTAAAAAAATGAGATTTTAGAAAATAATAAATGTTTGAGTTTTTTTCTTAGAGCACATGACTCCAGGGGCTAGGACTTTAGGAAAAGCACCAGGTATCAAAAGACTCATGATGCAATCACCACAACTGGCAACACTGTAGCACTCTGGTGTTTCCTACACAGAATATTGTGATGGAGTTTTCCTTCTCCCACAAGCTGCCTTGCAGGAGGGGAAAGTTAGGGAGAGGCTGTGGGAATGGAAAGTTAAAGTGTTCTTGGGCATAAGGATGCCAGGGAGACAAGCATTTTAGTTGTGGGCTTTGGCTGCATCAGATAATTGTTGGGTTTAAGGAAACTGTGTTTCTTACATCATTTGTTTGGATAACCTCATGTTACAATATCAAAGTATAATCAAATACTGTGGTAAAATATTTGTGCGTACTATACAATTATAAATATAGCTATTATACAAAAAGAGTTGTATACCATGGAAACAGAAATATACCAAGTGACTTGTGTCCAAGCAAACCAGTTTGAATTTTACATTTCAAATATCTAATTCTCAAAGCAAAGCTCTCACCTAGCTGTTAATATGCAATCCATAGGCTGAGATATGCTTGTATAAGCTGTTTGTTGAATAAATTCAAATAACTGACAAATTTGGGAAAATTATGATCTATCCATGAAAAAATGGAAGATAGGGCTAAATACAATTAATAAATTTGTCATTGCAAATACATCATTCAGTACTAGATACCAGCTAAAGTTGTCAGCTATATTTGATTTATACCACAGTTGTGTAAGTAGGTGGAGAGAACATAGTGTCTGAAAATGTTAGATCTACTCCTTGCCAAATCTTGCAGGATACAATTTTCTCTGGGTGTCCAGTGTCTATCCTGCAGTATGTCTTTGAATACAGCCATACAGATATACTAGAATAGCCTGCACAGTTGTAAATCCAAGGAATTACTGTCTAAAATGAGATGAAACATAATTTTGCATAATATAGTTATAGTGGGATGAAATACGTCATTCAGAAGCTCAAATGCCTTGGGAAAGCTTCAACAGTGACATGAAATTTAAGGAGGTCAGGAACGACACATGCATTTCACATTTTAAAAGTGTTATTTAAAGCACATAGAACCAGAGCTAAACTGCATAACAGTATTCTCATTTATCTATGAGCCATGTCCTTCCTCACTTCTCCCCTTTAAGAGGCATGTTCTATTTAGGGTTGGTGAAAAGTTTTCCACTGAAACAATTATGGATAGAAAATTGGGGTTTCAACTATATAAATTTTTTCTCAAAAAGCATCAGCTTTCTACTGAAATTTTAGACTTTTCGTTGGGGGGGGGAACACTCGAAATTTGAACATTTCAATTGAGAAATCTGTGGTGTCTCGTGAGTTGCAGTTCAAGATGGGAGTTGCAGTTCAGGAGCCTCTTGCTCCCATTCTCCTCTTTGAGCTGGGCTCCCTTGCAAAACTCCATCTCCTGTCATGCACCTCACACATGGGCCTCACATGAAGCCCTGGGGTAGCTCAGCAAGAGGTGTGAACCCGGTGCATAATCATGACAGATGTAGTCTAGCCCAGGAGACCTACACATAGAGGAAAATGGGGGCGTGAGACACCTGAACTCCCATCAGGCACAGCTGGTGGCTCAGGCAGGCGAATTTTAATGTCAAATTTCAGAGGAACAGCCGTGTTAGTCTGTATTCGCAAAAAGAAAAGGAGTACTTGTGGCACCATAGAGACTAACCAATTTATTTGAGCATGAGCTTTCGTGAGCTACAGCTCACTTCATCTGATGAAGTGAGCTGTAGCTCACGAAAGCTCATGCTCAAATAAATTGGTTAGTCTCTAAGGTGCCACAAGTACTCCTTTTCTTTTAATGTCAAACCAAGCCAAAACGAAAATATTTCAATTTGGTTACACAAATCAAAATGAAATGTTTCAATTGAGAAATATCGAAACAGCTCATTTAGATCTAAATTTTCTGAATCAAAAGGTTTTGGTTTGCAACTGAAATGTTTTTGTTTTTCAATTAGAAGTCAAAATTGTCACCAGGGGTGGGGGGTGGGGGGAAGGAACCACATTTTTGAACTGATATTAGTTGTATCTTCTGTAGTTTGTCCAATTCTTCACTTAGGCCCCAATCCTGCAGTCAGATCTGCACAGGTGGATCCTTGCAATGACACCAAGCCCCACTGGCTTCAGCGGGGTTCTTTGCACATGGATCTGATTGCAGGACTGGGACCTTAGAAGACTCGTCAAGACAGGGACCCACCTTTGAGTTTCCTGATAGGCACCTAGCACTCTTGTGGGATGGGAGGAGGAAATGTATAAACAATAGTAGCAACACTTAATCAAGTCTGAACTTTTCCTGAACTTTCCATCTAAAAGAGTCCTGTCATAATTTTTTCCATCTCCATAAGAACATGTGAATTGCTATTCAATCAGACCTATGATCTAGACCAGTACCTTGCCCTGACCATGGCATTTACATAGAAAAATAACTGTAAGGGCTGTAACAGGGTGTTCTAAATCAGGAGCTGGCTCAGCACCCTGTCACTCAAATCCTCACCAATATAGGGCTAATTTGGAACTAATTGGAAGGTCAATTAACTGAGTAGAGCTACAGTTGAGGGGCTAATTTGAGGGGGGAGCAACCCCAGCATCTAGGAGCATATAAATTTAGAGGGAAAATGTGCTGGGGGGGAGAGTGGTCAGCCTGAAGGAAGGCAGAGGTATGCAGGACTGACTGCCTGTTTCTAGTTCTGTTCCTTTCCCAGAAGCAAGTACGGGAGCTGAATGGGGGACGGTAAATATATGTCAATAGAATTACACACAGTGGCCTGCTTGAACCACACAACAAAACACTGGAGGAGGCCTGAAGTGATATGTTCTGTAATTAAAGTCCGAAAGGACTCACAGGGGACTACCCCATGACAGGGATAGACAGTGAAGAAATATTGTTTAAATATGTGATTTCTGTTATTCCAGGATAGTGATACACAACCAATAAAGGTACTGTTATCAGTACAGTAAAGGTCCAAATAATTTTGCTTAATGTTTTTTCAACCTCCTTAGTACTGCATAAGGGAAGAAGTCTATAGTCCCAACACCAGCAAGAATTTTAACCACTCAGTCTCTGCTTGTTTAAAACAAGGATTTATTTGGCACAAGAGAGAAAGTTCTCTCAAAACTCCAACTCCTCTTCAAGGGGTATTCTTTTGGTAGCAAGTAAAATATCATGTTACATAGAACCAGTAGATTTTCACTTTTTGTTTGTCTACATATTTTGCTCCTAAACCACAAATACATAAACTTTGCTCAATAAACTAGAGAATTCAGACAATATTCTCCTTATTCTCTCTACACAGAGTAGTAAAAAGCCTACTCTAGCCTCAAGATTAGTTTCTTCAGACTTATCTTCTATCATCTCAAAAGAACAAAAAACAAAATCTTTCAAATAAGGCTTGGAAAAGCTTCAAGGAATTATCACTATATTGCATTGTACACAGAACCTTTTGTATATTTGTGATGGGTTTCCCCACCCCTTCTTTGGGGTACCACTGAACCCACCTGACCCACCAGCCTGGCCTCCCTTTCACCCTGTAATGCTGTGACAAGCTGCAGACGTACTCCCGGCTTGACGCTTTATGCACGGGAAGATTGAGTTGTAAGATTGAGATCTCCAGTCCCATCTGGATCACCCTGAATATGAACAATGGACTATAACCTATGGACTAATTCTGAAATAACTCTTTGAACTACAAAGCTCACCATCTCTACTATGAATCTGATCTCAGAACTGTACTCATGTCTGTATGTATACTGATCTTTCAACCAATGCTCTCTCTCTTTTCTATTACATTTTAGTTTAGTTAATAAGAATTGGCTGTAAGCGTGTATTTGAGTAAGATCTGAAATATTCATTAACCTGGGAGGTAATATGTCCAATCCTTTGGGATTGTTAGAACTTCTACGGTGAATAAGATTTTCAGTAATCCTCATCATATTTGATTTGGGTATCTGGGTGGAGGCCTAAGGCTGGGTTGCTATAAGGGAACTGTGTTATTGTCTTCTGGGTAACCAGTAAGGTCTTGTAGAAGCTGTTTTGAGCCTAAATTGGTGGATCTAAGTACTGAATGACCACCAGCTTTGAGGATTGTCTGCCCCATTCTTTGCAGTTTGCCTTAATTGAGTAACCTCAGTGTGGCTCCCCTGGGACCCAGGTCACAACTTTAATCTGGTTTTGTTTCATTTTTTTAAAGGGATGGATGAACCAGTTTGGACCAACCCAAATCTGAACTTTCTTATTTGTGAGTGTGCTATTTGGAAAATTATAGTTAATCTTAAAAGAAACAAACAAAAAAAGGTGTTAACACTTTGGAGGTTCAGCACCCATCACTGATATTTGTAATTACGTACAATGAAGAGGGATAGCATGGGTTATTTATTGAGTTAACTATTATGCAATTGTTTTTGATAATGTTATATCTCCATTGGAAAAATAATAGTAATTTATACAGGTAGGATGAAGTCAAAAGTTGAAACCCAAACCCAAAGGTTCCCCCAAGTCATAAGGTTTATTAGAGCTGAAAGAAATTTCTCATCTAAAACTTCTTTTTCACTAAAAAATGCTATTTGAAATTGACCAAAACATTTAGCAAATTTGTGATGATTTGGGTAAATTATTTGTTTGATTTGGAGGAGAAAATCCCAAATAAAACAGTTCCAAAATGAAACTTTTTTATTTCTTTTTTTTGCTGCTAGATTTACAAGAGGACTTAGGGACGTAACTCCAATATTTAGGTGTCACGCAAATGGCCACTAAATATTTAATTATTTATACAGAGTGGAACTACTTCAGCAGGAGAGATTGAGAGAGCCCCAACCCAGACAGCCAATTGCCTGGGATGGGGGAGACCTAGGATCAAGTCCTTGCTCCAAAGCAGGGATTCAAAGCTGGGTCTCTCACATCTCAAGAAAATGCTTTAATCACTGAGCTATTTAGTATAAGCCCTCACCTTCTCCTCCTCTATTTTGTGAATAGTGTCTAAAGGTTGGAGTTAGGCACCTAAGTCCTCTTTGAATATAACCCTTCATTTCCAATTTATTTATTTTTTTTAAAAAAAGCAAAGAAAAAAAATTTCCCTAATCAAATTATTTTGAACAAACAAAACATTTTGTTTGACCCAAAATGATTTTTCCTGACTTTGATTGACTAAAAATCCCCCCCCCACCCCCCAAAATTGCATAAACCCAAAAAAATTGTGGGGTGATTTTTTGGAGCTGCCAGCAACCCAAAAGGACAATTATTTGCACGGCTGTAATATTCAGATCAGGTGATCAGGTGTACCAGTTTTGGCACATATCTAGCTATTCATAATATCATATGTAATTTATGCCATCTCTTAATTATCATGTAGCTATTATATTTTAGTGCAATATTATAAATGACAATCCCATGTTCTGACTTTGTGTAAAGAATGTTTCCTATTATTTCACAGCATGCTTTGTTTCAAAGAGGTATAAAATGTTTACAGTATGATTACTAAGATAAGATTTCAATCATTTGCGTAAGCAGCTTCAGTTAGATCAAACTTCAAAAAATTGAAATTACTGTAGCTTTAAGGTATCTACACTTACAATAATACTGAATGCAACTTTTGGTATGAATCACTTTGTAGCCCTATTAAAAGCTTGAAATAGAAAAGTAGATATCCTGTATTTTTAATCAGAATAATTTGTTGAGGCTCCAGACAACATATAAAAATAGCAACTTCTAAATATGCTCTCTGAATGGATGAATTGTCAAAAACCAAGCTAGTTTAGAATGAATATGTGCTGGCTGTTAAAATACTAACAGTACTAGTAATTATTCAGAGTTTACACCTATCTCTAAAACAGATTCTGCAAAATCCATATTTGTATTTGCAAATCAGTATGTTCACAAGCAATTTGTTAGCCAATGCATAGAGTTTACACACACATACCTTAATAGGTATAATACACATGGTATTAATATGGGGGGAGGGGGGATATTGGGTAATCATGCTAAAATTGTATTATGCTTACTCTCGCTCACTTATGCTATGTATTCCAAAATACCTCGTGACAGTACAACTTACCATTTGACATAGGTGGATAGGAAACCTGTCAGAGACAAGATTCAGTAATGTACAGGTAGGGAATGCATTCATGGCCCAACTAGTTTGGAATGTTGTGTTTGAAAACATTGGTTTACACAATGGTACCAGAAAACAAGGTAATGGAGAAATACAGTCTTGGGTGACATATAAAGTTCTATCTAACCAGTAAACAAAACACCCTCTATAAGTGGCTTTAGGGGTATACTCTGGGAAGCACGTCTTCTGTGTAAGGTGAACTGACACAATGCAAGAATTTGATTCCTGGAAAGGATAGGTGATATGTTATCATTCTTTCCTATGCCATACTGCTTTGTCTTTAGACCAGGGATCGGCAACCTTTGGCACACGGCCCGTCAGGGAAATCTGCTGGCAGGCCTGGATGGTTTGTTTACCTGCAGCGTCCACAGGTTCGGCCGATTGCAGCTCCCACTGGCCGCAGTTCACCGTTCTAGGCCAAAGGGGGCTGCGGGAAGCAGCGTGGGCCAAGGGATGTGCTGGCTGCCATTTTCTGCAGCCCCCATTGGCCTAGAACTGTGAACCGCGGCTGGTGGGAGCTGCGATAGGCCGAACCTGCAGATGTTGCAGGTAAACAAACCGTCCAGGCCCACCAGTGGATTTCCTTGATGGGTTGCATGCCAAAGGAATGCTGATCCCTGCTTTAGACAATAGATTTGGCTGAGTATGGTTATTTAGTCTCTTGAACATTCTTAATATTGAACCACAAGCATAGTCAATCAGTTGGCTATCCATTTTAATCAATATATTTCTTGACTGGCATGGGCGCAAGCCAAGTGTTCAGTTTTGGAAAACTGAGTCTGTATGTTTGACTTAAATGCATGAAATCTGATATACTGAAATATCACCTGATTATTACTTGTATTACCATGGACCCCATTCTTCAAGGGGCTGTATGAACACAGAACAAAAAGACAGTCCCAATCTCTTCTTTTCCTGACTTGGTTTGCTTAAGATAATAACCCATCCACTGTAGAACACCACACAAAAAGATATGCAAAGAAAGACATAAAAAGTTATATATTTCAGTCAACAAACTTTAAATGGTGCTTAGGGCCTCATTTTGATCTCATTTAGACTAGGTTGCAATGAATAACTGCACTGGAGAAAATGGAGTAATACCAATGTAAAACCAATGTACTTCTGATCAGAATCAAGCTCATAATATTTGCATAATAGTCTACCTTTGTAGCAAGAAAGCTGGGTTCTGTTGGTCCAATTTTTGTGACTCTATAGGGACATGTTATTTGAGCTCTGCTGAGCTACTGTGGCAGATATATCTCAATAACTCCACCTGGATCTGAGAGGGAGGAGCATAGCTCTCTGACCATTTGAATCTAGTGTATTGGCTGTGCTCTCACAAAAGTGGAACAGACAAACATGGGAAGAGGCAGAAGCTCAAATTTGTGTTACTTTGTTAGTAAACCAAAGTCTCAGAAGGGGGGATTTTGTGACCCTATTCAGTGCACAAAGCCTTTGTTTCTGTGCAGAGTGGAAATACCACCTTCTCCAACCCCCAAAAGATAGTGTTACCAATAATTCCTGCAGACAGCCTCAGAAACTTTGTGAGCTGATATGATCTTTTATGGGACACAATTGAAATGAATGTACGGTTTGCATTCACTCATTGCTAGGGCTAACGTTTGTTTGCATTTATTTTCATATATATTTTAAACAGTCCAGAAAGAGGTGTTTACAATTACAAGTTGTTTTTAATTACCTACATCCAGTGTATTATCTGATGGGCTAATTAGCTACAAAGCTCAGGACAAATATTTGGGAACCAGTCAATATAAAATCTAATTGCAGAGGAGTCATCTGTTTAAAAACAAAGAAATCCCAACAACGCTCTAATGTAATTTATGAGAGACTACCCTGATGTCCACAAGGGAAGACTAAATAGATGTGCTAAAACTCAGGGCAATTTTCCAGACTGCCAAAAGACATTTTATACATAATAGATCTCCACAACTCATAAGATTTACAGTGCATTCCAAAATATGAGGCCCTTAATAGAGTCATAGATCAGTCCTTGTTTTATGAGTAACAAATGTTTTTCAAGAGTCCTTTTTCTAACAGTCCTTTGACTTCATAACAACTGCAATTAATGGTGACCAGAGTCGTGCTCCCTAATGCCTCATACTTTGCTTCAAGAAAGATTTACCCTCAGGGTATGTCTACACTGCAGTTAGCTGACTCGGGCTCTTGGGGCTCAGGCTGTGGGCTGTTTAATTGCAGTGTAGACCCTCCTACCTTGCAGGATCCTAGAGCCTGGGCTGCTGCCCGAGCCCAAACATTTACACCACAATTAAAGAACCCCATGGCCCGAGCCCTAGGAGCCTGAGTCAGCTTGTATTGGCCAGCCACTGGTTTTTCATTGCAGTGTAGACATATCCTCCGTGTTTAAAAGGAACAAGCAAGCAAAAAGTCCTATTTTGTGGTGGACTCTTCTAGCTACCCATCAAAGACTATTTTGTTCCTTCATTTAAATTCCAAATTTTATCCAAATCATAGTTACAGGAAAGGAAGACAAAAGTCCATCACTTTTCAGGTACTGAACCATCAGGAAGGTTTGATTGGTTCAGTGTCAGACCCTGTGAAACACTTCAGTCTGGCCTTCTTGAGAAGACTGGAGGTAGCAGTGACTGGCAAACAGTTTTTAGTTTTTCATTTTGATGAGTTCTATAAAAAGAAAAATGAGCAATGAAAGAAACAGGCCAAAACTGATACCCTAGTGCTTTCATAACCTGAGTGTTCTCAATGTTTTTATAAACAATCTTGACTAAAAGAAATTCCCATTGAACTGATGGACTTTTCTAATTAATACAGAGCAAGAGAGAGCTGACTCTGAATTGACAGTGATTGATGGGTGTCTCACTGTCATATATTCCATTTGTCTTTGGTGGGCTTCCTTTTCAGCCTCAGTTCCTCTGATCCTCTGCCTCGCCATCATTCTTTCATGCTTACATTGTTTCTAGGCTTCCAGGTGCCTCAGCTAAGCCATTTCTGCTGCTGCAACATCTCGGGCATAGGGGTGCTCAGACCCTGCCTTTTGGTCAATGTCCATGAACAAAGCTCTCAGTTCCTGATCTGAGGTTTTATTTTTAAAGTATAACTCCCTTTGGGAGCACAAATGCTCAAGGTCTTTTCTCTCAAGACCCTCGTATGATTGTGATTCACCCATTGTAACTAATCTTTAATCCTTACATCTCTCAATATCAAACTTACGCTTTTAATAGTGTTAAATTATGATCTTTAAGCCCAATTGACCTGTGGCATGCGAATCTTGTCCCAACTATGCCAATTGTCATGCTGTCTGAGTGAATCACAACTGTGAGCGCCAGTCTTAGCTCAGATTGTCAGAAAACAGAACAGACACCCCAAACTGGTGGTATATTCTACAACTGGATTTCCCCAAGCCAGTAACAAATGTGAATTCCTGGATCAATATCTCAGTCCTCCAGACAGTCCCCTTAGGCTCTCCAGCCAATCTTGCCACCCAGACAAACTGAATTTTATGATTAAAAGGTTATTAAAACCAAAAATCACACCACATCAGGTTTCTCCCAGTCCCAAGGGACGAGTCACTTACCCAAGATCAGCTGATACTCCAGATCTTATACCAAAGACAACACTGGAAGCCTAAAACTAACTACAGGTTTATTAGCTAAGAGAAAAGAAAGTTATTGAGAGGTTAAAGCAGATAAAATATAATAACAGGTGAGTCAAAGTTTGTAAGTCCAAAATAATAGCACAGATGCGGTCATCTGCCAGTTTTCCAAAAGCCTTTTCAGGGCTACCCAAAATAACTCTGGGGATCTCAGTCTTCTTGTTCAGTTATTCTACGCTCTTAGAACCTGAAGAGTCCAGAGATGATGGATTTCTTCTTGAATCCATATTTATAGCTTTTCCACACTAGAAAGCAAGTTGTTAGTGTCTTTACCCACATGGGTTTTTTCTTTGATGGCAGATAGTGAGGAATGCACTTAGAGTCCTTGACCTCAGTCATCATGCACACTGATCACTTACTTTGAAATTAACATTTTCTGTTAAAGTTCTTAAGTCCTTCATTAGGATTTCACAAAATTTGTTCAATGGGTAATTTAGTTACAGGGTTATACACAAATGCAAATTGGCATTTCACTAGTTTTCATGAACTGAACATCTGAATACATTCTCATACTATCACCCACTTTAATCTAGGGTTATCTAATTACAGGGACATACATAATGTAAACATAATTATATGCAACGTAAATGTAATGTAATAACAGACAACCAGTTACAGATCAGTGAACACAGTAACATTAGCATCTCTTTTGATCTGTCTTAGCAAACAGATACGGTAAAAGCTGTTTTATCTGGCACTTCGCCAACCAGAAAGCTCCATAAACCAGCATTTCTGATCTTCACTGAAATTCTGGTTTATAGTCTGGTTGGCGAGGGGCCAGCAGGGGGTTAGGGGATGTGAAGGGGTGTGGAGCACAGACTCTGGGAGGGAGTTTGGGTGTGGGAGGGGATGCAGGATGCCAGATCCGGGGATGCTCACCTCAGGCAGTTCTCCGCAAGCAGCGACCTGTCCCAGCTGTTCCTAGGTAAAGGTGCAGCAGGGACCTCTGCGTGCCGCCCCCATCCCGCCCTGAACATTGGCTTTGCAGCTCCCATTGGCTGGGGAACGCGGCCAATGGGAGCTGCGGGGCAGCACCTAAGAGCAGCCAGGACAGGTCGCTGCTTACATGGAGCTGCCTGAGGTGAGCACCCCCCAGATCCAGCACCCCACATCCCCTCCGCTCCCCATCCTGGTGCCCCATACCCGTTCCCGGACCCAAACTCCCACCCTCTTAGTTAACAGGCATTTTTCACTTACCAGCACTCCCATTCCCCCAACATGCTGGATAAACAACTTTTACTGTAAATTTGTTTTAATACATATTAATACACTTAATACTTCTTTGACATGCACCCACAAGTGAATTGGCCTAGGGCTCTGGTCTGAGCTAATCTGTCAGCGTCACAATGGGATAATGACAATAAGACCAATCTTTGCTTATAATCCATACAACCATACACATATTGCCACACAAGCATCCCTTTGTCTCACTCAGATTTTTTGCCTTGAACCTGTCCAGGTACCTAAGATTTTGGACAGCATATGAAGTAGCAGCAGTGGAGAGATTGTGGGGAGAGCTTATATATTCTGGAACAATGTTGGATAATCTCCTATCAGTTAACCATGCCTATGCAGTAGGTTTCCAATGTTGCCCCTTAACCATGATCAAGCATACATATTTGACATGTATCAAAACACATTGCAGTGACTGTAGAGTCAGCAGACAACCAGAAAGTCATGACTTTTGAAAGGTTTACTGGAGCAATGTCTCTTTTCCAATTCCGTGTGGATTTATTCAGGCAACAGGTGTGGACCTGATAAGAAGCAGCTTCCATCCCAGACTGACATCTGCAAAAAGTAGTGCTTGCTTCCCCAAAGATCATCTTAAATGAGGTGAAATTGCTAGACAACGCTGGGATTAGGTAAGGAAAATGTACTGCTTTTCCTAATGTGCATGCCTTATTGTCTATAAGTAATATGATTTCTATGGAAAATAGAAAACAAATAGACTACAGGAGCTTCCCAAGTGTTCCTTATGTTGTAACTGAATTCATATTGCATGTGAGCTTTGGACCTAGATCTGGAAACACTTTTTAACTTGCATTTGGAGCTGACTCATCATGCTTGGTATGGAATCATGACTCCATTAAAATCCATTGCAAGGCCCCTAAATCATTATCCCTTGGTACTGAGAAGGTTTGGATCTAAATCTCAATGTCAGTTTTTATTCTCTAGCCCATCCCTAGCTAAAAATATGTTTTGATACTTTTTAAATTCTCTATTATTTGTATTTCAGTAGTGTCTAGAGGCCTCAGAACTGATCAGACATTTAACCAATAACAATCTTTGTATAATAGCTACATCTTCTAGATCATAGAATTAGGGTTGGAAGAGACCTCAGGAGGTCATCTAATCCAATCCCCTGTTCAAAGCAGGACCAACACCAATTAAATCATCCCAGCCAAGGCTTTGTCAAACCAGCCCTTAAAAACCTCTAAGGATGGAGATTCTACCACCTCCCTACGTAACCCATTCCAGTGCTTCACTACCCTCCTAGTGAAATAGTGTTTTCTAATAGCCAACCTAGACATCCCCCTCTGCAACTTGAGACCATTGCTTCTTGTTCTGTCATCTGCCACCACTAAGAAAAGCCTAGCTCCATCCTCTTTGGAACCCCCCTTCAGGTAATTGAAGGCTGCTATCAAATCCACCCTCACTCTTCTCTTCTGAAGACTAAATAACCCCAGTTCCCTCAGCCTCTCCTCATAAGTCATGTACTCCAGCCCCCTAATAATTTTCATTGCCCTCTGCTGCACTCTCTCCAATTTATCCACATCCCTTCTGTAGTGGGGGAACCAAAACTGGACGCAGTACTATAGATATGGCCTCACCAGTGCCGAATAGAGGGGAATAATCACTTTCCTTGATCTGCTGGCAATGCTTCTACTAATACAGCCCAATGTACCATTGGCCTTCTTGGCAACAAGGGCACACTGCTGACTCATATCCAGCTTCTTGTCCACATCAGTTTAAGGTTGTTCTTTAAATGTCTGGTTTTTCTCATCTAGTTTTTTTTTAATGAGCAAATTACAGCCTTTATTTACAGTCTTCCCAAACTTTTAACTTTTTGGAGTCATTAAATGGTAACATTTTTTGTAATGTCTATATAATCTAGCAAACAATTCCATATTTCCCCATGGTATTGTGTATAATATATCTATCCAAATTAGAGTGTAAGCTGTTCTGGGCATAGACCGATCTAAACTATGCATTCTGTAAAGGTTCGTGAGCATCTATGCTCCTAAATAAAAATATTTTAAAAGTGGTTAAGACCCCTGGGTATTTGCTCTTTTTATATCTCATCCTGAAGACAGTGCCTCTAGGTGCACAGTGTCCCCAATATTGAATCAGAGAGAAGCATGCCACATACTGAATCATTAACAATATTTCTGCAGCAGCAAGATGCTACTTGGAGGACTCCCTTCAAACTACAGATGTTGTCAGATTCCATATCACCAGATGGTATGGATACAGATGTAGAGCACTACAGTGATAAACTATTAAAGAGATTTTCAAAAGTCCTTGATACTGTTCTTAGTGGGAGCTGGTAGGTGCTGAGTGCTTTTAAAGATCTAGCCCTATCGCAATTTGCATTGTATAAGGGGATTTTCAAACAGGCTCAATGTTGGTCTAATACTGCTCCCATTGAAGTCAATGGTAAAACTTGCACTGACTTCAATGGGAGCAGAATTAGATCAATACTGAATAAGTTTTGAAAATCCAACCCAAAGTCTTTTGATAAGCTGTGTACTGTTTGGGGTGAGTAGAGCAGTTTATTGTCAAAAGAGCTCAGCCCTCCACTTGGGCACTTAAGTAAATCACATTTGGATGCTGCAAGCCCTTTTGTGATACTCAAATCCAAGTTTTCAATGGAAGCTGCTGAGTGCTGAAAACTAATGGAGGCTGAGCACTTGAAAAGCTGGCCTTGGGACTTTTGTGGGGGTTGCTGCAACTAACTACATGGATTTGATATGTATATGCATGCTGGAACTTGAGAGTCAAATGCTTCAGTGGGGGGAAAAAATAGCCCTCCAGTTCACAAAAAGTATCAGTGTAATTAAATGAATATCTGTAGTTCTCTTTGAGGTGAATCCTGCCTACCTCTACAGAATTAATAGGAAAATATACTTTGACATGTTATCAGTTACAAATTACTTTAATGACTCGTTTGCTAAATTTGACTCCTACTGACAAAAGTGGCTTAGTTCATTCATTTGCAGAATACCTTAACATATAAACATCAAAGCCATTTTAAGAGCTGTGAAAGTGTCATCCACTATAGCACTTAAAAGCAAATTAAATGTGGGGGTGGGGAAAGGAGGAAGGATGTAATGGTTTCTACATTCAACTCTATAGAAAGGTAGAGCACTGAGTCATCTGAGATGCATATTCAAAATAACCCAGTATTACTTTCAATTAAATGTACTAAATATTTTAAACTATGCTGTTAGTTACTGGTTTGGTACTTAAGGCTTAATCTTGGGCATAACAACTACTGCTGGTTTAGAGATATCAAAGCACTGTATCTGCAACTCTGTATTATGAGAGGCAGAATCTTCAACCCTGTTGGGACCTCTTCTCATGGTTCCCTTGCTGAGTGTTGCTTTGAAGCAGCATACCTTGAGCACCATAGGGTATTTAAATTTCCCTCCTAGTTGACTCACTTGTGGAGAAACCCACCCCTTTATGAGACATTTCAGATGCACAGATCATAAGGACTGACAGTGGTTTGCACTCTCAGCAAATTTGCGGATGATACTAAACTGGGAGGAGTGGTAGATATGCTGGAGGGCAGGGATAGGATACAGAGGGACCTAGACAAATTGGAGGATTGGGCCAAAAGAAATCTGATGAGGTTCAATAAGGATAAGTGCAGGGTCCTGCACTTAGGACGGAAGAACCCAATGCACAGCTACAGACTAGGGACCGAATGGCTAGGCAGCAGTTCTGCGGAAAAGGACCTAGGGGTGACAGTGGACGAGAAGCTGGATATGAGTCAGCAGTGTGCCCTTGTTGCCAAGAAGGCCAATGGCATTTTGGGATGTATAAGTAGGGGCATAGCGAGCAGATCGAGGGACGTGATCGTCCCCCTCTATTCGACATTGGTGAGGCCTCATCTGGAGTACTGTGTCCAGTTTTGGGCCCCACACTACAAGAAGGATGTGGATAAATTGGAAAGAGTCCAGCGAAGGGCAACAAAAATGATTAGGGGTCTGGAACACATGACATATGAGGAGAGGCTGAGGGAACTGGGATTGTTTAGTCTGCGGAAGAGAAGAATGAGGGGGGATTTGATAGCTGCTTTCAACTACCTGAGAGGTGGTTCCAGAGAGGATGGTTCTAGACTATTCTCAGTGGTAGAAGAGGACAGGACAAGGAGTAATGGTCTCAAGTTGCAGCGGGGGAGGTTTAGGTTGGATATTAGGAAAAACTTTTTCACTAGGAGGGTGGTGAAACACTGGAATGCGTTGCCTAGGGAGGTGGTGGAATCTCCTTCCTTAGAAGTTTTTAAGGTCAGGCTTGACAAAGCCCTGGCTGGGATGATTTAATTGGGGATTGGTCCTGCTTTTGAGCAGGGGATTGGACTAGATGACCTCCTGAGGTCCCTTCCAACCCTGATATTCTATGATTCTATGATTCTATGGTGAAGCACAGCTGCACAAAGGATGAATGATGTGTCTCCACCCTATATAGCTGGGCTCTGGAGAATGTGGGCAGGGAAGGCCTCTCTGAGCCTCAGCAGGGGATGCGTTCCTCAGAAAGCTAGAGACTCAAAGGGCCAATGTTTCCCAAAGAGCTCTCTATGGGTAACAGCTCAAAATATGTGCTCAACCAAGGAAACATGGATAGGGAGCACTGTGTGAAATGAAGACACTGCATCTCAACAAAAAAGGACAATAGTAGGGGAAGAGGATCAAGAGAAGACAGCTGCTTCCACCTTCAGGAAACTTTTTCTTTCTTTCTATTTTTAATCAAACTGATAAAACCTTGCTTCTGTTCCCCTTTTCTCCCATAGAGAGGACCATGGAAGTGGGCTGGTATTGTAGTAACTTCCACCCAGGGATTTCCCTACAACTTTCATGAACTCCCACACCTTCCCCCTACTGGTCAACTAGTTACATGCAGTGTTGCCAATTTAGTTGTTTTCCAACCCCCCCTCCCACCCTTGGAAATTTGAACACCCCTTCTCATTTCAATTCCTGGGGAAAGTACCTCCTGCACTTCCGCCATAGTGGGGGTAGATAGAGGAGCAGGGATAGAAGATTCACTGCTTGGTGCATGGGAGGTCACTGATGTGCGGTGGATTGGCCTCATTCCACCTCACAGAGCTACTAGCTACCTAAGAACTCTTCAACAATTTAATTTGCTCATCTTTCTAGCATTTGTCAGGCTGTGTATCCTTGAGTTCTGTTGGGTATTACTTAATGTGTCTTGATGGGGAGTGGGGAAACTGACGTGTTCAAACTATGTTGTCATTATGGCTAAAAGCAATGTAAAAAAGCAAGTAGAGAATTGAGACTGGGCCAATTTAATGCTATACACTATACACTACTAGCTATAATTAGATTTACTGCTGAGAGCAAGGCCTGCGAAGGAGATGACAAAAAGGTGCAATGCAATGTCTAGCAGCAGAGTCAACAATGGTGGCTGCTGCGTGACAGCAAGAACTCAGTTATCAAAAGCCAGCCTCCTTTTTTCCATATGCAAAATTATGTGTGCAGAGCATTGCACCAACACACATGCACACGGCAGATATTTTTACATATGCACTTTAATCTAGCATCTGTGTGCAAAAGTATCTGCATTTGCACCGATAAAACACTGCTTCCAATGGGTTTTTTTCAGGTGCAAACTTGCATATAGGCTGATGTTTACCATTTCAAAGTCAAGATGCAACCCTGTGTGTATAAGAACTGTGAGCCTGGTCATCTATGGGGACTGAACCTAAAACTCACAGAGGTTAAACATTACTGTCTTACAGCTTGAGCTAAATGCTGGAAGCTGCAATAGAGTTTTATTCTCTGCTGATTGAGAAGAAGAGTGGATGCAGAGCACACACTGACTCATGGGCTATGCATGCACAAAGGGGAACATACAAGATGCACTGAACAATGAGTTATGTGTGCACAGAATTTTGCAAATATATGCTTAGAGACCAAATAGAAGCCATCCATTTGAAGCAATTTTTGCGAGCATCATTGTAATGCAGGGGAGTAAGCCACAGGCCTATCATATCAGATACTTGATTTCTATTTCCAGTTCTGACACAAGCTTCATATGTGATCTTGAACAAATCCATTCAGGGGAATTTTCAAAGGGAATAATCTGGGCATTCAGATGCTGTTCTGCTCTGAAAATTGGAGGAATTTTCATGACTGAGGCTGAGCGGTGGCAGACTTTAGCAAATGTGGCTACCGATGCTTTAATGCACCTGCCTTTAACTGCATTTTGAGCCACTGGAATTTTCATAATGCAGCTGACACCTCAGACAATAATGGCACAGCAAGGACTAGGTAGTTGTTACCAATTTCCATGCTTGTCTTCTGCTCTGGGCCCAAAGCACTGAATAGAGGAAGACAAGTAGGATTTTTGTGATAACTCATGGGTAACAGGAAGAACCCACACTGACAGAGCAAACAAAATACATCAGAAATGCAAATAGCACTCAGATAGGTATGGCTAATCCCTCACCTTACTCATGTGTCTGCTTGGGTAGGCACAGGGGAAATGCTGCAGGAAGGAAATGAACAGCAGATAAGGGGCTATGGCAGTGAACTTTCAGCCAAATGTAACTTTAGTGCTCTCATGGCCAAGATGGAATCTGCACTGCAGGCAGCTCTGGCCAAGAAAAGGCGTGAGCAGGAATGCAGCAGGAAAAACCCTTCCACCCCAGGACACCTATTCCAACCCCCCAAGTGAACACATATCCACGAGAAGAGTACAATGAATATAGGAAAGGGAAATATTCATTTACAGAGGGGTGAAAGGAGACAGACAAAAGGGGGAAAGATAAGGAGAGTGGTACAAAGGGCTACATTCAACACAAGGACCCAATGGTACCACACTTTGAAAGAGCACTATGTATGTGTCTGCATACAGAGTTCAGGAGTCCTGGGCCAAGTTTCAGTCTGTGGCGAGTCTTGAGTGCTCCTGGTCATCTTCGGCACCAGTAAACTTTCCCCAACAAATCCCTCTGGTGCCCTCTTCTGCCACTCTGTGAAAAGCCACACAACCTTCCCACTTAACTAGCTAATAGCCTCCCTCCTTATTCCCAGTGCAAAGTCACAAGGCCCAGTACTCACATCCCCATGCAGCTCTGGGCAGTAGTGATACTGGGTCCAGCTTCAGTTTGTCCTTCTTGGGCGATTCCTCCCTGGCACAGTGCTTCTCCTGGCTCCTGTCCTTGAGTGTCCCCGGCCAGCCGCTCTGTCAGGCTTCAGTCAGATTCTCAGCAGCTTCACTATGTGAGGGTCTACTTGCTGTAGCCCTTCTGTCTGGAGCTCCAGACACACACACCCTGTCACTCTCCCTCTCTCCATGCTCCCTGCAAAGAGCGCTTCCACTTCCTGGAAATATCAGCACTTCCTCACCCTCAGAACAAAGATTTAAAGGGGCATTGCTCCCTAAACCCCAAAGGGGTTCCACATACAAAAGAATATAAGAAAGGCCAAATTAGGTCAGACCAATGGCCCATCTAGCCCAGTATCCTGTCTTCCGAGAATGGCCAATGCCAGGTGCTTCAGAGGGAAAGAACAGAACAGGCAATCATCAAGTGATCCATCCCATCATCCACTCCCAGCTTCTAGCAAACAGAGCCTCGGGATGCTTCAGAGCATGTTTTGCATCCCTGCCCATCCTGGCTAATAGCCATTGATGGACCTATGCTCCATCAATTTATCTAGTTCTTTTTTTAACCCTGTTACAGCCTTGGCCTTCACAACAACCCCTGGCAAAGAGTTCCACAGGTTGACTGTGTGTTATGTGAAGAAATACTTCCTTTTGTTTGTTCTAAACCTGCTGCCTATTCATTTCATTTGGTGACCCCTAGTTCTTGTGTTAGGAGAAGGAGTAAATAATGCTTCGTTGCTTACTTTCTCCATGCCAGCCATAATTTGACAGACCTCTATCATATCCCCCCTTGGTCATCTCTTTTCCAAGCTGAATGTATTTGCATGATGCATTTTTATATCAAACACAAGGTCAGATCGGAACCACCCTTTGCCAGCCACATCCCAAAGAACCAAACCCCAGACTGATGTAGGGACCCAGTCTCCACGATATGGTACATTCTGCTCTCTGGGATGAAAGGAGGGAAAGGGCTGCTGTCTGTGAAAGTGCTGGATGCTGAGATTGCTCCCCCTCTAGCTCCAAGCACAGACAGGAAGCACAATACCTAGGGACACCACTTGCCAAGAATTCTCCTGATGATCCCCACGTCCACAAGAAGCACTCCTTTCACACTGGGCAATGAGTCACTGGCCAGCTTTGCTCTTGAGCTGTTTGCTCAAACTCTGCCACGCTGTGGCTGGCGCATTCCTTTCAGAGTGTTCCAGCAGAGTCAGGGGAAGGAGGCTTCTACCTGATGCACTGAAAGAGCAGGTGGCCCCCCAGATTTTTAAAAAAAAAATCCTTCTCTATAGGAAGAATTGGACTAAAAGCAAATTGAAGATAAATGATTTGATATACTAAATAATGACCATGCCAGTCCCACCCCCATGTAAGCACAGTGCATCGTCCTCCCAGGCCAAAATAGCCATTGGCAGCCTGCATTTCCACGGTGTGCTAGAAAGGAAGCCTAACATTGCTACACATACTGCAGGACACTCTGAAGTGCCACCTTCCTGCTGCGTCTCAGACACGCACACAAGCCAGGTTCAGAGACTGAGCCGGACAATATAGCTAAGCTAGACAAGGCAGCATCAGTACTGTATTTATTTTATGTCTTCTTAGATAATTTATCCTACATCCCTCTTCAGTCAATGTCCACCTACGCCAGACACTGTGCTTAAGACTACACTGATTGTGATGCATATGGGTGTAGGTAATTTTCAAAAGCATTAATTTAGGCCATATCCAAAGTGGTTTAAGACACTAGTTAACAGCACTCAGTGAGGGCTGTGTCTCTGTCAAATTTCATCCTTCCACACCCAGCCATTTTACTAGATCTCTTCAAAACAGAGTTGCAAGGTTTCATTTTTTTAAATCATGGGGAAGTGTCACATACACACCTCTCATACTCCCAAGTCAAATCATATGTGCTCAAACATTGACACCTACATGTCACATTCATATGGCGATCAAATCCTGAAAGATGAACATTACACAAAGTTATAAGTGACTGAAAATAAGGATTAAGACAGAAGTGCTTAAGTAAACTTAACTTCAAAAGGGTTGTGACAAAGAGCAATTTAAAAGAGAGAAAGTGGGATTTTCATTGTCGTTGCCTGTCTTCACTTACAAGGATTCATGAACTGAACTGGGAGAGCCTGTGGGCCTAGACGAATAACCTGTTGTGGCATTCTGAATCTCCACCAGACAAGAAGGTTAAAATAAATCTCCCTCTGTGCAGGGGAGCAAAAAAGAAATGGAACTTCTGATGGAACAGAGTAATAAACTCCACCAGTTTCTCTATATCACTGGAGTCTTCTTGAAGAGATTTTTTTTTCCAAAAAAGACATACTGCAAGTACTGAACAATTTGCTACACTCAATCACTGCTTTGAGATATCATCAGACAGGTTTTAAAACATTAGCAGAGACTAGTTTTCTGTGCAGTGCCTGCAAAACTGTGTTTTGCAGAAAAAAGTAGGTAGAAAGAGAAGAAAGGCCTGCCTGACTCTGAAGACACTTTGTGCCTAATGTGTTGGAGAAAAAGTTCAAAAGCAGTTCATCTCTCTGAATATATAATCTGACCCCATTAATGTAGTCATAGTCAGCAAGACTATCAGGGATGTATGCACGGAGGACAGCGATTTCTTGCATATTCAATTTTTCGAAACATTTACAGGCAAGAGATGAAGATACAGCTTGCACCTTAATGCCCTAATTCAGCAAAACACATTATGCTGTCTTAAACACTCATTTAAAGTTAAGCATGTGGTTAAGTTCTTTGTTGAACCAGACACTAGAAGCAAGTTTATTGCTTTTCTCTACTGGATTTTGAAAATTCAAAACTCCCTCATGCATTCTAGAATCATTCCTAAGATATGTACCAGTACCAATTTCTTCATGAAAAAACTGCAATACATACAAGAAGCAGAAACGAACTCCTCAGTCTGGCCTCTCTCTATATAGAGTAGGGTCAGATTTGGGTGTCAGGAAGTAAAAAAAACTAGCAGAGGTTTTCAAATCCCTGGCTTGAGTCTTGCAAACAAAAGATAAATGAATGTAATCTGGATGAGCAGCAGTGAGGAAAGAAGAGTAAGTGAGGAGGGAGGCGATACCCAAGCAGCAGAAAGGTCCCTTAACTGGAGCCCTTCAAACATGTTCTAATCTCAGAATTTACAGCAAGGTTTACAGAATTTACATACAGCGCTGTGTGGCTTGAATGCTTGTCTCTCTCACCAACAAAAGTTGGTCCAGTGACGAGATCACCTCCCCCACCTTGTCTCTCTAATATCCTGGAAGCAACACAGATATTACTGCGCTGCCTACACACATGTACTGTTACAGCACCTCTGCCACCATCAGGAAGGACCAGGGGAACGAGCAAGCAGCAGCATTACTCAGAGGAATGATGCCAAAAATAAAGCACTGGCAGCAGCAAGATGGAGTCCTGCTGCTGCTGTGGAGCATGCACGCTCTGCTCTTGCTGCTCTGAAGCCAGTTATGCCCTGTTGCAAGCTGCTTACCCCACCTTCCCCAGGATTCAGGGGTAGGTCTAAATCAAGGAGCATACCATGTTTAATTGTTTACTGTTGCTGGGTTGTGGGAAGAGGAAGGGAGGGATATCCAGTTATTTAAAGTAATAGTTAATTATTTTAAGCTTTAGAAAAAGTTATGTTCGAGTTTCTATATATATTTTTAAGAGGCCTGTTGCAGATCTGTGCCCAGAAGGGGGCTATGGAACAATGGTGTTTTCTTACCAAGCAGTTCAGAGTCATAGTTAGCGAAGGAAGTGAGATATTCCTGCCATCTACTACTGTGAGCTATGCAGAACCAACCCAGAGAACTGGATTCCTTTTTGGCCTAGGCATCATCACCAGAACACGTAACTCTATTCCATTTGTATGGCTATCTGTCCACAGTTGCACTGTTGCCTTCAGTGGGGCTGCACAGGTGGAACCAAGGGAATCATTTGAAGATGATAGCCGTGACAGGCTTTAATAAGGGCAGCGTTTGGCCTGCAGAATCTTTGTTACTGTCCACAATGTACAGAAGAAGAAGAAAAAAAAGCTTGACGTTCAGATTACAGGTTGTTTGCAGGGCTGGTAGAAGAAAGAGGTTTTATTTGTGAATTTAGCAAAATTTTTATGGTGTCAATTATTCCCATATTTGTGGGACACCCATGGTGCTATTATTAGTAAGTCACTTTGCAAAGTAGAAGAATACTTTAAAGGAAAATTACCTCCAACTGAAAAAGGCAAAGGTGAGATTTTCCCTCCTGTGCCAGGTAGCCCATAGTCAATGACTGTAGCAAGTTACAAGATACCAGCTCAATAGAAATAAGGAAATTGCATCTGTCAGGCCGTTACAAGCCTGTGTTTTATATTTGACAGATGTAGCTGTAGGAAAAGTAATTATTAACAGCAATATTATAACTCCCTTAAGAATACACAAAAGCAGGGTTTTCAAGTATGCTGACTTCAGTGACAGCTGACTATACTCAGCTCTTTTGAAAATCAGGCCCATTAAGTGCTTTAGCAATTTGATGTCTCTGATAAACTCAAGTTCTGCCAGTGACATGCTAGAGGATGCTCCCAGCACCTCATTAAATATTCTTCCAACCAGACAGAAGGAAGATTTGGCAATAGGTTCAAATGTTAGGTGTTTCACAGTAACTCACCTTAGCTCTATGTGTGCTCAGTAACAGAGGGCACTTTTGGAAGTGTGGCTCAGTGCTGTGTGTGGCTGTTATGAGCAGCGTTTCGCTGAACAGCCTGCTTTGGAGGTTCCTACAGCCTAAGACACCAAAGGAGCTACTCTGTGCAGAAGCTTCATTTGAAAGAGCTCGTCTCTTAAATTAAGAGCTTTAAAAGGGTGCAAACGTGCACAGAGTTGGGATGAAGGGAAATTTATTCTACACTGATGGGGTTTTATTGTGGGGGGTGGAGGATTTGAGTGGGGCCCCTATGGACAAACCTGTCCTAAGCGTTGAGGTGCTTTCCCTGCCTCTGATAAGCATTAGTCATCCCTGCCACTGACTTTAATACCTGGGGTTCTTAACACTTCACCTTTGCAGTGTGGCAGATTGCACCAGATACTAGGTATTTAAAAAAAAATACATTTCCCAGTGGAAGGTATCTCCAGAACCTACCAAACTCTTCACCCTCCCACACCCTCTTAAATTATAGATGGTGAGCAGTGTCTCAATGTATTGATTACATTAATTATATGAGTTTGCCAGTTGATGTTGCCTCCCTTCTTTGCAATGACAATTGGGAGAAAATATTATATAAATTGGAAATAAAATCCCTATTCCCCCTCTGCAAAACCCCCCAAAAAACCTTCCCTCTGCAAGAACCCCATAATACATATATGTTTTGTCACAGGCTAAGGGGAGAAAACTTGAAAGGAGAAGTCCCTTGTTAAAATGTTGGCAGCAGATCATTAGGTTTTGCTTATCATTGCATGATAGTGTCACTGATAAGATGTGGAATTGTCATAACTATTTGTATATAAGAAAGAACACATCCATTCCATTCTGATCTGTCCTAAATCAGAATAATAAATAATAACATCCAGTGTTATTATTTATCACTTGTTTCATGCACCTATCGCCCTTAATGCCCTTTGTTTTAACTTTCATTCTCAAAAATGCAAATCATAGAATCACAGAAGATTAGGGTTGGAAGAGACCTCAGGAGGTCATCTTGTCCAACACCCTGCTCAAAGCAGGACCAACACCAACTAAATCATCCCTGCCAGGGCTTTGTCAAGCCGGCCCTTAAAAACCTCGAAGGATGGAGATTCCACCACCTCCCTACGGAACCCATTCCAGTGCTTCACCACCCTCCTAGTGAAATAGTGTTTCCTAATATCCAACCTAGACCTCCCCCACTGCGACTTGAGACCATTGCTCCTTGTTCTGTCACCTGCCACCACTGAGAACAGCCGAGCTCCATCCTCTTTGGAACCCGCTTTCAGGTAGTTGAAGGCTGCTGTCAAATCCCCCCCTCACTCTTCTCTTCTGCAGACTAAATAAGCCCAGTTCCCTCAGCCTCTCCTCATAAGTCATGTGCTCCAGCCCCCTAATAATTTTCGCTGCCTTCTGCTGGACTCTCTCCAATTTGTCCAAATGCAGTAACTGAGGTGAGCAGTTTTACCTGAAGGAGCTAAAAGAGTAGATGGAATATTGTTTGTTTACCATAGAAGGATACTGCGGGTATATTTACACAGCAATTAAAAACCCCTGGCTGGCCCCTGCCAGCTGGCTTAAGCTTGAAGGGCTCAGGCTGCAGGACTGTTTAATTGCATGGTGGACATCTGGGGCTCAGGCTGGAGCCCCGGGTCTAGGACCCTGTGAGATGGGAGTATCCCAGAGCTCAGGCTGCAGCCCAAAACTGAATTGTCTATACCACAATTAAACAGCCCCACAGCCCAAGCCTGGCAAACCCAAGTCAGCTGGCACAAGCCAGCTGCTGGTGTCTAATTGCAATGTAAACATACCCTGATAGTCCAGGGCCTATATCTTGTTAAATAAATTGGGATACTAAAAGTTTGCAAAAAGTTTCTGATGTTGAGAGAACTCATTGAATTCTGCAGCTTCACTTGTTTTAAAAAAAAAAAGAAGAAGAAGAAAGAAAAAGAAAAACCTATCATTGCACCGAGCCCCTCAACATATTTTCTACACCAGCAGAGGAGCTGAAGGACAAAAGATAAAGTGAATATGTCACAGCAAGTGGATTTATCTTGAATCAATTATCATGATATCAGCAGAACTGAGCTCTCCTATAAGTAACAAATAACAGAAGAGAGGTGGACGCACAGCTTACATCCAGACAGGTGCTACAGGTCACCCTTCTAAAAACTTCTTTGGGTGGGATACTGCTGTTAACACATGGGGAATAATGCCATGTTATTTTTTTAAAATAATACAGTTTTCTCTTTCCCCACTACAGCACTATCAATAGAGCTATGCACCTACACTGTATCTTCTATCACAGGCTATCAATGCATTTTACAAATTAAAAGCCTCAGAACACTTCTGCCTGGTACATATAGTAGGTCTTACTAGACATATTTTTCAGATCAGTAAACTAAATCACAGAGGTTAGGTAATATGGGAGGCAGTGTTACCCAGGAGATAGGACACTGGTCTGGCACTCAGGAGAGGGGCTCTATTTCTGGCTCTGTCCTGGCCTGCTGGGTGACCTTGGGCAAGTCACTCCATCTCCCAATCTGTAAGATGGGGATAAAGGACACTCACCTTCTTTGTCAAACAATTTGAGATATATGGATAAAAAATGCCTCGAGAGCACAAGGTATTGTCATTCTAGATTATTAATTATTGGATTGTCTACAGGCTTGAAAACCAGCTCCCTGATCTAGTGGGCAGATCATCCGATATCTCCATTGCTTTGCACTCACATCTCATTCCTAGCCACCAGCTTTCCTACTACACTATCAAACAATGAAAAATTCATGTCATGCTTCCCCCTCTTCACAAATATTACAGATGCTGAAAAATGTAAGCAAAAGGAAATGAAATGAAGTGAATTTCACATTTACAGTTTTAACTTGATTTTGTGATTCCATGAAATCAGCAAAGACTGAATCAGTCCTTAGCAAGCACCATTTACTCAGAACAGGGACAAAAAACAGGACTCTGCATATTAAAGTAAGGAATAGTTTAAATATCTAAAGATTCTAAGATACTTCTCAGATAAAACATTATACCAAAGCAGGTTTCAGAGTAACAGCCGTGTTAGTCTGTATTCACAAAAAGAAAAGGTGTACTTGTGGCACCTTAGAGACTAACCAATTTATTTGAGCATAAGCTTTTGTGAGCTTCAGCTCACTTCATCAGATGCATACTGTGGAAAATACAGAAAATGTTTTTATACACACAAACCATGAAAAAATGGGTGTTTATCACTACAAAAGGTTTTTTCTCCCCCCCACCCTACTCTTCTGCTGGTAATAGCTTATTTAAAGTGATCACTCTCCTTACAATGTGTATGAGAATCAAGGTGGGCCATTTCCAGTACAAATCCAGGTTTTCTCCCCCCTCCCCTCCCCCCACAAACCCACTTTCCTGTTGGTAATAACTTATCTAAAGTGATCACTCTCCTTACAATCAAGGTGGGCCATTTCAGCACAAATCCAGGGTTTAACAAGAACGTCTGAGTAACAGTGGGGGGGGGGGTAATAAACAAGGGGAAATAGGTTACTTTTTATAATGAATCAACCATTCCCAGTCTCTATTCAAGCCTAAGTTAATTGTATCCAATTTGCAAATTAATTCCAATTCAGCAGTCTCTCGTTGGAGTCTGTTTTCAAAGTTTTTTGTTGAAGGATAGTCACTTTGAGATCAGAAATCGAGTGACCAGAGAGATTGAAGTGTTCTCCGACTGGTTTATGAATATTATAATTCTTGACATCTGATTTGTGTCCATTTATTCTTTTACGTAGAGACTGTTCAGTTTGCCCAATGTACATGGGAGAGGGGCATTGCTGGCACATGATGGCATATATCACACTGGTGGATGTGCAGGTGAACGAGCCTTTGATAGCGTGGCTGATGTTATGAGGCCCTGTGATGGTGTCCCCTGAATAGATATGTGGGCACAGTTGGAAGAAGCCGTCACCTTCAGTCCCCAACTAAAATTCCTCCAACGCATTATCAAGGATCTACAACCTATCCTGAAGGATGACCCAACGCTCTCACAAATCTTGGGAGACAGGCCAGTCCTTGCTTACAGACAGCCTCCCAACCTGAAGCGAATACTCACCAGCAACCACATACCACACAACAGAACCACTAACCCAGGAACCTATCCTTACAAAAAGCCCGTTGCCAACTGTGCCCACAGGGAGATGATGGAAACCTCAATTCCATGGAGAGAAAAAATATACATGTAGGTTATCTGTTATTTATTATTTGAGCTTCCTATGAGAAATGTAGTCCAATAGTATACCAGTAAATATGAGGAAAGTAGCAATATTTAAACCTAGATATCTAGGGGTAGCATATGTTACAAGAGAGAGATTTATCAGTAGTGGGAAGATAAGCAAGTATGTAAGTGTATGAAGTAGCACACACATTTATAAATTAGTTGAGTGACAGGGAATTGTCTATCTAATCAATCTTCCTTTGCTTTCTTGCATGAATTCTACAAGTCATAGTAATGCTTTCAATTTCAGTCTGTCTTGTGCATGTAAACCCAGGGCTCATGTTGAAAGGGAACTAGAGAGAACACACAGTTCACGAGCCAGCTTCTAAAGACTCATGAATATACGCTGATACCGCTTAGGGGTTTATTAACATTACTGGAAGTTACATATGTGCATCCAGGGAAAAACAGACTCTTTACTTACATTATTCAAAAGGTAATAGATGTTAAAAATGATAACTAGATGAAATCATTTTGGAAAAAAACCTTTTATCTTTGATTTTTGATTTTACTAAAGAATTTAGCTGTCTTCTTCTCTTTATAAAAGAGCCCCTTATGGGTTTTGCTGTTCTTAGAGAAGTAGCAGTTGAAGGTGTATGGTAGATTATCATTTCATTTAAGTGATCTCAGTTCCTTTTTTACATTGTATGTGAAAACAGTGAATTAGCATTCTATGAAAAAAGGAGATTTCTCCATTTTAAGTGTCTGAACATCCTTTGCAGCTTTCCTCCTTCCTTCCCCCAGCCACTCTACGTCTAATTCTCATGGAATAAAGAGTAACCAGTATTGATTTAAGACCAATAGCTTTATAGGTCAAGTAGATGAGGATTGTGTGGAGGGAAACAATTGGGTAGTTTGTCAGATATCTGGGAACATAAGTGTGGCATTTTTATTCACCTTTTGGGGTACATGTTGCTACCATGAGGAGAAAAAAACTAAGCACTAACCACATGAATGACACTCCCATAGGCGCTGTGTGCAGTTTCCATGAGTGATCCAGATGATGTCTCTGCAACGGTACTTATATTGCAAGCTCCAAGTATGTACTCCATTATGAGTTTTATCTAAGTTCTGCAATAAGGTCCCTGGAATATAGCACTAGGGTGCAGCAGACTGGAAATTCTGTAGGAGCTACTGGTGAAATGAAGACTAAACTAGGGAAACGCCTCCTAATCCTTTCCTATTATCCATTCTAACTCACCAGAGCATTTCCTAACAACTTCCCCCATAGTGTTGGGGAAGCTGAGCAAAACAATCCACTTACCATAACAGTAGAGGGACAGCTCTGAAGTGAAGCATTCACTGGGGATGACATGCGTGGTGTAAAGGAATCTTTCCAAAATGCAGGGCTTTCAGAACTCCTACTTTCTGGACAGAAGAAAGCAATGAGCCAGCCTTCCAACAGGGTTCAAAAGGCTATTGTTTGGAGTGGCAAAGCACTTAAAACTCCCTTTTTAGAAGTAAGTCTCTAGTCACTTATTACCTTGCCAAAAAAGGCAAGTCCACCGCTACCATTAAGTCCTGTGCTTGTACCTTAACCTCTGTTTTCCCTGGGGTTCTCAGAACCAGACAACACAGCATACCAGTCACAAGTGTTTTCTTATTAAAACCTATAAAAACCAAACTAGGATTCCTTTCCTAAACCATTAAATTTCAATCAACAATTCTTCCTGCCACTTAAAAACCTTAGCAATGCCTACTGGCCATTGTGCTGCTCAGCCAGAATGTCACAACTAAAAGCTTAAGGCTTATCAGTTCCTCTTGTTTGGAGAGACTAATATTCAGATTAACTCTAGACCCTAGTTTGCCTTATTGTATCACAGACAAATGAGACCAAGGAATGTGAAATCCCACTCCTGCCTTGAAAAGTACATTGAAAGATCCAGTGACAGAAATGGTGCCATAGGCAACCCTTTTTGTAACCACTGCAGGGCCCTGCTAGCCAGTTAGGTCCGATACAAATGTTAATGTTGGTTGCTTCCTACACCTCTGTCATAAATATAAAGGGAAGGGTAACCACCTTTCTGTATATAGTGCTATAAAATCCCTCCTGGCCAGAGGCAAAATCCTTTCACCTGTAAAGGGTTAAGAAGCTAAGGTAACCTCGCTGGCACCTGACCCAAAATGACCAATGAGGGGACAAGATACTTTCAAATCTGGAGGGCGAGGGAGAGTTTTTTGTCTGTCTGTCTGTGTGATACCTTTGCCGGGAACAGATCAAGGATGCAAGCTCTCCAACTCCTGTAGAGTTACTAAGTAATCTAGCTAGAAAATGCGTTAGGTTTTCTTTGTTTTTTGGCTTGTAAATTCTCTGTGCTGGAGGGAAAGTGTATTCCTGTTTTTGTGTCTTTTTGTAACTTAAGGTTTTGCCTAGAGGGATTCTCTATGTTTTGAATCTGATTACCCTCTAAAGTATTTACTATCCTGATTTTACAGAGGTGATTCTTTTACCTTTTCTTTAAATAAAATTTTTCTTTTAAGAACCTGATTGATTTTTCATTGTTCTTAAGATCCAAGGGTTTGGGTCTGCGTTCACCTGTACCAATTAGTGAGGATATTATTATCAAGCCTTCCCCAGGAAAGGGGGTGTAGGGCTTGGGGGAATATTTTGGGGGAAGATGTCTCCAAGTGGTCTCTTTCCCTGTTTTTTGTTTAAATCGCTTAGTGGTGGCAGCGTATCAGGTTTTTAACCTAAACTGGTTCCGAAGGCAAGAAAGAAATCTGTGCCTTGGGGAAGTTTTAACCTAAGCTGGTAAGAATAAGCTTAGGGGGTCTTTCACGCAGGTCCCCACATTTGTACCCTAGAGTTCAGAGTGGGGAAGGAACCTTGACAACCCCCTTGCACATATACCTAAGCTACTTGCTTGTCTGAGCAAAAATCTTCTACTTTTTTCCTCCTTCCTTGCAGGAAAATAATGGTCTGAAAAAGCTTTAATGATGTGTCCTTTTAAATCCACTAAACTGAAATGTGAGAATATCTATGCTGCTGAAAGTTAACACAGTGTACAAGTTGTTAAAGCATGGGGCAGATTGCTGGAGTTCTGCTAATAGAAGAGCACAAACCCTGTACCTGTGGGTGTGTTTGGATTTACTTTACAAAATACTGGGTGAAAAAATGAAACAGCACAGAGTTGCTTCTCTCTCGTATTGATCTCCCCAGATATCTGAGGGTTTATTTATCCATTGTTATTTTTAAATGGAAAGGGTATAGTTAGGACCAGGAAAAGCAACTGTAGGGTATGTAAAAATGGTATAGTCTTAGTCATCAGACCGGCCCCTTATGCACTCTAAGTCATATCTGCTGACTTGAGTAAGAGTAGTGACAAATACTTGCTACCCTTTACTCCTATAAACTCTGCAAACCAAGCACTGCTAAGATGAGAATGAACTATTCCAGCCCCTGTGTCAGAGTTGTTAACTGAAGATCTGTTTGTCCCTTACTATGTAAAAGCCTATTGGAATGACCCTGAAGGGAGGAAAAATCTTGCTGACTTTTCCCCTAGGCTTTGGGCCTTGCCCTTCCATGGAACAAAGAAGGGATTCTGCCCCCAAAACCAACAAATGCACTGAGATCCACATGTATGTGCATCCATCTGCCCCCACTTTGGCTCCCAGGTTGCATGGCTCCATTGTACTCACAAGAAGTTATCCCCAGAACACACTTAAAATGGGGGACTTCAGACTGCATTCATTTTTTTGTTAGGTTCCCCAAAAAGTGAAGATCTGCCCTGCCTGCACCACTCACAGATCCCAGGGAAGAATGAAGAAGGCCCCTCCACAGGGATTCTGCGCCCCACCCCCATTTTGAATTCTCATTGCAGACTATCTCCAGGTGTTCAGAGATGCAGACCTCCATTGCACAGTAATATACTAATAGCCTACCACAACAGTGTATACTTTGTAGTAGTGAGCCAGGTAGAGCATTGCTGGACTTTAAGATGCCTGGTGTAGTTTGCAGGCCTGCTAATTAGAGGAAAAACATCTGTGAACTATACACAGTTGATATAGCCCTCTTTAAGACCCATCATGCCATCCCTAGACTCACTTTTCAGGGCAGAATCACACTTTCAAGTTGCTGAACTTACAATCATTTTTATTACCTTCCCATATTCTGGGAAATGTCTGCACATTAATATATCAACATGCTTTCAATATTTATAGAATGTTACTGTTTTATGCACATAAAGGTCATATTCCTGAAACACTTGCTTCTTTATTTAGCTTCTTTCACAGCCTGGGTTTAGAGGAATGCTATTAGTACAATTATGAAAGACTCACATATAATGTAAGTATTCAGGAGAGATGTTCCTGTTTATATATTTATGAACTTCTTTACTTATACAAAGTAATTCATGTTTGTTTATGTTGTTCCCTTTTGGAATATCAAACTGTTTGTTGTGTTCCAGGCATCCCAGCTCTCCTTAGAACATCTGGTTCGAAAGAGGGTTCTGACAACTTTTTCATTTGGGCATGGAAGTTAGTCTTGCCCACTGTACTTTAATTAAAGGGCTGGGTTATTACTAACTTGTGAAGGTAATGTGAGGGGAATAATGACCCTCTGAAACAAAATTACCTTGTCTTAAAATTAAATGTGATATATATTTATCAGCACATAGTTATGCTACACAGCAGTGTAGGGCAGGTAGAGAAGAATACTTAATTAATTGAAACTGCAGGAAGGGTTTTAGGTAAGCAGAATGTAATTACCCATATTAGAATTTAACTTAAAAAACTGTACTTACCTCTTGTGGAAAATTCCAGGGATTTTTAAAGACAAGTGATCAGGATCAGAGTTTTACATCTCATCTAAAAGATGGCACATCCTGCAGCAAAGAGCTCCCTAAAACCTTTGAAGAGTATTGCCTTTATTTATTTATTTTAATGCATGTACTGAGAGGGAAGACTGCCAGTTACTTAGGCCTTGTCTACACTACACAGTTTTGTGGACAAAAGTCAGCTTTCATCAACAAAACAGTGGAGATGTACACACAACAATGCTCCTCCCGCTGATTTAACTCTCCGGCTATGTCGGTATAATAAAACCACCTCGACAAGCAACATAGAGCTTTTTGCAACAAAGTTAGAGTGACACAGTGTCAGTGTAGACATTGCGCTTGCTTATGTTGTCCTAAGTGACTTCCAGGAGGTGTCCCACAATGCCCATCATGACCACTCTGGTAAGCAGTTTCTACTGTGCTGCCCTACAGCCAGGTACACAGGCATTTGACCCTCCCCCTTTAAAGCCCTGGGAATCGTGTGATTTCAGCTTCAATCACCCCACCTGTGGGAAATGGTGCCAGTATTCAGTGTTCAGAATACTGTCCCTAGGCGCTTGTACTGATCCTTTGTCCCATCTTGCACCTCCCCCCCCACCACAGACACCCCTCACCATGTTTAGTGCTCTGGCCATGTTGCATGCTTGCCAAGCGACAGTGAGAAAGAGGTGAATGTAATTTTTATGATTCAAGACTGTGAGTGCACACACAATACAGACTCTATATATTGTTTCTTTTTCCTCTGCAGATATGCCCTTGAGGGCCAGTTCCTATATATCGGCAGAGTGCATCCATCAGATAAGGAGATGAAAGAAGAGAAGTAAGGGGGACATGTTTTGAGAAGTGCTGCAATCATCTGATCAGGCTGATAGCGTGCACAGAGTGTAGAGAGAGACAATTAATGAAAAAGTAGAAATGGATAGCCAGGAGAGGAGACAGCAGCAGGACCAGATAATAGAGGGTCAGGAGCGGATGATAAAGCTCATGGAGGACCAATCAGAGATGCTTAGATCCTTGATTGTGCTGCAGTAGGAACACATGCGTGCTCAACTCTCCCTGCAGCCCATACAGAACGGCGTTCCATGCCCTCCCCAAACTCCCTGCACACATTCCTCACCCATTCCCAGCACATTGCAGTACCCCATTCACTCCACCCCAGGGACTTTTTCCATAATGACAGCTGGACTTACAAGCAGCTGTGAGATCCTCATTTCCAAGAGTGGCGCTCACTGTCATGTCCCTTGTAAGAAATGTTAACCTGTGTATTGCTATTTAATAAAAATTTAGTCTTACAAAAACAATAATTCTTTATCTGTGTCCTACACGTGGTGGTCTTGGCAGAAATTCATACACAGTAGCAACTGGCACTTTTGCAGACCACAAATAATGCCCAGGCACGAATCATTACAGTGTCATTCTAGGTGGCAAGTAAACAACACGTGGCTGAAAGTATTACAGAAGGACACATTACTGGGCCTCATTGTCAACATGCTGCTTCAAAGCCTCCCTGATTTGAATATCCCCCTAATAGCCCTGGTGTCTGGCTCCTGCGTTGAGTCCCTCTAATAGCCCTGGTGTCTGGCTCCTGAAAATCGGCTGCCAGGCAATCCACCTCAGCGCTCCATCCCATGGAAACTTTTACCTTCTGATTTCACAAATGTTATGCAGAGCACAGCAGGCTGCTATGACCATGGGAATATTTTCCTCACTGAAGACTCTAACCTGCCAAAGAGGTAGAGCCAGCGTGTCTTTAATCTGCCAAATGCACATTCTGCAGTCACTTTCCACCTGCTGTGCCTGCTGTTGAAGCGCTTCTTCCTGCTGTCAAGGTTTCCGGTGTAAGGCTTCATGAACCATGGGAATAAGGGGTACACGGGGTCTCCCAAGGTCATTATAGGCATTTCCACATTTCCTATTGGAATCTTCTGGTCTGGAAAGAAAGTCTATGCATGCAGCTTTCTGTACAGGCCAGTGTTCCTGAAGCTGCATGTGTCATGCACCTTCCCGACCACCCCACATTGATATCAGTGAAATGACCCTGGTGGATCCACCAGCGCCTGCAATACCATAGAGAAGTACCCCTTTCAGTTGATGTACTCTGTCACAAGATGGTCTGGGGACAAAACTGAGATATGCATCCCATCTCTCACCCCATCGCAGTTAGGGTATCCCATTCCAGAAAGCCATGCACTATTTCCTGCACATTACAGAGAGACACAGTCCTTCATAACAGGAAGTGATTAATGGCCCTGCACACTTGCATCACCACAACCCCCACAGTGGACTTCCCAACTCCAAACTGATTCTTGACTGATTAGTAGCAGTCTGGAGTTGCCAGCTTCCACACAGCAATTGCCATGCACTTCTCCATTGAGAGGGCAGCTCTCATTTTGGTGTCTCTGTGCCGCAGGGTGGGAACAAACTCCGCACACAGTTCCAAGAAGGTGGCTTTGTACATCCAAAAGTTCTGCAGCCCTGCTTGTCATCCCAGACCTGCATCACAATCTGTTCCCACCACTCTGTGTTTGTTTCCCAAGCAGAACAGCGAGGGTCCACTGTGTGCAGTTGCTTCAAGAATGCCAACATCATTCTTGAATTTCTTTCCATGGCACACAGCAGGGCAAGCACCACAGATTCCTGTTCATATTCACAGCTCATGAAATACAGAAGGATCAGCCACTTTCTGTTCATAATGCTCACCACAAGACCGGTGAGCAGTGCAAGATCCATGTTTCAGGCAGAGATGGTGGGCACAAAGTTTACAAGGGAGGTTTAAAAACATCATGAAATGTAGTCAGAAGCCCTTGGAATTATGGACAGACAAAAACTGCATCATGAGGTGGTGATCCCGCCACCACGATGCACTGTGATCCATTCTCATAACTCCTAGTGGGAGAAGGTGGCAATTTGCACAGTGGGATAGTTACCCACAATGCACTGCTCTCTCTGTCACTGCTTTAGCACCTACTGTGGATACACTCCGCCAATACAAGGAGCATTGTGTGAACATGCACAAGTGATTTAATTACAGCAGTTTATGATCATTGATGTTTATATTCTATTTAAGACAGGTAACATTATTAATGTCTTCATTATCAGCAGCACCAAGGCAAAGGACAAGTGAAGATATTTTGTGACAGAATTTGGTTATCATATTTGTTCCCATACATTTCAGGTGCAAATGTGGCAAAAACTACCTAAAACTTGTGCACCTGAAAGTGGTAGAATTTGCACATGGAGGCACTGGACTATTCTGAGGCGGCGTGCACATGCTTAATAGCTTGCAGCACAAAAACAGACATTTATACCTGTCCATATGCATTCCTGTCCATATGCATTCAACTTTACATGCACAAGACACTGATTTCTGAAAACAGAGGTTTAGCTTACATCTCAGTCCATGAGGTGAGTAAGGGTATGTCTACACTGGCAAGTTTCTGCTCCTCAAGTTATACCACTTTTATTAAAATGCTGAAATTAAACTGCTATTGCATGTTTTTTGCAGTGCTGCAACTGAGGAGTTTTTGCGGTCACAGTGGCTTGGCAGTGTGTACACGTCTGCAGTTTGGGCACAAAAAGCTGCTTTACTGCGCAGAAACCTGCCAGTGTAGACAGGCCTCACCATCTCAGGTAAAAGACAAAAACCTAGGAGCACAGCTTGCTTTTTGTTGACTCAATGCCATAAACCAGTTTTCTATCTATAGTGACAGTATAACTTACTTTCAGAGATGCAGTATTCAGGATATATTTAATTTTGCATGTCAGCAAGTCTGCTGTTGGCTTAATTATATTGTTATTACTGTTTTAATTTTGTGATGTATTAGGACATTTGCATTCTAATTGATAATTTTCCATTACCTCCTTAAGAGCAGCAAAGTCTCTCAGCTTTCAAATATTTCAACATCATTTTAGATGTCATTTTCTTTAGCAGTAGCTAAACTCTACTGAGCTACATCTGTCTACCAGGAGCCCTGTGGGCATGTTGTTGGTGAAGGATTTTTGTTGCTGAGCTGTTAAGTAATTAGAAGGTAAAAGCCAAGTGGCAATTAACTTCAGTTCAGTCAGCCCATTATAATCCTGCAGTTATATCTAGAAAGTTGTCACATGTTGATTAACCAGAACTGTTTATAATTCAGTTTTGATGAGGTAGTCAGAACTTGGGGACAGCTAAAAAAAGTAATTGGATTTTTGTATGTCCCCCATATTCATTTAGCAAAAGAAGAAAAAAACCTAAAGGCTGCTAATATGAGAATTTTTACATATGCCTCTTAGAATTAATGAGAGCCTTCACCAACAATTTATACGGATTACAAAATTATAATACAGTCAGCCTGTCAACATCAATAATAGCAAAAAAGAAGCTACTTAACTTCTTACATAGGTAACATTACACTTACACATTATATGCTCGATCATGTTAATTCCCCCCCCCCCCACTGCCCTCACCATACCTGTAATAGAGGGAGATGGAGCCTTATGAAGCTACAGAATTTCTTTAATCAGTAAAAGCCAAGTGGATGATCAAAGCAATTTAGAGGGTGATACAAAATGTACTTTCTGTATCAGATATTCTTGGGAGCTAAAAATGTGAATGTTTATATGAGGAACACATAGGATATACTGAACAATGATGGAGTTAGCTAAGTATTATATTAAATAAAACTAAAAAAGATTAAATGGTGTAGCTAATTGCTAGGGCTAGATGCTTTCCTCTGTGATCTGAATACCAGGTCTCTTTTGTCCTGGACAGGACACACAAAAATGCTTATACACAACTGTGGCACTAGTAAATGCTACTAAAAAACCTCTCATTTTTTCCCCTAATATTTGCACAATGCTTCCTGAGAAAGTGGGGCACAGAAGAGGTAAAAATACTAAAATATGGTTCTGATAACTGGATACAGGTAACAACATTGATGAATTAGAGCTATAAATAGAGTGTCATTGTCAAGGTTCCTCCCCCACTCTGAACTCTAGGGTACAGATGTGGGGACCTGCATGAAAAAACCCCCTAAGCTTATCTTTACCAGCTTAGGTCAAAACTTCCCCAAGGTACAAAATATTACACCCGTTATCCTTGGAATGGCCGCTACCACCACCAAACTAATACTGGTTACTGGGGAAGAGCTGTTTGGACGCATCTTTCCCCCCAAAATACTTCCCAAAACCTTGCACCCCACTTCCTGGACAAGGTTTGGTAAAAAGCCTCACCAATTTGCCTAGGTGACTACAGACCCAGACCCTTGGATCTTAAGAACAATGAACAATCCTCCCAACACTTGCACCCCCCCTTTCCTGGGAAATGTTGGATAAAAAGCCTCACCAATTTGCATAGGTGACCACAGACCCAAACCCTTGGATCTGAGAACAATGAAAAAGCATTCAGTTTTTACAAGAAGACTTTTAATAAAAATTAGAAGTAAATAGAAATAAAGAAATCCCCCCTGTAAAATCAGGATGGTAGATATCTTACAGGGTAATTAGATTCAAAAACATAGAGAACCCCTCTAGGCAAAACCTTAAGTTACAAAAAAGATACACAGACAGAAATAGTTATTCTATTCAGCACAATGCTTTTCTCAGCCATTTAAAGGAATCATAATCTAACACATACCTAGCTAGATTACTTACTAAAAGTTCTAAGACTCCATTCCTGTTCTGTCTCTGGCAAGAGCAGCATACAGACAGACACTGACCCTTTGTTCCTCTCCCTCCTCCCAGCTTTTGAAAGTATCTTGTCTCCTCATTGGTCATTTTGGTCAGGTGCCAGCGAGGTTACCTTTAGCTTCTTAACCCTTTACAGGTGAGAGGAGCTTTCCCCTGGCCAGGAGGGATTTCAAAGGGGTTTACCCTTCCCTTTATATTTATGACACGCCCCCCAAATCTCAGCTAGGGTGAAACACTGGCTGGGATTTCTTCCTGGAGCTCTAGGAAAACAGAGTTAATAAGACACATGCATCTCTAAATATACTACCAAGTACATAAAGACTAACAATATTTTCCACATCTCAAGGACGATTTTAACCAGTTGATTCTGGGAAACTTTCACGGGAGAGTGCATCAGCCACTTTGTTAGAAGCTCCTGAGATGTGTTGGATGTCGAAATCAAAATCTTGGAGAGCTAAACTCCACCGAAGAAGTTTTTTGTTAGTTTCTTTGACGGTGTGAAGCCACTTTAGTGCAGCATGGTCGGTTTGCAGGTGGAAACGCCGTCCCCAAACATATGGGCGTAGCTTTTCCAGAGCGTAGACAATGGCATAACATTCTTTTTCAGTGACTGACCAGTTGCTTTCCCTCTCAGACAGTTTTTTGCTGAGAAACACTACAGGGTGGAATTCTTGATCAGGTCCTTTCTGCATTAAAACTGCTCCCACACCACGCTCGGACGCATCTGTGGTTACTAGGAACGGTTTGTCAAAGTCTGGGGCCCTTAGTACAGGGTCAGACATGAGTGTCGCTTTAAGCTTGTTAAAGGCCTTCTGACACTTTCCGGTCCACTGAACAGCATTTGGCTGTTTCTTTTTGGTTAGGTCTGTCAGTGGGGCAGCGATTTGGCTGTAGTGCGGTACAAATCGTCTGTAATAACCGGCCAAGCCTAAGAAGGATTGAACCTGTTTCTTTGACTTTGGGACAGGCCACTTTTGGATAGCATCCACTTTGGCCTGTAGGGGGCTGATAGTTCCTTGACCCACCTGGTGTCCAAGGTAAGTCACTCTGTTTAGGCCTATTTGACACTTCTTAGCCTTAACAGTTAGTCCTGCCTCCCTTATGCGCTTAAGGACTTTTTGTAGATGTTCCAGGTGGTCTGCCCAGGAATCCGAAAATATGGCCACATCGTCAAGGTAGGCGACTGCATATTCTCCTAATCCCGCTAGGAGACCATCTACAAGTCTTTGGAAAGTGGCGGGTGCATTTCGCAGCCCGAAAGGGAGTACATTAAATTCATACAGCCCGAGATGTGTGATGAAGGCTGACCTTTCCTTGGCAGATTCATCTAGCGGTACCTGCCAGTACCCCTTGGTTAAGTCCAAGGTAGAGATGAACTGGGCCCGTCCCAGTTTCTCTAATAGTTCATCTGTGCGTGGCATTGGATAGTTGTCTGGGCGAGTTACAGCATTTAGCTTACGGTAGTCCACGCAAAAACGTATTTCCCCATCTGGTTTGGGAACTAGAACCACTGGAGATGCCCATGCACTTTCAGAGGGGCGGATTACCCCCATCTGTAACATATCCTGGATCTCCCGTTCTATAGCAGTTTTAGCTTGAGGAGACACCCGGTAAGGTTGGACCCTAATTGGGTGAGCATTACCTGTGTCAATGGAGTGGTATGCCCGTTCAGTCAGTCCTGGGGTGGCTGAGAACGTTGGCGCGTAGCTAGTGCACAGCTCCTGGATCTGCTGTCGCTGCATACGCCCAAGGGTCATGGAGAGGTTCACCTCTTCCACACCACCAGCACATTTCCCTTCGTAGTAAACACCTTCAGGCCACTCAGCGTCGTCTCCTCCCTGGGCTGTAAACTGACAAACCTTTAATTCTCTGGAATAAAAGGGCTTTAGAGAATTAATATGGTACACCTTAGGCTTTCGGTTGGAGGTGGGGAATGCTATGAGATAATTAACAGCTCCCAGGTGCTCCTGGACCATGAATGGCCCTTCCCACGATGCTTCCATTTTATGGGCCTGGAGCGCCTTTAAGACCATGACCTGGTCTCCTACTTTGAAGGAACGCTCTCTGGCATGTTTATCATACCAGGCTTTTTGCTCTTTTTGAGCATCCTGTAAGTTTTCTCTAGCAAGGGCTAAAGAGGTTCGGAGGGTGTTTTGTAGGTTGGTTACAAAGTCCAGAATGTTAGTTCCTGGAGAAGGTGTAAATCCCTCCCATTGCTGCTTCACCAACTGCAATGGCCCCTTAACCTCACGGCCATATACAAGTTCAAATGGGGAAAACCCTAAACTGGGATGTGGTACAGCTCTGTAGGCAAAGAGCAACTGCTGCAACACTAGGTCCCAATCATTGGAGTGCTCATTTACAAATTTACGTATCATGGCCCCCAAAGTTCCATTAAACTTCTCCACCATGCCATTTGTTTGATGGTGGTAAGGAGTGGCAACCAAGTGATTTACCCCATGAGCTTCCCAAAGGTTTTTCATAGTTCCTGCCAGGAAATTAGTCCCTGCATCTGTGAGGATGTCGGAGGGCCAACCTACCCTGGCAAAAATGTCTGCTAGTGCCTGACACACACTTTTAGCCCTGGTGTTGCTTAGAGCTACTGCTTCCGGCCATCGGGTGGCAAAATCCATGAAAGTCAGTATGTACTGCTTTCCTCTGGGTGTCTTTTTCGGAAAAGGACCCAGAATATCCACAGGTACTCGCTGAAATGGAACTTCAATGATGGGGAGTGGCTGGAGAGGGGCTTTGACCTGGTCTTGGGGTTTTCCCACTCTTTGGCACACCTCACAAGACTGGACATAGGTAGAAACATCCTTGCCCATTCCCTCCCAGTGGAATGACCCCCCCAAACGGTCTTTGGTCCTGTTCACCCCAGCATGGCCACTAGGGTGATCATGGGCTAAGCTCAAGAGCTTGGCCCGGTATTTAGTTGGAACTACCAACTGTCTCTGAGGATGCCAGTCTTCCTGGTGTCCACCAGAAAGAGTTTCCTTGTATAAAAGTCCTCTTTCTATAACAAACCTGGATCGATTAGAAGAGCTGAGAGGCGGTGGGTTGCTCCGTGCCGCCGTCCAAGCTCTCTGGAGGCTTTCATCTGCTTCCTGTTCGGTCTGGAACTGTTCCCTTGATGCTGGAGACATCAGTTCCTCATGGGATTGTGGACCTAGGCTTGGTCCCTCTGGAAGCGATATAAGGGATGGAGCTGTTTCTGTTGACTGTGAACCGCTTTCCGCTGGTGCACTATGTTGGGATTCAGGCTCCGGCTGAGCCTCTTGTGTAGGGTTATCGGCTGTTGCCAGTTCAGCTTCGGTGGGGCCCTCTGGTGTTGAGGTTGCAAGTACTGGATTCAGTGTTGACACGGGGTCTGGTGTTGGTTGTTCGGCTGGTTCCGGTTCTGGGACTGGTTCCGTCGGGGTCTCTGGGACTGGATCCACTACTGCTGTTGCAGACATTGGCCTGGGGTCCAGGTCCATCACCTCTGACTGGGTCCTGATAGAAGTTTCCGGAACAGAGCTAGGCCTCACGGCTTGTTTAGCCTGGCTGCGGGTGACCGTTCCCACCCTCTTGGCCTGTTTCACATGATTGGCCAAGTCTTCCCCCAACAGCATGGGGATGGGATAATCATCATAGACTGCAAAAGTCCACATTCCTGACCAGCCCTTGTACTGGACAGGCAACTTGGCTGTAGGCAAATTGAAAGAGTTGGACTTGAAGGGTTGAATCGTCACTTGGATCTCTGGGTTGATTAAATTGGGGTCCACTAAGGAAGCATGGATAGCTGACACTTGTGCTCCGGTGTCCCTCCACGCGGTAACCTTCTTCCCGCCCACACTCACAGTTTCCCTCCGCTCCAAGGGTATCTGGGAGGTATCTGGGCCTGTGGACCTCTGGTGTGATTCCGGTGCAATGAACTGTAATCTGTTGGGGTTCTTGGGGCAGTTGGCCTTTACATGCCCCAGCTCGTTACACTTAAAACATCGTCCAGCTGACGGGTCACTGGGGCGAGGAGGGTTGCTGGAGAACGGGGTGGTGGGACGATAAGGGGTCTGGAGGGTTCTTTGGGAGGTAGGTGGGGCTTTGGGCGGCCCCCGGTAATAGGGTGTGGTCTGGGGTGGTCCCTTCTGGTCTCCGCTCCAACTGCGACCAGTTTTCTTCTTCTCTGCCACCTCCACCCATCTGGCTCCAATCTCTCCTGCCTCAATTACAGTTTTGGGTTTCCCATCTAGGATGTATCTTTCGATTTCCTCAGGAACACCCTCTAAGAATTGTTCCATTTGCATTAGGAAGGGCAAATTTACTGGAGATTCAACACTTGCTCCTGATATCCAGGCATCCCAATGTTTCACAATGTGGTAGGCATGACGGGTAAATGACATGTCTGGTTTCCACCTTAGGGCTCTGAACCTCCGACGAGACTGCTCGGGTGTTATCCCCATTCTGACTCTCGCCTTGGATTTAAACAGTTCATACTTGTTCATGTGTTCTTTAGGCATTTCAGCTGCCACCTCAGCTAAGGGTCCACTGAGCTGCGGCCTCAGCTCTACCATGTATTGGTCAGTAGAGATGTTGTACCCAAGGCAGGCCCTTTCGAAGTTCTCTAAGAAGGCCTCAGTATCATCACCTGCCTTGTAGGTGGGGAACTTTCTGGGATGGGAAGTGGTACCTGGAGAAGGATTGCTAGGGTTTGTTGGTATATTCTGCTGGGCCTTTATCTTCTCCACCTCCTCCACATGCTTCTTCTCTTTTTCCTTCTCCTCCAGTTCTTTGGCCCTTGCTTCCATTTCTTTGTCCCTTGCTTCCATTTCCCTCTTGTGGGCAGCCTCTTGGTGTTGTTCTGCCTCCCTTTCTTGTTCCTTCTTCAGCTGCATGAGTTCTATCTGTCTTTCATGTTCCCTTTGTCTTTCCTCAGCCTGAAATTTGGCTAATTCGAGCTGTAGTCGAGCCGCGGATTTTGCCATTCTAACCTCTCTGTTTTTACTAACTTTACACCCGAGGTTTAGAAATAACAAACAAAACTTGGCTGTAAAATTTTGCTGTGCTGGAATAGAATACCTATTCTCTGATAGTGACTGTCAGCCTACAGAAAAAGACAATTCCCTTGTCTCTGCTCTGGGCCCAAATTAAAGCAAAAAACCTCCAACTACTTGGAAACCTGCTTACCCAGCCCAAAGAAAAAGCAAATGGGTAGAACACACACCCCCTATTTACTTTTAGGAAGAAAAGAAAAAAAAACACCTCTGGGTTGGAAGACTGTGAAGTTCCCTGCAGGAGTTAAGTACCCTGCCTCCAGGCAAAGAAAACCTGCAATTCACAAGATAATCCCCTTTTGTCTCTGCTTGGCCACAAAGCAGAGAGAAACCAAGCAGCTTTCAGTTTCAAAGCTGCTTTCTGGACTTTCTTTCCAAAGAAAAAAAAATTTCCTTTTTAAAATCTGTATTTCTAGTTCAAAAAATCTCAACTGGATCTCAGATGATTTCAGGTTAATCCCACCACTGTGCCACCATGTCAAGGTTCCTCCCCCACTCTGAACTCTAGGGTACAGATGTGGGGACCTGCATGAAAAAACCCCCTAAGCTTATCTTTACCAGCTTAGGTCAAAACTTCCCCAAGGTACAAAATATTACACCCGTTATCCTTGGAATGGCCGCTACCACCACCAAACTAATACTGGTTACTGGGGAAGAGCTGTTTGGACGCATCTTTCCCCCCAAAATACTTCCCAAAACCTTGCACCCCACTTCCTGGACAAGGTTTGGTAAAAAGCCTCACCAATTTGCCTAGGTGACTACAGACCCAGACCCTTGGATCTTAAGAACAATGAACAATCCTCCCAACACTTGCACCCCCCCTTTCCTGGGAAATGTTGGATAAAAAGCCTCACCAATTTGCATAGGTGACCACAGACCCAAACCCTTGGATCTGAGAACAATGAAAAAGCATTCAGTTTTTACAAGAAGACTTTTAATAAAAATTAGAAGTAAATAGAAATAAAGAAATCCCCCCTGTAAAATCAGGATGGTAGATATCTTACAGGGTAATTAGATTCAAAAACATAGAGAACCCCTCTAGGCAAAACCTTAAGTTACAAAAAAGATACACAGACAGAAATAGTTATTCTATTCAGCACAATGCTTTTCTCAGCCATTTAAAGGAATCATAATCTAACACATACCTAGCTAGATTACTTACTAAAAGTTCTAAGACTCCATTCCTGTTCTGTCTCTGGCAAGAGCAGCATACAGACAGACACTGACCCTTTGTTCCTCTCCCTCCTCCCAGCTTTTGAAAGTATCTTGTCTCCTCATTGGTCATTTTGGTCAGGTGCCAGCGAGGTTACCTTTAGCTTCTTAACCCTTTACAGGTGAGAGGAGCTTTCCCCTGGCCAGGAGGGATTTCAAAGGGGTTTACCCTTCCCTTTATATTTATGACAGTCATAATATATAATTTGAATAATTATGAAACAGAAGGGGCTGCATTCTATGGTTGTTGCATAGATATAGCTCTCAGGGAAGTCGATGGCAAAACCCTCTGACTTGAATGGGGGAGAATCACGCTCACAATTCTGAGACTTCAGTGGGAGTGAAGTCAAGAGGAAAATGATACTAGCATTTTAGTTGATAGAATAGAAATTTAGACTGAGGCTGTGTCTACACTTAAAACTCTACAGCAGCACAGCTGCAGCAGCACCACTGTAGTGCTTCAGTGCAGACATTTTCTACAGCAATGTGAGGGGTCCTCCCATCCCCGAAGGTAATCCACCTCCCTGAGATGTGGTATCTAGGTTAACGGAAGACTTCTTCCATTGACCTAGCGCAGTCTACACCACGGGTTAGGTCGGCTTCGCTATATCTCTCTGAGGTGTGGATTTTTCAGACCCGAGAGACATAGGTATGCAGATGTAACTTTTGAGGATAGACCAGCCCTGAGGTAAAAGGATAAAAAGGAAAGATTACTGGATATTGTTACAGACCTACAATCAAGGTGAAACCAAGGATGTCATTTTTATGTAAGGAGACATATAGTGGTTATGGGGATTTCAGCTACCCAAAAATAAAAGTGGGAATCCAAATAAGGAGGCAAGTTCATAGAGGCGGTACTTGACTGCTTCCTTATACAGTATGTTGAGCAACAAAAGAGATGAGAAGTTACCCCGGAGCTAACAAATGGAAATGAACCAAGATGCATAAACAAAGTGAGAGTTAGAAAATGCTTAGAATTTAGAATTGATAATACTGGGTTGGAATGCTGATGAGGGATTGAAAGAAAAGCAACCAACACTATTGAAACACAGATCTTAAAGGAGAGTGAATAGCTTAAATAAATATATTTGGATTTCATAGACTATCAGGGTTGGAAGGGACCTCAGGAAGTCATCTAGTCCAATCCCCTGCTCAAAGTAGGACCAATCCCCAATTTTTGGCTCAGGTCCCTAAATGGCCCCTGCAAGGATTGAACTCACAACCCTGGGTTTAGGAAGATAATGCTCAAATCACTGAGCTATCCCTCCCCCCAATGCAAAGCAATTAACAAAAGAATGTATAAGATACAGCTGGGAGAGTGGATGTGGACTAAAATAAAATTAATCCACTTCATGCTCATGGGACAATCTGCAGTGACACCATACAGTAACGATTCCATACAATTATGATTAGTGTATATTGTTTGTGGTCCCAGATTAGGTCAAACAGATTTTTAAAGACATTAGATTTTTTGTATTTTTCCCTCAGTGTTGATATAGGGCAGAGTTAAATTTATTTGGGTGCCTTAACCGTGCATTACTGATAACAAACATGCTGAATTTCATATTGGTTTGATTTTAACTCAATTCCTGGATTTATGTTTGTTTGGGGGATAATTGCAACATTCCTGTAATTTTTTATATCCCAGATTACTACCATGTACTCAATCTTAACTCCATTTTAACAATAGGTTTTTGAAAAGGAAATCCCAGAGTTTTTTATTATTGACATTTTTCTACACAAAAGTTAAACAAGAAAGTCAAAGAGAATGCTACTATGATATTTCTACAGATCTTCAAATAATTAATGTCAACCTTAAATGTTTTTAAAACTAACTTTTAGGGCTAGATTTACTAGTGCTTGGCTAGTATAAACCCCTGTGGTGTAAATGATCATTCATACTATAACATTTATTTTCAAAAACTACTGTTGTACTAGACATACCTAAGATTCACCCTTTACCAATTTTGGTGCAGATACATGAAACCCAAGCTCTTGACCTAGTTCTGTCTATAATCATAACAATTAGATACAACAATCATAATTAATTTAGTTTAGTCACAGCTTAATTCCTTCAAATATAGCCTATGCATAAGATTGCAATGAGTTTTCATTATATTGGAAGTTTGAAGTGTCTGCATACATGATAAAAAAAACCAGCCTTTCATTGGGTGCAAAGTTTCTTAAGAGGCCAATTTTGTAATTAAATTTTAACTCAAATTAGTTTAAAGATTTACTTTGAATTTTTGAGAAAATGCATTGTGTACTAAAAGAGTAAATGTTGCAAGTTAGGAGATGGTATATTATATTCTTCATCTATAACAAAGTGGTTGAATCTCTAACTGAAAATAAAACAGCCCCACCTTACCTGAAGAGCCCCAACCATCCTCTGTTACTACGGATTGTGCCTTTAAGGGCTGAGCTTCCCAGACAGAGTTCCCAGACACCAGTTGGAACTAGGGCACAGAAGAAAGCAGAATTCTTGCAAGCACCACAAATGCCTCCCTAGTGAATATGAAGAAACCACCACCACTAAGTATTAGTCACATTTCTGAACAAGGTATTTAGTTGAAGCAATTTTATATAGTGTTTTGTTTGGTTTTTAAATTCTCAGAGCAGTTGTTTAAGTGATAGATGAATGCTATTTTCCTTGTTTGAGGTCTCACAGGGTCTTATGCATAATGCACTAGATCTGGTGTTGGTGTTGTTGTTCCTGTGCTCTGGCGCTCTTGGTACTGTTTAAACAGATTTAAAGTAGGCATGTTGTCTCAAGTGGGCAAAATTGAAATCAGTGATACCAGTGTCTGACATGTTATTGCTATTGTTGTAATATGAGAAGTGATTCCAAATAAACTGAAGAGGGTAATATGAAAATCTTAAGAGCAACAGTTCAGCCTTTTTATTTTTTTAAGTATAACATTGTTAAACCGTACTAGTTCAGAGGAAATAAATTGAACTTTATATTACAAGAGTATGTGTAGCTTTTGCCATACATACTGAAGTTCTGCTTTCCAATCAATACAATTACACTGAATTTTGAAAAACTAAGAAATAAATTGAGGAATTCTAGAACAGTGAATGAAAATTAAATAGAGAAGGGGAATGAGGGGTTTATTTTGTTTTTGCTAATTGTAATTTCCCATGAGTTAAACTTTTTAAACAAGCCAGGACAGTCCAATGGCTGGGGAGCTAGCCTGGGACTTGGGAGACATGAGAGAAGTTCCCTGTTCTTCCTGTATGACTATGAGTAAGTCACTTAGGGTGAAATCCTGGCCCCATTCAAGTCAATAGCAAAACTCCCACTAACTCCCATATAGCAAGGATTTCACCCTTAGTCTAGACTTTGCCTCCATTCCCCATCTATATAATGAGGATAACTGGACTTTCCTAACTCAGGGGAGTGTTGTGAGGATAAATACATTGTTATGTGGTTTCAGAGTAACAGCCGTGTTAGTCTGTATTTGCAAAAAGAAAAGGAGTACTTGTGGCACCTTAGAGACTAACCAATTTATTTGAGCATAAGCTTTCGTGAGCTACAGCTCACTTCATCGGATGCATACTGTGAAAAGTACAGAAGACGTTTTTATAGCTACAGCTCACTTCATCGGATGCATACTGTGGAAAGTACAGAAGACGTTTTTATACAGGTGTATAAAAAGTCTTCTGTACTTTCCACAGTATGCATCCGATGAAGTGAGCTGTAGCCTTCTGTACTTTTCACAGTATGCATCCGATGAAGTGAGCTGTAGCTCACGAAAGCTTATGCTCAAATAAATTGGTTAGTCTCTAAGGTGCCACAAGTACTCCTTTTCTTATTGTTATGTGGTGCTCAGATACTAAAGTAATGGGAACCATATAAGTACCTTAGTGTTACAGCCCTGGCTCATCTCTCCAGTGTGGACAGTCACCAGGTAGACCCAATTGGACCCAAAGCTTGGATCCTACATACTTTTGAGTCTGAGTACTATCTAGACACTATTCCTGTATCTGGTCTTTTAAGCACACTGCCAGGGTACTGACTCCCATGTCTGGCACCCCTTCTCTGGATATAGGATCCTGTGGTCCAATATTCCAACCCCCATGTACCACTGCACCCCATATTCTTCATAGTGATTTTATTATCATATGGTTACAGCATATTATGATGCATTTTATGCAAGATGGGTAATGTGAGATGTCATTGAAAAGGTTATGATTTGCTGAATATGACTATCCCATTTTTGTATCTGAAGTTATAAATACTGACTATGGGTATGTCTACACTACGAAATTAGGTCAAATTTATAGAAGTTGGTTTTGCAGAAAGCATTTTTATACAGTCGATTGTGTGTGTCCCCACACAAATGCTCTAAGTGCATGAAATCAGCGGCGTGTGTCCACAGTACCGAGGCAATCGTTGACTTCTGGAGCGTTACACTGTGGGTAGCTATCCCACAGTTCCTGCAGTCTCTGCTGCCCATTTGAATTCTGGGTAGAAATCCCAGTGCCTGATGGGGCTAAAACATTGTAGTGGGTGGTTCTGGGTACATATCGTCAGGCCCCCCTTCCCTCCCTCCTTCCGTGAAAGCAAGGGCAGACAATCGTTTTGCGCCTTTTTTCTTGAGTTATCTGTGCAGACGCCATACCATGGCAAGCATGGACCCACTCAGCTAACCGTCACCGTATGTCTCCTGGGTGCTGGTAGACGTGGTACTGCATTGCTACACAGCAGCAGCTTATTGCCTTTTGGCAGCAGACAGTGCAGTATGACTGGTAGCCGTTGTCGACGTAGTCCTGGGTGCTCTTTTAACCGACCTCGATGAGGTCAGGGGCGCCTGGGTAAACATGGGAGTGACTCAGCCAGGTCATTTCCCTTTTAAGTTTCATCTCATGGCGATTCAGTCCTACCGGCAGTGCACTGTCTTTTAATCAGCAGCCAACAGAAGATGATGGCCAGCAGTCATACTGCACCGTCTTCTGCCGAGCACCCAAGAGATGATGGTGGCTAGCAGTCATACTGCACAGTCTGCTGCCAGCAAGATGTATCAAGATAGATTAAGTGGATCAAAACAAGAAATAGACCAGATTTGTTTTGTATTCATTTTCTCCTCCCTCCCGCCATGAAATCAACGGCCTGCTAAACCCAGTTTTGAGTTCTATCCTTGAGGTTTTGAGTTCTATCCTTGAGGAAGCCATTCTGTTTCTCGCAAAGCCACCCCCTTTGTTGATTTTAATTCCCTGTAAGCCAACCCTGTAAGCCATGTCGTCAGTCACCCCTCCCTCCACCAGGGCAACGGCAGACAATTGTTCCGCACCTTTTTTCTGTGCAGACACCATACCACGGCAAGCATGGAGCCTGCTCAGATCACTTTGGCAATTAGGAGCACATTAAACACCACACGCATTATCCAGCAGTATATGCAGCACCAGAACCTGGCAAAGCAAAACCGGGTGAGTAGGCGACATCAGCGCGGTGATGAGAGTGATGAGGACATGGACACAGACTTCTCTCAAAGCACGGGCCCTGGCAATGTGGGCATCATGGTGATAATGGGGCAGGTTTATGCGGTGGAATGCTGATTCTGGGCTCGGGAAACAAGAACAAACTGATGGGACCGCATAGTGTTGCAGGTCTGGGCCGATTCCCAGTGGCTGCGAAACTTTCACATGCGTAAGGGCACTATCATGGAACTTTGTGACTTGCTTTCCCCTGCCCTGAGGTGCAAGAATACCAAGATGAGAGCAGCCCTCACAGTTGAGAAGCGAGTGGCAATAGCCCTGTAGAAGCTTGCAATGCCAGACAGCTATCGGTCAGTCGGGAATCAATTTGGAGTGGGCAAATCTACTGTGGGGGCTGCTGTGATGCAAGTAGCCAATGCAATCAAAGATCTGCTGATATCAAGGGTAGTGACCCTGGGAAATGTGCAGGTCATAGTGGATGGCTTTCCTGCAATGGGATTCCCTAACTGTGGTGGGGCCATAGACGGAACCCATATCCCTATCTTGGCACCGGAGCACCAAGCCGCCGAGTACATAAACCGCAAGGGGTACTTTTCAATAGTGCTGCAAGCACTGGTGGATCACAAGGGACGTTTCACCAACATCAACGTGGGATGGCTGGGAAAGGTACATGACGCTCACATCTTCAGAAACTCTGGTCTGTTTCAAAAGCTGCAGGAAGGGACTTACTTCCCAGACCAGAAAATAACTGTTGGGGATGTTGAAATGCCTATAGTTATCCTTGGGGATCCAGTCTACCCTTTAATGCCCTGGCTCATGAAGCCATACACAGGCAGCCTGGACAGTAGTCAGGAGCTGTACAACTACAGGCTGAGCAAGTGCAGAATGGTGGTAGAATGTGCATTTGGACGTTTAAAAGCGTGCTGATACAGTTTACTGACTTGATTAGACCTCAGCGAAACCAATATTCCCATTGTTATTGCTGCTTGCTGTGCGCTCCACAATATCTGTGAGAGTAAGGGGGAGACATTTATGGCGGGGTGAGAGGTTGAGGCAAATCGCCTGGCCACTGGTTATGCACAGCCAGACACTAGGGGGGTGAGAAGAGCACAGGAGGGTGTGGTGCACATCAGAGAAGCTTTGAAAACCAGTTTCATGACTGGCCAAGCTATGGTGTGAAAGTTCTGTTTGTTCCTCCTTGATGAAACCCCCCGCCCCTTGGTTCGCTCTACTTCCCTGTAAGCTAACCACCTTCCCCTCCTCCCTTCGATCACCACTTGCAGAGGCAATAAAGTCATTGTTGCTTCACATTCATGTATTCTTTATTAATTCATGACACAAATAGGGGGATAACTACCAAGGTAGCCCAGGAGGGGTGGTGGAGGAGGGAAGGACAAGGCCACACAGCACTTTAAAAGTTTACAACTTTAAAACTTATTGAATGCCAGCCTTCTGTTGCTTGGGCAATCCTCTGGGGTGGAGTGGCTGGGTGGCCAGAGGCCCCCCCACCCCGTTCTTGGGCGTCTGGATGAGGAGGCTATGGAACCTGGGGAGGAGGGCACTTGGTTACACAGGGTGGCTATAACGGCGGTCTATGCTCCTGCTGCCTTTCTTGCAGCTCAGCCATATGCTGGAGCATATTGGTTTGATCCTCCAGCAGCCTCAGCATTGAATCCTGCCTCCTCTCATCACACTGCCACCACCTTTCAGCTTCAGCCCTCTCTTCAGCCCACCACTTACTCTCTTCAGCCCGCCACCTCTCCTCCCAGTCATTTTGTGCTTTCCTGCACTCTGACATTGTCTGCCTCCACGCATTCGTCTGTGCTCTGTCAGTGTGGGAGGACAGCATGAGTTCAGAGAACATTTCATCGCGAGTGAGTTTTTTTCGACTTCTAATCTTCACTAGCCTCTGGGAAGGAGAAGATCCTGTGACCCTGGCAACACATGCAGCTGGTGGAGAAAAAAAAAGGGACAGTGGTATTTAAAAAGACACATTTTATAGAACAATGGGTACACTCTTTCACAGTAAACCTTGCTGTTAACATTACATACATAGCACATGTGCTTTCATTCCAAGGTCTCATTTTGCCTCCCGCCAGTGCGTGGCTAGCCCTTCTCCTCTCCCCCCTCCCTGTGGCTAACAGAGGGGAACATTTCTGTTCAGCTACAGGCAAACAGCCCAGCAGGAACGGGAACCTCTGAATGTCCCCTTAAGAAAAGCACCCTATTTCTACCAGGTGACCATGAATGATATCACTCTCCTGAGGATAACACAGAAAGATAAAGAACGGATGTTGTTTGAACGCCAGCAAACATACACTGATGCTTTGTTCTACAATAATAAAAGGAGTACTTGTGGCACCTTAGAGACTAACCAATTTATTTGAGCATAAGCTTTCGTGAGCTACATCCGATGAAGTGAGCTGTAGCTCACGAAAGCTTATGCTCAAATAAATTGGTTAGTCTCTAAGGTGCCACAAGTACTCCTTTTCTTTTTGCAAATACAGACTAACACGGCTGTTACTCTGAAACTTGTTCTACAATGATTCCCGAGTACGTGCTACTGGCCTGGAGTGGTAAAGTGTCCTACCATGGCGGATGGAATAAGGCTGCCCTCCCCAGAAACCTTTTGCAAAGGCTTTGGGAGTACATCCAGGAGAGCCGCGAATGCCAGGGCAAATTAATCATTAAACATGCTTGCTTTTAAACCATGTATACTATTTAAAAGGTACACTCACCAGAGGTCCCTTCTCCACCTGGCGGGTCCGGGAGGCAGCCTTGGGTGGGTTTGGGGGGTACTGGCTCCAGGTCCGGGGTGAGAAACAATTCCTGGCTGTCGGGAAAACCGGTTTCTCCGCTTGCTTGTTGTGAGCTATCTACAAGCTCATCATCATCATCTTCCTTGTCCCCAAAACCTGCTTCCATGCTGCCTCCATCTCCCTTGAAGGAGTCAAACAACACGGCTGGGGTAGTGGTGGCTGAACCCTCTAAAATAGCATGCAGCTCATCATAGAAGTGGCATGTTTTGGGCTCTGACCCGGAGCAGCCGTTTGTCTCTCTGGTTTTCTGGTAGGCTTGCCTCAGCTCCTTAAGTTTCACGTGGCACTGCTTCAGGTCCCTGTTATGGCCTCTGTCCTTCATGCTCTGGGAGATTTTGACAAAGGTTTTGGCATTTCGAAAACTGGAACGTAGTTCTGATAGCACGGATTCCTCTCCCCATACAGCGATCAGATCCTGTACCTCCCGTTCGGTCCATGCTGGAGCTCTTTTGCGATTCTGGGACTCCATCATGGTCACCTCTGTTGATGAGCTCTGCATGGTCACCTGCAGCTTGCCACGCTGGCCAAACAGGAAATTGAAATTCAAAAGTTCGTGAGCTTTTTCCTGTCCTGGCCAGTGCATCTGAGTTGAGAGTGCTGTCCAGAGTGATCACAATGGAGCACTCTGGGATAGCTCCCGGAGGCCAATACTGTCTAATTGTGTCCACAGTACCCCAAATTTGACCCAGCAAGGCCGATTTCAGCGCTAATCCCCTTGTCGGGGATGGAGTAAGGAAATTGATTTTAAGAGCCCTTTAAGTCGGAAAAAAGGGGTTCATCGTGTGGACGGGTGCAGGGTTAAATCTATTTAACCCTGCTAAATTCGACCTCAACTCCTAGTGTAGACCAAGGCTATGTATCTGTACTTCAAATGTAGTTACACCTGGGTAACACCCACTCGGCAAGATGCTTCCAGTCTCGATAGGTGGTTGTGAAGGTCCTATTCTAGGTAATGCGCCATTAGGGAAAACAATAGGCTGTAGGAGAAGCTTATTCCCCATCTGATGAGCCTTCCTGAGAATGCTCCAGACAACCTGTAAGTAATAGCTGCTGTGATTCAGCAAGGGCCTATGACCAGAGCACATGACACTGATCTCCATTTTGGGTACTTGTATTTTTCCACAAACTGGTCTGGGGACCATGCTTTGAAACAAAGGGATCCCACCATATGGAAAAGTTATATAAGGCAGGGAGTGATGTCACTGGTGGTTCATCAGTTCCCCATAACTCAATACCTCAGAAAAGCTCCCAAAAAAAGACTCAAAATGGGGGAGGGGATCCCAAGCTGCAAAGCAAATGCAGCTCGCGCCTCAGAATCTTCCAGCTTGCTTATATCATCAGCCAGGGTGAGAATTTGCTAATTCATATCCAATCTTTCTAGTATCTTAGGCTTAGTTTGCTGTTTTGTTTATTTATTAGGTAATCTGCTTTCATCTGTTTATTATCACTTATAATCACTTAACATCTATCTTTTGTAGCTAATAAACTTGTTTTTTGCTTTATCTAAACCAGTGTGCCTTTGACTGAAGTGTCTGGGGAAAAATAACACAAGTGTGCATTCTCCTCTCCACATTGAGAGAGAGGCAAACTTTATTAATGAGCTTACACTGTACTGATCCCTGTACAATGCAAGATGTATAATTTGGGGTTTATATTCCAATGGTGGGGGGAGAGCCTGGGGAGCTGGGAAATTGGCTGTTGTCTCCTGTATGTCCTTGAGTGGCTTAGGTAAGCACTCAGGTAACTCAGTTTGGGTGTGTGGCAGCACCTGCTGTCGTGTTGAGTGATAACAGGGCCAGGAAAGGCTGGATCCAACAGAGCAGGGTAAGTAGGCTAGGGAGTTTGTGATAGTTAAAGAAAATAACAGACTTGGCAATAGCACCTCTAACCCACACACACTTAATTCAGAGAAAAACCCAAGAGATACATATATATGAAAAAACAACACACACTTGCATGCCAGTTTCCTCACCCTCTCTGAGAGCCATCTGAATGCATCCGATGAAGTGAGCTGTAGCTCACGAAAGCTTGTGCTCAAATAAATTTGTTAGTCTCTAAGGTGCCACAAGTACTCCTTTTCTTTTTGCGGATACAGACTAACACGGCTGCTACTCTGAAAACTGAGTGCTCATGCCCTTCATAGAGTCCAAGATGTACTTCTCCTTGTCTCCTCTTGCACAGTCTTTGCTGGTGCTGGTCTCATCTCTCATTGCTAAAAGTCTCTTTGAACAGCAAAATCTGTTTCTTCCTGTCCTCCTGGGGTTTTCCCCCCATTTTCCAATCTTCTGTGTTTGTTACAGTGGATCCGAGTCATTAGCAAGTCAGTAGTCTTTAGCTGATCGTTTCCCCTTGGTCTTTGACAAAACAACAGGTTTTGACAACTGCATTGTTTGCTAATCATCAGTGATTGGGCTATCTATAACCATTATTTGCTATCTATAACCATTGTATCTATAACCATTACTTCAGAAGTGTGAACCGTCCCAAGATTAAGGGTTGGTCTACACTGGAAATTTACATAGGCATAGCTTCTTCTGTCAGGGGCGTGAAAAATCCACACCCTGACCAACGTAGCTATGCCCTGAGCATAGACAGCGTTATGTTGATGAAAACAATTCTTCTGTTGACCTAACTACTGCCTCTCCAGGAGGTGAATCAACTACAGCAATGGAGAATCCCTCCCATTGCTGTAGTGTCTACACTGAGGCGCTGAAGCTGTGCTGCTGTAGCATTTTAAGTGCACATACACCCTAAATTAACTTTTTACCCAGGTAGTAGACGTGATAGTAATCCAATAGACAGAGGTGCATATAATATTCACAGAAGTAGATATCTCCCACATTCTTCAGAAATAAATAGGTGTGTTGCAGGCTGTAGTAGTTTTTACATCTGTCACAATTGCTTTTATTGTATTATATTATGTTACATTTATGTTACTGCAATTTTGGCTCTGTAATTTTGTCTCTAATTCCGGAAAAACCCAATACCTTTAGCAGATGTCAGAGACAAAAGCAATACAGCTTTTACAGACTGGTCTTTCAGAGTCTGACACAAATAGGCAAAAACAGAACAAAAAGTGAACCGAACTTTTCAAGCCTTAAAAAACATTTGGTTCACATTTTTGATGAAGGTTCTTGAATATAAGGGTTAGAAACAAGGAAAATGAAAGCCACACTGTTTAAATATATGGTGGAACCTATCAATAAGAGCACAAATCTATGACAACTAGGAGTGCTATTATGTTATCCTCACCCCCCTTCCCTATAGCTTTACCCACTGTTTGCTTTTATGCACTGTATTAGGTCTATAATTAGGCCCGTGTCCAAAGAACACCTGTACATGTGCTTAACTTTCAGCACATATGTAGTACCAGTGAATTCAATGGAAATACTCACGTGCCAAAGATTAAGCAAGTGTTTGAAGGATTAACTGTCTAAGGCTCGTTTATTTTGTTTGTAAAGTGCTGAGAGCATTTAGTGGATTGTACAGAATAATAATAAAAATAATAGTGTATTCCATTGTTGTTTGCAGTGTTGGTGTAGCCATATTGGTCCCAGGATATTAGAGGGACATGTTGGAGGAAGTAATATCTTTTATTGGACCAACTTCTGTAGATGAGACAAGCATTTGAGTATACCTTTCCCAGACCTGAGGAATAGCTCTGTGTAAGCTCAAAAGCTTGTCTCTTTCACCAGCAGACATTGGTCCAATAAAAGATTTATTATTTTTATTAGAGACAGTTTGCAAGTTATTACAACCCTCTCTATTAGCACCTAAATAGATAGTTCTCAAAATCTGTGTATGACATCAACCAACTTTCAGAATCAACAATCAAAGAACTAGCTGAGAACACATATATTTCACCAAAAATCTCTGATGTGGACTGGAACCCAGATTTCACACTATTTACCACCAACAGGATGTTATCAGATTTTTCCTGAAAGCTACAACTTAGCCCCTTCTTGATTTTAGAATGCAAAACACCTTTAGCATATGAAGAAAGCAAAACTGATTACAGCTTCTCTGTAATCGATTTCCTCCCTGATGGTCTCCTGCACCTCCTGGTGGTCTAGCAGACCCCACTGGCTCTCTCCCAGATATCTTATATCTGATTATTTTAATTTATGCTTTGTCTTTATATCTTTGGCTTTTAGTTCTTCAAGTTACCACTTAGCCTCTCTTATCTGCCAAAAGCTTTCAATTTATTAGAATTATTTGGTCTATAATTCTATTTTTTTTAAAAGATACAATAGTTTATTATTCAGGCAAAAAAAATCGTATCTCTTAAGCATGCTGTAGGGGGGTTTCTCCTTGCTTCCTTTTTAAATTCTAGTGCGTTCATCTATGATGCTGATAAGATATTCTTTAGCAACCTGCATGCTGAGTTTGTGGATTTAATTTCCTAACTTTTCCTTTCAGGCAGGTTCTAACTTCTTTCTTTTAGGGAAAAAAGTTCTCACAAGTTAATAACACAATTTCACCTCTCTGTATGATTCTCCTGCATAAGTGTAAAACTTTATATATTATGGCCACACATTGGCTCCATCCCACATTCTGAGCCAGCTCCCGCCAGATAACCACAGGACTAAGGGCATTATAAGGCCTTGCCTGCACACAAAAGTTGCACCAATTTAGCTAAATTGGTTTCTAAATTATACTAAATTTAGTTAAATTGATTTCTAAATATTAATGGTTACAAAGGGTAGGGCTCCCAAGGCTAGTGTTAGAGTCAGTAAGGATCCCCAGGCGGGGGTCAGAACTGTGGCTGGCAGGAGTCCCAGAGCTCCACCCTTCTGAGATCAGGATTTCCAAAACATTTCATGTCATGTCACTTTCGGCAAATTGTTTCCAAAATTTTGTTTTATTTTGTTTTGACTGAAACATTAGAACAGTTTGTTTTACTCCTGCGGGGGATTCTGCATGACTGTGCACCCGCAGAAAATGCCTCCCCCCACCGCAGAATTCCTGTGCTTCCCTGCAGAAAATGGCAGGAAAACAAAGGAAAGCTACGTGGGGGCGAGGGACGACCATGAGTTCAGTTGGAGGTGGGAGCGGATTGCCCTCCTCCAAACTGAGGTGAGGCATGGGGAGACACATGGGGTTATGTGCCACTGCCCCCCCCCCCATTTTGGTAAGCGTGGAGCTGCCCAGCTGAAGGAGGCTGCCTCTCGGCTCCCCTGCAGCACCTGGACTCCCACCCCAACAAGTCCCACTCCCCCAGCACCCAGACCCCCCTGCTGAGCCCCATCTCCCCACACCGAGACCCCCCCGCTGAGCCACAACCACCTTCACCTGGATCCTCTGCAGAGTCCCATTGCCCCTGCATCCAGAACCCCCAATGACCCTCTGCATCCAGATCTCCCGCTGAGATTGCCCCACACAGAAAACTCTTACCCCACACTTGAATCCCCTGACACTAAGCCCCAGGGTGTTTCTGGAGCAGGCCCAGCCTTTGCACAGTGTCAGGGTCAGGTGCAGCCTCATTGCCAAGTCCCTGCACCAGGAGAAGGTGGGGGCTTCAGGGTGATCTCTCACCTCAATGCAGCCAGTGGCCTGTGCTTCCCACTGCCATGCTGGAGCCACATGTATTTACTGACAAATAAAATTTGCAGAATCTTGCAGAATTCTAAAATACTATGTGCATAATCTTTAATTTTTTGGTGCAGAGTTCCCTAAGGAGTATTTGTTTCAATGTTAACAAAGGATCTCCAGTGACTCCAAACCAGAGCAGGAGGAGCCCTCTTGTAGCTTTTAGCCCACTGGCTAGGGCATTCACCTAGGATGTGGGGGGAGACTGACTCAAGTCCCTGCGCAGGGACCTGAACTGCAACGTCCTCCCTCCCAAACCCCAGGCTATAGGGTATTCTCTAAGTTTCTCCTCTTGAAGCTGTTCCACTTTGTATAAAATACTTGAATAATCATTCAGCCAGACACATTCAGGCCACGTCTATAAATAGCTGGGAGGTGCAATTCTCAGGTTGGGTAGATGTACACACACAGGGTCTACTTGAGCTAGCACTCTGACATTAGTAGGGTGCTCATGGTGGCACAGCCAGCAGCTTGGGCTAGCCACCCACGGGCAATCCCACCTACGCCCCTTGGTACATACTTGGCTGGCTAACCCAAGCTTTCCCCCTGCTGCCACCCTCTACACTGCTATCTTTAGGCCATAGCTTGAACATGTCTACCCATGATGGGAATTACACCTCCTTGCTGTTGTGTAGATGTACCCTTAGTGAGAATGACTCCAACCCAGTTGTTAGGGCATGCACCTGGGAGGGGACACCTGCATTCCAGTCCCAATTCCGCTGAATATGTAAGGGTTAGGGTCAGTAGGGATCCCCAGGCATGGGTGATGGTTGGAACTGGTAGGACTTCCTGCCAGGAGGGTTCCCTGACCTAGGGTCAGGTTACAGAGTGCTGGGACCCCAGGCTATGGTTAGGAATGCTAGGGCTGAAAGGTATCCGCTTACATTTCATTGAAAGACCATGAAACATACATGGAAGAGTAATATTAGGAAAGTAGTCAATGTAAGAAATTGCTGTAGTTATTACAGATCTTATGTTATCATTAATGTGAGGCAAAGAGGTCCAAGCAATTGCAAATGCGAGGGGATGTGGCTCATAATGCAATCTCTATTAAGATATAAAAAAAAATGAGAACTCTCCCAGCATATAAGCAATGCCTGAGCCTACAAATTGTCTTTCATTTCAGAGTTGTCTAGTAGTCTGACTCATCTTCAGTCTCACCGCATTTGGGACAGTCTTAAAGCAAATGGCAGCAAAATAAATGATGCAAGCGGAACTGTTTCAAAAGCCAAGCAATGTATGTATGTTACTTAAGGAAGCGTTACAGATGGTATCTAAGTTTTGAAGAGTCAACTTAAATAAAAAGTATTTATGCCTACATTGGTTGACTAAGGTACGAATATGCTCAAGCATAGGTGCCGACTCCATGGGAAAAATTAGTGGGTGCTCTGCACCCACAGGCAGCCAAGCTCCCCTCCCCACCCCCCCGCCCCACCTCACCTCTGCTCCGCCTCCTCCCCTGAGCGCGCCCCATCCCCGCTCCTCCGCCTACCTCCCAGCACTTGCCGCCACCAAACAGCTATAGCAAACTCCAGGAGGGAGGGAAGAAGAGTAGGAACGTGGCATGCTCAGGGGAGGAAGTGGGGAAGAGGTAGGGCTGGGGCAGGGATTTGGGGAATGGGTTGGAATGAGGGTGGGAGGGGGCAGGGCAGGGGTGAAGTCAGAGCGGGACCAGGGACAGAGAGGGGTCAAGCACCCACCGGCGCCAGAAGAAGTCAGCACCTGTGTGCTCAAGTTCCTTCAATCACTACTTATAGACTAATGATTTGTATAAATTAAATATGATGAAGGGGCAGATTTGATAATTTGTGCATCTAGTAGAAGGACCATTTCCAGTTAGGATTATTATTAGGTAGGTTAATAAATGAGACTGCAAACAAACTGAAAGGTTTTATGGTTTCTATAGGTGAAGTTATGGAAGACAAAAGACTGTTTTCAGTCTTGTCCCACATGGCACAAGTGTGCTCATTTTTAAACAGCACAATTGAAATGCCTACAGGCTTCACTGCTGCCTATCTGAAATTGGAACTGTTCAATGCCCTTGTACATCCCTGTGTTCAGTGTTTTATTTATAGTGCAGAAAGATGAGGCAAGAGTGGAGAGGTTGCCACACTCAAGAGAGAAAGTAGGATTTCACAGAAACATTTTAAAAAATAGTCTCCAAAGTAAGTGAGTGCAGTAGGAAGAGAGCCTGAGACATAAGCCCTTGTGTAAGCAGGGGAATAGTCCCGCTATTGTGGGGAACTTTCCTGGCTTCTGCACTACCCCAGTGAAGTGGGCTAGCGAAAGGATCTGAGTCCTCGCTCCCACTTTCTTTACCCAGTGGCCTCCCTGCCCTTGAGAACTCCCCTTCCACTCTCCTGTCTGGCAGAGTCCTCGTAACCCCAACAAGGGTGGGCCCAGGATTCCTGGGGAGCTTGATCCCCAACCCTGCTGTGGTCACCTAGGACAGGGGCTAGGGTGCCCCCACTCTGGGGTACTCTCTCAGCACTGGGCACTTCTCTGACCCTCTGACCATTACATACAATTTAAAGCAAATGCAAGTTATTTAATCAACAATTAATTTTAAAAAGAATATGGGAAAATGAGAAAGGTTAAAGGAAACACATCACCCCGCTCTGTGGCAGGGAACATCACAAACAGTGTCTCTGGAATTTCCGGGCAGTTCACAGTCTGTTCCTTGTAAGTCCCAGGCCTTCTTCTCAGGCCCTGGCTGTGCTGCAGGGATGCTGTGGGTTGGACACTCGCTCTGGTGGTGGCCACAGGCTCTAGGTGGCAGGGCACTTCTTCCCAGCGTTGCCCCTGCCCTGGCAGGGTTACCATTCCCACTTCGAGTCTGGCCTGCAGAGCCTCCTGGCTGAGGCGTCTCCCTGGGTTGGGCCCACTACCCAGGGTCCCCCCTCGCTCTCCTCGGCTGCTCATGACACCCAGCTCCGGACTGCTCCAGCCCCAGCTCCAGCTCCCCTCTAACTCAGCACGGCTACTGCTCTGCCTCCAGCTCCCTGGGCTGATTCTCTGGCCCCTCTGGCTCTGGTTGCTGCAGCTCTGCTCCCAGGACAGGTCTGCTCTGCAGGGTGCTTCTGTGACTCTGCTCCCAGCACTGGCCTGCTTCCTGGGCTGCTTTTCTGGCCCCTCTGGCTCTGGTTGCTGCAGCTCTGCTTCCAGGGCAAGTCTGCTCTCTCTGGGCTGTGCCTCTGGCTTTGGGGGCTGCAGCTCTGCTCCCAGGACAGGGTCTGCTCTCTCTGGGCTGCTTTTCTGGTCCCTCTGGATCTGGCCCAGCTCAGCTCCCTAGCTCAGCTTGGGCCCCCGCTTTCTCCTTATCTCGGCCCCACTCTGTCTGACCCACGCAATTCCAGCTCACACGGAGGACGGGACCTCCGTGGCCTCCTGACTCCCTGATTAGCCTGCCCACCCTGTCATTCAGGCTGACCTGGAGCATTGACCTCTCCCCATTGTTCCTGGGGGCTGTCAGTCTCAGGGTCCTGATTTCCCATCGACCCTTCCCCCTTTTTAGTACTGGGAGCTAGCAACTAAAATACCCCCACTGAATGTTAGTAAGGAGGCAACAGTCCCCTTACATTTGTATCAGAGGCCTGGTGTGAGGCCTGAGCTAGAGCAGTGGGCAGGCTTTGTTGGTATAAAGCACAGTTAGCAAAAGTCAGGCTGTGAGCAAACGTCAGTCTCTGCCTGCCTGCAAGCTCACAGACCCCGGCAAGAATGGGGCTGGCAATGCGGAAACACAGATATTCCCTCAGATGTGCTCGTGCAAGCACGTTCCAGAAGAACGGTACCAGAGCATCCCGATATCCAGAATGGTATTAAAACATTCCCCAAGGATATCCGGAACATGCTGACCCCTCCTAAGAGATCAGGTCAGGCTGACAGGGTGATGAATAGAGACATTCTGATCAAACCAACATGTACAAGGTGATGGGTGATCACGAGACCCATCGTGGGGGCAGTAACTAACTAGGTCAGAGGGGCAGCATGTAATTTGTTTGTGTCAGGGTATAAAGAGCTATCTCTGAGAGAGTGTCTTGGTCCAGCCAAGAGGGGATTGGAAAGTCCCGCCATTCACTGAGCTGTGTCCATTATCAGGGGTATACATGTTTTAGTATCCTCAGAGTCTGCCAGGTGTTATTACCATGCTTTGTCGACAATAAACCTGGCCTGGTGTCTTTGTCCCTTAATGGATCTTGTGGTCATTGAGCAGTTTGCTCGAGGTCTACTATGCCAGCTGTCTGCGCAGAGCTGGGGCAGCACACAGGGAGAACACACACACGCAGCCAAACAGCTAACAAAAGTGAGTAGTTTTATTTACTTCCTTCCAAGTTTCAGATTTAGGCAGTAAGGTAAGAAGTTGCAGTCTTGCTAATACAGGGAGTTTGTTACTCTAGGACAAACCTGGAATCACTCCTCTGCACCCACTCTATTGGCACCCCTGTCATTTAGTCAGTTTTTTCAATAGGACTTTTTTCAGCAATTGGGCCAGCTTCATCTCTTGCTGGCTTAAGGAGATGCATGTTACACCTCTGTGCCATTGTGGCACTGGGCCCAAAGGGAACAGACCCTGTAAGAGCTCAGACAGTGTTTCCATCACTGCAGTCTTCCAGCAGTTCTGTAAAATACTGGTGGAGATTAAAGCTGTCTTCTGTTGGCAGAAGTCCCCACAAAAGGATAATAATGCATCAATTTACCCCAATCACAACCTCTTTTCAGCCAGTGCTCCTCACGTGGAAAGTAACTTCAACCATCTACAGGCCCCCTGGTAGAAGGCACATTACAAATGCTTTGCACTGTCACCACTCACTCTGTTCGTGCCAGAATCTGGCTCCACAGGAAACTATGTGCCTCAAGAGGTATATAGGAGAGAGTTTATGTTGCATTCTTGAATAGCATGGTGCAATACCTCATCTTGTGCATCCAGGCTGGAGCCAGACAAAAATCTGACTCTAGGCAACACCTGTGTATTTCTGCTCATATAATCTAAAGGGTACATCCTCAGCTGGTGAAGCAGTGATCATTTACTCCAGCTGAGGATCTGTCCTAAGCATCTAAGATCACCTGAAATTGCTCTGAAACTGCCATTCCCATAGATTACTGTAAAACAAAAGTGAGCTAGCTGGTGGTTTCTGCCTAGTTCCTAGTGGACTACCCAAGACACCCTTAAAACTAGTACTAACCTGCTCCCTTTCTTGGCATGTTCAGCAGAGAGGTCAAGTACTGAATTAGCATGCAGAAAGAACTACCCTCCAGATGAGAGTAGAGACACATTGATGAGGACTGGTAAGGGATCTTGTAATGGGTACTGCTGTTCTGTGCTTTTCACAAGTACTGAAATCAACAGAAGGCATGTTGGAAAAATTACTATTTCCATGTTCATTGACAAAGCTTCTTTCAGTGATAATGTTGCAACATTTTCAAAACAAACAGATTAGTGGAATTCAGCACTTATGTTAATTAAAACTACAATTCAGGCCAGTTAATTCATTTACAAAGGATACATGAAAGGCAGAACCGGGACCTCCTCCCAGTTTTCCAAGTAAGTATTTTCCTAATGTTTGCGTTAATACACAAGTGCAGGATATGTACCATTCACTATACATTCATAAACCCCTGGTGCTAGATGGTCATCCTAACTCCTACTTCCAGGCAATTAAAAAAGAAAAGCACAGAACAGTATAAAAATCTCTTTTTAGCTGAATTGGTGCAACAAGGTTGCAATTGTTTTGTAAACTTCCTCAGCAATACTCATGGTTAAATTAACACTTGCATCTATTCTCATATGAGGTAAATATAAAATGAAAATTGCTCTCTCTCTCTCTATCTGCATATGTTGGTGAGAAAAACTGAATATACATGCCAACATGCCTACTCTTTGCAAATGCAACCCTTTGTCCATTATGTGAAAGATGTGATATCTGCATTCATGTTAGACTACTCAAGTGGGTGGTTGAGGTTATGTGAACTGTGATGTACAGGAGGTCAAACTAGATGATCATGATGGTCACTTCTGGCCTTAAAATCTATGAGTAAGTATTATGTAAGTTCTACCACACAAAAGTATTTGCATGTCCAAAATGCAAACAATAGTGTGAGTTCACACACTTTTTCATAAACAAAAACAGGAGTATGAACTTCAAAAAGTCTGTAGACACTTACCTCTCCTTCAGACTCACTGGTTCAACACTAACAATTCAGCAATTACCTGGATAGAGCTGGTCAATGTTTTGACCAAAAATTATCTATCCTGCCAGAATATGCAGTTGTGTCAAAATCAAAGGTTTCTGTGGGAAAATGTTGCCTATTTATTGTACTTTATTTTTTAATTTTCTAACTGGGAGAATTTAAAAGAAAATTGTTTAAGAATATTGATCAATGCAGCATCTAGCACAACAAGGTCTGAACTTGATGGAGACCTCTTGATGCTACTGCAATACAGTTGATAAAGAACTTCTCCTAGGGGAAGAAATTACTGAGCAATGATTTCAGTTTTTATATTTTGTGTATGCATGCAGTTGCAAGAGAGCAAGACACACAAATCATATGCATATGCATGTGTATAAACACGCTTCTTCCCCACTCCCATACCACACACCCCACTCCTTCCCCTCTACAACAACAACAAAAAAATCGAATAAATAGAATTAAATCTGATTGTGATTTAATATTCCAAAAAAGGAATGTATTTGTGTCAAGACTAAAAATATCAAGGGGTCTAAATCTGAACGATAAAAATAAGAAGTTTCATGATTCCTGTTTGGCCTATTCTTTGTTACTGAGTACAGTGAAAGCAGACAGACTAAAAGAAAGTGCTAATCTATTAATACTATATTTTGGCAATAGCCCAAAGTGGGGGGGGCTCTTTGGCAAGGGGCACCAAAGCAAGGAAATAAAAATGAGGTTTCATTGTGATTAAACAAACTCAATTGTTTTCTTTAAAATCCTGAAATTGTCTGAGGTTCAGGGAATCCTTGATCTGCTCCCTTGTGATACTTCTCATAGAAAAACCCATCAACACAAAAGTCTAAATTTGTACTGAGAGAGATCTTATATTTGGCAAGACTGAATTATATCTTTGCATTAGTCTTCACCAAAGAGGATTACAAAGTAATTACTGTCTTGTGGTTATTCCTTATAGAAAGAGAAGATATGGCTCAGCCAGAGAGAAGCAGCATTTGAAAAAGGATATGATTCAATAAGTCTGTAGGAGACATTCCTGAAGTGATAAGGGTGTGGACTAAATGACCTATTGGAAGTTAGAGATAGCAAAACCTTTGATTGAACTAAAATGACTAAATTAAAGTCAGTAACCAGAAGTAGATAACACTCAACTCAGAGTCCTACTATAACTAAAGAACAGCAGCTAGTGGATGGGGGAAAAAATGTACTCCTAAACTGTAGGCCCAGCTCACTAGTCCCATTGACTTGCTCCAATCACATGCTTTGTTAAAAACCCCATTGGTATATGGATTTGTGTTAGTCAGCCAGTACTATTCTTCCTGTCCCTATGTGTAACACAATCATCTCACTCCCCATTCAAGTTTTCCAAAAAATAGTTCAGCAATCTCTCATGGGATACGCATATAAGTAGCTTTTGCTCACACTCATTATGAAAGTGGACCACAGTGATGGATCCACTATCTTGTTCCCAACTCACTGACCCATTCATCTTATTTAGTGAGGCTGATTCTCTAACACAGCTTTCATGATTGTACCTGTGACCACACAAGACTTCCTACTAAGTATGGCCAAAGGGTCATCTCTACATTAATTTGTTTTCAAGAGAATGAATGAAATAGAAGTTGGCCTCATTCACCAAAGACAAGTGGGGAAAGAGTTCACAATCAATTTGTATTGAAGAGAATGAACTGTATCTTAGACCTTACCTCTGGGCAACCATATCCCACCCCTCTATGTCCAAAGGCAATGTCTTATAAACATTAATTGTCCTTAAGCTAGAACACTGGTTCCAACATAGACACAAGCAGAAATACATATAGATATCATAAGAAAAACATGTCTTATTTCAAGGATGATATTGTATACAAGACACTATGTGAACATGGATGTTCTGGGATATTGGAAACAGCAAGACTTGGCCAAAGGGAGCATGTTGGGGCCTGGCTTAGCCAGCTTTGACTTTATTATGCAAATCAGTCATCATGGCAGCTCCACACAGCACTTTCCTCCAGCAGCCTAGAATTTCAGTTTCCCAGAGTTATGATCAAAGATAGCTATGCTGAGTACTGTGACAAGACATTTGTTCAGCTCCCATCCTGCAGGTTTCCTCTATAGAACCTATGGAAGCTCCAGACAGGCCATTCTCTCTGCCACTGTAATGTTCTAACCAGTACATTGAGACTGCATGCCACATAAACATCTAGCTTTCCATTTCCTGCTTGCACATCTTGAGTATGGCAGTATGGTCCAGCAGATAAGTCTGGGTCTCAAGATATCTGGATTTATTCCTAGTTTGGCCACTGCCCTGCATGGGTGGCATTTCAGATTTGTGGGGGGGTGGGGAAGACTTTAACCATGATTCCAGGGGATACTTAGGCCCTTGAAGACTCTAGTTTTTCAGCAGATAACTTAGCAATTAGCTGACAGGAGCATTGTATATAATTCCTATATAAAAGAAAAAAATTAGACCCACTCAGCTCTAATACTAACATGTTCTGATGTCTTAAGGGTCACTGATTAGTTAAAAATTTTAAAGTATATTCTTACTTTGTTACTAACTCTGGGGAGAGAGAGCCTCCATCAGGACCCGTTCTATCTGGGAGGGGAGTGGGGTCTAGTGGGTTACAGTGGGGAGTCAGATACCTCTGGATTCTATATAAGAACATCAGAATTGGCCATACTGGGTAAGACCAATGGTCCATCTAGCTCACTATCCTGTCTTGTCTTCCAACAGTAGCCAATACCAGGTGCTTCAGAGGGAATGAACAGAACAGGCAATCAAGTGATCCATCCCCTGTCATCCACTCCCAGCTTCTGGCAAACAGCCACTAGAGACACGCAGAACATAGGGTTGCATCCCTGCCCACCCTGGCTAATAGCTATTGATAGATCTGTCTTCCATTAAATTATCTAGTTCTTACTGGAACCCTATTGTAGTTTTGACATTCACAACATCCCCTGGCAAAGAGTTCCACAGGTTGACTGTGAAGAAATGCTTTCTTTTGTTTGTTTTAAATCTGCTGCCTATTAATTTCATTGGGTAACCCCTAGTCCTTTTGTTATGTGAAGGAATAAATAACATTTCCTTATTCAATTTTTTCACACCATTCATGATTTTATAGACTGCTATCATATCCCTGCTTTGTTATCTCTTTTCCAAGCTGAAAAGTCCCAGTCTTTCTAATCTCTCCTCATACAGAAGGTGTTTCATATCCCTAATAATTTCTAGGAGTACTTGTGGCACCTTAGAGACTAACAAATTTATTTGGGCATAAGCTTTCATGGGCTAAAACCCACTTCATTGGATGCATGCAGTGGAAAATACAATAGGAAGATATATATACACAGAGAACATGAAAAGATGGGTGTTGCCATACCAACTGTAAGAAGACTAATCAATTAAGATGGGCTATTATCAGCAAGAAAAAAAAACCTTTTGTAGTGATAATCAGGATGGCCCATTTCAAACAGTTGACAAGAAGGTGAGTAACGGTAGGGGGAAAAAATTAGCATGGGGAAATAGTTTTTACTTTGTGTAATGACCCATCCACTCCCAGTCTTTATTCAGGCCTATTCAGTGGTGTCCAGTTTGCAAATTAATTGGAATTAAGCACAGTTCTGCTCCCCTTCATTCATACAATAATGACACAACATTGGTAACAGCATTTTACCACCCCTGCACTCAGTACTAAAGCGATTTGTAACCCAACACCAGGCAAAGTTGATTACTTTGAGCAACACTGCTCTATCTGCTGGATATCTAAGCAGAGTAGTTGTGTTCATGTAAATACAGTTTGCTCCTTAGGTCTCTCTCTTCCTCCCAACTAGCTGTCAGGGAAGAATTCATTCAGATCCTGCTTACAAAGCCATAGATGTGCATAGACCTTTTACAACACAAATAAAGATAGTTCCACCTGCCGAGAAGAGCTTACAGCCAAACAGAAATAAAGAGTCTAGGAAGGACAAGACGGAGGATGATATAATGTCATTTGGGAGACTAATACATATGATTTGAGGATAACAAAAAAGGGTTATTTAATATAATTGTGGTTAATTGCCTTGAGAAAGTGTTTTCAGGAAGGGCAACAGTGAAAAGAAGGAGGAAGCATGCCAGACAGGCTCAGGAAGGGAATTCTACACATAGGAGACATGAAAGACATGGAGATGAGCACAGTTAATAGAAACAAAGGGAGCATACAGGTAAACACATTGGGCTGACCTAAAAGGTGGGCATGTGCACATGTGTGTCAATGCAGGAGGGCAGCAGAGTAAAGAGATATCTCTTTACTTCATCTGGGGTTCTATCTTGTGGAAGAATCATAGAAGATTAGGGTTGAAAGAGACCTCAGGATGTCATCTAGTCCAACCCCCTGCTCAAAGTAGGACCAACACCAACTAAAACATCCCAGCCAGGGCTTTATCAAGCCAGGCCTTAAAAACCTCTAAGGATGGAGATTCCACCATCTCCCTAGGTAACCCATTCCAGTGCTTCACCACCATCCTAGTGAAATAGTTTTCCTAATATCCAACCTAGACCTTTTCCACTGCAACTTGAGACCATTGCTTCTTGTTCTGTCATCTGCCACCACTGAGAACAGCCTAGCTCCATCCTCTTAGGAGCCCCCCTTCAGGTAGTTGAAGGCTGCTATCAAATCCCCCCTCACTCTTCTCTTCTGCAGATAAATAAGCTCAGTTCCCATAAGCCTCTCCTCATAAGTCATATGCCCCAGCCCCCTAATCATTTTGTTGCTCTCTGCTGGACTCTCTCCAGTTTGTCCACATCCTTTCTGTAGTGGGGGGCCCAAAACTGGATGCAATACTCCAGATGTGGCCTCACCACTGCCGAATAATCACTTCCCTCAATTTACTGGCAATGCTCCTACTAATGCAGCCCAATATGCTGTTAGCCTTCTTGGCAACAAGGGCCCACTGCTGACTCATATCCAGCTTCTCATCCATTGTAATCCCCAGGTCCTTTTCTGCAGAACTGCTGCTTAGTAGCTACTGGTGACAAAATATTGGCCAGCTCTACTATGAATTAAATCTCTGGGTCTCACCATGTACAACTCACTATATACAGCTCAGTGAAGAATCTGTTCAATATGGAGTAGAAGCATAAGAAGCAATTAAGATGTTAGGCTGTATTAGGAAGTGTGCAAAGCATAACAAAAATTCTTATTTAAACTGATATTATATACATCCTCCCCTTGGATACTGCATTTAGTTTTAGTTATATCATCTTAAACAGTTCACAGAAGGGCAACAATAACAAATTTCATGTGGGGAGGCAGGTTCACATGAAGGTTAGAAAGATTAGGAGTTAAATTTTCAAAAGCATCTTAATTAAATGGATCCTACACATGCCTATCACAACATGTGGTGTGCCTCATCCAGTGCACTAAATTGCCACAACAACAACTATGTGGGTGAAACAAGAATCACTATGACCTCAAATGAAGTCACACAAAAAATGATAAAAGACAAAAAAACCCCACCAATATCTCCTGTGGCTGAACACTTTTCACAAAACAATCATGCCATATCTGTTATCTCAGTCCCCATCCTCAAAGGAAAGGTGCACAACTTCAAAAGATGAATCTGAGAACTTAAATTCATAACTCTGCTAGACACCAAAAATCATGGACTTCAAGACACTGGATTTATGGCTCGTAGCCCTCCTTTGCCTTTGCCTCTTTCAACAGATGTTGGCCCAATAAAAGGTACCACTTCACCCACTTTGTCTCTCTAAAAAGAAATGTGTAATGTAGTGCTTTCTAATTATAAAAACATACATGACAGAGTTAGGGTCTGATCTTCCTCTATCGTACTCCAGTTTTATGGTAATGTAAATCCACTGACTTCAGTGCATTACTTCTGATTTACACAGGTGAGAGTACAGAATCAAGTTTATTGGGCCTGTTTCTCTTCTCTCTTACACCAGCGTAGGTCCATTTTTTTAGAGTTACACAAATGTAAAGCCAGTATTGCTGAAACTCAGACCTACTGAGTTCAGTGGGACTATTCGTGTGAATAAGGGCTGCAGTGCAACAATCTTAGGGCCTGATTCACCACCACATTACTCCAGTTTTATGCTACAGTATCTCCAATGGAGTTACTGGAGTGTAAAAAACTGGATTCAGAGGAACAGCCGTGTTAGTCTGTATTTGCAAAAAGAAAAGGAGTACTTGTGGCACCTTAGAGACTAACCAATTTATTTGAGCATGAGCTTTCGTGAGCTACAGCTCACTTCATCAGATGTATACCGTGGAAACTGCAGCAGACTTTATATACACACAGAGAATATGAAACAATACCTCCTCCCACCCCACTGTCCTGCTGGTAATAGCTTATCTAAAGTGATCAACAGGTGGGCCATTTCCAGCACAAATCCAGGTTTTCTCACCCTCCACCCCCCCACACAAATTCACTCTCCTGCTGGTGCTAGCCCATCCAAAGTGACAACTCTTTACATAATCAAGTCGGGCTATTTCCTGCATAGATCCAGGTTTTCTCACATCCCCCCCACCCCCATACACACACAAACTCACTCTCCTGCTGGTAATAGCTCATCTAAACTGACCACTCTCCAAGTTTAAATCCAAGTTAAACCAGAACATCTGGGGGGGGGTAGGAAAAAACAAGAGGAAACAGGCTACCTTGCATAATGACTTAGCCACTCCCAGTCTCTATTTAAGCCTAAATTAATAGTATCCAATTTGCAAACGAATTCCAATTCAGCAGTTTCTCGCTGGAGTCTGGATTTGAAGTTTTTTTGTTTTAAGATAGCGACCTTCATGTCTGTGATTGCGTGACCAGAGAGATTGAAGTGTTCTCCGACTGGTTTATGAATGTTATAATTCTTGACATCTGATTTGTGTCCATTTATTCTTTTACGTAGAGACTGTCCAGTTTGACCAATGTACATGGCAGAGGGGCATTGCTGGCACATGATGGCATATATCACATTGGTGGATGTGCAGGTGAACGAGCCTCTGATAGTGTGGCTGATGTTATTAGGCCCTGTGATGGTGTCCCCTGAATAGATATGTGGGCACAATTGGCAACGGGCTTTGTTGCAAGGATAAGTTCCTGGGTTAGTGGTTCTGTTGTGTGGTATGTGGTTGTTGGTGAGTATTTGCTTCAGGTTGCGGGGCTGTCTGTAGGCAAGGACTGGCCTGTCTCCCAAGACTTGTGAGAGTGTTGGGTCATCCTTTAGGATAGGTTGTAGATCCTTAATAATGCGTTGGAGGGGTTTTAGTTGGGGGCTGAAGGTGACCGCTAGTGGCGTTCTGTTATTTTCTTTGTTAGGCCTGTCCTGTAGTAGGTAACTTCTGGGAACTCTTCTGGCTCTATCAATCTGTTTCTTTACTTCTGCAGGTGGGTATTGTAGTTGTAAGAAAGCTTGACAGAGATCTTGTAGGTGTTTGTCTCTGTCTGAGGGGTTGGAGCAAATGCGGTTGTATCGCAGAGCTTGGCTGTAGACGATGGATCGTGTGGTGTGGTCAGGGTGAAAGCTGGAGGCATGCAGGTAGGAATAGCGGTCAGTAGGTTTCCGGTATAGGGTGGTGTTTATGTGGCCATTGTTTATTAGCACTGTAGTGTCCAGGAAGTGGATCTCTTGTGTGGACTGGGGTTGGTGGTGGGATGGAAATTGTTGAAATCATGGTGGAATTCCTCAAGGGCTTCTTTTCCATGGGTCCAGATGATGAAGATGTCATCAATATAGCGCAAGTAGAGTAGGGGCTTTAGGGGACGAGAGCTGAGGAAGCGTTGTTCTAAATCAGCCATAAAAATGTTGGCATACTGTGGGGCCATGCGGGTACCCATAGCAGTGCCGCTGATCTGAAGGTATACATTGTCCCCAAATGTGAAATAGTTATGGGTAAGGACAAAGTCACAAAGTTCAGCCACCAGGTTAGCCGTGACATTATCGGGGATAGTGTTCTTGATGGCTTGTAGTCCATCTTTGTGTGGAATGTTGGTGTAGAGGGCTTCTACATCCATAGTAGCCAGGATGGTGTTATCAGGAAGATCACCGATGGATTGAAGTTTCCTCAGGAAGTCAGTGGTGTCTCGAAGGTAGCTGGGAGTGCTGGTAGCGTAGGGCCTGAGGAGGGAGTCTACATAGCCAGACAATCCTGCTGTCAGGGTGCCAATGCCTGAGATGATGGGGCGCCCAGGATTTCCAGGTTTATGGATCTTGGGTAGTAGATAGAATATCCCAGGTTGGGGTTCCAGGGGTGTGTCTGTGCGGATTTGATCTTGTGCTTTTTCAGGAAGTTTCTTGAGCAAATGCTGTAGTTGCTTTTGGTAACTCTCAGTGGGATCATAGGGTAATGGCTTGTAGAAACTCGTGTTGGAGAGCTGCCGAGCAGCCTCTTGTTCATATTCCGACCTATTCATGATGACAACAGCACCTCCTTTGTCAGCCTTTTTGATTATGATGTCAGAGTTGTTTCTGAGGCTGTGGATGGCATTGCGTTCCGCATGGCTGAGGTTATGGGGCAAGTGATGCTGCTTTTCTACAATTTCAGCCCGTGCACGTCGGCGGAAGCACTCTATGTAGAAGTCCAGTCTGCTGTTTCGACCTTCAGGAGGAGTCCATCTAGAATCCCTCTTTCTGTAGTGTTGGCAGGGAGACCTCTGTGGATTAGTATGTTGTTCAGAGGTATTTTGGAAATATTCCTTGAGACGGAGACGTCGAAAATAGGATTCTAGGTCACCACAGAACTGTATCATGTTCGTGGGGGTGGAGGGGCAGAAGGAGAGGCCCCGAGATAGAACAGCTGCTTCTGCTGGGCTGAGAGTATAGTTGGATAGGTTAACAATATTGCTAGGTGGGGTGAGGGAACCATTGCTGTGGCCCCTTGTAGCATGTAGTAGTTTAGAAAGTTTAGTGTCCTTTTTCTTTTGTAGAGAAGCAAAGTGTGCGTTGTAAATGGCTTGTCTAGTTTTAGTAAAATCCAGCCACGAGGAAGTTTGTGTGGAAGGTTGGTTCTTTATGAGAGTATCCATTTTTGAGAGCTCATTCTTAATCTTTCCCTGTTTGCTGTAGAGGATCTTGATCAGGTGATTCCGCAGTTTCTTTGAGAGCGTGAGGCACAAGCTGTCAGCATAGTCTGTGTGGTATGTAGATTGTAATGGATTTTTTACCTTCAGTCCTTTTGGTACGATGTCCATCTGTTTGCATTTGGAAAGGAAGATGATGTCTGTCTGTATCTGTACAAGTTTTTTCATGCAGTTGATAGATTTCCACTCCATACGGCTAAATGCAGTGCCTTGCATAATGACAGGTTTCAGAGGAACAGCCGTGTTAGTCTGTATTCGCAAAAAGAAAAGGAGTACTTGTGGCACCTTAGAGACTAACCAATTTATTTGAGCATGAGCTTTCGTGAGCTACAGCTCACTTCATCAGATGTATACCGTGGAAACTGCAGCAGACTTTATATACACACAGAGAATATGAAACAATACCTCCTCCCACCCCACTGTCCTGCTGGTAATAGCTTATCTAAAGTGATCAACAGGTGGGCCATTTCCAGCACAAATCCAGGTTTTCTCACCCTCCACCCCCCCCACACAAATTCACTCTCCTGCTGGTGCTAGCCCATCCAAAGTGACAACTCTTTACATAATCAAGTCGGGCTATTTCCTGCATAGATCCACGGTATACATCTGATGAAGTGAGCTGTAGCTCACGAAAGCTCATGCTCAAATAAAAAACTGGAGTAATGCAGTTGCAAATCAGGCCCTTACAATCCAATCCTGCAGGAGGCTGAGCATCTCCTGGTACGTTGCTGAGCACCTTTAAATCCCATTGCAGCCAGCTGACTTCAGCATGAGTTGAGAGTGCTCTGTAATATGCAGGATCCAATCCTTGAAGACAAAAAAAAGTCCATATTTCTTCACAAGAAAGAGAATCCAACATTTGTTTGTAGTTAAATAACTGTTTCTCACTGTCTTTTCAAAGTCCAAGTCTCCTGTCTCTCAGCAGATGATGTATTGTCCAGTCCCTGAAGCTGTGGTGCCTCCAGGTTCATGTGGTGGAGTGGTGATAGTCTACATTCATTGGACTAGAGCTTCTCAACCATTAACATGCAGAAAACTAATGAAACTTTGTGAAAAAGTACTTTGACAGTTTAGAGAATAATTATAAGATAATGACTGAGAATGTGAATGGTTATTTTAAGCTTCTGTTGGATGGAATTTTTTCAGAGTGCATGAGTCTGAGTTTGCTTCACACCTGACAAAAATTAAATTAGAAAATATGGAGCAGCCTCCCTTCTCTCTCCCCACCCCCCAAGCGTGTATACTAGGATTTAAAAATCAATCTTCATACAAAAAAAGAAAAATCAGTTTAAAATTTTGATAGCCCATGACACAAGCTATGAGTTACTCCAGATAATGAGGATATTATCTGATCAGCAGAGCAGTTAAAAATGGCTTACTGACACTGATCTTATAAGCTGTATGACATACTCAAACTCTGTTGGTGGATTTCAGAACTGCACAGTCTATCCTTACAATCTGCTGTCACCATGTGGCATGCATCTTTGTGAAGTGAAAGGCATATCACAAGCTGACATTTCAGTTGTGGCGTGCCTGTTCCGTGGAACCAGAGTGTGAAATGTCTTTCACTTAACTGAAAATCCAGTATGTTCCATAAAATATTGGGAGAAAAAGGATACAAATAAAACAAAGTAGGAACAGAGGCACCAAGTTAAGCAATTTGCCAAAGGTGACACAGGAAGTCTGAGGGAATATCTTGTCTGTGCAGAAGATAGTGCTTTCTCAGGGGCTGGTAAAACTTTGAAGCAACTTCCTACAGGAACTAACCTCACCACCTTCAAGTGCAAGGATTACTTATTTGCCCTGCCTTCTCCAATGTACATGCTGCTCTGTGTTTATATTAAAAATCCTGTGTATACCACAGTTATGATAATGGTGGAAGAACCTATCTAGGCTACAACAGAACTGAAGACAATACAACTGGAAGTACTACATTTTGCATTTGGATTTCTGATTTAGCTGAAAGACCCCATGTATTGATAGCTTTATTTATACAGCCTCATAAATACTCATGGCACTGTGCTAACAAATAATGACAATGTCTCTCCTCAAAAAAAATTACAATCTAAGAATCAAATGCTGTCAGACTTTTACTACCATTAGAAATCAATAAGACTATTCACGGTATGTAGTACACCTGGTAGTTGTAATATTAGCCACTGAGACGGTGGATCATGCTCCTGTCATGGTACAGAAGTACTACCCTTTGGAATCCTGCCCCAGATGTCAAGTGATGAGATTGGAGCCAGAAAATAATTTTAATTTCTAGCCAGTATTCCTATGTCACAGAAGATTATTACAGCAGCATTTGCAGATCAGGTCCTAGGTAAGCCCACAGCACCCTACTACTCATCTGAGAAAGCCCTCAGGGATAAAAGGCCAAATGCAGGGAATATACCTTGCAAAAATCAAAGTAATACAATATACCAGAACGTACATGGTCTAGCAGCAGAAAAATTCCAATCAAATGACTCCTTGAAGCCAAAGAGTCTACTCGTGTAAGCAAATGCTCACCAGTGAGTTAGGAATTCACAATCTGGCCATAAATGTTTAACTGTCTCTTAAATAATAAATTAATAGACTGTTGCCTATAACCTATTTTGCACAGATTTCCAACCTTCATTATATCATCTGAGTAGGAGGTATACGTACAGTTTGCAAGAGGTGCAAGTTATTGTAATATTACAAGCAATTTTTTATTGCAGGGAATAATATTAAGCAGAATTAGAATTCTCTCCACCCCAGCCCGCTCCTTCAGAGTCCTAATACTACCACTGATATCGACTCCTAAATTCAACATAATGAGATATTCCTAATTCCGTTAGATTATTAGCTTGGACTTTTTTTTAAAGATACACATTCTCTTTTTTAAATGGCTTCCACCACTGTTCTTATAGACAAGATTTTTGTTTCTGCTGATGTGTAATTTCAAGATCCCAGGCACACTAAGCACTTAACTTCTCAAGATCCTCTAAATGCAATGTGTACTACCAAAACACATTATTAAACCTATTAATTTCTAACGTGGTGTGGTTTCTGAAGGACAAGGTTATATGTGGATACCACAGCATTTAATGCCATTATAAGCCTGGAAAGCCATAAGTAGCCATTCTTAAAACATTAATACGATAAAATAAATGTATGGTCATCATAAAATGTATCATTTGTGTCTTCAGCACGGCTTTTTTTTTTTTTTGTTAAAGCAGAGGATAGCTACAGATGTACAATGCAACTTTATTAAATACATTCAAAAACACTGTTCTTTTCATTCATAATGTATTCCCATAACTATTAGCAAAATTTAAAGTATTGCAGACAGCTGGCATGAATGCATGAAATGTATTTGAATGATATTTAAGTATGTAACAGATAAGATCAGTATTAATCAAACATTTAAGGGGATATCACAAAACAGTTGCTTAGCAGAGCTGGTCTTCCAATAAAGGTGAAGCACAAAAGTACCTGTGGATACTTTGAGTTTGTATTGTAAAGATAGAAGATTTCACTGTATTTGGTTTTTTGTTGTTGTTTGGGGGAGGGGTTCTTTGCATAATTTAAAGATGAGACACATCCACGTGATCTCTCACACTTATTATATTCAGATTAGAACCTCATTTTAGGAAATTAGCATGAGTCTCAAGCACTTCTAGAAAGGCTGTGCCAATGGAAAAAGGCAGTTTAGAAGAAAACTAAACTAGCTAGGTCCAAACAAACTGTCAATACTTTAACTTCCTTCTAATGTCAAACTTCCAGTGCAATTTTCTGTTCCATTTATGGGATAATGCTGATCTTAGACTTTTTCCTCTCCACTTCCCTGTGTTCCAAGCATTTGCTTCATCACTTTCCTTTAAAAAAAAAAGCTATATATATATATATATATATATATAAATTGCTTACGTACTTTCTAAAAAGCCTGAAGCACCTGACTCTTTTTCAAAGCCCCTATATAAAATTTTATTATTATATGTCAGATGCTATCCCTAATCATCATATAATTATTTCTTATACATTTCAATTTGAATCACTGTTTTAACACTGAATGAATAGAATTAATGTGTCAAACATAAAAAGGAAATTCACATTGAAACTGTATATGGGAACATAATTAAATGGCAATTAAAGTATAGTCACATGACTATTACTAGACAATTTATAGCAACTGACAGTACAAGGATATTTCTTGTTTAATCTGGGCATGTTCAGTGATATTTTTTTAATTTTTAGATTTTCCATCATTTTTGTCTTTATTTTTGCCATAGTTTTGCTTTAAAAATTATTTCCCCATGTTTATTTCCTCCCCCCACCGCTCCTCAGACATTCCTGTTAACTGCTGGCAATGGCCCACCTTGATTATTACTACAAAAGGTCTGTTCCCCGCCCACCCCCACCCCCCGCACTCATGCTGGTAATAGCTCATCTTAAGTGATCACTCTCCTTACAATGTGTATGATAACACCCATTTTTTCATGTTCTGTGTGTATATAAATCTCCTCACTGTATTTTCCACTGAATGCATCCGATGAAGTGAGCTGTAGCTCACGAAAGCTTATGCTCAAATAAATTGGTTAGTCTCTAAGGTGCCACTAGTTCTCCTTTTCTTTTTGCAAATACAGACTAACACGGCTGCTATTCTGAAACCTTTAAAAATACAGTTTATCAGGGGCTCTATTTTCTTAGATTATCTCATGTAAAACACTGTTTCACTAACTCCACTGTAATGCGTTTAAATCAGTCAAATAAAACATGCTCTGGCTGTATTATGGAGAAAGCCCTATTTCCCAAGTCTCTTCTTAGATTTATCTGTCCAATACACAGTGGTTATTTTCAACACTCTCCCAGAAGCAATTCACAGCTGTACATTTTACAAACCACTATAGTGTGTATCACTTTCCGTACAAGACCCCGATTCAACAAAGTATTTTAATCTTATTTAAATCTATGGGATTTAAACACGTGCTTAGGTGCTTTGCTGAGTAGCTGCCCAATAGAATATTGCATTTGATACCATGGAGAAAGAACTGAAATGCCAAATTAGTCTCACTTTCTGAAGAGACCCATCCATTCCCGAGGTCACTGTAACAAGAATGATTAATGAACTGGTACATTTTGGTAGCAGAATCTGTTTATGCAAAGGCTTACTGCAGGCAGATAAAATACCATGTGTTTGGTGATTTTTACTCTCAATATCCTTGCTGTCTTGCACCAATAAACTGTCGATTGAATTGTGAAATATCACTAGCTGCTCAAAATTCAAACGTTGCACTAGTGGCATCACAAAAAGCACTTAACTGAGTAACGCTGGGATGACAAAAACTGTCAAAGCTGTCAGACTCCTGAACCATCCCCTCATGAGCACATAGAACCTAGCATATGCAATTTCTGTACACAATATACAATTTTAATCTGTCACTGTATGGTACAATGAGGCTACAATGTGCTAAGTATGGTGAGAAGACTGCCTGAGTTTCTCTGGGTATCTGAACTGAAAAAGGTCCATGAGCATGAGTCAAGGTCCTGAAAAAAAAGGTCAGTGAGCATTTTGCCCTTGAGTTCAATGGACACAGAATCACACCTTAAATTAACATGCCAATGCCATTGGAGCTGTAATAGGCATTTAGAATTTTATAGTCAGCTTCATGTTTCCCAGTTATCAGATTTTCACTTGACTATGTTTTCCTTGTCTCATTTACTTTTATTCTGTATTAAATATTTATTCACATTCTTAAAAGTATATAGGACAATAAGACCCAGTAAAATCCAGACATTAAAGGGGCAATTATTAATGCTTTCCTAGAATCTTATCATTTGATAGAGCTGATATTAATGGTGATGGAAGAAACTAAGTGTTCTTGCCCATTCTTGGCCTATTGACCATGAAGAAAGAATAATCCCGAATCACATGAATTTGGGACGGAATACATATAGCTGAGATTTTTTCCCCAAATCCCCATGCAAGAAATTCACTCATATGTTAAATCATCCTCAAGACAATCTCTGTCCTATCTCACACACAACTCCACAACAATCATGGGCAGAGCTATTGCTACTCTTCGCCCTCCACCCCCAAGGGGGAACAGATCTGTGGCCACACAGATAGGGCAAGAACACAATGCTTGGATCTTCAGACAGATAGTTTTTTAAATAAATCCTTCAAAAGACCACCCTTATCTAAAATACACATTTTAATTACTATAGTAAAAAAAAAAAAAACTTGCTTCCAAAGTCTTCCTGTCCACCCCATTCTCCCTTCACCCCTCCCCTTTAAGAGAGCCCTTAAAGGGACCCCTTTCCTTCCAGATAGCTGGACAAAGAGTTTCCCTTTCTTTACTTCTGACTATCTGATTAACTAGTTTTAAGAGAACCCTCCAGCAAAATTAGTATCTTAGTAAGATATAAAATCCTTTGTGTCATGTCTAAAATCTTTGGAAAGATTTTTTTAAATTGGTGACATTTCATAAACCTGTCTATTGTTATGGAGATCACACAAAGTAAATGAATGTTCCCCTTTTCTAAAAGTAATGAACATTGTTATGAACTCACTAAACCTCTTGTGACTGATTAATTTAAATGAATGTCTTTGTTTCAGTGAGTTGAATATGTAGTAATCTGGAATGATTACTTTATGAAGGCTTAAGAGTACATTATAAAATCATCTTAGAAATACTGATTAAGAAAATTTAAAACAGAAGAGCTGCATCATGTATTGCATAATATTTAATGTTGTATTCAGCAAGACAGCTGACTCGCGCTTACTACGAAGTTTTTGCAAATAAATCTCTGACAAACTTCAGGGCATATCAGAAAACCTGTGACTGACATTTTTGATTCCCAAGTTTAGTGCTTTTAATTTGGTACCTTCTGCATGGCCATTCTGCTTGAGAAAGAAGGTATGGGGGTCTCTGCGGGGAACTGAGACTCTCCGCCACCCTGAGGTAGGCCGGGCATCTCACTATCCTTTGCTGCCTCATCCCTTCCCCAACCCCTCCACCCCCAGGCTGCTAGCCCAGGCTGCCATCAGGCATAGAGGCACCAGTTTAATAATACTGCATACGGCCCCATAAATCCTAAGGATGGCCCTGCTGGTCTTAGTGTTCCCCATTTATGACCCTGATCCAGCAAAGCACTTGAGCATACTTCTAACTTTATGCCCTTGACTAGTCCTACTGAATGTGAATGTGACTGCTTAGTGTTTAAAGTTATGCTCACACTTTACTAGATGGTGCCCAACATATGTATAACTTTATTATGTAGGAGACAGGTTGTCAAAGACATGTTACACAGAGAGGCACTAACCCAAAGTTATCTATTTGGGCTTCAGAGGCAGGATGAGAACATTATTTTGTGCTAATATCTGACAAATATTCCAATGACCAAAATTAAATATATTTCACAAAGAATAGCCATGACCCTGATTCAGTAAAGCACTTATGCACAGGCTAAACTTTAGGCATGTACTTAAATTCTACTGACATTTAAATATGTTCTTGGACGGAGGCCTGACGGACTATACATCACCCACTTTTAATTGAATTAGCAAGTCTTATTCCTGCTAATTACATTTGACCAACTCCTTCTAATACGTTATGGTCAGGGAAGGATTGTTTGAGAAGTTTTAAGGACTCTTCATAGTTTAATCCAATTGTGAAAGATTATAAGATGGCAGACAGCTAGATACAAAGGAGTACTTAAAGATGATAAAGTCATTGCAGAGAAACTAAATGAATTCTTTGCTTCAGTCTTCATGGCTAAGGGTGTTAGGGAGATTCCCAAACCTGAGCTGTCTTTTGTAGGTGACAAACCTGAGGAATGGTCACAGAGAGGTTTTGGAATTAATTGAGAAAACTTAACAGTAACAAGTCACCGGGACCAGATGGCATTCACCCAAGAGTTCTGAAAGAACTCAAATGTGAAACTGTGGAACTATTAACTATGGTTTGTAACCTGTCCTTTAAATCAGCTACTGTACCCAGTGACTGGAAGATAGCTAATTTAATACCAATATTTAAGAAGGGCTCTAGAGGTGATCCTGGCACTTACAGACCGGTAAATCTAACATCAGTACCAGGCAAATTAGTTGAAACAATAGTAAAAAATAAAATTGTCAGACATATAGAACATAAATTGTTGCACAAAAGTCAACATGGTTTCTGTAAAGGGAGATCATGTCTTACTAATCAATTAGAGTTCTTTGAGGGGGTCAACAAATGTGGAAAAGGGGGATCCAGTGGACATAGTGTACTTAGATTTCCAGAGAGCCTTTGACAAGGTCCCTCACCAAAGGCTCTTATGTAAATTAAGTTGTCATGGGATAAGAGGGAAGATCCTTTCATGGACTGAGAACTGGTTAAAAGACAGGGAACAAAGGGTAGGAATAAATGGTAAATTTTCAGAACGAGAGGGGTAACTAGTGGTGTTCCCAAAGAGTCAGTCCTAGGACCAAACCGATTCAATTTATTCATAAATGATCTGGAGAAAGGGGTAAACAGTGAGGTGGCAAAGTTTGCAGATAATACTAAACTGCTCAAGATAGTTAAGACCAAAGCAGACTGTGAAGAACTTCAAAAAGAGCTCACAAAACTAAGTGATTGGGCAACAAAATGGCAAATGAAATGTAATGTGGATAAATGTAAAGTAATGCACACGAAAAAATAACCCCACCTATACATACAATATGATGGGGGCTAATTTAGCTACAACTAATCAGGAGAAAGATCTTGGAGTCATCATGGATAGTTCTCTGAAGACGTCCACACAGTGTGCAGCGGCAGTCAAAAAAGCAAACAGGATGTTAGGAATCATTAAAAAAGGGATAGAGAATAAGACAGAATATCTTATTGTCCTTGTATAAATCCATGGTACGCCCACATCTTGAACACTGCGTACAGATGTGGTCCCCTCATCTCAAAAAAGATATACTAGCATTCGAAAAGGTTCAGAAAAGGGCAACTAAAATGATTAAGGGTTTGGAATGGGTCCCATATAAGGAGAGATTAAAAAGGCTAAGACTTTTCAGCTTGGAAAAGAGGAGACTAAGGGGGGGGATATGATAGAGGTCTATAAAATTATGAGTGGTGTGGAGAAAGTGAATAAGGAAAAGTTATTTACTTGTTCCCATAATATAAGAACTAGAGACCACCAAATGAAATTAATGGGTAGCAGATTTAAAACAAATAAAAGGAAGTTCTTTACTCAGTGCACAGTCAACCTGTGGAACTCGTTGCCTGAGGAAGTTGTGAAGGCTAGGACTATAACAGGGTTTAAAAGAGAACTGGATAAATTTATGGAGGTTAAGTCCATTAATGGCTATTAGCCAGAATGGGTAAGAATTGGTGTCCCTAGCCTCTGTTTGTCAGAGGGTGGACATGGATGGCAGGAGAGAGATCACTTGACCATTACCTCTTAGATTCACTTCCTCTGGGGCACCTGGCATTGGCCACTGTCAGTAGACAGGATACTGGGCTGGATGGACCTTTGGTCTGACCCAGTATGGCCATTCTTATGTTCATAAGTCCAGCAGAACAAACCATACCTTTCCCAGAGCGGAAGAATAGCTCTGTGTAAGCTCAAAAGCTTGTCTCTTTCACCAGCAGAAGCTGCTCTAATAAAAAGATATTAACTCTCCCACGTTCTCTTTAGATAAGCTATTACCAGCAGGACAGTGGGGTGGGAGGAGGTATTGTTTCATGATCTCTGTGTGTATATAATGTCTGCTGCAGTTTCCACGGTATGCATCCGATGAAGTGAGCTGTAGCTCACGAAAGCTCATGCTCAAATAAATTGGTTAGTCTCTAAGGTGCCACAAGTACTCCTTTTCTTTCTAAGAAATGTGTTGTCAGTCTAAATTATTGGGTGCGACTAGTGCAATCATGCGTTAGTGGGTCACAACTGAGGATGCCAAATTCAGGACAAACTGTTGAGAAATAGAATCCTAGAATATCAGGATTGGAAGGGAACTCAGGAGGTCATCTAGTGCAACCCCCTGCTCAAAGCAGGACCAATCCCCAACTAAATCATCTCAGCCAGGGCTTTGTCAAGCCTGACTTTAAAAACCTCAGAGGAAGGAGATTCCACCACATCCCTAGGTAACGCATTCCAGTGCTTCACCACCCTCCTAGTGAAAAAGTTTTTCCTAATATCCAACCTAAACCTCCCCCACTGCAACTTGAGACCATTACTCCTTGTTCTGTCATCTGCTACCACTGAAAACAGTCTAGATCCATCCATTGTGGAACCCCCTTTCAGGTAGTTGAAAGCAGCTATCAAATCCCCCCTCATTCTTCTCTTCTGCAGACTAAAAAATCCCAGTTCCCTCAGCTTCTCCTGGTCATGTGTTCCAGTCCCCTAATCATTTTTGTTGCCCTCCGCTGGACTCTTTCCCATTTTTCCACATCCTTCTTGTAGTGTGGGGCCCAAAACTGGACTCCAGATGAGGCCTCACCAATGTCGAATAGAGGGCAAGGATCACGTCCCTCCAGCTGCTGGCAATGCCCCTACTTAGACAGCCCAAAATGCCGTTAGCCTTCTTGGCAACAAGGTCACACTGTTGACCCATATCCAGCTTCTTGTACACTAACTCCTAGGTCCGTTTTTGCAGAACTGCTGCCAAGCCATTCGGTCCTTAGTCTGTAGCAGTGCATAGGATTCTGCCATCCTAAGTTCAGACTCTGCACTTGTCCTTGTTGAACCTCATCAGATTTCTTTTGGCCCAATCCTTTAATTTGTCTAGGTCCCTCTGTATCCTATCCCTACTCTCCAACAGGGCAAACAACCCAGAAGTGGTGGTTATTCTTTTATAAAATATACCAAACCAGCCACAAAAGTAAACTCCTGTTTCACCACACTGGCTAACCAGAAAACATAAAGGCAGTTTTCTCAGGCATTTCAGTTCTTATATCACCACCAAAAACACTGGATTCAGAGATGAGTGGTTCTTTACAACCAGTCTGATAAAATAATAGATTCTGATACCAAAGGACCAGCCACAGACCCAGGTCAATATATAACTTAGATTTTACCCAAAAATCAAGCTGATGACAATCCTTTAGTATCTAAAAGTTTATTCATAAAAAGAAAGAAAGGTGAGAGTTAAAATTGGTTAAAGGAATCAATTACATACAGTAATGACAAAGTTATTGGTTCAGACTTGTAGCAGTGATAGAATAAACTGCTGTCTTAAGTCAAGTCTCTGGAGCACATCCACAGCTTGGATGGGTCATTCAGTCCTTTGTTCGGAGCTTCAGTTTAGTAAAGTTCCTGCAGAGGTAACAAGCAGGACTGAAGACAAAATGGAGGTATTTCCATGGCCTTTTATAGCTTTTGCCGTGTGGAGGGCATCCTATTGTTCTTACTGTGGAAAATTACAGCAACAAGATGGAGTTTGGAGTCACATGGGCAAGTCACATGTTCATGACCAATTTCCCTCAGTCATTGCAGGAAGCCATTACCTACGCTCCAGACAACACATTTACATGACAGTAAATCTCTCAATGTAGATGGGCGTCTCCCATGGTCCATTGTCAACCAAGTGTTTCTTGAACCACTTAACTTGAATAGTCTCTCCAAGATGTGCTTGCTAGCTACCTTGAGGGAGTTACCCCAGAAGCAAACATTTGAAAGCCAAGTATAGAGCCAATACTTATAACTTCAAATACAAAAATGATACATGCATGCAGATAGCTTAATCATAACCAGCAAATCATAACCTTTTCATAGACACCTTACTCAACAACCTTTGTACAATATTTTCAGCAAATATATAACAGTGGTTGCAACAATAATCTATATGGTCATATTTTAATCAAATAATGTCACAACCAGTGATTTTGGATGCCCAGTTTGAGACACCTATAAGGGACCTGTTTTCCAGAGAGCATGCTCACTACCACCACCTGCCATTAGCATAAGGAAGTCTTGTCTCTGACTGGTGGAAATCTCTATCCTTAGAGGTTTTTAAGGCCCATCTTGACAAAGCCTTGGCTGAGATTATTTAGTTGGGGTTGGTCCTGCTTTGAGCAGGGGGTTGAACTAGATGACCTCCTGAGGTCTCTTCCAACCCTAATCTTTTATGATTTTAAACTTTGGATCAGCTCCATGAAACCACCAGCCTCTGACAACACAAACGCTACCTCCAAGCCTCCCTCGCTCTGGACAGATAATGATAAGTACACCCAATCCCTGAGTTCTGGGGTGGGGGGTTCTTCTTGTGTCCAGCCCCTTAGCCACTGGACACTCTCAGAATTACCAGGCCTGCTGTTCCCAAAGGAAAGTACACACCAGTTTAAAGATTCAACTCGGGATCACCACTTTGCTTAACACCAAAGCCTTTAAATATAGTTATAGGGAAATCAAAAATAAGTTTATTATTAAAAGAACAGATTCAGGAGAAAATAAAAATCTCCCAGGTGAGTGCCCTGACCACCGGGTATAGATTCATTTATACTCTCTCTGGTCCAAAGACTATGTAAGTATGTATCCCAAGTGGAATAGCTCTAAGCATGCCTATCAGGTCATGACCTACAAGCAAGCTAGGTGAGGGAATGCTTACCTTCATCTGGCTTGAGGATTCTTTCTGTGAGGGGTTTGGAGAGAGTTTGACATCTGAAACACCTAGAGCAGTGGTTCTCAAACTGTGGGTCAGCACTCCAAAGTGGTTCACACGTTAGACTTGCTGGGGCCCAGGGCAAAAGCTGAAGGGCTTCAGCCCTTGGTGGCAGGGCTCACGTTACAGGCTTCCCAGTTGGAGCTGAAGCCCTTGGGCTTTGGCTTCAGGCCCCCGACCAGAGCAGTGGGGCTTGGGCTTTGGCCCCTACCCAGGGCTGTGGGGCTTGGACTTTAGCTTTGTCTGTCTCCCCTACAACCCCCCGCTTCTGGGGCAGTGGGGCTCAGGAGAGCTCAGGCTTTGGTCCCACCTCCTGGGATCATGTAATAGTTTTGGTTGTCAAAAGGGGGTCATGATGGAAAGAAGTCTGAGAACCCCTGACCAAGAGTGAGGCATCGGGCACATGGCCAGCAGCAGAAACAGGTTGCATAGAAACAGTTTATGGCAAAATAATAAATAAATAAAAATAAAAAGTTTAGGCACCAAGAGAGGATAGGGTTAGGCAGCAGCAGAGTAGGGGTTTTGAAGATATCCATGGTGCCTAAATTTTGGCCTTTAGGCACCTAGAGTAGGGAGTTCAGTGCCTAAGTCCTTTTGTGAAGCTGGGCCATTGTCACTGCAAAAATACTTCATTATATATTACAGAAACAGTGGTCTATCTACATGGTAATTCTCTTGCAAACAATAACTTCTAAAAATTTAGCTCTGTACAGCAGAGGTTTGAAGTGGTCTAAAACACTGCATAGAGAACCAGCTCTCATTTAGTTTACATTTTAACATTATTTTCATATGACTGGAGTACTGTCATGGATGGATATAAGCTGTTCAGGAAGGACAGGCAGGGCAGAAAAGGTGGGTGAGTTGCACTGTATGTAAGGGAGCAGTATGACTGCTCAGAGCTCAAGTATGAAACTGCAGAAAAACCTGAGAGTCTCTGGATTAAGTTTAGAAGTGTGAGCAACAAGGGTGATGTCGTCGTGGGAGTCTGCTATAGACCACCGGACCAGGGGGATGAGGTGGACGAGGCTTTCTTCAGGCAACTTGCAGAAGTTACTAGATCACACGCTCTGGTTCTCATGGGAGACTTCAATCACCCTGATATCTGCTGGAAGAGCAATACAGCGGTGCACAGACAATCCAGGAAGTTTTTGGAAAATATAGGGGACAATTTCCTGGTGCAAGTGCTGGAGGAACCAACTAGGGGCAGAGCTCTTCTTGACCTGCTGCTTCACAAACCGGGAAGAATTAGTAGGGGAAGCAAAAGTGGATGGGAACCTGGGAGGCAGTGACTGTGAGATGGTCGAGTTCAGGATCCTGATACAAGGAAGAAAGGAAAGCAACAGAATATGGACCCTGGATTTCAGAAAAGCAGACTTTGACTCCCTCAGGGAACTGATGGGCAAGATCCCCTGGGAGAATAACATGAGGGGGAAAGGAGTCCAGGAGAGCTGGCTGTATTTTAAAGAATCCTTATTGAGGTTACAGGGACAAACCATCCCGATGTGTAGAAAGAATAGTAAATATGGCAGGCGACCAGCTTGGCTTAACAGTGAAATCCTTGCTGATCTTAAATACAAAAAAGAAGCTTACAAGAAGTGGAAGATTGGACAAATGACCAGGGATAAGTATAAAAATATTGCTCGGGGATGCAGGAGTGAAATCAGGAAGTCCAAATCACACCTGGAACTGCAGCTAGCAAGAGATGTTAAGAGTAACAAGAAGGGTTTCTTCAGGTATGTTAGCAACAAGAAGAAAGTCAAGGAAAGTGTGGGCCCCTTACTGAATGAGGGAGGCAACCTAGTGACAGAGGATGTGGAAAAAGCTAATGTACTCAATGCTTTTTTTGCCTCTGTCTTCACGAACAAGGTCAGCTCCCAGACTGCTGCACTGGGCAGCACAGCATGGGGAGGAGGTGACCAGCCCTCTGTGGAGAAATAAGGGGTTTGGGACTATTTAGAAAAGCTTGGCGTGCACAAGTCCATGGGGCTGGATGCGTTGCATCCGAGAGTGCTAAAGGAGTTGATGGATGTGATTGCAGAGCCATTGGCCATTATCTTTGAAAACTCATGGCGATCAGGGGAAGTCCCGGAGACTGGAAAAAGGCTAATGTAGTGCCCATCTTTTAAAAAGGGAAGAAGGAGGATCCTGGGAACTACAGGCCAGTCAGCCTCACCTCAGGCCCTGAAAAAATCATGGAGCAGGTCCTCAAGGAATCAATTCTGAAGCACTTAGAGGAGAGGAAAGTGATCAGGAACAGTCAGCATGGATTCACCAAGGGCAAGTCATGCCTGACTAATCTAATTGCCTTCTATGATGAGATAACTGGTTCTGTGGATGAAGGGAAAGCAGTGGACATGTTATTCCTTGACTTTAGCAAAGCTTTTGACACTGTCTCCCACAGTATTCTTGCCAGCAAGTTAAAGAAGTATAGGCTGGATGAATGGACTATAAGGTGGATAGAAAGCTGGCTAGATTGTTGGGCTCAACGGGTAGTGATCAATGGCTCCATGTCTAGTTGGCAGCCGGTATCAAGTGGAGTGCCCCAAGGGTCGGTCCTGGGGCTGGTTTTGTTCAATATCTTCATAAATGATCTGGAGGATGGTGTGGATTGCACCCTCAGCAAGTTTGCAGATGACACTAAACTGGGAAGAGAGGTAGATACGCTGGAGGGTAGGGATAGGATACAGAGGGACCTAGACAAATTGGAGGATTGGGCCAAAAGAAATCTAATGAGGTTCAACAAGGACAAGTGCAGAGTCCTGCACTTAGGACGGAAGAATCCAATGCACCGCTACAGACTAGGGACCGAATGGGTAGGCAGCAGTTCTGCAGAAAAGGACCTAGGAGTTACAGTGGACGAGAAGTTGGATATGAGTCAACAGTGTGCCCTTGTTGCCAAGAAGGCCAATGGCATTTTGGGCTATCTAAGTAGGAGCATTGCCAGCAGCTGGAGGGACGTGATCGTTCCCCTCTATTCGACACTGGTGAGGTCTCATCTGGAGTACTGTGTCCAGTTTTGGGCCCCACACTACAAGAAGGATGTGGAAAAATGGGAAAGAGTCCAGCGGAGGGCAACAAAAATGATTAGGGGACTGGAACACATGACTTATGAGGAGAAGCTGAGGGAACTGGGGATGTTTAGTCTACGGAAGAGAAGAATGAGGGGGGATTTGATAGCTGCTTTCCACTACCTGAAAGAGGGTTCCAAAGAGGATGGCTCTAGACTGTTCTCAGTGGTAACAGATGACAGAACAAGGAGTAATGGTCTCAAGTTGCAGTGGGGGAGGTTTAGGTTGGATATTAGGAAAAACTTTTTCACTAGAAGGGTGGTGAAACACTGGAATGCGTTACCTAGGGAGGTGGTTGGATCTCCTTCCTTAGAAGTTTTTAAGGTCAGGCTTGACAAAGCCCTGGCTGGGATGATTTAATTGGGGATCGGTCCTGCTTTGAGCAGAGGGTTGGACTAGATGACCTCCTGAGGTCCCTTCCAACCCTGATATTCTATGATTCATTCTTGTGTTAAAAATCCTCTATTAAATGCTGTCATTACTGGAAAGGCACTGCCTAACAGATTGCTCACCACAGTTGGGGGTTCAATTCTTGACTGACTTTCATCCACACAGCCCCATCAGAGATGTTTCCATCATCTCATACCATCCCTAAACACAATTGTTTGTTTGTTTTTTTCTTTTCAAGAATTTCTGCATTTGCCCATATCACCACTTATTTCTTTGCTTGTGTTTCTGGTTTTCCTACTACATTACCTGTTCCTCTTTTTTCAACCATAATGTCAGAAAAAGTGGTTTTCTAACACTATACTTTAACAGTGTTGTGAGTACACTGGGACTATAATTTTTCATGCTTTCTACAGTTGGAGTTCCATGAGAATGCTCTCCCACACACAGTGAATTGATTTTAATTAACTGCAGGCTCAATATATTCTAGTCACAATGAGTCAAGTCAGGCATTTCCCCCCCTTTCTTCCCAAAACATCTGTCTTTTCAAAAGGAATGATTGTTTTAATCAACGATAGAGAAAAGTGTTTTTACATTTCTGTATGTATATGCAGGAAGATTATTTAGCTAACAAGACCTGCTTAGGTCACACCTCATTGAATTTTGAATATTTATCTGTATAGTATGCATATAAATAGGGTATTTACATTAACCACTAACCCAGGAACCTATCCTTGCAACAAAGCCTGTTGCCAACTGTGCCCACATATCTATTCAGGGGACACCATCACAGGGCCTAATAACATCAGCCACACTATCAGAGGCTCGTTCACCTGCACATCCACCAATGTGATATATGCCATCATGTGCCAGCAATGCCCCTCTGCCATGTACATTGGTCAAACTGGACAGTCTCTACGTAAAAAAATAAATAGACACAAATCAGATGTCAAGAATTATAACATTCATAAACCAGTCGGAGAACACTTCAATCTCTCTGGTCACGCGATTACAGACATGAAAGTTGTTGTATTACAACAAAAAAAACTTCAAATCCAGACTCCAGCGAGAAACTGTTGAATTGGAATTCACTTGCAAATTGGATACAATTAACTTAGGCTTGAATAGAGACTGGGAGTGGCTAAGTCATTATGCAAGGTAACTTATTTCCCCTTGTTTTTTCCTACCCCCCCCCCCGACGTTCTTGTTAAACCCTGGATTTGTGCTGGAAATGGCCCACCTTGATTATCATACACATTGTAAGGAGAGTGGTCACTTTAGATAAGCTATTACCAGCAGAAGAGCGGGGTGGAGGAGGTATTTTTTCATGCTTTGTGTGTATATAAAAAGATCTTCTATGCTTTCCACAGTACGCATCCAATGAAGTGAGCTGTAGCTCACGAAAGCTTATGCTCAAATAAATTGGTTAGTCTCTAAGGTGCCACAAGTACTCCTTTTCTTTTTGGTATTTACATTGTTTTCTACCTTAAAATTCTTGTTTTAGTTAATGTATCCCTGTCTCAAACTATTTGAACATGAGAACCTGAATAATTTTTCAGATCCTTCAGATTTATGACAGCTGCTAAGGCATTAGTTAACACTCTTCAGTTTGAATTAAGGAGCTACTCATATCATATCAGTTAATGGAATGTATGCACCTTAATGAAGCCTGTTTACAAACTTTTAACATTTTGAACCCACTCAGATCAGCAACCTTTATAAACTCTGACATGTTACACCAAAAATCATTGGTTTTGTAGCAATTAATATAACTGTCAAAAGTACATCATGAACACACAAACATTCATATTTGAAATTACATTTAAGCCTATAATAGAATTTACCCCTCTGTCACTGACAAAAGGCTTATGAGCTTTATTCTTTACCCTTTTGGTTAACTGTTTCAGTTGCCAAAAGTATTTTTGTAATTATCTAAGTTTTTAATCAAGTCAATTGTAGAGCTGATCTGAAGTCAGCTTTTAAAACCCACAGCATCTCTTATTTTATCACAATATAGTAATTAGTTTTTAGGAATCTGTCTTTCATAACAGTGTTTCAGAATTCTGCATCTTGCCTTCCAGTGACATCTGATATTTAGATAGAGAAATATCCTCTTTAATGAGATCTAAAAGAAACATTCTGCATTGCAGAGTGGAATTCATCTATAAGTGTGCAGACCTCCCAGAAAGGCATGGTTTTTTCCCCCTTAAACAGTAATACCAATAATTCTGGCAAAAATACTGTCAGAATTCTTGCCCTAAAGTGATTACTGAACTCATTCACCATTGTATTGCTACAGCTTTACACCAGTATAACAGCATTAAAATCAATGTAATTACACCAGGCAAAACTGGAGTAATGCTGTGAGGAATCAGAGCTTATATATTTTGGTACTTTTCAGGTAAATTAATTCCAAAAGATATGTGCTTTTAATATTAAATGTCCTCTATAAAGCATGCAATTCTGCATCTGAATTTTGAATAGCCCAAATATCAGACTACTGGAAGTGCACTTGAACACACATACTTGGATGTGACGTTTTATACCTCGGGGGAACACCCTGCACGCCCGTGTTCATCCTAATATGACTGTGTGGTGTCCAATGCAACATTTGTCATGTTGGGTATCTTTGAAAGGTTTATGATGCACTGAGCATTGTTAAAGTAATGTTATAGGTTGTAAGTTGATGTATATAGTTAAGAGGCTGAAAATGTGTCCTCATGGCTTAAAACAAACCCAAGCAAAAAAATCTCCAGGAGCAGAGGCCCAGGCAAAACTCTCCAGGAGCAGAGGGGCGGTTCACATCTCATTGGGGCATGTATGGGACAAACCCAGCCCCGCCTCACAGGAACAAAGGACACTGACCTCAGCAGCAACAAAGGATCTGTTGGACTCTCAAGTGTTTCACCCCTCTTCTCTTGGTCAATTTGGAACTATGATGAGGTAATGCTCACCTGACTCTGAAGTGGGGGGAGTGCCAAAAAGGAAGACAGAACATACTAAAAGGGAGACGTTTGCCATGCGCTCTCTCTTCCACCTCCATCTACAGACACCACCACCACCAAGCAACTGAAGCGCTGATCAAAGGGGAGAGCCTGGCTGAAGGGCAACCAGCCAGCCTGTGGTGAGAAGAGTCTAAGAAGCAGAGCAGAGTAAGGTTGGCTCCCAGAGTCAAGGATTGGAGTGACCTAGCAGATCACCGGTCCAGATAACACCAGGGGAACATCACAGTGGCACAGCAAGCAGGGTGTATGTATGGCTTGTTACTCCAAGTGGAGTTCACATTTTAAGCACTGATATTTGTGATTTTAAGTGAGTCGTAAGTGCAATGGCTAAGAACAATCAGGAGAAGGTCACAGTCATTTTCTGTTTATTTCAGGTGAGGGAAAGAAGCACAAGCAAGCAGAAAAATGACTACCTGTGGCAGCTACAAAACTAGAGCTGGCCAGACTGGAAGCCGCAGAGAAGACAAAGGACTGAGTTTCAAATGTGGCAGGCAGAAATGAGGCTCAAAGAAGCAGCTGCAGCCGGGGAGGAGGCTGCACACAGAAGGGCTATGGAAGAAAAAGAGAAAGAAAGAGAGAACACACTAGCTGGACCTGCTAGAGAAGCAGAACCGGAGGCCCTCTACCCCAACGACTCCCATCACTCCAAAAATCCACAAATGGAAACATTTATGTCCTGCGTACAGTGAGGAGGATGGTATTGCTGAATGTCTGACTACCTCTGAAAGGCTGTGTGTAATACATGAAATCCCTGATGAGAGTTCCTACCCTGATTGCGAAATTAACTTGAAATGTATTCATTAGAATGCCTATTGAAGATGCTTTAGACAATTGTAAATTAAAGATACTGTTTTACAAAGTTTTCAGATTACCCTCAAAATATAGAATTAAATTTAGGAAGCTTAAAAGGGATATTGGGATGAGTAATGGGGAATATGTAAACAAAATGAAAGATTTGTTGGGAAAATGGATGAGGGGTAAAGAGGTGGCAAGTTTTGAAGGAATGTTTGATCTTGTTGCTCAAGAGCATTTTCTAAGCATATGAAAGGCTGATGTAAAAGATGTAAAGACTATGGATGAGATGGCTTTTTTAGCTGATGCCTTTGAACAGACTCAGGTGTCTGTTGAGGGCAGGCCACCAAAAGAGGGGTTTAAAACTGGTGGGAAGGGAGGATCCCATTTTACCCCGGGAAGAGAGAAGGTGCTATCAGTGTAATTCCACTGATCACCTGAGGAATAAATGCCCTGTGCCAGGAGGAAGCAGGCAACCAATAGCTCATGTTAGTTCTGCTGTCCTCAACACAAACCCCACAAGCAATTGAAACTTATCATATTGGTTCTGTGAGGTTAGCCTCTGCAGAACCAGATATGAAGCATATTAAGGTTGTCAAAATTAATGGCAGGGAGTACTTGAGGCAGGGGGATACAGGGACTCAGATCTCTCTGGTTAAGCAGAGTGTGGTCCCAAAAGCCAGTATGCTACCTGGCCAAATGGCAGAGATTGTGGAGGTGGGCGAAAGCAGATTCCTCATACCACTAGCTAAAATCCATGTGGTGTGGGAAGGTTTGGAAAGTGTTTTCACTGTGGGGATAATGGAACACCTCGTAGTTGACCTGCTTCTGTGTAATGACTTTTTCCATGTAGCTCAGGTTAAAGTATTTGCCTGCAGCAGGAAGGAGTTTTATTCTGGGACCCTTGAGGAAAAGGGTAAGGTCTCAGGAACTGCTAAGAGAATGGGAGAGAGTCTCCTTGATTCTTCTGCAGCGGGGGGAAGCCACATGCTTCCAGATAGCAGGTTGGTTGAGACCAACTCCTGCACTGCAGCTGGAGGCAACACCACACCAGGAAGGGATGGGGGGGTAACGCCTGCCAGGGAGAGAACTGTTAGCTGCCAGCAACAGATGAACCAGAGACAGACCCAGCTCTAGGGAGCAGAGAGAAATGTGTCCCAGAGGAGAGCCCAGAGATGGGGCAGGGAATCTCAGAAACCATTTGGGTGGGTGAGGATTCCTATGACTCTAACACAAGGAAGCAGTGTGCTTCCAAGTATGGGAGAGGCTGAGACTAGCTCCTTTCCAGCAGAAGGCAACATGCCCTCAGGGGCAGGGTCAAGAGAGGTGTTGTCAGTGATTAAGGAAACTGTCCCAGTTATCTGACAGAACCCTTCCTAGGGAGCACAGAGAAATGCACCTTGGGAGGGGGTGCAGAGGAGGAAACTGGGGAGGAATAGTGTGGGTACAGGAATGTCTCCTCACTAGTCACTTGGGGCAGGATGCCCCAGACACTAGGAAGATGGCTGGGTCAGCATCTGTGCATCCAGGCACTCCGCCTGTGTCAAGGTTCCTCCCCCACTCTGAACTCTAGGGTACAGATGTGGGGACCTGCATGAAAAAACCTCCTAAGCTTATCTTTACCAGCTTAGGTCAAAACTTCCCCAAGGTACAAAATATTCCCCCCATTGTCCTTGGACTGGCCGCTACCACCACCAAACTAATACTGGTTACTGGGGAAGAGCTGTTTGGACGCGTCTTTCCCCCCAAAATACTTCCCAAAACCCTGCACCCCACTTCCTGGACAAGGTTTGGTAAAAAGCCTCACCAATTTGCCTAGGTGATTACAGACCCAGACCCTTGGATCTTAAGAACAATGAACAATCCTCCCAACACTTGCACCCCCCCTTTCCTGGGAAATGTTGGATAAAAAGCCTCACCAATTTGCATAGGTGACCACAGACCCAAACCCTTGGATCTGAGAACAATGAAAAAGCATTCAGTTTTTTACAAGAAGACTTTTAATAAAAAATAGAAGTAAATAGATACACAGACAGAAATAGTTATTCTATTCAGCACAATGCTTTTCTCAGCCATTTAAAGAAATCATAATCTAACACATACCTAGCTAGATTACTTACTAAAAGTTCTAAGACTCCATTCCTGGTCTATCCCCGGCCAAGACGACTATAGACAGACACAGACCCTTTGTTTCTCTCCCTCCTCCCAGCTTTTGAAAGTATCTTGTCTCCTCATTGGTCATTTTGGTCAGGTGCCAGCGAGGTTACCTTTAGCTTCTTAACCCTTTACAGGTGAGAGGAGCTCTCCCCTGGCCAGGAGGGATTTCAAAGGGGTTTACCCTTCCCTTTATATTTATGACAGCCTGTGACCCAGGTTTTGAGAGGGAACTGTGTAACCGACTTCCTGGAGGGGAGCAGTCACACAGCTGACTTCTCAGCGACAGAGAAAAGGGTGATTGAGGGTACCCCAATCCAGGTCCTGATTTCACGATGCTATTTCTGATAAGTTTTTGGAAAGTAACTGTGTCTCTTTAAATCAAGATGCAGATCCAACACCTGTGATACCAGAGGAGTTGGGACCAGGAAATTGCCAAGTGGTAGTTTGCCAGAATACAAATGACCCATCTGACAGAGAGGGGGTGTCTTCCCCCACACTAGTGAGACACAGAAAGCAGTTATGGGAAAGCTGCATCTGATCAAAGGGTAAACACATCTAGCCCACAGAGCACACATCATAGTCCTCTAAGAAAAGGGGGCAAGGAAGGACTCGTTGGTGGGAGGGGGAAACACTGGGTAACCCCAAAAAGGGAGCTGGATTTTCTGTATATGTACAGTCCTGTGGTTGGGAGACCACTCCCCAAAGGACCAGCCAATGTGCAGGATCCCCCTGGACCCTTATCTTGCCAGACTTTGAGATACCAAATTTAATCATGTTTCTGGAATTTAAGAGTCCACAGAGAACAGAACACTGGAGGGAAAGAAAAGCCGGTGACTGATTACATGGGAGAGAGTCAAAGGACACCATGGGTAATGAACAAACTAACTTCAACTACAGTATCAGAACAGAGGGCATGGTATCATAAAGATACTTGTAAACACCCATCTGTAATACAAAAAAATTCGTATTAATATTAAGTTTTGGGATAAGAATTTTGTTACTGATGTTAAACCTTATGATAATGCTAATTGTCACTTAATACCTGTAAACAAATTGAAAGCTGATCACAGCAAAGAAACTATAACAAACCTGGTTTGCTATGTGTGAATGGGGAAACTGAGGCACACCACCTCATGGCAAGGTGCCAAGAGAGCTATAACACAAACTGCCTTCAAGCTAGTCAGTGACTAACCCTCTTGCAGTAAACGAAGGGGGGAGTTGTGACTCTGTACCTTGGGGGAACACCCTGCACCCCTCCCATGCTCATCCTCATATGATTGTGTGGTATCCAATGCAAAGTTTGTCATGTTAGGTGTCTTCAGAAAGCTCACGATGCACTGAGCATGGTTATAGTGATGTTATAGGTTATCATTTCATGTATATAGTTATGAGGCAGAAAATGTGTCCTCATGACTTAAAACAAACCCAGGCAAAAACTCTCCAGGAGCAGTTCACACCTCACCAGGGCCTGTAGTGAAAAGCATCTAAGTGTGTAAGGGCACTGAAAGTGTTAAGAGCAGCTTAGAATGTGTTTTGCTTTTATTTCATTTGACCAAATCTGACTACTTGTGCTCTGATTTATAATCACTTAAAAACCTCTCTTTTGTAGTTAATACATTTGTTTATTCTACCTGAATCAGTGTGTTTGGTTTGAAGCATGTCAGAGACTCCTCTTGGGATAACAAGCCTGGTACATACCACTTTCTTTGTTAAATTGACTAACTCATATAAGCTTGCGATGTCCAGCGGGCATAACCGGACACTTTCCGGACGGAGGTTCCTAAGGTTGTGTCTGGGACTGGAGGTATTGGCTAGTGTCATTCGGCTGTGCAATCCAAGCAGTGGCTGGCTAAAAGTGCCACTCATGTAGCTGGGAGCAGCTTACATGCGAGAAGCTGTGCATGAAAACCCACAATGGTTGACTGCTGAAAATAGTGGAGAAACAGTCAGTGCAGCCAGGGCCTCCATTTTCTTACCTTCCCCCAACCCTTAGCTTGTCTACTGGTAGAGCAGAGCACATCTGTTCTGACTGGAGCTCAACAGGAGATTGTTGAGAGAAGGCAGCCTGATCTCTGGCATTCATTCAGATGGCTAGAGTGGAGGGCTTACTTTGTCACTAAGCCCTACGCATCAAGGACCTGAGGAGCCCCCAATGGGAAATCTGTAGAAATGGAAGCGCAAATATCCTTGCATCTTCCCTAACTACTCCACCGTTCTGGAATTCTGCAACTATCAGTCCAGAAGTCACAATAGCAAGTGGTTCCACTGAGTGCAAATTTCAGTAGAGGTGGATATAAGACAAACATTTGGTAAATTTGTTTGGAAGCCAGTACTACTTACACTTCACATATTCACCGCTTTCCCTCTAGCTTTGTATTTCAAGTAAGGATTCCTTCCCCATCAATATTCTGGGGGCATGCATGCCCATCTATTAAAAAAAGGGGGGGAAAAAGGGTGTCTTTATGCTGTTATCCAAAATGCTGTACTAATGCTTGAGTAAGGGATAGGTATAGCTGTAAAAGCTGTTGTGCCTACAGAGTGATGGACGCAAAGAGTAGTTGGAAGTGTTGCCTGACAGAATTTCCCCAGACTGTTCAGGTTTATGATCTCTGAGATTGTGACATTGTAAGTGAAGCATGCATTACAAAAAATGGACTAATTAAGCTGGGCATTTCAACTCTTCCCCTCAATACGAACCTCGGTCAAATTACGCGTTTAACACACACATAAAACTGGTCTTAGGCTCCAATCCTGCAAACACTTCAGCACATGCTTAACTTTAAGCACTGGAGTAGTTCTACGATTCACAAGGATGTAGCTCGTTGCAGGAGTAGGGCCTTAAGACTGAACAAGTGTTGTGCCTACATTGCTGGTAGTGAAGTGTTCAAGTCAATGGTCCAAAGAATTAATTAACTGACCTGCAATTAGGACTCACTAAACTACTCTTGCAGCCACACGTTAATTTAACATTTCAAAAACAAATGTATAAAATAATCAAATATTTTAAGTTAATCACAGCATGAAAGCATAAAAATGAAGTAATTGGACCCAACTGTAATTAATACATCTGTGTTCAGTTTAGAAACAATTGCAAATAAAAAAAACATGCTACAGAAAACTAAATGCTTTTCATAGAAACAAAATGCACCATGCTTATTCACAGAAAATTCAAAAGGACCAGATTTTCAAAAGCTCAGCATCCAACAGCTCCTATTTAGGCATCTGAATAAGTCTTTTCACTTGTGAGTGCTGAGCACTTTGGAAAGTCTGGCTCCTGCCTTTTTTTCCTGGATCTCACATGGGCCAGGATTGCCAAACTGTTCCAACATCAAATAATTTGAAGGAGAAAACATGCATCTAAAGCTCAGGCTTCTTTTCATCCTTCTGCTCTATGGCAGACAGTCTTCATTTATCTCTCAGGGAAGTGAAGCTTGATAGACCACATGGAATAGAATGGTGCTAGGTGTGGCATTACTCTAGCATTTCTATTTGTGTTGCCACTGCTAGACATTCAGTGACATAACCTAGCAGAGTTGCAATGGAAAGAAACAAAATCTGGTCAGGAGAGACAGGAGAAATGTTGAGGAATATTGGCTCCATGTGTTCCCTTTGGAAATGTTACAGCATACAACGAAACACATAATACAGTACTTGCTGCTCTGAGGAGCATTAAGTCCTCCTCTACCTCATGCAAAGAAAACTGGAAAAGCCATGGGAGCATAGCCACCAAAGGGACTTGGCAACAGAAGTGGTAGCACGTGTGTTGTAGGCCAGTAGGCATAAAGAGAACGGCTGCTGTCAAGACTCAAAATTTGATTTCCCCTTCATATCCTCAGCCTCTACACTGTCAGAAGTCAGGACCTTGTGCTAGTTCTTCACTGATCCTAGCCCTGTAGCACAGAGGGGAGCACACCACAGATGATCCTCAACATCACACTAAATTATTCCAGGTGTATTTTCTCCTTTTGTGCTTATGCAAGATGATGATACAGCCATAGGCCTTCTCAGTATAGTAGGAATTATGTCATCATCTATTTTTAGAGTGCTCAAAAGGTGAGTTGTACAAAAAGACCAGGTTCCTGTGCTGAGAAGTGCAGTTGAATTTGAGGCAGGACAGGACAAATGGTGGTTGTGATGCTGGTGGGCCAGCCCAGATCTGAGTCTCAGAACAATTCATTTGGTTGTGAATCTCAAAGTGTTAAGCATACCAATTCATTTACACATTAGATTAGCTGAAAGGAACATAATAGTATTGTTTTGCTTATCTGTTTCCTGTGATTACTATCCTTGTACTTAGTTAGCCCTAGATCAAAGAACACATTAAGTAAATTCTCATCTAAACATTAATGTGTAAAACTGCACAAAAACTAAAGAAAGATTGTTTCTGGCTATGAAAAATAATGAAATTGCCTGTATGGATGTAATTAAATGCATTATATAGGTCTCTAACTGGATTGCCCACTAATGGGGAGTGAAGTATTTGAACTGTAAATGAGAAGCATGCTAACTTCAAAGCATGGGTTGCTGTGTTCAACAATGGGAAATCTACCAAACCCATGCTGTGATGGGAACATGTGCCAGACTGCTTTCTAGGGAAGACAGCTGTAAGAATGAACCCTAGGAGCAATCCAGTATCTTTGGACTGATGGATTCTGACAGAGATCCCCAAAGCCATTTCGGGTAATCTTGAGAGATTTATGGAAACCAGTAGATTACAACACCTTTGCTAATCATTTGGATTTACTAACTGATGCACCTGTAATGTATTTTACCTGCTTTAACCTCTCAATAACTCATTTCTTTTCCTTAGCTATTAAATCTTTAGTTAGTGTACTAGAGAAATTGTCTACAGTGTTAAAAGAAAAGAAGTACTTGTAGCACCTTAGAGAGTAAAATTTGAGCATAAGCTTTCGTGAGCTACAGCTCACTTCATCGGATGCATGCAGTGGAAAATACAGTGGGGAGATTTATATACACAGAGAACATGAAACAATGGGTGTTACTATGCACACTGTAACAAGAGTGATCAGGTAAGGTGAGCTATTACCAGCAGGAGAGCGGAGGTGTGGGGGTGGGAACCTTTTGTAGTGATAATCAAGGTGGGCCATTTCCAACAGTTGACAAAAAAGTTCACGAAAGCTTATGCTCAAATAAATTTGTTAGTCTAAGGTGCCACGAGTACTCCTTTTCTTTGTGTGAGGAACAGTAGGGGGAAAATAAACATGGGGAAATAGTTTTACTTTGTGTAATGACACATTCACTCCCAGTCTGCATGCATCCAATGAAGTGAGCTGTAGCTCACGAAAGCTTATGCTCAGATGAATTAGTTAGTCTAAGGTACCACAAGTCCTCCTTTTCTTTTTGTGGATACAGACTAACACAGCTTCTACTCTGAAACCTGTCTACAGTGTTGTTTTGGTGTGAGACCAAGAGCCTCAATTGACCTGGGGTAAGTGACTGGCCCTTTGGCGTCTGGAGTGACCTAATATGTGGTGATTTGGGGTTTCAATAACCTTTCATCATAAGGTCAAGTTTGTCCAAGTGGTAAAGAACGGCTCAAGAGGGACTGTCTGTGGATCCATTAGTAATATAGTAATCCAGGGGTGCATGCTTGTTATTGGTTTGGTGAAATTTAGTTATAGAATACTCATCATTTTGAGGTGTCTGCCCTGTTTCCTGACAGACTGTCCTGAGATTGGCTCTCTGTTGTGAGCTACCCCAAACATGACAGAAATAAACAGAGAGGGATTGGGGTGAGGGCAGATAAGGGTTACAGCAATCAGATATAACTGAAACCAAACTAGTACTTTGTATTGAGATCCTTTCATGACACCTTGCATAAGTTATTACATAGTTTTGTAAAGAGTTTATTTTATGCACATAATAAAAAGAATTCTATATTTCATCCATTCCAACAACCACAACATTTAGGTCAAGTCATTCTAAAACTGAGCATTAAACTTTTGAGCAAATTCCAGTACAGCTATCAGATGGAGGTTTTAAACATCTGTAAGTATCTGGCATTGTGTACCAGAGAGAATATACCACTTGGGATGCATCACTCATTCTTGTAGGACAGTTCCTATATAAAGGACAGAGTCTGTCAACATATATATTTTAAGAGCTGGAAAACAAAAGATTAGAAACAGTTCAAATTCTTTTTGGGCTTTACAAAATATTAGCCAAGCACCCAATGAGCCTGAATTTCTGCTTTGATTCATTATGACTGGTAATACCAAGACTAGCAGTTACACAATTACAAAAAAATCAAGAATTATGTGAAAAACTGGTCTTCTAAAAAGGTCACTGGCTATAGATCGTTCCCACAGGAGACTTCTGGTCATGTATGATTTTACAGATCCATTCACAGGTGCATTACAAGAAAGGACATTACATAAAAACTAAAATTGCATTTTATGCACCAATACTTTATGAACATATACTGTGAGCTTAATTTTCTAAGCCGCGTATTTGGTTGTTTAAGTAGGACTCTAGATGCAGCCACAAACACTTAAGATTTACCCAAGGTTTCTTTAATTATTGCAATCCACCTGTAAGTGGGTATGGCTCTCTGTCAGTCTGAGGGAGGCCATGCCCTTTCGCTAACACACTCCTGAAACCAGTCTAAACAAAGGGGGAAGTTAGCAGTTGCCGACTCCAGCTCTTAGGCAGGGTAGCGCTGTAGATAGTTCAGGGGCCCAGGCCCTCAGCCAAGGTGAGGCACTGAACAAAGGGTCTAGGCAGCCAGCAGGGGTTAGACACCCAGCACAGGGGGCTCAGGCAAGGGCAAACACCACCCCAGTCTGACTCTGGGGGGGCAATGGACAAATGCAGGCCTCTTGGCCTAAGGAGGGGAAGTACTCCACCCCTGGGGCAGAGTGGCAGGAGTAGGGGGGATGCAGGCCCACCCGACTCCACTGCATCCCAGCCCAGGGTCCGATCAGTGGCAGAGTGGTCTGCCACTGGGTCAGCAGGGAATCCCACCACAACATGTTGACTAGTTCGGACACTCCTGCAGCCAGACTACAGTTGGCTATCCCTGGGTTCCTTCCTCCCCTCTGGGTGTACCTGAACCCTGGGGTTGTCCTCCATCTCTTTGGGGTATACTGCCAGTGGCAATCCCAGCAGCTCCTCAGCGTTGGTTGCATCTGGCAGTTCTGGTCCCAGGGAGGTGTCCTGGGGCAGCAGAAGTCTTCTGTGGGTTCCAGCTCCAGCAGTGGGCTGGACAAGTCTGCCTCCCTTGGTGGCTTCTGCTCAACTGAGCTGCAGGGCCTGCCTCTTATATTTATGGTTCCTGTCCTGCCCTTCTGCTTCCAGTGTGGTGGCCTGAGCCTTCAGGGTTCCATCCACGAGGGAGTGTCTGGCTCTGTGTCAAAGTATGTACATTTAGCTTGTAAGTTTTCTTGCTCAGAGATTTCACCCTTCAGTCATGTTAAGATATAATCAGAGGTTTCTTAGGAATTTTTTTAATCTGACAAATCTAAGGAGCTCTTAGTGCAATGGTATCTTGGAAGAGTATTGCCAGTTAATGGTTATCTGGCAATGGGCAAGATACCATAGATAGCTGTGATGATAGAATACCCTCAACACCCCCACTGATTTCTAGGAGCTGACACTCTGTTGAGAAAGGGTTTAACAATATAGGGTCAGATTCAGTCATAATGACCAATCTGGAATTTGATCACTGCTATTTGAAGCTTTAGTAAACATCATCCACTCCACCAGTCTCAAAATCATTTCTAATCTTTATGTAGTCTCGTGCAGTGAATCTCAAAATTTATGCCAACTATCCATTCATCTAGACTATTTCTCTTACTTGGTCACAGTTTTGACTAGAAAGTCGAAAAGTAGGTTGGAATTTTAGCCAAGGATGGAATGTGCTCGGAGATACCAGAAGCAGAATTTGCAAAACCTGATGAGCTAAGCATAACCTAATATCACCACATTCCTTCGTTCCTTCAATGTGTCAGGAAAATGGTGTTTCTTGTATTTGGCCATTTTTTGCCTACCCAGATACAGCTTAGCAGACAACCTATTCTCCCTTCTGTGCAGAAGCTCCATAAACGGATCAATCCCACTCTCCTGTTGGTAATAGCTTATCTAAAGATAAGATTAGATAATATTAGAGTGGGTTTGTATGGTTTGCGTGGGGGGGGGATCTGTGCTGGAAATGTCCCAACTTGATCATCATACACATTGTAAGGAGAGTGATCACTTTAGATAAGCTATTACCAGCAGGAGAGTGGGGTGGGGGGAGAGAAAACCTTTTGTAGTGGTAAACACCCATTTTTTCATGCTTTGTGTGTATAAAAAGATCTTCTATACTTTTCACAGTATGCATCTGATGAAGTGAGCTGTAGCTCACGAAAGCTTATGCTCAAATAAATTGGTTAGTCTCTAAGGTGCCACAAGTACTCCTTTTCTTTTTGCGAATACAGACTAACATGGCTGTTACTCTGAAACCTGTAATTAAAGTTTCATTAACTAGGAAAAAGACATGAGAATTAGTTACAAGGTTAAAGCAGAAATACACAAATGAGTTATAGTCTTAGGTTCCATAAAATCAGAGCTTCTATAATAAGCAAACTCTATATGTCCTTTAGAACTAACCCAAGCTAAGCAGCTGGGACTCCTTGCTTATGCTTAGGAATCTTCATCCCTCAGAGTTCAAGCAGAAGGATAATAATTTCTCCTTAAAAGGCATTTTATTCCTTTTCCACAGCATTCAAGCTCTTATGGGACAAGGACCTTATACATGTCTTCTTCAGCAGTGTGAGGGAAGTGAAGTATTTTGTCTACAATGGCTTGTCTGATGTCTGTATACCTTCTTTTGTTGCGGAGGAGATAACCTCTTGTGGTAAGCTAGTATTTCACACTTGGCAATGCTTCTCTCCTAACTGTGGGAGAGTTAGTTTTAGCAAACATTTTTATAGTTACAGAGCAAATATCAGTATTCCATGCTGTAAGGTATTATAAAGTAGGATGCTGCATGTATTAATCCTACAAGCATTCAACAAACACTAAACTCATTCTTATAACTAGCATCTATTTTAACAATACTAACACCACAGGTAAGCCAGACTGGTTTCCAGCTATGCATTTGTCAATGTTCCGTGAGGTCTGGGGCCTCGACATGAGCTGGAACAGTGTCACTAATCTCACAGTAAAAAAAAAAAACAGAATGCCCAGTACCTTAGGCTCTGCACTTATTCAAGAGCTTTACCTGCTGCGGGGGGAGCGGGGGAGGGCAGGGGTAAGAAGATGGGTGTGTGCACACTAGTAAAGTGAATCATTACTTCAGATTCTAAACACAATCAGAATTGCTAAGAACAACTATTTGGCAATTTAGGGCCTCTGCGTACTAGTACACACTAAAAAGAGTAACAAGGGAAAGTTACAGTCCATGCAGTGGAAAAACAGACGTATTTAGGAATCAGTTGAATGCAGTAATGCATACTGAGAGACAGGTGGGAATCAAGACCATGAGGGGGAGGAAAATCAGCAACTTGGGGAGTCTTAGATTTGGAAGTTTAGTTTGCCAATCCTGAAGCCAAACTGAGGTAATCCATGGCTCCTCTACTGTTCTATTATCTTTGAATAAGATCCTTGTCCACAGTGCATCCTAATGCTACAGCACACATCCCAAGCAAGACACACTGATGTGCAAAATCCCCCAGATGATTGCCCAACATGAAAGAGTTTCTAGAATTTTTAAATATAAATTAAATATTATCCAGGCTCTCACATCACACCATGTAGACATAAGAGGCAGAGAGAATGTGATTTATAAATGGGAGAATGCTAGGGTCTCTAACATTTCCAAAGCTCTGAATAAGTTGGATATAGTGAGTATGGAGCTTAATAGAAATACATCAGCACTTTGAACACTGGACTTTTGGCTTTCCAAAGCATCCTCAATTTTTTATTTCATTAATAGATGCAGTATGTGCTTCATATGCACGACAGCTGTGTAAAGTGTCAAATAAAGAAATACCCCCAGGAAAATGGTATTGATCAAGTCCAAAACTCTAAAGGTAATTATTGTTGTTGCTAAACAAATCTACCTGATTTAGAAGCAAAATGCATTACAGAGATCTCATTTTAATTCAACAGTATTTGAAAAGCCAAAAAGAGTTGCAAGCTGCTAAGCCAAATCAGCATGGGTTAATGGCATATGACAACTGATTTGATTTTCATTTTTATCAAGGATGGCACAGAGTACTCAGAACTCACAAAGGATGCTATATATTCAATATACAGAAGGTAAAGTAGTTCATGTTTTCACTAGGGTATTAGAGTGTCTATTTTACATGTGTAGCATCTGTACATTTCCAAATATATTATGGTTGAATCTTAAATACCTATTCTAGAAGACAACTATATACTTAAGCCAAACAGGTTGAGTAAAGCACAAATAGAAGCTTGTAGAGGCTGACAGCAAAGTGAGAATTCAGCATCAGTTTAGGATTCAAAGAGAAAAGATCAATTATTACTAAGATTACTACTAAGGCTCAGCTGCGATAGGAACGAATAGTGGGGAAAACAGTGGTTGGAACAAGTACAGACATGGACACATTCTCTGAAGGAAGAACAGAAGAATTGTCTAGTGGTTAGCACACCAACCTGGAGCTCAGGAGATGTGGGTTTAAGTCCAGACTTTGCCAGAGGCTGCCAGTGTGACCTTGGACAAATTAATTTGTTCCCAGCCAGAGAGTAGTGTGAGGCACAGATACGTTGGTAGCAGGGGCCACAGAAATACCTTAAGTAGGTGGATGCTGCTATTGAAATTCAGGTATTTGTCTGGGTTGGTCTCTATAAATAACCCTGCAACATTAGCAACCCCAGCCCAAAATTGTCATTGTTATAACAGATCATGTCATGCACCTGCATTTTTCCCATTAAACTCCAGTTATAACAGAGTAGTAGTTTCTCAGATACCACTATGCAGTATCAGCTAGCAAAATGTTTAATGGTGAGTGCTGTAGAACAATTATACATCAGACTTTTATACATACATAGGATTAGCATTGAAGGGGCACTGCTCTATTAGATGCAGTGTGCCATCTGCCACAAAGATTAATAGGGGAAACTGCAGTCATTTTCTTGTAGTTTACTTTAAATATTTTATTTTAATAAGGTTGGAGGATGGAACCTCCTGCTAAGTTTGCTAAGAAGTCTATGAAGCTTTGAGAGCAATATATTAACTCAGGATTAGTCTTAGGCTGTCAAGGTTCCTCCCCCACTCTGAACTCTAGGGTACAGATGTGGGGACCTGCATGAAAAACCTCCTAAGCTTATCTTTACCAGCTTAGGTCAAAACTTCCCCAAGGTACAAAATATTCCACCCTTTGTCCTTGGATTGGCCGCTACCACCAAACTAATACTGGTTACTGGGGAAGAGCTGTTTGGACGCGTCTTTCCCCCCAAAATACTTCCCAAAACCTTGCACCCCACTTCCTGGACAAGGTTTGGTAAAGAGCCTCACCAATTTGCCTAGGTGACTACAGACCCAGACCCTTGGATCTTAAGAACAATGAACAATCCTCCCAACACTTGCACCCCCCTTTCCTGGGAAATGTTGGATAAAAAGCCTCACCAATTTGCATAGGTGACCACAGACCCAAACCCTTGGATCTGAGAACAATGAAAAAGCATTCAGTTTTCTTACAAGAAGACTTAATAAAAATAGAAGTAAATAGAAATAAAGAAATTCCCCCTGTAAAATCAGGATGGTAGATATCTTACAGGGTAATTAGATTCAAAAACATAGAGAACCCCTCTAGGCAAAACCTTAAGTTACAAAAAAGATACAGACAGAAATAGTTATTCTATTCAGCACAATTCTTCTCAGCCATTTAAAGAAATCATAATCTAACACATACCTAGCTAGATTACTTACTAAAAGTTCTAAGACTCCATTCCTGGTCTATCCCCGGCAGAAACCAGCATATAGACAGACACACAGACCCTTTGTTTCTCTCCCTCCTCCCAGCTTTTGAAAGTATCTTGTCTCCTCATTGGTCATTTTGGTCAGGTGCCAGCAAGGTTACCTTTAGCTTCTTAACCCTTTACAGGTGAGAGGAGATTTCCTCTGGCCAGGAGGGATTTTAAAGGGGTTTACCCTTCCCTTTATATTTATGACAGGTGTACATATGCATTACCTGAGATGCTCCACATCTTAGTATCAGACCCTAGGCCCTTGACTTGTCAGATGTCCTTAGTAACTCCAGGCCTGATCCTGTGAGGTGCTGAGCACCCTCCATGCCCACTGGTGGAATATACTCAGTTCTTCAGAGCAGGGGTGCCCATCATCCTACAGGATGGGTCTTTGTTCTATGTGTTTACTGCTCTGTGTATGAATAGTTCTGCTTCAATTCTTTGAACTCTCAGGTAAAAATTTTCTAACAGATGCCTCAATAAAAAAGGGGTCTGATTTTTAGAGATGACAACCTGCAACTCTACTGAAGTCAATATGAGCTGCAGATGCTCAGCAAAATTAAGCTGCTTTTATTTAGAGGTCTGACTATGGATTAGGAGGACTAACTTTAGGTACCACATTTGAAAATGTTGGTCTTTGTTTAACTGTATAGATTGTGGCCCTTATTCTTTTTAATTCCTCACCTGTTTGAGCAATGCTACTTTAGCAAACACCTTCTTTTTAAATTAAGTTTAACCAGTGCTTTATACAGAAAGTGTGTTCCTGTGATATTAACAAAAGTATCAAATTATTAATGCTGGACTATACTCATCTGATAGCTTGGTGATTGTTTTTTTTGCCCTCCAAATCCCTTTCCTGATCAGTGCTGAATGACTTTCATATTTCTTTTAGTTCATTACCCCTATATTTACATCATTTGCTAGTCCAAGCTATTGGAATATATATATCCCTTTCAACTGGTTTGTTTCTTGATCTCTATTCTTTTATCAACAGCAAACTCTGGATGAGAAAAATCAAAGGGAAGAAATCAAATTATTCTACAATATAGAGTCAACAAGAACTGTTTCAAAAACATCCCATTGAGTATTCTGTTCATAATACCTTTCCTTCTAAAGCAGCTGCCATTTAAATTAAACACCAATTTCCCTGCTTTCATACTAACAAAGTATCTTACCTTTAGTACGTAGGGGAAGGAGGATAGTCTTGTACTTAAGGCATGGGACTGGGACTTTGATGCCCTGGTTCAGCAACAAACTTCCTGCATAACTTTGGGCAAATTAATCCATCTGCCTCAGTTCCCAAGCTGTAAAATTGCATTAATAGCACTTCCCTACATCACAGAAGTATTGAGGGGATAAATTCAGTAGCGTCTGAGAGGCATTCATGTTATAGCAACGTGGCCCATAGAAGTACCTAGGAAGATAGCTGTAGTGACTATCTGTTTAAGAGTTTCATTTTAAGACCCCGCACAATAGCCACCAGATTTTGCTGCGTGTAAGTGATTTCACAGGCAGGTTTTGTAAAATTTCTCTCCATATCTTTACTGATAGCATTCCTGTCCAGGTATTTATAGGACATGCATCATCTATAGCATATTTCCCATCTACAGAAGGGATCTAGAACTAGAACTATCCCTTACATTCCAGAAGCCCAGAAGTCATTTTCTCTTATCTTATTCACAATGACAAAACAGCTCAAGATTGGAATATAAAAATCAATTTAATGACGTAATGGTTTATTCCATCTAAAATGGAAACAAGATACAGGTTTCTTCCATAAACATTATGTAGAAAAGAAAGAACAGGAGTGTTTCTAGCAAGCATTTTTAAACTCCATGGTAATACAGGAGTAAAAAGCACCTCTCATTCTTTGTGCTGCTAACATGCATGTTGGCCACCATCTTAGCCAATATACCAGAAGCTGAACCAGGAACTGGCCAAGCTAAAAGCATGAGCTGCTGTAGATGGAGCTTAAGAGCCAATGCTCTCTAGCTTGGGCTATAATAGACTTATAGCCTCTTTGGACTGGGGACAGAGTGGGACTTGAAACACCAGTGGGTTATACTGGCATGAATACAAAGCATGGAAATTTTCAGCCCAAAAGAATTTTTTGAAAATTTGTGAACTGGAAAAAAAATTGGCCTTTGTATTAGACCTAATGAAAGCAAGGGGACTTGTTTCTATGGGTTTTTCGATCATGTTCTTAGAATGCAAATTACTCAATCTGAACTTTGCACTTTGTGCACCCACTATAGAAAAATAAGGGAATGATGGTTTGTGGTACCCACCAGTATTACTATGCTTTGCAGCCACTAAGATTATTGAAATTCAGGTGAAAAGATCATGTGATAAGAAGGGAATACCTGCAGTGTAACATTGTTATTAGAATTTGCACGGAGTTAGTGAATCAGTCTGTGGTAGTTATCAGCTGATTGTAATTAGTAAGAAATTGCTACTGATGAATACTGGTAGACATGCACTATTTGAGGTGCATACCTTACTGCCAGTTCTGCAGAAGATTTATGGCTAGTAAGGAATAGGATATAAAAAGAGCAGTCAGAATTGAGCCAGCCATCTTCCAGGAGGAAGGGAATGACTCTTCCCAGGGATAGAAGAAGCTTTAAGAGGCTACCACCAAAAGCCCAGTGTGAATAAGGGAGATGACTAGCCTCCCAAACTGGAGCCAGCTGAGAAGTGACTAAGTGCACTAACCACCATCTGGAATAAAAACAGTTTTCTATTATTTAGTTAATTCTGAAGCACATGCTTGGGGGTGGGGGGCAGGAGTTCTCATTTATACAATCACAGAATCAGAACTAGAAGGGACCTCGAGAGGTCATCTAGTCCAGTCCCCTGCACTCATGGCAGGACTCAGTACTATCTAGACCATCTCTGAAAGGTGTTTATCTAACCAGCTCACGCTATTTGCTGACAGCAAGGAACTATGCTACCTTTGTTCCAGAAGCCAAGAACTGATTTTTTTTATGTTCCCCTGATCAGAGAACAAAGGATAATCCCATTTTATTCCTGCTCTGTAGGTGTACACACCGCCATATACAGATACACAAAACAAATTGGAGCAAAATATTTAATGTATTTTTACTTCCAAGTTCAAGAGAGTATTCCGCTGACTGCCAAGTCTGATGTATCTGTTTGTTGTATTAAAGATAGGGGGTCTGTATCTGGGGGGGTTGTTTTTCCCCCATGGAATGTTCTCAGGTCCCACCACATCATTGATCCACTGCTGTCATGTCACCTCCATTTCTCAGCAATGGCTCCAAAACCTGCAGTGTCCCCATGAGCAACAGTTATCAAACACTCCTATATCACTGAAATAAAAATACATCTGCAGTTCTACAACAGCATGATCTCTGATCATCAGGGGCATTCTAGACTGAATTCCACACCAAAACAAGTTCAGCCAGAAATTCTACAAAACAATGAGAAAGAAGCATAACTGAGTACCACCACTGATAATTCACAGAAATATCCACATTTACAGTGACAATAAAAAAGCCCTATATAAAGACAATGATCTAATCAGGCACAAAACAATGTATAATAAAAAAGGTAAGGTTACTCATGGAAAGTTGGCTCAGTATTTTCTGACAGGATTTACAGTCTCATAAGACTTAACTCTTTTTCCTGGAAAGAATGAATTCCGTATCTTAACTCAGGTTTTGGTAGAGGGAATTTTTAAATTGTATGTATGGCACACATTTTAAAAGTGGCATCCCATTCTGGAAGTCACAGTTTTGGGATATGCAAATTGTGATGCCTGAGGCCTGATTTTTAGAAATGGCAAGCACCCACCACTCTTCTTGGAGTCCATTCAAGCCGCAGATGTTCGCCTCTCTGAAAAACCAGGCCCTAGGCATTGCAAATGGGCACTCAGGAACACAGATGATCAAAAATGCAGCCCTAAATTCCTACTTTACCTCATTGTCTTTTGGGGCATTTTTAGCTTCTGGAGCATAAGACAGTGCAACTTCACCTGGCTTGAGGAGGGTTGCATCCACTTATACCCAAGGCTGAAATTAGGCCTTCAATTTTAAGGCATGCATTTCATCTGTGGTGCGACTGTTCGCATTAAAATATATCCAGTTGCCTACATGTTTCATAGGGATCTAATAAAGATTGTATGAAAATGCATTTTATAGGATTCAATAAGATTTGCTTATATTGCAGCTCTGTTACTTTAAGGCCCAATGCTTCAAGCACTCGCACAATAACTTCATTCCCATGTGTAAGCATCTGCAGGATTGGGCCCTTAGAATATTTAGCAGAGTGACAAGGTAGGTGACAGTAATCTTTTATTGGACCAGCTTCTGCTGATAAGACAGACAAGCTTGTGAGTTTCCACAGAGTTCTTCAAGTCTTGGAAAGGTACTAAGTATCAACTAAATACAAGGGTGGAACAGATCAGCAATTAATACATGTTGCAAGAGACCATTCAAGGTGAAGTGGGCAATTAACACTGACAGGGTTTCCAGGGTGCAACCTGGACTGTGGGACCTCTAAACCCTCTGTCCCACCAATGTGGGGGTATCCCTCTCACTCTGACGTGATTGCCATCTACAAACAAAGTTGACAGGTGCTCAACTTACAGACATCCACAAGCAGAAACACACCCAACTGAGTTACATGAACGCTTTCCCTGGCCACTCATGAACAATAGAGAGACTCCAAACAATTCCCCCAGCTCCCCAGCCTTGCACCCCAGAACTGTACCATCCTGCACTGGTCAGAAGCCTGACCAGTGTAAGTTCATTACCCAGTCCATCCCTCCCTCAATGGGGACAAGAGGCACACTAGCCTTTGTAAACTGAGCTGAGATTTCCCCAAACACTTCAACCAAAGCACACTGTTTAAGGTAAAATATAAAACAGATTAACCACAGAAAGGTAGATTTTAAGTGATTATAAGTGGCAAGCATAGAGATCAAAGTTGGTTACCTAAGAAATAAAAATAAATTTTCAGTCTGAGTTATACAAACTAAACAGGATTTGAATCAAGCAATGTCTCACCCTGACAGATGGTATAGTTCAATACGCAGGATGGAACTCTTTTCCAGCCTGGGACTACCCTCCCCTGTTCAAAGTCTTTGTCCTCCAGACATGTTTCCAGGTGTCAAGTTGTGGGGTGGGGGTAAATGAGGCCAAGTCCAGATCTAATGCATCCAAGGGTGCTGAAGGAATTGGCTGATGTGATTGCAGAGCCATTGGCCATGATCTTTGAAAACTCATGAAGATCGGGGGAGGTCCCGGACGACTGGAAAAAGGCAAATATAGTGCCCATCTTTAAAAAAGGGAAGAAGGAGAACCTGGGGAACTACAGATCGGTCAGCCTCACCTCAGTCCCTGGAAAAATCATGGAGCAAGTCCTCAAGGAAACCATTCTGAAGCACTTAGGGAGAGGAAGTTGATCAGGAACCATCAACATGGATTCACCAAGAGCAAGTCATGCCTGACCAACCTGATGCCTTCTATGATGAGATAACTGGCTCTGTGGATATGGGGAAAGCAGTGTAAATGATATATCTTGACTTCAGCAAAGCTTTTGCTACAGTCTCCCACAGTATTCTTGCCAGAAAGTTAAAAAAGTATGGATTGGATGAATGGACTAGAAGGTGGATAGAAAGCTGGCTAGATTGTCAGACTCAACAGATAGTGATCAACAGCTTAATGTTTAGTTGGCAGCTGGTATCCAGTGGAGTACCCCAGGGGTTGGTCCTGGGGATGGTTTTGTTAAACATCTTTATTAATTATCTGGATGATGGGATAGATTGCTCCCTCAGCAAGTTCACGGATGACACTACGCTTCAGAGAGAGAGAGAGAGATGCTGGAGGGTAGGGATAGGGTCCAGAGTGACCTAGACATTGGAGGATTGGGCCAACAGAAATCTGATGAGGTTCAACAAGGACAAGTGCAGAGTCCTGCACTTAGGATGGAAGAATCTCATGCACCACTACAGGCTGGGGACTGACTGGCTAAGCAGCAGTTCTGCAGAAAAGGACCTAGGGATTACAGTGGATGAGAAGCTGGATATGAGCCAGCAGTGTGCCCTTGTTGCCGATAAGGCTAACGGCATTTTGGGCTGCATTGGTAGCAGATTGAGGGAAGTGATTATTCCCCTCTATTCAACACAGGTGAGGCCACACCTGGAGTATTGCATCCAGTTTTGCCCCCATCCCTACTACAGAAAGGATGTGGACAAATTGGAGTCCAGCGGAGGGCAACAAAAATGATCAGGGAGCTGGGGCACATGACTTACGAGAAGAGGCTGAGGGAATTGGGGTTTAGTCTGCAGAAGAGAAGAGTAGGGGGGATTTGATAGCAGCCTTCAGCTACTTGAAGGGGTTCTAAAGAGGAAAGCTCAGCTGTTCAGTGGTGGCAGATGACAGAACAAGGAGCAGTGGCCTCAAGTTGTAGTGGGGAAGGTCTAGGTTGGATATTAGGAAACACTATTTAACTAGGAGGGTGGTGAAGCACTGGAATGGGTTACCTAGGAAGGTGGTGGAATCTCCATCCTTAGAGGCTTTTAAGGCCCAACTTGACAAAGCCCTGGCTGGGATGATTTAGTTGGTGTTGGTCCTGCTTTGAGCAGGGGGGTTGACTGGATGATCTCCTGGAGTCTCTTCAAACCCTAATCTTCTATGATTTTTAGTCATGTCATCACTCCATTTTTATAGTTTCTTCCAGCTTTCTGGAAAGCTCTTTTGCTTATGACTTGGGGGTCCAACCCCATTGCTCAAGCCATCTCCATTGTCCACGTGCTCTCTCTTCTGGGATGGCTGCTGGGCAAGTGGATTCCCTTTAATGGACTATCACAATGGGCTACTCCATTGTTGTACCCGAAAGGCTGGTTGTGGATGTTCCCAACCTCACAACATATTTCAGTAACACATAGCAAAATGCTATAACTTTACATACAATGATAGTACATACAATCCAACAGGATATTAATGTGCAATAGATCAAGACTTTTACAATGATACCTCACAAGCCATACTTTGTATGAAACATATCATAATTACATGACAGTGTTGACTATGGGGGTTCCAAGGTGCTTCTTTGAGGTACAGAGTGCCACAAACATTTCTACAGTCATAGGGAAAGGAAGGGATAGTGGGTTACAGTGCTTTATTAAACCCATGATTTTTGGTTTCTAGCCTCGTTAGGAATTTAGCTTCCCAGGCTCATCTTTTGAAGATGTTGTGCAGGTCTCTTTTGAGGATGACTGAGGTGTCAAACATGGAATGATCATTTTGAGAGGGGTGTTTGACCACTGATGATATGGTGTTTATCTTATCTTTGTGTGAGTTCGTGCAAGAGAATAGAAATGATTTCAAACATGTAGTTATTGAGGCATTTAGTACATTGGATGAGGTATACCAGATTGTAATAGGCATAATTTCTAATCATTAAGTCCTTGAAATACCAATTTTGAATATCATTTGAGCCATTAGTTATTTACAGGGCACTGAACCTCATGGCATCTATGTATTATAATGGATTGGATCCATATTTGCCTCTGACCCATTTGTTCAGCAAGCCATGTAAGAACATGTTTCTAGCCATACTTCAAGACTATTTTCTGCTCCTTGGTACTCTTATAACTTGGGTTTGAGGCTGTGGCCTAGTTACTGCCTTTTGCCATACATATCCTGATTTTCCTCCAATTCATTCATCCCACAACTATTACTCCCTCCATGGCCTGAACTAGCCCTGGGCCATTTAAGATCTCCTATGTTTTGGATCTTCCTGAAAATTGTTTATATAGAGAATGTGGACAAATCTTAACTCAAACTTCCCTGGCAGCAAAAGTAAAGCAGGATGGAGCAGGCCATGGGCAGATGAGACTGAGGCGACTGAAGTCTCAGAATCCATAACCTAGGATTCGTCATACACACAGCAGACCACCGTACAGATACAGGGGTTGTGCATGGCTGCACGGGATTTAGGCCCAAGTGAGCTCCTCGTACCACAGCTACAGTTACTCCAAGTGGTTGTGCATGGAGCTTTGTGGATCATTTGTTACATGTTATTTATATTCCAGTAGTGCCTATGAGCCCCAACTGTAATCAAGGCTCCCATTGTGCAAGGCATGATACATGCACAGCAAGAAACAGTCCCTGCCCTAATCTAAATTAACAAAACAGACAAGGAATGGGAGGTGTGAAGTGACTTGCAGGCCACACAGCAGGTCTGTGGCTAGCCTGGGAATAGAATTCAAGTCTCCTGGCTCCTAGTTCAGTGGCCTATCCACTATTCATCACTGCAGTGGAATTAATAGAACATAACAGGTGGAAGAACTGAGCTCTGAGGAAAGTACTATTAAATTCTTTGATTTTACACCATTGTGGCAGAGACAGGTCAGTGTTGCTGCTCCCAGGCAATCAAAGATTCTCTCTCATTCAGTTAAATATTTAGTTTCTCCCAATGCAATAGATTTGTACTGTGGCCTTTCTGCTCATTGCCAGTACACTGCTAAACCACTGGTTGAAAGAGTGCTGTTTTGTTTCCCCAATTGCTGAATTAACTGTTACTATTACTTTCTGAGCTCTCAATCTTGGTATCATTGTCCGCTTGTCTTGTGTTTTTTTATGTACCCCTCTCTACCGATTTATGTAACCAGTCTTCCTTGGCTTTGCAATTAGGTACCGCAGCTCTCTTTGCAATCCGTAAACTTCAGATATTTCCAAAACCATGAAAGAACATGTTCCAATCAGAAACAGTGGATTCAGAGTATCTGTTACCCATGTTTTAAAAGGAAATATTAATCTCCCATTGGCATACGGTGGCTACATGAGAGATCTTACAGTGGTACAGCTGTGCTGCTGCAAGCTCACTGGTGTAGACATGGCCTAAGTCAGCAAATAAATAAAAATTCAACATGAAGAGAGTGGGGCAGGCACGAGTATGTCTGGGAGGGTTATTTTAAAAATTATTTTAAAGTAAAACAATGAATCTTATGCTATTTGAAATTGTGTCTGGACTTTTTTATACTGTAAAAGAAAACATTTGCAGGATTGTTAAGTGGAAAGATTATGCAAGATGTTATGGGAAAACATTATACCCCATTATGATGAAAACCTAAACGTATGCAGTCATGAAACCTGCTGGCGTCCCTGCACTGACTGGACTAGGATGCATTTCTGATCCCTGCAAGCCCTTTATTTTTCCAATACCCAATTAGTCTCGATCATTATAGTGGCAGTTTCAGCTACTAACTGTTGATTGTGCAGTTCTTGAGCTTAACTAATGAACTAAAGTGTAAATCCAATTTCAAGCATTGTTGTCCATATTTCCATATGACAGAATCAAAAAATCTTTCTACAGTTTAGTGAAGCACATGTATAGTAAATTTGCATTTCATGGCTTTTTTCTCCAAAAGGAAGCTAAAAATGTAATTCCTAGTGTTTCTACCATGTTTTTAAGACTTCTAGTTGCTAGCCATAACTTTTGGCAGCCTACCAGTTAGAGTAACTGTCTAATATTCCCAGTTGCATCCACATAGATGTACAATAGGTTCATATTATATTTATTAAATTCAAAACAAGATAGGGACTTTTGCTCATCTCTGGTCATTACCTACTTTAAGAACTTCTGTGCATGGAAGAGATACTAATGAACAGAGGATGAAAATCACTCTGGTGCAGAGAATCAATGGAAGGCTGTGCAGGGGGTTGCGAAATGGAACATGAAGCCTTTTGCATGTACCTGAGGGGCACTATGCTTGAAACAGCATTAAACTTTCCCATCCTTGTCCCTGACCCCTCTATCCCCCGGCTTGCATTCTAATTCCATTAAACACCCACAGGGCTTCTCATCACTAGACAAACAACAAACTACCTGTGCCTTGTCTCCACTACAATTTTACACAGAGATAACCAATTTGAGTTGGCTGTCTTGATGTAAAGGCACATCTCTTTCTGCTGGGAAGACAGTCTTGGTTTGTAGTCTAGGCCTTCCCTGCCCCCTGGTTTACAACTCAACAAGCTAACATGGTTTAAAAGGTGTTAGTCTACACTATTCACATGCCTGAGGTTAAGCACATGCTTAATGCTTTTCTGGGTCAGGGCCTTACTTACCATGACCACTTTCGTCAGTTTAAGCCCTGAAACAAATGCAAAAATAAACCATGTTCAGTGGCATCCATGCAACCCCACTGAAGTCAATGGGATTACATGGATGCAGAAGAATATGGTCCTTTATATTTTTCCTTTTGTAGTTGATTGCCTTTAGGGTATTATAATGACACTTCACTACTCCCATGGTCTAAGCTTCACAAAGACCACTCAAAGACCTTCTCTTTTGCAGACACCACTGTGCAGTTTATTGATAGCATTTCACTCTGCCACCTTTACGTACTGGTGCAGTCACTATTTACAGTACTGTCCAGCTTCACTACCCCTGCTCCTCAAGGGGTCATGGGGGAGAACAGGAGAGGGAAGATGTCTCCACCCAGAGAACTCCTTTTATCAGGCTGAGATGGGGCACAACTCACCACTGTGGCGCCTCCTGCTGGCCATCCTGGGAATTAGCTCTGGTTTGTCAGTGCACCCTCATCTAGTGGCATCTTGCTGCCATCTCTTCTGTCATGAGGATCCATGTTGCTCTCAGGACCAAAGTGTCCTCTTCTGTCCGCAGCCCCCTGGCTGTGCCCCACTTGGTTCTTCCCCCTCCCCCACCCTGCTTTTCTGGTGCGGAGGGCAGCAGTTCTCTGTCCAGCCACTTGCCTCAGTGGCAGGCTGCAGTCCAGGGTCTAGCCACCTGCATTAGTGGCAACTGGGGCCAAAGCAGTGGGGGGGAGGTAGTCATGCACTGCATCACCTCCAACCCCCACCATCTGTTTCCCTGGGCCATTTCCCTGCAGCCCTAGCACCTTCTCCACCCTTGTATCAGGGCCCCAGTCTGGCAGCAGTCAGCTCACTCATGCTGCTGTCTCTTCTCCCTCCTTCAGGGCAACCAGTCCTCCCTCCTCAAACTCCAGGGAGTGACTGAAGCTTCTCTGTTCAGCAGCCCTTTTTATACGGCCCAGCCTGGCCCTGATTGACTGTCTCTACAAGCCCTTTCCTAATTGGCTGCCTCCTGCACAGCCTCCTCCACTGCTGTTTTAACCCCTCCTTCTGTCAGTGTGGGGCAGATGCCCCATCACATAAGCCCTGCTAGCTTTTTTGCTCTCCTCTCCCCCTCCTTCTTGTGTGCTTTTATCCAGTCTCCTTGTTAATGGGGTAATTAGCTCACTAGCTACCAGATCAGATGGTGGCTGGGAAATCAGGAATTCCTCTTTTAGTCAGCCCTCCCCAAGGCTTAAATGGGGAAAGAGTGACTAAGCTGATGGTTCAGTTGCCAATTCCAAGCACTGTCGCGGGTATATCTACAGTTCAAGTTGGAAGTGTAATTCCCAGCTCAAGGAGACACTCACAATACCTCTGATTGATCTAGCATGCTAGAAATAGAAGTGTAACCACAGCAGCACAAGCAGCTTGATGGGCTAGCCACCAAGTGCAATCCCACAATGCCATGCATGTACTCAGGCAGCTAGCCCTCCCATCACCACAGCTATTTTTAGAGCACTATCTCAGAGCTAACATGGGTTTTGCTCCTCCATCTCCAGCTCAAAGTGTAGCTATACCCTTAGTTTCAATGTTTGCCTGGGGTTTGGCCAAGTCAACTGAAATCTAACACACTGACTAAGGAGAACACAGCACAGCTGGAGGGGTGCAAAGAGCCTGCTTCCCCGTGCTGCACTAGCTATGGATCAGGCCATGCTGACTGGAGTAACTCAGAACAGCTGCCAATGGTCTCAAAGGGCTGATACAGCAGCCAGGGATGAGTAGATAGGAAGGCCTCAGGTACACTTCCAATACTTCCTTTTCCTGCACAGCTGTATGACACCAGAGCATCTTCCTTCACTGGGATGACCGTCCTATAGCCAGTTATACCACCTTTAGGGCCAGACTCTGCCAACATGAAGCACCCGCAAAGCATCCCAGCATCTGTGCTGACATATGTAATGGGTAAAGTGTAAAAAAAGTTTTCCAGGAAAGCTGGCACCTGAAAACAAACTATTAGTAATATATTTGTCTGGTGTTTACATATGGAAACATAGCAGTGGTGATATCTTTTTGTCCCTATCATTCAGTAAGTAATATCTTACCCCTTTTTATTTAATAAGCTATTAAACACTGAGGCAAACAGGGGTTTCATTTATTCATTTCTGCCTCCTAAGTGTAGGTCTGTTATTAATGTGTCAAAAGACTTTAAATTGTAAGTACTAAATTAATTAGTAAATGGTTGAGGGCCTGTTGTATGATGGAGTGTAATCCATAAATCATGAACTACTTCTGGTAATTTTGCAGAGCAGCTCACATTTCTGTATTTTAGGGTCCAGACTGCTGCAGCGTGTTGGCATTTTACCTTTCCACCTATTCAGTGGCCATTTAAGACTTGCTATTCTTGGTGCATAGCAACTGTGAAAATAAAATTCCATCTGTTTACACACACACCACAAAATGTAATGAGAAAATATTCATAACTCCACTTGCATGCCATCTATGGCTTTGGTACAGAAACATGCTCAGGGGAGCTATGTGAAGTAAAACTTTTCCTAGTAGGAAAGATGAATGTCTGTCAGTTTTGCCATTTGGTAATCAGTTGATCATTTTAAAAACCAAAGCCACTTTTGATATCCACAGATTCTGGTATTTTAGTTGGTGTTTGGAATTCCCAAATAATTTCCAAGGGAAAAGCTTTTGGAAAGCAGATCTGAATTATCTGAAATTATGTTCATTTTCCACAGTATTTCCACTGTGGCTGCACAATGGCCTTGATCATTTGTTTGTAAATTTGGCACTATTACTCACTCAAGAACCAGATTAAAGAAATGTGAGTTGGAACACCCTGGGAATAACATGGAGATAACCTGAAACTTAGTACCTATCAGTGGGCATATAATATCAGGCAAGAGAAGAAGCATACCAATGAAAATGTACATGGAATATAAAGTGCAAAGAGGGAGGAGACCAAAAGGGACAGAAGAATGTGGGGAGCAGGGAAAAACTGAAACTGGTTTGTGAGGACACTGAGGAAGTACAGGCTAATTGGGGAGGGGAGAAAGGAAAGTGTGGAGGCTGGATACTGTGAAGTGAAAGGGAAGACAAATGTGGGCAATGTATGTAGGGGATGGCCTGGGGACAGGAGATTGCATGTAGCACAGAAGCAGAATATAAGTGTGGAAGTGTGGTAGGGACATATACACCATATGGAAGATGGGAGACATGCTAAGCAAGCATTGAATTGGGTGCCCAAGGGAGGACAGTGAGCAAGGAAGGCTAAGGAAGAACTAGCAGAAGACAATGAGAGAGGATGTTGAATGGTATTGGCATCACCTGGGAAGAAGTACCACAATTAGTGAGCGACCATAATCAGTGAAGGAACTGGACTGCTCAATATGTCAGCAGCACAAGAAGCCCTAAGGATCTAGGAACAGAAGACTGACTATGAACAGAAACCCAATTGTTTTCATCACAAATATTAACAGTCACATCTCTATTATTGGACAATTTCCAACTGCAAATTCTAGTGTGATCCAAGACTCATGGAACTGTGATGAAATATAAACCATGAAAATAGTGCCTTTTCCTCCTGCACTTTAGCAGTATGCCAAATTAAAACATTTATAGCCCTTAAGAATCTTGATCAGTTAACCACTGAAATAGTTTGATAAGCAGCAGGATGACTTTCTCTACTGCCCTATTGTTTGGAGGTCCCATCAAGAAGTCATTCTGTCTTTGAAAGATCTGATAGAGTACTGTTAGATAGCTTTATAATGCCACAGTAGATGTACACATTACTAGAGGTTTTATAATCCATAGCCACTTAAAGAAATAGAACAGAAAAGCTTCAGTTTTATTTGCTGGAGTAGATCCAGTAGTGCCTTAAAGTTAGTGTTACCTAATTAAGTTGCCTGAATTGCCATATTAGCTAGAGAAAGCATTCCTTAAGTATTGTGAATCTCTTCCTGATAGAGAAATTTAATGTCTAATTTCAAAAAATCAATCTCTTACAGTACTGTTTCAGATTCTAGAATGTTGAATTTAAAAGAGAATACTTAAAATGTAAGCTAAGCTTTACCTTTTAAATGTTACTATAGAGTGCCATTTGGTACATTGTAATAAACGGTTAATAAAGTTTGTCACAAAAAATGTCTCAGAATGTAGATGAACTTTCTCCTTTTATATAAGCCAAGTTGCTAATTGCTGAGGTTAGGTCCCAGGATGGGTCACTCATTTGTACTCTGAAGACCAAACTACTTGCTTTTTATTTATTTTTGTTTCAAATTTTGCAAAAAGAATATTTAAGAGTACTAATGTAAAGGATGTCAAGAACCACCTACATCGATACCTCATGGAGTACAACTAGAAACAAAGAACAGGGTCAATATTTGTTTTCCTTAGCTGTGAGGGATTGGAAGAATTCTGCTGGGAGTTGGAAAAGACCTTAAATATGTTTTCAGCTCCTGGATTATTGTATGTTAATTACTGGGCAAAGTATTGGAATGATCTATTTTATAACTATTTCTAAAAAGTTTAAAGGAGCACCTAAAGCAAAGTTAGAGACACTTCTTTTTATGAAAGGAGAATATAGATCATGATGAATAATTTATAATAAATAATCTATTAAAACAATTTTCAGGGTAGTGACTCATTTTACATGGAGTTGTGAAGTTGCCCAAAAGTGTAACTGAGTAGCTATTTCCTTTAGAGTTGAGAACAATCTTGCATATTTTAGTATATGAAAGGAAGAATAGCATGAGGAAATGTTCATTTTTAGAATAAAAACCTTGGCTTATCCCACACTTCTTGGGAACCTGCCTTCAATAGTTGAAAATATGCACTTGTGACATCCAAAAAACTACATGGAAAATTAAGGATGCAAAGTCAAGCACTCAAAAGTTTTAGGAAGTGCAAGAATTAAGGCTGCCTCTACGAGCGGTCAAAAGGAACATCCTTGATACCAAGGTGACCCTCTTGCCAAAATCAAGTCCCTGCTACAAAGTATGGAGGCACCAAAATGTCTCAACAAAGCAATTACAAAGACATTTTTAAACATGGGCAAAAACAATGTATTTTTCCCAGTGCTCAATATTAGAAACAGGCAAACCATTTTAGCTAAAACTTTCTAAAACTATTCAACCTGAGGTGCACACCTGGCATGGAAAATTTCAATCCAAATTATTTAAATTTGGTAAAGTTATAAGCAACTGAAAACAAGGACTTGTCATGGGAAGTGTTCTATAGCAAGTGCTTCTTCCCACTATATAGTTATTACAAGTATGTAGAACAGTCACTCACCAGCCAATACACCTCCTTTTGGCTGGACACAGTGCAGCAGCCTCTTCTACTTTGGCACCCCCTGACAGTGGTCCCTTGAGTCTGTGGTGGTTTGACCCTTCTCATGACCCAACCCTCCAGCCAGGTCTCTGATCTTCAGACCCACCCTGGGCTGAGTAGTCCTTCCCCCTTGCATCTGGAGAGCTTTGACATCCCATTTCCTAGTGACTGGTAGGACAACCCAGGCCCTCCCTCTCCTCTGGGATCCAGCCAAGGACCCTTTACTAAGCAGTGAAGTTTCCTCAGAATCACTCCTGTTTTTCTGGGCCACCCTCCTACTTTTATCTGCCACTAGGCCTTTCAACAGAGCAACTCCTTCCAACGCTTTCTCCCAAGAATTTCCAGCTCTTTGCATGGCTTCTTGCCAGTTTGTGGCTGATACAATCCACTCAGGCTCCCAGGCAGCCCCTTCTGCCTAGTCTGCAGGCTCTTAACCGAGCTGTTGATGGTCTGCCAATTAGCTGCAGCTCGGGAGGAATCCACATTCTCTCTCTCTTAAACCCTTAGTGACCATGGAAGGATGGGTGAGACACTCTGCACCTCATATTCACTGTGGTGATATAATAATGACATGTTTCATACAAAGTATGCCTTGTGAGGTATCATTTTAAGAGTCTTAATCTGTTTAACGATAATATCCTGTTAAATTGTACGTGCTAGCATTGTATAGGAAGTTTTGCTATGTACATGCTACGGGAACATGTTGGGGGGGAACACCCACAAGCAGCCTTTCAGCACAACACTGAAAAGACTAAGCAACATTGATGGCCCATTGAGGAGAATACAGACACTCACAAGGATTACCCCAGAAACTGTGTACAATGGAAACCTCTCAGAGATAGCACGTACCCACTGGAGACTGACTCATGTCACAGCAAAAGATCTTTCCAGCAAGCTGGAATAAGATATAAAAAGGGGAAGTGACATCATCACTGGGCCTCACTCCCCCCCACAACAGCTGAAAACACCCAAGGAACAAAGACTGAATGGGAAAGGGGGTCCCAGGCAGGACAGAAGAATTCCAGCCAGAGTAAAAAGCTGTAACTTGCTTATACTAGTTAACAGGGTGAGACACTGATTGCTTCAAATCCAGGGTGGGTGGTGGCCAGAATAGGGGGGCCCAGGCCCATCCTCTCTCCCAGGTGCCAAGCCAGGAACCTATCAGTTGCCCGCCAACAGCTTGGCAGGGCTCCAATCAAAACACACCAAGCCTTGCTCCAGTTCTGTGACCGTTTCCCCACAAAACCTCCCTGGGTTTCTTCCTACCCGAGTCTTTGAGGTTGTCTGTCTCTGGGATTCTCCAGTCTCTCCACTCTCTGCAACATCCCAAGCCGGTGTGTTGGGGTCCATCTCCGACCAGCTGGCCTCCGCATTTTGGAGTGCAGGCAGTCCTCCCTCAGAAGCTAGCAACACACCTCCTTCCCCACCAGCAGTCATGCCAGACTGAGCTGCTCTGCTGGCTTTTATACCCTGCTTCCAGCCAGAGCATGCCCAGCAGAGCTGCAGGGAGGGGGAGTGGCCTCCTCAGGTAAGAAAGAAGGGTTAACCCCTGCTGTACCAGTGCTGGGCCGATACACCCCATCACATACACTTATAATCTTTTCAAATGGCATTAATATTTCCCCATTTACCCAGGGAGACCCATATATAGAAAGCAACGTGAGCAGAACTAAGTTCTTAAGATTTAAAAGTGACACTTTGCTACAGTGCATTACTTTGATTCCTGAGGTTACATGCTGTTCCATTCAAGTTCTTACATCCCACCCTCCACTGCAGTATCTATGCACCTAGGATTTTCCGGGCTTTATGCTTCCCTAGATCTACATTGGCACTTCCAGGTGGCTAGAAGAAAGGTGGGGGAAAGAGGTTAGCACATCAAGTTACTCCAGCCACTGCACATAGCTGTCCGTTGCTACAGACTGAGGTTATACACACACGAATAAGCCTGACAATGGAATTTAAACTTCTAATTAAGATATATTTTGATGCAAGATCTATGAACCAACCAAATGGGAGCTGCCGGGTGCCAGCACTTTTGAAAATCAGACACCCATGTAGGTATCTATATATAAATTGAAAAGCCTAAATGTAGTCTTCTATTTTTTAAAATCTTGGCCCAAACACTGTCAGGTTTTACCAATGTTAATAATTAACCTCACTAATGTATATTTCATTTGCCTTACTGAGTCTGGAAAATGCTGCTATTATATTCATGGTCCTTTTTGTTGTGGTTTTCAGTAATGAACATATCTGTGGGGGAGACATTGAAGTTATAATTTACCATCCCCTTTATGAAACGGGTAGTATTTACACCTACAACGATATAAAAGATGAACAATTAAGGAGGTGCTACTGTATGTAGATGCTGGTGGGTGATGTAAAGGCAAACATGAAAAAGTCTTCCCTCTTGATTTTGAACAAAATTCCTACAGAGGAAGTAAAAAAAAGAGATTTGGGGTGGGGGTTAGTTACAAACCCTGGAATGTTAACACTGGGACATCGGAACATCAGAACCTGCTTTCTGTGGGGTGGAATGTAGGTGTCAAGAGAGAGTTACCATTTACTTCTACTGTGGGGTGATATTGGGACAAGCTGGAATCACATTGCAATATTCAAGCTTGCTGAGCAGGTTATATTCTTATACAGCCCCATAAACTTAATCAATTTATATTTTTTCCTCCCAAGCAGTTCCCTTATCCCAAATTTCTAACCAACTGGTTGTTAAAATTTTTGCCAGTTCCAATTCAAATCATGAGATCAAATATTTGAAAACCCTCCTAGTCCCAATAAAGGTGATTCATTGTATAATATTACTGAAAAATTCACAACTGTCTCCCTTGGGGCCTGACACAGAAGGTGGTCTCTATTTTGAGAGATCAAAAAATTTGAACAAGTCATTCCTCTTCTCATTCTAAGACAGTGGTCCCCAAACTTTTAATCTTACATTTCCCACCAGCCGTTGTTGGGAGCCAGGGCTGGGAGCAGGGCCGCGGTAAGAACTGGGGGCCGAGGCTGGGCCCACAGCTGGGGATGGGTCTGGAGTTAGGATCGGGCTGAAGCCAGAAGCAGAAGAGCCAGGGCCAGGAGTGGAGCCAAAGCCAGGCCAGAAGCCGGGGTCAAGTCCAGGTATGGAGCCACAGCTGGGCTGGGAGCTAGGGGCCGAGGCTGGGGCCACAGCTGGGGGTGGGGCCAGAAGCTGAGCCAGGGCCACAGCAGGGGGGCAGGGCCTGGAGCAGAGCCATGACCAGGAGCCAGGGATGGAGCAGAGTTGGGGGAAGAGTGGAGCCAGGTGACACTCCCTCCCCATCCCTCATGGGGATTGGCCCAGGCCCCACTGAACGTTCTTCCCTGCACCACCACCACCCCCAAGGGGCCTGCCGCACTATTTGGGGACCATTGTTCTACGAAGATGAAAGCTAGGAATGAAAGTGCACCAGGTTGGCTTTTACTTTTATTAGGATAAGCTAATTCAACTATAAGATTTCTCAGGCACTTATCACCTTAGTATCTAAATGCTCCTAGGTGATGAAGTTTGCCATTTCCGGCCAATGGGAGCTGCAGAAAGCAGTGGCCAGGCCTGCGCCACTTCCCACAACTCCCATTGGCTAGGAATGGTGAACCGCGGCCACTGGGAGCTGCAAGCAGCCGTACCTGCAGATGCTCAGGTAAACAAAGCGTCTTGCGGCCCACCAGGGGCTTACCCTGAACAAGCCATGAACCAACTTTGGGAACCCCTGCTCTACAGGGATGTGATTTCTAACGTGCACTGATGTGTTGCATATTAATTGGTCTGGGTAGACCCTGTGGGTGTGCTTAAAGAAGTGCTGTTTGAAATTGTACTACATTAAAGCACACTAGGGAACCTTTAGTGCACACCAGCAGGGTCTACATGGACCAATTAATGTGCAACACATTAGTGCACTTTAGAAATCACACCACTTGTACAGCGCTTTACCCACCCACATTCCACCCGTCCCATGAAGAAAAGCCCTAGGCACTTAGAAGAAGAAAGTGAATGTGACTTAGGCTCCTAAGCCAGTTAGGTACTTTTGAAAATTTTACTGTAAGTGCAAGGCAGTGATTTCCAGCCACTAAAGTCTAGGGATCCTACTAGGTTATTTTAAAAGGCAGGTGTTTTAGATGGTATTGATGTAGGTTCATAGTTAAAGGCCAGAAGGGACATTTGTGATCAGCTAGTCTGACCTCCTGTTTAACACAGGCCATAGAACATCCCCAAAATAATTCCTAGAACATATCTTTTAGAAAAGCATCCAATCCTGATTTAAAAATTATCAGTGATAGAGACTCCACCATGACCCTTGGTAAATTGTTCCAACTGTTAATTATTTTCACCATTAAAAATGTATGCCTTATTTCCAGTCTGAATTTGTCTAGCTTTAACTTCCAGCCATTGGATCATGTTATACCTTCCTCTACTAGATTGAAGAGACCGTTATTAAATATTTTCCCCATATAGATTCTTATAGACTGTAATCAAGTCACCCCTTAACCTTCTGTTTATTAAACTAAATAGATAGACTCAAAAAGCTCAATCACTCAACATACATGTGTTTTCTAATCCTTTAATCATTCTTGTGGTTCTTCTCTGAAACCTCTCCAATTTTATCAACATCCTTCTTGAACTGTGGGCACCAAAACTGGACACAGTATTCCAGAAGCAGTCACACAAGTGCCATATATAGAAGTAAAATGACCTCTTTACTCCTACTCAAGATTCCTGTTTATGCATCCCAGAATCGCATTAGCTCTTTTGGCCACAGCATCACACTGGGAGCTTATGTCCAGCTGGTTAGCCACCATGATCCCCAAGTCTTTTTCAGAGTCACTGCTTCCCCTGGATAGAATATCCCATCCTATAAATATGTGTGTTCTTTGTTCCTCTATGTATACATTTACAATAAACTTATTAAAGCACATATTGTTTGCTTGCATGCAGTTTGCCAAGAGATCCACATCTCTCTGAATTAGTGACTTGTCCTCTTCTTTATTTACCACACCCCCAATTCTTGTGTCCTCTGCAGTCTTTATCAGTGACGATTTTATGTTTTCCTCCAAGTCATTGATAAAAATGTTAAATAGTGTAGTGCCAAGAACTGATCCCTGCAAGACTTCACTGGAAATACACCCACGCAGTGACAGTTCCCCATTTACAATTACATTCTGAGAACTATCAGCTAGACAGTTTTTAATACATTTACTGTGTGCCATGTTAATTTTATATCATTCTAATTTTTTAATCAAAATGTCATGTGATTAGGGTTGCCAACCCTTTAGGATTGCCCTGGAGTCTCCAGAAATGAAAGATTAATCTTTAATTAAAGATTATGTCATACGATGAAACCTCCAGGAATACATCCAACCAAAATTGGCAACCCTACATGTGCTACCAAGTCAAATGTCTTAGAGAAGTCTTAGTATATTACCTCTATCAATCAAACTTGTAATCTAATAAAAAAGAGATCCTGTCAAACTAAACTGATATCTTTTCCATAAACCCATGTTGATTTGCACTAATTACTTTATCCTTTTTTAATTCTTTATTAATCAAATCCCGTTATCAGCCCTGACATTATAGGGCTGTCAGTCTGACATCAATCCCAGGCAAGGTAATTACCTGGGTCATCCCATTTAGCCTTTTTAAAAATTGGCACAATATTAGCTTGTGCATGATTACTTATTGGTTCTTATTCAAGTTGGAAGGATGGATGGATGGGCTGCAGGTTGGCTCCCCACTCTTCCTCTTTACATCCCTTCCTCTCTACTTCCTCTTTCCTCACTCCAGTTTCTACAGGCTTTCCTCTGGAAGAGGATCCCATCTCTGGCAATCTGTTATGGCAATAAGCACTATGCCCAGTTAGAAATGCTTACAGAATCAGGTGTTGTGCCAGATTTTTAAATTAAGAAAATATATGTATGTAAAAATTATATAAAGTACTTTCAGTGTAATCATAGAAATATGGCTGTTTACCTGACATTCACAGCAGGCCAGATCCTCAGCTGTTGCAAATGGACACAGCTCCATTGAAATTAATAGAGCTGTGCTGATTTACTACACTGAGGATCTAGCTCAGGATTTGATTCTTTTACTAATAAGTAAATTTCATTTGGATTCCATTTTCAAAGCACCATGCCTCCCTCAGGCATGGATTTGGTACTATGCATTGCTAATTTGTACTGGACATAAAATATGCATGCTTGCTGCTGTCCATGGGACTAAAGTACTCAACTTACCTGTGCATGTTAAAGCCAAGTTTCCCTGTACACTCCAGAGTAATAAGGATATGCTATAGTAGGTGCATTTGTGAACTGGGAAAGCACCTAACATTTTATAAAAACCAGTTTTGATTGCTGAAATAAGTCTGTAAGTGCAGGCATTGATGTGTTTACTCCCCATAGAATAGCACAACAATTTAAAGATCTATTTGCATAGCTACACATTCTAAATTTGACCACATTCTTATTCTAGCTAAAACTCAAATCCCTTCCAAGCAGAGAGAGGTTCTTGCCTGCAGTATTTTTTCTTAAAAGAATGAAAAAAATGAAAAGATGAAAAGTAAAGTAAATAAAAAGTTATTGGCCTACACCTTCTTTGTAATTATAGCACAGGAGAACATCAGGATCCCTGGAAATTACACTCCTAGGAAGACTATTTGTTATGCATGGGAGAATCTATGTGCCACTGTATCAGCTGCTACACCTCCTACCCCACCCCACCCCACCCCCTCATCCTCCAGCACAGATACAGGACCACGGAATCATACCATGGCATGCCCTTGCTACCACAACAACCCTTTGAGACTGTAGTCAGCCAGGTGCCATGAGGTTACCATAATGAATGCCAGGGACTGGACTGATCCCTGCCATCCCACCTTTGCCATACTCCCTCCCCGTAGTGCTGAGTCAAAGGGTCTAAGCCCCTCTATGTATATTTCTAAAGGTGTAGTGTCTCTAGCAGATAAGCTGTATAAAACTGTTGGTAATTTAAAACAATGGTTTCTCCTACCTCTCAGATGAAGGACCGTTTACTTTTGAAACCTATTTTTAACCTTGCTTTTTACTTCATATATCCTCAGAGCCCCAACTATCTGGGATTACTTTGGCCAAATACACCTGCAATGTTTTATTAATATAGTGGGGGGCATAGATCAGCATTCTCGGCCGGGGAAGCTAGTGATCCAACCGGCGGACCACATTCAGTGATCAATCCTGGTCACATACCACCTGAGGCATGTTGTTCATATGCTAAGATTAATATAGTTTAGGATAATCCCCAAGATAAGCACTGTGCAGCAGTCCAAGGCAGAGATCCAGGCTATGGCTACACTAGAGAATTTACAGCGCCACTGTAAACTCTCTGTGTAGCTGCTCTAAGCCAGCGGGAAAGAGCTTTCCCATCTCCCACCAATATAACACTGTCCACACCGGCTCGTAAATTGGCATAAATTATATCATGCAGCTGGGTGGCTAATTCACACCCTTGAGTGACATAATTTAAGCTGCAGTGTAGCCATAGCCCTCGAAAACATGACTTATCCAATAGGTCAGACACTGGCCTGGGACTCAGGAAGCCTGGGTTTCCTGTGTGGCCTTTTTCAAATCTCTTAGAGCCAGACTTTTCAAAGGTATTTAAGTGCCTGAAGATGCACTCAGGTGTCTAGTGGGATTTTCAAAAGTGTCAAATACAGAATAAGCACCTAACTTCCATTGAAAGTAATGGGATTTAGGCACCTCACCTGTTTAGGCACCTTGGAAAATCCCACTAGCAATTATCTGCATCTTTAGGTACTAAATATCTTTGAATGTCTGGTCCTTAATCTCTCTGTGCCTCATGTCCTCATCTATAAAGAGGAGAATAATCTACCTCACAGGGATGTTGCCAGGTTAAATACAGTAATAAACTGTGAGGTTCTCAGATTCACCGATGTGGTGGCCCAGATAAATTCGACAGATAGAATATGGAGGCAAGAAAGGCATGGCTAACCACATCCAAAAGGAAAGGTTGCAACTTCTGAGTAAGATGTGAATGAAAAAAGTCACCACTGGCTACTGCTAGCTGAGAGTCCCAGAGCCACAGCAGATCCAGAAGGTTCTCTAGATTGCAAACCACATCAGCAGGCAGGGTACATCCCATCAGAGAGAGAAGTCATTGCACTCATTGTCTCCACCATATTGATCTGTCTTGCCTAGGCATGGAATTGTGCCATAGTCCCGAGGTCCATATGTTTCATCTTATGTAAGCAACATGTATGTAAAATGCTGTTATAAAGGGGTGCCTAACACATAAGCTGGACTGTCATCACATGAAGTATTTATTTCGATGCCTAAATTGGTTTGCTGTCTGTAAAATTTTGTGAGTAGAGCTCTCCACATTTGGGCTCTTTTCCCTGGGGAAGAAAAAAATCACATGCAGTGACTTGTGCAGAGCTAAGGTTTATGCTATATAAATCCTAAATAGCATCTACCAAGGGGCCACAAATTTGACCCACTACTGCAAAAACTGCTGTTAGGGAAGGCTGAGTTGCCAGCTACTAACACATCAGCAAGTCAACAATATTAAGACAAACTGTTACTGCTACATTGCACTCTAAATTCAAGCCATAACCTATGCTATTTTCACTGGTAAATAGCCTGACTAGTGAGAACTCTGCTCTTGACAGTTTGATCTCTTTGATACAAACGTGGTATGATTAATTTATCCCTCCTAAAATAGCATAATGATGAAATCTGCAGTTTAATTCCTCTATTACATCTCTGACTATGGTCTAGTCTTCAAAATGCTCTTTGTCATCTATCACAGGTTCTACTGAGCTGCCAAAGGTTTTGTGTGAAGTTGAGTTTTAAGCACTAGTAGAAGATTAATTTGGCAAAGACAACCTCTAAATACTCAGTAATAACTCCTGCATAGCCTCAAACATAAAAAAATAAGACAAATTCACAGAGAGAGAACATGTTGCCCTCGTTATTTGAAATACCCCATACATCCCCCCCCCACACTCCCCAAAAGAATCCTAGGATACTTAACAGCAAAACACAAAAAAAGTATCTAACACCCAAAAGACAAGGAAGGAGGGAATTTGGTTTTAAGTAGTATTCAAAAGACAGCAGCATTAGCAGTGCAACACACCAGGGTACAACACACTTCCGTATTGGATATGAACCCAACTATAATGGATCACATATGTGTCTTCTCCATTTACGTTGTGCTGCAGCTAGTAAAATGTTCATCTTGCACAAAATACCCACATTCAAGATTACCTAGACAGCATCACAACCATTAAGAGTCTGATTTTCAAAAGGACTGTCTCCTTTGTGGGCACGGTTAGCACCTGCAAAATTGAGCCTGGATTTTTGCTCATGCGGTTATATGGTGGATGTTAATCTAAATGTGAACCTCCATCTAAATGTAGGTACAAATCAGGAAGCTAGAGGTGCAAGTACAAGACTCAGATCTGCATACACTCTGTGCAAACTGCACCTGCCCAAAGGCGGGGTGGGGAGCTTCAGTCTTCTGAAGATTCATTCCCAAAAGCAGAAATATTTATATAACCAAAGGAGCACCATACTTCATAGGGACGATAGTAAGCACCACTCCTAGTTACACATATTCAGAGGATTGGGCATGCTTATTTATACATATAAATATGCAAAAACTCTACCCTGCCTATCAGTTAAAGGCTGGTCCTCACATAGCATCTAACATAGAATAAAAAAACAAGCTAATGAAAATTTAAATAATCTAATAGTTCAGCCCCTTCTATCCACCAACACAGACTCTGCCAAAAGGGACTTAGACTCAGCATTGCAACACCTAACTTTTAGGGGTCCCCCCACTTAGTGGAACCCACCCTATACAATGCATGGACACAATTAGCCACCTAAGAATGGCAGTCACAAATACCAGCACACTGAGTGGAAGCCACCTAAGCTAGTCAGTAGGAAATACTATCCTAAGCCCCACCCCTCACAGGAACTTACGCTCCCAACTCTGAGCTAGAGGGAGGCACCTGTGTCTGTTCAACACTCCGATCTGTGAGCCCTCTCCTGAAGTTAGGCATCCAAGCCCTTTCTTGCAAGAAGTGATGGTGCCAGTGTAACCACTCTGGGGCTCTTTAGCCCAGTGGTTAGAGGTTGTAGGAGACCTGTGTTCAAATCCCCTTCTGCCTGAGGTGGTGCAGAGACTTAAACCTAGGCCTAAACACTGAGCTGTGGGGTTGGTCTCTCCTGCTGAAGCTATTCCACTTTATTTAAAATACTTAAATAGTCATTGGAACAGGGACTTGAAAGTATGCCTCCCACATCATGAGTAAGGGCCCTAACCACTAGACTATATAGTCAATTTCTCTCTCTCTCTCTCTCTCTGTCTCTCCGGTGGAATGCCTAATCATTTAATTTAGGCACTTTCATGATTAGGCAGCGGATGAGCGGATGGTTTTAAGGATATAAATTTTGGATTTAGGCACTTAGCGCGGCAGTTAGGTGCCCAAATCCATTTGTGAATCTAGCCTTAATAGCACAACTACCATCTACCCATCCACAAACCACACATAACCTTATCTCTGTCCCTTGGGGATACCAGACTACTGCTCTTCCTTTCCTCATACTTCCCCATCTCCCACAGCAGCAGAATTAAAGTTGCAATGTGCGGGGTCGGTGGTGTTCAGGACTTGTGTTGTTATTGAGCTCTTTGGACTAGATCCTGAGTCCCTGCTAAGGTCCCTTTGCTCTTCCAGAGCAAGGTAAGAAGAACATAAACCATCCCTAAACACTCCAAGGATTTCCCCCTTCTCCCCTTGGTGGAATCCTGCTATGCACAGTGGGTGTAATCCTGACTCCACTGAAGTCAAACCAAAAATTCCATTGACTTCAATGGGGCCAGGATTTCACCCAGTATCTCTATATACAAGGGAAGAAAAAATTCATAAATAACACATTTTGTCTTTACAGTCGATAATGACCATGGTACAAAAATATACATGAGTTATTCTGAAAACTTTTTGCATTTATTCCTTGTTATTAATATTCACAGCGGCTGAGGCATTTGAAAGTGTTGAACAGCATGCTTTATCTGTTCTTGACTATAGTCATAAGATTCTGGTCATCATACGTGGGCATAAGCAGCATACATAAAGCATGCATAAAGCATCAGTGGAAAATTGACATTTCAGATATGGAAACTGGAAAGCCTGATACCTTTGAAGTTTTTATTTATTTAAATAGCCATACAAGGACATGTAGAACAGGAACTAAGCTCTGCCGGGGGTGGGTTGGGGGAAGGGTGGTTACCAAAGTTATTAGCTCATCAAGGAGAGGGAGAAGACTATATAAGAGGGCCAGAGGAGCAGCATGTGATTGGAAGAGCATTAAAAGAAGACCAGGGAACATCTGAAAACTGGGAAACATTTCAAAGTGGCTACCAAAGCAATCCATACCCATGGGATTATAGAACAGACTGGTGGAGTATGGCAGAGAAGGAATGCTTCACAGAGAAAGAGGGGCACAAGGAATAAGCCAAGAAGATCTCAAAAGGCATCTTTATATCAAGATATATCTTGGTGGTTGATATAAAGATGATATGATGTTCAATATCTTCATTAACTATTTAGATAATGGCATAGAAGGTACACTTATAAAGTTTGCAGATGATACCAAGATGGGAGGGGTTGCAAGTGCTTTGGAGGATAGGATTATAATTCAAATGATCTGGAGAACTGGTCTGAAGAAAATAGGATGAAATGCAATGAGGACAAATGCAAAGTAGTCCACTTAGGAAGGCTCAATCAGTTGCACACATATAAAATGGGAAATGACTGCCTAGGAAAGAGTACTGCAGAAAGGGATCTGGAGGTCATAGTGGATCTCAAGCTAAATATGAGTTATCATTGTAACACTGTTGCAAAAAAGCAAACATCATTCTGGGATGTATTAGCAGGATTGTTATAATCAAGACATGAGAAGTAATTCTTTTGCTCTACTACACGCTGATTAGGCCTCAACTGGAGTATTGTGTCCAGTTCTGGATGCCACATTTCAGGAAGGATGTGGACAAATGGGAGAAAGTCCAGAGAAGAGCAACCAAAATGATTAAAGATCTAGAAAACATGACCTATGAGGGAAGATTGAAAAAAATGGGTTTGTTCAATCTGGAAAAGAGACGACTGAGAGAGAACATGATAACCCTTTTCAAGTACGTAAAAGGTTGTTACAAGGAGGAGGGAGAAGAATTGTTCTTCTTAACCGCTGAGGATGGGACAAGAAGCAACGGGCTTAAATTGCAACAAGGGAGGTTTAGGTTGGACATTAGGAAAAACTTCCTAACTACTAGGGTGGTTAAGCACTGGAATAAATTGCCTAGGGAGGTTGTGGAATTTCTGTCATTGGAGATTTTTAAGAAAAGGTTAGACAAACACCTTTCAGGGATGGTCTAGATAATACTTAGTCCTGCCATGAGTGCAAGGGACTGGACCTGATGACCTCTTGAGGTCCCTTCCAGTCCTATGATTCTCTGACCAACAGGACTGAAAACTGCAGTTCAGATGCAACAGCCTGAAACTTGCAGTGGTAGTGCAAATTTTCCACATTTCTGTTCTGCAGAGTCTGCCCCCGAGGCAGATCAGCCTACATGCCCATTCAGTCTTTAAACACTCTGATGAGACTACCACCACCAATGTCAGTTGGCAGCAATTCATTTCACATACTGTAAACAACCAAGTAGCAATCATTACCAGCTCAGTCCAGATTTGAACTAGTGACCTAAAAGATGACCATCTCCTAATCCCCTTTCCAATTCTCTGAACCAAGCAGTGCCATTTTCATATTCATATCTGAAATGTTGTTTATCATGTTCAGAAAGAATGACTGACCTTGCCTTGGCCTCATGAAGGTTGCAATAGTAACTTCAGTGCTAGAGTTGTGATTAAGTTAAGGAAATGACTGTGCCTCTATGTGCTTATTTTCAGAATAGTCCAATTAAAGCGTGACATGAAGAGAGCTTTTTCTGGTCATCTATTCAGTGCCTGTGACCTTGGGGAAAAAACTAAGAGGCTGCTTCAGTCAATCTGTAACAATATAGATGTACAATTAAACTAGAAGGGTAAAAGGAAAGAGTTCGTCCATATAATTTTCCCTCTTCTACAGATAAGTATTAGAACACAAATTTAGGCTCTTAGCTGTAATAACGTTACAAGAAATCAGGCATGCAAAAGCAAAGCAGACTTCAGCTCGCAGTGAGATGTTAGATCATTGCAAAAGTATGACAACTGTAATATTATTTTTAAAATTATGATCCAAATTCTCTGCTGGTATAATTTGGTACACGACTATTGTTTTCCGTTGAACCACCCTAATATAGACCAGCAGATAACATGGCCCTGCGTTTGCAAAAGGAACATATAATCCTATACTTTCCTATATTTCTGCTTGTGCATATTTCTATTGAAGTTATTTAGCCAGACACGGTATAATGGATGTCTTATTTCTATATAGTACTTCCGAAAGCTTATTAGACTAAGCTCTATGTAAAGTTGTAAATAAGTCTCTAAAGCTTTTTGATCAGTACAACTCCATTTACAATACAATAATATGCTAATTTTTCCATTGGGAAACACAACCCTCTGCTGTTAAAGTCCAAATTTTCAGCAAGCGTCAAGCTGGCATTGATCATATATGTTCACTTATGCTAGTAGTTATACATCCATTGTGTGTGTGTGTGTGCGTGAATAACCCATGTTTGTTAGGTTTATTAAACTATATCATACTCTGGGTACCTCTGAGAATTAATTAAAACAATAAATCAAGGTCTCCAAAAGAAACTAAACAACAACTCCATAAAATATAGTGATCACTGAAACGCTATGTGGGAAAAATAAAACAAATACATCAAGACAAACTTTCAATACACATTTGTTCAGGCAATATTCACTACCTCAGTAGCTCTCCTAAAAAGGTAAGTCTTACCTTGAAGGGCAACAGATTCAGGCTATTTTGAACTGGTGAGGTGAGAATAATACACACCAAAGGAAAGTGGCCCTTTACTGGAGAACTCCCTGCCAGCCACCCTCTTTGGTTTATACCAAGATGGATCTAGTCTGAGCTTCTCTGCAGATTTCAGCTAAGGTAGTGTGGTTCAGAAAAAGGGAGAGTCTCTCAGGTAGGTGTCCAGAATGCTGGAGACCTACATTTCCAAACTGCCTACATATGCACATTGGTATACATCCATTTTGGCATGGATAATCACTTATGTATGGAAAATTAAGCAGGCTAACCTTACTTATAGAGGATTCTACCCAAGCAAGAGGACATGGTGTGGAACAATTAGTGAGGCATTTCCGTCACACCCTGACTGCTGCTGAGAACACTAGCACCAAAGTGCCCTCTTCTCCCACTCCCAGCCCACCTTCTTAGGGTCTGACCCAAAGCCAACTGGGGTGGGTTTGTAACAGGCTCCTGCTTTATCCAGTTATTCACTTTCTGTGGAAAGAGGGGGAAATGAGCCTCCAAAGCAGAATAGTTTAAAAAAAGTTGCTGAGCTTGCTTTGAGTGTGAAAATTTTTATCATGCATTTATTTTTAAATAATTTCTGCAGGAGCTGTCATTCCTATTTCAGGAGGCAATCGCTCCTGTTCACCATGGAGATTTTATAGTTCCACAACAAATATCTGAATATGCTTTTGATTTCACGTGAAATGTATGTGAAATTGATCAGATGAAAAAAACAACAGCTTCCCTTAGAGTATCACAATAACAGATGAAGCCCTTTTTTATTTTTGTCTCTAGAAATCCGCTTTAGAAATGTGAACAAACAGCAAACCTTTTGTATTGCTGCTTACTTTGGGTGGATACAGATAGAGGCCAGTTCCCTAAATGGAAACTAAAGGGATTCGGCTCCTCACAGCCGCAGCTTAGCACTTTGTGGGCTTAGGCCCCAAGCAATAAAATTCAACTGGTATTCTGGGTTCTTGTATGCACATAAAGAAAAATATATTATGAATAATAGATATCTCTGACTTGTTTCTAACATTAAACTAAAGATTTTCAGGTATAAAATAAGAACATGTTTCTGTGCTGGCTGTTCCAATGACCTCCATAAGACTTTTAATCAAATCTTGCATATAACTGGGACTCCAGAGATGATTTGATTTCTTCTCAGGAAAGAGGGAGATAGCTCTCATTTCAATTAATATTTCAATCTCTCAGAATCCTGCATAATCAAAAAAAAATTAAAAGGCCCCTGTAATTTCAAAAAATTGAGCTCAATAATTAAAATAAAGATTAAAAATACCATGGAATCTGTATGTGGCAAAAGTAATATAAATATACCTCATGATACCATAGTAACACTTTCCATATTTCCTTCTTTATTAAATCAATCAGTTGTCTTGTGGGCTTGTAAAACATCATTCAGTGAGAAGGATTTTTTGGCATCATTCCATAGTGCCTATCTTTATTTTTCCTCTTCTCTTGAGCTTGTCATGTTGAAACACTAGAGGTCAGTCTACTGAAGAAATCTAATCACTGCTCTGTTTTAAATTCATGAGGAATTATGGGACTTAGAGGGTTTGCATTCAAAAGTAGCACTGGAGATTCAGAGATAAGAAAGCTGGCTCAAACTGCATGCAACCTTGCGGGGGTGTCAGGCTAGGGGAATTGTTTGTTCTTAATCCAATCTTTTTTGAATATCAGGTGGATGGAGATTGAGCCAGCTAGATGAATATAAATTTTACATTATATTTCACAGATTTCTGTGTGAAACCACTGAGAGTCGACAAGCACAGAAATGAAATAAAACTAACAGCTTTGTAATGTCATTCCCAGGGCACAGAATTCAGATTCCATTTTTTTGTCAACCTCCTGAGTGAGTTACACTCCCAGGAGTTTCCAAAAATCGACAGGGTGTTGGCAGCAAAAGAATTGCTCATCTAAGATAACAAAATACCATCTGAACCATGAAAAGAGAAGCTTGGCCTTCTTTGAGGAAAGTGTAACATCTAATGTATTCTCATTTAATTTACCTCTGTTGGGTTTCCGGATAAGCTATTTAAATCCCGCAAAGACAAAGTACAGCATGTGTGGGCCATGCTGTTCCAGAATGAAGTTCAGTGGCACCTACGGGTGTGTCTGCACAGCATTTTGGAGTCAGCATCCCAGCCCAGGTCAACAGACTTTGTCTAATAGGGCTTGTACGAGCCCTCTTAAAAAAAAAAGCTGTATAGACTGCACTTTGAAGTTGCGGCTTGGGATGGACTTCAGGCTTTGAAGCCTAAGAGGCGGGTGGGCTTCAGAGCCTGAGCTCCAGACTGAGCCACAACTTCAAAGCCCTGTCTATACTGTAATGCTGTCTGCAGTGGCTCAAGGACATGAGTTCCAGCCTCAGGGCAGATTTTTAGGAAGCAGAGCACAAATCCCAAACTGGTTGTGAGTTCTATACTTCAATTTCACTAACCAAACATCCAGTGTAAACTCTTCAGGCACTGTAACAGCCTTAATATGGAATCACACTTCTGCACTCTGAACTATCTCATCATCAAGCGGAGCATACCTTTGTGATAGATGGTCCCTGACACCCGCAATCACAGAACTAATCAGGTTACTCCCAGTCCCAAAAGACCAATCACCTACCCCAGGTCAATTGTACCTTAGATCTCACACAAGGACAACAACACCTATAGTCTAATAAAGCGTATAAAGAGTATCAAGTAGGAAAAGGAAACAAGAGTTCTTTACAATGTTAAAGCAATTCAGCATACACACATAAATGAATTACAATCTTAAATTTTAAATTTCCATAATAAGCAAGCTCTATAAATCCTTTAGAGCTAACCCAGGTTAAGCAGTTGGGAATCTCTTGATTATGCCTAGAAAACTCTTGCCTTCCAGAGACAAGCAATATAGAGATATCTTTTTCCTTTTGTTTAGGTTTTTATCCCCCTCCTGACGTGCTCTGAGCTGCCAACACAGCTGATGGAAGGAACCCACTTGCATAGCTCACCTTTATGTTGGGGGGGGGTAGCAGAACAACAAAGTCTTTGTCCTCTTTAACATCCTAGAATAGTCCATCTGCTGTCCATGGACCTTTCCTGTTGGGAAGGCTATAACACCTGTTGAAGATCAGCACTTCACAAAAATTAATGTCTCTCTCTTTTCTGGTGATTTACAGTGTCACAGAGCTCACACTACAACCATTCAAATATTACCTTACAATATAGGATACAGATGCCATAAGTGAGATTAATGCAGGCAGCAACTCATAAGTATTCAATGAAGTCTAAACACTAAACACGTTATTATAATTCTGATTCCAGCTATGTATTTGTCAGTGTTCAGTGGAAACGTGGAGACTTTGGCATGATCTGGCACCTGGTCTGCCACATATACAGCTATTTTTAGAGAGCCAGACCAAGCCCCACTAGCCTGAGTCTGCCACTCAGGCTGGAACTCTTGCTCCCAGTGAAGAGCTTGAAGTGAAGAGTTCTGGGATTCTTTCCTAACTTGCTCACTAACTTGTGGCATGACTTTGGGCAAGTCACTGAATCTCTCTGTGCTTCAATTTCTATCTCTGTAAAATGACAATAATACTTGTCCTCCACACGGACATCATGCAAAGTGTTCTCAAGTCCTTGGATAAAAGGAATTACATAAATGCAAAATAGTATGTATTATCTTACATTTGCTAGTGCTGTTCTTTCAGCAAGAGCCTCAAACACTTCACATTTACAGAAATTACTTCACCTCTGAATTCACCATGAAGGCAACAATGCCCAGCAACACTATACAACACGAGAGGACAGAAGGTGAAGCAGAATAACATATGCATTAGAAACTCCACCAGAAATATCAGCATTACTTGCAAAATGCAATTACCCAAACTAAAATTTGACCAGGACACTGAGTCAAAACACACCTGCTTTTGGGGGGAAAAAAGGCCCACAGGATCTCCCATATCCACAAGGGTCAGGACTGCAGTTTCACATCTCCTCTGAAAAACAGCCCCTCCAGCAAAATAGCAGGATGCCACATGATACACGTGGGGGCATTGATTCCACACACTGAAGACAAATGCCCTCCAGACCCCTGGGATTTTCTTCTGGATCCCCTACCATGTACTAACCACGCTCAGCTTTGTTTCGCTTGTGAGAGCTGATGAAATCACAGCTTGAGGCACATCTCTTGGGTGGTTATTTTGGGGCTGGGTTTTTGTTTTGGGGGCTTTGTAGGGGGGTTGGTTTTGTTGTTGTTATTCTTTTGCTTTGCTTTATTTCTCCTTCTATAACCATCTGCCTCTTCCCCATCCCCCTCCTGTCTTTTTCAGAATTGATTTTAGGTCAGATTAGCTTTTTGCTCTCCTTCCCTTCTCCCTACTAAATTCCACACTCCATCCAGCCTTCTATTCTCATTCCCCTTGCTTGACCATTACTGCCATATCAACCTTTCACCTCCAGCTCCCACATACTCCTCTTCCAGCTACAAGCAACCAGCCAGTGGCCAGGAGGTAATGCAGATAGCTTCCTACCCATGAGTTGGTGTGGCAGGAACCAGGTAACCTGAAGCCACAGGCTTTGAGGATCCCAGAGATCAGTCCTGCACAGTAAGATCTTGAATAACCCACAATTTTGACAGGAAGTCACTGTCAGAACCTTTAAACCCTAGAGACCAGGTTATCACTTTGAAGGCTAAATTTTCTATATGTTTTGCTGTAGTATGATGGAAGTGAGGTTTGAGAGAGGGGAGAGTAAGCTGTTTTCCCCCAATTAAAGATTGAGGAGAAGGAGTAGGATGGTAAAATGAGATAACCAAGGAAAGAAAAGCTTCACAGTGGACATAATTTCCAGTCTCCATGCATAGTATATGCTGTATAGAAAATAAATATAGGGAATGTCTGACTTAATTACTTTGTATTGAACATTTAATTGTAGTTAGAAAAGATTATAGACTAGTGGGACTACAGTTTTCATTACTACTAATTAATCCACATGGTATGTTTCTTTACATGCTGTTCATGTGTACAAACCAAGACTTAATTACTTTCTTAAACTGCAAAAAAAAAAAAAGAATAACTCACTCCCCTTCATTATTTTCCTGACTTTTTAGCATTTCAAGTTGACAGTTCTTAACTACATCTTCAAGGTTCTTCACATTTCTTCCTTTGGAGCATGGACTGAGGCCTTATCTACACTATAGGGGTAAGTTCACCTAAGTTACGCAACTCCAGCTACGTGAATAACGTAGCTGAAGTCGACGTAGCTTAGGTCAATTTACTGCAGTGTCCACACTGCGCTGCATCAACAGGAGACACTCGCCTGTCGACTTCCCTTACTCTTTTCATTCTGGTGGAGTACCAGAGTCAACGGGAGAGCGATCTGCAGTCGATTTAGGGGGCCTTCACTAGACCTGTTAAATCAACCCCCAGTGCATCGATCACCGCAGCGTCGATCCCCCGGTAAATGTAGACAAGCCCTATGTCTCACTCTCCGTGGCCCGCATCCAGCACATTACTTAAGCACTGTTGATAAACTGTTGTTGCACAGCCCCTGCCTGAGGGTCTGAGCACCTGACTCACCATTGCCCTGCCCTGACCCAGAGCCTGGGCTGACGACTGTGTTGTTCTGCCCTCACAAAGGCCACAAAGGAAGACTCCCACAGACGGACTAATTCCCTGCTAGACCTCTTCCCAAACTTAGTGAGGTGGTGGGGGTCCCCGCCGCCCCAGAGAGAGACGAGCCCCGGCTAACCTCATTACAGCATGCTTCATTTGAAGCATGTGAAGAGTCCCATTGACTTGAATGGAACTTTGTAATGTGTTCAAAAATAAAAATTGCAATTAAAATTGGTCTTCTTAATTTAGTAGCACAATGGTTGGTAGTGTGGGGAAACTTGCACTTCTACTTGTACAATAATGTTGTATCTGTATTGGATATAAACAGAAAGACTTCATTGTCCACCATGTGCTTTGCAGGAATATTATTCACTAAACCAGAAATAAATCACAGTTCAGGCAAATGTTTGATTCCTACTGTAAGCAAAATGGGTGCAGGTGTCTTTTAACAATATGTAATACTGCATTACATTTTACCAACAAAGGGCAACATTCAGAACCTTAACCTCAACCAAAAGAGCAAGATCCAGTCTCTACCAAAACAGCCATTAGCCCTACAGAGTCAGATAGATGCACTGCCCCAGGGAGACTTCAGAAAGGGATTGTGCCTGCTGATGCACAATCCCTCCGTTCAACAGTGGGATTACAGGGGCTGCACCACCTCATCTGGTGATGCAGTTTGCTTCACCCACCCATTGTACCAGGCAGCACTGAAGGCTGATGTGGAGGAGCGGCTACCCAAGGGCTCACCTCATTTCTACCATGCCCATGGGCTGCTAGGCAAGAGTGTCCTCTGTGTATTAGGATTTTACTACTCATACCCCTTAGAGGTTTCAAAATTTACTGTTTCAGCTCTGGAAAGGGGCCTGGGCATCACTGTGCATAGCTTAATGATGACCTTTGCTCAATGTGAAGCTGCAGCCAAATAAGTGACTGAGATGTTAGGTTGCCTAAGGAATGGGATGGAGAATTATACAGAGGATATCGTGCCTCTATATAAATCAGGGTGCAGCCTTGTCTGGAATTCTGTGTGCAGTACTGGTCACCACATCTCAAAAAGGATATTCTGGAATTAGAAGGGGTTTAGAAAAGGGTGATGAGAGTGATTACAGGCATGGAAATACTCTTATATGAAGAGAGGTTGAAAAGACTGGGATTATTTACTTTAGAAACGAGATTAATAAGAGGGAAAATGATAAAAGTTTATATTGTAATGATTGGTGTGAAGAAGGTAGAATGAGAGCAACTCTTCTCCCTGTCTCATAACACAAGAGCATGAGGACATTCAATGAAACTGAAAATAGCAAACTGAAAACTGACAAAAAGAAATACTATTTAACACAGTGTGAAATTAGACTGTGGAACTCATTGCCACAGGAAATTGTTGAAACCAAGAACTTAGCAAGATTCAAAGAGGGATGGGACATTTGTATGGGTAATAAGGATATCAAGAATTCCAATAGCTAATGCCAACAAAAAGAGTATTAGAAGGGATATTAAACCTGATGTTTTGGGGTTTAATGCCAACCTCTGTCTATGAGGGATTATATAAGATCTATGTGTCTGGCAGATTACCCTATGTCTACCTACTTGGAGGGTCTAGAACATTCCTCTGAAGCATCCAGTACTGGCTATTGTCAGACACAAGATACTGGACCAGATGGACCTCAGGTGTGATCCAGTCCAGCAATTCCAATGTTCCTTCCCCAAATGTATGGTCTGCTCTGGTGTCTGGCCATAGCCAAGTGAGAGAGGGAGGAGTCTTACTTCCTTTCCTCACACACTCCTGCAAATGTGGCCCACAATGTCACTTGGTTCATAAGAATGCTTGAAAGGAACTTCCACCACCACCACCACCAATATAACCCACAAAAAGAAAAAACTTCAACTCCATACAGTGCTACTTAGTGAACTATAAATAACTGAGGTACCATAAGCCACACCTCAGATATATTTCTATTTGCAGTGGGGCTTTCTGCTACACTATAACCAATGTAGGGGTGGGTCCATGTCACCCTCTCAGGACAAATTTTAGCCACTAAATATTGAGCTGTGTGCATTGTGTGAGCTACAATTACCAGCTGTCACAAAGGAAACTGAGATACCTCTGAGAATCTCTCTCTCTCTCTCTCTCATTTTAAGTTGAACTTGACTGAGATGCCGAAAGAGCATGTCAAGTTCCATATAGCCAAGGATCCACCGCTTTCCAGACATGCATATTTCAGCACAGACAAAAAGCACTTGTTTGAAAATATGTTCTGTATTTTGTTGCCTCAATTTATGTTTTATCCTGAGTGATGTGATAGCTAAATTCAGCTTTTCTTTTGATATAAGGGCTCTTTGGTATCTATTTAGGTTACTGTTTGGGGGTTTTAAATCCATTTTCCCCCACAGATGGTAGAAATGAATAAATATGCTTTAGAAGGGCAAGCATTTTAAATCCTCCCTGGTAGTAGACAAGGCATATTTAAATAACTCACAGCATTGTGGCTATTACCAAGAGGCAGATATGACAGATGAATGGCAGCTCATCCTCTCTGATAGGAAGGAACGGAAAGGAAAGAGATACCAGGTTTTGCAAGCATTTTTGCTGCATGCCTGATTTGTACAATCTCCAAGTTAATGAGAAAAGGAATGTGCAAATTCCCTCAGTGAAATCCCAAGCAGCTAACATGATAAGTCCATTCCACATATAGTTAATTTAAAAAAAAAAGGTCACTGAGAAGTAGTCATGAGGTTTCCCCCAGGTGCTGAGAAACATTAAACCAAACTGTAAACCCTGTATATGATGGAAACCACTTCAAGCCAGGGGGTGCAGCAGCACCTCCAGCAATCCTAGTTCCAGCACTATGGGTTCCCCTGCTGCTTTTGAATGGTTTCATGATTTTGAAGAAGGAATGGTTTGAAGAAGGAATGGTTAAACCCTTTGGGAGAAAGTGAGCTGTTTTGTGATATTTCAGAGATGACTCAGAAGACAGAAACTGTGAACAAAGGCCAATGAATTAAAAGTGACATATTAAAAGTGCTAGAGTAACTGGAATCGCAAACAATTCTATTGCAACTTTGGAAATGCAACAGTCTGTATTACTTCTCCAAAGATTAGGAAAAGTAACACAAACAGGCAGATAATGTCACAGATGGACAGAAGCTGAATGCTTTGATTTAACAGCTGCTTCAAGTTGTCACTACTCTGAACTACAAAATACATGAATGTCTATTTATGTTTTTTTTTTCTGGCAAGGACATACGTATTACATGGTAGAATGGAGACAATGCAACACTGATTCTACACTGTTTCAGCCAAAACCCTGTGTTGGGGACAGTATGGAAGGGCATCACCACAGTGGGAGCACCAAGAGACATTGTAATCAATGAATTAGTCACAATACTTTGGGCCAAATTTTCTATCCCTCCTATGAGCTGGTCTACAGTACAAAGTTAGGTCAGCTTAACTACATGGCTCAGAGCTGTGAAAAATTTCCCACTTAAGCCAGGGTGTAGACACCACCTTGGTGAGTTGGATTGACTACAGTGATGGAAGAACCCCTTCTTCCATCGCTGTAGCGTCTTCACTACAGTGCCACAATGGCACAGCTGCAGTGCAGCTGCTGTGCTGTTGTAACATTTCTGCTGTAGACATACCCTAGGGGCATGGCTGCACTTGCAGCTGTAGAGCACTGTGAGTTAAACCCGCCTTCATAGAGCTCAGTATGGAACGCATTGCAGTGTGTCCACACTGACAGCTGCAAGCGCACTGGCATGGCCACATTTGTGGCACTTGCAGCAGCATTGGGAGCGGTGCATTGTGGGCAGCTATCCCACAGAGCACCTCTTCCCATTCTGGCGCTGTGGCTTGTGGGAAGGGGTGGGGGATGCGGGGCATTTTGGGTCCTGTCCCAACGCCCCATGATGCATCAGTTCGCATCCCAGCATTCCCTTTGCTTCCGTCCACATTTGGCGCCATCTTTCAATGTTTTTTGTACTGCGCGCTGTCTTCCCTTTCGGTCTGTGGATATGGAGCCTGAACTGCTGGGGAGAATGCTGATGAGTCTCACCAGCACGTCACGTTTGGCAGTCGAGTTATTCCTTAGGATCCAAAGTGACAGTGAGGGCTCCGTCGATCATATCGACTCGAGTAACGCATATGACATGAGTTTGCTTGTGGCATTCATGGACATGCTCACCACTCTGGAACGCCGCTTTTGGGTTTGGGAAACAAGCACTGAGTGGTGGGATCACTTCGTCACGCAAGTCTGGGGTGATGAGCAGTGGCTGCAGAACTTTCAGATGAGAAAAGCTACTTTCAAAAGCAAGTTAAGGAAGTATGGGCTGGATGAATGCACCATAAGGTGGGTAGAAAGTTGGCTAGATTGTCGGGCTCAACGGGTAGTGATCAATGGCTCCATGTCTAGTTGGCAGCCGGTGTCAAGTGGAGTGCCCCAGGGGTCGGTCCTGGGGCCGGTTTTGTTCAATATCTTCATAAATGATCTGGAGGATGGTGTGGATTGTACTCTCAGCAAATTTGCGGATGATACTAAACTGGGAGGAGTGGTAGATACACTGGAGGGCAGGGATAGGATACAGAGGGACCTAGACAAATTGGAGGATTGGGCCAAAAGAAATCTGATGAGGTTCAATAAGGATAAGTGCAGGGTCCTGCACTTAGGACGGAAGAACCCAATGCACAGCTACAGACTAGGGACCGAATGGCTAGGCAGCAGTTCTGCGGAAAAGGACCTAGGGGTGACAGTGGACGAGAAGCTGGATATGAGTCAGCAGTGTGCCCTTGTTGCCAAGAAGGCCAATGGCATTTTGGGATGTATAAGTAGGGGCATAGCGAGCAGATCGAGGGACGTGATCGTCCCCCTCTATTCGACATTGGTGAGGCCTCATCTGGAGTACTGTGTCCAGTTTTGGGCCCCACACTACAAGAAGGATGTGGATAAATTGGAGAGAGTCCAGCGAAGGGCAACAAAAATGATTAGGGGTCTGGAACACATGAGTTATGAGGAGAGGCTGAGGGAACTGGGATTGTTTAGTCTGCAGAAGAGAAGAATGAGGGGGGATTTGATAGCTGCTTTCAACTACCTGAGAGGTAGTTCCAGAGAGGATGGTTCTAGACTATTCTCAGTGGTGGAAGAGGACAGGACAAGGAGTAATGGTCTCAAGTTGCAGTGGGGGAGGTTTAGGTTGGATATTAGGAAAAACTTTTTCACTAGGAGGGTGGTGAAACACTGGAATGCGTTGCCTAGGGAGGTGGTGGAATCTCCTTCCTTAGAAGTTTTTAAGGTCAGGCTTGACAAAGCCCTGGCTGGGATGATTTAATTGGGTATGGGTCCTGCTTTTGAGCAGGAGGTTGGACTAGATGACCTCCTGAGGTCCCTTCCAACCCTGATATTCTATGATTCTATGATTCTATGATTCATGGGACTCTGTGAGACGCTTTCCCCAACCCAGCAGCACAAGGACACAAGATTGAGAGCTGCCCTGACGGTGGAGAAGCGGGTAGCTATTGCAATCTGGAAGCTGGCAACTCCAGACAGCTACTGATCGTTCGCTAACCAGTTTGGAATTGGGAAGTCGACCGTTGGAATTGTGTTGATGCAAGTTTGCAGGGCTATTAATCGCATCCTTCTCAGAAGAACCGTGACTCTGGATAAAATGCATGACATTGTGGCTGGCTTTGCACAAATGGGTTTCCCTAACTGTGGAGGGGTGATAGGTGGGACGCATATTCCAATTCTGGCACTAGCCCACCTAGCCTCCAAGTACGTTAATCGGAAATGGTATTTCTCGATGGTTCTCCAGGCACTTGTGGATCACTGTGGGTGTTTCATTGACATTAACGAAGGCTGGCCTGGAAAGGTGCATGACGCACGCATCTTTCGGAACACTGGCCTGTTCAGGAAGCTGCAAGCCAGGACTTTTTTCCCAGACCAGAAGATCACCGTAGGGGAAGTTGAAATGCTCATTGTGATCCTTGGAGACCCCACTTACCCTTTAATGCCATGGCTCATGAAACCATACACAGGGAGCCTTGACAGCAGCAAGGAGCAGTTCAACAACAGCCTGAGCCAGTGCAGAATGACTGTGGAGTGTGCTTTTGGCTGTTTAAAGGGCCGCTGGCCCTCTCTTTATGGGAAGCTGGACCTGGACGATGACAGCATCCCCACGGTTATATCTGCATGCTGTACCCTCCATAACATTTGTGAAGGGAAGGGTGAAAGATTCACTCAGGCATGGAACTCGGAGGCTCAACACCTAGAGGCTGAATTTGAACAGCCAGAGAGCAGGGCTATTGGAGGGGCCCAGCGCAGGGCTGCAAGGATTAGGGATGCCTTGAGGGAGCAATTTGTGGCTGAAAGCCACCAGTAATGTCTGGTGCCTTGCACAGGAGTGAATTGCAGTGGTTCCAATGTTAGTAGGAATCTGTGTTTGATACGCTGACTTGCAGTGCCTGTTTCTTTCCTGGACTAAGGTATCTTTTACTTTATGCAATAATAAAGAATGTTTTCAAAGCCAAAAACCCATTTATTGAAAAGAAAATTCATTTATTGAAAAGAAACACAACTGCTTGAGAAACAGAAAGGGCAAGGGGGTGGGGTGGGGGGGGAATGGTACAATCACAGATTTGCGTATGTCCTGTTATCATACTCAGCCTTCCTGTCTGGAGTGCTGTGCAATGAGTGTTGCATTTCAGGATGGCTACACTGCATGGTGATGGGGATTGAGTGCAGAGGGTAAGGGTCGTAGTTTTCAGGGCTGGGTGGTGAAGCTACAGGTGTTGGAGGCAGCTGGTGGCGGTAAGAACCCGGACGTGGGGGAAAGTGGGTTGGAGGTGACATGGGGGCACAAAGGAAAGAGTTTTGGGACAAGGGCTGCAGGGGGGGCGGACGTGGTAGTGTTCCGCCTGCATGGCTACGAGCGCCTGGATTGAGTCCGCTTGGCACTCCATTATGCTTATCAGCCGATCCGTGCTTTGCTGCCGGAGCACCGCACTTTTGTGCCAGCACCCCTCATTCTGCAGGCGGATCCTCCTTTCACTGTCCTGCCACTCCTGCACTTTTCGATTTTTGTTACTTGAATGCTGCATTACTTCATGCAACATGTCTTCCTTGCTTCTACATGGCCTTTTTCTGATTCTTTGGAGTCTTTCGGCCGGTGATAACATGGATGGCTGAGATCTCAAGGTGCATCTGTAAAGGTAAAATGCAACACTTAACAGAGGCGGCATTATTCACACCAGACAGAGCAATGATTCCCCCATACTTAAGGGCAAGCACAGTCTTCACAATAGCGTGGACAAGTTTGCCTTACTGGAACAAGGAACACAGTGGCTCTCCCGAAAAACCTGCACAAGCGCATTGCCCAAATTCTGGATGAGACCTTTGAAGAGATCACCTTTGAAGAGGCTGATTACCATGATGTGAAAGAGCACATCAACGCCCTATTCCGTATCTAGGCATGCATGCAGCCCTAACCCGCCTCACTCCAAGAGCCCGCACCGAATAACTTCCTTCCCAAAATAAAAGCCGCTTACTGGGAACCTCCTCTGGTGTTTGTCCTTCCCCAAGCACTGGCTGCCGCAACTGACTATCTTCCTCCTGGCTTGAGAACAGCTTTTGGCTGCATGCATCTAGGGATTCCAGGGAGTCTTCCTCCACCTCAGCACCCTCGCTCCCGTTTTGCTCCTCCTCCTCCTCCCGCCTTGTTGAACTGGGCTCTGAAGTGTCCATGGTAGTACTCCGAGTGGAGGTGGGGTCGCCCCCAAGTATCACATCCAGCTCTTTGTAGAAACTGCAGGTCGCAGGGGCAGCACCAGAATGGCTGTTTGCCTCACGGGCTTTGCGGTAGGCATTCTGCAGCTCCTTTACTTTAATCCTGCACTGCAGCACATCCCAGTCATAGCCCTTTCCATCATGCCCTTGATATCTGCCTGAAGGTATCATAACTCCTATGGCTGGAGCGCAGCTGAGACTGGACAGTTTACTCCCCCCAAACACTGATGAGGTCCAGCACCTCGCCATTGCTCCATACTGGGGCTTGCCTGGCGCGTGGAGGCATGGTCACCTGGAAAGATTCGCTGAGAGCACTCCACACCTGGCTGAGCAAACAGGAAGGGGATTTTCAAAATTCCCAGATAATTTAAAGGGCGGGTCTGATGGTTGGTCACCTGATGGCAGGGCAATAGAGTTCAAAGTGATGAGCAGAGTGGCTAGCACAGGCATTGTGGGACACTTCTGGAGGCTGATCAGAGCACACTATAGGACCAGGGTGTCCACACTGGCACTGCGGTGCTACAGCGGGGGCGCAGCAAATGTTATTCTACTCGCCGAGGTGGAGTACCAGCAGCGCTGTAGCCGCGGAGTTAGAGCACTCTATGTGCCTTGCCAGTGTGGACGGGTAGTGAGCTAGTGCACCCAGGGCTCCTTTATTGCACTGTAATTCGCAAGTGTAGCCAAGCCCTATGTCAAGGTTCCTTCCCCACTCTGAACTCTAGGGTACTGGCATGGGTACCTGCATGAAAGACCCCCTAAGCTTATTCTTACCAGCTTAGGTTAAAAACTTCCTCAAGGTACAAACTTTGCCTTGTCCTTGAACCATATGCTGCCACCACCAAGCGTGTTAAACAAAAAAACAGGGAAAGAGACCACTTAGAGACGTCTTCCGCCAAAATATCCCCCCAAGCCCTAAACCCCTTTTCCTGGGGAAGGCTTGATAAGAATCCTCACCAATTTGTACAGGTGAACACAGACCCAAACCCTTGGATCTTAAGAAAATGAAAAATCAATCAAGTTCTTAAAAGAAGAATTTTAATTAAAGAAAAGGTAAAAGAATCACCTCTGTAAAATCAGGATGGCAAATACCTTATGGGGTAATCAGATTCAAAACACAGAGAATCCCTCTAGGCAAAACCTTAAGTTACAAAAAGACACAAAAACAGGAATATACATTCCATCCAGCACAGCTTATTTTACCAGCCATTAAACAAAAGAAAATCTAAGACATTTTCTAGCTAGATTACTTACTAACTTAACAGGAGTTGGAAGGCTGCATTCCTGGTCTGTTCCCGGCAAAAGCATCACACAGACAGACAGAACCCTTTGTTTCCCCCCCACTCCAGATTTGAAAGTAGCTTGTCCCCTCATTGGTCATTTTGGATCAGGTGCCAGTGAGGTTACCTTAGCTTCTTAACCCTTTACAGGTGAAAGGGTTTTGCCTCTGGCCAGGAGGGACTTTATAGCACTGTATACAGAAAGGTGGTTACCCTTCCCTTTATATTTATGACACCCTAAGTCTCCTTTGTACCACTCCAGCAGCACAACAAGAAGTTTAAGGCAGTTTAAGTTTAAGGATTCTCTTCAGCTGGCATAGGAGTGGTATACCCCAGTTGCTTCTGTCCACGGCATGAGGCAAGGAGATGTGTGAACAGCAAGAGAGGGTGGGTATCAGTTTGACTGGTGCTCAATTTCTGCAGGTTAAGATTTCCTTGAACCAGTTCTTTAATGTTCTGTAGAGCCTGAGTCAAAACTTCTCCATCCTGCCCTAGTTTTAGGAGAGGTTCTAGCAGCCAAACCCTCCCATTCCAAAACCCAAGGATCCATGTCTGGCCTGCATCAGCTTCTGACACCTTGGGGATACAATACATCTAGGACAGTGATGGGCAACCTGTGAGACATTTTGCTGATGTTGACTGTCTGCAGGCATGGCACCCCACAGCTCTCAGTGGCCATGGTTTACTGTTCCCGGCCAGTGGGAGCTGCGGGCCGCAGGGATGTGCTGGCCGCTGCTTCCCGCCACTCCCATTGGCCGGGAACGGCAAACCACAGTCACTGGGAGCCGTGGGGAGCTGTGCCTGCGGATGATCAACGTCAGCAAAATTGATTGCAAGCTGCAGTCAGATTACCCTGATGGGCTGCAGGTTGCCCGCTACTGATCTAAGACCTCGCTGAAGGTATCATCCTCCATTCCCAGAGCAAATACTAATTCATCAGTGCTGAAAGAACCTAAATCACTGAATCCAACTATTTGACCCAGTATGAAAGGCCCAGTACAGGACAAATCCCAAAGGAAGAGTTCATTTATGAAGTGTATGGGTTCTAGAAGTCAGTTCCAATTGAATCTACTGTGTGAGTAGCAGCACAGGTAACTGTACACCATTTGGATCCACAGTCTCAGCCACTGTCAGATCCAGAGCCTACACAGACCCCTACATCCCCAGAGCACAGTGATAAGGGGGCTAAAAGAAAGGCTCCACTCTCATTTCTCACTTCTATCATATCCCCCTACCCTTCTTCCCAGAAAGAGATAGAAAATCACAGATCAGATAAGGATTTCCCCATTCATTTCATTTCCTCCCACAAGAACACTTACAAGTTCACCCAGGAAATTTGGTTCCCAATTTTCAGCTTGAAGACTGCAGAAACCATTCATTTCACCCTTACTAACCACCGCGGATGTGAGACTGGATCTCCAGTCAAACAATGAAACAGACTATAACAGATAGAATGTATCACCTCCGTTCCCATTAGTTACTAAAGAAAGGTTACTCAAATAAATGTTATACAGATCCTTCACATAGCTCACAGATGCAAAGGCCTACCCCTTACCCCAGTAGGTACTATGCTAGGGAGCTTGACACTTAATATTAGGAAGAATAGCAGTTACGTTCATGACCTACCACATGGCCCTTCTTGCCTTCAACTAGCTATTACAGAAACACAAAACACACTCATCCTCTCCATAGTCAAGAAAAATCACATACACTGGATGTGGTGCTCCCAGATTGCCTACAACGGCAGAGTATAGAGAACACTCTCTGATGTTAGGCCTAGATATGCCATCAGAAGAACCAGAAGAACCTATTGAAATGCCAGGACACAGATCTGCAGCCCAATGATCAGATATCCCCTGATGATAATATCAGAGTTGCCTCAGCATCTTCTCCATCTGAAGATGTAATTCAGTTTCATGATCTGGAGGTCAGAATGGCTTCAACTTTAAAAATCTGGTCAGTGTCAGGAAAAGAATCTGCTCATCCAGTGACTGATATATTGTGTTCTCCATCCAAAAGCAAAATCACCTTCCCAGTCGTGGAGGGATTACTGCAACCAGCCAAAACTCTGTGCACAAATTCTACCTCTGGTTAGGTCATGTTGAAAAGCAGACAAGCTATTCCAGTTGCCATACAGGGGATCTTCCCACACCCCACCCACCCAACGGATTGCTGCTGCAGTTCAGTATGAGTATACCCCATCTGACAGAGGGAAAAGAGATGGAGGCTGTGCTGGAAGTTTCTCTCTTCAGCTTCACTGGGATTTAGGGTGTCTAATTACCAGGCTCTAATATCCAGGTGTCCGTATCATCTTGGGGAGAAAGTGACATTATTTGCTAAAGACCTACTGAAAAGCAAAAGAAATCAGCTAAAGCCTTAATATCTGATGAACAACTGGTAGTAAACATTGATTGAGAGCTTCATTTGACTCTTCAGATGCTGCAGCCAGGACAGTAGCTTCAGCCATCACATTAAGATGACATGCATGGCTTAGATTGTCCAGGCTACCACCTGAAATGAGAGCATGTATGGAACATTTTGCATTTGAAAATGATAGTTTGCTCAGGTCAAGGACAGATGAAGTCTTGGAAAAGATTAATTGCACCACATAGACAGATAAATCTTTAGAGGTCTCCTAGTCTTGTGAGGGAGGCTTGGAGTGTCTTTAGATACTGGAGAAAGCATTACCCTTCCTCATTCATCTTATTTTACTCAGAGATGCCAATATCAATATCAGCTGCCTTCTGCTCAACAACAGAAGAGGAGAAAGAGCCTCAAGCCCCACATGAAGGCAAACAAACAACATATTCACTTTCTACACCAAATCTAAGGCCACTGGTTTGATGTGAGGCCTGAAAGATGCAAACCAACCTTAAACCATTTACCCTTCTCTCCAGCCCCCACACCGGACATTGACTTTCCCACTCTTATAACATCTGGAGTGTATAGAGGAAAGCTAAAACTAACCTCTACCCCTCTCACAATAGGAATTATATTGCATTCCACAAGGGCAAACGTGACTGTAGGCCGCATGGCTGACCCTCCCTGCCACTCTCTGAGGGAGGCCACGCCTCCTCATTGTCACATACCTGTAAAGGTGAGCTCAAAAGGGGAGAATTAGCTGCACCTAGTGCTCCAGCCCTCCAGCTGGGCAAAGCAGTACAGCAGTCTATGAGCCCCGGACCCTCGGTCAGGGTGGGGCAACAAACAGCAGATAGACTCTGGCCTGTAATCAGGGCAGAGAAGTTAAGCAGTCTCTGAGCACCAGGTAAGGGTGAGCACCAGCACAGTCTCGAGGCTCAGGTGGGGGTCAGCACCAGCACAGTCTAGGGGCTCAGGTAAGGGTGGACGGTAGATACCTCAAGCCTCCTGGCCTAAGATGGGGGTGCTACCACCCCAAGGGTGGAGTGGCAGAGGGTAGGGGGATGTGGGCCTGCCCAACTCCCTGGCATCCCAGCTCAGGGCCCTAACAGTTGCAGAGTGGTCTGCCACTGGGTCAGCGGGGATCCACCTGCAACACGCTGACCTTGTATCAGGCCAACACTCAACCAGATTGTCATCTAGTTTCCCTGGGCTACTTCTGACATCTCCAGGGTTTGGTACCTCTATGCTGTAGTTGTCCTTTGTCTCCCCGGGGTAGCCCCAACAGCTCCTTAGCATCTCAGTCAGCCTGCGGTCCTGGGAGCTCTGGACAGACCTCAGGCAGCAGCCCTGGCAGCTCCTTTGCAGGTTCCAGCAGCAGGCAAGGTGTGTCTGTCTCCAGTTGCAGCTCTACCCTAACTGAGCTGCAGGGCCCACCTTTGTACTTCCGCTTCCCATCCCACCCCTCCGCTTCCAGTGGGGTGGATATGGCTCTCCTGGTTCCACCCACCAGGGGGTGTATTGTGGTCCCTCCATATCAGTCTCTGAGGGAGGCCACACCTCCTCACTACAGTGTCTTTAATGGCATGCTGGAGTCATATCCCCATTTTAGAAATATGTAGAGTTGCAATCTGGAGCTCTAGTCACACTTCCACAAAGCACTTTTCATTCTAGCATCCCAGGTGGATACTCAGTTTGGTAGAGTAGTCACTGTTCATTTAGGACCCTTTGAATATGTCAATACTTCCAGCTCGAGGAGACATACTCATTCTACCTCTCATCAAGCGAGCATGTTAAAAATAGATTGTAGCGCAGCAGCGCAAGCAGTCGGACAGCTAACTGCCCCAAGTCTTACATGGTTATGTACTCGGGGAGGCTAATCCCTCCTGCAGCTCACACTGCTACAGCTACACCCTATTTTAGCTCGCTAGCGTGAGGAGAGCTAGTGTATGTCTTCCCAAGATGGAGATCACTCCCCCAGCTGGAAGTGTAGACATACTCCACCTTCCTTGGATGAGAATACCGCTTACTAAGTTATCCCTTGAGTAGGAATGTATAGAGTCCACCTGAAGAAAAAATTAAAGTTACTCACCTGTAACGGCAGTTCTTTGAGGTGGACTCTGCACAATCACACTCTCCACACGTCTTTCTCTCTTCCTCAGAGTCCTAATTATAATCTTGGACCTGTGGAGATGATGGAAGAAATTGAGGGGTCTGGAGTGTCACGTTCCCTTTCATAGCCTCACCCTCAGAATCTTCAGGAACAGCGAGGGGAGCAATCGGAGGTGGAACAAGAGTGCTCCAATAGGTGCTCCTAGGATGTGTTCCACCCTCAGAGCTGCACAGCAGGCACTTCTCCATGAATGTGAAGCTGCAAAGTCTATGTGGAAGAACTCCAGTGAGAGGTGAATAGCCTTCACTTTTTAATTGATTTAGAAGTTCACTCAGGCTATGCTGGTGACTTTGCAGAGGGCAAAAGGCCATATTCCCTGCTGTTGTATATTGGCAATCCTCCATTGAAGTCAATGGAACTCCACTAAGTTACACAAGCAGAGAATTTGGCTCAAAGACTCAAGGGGTTGACAGTCTCAAAAGAGATACTAGAAACTGTGTTTATTACTTGTTTAAAATTATTATTATATTTTGATAGTATTCTTCCTCCCCATATTTCCATGCCTGGCTTGTCTTCTTAGGCCTCAGTCCTGCAGTCAGATCCACCCACATAGAGCTACTTGCAGGATTGTTGACTTAGATTGTGAGCTCTTTGGAGGAGGGACCATTTATTCATTCAGCATCAAGGACAACAGGGCCTTGATCCTAGCGGGGGAGGCTGATAAAGCAACAGAAATAATTATAATAAATGTGTGTTTCAATCAGTTTGAAAGTTGAGTAAAGTGTGAGCAGATCTTCTAGGCCCTAGTTCAGCAAGACACTGAAGTATATTCTTAACTTTAAGCATATGCTTTGACTTCAATGGGAATTAAGCTCATACTAAGCTGAATCAGGGCCATAATAACTAAGAAGATCCTTGACTTTTTATTTATCTTGTGGTAGCATCTAGGACAGGGGTGGGCAAACTTTTTGGCCTGAGGGCCACATCGGGGTTCCGAAACTCTATGGAGGGCTAGTGTCATGTATTAAATTGCTCCCCGTAGGAATGAGCTACTCACGGTGTACTACTTACGACTGCCAGTCCGGGTGCAACATAAGTAGCACATTCATACAGGGAGCAATTTAATATGCTACACCCAGCAGATTTTGCAGCCACGCTGCCCGGCAGGAGCTCACAGCTGGCGGCACAGCAGGCTGAGGCTGCAGGGGAAGGGCCAGGGGCTAGCCTCCCTGGCCAGGAGCTCAAGGGCTGGGTAGGACTGTCCCGCGGGCCGGATGTGGTCCGCGGGCTGTAGTTTGCCCACCTCTGATCTAGGAGCTGCAGTCATTGATCAGGACCCCATTGTGCTTGGCCCTGTACAGTTAGTTTAGTTTTAAAATGGTATAGTTCTTTCAATTTGCCTTTGTACTCTGAGCATTCTGCATAATTTACTACAACTGGCACTCCTCAATACCTTAAAAGTCTTTCATAAGAATGGCCATACTGGGTCAGACTAAAGGTCCATCTAGCCCAGTATCCTGTCTTCTCACAGTGGCCAATGCCAGGTGCCCCAGAGGGTATGAACAGAACAGGTAATCATCAAGTGATCCATCCCTTGTCACCCATTCCCAGCTTCTGGCAAAAAGGGTCTAGGAACACCATCCTTGCCCATCTTGGCGAATAGCCATTGATGGACCTATCCTCCATGAATGTATCTAGTTCTTTTTTGAACCCTGTTATAGCCTTGGCCTTCACAAAATAGTCTTGGCCTTTCAAAGCAACAGTATTGCAAAAATAAAGATATATTCTGTATCAGCTCTGTACAGTGCTGTGGTCTTATCATTGTATCACTTCTTTGTAGTTTCTCTAATATAGTTGGCACCGACTTTTTTTAAAAAAATGTGTAAAGCTGTATCAGAATTTTAATCTTTGAGGATTTACCACCTGAGGTTGCTTGCATGAGAGCTGTGACAGTGAGAACATTTACATAAAAGCTTGAAATAACTAATACAATGAAAATGTCAAGAAGTTGGGCCTGTATGCTACAGCCTTAATTAGAGGGAAGAGGAATTGTGAGGGGGACATACTCTTGCCTGTGCCTTCAACTCGCCCTTCTTTAATAATGAACTCTTCATCTAGGTTTCTCTTGGTTGCAGGGGCTTGCTTGTTAGCAGCGCCACAACTTCATTGCCACCACTTTTACTGCTGTTCCTCATAGCTTCCCATTTGCAGTACCTCAACAATAGGGGTTATTAAGAAGTCAGAGATGAGTAGAAACGATGGTCCTCATAGACACTGAGACAGATGTTCAGAGAGAGCAAAAGAAGGGGGAATTTCTGCTCACACCTCACATTCTTCCCTTTTCAAAGTGGAAACTATAAGTGCTCAAATCCCTTCCCCGCTCCCACCTCCACACAAATAATTTTAGAGCTAACTGAAAAGCAACATACAGCAAAGAACTTGGCAATGTCACTTTTTCTTTGATAATGTAGCTAACGCAGTGAACTATGGACCTTCAGCAAAGCAGCAGTGTGGTAGGCAGACTTCAATCTAATGATCCATGGAGCTTTGCGTAGGGAGAGAAACCCACAGTACAGAATATATTCTGCCAAATATGTTGTCTCAAAGGTACTTGAGAAACATGCTTACATGTGTTGTGCCAAGATGCACAAAGATGATTCAGCTGTAAGTCTCTCAGTGCTGAAAGTCATTGGGAGAAGAAATAAAATTAATTGAATTTCTGTTTTAAAAAATTACCTTGTGTTATAATGGTAGCTTCTCTACTCTGAGCAAAATAAGAAATTGATTGGAAATCAGAGCTGGACTTTAACTTGGTTAGCTTCAAGCTAATTTACCACCAATGATGCCTTTAAGCAATAAAGTAAAATAACAGGCATCACATCATGAAAGGGCTGGGATTATTGTCCCCATGGTGCAGTGCAGCACTTTTGGAAAGAATTTCAAAATTAGTGGATGAAGGGAATGAAACTGACATAATGGGCCATATTCTTCCTGTATTATCCCAGTGAAATCAGTGGAATTACATCAGAGATTAATTCTGCCCCTTACAGTGGTTTTAGCAGAGCATTTGAAACATCTCAGACAAGATTTAAATTTCTAAATTAATTCAAAACAGCCTGGATGGGAACGAACACTCTCTCATGGATAAAAAACTGCCAAAGGACTGTTCAGAAAGGTTAATAATATATGGCAATGTATCCTAGTAGGGGAAAGGATGTAATGACATATTGATATTAAGTCTGTTAACATTTTCATTAAAGATCTGGAAGAGAGAGTAAGTATTTCTTCACATTAAATTATATCATAATAAAACACCAAGGATGAAATCTTTCCCCATTGAAGCCAATGGCAAAACTCCCACGGACTTTGGCGGGGCCAGGATTTCACCCAGAAATTTCAACAGATAGGGCCATCACAACTTTACAACAATGTGCAGCAGGATGAAGTCAAATGGGTGCTCAGTAAAGAAGTCCAAACTGGGGTAAGAGAAGAATGTTTCAAGCCCAAATATTTCTCAACAGATGAAGATGGCCCCTTACCAAATGTTTAAAGTGGGCATCGTTTGTACTTTTATTTCTACTCATTAGATTGTTAATACTTGAAGATAATGGTTGAATCAGGAAAGTTGCTGTGGAATCCCACAATTCACTTTGCTAATCAAAATACAGCATCAGAATGGTAATATTGGTGAGAGAGCATACTGGTTCTGCAGAGAGATGTTATTTAATATTGGGTGCTCAAAGAGGCTAAGAACTTGAGGGATTTTAACATCTGGAAGCCTGGCTTTGAGCAAATGTGAAACAGCCATAGAATTATGATTACACCTCTAACGTACGGAAAAGCCTACTAAAGAAAGAGGAGAAATATTTAAGAGACAAATAGGACACCTGTAATTGAAATTCATCTTGGTTAAGTTAAAGGGCAACAGAGGCCAATATAGTTAAGTAGGGATGTAAAAGCAATATGCAAAAGGCTTCTAACCATACAACCAATCTATAAAAACAGGAAAAGCAGAAGCCAGTTAAAAAGGACAATTAAAGGAGCACAGAGGAATACTGAATTTCAAATTGCAGGGACTATATCAGATAACTGTAGAGACTCATATATTTCACCACAGACAAGAGATAAAAGACAAAAATAGTCTACTGACAGTATGAAAGTGTACAGAGAGAAATACAAAAATTGCATTTCTACATAGGATGAAAACTAAGAGCTGCTAAACTGAGATCTGATGTCCTAATACAATAGGACAAGTTGGATTTTTCTCACTTATAGTTGAAAGCAGTTATAAATAGAATGGGGGCAGTGAAAGTAATGGTAGTGGAGAGAAATCTGGAGGGAATGAGTTAGCTGGGCACAGTGGAATTTCTATCCACAAATATCTTTTGTCCTTATGACCTTCTACCCATGTTTCCAAATGTGTGTATTTTATGCTTTAGAAGCAGACAATTAATATACCTAAAATCACAATGCTATTTTCTCAGTTCCAAGTGGTGAGCACAATGGAACCTGTGGATGGCACAATATAACAGTAATCATGTGAGTTTGTGGATATTGAATCCTTTCATATGATAAGGGTATTTATATTGATCAGCCTGACCCAGATCACATGATTAGAGCCAGGAAATAGTCAGTTTTCATATCCACAAACTTGTGAGTCAGACCATTATTACAGGGTATGGTCCAGTTGGTGTAAAATCAGCAAAAGCTCCTCTGAAGTCTGGATCTGGTCCTATATCTTCAGAAATAACAATTTGCTTAGTGTAGGTAGGTATAAATAGGACTTTTTGTCTTCAGAGTACTGTGTCCCCTTATATTTTGGAGGCTCCAAATTTGTTAGCAGGGGCCCAGCAGACAAGTAGATTTTCAAGAGCTCAGCACCCAACACCAAAATAAGCAGTCAAATCATCAAGAGAGTTCAGCTCCCATTTAGGCACTTGAGGTTGGTATTTTCAAGAGTCTGAGGGAGTGAGGTGCCCAAGTCCCAAGGAAATTCAATGGGAGCTGAGTGCCTAACTCCCTTTGGAAATCCCAGCCATAACACTTAAATCTATCCCTATTCAGCAAAGCATTTAAGCATGTGCATACATCTCATTGACTTAATCAATTAGGCAAAACTGTTTTGCTGAATAGAAATGGAGTGCTGAATTGGGGCCTTAAGTGCAAATATTTACACAAAATTTGAATATTTGAATATTCATGAAAAGCAACTGTATATTCAGAATGTAAAATTCACAGTTCATGCTGTGCTGATTAAACAGAAATAAAGCCTTTCTGATTACGCAAATAATCAACAATTGTGAATTTTTACAACCAACTGTTCAGATGATCTGCAGGCCAAGAATTGTTCATTGAAGAAATTCAGTGAATTCATTCAAGAAATTCATTGAAGAAATTCAAAATGTTGAATAATGAATAAAGTTCAGAACTTCACCATGTACAGATGATCAAGGGCAAACAGAAAAGGGGTGAAATTAATTAAATTATTTTCTCAGTACTAGTTACTGTTGACTTCCTTTAGCAACAAAACTTTGACTCAATTTTCTCCACATTGATGTTATTCTCATTACTCTCATTCATGCCACTCACTGTTACCACAAATTAAAATTAATGGGCTTGTGGACTTTTGTAATTTGATAAATAAGCTTCTAAACCTGGGAGGTGGCAAATCAAATTTATCAGATTTCATGTACAACAGCCACTGAGTTATGTCTTTAACATGGAGAATCTACTAGTTTAATGCTCATAGTCTCATAGGTGATCTAATGGTTAAAAATAGTTTCCCTTTTTAAATCAGTTATGTAAAACTTCACAGGCTTTCTTTAGCATACTGCCAACACCCACACACCTCCAATAGATCAATAAATCTATAAGGAGTACAACTGTAATAAACTATCTGTTCAAAAGAAATAGTTTATCCTTGACTGCACTTGTGCAAAGTAAATATTAAATTCAGGCATTGTGTAAGGAGATTCCTGTTACATTTAATGAGCAATGACAGAATCGTATGCGTCATCTGACCTTCACTCTCAAAAGTGCTCCTGTATAAATGCGGGAGTGTACTGCTAACTCCACTAAGATGTCTTAAAAATTATAGTCTGTTGTTAGACATGGTGAACAACTTACTTATGTGTTTTGAAATTTACAAGAGAGATACTGAAATAGGGGCTTGGACCTTGCTTCACTTGGTTACCTGTGTCTTCGATTTCTCTCCTTGCACAAGAATCAGTTACACGCCCCAGGGACACAATGGAAAAAAAGCACAAAGGTTGGAGTTGATACAAAAAGTGGGAAGTTAGGGTGGATCAAATTTATTGACCTTTATATTTCTAGAGCTGTTATTGCAGTTACCTGTTTTGCTAGAACAATAGAACTTGGTGATAAACTGCCAGATGGCCGCTGCAGAAAAAAGAAACAAACAGGACCAAGATGCTAGAGGCTAAAGAAAATAACAACTAAAGGCCTTTTAGGGTTGCCAATTTTGGTTGGGTGTATTCCTGGAGGTTTCATCACATGACATAATCTTTAATTAAAGATTAATCTTCAATTCCTGGAGACTCCTGGAGGACAATCCTGGGGGATTGGCAACTCTAAGGCCTTTGTATATTGTACTGAGGGGGGATTTGGTCTCACACCCACCTGCAATGCAATGCATCATCAGAAGAGTCAATGCACTGCTTGCGTACCCTCGTATAACAGGGTATGGCATAGCAGGTTTCCTCAACTAGTACCCCCTACCAGAAGCCACTCCAGCTTTGTGGTAATCTGGCTTTTCTCATCCCTTAGCCCTCTGGTCAAGTGGCTTTTAATCCCATGCCTTCTAGGGCATCAATGTCCCAAACACACAGTGTCTCGCACAATACTGGTCATTAATACGACATATTATGCCCCTCTGGGGCTCCTCTTCCATTCTGCTTTTCTGTCTGAGTAGTTCCCTCAAAGCATCTCCCTGGAGTCTCTCAACCACACACAAAAGCAAAACAAAAAACAACAAAAACAACTTCTTCCATTTTCCCAGGCTTCAACTTTTAATCCATCCCAAGTCCTCTCCAGCTCTCCATTCTTCTGCAGAATGCTAACTTTCAGGGATTGCCTCTCTGGAGTCTTGTCTGGATCCTCACCTCTCATCTACCCCAAAGTTCAGCTTCCTGTGGGTTGGCCTTCTCATAGGCCACTTCAGAAATCTTTTCCCCACTGCTGCCTGCTCCCCTGAGGGCCAATCCCAGGGTATAAACTGCCTCCCAAAGAAAGCTCTTCTCTCCAGCTGAGCTCTTTCAGCCTTCTGTGCAAACCCTCTCATTCTCTTACTTGGGTCCAATAATTACCCGAGGCCATCTGATACCCAGGCAATTAGGGTCAGCTGGGAAAATAGCTCATTATCGCAGTCAAGGTTGAGCCTGACTCCCCTTAAAAGGCTAGTCAGCCCGTGACAACAACATCATCCAAAATAAGAAGCAGATTTCTCCTAAAAGGCAGGACTGATCTGTAGGGACAAGCAGCAAGTTTGATGGAAGGTCTTTCCCTATCAAGGTCCCTTCTAGACCTACATTTGATGATTCCATATGTGACATGACAACGTGGATATCAATAAAAAAGTGGTCCTTCTCCTTATATTACAGAAAAGATATAAAAATAGAAATATCTATGAGACAGTTTCAGTGTTTTAGCAGATTTCCAAGGAAAATGGCCATGAATTCTTGAATAGTCAAGTTTTGATCCCAGATGATACCAAACAAAACACCAGACCCAAACATTGCCCAAACCTTGGGGAAGTTTGAAACTGGCTGTATGTATTTATGAAGCACCCATTCATTGCAGTAACTAGGCACTTGTATAAATTTTAGGAATATCTGCATCTGGGCTCACAATCTCAGCAATGGGACAAGCCAAGCCCTTGGATCCAAACATACCTACACAGATACAAATGCAGATCTGAATGTGCAGTTGGAACCCATTTCTAATTTTGATTTAACATAGGAGCAGAGCTTATATTATTCTACACAGGACAGGGATAAAAGAAACTATCAATCATTCCTGTCCTTAAAGATACTAGAAGTGTGTCATTTTTTAACAAGTCCTGTGCTATTTTTAAGTTAAACCTCAGCAGCCAAAATCAGAGAAAGACTATTACATACGAAAGGGGTCTCAGCAAGCTAAGCAGTGCTTTTTTTATTCCTGGAATGACATAAAGCTGTGTGAGAGTATGTATAATACAGGCAGAAGATTGCCAAGATACTGAGCTCAGGCTGTTTCTAGCAAGTTGACTGCTTGCTTTTTTCCACTAGTCTATGATGACTACATGGTATCTGGTAGCATTTTCAAATAAAGATTTCTGAAATGGACTCAGATTTGATTTAGAATAGTAGGGATTCTGGTGCTGAGAGACTGACAAGCGGCTGAGTTTCCTGTTGGCAGATTTTTGACAGTTAAGAGTGCATGTTGACAGAACCGCTCAATGGAAATTAAAACTCATGTTGCCAGTGGGTTCAAATTCAGGTTGCCTGAAATAGCTTTCTGCAAACAACTTTAACAGACATGCTTGAGAATCTAGCAGTCTCTCCTCCTTTGTTCATTTCCATGTCCATCAGCAGGCTGGGCAGAACTACACCTGTAGGAAATGAGAGTTCATGGACTTGAACTACAAAGTAAGGACAGTCCTGGTGGAAGGGAAACCCCAGAGCAAAGTGAATGCAGGAGCTGCAGAGTAACAGCAGACACTGCTGCTTATTTAAAAAATAAATAAATAAATATAAAACAGTGTTTTTATTTGTTTTGAGTGGTCTGAGCTCTTTACAGTTAAAATGAAATAACAGCAGCAGATAGCTCTGTCCGCTGCCAATGTGAGTCAGAAAGGGGGTGTGCATTTCAGTTCCAAAGGAACCTGACCAATGCCTCAGTTCGATGTGCCTGACCAAAAGCTGTGTGCATGAGCAGGTTGTGAGTTCTTGCTCAGGCAGTTCTGGGAGAGCTAAAAGCTAGACTTTCACTCCCTCCCACAGTAAGGCAGGGGCACTGGGAAGCAGCCTGATAGTCTGCGCCTTTAAGCTTATCTTCGCTCACGGACAGTTGGTGACCTGAACCACAGTCTGGTGCCTTCTGACTGCCTCCTGTCCCTCCTGCCTGGAGTACTAGAGTGACCCACACTTTGTTCCCCAAAGTCATCCCGCATCTTTCCTGCTTCACTTCCTCCCACTACGTTAGGATAGCAAACCGACAATAGAACGGAACCAAAGCACTAAGTGACCTGGAGCAATTAGAACAGTGGAGGATGGCAGCAAATGGCGAGATTTAGTGCTTATAATGTAAAGCCCTCACCCACAAGAGAAGAAACAATGCAAAATTGGGGAACACACCCAGGCTGCCACACAGCACACTGAAAAGAACTCATCATCACTTCAACTCCTCAAGTACTCTCCAAACATTACTTTTCCAGGTAACCAAGGGCCACAGCTGCTTCAGGATAAGGGACAGCCTGCACTGGGATGAGAATGGATTGCTCCTTCTAGAAGAGGTCAATGGAATTTGAGGGAAAGGCTCCCTGATTACTTTCTTTTAAGGTTATGGAGAAGAAACTTCAGAAAGAAGAGAATAAGGGACTAGAAACTTTATTGTACTGGTTTTATTGCAGTGGAAATCAAAGACAAACATTTTTATCTAGGTTGGACTGGAACTTTTTAACCAATTAAGGACAAGAACATGTTAACCCTTAGGACACTGGCTAGTCCAGAGGTGTTTCAACCTATTAAAAACTGGCCAGTTTCTTCTATTTGAGTGGAAGCCATTAGAAATATGAGAGCATGTGCATCCAGGGGTTGGGACCGATCTGTGGAGACAGACCCACTCTGCAATCTGCTGTTGGAAACCCCTTTCCAGCCTGCTTGCCCTCCTGCTCTCTCTCATTTCCCTTGCTGCTTGTTCCTGTCCCATTTCATATTGGGAAGTACAGGGTAGTGAGGGGTTCAGAGAATCAGCAATGAGCAAGGGTGGCACAGAGCCCAGAAATCTGGACTGGCCAGTGCCCTAGGTAGAGCAAGCAGGGGGCTCTCAGCCCAGCAGGCAGAGGCCTAACCAAATGTCTTTTGGGAAATGAGAGGGCTAGGCAGGTGGGAGGGCAAGCCAAGAGGGACTAGGATGTTGCTATATCCTCCTATTTAGGCTTTTCATGGTTAAAGCACAGTATAAACATGAAAATATGTTATTTCTTAGAGTTTAAGTGTGGGTTGTGAAATAAAAGCACAACTTACCTCATGCATCTATGGCAACAGAAATTAAAAAACCACATTCGTTCTACAGAGATATTAAAGCTGCAACTAGGAATTCAACAGCCAGTGCTCAAGTTATTAGTGCTAACTCAGGACCCTGGGTTTCCAGCACTAAATGTAAAGGTCCTTGCCCTGACTTATAAAACTCTGTACACAGCTACTCACCTACACCGCAGATTACCTCCTTCTACGTCAGCTTCTCCCCAGCTTTCTCTCTCTCTTGGTACCCTTCTGATGCCCATTTCCTAGCCATTTTTTTCACTGCTGCTTATGCCTGGACTGCCCTTCCGGTACCGGGGCATCTCCTTCAAGTCCTTGCATAAACCATCACACTTCTTTGCTGAGGCCTATCAATTATAACATTACTCCCATGACTTCTTGGTGGTGCTATGATTTATAGTATTCATTCTGGAAGGTGACCATTTCAAGAATAGCACAATCTTATCAGCCATCCAGCCTGTCTTCCCAACAAATGCACCATCCTCCTAGAGACTACTGCTTTGAGGGCTGAGCCTTCCAGGTATAACATTCGAAATCCAGCCCATATCCCACAGTTCAGAAGTGTCCACTCAATCCCCAAAATGTGCTAATAAAAACCCATACTTCTGACTCAACTATTATAAATAAACCAGGGAATATGAGAGAGAGAGAGAGACACTGGCCTGAATTTATTCATATTTTGCAGTGTTAAAGTATCACTCTGACATCATTTACAATGTTAAAGATACTATTTGAGTCAGGAAGACTCCAGTTTAGCAGTGTAAGATTCCAGAATATACAGTCATTTTTGCAGAATTACAGCTTCAAACTACTTCTTCCAGATAGTGCAGAATCATTAATATTCACTGTCAATTGTTGGAAGTGTAAAGCAACTGAAGCATGGCCATCTGTAATTATAAAGATTGTCCTGTCAGTGGAAAAAGCATTTGATTCATACACTACTATCCTCTTTAAAAAATTATTCTCCACTCATCCGTGAACGAAATGGAAATTTTGCTTAAGCTGATAGTCCGCAATTTATAAACTGGAATGTACCTTCTATAGCTCTATCATTCAGAAGCATAAACTTCTGGCCATGCCATAACCAGGTGTGGAAATAGTCTCTCAGCTGCATGCTGCTTCAGCTGAGCCTTCTAGTAGCAGGATCTGGCTATATTTTAAAGGAATAGAGTACCCACCTAACAGACACTGCTGCTCTTTCCGCCTTGAGGGGAAATTTACAGAGACAAGGCCAAGCACAAGACTCAGGTCAAATTTCGGGGACATACAGAGAGCCGAACATGCTGTAGACCCTACTGAATAATGGATTTAAATTATCAGCTAACTTCTTGTCTTGCACAAGATTCTAGGGGATGGTAAGCAGAGTCGTTGCTTGAGAGAGAAAGGATAACACCTTTTGAAAAGTCTGGCTCCACACCTCGGACCCTAGGATGCGGCTGACCCCAGGCCTAAGGAGTTTTGTGTTTGCTTGCTGCTTACATGAAATGATGTTCCAGGACTCTGAACTAGACCTCTGTTTTGTGTGCTACTAAACTGGTGGAACAATTAATCAGAACTTAGCAGATGTGAATCAAGCAGGGACTTTTCCACAAGGGTAACATTTATAATAAGGGTGATTCAAGCAGGGTCTTGTGTACCTGGCATCTGCGGTATAAAGGGCTCAAATTCCAGGGCCACAGTGGCAGTGTTAATTTATTTTGCTACCATGAAATGCCCCTTATTCCCATCCTCCTCACACACACACCCCCAAACCCACACAGCAATGGCTCTGTCCGACTTAAAAATAATCACTAGTATAAGACTTACTCATAATTTTCAACTGGGTTTTTTGTTTCCATGGTTTGGGTTTTTTGGAGATGGATTTGCTTGTTGTGCTCCCCAGGTAGCCTGGCTCCTGTAACTGGGCCTCAGCTCCTACTATGTCATCCAGGTCAGGACTCAGCTATGTCTGAGATCATTTCCGCAGCCCACAGCGATGAGTAGCGCTGGAGGAGCCCAGATTCAGGCTGTTCTGTTCAGTTCAGAACTTTCTCAGCAGTAGAATGCGAACTAAGTAGCTGCTTACCAGTCTGAGCTCTGGCCTGCCTGTATTCACAGAGGGGACACTAACACAATGGGGGCCTTAGCAGTGTGGCCACTTATTGCCTCTCAAGCCACTGGTGAGCAGAGGTCACTCTATAGCACCCTGTCTCTGTGGTCATCTCATCTCTACCAGGTAGGGTTGTCAACTTTTTCATTGCACAAAACTGAACACCCTAGCCCCACCCCTTCCCTGAGGCTCCGCCCCTGCTCACTACATTCCCCCTCCCTTGGTGGCTCACTCTATCCCAACCTCACTCACTTTCACTGGGCTGGCACAGGGGGTTGGGATGCGGGAGGGATGGTGGGCTCCGGCTGGGCGTGCAGGTTCTGGCGTGGGGCCAGGGATTAGGGGTTTGGGATGTAGGAGGGGGCTCTGGGTTTGAGGGGGTGCCGAGGGCTGGGGCAGGGGCTTGTGGTTGGGGCACGGGCTTACCTCGGGCAACTCCTGGTCAGCAGTGCAGCAGGGCTAAGGGAGGCTCCCTGCCTGACCTGGCTCCATGCTGCGCCCCAGAAGTGGCCAGCAGCAGGTCTGGCTCCCAGGTGGGGTGGGCCAGCAGGCTCCGTTCGCTGCTCTCACCCACAGGGACCTCCCCCCACAACTCCCATTGGCCGCATTTCCCGGCCAATGGGAGTGTGGAGCCGGCGCTCAGGGCGGGGGCAGCGCACGGTGTCGGACCTGCTGGCCGCTTCCGGGGTGCAGCATGCTGCCAGGGCAGGTAGGGACTCGACTGCTTTAGCCCTGCAGCACTGCCGACCGGACTTTTAATGGCTTCCAGGATCCCTTTTCGACCAGGCATTCCGGCTGAAAACCGGACAATTGGCAACCCTACTACAGGGGCCCTTCAAGAAGTCACAGTTCACAAGGTAATTCAAACAATCCTCAGAAGGGATCCCATTTATTGAGCCCTCTGGTCCTCCATGCCCCAAAACCAGTTCAGTGTCCCTCTCCCAGGAGCTCAACACAAAGTCTTTCAAAACAAAACACAAGCTAATGCAGTCTTCTCCCCAGTTCCAGATAAGCTCAGCCCCCTCCCACCTGAAGATCTGTTGTCAGTCTCTCTGCTGCTTCTCAGGCAAGGTCTCATCCAGGCCTTACTGCCTAGAGGGCTTTCTCCTGCTTTTTTGCCATCTGAATTACACTTTCAACCCCTTAGCTTCCTGCTGCCTTTTAACCTGGGATCACTTGATTCCCCTCAGGTGAGGCTCATGATGATGTAATCAGGACTGGCCTTGCCTCAGGCTCTCCAGCCCACAGACAAGCCATCCTGTTATTTCAGGAATATTTTGGGGGGCCCTTTACCCCCATCCACCTCCTAAAAATACAAATTGCATTATTTCTTCAAACCACATATTATTTCCATATACACAACACATACTAACACACTGCTTTAAAAGTCCATCTAAATAAAATGAATGGTATTTTGGGGGTTTGTGTGGCTTGTTTGGGAGAAGAATTTTACAGCAGTGCATTCGGGGTGCCAGCCTTTGTGCCCTGTAGGTGCGATATCCCCTCCACTTTGGCCAGGTTGCCCTAGAGTAATAAAGGTATGGTCGGACTCCCTACTACCCAGAACATTAGCTCAATGCCTTCTTGGCTTGGTAAGACCTGCCAGAGCATATGCTCTACCGTACTTCGCCCGTTCACCCCCACACCAATCCTGAGGTAGGGAGGTAGGATTTTGTGGAGGTGAACTGGGTTTGACAGTGATGTAGTCCACAGGCAAAACAATAGGTGGGCAACCCGCATCAGTGACTGGATCCCCAGAGACCACAAGCGACCGCTGGGCAGACCAAAACCATGTTGGGCTGATCCCATGACAAAACTGTTTGGCCAGAAAAGGAAAGAACGTGCTCACAACAAAACGGAATGGTGTGGCGTCGACTTGCATTCATGGAGGGACTGACAAGGAGAAGTCAGACAAAGGTGATTTTGGAGGTAATACTAAATTGGGGGGCCCTTGAGCTGTTTGGCGTCTTAAGCAATTGCATAGCCCGCTTATGCCTAGCACCCCCCACTGTGTATTCACATCAAGATGCAACTGGCTAAGCGGCAGTTTGTGCTAAAAGGATCTGCAGATTACAGTGGATGAGAAGCTGGATATAAGTCATCAGTGTGCCCTTGTTGTCAAGAAGGCTAATGGCATATTGGGCTGCATTAGTAGGAGCATTGCCAGCAGATCAAGGGACATGATTATTCCCCTCTATTCGGCATTGGTGAGGCCACGTTTGGAGTATTGTGTCCAGTTTTGGGCCTCCAACTACAGAAAGGATGTGGACAAATTGGAGAGAGTCCAGCGAAGGGCAACAAAAATGAACAGGGGACTGCACATGACTTACGAGGAGAGGCTGAGAGAACTGGGCTTGTTTAGTGTGCAGAAGAGAAGAATGAAGGGGGATTTGATAGCAGCCTTCAACTTCCTGAAGGGGGGTTCCAAAGAGGATGGAGCTTGGCTGTTCTCAGTGGTGGCAGATGACAGAACAAGGAACAATGGTTTCAAGTTGCAGTGGGGGAGATCTAGGTTGGATATTAGGAAACACTATTTCACTAGGATGGTGGTGAAGCACTGGAATGGGTTACCTAAGGCGATGGTGGAATCTCCATCCTTAGGTTTTTAAGGCCTGGCTTGACAAAGCCCTGGCTGGGATGATTTAGTTGGTGTTGGTCCTGCTTTGAGCAGGGGGTTGGACTAGATGACCTCCAGAGGTCTCTTCCAACCCTGATCTTCTATGATTCTATGACCCAAGTATTTGTTAAATTCTTCCCCCAGTAATGACACCTTCCCCTGGCAAAGATCTAAAAAGGGTTGGTGTGAGGAAAGAAAGAGGGAAGTGATAGAGGACTGGACAAAAATAAATCCTAGAAGCCGGGAGAAAGAGATAAGATGAAACGAGAATATGCCAAATGCTAAATATATTTATAAATACAGTGTGCAGATACTTTAGTGCTAGGTGCCTACAAAATACCTAAAAGAGATTGACAGAAAGGACGCAGGAGATGTTACAGAGACAAGTTCCCCCATTTCCTCTTTCTTTACAATCCATTTCCTAGAATGGACGCAGAGATTTCTCCTCAAATCAGAGCCACAGCCTGCCTGCTTCACCCACCACTACTTCATCACACAGATAGCCCTTCCCAACTTCCTTCCCCTGATTTCCACCTAAACATGGCCCTTTCGGACACATAACCGAACTAAGAACCTTAATACAACTCTAGATTTATTTCTCTTCCTTCAGGACCCACTTCAGAAGGCTCTCAGATGGTTAGCATGTGCTGCCCACCACCACCTGTGGTAAAGCTAGTCTCAGGACTTCCAAAGGAAAGTCTGGCTTTGGCTCTCAGCACATCTGTGGCATTGAGCACAGCCTAAGCAGCTCTGTTGGGGACCCTGAAAGTAGCACGAGACTGGGACCTGGAGGTGGATCCTAGTTACCTTTCTTGACAGAAGAGGCCAGGTTTGGGGAGAATGGGACTTGAGGTGGGAAGACAAAGGAGATGTGGTGGGGAGGGGTAACGGGGGCACTTTAAACTGACCCTTTTATCTCCCTGCAACATGGGCACAACCCCACTTTCATCTCCCCTTTCTATTACAAAACTAAACTGGCAATAGTTAATATTTCTATTTAACGCTTCTAGTTGAGTTTTTCTAAGAGCAGGCAACAGGGGTGAAAGTGGCAGTTGGACCAGTGCTGTAAGGACTGCTGAGCTTTGGTCAGGCAGGTGCATTTTTGTGGGACACACTGGTTAGTTTGCTGAAGCCATGGCTGGTGTATATAATGGCCTGTGAATATCTGTGGGTGCAAATGCTGTTCCAAGTACACAGCACCAGTGTGTTGTGGATGCAAAGGCATGTGGGACACTTAGTAATTTGTTAATCCCACAGAAGCCAGTGATTGCTTTATTTGTTGGAATGATGATCAAGCTGGAGAATCACTATTTCCTAAAGTCATTTGTGATTGTGGTTCCATTTCCAGCAATATAAAACACAAAGTTACAATGGGCACAGTTTGAGATCTTGTTAAAAGCCATATGAACAATGTAATTGCAACTAATAATAATATATTAGGAGATCAGTTTATGCAATGAAGCAGCACAGAAGACTCATCAGTATATGATCTACCTTCAAGTCGGCTATAAAAACTTTGTGCATGGGCACCCATAATATATTTTCATGGATGAAACTGTTACTTTTTGTGACCTTTATGTTGAAATGTTCCCATTGAATATTAAGTTAAGTGTGTTAAAGATAAGGGTGCAATAAAACCCAGCTTAGTCACTTACAGAAAATTTACTAGGTGACACTTTGAATGATAAAACAAAACTTTATTCAAAAGGAAAATGAATAGTTAAGCAAATGGGCATGCAAATATATCACGTACACTATATTACAATTATATGTACACTGAAAGACAAAATAGTGTATCAGTGGGTGATCAACCCTCTGACAGCAGAGTGAAGTACATCCTGATAAGCCTGGAACCTACTCGTACCCTTTTGGCTAAAATTGGAGCTTTCCTGCAGTTTAACATATCTACTCCTTTTCAAATCCACTATAACAGTAATTAACATTAAATTGAACCTTACTATAATTATATTTTGCCTTCTCTTGATTGTATCTTTACATTACACTTTAATTAAATTAACATCTGTACCAATGTCCTTCCTAGTCTATCAATATAAACAGCATTCTAATAAAATATTCACAATGCTTAAAACCCCTTATTAAAAATCTTGCTCAAACCAGTTATATCCAGAATATAATGGTAACATAACCTTGGGTCATATCCTTGCTACCTCTTACTTTTCCGTAATACTGTCTCTCTGACTTATCTCTAACTTTCTCACACTAGCAACATCAGCTTCCCAAACTCCTCTACACTCACACTAACTTATTCCCAAAATCTAATTTTTACTTATTTCTTTACCTAAACCATCCTATAGGCTACAAAATCAGTAGGTCACATTTCAGTAGCACGCCTGAATTGATATAGTAGTGTAAGTCAACATATGCTATGGTATTGGCTCCAACATTTCATATCTGAAATCCTGGTCTAGGAAAACAGTAAGGCACACTACAAATTCTGAATGGAAAGCAGAATTTTTTGTGCAATTCTCACTACCTTGAATGAAAAATAAAAAGAGGTTATGCTTCCCCCACTACCCCGCTCTGCCAAATTGTTGCTAGACTTTGCAGGAATCATTGTTCACTCGTAGAATCGAATGCAGACACCTTCAGGGCTCTCCCCCTTCAGATATCAAGGAAAATACTTCTGTTTAGAACACTCATCTCATTCGATTGTTATTCAATTACAGTGCCTGCTCATCGCAATGAGAGTTTAGTTCAATATCCTATCACTGAGCTCTTCAAGGTCATGACACTCAGGTACACTCAAAAGCTGGTTTCTGTGGTTTCTTTATTATGGTGGTAACATGTGTCTCAGTTTATCACTGCCCTGCCCATTCCTTTCATGTGCACACTCAAAATGATGAGATTTTGCACATGTCCTTGCCTGGCTATTTATTAATAATTATTCACTAATAGATTATTAGTACATCTGGGAAAGGTCTACTCTTGGGTCAGTCAGGACTCAGGTAGGGGTAGGGCATTTTTGGACAGAGGTTTTGCTGTGAAATTCTCCAAAAGGAGGTTTGCTGAGGTCTTTGTGGATGTAATTTGCTGATAGTCTTTGCAACATAATGCAAGCCACGCTAATTTGGCTGGTTTATCTTTGATGGCAGGTCCACTGACAGCAATTCCAGGCCCCAGGGCCAGAACCATCCCTAGAGGGGTGCAGGGGCCGGAGCGGAAGAGACAAATCTGTCACTTCTGGGACCAACCAGTCACTTCCGTGACCGACCGCTCTGGCTAATCATGCCGGCCTGCGGGGCCCCCCCAAAACACAGGGTCCAGAGCGGTAACCCCAATTCACTGTAACCTAGGGATGGCTCTGCCCAAGGCAGAACAGTCAGTGGCCCCCCTAGAAAGGTCCGCCTGACATTTGGGTGGTGTACATTTGGGTGGTGACATTTGGGTGGTATCCAGCGAGCTGCTGCCAGTTGCATTGCTGGGCGCACGCTTCCGGCACGGCCAGGGCTTCCACATGCCCACCCGGCTGCCTTCGCTGCCTTCGCCAGTACCACCCCACATGTGCTTAGGAGCCCTACAGCCTGCCCGGGCAATTTAAAAGGGCCCTTTTAAATCACCTGGGCCCCTAGGCAATTGCCCCCTTCTCCCCTCCCTCCACTGTCGGCAGGCCTGCTTCATGATTTAATGCAGACCATAAGCTGTTCTATTGGTAGGTGGGTCCTGGCTACTGTCAGCCTGATGTTTGGTATGAATTGGGAACGTATCCCTTTTTGTCTTCTGGGGTGGTTTTCCTGAAGGTTATCAGGTTTGCCATTTTGTCAGATCCTTTATTTCAGGTTGGCTACATATTATGGAGTAGTGGGTTCTTTATTTTGATAATGTTTTGTGCTGATTTGGGTTCGTAGCATTCAGATGCCTATGAACAGGGAGTATTTCATGCATAATTAGTATTCTTTAAGGACATTTTTTGTAAAGTGGAGGCTAACGTCGACACATAAAAAATACATACACACACAACCATAGAAATCCATTGATTTTTTTTCATGTAAATGGAAATTTGAATGGAAAAAAATGAACAGTTTGCATGCACAGCTAAATGACCTGCCTGTGCAGTGTGATGGGGTGAAGTGAGCTGGAGCTCACGAAAGCTTACGCTCAGATAAATTGGTTAGTCTCTAAGGTGCCACAAGTACTCCTTTTCTCTTTGCAGATACAGACTAACACGGCTGCTACTCTGAAACCTTTTTATTTTTGTATGTGGATTTTCATTTTAAACAGAAGGCTCAAGTTAAATGGATTTGATGTGATTTTATGGAAAATGCTGGAGTTGCTCAACTGTGATAGTATTTTTTGCACAATAGTAATCTGATCCACTCAGTCCACATTTCAAAATTTGATCTGAAAATCTTTTTTTCCCCATATTAACTGAATTTAATTTTCTTAACTGAATATGTAGATCTTTGCTAAAGAAAGAAAGAAAGAAAGAAAGAAAGAAAGAAAGAAAGAAAGAAAGAAAGAAAGAAAGAAAGAAAGACCTTAGTTAATTAAAAGTCCCCAAAACATGAGACGATATTTGAATAAATGCAAATGTAAATTCTCTTCCAATCCAGTGATGCTCGAGATAGTTAAAAGTCCCTTCTGAAAGTCAATATTCATATCCTCCTCTTTCAAATCATACTAAGATAGGACTTTGCTAGTGAGATAAGACATAAAGCATTATTTATTACCTGTTCCTTTCCTAAAACCTGTCTCCACTAATTCAGTCAGATCTTGAATTAATTCTTCTCTTGTCTACACAGGAATCGACACTTCCTTTAAATCACATTCACTTAGGGAGGTACTATCTCTCTGCCCACATGACAGAATGATTTAGAGAAATACACACAATTCTTTTACTAGCTGTACTGGAAGAGGATCTTTGAGGCTGAAGAATTTTTCATATATCTCACTTGCACAAAAAGAGTGCTAAAAACTTTTAGTTTGTTCCCCGAGCTCAGATGCCAGTGGCACTAACAAACAGCAGTTAGTCATTAAGGGATTGGATGGCTCAGGGATTAGTAGTAGGATAAGGAGCCTTTTATCTTGGAGTTCTTATATACTTTTAAAAAATTATATTATTCATAAACTGGTCTCTGATTGGATAAAAACATACAGTTTACTAAACCCATCATAATTCATTCATATGGTACAATAGGCAGCTGTCATTTTGTTGTACCAACATCCATCAGACAAAATATTTATGTCTACGTCACTCATTTGATATAATATAAAAGCCACTAAACATAATGAACCACTACCTCAAGTGCACTTATATTACTTCTTTCACTGAAGATCTCAAAGCGCTCTACAAACCTTCATTATACTCAGAATATGTGTGCGAGGTAGGTAAATACAGTGTTCCTCTCATTTAGTAGATGAGAAAACTAAACACACAAAAGCTAGATTACTTGGACAAGGTCACACAGCAAGTAGCAGAGCTAGGAATAGGACCCAGGATTCCCATTGCTCTGCTGCTCTAACCACTACCACCTCTACATTGTCCCAGGATTGGAATCTGCGTTTGTGGGGGGGAAATGGATGTTTTGGCTTTGCATTTGCATTTATCTGACATCTGGAGACCATTATCCTGTAGCAAGGTTCTACTTCACTGACATTATCTGGAAATGTACAGCATTTCTCATTTTCTAGAATAATTCTTTTTAACTCCTTATCAGCCCAGCTGTCTGCTCAATATTAGAAACAGATTATTCCTTTGATGTTTGACTTTTTTATATACTGAGGCATTCTATTCTGTCTTTGTATATATTGTTAATGGGAATAATGGTTTGAATTAGTGATGTGCAAACAATGCTCTCTCAGAAAACGGGAGAAATCAATTGGGTAATGTTCTAAGCCGAGAATCCCTACAGCCATTTTGGCCTGGATAAAAAATGGTCCATTTCGGAGTTGCCGTATAGGGTACAGCTCTTGTACATTTCATCTTTGTGAAACCCCTGACATGCAGAGATGGTCAAAAAATGGGAATGAAAACTGCTAAAAACCAAAAAAACAAAAAAATAGAGCAAAAAAAATAGCTCAAAAACAAAAGCAAAAAAAAATGTAAAAGAACAGTTTTTGTTTTGGTTTTCCAACCAAAAAAACACACAATTTTTTTGAGGAAAGCAGACACTTTCACAAAAATTTTCATTAAATCAAAAAATTGTCATTAAATCAAAAACTTTCCTTTGAAAAAAGTTTTGGCTGAAAAATGATGACCAATACTACCCTTATACTCTACTTGCTACATGGTTTCTGGCAAACTAGATTTCTATTCTGAACAATTCATAGATTCTAGCGCTAGGAGGTATGTTAGCAACAAGAAGGTCAGGAAAAGTGTGGGATCCTTATTGAATGGGGGAGGCAACCTAGTGAGTGATGATTTGGAAAAAGCTTTTTTTATCTGGGTCTTCACAGAAAAGGTCAGCTCCCAGACTGCTGCACTGGGCAGCACAGTATGGGGAGGAGGTGAGCAGCTGTCAGTGCTGAAAGAACAGGTTAAGGACTATTTAGAAAAGCTGGACATGCACAAGTCCATGGGACTGTATCTAATGCATCCGAGGGTGCTGAGAAAGTTGGTTGATATGATTGCAGAGCCATTGGCCATTATCTTTGAAAATGCGTGGCAATCGGCGTTAGTCCCTGATGATTAGAAAAAGGCAAATATAGTGCACATCTTTAAAAAAGGGAAGAAGGAGAATCCGGGGAACTACAAACCGGTCAGCCTCACTTCAGTCCCTGGAAAAATCATGGAGCAGGTCCTCAGAGAATCCATTCTGAAGCAATTGGAGGAGAGGAAGGTGATCAGAAACAGTCAGTATGGAGTCACCAGGGGCAAGTCATGCCTGACCAACCTGATTGCCTTCTATGATGAGATAATTGGCACTGTGGATATGGGGAAAGTGGTGGATGTGATATAGGTTGACTTTAGCAAGGTTTTTATATGATCTCCCACAGTATTCTTGCCAGCAAGTTACAAATGTAGGGATTGGATGAATGGACTACAAGGTTCATAGAAAGCTGGCTAGATCATCGGGCTCAGTGAGTAGTGATCAATGGCTTGATGTCTAGTTGGCAGTGGTCAGTCTTGGGGCCAGTTTTCTTCAACATCTTCATTAATGATCTAGATAATGGGATGGATTGCACCCTCAGCAAGTTCACAGATGACACTAATCTGGGGGGAGAGGTAGATATGCTGGAGGATAGGGTTAGGGTCCAGAGTGACCTAGACAAATTGGAAGATTGGGCCAAAAGAAATCTGATGAAGTTCAACAAGGACAAGTGCAGAGTCCTGCACTTAGGTCGGAAGAATCCCATACACTGCTACAGCTGGGAACCAAATGGCTAAGAAGCAGTTCTGCAGAAAAGGACCTAGGGATTACAGTGGATGAGAAGCTGGATATGAGTCAACAGTGTGCCCTTGTTGCCAAGAAGGCTAACGGCATATTGGGCTGCATTAGTAGGAGCACTGATAGCAGGTCAAGGGAAGTGATTATTCCCCTCTATTTGGCATTGTTGAGGCCACAGCTGGAGTACTGTGTCCAGTTTTGGGCCCCCCACTACAAGAAGGATGTGGAAAAATTGGAAAGAGTCCAGCGGAGGGCAACAAAAATTATTAGGGGGCTGGGGCACATGACTTATGAAGAGAGGCTGAGGGAACTGGGTTTATTTAGTCTACAGAAGAGAAGAGTGAGGGGGGATTTGATAGCAGCCTTCAACTACCTGAAAGGGGGTTCCAAAGAGGATGGAGCTAGGTTGTTCTCAGTGGTGGCAGATGACAGAACAAGAAGCAATGGTCTCAAGTTGCAATGAGGGGGGTCTAGGTTGTATATTAGGGAAAACTATTTCACTAGGAGGATGGTGAAGCACTGGAATGGGTTACCTAGGGAGGTGGTAGAATCTCCATCCTTGAAGGTTTTTAAGGCCTGGCTTGACAAAGCCCTGGCTTGGATGATTTAATTGGGGTTGGTTCTGCTTTGAGCAGGGGGTTGGACTAGATGACCTCTCCAGCCTCTTCCAACCCTAATCTTCTATGATTCTATGATCGGGATCATCTAGTCCTAGCTCCTGTATAATCCAGGCCATAAAAATTCCTCAAAATATTTCCTGGAGCATCTCTTTTAGAAAAACATCCTTCAAAAATTGCCAGTGATGGAGAATCCACCACACCCCTTAGTAAATTGTTCCAATGATTAATTACTCTTACTGTCAAAAATTTACATATTATTTCCAGTCTGAATTTTTATAGCTTCAGCTCTCAGCCATAGAATCAGTTTATACCTTTCTCTGGTAGATTTAACAGCCAATTATTTAATAGTTGTTCCCTATGCAGTTACATCTGTACTGTAATCAAGTCACACCTTAACCTTCTCTTTGTTAAACTAAATAGATTGAGCTCCTTGAGACTAACACTATCGGTCAGATTTTCTAAGCATTCACATGGCTCTTCTCTGAATTCTCTCTAATTTATCAACATCCTTCTTGAACTGTAGACACCAGAACTGGACACAGTATTCCAGCAGCAATTGCATCAGTGCCAATATAGAGGTAAAATAGCCTCTCTACTCCTATTCAAGATTCCCTTGTTAATGCATCCAAGGGTCTCATTAGCTCTTTTGGCCACAGTATCATACTAAGAGCTCATGTTCAGCTGATTATTCCCCATGACCCTCAAATATTTTTCAGAGTCACTGGTTCCCAGGATAGGATCCCTCATCCTGTTAGTATTGATACATTCTTTGTTCCTATATGAATACGTTTACACTTAGCCATATTCATGGGTGGCATATGCACACACATACACACACACACACGTTTAGGGAGGCTAGCCCCCTGCCCTGCCTCTTCCACCCAAGGCCTCTCCCCTTCCACCTGAGGCCCTGCCCCCACTCTGCTCCTTCTGCCCCACCCGCTCTCGCCAGCCAGCCTGCTGGCACAGCCCCCAACCCTGGCTGGCCTGCCAGTGCCCTGAGCTGCCCCAAGGCTGGGTCAGCCAATCGGCCTGTGGAGCAACCCCGAGCCCAGACTGACCTGCTGGCACAGCCCTGAACTCCGGCTGGCACCCAGAGCTGTCCCAAAACCCAGGCTGGCCCACCGGTGGGAAGCATTAGTTGAGGTTTGGGGAGGCTTAGCCTTCCCCAGCTTCCATTACCCACCATCCATGGCCATATTAAAACATACACTGTTTACTTGGGCCCAGCTTATCAAGTGATCCAAGTTATCTGTATAGTGATTTGTCCTCTTCATTATTTACCATTCACCCAATTTTTGTGTCATCTGCAAACTTTATCAGTGATTATTTTATGTTTTCTTCAAGGTTATTAATTTTTAAAATGTCAAAAAGCATAGGTCCAATAACCAATCCCTGCAGGATCCCACAGGAAAACAAGTCCTGTATCAGCTGTTCCATTAACTCACCCTGAAGTGATGACAGACTGACAGGCCTATAATTACCCAGATCATTCCATTAACCCTTTTTAAATACATGCAAAATGGTAGTTTTCTTCTAGTCTTCTAGAGCTTTCCTGGTATTCTAAGACTCATGAAAAGCAACATTAAAGGTCTAGTGAGTCCTCACCCAGCTCTTTTAAAACTCTTGGATGCAAGTTATCTGGACCTGCTGATTTTAAAATGTCTAACTTTAGTAGCTGCTGTTTAACATTCTCCTCAGATACTAGTGGAATGGAAAGTGTGTGATCTATGATATGATTACCTCATTTTTTTGCCAAATAAAGAACTGAAGTATTTATTGAACACTTCTGCTTTTTTTGCAGTTATTGATAATTCTACCATTCTACCATTTTCATCTAGTAATGGACCAATATCATTGTTAGGATTTTTTTTGTGCCTAATATACTTAAAGTACTCTTTATTGTCCTTGACTCTGCTGGCCACAATAGGTGCTCCAAATTAACCATGGGATTGCAAGTCTAAAACACTGCTGATTAAAGAACAGTATATTTGGATAGACTGAAAATCTGAACCTACCCAAAGACACCAAATCTGAGATTACCACCAGAAGCATGCAAGACACAGAGAATTGAAATCCAGCTCCATTTATCAGCTAAATGCTATAGCTGGTTTTAGCCCACATTACCATTTGGAAATATAGCCTATCAGATTCTTAGAACATCATATTGGAAATGGGTTAACTTCTATGCTCTGCATTCAATCAGTGGTCCAGCTAGGTCCAATATATATAGAAACAACAATGATAGAAACAACCACTTCAGAAATATCATGATGAAAGCTTTTATTAATGTTTGACAGCTCAGAAAAGAAATGTAATCATGTGACATCCTCAGACATCCATGAAGTGCAGCAACAAAAGTCATGATTTCTTTAAGCTTTCATGTCAATGTCAAGTTGAGATTCAAAACAGTAGCACAGAAAAGAACTGCAAACTTTAGCCACACTATAGGAAAGACATGGACAAATTAGAGAAAGTCCACAAGACAGCAAAAAAATATAAAAGGTTTAGAAATCCTGACCTATGGGGTACATAAGTTTGCACCTATTGATTTCCAAGAGCATAGTTTGCTTCTATCCAATAATATTTCTAACCTAAGCATCCGTCTTCTTTTCCATCCAGGAGATACACAAGAATTTTTGTCAGGACCACATCTCAAAGATTTCCATTTTCTTCTTGTCAGCTGTCAGATGGGTGGGCATTCCCAGGGATGGGGAGGGGTCCCAGGTCCCAGCCACACACCTCTCACAAACACGCACACACACACGCACTCTGGCTACTTAGGGGGTCAGTGTTAACCCCTGGAACAAGCACCACACTTAATAACAGAGCAACAATTTTATCTAACCCAGGCAAAGCCAGAAGTAGGCCTAGATCAGGCTCCCCCCCACCCCCACCATCTGTCCATTTGCTCAAACCCTCCCAGGTGGTTCGTAGTTGATTCTGTGTCCTTGTTTGGCATGGATCTCTCCCCACAGCTGGTCAGGTTTGCAATGAGTAGCAGGCGAGGAGGGGGGAAGGAGGTGCATAAAGGAAGAGGAAGGAGCTCTCTATCCAGTCCCACCCCCACAACCATATAAACACAGTTAGCTGGCACTCCCCATGGCATGGCCCTATCATGTCAGGTTGGGGGACTCCCCTATTTGGCTTTTGGGAATGTCTGGATGCTACTGCCTCTTCATTCTCAGCCCCCACTACCCCAGTGTCAAGCTCAGGTGCCTCCTCCCTGTTCTTCTCCTCCTGTGCTGTGGGGCCAGATATTGGTGTCTCCCAGTCCTTCTTGGGTCCAGTAATGACCTCACTCTGCTTTTCACCTGCCTCGGGCCCAGGACCATGCTCAGGTGCTTTTGGTGGGTATCCCCCCTCCCCACATGAACAGCTTTCCAGACCTGCTGCCTTGCTACTAAGACTAGGATTGTCTCCCCCCATCTTGTTTGGTGGCCTGCGCTCAAAGTGACAAGGGTTGAGCATGTTCTGGAGAACCACCTTCTACTGTCTATTCACTGACTCTGCTCCAATCTTGTATACTGTCCATTTGGAGTACGGGATCCCATGCACAATGTACAGTTTGGGGTCTCAGGCTGTGTCCAGTTTGGAGCACCTTTGCTGCTTGAGTATGTCCCGATCCCCCAACAACACCAATGGCCCAGCATCAGCATGCCTGTCTCAGCTCCATTTCTGTCCATCTTGGGCTTGGCCCACATTAGCAGCTGCAATGCAGCCTGCCTCACAGAAGCATTGGTGATGCTCATGGATCCATTTTGGGGACCCGGGTTCCCTGAGGTCCCCAGTCAAATGCCCAATGTCATGTCTGTTGGCATCCCACCATGCCTGCTGAACATCAGGAAATAGGGATGTACTTTGTGGAGGTGTGCACCATTGTTGTTATAAATTTAGGTCAGGTGTGGTGGGTAGGAAAGCTGGTGTCTCTGCTGTGCCTCTTACAGGATCCTCAGACCTTCTATCAGTGTCTCCTTAGCTCACTCACAGAGGCCATTGCCTTGTGAGTGGTAGGCTGTCATCCTCAGTCTGTGGCTGCCCTATAGAAAGCACAATTCCTTGAACATCTGTGGCTCAAAGGGCATGCCTCAGTCTATGAGCACCTTGGTAGGGTAGCCATAGGGCTTGACAAAGTAGCGCCAGAAGGCTCCTGCAGTTGCTCTGGCCAGTGGTGCTGGAACAGGAGGTCAGCGGACAATGGCCCTCCCACTTTTTGAAAGTGGATGGGCCTGGCCAGTCCACTTTTCACCATGGTGGACCCTGGCCCCTTCCCCTCCTCTTCCACCCAAGGCTGACCCCCCAGCTAGGCCAGCAGCTGGTGGAGCCTGGCCAGGGATCCCAGGCATGTGACATGGATCTTCCACCTGCCCATGGTGTGGAGGGCCCGAGCAGCCCCAGCCCATGTCCCCGCCCCCAGGGCTCCCCGCCTGGCCCAGGACATGTGGAAGTGGAGGGTCCACACCAGTTCCCCACAGCTGCCCACATGGCTCATACCCCAACCTGACTTAGGCTGAGGGGCAGGGCAAGGCCTTGAAGCCACATCTTGACCATGGTAAGAACCGTGCAGGCAGCTGTGGAGAGCTGCAGCACGGACCTACCACCTGGCCCTGGCCCTGCTCCAGCTTCCAACTTGGCTGCGAGCGAGGCCTCTGGGGAATAGGTGGGTCCTTGGAGGAAGAGGAAAGGCCTCGGGTGGAAGGGGAAGGAAGGGGCTTCAGGGGGAGACGTGGGGCAGAGGCAGGGCCTCAGGGGGCTCCCCCTCCCCTCCACACACACTTTTGGGACGGCTCCGCTATCCCTGGCTCTGGCCATGATCTCCCTGAAGGACGTGGCCACCAGGAATTTAGTGTAATGATCCACCATGGTGAGAATGTAGGAATGCACTACTCTGGCTTGTCTCCACCTTCAAGTGGTCCAATACACAAGAGTCTTTGCCAGCACCGGATCTCAAAGGCTTCAGTTTTCTTCTTGTCAGCAGCATTAGTTTCCCAGTATTCACATCCATAAGTTGCTGTGGAAATAATTAAGCTTAGTTTAAATAAAATAAACAAACCTAAACTTTGAATTCATTGACACGCAGAGCTTCGTACATCACTGGTGTGCAACATGTACATCTGCTGGGCCTGATTCTGAACCCACTCAGTTCAGTGGCAAGATTTCCATTGGTTCAGTCTGAGCCAGAGAAGGCTCATAGTCATTAAGCTTTCAACTCACTTCCACCCAGGCAAAGAAGCAATCTGTTTTTCTGTTTCATCTTTGAAGTCCCTTGTGACAGTGAGCTGAAAAGCTTCATGACATCAGAGCTACGCACAGCACAACTAAAAGCTGAAGCATTGTGTATCAATGATTTTAAAATGTAAGCACACTGGACCTCAATTTTGCCATTAGATCATTTTTAGATAAATACTTTGAGTTCTGTGGTTGTATTTGGGTGCTAAATTCTAACCAGGTGGACAGAGCAGCAAGAGGGTAACATCAGGCAATCAGCTGTTGGTAAAGTAGTAGGGGAACAACACGACTTACCATTAAATGGCTGAGCAAAGCAATGTCGTCCTACATAGCTTGGTGGCTTTTCTCTGGCTTTGTCTACACTAGCACTTTTGTCAGCAAAACTGATATCAATGTTAATTTTTAAGCATTCTCAGATTTTTATCAATTTAAATTTTCAGAGTTGCAAGAAATTATGAGGGAGTCAGACAATAATTCTTTACTGACAGTACACATTGAAATTCAGAAAGTTAAAGCTTTATAAAACACACATGTCAAAATATTCAAAATAAATATCCTTAAATTGATAAATTATAACAGTTTTTGCTATTCATTCACTAGCCCACTGGAAACAAGTCTAATTCAATAGTCTAAATCACTGCATTTTGCACATAAAGTCTCTGTTTGCCTGTCTGTACATTTCAATTATAGTCAAAGGAAATATTATTTCATTGGTTTGTGTGTGTGTACGGTGAACTGGACATTTACAGATAAAAATCTAATCCTTCCAAGCCTAAATATAAGGTGTGTGCAGGACCAATCAGAGGGGGGCCAGGAGGGCCATTCGGCCTGGGCTTCAAGCTCAAAGGAGGCCTCAAATTTAGACACTTGTTAATTCTTTGGCATTTGATAAGTTTCGCAACTTGTTTTTATGCATATCCCTATCGGACTAAAATCTGACACACTCTCTCAGTTTACAGCTGCAGATTTAAGCATATAAGAGAGGTGATTTGGTAAAAGGCTTTTTTTGGTTGTTGTTGTTGTTAACTGAGATAGATTTTGTCATATTAAAGAGTTTAAAATGTTCATAAATATTAATAAAAATATATTGGTTCTGATGGCACAAGATTAGATCATGTGTCGTCATTTTTTATTTTTACTATGGCTAGGGGCCTCAAAAGCTGGAAGTGGCCCGGGCCTTTCTGGACCTCTGAGAGGGCCTGGGTGTGTGTGGAGGGGGAAAAGTCCACCCTCCTACTTGAAGGAAATATTGGTTCAACTGTTTTAAGATCTGGGACTTAGATATGTCTGTTGTAATCAATATGAAGGCTCTTCTTTTCTTGTTTGTTTTCATGGGGGAGGGACATGGGATGTTAAACCTGCTTTGATTTACAAGGGTGCTTAATATCACTATGACAGGACAAGCAGGAATTGCTTTGCAGATTATATTCCCAAGCAAACCAAGTCAACAATATGGCAATGAGTATTTGAGCATTATGCTATAAGCATTTCAAGGAGCTACAGGAGGTGTTTTGTCCCATCCTCCTTCCCTCCCCATCTCTCTCCCCTCCGCCCCAGTGAAGGGAAAAATCCTGCCTAGGGTTTGTGCATTTCCACTAAGATGAGGAGGAATAAAAAAAAGCAGAAATGTTGTAGGGAGCCTCACACACACAAACACACACCCCCAGCACAGCATGATAGGATTCCTGTCTAGCACATTTAATCCCCTCCTTGTAACACAGCTCCAATGTAAAAGACATTCCATTGTGAGATTCTGAATCTGCTGGCAAGGCGCATGGCCAGACCTCCTCTCCCCAGCAGGCTAGTGCATATGGGGCAGTGTGCAGAGCATGCATACTACTCCTTTGAAAAGCAGCAGCACTGTGGGCCCCTTCCATGTGTTGTATCATATTAAAGAAGTTCTGTATTAAAATCACAAATGAGTTTGATTCCCCATAGTTTAAATTCCAGGGTATTACCAATTAAGAGGTCTCTTGGTTTTTGGTACTGTTTCTCTCCCTCTCTGGGTGAAGCTTGCAAGCTGCTAATTGTACATTCTAAGACAGAGTCTTTTCTCAAAGCAATTCTTCGTAACACAGAGAGAGACTCAAAGCAATACTCTGTAACAACAGAAACAGCACCCAGAGACTCCCCACCCTTTTGTTGTATTCATCTCGCTTTGTTAACAATTGTGATTAAAATAGAGATAGAGGATGTATGTGGATGGATGCTTGGTGTGGATAATAACTGAATGATCAGGGAGGTGCCAGCCTAAAAATCCAGTGTCCATCGGCTGAAGGAGGCGTCAAGTGGAAATAACCAGAGGAACCCGGAGGGTAGACTGGAATCCACTCAACAGCCTCAAGAATGGGAGAACCAAAGAACAAGATAACATCTGGCAGCACGGAGCCATCAGGAATGTGCCATCTGCTGATTGATTCAGCAACAGCATGATGAAGCAATTCCCATAGACTGGCATAGGAAGAAATTCCTATAAAAATGGACTCTAGAAAGTGAGAACTTTGGGGTCTGATTCTGCAAACCAACTTCCAGGAGCATCAGATGAGCATCTGACAAGGCCCTGCTCCCTCCTCATGTCCAGGCCACCTGGCCAGTGGCTTGGCATGAGCAACTCTAAGGTTGGTAACTATGATAACAAACTTGCAGGACCTGTGTGTGTGTGTGTGTATGAATGAATGTGTGAATAAATATGAAACTGAATGGAATGTTATAGCTATAACTAACTGCTTACTATGATTCTTTCTGTATTCACAATAAATGTAGCATTTTGCCTTTTCCCCTTTAATAAGATCCTGCTGGTTTTTATTTTATTGGTATAACACATGTGCGTCTCCCTGAGCCATCCTGCCCGGCATTGACAGGGTGGCCCATCTCATCCAGGGACAGCAGGCTCTGCCTCATTCCCTTGCACCACTTCCATCTGCAATGGGAGAATTTGCCCATAAACATGTCATCTCTCTAATCCCTCTGACGACTCTAGGATAATAAAATTTAGTGACATCTGCCTCACAGCTCTATGTGGAGACATACAGCTACTTCCCAATGTTGCTGCTGCTAGTAATGAATTGAGGGAAATTCTTTTAGGACCCCATTCAAGTATATTTATGTAAGTTTTTTGGGTATCAAGAGTTGGCGCATGTGTGTGTGTGTGTATCTGTCTGTCTGTCTGTCACACTCAATTCCATATTCATCATTTCTAAAATTAATTAATTAATTAATTAAAGGCTTTTATCTTTTGGATTCCTCTGATTTTCTTTTGCTCCTGAGATCTTAAACACCCTACCCACCTCACAAGACACTGGATCAAGCCTCATTGTTATCATCAGCATTCTATATATGGAGATTAGTCTCCCTGTTCTTCATCATTCATTAGCAAAGCACAGAGCCTTTTGACTCTTCCTTTTTATTGAAATCTCTGTTTTGTGACATGCACAGTCTAGTGTGAAAAAGATTCATCAAAGTCATCTTTATTCTACATTTATCTGCACGGAACTATCTTTCTTATCACTTACCCTTTAAATGATCTAAAGCATCTCTGTATTTGGCTATATTCTTCCTCATTATCTGGCACTCCACTCTCATCCCTTTCTGACTCATGCTGCTCTTTGTTCTCTGCCTTTCTTTTTCTGAGGCAAATTGCAGTAGTGCTCACAATGATCTAGATGTTCACAATCAAAAGTGGCGTTAATGATTTTCTGAAAAAAGCGCAGACAAAAGATGTTTTGTTATTTACATTGACCCCCATATTATATGAAATACCCTGTCTACTTCATTAGACTGTACCCTTTTCTCTACCAAAGCACTGAGAAAATGCCACTGCCTTGTATGAAGTGACACAGACTTGACTTTCACTTAGTCTCGTCTTCATCCTTATCATTCATATTTAATGTTATACATACTTGACTTTGTGACTGTTTTTAATTCCGTACGTTGAACAGTGCACACATTAGTCTGATGTACCTTTCTCCAAAGTCTCTGCATCATTTATCAGCAGGACTATCCTTGTCATGTATTTATTAGCTTTTAAAAAGATTTGTCTCTTTGTATGTACAAACAGGCTGAATTCTTCATCAGCATTTGTCAAGATTACCACTGTTCTTTCAGTTATCTGCTTTACAGTAATGTATCAGTTTCTGAGTCAGACTTCTCCTCATTCCAGAGACCACCATGCTCAAACCATTAACATTCACCTTGGATGCTGAGTTCTCTCACAGATAGTTAGTAAGTGAATAGATCACAAGTTTTTCATGCTAAAAAACTTTCAGCTGTTTCCCAGTCCTGAATTGTGTTTAAACATTCAGTCTTAATGCAACCATTGGGGCACTGAGTGAAGAACCAACTTACCTTTGAACCACTCTAGAACATTGCTTCTCAATTTAGGGATCCCAAATAGGACTAAGATATTGTACCCACCCTCCATTCTACATAACTATATGCAGAGGAGAGCCTGAAATTATGGAAGGAGGATACATGGTGTGATATTATGAGAAAGGCTGAGTACTACTGTTCAAGATGGAACATAGGTAATAGGTATTTTGTGCACAAACTAATGGCCTGATCTTGAAAGATGATGACTACCCTTGGCACTCATTGGGTTGATCAGGCTGAGAAACATCCCAAATATTGTGCTTTCCAGAACTTCAGACTGAATCAATGAGCTGATCTTTCACTGTAAAAAATAAGTGACAGATACATTAAAATCAGCTTTCTGTGCAAATAAGCATTGCACGTCGTTTGTCTAGTAAGTGCTCCCTGTTCCCCACTATATAGTTGTAATACAAATAAATAATAACTGAGCAAATATATTTATATACAGGGAATCGGGCAATTTCCTCCCAACGCTCAATGTATTGCCCTGAGTAAAAGACATTCCATTCTGAGATTCTAAGCCTCATTCTCCCTTGCATTGCACCTCATATGTAACCTTAGCAAGATGGGTGTGAAACACTGCCACTCGTGTTAGCACAGGATTTTGACCTAGTAGCATATTACATCCATGCTGCACCAGTATAGATGACTACACATGGACCAGGGCACTGGAGAATCAGGCCTACTGAAAGCAATGCAACTTCTTCACATTTATTTTTTATCTTCAACTCATGCCCTGCCAGCTGTACATTTTAATTTTACAGATTTTGTAGGTGGGTAGCATGTTGCAGAGGAAGAAAGAAATAGTGCTGTCTTCATGTCTGCATATCTCTGAGCAATAAAAAAGAAATTACTGGGACCTACCTGCCTAGCACATTTTGTTTAAACAATACTGTTCTCAAAGTTCACCAGGCCCACAATCTGAAGGCAAGTTTGATTAAAATAACCACATGCCATAGCTGGGGAATCCGTTCTATCAAACATGCTCTTGAAATGATCAAACTGAATGTGAACAGTAACATTCAGCTCTGGGATTCAAAGAAAGGAAACAGAAAAGCAAAGTCCAGCTACATAATTGCCCAACTTCTGTAGAAGGCCTTGGAATAGTTTAAGGTTATAATCTTAAAAGGTCATCCTATTCCTACTCTCTTATATTGTAGCAAGTGTTATTTTTATATCCTATATTAAAATCAATAATCCACTTAAATCCAATATGTATGTTTATTAAACCATGTTTAGATTACATTCATACAAAAGGTACAACTCACTTCAAAAATACAGTGGGAAGTTTGGTTGCCCAGACAGAAATGCAGATGCATACTCAAACACACAGAACTCTGGTAATAAAAATCAAGGCAATGTGACTCTAAAATGTCAGTCTGCATTATCAAGTCGTCAAAACCTTCAGATTCTGTACCAGTGCCAGGTGGCATACAATTCTGAAACTGAGACAGAAAAGCTGTGCCAATGGCTGTATAAAAAGGTCCCATTTGTAGGCATGCAGGATAGTACAGTATGTTCCAGGATATGATATCCCTGGAACATCAGGTTCAGAGTAACAAAGCAATTTAAAATACATACCTAGTTCCTTATGGTAAGACAAGTGAGTTTGGGATTGCTATATATTTGTAAGAACAAGTTTCATTTTTTGCTTTTTTTTTTTTTTTTTTTTTTTTGCTGTGGATTGAGGGGAAGTCTAAAAATGTCAAAGATTTTTTTCCTGCATTGATGATGAGGATTTTGAAATGTAATCACAAAAATATATAGCATCAGAATGCAGATGGTGGTCACTGATACACACAGAAAGGATGCTGAAGAAGCTGTGTATAAACATTATCAAGAGATGCTACTATCTACTTAGCAAAAGGCAGCGGGCCACGTTCTCAGTGACTGTAGACTGGCATAGCCAATGGAGCTATTCTGTGTGGGAGCTATGCCAATATACAGGTATGAATCTGGCCCAGTTAATTTATTTTGTATCAGAATGTCACCACCTTAGAAACAAAAAATGTAACACAAACTTCATCCTAGTTTTCCTGCAAAAATCACACCTTCTATCTGAACTATAGAGAGGAAACTGAACTCCCATGTATTTCCTTTTGGAGTGTATACGGTCTTGAGTTCTATCAGAGACAGTATGGTGTAAAAAACCTAACCTGAAAGATTTATGTTTTATAAAGAAACTACACTACAAAAGGTGAGGGCTTACTCCCAAAGGGGCCTGTGGGTTTTTCTGATGGGATGGGGCTTAAATAATCTCCCTTGTCCTTAACATCCTATGACATCTAGCCCTGCAACACACCATATATCACTCTCTGGTGTCTTCGGCCACACCTGAACTCTTCATCAGGCCTCTTCTACCCTCCTGAACAGCCACCCCAGCCCTTCCAGCTAGAGTACAACCCTACTCTTCCCAGCAGGAACACCCCAGCCTCTCTGCTGGGAGTTCTTCCTCATCAGTCCCCTCCCCTTCATCTTCCAGGACAGCAGCCCAGCCCTTCCAAACAGAATGCAGTCCTACTCTCTCCTGTAGGAACCCGCCACAGCCTCTCTGCTAGGAGTCCTTCAGCCCTGTCTGGCCCTTAATCCAGCTCTCTAGCATGGAGACATCAGCAGTTAAGCTCCTCTACTGCTCTCCCTGCCTTCATCTCTCGGCACCACCTCTCCAGCTTGGAAACCAACAGATAACTGCCTTTGCTGGTCTTTGGCCTTCAGCTGTTAAAGCCCTGGCTCTCTGATTTGAGGAGATCAGTCAGCAAATCCCTCTTGCTGCTCTCCTGCCTTCAGTCTTCTCCCAGGAAACACTTTCTGACTCTGGCAGCTCTCACCTCTTGCCAGTCTTCAGCTCACAGGCAGCTCTCACCTGCCTTTTTCCCAACTGTCTCACCAGTTCTCTCCGCCCTTTAGGGCCCATGTGCCCTCTTTTAAGCCCAATTGGAGTGAGCTGATGAGTCACAAGTGCACTGGTCCTGCTCCCTTCTAAAGGGCCAGTGCTACCCTGTGATAGGAACCTCTAAGAATCCCCAATTATTCCACACTCCCCCAAAGGCTCCGTATGACAGGTAAAATTTTCCATGCAAGATGGACTGGATGAGCATCCCTCCAGGGCCAAGAGGAAATTATCTATTTTTAAAAATGTATATCAACAGTGTCATGTACCAGATATGGACTGGTACATGACTAATCAATTGCACACATACGAAACGGGAAATGACTGACTAGGACGGAGTACTGCAGAAAGGGATCTGCGGGTCATAGTGGATCACAAGCTACATATGAGTTAATAGTGTAACACTGTTGCTAAAAAGCAAATATCACTCTGGAATGTATTAGCAGGAGTGTTGTAAGCAAGACATGAGAAATAGTTCTTCTGCTACTCTGTGCTCATTAGGCCTCAAATGTAGCATTGTGTCCCATTCTGGGTATCATATTTCAGGAAAGATGTGGACAAATTGGAGGAAGTCCAAAGGAGAGCAACAAAAATGATTAAAGGTTTAGAAAACATGACCTATGAAGAAAGATTGAAAAAACAGGGCTTGTTTAGTCTGGAGATGAGAAAACTGAGGGAGGACAAAATAACAATTATCAAGTACATAAAAGGTTGTTACAAGGAAGAGGGCAACAAAATTGTTCTCGTTGACCTCTGAGGATAGGACAAGAAGGAATGGGCTTAAAATGCAGCAAGAGCAGTTTAAATTGGACATTAGGAAAAACTTCGCACTGTCAGGGTAGTTAATCACTGTAACAAATTGCCTAGGGAGGTTGTGGAATCTCCGTCATTGGAGGTTTTTAAGAAGAAGTTAGACAAACACCTGTCAGGAATGGTCTAGTTATTACGTAGTCCTACCTTGAGTGCATCTCCGCATTTAAGGTTTACCATTTACAATATTTTACAAAAAATATATTTATCTTTAAAGTTCAGTATGTATCAGTCTGTTAAGTATCTCTGAACCATACTGGTTTTCTAATTACACATAACAGTTTGGTCATCTGTCTGTCCATTCGTTGCAATGACTGTTTCTGGTCAGTTTGGAGTCTTTTAATTTTCTTGTTCTGCAACTGCCATCTATAGAGTTTGATCTGGTGATTATTCTTTCTAAGGAACTGTAATGTTGACAGTTTTTGTTGAACTCTCCACAGTCAGTCTCAATCAAATATGATCTTGGTGAAGAATTCTTTGTCTTTTTGGAAGCTGGAGTTCTCCGTCCTTTTTCTCCATCCAGTTTGACATAAACATGGTCACCAGGTTCTAGACCTGGAAGTTCTATAACTGAATGATGTCTGTTGTAAAAGTGTTTGTAAGCTCTTTTTGCCATTTATCTGATTTGGCTACTCTTTGCATGTCTGATCACTCTGGAAATTAGAAAAGAACCTAAGTCAGAACAATAGTTATATGTTATCTTCTCATCGAGATTTGTGCTACACTATATGCATTAGCTGTTATCAGTGTTGATTTGTAACTCAGAAGAGCAAGGAATGGATCTTCCTGATGAAGAATTTTCCTGGCAGTCTGTACAGCTCTCTCAGCCTCTTAATTTGCTTGTGGGTAATGTGGGCTGCTAGTAATATGATCAAAATCATATTTCATTTGGATTGACTTAAATTCTTCTGCAGTGAACTGTGGATTGTTGTCTATCACTTGTTGTTCTGGAATACTGAAATGAACAAAAGTGCACTTCAGTTTCTCTAAGCTCTGTGACATGTTACATCTTTCATGTACATTATTTCTATATACCTGGAAAAATAGTCCACTATAACCAGGTAATGATGGCCTCTGAATTTGCATAAATCTGCAGCTAGGTGTTATTCTATATGGTTCAGCATTGTCTCTTAAGGTTATTTGAACTGGAGCACATTTCAAAAGTCCAATATCACCAACAGAGCTGTAACAGAGCCAACAGAGTGACATGCCCCCCATATTTCTGCCTCCCATTTATCCCTAGGGGGATGTGCCCCACAGTTTGAAAACTGTCCCCTTCTGCCAGGAGCTGGCAGATCTGAAGCTGATGGGAGCCACGCGGTCCACTTGGGTCCCTGGCTCTCTGGGCTGTGGGAGCTGGGGCATTGGCTGGCTGCCTGGCAGCCCTCCCTGCCTTGAGCCCAGAGCCAGACAGACTGCACAGCTGTATACTCCCCAGGCATGGTGGGTGGCACAGCTCCGAGCTCCACCCTGACATATTCTTGCCTCTGCCCCAAAGGCATTCAGCGCCATCCAGTGACAGTCCCTGGAGCCAGCCCCTGCCAATGGAGCCTGGCTACCATGAAATGCTCCATAAGGTGCTCCCTGGAATACTCATTCCCCTTGGGCACCCGCCTCTCAGCATCCTGGTCACAGCCCCTTGCCACCCGGGGACCTGCCATTGCAGACAGGTCACTCTCCCCACACTCCCTGCATGCAGAGTGGAACCACCCCTTGCTCCTCTAGGCTGCCCATCCCCAGCCCTGTGACTGCCAGACTCATGGTCACACAGCCCATTCTCTGAGCTCAGCCATGCGAGCCTGGAACCCAGTCCAGGTGCTGGGAGCAGGAGGCTGCTGGTAGGGCAGACTCACTCCCATCAGCTCCAGAAACCAAGGCAGTGAGAACAGAGTGACCCCTAGGGTTACCAAGTTCCAAATAGAGGACACTGCTGGGGGAAGAGGGAGGAGGAGCTGGAGGAGGAAGTTGGGGAGGGGGTGCTGGGGTGGTTCCTGTGTACTGGGAGGGATATTTGGGAGGTACTGGAGAGAGTATTTGGAGGGAATACCTGCAGCAGGGTACCCCCTGGAGGTGGGCTGCCAGTGCTGTGGGGGATGGGCCAGCTAAACAGGGGAGCCTCAGCTGCTGCCAAGGGGACTCTGCATGTGGGGCCTCCGCTTCCCCCTTCCCATTCTCCTATCCCCTTTTCTTCCCCATCCCATTGCCCTTCCCCAATGCCCCATCCCCTCCTTTCCCTCTCCCCACTGTCTCCTGCCCCTATTCCCCACTTCCACCTATCCCTTCCCCTGCCCCATTTCCCTATCCCCATCTCTTCCCCCTTTCCCCTGAACTCTGAATGAAAAGCTTCCTTCTTTTCTAAGTTGTTTCTATGGTGACCTGGCCCATGCAATTCAGAATAGCTCTAGGGATAGTCAGGGCTGTATCAGGTAATTTCAGCTCTGGGAGTGGTGATTGTAAGTCCCTTCTGATGTGACTGTCATGCCTGTCCCTCAGTCAATTTTAAAGTCAATAGTTATTCCATGAATATTCAGTTTCACTCTCCAGGCAGGCTCTGTGTCATCACAAGTGATAGATCCCAGAAACAATGTCTCTTGATTGTCTGTAATATGTGTCAAGTCCCTGCTGCTTTGGTGTTGTAAAATGTCCATATTTTATGCATTTATTACATCTTGCACCTTTGACTGTCCATACATCCCTTCGGCTATGAACATTTCCACATCTTGTGCATGTAGCTTGTGCAGTTAGCCTGGAAGTTCTCTCTCCTTGCCTCAGGGGTTTTATGTTAATGACTTTTAGCACTCAAGAGGCATCTATTTATTGCTCCTACTCTAGTTTCTTCCCTTTCAAGTTTGGCAAGTTGCTCTTGGTTTTGCGGTTTCAGCAGCTCAGACTACTTTGTTATTTGAACAGCTGTGTGTAGGGTTAAGTCTGTTTTTAGTTGCAGCTTCTGTGAAAGATATTTTTATCTGCATACCATATTACTAATTTATCTCTGATATTTTCATACTTTACAGTCACAAAATCACAGTTTTCTGTCAATGAAAGTAAAACTCTGATAAAAGATTCAACAAATTCCCTTGGTTGTTGAATTATCTGGTGAAAATGTGCCCTTTCATAAAACCACATTTCTGAGGTATAAAGTATGAATCAAACTTAGCCAGAACCCTTTCATAGTCATCTTTGTGAGTGTCTTTAGTAAGGGTAAAAGTTTCAAAGAGATGCTCTGCCTACTTCCCCATGGCATAAATTAAAGAGCATGCCTCTGTGTCTCCAGTTTCCTTGTCGCATTTGGTTGCAAGGTGAAATCTTGCAAAGGGTTACTTCCAATCTGTCCATTCTGAAGGTCTAGGAAAGCTAAAGTTCTTAGGAGCATTGAAAAGCGGCATTCTAATCGGATTGATCCTGCAACATTTTTGCCTTCCCCCCCTCCATTTGCAGCCTTTGTTGCTACTTTCCTTCTGTTTCTGTTCTCTTCTGGCACCAGTTAGGCTGCCTTTACTTTTGATACCATGTCACATACCAGGTATGAACTGGTTACGGAGCTTCCACTCCAGAGAGATACATGAGATATGCTCTCCTTATGACATTTTAAGGTACTGCCAGGTATATATGCTGTATGCTCAGATAACAAATGTCACACAGTGTCACCTGGGGCTGAACAGTATAATACAGTTTAGCATACCATTCCAAATGGTGTTTGTTTCCCCCACCCATTCCCAGATCTCCCCTCAACTGGGGTTGGAATACGTTTAGCTGCTAGTGTGCCAAATCCTTTCCAATTTCCACCAAAGAAAGTATGCTAGAACCCACTTTACACCACTTATGAAACACCTCGTTCTAAACAGGGTTATCTCTCAAACACATCTCTAGGCACCTCATAGTCTTCCATACCTTGAATGCCTTCCAACAATGGTTCTCAACACCTTCTACAAACATAAGTGAATCTGCCTCAGCAAATGTCACAGATAGAGAAAATGAAGGATAGAGAAGTAAAATTACTTACCCCAAGGTCACATAAAAAGCCTATTATAGAGCAGGAAATAGAACTTAAATTCCCTGGTTCCAAATCCTGTGCACTAAGAAAAGACCACCCTTCCTGCATCCTCCCTCTCTTTCCTCCATATCAGCACAGATATGGACACCAAATACCTAAGCTGAATATTTGTGGATAAGTAATTACCATGCAGATGTTCATCAGACACATCAAATACCTGAATTATTTTTCTATTTTACAATGCAGTACTATATGTCTATGACTACATTGTTTTAATATATACATTTGATAACCTCAGAAGAATCATAGCAGGTGGTGTAAGTGAAGCTACAGTTTGTTTTGCAGTTCAAAGCAAGACCAGATAAAACTGTAGTTGTTTTTACTTTGATCTATCTCATAGGATGGGAATTAAAAAAATATATTCACCTCAAGGGGTTACATCTATTGACTGCACATCAGTATAACCCTGTGGGGGATGAGGTTCTGAATCTGTAGACTTAACAGCATGAGCTCGCCTGTGCATGGCTAATGCAATTGCACATCAGAAGTAATAAATAAAGGGTCTGCTGACTTTACCACTCTTTGTTCATCTAAAAGTATGTAGAAGGTAATATTTTAATTCAGAATTCACTTCTGAGTAGATTTTTGAATTTTATTGCAGTAGCTTCTCTTTCCACAAGCTTTTCTTCCTATTAAACAACTTATACACTTAAAGAGGATGGACCACACTATTTTTTTGTTCCTGAGTGGGGGTGATATTCTTGGTCAAACTCTTTACTGGCATCAACCATAATTAGTACGTTTTCTATGGGGCATTCATTACTCAGTTCATTTTGCCTTCAGCCAATCTGCTGATGAGGAAGTGTGAGCCAAAGCACCTGGGCATTGACACCTACACCGTATTGTAATAGTCTTTGTATAAAATATGCCTTGTGAGGTATCATTTGAAAATTAATAACTCACTGATCATAAATATTCATGTGTGTTGTGTGTATCCAGTGTGTATTAAGAGTTATGGATACATGCTGAAATTATGACTAAATTGTGTTTAAACCAGGCATGTCAGGGGAATTGGTAAACAGGTCTGTCCTGAACAAAGTAATGTGGGTTTACCTCCATTTACATATAAACGGTAAATAGAACTATCGAGACAAAGGCGGGGGGGGGAAGATAGCAGGAAACAGAACAATTTGCATTTTAGCAAACATCTGTTGGAAAAAAACAGCATGATGCTTCCTTCACCACCAGACTACATGTCACCTGCTTCATAACTTGAAGAAAACTTTGCTTTGAAGGGAACCTTCAGAAGAATCCATTTTAAAAGTTCACTGGAGTATTAAAAAAAAGGCAGAAAACCCCAAAGTTATTTCTTGTCACCAAAGTAAACAAAGGAAACAGCAGTTTTGGGCTTCTCAAGGAGCTTCTGACAGAGGGGTAGGGGACCAGCAAACATAGTGCTGGAAAACTGTGAGTGAGAAAAGCCATCTTAAACAAAGCCTGTACCTTGCTAGATTAAGTTTTAAACTTTTAGACTTCATCTCTTATACTTGAACTCATTTAAAATCCTATCTTCTTTTTTAAAAAACTTATTTTACTATTAACCTAAACGAGCAGTGCTGTGTTGAAATTAGAGTGAATGTTAATTCCAGTTAATATGCCAAGATGTTGGGTTTTGTTTTTTTAAGGGAGCAACTGGATCTTATTATTCCTCTGAACATTGCAGGAGAGGCTGGACATTGCACAGCAGAGGGGTTTGGGACTGGGGGTGTGTTGGGGTCATCTGCTTACATTAACCAAGTCTGGTCAAGACAAGAGTGTGCCTATGATAACTTCTGGCCAGCTGTTGGATTCAAAATGGTTGAATCAGAACTGGACAGCATACAGAACACAGAGTGCATACTGGTTCTGTATGTGTCCCAGATAGGGAGCCATCAGTAGCAGAACAATTTTGGGGCACTCAGGGTTATAATACAAGCAGTGACACAACCTCTGACTGGCCTGAACTGCACCCCAGAATGTGATAGGAAGAAAGAGGCTAACGTGATATAAAGTCACATTATCTTCCTCCAGTCACTAACAGATATTATTTACCTCCATCCCCTACTACATTCAGTCAGTCATAACATTTGAATCTGGTAGTGGTTATCTTAATCCCATCAGAATTTAGTCCTTGGAATCCAGGCCCAGCAGCCACCAAAATTCTGATGTAAAAGTGACACTGTGAAGAAGAAAAGAGAAAATAAAAGAAGAGAGGGAGAGGAGAGAAAAGAAAAGAAACAAGAAAAAGAGTCAGTCCAGGGGTAAGAGATAGGAAAAGAAGATGGAGGAGTGAATAAGGGAAGAGAAGGGAAAACAAGGAGCAAAAGTCTGTCCAAGAGGGGAGACTGGGTCAATGTGTCCATTTGGAGATACAGAGGAGAGGGGAGACAAAGAGCAGGGGTCCTGAGGGAGCAGGAGAAACCATGGTGAGTGGGTGGAGCTGGAAAAGGTAATAGAAGAATCAAAGGAAAAGTGGTTTCCTTGACCATACATCTGAACCTTTTTATATGTTCATAACTGGGGAATGATATAAGATCTGGGCTGGTTATTATTCTCCACCTTCACCAAGGTACACTCATCCCTACTTATTGGCCACAATATCACTTTTAAGCTGGAGGTGATATGAATCAGAGCTAGGTAAAAAATGCATCACTCACCCTGTCTTATGGAGGCAGACATGGACAATCATCAGCAGGTGAGAAAAGAGAACCCACTTACAGAAGCATGTGAAGGAGAGCATGTAAGAGTTTAAAAAAAAAACTCTGAGCTGCCTTATCAGAAACTGTACCTTCCAATTCATCCTTTGCCTTGTTTTCCTTTCACTCTGTGGTACTGAGAGGTCAGTCTATCTGCAGGATGACTTGAAAAAACATAAAGCTGTGATTTTGGTCCGGATCTTTTCATTTTGTGTGCTTTCTGTATTATGTGGAGAGGACTGGGCTAAATATTGACAAAGTAGGTTCAGGGGGCAGAAGTGGCACAGTAGCATTATAGCCAGGAATTAATGAGTCACTCAGTTATAGAAAAACATTTTGAATAGTGATTGCAGCAACAGAGGTGAATCCCAGTTTCACCATTTAAATCACCAGCAATGCCAGAATAGGTGGAAATATTAAGATGCTCCAAATCTTAGAAGTCCAGCCCAGAAGTGCTAGGTAACAATGACCAAACCTGCCAGTTACCCCAGACAGCAGGACACTTAAGGGAGGCTGTTTTTACTTTTGTCTAGGTATCAGAGACATTATGAGCAGAGTTTTAGACATCCCATGGTTCCATAGCTACAGCATTTGCTTACAGAAATCACCCCTTGCCACAGAACTGTGCTCCACGAGCTCAGCATTTTATGTTTCTAGCCATTCTGGATGCAAACAAAGCCTTGAATACAAGTCTAGGCCTGGTCTACACTGGGGGGGATCAATCTAAGATACGCAACTTCAGCTACGAGAATAGCGTAGCTGAAGTCAACGTATCTTAGATCGACTTAGAATCACTTACTTCGCATACTCATGGCATGGGATCGATGGCTGCCGCTCCCCCATCGACTCCGCTTCCGCCTCTCGCCCTGGTGGAGTTCTGGAGTCGACAGCAGAGCGATCGGGGATCGATTTATCGCATCTACACTAGACGCAATAAATCGATCCCCGATAGATCGATCACTACCCGCCGATCCGGCAGGTAGTGTAGACGTGGCCTACTTGAGCTAGTAATGACCAGTTGAGTCTGCAGACAGCCTGAAAGAAAAGCTCTGAGAGGTGTGAACTGCCCATTCGTCTCAACCAGGGCACCTTGGACTCCACAATTCTGTAGTCCTGGAATTTGTAACTCTCCAGGAGGAAATGGAATTCATCATTTCTGCCATGGAATTTGCTGTTTGGCTGCGGACAGGTGCCCAGCATGTTTTTTTTTATCTCGGTGCCAGGCCCTAACCACAGGTTTCCCCACAGGGAGGAGTTAACTGGATTGCAGTACAGGTACCCCTCACATGCTGGGCCCCAGGTCTCTTAGGGCTTTATACATCACTGCCAGAGCTGGTCAAAATTTGTCAAAAGATTTTAAAATATCTTTTCTGTTTGTTCCTTTTTCTTTCTTTCTTTTTTTTTGCTGAATTTTGTCAAGGAAAAAGGAGACTAAGATTTTCACACTTTTGTCCCATTTTCAACTAGATTTCATAATCCCCAACACCTTGAACTGCACAGGGGGGTGAATAGAAAGCCAGTGAGAACCTCAATCACAGTTGTTACTTGCTCACCCTGGCTTGTCTACTCAAACAGGAAATCACCTTTTGCACTAGCGGAAGCTTGTCCAAGGTTAGCCCTAAATATAGTGGTGTAACAGAGCTGGAATGCACTGGAACACCATGTCTGTACGCCACTGAGCACCCCAACCTTCATCCCTCACCCTACCCTCCACAGAACACCCCTCCCAACCCAAAATTGGGCTCCACAGCACCAGAGTCAGGCCACACCCAAGGTGGTGTTAGAGAGCAGCATAGAGGCAGAGGACAGAGTTAGAGAGCAACATGGGGGTAGGGTTAGAGAGCAGTGTGGGTGCAGGATTAGAGAGCCAGACTGTCAGGGATCTCTGCCATTGATTACTAATGAACACCCGCACTTAAGATATTATCTTCTTTTCCCCATATCCATTAATGATTTCTAAATCATAGAAACATAGGGCTGGAAGCGTCCTCGATAAGTCATCAAGTTTAGGCCTCTGTGCAGTGGTGGGACCAAGTAAACCTCGCCCATCTCTGACAGGTTTGTCCAACCTGTTTTTAACAACTGCCAAAGAGGTGGATTCCACAACCTCCCTTGGAACCCTATTCCTTAACTACCTTTATAGTTAGTTTTTCCTAATATCTAACCTAAATTTCCCTTGCTGTAGATTAAGCCCATTACTTCTTGTTCTCCACGTCCATTGAGGGTAGGACAATTGATCACTGTCCTCTTCATAATAGCTCTTAACATATTTGAAGACTGTTAGCAGGTCTCCCGCTCAGTCGTATTTTCTCAAGACTAAACATGCCCAGTTTTTTTAACCTTTCCTCATAGATCAGGTTTTCTAAACCTTTTATCATTTTTGTTGCTTTCCTCTGGAGTATCTCCAATTTCTCCATATCTTTCCTAAAGTGTGGTGCCCAGAATTGGACACAGTACTCCAGCTGAGGCTTCAGCAGTGCTGAGTAGAGCAGGACAATTATCTCCTGTGTCTAACATACAATATTAATGTTAATGCCCCCTGAAATGGTATTAACCTTTTTTACAGCTGCACCATATTGTTGACTTATATTTGTGATCTGCTATAAGCCTGAGATCCTTATCAGCAGTACTGAATTCAAGGGTCTCTTTTTTCTTAGGCAAACCTGGGGCCAGACACAGGCACAGAATCACAGACATATAAGACTGGAAGGGACCTTGATAGGTCATTTAGTCCAGTCCCCTGCACTGAGGCAGGACTAAGTATTACCTGACAGGAGTTTATCCAACCTGTTCTTAAAAACCTCCAATGACAGAAATTCCACAACCTTCCTAGGTAATTGTTCCAGTGCTTAACTACCCTTACAGTTCAGAAGTTTTTCTTAATGTCTAATCTAAACTTCCCATGCTGCAAGTTAAGCACATTACTTCTTGTCCTGTCCCCAGTGGATAAGCAGAACAATTCATCCTCTTCCTCTTTATAACAACCTTTTATGTACTTAAAGACTGTTATCTTATCGTGTATATCATGCCCCCCCCACACTCTATCTTCTCTTGTTCAGACTAAGCAAACCCAATTTTTTCAATCTTTCCTTGTAGGTCATGTTTTCTAGACCTTGAATGCTTTTTGTTACTCTCCTCTGGACTTTCTCCACATCTTTCCCAAAGTGTGCTTCCAAGAACCTGACAAAGTACTCTAGTTGAGGCCTTATCAGTGCTGCGTAGAGTGGAAGAATTCTCAAGTCTTGTTGACAACACTCCTGCTAATACATCCCAGAATGATGTTCGCTTTTTTTGGCAAGTATTACATTGTTGACTCATATTTAGTTTGTGATTCACTATAAACCCTAGATCCTTTTCTGCAGTACTCCTTCTTGGCAGTCATTTCTCATTTTATATTTCTGCAATTGATTATTCCTTCCTAAGTGTAGTACTTTGCTTTTGTCCTTATTGAATTTCATTCTGTTTATTTCAGACCATTTCTCCAGTTTGTCAAGATCATTGTGAATTCTAATCCTTTCCTCCAAAGCACTTGCAACCCCTCCTAGCTTGGTATCATCTGCAAACTTTATAAGTTTACTGTCTATACCATTATCCAAATCATTTATAAAGATACTGAATAGAACTGGACCTAAGACAGATCCCTGCGGGATTCCACAAACCCTTCCAGCTTGACTGTGTACCACTGATAACTAATATAAGTTTTTTCCAACTGGTTGTGCACCCACCTTACAGTACTTTCATCTCAGCTAGAGCTCCCCAATTTGCTTATGAGAAAGTCATGTGAGACAGTATCAAAAGCCTTACTAAAGTTGAGGTATTTCACATGTACTTCTTCTCCCCATCCACAAGGCTTGTTACTCTGTCAAAGATGTCGGTTTGACATGATTTGTTCTTGACAAATCCATATTGACTATTACTTATCACCTTATTATCTTCTAGGTGCTTATAAATAGATTGTTTGATTATTTGCTCTTTCTGGGTACTGAAGTTAAGATGACTGGTCTATAATTCCCCAGCTTGTCCTCATTCCCCTTTTAATACATAGGGACTATATTTGCCCTTTTCCAGTGTTCCTCTCCCATCTTCCATGAGTTCTCAAAGATAATTGCTAATGGTTCAGAGATCTTTTCAGCCATTTCCTGATGTATTCTCGGATTTTTTCATCAGGCCGTGCTGACTTGAAGACATCTAACTTGTCTAAGCGATGGTCTACAATACAAATCTATATTGGTATAACCACGTTGCTCAAGGGTATGGAAAATCCACACCCCTGTGCGACACCTATATGCTGACCAAAGTCCCAGTGTAGACAGCACTATGTCGATGGGAGGGCTTCTCCCACTGACATAGCTACTCGGTTATGTAGGTGGCGTCTTCACTAAGCACGACAACAGTGCAGCTGCAACAGTGCAGCTGTGCCACTGGACCGCTACAGGTGTGGTGTAATTCTTAATTCCTAAGTAATTCTTAATTAGTTCTTTCCCTAGTTTAGTCTCATATCCTACCCCGTTTACACTGATGTTCAGTATGTTAGTATACCAATTACTGCTAACCTTTTTGGTCAAAACTGAACCAAAAGAGACATTTAACACTTTGGCCATTCCTGTGTTTTCTGTCATTGTCTTTCCCTCCTCATTGAGTAATGGGCCTGCTCTGTCCTTGGTCTTCCTCTTGCTTCTAATGTATTTGTAAAATGTTTTATTATTCCCCTTTATGTCCCTAGATAGTCTAATCTCGTTTTGTGCCTTGGCACATGAGTTTGCTTTTAATTAGTTAATTTTTGTGGCTATTTTTCTCCCCATGATGATTCACTTCTTTTTCCCTTACAAAGAAAATCTGTTGGTGGATGTATCACAAACATCTGGCTGTCATTGCGGGCATGTATTGTGCTAAGCATCTACTGATAAATTACTTGATTAATATGTAATAGTTAGCACTTCCATATACAAGTAACATGCTCTTCACAAAGCTGTTTGTCATGTGTCTCTCACAGCTGTCATCCTGCAATGTGAAAAGCCTCGTACATTTTACAGAAAGCCCGTGACAGTGACTAATGGTAATATTGGCTTCAGTATATGTTTGGGAGGCAAACTGTTTTATTTTTAAACACCATTTTGTGGTTTTCTTTTTTATATGTTAATAAATATATTTCTTACATTTGCTGTCATGGCCCTCTTATGCATCACAGTCTTGTAAACACTTCTAATGGCAATTAAAAATGCTTCCTTATTTGCCTGGTTGATCCACTTACCTCTTGTCTGAATTACCCAACTCATTACATTGAATTACTACTTAAAACATGCTGAATTGCTCAAGAATGGCAGCCATTTAGGATTCACCATCAAAATGCTAAAATTTGGGTGAAGTGTGATGTAAACCTAATACATCTAGACATTCATCGATCTTGTTTCTTTGTTGTTAATTAGAAATTAACTTTTTTCAGGCATTTTACATTGGGATGAAGTAAGCATAAGAAAAACTTTGGTCCTTGTATCTAGAGGAGCAGATACTTGCAGGTTATTTTAGGAGTGTGCATTAAACAAGCCAATGCAAATTCCAGCCAAGAGCTTTCAGTGATACAACAGATAACAAAAATGACAGCATCAGCAGAGGAGAAAGAAAGATGGCTCTGGTTACATTCATAGTCAACTCAAGACTGGTTACATTCATAGCTGGCATAGCTCAAGCTATTAGAACATAAGAACGGCCATACTGGGTCAGACCAAAGGTCCATATAGCCCAATGCCAGGTGCCCCAGAGAGAAAGAACAGAACAGGTAATCATCAAGTGATCCATTCCTTGTCACCCACTCCCAGCTTCTGTCAAACAGAGGGTAGGGACACCATCCCTGCCCATCCTTTCTAATAGCCACTGATAGACCTATCCTCCATGAATTGAACTAGTTCTTTTTTGAACCCTGTTATAGTCTAGGCCTTCACAACATCCTCTGGCAAGGAGTTCCACAGGTTGACTGTGCATTTTGTAAAGAAATACTTCCTTTTTTTTTGTTTTAAACCTGCTGCCTATTAATTTCATTAGTTCTTGTGTTAAGACAAGGAGTAAATAACGCTTCCTTATTTACTTTCTCCACACCAGTCATGGTTTTATAAACCTCAATCATATCCCCCTTAGTTGTCTCTTTTCCAAGCTGAAAAGTCCCAATCATATTAATCTCTCCTCATACGCAGTATTCAAGATGTCGGCATACCATGGATTTATATATAGGCAATATGATATGTTCTGTCTTATTATCTATCCCTTTCTTTATGATTCCCAACATTCTGTTTGCTTTTTTAACTGCTGCTGCACATTGAGTGGATGTTTTCAGAGAACTATCCACAATGACTCCAAGATCTCTTTCTTGAGTGGTAACAGCTAATTTAGACCCCATCATTTTATATGCACAGTTGGAATGATGTTTTTCAATGTGCATTACTTTGCATTTATCAAGATTGAATTTCATCTGCCATTTAGTTGCCCGGTCACGCAGTTTGGTGAGGTCCTTTTGTAGATCTTCGCTGTCTGCCTGGGACTTAACTATCTTGAATTGTTTTGTATCGTCTGCGAATTTTGCCACCTCACTGTTTACCCCTTTTTCCAGATCATTTATGAATATGTTGAATAGGACTGGGCCCAGTACAGACCCCAGACTATTTACCTCTCTTAATTCTGAAAACTGACGATTTATTCCTACCCTTTGTTCCCTATCTTTTAACTAGTTACCAATCCATAAGAGGACCTTCCCTCTTATCCCATGACAGCTTACGTTGCTTAAGAGCCTTTGGTGAGGGACCTTGTCAAAGGCTTTCTGAAAATCTAAATACACTATATCCACTGGATCCTCCTTGTCCACATGCTTGTTGACCCCCTCAAAGAATTCTAGTAGACTGGTGAGGCATGATTTCCCTTTACAAAAACCATGTTGACTCTTCCCCAACAAATTATGTTCATCTATGTGGCTGACAATTTTGTTCTTTACTATAGTTTCAACCAGTTTGCCTGGTACTGAAGTCAGGCTTACTGGCCTGTAATTGCCAGGGTCATCTCTGGAGCCCTTTTTAAAAATTGGTGTCACATTAGATATCCTCCAGTCATTTGGTACAGAAGCTGATTTAAATGATAGGTTACAGACTACTGTTAGTAGTCCTGCAATTTCACATTTGAGTTATTTCAGAACTCTTGAGTGAATACCAGCTGGTCCTGGTGACTTATTACTGTTTAGTTTATCAATTTGTTCCAAAACCTCCTCTAATGACACCTCAATCTGGGACAGTTCCTCAGATTTGTCCCCTAAAAAGAATGACTCAGGTTTCGGAATCTCCCTCACATCCTCAACCGTGAAGACCAATGCAAAGAATTCATTTAGTTTCTCTGCACTGGCCTTATCACCTTTAGTGCTCCTTTAGCATCTTGATCGTCCAGTGGCCCCACTGGTTGTTTAGCAGGCTTTCTGCTTCTGATTTACTTTTTAAAAAATTGCTATTACTTTTTGAGTCTTTGGCCAGAGGTTCTTCAAATTCTTTTTAGGCCTTCCTAATTATAATTTTACACTTCATTTGCCAGAGTTTATGCTCCTTTCTATTTTCCTCACTAGGATTTAACTTCCATTTTTTAAAGGATGCCTTTTTGCCTCTCACTGCTTCCTTTACTTTGTTGTCTAGCCACGGTGGCACTTTTTTGTTTCTCTTACTGTCTTTTTTAATTTGGGGTATGCATTTAAGTTGAGCCTCTATTATGGTGTCTTTAAAAAGTTTCCATGCAGCTTGCAGGGATTTTACTTTTGGTGCTGTACATTTTAATTTCTGTTTAACTGACCTCCTCATTTTTGTGTAGGTCCCCTTTCTGATATTAAATGCTCCAGTGCTGGGCCGCAGTGGTGTTTTCCCTGCCACAGGAAAGTTAAATTTAATTATATTATGGTCACTATTACCAAGCAGTCTAGCCATATTCACCTCTTGGACCTGATCCTGTGCTCCACTTAGGACTAAGTCAAGAATTGCCTCTCCTGTTATGGGTTCCAGAACTAGCTGCTCCAAGAAGCAGTCATTTCAGGTGTCAAGAAACTTTATCTCTGCATCCCATCCTGAGGTGATATGCACCCAGTCAATATGGGGATAGTTGAAATCCACCATTATTATTGAGTTTTTTATTTTAATAGCCTCTGTAATCTCCCGGAGCATTTCACAGTCACTATCACGATCCTGCTCAGGTGGTCGGTAATATATCCCTTCTGATATATTCTTATTCAAGCATGGAATTGCTATCCATAGAGATTCTATGGTACAGTTTGGTTCATTTAAGATTTTATTGGATTTCTGCCCACAACCAACGTATATTTAACACATTAACCCCCAAAAGGAACACACCCGGAACCCCCAAATAGTGTTGCCAGCTCTCACAACTGCATCATTGACCTCATGATACTTGGGATTTTTTCTTAAAGACCCAGTTCCTGGAGTTCAATGATTGTGTAAGAATCTCAACTTTCTTTCTTTTTTTTTTAAATTGTTGTGGAGAGAACCTTGAAAATATAAACCCTAACAGTCTGATAACTAGACAAATAAAAAAATAAAAACCAAAATGTATTTATTTTTAAGTTAGTCTCATACTCTTTTTGGGCCTGACTCATGGTTTTGGGATTGGCAATACTGCACACAGATTAAGTTTAACTGTTTGGTTTGCTTTAATGCTGTTTTGGGAGATGTGAATAGACTAGGATTTTATCCTGTGTTGACCTATCACACACATACACACACATACACACAATCTCAGTACTCTTCTTGGACTGGTAGGATTTTTTGTTTGAGGTTTTATTAGCAGCTAAAATTACCGAGCATTGAATTTTGCCTAAGTCAGGTGGAGCTATGGTGATCATACTGCTGACTCCAGTGAAAGCAGGTGAGGCAGTCAAAGGTGTATGATAAATGAATTTATCATGTGACTAAAATTTATTATATGGACATAATCTCCACATTGTATATGTGTATTGTGCACACATACACACAAACACACCACATACAGAGTAACACTACCACCAAAATAGAAAATTTCTGTAGATTTCCTCATGTATTCCCTATATAACATGCATGCTATATTATACAGCAAGATAATACATTGTGTGTGTGTGTGTGTGTGTACACATATGATATTCACAGATAGAACAGAGCACTCTGTGGAAATGCTTCCATAGAACACTGTCAGTTATCTCACTCTTACTTAGGTGAGCCAAACTCTGCAGAGCAGAAGAATACAAAAATTAATTCTTTACACAATACCAGCTCTCCTGTCCTGACAACAAATTCTTCAGCCACGCTAACCTTGACCACATTAGTTCTGTAAACTAGTTTCCATAATGGACTGAGCCGAGAATACTAATCTCTCAACTTCAATTTTACATTAAAAAGACAGAGCCAAAGGGGATGGGAACTCAAAAACTATAGCACAATGATTGATCATATGAAAAACCAGTTCCAAACCTCCTTCACCCCATGCATGTGTAACCCAAACACCCCCTGGGGGTGGGATGTGGGGGGGGAAGAGAGAGAGAGAGAGAGAGAGAATAAGAATGAGAATGCTCTACAGCCTTAGCTAACAGCCAGTTGGCTTTCAGCTCATGCAGTAGTGGCTCATACTCTAAGCTCCAAAGGTCCCAGGTTTGATCCCACTCGCCAATGAGCAAGGTCTGTCAGTGTTACACATAGGACCAATGTCTGCCCTCATTCACAGGTCCAGCTTCCAAAGACTAGAGTTACCATATTTCAGGTTTCCAAAAAGAGGACACTGGAGCTGGGGAGAAGAGGGAGGTGCAAGCTAAAGGGGGTGCAATTGGTGGTGCTGGAGAGGATACCTGGGCTGTGTGGGAGGGGTATATGTGTACTGGGAGGGTACCTGGGTGGTGCTGAAGGTGGTACCTACAGCAGGGGTACTCACTGGAGGTGGGGGGCATTGTCACTCCCTGTCATGGTGGCAGGGCACCTAGCCCAAGACCCAGTGCCAGCCATCAGTCAGCACCTTCCCTCCCTGTGGGACCCCCTCCTAGGGCTGGGAACCAGGGCTGCAAGGGAATGGACCAACCAACTGAGATGCAGGAGAGGGACCAATCGGGGAGCGGACTAATCAGGGCTCTTTCTGAGCTGCAATGTCTGTGCTGTAAAGACCCCAGACGTTGACTCTTATTTCAAAAATCCACCCAGAGGCACTGTTGCCAACTTAGCAATTTTGTCACTAGATTTAGCGACTTTTTTATTTCCCTAGCAAGGAAATATGTGTCAAAGTGACCAGCGACAAATCTAGCAGCTTTCACTTCAGTGATATTCAGAGAAAGAAGCCACCAATTTGTTGCCAGCAGCCCTGAGCTCTGGCGTGGGGATCGGTCTCTGGACCAGCAAATCCACTGAGCTGAGGGAGGTCTGAGCAGTGGCAGCCAAGATGTTGATCCACAGGAGAAGCCGAGCCCGGAGTTGCTGCACCCTCCAGTGGATGAACAGCTCGGCACTCCCCCTGTCAGGCCTGGGAAGGCCGCGATCAGGTGGGGAGGGAGGAGGCTGGGGTCAGGGATTGTTCAGCCAAGTAGGCATAGTAGAGCCAGAGCAGAGGAGATTACCTTGGATGACCTTGAGGGGGTCAATGCAGACTATGTGGCTCTGGGAAGAAGGATAAAAAGAGTTTGAGGCACAAGTCATGTTCCCATCCATCCTCCCTGTTGAAGGAAAAGGTGATTGAGAGAAGTCCTGGACGACTGGGAAAAGGCAAACATAGTACCCACCTTTAAAAAGTTGAAGAAGGAGAATCCAGGAAACTACAGACCTCTCAGCCTCACCTCAGTCCCTGGAAAAAGCATGGAGCAGTATTCTTGCTAGCAAGTTTAAAAAGTATGGATTGGATGAATGGACTATAAGGTGGATAGAAAGCTGGCTAGATTGTCGGGTTCAACGGGTAGTGATCAACAGCTCAATGTCTAGTTGGCAGCCCATATCAAGTGGCGTGCCCGAGGGGTCGGTTCTGGGGCTGGTTTTGTTCAACATCTTCATTAATGATCTGGATGATGGGATTAATTGCACCCTCAGCAAGTTCGTGGATGACACTAAGATGGGGGGAGAGGCAGATACACTGGAGGGATAGGGTCCAGCGTAGACAATTGGAGGATTGAGCCAAAAGAAATCTGATGAGGTTCAACAAGGACAAGTGCAGAGTCCTGCACTTAGGATGGAAGAATCCCATGCACCGCTCGCTACAGGCTGGGGACCGACTGGCTAAGCAGCAGTTCTGCAGAAAACGACTTGGGGATTACAGTGGACGAGAAGCTGGATATGAGTCAACAGTGTGCCCTTGTTGCCAAGAAGGCTAACGACATATTGGGCTGCATTAGTAGGAGCATTGCCAGCAGATCGAGGGAAGTGATTATTCCCCTCTATTTGGCATTGTTGAGGCCACATCTGGAGTATTGTGTCCAGTTTTGGGCCCCCCACTACAGAAAGGATGTGGACAAATTGGAGAGAGTCCGGCAGAGGGCAACAAAAATGATCAGGGGGCTGGGACACATGACTTATGAGGAGATGTTGAGGGAACTGGGCTTATTTAGTCTGCAGAAGAGAAGAGTGAGGGGCGATTTGATAGCAGCCTTCAACTACCTGAAGTGGGGTTCCAAAGAGGATGGAGCTCAGCTGTTCTCAATGGTGGCAGATAACAGAACAAGGAGCAATGGTCTCAAGTTGCAGTGTGGGAAGTCTAGGTTGGATATTAGGAAAATCTATTTCCCTAGGAGAGTGGAATGGGTTACCTAGGGAGGTGGTGGAGTCTCCATCCTGAGAGGTTTTTAAGCACAGCTGTATAAAGCCCTGGCTGGGATGATTTAGTTGGGGTTGGTCCTGCTTTGAGTAGGGGGTTGGACTAGATGACCTCCTCAGGTCCCTTCCAATCCTAATCTTGTATGATTCTATGATAAAATGATCTCTCAGCTGTTCCCTCCCAAGCCCTGGGAGAACCAGTGCCTTGCGGGCACCACGGCCGTGGCCTTCCAGTGAGTGTGCACCCCCCTTCCTGGGGATACTCCCTCAGAGATGCAATAAGAAATGCCCATCTCACATGAGGGCAATATCTCTCCCCTCAATGAGTGAGGGGCACCCAGGATAACATCGGAGTGAGGGAATCTCTCCTGCTGTGGGCAGGAGGGAGCTGGGGCTCGGGCTGGGGCTGGGGGGCAGGGCTGAGTTCATATGAGGTATCTCCCCTCCAGCGAGGGAGGGCAGGGTAAGGGGGGAGACTCCCTCACATGGACCCTGCCCTGCCCACCCCAGACTCTGCCACAGCTCACACATCCCTCCCCCCAGGGGGAGAGACTCCCTCACTCCAATGTTGCCCTGGGTGTCCCTCGCTCATTGAGGGGAGAGATATTCCCCGCATGTGAGATGGGCACTTCTTATTGCATCTGTCTGAAATGTTCCCTCATGTAGGTTACATAGCGACATCTAGTGACTTTTCAGGGTTTCTCTGACAACTTCCTGTTATGTGGAATTGGCAACAGACAACCCAAAAAGAGGTCATGTCTGGGAAAGCCCGGACATATGGTAACCCTGCCAATGACTACAGCTTTAGCTGTCATAGGGCGTTATAGAGATGCCCACATTTCAAGTAGGAATGTGACTTCGGTGGGATTCCAAAAACAGGCTGTAGCTGTACAAAGCCGTGTGAAAACAAACGTTTGCAGTATGGCTAGCTCCAAACATTCAAACCATGAGATAGGCACATTCAAAACCAATTAACCTGGCTTACAAATCATGAGATTAGCTTTTAAATGATCAATTTTGGGTTCTTTTGTTTCCCTTCTAGTTTCTGAGCCCTTGGGGTTCCACTTGTTTTATGTTCTCAAGCTTTTCTCCACAATCATAAGGCTTGGAAACAAGCATATTTTAAAAATGAAAGGTGAGATTCTCATGCAATCTCTTGATTCCAACAGCTGTGGCTTTTAAGGAAAACATTACATACTGTGAAACTCACAATAAAATTGCAAGAGTTGGGCCATGCTGGTTTGATTAAATTTTTCTACCTATGCATGTGTCTACAGCTCACCGGTTAATATATTTTATAATGAGCAATTCAAAAGGGGCCTTTAGTTCTGGACCATAGCCTTTGGCAGCACTGAACAATACCAAATACTGCTGTGCTCCAGCTGTGCCTGCTCAGTACTAATCTAATTCAGGGAACTACCGTGTCTCAGCAATGAATGCAGTGTTCAGTGGAGATACAACAGTACCAATCTTACCTCAGCCCATAGCATACAAAAGTAAACACTTACGATAGCATTAAAAATGCAGAATAAGCAGCATGCAAGGCTTAGCACAGCCCTAGACGTGCATTAGCTAAGGCAACCGGGACAAACAAAGTTAAATGTGTCCCTATGAGTCACCAGCCTGCATGGATTCCTGGTACCCTTTTCCATCACCCTCAAGGGCTTCATGAATAAAGATAAGATAGACAAACAAACACTCTCCATCTACTTTTTTCCCCAATGCCATTGCATGTGCACACTTAATAAACGTTCTTATCTCTTTTGGTAGGAATGACCTGAAAGAGTCAACAAATCCACAGCTTGAATAGTGTAAAAATACCCAGACAAATATCTGAGAAAAATGATAAGGGGATGTTTAGCTGACAATGGCAGATCAACATAAACTTATCTTTAGGAGAAAATACAATCAGTGAGTGCAGGATGTCAATAACAACAAAAATTCCATCCTATAACAAACAAACAAAAGTTACCTTGACTTTTCTGTTTGGCATGCTATGATTCGCAATGAAATGAAAGGACCAAAAAATGCTGAAAATATTCAAGACTTGCTACCATTTTGTAATGTATGGATTAGGGTTTTAAAAGTAACATGAGTTTAAAGATTTGGATCAGTTCATGCAATTTGATATAAATTTAAGCAGAGCATCAGTTTAACATTTGAAACATAGTCCATCTGGAAAATATATCTTGCATTTTCAAGATGATAATCTCAGGGGTGTCTTCCATTTATAGCTTCTATGACCTGTGCCTTTGCAAGTTCTGCAAGGCAACCTGTCTCACTGCAAACGAACATACCATTAGTATGAACAGAAAGGGAGATGAAGGAAATATTATACTTCTCTATAGAGTTACATCAGCATTTGACGGTCTGATTTTCGGAGTGACTCAGCATACACAAATCCCACTGAAATCAATGGGACATAAAGGTGCTCAATATCTTTGAAAATCAAGCTATGAGTAGTCAAGTCAGGCTCAGGGCCGGATTAACTCTCTTGTGGGCCCAGGGCTATTAGATTTTGTGGGGCCCCTGCGGGTTTGAAATGGGGGAGTTGGCTCAGGGGATTAGTGTGCGGGAGGGGGTGCAGCTCCAGCTGGGGGGGGGAATCTAGGGTGGGGCCAGGGATGGAACAGGAGGTTGGGGAGCAGGAGGGGGTGCAGGCTCCAGCCAGGAGGCACTTACCTTGGGTGGCTCCTGGTCAGCAGCGGAGCAGGGCTAAGGCAGGATCCCTGCCTGCCCTGGTGTAGGCCAAAAGCCTAATGGGAAGAAACGGTCTCAAGTAAATTGTAGTCCATTTTGCTTATTTTGCTTTATACTCAATTTTGCTAGTTTTGAATTAGTAAGAAGGAATTGTAGCCTTGAATTAGTAAGAAGAAATTGTTTTGAGTTTATTCTTTGCTGATTGTGTTAATGGCTGTTCTTAGAAGGACAGAAGTTTTATGGCTATAAATATTCCCTTATTTACTGTTTGGTATGTGAGTGAAGAATGTATGGTAATTAACTGAGAAAAGCCAGCTGGGCCAGATGGTCAAGAAGGGAATGAAGAAGTCTAGAGGCACCAACTTTATTATCAGAATCACCGGATGGCAGATTGGTGACACTAAAGCAAAGGCAGTCACCCCAAGGACAAGATAAAGAGTGGAGCCAGAGGGACAAGATAAGAAACAGCTGCGGATATTCCGAGTAACAACCCAAATAATGCTGATTGGGAGCAACCCTGACTACCACATGATTAACTGCTCCAGTGTGACACAACAAGATCCAAAGACTCATATGGGAACTTATTACTATAAAAGAAGGGTGTATTGCCCTAGGACTTTGGGTTCATTCTGCATCAACATTGGTGCTTTGAACATGTTTGACAGAGGCCCAGCTCCCCTCCCTCTTGTGCAGTTTCAGCTGGCCACTGGAACTGACCAAGCAACACTAAGGACTGGTAACTATAAGATCCAGCTGCAGAACCTTTTTTTTTTTGAGGGGGGGAGGGGGAGTGTGTGTGTGAGAGTAGAAGCATATGCTGATTTTAATGCTTAAATTGTACTCTCAATAAACGTGGCGTATTGCCTTATCCCCTTTTTAAAAGATTCCGTGTGCTTCTTATAAGCATAACACTGGCTCAGCACTGCTCTGCTCCCTGAGGTGGCAGGCACATCTGGCCCCTAGGCAGGTTACCCCACACTGATCTAGAGTGTCTGTGTAACATGACCAAGGCCAGGATCAAAAGTTCTGTATGCCCAAGAGTCCCCATGGAAGACATTCATTATTTTAAAGTCACTGGAAGTTACTGGGTGCTTGACACTTTTGAAAATCACATCATTTATTTAAGAGCCTAAATATGGACTTAGAGAGCCTAACTTTAATAACTTCCCTATTGTTTAAGATTTTGGCCCAGGGTCCTTTTTAGCCTTGGAGACACCGGCTTGGGCAAGGCAAATCCTTACAGGTAGCACAGGGTCCGGTTATTCCTTTCTCTGATCAGTCCCTTGTGCTTGCTTTCCTTCCCTTCTGGGGAGGGAGTGCAGCCTCCCTTCCAGGAAGGGTTCAGTGTCTTCCTACCCTTAGCCTACTGGCAGCTTCCCTGCTTCTCTCACCCCCCATCCTTCCATGCTGGGGAGGGTTTAAAAAGGTCTCCAGCAGTTGGAGCCAGCTGAACCTAATTAGCTCCCTAGCAACCCCTTTTCCAGCTGAACCTTATTTCCCCATGGTTCTCCTCAGTGGGCAGAGAGAGGTCTTTTAATCCCCTGGGACTAATTACTACCCCTCCCTTTTTTGTAGCTGTTTGTCCTGGGTTTACTACACTATTTGTTTTGGGTTTACCACATCACATAGCAATTAAAATTAGGTCAGGTCCCCAACGATTGACTTTTTACATTTTACTCTCTTTATTATATGTGTTATAGCTCTTATGTTCAACAGACCTGAGGGTTCAGTGGGCTTCTTGTCCATTTTCATGTAGCTGGCAGCTGGTATCCTTCCTCTATTTATCCTAATTGCTTAGAGTGTTACTTTAACTTGCAAGATTCCTTTGGTACAAGCTCTGGTTCTCCTCCAGAACCCAGACACTACAGCTTCTGCTTCTTCCCCTTCAGCTCTCAATATGCTATAAAATATTTGCTTCTGTGCTACTGACCCAGCATGATGTGTCACCAGTTGCTGCAAATATGCTGCTTATGACCCACATCATCAAGACAAGCTGTCAAACTGACTGACAACCTTCTCCCTTTCTTGTCGCTAGTTTATTACTGAGTCTCTGTCATCAGATTCACCTAAGTAAGTACTAAACAGTGCAAAGCCCAAATATCACAGACGGAGATGTGCTCCCTGTTCCCATTTGGAGTTTTCACATACTGGTATGATTGGGGGATGCAAGTGGTGAGGGATGAGTGGAGAGAAAAGAAACATACATCTATATCTAGATAAAAACCTTCTCAGCTCTAAAGACTGCTGAAAATCAACCCGCAGAAAATGCTATGAAAGTAATTACTGAAATACTGGAGAAGTGAGGCAGAAAAAAGTTAAAAAAAAAAAATAATCCTGCCATCATGTCTCAGGAAAATGAAGCATGCAGGATGTAAAGTGGAGCAGAACAGAATGGCCTGAGGGAGCAGACCATGAATCCAGGACCACTAATTAATCTACATGGGAACAAATGCAGTATTAATTAGTTGGATCAACCATCACACAGTGTGCATGAGAGCAGGCATCAAAAGGAGGGGAGTCAGCTGCTTGGGAACCAAGGTGGCCAAGAAGAATGAATCCTTCCTTGTGGCCAGAGAGAGCCTTTGCCCTGCAAAAGGCACTTGCACAGAAGCACCAGAGCAGTATACATAGCAAACACATGGAGGAACCTATAGAAGTTAACTGAAGGACTTCTACTGGCTTCAGTGGGTTCTGAACTAGGCTCTGTGACCCCAAGCCCCTTTAATACCAACTGGCAAGGGAATTACAGAAATGTCCTGATTCTGGTATACACATTCTAGTTCACCAAAAAATGCCATGTGATGTCTTAAATAAAAGCCAAGGTCACAATGGTCATTAATTTTGTTTGAAATGTATGTAAAAATACTGTGTAAGAACTCATGTGTATATATAGAAAGAAAATATGTTTTAAAGTCTATGTCAAGGCGGAGTTGACAAACAGGTTTTCTGTCAAACAATGGATGTTTATTCTCTGTTAAAACAAAAATTAAGCATTTTCTCGTTGACAATGTGAGCATGCACAGAATTCATGTCCCCTGCAGATTTCTTTGCTTCCCTGCAGAAAAATGACTTTTTGACAAGGATGCAAAGGGAAGCTGCAAGAGCAGTCATACACCCCTCCCTAGCTGAGCAGGTACATTATGTCAGGCACCCGGAGCAGTCGGCGGACAGGTAAATCACCGCAGGGCTGGGTGAGCTGGAGGCGGGAGATGATGGGGCTTCCTCTTCCCCTGCAAGGAGCAGATGGGGCTGTGTCAGACTCACCCCCAGAAACCTCCCCATGCCTGCATGAAGCTTACCATCCTCCCCTGCTTCCTGCCCCTATCACTCCTCAGCCACAGGGAGCGGGATCACTGTATGAGGAGTTGCTCACCCATCCGCCCAGCCCCCATGCATCCAGACCTCCCATACATGGACCCTCCCCCTGCCAAATCTCACCCTGTATATCCAGAACCCCTCCCCAGCCCTCCATACCTGAACCCCACCCCACTGAATCTCAACCCCTGCATCTGGAGTCTCCCTGCAGCCAGACCCCCCTGCCTCCAGACCCTCTCCTCTGCACCCAAACCATCCCCTACTGAGCTCCCTGCACTCAAACCCCCACCCTGTTGAGTCCCACCCCACTGCACCCCCCTGAGCCCCACATCCTGACCTGCACCCCAATGACCCCCAACCAGCTGAACCCAGACCCCCACCCCACAAGCCCCACTCCCCCAGCACCCAAACCCTCCCCCACATCCAGACCCTCCGCTGAGCCCCAACCACCTTCACCTGGAAGCCCCTGTAGAGTCCTATTGCCCCTGCACCGGAAACCCCCACAATGAGCCTCTGGGCATCCAGATCCCCCCACACCTAGACCTCCCACTGAACCCAGATTGTCCCACAAAGATCCTTCTCACTCCACACTTGGATCCCCCCACACGGAGCCCCTCCAGACTTTAATCCTGTCTGGTTGAGTCTGCCTTCCCCCCCTACCTGGTGCACCTGGCACAGCGGGACAGGGTCGCAGCGTATTCTCTCCTTCAGACCTGAAAGGGTGTGGAAGGAGTGGGACTAGCCTCTGAAGATGTGCCTCTCCTACCAGCAGATAGAACCTGTTCTGCTGCATCATCCCCTTTGAGAGACGGGTCCCCAGCAGTACAGAACAGGATAGGGGAAAGTGGAGGTTGGGGTACCACAGGAGCAGCACACATCCCCTTGGCTTTTGCACATGTCTGGCCCCTGATCTGCACATTACAAAACTGTCCACATGGTTTGACTCAACTCTGCATTATTTTTAGTCTCATCTTCAGGGAATCTCTGTAGTGAGATGAATGTGGTTTGTTGTATGCTAAGCTTTGGAGGAAAAGGAGAGGGCAATGTGTAGGGAAGCACTTTCTTTCATTGCTCGTGCCTCTCAACAGCATTATCAACCTCTCAGTTTTCTGAGTACTAAAAATATGTGCTTTTTTTTTTTCAGAAGACAAGAAAACAGTCCAAAGAAAGCAGCCCAAACCAAATCAAACCTCTAGAGCTGAACAGCCCTGAACTTTGGAGAAGTTCAGATCTGCATGCTAACTTCACAGCTTGGCTCCAACTCTGCTAAGAAAAGACAAGACAGACACAAGGAACACATAGCTGAGTTCACCACAGAGTGTGTTTTACCTTCTCCAACAATTTATTCTTAAAAAATTGCCTGGGCTTAGCTCTAGAAGATACCAGCGTGCCTCTGAACATTGGAGAAATTAAAAAAAAAAAGTTTTCTAAGAGAAAGTCAGACTGTGTATGTGTAGGTTGCCTATGTTATTTTATTAATCTCATCTGAGTGCTTGGGAAGGTTTATCAATCTGCCTTGTCTGTGGGCAATTTTTAAAAATACATATATACATTCTATGTAAATTGTTACAAGCTCAAATGTAGAACAAAGTAACTTCAGCAACTTTTTGTGTTAAATGGAAAACAGAAGAGGGCAAAAATAGTATTTGCCTTGAGCCATCATCTATATCTGCTATGGAAAGAGGGAAACATCCCCAGTTACACAAGATAATGAAGATGCTCTGAGACATGTAGACTGGATTCTGAACGTGACCCAGTTCGCACTGACATCAGTTCAGAGTTTTGACCCAGATTTTGAATGGTAGCTGGATCTGGCCTCAGTATGGGTTTCAGTGCTCACCTTTGCCTATGTCTGCATAATGACTGAATTCTTTTCAGAGTAATGGACTCTTGCAAGCAATATTTTTAGTCATTTTAGGATCCGTTTTGATTATTTTGTACTCAGCAAAGTGACTTTGTGCAAACTGTATCTTCTTGTTCAATGTAACTGTCCCATCTGTCTAAGCCATAGCTACTTACTTACAACGGCAAGTATTGTTACTAAGCCCCACTAGACAGAGCCAGACTCTGTCTTAGGTGTCATCAACGGTTAAATTCTGTTTGAAGTCTTTACTAGCAGTGATGACATAAGAGGCAGAAAGAACATTGCCTGATTTTTCAGGTTGGGTTTGCGGTTAGTTTGATTGTAAACTTGACTAATTTAACATGAGAGACAGAGAATAAATATTGCACTGTGGTGTGCTATTTTTAGGGACTCTTTATTGACTATCATCATATTTTGAGATATTCCTGTAACAAACAACTTCAGGCTCAGTCCTGCCCTTTGCACTACAGCAGCAGCACAAAGGAGACCTATTGCGGCCTAAAGCTGGCAGCTGAGGATTCCTCCAGCACAGTGGAATCTTAAATTGGCTATGCCACCTGCCCTCCAACAGCAGATGAGGAGGGGCTGTGCCACAAAAGGCAGGTAGACTTTCTAAGTGATGGCAGCGTACATATCTATCACAGAGACAAAGTGGGTGAGATGATAGCTTTTGTTGAACCAACTTCTGTTGGTGAGAGACACGCTTTCAAGCTACACAGAGCTCTTCTTCAGGTCTTTTTCTGTGGAGCTTCAAGGCTTGTCTCTTTCAGTCCTGAGGCTCTCCTACGGTGCACTGTGATACTAGTAGGATGGGCTGGTGTGCTTGTGTGTAAAGGTCACTGAAAAGCCACCTTAGAACCCCTCCTTCCTGAGTTGTGTTGAGCACTGCTCTGGCCCTGCCATTTACCCCACCCCACCATATATCTCTGTTGGGGTGCCGGAACAGGCCCCATGCCATGGCCCCATCACTTTTTACTGGCCGTAAGGGTGAGTGATGTGGGGAGGAGGAGAAGAGTGAGTGGGGGGGGGGCGAGTCTTGGGGGGAAGAGGCGGTGCGGGAGCGGGGCCTCAGGGGAAGGGGCAATACAAGGGCAGGGCCTTAGGAGGAATGAGTGGCATGAGGATGGAAGCTTGGGGAGAAGGGGTGGCACAGGGTGGGGCCTCAGGGGCAGGGCCAGAGTTTGGGTGACTATGGCCCCCCATTTTTAGGGAGCTTCTGCAGCTCCTGGTTCAACCCATGTCTACAAAACACATTTTAGCAATACAGTTCTAATCTGGCTTTGAAATAGATCCAGTGGGGAGAAGCTGTACCAAAGAAGAGATCTAAGCAATCCATTTTAAGAAACTAACAGCTGTCTACAAATTTGCTCACACAAGAGAACAGGACTTGAATGAGGACTTTGAAATAAAAATATTCCTGGCTTTAACCAGAGTATTTCATTGCATACTTGTGTATGTGTGTAACAAAAGCTCAGTTTTTTCATATTCATCTCAAAACATTTTCATATTGTTGCATCTCCACATAGAGTAAGCTTTGTTTGTTCACTTGCATGTTCCTGCAGTGAGCACTCTAGATCACAGCAGAAAAGTCTTTTTTTTTTTTTTTTTTTTTTTTCTGTATGTTAAGGTGGTGCCTTGTTTGATAACTGCTGACTCCTATGGACTTGCAACTCCTTGCTGAGACTAATGTGGTGAAGTATTTAAAGTTCCACACTACGTTTCCATTGTCATTTTCTCTCCCTTCCTGGGGAAAAGACACCACAACAATGTTTTAATTGTATACAATTAAGGCTAAGATTCTGTCATGGACATTTTTAGTAAAAGTCATGGACAGGTCACAGGCAAGAAGCCAATGACCTGTCCATGACTTTTACTAAAAATATCCATGACAAAATGGGGAGCTCAACTGTGGGATCCCCACACCACCCGCAGTGGCTAGACAGCTGCAGGGGGACACTAGGAGCTCCAAGGGCCCCACCACCCATGGTGGCCCGAAATTCCAGGGTCCCTCCCACCATGCACAGCAGCCAGGACCTCCGGGGTGTCGCCGCCACCCATGGCAGCCAGGAGCTGTGGGGTAGCTCCCAGCCACCACGGGGGGACCCTGCAGCTCCCAGCTGCCATGGGCTGAAGTCACAGAGGTCACTGGAAGTCCAGATTCCATAACTTCCGCAACCTCCATGAAAAAATCGTAACCTTATATATAATCTCTCATTGACCTTCCTGAAGTCATAACCCCTACAAGATCTAGCAGTAGTATCCAATATTTGACAGTGAGTACTTCAATCTAGCAGACAAAAATATATAAGGCCTATGGTTGGAAGCTGAAACTAGACAAATTCAGACTGGAAATAAGGCATACATTTTTAGTAGTGAGGGTATCTATCAACTTATCAAAGATCATAGTAGATTTTCCACCACTGGTAGTATTTAAATCAAGATTGGATTTTTTTTCTAAATGATACTCTCTAGTTCAAACAGGAATTATTTGGGGGAAGTTCTGTGGCCTTTGTTATAAAGCAGGTCACACTAGATAATCACAGTGGTCCTATCTGGCCTTATATTCAGAGATTCTATGTTTGCTTTTGTCATAAATATTAAGGGAAGGGTAAACCCCTTTAAAATCTCTCCTGGCCAGGGAAAAGCTCCTCTCACCTGTAAAGGGTTAAGAAGCTAAAGGTAACCTCACTGGCACCTGACCAGAATGACCAATGAGGAGACAAGATACTTTCAAAAGCTGGGAGGAGGGAGAGAAACAAAGGGCCTGTGTGTCGGTCTATACTCTGTCTTTGCCGGGGATAGACCAGGAATGGAGTCTTAGAACTTTTAGTAAGTAATCTAGCTAGGTACGTGTTAGATTATGATTTCTTTAAATGGCTGAGAAAAGAACAGTGCTGAATAGAATAACTATTTCTGTCTGTGTATCTTTTTCGTAACTTAAGGTTTTGCCTAGAGGGGTTCTCTATGTTTTGAATCTAATTACCTTGTAAGGTATCTACCATCCTGATTTTACAGGGGGGATTTCTTTATTTCTATTTACTTCTATTTTTATTAAAAATCTTTTTGTAAGAAAACTGAATGCTTTTTCATTGTTCTCAGATCCAAGGGTTTGGGTCTGTGGTCACCTATGCAAATTGGTGAGGCTTTTTACCAAACCTTGTCCAGGAAGTGGGGTGCAAGGTTGGGAAGTATTTTGGGGGAAAAGACGTTTCCAAACAGCTCTTCCCCAGTAATCAGTATTAGTTTGGTGGTGGTAGCGGCCAATCCAAGGACAAAGGGTGGAATATTTTGTACCTTGGGGAAGTTTTGACCTAAGCTGGTAAAGATAAGCTTAGGAGGTTTTTCATGCAGGTCCCCACATCTGTACCCTAGAGTTCAGAGTGGGGAAGGAACCTTGACAGCTTTTAAATGTACGTCTACACTACAAGTGAAGGTGTGGTTGTAGCATTGACAGACATTCCTGCAACAGGCTGGATCACAGAAAACCCCTTTGAACTGCTAACTGATGTGCTGAGACTACTTCTAATCCATTTTCCCTGCCAGCTTGGGACTCCAGAACCTTGCCAGTTTGAGCCAAACTTGCTAGCCTGCTGCAAACACAGACCCAGGTCTGAACCACATCCCCGAACAGCTGCAGGCTTAACTGAAAACAGCTTAAGAAGTGCTCCTGTCTCGAACACTGAGATGCCCAATTCCCAATGGGGTCCAAACCCGAAATAAATCTGTTTTATCCTGTATAAAGCCTATACAGGGTAAACTCATAAGTTGTTCGCTCTCTATAACACTGTTAGAGAGATATGCACAGCTGTGTGCCCCCCCCCCCAGGTATTAATACATACTCTGGGTTAAATAATAAGTAAAAAGTGATTTTATTAAATACAAAAAGTAGGATTTAGGTGGTTCCAGGTAATAACAGACAAAACAAAGTGAATTACCAAGGAAAATAAAATAAAATATGCAAGTCTAAACCTAATACAGTGAGAAAATTATTACAGATGAAATCTCACCCTCAGAGATGTTCCAGTAAGCTTCTTTTACAGACTATCCTCCTTCTAGTCTGGGTCCAGCAATCATTCACACCCCTGTGGTTACTGTCCTTTGTTCCAGTTTCTTTCAGGTATCCTTTGGGGTTGGAGAGGCTATCTCTTGAGCAAGCTGAAGAGAAAATGGAGGGGTCTCCCAGGGGCCCAAACAGACCTTCTCCTGTGGGTGGAGACCCCCTCCTCTCTCTTATGCAAAATCCAGCTCCAAGGTGGAGTTTTGGAGTCACACGGGCAAGTCACATGTCCATGCATGACTCAGTTTTTACAGGCAGCAGCCATTGCTCACATGCCATCCTGAATGTCCCCAGGAAGACCTCTTATGTGGATTGGAGTCTTCCAAGAGCCATTGTCAGTTAAGTGTTTCCTGATTGGGCACCCAACCTACACATTCCTTTCTCAAGAAGCTGACCAAATGCTTTACCAAGGCTACTTAAACTCAAACAAGTACACAGCCAATATTCATAACTTCAAATACAAAAATGACACATGCATACAAATAGAATGAATATATTCAGTAGATCATAACCTTTGCAGAGATATGTTACACAGCATATGTAGCACAAAACATATTCCAGTTATGTCACATATACATTCACAAGCATATTTCCATAAAGCATTATGGGGTGCAATGTCACAATTCCCATGCTAGCTTTTATCTAACACTGGTAACAATAGTGAGGATGTGTCAAGACAGGCTTCAGATTGTGCTAGCAACTGAAGTATGTACCTAGGCTTCCGCTGGGCTTGAACTCGGATGGCTCGCCCAAATACAAGCCCATGTCATCACGTCTTCACTATTAATTGTTACCCATGCTACCTAGATTTAAGCTAGCATTGGTATGCCTACCGTTGCTACAATCATGCCTTCATATGTTGTGTAAGCATACCCTCAAACAGAACTTTTAACTTTCAATACCCAGTAGAGAAAACAAGTCTGGGTAGATTTCCATTTTAGAGTTAGCAAGCGGAAAAAATGGCAATTGACAAAGAAAAGATTAAATTTAAAGTAGAAGTGTAATTTCATCTCTCTCTCCTTCTTACCACTTTTCAGACGGAGGCAAAAATATGTGTTTTCATTCAGCCAGGCTCTCATAATCATCTTGCCATTTGCAGCTCATTAGGGGGGCAATCTGCTTCAAAGAGGGAAAAGAGGAAGATGGAAAAAAGTAGCCAGAGGCCTGACTGAAGAGACAGAAATGTTTAGTAATATATACTCATTTAAAAAAGCTCTGCAGAAAAATAGCAAGATAAAATTTCTTTTTAAATGATATGTAGTCAAATTACAAAAAAAAACCCTAAAAGTTTAAAAATTATAATTATCCACATGCCCCCAAATTTTAATATTTACTTTAAATTTAATCTTTTCTTTGTGACTAATATACCATGTAAAGCAAAACTACCCATGCATTACTCAATAACTGCAGTTTTCATAGTTGTTAGAAAATGTTTACATACTACCGACTTCATCTTCAGCCATAGACTTAACTATGAAATCCTGTAACTTAGCAAACATTTGTTCCTTTTCTAGTTAAAGGCCCAGCCACACCACATAAAATACAGACAACTTCTAATTAAGCTATTATAGAATCCTCCCATACAATAATGTACACTACTTGCTGGCTAGTGCATAAAGTAGTGTCTGCATTAAAAGATTTTAACAAAAGAAACAAAACAAAAAACACAAACCACACACAAGCATATATGTAATGCAACAGTTCAGGTCCATTGGTGGAAGTTCTAATGTAGACAAGGTTCCAGTGGCTTCCAGTGTTTAAAGTGCAAAGTGTCATTATTAACATATATCAAATCACACCAACCAATATTTATATATTTTCCAGTATATGACACAAAACTGGCATATGCTTTCCTGAATGTGTTAACAATAAAGTCCAACTGTCCAAATGGACAGTTCTGATGTTCAGATTACCTTTCAGTAACATGAATATTATGTACTGCTGTAATTAGATAGACTGTACTAAATACATACTATGAAACTGAGTTATGACACAGTTGCACAGGAAATACCATGAGGTAAAGGATCCTGTTCAACATGTACATGAACCAAGAAATCTGATTAACTTGCTCATCAGCCAGAACTCGCCTGATAAATGAGGTGTTTATATTGTTGAAATTAGTGGTGGCTAATAAGCCTGCCACTAGATATTCCAAGGGGGGTTAAACAAGGAAGTCAAGCTTAATAGCTAAAACTCCAGAAGAGAATCCTGCTCCTTTCCAGTTGAGGGAAAGCTGAAAATACAAGGGTGAATTCAGCTGGCACACTTTTCCCTACAGCTTCTTAGCAACCAATTATTAAAATGACCAGAACTAGCAAAACCAAACCCAAAACCAAAATCAGCTCCATTAGAAGGATTCAAATGTGCAGTTTCAGCTGCCAGGGAATTAAGTTTTAATGCTTTATTTCCATTTGCTGTCTCACTTACAGAGAACGTCTCCTTGAGGAATGATGCACTCGAAGAGAAAAAAGAGCCAGTAGAGAAAAAGGGAGAGAGCTGAGCAAGCAGCTCAGTCACAAAGAGCAGGAATTGGAAAGTCCAGATCCTGTCCCTTTAAAAAACACAGGCCTGTCATCGGCGCTAAATCTACAGACCTTACTCGTCAAATCCACAAGAGATTTCTAATAATATAGTTCAATAATCAAATAAACTCATTGTCACAAATATAAAGGGAAGGGTAACCACCTTTCTGTATACAGAACTATAAAATCCCTCCTGGCCAGAGGCAAAACCCTTTCACCTGTAAAGGGTTAAGAAGCTAAGATAACCTCACTGGCACCTGACCAAAATGACCAATGAGGAGACAAGATACTTTCAAAGCTGGAGGGGGCAGGAAACAAAGGGTCTGTCTGTCTGTGGGATGCTTTTGCTGGGAACAGATCAGGAATGCTCTTCATAACTCCTCAGAACTTCTGTTAAGTTAGTAAGTAATCTAGCTAGAAATGCGTTAGATTTCCTTTTGTTAAATGGCTGGTAAAATAGATTGTGCTGAATGGAATGTATATTCCTGTTTTTGTGTCTTTTTGTAACTTAAGGTTTAGCCTAGAGGGATTCTCTATGTTTTGAATCTGATTACCCTGTAAGGTATTTACCATCCTGATTTTACAGAGGTGATTCTTTTACTTTTTCTTTAATTAAAATTCTTCTTTTAAGAACCTGATTGCTTTTTCATTGTTCTTAAGATCCAACGGTTTGGGTCTGTGTTCACCTATGCAAATTGGTGAGGATTTTTATCAAGCCTTCCCCAGGAAAGCGGGGTGTAGGGCTTGGGGGGATATTTTGGTGGGGAAGATGTCTCCAAGTGGGCTCTTTCCTTGTTCTTTGTTTAACACGCTTGGTGGTGGCAGCATACAGTTCAAGGACAAGGCAAAGTTTGTACCTTGAGGAAGTTTTTAACCGAAGCTGGTAAGAATAAGCTTATGGGGTCTTTCGTGCAGGTCCCCACATCTGTACCCAAGAGTTCAGAGTGGGGAAGGAACCTTGACACTCATCAAGTTCGCTTTGGTGATCAGTCAAGGAATCTAATGAGTAACAAACCATGGATCTATCCCACATTGTCCCAGCAACAAAGCCTGTTTTGAGCATCAAGGAGGTTGGGAGGAAATATCCCACTAGCAGATGAAATGTACAGAAAGCATAGCCAAATTAGAAGACCCTTTAGGAAAAGAAAGTGTATGTCTTGTTTAATTATGCAAGGAAGCTTTTCATCTGTCCACATTATTCTCCATTTTCAGACCATGACATCAGGTTTAACAACAACTAAGGTGCTAATGGGTCTCCCAAGAACCACTTGGTTAGCATATCGTCATGTTTACCAAGTTAGCTTAGAACTTAAGAATGGTCTTTCTGGGTCAGACCAATGGTCCATCTAGCTCAGTGCCATTCAAAGCCCATTCAAAGGGAATGAACAGAACAGGACAATTATCAAGTGATCCATCTCCTGTCATCAAGCCCCAGCTTCTGGCAGTCAGAGGCTTAGGGACACTCAGAGCATGGGATTGTGTCCCTGACCATCTTGGCTAATAGCTATTGATGGACATATTCCCTATGAAATTATCTAATTCTTTTTTTAAATCAGTAATGCCTTTGGCCTTCACAATATCCCCTGGCAACAAGATCCACAAGTTCATTGCATGTTATGGGACGAAGTACTTCCTTATGTTTGTTTTAAATCTGCTGCCTTTTAATTTCATTGGGTGACCCCTGGTTCTTGTGTTATGTGAAGGGATAAACAGCACTTCCCTATTCACATTTTCCACACACCATTCTGATGTTTATAGACCTGTACCATATCCCCCCTTAGTCATCTCTTTTCTAAGCTGAACAGTCCCAGTCTTTTTCATTTCTCCTCATATGGAAGGTGCTTCATACCTTTAATCCTTTTTGTTGCCCTATTTCCAATTCTAATATATCTTTTTGAGAAGGGGCAACCAGAACTGCATTCAGTATTCAAGGTGTGGGTGTACCATGGATTTATATAGTGGAATTATGATATTTACTGTCTTATTATCTATTCCTTTCCTAAAGGTTCCGAACACTCTGTTCACTTTTTTTGACAGCCACTGCACATTGAACAGATTTTTTTCAAAGAACTATCCACAATGACTCCAAGCTCTTTTTCTTGAGTGGTAACAGCTAATTTAGACCTCATCATTATGTATGTACAGTTGGGATTGTGTTTTCTAGTGTGCATTACTTTACATTTATTAATATTGAATTTCATCTGCCATTTTATTGCCCTGTTTGTTGCCAGAGTTGTAACTCTTCACACTCTCCTTTGGATTTAATTATCTTGAGTAATTTTGTATCATCTGCAAATTTTACCATCTCACTGTTTACCTTTTTTCCAGATCACTTATGAATGTGTTGTCCAGCACGGGTCCCAGTACAGATCCCTGGTCGACACTGCTATTTTCCTCTCTCTATTCTGAAAACTGACTATTTATTCCTACTCTTTGTTTCCTGTCTTTTAACCAGTTACTGATCCATTAGAGGATCTTCCCTCTTATCCCATGACTGCTTAGTTTGCTTAAGAGCCTTTGGTGAGGGATCTTGTCGAAGGCTTTCTCAAAGTCCAAGTACAATATATCCACAGGATGACCCTTGTCCGCATCTTTGTTGACACCCTCAGAGAATTATAATAGATTGGTGAGGCATGATATCCCTTTACAAAAGCTGTGTTGACTCTTCCCCAACATATTGTGTTCATCTACATGTCTGATAATTCTGTTCTTTAATACAATTTCAACCAATTAGCCTTGTACTGAAGTAAGGCTTACTGGCCTGTAACTGCCAGGATCACCTCTGGAGCCTTTTTCAAACATCGGTGACACATTAGCTATTCTCCAGTCATCTGGTACAGAAGCTAATTTAAGTCCTCAGTTACATACTAGAGCTAGTACCGTGGTTGGATCTTCCAGTGTCTACTGCACCTTCTGACATCTCTCAGGGGTCTTTGAGAAATACCTGCCACTGACAAAATAACTTTCAGGTAGTATCTAGATAGGAGTATCAACCACTCGTGTCTCAGTATCCTCTTTAATAAAATATGGATAATCATTTTTATGTACATCCGAGAGGTTACATGAGGGTAAACTAGATGTTTCTAAAGCACTCTGAGAACACTATATTGCAGATGTTTATAGTGAGATACTATCAGCTGTAGTCAGTACAGAGATGTATGGACATAATTATTAAACTCCCAAGGCTGTTACCCAGAATGCACTGGGCCCATATTAAAATATGGATATGTTCTCTTTTTTGGTTTCTCTCAACTCTTGGTTGGGAATATTGTCATGATATTACATATATCTTTCTTGAAGGATGGAAGATCCTGCCACAATATCAACATCACCCGTTGAAAAGTGCATTACCAATTAAGCTTTGATATGTGACTCATGGCTGAGTCAATATCCAGTCTCCACAAAGTGTACAAGAAAGCAAGTTCCCTTTCTTAGGAATTAAATTCACATAATGTCCTCTTGGTCCTCTGATTCCTCTACAAAATGAACAATTTATGCTTTAAAAATGGCTTTTAAACACTCTTTAGTTATAGAGCTGTCAAAAACAGTATTACATAAAAAAGAAATCAGTAGCTTCAGACAAGTATTTGACTCACTTTAACTAAAAATGGCTTTATATTTCTTTGTGATCCACCCCAGCAGTCCCTGAAAAAAATCTATTTTTACATAAAGATATTCACTCTAACACTTTCTGCTCCTTGCAGCAACAAAGCAACCATTTAGAGGCAGAAAAATAATGGAAATAGACATTTAAAAAGGGAACTGGGGTAAGATTTTTGAGATTCTCAGGATAATCTTTTAAGCATCTCATTAATGCAGTAGAAATAATTCTCCTTGGACATCATCATCTGCCCTCTTCAGAATTACATTTCTCCCGTGAGGGAAGAATAGCAGCTCTTTCAGCATCTCTCTTTCTCTAATAAATTTGTGTCTGATAGTTTGAGCTTCGTTACCCTTTCCTTTTGTTTGTATAACTCCTCTACCTTAGAGAAGTGAGTGATGTATTCTCTTACAGGACAGTTATTATGTACAGTATCTTCAACATGACTTTTCTCTGTACAGGAGACACTAATTATAAGCCACTTTTAATTTTTTAAAAATGTGGTGAAAGTCTACATAATTCTTAAGTGGTGTTTTAGACTAGCAAACACGAGTGCTAAATTGCAACATCTACATTATGTCTTGTTTTATGGTTTGTCTATTGGATACATACACTACTAGAATAGCAGGCACTAGTAAAATGATTATAGGCCTCATGATTAATCAGGCAAAGTAAAACTATAAGTCTTTGGGCAGCAGTCTGCCATGTTTACTTACCAAGCTGGCTACATAACAGCAAGTAACTGCCCCATGGGTCACTGTTTTCTTTGAAAGCACATGCAAAGCCTTTATTTTGAAATTACCAGACTGATTTGTAGTAATCTGGGGAGCAAGTCCTTTTATTCTATCATCATTTTGCATAGCATTTACAAGAGATGTACATGTCATAAGCTTCTAAGCCAAGATCAGTTCAGAGGGGGTACTGTTTATTTAAGTAGTACAAAGAGCTCACTTAGATAGATTTATATTTAATAGTTAATAGAAAAGAGATTCCAAAGAGTGAGAATGATTAAAAACAGCAGCTGAACCCGTTTAGAAGCGAGTTTACTTCTCTGAACTCTGACAACTTCCCAACTGTTGTCTATTTATAGACAAACACTATTATACATACATTTTAGCTGACATTAGAGAGAATGAGGCAAGGTTTTGGTAGTGTGAGAGTGAGCTGAGTCCCATTGTACTCAAATCAAAGTTTGGGAGGATAATTAGGACAAGACCAGAACATCTGTATAATAGGAAAACTGGAATAATTTTGGTTTTGCAAAGCTGAAACAATCTAATTTCTGTTGAATAAAATATGTACAAAAAACAATAGTGGTTTAGATCCAGGCTCCACTTCACCCAAAGTAACAAAGCTTGGGGACATACCAAACCAGATGTTTCCCTTCTGCACCTCAAAAAGCAAGAGAACCCTCTACATGAAATAGCGTAAGAAAACCCTGGGAAGATATTTTGCCTCTTGCATTTCTGGACCTACTGCAGCTGTAAAGAAATTCATGACAACAAAATGTGAACCATTTTCAAACTACAAAATGGCTGGTTTGGGTTTGGACAATGGGTCCCCATCGGAAATGGGTCAGCAATCTCTCTAGCTGTTTGGGTGTCTTTTATTCTCTGCATTTTTTTGCAGTTTACATACAGTTTGCATCAGGCCAGAACAGGCTGGTTGGAACTGCTTCAGTAGAGTTTTTCCCCAGCTAGAAATCAAACATCAACCAGAGGAAGCTTTTAAAAACAAGTTGGACGAAAACCTGTCAAAGTTGGTCTAGGTTTACCTGGTCCTGCCACAGTGCAGGGGGATCAACTTGATGAATTCTCGAGGTCCCTTCCAGCCCTACATTTCTACGATTCTCACCAGGCAATGAGGATTCACTTTCACAAGAGCTGTAGAGAAGACATTAGTAGCAACAAAATAATGCAACAGGGGCTTAATTTGTACATCTGAAAGCTGCTTTTTGTTACTATTATTTGGATAGCTCCTGTAGCGTGATCATTGTTTTACAGACTTAGAAAGGAGTAACTCCCTGCCCTACTCAGTTTACAGTCCCAAGCTCTGGTTCTCTCATGCAAAGTCTCAGTGAAGTCAGTCAACAACGAGTGTTTACAGACCCCTTTACAGTCCCAAGCTCTGATTCCATACAGAGATCTGCAAAAATTCTTCATTGACTTCTCTGAGACTCTGCCTGGGAGAAAGCACCTGTTCCTTCAGATCTCCTTGCAGGATCGAGGCCTTAATAAAGTTGTGATGTTATAAAGGAAGACAGCACAGGGTAGGTAATGGAACAAAGCACAGAAGTTACACACATACTGAGTTAGGCATTTACTTGGCTATTCAGCACATGTACACAAAATGGCTTTGTTTTAAAAGGTTAATCTAAAGGATGACTATAACTAAGATTTTGTGGAGAGGCAATGGAGGAGACATAGAAGAGAGGAGAAAGGGAAAGCTGTGTGGTGGTACAGCTGGTGTGAGGCTGACAGCAGATGGACTCTAGCAGTTAAAGAGGAATGGGAGATCAGAGTGGCCAATGACTCAGTAGTGTATAACAAATGTTCAAGTTATGGAACAGAGGCAAAGGCATCAAAGAGGCTCTGAGGCTGTGAAGACCCCGCTACTGCAGCTCCTGAGGCGCAAGCCTTTGACTTTCCTCTTCCCAAAGCTTTAGGCCAGCCCACTGTGTGTACTGCACTTCCTCCTCCAGCCCAACTGGCCGTTGGGGGCCTGGTGTGCCTATTCCACACTATAATTCAGTACATGGAGGACTCTCTCAGCACCTGACTGGTTGTCAAGAAGACAGCGACTAGAGATCTCCAACAGCTATCTGGGTTTTTTTAAATGGCACCCATCAGCATAGTATCTGAACACCTCCTAGTGCACGGACTGTTGTGGAGTCAGTTAATGCACTCCAGAAGAGTAAATACGGTATAGAGTCACACAAAAGAATAACATTCATTTTAAGGTTATTCCTAATCTGCTTTAATTTGTTTCCTGGATATTTACATTTCTCCCTTGAATAGGTGCATTGTTTTCTATTGCATAATGTGAACCTCCGTTTTTCAAAAGATTTTGTCTTCCTCTTGGATTCATCACTGGTAATGGGCACGAGAAGTGAGTCATTTTTAAACAAGGAATTATAGGACTGTGATCATTTATGAAAGTGTGAGAATCCTTCACTTTGGCGTGACCAACAAACCTACATGAGTAAGTTGTGTCAAAAGCCAGATCACTGGAAATGGAATATGAGTTTTTGAAAAATGGCCCTAAGTGTTGCAATAATTAGTAATCATCAAGGCAAAAATTACAAAGCAAAATGTAGTGTTAAGCAGTGATATGCAAATTATGCTGTCAGCTTCATTAACAATTTAAAATTCTTTGCAAAGGCTGTGTATATGTAACAAATATATATTAAAGCAAGTGGGGATTGTTTTACAAATGACAGAATTTCTACCAAACTCTCAAAGAGCAACTAAATGTGATGGTTAGACACTAAAACAGAAAACAATAAATAGAATATCATCAAGATCTCAATTGCCAGGACTTATTTTAAACATACAAAGAATTCAGTCTACACTTGTTTGCAGATTTTAAAAGACACAAAATGAATTTAAAAAATCACACCACCACATAACATGAAAATAATCTAATTAATGGAAATGCAAAACTAACCAGAATTTTGGAGTCCTATTTTTTAATAAATCACATGGTTTTCTGCTAACTATTGATCTGGTCAGTTGGGAATTTTTATCACCCAATTCCAATACAAAACTTCTCGCTTTACCTATTTACGCAGGAGTAGGCAGAGGTTTTTAGAGAAGTAAGCAGAGCAGATATGGGGCATAAAGGTAAAAGTTAGGAGTCACAATTTCATCACCGTGGCAACCAAGGACTTTAGCTCCCACATGACAATATTAAATTTATCCAACAACTTCAGGAAAGTAAAACAAAAATAAAGATCTGAAAAAATAAAGTTAATACACAAGAGAAATATTAAGGGCTTAAGCCTCCTCTCACTTACATCAGCATAAGTCAGGAGATCAGTAAGGACTAGATTGTGTACCTTTAGGGCACAGCCCTGACTAGGGGCCAATATGACCTGAAGGAGTAGCCCCAGGAAGCATTGTTCAGACATACCTGTAAGACACATTTTCCTCTCCCGTTTCCTCCTCCCTAGGGGTGGGAGGTAGTAATTTGATGTTGGCAGCAGTAAATTACTATTTCCTCTTCCCTCCCCCCGCCACCCCCAAAACTAACCCAGCTACTCTGGCAAAGGCTCTGCCCACTTCCTGACCCTTCTCTCTGGGGGAAGAGTTCACTGGCAAGTAGTTTACTGCAACATACCTAAGGTATGGGTAGTCCACATAGAGATGCAAGGAGAACCTATTACGGCTCCTTTGTACAGATATGTAATACAAGTCAGAGTTAAGGTCTAAATCTGTAAGAGGAGAATAAGACTAAGCATGTGGTCCATGGATAAACCTATTACCTTATTATGCACTAGCTGGATAAGTTAATAAGCCTTAACATGAAAATACCATTAGCTATTTGATCGTCAGATGATGTGTTACTCCTGGGGGAATTCCACGACAAAAAATAAAAAATTCTGCACCAAAAAATAAAAAATTCTGTGCATAATATTTTAAAATTCTGCATATTTTATTGTCAAAATGGCACAATATAGTCATGGCAGTTTCAATTATTTTGGTAATTTATTTCAAAATACCTGTCAGCAAGTATGTCTGTAACAATACATACCAAAAAAAAAAAGATTCAGGAAAAGTTTTTTGACAAATAGATTCCTTACTAGACATATTAATACAAAACGTTGAGTAATTGTTTAAACTACAATACAGAACCATATTTCCCACACCCCTCAGAAGCACTGCAAAGGCTTGTTGGAGTCAGGAGTAATGGAGGAGCTGAGGGAGAGAGAAGGAGCCTGGGAGTGAACCTTGAGCATTGTTAGGTGTGTCCCTGCAGTCCCCCCAACCCCCTCCCCCTGTGTCCATGCACACCACTCCCCTAACCCTGTGTCCCTTAAGTCCCCCTCCCCATCCCCTTGTGGCCCTGCACCACCTACCCCCCATCCCCATGTGGCTCTTCAGCCCCACTTCCATTTAGCTCCTGGCTTAATGCTGTCACCCCACTAGCTCCTGAGCCTGCACCCCAGTCTGTGACACCCCCCCAAGCAGCCCCATGTGCCCCCACTCTGTCCATCCTGTGCCTCCTCACCTGGTGCCTCTGTGAGGGACACAGTCTTTCCAGCTGGCTGCCCTCTCTTCTGGTTCCACAGCAGCCCCAGGAGGGTGAGAAGTGTAACTGCAGTGCCTCACCAGCAGAATCTGTATTCAGTGGAGAAAAAAAATGGGGGGCAGAATTCCCCCTGGAGGAATATGTAGGCAGGTAAACCAGGCCATCGCGCACACCATAACTGCAACAGTGTCACAAGGAGAGGGAGAGAATTTATGACTTAAATGGGATTACAATAAGCCCAGGTGTAGCTTGATACTGGTACCCTACTCTACCGCTGCTCCACATGTTAATCTTTTACACCTCTGCTTCTGTCCTCCTGCATCTTATCTTTTAATGCAGAGGAGGCATTTCATGCAGAGGGTTCATTAATGCAAAGGAAGGAAAAACCTGACAGAAGTCTTTGCAAAAGGGAGAAAATAGAAGGTCAATAGCTTCTGCTCTGTCAAACCTGTGTGCATGTTAGATGTGTGGTCAGGTGGCATCGTGGGGTATGTCTGCCCTGCAGCTGGGAGTGTGCCTCCCAGCCTGGATAGACAGACACAGGATGGGGAGGGTAATTAGGAGCTTTCCCTGGGCCAGAGTCTGTTGCAGTCACAGCCCCTGTGCTCAGAGGATTGTAGGGATAGCATCTTGTGTGTGTGCGTGTCCCCTACTACCATCATCACCAGGAGATAGGTTCTACCCTACCCCTATCCCAAAGGACGGTGACGTTTGCAAACACACTCCCCTTGCACAGTGGGGACACTTCTTTAGGAACACTCCTTCCATGATGAACACTGCTTCCATGAGCTCCCTTGTGAGGGTAGGGTCTGCACAATCCCTAATGCAAGTCAGTGCCCCTCTGCCCCCTGAGCCTGAAGCTCAGAGCTCATCTGGCTGAATAAAAATAGTCAAAGTGACAAAGCAGGAGGACAGTTTCCACATTGTTTAGAATGTGGATCAACCCCATTATCAGACCGTATGGAGCTGTGCTCTTACACACACACTTCACTCATTCTGAAGTCTATTTCAAGCAACATTGTACATCACCTGTCAGAGTAAATGCAGAGTCAAATTGATTCACCTGAAGGGATAAATGTAGTACAAGTTTTGGGCACTATCCAGTTTAAATGACATTGGTTTGATTAGAGAGACAAGATGGGTGAGATAATATCTTTTATTGGACCAACTTCTGTTGGTGAGAGAGACATGGTCACATGGCTAAAGATAACCAAGCTGATTGTGATGAGTAGGTGTCCATATAAATCTATATACTGGTAATCCAAACTTCACAGAGAGGCAGATCCTACCATGGAAATACAGGAGACCAGCATACAGTGAAGCCTACACCTTCCTGCTCCCTTGCCTAGGTGCATGCCCCTTGTCCACCTCAATCCTTTGGTCACTCTGTGTCTCTCCTTCCCCTTAACAAGCTGCTGTGGAGAGGAAGGAAAAATTGTATCTCTGCACTGGGGCTGGAGAATGCCAGATGCAGAGCAGCTGATCTCAGTGTCACATCACAGGCCCACTGGCAGCAGAGTCAAGAATGGTGAGCAGGAAAGCAGGTCATCACTCAGAGCTCCCTAGTCCCTTCACTGCACGTCTCCTACCTGCTCCTTCCCATCTATTTTGGAGGGCAGAGCTGCTTCTTTCCCTTGGCTTTTGAGCGAAGGTCTTGGAGCAGGCACAGGCAAGCCTTGCCTTCCATCCTCCCACCACTTCTTTGTGCTCCTCCCTCCAAGTTCCATGTAAGTAGCTACCAATCCAAGTTCCATGTAAGTAGCTACCTGCCAATCCAGACCGTAGAGTTCCTGCTCCTTTCCTGCTCCTGGAAACAGTTGCAGGGACCACATATTGTATTTAAGCAGCCTGTGCTGGACCCTTCTGCTGGTACTGGCCTTCTCCCTTGATCACTTAGTACCTGATCCAAAGCACACTAGGGTCAATAGAGGAAACTTTCCATTGGCATCTTTGGGCCATGGGTCAGGCCTATAGCAACCAATTTGCAGCAGAGGCAGGCCTTCTCCACAAAAAAGCAGAGGAGTCTGAGGGACATTGACATGGTTGCATTTTATTTTTAATGAATGTTTTCTTTTAAAGTGCTGTAGGCTGCACCATGACCTTCATTTTCGTACAAAGTAAGAGTTACCAATAAAAGATTCCAGTTAAAAATAGAAAATCATTTTTGAAGCTAAAACCTGTTCAGTTTCTCAGCTTCTGAGCACTTTTCATCAAACTTATTAAAGGGTTATGTTGCAGCAGAATCATAATGTCACTGTTAGGAATTCATGCTTAGGAAAGGTCTACGATCTTACTAATCTAGCAGTGTAAGTACATGTAGCCCTAGCAGACATTTGTTTTTCCATTTCCCATGGTGGATGCTAAGGTTCTCTGCTCAAAAAAAAAAAATCTAGCTCCAAATGCTTTGTGATGCCCTGAAGATATTGTTCATTAACTTAAAATGTACACCTAGTACAAGAGGCTCTTGTCAGCCTTGTAATATATTCTGCTCCTCAGAGATCTCCAAGGGAAATGGTACACTACAGCTGCCTCTGTGTTAGAAGTGAATTTTTTTGGCAGCTGGTATATGAATATTCCTTAAAAATTCACATCATTTATCCACCTGTGCTTCCATGTCTAGCTGAGGTAAAAATATCTCTTCTTTGTCCTAGCTGGATCAATATCTGTGTCACCTTATTTAATACTGTCACAAGGTGGGTATATGCCTATGCTGAAAGGGCACAAATCTGTGAGGCTACTGAAGGAGGAGATTCAAATATTCACAAGCTATGTCTGCGACAGGGAATTGAAGCACTGGTAGTTGAACCAGTGGGATAGCACCACTCTAAGTATCGATGGTGCAGTGTTTCCACATTAAATCAAAACGGCATTTCTAAGTTTTGCCCTGCCATCAATACTAGTGCAGTGTTACACTATTTCAGTTGCATTGGTAAATGTGAAGTAGTCTTTCTTCCCAAACCTTCCACCTTTCCTCTTGCTCACAGTTAGCCACTCTGCGTACCTCTCAGGCCTGTAACTTGTGGGTAACCTTTGACTCCTCTCCCTCTTTTTCCCCTTCCTCATTCACGTAGTCATTAAATCCTGCTAGTTCTTCCTCTAGATCTCTAGCACCTGCCTTTTACTCTCCATTGCAACCACCAAGCTCATGTCCAGGTGTTGGTTATGTCTGTGGTAGTCCACATGAATCTCTTCCCGGACTCACACATTGCCCTTTCAACCCCCCTTCAATCTATCCCGTTTTGTCCCAAAAATAAAACTCTTTTATCCCACCTAGCACTCGGCTCACGTCGGTGCACTCCACAAATCCCTCCCCTGGCATGTCAGAGACAGCTCAGCAAAAACCCTGTGCAAAGGTGGGTAAAATAAAAAAAGAAAAGAAAATATTAAGATGTAGAAGAACCGAGAATGAAACATAACACTGGAAATGCTATATATGCCATTCTCTTCATAGCATGCTGCACCTGCAAACCTGTGTGGACTTCCCAGCACCCTTTCCCAGGAAAGAAACAGCAAAAAATGGAAGAGGTATACAAAGAGTCAGTGAAAGTTAGAGATTTGGAACTTCATTGTGGGAGGGAGTGAAAAGACTGGAGTTGTTTTTTGTTAGAGAGGAGACATATAAGAGGGGATATAATAATTAATGTCATTAGGGTCAATCAGGAGTTTCTATCTGCCCTCTTTCACAATACAAGATCATGGGGACAGTCAACAAAACAGAAATAAAAGGAACATTAATAAAAGGAAATCCCTCTTCACACAATGTATAATCAGCCTCTGGAACTCACTGTCACAAGATATTACTGAGACGAAGAGCTTAGCAGGATTTTTATGACTAGCTATTTATATGGAGAATTAACATCCACAGTTACATTAGACAGCATTGAACCATTTTTAGATGGACTATAAACTCTCATGGCTTTAGGGCATAACTCAGCCTCTAATTTATGTGCCTGAGGAAGAGACTTTCTCTAAAAACAGATTATATGCTAAATGTCCTTCGAAGGGTTTCCTGCACCTTCCTCTGCAATGCCAGGTACCAGCCATTGTAAGAAAAAGAGTACTGGATTAGAGGCACCATTGGCCTGTTTTGACGGGTCGACAATCTCTGAGCATGCCCCCTTGTTGCATAGCATGCCACTGCAGCCCCTGCCTCAGTTTTCTGGAATTAATTCAGTCACAAAAAAGGTCTTTGAAACAATATTCCCCCTCTTGTGGGGATCTAATTTATTCAATATCATTCAGCTACCAAAAAGGCCCCTTTCTGCTCACTCCTCAGGTTTATGATTCACAGTCCCCTAACTGTGGCTTTAAGTCCTGGCTTCCTTGGCCCATAACTAACCCCTCAAGTTTAGGATCTCACAGTCTTCCTTCTTGGACCTGTGTTTCAAATCCTGGCCTGTAGGCCAGAACTATAAACCCTTCAAGTTTCACGGCCCCCTGCTTCGAGCTGTGTCCCAGCAGAGTTCTCCCTCTCAAGAGCACCTTCTGCAGCTCTCTCCCTGACTGGACTTGGAGCCTACTTTAGGGTCACCCACCTAGTTAACTAATCAGTCTCTTGATACTCCCCAGATGGGTCTAATAACCCAATAACCGAAAAACCTGTCTGCACTGGCTGGGAGAGATGGGAGCCTTGCCTCCTCACACTACAAGGTTCCTGGTCCCAGGCCTCCAGAGGAACAGTGGTCTGGGACAGTCCTATACCTTCCCTCTTCCAGACACTAATTGCTCCCCAGGACCAACTTCCTCTCTCCCAATGACTACTTCATTTCCTTCCCTGAACAGGTGGAATGGTAACCACGGTCTCAAATCATCTCCTCAGGCCAGGAGCCCAGTATATTCTAATTAGAAATATTCCTATATTCCACATCAAAATTAAAGCTCCTTGTTCCAGCCTTGGAGCCCCTGCAAAGCCTGATCCTGCCTGCTTCTCTGTTCTCATCTCACCCCTTTCATGGCACATAGTGAGTTCTTCATGTCTTTTTCCCATTATTGAGTGAAATCTTGGACTCACTGAAGTCAATGGCAAAACTCCCACTGACTTCAGTAGGGCCAAGATTTCACCCCTTGCATCCAGGCCTTTTTCCCCACCATCCCTTCTGCCTGGAACTCGTCCCCATCTCAGTCCACAATGCTTCCACCCTCTTCTCTTTCAAGACCCTCTTTAAAACACATCTTCCAATAGACCTATAAACCAAGAGAGAAACATAACTTAAGAGAAAAAAATCCAAACAAAATTAACAGAGCTAGCCAGACTCATTGTTCTATCCCATGGTTTTTCATTGCATCCAATCACAGTGCTGCTGACTATCTTGATTTTTATTACAAGTTTCACAATATTAGGTGTTTTTCTTAAAACTCCAGCTCTGGGAGTCAAAGAATAGGAGAGAATCTTCTGCAATTAAAAAGAGGTTTCTAAGTCTTTGTGTTTGTGGAGAACAGTTTGAAAGTGAACCATAAAGGCTCAAAGCCAGAAAGTAAATAAAAAGAAATATATATATTTAGCCCATCTCATGATTCTGGGGAACATGACACAGGACTTTTTGGTTAATTGGGGTTGACAGTGTTGCAATTCTCCTCCCCTCATTTGCACATTGTTTATAGAGGGCCTGATCTGCAAAATATACTCTTTAATATAATACTGATCTACTCACAGTAGCAAGGTTTTACACCCAGTATGAGCAGCTGAACGACTGAGCCCTAAAGGTATGTGTGACAGGATGGGTTGCAGAAACCCCCGTGGGACTGCCACCTGATGTCCTGAGACTACCTCTGAGCCAGTTTTCCCTGGCAGGTTGGGACTTCAGTACCCTGTCTTGTTGAGTCAGACACACTAGCCTGCTACAAACACAGACTCAGGTCTTTGAACCACGTCCCCCAAAAGCTGCAGGCTTAACTGAAAACAGCTTAAGAAGTGCTCCTGTCTCTAGCACCCAGACACCCAGTTCCCAATGGGACCCAAATCCCAAATAAATCCATTTTACTCTGTATAAAGCTTACACAGGGTAAATTCAAATTGTTCGCCCTCTATAACACTGATAGAGATATACACAGCTGTTTGCTCCCCTAGGTATTAATTCTTGCTCTGGGTTAATTAATAAGCAAAAAGTGATTTTATTAAATATAAAATATAAAAAGTAGGATTTAAGTGGTTCCAAGTAATAACAGATAGAACAAAGTGAATTACCAAGCAAAATAAAACAAAAATATGCAAGTCTAGGCCTAATACAGTAGGAAACTAAATGCAGGTAAATCTCACCCTCAGAGATGTTCCAATAAGTTTCTTTCACAAACTAGACTCCTTCTTAGTCTGGGTCCAACAATCACTCACACCCCTGTAGTTACTGTCCTTTGTTCCAGTTTCTTTCAGGCTATCTTTTGAGCCAGTTGAAGACAAAAATGGAGGGGTTTTCAGGGCCTTTTATATTCTCTCTCTTGTGTGCGGAAACCCCTTTGTTCGCCTGTGCAACATTACAGCCACAAGATGGAATCTCTAGCCACCTGGGCAAGTCACATGTCTATGAATGATTCAGCTTTTTGCAGGCCGACGCCATTTTTTACATGTTAGTTTGAATGTTCCCAGAAAAGCTCAGATGTGGACTGGAGTCTCCCAAAGTCAATTGTTAGTTAAGTACTCCCAATTACTTGAATAACCCCTTCACACTATGTTGACCAAGTCTGCCTTATGTGCTTCCTACAGCAAACACTTTAAATACAAGCATAGAGCCAATGCTCATAACTTCAGATATAAAAATAATACGTGCATACAAATAGGATGACTATATTCAGTAGATCATAACCTTTGCAAAGATATGTTACATGACACATCTAGCATAAAACATATTCCAGTTATGTCATATTTACACTCATAAGCATATTTCTATAAAGCATTATGGGGTGTAACATCACAGTATGTTACACTGCAGCTGGGACTATGCTTCCCATTTTGGGTAGACAGACATACACTAGCTCTGCTCAAGCTAGCATGATAAAAATTGCAGTGTAGTCAGGGATACCATGGATGGCAACTCAGACTAGGTGCCTGAGTACAACACCCCAGATATACATTCCAGAGGTTAACCCAAGCCACAATCCATGTGTCTGCTGGCCACCTGGCTATTTATAGCACGCAAGCTTGTGCAGACCTAGTGAGTGTCTGTCTACCCAAGCTGAGAAGCACCTCCCAGCTGCAGTGTAGGCTTTACCTCAAAATACGTCAGTCTAACAACAGTAACCAATAAAATGGATCAAAAGTTTGGCTCTTTGGATTTTTTTAATGCTATGTTTAGATCTCTCCAAGTACTAACAAATTTTCCCATTTCCATACCTACAGGCATAGGGGGGTTTTGTTGTTGTTGAAATTGATCTAATGACTTGGAAACCTCATTTGGATTGTACTTTAATGATTCTGTGTATTTAAGGGCCCATTAAAATGTTAAAATTGTCATAAAACTTGTGAACACATGGTTACCACCATTAGTTTCAAATAAATACATTATTTATGAAACTTTGGTTCACAATTGCTTTACTTAGCTTCTGACAAATACCATAAAGCATATACTGACTGGAGATGCACAAAGTACAATATGTTCACATTACAATAAAGGATTTATATACCGAAGAAACACTTTGTAATAGAGTTGTCTTACAAGGAAAGAAAATTGATTTATGGGATGGCTTCTTTCAAAAAGAAAAAAAAAAGGATAATTGACATTATTATACAGATGACAAGTTGAGTTACTAATCAGAGTTCACATAGGGAAAAGATAGTACTGCAGTTAGAAGCCAAAGTTATGGTTGCAGAAAACTTGTAATTAAGTAGAATTATAAATTTCACACCTGACAGAGAAACATTTAGCTATATTCCAGGTTTGATATTCTTAGCTCTGTTCATAGATAAAAATATACTTTAAAAAAATTAAATACATAGAATCCTTAATTTCTCTTCTATTAATAGAGATGGATTTCAATAATGAAGTTTGGATCAGAATAAACACAAAATTCAGTGGTGTTTTGAGCTGGGTATTTGGTTCCACCCATTAGAAATAATAGCAGGCCATGAAGTTGAATCTGAATTGCATGCTATTAAATGGCTTATCGCCATTTTACATCATGGCTATTCCATGTTTATATTAGGGTTTGAAACAATAATAACATACAATATCAAAACTAATATTTGGGGAGGATTGCCCTATAGCAAGAACTGCTTACGGGGAAAAACAGTAAAAAGTTCACAGGAATTTTTTTTGCGATTTTTACTAGTTTTTTAAATTTAAAAAAAATCTGAAGTTTTGATTGTCATAAAACACTTCTACAAGTGGCTGAAATTGCTGAAGTTTTTTGACAACTTTTTTGAGAGGGTTGACTGGGTTTCTTTGATTGTTGTGCTGGGGGGAGGGGGGAGTGCTTTTTGTCAAAAACTCAAAATTTAGGAAAATTTTGTTCAGTTTTATTAATAACAAAAGAGTTGTCTTGCCTGGGTAGAGGGGCATATTATAATCATGCTGCAGCCCGGGTTGACAGTCACAGTGTTAGTGGCACTCAACAGGAATCATTTTTAAACCTGGTTCTGAACTCGAGTGGGGATAGGACTTTAAAATGTTGAATTTCAATATTACAAGTGAAAGGAAATTACTCCATATTCCATATGCTGCATAGACTGAGCTTGCTACCAGTCTGCTTCCATATGCAGTTAAAGATGTTCATTGTAATGCTTTTTATGGTTTGAGTCCTGATCATCTTTAAGCCTATGTAAACTACAAGCAGAACTGCATCCGGGGAACCCAGTTACAAACAAGTTGTCACTTCACCCACTGATAATGTGGTTTAACTTGTCACATGATTCCAATCCTGTTTCTGACCCAGGCTAAATCCCAGGACTTTCAAACCTTTCCTTTTTTTCAAAAGCCATTGGCTAAGAGACATTTTCACAACTCATTTAATCATGCTCCTTGTCAGCCATCTGCAGCAGGGATCATTTCAAGCCATCTCATCCCACCCCATTCCAGTATAAGATCTCTTATTTAAACAAATTCCATTTATTTTATGCTACCCATTAATTTACACTTTTCCACTTTACTAGATTTTGGTGCTGAAGATATAATACTGCCTTACAGAAGTTGCCATGGGGAAGCTGGAGGTTTTGACAGACGGGCTATTTGCACCTGGGAAGACATGAGCATTTGGTGTCTTTTGGAACCTGTGTGACATTCAAGGCTTTATGTACTGCGGAGAAAGGGATACCTCATCTCTTTGTCTCTCCATTTCAAGCACAGGCAGAGGAGACTTAAAGGATCTGAAAGGGGTAGAATTGAATTCTATGTTTTCCACTGCAGCACAACTTGAGAGCAACTAGCAACTCCATCTCATCCTATCCTGTCTGCCACTAGCGACAATAAAGATGGCACTTTAGTTTGATGTTTCTTCTAAAATGATCACAGTAAATAATCACAGATAATGTCTGCATTTCAAGTAGCATCATTAGGCTTCAGAATTAATATAAACAGGTCCTCTTAGAGCTGTTGTTTCAGGTTGCATGCAGGACCAGGAATAGGATGCTTCATTGCTATATATTTGTTTCATATTTTCAAGGGGTAGAGAGAATTTTTTAAAGGAAAGCTTAGCTCCTGGAGCACAACCATAGAGGATTAGGGTTGGAAGAGGCTCAGGAGGTCATCTAGTCCAACCCCCTGCTCAAAGCAGGACCAACCCCAACTAAATCATCCCAGCCAGGGCATTGTCAAGCTGGGCCTTAAAAACCTCTAAGGATGGAGATTCCATCACCTCCCTAAGTAACCCATTCCAGTGCTTCACCACCCTCCTAGTGAAATACTGTTTCCTAATATCCAACCTAAACCTCACCCATTGCATCTTGAGACTATTGCTCCTTGTTCTGTCATCTGCCACCACTGAGAGCAGCTGAGCTCCATCCTCTTTGGAACCCCACTTCAGATAGTTGAAGGCTACTATCAAATCCCCCCTCACTCTTCTCTTCTGCAGACTAAACAAGCCCAGTTCCCTCAGCCTCTCCTCGTAAGTCATGTGCCCCAGCCTCTGATAATTTCCGTTGCCCTCTACTGGACTCTCTCCAATTTGTCCACATCCTTTCTGTAGGGGGGGGCCCAAAACTGAATTCAATACTCCAGGTGTGGCCTCACCAGTGCCGAATAGAGGGGAATAATCACTTCCCTCAATCTGCTGGCAATGCTCCTACTAATGCAGCCCAATATGCCGTTAGCCTTCTTGGCAACAAGGGCACACTGCTGACTCATATCCAGCTTTTCATCCACTGTAAACCCTAGGTCCTTTTCTGCAGAACTGCTGCTTAGCCAGTTGGTCCCCAGCCTGTAGCGGTGCATGGGATTCTTCTGTCCTAAGTGCAGGACCCTGCACTTGTCCTTGTTGAACCTCATCAAACTTCCTTTGGCCCAATCCTCCAATTTGTCTAGGTCACTCTGGACATCTATCCCTACCCTCCAGGGTATCTACCTCTCCCCCCAGCTTACTGTCATCTGTGAACTTGCTGAGGGTGCAGTCTATCCCATGTCCAGATCATTAATAAAGATGTTGAACAAAATCAGCCCCAGGACCGAACCCTGGGGCACTCCGCTTGATACCGGCTTCCAACTAGACATCAAGCTGCCAACTAGACATATATGTAGCTACACACTCATATTGCACACAGAGGCCTGCCCATGCAACTGACAGGCTAGAAAAGAGCAGTCTGTCTCTGAGGCCCTAGATGTCTATTTGCAACTGGACCTGGCACATCTGTAACTGCACCCATGTCCTGAAACTTACAATGATATCCTACCACGAGGACACAGAATATATTGATGAATACCACCATCTCTGTGGCTGGCTGTGTATTCTTCACCAGGCTGGACGGCACAGTAGATTTTTTTTTAAATCCACTAACTTCATGGTTCAGCGTTTCCTAATTGCTTCTGCACACACTATGACATGTCATCCCCTCTGCTGAAGCATAGAATATTGTAGAACAATTTTGGTATCTATTTAGTGGGTTACTTGACAGCTACAAAGTTAAGCAACTGTTTTGTTTTCTCATGAGCAAAAAAGAGCTGTCAGGCTGAGATATCTGTCCCATTGTTTAAGTGACAATGGACTGAATTTTGCTCTTTTGTGTGTGTGTGTGTGTGTGTGTGTGTGTGTGTGTGTGTGTGTGTTTGGTACCTCTTGATCAAATCTTCTTTATGGGGGTTGCAAATCCCAAGTAGATATTAACAGCAGTGAGAGTCATGCCATATTGATTACCAAGAAATGTGTTGCAAAATATGGTATGGGATGAATTCGCTAAGGATTTCCCAGTTCTTGAAAATATGCCAACAAAGCTACTAAAAGGACAACTTCTTGTGGGGCTGTAGTAAGAGAAATATATGTTCCAACTGTTGTATCAACAGCTACCATGCTTAAAAAGAAATACTTGTGAAGGCTGATTTCTAATACAAGTGTATAGTAAAAGAAACAATGCCTTTAGCAGCTCACCGCATGATGCTGACACAGCCATAAGTGAGAACAGTAAGGTCTAATGGGATTTGTCTGATCATGTTGATAGAGGGGGGTAAACATATGACTACATGGAAGTGACACAAATTAGTAAACCTTAATAATTCCATATATGCTTGTTGCTTCCTTAGATTTCATCATATGATAATCTCCGACAATAACTAGTTTTTATCCATAGGTGGTTTGTACCAATTTCATTTTGATGGTGCAAAACTTTACCATTTTCTTTTTATACTTAATTCCTCACACCTGTTTCTCTTTAGAATCTTTGTGCAATAAAATTGCCTGCAGAGTGTTTGCCTTGTATTCTCCCATACCCAGCATGTCCTCAGTTCTGGTACAACGGTTTAGGAAATACAATTAAACAAAGCTGACCTGTTCTCAAAAATATATTATTTCATTATGATACTGCCTATAGGGCCAAAGAGTTTAACATATAAGGAGAGAAAACAGGTATAGAAAAAGGAAAACAGGGACAGGTGAAAAGGACAGTTGTTTGGTCCAAATAGTAGCAGTCTCAACCAGGGATGGCCAGAAACAAGAATTCCATTTCTTGAAAAATGTTGAGGTTTTACTACAGCTGACCAGAAAACAAGACTCAGACTTTAAGGACAGAAGAGACCATCATGATCGTCTAGTCTGATCTCCTGCACATCCAGGCCATAGAATCTCAGCCATCCACTCTTGCAATAGGCCCACAACCTCTGGCTGAGCTACTGACGTCCTCAAACCTTCATTTAAAGACTTCAAATCACAGAGAATCCACCAAGAATTCTATTGCATGAAGATTTTTGAGGTTTCAATATTTGGCTTTGTTCCGCATTGGGACAAAGCTCAGACTTTTTAAACTTTTTCATGAAAAAAAGCACATGGAAGTGAGCAAATAGCCTACTGGTTAGGGTACTTATCAAGAATGTAGGGGACCTGTGTTCAAGTCCCTGAGGCAACACTCTGGTTTTGATCACAAATTTCATCAACAAACATTTTGTCAAAACTGAAATGTTTCCTGAAAAGTGTTGATTTTGACGGATTGACATTTTCTAAGAAAAAATATTTTGTTTCACCCCCCTGCCTACCCACTGCCAAGTGGCTTGTAGGTATCAGGGCAGAGGGATTTAGGAGGACAGTGTTGTAGTTTTCCAGATTTTTTATAGGGTGCCTCCTGATGCATAAGGGGCAGTGTTGGAGAAAGCATGAATGTGCTTCAGAGAGAGCTGAATTAATAGGCAATGAAGATTGGCATCATAATTGGTCTGATATAATATGGTTTCCTTCAGATTGAAAATGACTCAGCATCTACAGCTCTTTCATTTGTTTGTGCATGAAGAAATCCCTTAAAAGCGAGAGTTTCCTTTGTATTCCTTACCTCCTTGTTTGTAATCTAAAATGAAACATGTTTCAGAGGAACAGCCGTGTTAGTCTGTATTCGCAAAAAGAAAAGGAGTACTTGTGGCACCTTAGAGACTAACCAATTTATTTGAGCATGAGCTCATGCTCAAATAAATTGGTTAGTCTCTAAGGTGCCACAAGTACTCCTTTTTTTAAAATGAAACAGTTTGCTAATCTACCTGCACAGATGGGATGGCAAGACAGTCTCACAAGATCATTTTTAGACAACTCTCCATGAAGTTTTGTGTTTTACCCAGTATATTAGAGAAACTTAGTATCTGTTCCTGACAGTTAGGAGATCTGAGGGACATAATGTACACTCAGGAAAACATTTAGAGCCATTGCACAAAAGTGACTCTACATTAATATTATGTTTCAGAGTAGCAGCCATATTAGTCTGTATTCGCAAAAAGAAAAGGAGGACTTGTGGCACCTTAGAGACTAACACATTTATTTGAGCATGAGCTTTCGTGAATGCATCCGATGAAGTGAGCTGTAGTTCACAAAAGCTTATGCTCAAATAAATTTTTTAGCCTCTAAGGTGCCACAAGTCCTCCTTATATTAATATGATGTATCTGTACTGCAGTAGCAATCAAAAGCATCAGTCAGGATCTGGGCCCCATTGTGCTACAACTACACAAACTCATAGGAAGATGCAGACCCTGCCACAATGAGCTTATAGCCTAACAGGAAACTACAACACCCCCTCTTTTTCCTCTCCCTCTTCCACCACTAGTTCCACCTTTGCCATAGTCTGACTCCGAGATCTCCCTTTTATATGTCTCTAATTACCCAGCTTATTCTCTTCACCCAGTCCTCTTTGGACCTCTTCTCTAATTCCCTCCATCTCCCTATTTCTAATTACTCTTCCTCCCTTGCCTCCCTTCCATCTAGTTACAAACATACTCTTGTTGTCTGAATGCTGTTTCTGAAAATAAAATATCTCCTTTGTAAGACCCACCACTAACTTCCATGCTGTCTGTAAAGTGCTATCATTTTCTACACATTCACACTGCCTAGAATTCTAGGTCCAAATTCAGAAGTCTTCCTCTGCTTGGTGTTTGGAAAAGGATGTCAGCACTTAATCATAAAACTGACAATCCACTAAAGAAAATACTGCAATTTAAACAAGCAACTGAACATCTAGTAGCGCTGATCCTGGGACACAGGTAGGCCAGTTTTCTTCACTCCACCAGCTCTAAAGAGCCCTAGGATCATAGATCCAACCTCTGAAGGAGCGTCCCTGTATTGTGGATATCTCATGTGGCAGAGAAGCAGCAAGAGCTTCTTCCCCATTCTACTCAGCTGCTGGTGTAGGGGCCGTTAGCTGTGGGGAAAGGAGTATTTCCAAGGAAGGGAGTATAGCTGTTGCTCCCTTATGCTCAAGTGACCAGTGGAGACTATATGGTCTCTTAGGGCTGTCAGCAATTGGCACAGACAGTAGGCTACTGTAAGCTGAATTAGAGGACTGAACTGGTTCAGACTGGCTCCAGGATGAGAAAATGCAAAGGACACCTTTGCAACCCTTGCTATATCAATGGCCCCTCAGCCACAACTGAGAATCTGACCCAGCACATTTATTCTAAGGACAAACAGACAATGTTTATCTAATATTCAAAATTACTCAAGTTACAGTATTTGGATCCATTACCTTCTACTGGGTGAATATTCATTTTTTTACAAAAGAATTAGAGCTCATACCAAACATGTAGTTTATCCAGTAGGTTGTAATGACTTCAAAGCGAAGTACAAAGTACAGTTTAACAGACTAAACAACATGCAGAATGATCAAATACATATAGCACAGGTATCAATATACAGTAAATATGTATAATATGGGTAAATATTGCTTGTCAAAATACCTAAATACATATTTACACAAGACTAAATGGTGTTTGCCTAAGAGTCTGAAACAGCTCCCATGTTACCACAGTATTTTTATATCGGTTTATGCCCAGAATTAATTTAAAAATACATACCCCAACACAACTAATAATGAAGTTGGTGATAACTTATTATTCCCAAACAAAAACCTTCATTAAAATGGAGTTAATGTTGGATTTCTTTTAATTACACACACACACACACATACATATACCCAGAGTGTAATTAAAAAGAACCCCCATTACTACCTTGTACCTTAAACTAAATGTTTGATTGTCTGGAAATTTAGATTCAAATTCCATAAACGCTGTCCACATTCCAACTTTCCACACATATAGTACAGATTGTAACTATTTACTTTGTGAACTTTAGGTCTGTTCTCTTGTTAGGCAATATTCAGCACAGCCAATACCTCTGCTCTCCTTTTCCACCCCATGTATATCAGCAGACACAAGCAGAAGAAGACAACCCTCTGTTTGTTCATTGTATAGGGCAGACAGGGTGCAGGCAGATCTCTGACCAAAATATGGAGAGTATTGTCTGCACTTCATAATGGGACGGTAATGTGTACATTCTATGGACAGTACAGTGACATCTGTAGCCTGTAGTGTGACAGTGAATGGATAGAAGACATGATCTTTAGCCTTGTATGTGGAAAGTGAGTTGCAAGAAATCTCTAGAGCTTAGAAGTAGGTGTAGGCTAGTGGGTTGGAAGGTTGGGTCTCACTTTCATAAATGTTAGTTTATTCATATGTTGGTTTCTACTAAAATCTAAAGTTTCCATAGGGAAAGATCTGATCACCATGGGCAGAGGTAAAAGGGAGAGAATGGGTGGTCTTACACTATAGAGATCACCACACACAGTCTACCTCATGGAAATATGAATATATCAACAATCTAACCCAATCCTCACTCCAATTCTATCCCTAACACTAATGCCAACAACTTTAACCTTCTGACTCAACTACCACTATCTTTAACTTCAGCAACTCCAGTCTGCCCTTAACTCTAATCAAACCCTATCCCAATCCCAATTATAATTATACCCATAAGTCTAAGCCTCAACCTAACCCAAACCCTGATTCCATGTAGACACGAATGTTAAAACGATACCTCTAACACTAAACTAACTTTACCTTAGCCATAAACCCTAAGACTATCTAACCTTGGCCCTAAGTATTACAACTTTAGAAGCTTTTCACATCACTGACTACAAGTGAAAGTGCAATACGTGAGCTCTTCTCTCTCACCTCCAGGAAGTAACAGGGAGGCCTCAGAATCACCACCATCACCACCCACTTTGAATAAAAGTGGTGTGTGATCCATATGCAGGAAGCAGTCAGGGTAAAGATGCATAGATGGATGAACTGTGTTTGGAGTTCAACTCATAACAGGATAGTGTGCGGGAAGATAAAGTGTGCTTTCTAGCCTGTATAGAAAGGGTCCAAAGAGTAGCTTGCATTCTGAAGCTAATAGTGGACTGGTGGGTAAGTGGACTGTGGACTGCTCTCCACGAAACAAGATATGATATATGGTGAGACAAAGTTCTGAGCCTGTAATTGTGGGTCCCATGCTTCCTGGCGGATCCGGGGGCCTCAGAAACTCACTACAGCCCCTATGTGACCTTCCTTTCACAGTGTAGTGGCCAGAGTCACAGCCTATTGAGTTAATTTCATCACAGGCCAGTATGGGAGATGGAAAGAGGAAATACCCCACAGTCTTTGTTGCTCTGTAGAGCTCAGTAGGCACAGTTCACCCTCCTGAATGGACCGAGTCTTGCTTCCCTTCTCAAGGGGATCTCTGTAGAATATGGGGTGGGGGGGAGACCCGGGTCTGCCCTCTACTCCGGGTTCCAGCCCAGGGACCCTAAGGGTAGCAGCTGTTGGTGGCTTTCCCTCCACTGCTAAATGCTGCTTTGATTCCTGGGCCACTTCCCTCGTGGTCCCCTCTTCCTAGCTTCACCCTTACCTCAGGATACAGCAGTGCTTCCTCCTCCAGCTCCTTTCACCTGGGCTCTCTGAGGGAACTGGAAAGGAGAGCTTTTAAGCAGTCTGAGTGAGACGTTGATTGGTTCCACCTGTCTCCATTAGCCTAATGACCTTAATTGGTTAATTGGTGTCAGGTGTCTTGATTGGCCTGGAGTAGCCTTTGTTTGGCTATCCAGGGAACAGGGACCTGCTCATCCTGAGGCTGATATACCTGCCTTCCACCACTCTCTTATGTGGGCCCCTACCCCGTAGATCCCAACAAACCCCTCACCCTTTCACTGCGAGCCGGCTGCATGAACTGCAGCCGGTCAGCTTCCAAATCGCGCCACAGAAATATTTATACACACTCATGCTTCACACCCTTCACACCCACACCCTGGTGTCCCGCCCCGATACAAAGTGACGGGACCTCCTGCCACCTTTGGAGGGTGAGCAACCTCGGTGAGCCAGCCTGTATTCCACCTTGGTCCTGAGGCCCATTGGGGACATTAGTTGGTGGCTCCTTCACGGAGCTCTGAGCACGGGCGTGTTTTTGACACGGTTCACCCCCATCCCGGATACTTGCCCTTTTTGCAACGTGAGGGAAACCCTGGCGCACGTATATTTAGAGTTTGCCAGATTGCAGCCCCTTTTCCAGCTCCTCACGAATATTTTATTACGCTTTTGGCTCCACTTTTCCCCTCACCTTTTTATCTACACACTCCCCATCCATGGCCCCACAAAGTCGCGAGATCTCCTGGTTAACCTCCTCCTAGCCCTAGCTAAAACAGCCATTTATAAGACCAGAGAGGGGAGGTTGGCTAATGAAGCGTCCTGCGATTGTAGGGCCGTTTTCCGATCCTCAGTACATTCCCGTATCTGGGCGGAGTTCCTCTGGGCGGCGTCCACCGACTCCTTTGACGCCTTCGAGGAGCGGTGGGCGCTGTCCGAGGTTCTCTGCTCGGTGACCCCGACTGGTTCCCTCCGTCTGACCCTTTGATTGAGGGGAAGAGCGAGAGACGCCAGCCGCAGCCGTTGCCGCTGTGGATACCATCATCACTGTCACCTAGGAGGGGTCCTATAACACATGGGTGTACCCCCCCACCCCCAAACCGCCCACCCCGCAGCCGTGCCCATCTTGACGGGCACTCTCAGGAGAGGAATAATCGGTGACACTGGGCGTGGCACTAGGTAACTCGAGGGGGTGGAAGACCACGAGTGTCGAGGAAGCCCCCCCGCTCTGGGCCCAGGCTAGCCTGAACACTTCTCCCTCCTGAAGGCTGCTGTGTCATACCTTCTGTTTGCTTTTGTTTTGTTGCATAGTTCTGCTTTATCCTCTTTGGTGATTCTTTGTAAGTGTTACACAAATAAAATTCTTTTCTGCTTCCAAAAAAAAAAAACCACTCTCTTATGGATATCAAGAGTATGAGGTGAAAAGGCAGGGTCTCCATCTTGAATATGAAAAGTAAGATAAGATACTGGTATGTATTTTAAAGAAGCCTTATTGAGGGCACAGGAACAAACCATCCCGAAGTGCAGAAAGAATAGCAAATATGGCAGGTGACCAGCTTAGCTTAACAGTGAAATCTACAGTGAGCTTAAACTCAAAAAGGAAGCTTACAAGAAGTGGAAATTTGGACAGATGACTAGGGAGAAGTATAACAATATTGCTAGAGCATGCAGAGATGTAATCAGGAAGGACAAGGCACAACTGGAGTTGCAGCTAGCAAGAGATGTGAAGGGGAATAACAAGAGGGGTTTCTACAGTCATGTTAGCAACAAGAAGAAGGTCAGGGAAAGTGTGGGACCCTTATTCAATGGGGGAGACAACCTAGTGACAGATGATGTGGAAAAAGCTGAAGTACTCAAAGCTTTTTTTGCTTCGGTCTTCATAGACAAGGTCAGCTCCCAGTCTTCTGCACTGGACAGCACAGCATGGGGAGGAGAGGAGCAGCCCTCAGTGGTGAAAGAACAGGTTAAGGACTATTTAGAAAAGCTGGACGTGCACATGTCCACGGGTCCAAATCTAATGCATCTGAGAGTGATGAGGGAGTTGGCTGATGTGATTGCAGAGCTATTGGCCATTATCTTTGAAAATTCGTGACGATTGAGGGAGGTCCTGGACGATTGGAAAAAGGCATATATAGTGCCCATATTTCAAAAATGGAAGAAAGACAACCTGGGGAACTACAGACCAGTCAGCCTCACTGCAGTCCCCGGCAAAATCATGGAGCAGGTCCTCAAGGAATCCATTTTGAAGCACTTGAAGGAGAGGAAGGTGATCAGGAACAGTCAACATGGATTCACCAAGGGCAAGTCACGCCTGACCAACCTGATTGCCTTCTATGATGAGATAACTGGCTCTGTGGATATGGGGAAAGTGGAGGATGTGTTATATCTTGACTTTAGCAAAGCTTTTGATATGGTCTCCCACAGTATTCTTGCCAGCAAGTTAAAAAAGTATGGATTGGATGAATGGACTATAAAGTGGATAGAAAGCTGGCTAGATTGTCAGGCTCAACGGGTAGTGATCAACAGCTCGATGTCTAGTTGGCAGCTAGTATCAAGCGGAGTGCCCCAGGGGTCAGTCCTGGAGCCGGTATTGTTCAACATCTTTATTAATGATCTGGACGATGGGGTAGATTGCACCCTCAGCAAGTTCACAGATGACACTAAGATGGGGGGAGAGGTAGATACGCTGGAGGGTAGGGATAGATGTTCAGAGTGACCTAGACAAATTGGAGGATTGGGCCAAAAGAAATCTGATGAGGTTCAACAAGGACAAGTGCAGAGTCCTGCACTTAGGACAGAAGAATCCCGTGCACCGCTATAGGCTGGGGACCTACTGGCTAAGCAGCAGTTCTGCAGAAAAGGACCTGGGGATTACAGTGGACAAGAAGCTGGATATGAGTCAGCAGTGTGCCCTTGTTGTCAAGAAGGCTAACAGCATATTGGGCTGCATTAGTAAGAGCACTGCCAGCAGATTGAGGGAAGTGATTATTCCCCTCTATTCGGCACTGGTGAGGCCGCATCTGGAGTACTGTGTCCAGTTTTGGGCCCCCCACTACACAAAGGATGTGGACAAATTGGAGAGAGTCCAGCAGAGGGCAAAGAAAATGATCAAGGGGCTGGGGCACATGACTTATGAGGAGAGGTTGAGGGAACTGGGCTTGTTTAGTCTGCAGAAGAGAAGAGTGAGGGGGGATTTGATAACAGCCTTCAACTAAGGTTCCAAAGAGGATGGAGCTCAGCTGCTCTCAGTGGTGGCAGATGACAGAACAAGGAGCAATGGTCTCAAGTTGCAGTGGGTGAGGTCTAGGTTGGATATTAGGAAACAGTATTTCACTAGGAAGGTGGTGAAGCACTGGAATGGGTTACTTAGGGAGGTGATGGAATCTCCATCCTTAGAGGTTTTTAAGACCAGGCTTGACAAAGCCCTGGCTGGGATGATTTAGTTGGTGTTGGTCCTGCTTTGAGTTGGGGATTGGACTAAATGACCTCCTTAGGTCTCTTCCAACCCTAATATTCTATGATTCTAGGATTAAACCCTTAATGAATGGGTGGACATGATGACGGTCAGTACTGTGCTCATTACATTGTGGCTGAATTCAGAGACCAGTATGTAGAGTGTGGTAAGAGATACTGGGTGTCAGTAGCCAGGTTTTGAAGATGGTTGCTAAGCAAGTATTCAGGATCAGAGCTAAAATTATTTATAGAACCCTATATATCCTGAATTTCAAACGTTTTGTTTTTTCTAACTATGGGGTGTGTTTTTGCCCCTTATATGTATATTTTAAGTCTTATTGCTGTCTTCAAATCTTTTATTTGAAAATTTCTTGCAAATATTTTTAATGAACCAAATTAATGCATTTCTATTTCCTCTTTTAATTTTAATTCCTCTTTCATTTTAATTTATTTATAATTTATTGTCATAGTCTGCTTTTGTGGCTGTGGAGCTTGTAAACACTGCATGAATGATGAAAAAACTTATAAATAGAACTGGGTGCAGTTTTTCAGATGAATACTATAATTGCCAATAAAATGCAGTTTGGGTCAATCCGAAGCTATTCACAAATTTGATATGAATTTGCCAAACGGTTTTGACCAAAAATATGTGGGGGCTTGGTGGGGCGGGACTTAGGCAATGTCAACACTACCACGGTAAGTCGACCTACGTTCCGCAACTTCAGCTATGTGAATAATGTAGCTGGAGTCGACGTACCTTAGGTCAAGTTACCACGGGGTCTACACTGCAGGGGTCGATAGGAGAAACTTATCTTACTCTTCTTATCGAGGGTAGAGTATAGGGGTCAACTGAAGAGCGATCTGCTGTCGATTTGGTGGGTCTTCACTAGGCCCACTAAATCGACCACCGGTGGATCGATCTCAGAGTGTGGATCTCAGAGTGTGGATCTGAGTGGCTGTAGTGTAGATGTAGCCTTAGATACTATTTGGGCAGCAGCAGCGTGCCCTAACCACCAGATTATAGAGTCATTCTCACTCTTTCCCTGGCCAACGACTATGCACTGTCATTCAGAACGACAATCCATAGTTATACATAATGATCCAAGTTCAAGTCCCCACTCCAATAACTATTTCTAAAAAGTGGAACAGCTTCAACAGGACTGATTTAGAAAGTCCTGCCCCAGAGCCCTATACCAGTAGCCCAGTGGTTAAGGCCCCCTCCTGCAATTTGAAAGACCCAAATTCAAATCCCTTCTGCACATCAGGCAGAGGGGGAAATTAAACCCACATCTCCCACATCCTGGGTGAGTGCTCTACTCACTGGGATGTAGGTAATAAGGTAGGCCACTGCTATCTAGCCCTTACAAATGTTTGAAAAAAATCAGTGTTGGGTCAAACAAAACCAGATTTTTTTTCCAATTCAGTTCCCAGGTTTTGGATTCAGTTTGACTTGAACAGATTTTTCTTTTCTTTTTTTTTTTTTTTTTGGAACTGCCACAAGCTGAAGAAATCAGTTATAATATTATAATAATATTAATCAGTGCCTCACAGAGCTCTGAAGTTCACATTTTCATTGTGTCAAAATCTTCGGTCATTAGGCAAAACTCTCATTGATTTCATATTTTAAATATATGCAATGAACTGTTCACAAATAATTGGCAGACCAGGAATTCTTGGTAGAAATTCATAAACAATTTCAAACACGCACACACTATTCACAATTTGTGAATTGAAAGAAAATGAGATTTGTTAAATAAACTTAAAGATCATTCATTCAGCCAGAGTTTAAAAGATTGTTTTCCCTCAAAAAATCTGCCAAACACATGATTTTCAAAAGTGACTAGTGAACTTGGGTGCCTAACAAGACACCTTAACAAGGTCTAAATTTCATCAGGTAGTTACTGAGCACCTTCTAAAAAAGGAATCTTTAGAGAGTATTTAGAATGGGTCAACCAAAAATGGAGGGACTCAATCACTAGTCACCTCTGAAAATCTTGGCTCTGTCAAGAACCCAAATATTATGCAACTCCCATAATTCCTCTGCAGTATAACCTGGCACAGCAGCGTTTTCCAGCTCTGCTATCTCACTTTGGCATTCCAAGAGTCTATTTTATATTTGTGACCTCAGTTTTGTTACTCAACAAATTGCACCAAAGACGAGTGATTTTAAATATATATGAAAATCCCCTCAACAAAATAACAGAGCTGAAAGCAAAAGTGGTATATCGGTATACAGTCATATGGTAGCATTACTGTTAAAGCTAGCATATTCTAGGCTTATAAAATTCACAGTGTCAACAAAGGGGATCTTGACAACATTATGTTATTAATGTATTGTCATATACAATGACTCATCACTATTCCAAAATGTACATTGTAGTGTCACTTACTAAAGAGACTATCAGCTAGAGGTTGCTGTATTCAGTCTGACCATAACTTCAGTAATCATTATTATTTTTATAGGCCAATGGGAATTGTGCAGACTGTTTTCTTCTGGGAGTACATTTGAGCATAACTGGTTATTTTACTGCTCACAGTGGACATTTTACCAGCCCACACACAAACCAGTATTTTCTGGAACAGGATGTCTTAATATAAGGGATTGGGCTGCCTGATTCTCAGTCTGAGTTTATCTGAACTGTTTTAAAGCTTGAATTTAAAGATGTGAAAAGCTTTTTAAAAGCAACTTAAATTCAGCATTCTAATAGGCTGAGTGTTTTAGGGTGCAAAATGTATCAACAATACATTGCAGAGGGCAGCAACACAGGGCTTACCCCTGTGGCCTCAATCAGGTGCTAGAGGAAACATCTCTAGCGGATCAGAGTACTTTAATCTTCATCTTAATTTAATCTGCCAATGAGGGGTGTTAACCAGGGACAACTCTGTCTCCCCAGGTTCTTGACACCAAGCAGGGATTTTTAAAAGGCATCTGGTTCCATTGCCCCCTGCAGTCCCCATCGCACCAGGACAGGGATCCATGGAGCTGCCATCCACCTGGACAACATTGATTATCTCTACCTGCTCAGAATACCTCATGGCTGGGCCAAAAGGCAGACAGACAGCTCCATCTAGTGTCTGCAGGATTTAAACTGGTCTCTACATTTTCTTTGAGGAACATGGCATCCCCTTTTTTCAAGGAACTAATCAAACTAAGTTATTGCCTTTCTCAAACAATCCTTAGTGTCCTCTGGAGCTATCAACACAGGGAGCATAGATGTTCCCTATACAGGTGAAAGTGAAATATTCAGGTCTGATTCTCTGCTGCCTTGCACCTTGTGCAATGGTGTCATGTTACTCCTGGTCAAAATGAGCAACCAAATCAGAATGGTGGGTTTACCTTGCCAGGGGTAAATGACTGTACAACAGGCAAAGAGGTAGAACTCAGGCCTCAAGAAATTTAGAAACAGGTTTCCATATATTTAATGAATGACAGGTATAGGGGCTGCTCCTTCACTGCAAAGTAAAGCTCTCCAGTGCCGTTGAATACTACAATTCTAATGAGCTAATGAAAATGAAACATAGACTGTCATGTGAAGAAGATTTGAGAATACAAAATCCTGTTTTATTATAACTCATACTCTGTACATTCATTACTTCTGTACTTTATTTTCAGAGTAAGAATAAAAAAATACTACAGCTTCATTGTAAAAAATATGATAGAACCTGCTATATATTTCTGAACCTAACTGGTTATGCTTTTTAGACAGGTTAGTTAAAAAGGATTATAATTATTATGTATCTCTACTAATAAATTAGAAGCATTCTGAAAGTTCAGAAAAAGTAGTAATATTCATGGCATATGAATATTCAGGAAGGACAAGCAGGGCAGAAAAGGTGGGGGAGTTGCATTGTATGTAAGAGAGCAGTATGACTGCTCAGAGCTCGGGTATGAAACTGCAGAAAAACCTGAGAGTCTCTGGATTAAGTTTAGAAGTGTGAGCAACAAGGGTGATGTTGTGGTGGGAGTCTGCTATAGACCACTGGACCAGGGGGATGAGGTGGACGAGGCTTTCTTCAGGCAACTAATGGAAGTTACTAGATCGCAGGCCCTGGTTCTCATGGGAGACTTCAATCACCCTGATCTCTGCTGGGAGAGTAATACAGCGGTGCACAGACAATCCAAGAAGTTTTTGGAAAGTGTAGGGGACAATTTCCTGGTGCAAGTGCTGGAGGAACCAATTAGCGGCAGAGCTCTTCTTGACCTGCTGCTCACAAACCGGGAAGAACTAGTAGGGGAGGCAAAAGTGGATGGGAACCTGGGAGGCAGTGACCATGAGATGGTCGAGTTCAGGATCCTGACACAAGGAAGAAAGGAGAGCAGCAGAATATGGACCCTGGACTTCAGAAAAGCAGACTTTGACTCCCTCAGGGAACTGATGGGCAGGATCCCCTGGGAGAATAACATGAGGGGGAAAGGAGTCCAGGAGAGCTGGCTGTATTTTAAAGAATCCTTATTGAGGTTACAGGAACAAACCATCCCGATGTGTAGAAAGAATAGTAAATATGGCAGGCGACCAGCTTGGCTTAACAGTGAAATCCTTGCTGATCTTAAACACAAAAAAGAAGCTTACAAGAAGTGGAAGATTGGACAAATGACCAGGGAGGAGTATAAAAATATTGCTCAGGCATGCAGGAGTGAAATCAGGAAAGCTAAATCACACTTGGAGTTGCAGCTAGCAAGAGATGTTAAGAGTAACAAGAAGGGTTTCTTCAGGTATGTTAGCAACAAGAAGAAAGTCAACAAAAGTGTGGGCCCCTTACTGAATGAGGGAGGCAACCTAGTGACAGAGGATGTGGAAAAAGCTAATATACTCAATGCTTTTTTTGCCTCTGTCTTCACGAACAAGGTCAGCTCCCAGACTGCTGCACTGGGCAGCACAGCATGGGGAGGAGGTGACCAGCCCTCTGGAAAAAGAAGTGGTTCGGGACTATTTAGAAAAGCTGGACGAGCACAAGTCCATGGGGCTGGATGCCCTGTATCTGAAAGTGCTAAAGGAGTTGGCAGATGTGACTGCAGAGCCATTGGCCATTATCTTTGAAAACTCATGGCCATCGGGGGAGGTCCCGGACGACTGGGAAAAGGCTAATGTAGTGCCCATCTTTTAAAAAGGGAAGAAGGAGAATCCGGGGAACTACAGGCCAGTCAGCCTGACCTCAGTCCCTGGAAAAACCATGGAGCAGGTCCTCAAGGATTCAATTCTGAAGCACTTAAAGGAAAGGAAAGTGATCGGGAACAGTCAGCGTGGATTCACCAAGGGCAAGTCATGCCTGACTAATCTAATTGCCTTCTATGACGAGATAACTGGCTCTGTGGATGAGGGGAAAGCAGTGGATGTGTTATTTCTTCACTTTAGCAAAGCTTTTGATACGGTCTCCCACAGTATTCTTGCCAGCAAGTATGGGCTGGATGAATGAACTATAATGTGAATAGAAAGCTGGCTGGATCGTTGGACTTAGTGGGTAGTGATCAATGGCTCCATGTCTAGTTGGCAGCCGGTATCAAGCGGAGTGCCCCAGGGTCAGTCCTGGGGCCGGTTTTGTTCAATATCTTCATTAATGATCTGGAGGATGGTGTGAACTGCACTCTCAGCAAGTCTGCAGATGACACTAAACTGGGTGGAGTGGTAGATATGCTGGAGGGTAGGGATAGGATACAGAGGGACCTAGACAAATTAGAGGTTTGGGCCAAAAGAAATCTGATGAGGTTCAACAAGGACAAGTGCAGAGTCCTGCACTTAGGACGGAAGAATCCCATGCACTGCTACAGACTAGGGACCGAATGGCTAGGCAGCAGTTCTGCAGAAAAGGACCTAGGGGTTACCGTGGACGAGAAGTTGGATATGAGTCAACAGCGTGCCCTTGTTACCAAGAAGGCTAATGGCATTTTGGGATGTATAAGTAGGGGCATTGCCAGCAGCTGGAGGGACGTGATCGTTGCCCTCTATTCGACATTGGTGAAGCCTCATCTGGAGTACTGTGTCCAGTTTTGGGTCCCACACTACAAGAAGGATGTAAAAAAAATTGGAAAGCGTCCAGCAGAGGGCAACAAAAATGGTTAGGGGACTGGAACACATGACTTATGAGGAGAGGCTGAGGGAACTGAGATTGTTTAGTCTGCAGAAGAGAAGAATGAGGGAGGATTTGATAGCTGCTTTCAAGTACCTGAAAGGGGGTTCCAAAGAGAATCATAGAATATCAGGGTTGGAAGGGACCTCAGGAGGTCATCTAGTCCAACCCCCTGCTCAAAGCAGGACCAATCCCCAATTTTTGACCCAAATGGCCCCCTCAAGGATTGAACCCACAACCCTGGGTTTAGCAGGCCAATGCTCAAACCACTGAGCTATCCCTCCCCCCAAGAGGATGGATCTAGATTGTTCTCAGTGGTAGCAGATGACAGAACAAGGAGCAATGGTCTCAAGTTGCAGTGGGGGAGGTTAGGTTGTATATTAGGAAAAACTTTTTCACTGGGAGGGTGGTGAAGCACTGGAATGCGTTACCTAGGGAGGTGGAGGAATCTCCTTCCTTTGAGGTTTTTAAGGTCAGGCTTGACAAAGCCCTGGCTGGGATGATTTAGTTGGGGATTGATCCTGCTTTGAGCAGGCGGTTAGACTAGATGATCCCCTGATGTCCCTTCCAACCCTGATATTCTATGATTCTGACTATACTTGAACCTGAATATGGAATAAAGAGGATTTAAACAGCTAGAGTGAATTGTATGCTTAAAAAACAGATACAAGCCTGATGAACTATTTTATGTTAGAATCTTAAAGTTATTGTAAAATATGCATCCTTTTCTAGTTCTGATGTCTAATGAAATTCACATTTTGAGATATATTGGAGAATATTGGTGACCTACTCCTTCAAACCCCTGTTTCTTGTTTTTCTGCTAAGTATTTCTAAAATTGAAAATGTCAAGATGCTTCATAGTGATAATGAACAGGCTGAATAGGTACATTCATTCACTGCTAGAAAAAAATCAATAATAGCAAAAAAAGTGTTTACTTACAGTACACTAATGAATTCTCAGTGCAAGCCAAAACAGACACATTATCACGATGCTGAGAATCTGAAAGCTCTGGCTTTGATTGCTGATTTCCAGAGTGTCAATGAGTGCTCTCAAGTGAGTTTATTTCTTTGTGAAAAACACTACAGAAAACTGTTTAACAATAAAATCTGCCTCTTATATGAACATTATTATCAAATTCTCCAGTTATACTTGAAGGACAGATAGAAGTTCTACTTACCATAAAACTCAACTACATATTGACAAATTAGATTAAGTGACAGGATCCAAAGTAGTTGTATAGCAAGAAATGGGCCAGATTTTGAAAACCTATTTAACCCCATCAGGAGTTTAGCATTATAATCTTCTGCATTTTGACAGTTCAATTCAATATGACATACAATAATGGTGAATGGGGAAATACTCAAAGTATGAGAATGATTTTTCCAGCAGACAGCAAAAACTACTAAAGATCTTGAAGAAGAATACCAGTCTTTGGTCTATTACTGAAGTTATTACGGTAGGCATGGTTGTGCACTGCAGTTTTACACTCATAAGTAGTTTCTGGACTAACATAGGAGATAACTCTTGATAAGGTTGATTGCCATGGCAAACTGTTTGTTAAAGTGAAATGGGTATAACGGACTTTGTAATGGGAACAAGAGTACAGTACCCTAGAATCAGGGGTAACCTTCTCACACAGATTCTCCCTGCTACAATAGGAAGCTAAGAAACAGTTCTTCAGAAGCCTTCATTTCAAACAGGGAATGGATATAAACAATGATATACCGTTTTAGTAAAAGTAACATGCCCTGCTGATAAGGATCAGTGCTCTCACCTGATGAAGACACAAAGAAGCATTTTCTGTTTTCACATTGAAAGAGACCTGAGGCCCGATTCTAATCTCACCCCAATATAAAGTATGAGCTACTCCATTGGTATCAGTAGAGCCACAGCAATGTAAATGCTGCTGAAAGTGAGGTAAGAATCAGGCCTCTGGTGTGCAAGAAGAATTTTCTTTATGTTTCAAAACAATTGCTATATAAGCCAGGTCTAGTGCACAAAAAGTGCAAGATATACTTCACTAGTAAAAATGGTTCAGTAAGTGGTGAGTCTTGCATCATTCCCTTCCATTGTGAAACCCACAGAAGAGCACTCTGGGGGAGGAAACCTCCAAGTATCCTCCTCAGAGTGCCATCCCTACCATCACATCAGTGGGGTGGGGCGTATGGGCTTAGAAAAGACCACAGGGCCTTCACTCATATCTGGATGTTCTCATGTCTGTGCAGCATCTCTCACTGCAGACAGACAACACTTCTATCCTTACCATTGTCCAATTCCACTGGAGTTACACTGCCAGTGACTTCCTATGTCCACAATTGCCCCCCAAGATTCCCGAGGGAGAGGGGAGAGTAAGTAGAAAGGACTATGCAAAATGAGGCTGTTTTATCTTTTTCTAAATAAGCTCCATTCTTCCCTGGGGGAGCAGAGTAGAGGCAGAGACTGGGAGCAGCAGAGGGAAAAAAATCATTATGAAAGACGTTTTCATTTTTTGCTTTTTCTCATTTATTAATCCACTGCTTTTCTGCACACTGAAAAAAGGGTTAGTGAAAGACTTACGTTTTAAACTTTTTTTATTATTTAAAGTTGTGCTATCCGGGGCTGTTCTATTTAAGAACACTTCAATTTTACATTGTTAATACACAGTCAATTGTGTGTTAACATGTATTGTAGCAAACATTTCTGAGTTATGCAATATATAGCCTCTAAAAAAATGTATGGCCTGCCAAAGGGTTTTACAGGATTTTTTGGCCCTCTGCAATCTTGAAGTTGCCCATCTCTGCTACAGAGTGTGGTATAGGATCCTTGGGATCTGCAATCAGGGATATGGGGGTGGCAGAGGTCTGCATCCACAGCATTTAGGGAAGGGCGGGTATCACTATGAAGTCTGCTAAGCCCCATAAGAATGGCCATACTGGGTCAGACCAAAGGTCCATCTAGCCCAGTGTCCTGTCTTCTGACAGTGACCAATGCCAGGTGCCCCAGAGGGAATAAACAGAACAGGTAATCATCAAGTGATCCATCCCCTGTCGCCCAATCCCATATAGCTCATGGAGGGTCTCCTCTATGTGTGGATCTCGGGGGTCAGTGTTCCTTCTAGAGTTGAGCCTAAACCAAAACCCCAGATCCAAACCCTGGATTCCCCCAGCATGTCACAGTGCTATGACCCACATGTGTTTGAGATCCACCACTGGAGCTGTTCCAGACTCCCCAATGCAAAATCAGAACCAGGCTTAGCCTCACAGTTTCACATTAAAATTGTGTGTAATTATCACAGGTGCTAGTGCCGTAGCACACCAAACCTCTAAGGTACCAGTAACGTGCCAGGAGTACCAGGGCTCAGAATCAAGCACTGAAGGAGCTTCCAGTGCTAGGCCCTACAAATACTGGCCCTGGTGGGTCGCAATAACAATGCAGACACGTGGCTAAATGAAGGGGCATTTTACCAGGGCTGTCAGGAAAGGGGAAGGTTGCAAATTCCTAAGGTGCATTGCAATTTAAGGTGATTTTGTTTGGTGCAATGTTCAGCTGAAATTTAAGGTTAAACAATATCATTTTCTATTTGGGCCTTTACAGAAGGCTGTCCAGTAGGGTTGGGGGGTGCTATATTTGGCAAGATGAAGCAGCAGTAAATTTTCCATCTATTTCTGCATCCCTCTCTAAGATGCCACACGTACTCCTTTTCTTTTTGCAGATACAGACTAACACGGCTGCTACTCTGAAACCTGCATCCCTCCTGTTTTTCTTTTTGCCACTATAATGGTGAAACTGTGGAAACCTGATCGGTTTCCATTTGCAAAAATATAATTTACAATAGAAAGGGAGGCTGGTCCAGTGGTTAGGGCACTAACCCAAAGTTCTGGAGACCTGGATTCAAGTTCTTGCTCTACTGTAGACTTCCTGTATGAGCTTGAGCAAGTCACTTTGCCTCAGTTCCCATTCTGCAAAATGGGGATAATAGCACTGCCCTACCTCACAGCAGTGTTGGTGAGGATAACTACATTAAAGATTGTGAGATGCTCAGACCTGGTCATACAAGTACCTTAGAGATCTATTTTCCTGGAAAAGTTGTATTCTCTAAGTTACCAAAAACATGCAAGACTCAGTGGTGTATAATTCTATTATTAAGGTTCACAAACTAAGCAGGCATCTTCCCATGAAGCTTTATTCCCTAAACATTTTCTGACAAGTGGCTTAAAAGGCAGGGCAGATTACTACAATGTTGTTTACTAAACAAGGGAAAAGATTCTGAATTATGCGCTAGCTCAGAGCTGAGGAGCATATGGTACTATTGAATAGAAGTGTCAATGCTCAGAAGTATTTTTACAGCTAAAGCAGCACTGAATTTAAAAAAAAATCTTTGTCTTGTTATTGTGGTTAGAGGATAGCAGAAGGAAGGAGTAAAGCTATGAAACCTGTTGTTTCTAGTTGTAGCAGAGAAAGTTTCTGGATTATATTAGTGAAAACAGATATGGATTGAAACCCAGAGATAAGAGCCTCATTTTCCCCTCCCACTAGCAAGCAGAGAGGACATACATTGGGTGGATCTGGAGACAGAGTGGTTCCAACTCTGCAGCATAATCCACCCTTTTCCCAAACCTTGTGGAAGCTCCACAACAGAAGCACCTTAGGAATCAGGATACATGGGTTGTGAGGGGATGGGCTGAGGAACGGTAACTACCAAGTACATCATCCCCAAGAGCCCACACGGATTCCCAAAGTGAAATAATACTGACTCCTTACACTTTTTAATGCCCTCTCCATGAGGTAGGGGGTATAATCCCAGCTTCACAGATGGGAAAGATGAGACAAAGTAAGGCTAAATCAAATATTTTCAAACCTGAATGCTGATAGTTGCTTAAATGGTACCTAACCAGAGTAGCCTAATTTTCAGAGATGCTACCCACCATTCCCACTGCAATCAATGAAGTTGTGGGTGCTCAGCAACTCTGGAAATCAGGCCACTTATTTGGGTGACTATATATGAATTTAAGTCCATAACTTTAGGCACCCATTGTGATACTCTGCATCCCAAAGCACCCCATATTTACCATGGGGATGTAATTATGATATTTTGTACAAAGTATGCCTTGTGAGGTATTATTCTAAAAGTCTTGATCTGCTAAACATTAATATCTCATTGGATTGTATGTGCTATCACTGTATGTGATGTTATGAAATCTTGCTATGTGTGAGTTATTAAAGTATGATGTGAGGTTGGAAACACCCAAAACCAGCCTTTCAGGTACAACAATGGAGTAGCCAGACAGTGTTAATTGCTGTCATCAACACCTATCCAGGGAAGAATCCACTAACACAGGAACTCTGTAAAGGACATTTCCTCGGAGGGGGCATATAGGCAATGGCGAATGTTTGGTCAATGGGGATGGACCCCCCGCCCCCACATGTCACATGCATAAACTTTCCAGAAAGCTGGAAAAGAGTATAAAAGGTGAGGAGTGACATCATCACTTGTCTTCACTCCCCCACAACTCAACACCTGAAAACTCTGGAAGACAAAGGACTTCGAACGGGGGAGGGGAACATCAGGTTGCAAAGCAGATAAAACCTGTGCCTTGAGAATCTGTAAGCTTGCTAGTATCATCAGTCAGGGTGAGATGTTGCTGATTCAAATCCTATCTAGTTTGTATGAGACTTAGATTGTGATTGTTTGATTTCCTAGGTAACCTACTTTGATCTGTTTGTTATTACTTAAAATCTATCTTTCTGTAGTTAATAAATCTGTTTTATGTTTTATCTTAACCAGTGTGTTTTTGAGTGAAATGTTAGGGAATCTTAGCTCTGATAACGAAGGCTGGTGCATATCTTCCCCACATTGAAGGGGGAGCAGACTAATTAATGAGCTTGCACCCTACAGATCACTATGCAGTGCAAGACGGTATAATTCTGGGTTTATACTCCAGTAGGGGAGCAAGGCTGGGGAGCCGGGAAACTGACTGATGCCTCCATCCCTGGTCAATGGGTAACGCACTCAGGTGGGTGTTTGGCTCCACCTGCTGTCATGTTGGGTGATAACTGGGCCTGGAGGGCTGTGTGTCAACAGCAAAGCAGAGTGAAAGGCCAACCCAGATGAATAGTTAGGGGGCACAGCAGCTCCAACAGCTTCCAAGCTTCATGTCGGGGGAACATTCCGTCACACCCACATTTGAATATTTTGACATAATTGACGTACCCAAGGTCACACAGACCGCATATAGGGACTATAATCCAAGTCTACTGGTTCCCAGTCCTATGCTTTAGCCACAAGTTCATGCTTCCTCTGAATGATTCCTACTGTGAGATGCATTAGAAGAAATGATTAGTCTGTATCATTAAACCCATGCTCTCGTTGTTGTTTTTATTCTTATGCCAAGCGGCAATTCTAAAGAAGAAAAGGAAGATATTACTAAGAGGGAACATCACATAAAAATTTGTTAAACTTTTATTTGCAAGATATTATAATATGCAGAGAGGACATTTTTCTATAGTATCACCTTTCATTAATAAGGTGTTTTAATTCCTATTCTCTTCTGGGTTCTCTTGGAGACTATGTGTTTCTTTTTTATGTGTGTAAAGCACTTATCTCTCATTGATGACTGTCTGACTTTTATGCTGCTGTAGGAAAATAATTTGATTAATGTAGACAGTGATAACTCCTTTGTTTCAGCCAATTAATGTTGTTTTGAAGAGGAGACAGTGTTAGTTGGGACGTTATTTTTTTAAATGATCAATACATAGTGTGCAAATGTATATGGATATAAAAATGTGCACACTGGTTAAATCTCCACTGTTTGAGCTATAGGGGTGTCAAGGTTCCTCCCCCACTCTGAACTCTAGGGTACAGATGTGGGGACCTGCATGAAAAACCTCCTAAGCTTCTCTTTACCAGCTTAGGTCAAAACTTCCCCAAGGTACAAAATATTCCACCCTTTGTCCTTGGATTGGCCGCTACCACCACCAAACTAATACTGGTTACTGGGGAAGAGCTGTTTGGACATGTCTTTCCCCCCAAAATACTTCCCAAAACCTTGCACCCCACTTCCTGGACAAGGTTTGGTAAAAAGCCTCACCAATTTGCCTAGGTGACTACAGACCCAGACCCTTGGATCTTAAGAACAATGAACAATCCTCCCAACACTTGCACCCCCCCTTTCCTGGGAAATGTTGGATAAAAAGCCTCACCAATTTGCATAGGTGACCACAGACCCAAACCCTTGGATCTGAGAACAATGAAAAAGCATTCAGTTTTCTTACAAGAAGACTTTTAATAAAAATAGAAGTAAATAGAAATAAAGAAATCCCCCCTGTAAAATCAGGATGGTAGATACCTTACAGGGTAATTAGATTCAAAACATAGAGAACCCCTCTAGGCAAAACCTTAAGTTACAAAAAAGATACACAGACAGAAATAGTTATTCTATTCAGCACAGTTCTTTTCTCAGCCATTTAAAGAAATCATAATCTAACACGTACCTAGCTAGATTACTTACTAAAAGTTCTAAGACTCCATTCCTGGTCTATCCCCGGCAAAGACAGAATATAGACCGACACACAGGCCCTTTGTTTCTCTTCCTCCTCCCAGCTTTTGAAAGTATCTTGTCTCCTCATTGGTCATTTTGGTCAGGTGCCAGAGAGGTTACCTTTAGCTTCTTAACCCTTTACAGGTGAGAGGAGCTTTCCCCTGGCCAGGAGGGATTTCAAAGGGGTTTACCCTTCCCTTTATATTTATGACAAGGGGAACTAAACACTGGCTCTCATATTTTGCATTAACCACGGAGTCTTTTATTCAGAGGAAAATGAATAACTATATTACTGGAATAAAACTGGTAGCTATACACCACTTAATAGCTTTATATTTAGGTGACATAGTATTGTATTTTATCTAATACAAACATTTCCCTACAATTATTATCTAAAGATATTCAGATTTGGGGAAAGTGTCTGGCTTTAAAATAAATTATGCCAAATCTCAAAGGCTAGCTATAAATTAGCCAGAGACAAAGAAGTCACCCACTTTTTCTGGAGGGATAACAAATTCTATAAGGTACACAGGAATTCAAATCTCACATACCAGATTAGGGTTGTCAACTCATTCTGTGAGGAGACTGAGTTCCATTTTTATACTATAACCCACGGGCCTGGTTAAAAGTTTAGGACTCCACAGAACCTTCAAACCATAGAGAAACTTGGACAGATGTCAGTGAGAGGGTCTCACAGAAATCAAGAATAACTATGCCCTTTACATAATAACCTAACCCAATCTGTGTTAGCATTAGTTAGCTATTGTTCAGTACCTGAGTGTCACAATCCGCACCACTCAGTGGGGATAACATGCTAACCATTAGGACCACTACTCTTTCTGCCATCTCTCATTCTCCTTACTCAGTTTCTCCCCTCTTTCCAATCTTTTCCTCTGCCCTTTTTTCCCTGCAACAATTCCCAATTCGCATTCCTCATAGGCTTCATACTCACCCTATCTCCATTCCCTCTGCTAAAATGATCACCCATGAATTAGTTAATGCTAACATTTTAAGTGTCATCATTAGGCACTGGAGTCTACATCACAGAGACATCAATGTGTGCATCTGGGCAGGGTACTTACACTTCTCAGAGTTATTAGATCAGGTTGTTTGCAAATTCAAGAAGACAATGCTGCATTGGTTTACGCTCGTGCACACGTGGCAGGATATCTTTGCAACCACAAGAGCTAGAAACTTAATATTTTAAGAATCTGCAGTATCTGAGCATCCCTTGCAAGCCACCTAAATATATTGAGCAGACAAGGTAATAGACATCTCTGGTATAAAGGATTTGTCTCTTATTTAAATGTCACATCTTTGCCTTCAGCAAATGAAGAGTTTTGGAGTGCTGGAGAAATATGCAATTTCTTAGTCAGGGAAAATACCAATGGTCAAAAGGAATATTTTACCTTGGATCTCTTTTTTTTTTTAAAGTTTCTTATAATCATCCCAGACAAAACTTTAGCAAGTGTTAGAACATGCATGGAATTACAAAAGACCAAGAATGAGCACAGCTACTTTATCGAGACCCACTCAGCACTGTGGACAACCTGTCATGGTACTTATCCAAAGAGCCAGAAATAAGAAAATTGGAGTTATGTGAAAAGAGCTGGGTGGGAAACAGTTTTCCCACCCCATGAACACTTCAAGAGTCTGAACATTTTTCCCCATCTCGAATCATTACCAAAAAAAAAAATTATTCAAAATCTCAAAAATATTCAAGAACCTAAAAAAAATTCAGTTTGTGTCAACGAAAATGTTTCATTTTGATAATTTCAAAACCTTTTGTTCTGATTTTGACTTTTCTTCTTTTTTAGCCTTTTTTGCACTTTAGTGTAAATTTCAGAATGAAAAGTCATTGCAAACCAGAAAACCAGAAGTTTTAATTTTGACTATTTCTAAACAATTTTCTCTATATTTTAAGTTAGAAAATTTGTTGAACTCAACTCTATTTCGTGATGAGTTTCAGCTTTTGACAAAAAAATTCATCCAAAAATTCCTGACCAGCTCTAAATGTGAACATTTCTAAATCACCATTGAGTAATTAAAAATAAAATAAATAGAAATAGAGGTAAAATAATTTCCCATCACTAGTGACTCCTATTCTGAAAGAATTCAGACTAACTCAGACAATAAACTGGAAAATTTTAATGACCCACTATAAAAGGGTGCACAGCACGCCCGCTGGCTTCAGTACCCTTGGCCCACTCCTCAAAGACTCAGGGATGCTCCAAGCTGGTGCAACACCCATGCTCTTTATTTTGTGTCCGTTTCCCACCATTTACAGGCTATTTACACGGCTTGTCCCCACACCAGCCTGACGGTACGCTCCTTCCTACCTCTGAGCCTGACCTTCACCTCCTGGTCTCTAGCCCACTTCTTCCACTTCCTCCCAGCCTTTTAGCTCCTGCTAATGAGGCTGGCAGATGTGATCAGTTCCCAGGCAAGCACTGGCTATTTACCCAGCCCCAATCCATTCCCCCTGTGCCTAGCAGTGCCCTGCCACACACCTCTCCCTTAAGCGACCGCCGGGAGGGGCCTAGTTCAGCCCCTTCTCCCCCTGCCCCAGCAGTTACTTCGGGGAGGCCCACTACCCCCCACTGGGAGGTCCCCGGGGTCTTCCTCATGGGGTTTGTCCATCCCCCAGCCACAAAAGGCACACTAGAAAGGGGGTGGACTGCCTCACATATCTACAGCTCACACCAGTCACAGCCTTTCAGTTGCTCTACCGGCTGCTTCCTCTTGTTGTCTGGCAGGGGAGCCAGCTGGGTCTGGACCTCGCCCCAGCCGCCCGTGGCCTCAGGCACAATTGTCTGGCCCAGGACAGTCTGGCTCTCACCTCCTGGAGGTTCTACCTCCTGGCATTCCCTGGGGCCTTCCCCCCATTGTCCTCAGACCTCCTTCCCGGGTGTTTTGATAGAGGGGCACTCCAATTCCTCGCTCTCTCCTGTCTTCACTTGGGCTTTGTTGTCTATGATTTTGCTCTGTCCTCAGGGGACCTGGGTCCTCCCCCTCACTGGGGCCGAGGGATGTAGGGGTTTCCCCTCCCTTCAGTGGGGTATCCCACTCTTCCTGCCGGAGTGTCCCCTCCCATTGCCTCCTTTCCCCTTTGGGACGGGGTCCCAATCTGTCCCCAGGACCACGAGGTATGGCAACTTCTCTACCACCCCTACCTGTTGCCAGGCAAACCAGCCCCAGACCTCCAGGGGCACCTGGGCCACAGGGCAGGGCCTCCAATCCCATGGATATACTCGAGCCTCATTCACACCCCAGGGAAAAACCATTATGGTTTCACCAGCCCTCTTTAAATGAGGGTGCGGGCCGAGGCCGTGTCTACTAAGCCTCTCTGGGCTTAATTCCCTCCACTTTACATGGTACCAGTAGATTCATCTGAGGCATAAAGGGTGAAATCCTGGTACTAGTTAGTGTTAAATTAATGGCAAAAATCCCATTGACTCTGGTCTAATGGGACAAGGATTTCACCCTAGGTCTTTCAACTTTTCTAGAAAAGTGTTTTATATAGGAAGCTACCTTGAATAACTCCTGATACTGCGGCCCTTACTCATGTTGAGTAGTATCTTATTCCACAAGCCATCCCATTGATTTCAGTGAAACTACTTGGGGAGTAAAGTACTATAAAATATGAACAAGGGTTGCAGAATCTGTCCCACAGAAGCAATAGCGTCTAGACTTATAGGAAACAAAAGAATAATTAATGTATATCAGTATTTCTGATACTTCCTTGCTCGGGAAGTTGTCCGTAATGATAGGATGGATAGCAAGTTAACCTGAGGAATAAGCTTTGATCTGAAGTATGATAAGAAAAAAAATGCTTAATATACTATTCAATGGTACTTTATGTTGTATATGTGTAAACACAGGCATACATACACAAACTGGGTGAGGCTGTTAGAGCAATGGTCCCCAAACTGTGGGGTGCGCCACAGTAGGGGACATGGAGGAATGTTTGTGGAGGCGTTGCTGGACCTAGGCCAACTCCCAAAGGGGGCAGGGAAGAAGCACCACTCAGCCCTGTTCTGCCCCTTGCTCTGCTCTACCTCCAGGACCAGCTGCAGCTCTTGGCCTCAGCCCCCAGCTCCGCTCCTAGCTGTGGCCCCAGCTCCCAACCCCAGCCATGGCTCCAATACTGGCCTGGCTCCTGGCTGCAACTCCCAGGGGGCATGGACAGATTCCATTATGGTGGGTAAGGAGGGCATGACAGAAAAAGTTTGGGAACCACTGTTAGAGAAACTGAAGGAAAGAAATGATTGGGACCTTATCCAAAGCTCATTGAAACCAGTGGGAGAATTTTCATTGACTTCAGTGGGCTATGGATAAGGTATGGTCAGGTATTAAAGAGAAGTAGGGTGCAATTTGTCACCAATATTTCAAATTGTTAGATATTTTATAACTAAATGATCTATTAATAATCTTTTAGGGGCTTCCTAGTGGAAATCGTCTAACTCAGGGAAATAGTTCTAGGCCCCAATCCAGCAAATCACTTAAGCATATGTATAACTTGGAGCTCACGGATAGCCCTATTGATTTCAACAATGGTATTAGTCCTTAAAGCTACACATGTGCTTACATGCTTTCTGGGATCAAGACCTTCATCTCTCATCTGTTAGTAGTTACTAGATTATTTGTATATTCTCTTTAAAAAAGAAAAAATTAATCCAAAATTAGAAGCGATGGCTCAAAAAACATGGAATGCTTCTGCTATGAAAAATTTATGTACCAAGTGCTTATAAGCAAAATAGGCAAAGGGCAAATAGATATTCAAATATTTAGCTACCATTTACATAGTATACTTTCCATTAAAAAAAACCCATTTGACAAGTTTCTTTGAAATCTGCTAATATTTATAAAGGTAGAACTGTCTTTCAGTTTTAAGAACATATCCAGAAATAATGTGCCATGGTTATGTGGGGAGGATCATCGTGTACAACATTTCTCTCAAGAAAAAGTGATATGTTCATTTTTGTGATAGATTGTATTTTATCTCTGATGCCTGAATAATAGTGATTATAAAACTGCTCAGACTTCTGAAATAAACAGTTATAAAATCATACATTTGGTTGTGTCCCTCTCCCCTCATATGTCAGACGTCTTCTGAGGTCCAAGTCCTATAAACATTTACACAATTTTACTGGTGTGAGTAGTCTCAATGAATAATTATGTATGCGCACGCAAGGGTTCATCTACATGAGGAATCTGACCTGAAAAGCTATTCCAAAATAGCACCCTGTGTGGACATAAGAGTGACTTTATTCAAGAACAGAGTGTCCTCTCAGGGAGCTATCCTGGAATAGCTATTCAGGTCAAGTTCCCTAAGTGTTCACTGGATCAGGGCTCCTGGGGCCAGAGATAGTATAGCATCTTTGCATGTGTTTGTAAATTACCTTGCATAAAGGAATCCCAAATCTGATTATAATAGAAATATTAAATAATAATACTAGATGCAACCACATGAAATTTTAATCTGAAGGAAACAAGTCAAGACCAACTTTTAAATGTAAACATACAATATTCATTAAGTGGTGTTTGATGACAATAACTTCCTAGCTCAAGATGCTGACTTGGGAAAGATAACATATTTTTAAATGATTTTGAAGACAAAATAATTTGATTCTACCAAATATGAGTTATGCTCATAAATATGTTTATTTGAATTTATTGCACTGTGCCCTAACAAAGCCAACTGCACATGGACAGCTGGAAAACAAAATTGTAAATTGCTAAATAAACCACAAGTGCGAGCAGAGCATCATCTGCTGACTAGTGGAAATGAAGCCAATTAAAATTCTGCTGATTTTTCACAGGAATATCATCTCATGTGACTAAACCCATAGAACATTTTTAAATGCAAATATTCATAATACATATATTAGAATACACACTGAAATCCTCAGCACTACAGTCCTGCTAACATGGATATTACAGTTTAAAATAGCTGGCAGATTTCATCAGAGAACATCCCTGTGTAAGGAAGAGATCCTGGTGGCATAAGACGGACAGAATGGCACTACACCATCCCCACCCTTTAGCAGCCCCAGCACAAGAAGACTAAATTCTGGACCTGAACTCAACACTTCTGCAAGGTCCAGCAATGCCTGTTTGAAAGCTTGATCCAGCAAGGTGCTGAGCACTGTGCACCTAACTGAGCAAAGCACATGCTTACCTTTAATTATGTGTGTAGTCTGATGTCATGGGTACTATTTGCATGCTAAGTGCTTTGCTGGATCCGCTGTACAGTGTTCAGGTCCTTGCATGAGCAAGCCCAAGAGCCCACAGGCTGCCAAGCCAGCTTAATAGACAGCTAAAGCATTATTCTGCATATAGGAAAACAAAATCGGTACACAACATGATAACTTAATATTCTTCCAAGTTCCTCTAGATGTAAAACTTAGTTAATAGCAAAAGAACTTTACATGGAAAATATCTAAACCTTATCAAAATTTGCATTTGTTCTAACCACACATTTGAGCTACTGTATGTCATGGCAAGTTTTGTCAGCTGCACATCATCAGATAAACCTACTCATTTCCAGAATAGAAATGTGACCGAGTTGCAAAACAAAGGCCTCTCTGTACAACAGGCATCAGCTGCTGACTCAAACACAGCAAGAATCTGAGTGTCCCCAGCAAAGATTGCTCACACACAAAGAAGTTCCAAAACCTGTCTTAAAAATTGCCAAAAATTATTATTTTGGGGTTATTTAAAAGCACAAAAAAAGACAATCTTTTCAAAATGCATTTCTCTAATCAGGATTCTGCAAAAAAGGTATCATTATTTTAAAATGCTATGTCATATGGTGACAAATCTTGTCAGGTGATATCTGTCATGCGAATGCAAAGAGCTTTTACAGAGCACCAAAATTCACTGAGCTTGCTTTTCATGTTCTCTTTCATAACAACTTCCATTACTTGTTTTCATTAAAAGTAAAAATTCCCAGTTAACTGTCCATTGCTCTTTCTCTCTCACACACACACACATAAGGAACCATGGAAGGTGTAACATAACAAGGGCTGTCTGGGATTTCACAATCATTGCTATCCTGCACACCATGGACACACAGAAATTCTATAGAAATCAGCTCTGTCATTTTAAAATGTGTATATTTGTCATTAGATATTTTGCTCCAAATACACAGATGCCTTGAGCAAAGAGGAAGAGAAAAGTCTCTTTTAGCTGCAACACTATTATGGCTTATGATATTCACACTTGAACAGGTCTAACATTCAATTCAGTAAGAGCATAGTGGTACAACTACAGTAGCCATTTTTAAAACCCCGCTGATTTTCCCTCACCAAAGAGACAGTGTTACCTCAGTATTTTGCAATATTCTCTGTACTTTTCTGATAGACTATGGGAAATACCTTGATTACTGTAAAAAAAAATGGTCACATCATTCCATTAACTAAGACAATCGGGAAGCTTTTAAGGATGACCCATGTACACGCAACCCAGGACATTACAACAGATGTATCATCATCATCATCATCACGGCAAATCCTAAAGGAAAGTAGCCTCCTTACAGATCAAGTGCCACTTGGATCACTCTCTGGTTAGGTCCTTAAAGTGGTCTGGCTGGATATTCAGTTTATGTCCATTCAGTTTATGATCTTCTTGCACCACCAAAGCTTTTGGTGACCACAAGATCACTGGCTGTGTAGCAACATTCCTTGGTAAACAAACTTCATAATTCTTTGGTCTTCCGTCCTAATGATATGTCTGTACCAAGAAAGGTGCCAAAATCCAACCAGTGCTGATGGAGGCAATTGCTAGGTCTGGCTATGAATAATCTTCATTGTTGATCTTGTCCTGCTACTTAACGTGGAACAGCTGACAAAGATGATGAGAATCAAAAATATCAATCTGCCACTCTTTGGCCTTCATCAGTGCCCGTCTTTCACTGCCATACAGCAGAGATAATATAACAGTGGTATGTAGCAAGTTTGATGTCACAATGTCCCCACAAAGTCACCAAAACATGGCACAGCTGCTGCTTTGTGAATGTCCACATCTTTCAAGGATCCTCCAGCACAATCAATCACACTTCCAAATACCTGACAGTTGCCACCTGCTCAGTGTCTCATCCAGACAGGTTAATACTAAGCTGGTTGTAATCTGGAGCTGGAGGCTGCTTGATAGTAGTGCCAAATGACTCAGTTTTGTTCAGATTAATAACCAGACCAATGCACACTGCTTCTGGCATGACCAGATCAGCCATCAGCTGCAGACTGAGACAACAAGATAATATCATTGATGTATTTGAGATCTCATAGCAGAAGGTGTTCAGTTCAATGCCACCAAGAGCTGCCTCCTCCAGCTTATCCATCAACCAATCAATACAGATATTGTGCAATGATGGTAACAGAACTCAGCTTGCTGAGTAAAAAATAGTACGGAAATAGTAAACCATATTTCATATCTGCCATTGACTCAAACACAGCTTTCCAATCCATGATAGAGCTCTTCTATCAATGACACTCTCTTCCCAGGGGCACCAAGTATCTTGTCAGATCCCTACAAACTTGCTCAATGCACTAAATCAAAGGCCTGATGGGAGATTATAAGAAGTACTGTATATAGAAGTGTAGAGGAAACATGATATCAAGTACAACAAAGTTCTGTTGGCAAGTATGTCAGTGACAACCAGTGGTATGAAAAATCTTACTGTGAAATACCGTGTGTATGTGTGTATCACAACTGGGGCTGTCATTACATGCTAATATAACTCTACCCAATATATTCCAATGTAATATATTGGAAAAGAGACAACTAAGGGGGGAAATGATTGTCTATAAAATCATGAATGTTGAGAAGAAAATAAACAAGGAAGCGTTATTTACTCCTTCTCATAACACAAGAACTGGGGGTCACCAAATGAAATTAATAGGCAGCAGGTTTAAAACAAACAAAAGGAAGTATTTTTTCACACAATGCACAGTCAACCTGTGGAACTCCTTGCCAGAGGATGTTATGAAGGCCAAGACTATAACAGGGTTCAAAAAAGAACTAGATAAGTTCATGGAGGATAGGTCCATCAATGGCTATTAGCCAAGATGGGCAGGGATGCTGTCCCTAGCTTCTGTTTGCCAAAAGCTGGGAATGGGTGTTAGGGGATGGATCAGTTGATGATTACCTATTCTGTTCATTCTGTCTGGAGCACCTGGCCCTTGGCCACTGTCGGAAGACAGGATACTGGGCTATATGGACCTTTGGTCTGACCCAGTATGGCCATTCTTATGTTCTTAATATACTGTTCAGATAATAAAATATGTGGTATGATATAATTATTTCACATAGTTGTGAGTGGAAATTTTCAAATGCACAAAGGAAAAGTTTGGTACCCAGCTCCCACTGAAACCCGATGGATTGGGCACCTAGCTAACTCCAATTTTTGCCTTTGAAAATCCTCCCCCAGAATGCATCATCACATTTTTGAGGTAAACTGGAATACCTGACAAGAATAGCCTGGGACCCAGTCTACTCAGAGATTGCCTCTTCCCCTAGTTCCTGATACAAAAGGGATGTGCCATGCTGTGTGTGTTCAAAGTGCCATGCATTAATCAAATATTAATAATGAATTAACAACAGGTGCCAAAACACCACAATGATTACTTCATCAAAGAGTTCTTTCCATCTGCCTTTCTGGGAAAGTTTTAATCAAACTGATCAACTTCCCCCAGTACTGTCCCTGGTAAGAGGCTAAATCATAATGAAGAGCTAGCAGATGTGGTGTGGCAGTTCCGCAGTCAGAAAATGAATGTGTTAAAACTTTTTATTTTTAATTATAGCTTTCAGGACACCATAAAAACTTAAGAAAAAAGAATCAGTGTTTTTCTTGCTTCTTATATCACACATGCAGTCTCAAAGTGAGACTTAAAAGAAAGAAAAATTGCAAATGTTAAATGTGTGCATCCTTTCTCTAAAGCTCCTTGTAATTCAGATATTTTCCAACCTCTGAAACTACAGGCAGTTCCCATTAGGTCTTGGGACAGATGGTAGCATGAAGAGGCAGGTAACATAAGATAAATAGCCATAACAGTCAGAACCCCACCTTGCAGCTTTTAAGACTCTTGCCACCCCAGCTCTTCTCATCAGTCGCCTTGAGAAAAAGCAACAGTTAAAATATTTCTCTAGTTAATGAGAAAACTCTGCAGTGTTTCCAGAGGTCCCTTCTGAATGATCCAGTCCCAGCATTTTAATTTAGGTTTACAAGTTTCAGGTTTTAACAGAATGAACTATGCATAACAACACACTTCATAATATGAAATTGAAAGCCCTTGATACACTTGGTCTACTGAAGGCTTTAATTCTAAATCCGGAACAAATAAAACCAAGTAAACACAGCAGGGCTTTAACCTCACTCTTCTAAGGGTATGTCTACACTACGGAATAAGGTCGAATTTATAGAAGTCGGTTTTTTAGAAATCGGTTTTATAAATTCGAGTGTGTGTGTCCCCACAGTAAATGCTCTAAGTGCATTAAGTGCATTAACTCGGCGGAGCGCTTCCACAGTACCGAGGCAAGCGTCGACTTCCGGAGCGTTGCACTGTGGGTAGCTATCCCACAGTTCCCGCAGTCTCCGCTGCCCATTGGAATTCTGGGTTGAGATCCCAATGCCTGATGGGGCTAAAACATTGTCGCGGGTGGTTCTGGGTACATATCGTCAGCCTCCCGTTCCCTCCCTCCCCCCGTGAAAGCAAGGGCAGACAATCATTTCGCGCCTTTTTTCCTGAGTTACCTGTGCAGACGCCATACCATGGCAAGCATGGAGCCCGCTCAGGTAACCGTCACCCTATGTCTCCTGGGTGCTGGCAGACGCGGTACGGCATTGCTACACAGTAGCAGCAACCCCTTGCCTTGTGGCAGCAGACGGTACAGTACGACTGGTAGCCGTCATCGTCATGTCTGAGGTGCTCCTGGTCGCCTCTGTGAGGTCGATCAGGAGCGCCTGGGCAGACATGGGCACAGGGACTAAATTTGGAGTGACTTGACCAGGTCATTCTCTTTAGTCCTGCAGTCAGTCCTATTGAACCGTCTTATGGTGAGCGGGCAGGCGATACGGACTGCTAGCAGTCGTGCTGTACCATCTTCTGCCGAGCAGTCATGAGATGTGGATGGCATGCAGTCCGTCTGCTGCCAGCCAAAGATGTAAAAGATAGATGGAGTGGGTCAAAACAAGAAATAGACCAGATTTGTTTTGTACTCATTTGCTTCCCCCCCCTCCCCTGTCTAGGGGACTCATTCTTCTAGATCACACTGCAGTCAAGATGCAGCGAGGTAAATCTAGCCATGTATCAATCAGAGGCCAGGCTAACCTTCTTGCTCCAATAAGGACAATAACTTAGGTGCACCATTTCTTATTGGAACCCTCTGTGAAGTCCTGCCTGAAATACTCCTTGATGTAAAGCCACCCCCTTTGTTGATTTTAGCTCCCTGAAGCCAACCCTGTAAGCGCCCCTCCCAGCGTCAGAGCAATGGCAAACAATCGGGCATCTGAGAGTGCTGTCCAGAGCAGTCACAATGGAGCGCTCTGATGGGGCTAAAACATTGTCGCGGGTGGTTCTGGGTACGTGTCGTCAGGCCCCCGTTCCCTCCCTCCCTCCGTGAAAGCAAGGGCAGACAATCATTTCGCGCCTTTTTTCCTGAGTTACCTGTGCAGACGCCATACCACAGCAAGCATGGAGCCCGCTCAGGTAACTGTCACCCTATGTCTCCTGGGTGCTGGCAGACGCGGTACGGCTTTGCTGCACAGTAGCAGCAACCCCTTGCCTTCTGGCAGCAGACGGTGCAATACGATTGGTAGTCGTCCTCATCGTGTCCGAGGTGCTCCTGGCCGCGTCGGCTGGGAGCGCCTGGGCAGACATGGGCGCAGGGACTAAATTTGGAGTGACTTGACCAGGTCATTCTCTTTAGTCCTGCAGTCAGTCCTATTGAACCGTCTTATGGTGAGCAGGCAGGCGATACGGACTGCTAGCAGTCGTACTGTACCATCTTCTGCCAGGCAGGCAAGAGATGAGGATTGCTAGCAGTCGTATTGCACCATCTTCTGCCAGGCAGGCAAGAGATGGGGATGGCTAGCAGGCGTACTGTACCATCTTCTGCCAAGCAGCCATGAGATGTGGATGGCATGCAGTCCTTCTGCACCGTCTGCTGCCAGCCAAAGATGTAAAAGATAGATGGAGTGGGTCAAAACAAGAAATAGACCAGATTTGTTTTGTACTCATTTGCCTCCTCCCCTGTCTAGGGGACTCATTCCTCTAGGTCACACTGCAGTCACTCACAGAGAAGGTGCAGCGAGGTAAATCTAGCCATGTATCAATCAGAGGCCAGGCTAACCTCCTTGTTCCAATAACAACGATAACTTAGGTGCACCATTTCTTATTGGAACCCTCCGTGCAGTCCTGCCTGAAATACTCCTTGATGTACAGGCACCCCCTTTGTTGATTTTAGCTCCCTGAAGCCAACCCTGTAAGCCGTGTCGTCAGTCGCCCCTCCCTCCGTCAGAGCAACGGCAGACAATCGTTCCGCGCCTTTTTTCTGTGCGGACGCCATACCACGGCAAGCATGGAGCCCGCTCAGCTCACTTTGGCAATTAGGAGCACATTAACCACCACACGCATTATTCAGCAGTATATGCAGCACCAGAACATGGCAACGCGATACCGGGCGAGGAGGCGACGTCAGCGCGGTCCCGTGAGTGATCAGGACATGGACACAGATTTCTCTGAAAGCATGGGCCCTGACAATGCATGCATCATGGTGCTAATGGGGCAGGTTCATGCTGTGGAACGCCGATTCTGGGCTCGGGAAACAAGCACAGACTGGTGGGACCGCATAGTGTTGCAGGTCTGGGACGATTCCCAGTGGCTACGAAACTTTCGCATGCGTAAGGGCACTTTCATGGAACTTTGTGACTTGCTTTCCCCTGTCCTGAAGCGCATGAATACCAAGATGAGAGCAGCCCTCACAGTTGAGAAGCGAGTGGCGATAGCCCTGTGGAAGCTTGCAACGCCAGACAGCTACCGGTCAGTTGGGAATCAATTTGGAGTGGGCAAATCTACTGTGGGGGCTGCTGTGATGCAAGTAGCCCACGCAATCAAAGATCTGCTGATATCAAGGGTAGTGACCCTGGGAAATGTGCAGGTCATAGTGGATGGCTTTGCTGCAATGGGATTCCCTAACTGTGGTGGGGCTATAGATGGAACCCATATCCCTATCTTGGCACCGGAGCACCAAGCCGCCGAGTACATAAACCGCAAGGGGTACTTTTCAATAGTGCTGCAAGCTCTGGTGGATCACAAGGGACGTTTCACCAACATCAACGTGGGATGGCCGGGAAAGGTGCATGATGCTCGCATCTTCAGGAACTCTGGTCTGTTTCAAAAGCTGCAGGAAGGGACTTTATTCCCAGACCAGAAAATAACTGTTGGGGATGTTGAAATGCCTATATGTATCCTTGGGGACCCAGCCTACCCCTTAATGCCATGGCTCATGAAGCCGTACACAGGCAGCCTGGACAGTGGTCAGGAGCTGTTCAACTACAGGCTGAGCAAGTGCAGAATGGTGGTAGAATGTGCATTTGGACGTTTAAAGGCGCGCTGGCGCAGTTTATTGACTCGCTTAGACCTCAGCGAAACCAATATTCCCACTGTTATTACTGCTTGCTGTGTGCTCCACAATATCTGTGAGAGTAAGGGGGAGACGTTTATGGCGGGGTGGGAGGTTGAGGCAAATCGCCTGGCTGCTGGTTACGCGCAGCCAGACACCAGGGCGGTTAGAAGAGCACAGGAGGGCGCGGTACGCATCAGAGAAGCTTTGAAAAACAGTTTCATGACTGGCCAGGCTACGGTGTAAAAGTTCTGTTTGTTTCTCCTTGATGAACCCCCCCGCCCCTTGGTTCACTCTACTTCCCTGTAAGCTAACCACCCTCCCCTCCTCCCTTTAATCATTGCTTGCAGAGCCAATAAAGTCATTGCTGCTTCACAGTCATGCATTCGTTATTCATTCATCACACAAATAGGGGGATGACTACCAAGGTATCCCAGGAGGGGTGGTGGAGGAGGGAAGGAAAATGCCACACAGCACTTTAAGCACAGCACTTTAAAAGTTTACAACTTTAAAATTTATTGAATGACAGCCTTCTTTTTTTTGGGCAATCCTCTGTGGGGGAGTGGCTGGTTGGCCGGAGGCCTCCCCACCGTGTTCTTGGGCGTCTGGGTGTGGAGGCTATGGAACTTGGGGAGGAGGGCGGTTGGTTACAGAGGGGCTGCAGTGGCAGTCTGTGCTCCAGCTGCCTTTGCTGCAGCTCAACCATACACTGGAGCATACTGGTTTGGTCCTGCAGCAGCCTCAGCATTGAATCCTGCCTCCTCTCATCACGCTGCCGCCACCTTTGAGCTTCAGCCCTGTCTTCAGCCCGCCACTTACTCTCTTCAGCCCGCCACTTACTCTCTTCAGCCCTCCACCTCTCCTCCCGGTCATTTTGTGCTTTCCTGCACTCTGACATTATTTGCCTCCACGCATTCGTCTGTGCTCTGTCAGTGTGGGAGGACAGCATGAGCTCGGAGAACATTTCATCGCGAGTGCGTTTTTTTTTCTTTCTAAGCTTCACTAGCCTCTGGGAAGGAGAAGATCCTGTGATCATTGAAACACATGCAGCTGGTGGAGAAAAAAAAAGGGACAGCGGTATTTAAAAAGACACATTTTATAAAACAGTCGCTACACTCTTTCAGGGTAAACCTTGAAAGTTAACATTACATACATAGCACATGTGCTTTCGTTACAAGGTCGCATTTTGCCTCCTCCCACCGCGTGAACGGATTTTGGTTGAATGCCAGCAAACATACACTGCAATGCTTTGTTCTACAGTGATTCCCCAGTACGTGTTGCTGGCCTGGAGTGGTAAAGTGTCCTACCATGAAGGACGAAATAAGGCTGCCCTCCCCAGAAACCTTTTGCAAAGGCAGAACCGCAAATGCCAGGGCAAAGTAATCCTTTCACATGCTTGCTTTTAAACCATGTATAGCATTTTAAAAGGTACACTCACCAGAGGTCCCTTCTCCGCCTGCTGAGTCCAGGAGGCAGCCTTGGGTGGGTTCGGGGGGTACTGGCTCCAGGTCTAGGGTGAGAAACAGTTCCTGGCTGTCGGGAAAACCGGTTTCTCCGCTTGCTTGCTGTGAGCTATCTACAACCTCCTCCTCATCATCTTCTTCGTCCCCAAAACCTACTTCTGTATTGCCTCCATCTCCATTGAAGGAGTCAAACAACACGGCTGGGGTAGTGGTGGCTGAACCCCCTAAAATGGCATGCAGCTCATCATAGAAGCGGCATGTTTGGGGCTCTGACCCAGAGCGGCCGTTCGCCTCTCTGGTTTTCTGGTAGGCTTGCCTCAGCTCCTTCAGTTTCACGCGGCACTGCTTCGGGTCCCTGTTATGGCCTCTGTCCTTCATGCCCTGGGAGATTTTCAGAAAGGTTTTGGCATTTCGAAAACTGGAACGGAGTTCTGATAGCACGGATTCCTCTCCCCAAACAGCGATCAGATCCCGTACCTCCCGTTCAGTCCATGCTGGAGCTCTTTTGCGATTCTGGGACTCCATCATGGTCACCTCTGCTGATGAGCTCTGCATGGTCACCTGCAGCTTGCCACGCTGGCCAAACAGGAAATGAGATTCAAAAGTTCGCGGTTCTTTTCCTGTCTACCTGGCCAGTGCATCTGAGTTGAGAGCGCTGTCCAGAGCGGTCAGAATGGAGCACTCTGGGATAGCTCCCGGAGGCCAATACCATCGAATTGTGTCCACAGTACCCCAAATTCGAGCCGGCAACGTCGATTTAAGCGCTAATCCACTTGTCAGGGGTGGAGTAAGGAAATCGATTTTAAGAGCCCTTTAAGTCGAAATAAAGGGCTTCATTGTGTGGACGGGTGCAGGTTTAAATCGATTTAACGCTGCTAAATTCGATCTAAAGTCCTAGTGTAGACCAGGGCTAACATGCAATAATCTTATTTGGGAATGGGTTTTAGCACAGATATGGGAGACGTTGTAACAGCAAAACACATAAACTCTGAAAGGAAAAGGAAAGTATTTACATTTCATTTTTCCATGTTTGTAGTAAAACAATTCTTTTACAATTAACTGTGATTATCATCTAATCTACAGAAGACTCTTTCCATTACTGCATATAAACAGGGTTTTCACATTCCTTTGAAAACACTTACTGGAGTGTTAATTTGAAAACAATGGGCCATATTTTAAGTAGCAGACTGTAGCTCCTGCATAGCCATTAGGAGCTCATCAATGGACAAATTTCTGATGCAGGAAAATCTACTGTCCCAGTTTGCCATCTGGACCCTAGTCCGCAGTCTGAAGAGAACAAGAGCTACTCCTGGCGGGGATGCTGCGTGACTACGCACCTGCAGAAAATGGCTGCCCCGCAGATTTCCTGTTTCCTGGCACAAAACGGGAGGGAAGCCCCACGGGGGTGGGGGGGAATGCAGGGGGCGACCATGGGCGCAGTTTGGGGGGACTGCCCCCCTCCAAACAGAGGCGAGGCATGGGGGGGGGGGGGGAGATACACGGGATTACATGCCACTGCCCCCCCTCATTCTGCAAGTGCAGGGCTGCCCAGCTGAAGGAGGCTGTGTCTGGGCTCCGCTGACTGCAGCTGAACACCACCTCCTGGGTCCTAGTGCCAGTCGGGCTCCCGGACTTCTGTGTGTTGGGAGCCTTCCTGTCTTCTATTCTGTGCAACAGTGAGTGCCTGCGGTGGGGCTGGGTAAGGAGGGGTGGGAGAGATGCGGGAAGGGGGGGTGAGGGGAGAGGCCGTGGGGAAGAAAGGGGAGGTGGAATAGAACAGGGGGAGGGTAATGTGGGAGGGGGATGGAGAAGAAAAGGGGATTGGGGAATCATGGGGGGAAGCGAGAGCCCAGCATGTGGCATCCCCTCGGTAGCAGCTGGGGCTCCCCCATTAAGCAGACTCCTCTGATGAGCTCCACACACCCAGATCCCCACCCTACTGATCCCCAACTAGCTGCACCTGGACCCCCACCCCATCAAGCCCCATTCCCCCAGCTCCCGGACTCCCCTACTGAACACCACACAGCCAACCCCTGCTGGCCCAAACCACCTTGGCCTGGATCCCCTGCAGAGTCCCATTGCTCTGGAACCCCCCAACAAGCCTCTGTGCATCCAGATCCCCCACTGAGATGCCCGCACCCAGATTGCCCCACACAGAAACCTCTCACCCCACACCTGGATCCCCCCACACTAAGCCCCTCCACACTTGGATCTTGCTGGGCTGAGCCTGCCCACCCACACCTGATGCACCTGGCACAGAGGGGCAGTGCCCCAGGGGGTTTCTGGGGCAGGTCCAGCCCTTGCACTGTGTCAGAGTCAGGTGCAGCCTCACTGCCGAGTGCCTGTACCAGGGGAGGTGGGGGCTTCAGGGTGATCTCCCACCTCAGTGCAGCCAGTGGCCTTTGCTCCCCACTGCTATGCTGGAGCCACATTTATTTTTTGACAAATAAAATTTGCAGAATTTTAAAATATTGTGCGCATCATTTTTAATTTTTGGTTGCATAATTCCCTAGGAGTAAAGAGAGAGGAGCAGAGTATGAGCATTAAGACAGGTACATAGACATCAGAGGGTATCTGGATAGCAATTCTCACTCTCTGAAGACAGTCCTCGTGGTTAAGCAATCTTTGGTAGCAGGATGGAATTTTTTGTAGTTAATGACCTGACATCTGAACTACTGGCTCTAGGAGCTGAAGTGTAGTGCATGTCATTTTACCTTTGTAAGGCTGTTTCTTAAGTACTGCACCTGTAAATGGAAAGTGAGCTACTTCACCAGTCTGCACTGTCACTTCAAGTGCATTAGATCAAGATGGCCATTGTTACAACACGCTGTCTCACCGAAACTATGTATATCCTCTTTCCCTTCTTTGTTTCCTTTCATCTAAAGCAAGCTATCTACCCTGAGAGCTCCTTGTGGCTGGCTCCTGCTGGTCGTTGTTTCTGTGGCTTCTCTGGCAGTTCTGGCTACTTCTTTGGAACCTAGATGCTCTCACCAGATAACCTTGTTTAGCAAAATCTCTGTGTGCCGTTGGCTACTCTGCCTCAAGAGCAGCTGTCCTTCAAACATACTGGGCCTGATTCTCCATGGCTTTGCACTTGGTATAGTCACTCATACCTGGGCACAAAGAGTGTTCTTTATACCCACTTGACGCCAATGGAAATGACTAAGAGGCAGGGCTGGATTACCCAGTAGGCAGACTAAGCATGTGCTTAGGGCACCAGCAAAGCAGGGGGCACCAAAAAAAATGAGGGTTTTTTTTTAAATTTGATATTTAAAAAAAAGCATCGAAGTAGTAATCATGGGAAAAATCAGAATATTGTTAGACTTCTTACACTCCACTACACCCTCTTCCCCTGTTTTTATGTTCTCCTTTTATTATTTATCCCCACCTAAACCTAAACTAACGTAGAGCAAAATAATGTGAGGAAATTAGATCCTGTCATGTATTGCAATAAATTTATGTTTTATTATTGATATATTCTTCGGAGTTATACGTACTTGATTCTTTTTTTTTTTCCTTTCTTATATATACACAGATTAAAATAGTGTACGTTGTGTAATTTGCTATCAAGGAACGCAGAAGAAGCTTTTAGAACAGAACAGATATGCCGTATTCATACCATGTGCTGCACACTCTTAACCTTGTTGGCCGCCGTGCTGTTGATTGTTGTCTGGTGGCAGTAAGTTTTTTCTCAACAGTCCAGTTACTTTATACATTTTTCTCTGCCTCAACACATGGGCAGTTCTTAAAACATATTTGGGCAATGATCGTGTGTTGAAATCTCTTTCTAATACTCGCTGGGAGGCACATGCAGTGGCAACAAGTGCAGTTCTGGAGTCCAACTCAAAGATTGTGGATGCATTAGAAAGTATAGCTGAAGCCCAATCACAAAGGGAGAAACAATACGAGAAGCAGAAAACATTGCAAACAAGATGCAAGAACTAGAGTTTGTATTCATGTTGACCATGTGGAATGAAATTTTACAACACTTTTATCACACAAGTCAAGCTCTCCAAGAAAAAGAATTGGATTTGAAAACATGTGCAGACCTCTGTCAATCATTAGCAGACCACTTACACTCTTTGAGGAATGATTTCAAAAGATTTGAAGACATATCAAAAGATATCTTGCCTGATAATAACTACAAAGAAGCCCAGTCCCACAAGTGAAACAGGAAAAAACAAGCAAATGATAGCCGTGCAACAGAAACAGCATTGAATCCTAGAGACAAATTTCACATATCTACTTACTACGCTATAATTGATACACTTGAAGCTCATATGAAGAGGAGAGGTGAAGTGTACAAAGTAGTATCAAGTAGATTTTCTTTTCTAAATGATATGGACTTATCTGACTAACAATATTCACAAGGTTCCCAAAAGCTAGTTGACTCATACCCTGTTGACTTGAACATGAATCTCTGTGGAGAAGTATGGCAGTTCCACTGTTCTATGCGCGCAAAGTTTAATGAAACAGGAAAAATTAAATTCAGTCACATTGATCTCCATAACACAATATTGAAAGACAGAATACAATGTGTATTTCCAAATGTAGAGATCACACTATGTATTTTTCAAACATTGATGATTGCTAACTGCTCCGCAGAACGCTCTTTTTCTCAGCTGAAAAGAATAAAAAACCCTCAGAGAACAACAATGTGTCAGGACAGACTTGATTCACTTTCCCTATTGTGTATGGAAGCAGACATGCTTCATCGAGTCAGCTTCGATGAACTTATCCAGAATTTTGCAATCAGAAAATCTAAAAAGAAGCTATTTAAATTTCATCATACATGTAAATTTTGTGTCATTTCGAAAAATAAAATTTTATTTTACAGTATAGTATTGTTTTTATTTTGAATTATATAGGGGGGGCACCATAATCTTTTCAGTGCTTAGGGTCTCTAAAGGTCTTAATCCGGTCCTGCTAAGAGGCAAGGGAATGGAGAATCAAGACCACTGTTCTGCAGCTTCCACTCTCCAAGTCTTAATCAAAGCATGCTGTAGTAGTTGTTTGAGTGATTTTATTCGCCCTTTGAACTATTTCAAGACCAAGTACAGGAACAGATTTCCTATTTGTGTTTTCTGGCTACCTGTCATCCCTTCACACATGGGGTGCACATCTTCTGACTGTCTTCCAAAGTTCACAAACATAGGGGAGTTCCGCTCTCTTACTCCTAATCCTGGAGCTCTTCTTTGTCTCTTTTAAATCGTACCAAGATATCATCTGGCTCCAAATTAACTTGTTCATGAATGATATCGTCCTCACTCAGTTCTTTATATTCCAGTGCAAGCTCTCTTCCTGTCTGTGACAGGGTGTCTGCCCTGCACTGGCCCTGATAGGGTTAAAATCCAGCCTGGAGGGCTGCAAGGAAACACGCCCAAGGGAAGAGACTGACTTCCTAGAGGGCTGTAGAACTAGCACCGTGAACAGGGCTGCTACACCTTGCAGTCCTGAGGCCTTGGGAAGAGGGTGATGAAGCCAGAGGCAGGAGCCGAAGGTACTCGGGCTGTGGGGAAGTAGTCCAGGGAATTGAGACAGACTGGTGGAGAAAGAAAGAAGGGGCAGTAGGAAGCTGTTGTTTACAGGGTCCCTGGGCTGGGATCCAGAGTATTGGGCAGGCCTGGGTCCCCCCACCACCACTCACCACTGAATAAGCGGTCAGGCTATGGATTGCCAAGCCACTGTGAGAAGTAGCTAGACTGTTGTGGAAGGAGTCCCCTGGAAGTGGGGGACCTGGATTATGGCACAGCCCTCCAGCTGTGTCACGAAGCAGAAGCAGAGAGACTGGATCTGCAGGCAGAGACAAGGACGGAAGAGCCACCACCACCACCACACCTACTGACCAGAGCTAATTCCCAAAACGGCCAGCAGGAGGCGTCAGTGTGATGAATAACACCATGACACTGTCCCTCTCTCTAACTTAAATGAATAACTACGTTTCCAGCTTGTAGGCTTATTTACACCTAGGCACCCTGCACAGCTCAAATTTCACCCACTGAAATCTAAATTCTCCTACCTTCATTCTCAACCTTGCAGTGCCTTTGTACCATTTGAGCAGATGCACTATTAGCTAAAAAGAACTTCTTTAGATACTGAAATAAAAGGGGAGGGGGAAAAAATCTGAGATTTGAAAATATATATCTAGCAAGCTGGTGATATACTGTATTAATGCACTGAAAACTGCAAAATATGTGACTTAAAAAACCCTGCAATGTGTTATAATCAGAGAAAGAAAAAAAGGCAGCTCAGAAATAATGCCCAACTGGCGCCCAGGGAACTGTGGGTGTAAAATTGATAAGTGTTTGAACACCATCTGCCAAGATATTAAAAATGCAATTCCAGACATAGAGGGAAGCATAGCAAATTATAGAACCTTCTGAGTATAACTGTCCTGAAAGTCTAGTTTAAAAGCAGAAGAAGAAAAAAATATTCACAAGTTGGGAAATGCATTTGATTGCTATAGATTGTGAGGTTCCATTGCAAATGTGTATTTCTAAAAAATCAGTGTATGAATAAGAAAGCAAATTTCTATTTTTGAGAAGCATTATGATATTTGTTTTTGGAAATGCTGGTATTTGCCAGTAGGAGTAACTTATTATCATCTGATTAAAAAGAGTGGGGAACTCAGACATCATACAGTAAATATCCTGGTTTAGAAACATGTTCAAGCAGCCACAACAAACTCTACTGGCCCCCTCCCTCAGGGGGCATGTTTCTATTCTGTACTTCGTACAAATGGCCAGTGTACAGCACCGTAAGCACTACTGATTTGTATATGTCCCCTGCAAGTCAATGTGGACTCCATACATTTTGTGATTCTTTTCTTCTTTTTATTTAAAATCCAGAAACATTCTAATTAGAGCTGTTGTCATGCGTATGCTCAAAACAAAAGATAAAATGTAACTTGTACATCACAGAGTCATAAGTAAAAAACACCAATTGAGAGTCTTTCCTGCCTTGGGGTCACTTTGCATCACACCACCAACTCCAAGCAGCTCTTGAAGTTAGCATAGGCAGCCAAGAGAAATAAAACCAGCATAAGGAGATCTGCCAGTGGCATAAATCCCTCATAATAGCTCCTATACTGACCCCAGCAACTGAGCATAGGGGTGTGGCTGAGACAAAAAGGGTGCGGTCTGGGCTGCTCTGTGCCCAGCAAATTGGTGGCCGCTGGACTGGCCTATGTCCAGGTATGGGCTTAGCATACAGCCTGCTGAGGACCAGGGGAGCACAAAGGTAGATTAGAGCCACCTTTGCACAGCCCACTGCCTTTGCTGAGTCATGCTGTGCATTCAACAACCAGGATCCAAGCCAAAATCATTATTAGGACTCTGTGTCTGTCACAGAGGTGGCGGAAGTCACGGATTCCATGACTTTCCACAACCTCTGACTTCTGCAGAAGCCAGTGTAGCTGACCCCAGGGTGGCCCAAGCAGCTGGCTCCAGGGATGGTGCTCAGATGGCCCCAGGGACAGCCATACCAGCCACTGCTGGAGCGGATCTGCAGCCAGACACTCTGGCAGCCGAGCAGCCCCAGGGGCATTCACACTGGCCACTGTTTGGGTGGCCACAGGCAGCTGGCCCTGGGACTGCCCGAGCAGCAGTCCCTGAGGCAGCCAGAGCAACAGCTGCTGGCGGTCCCCAGCAGCTAGAGCCCCAGGCCCCGGGGCACCCCCACAGCAGCACCCTCCTGCTTCCCCCCAGTAGGAGCCCCTGGGGTGCACCCCCTCTAGCACCAGTCCCCTGTGCCCTCCCCTTCCCCCCCAGGATTTAGTCACGGATATTTACAGTAAAGGTCATGGACAAGTCACGGGGATGTGAATTTTTGTTTATTGCCCATGACCTGTCAATGACTTTTACTAAAAATACCCGTGACTAAATCATAGCCTTAATCATTACGCAATGGAATCCAAATCAGAGAACTAATAAAGAGCAAGGCCTTGAGCCGGCAATGCATTACACCCATACAGTGCCCTATCTGCCTCTGGGTTCCACCCGTGCACAGGGTTCCAGCCATGCATAATGTGTTGTAGAATCTGGGCCCACAATGTCAAGAAGGAACAATTACAATATTTCATCAGAAATGAGACAGATGGTCTTTTAAAAAAAAAAAAAAAAAAGCCTAAGCCATGATGGCAACAAAACTACATGTTCAATAATGTAAAACAAAACAAGTTGGAGCTTCAGTATGAAAACTCTGAATAACTCGTTTTGTTGCAAGGATGCTTTGTGCTAGTAATTAAGTATTATCTGTACCCCAACTGAGCCCTTCAACCCAAATATTATTCAGTATTGTGAAAACAATGTATGCACCCTAATATAACCCACCACATCTGCAAGAGCTGAGAAAATGTTATGGTCTCATTTAGAACGAAGCAAGTTGTGATAAAAGGAACACCTTTAGATGGCCTATTAATGATGCCACTTTTTAAAATGGTACATAAAGATTGTGAAAACTGAATTTAACCGATGCTTCATCATCTTAAACACATGGGCAATTACAAACACTGACAGGAGCAACATGACCCTGTGCAATCTATAGACCACAGCATTGTTTGCCAACGGGCCAGAAGAATTGTCTCCTGACAGTCATGTGAAGATATGTACAGAACGATGATTTTTCTTCATTCTGTTTCCATCCCACTTTTCCAGTTTGTGAAAATAATGTCTTTTTTAACAAACAAACAAAAACCTAAGAAAATAAATCCCATTTCAGTTATTGATTTGTAACAAATATTTCAGCCAGGAGAGATTATGTTGTTTAGTGAACTCCTGCAATGTCAAGATGGCTTTTAATTAATCAGTTACTAATTCATGAAACCAACATAGTTGTGTCTACAGCTACCATTGCAGTGCACGGCAGTGACATCCTTGGAATTACATTACATTCTGCTCCTAGTTATAATGCTTATTTAACCCATTCTCTGTCACCCCACATTTAGTACCCTGAGTAGCTTATCTCTAGCATTAATTTTCTGTTAACTCAGTGAATGCTATTCTTCTTATTGAGTTTCAGAGTAGCAGCCGTGTTAGTTCACTGAATGCATCCGATGAAGTGAGCTGTAGCTCACGAAAGCTTATGCTCAAATAATTTTTTTAGTCTCTAAGGTGCCACAAGTACTCCTTTTCTTCTTACTGAGATGGTCTCAGCATTAAATTAGGGCAGAGAAACTTGGGCTCAAACTACCTTGTCACTTGAATTGCCTAGCTGTGCCAGAGTTGTGTGTGCTCAGTGGTTAATGGATTTAGATACTTGCTGAATTGGTGCTACTAGCACTTAGGTGCACATCAGGTGGTCCCAACACTGATGGTATCTGTCTTTTCATCTGTCTCATCAAGAATTTCAATACCCCTATTAGCCTAGTATTACAGTACCTGCAAAGGAACCCTTTGAGCAGATGGGCAATGATATTCTTACCAGACCACCACAATGTGCCCCTTTTCCCTATTGCTCCTAAGAGCCCTGAACTCAGTGGAGTAATTTTTACTCAAAAGTTGGCAGTGGGGAGTGGGGAAGGAGCTGAGGCCATTGATGAGCTCTCCTCGCAAAACCACTATTAGCATCATGTTCTACATATATAGTATAAAAGTGCATGGGTGTTGAGAGACAGTACCTGTGTACATGTATACTGGTCTGTGTCCCTGTGCCCAGGTCCACCTGTCACCCCAGTATTTTACACCCCTCCACCAGCATTCTGTTACCCCCAGGCCTCTGCTCCTAACTCAGTGTTCTCTGTACCCATGGGTACATTTAGCTTGTTCCTACAGGATAAATATCAGGATGTTGTTGCTGCACAGTGCTATTTTGTAATTAAATTAATGAAAAATATATGTGTCCATGCCACAGCTGATGCAAATCTGTGAAACTCCATTGACTTCCAGGGAGGGTCACCGCTTGACAGCATGAGGAGATGAGGCAGAATGAATGCAGGCCTCCCTAATATGCAGCAATTAATTTTAAGAATGAACTGCATCAACTCACTTCATTTTATACTGAAAATGCAATTATTATCTTGCCCTAATACTTTGCTCATATATTTCTTGTCCTAAGGTAAATACTATTAACAATATATAATATTCTCAAACAAAAAACTACATGAAGCTGGAGTGGAGGTTCAGAGCATGTATCGGTACATTAAAGGCAAAAAGAAGATTGCAGGGATTGTGATATTATCCCAAAACCAAGCATTATACACTCAGGAAATTCAGAGTTATGGTCACACTTAAATTAAATCCAAACAGATGGTGGTATGGAAATGCACAGTTAAGGCACCCAGATAACCTTAACTCTGCCCTGTAATGACAGCATGCAGTAGCTATATGATTGTAATTAAGTTCTTAAGAGTTTGTCATCCCAGATGATGTACAATATGTATAGATGCCTTTACACTTAATATTCTTTTTTTTTTTTTGGTCTTTATTTTCACCATTGCAAGTTTGTGACATTTGTTACAAACTTATCTGTTATGGTTTAATAATAGGGAATGTACAAATGTGAGTATCTGATAATGTGAGCTCAGACGTATACCATTTAATCTTCACATAGCTGTTCTTATAATCACATTTTTCAGTGCTTTCACTTTCCCCACCTTATAGATTTATTCATTTCATTTTTTTTTCGATTCGATTCGAATAAGATTTGGTTTTTGAAAATGTTCAGACTGAACACTCCTGTCCTTTCATTTAAGGGTGTAGGGAGCTCCCACAAACCTGGGTCCTCCAAGAAAAATCTCCCACGGAACAGAGATCAGAATTGCTATCCCTGATATTTCTAAGGTAAAAAAAAAAATGAGAAGGAGGTATTTACCTTTCAACCTTCTTCATATAAAGTAGTGGAGGAAGAGAATGTGCACCACCCACTTTTAATCCAAACTGTAGGTTCAGCCACCTATAGTTCCTGCCTTTCACTTTGGAGAGTTCAAGAAAACACTGAGTTGTGCTTTAATGGTATTTTTATCCACCTTTCTCATCTCCAGCATGTGGTCACCCATTTACAGAACAGAGTTACACAGGTTTCTGCATTAGTGTAAGACCAGACAAAAATCAGGAGAGAAATCACTTTTAAGGTGTCTTTTTAGGCTATGCTAACAGACTAGCTTTGCAAGAAGCAATTGCTTGGAATGCCTGGAGTTTATAACAAACATGCATTGGGTACCTTCACCCAACAGCCCTTTTACAAGAGCCAGTTGTAACCCCAGGGACCAAGTCTTTAACTCAGGTCCATCTGAACTGAGGAAAGAGACCAACATTGCACTGCATTGCAACTACAACAGCATGATAGAGCAAACTGCCCCTGGGAACAGAAGACCCCCATGGGCAGTTACGAAGGGCTTAAGATGGAAGCACATCAGTTATATTAAATCCCCTTCCCTAAAGCCTAATATGTAGCCCCATAGGAAAGGGGAGGAAAGCTAAGAAGAAACTAGCTATAGATACAGCTTGTTCTCCTGGACTCTATACAACAGAAGGAGAGACCTGGACATTCTTACCTTAGGGGAATGAGTCTCTAGTTGTCTAGAGCCAGCATTGCTTTTTTGTGGCTAGACGACACAATTTAGGAACTATAGCCCAGATTTTTAAAGTATTTAGATATTGCTGTCCTCAGCATTGCAATGCCTAACTGATTTAGGAAACTAAGACTCATTTTCCAAAGTATCTAAATCCCTTTTTACAATGAGGCTGTCTTTTGTTTTGTGTTTATATAGCACTTGTCACAATGGGGTCCTGATCTGTGATCAGGGGACTTAGGTGCTATTATAATACATACTAGTTGTACATTGAATCCAAGTAGCTTGTGATCCTTGAAAACAAGCCTCCCTGTTGCAGTTACCATGCTCTGTCATCTCCTCCCTATTATAAGCAGTAAATGCAGGATGGTTTTGCATCTAGCTGATATGTCTACTTTCTGAAGTATTACTAAGGAGCTTCTCCTATTATCTCCTTAATGAGTGGTCCAGGAAGTAAGTTTGTTTCCACTCTTTTCCAGTCTGAGTGGAGCTGTATCAGCTGAAAAATGTAATTGCTCCTTGTAATATTATCTGGCATACATAGATCACCCTTAAAAAGTCAGTATCTACCTAACAGTTATCACACAGCAGGATCTGAGACCACTTATTTCCTATTTTAACAACATGGGGGAAACGTGATGGTTTAGGTAGCAGCGTGTTGTAATTGACAAACTTTGACTCTTTAATGGCAACCACTGCAGTTAGCTGCTATGAGCTTTACTATTAAATTGTATCTCATTGATTTTGCACAACACTTTTGACATATAGTGCCACCTATATAACTCCTCTTCCCCATCTCTCCAACCTTCTCCAGACAATACCCACCAATGTTAGCATTCCACTGGTTTCACTTATTCCCACTAGGTCCCACTTGTCATTATTTAGTACCACTTACAGCACATCTTGCTTATTGCCCCATCAGCCCCGCAAGTTTGTTTACACACCTCTTAATTTTTAATGTTAATCTTTCACTAAAGAACAGTTCCAACTTCTTCCCTTTAATTCACACTAGAACTATTTGCCAGGCATCCAAGCATTAAGAAAAACCTGCCCTTGAGCAAGTTTCTTTCCTAATTAAAAGCCTGTTGAATTAGACACAGCTGTTTTTGAACTTGGAGGCTGGTGTCCCCACTGCTTAAATGGAGATTATTGAGCCGAATCCTCAACTGGTGTAAATTGTGTAGCTCTGTTGAAGTTAATGAAGATTACAAATGCAAACAAATATTTCTCATAAGAGAAGACTAGCCCATGCTCTATCAACTCTATACCAGCGTTTCCCAAATGCAGCCACCAGCGGATTTTTTTGTGGCCATGACAGCCTCCAAAGCATGGACAGAGATTGGAGAAGGGCAAAGCAGCGCCCCCTCCCTGCAGCTCCCAGCTGTTGCTCCTAAATAGCAGTTACCAAGGGCAGCAATATGCGCTGCCTTGGAGTTTGTGCTGGCTAGAGGCAGTTCTTTTCAGTGGAGACAGCTGCAGTATTCAGTCACCAGGGCACTCCCCTGGGCAGCTCCCCACACCTGCCCAGTCAGGGCATGGGGAGCCTGGGACTCCGCAGGTGGCTGGAGAGTTCCCAACCCACCGTCCCCGGGGCAGGCTCTCATCATACCCCTAAAAAACAATAGATGCCTAAGGACCTTTGAAGATCCACTCCACAAACAATTAATAATAATACCTAGATAATAATAATATCTTTCATTAGTGGATCTCAAAGTGCTTGTCAATTGCACATACAAATTGTGTTCAAATGGCCAGGAAGATGCCTAACTGGGCAGTAGCACTTCCAATTACTCAATTGGTATGTGCAGCTGGGGTAACTGGGCATTCACATTAGTGGACAAATCCTTCAAACTCTCCACACTTGGCTTTCCCATTGATTTACATTGTAGTTTTGGGCATAGAAGCCTGGCAAGATCAGGTCCTAAGCGTACAGTTGCACTCAGTTGCATAAATAGGGGAATCTCAAGTAGGAGTAGAGAGGTTATTTTACCTCTATATTTGGCAGTGGTACGGCTGCTGCTGGAATACTGTGTCCAGGCTTGGTGCCCACAACTCAAGAAGGATGTTGGTAAATTGGAGAGGCCTCAGAGAAGAGCTACAAGGATCACAAAACCTGCCTTTTAGTGATAGACTCAAGGAGCTCAATCTGTTTATCTCAGCAAAGAGAAGATAAAGGAGTGGCTTGATTACAGTCTGTAAAAATCTACATGGGGAACAACTATTTAATAATGGGCTTTTCAATCTAGCAGAGAAAGGTATAACATTATACAATGGCTGGAAGTTGAAGTGAGACAAATTCAAATTGGAAATAAGGGGTACATAGTGCTGGAACTAGAGATGCTGGAACTAGGGGTACATAGGTGCTGCCACATCCCTGGCTTGAAGTGGTTTCCAGCATATACAGGGTTTATAGTTTGGTTCAATGGCTCTCAGCACCCCCACTATACAAATTGTTCCAGTACCCCGGAAGGTGTAAGTTAACCTTTGGAACAATTTACGAAGGGTCCTGGTGGATTCTCCATCACTGACAATTTTTAAAAAGAGATTTTTCTAAAAGATATGACCTAGGAATTATTCTGAGATGTTTTTTGGCCTGTGTTATACAGGAGATAAAACTAGATGATCACAATGGTCCCTTCTGGTCTTAGAATCTATGAAATTCATGTCTTTGCATGTAGTTATTTACTTGCCTTCTTAAGAATCTGTCCTCAAGTGTTTTCATTCTTGTTTGGATTAAAAACTGTTCCCATGTTGGACATTTTGAGTGAAAATTGGCTGCCAGGAAAATGGCCATGGCGATGTGAGAAATTGTAGTTAAAATGTGTTGGGCACTGGTGGTGGTTCTGTTATACTTTTATTTTCATTTCTCTTTTACAGCAAGGATGTCAAAGGTTGTTTTGCCCCATGCTCAGGCCCTAACCCTGCAGTGAGATCCATGCAGGTGGATCCTCATGTCTGTGTGGAGTCCCTTGGATCCATTTGTGTGGCTCCAGTTGCAGGAATGGGGCAGTATTTTTGAAAATGCGTAGTGTTGGCCTAACTCTCCTCCTACTGAAGTCAGTGGGAGCAAAGTTAGGGCAAATCTGAGCACCTTGAAAACCCCTTCCTTTATTGTATTCTTCAGGCCCATGTGAACCAGTCCTTACTCTGTTAGATAAATAACTCTTTGTTTCAAACATTAAAAACAAAGGAGTCCTCATTTGTAAATCTATCCTGTTACGTTATCACTGCCATATTGATCTAAAATGGAAATTCTCTAAAACTAAATGCAAATTACAGATTAGTACAGAGACTGATTCTTCATTGTGTTACTCCAGTTATACATCAGCACAGTTCCATTGAAATTGACTGAGTTACACCCATATAAAACAAGAGTAAAGCAGTGGTGAATCAGTCCCATAAGATATAAATTGTGTGCATGGAGGAAAGGCAATATTGTACTTTAAAATTTGGCTATTTGGCAATGAGTTCCTCTGAAACTATAGAGGGTCATTAATATTACATCTCATTTAGTAGATCTCAAAGCACTTTATGGAAAAAGTGTATTGCGAAGTGTTTATATAGACAACTAATATTTATTTAAATGGAAGTCCTGCTAATTTCGGGCATGCCAAATGTGACATGAGATAGTTACGCTGCTATTGATATAAATCCTTCATTAGCCTATTGCTGTTTTTGCATAATTATGCATTTCATTTATAAAAATATTTATAATAAAAAAAATTTATAAAAATAATTTCATATAGACTACACCCGATGATCACCTTCTAAATAATTTGATATTACTAATTTATTACAGGTTTTTATTTTTGTGGCAATAGAGGCAACCTTTCTTTGGATTTAATACATAGATTATGAATCATAGAATCATAGAATATCAGGGTTGGAAGGGACCCCTGAAGGTCATCTAGTCCAACCCCCTGCTCGAAGCAGGACCAATTCCCAGTTAAATCATCCCAGCCAGGGCTTTGTCAAGCCTGACCTTAAAAACCTCTAAGGAAGGAGATTCTACCACCTCCCTAGGTAACGCATTCCAGTGTTTCACCACCCTCTTAGTGAAAAAGTTTTTCCTAATATCCAATCTAAACCTCCCTCACTGCAACTTGGGACCATTACTCCTCGTTCTGTCATCTGCTACCATTGAGAACAGTCTAGAGCCATCCTCTTAGGAACCCCCTTTCAGGTAGTTGAAAGCAGCTATCAAATCCCCCCTCATTCTTCTTTTCTGCAGGCTAAACAATCCCAGCTCCCTCAGCCTCTCCTCATAAGTCATGTGTTCTAGACCCCTAATCATTTTTGTTGCCCTTCGCTGGACTCTCTCCAATTTATCCACATCCTTCTTGTAGTGTGGGGCCCAAAACTGTACACAGTACTCCAGATGAGGCCTCACCAATGTTGAATAGAGGGGAACGATCACGTCCCTCGATCTGCTCGCTATGCCCCTACTTATACATCCCAAAATGCCATTGGCCTTCTTGGCAACAAGGGCACACTGCTGACTCATATCCAGCTTCTCGTCCACTGTCACCCCTAGGTCCTTTTCCGCAGAACTGCTGCCTAGCCATTCGGTCCCTAGTCTGTAGCGGTGCATTGGATTCTTCCATCCTAAGTGCAGGACCCTGCACTTATCCTTATGAGTAGTCAGCTATAATGTTAAGGATAGTATTTATATGTTGTTTAGTTCCCTTCATACATTTTCGGAACCAACACCCTTTTCCAACGTGCATATGTAAGTTTAAAGCCCGCTACAGGTTGTACTCAAAACTGCTAGGTAGACAAATGAGGATTTTGCCATCTAATTCTAAAGAAAATGCCCCTCAGACATAATTAAATGTGCTCTCTCTCAGTTGAAGCCAAATGAATAATTCATGGGGTTTAGGCATAATCAGGCTATGTGCTTTGTGAGATTCTCAGACGTGCAAAGGTTAATTCTTTTGTTTAAAAAAATAGCTCAGATGGTTCTATCCCCAACAGAAAAATGCAGGTTGCCTAGGATACCATATTAAACAGGCAGAAAGGTTCAGGATGTGTAGACATCCCTTTACATGAAATCAAATACATTCCAAAACTTATTTAATACAATATGCTTATTTATATACAAAAAGACTTGTCTGATCAAGTCTTCTTTTAATTTTTCAAGAAAATAACAATACAAAAAGGGAGAGGAATGGGGAGACTAGAGCAGAATGAAGGTGAAGAAATGTAGCCAGCGGGAGAAGGAAAGAGAAAAAGGTAAGAAAAAGGAAAAAAGAATTAGATGCTTAGGAGGTATAAAGAAACCTGATGTAGACAAAGGTGAATTACACTGATCTGTCAGTACACATATATGTTACACATAAGGATTACAAGTTCTGATATCAATTTCCTTTTGCTGTGTATAGCCAGAAATGCCATCCAGGTGTTTTCAAAATGCTGGAGTTTATTCTGCCATTTGTTGTAGGCTTGTCTCTCCTAAGCCACCAGATCACACAGTTCAATATATCAGCTCTCTCCATGTGGTGCTGCAGCAGCCACCTATCACTGCAAAATCATTTCCTTGGCTATCAGAGAAGAATTCCTGCCTCTCTTCCAAATCAAACGGCCCTAGAGGTCTAGATCCTGATTTTCAGCCGGAGTAAATCATATAGGGAGAAATTCTCTTCTGTTGCTCCAATCACTTTTGTGCTGCTCATGCCCTAATTGACCAGCAGAAAATTCCTCCGGCATAGGCATAGCCCCTACATCAATTGTTCCCTCATCCTGCTGTGGAGGGCTTGAGGGGGTGGGGTGAACCATGCCTCCATTTGGCCAGTTCTTAAATGGTATATAGTCTCTTAGCGACTGTAATCAGTTGTCATAAATTAAAGCAGCCCCTATGCTGCTCTAATTTATGGCATCGCCAGGGTAGTTTAAGAATCAGGGAGTCCTGTTATCTCCTCCACCTCCTTCTAGAACTCAATGTGTCTTGGCACAGCAGAGAGTCTTGGACATCTTTTGTTCTTTGCTTGTACTTATATCACTCTGCATTTGCTCTGTTTAAAATCTGTGACTCTGTAGCTCTTATTTACTCTAGAAAGCCTTTGGGGGCTAGAGTTTATATGAAGGATGCAAAATAAATGTATTGTAGATAGTTGATGCATAAGAGTTGATTAGACTTACTCTCCTAATAAGAAAGTTTTCCAGAAGAGACTCATCTAGTAACCCCCTATACTAGTGCTACTAGTGATGTAAGAGCATGAGTCCCATTGAAAAATGATTGGTTAACCACCTGAGTGCTGATTCTTCTCCCATTAAAGTGAATGGGATGTGTGCCACTAAATTCAATGGGAGCTGCTGCAGGCTGTAAACATTTGTTGTTTTATAATCTAGAAACTTCACTGCAAATATTTGGACTGAAGACAGAAAAAAACCTATCCTGCAACTGGCTTTATGCGGCTGGATCAGCAAGTATGGAGCTAACTGGGGCCCCAGTGAGGAAGAAAAAAAGCTATACCTTTTTTTAAAATTGAATTAAAATCCTTTTTGATTCGAGGGACTTCACAAATGATTTTCCTTTTCCTACTAGTAAGCAGAATAAAGATGCACTAATGGAAGGTATGATTCTGCACTCTTATTCTGAAAAAGTAGTCTCTTGGGGTAACTCTTAGAGTAAGGCACTACCAAACATGCCTAAGGGTGGCAAAATCAGTAACAATTCTCAAAAGTAAAACTGTAGTCACTGGATTTGCTGGATTCTTGGAAGTACAGTTGCCTCCCAGCATTTAGACACTGGGCTGGAAATGAGAAAAACTCCTGTGTTATGCTATGGGTTCAAACTGGCAAGGTGCTGAGTATCTTTAAATGGGCCCTATATTGTTCTCCTCATGTTATTTATTTCTATCAGGTGTTATAGGATGCAAGTATCATTTAATTGCGTAACTGGAACTGTAAAGAGAGGCTGTGATTGAGCACATGATTTTAGTCATCCACAATCTGACCAACAAGGAGGAACGGTTAGAGACTGTGAAGGTAATTTGAGTGACAGTGATCACCCAAGAATTCTAAGGAAAGGAAGGAGTGAGAGCAGCAGAATAAGGTAATGGACTTCAAAAAAGCAGACTTTAACAAACTCAGAGAACGGATATGTAAGGTCCCATGAGAAGAAAATCAAATGGAAAAAGGAGCTCAGGAGAGCTGACAGTTCCTCAAGGAGACAATATGCACAACTGTGCAGAAAGGCACAACTGCAAACTATTCTGATATACAAAGAAAGGACAGGAAGAATAGTAAGAGGCCAAGATAGCTCCATCAGGAGCTCTTCTATGACCTGAAGATCAAAAGGGAATTCTACAAAAATGTGAACCTGGTTAAATTGGTAAGGAGGAGTACAAAAGAACAGTATAAGTAATTAGGGACAAAATCAGAAAGGCTGAGGCAAAAAGTGAGTTATACATGGCAAGAGACATAAAAGGCAATAAGAAGAGGTTCTATAAATACTTTAGGAGCAAGAGAAAAACAAAGGGAAGTGTAAGTATTCTACTTAGTGGAGAAAGAGAGCTAATAATGGATGGCAACAAGCAGGTTGAGGTGATTAATGCCTATTTTGTTTCAATCTTCACTAAAATAGGTTAATGATCACAAGATACTCAGCATAATTAATGACGACAACCAGGGGAAGGAATGCAAGCCAAAATAGGGAAAGAACAGATTAAGGAATATTTAAATAAATTAGCAGGGCCTGATGAAATTCATCCTAGAGTACATAAAGAACTAGCTCAGAGCCATTAGCAATTATCTTTGAGAACTCCTGGAGGATGGGAGAGGTCACAGAAGACTGGAGAAAGGTATGATGTTTGCCTATCATTAAAAAGAGGAACAAGGAGGACCCAGGGAATTATAGACCAGTCAGCCTAACTTCAATACCTGTAATGACCCTGCAGCAAATTATTAAACAATCAATTTTAAGCACCTAGAAGAAACACGGTTATAAGGAATAGTCAGCATGGATTTGTCAAGAATTAATCATGTCAAACCATCTTAATTTCCTTCTTTGATATGACTGACCTAGTGTGTGTGTGGGGGGGGGGGGAAGCAGTAGACATTGTATACCTTGATTTTTTGTAAGGCTTTTGACACAGTTCTCCATGACATTCTCACGAGCAAACTGTGGAAATGTGGTCTAGATGAATTTACTATAAGGTGGATGTATAACTGGCTGAAGGACCATGCTCAAAGAGTAGTTATCGACGGTTTGATGTCGAATTGGGTGGGCATACCTAGTGGGCCCTCCAGAGGTCAGTCCTGGGTCCACTACTATTCAATATTTTCATTAATTACTTGGATAATGAAGTAGAGAATATGCTTACAAAATTTGCAGATGATACCAATCTGGGAAGGGTTGCAATCGCTTTGGAGGATGGGTTTAAAATTCAAAATGTCCTTGACAAATTGGAGAATTGGTCTGAATTCAAAGATGAAATTCAATAAAGACAAGTCAAAGTACTTTACTTAGGAAGGAAAAATCAAATGCACAACTACAAAATGCGGAATAACTGGCTAGGTGGTAGTACTGCTAAAAAAGATCTCGGGGGTCACAGTAGACCACAAACTGAATATGAGTTGTCAATGTGATTCAGCTGCAAAAAAGGCTAATATGACTCTGTGGTGTATTAACAGGGGTGCTGTATATGGAAGATACAGGAGGTAATTGTCCCACTTTCCTCAGCACTGGTGAGGATCCAGCTGGAGTACTGTGTCCAATTCTGGGCACAAGATGGATGTGGACATATTGGGAAGAGTCCGGAGGAGACCAACAAAATGATAAAAGGTTTAGTAAACTGTCCTGTAAGGAAAGGTTGAAGAAACTGGGCATATTTAGTCTTGAGAAAAGAAGACTGAGGGGTGACTGATAAGTTTCCAATATAACAGCTCTTATAAAGAGGATAGTGATCAGTTGTTCTTCATGTCCACCAAAGGTCAACAAGAAGTTATGGTCTTAATCTGCAGCTAGGGAAATTTAGGTTACATATTAGGAAAAACTTTCAAACTACAAGGATAGTTAAGCTCTGGAATAGGCTTCCAAGGGTGGTCGTGGAGTCCCACCATTGGAAGCTTTTAAAAACAAATTGGACAAAAACCTGTCAAGGATGTCTAGGTTTACTTGGTCCTGTCACAGTGTATGGGACTGGACTTGATGACTTCTTGAGGTCCTTTCCAGCCCTACATTTCTATGATTTACTGACAAATACAAAAAAAAATTAGAATTGGATAAATTATATTTATTTTTAGTTATCCTGTTCAGTACTTTGCTTGTGTGTCCATCCACCATTTACTTTTATTACATAACTTGAAACCTCAGAACGCTCTCACTACATTTTTGTTTATATATTTCTTGCAAATTGAAGAGAACTCCTTCCAAGTGTCCACGATACATTGCTTCAATTCATTTTTGTGCTTGTAGGTTTTTTTAGTTACTGCTTTCCTCAATTCACTCCATATTCCTGTATTTGTTTCAAACGAGATGTCTGTGATGACCAAGGCAGAAATCACTTGAAGCCAAATTCACTCATGGTGTAAGGCTAGTGTAGTCAATCGTATTACACCAGCAATGAAGAACTTGGCATATGATCCTTTCCTTCAAGGTCTGAGAGTTTTTTCAATATGTATATTGGGATTTTTTCTACTGAAAACTAAAGTCTTCCGACATTCCTTCCTCTTGGGATAATATTGACGAAGTATCTTAGGTAGGGGTAGGTGATAGAATACATTTTCTGTTTTTCGCTTTTGATAACTTAAATAGTAGAAAAAAGTAATTTTCATTGACAATATATTTAATGCACTTCTGTAATTAAAGTGACCATAGGCCCCAATCTTACAACCCTGGTTTTTCATATTGTCTCATGGGAACTTCTTTTTAGACACTTGAAATGTTCCTATTTTTCATTTCATCACTGAAAATGCTTTGTCAGCTCATAACTACAAACTGTTGTTTCAAGATATATTGCTCTACTGAGTAGAAATTGCTCTGGGTTTACTAGGAACAAACAGTCCAGTGGAACAAGTGATCAGTGCACTGAACAGTGTTTTGGATTGAAGAGCAAAGCCAAATGAGTTTAGCCACTACCAAAGATGTTCTTCTGCTCAAAGTGAATGTTAACAACACTTGTTCAGTGTTGCTTGATTAAGTCATTTAAACCACTTTTTGAGGCAGGAGGAGAAATCCTCCACTTTGGGAAATATGTTTGTATTGGTGCAGAGTCAGAAACTGGCAGATGTGTTGCTAGCACATATCTCAAAAATAATGTACGTACTTTTGTCTCTTGTATATTTTATGACCTAAAAAAGTTGCCACAAAAGTGTCCAGGATTTTGATGTAGAAAATATGAGGTTGATGCTGAAATATCTAAATTGACACTAATGAAATGCAGCTGCCCAACTGTAATAAATGAAGGGAGGGGGTAGCTCCCTTTTATGGACCCAGCCAGCCAGTAACTATAAAATCCCTCTTAGTAGCTGTTCTCTAATTGCTCTACCTGTAAAGGGTTAAAAAGTCTCACTGCTATGCATAGGTAAAAGGAAGTGAGTGGGCACGTGGCCAAAAGAGCCAATGGGAAGGCTAGAATTTTTAAATATTGAACAAAGACTCCCCTTTTGTCTGTCTGTTGTTGTTCTTCAATGGAAAGGCAGACAGGGCAGCAACTATGCTGTAAGAAGGTTGGGGCCAGGTATGAAAAATCATTGGTATCATACCTAGAAACTACTCATTTGAAATCCCAGATATATAAATAGATTAGGAAATGTCTAGGAAGACACGATTTGTTTTAGCTCTTTTTATTTCTTTATGGCCTGTGGACTCCTCTGTGCTAACCCCAGGTGCTTTTGTTTTGCTTGTAACCTTTAAGCTGAACCTCATGAAAGCTATTCTTGGTGCTTAATCCTTGTAATTGCTCTTTTAAAATCTAGCAATAGCCTGAGTTCCCAGATGTATTTTCTTTCTTTTTTTTTATTAATAAAATTTACCTTTGTTAAGAACAGAATTGGATTTCTGTGTCTTGTGCAGGTTGTTAATTAGCTGGTAGCAACAGCTGATTTCCCTTTTTTCTTCCTCAGCTCTTCCCTGGAGGGGGGGTGAAAGGGCTTGAGGGTACCCCACAGGAAGGAATTCCCAAGTGCGCCTTCCTGGGCTCTCAGAGAGGTTCTGCACTTGGGTAGTGGCAGCATCTACCCATCCAAGGTCAGAGAAAAGCTGCAACCTTGGAAGTTTAATACAAGTCTGGAGAGTGGCCAGTATTAATTTTTAGAATCCTTGTGTGCCCTCACCTTCTGCACTCGAAGTGCCAGAGTGGCGAATTAGCCTTGACACCAACACTGTTAAAAGATTATAGCACCACACTATGGGCCTGGTCCTGAGTGGGGCTGAGTATTTGTCAGTCTCACTGAAGTGAACAATTGCTATTCCTGTATTTTTGCTTGTATAAATGTTGACCTTGGTGAGACAATAGTTTGGCTCACAGCCTCTGAGAGTCATATGATGTTATGCAATTAATGAATTGTGCCTTCTGCTATACATTCCAGGAGCTAGATCACTTAATTTTGTTGCATGTTCTTTATCCTTTATATTGCAGCATTGCCTGTAGGCCTCAATCAGGTCTGGCCCCCTTGGACTAGGTGCTGTATAACTGTTTAGCAAATGACAGTAGATGCCCAAAGAGCTCACAGTCTAAAAGGCAAGAAATGACAAGTGAATTAAACAAACACGAGGGGCAGGGAGAGAGGAAGGAGTGAGGATGATGGGGCAACAAATAGATTCAAAATACTTTTTTATTTAAAAAGTCTCATAACACTTTGAGGCACTGTGAAAATGAAAATTAAAGTAATTTTACGATGGATGAACAAGGCACACAGTAGGTAAAAATTGCTGAAGGTCACCAACTGAATGTGTAGCAGAGTCAAGACTAGAACCCAGAAGTCCTAACTCCAGTTCCTTATGCTAACCCTTCTGTTCAGTGACACCTAGAGAATGTGGAAATATTTGGAATTATTTTTAAAGAGCGTGAACAATTTTTTCCATGTCTGCATGTTTGTGTCTACATCTCCCATGTCACTTCTTCCCATAATTCCCCTGCAGAGCTGAGTGTGGTCCTTCAGAGTGTTTTTTCTCATTATTAATCATTTTCATATCTGAGCTGAAATATTATAGTTTAAGGGCCTGATGCCTTATTGTTGCTTACCACATTTTCATGAGTAACTGCATTTTTCTTCTGCCACAGCACTTGGTGGTAATAAATAATATACAGAATACTTTGAGTTGTCAGATACCCCAAAGCATTGTGAGAAATCATTTACTGCTTTGTGTGTGCTCTATTATAGTTTTTTGTAGCAGAGGTGAAACAGTAGGAAGGGCTGGAGAGCAAAACTTTCTTTCCCATTACTTGTACATTGACTAACATTAGCATAATACTTTGAAAAAAGGGTAGAAATTACAGCAAATAAAAATACCATGTAATCAGTTAATGCAATCTTAGGCTGAGATGATAATAACTGAAAGAATTCAAAGCCTCAAAATATTGCTTCCCTGCATTATCCTAGGCTTTCAAATCAGTAGACATGCACTACAAATGAGCACACAGGCAGGGAATGTCTTTTTAGCTTGCTCCTGGAGAGCAGTGTTACATTTTCCTCTTTTATATCACATTTTTCTCTGTCTCGGAGGAGAAAGGATAGAGATTTTTGTAAAAACTTATGAAGCTTTAGTGTTACAGGGTGGGGGGGAAGAATTATATGAACTTAAACTCCTCACTTGGAAGGGGGAAATAGACTGCAGTCTATTTCCCAACTTTTCAATTAGTGATTCAGAAAGGAATGTCACAGTTACCACTGTTCCTAATTTTAGTGTATAGATTATGTCCAAAAAAATTTGCTAAAAGAATGTAAGGGTTGCAAAGTGGAGTACTCAATAGTTCAAAAATGCCAGAATTACTGATGCCCATGGAACCTTAATTTGACTTCCTTATAAGCATATGACAGTACTTAGTTACATGATCATACTCTGTTTTTTCCACAAGTCCCCTGACTTGTTCACTGAATGAGTATGTGATGGGCTATGTACCCCACAGTTAATGAAAGAGTATACCAGAAACAGAGCAATTAGCATACCTGGATGTGGACTGGGCCCCACTGAAGATGAAGCCCAACCGAGGGAGCAGCTGGGCGGTGAGCATCAAGGGAGGAGGCTGCAGGGAGAAAGGAAAAACTCTGTGGTCCCTCTCTGGTTGGTAGAGAGTGAAGGAAAGGTCAATGTACAGTAAGCCTAGGGAGGAGATGTGCGTAAGGTCCTAAAGGAAGGCCAGGGTAGGAAGAAGTCTAGGAAGGCATTGAGGAGTCTAAGGGAGCAGATTTAGATGCTTGCCCCAGCATCCCTGGACTGGAACCCACTAGAGGGAAGGCTGTGATCCTCTGCTGGCCCACTGAAAAGGTGGTGTGGAAACACCTTGGTGCATGAGGGAGAAGGGCTGCTGAGTTTGGGCACCCAAGGAGAAAGCCTTGGAAGTGTTGCTCCCCATAAGAGCACGAGGGCAGTCCTTCAGGATCCAGGAAGGTGTGAAGAGTCTGGGTAGGGGCAAAGAGTTTTGTTTATCTGAGTTTAGTTTATTTGACTGTTTCCCTGGAAGGGGTAAGACTAAATGTGACCTGGCCAGAGCCTGAGTTACAAGAAGAGGCAGACCACCACAGGGCTGGAGCGGCTGTTGGTAGAGGCACTAGAGAAGGAGAGCGTGTTGTGCTGATGCTGGCCGTGAGAGACTGTGTCAGTAGTGAGTCTACTCATCTACAGAGTAGTTATGCAATATTTCCTATCCTCCTCATTCTGTCTGTGGTTCCAGGCCTCATTTATCTCACACCATTCTCCATATCACATGAAAACAGATTAACTTCCCAGTGCCTATGATGTTCTGACTATAGACTTTGAGTGCTTGTCATAAATATAAAGGGAAGGGTAAACCCCTTTAAAATCCCTACTGGCCAGAGGAAAAATCCTCTTACCTGTAAAGGGTTAAGAAGCTAAAGGTAACCTCAGTGGCACCTGACCAAAATGACCAATGAGGAGACAAGATACTTTCAAAAGCTGGGAGGAGGGAGAAAAACAAAGGGTCTGTGTCTGTCTGTATGCTGCTTTGGCCGGGGACAGAACAGGAATGGAGTCTTAGAACTTAGTAAGTAATCTAGCTAGGTATGTGTTAGATTATGATTTCTTTAAATGGCTGAGAAAATAGCTGTGCTGAATAGAATGACTATTCCTGTCTGTGTGTCTTTTTTGTAACTTAAGGTTTTGCCTAGAGGGATTCTCTATGTTTTGAATCTAATTACCCTGTAAGGTATTTACCATCCTGATTTTACAGAGGTGATTCCTTTACTTCTATTAAAAGTCTTCTTGTAAGAAAACTGAATGCTTTTTCATTGTTCTAAGATCCAAGGGTTTGGGTCTGTGGTCACCTATGCAAATTGGTGAGGATTTTTACCAAACCTTCCCCAGGAAGTGGGGTGCAAGGGTTGGGAGGATTTGGGGGGGAAAGACGTGTCCAAACTACGTTTCCCAGTAAACCCAGATAAAGTTTGGTGGTGGCAGTGGAAATCCAAGGGTAAAATAATTTTATACCTTGCGAAGTTTTAACCTAAGCTGGTAAAAGTAAGCTTAGGAGGTTTTCATGCAGGTTCCCACATCTGTACCCTAGAGTTCAGAGTGGGGAAGGAACCTTGACAGTGCTCCACAAATATTAGTGAAGTTATGTTCACAACAACCCTGTGTGATTAGGTGGTGGTATTATTATTCCCATTTTACAGCTGGGAAACTGAGACACAGGAAGCTGGGATTCACAAGGAGGACTAGAAGTCCACCCAGTGGACTTCTCAATCCAGTGTATAGGGAGTCTTGGCATTTAACTATGCATGGAGAGAGTTCGGCACCTAAAAATGGGATCTACGAAAGTCAGCACTCTGAGCAGGGAGCTGCCTAAGCTAACTAGTAGGCAATGCTGAGGAGAGGGGTGTGGCCTAAAGCTCCCTTCCCTCTCAAAGGGATCTAGGTGCCTAACTCTAAATTTCCAGTTGCGAACCCTCTCCTGCAGTTAGGTCCTTAGGCCATGTCAGTCCTTTTTCAAGAAAAACTGAGAAGGAGAAACCACCTCCCTTATAGCTCTTAGCACAATGGATGACACCCTCATCTAGCTCAATTCCCATCTCTGCTTGCTGTGGAGAAGGGATTTGAACTTGGGGCTTCCATCTCTCCACTAACCACTGGGCTATGGGGGTACTTTGGGGCAGAGCTCTCCCAAGATCTTTTAGTGAAGCTGTTCTGCTTTGTATAACTGTGTGTTGAGCCAGGGAGAGAAATAGAATGAATTTATAGTCCAGAAAAAAGTAGTGTATGATCATGTAACTAAGGACTATCATAACACACACCCACAAGGGGGTCAAATTAGAGATGCACTGCAACCTTATTTCTGGCATGTCCTAACTCGTGAGTTCTTTACTTTGCAACCTTGATGTGCTTTTAACAGCTGTTTTTTATTCTGATGTAATTTCCTAACTTTCATATTTATTTTATTTTTATCGTGTAGAACCATATTGACCTCCAGTTTAGGTAATCGGCTCTTTATATCTACAGCTCTTTATATCTACATCAGACCTCTGCCACTTGTGCTAATATAGCAACTGGCAGCAGGAACAGGATGGTTAGCCTCTGTGTAGTCCATCCCGTAGAGTGGGAGGAGGCACATAGTCTGCCAATAAAACAACAAGGAGTCCAGTGGCACCTTGAAGACTAACGGATTTATCTGGGCATAAGCTTTCATGGGTAAAAAACCACTTCTTCAGATGCATGGAGTAAAAATTACAGATGCAGGCATCATATAATGACACATGAAGAGAAGGGAGTTACCTCACAAGTGGAGAACTAGTGTTGACAGGGCCAATTCCATCAGGGTGGATGTAGCCCAATCCCAAAAATAGATGAGGAGGTGTCAATTTCAGGAAAGGCAAAGCTGCTTTTGTAATGAGCCAGGCACCCCCAGTCCCTATTCAAGCCCAAATTAATGGTGTTAAATTTGCAAATGAATTTTAGTTCTGCTGTTTCTCTTTGAAGTCTGTTTCTGAAGTTTTTTTGTTCAAGTATAGCTACTTTTAAATCTGATATAGAATGTCCAGGAAGATAGAAGTATTCTCCCACTGGCTTATGTATGTTACCATTCCTGATGTCCGATTTGTGCCCATTTATTCTTTTACGTAGGGACTGTCCAGTCTGGCCAATGTACATGGCAAAGGGGCATTGCTGGCACATGATGGCATATATCACATTAATAGACCTGCAGGTGAATGAACCTCTGATGGTATGGCTGATGTGGTTGGGTGCTCTGATGGTGTCACTAGAGTAGATATGGGAACAGAGTAGGCAATGGGTTTGTTACAGGGATTGGTTCCTGGGTTAGTGTTTTTGTTGTGTGGTGTGTGGTTGCTGGTGAGTATTTGCTTCAGGTTGGGGGGCTGTCTGTAAGCAAGGACTGGCCTGCCTCCCAAGGTCTGTAAGAGTGAGGGATCATTTTCCAGGATAGGTTGTAGATCGTTGATAATGTGATGGAGAGGTTTTAGCTGGGTGCTGTATGTGATGGCCAGTGGTGTTCTGTTATTTTCCTTTTTGGCCCTGTCCTGTAGTAGGTGATTTCTGGGTACCTGTATCGCTCTGTCAATCTGTTTCCTCACTTCCACAGGTGGGTATTGTAGTTTTAAGAATGCTTCATGAAGATCTTATAGGTGTTTGTCTGAGGAATTGGAGCAAATTTGGTTGTATCTTATGTGTCCTGGATGGAAGCTGGAGGCATGTAGATAAGTATAGCAGTCAGTAGGTTTCTGATATAGGGTTTTGTTTATGTGACCATCACTTATTTGCACTGTAGTGTCCAGGAAGTGGATCTCTTGTGTGGACTGGTCCAGGCTGAGGTTGATGGTGGGGTGGAAACTGAAGAATTCCACCTGTATTTCAACAAGGGCCTCCTTTCGGTGGGTCCATATGATGAAGATGTCATCAATGTGGCGCAAGTAGAGTAGGGGCATTAGGGGATGAGAGCTGAGGAAGTGTTGTTCTAAATCAGCCATCAAAATGTTGGCATACTGTGGGGCCATGCGGGTACCCATAGCAGTGCCACTGACTTGAAGGTGTAAGTTGTCCCCAAATCTGAAAATGGTTGTGGGTGAGGACAAAGTCACAAAGCTCAGCCACTAGGTGTGCCATGGCCTCATCGGGGATACTGTCCTTGACAGCTTATAGTCCATCCTCATGTGGAATACTGGTGTAAAGAGCTTCAACATCCATGGTGGCCAGGATGGTGTTTTCAGGAAGATCATCAATGCACTGTAGTTTCCTCAGGAAGTCGGTGGTGTCTCAAAGACAGCTAGGAGTGCTGGTAGCATAGGGTCTGAGAAGAGAGTCCAAATAGCCAGATAATCTTGCTGTAAGAGTGCTGATGCCTGAGATGATGGGGCATCCAATAGGTGTCACAGCTATTTGCTAATGGTAGGGAACTCCCAGGTTCAATTCCAGGATCAGGAATAGAGTGTGTTCTAATGGTTATAGAACCTTATGCCCCAGCCTGCCGTTTCTCCTCCTATCACTGCACCCTGGGTCCAGCTTCTCTCCTTATCACTATCTGGTTCCTGCAACCTCCTCATCCATCCCCACCCCCAATTCCTCACCTCTCTGCATTCAAATCAGGCCTTTTTTCTCCTCTTCCTTGCAGCTTGGGTGCCAGCAGGGGGAATATTGAGTACAAGAGAGACAGCTTCTCTGCTCTCAGTTTCAGTGCCTAACACCGAAGTGGCCCCTGACTTCCACTAGGAGCAATTGTAAGTAAAGACCTGTTCCCTCCTTGTAGCCCTTCCACGAAGCAAGCTTAGTCACTCTGTGGGGATTGCTCAAGCAGAGACCAGTTAGCATGTAGGAGCTGTGCAAAGGTGGTACTCTGTGCAGACGGAATCATAAGAGAATTTGTTGCCATACTCTAACAAGTCTCTACTGAGCATCTGCAAACTGAGGGTTTTTTACAAAGGCTTAAATTTGGATAGATTTTCATCAGATTATGCAACCAGGGGTGGGGTTGGGTCACTAGTGGTGGGCTGGAGAGTGAGCCTGCCCTGGACTCTCCTGTCAGAAGTGGCTCCTGTCCTGTGGTGCTGAATCTGGCTCCTCACTCTAGGAGATGCAACCCAGTACATGGGGTTGCAGCACCACTCAGGTTTGCCCTGGCTTCCCCTCTGTCGTGACTACATTTAATCTAGACCACATTTTTCTAGTTTGCTTTGAGACTGTCACGTGAAACTGTGCCAAAAGCCTTACTAAAATCAAGATATATCATATCTACAGCTTCCTCCCTATTCACTAGGCCAGTAACCCTGTCATAGAAGAAAACTAGATTGGTTTGGCATGATCTGTTCTTGACAAATCCATGCTATTATTAAATCCCTATTATCCTCTAGGTGATTACAAATTAATTGCTTAATTTGTTCTGGAATTTTCCAAGTATCGAAATTAGGTTGACTAGTGTATAATTCTGTGGCTTCCCTTTGTTCCTCTTTTACTATGTTTATTCCTCTCCAGTCCTCTGGGACCCCGCCCATCCTCCATGAGTTCTCAAAGATAACTGCTGACATTTCTGAGATTGTTTCAGCTAGTTCCTCAAGTACGCCAGGGTGAAATTCATCAGACCCTACTGACTTAAATATTTAACATGTTCTTTCCCTAATCTGTCTTGCATTTCTAGCTCCTGTTCATAATAATTGTGTTGAGTATTTGATCACAATTTACCTTTTTTAGTGAATGAAGACTGAAACACAATAGGCATTAACCACCTCAGCCTTCTTGATGCCATCCATTATTAGCTCCCCTTCCCCGCTAAGTAAAGGACTTACACTTTCTTTTGGTTTTCTCTTGCTCCTAATATATTTATAGAACATCTTCTTATTGCCTTTTATGTCCCTTGCTAGAGGTAACTTATTTTATATCTTAGCCTTTCTGATTTTGTCCCTAAATGCTTGTGCTGTTGATTTGTTTTCATCCTCAGCAATTTGTCCATGTTTCCACTTTTTGTAGGATTCCTCTTTGATTTGCATGTAATCAAAGATCTCCTGATGGAGCCATGTTGGTCTCTTACTATTTATCCTATCTTTCCTTAGCACAGGGATAGTCTGCTGTTGTGCCTTTAATATTGTCTCTTTGAGAAACTGCCAGTTCTCCAGAACTCCTTTTTCACATAGTTTTTTTTTTTTCCCCCATGGGACCTTACCTACCAGTTCTTCTTCAAGTAATATCCCTATGGGTGTTCCACTGAAGGAAGTGCATGCGCCCATGCACTCTTGACTGTTGATTTATGTTAGCAGTGTTTGTGGTCTGTCTGCAAACTATACAACCTTCTATTCCAGAGTGAGCGTATATAGAGACTAGCGAACCTGCTGCCGCTCCAGTTCCTTCTCAGCCACCGGTGGCTTGAGATGGAGCAACTGCAGCATCTACTGCTTCCTAGAAGCTTCTGCTGTTGCCTTTTGATTTTTAATTTTTTAAAATTTGTTTAAATTGTTTAATTTTGGCACACATTTATGCTTAAGACACCTCCCCCCACCACCCCTCCACTTTCCAGCTGGGACCAGTTGCTTGACCCTTTTGCTCAGCAGCCTAGCTTCTGGGGTATGGCAAAGTCCCCAAGATTCAAAGCCTGCAAGACGTACCCGAGGCTTTTCCCACCAGAGTGACAGGCACTCCAGCTGTCTCCGGTGAAGACTTTTACACCCCTGCCAAGTGCAAGGTTTGCACAGGGTCTAAAAGCAGGTCTCACAAGGAAAAAGAGGTGAGATTGAAGCTCCTTCTGATGTAGCACTCCCTAAGGTCCGGGGGAGCTCAGTCTCTCCCATTCCTCCTGAACTTTGGCCTCTTCCACTCAGGCCATCCCAGTAATGTAGGCTGCCTCAGAGATGAGGTGCTCTTAGGAAAAAAGACTCTAGAAGAAGGGGTCAGTCACCTTGTAGAGCTAACTCCAGGGAGACCTCATGTCCCAAAATAGGTACCACCGAGGCTCTAAGAGACCCCAGCAACAAGGTGTCAGTACGCCTATGAAGATATTCCGCCCCGATAAGTCTGCCAGTAAGCAGTGCCAAAGGCACCGTACACAGTATCGTCTACCTAGACTTCCAGGCATCGAGCCTATATTGCTCTGCTCTGCATATTGACATCTTCTAGTGCTGATTGTTCCCTCTTACTTCTTGGATCTTTATGGTTAGCCAGCTGGATGTTCACCATCTGTTGACTTTGGAGGCTGGTCTGCTTGGTATACTGTCTCTTTTGTTTATTGGTCTATCTACATTTTAACTATGGATTTAATCCCAGATGTTATACTGTTATCCCAATGCCACCTAATAAAGTAGGTGACCATTGTTTATATCATACTGTATAATTATTTACAATTCTTGCTGGGCTTACAAGTCTTGCTGAGGCTTCTGTAAATCTCATTGTTTTTAAAGGTCCTTTGGCTGCTTTTAAAGGTCCACTTGATACTGCTGACAGTGCTTTAAAATCTGACCATTATTTCCCAGGAGGGGAACCAAATTCAAATGACCACTTCCAAACCCACTTTTATGGTTTTATTTGGGGTTAGTTTAAAAATGTTTTCTGGTATGGAAACAGCTGAAAATTGCTAAAACTGCAGTGATAACCTTGCTAATCTCAGGACACTTCTGTCATTTGGAGCTGAAGGGTAAAATTTTCAAAAGCAGATTTTTTAAAATTTGAGACAAGCTCCTAAGAGATGTAGATACCTAAGTCCAGCATTCAGCTGCCACTGACATTCACAAAACCACTGCTAAGCTGCTGCCTAACCCTGTAGGTGCTTAAAGTCTCCTAGGTGCCTAAGTTTCTCCTGGTGGGCATGCACAAAGCTTTCTAAATCCTGATCCCACCCCATGCCGAATGAGCCACTTGGAGCCCTTGCTCATGCTTAGCCCCTGCTACTATTCTCAAAGTAGGCATTTTCTCACATGTGGGACCCGATCTGGTAGCTGTGCTCAGAGCATGCCTAACCAGCACAAAAGACAGCGGGGGTGAGCAGGTCAGGCTCACAGTGTCTGTGTCCCACCCAAAATACCCACTTGCTTAGTGGTTAAGGTATTCACCTGATATCTGGAAAGGCCAAAGTTGAACCCAGACTCTGCTTGCTTTGGAGTAGGGACTTCAACCTTTGTCTCCTACATTCCAGGAGTGTGCCCTAACCACCAGGCTATTGAGTCTGCTCAGCTGGGGCTTTTTCAATCTCTCCTGTTGAAGCTGTTTCATTGTGTATAAATATTAATTGGAGCAGTGAGTTGAACCTGATGCTCCTACATGCTAGGTGAGTGTCCTAATCACTATGAGTCAGCCTCTTACCTTTTCTTTCTCTAGCCCAATGAATAATTAATGCAAAGTGGATCAGCTCCAGCAGGAGAGATTTAAACCCCCACTCCCATTATACCCAATAGCCTTGATGGTTGGGGCACGTCCCTAGGATATGGTAAGCGGAGTTCAAGTTCCTATGCTGAATCAGACAGAACAAGAATTTGAAAACCGGTTTCCCCTATGAGTGCAATAACCCCATGGCTAGTGGCTATAACAGGGCGTGGGGCTTCCTCTCTGCCTTTTTTTGCGAGAAAGCGCTGATCTTGACCAGGTGCCTATCTCCAGAAAGGGATTTGTGGCTTTTCATCCCAAGCATAGATAGATGCCTGACTGAAGGTGCCTAAGGTCCAGATCTGTGGGAATTAGACACCTGTAGACCTGTAGACCTGGATTCTAAGTCCTTCCCCTTTCCTTGATATTCACTGTTGGCTGGATTAGGTGGCTTCCTGCTCAGTTTGCTGGCTTGTGAGAATCCCTGTTAAGCACTCAACTCTCCCCACACAATGCACAAGGAGCTTGGGTGCCGAGCTTGGGGCTGTGAATTCCAGGAGGCATCAGGGTGCCTGCAAGTTAGGCTGAATCTTGCAATGCAAAAGTGACTTAGGTGCTTTGGGAAGCTTTATGTGAAATCTCATGAATACAATTTGTCATATTTCAGTGCAGTTGAACCTGAATTCTGAACCCTTTTGTCTGCACCTGCACTGAATCTGAACACCTCAACCTGCCTGTACTTCACATACTACTTCCTTGCCCTTCGAATGGGTCTCTTAATGGCAAAGTTTTAGGTGTGTTTTGGGAATAGTACTATGTGGGGCTGTGCAGGAGATTTGGGTTCTCTTTCCCAGCCTGAATTTCTGGCTCCCCACTTCCACAACATTGTATGAGCTCCTGATTAAAGGACGTAATTGGGTCCAGACGTCTCATCTCACTTGACTTATACGACCTTTGAACCCAGACTGCCTGTAGCTTGTTTTAATCTTCCTTCAGTAGGTTTCAAAGATAATCCTAGTATGATTCTGAACATCAACAAATATTCGTTGGGTGCATTTTATATTAAATAAAACATTTGTATGTGGCAATGTTCAGTTCCCCAGTATCTTATCCACGGAGGAAAGAGAGGATGGTTCATTGGGAGAATGAGTAAGGCCATAGAAACAGCAAGAGATTTTGATAGCTTCAGAGTAAACATGCAAACAAAGTGTTAAATGAGTATAGCACTTTTCATAGTTTCCTTGCATTGTGTTTTATATGTTTGAATACTTGTTGGAAAAAATATTTTCTATGCAAAATGTCCTCCTACATGTTTATGTTTACAGTTTATTAAATATCTTAGCAGTAAGGACTTTACAGTTCTCTTTTACACTTACAATTTGATTTCCAGACAGTTGTGTGGAAGTACTGTAGGACTGATAACAGATGACTCCGTCAATTGGAATACAAATTGCTTTAGTCCATTTGCAGACTGCAATCCTTTTCATTAATATAACATTTTTCAACTTAGTAACATCATACCTCAGAAATAAAACCTTTTGTTTTTTAGCAGCTGATAGATTTTTGGCCAGAGCTGTGACATATGTACGCAATGATACATAGCAAGGCATGCATTTAGAGATGATCAAATTTCTTAGGTCATCTGTGATCCAGATAAACACCAAGAAGAAAAAAAGATCTCTGTCGTATGCCTGGGATGTTCCATTTAATTTCCACTGAGTCCGTGTGGATCCTAGTGACATGAGAGAGGGAGAATCAATAGAATCAAAGATAAATTTAATGCCATGGGACAACAACTAAAGACAGAGCCAATGCAAGCTAACTTCTTGGAAGTCCATCTGGTGCCAAGTACAGGTGAAGAACAGAGAAGGCTGCGACTAGAGACCACCCAATGGGTGTGGATGGTATAGAACAGAGATTCTCACAACAAATGTTTTGGTGGCTTCAGAGTGCTGCCACCAACTCTTGCTGGTGGCCTCTCCTACAATTTTTCCTAAAATACTTAATTAACTGTAGGAAAAACAAATAAATAAGCACATATACGTGACCAAATCACTGTAATGTCTGTATGTAGTAGGAAGGCAGTAGGACATAGAGCTCCCCATTCAGCACATCCAGCCTTCGTTCCTATTCTTGTGCTTGGAGCGTGTCACAGAGCAGAAGCCCCTCACCCTTGTAGGGAGCTGCCAAGCCCTGCAGCAGCCCAAAGGTGTGGTAGCCACAGCAACTGTAAACAGCCAGTGCGGCCCCAGGTAGGGAAGAGCCAACCTGACTCTCTCTCCCTGCCTCCTGCAGCTCCGATGTGCCAATTCGAAGTTTAAAAACCTCCCCCGTGCCTTTTCGCACACACATCAGTTTTCAAAATCAGGCTGGGATTTTCAAAGCAGCATTAGGGAATCTGAAGACCAAATATCCATGAAATTCAGTTGGAGCTGGGCACCTAGCTCTCAGGCTCTTTTGAATATCTCAGCTCTAATGACTGCCGTTCTATTATTCCAAAACACAATTTCACTCAGTAAAATTCATCTCAGCTTGGGAAACAAATGTTGTTCTATATTTGTTGCTAACCATAACTCTTGCCAGACCTCTGCATTCACTGAATGTCTGTGTTATCAGAAGGAAACAAAAATGTTAGGTTTCATTTTTAGGTTTCTGCTTGTCCTTTAAATGGCATCATATGTGAGAAAGCAGAGCAGCTGTTTGTGTGTAAAGCTCACGCACACATTTCTATAAATAGGATTTAGCTGGTATCCCCTGATGATTTTGAGCCAGATCAATACGTGAAGAAAACTAGGATGCCTGAAACATAATGAAATGTTTAATATTCCCTCCACCAGGACTGGAAAAAACAAGTTAGTAAGTGACATGAATGACTATTAGATATGGGCCAAAGCTACAAAATTCAATCTGGGTAATGAAACCCCTACAAATTTTGGGGATGGGGCCCCATATTTAATAAATATATAAGGCCACATTTTTAAGTATGAGAGCCTGAAGCTTGGCAACTGAATCTTAAATCAAAGTGGCCTGAGGCCCAAAAGTGTTGCGCACCCACAGATCCCAGTGAAGTTAATGAGAATTGCAGGTGTTCAGCAGCTTTAAAAAAAATCATACCACTTTGCTTTAGGGCCTCAGTATTTAGGAGACTAATATTAGGCACCCAGGTCTGAACATTTTGGCCTAAGTAAACAGAGATAAAATAGTCCCCTCACAAGGAAAAATGAGAATGTAAAATGCAATGGAAATAGGTGGCTTGATTTTCCTCTTATTTACCCTAGTGACTCCATGTGACAGAGTGCTGGGAATCAATAGCTAAGACAGCACTCTGATCACTTAAACACTAATTAACTCCCCCAGGGTGGACTGACAGTATCCAATTAGCAGATTAGTATGGGCTGGGGAGGCCAGAGAGCTAATTAGCCCATTAACAGAAAGTGTAGAAGCAGGCACAGGAAAAAACACTGCTGGTGGTATACGGAGCCTTAATCAGACCATTTATTGGCTATGGCTGCCAAATTTTTAGATCAGCATCAAAATCAGAACTGAAAAAAATTGATTTAAAACATGCTCAGGCATGACGAATTGTGTGCAGTGCATTTATTACAACACCTATATGCACAGTACAGATAGCTGCTAGTGACACGCCATTTACACTACGAATGAAACTACTGGACCTAACTTTCTCGGCCAAAGTTAATGGGAACTGCAATGATGAAAGTACCAAAAAAATATAAGAGGATTGGTGGGAATTCAAGAGGTGAACTATAGCACACAATGTGAGAACTCCACATGCTGTTTGAGTTAAAGTGTGGTTGCAGAAGTTGAAAGACAAGGAAGAGCTGAATTAGGTCAAAACTTTTAGTCTTGGGGAAATTAGTTATGGATGGAAAGTTGTATGTCGAAACGTGTTTAGAGTTATTCTCTAAATTTAAAGGTAAAAAAGATACTAGGTATTAAAAAAGAAGTATGCTAGTATATAAATGAAAAGTGGAGTCGGTTTTGCCAAATATATAGAGATGAGTCCAAAAAAAGAAAAAACAGGAAGACTAGGGACAGCATATTGTATACCAAAATTGAGAATTAGTACATCTAAGAGAATATCTGATTATGTAGCTGTCATGATAGCTGAACTAGTAGCAGTAATGCTAGCACTAAATTGGATCTGAGATGTCCACCCAGCAGTGACAGTCATTTTTTCAGATTCTATCTCAAGCCTTATGGTTATAAAAAAGGGTGTCTCAGAATGTAGAAGTCATTTAATCAATTAAACTATATTTCTAATAACAGAGTTAGTACAGATGAGGATACATGTCGCATTAGCTTGGATCCCAGTGCATTTGGGGATAATAGGGAATGAAATGACACGTAAAGCAGCTAAAAACACTGTGAGAAATGGAGGCATTGATAGAGAAATACCCTTTTATTAACAAGAACTCAAAAGCTTTCTACAGATCGATTTAAAAGAGGAATGGCAAAAAAATTAGTTTAACAGAAAAAAAAGGAAGAAGATTTTTTGAATTGTGCCCTAGAGTTGAGCATAACGACATACTTCATGGCCTGGAGAGGATTAATGAAGTGCTTTATTTTAGAGTACTAACTGGCGTAAACAAAAACCTTTTTCAAATAACTAGATACAAAGATGGACTCTGCACTCTGTAAGGTGGAAGAAACAATTGATCACCTTGATGGGAATGTAAGGGCTGTGATTTAAAAAAGGGAAAAGCTTTCTGAGGAATTCAAATGTCTTAAGGTAACAAAAATTACATTGTGTTATTTAGTGAAATCATCAGGGCAAAAGGGTATTATTAAAAAGGCCTTGTTACATGACCTGAAAGACACAGGGCAGAGAGAGAGGACATAAACCGCTACATATTGAGGAATTGTAGCTGGTGGCAGCTATAGACTATTCAGTCAAACCTACTTCAACACGAAAAAAAAACAAAACCAAGGCACAGGAAGGAAGTGATGGGGAGAGAGAGACTAGTGGACCCAGAACCCAGACAGATCTCTGGGTGGAGAGCTCTCTTCCCTCTCCTCTCCTCAGCAGAGGGCTGAGGAGAAACTAGTGCTGTAAATGATGTGCTATATGGGTCAGTAGAGGTGATTGGAAGAGCAATGGTCCATGGTATTGTTTAACCCTGAAAGATCTCCGAATAGCCTGTGTAAACAGAGGAGAAGACAGGAGAGGGACTTTGCCCTACCGTACTCCAATAGTCAGTAGATTTATACCAGTATAAAGCAAATGTAAGAGAGAGGAGAATCAGACCCAGAGTGTGTACGTCTGACTTCAAATCTGAAACAGATTAAAGTGTAAAAGGAGGAATAAATTCACAGAGGGGGCATGTTAGAGATCAGCAGAAATAACCTTTGCAGTGGGGTCACATCTTACGCAGGGGTAAGGTTCTAAAGTCAGCACGTAAGGCGAAAATCGCGTATAGTCAAAATTACCCTTGAAAATCCCTTAAATCGCCCATAAAGTACAGTATACAGGGTTGTATACACATGGTTTTGTGTATACAACCCTGTACTTAATATGTATAAATGTATAATGTATACAGTAATGTACAGTATATAAAGAGTACATATGCAAAATATAATTTTACAGTACTGTATTTTTAATTACAGGCAGAGGTGAAAGCCGGTACACCCCGGTACGGTGTACCAGCAAGAGCCGGTGCTCCATACTGGGGTGGATCAGCTTCCCCATGCGCAATTTAAAGGGCCTGCAGCTCCCAGCAGCAGCTGGAGCCCCCAGCCCTTTAAATTGCTGCCAGAGCCCTGGGGTAGTGGTGGTGTGCTTTGGGTGGTGATTTAAAGGGCTTGGGGTGGTAGTGGCGGCCGAGCCCTGGGCCCTTTAAATCATCCCCGGAGCCCCACCGCCGCTTCCCCAGGGCTCCGGCAAACTCCAGGGATGATTTAAAGGGCCCGGGGTGGTAGTGGTGGCCGGAGCCCCATCCCCGGAGCCCTGCTGCCAGAGCCCTGAGTAAGCAGCAGCGGGGCTCCAGGGACAATTTAAAGGGCCCAGGGCTCTGGCTGCCGTTACCGCCCCGGGCCCTTTAAACTGCTGCCAGAGCCCCCAGCTTCCGCTGTTACCCCAGAGAGAAGGAAGGAGGCACTTGCCGGTACAGGGTGGGCCAGGGCTGGCTCTGACCTCCCCCAGCCCCGCCCCTTCCAGGTAAGTAAGTCCCTAGACTTACTTTCACCCCTGATTACAGGAGGTAATTACAGGGAGGTGATTACAGGGGGTCATCAGGGCTTGATGTCAATCCAGGAGACGGAGGTGACGGAGAGCCTGGGTGACTGAGAGCGAGTCGTAGACCAAGTGGTTGGCTCTGGTTCAGCTCGAGAAGTTGATTGCGTAGGCTCATCTGCTGCTGGTTTTTTTTCCTTGAAAAACGTGGTGATCAGCAACTGTTGCTGTTGTCTCTTGAGCTGCTCAAACATTTCTTGATACGGTCTCAACTCGTCCGTAATACTACGTGTGATTTTGAAGCTTCGTTTCATAGAGAGATCATATTCCAAAATTAAATCATTCAAGTGTTTCACTGCTTGGAACACTTCAGCAAATTTATGAAGATTTCAACTTGCTGGCTCTTCCTGTTCGTCATCATCATCTTCGTCTTCTGTAGACAATTTTATCAGTTCCTCTAACTCTTCGTTTGTCAATGTTTCTCTATGGCTCTCAATTAATTCTTCAATTTCTTCCTCAAGGATGTCGACGAAACCATCACCAACCACTTGCCTGGCCACCTGAACAATGCATTTCACTTCTTTGTCAATGGTCGGGAAACCCTTAAAATCATTCACACATTCTTTCCATAGGTTTCGCCAACATGCATTGACTGTTTCAGGCTTGATTGCATCCATTGCCTGTTTAATGTAAGTGATGCAATCTGCGATGTTGAAGGGCTTCCAACACTTCATCACATTAAGATTGGGATCAGCATCCATAGTGCTACGTGTCCATGAGAACGTAAGCCTCATGTACGTGGCCTTGAAACAGCGAATCACACCTTGGTCGAGAGGTTGGAGGATGGAGGAGGTATTGGGGGGGAGAAAGACGACTTCAACATCGTTATGCGCAAACCAGAGCGCCGCAGGGTGGCCAGGAGCATTGTCTATGATCAGCATCACTTTAAAGTCAAGTCCTTTCTCTTCAAGGTACCGCTTGACCTCTGGAATGAAACACTTGTGGAACCAATCCAGAAATAATGCTGCCATCACCCAAGCCTTTTTATTTGATTGCCAGAACACAGGCAGGAGATTTTTGTTCTTGCCTTTTAGGGCACGGGGATTTGCAGCCCTGTAGAGCAAGCCCGGCTTTATTAAATGCCCAGCCGCATTGCCACAAAACAACACAGTCACACGGTCTCTAGCTGCTTTGAAGCCAGTGGCTTGTCTTTCAGATTTCAAAATATAAGTGCAGTTGGGCATTTTTTTCCAGAAGAGCCCAGTCTCGTTAGCATTAAAAACTTGTTCCGGAAGATAGCCCTTTTATTCTATGATTTTCTTTAATTGTTCGGGGTAGGCTTTTGCTGCCTCTTCATTGGCAAATGCAGCTTCACCAGTAGTCTGCACATTTTTGAGGTTGAAGCGGTTCCTAAAACTGTTAAGCCAAAACTGTGCATGCTATCAGCATATCCTACAAATATACAGATTGGTATTCTTAGGGAAAGAAGAGAAAGAGAGAGTTAATAGGTCTGTATTCCTCTCAAATACAGTTGCCCGTCTGACTTTTTTTTTTTTTTTTGCTAAGCTTATAAACCAGAGAGAATAGAAACCATTTACCTCTGCCAGGAGCAGGAAGCAGGGAGGGAGTCTTGAGCAGGGAGGAACTGTAGGCTTTCTTTGCTGGCAGAAGCAGAAGCTTCGATTTCTTGTTGGCTGCTTTTCTATTCATCAATGTCCCTTCCTGACTGCCTAAATATCTGACTGCTCAGGGTCAGAATTTGATTTTGTTGGGGAAAGTCAGCAGATTTTAGCTGACTTTAGCAGCATTATCTATCCCAGCCAGCTGTATCATGTTATCCACCCTGTAATTCAGCAGTGAATCTGCTTAGCCCTCATGCTGCATTCTGTTATAGAAGAGACCCTGACCCTCAGCTCTGTTTCAGTTAGGGAATCCCATTTCCCAGGGTTTTCTTCAGTTTCTAAAGAGGCCAGCATCCTCAAGAAAGAGCCCACAATGCACTGCTCTCAGCTTTGTTCTGTGAGCTTAGAGCCCATTTCTTTCCTATGAATTTTTTTTTTTCTGGACTTAGGAACTGCTTCCTCTAAATTTGGTCTCAAGGCAGTCAACATTTGGAGCCCCCACTCAACACAATGGCTGAAATCCTGGCCCAGTTGAAGTAAATGGCAAAACTCTCTTTGACCTCAATGGGGCTAGGATTTCCCCTCAACTTCTCCTTGAGACTTAAGGGTTGGGGTGCACAAGATAGTGAGAAACAGAGTTGGTGCCCAGCCCTTATGCTACCAAGTGAGCTATGAATGAAAGGCACCGTCAATCTACATTAAACAGTAGAGAGTTTTGCTCTCCTATCCAAGTGTTTGTGAGTGAGGATAGTTTCCCCATCCATTCCTCTGGGGGCTGCACAAGAGTCACAAAATCTCTTTGTGAGGCTGTGGCTTCCTCCAGGGTAGAAATAGTGAGTTTAGGTGAGTCTGTGTGCTATTGGAGGGGACTTCTTCATGGGAAAGCAGGCCCATGAAAGAAGAGTGGGAAAATGGCATAGGCAGGAAAAGGAAAGGTAGGGGTGGAGAGGGGACAGGAAGAGGTGTGGCAGGGCTGTGGGCTTGGGAGAAGGGGTGGTGGTGGGGCCTCGGGCAGAGCGAGGGCAGGGGCTTGGGGAAAGAGGATGGGTGGGGGTGGGGACTGGGGCAGGGAGCGGGGGTGAGCACCCTGGGACCCTGGAGGAAGCCAGCTCCTGTGACAGGCTAAGCAAAAATTGGAATGCTCCATAAGAAAATCCTCCTGAGAAAGGAGGATGCAGTCCATGGTACCCATGCTAGCGCTTATTGCTTTGCTTCTGTTTCCCATGTGGTGGAAGCTAGAGCAGAAGAGTCTTTGCCTATGTGAGCAGAGACTAAAGCAACTGTGAGAACATGTGTGAACTAATCCATCACCAAATCCAGGTCAAAAATTAAGCTGTTGCTGAGCTCATGTGTCGGAAGTCAGCGAGGCAGGCCTCAGGAAGACAGCTGCTGAGGCCGTAAAAGGAAAAACTAAGAGTATGTCTACACAGCAAAGAAAAACCTGCAGCTGGCCTATGCCAGCTGACTCGGGCTCGTGGGGCTCAGGCTGGGGGGCTGGTTCATAGCTGCATAGACTTCCGGGCTCAGGCTGAAGCCTGAACTCTGAGACCCTCCCACCCAGCAGAGTCCTAAAGCCCAAGCCCAGGCCTGAGCCGAGAAGTCCACTCAGAGATGAACCAGTCCCCCAGCCCGAGCCCCAAGAGCCTGAGTCAGCTGGCACAGGCCAGCCGCAGGTTTTTCTTTGCTGTGTAGACATACCCAAAGTGCTCCAGTGTGTCAGTGAGGACATCAGGTGACAAAAATCAATAGCCTGAGATCTATTTGTAGAGATGCATTTACAATGTTTGGACAACTGGGGAGGCAGGGTGGTTGTGATACCCTGTACTCCATGTGACACCCTGTATCCCATCTTCACCAATTTTATATGATTATTTGATATTTTGTACAAAGTATGCCTTGTGAGGTATCATTTGAAAACTCATAAACTGCTGAATATTATTATCCCATTGAAATGTATGTAACAACACTGCATGTAAAATTATGAGATTTTGCTATATGAGCATTACTGAAACATGTTGTAGGTCTGGGTAACGCCCACAAATCAATTTATCAAAGACAAAGACACCCTAGCATGCCAGCAAAGTGCTAAAGAGCCATTACCAGCTTAATCAGACATTCTCCAGCAGGAGGAGAGTTGCAAAGAAGAAATTTACAATCTGAACGGCAGTTTGCAGCTCATGTACACCATGGAACTGCCTGCCCCCATGACCCAGCAAGGATTTTTTCAGCACAAAGGGTTGAGGTATAAGAAAGGAGAAAAATATGTCCCTAGCCACCTCTCTCTCCTTTCCACCTCTCTGCTCATGACAACAACAATTCTCAAAGAACTGAACAAAGAAAGGAGTGGTCCCAGGTTGGAAGGTGATGAAGCCTGTGAATTTTTACTACTGCTTACAGTGAGACAGATCCTTTGCTTTTAAATCTATTATCTTGGGTAACATTTAGGAATTAGCTTGTTTATCTTTTTATTTCTTTTGCAACCAGTCTTGACCTATATGCATCTATACTTGTAATCACTTAAATTCTATCTTTCTCTAGTTAATAAACTTGTTTTATTGTGTTATCTAAATGTGTTCAATGTGTGTGTTTGAAGTGTTTAGGAAACCTCTACTTAGGACAAAAAGGCTAGTGCATAAATATTACCCATTGTTGGAATGCTGGACTATCTACCAGCTTATACTGTCCAGAGGACTACTGAGCAGTCTAAGATGCACGTTTCTGGGAGCAAGACTGGGACTGGGGAACTGCAGGCGTAGTCCTGTATGTAATTCATTGATGGCTGAGCATAGCATTCATGTACTCAGTTGGGAGTGACCTTACATGCGGGTGGCTGTGAGTAAACAGAGCCTGGAGGGGTTTGCTGTTCACCGACAAAGCAGTGTAAAAGGTATCCCAGGCTGGAGAGCTAAAGGGACACAGCAGTCTGGATTGCACCCTGGGGAATGTCACAGTGGTCTAGTGAGTAGGGCACTAGACTGGACTTCTGATGAACTGAGTTCTGTTCTGCCTGACCTGCTGTGTGACCTTGGATAAAAAAGTCACTTAACATCTGCTTCCACTCTCATGTTCTGTCTGTTTGGTTTATAACTTCTTCTTGGATTATAACTTTCTCACTATAATAAAATAATAATAATAATACCTAGCTCTTCTATGGCACTTTGCATCAGCTTATGTTGAAGCATTTGACAAAGGAGTAGGTATTATTATCCCCACTTTACGGATGAGGACACTGAGGCACAGAGAGGTGAAGTGACTCATCAATGTTCACCCAGCAGACCACTGACAGAGCCAGGAATAGAAGCCAGTTCTCCTGAATCCCAGTCCAATGCTTTATCCATTAAATCAAATTGTCTCTGTGTTTTTACCGTGCCTAGTACAATTGGGCCCCAATATCAGTTGAGACTTACCTGTAATGCAAATAAAAAATAACAATAAATGCTCTCCATGCAAACAGCTGCTTTGCTCTACTACACCTGATGTCCTATAAAGGACTAGAGGCAACTCTTTCAATCTTCAGTACCTAAAGCTATTGTAGGCACACAAATCTACACTGAGGGTCTCACTGAGACTTTATCCGCATTGGTGAGCAGTTACTCACCTGAATAATCCCACTGACTTCAATCACTGTTCACCAATGAGGGTAAAGAGATCACAATCCGGCCATTGGTTTCTCAATGAAATGGCCTCATTTTCAGAGTTCTTGAGCACCCACAGTTTCCAGTGAAACCAGCGGTTCTGAAAACCAGACCTCTTTTGTTATGGCATCTAATCATAGAGCCTAACTATAGGCACCTAAATGTGACTGTTTTGGCTTGAGTGAATACACACAATTCAATGATTAGTTGGCTTTATTCAGCGGTATATAAAATTAATTTAAACAAAAGTACAGCTGTTAAAACCAGGAAGAGAATCTGAAACTTGCCTCTTTTTTTTTTTCATTACTCATGCCTTACATTTTATTTAAAATTAGAGTCTGCACTAATGCTTTCCCATAGATTGCCTTCTTGTAGTTTTTCCATAGCTAAACACATTAAAAGGCTGGTGTTTCGTTTTAATACTTCATTGTGAAATATTAATGAGCCCTTGATGCATCCTTATGTAACTACAGTATGTGGCTAGACCTTCTGCTTATAGTCACAGCTATTTCAAACCAATCCATTGCACAGGGTTGGGGAGGGAAGTAAATGCATTATTTTCTGACATTAATTTCCTCACTAATATTGTGCGTCCCGAAATGAGACCAAAGACCAGTTTCAGCCCCATCCACAAGTGCCACAGGTGAAAACAATTGCAGATGAATGTGGGCTGCTTTTAGCTTTACATCTCACACATCCCTTACTGATTGCAGCAATCCACAAGCTCTCAAAAACTGGGATAAGAGCTTTCAGATGCTAAGGCCAACACTGTAAGATTGGAAGTTGGCCTTGAGAGTGTCTTTGTAACGTTTCTTGGTCTTCCCCTAAAATGAATTCCAATCTGCAATTCTCCATAAAAGACAGCCTTCAGTATTCTACTGTCGGACATACGGACCACAGGGCTGTACCATCTCAGCTGTGCTCTCATATAAAATCCTCAGTGCCTGTGATGTTGCTGCACTCAAGGACCTCAGTGTTTGGAACCGAATCATGCTCTTTAATTCCCATTATTCACCTTAGACATTGTAGGTGGAATTGGTCCAGCTGGTTTTAAAATAACCCCAGGCTTAAATGCTTTGCTGAATAGAGATGGGAGCATGTGCTGATATGTTTTTCTAAGTTGCAGCCATGGTGTTCATAGCTTCAGGCTTCGCCCTACAATCCTTCCAGTCCCAAAATTTCTATTGCAGTCAATGGGAGTCCCACATACAGAGGGTTTAGCTGATCAGGACCTAAAAGAGCCCTTGAGCAGCAAGTCAGGGTTTTCTCTTTATGTGCAGCTGATAAGAGAGATTTTTTTTTAAAAGGAAAATTTCAAATGTTGCGTGATATTGTAGGACTTCTGTTTCTGGTTTCAACATTCTAGGTAAGGTTGGCAATCATGATTTGAAATAATAACCTATAACAGGAAATCACATTTTGGAGTCTCCTCTATAATGAATCCAAACATCTTTCACCACCACATCATTTTCACCCCTTTATCATTTCCATGGCTAAGTAATGCCACGTTTCTCTTGAAGGTAATTCACATGCTGCTCAGTTCATGTAGATTTAATGAAATTTGAAACACAGACAGGGTGAAGTCCCCCCTTGTACAGAGGACCAGCATGAGACCACTAAAGACCAATTTTGAGGACATATATACTATATGTGTAGTGGTCACCATCTTGGATAATTCAAGCCTTTGAAACAGGGACCTCCAGAGCTGAAAGCATGAACCTCTACAGTGCAAGCTAAAGAACCAGCCAGGCTTTGTAGCCATGGCCTATAACAGACCCACATCATAAGAACCTAAGAACATAAGAATGGCCATACTGGGTCAGACCAAAGGTCCATCAAGCCTAGTATCCTGTCTACCGACAGTGGCCAATGCCAGGTGCCCCAGAGGGAGTGAACTTAACAGGTAACGATTAAGTGATCTCTCTCCTGCCATCCACCTCCACCCTCTGACAAACAAAGGCTAGGGGCACCAATGCTTACCCACCCTGGGTAATAGCCATTAATGGACTTAACCTCCATGAATTTATCCAGTTCTCTCATCCTGTGCAGACTGTCAGACATAGCACACATTATCTCTGACCAGTAGGTTACACATGCAACTTGAACAAGCCATTTGCACATGGGTGAATTTCAGCCATGGAGAGGAGAGGAAAAAGAGAGTTTAGCCTATTTCTTCTCAGTGTTCCTATTCTTTATCCCCAATTACCCAGCAGAAGCAAAATACATCATTGTATCTGGTTGCATAGATTTTACTTCATTAGCCCAATAGCCCAGATTGCAGGCACTAGGTTTCTGGAAAGATTTCACTTGGGTCTGTATCATGAAAGTGTAAATTGAATAGCAGCCCCTCTCTCCCATCATAGCAAAACAGTTGCTATCTTAATAAAATAATTTGATGATGGAACCTGTATTTACGTGTATTGTGCAATATACTGTCAAATAATGCTTAATCTCCATGGTGTGCCTAATCAGCCTTCCCTGTGGCGTGTGGTAGTTACCAATAGAAGGTTATCTGGCTCCCTCTGCTGTTAAAATATTTTGGATTTTTCCCCTTTTCATTCATATTTTATAAGGGAATTTTTTTCCAGTGTAGAACATACATTTATTAGTATTCTGCTGGTCCACATCGTACCAAATATGGCCTTGAGCAGCCTGGATGCTATTGTATATTTATTGATTGTATATTTTCTTTCTGTTGGCAATTCCTGCTCCATTAAGTTAAAAAGCAAAAGCTTCCAGAAACACAGTGCCAGCAAATTTATGCATTAATTTGACAATCACTCCCTCCCACAAATTCAGATCTTAAAGGCAGTCAAAACAAGTCAAGGTCTCGAGTCTTTTATATGACTCTGTACTTTGCAACTTAACTACTGTTGTGTGGTAGAAAATACAAGAATAGAATTTTCCAATTCACAATTCTGCTCTTAAGGACCTTGAAATCCTTTGTTTGCTATTGTCAGCAGGTATGCACAAAAACCTTGTTCTAACATCAACAAAAGCCTTCAAAATTCATTTTCTTGCTGTCAATTTAGAAGCTTGATTAATTGCAGAGTAGCTCCAGAATCAGCATGCCATTCAGACTAAAATATGTAGCACATCAGCCTACGGAATGAATGTACAAGTCATTGATTCAGCAGTGATTAAGACTGGCTCCTTGCTATGGCTGTCATGAATCCTGTGATTTCCTTAATTTAGAATACAGTAGAACCAAACACAGTCTCATTTTGCTAAATCCACAAATTTGATAGTTTTCATAAATGGTAGTCAGATGGACTAGCACGCACACCTGTACCTGTATGAAGCCCAGCAGAAGTCATACCCTTAGGGCATCTGTGTGCAGAATCAGAGCCTGAAACACTATGGCAAGAAACACTACAGAAAACCCTCGATACAAGTAAACTGGACAGAAAAAACTACAGCATCATACCACTTCTCAGCTAAGATTGAAATGCAGATAGTCATAGCAAGATCTCACACAATAAAGATTTTACAGAATAGACTATAGTACATTAATTATAATAAAAATATATTCAGCGCTTATCAACTTGACACCTGGGCCCCTTTCTAGACTTGAAACCAAATATCAATACCTTAAATTTAAAAAAAGCCAGACTACCGTACAGTATTCTATAGTAAATTGACCAAAACATGGCAGTAACATTATTATGTGAGTGTAAGATACTAAATAATATGTTGTTCTTCTTAGTATTTAATTGTATTGCAGTAGTACAGGAGGGATCACATGCCCTTAGTGCTGTACTAACTCATAATTCAGACAACCTCTGCCCAAAGAGTTTACAGTCTTAGTATAAGATGAAAGACAAGAAGTGGATGCAACAAAAAGATGAGGGAGCACCAGGTAACAGTGAGGCACTGATCAGTGAGATAAGCAGAAATGACAGTACACCAGCTGCTTAGCCATTAACTAGTGCTTTGAAGGCATCAAAGCAGAAGTGTATTTTAAGAAGAGGTTTGAAGGAGGACAGCATAGGAGCGTTGTAGATTTTTATGGGGAGCTCCTCCAATGTATTGGGGGCAGTGTGGGAGAAAGAGCAAAGGTACCTGTGGGAAAATTTGATTAATGCATAACTAAGGCTAGCATCATTGGCAAAGCAGAGGCAGAGGTCAACAGCTCAGTAGTGTTTAACAGTTGATAGGACTAAGCCATGAAGGTCTGTGAAAGTGAAGCCAAGTAGTTTCTGTTTGATGTGGTGAAGGGGGAGCAAGTAGACACAAAGGGAGAAGTAATCTGATTAGCCCAAGAAGACAATGTTGCAAGCATTTGGTAACTATACTGAGCATAAGCAGTGGCAAATTATGTCTGCAGAGGCACATTTACAGCTGATCCAATTCATATGGAAGCTAATGGAAGTTTGCCCCGTGTTAGATAAGTAGAGCCCTGCAAATCTTAGAATCATAGAAGATCAGGGTTGGAAGGGACCTCAGGAGGTCATCTAGTCCAACCCCCTGCTCAAAGCAGGACCAATCCCCACTAAATCATCCCAGTCAGGGCTTTGTCAAGCCTGACCTTAAAAACTTCTAAGGAAGGAGATTCCACCACCTCCCTAGGTAATGCATTCCAGTTTTTCACCACCCTCCTAGTGAAAAAGTTTTTCCTAATATCCAACCTAGACCTCCCCCACTGCAACTTGAGACCATTACTCCTTGTTCTGTCATCTGCCACCACTGAGAACAGTCTAGATCCATCCTCTTTGGAACCCCCTTTCAGGTACTTGAAAGCAGCTATCAAATCCCCCCTCATTCTTCTCTTCCGCAGACTAAACAATCCCAGTTCCTTCAGCCTCTCCTCATAAGTCATGTGTTCCAGTCCCCTAATCATTTTTGTTGCCCTCTGCTGGACTCTCTCCAATTTGTCCACATCCTTTCTGTAGTGGGGGGCCCAAAACTGGATGCAATACTCCAGGTGTGGCCTCACCAGTGCCAAATAGAGGGGAATAATCATGTCCCTCGATCTCCTGGCAATGCCCCTACTTATACATCCCAAAATGCCATTGGCCTTCTTGGCAACAAGGGCACACTGCTGACTCATATCCAGCTTCTCGTCCACTGTAACCCCTAGGTCCTTTTCTGCGGAACTGCTGCCTAGCCATTCGGTCCCTAGTCTGTAGCGGTGCATGGGATTCTTCCGTCCTAAGTGCAGGACTCTGCACTTGTCCTTGTTGAACCTCATCAGATGGCCCAATCCTCTAATTTATCTGCGAATATCCACTTTATAGCCATGGATATCCGCAGACCTTGTTTGTGGATCAGGTGCAGATACAATTTTTTTATCCATGCAGAGCTCTATAGGTAAGTTTCTTGAAGCTAGATGGATTCCACAGCTACCTAGGGGTGAAATCCTTATCCCTTGCACCAAGCCTGAGTAAACAGACTTATGCACATATGGAAGAGTCCTTTAGAATTTAAGAATTCTGAAACCAGGAGGGTTCTATAGAAATGTAATGCGGTTCTTTAGAAACTGCTTTGTTCACTTATCGATTCCTTATCTTTTCCTTAGATTACTTGAACTATTCTATAGAATTTATATAGCAGGGATATTGCTGCTGTGTAGAATTCTCTATTGAATTCTATAGCATGGTCCAAAGCACCTATCAAAAAAATATAATTTTCAGTTAAATTCTATAGGTTGTTTCCATAAGGGAAGGAGCCAGTTCATGACCACTACTTCAGTCTATAGGCTATAGTAATATTTATGATCCATTCTGCACCACTCCCTTGAAGATTTGTGGCCTCTTTTGTGTGGTAGGATTTTCTCCCTCTATCTTAGCCTGATACTTGTTGTGTTCTGTGACTGTTTAGTCATCAAAGGTCTTCTTTTAAATTAGTTTCTCTGTTGTCAGATCAAGCCCTCAAAAGAGCAAGGAAATAACAAATCAGCATTACTCTATCTTTCTAGGTAATGTGTCTATACTGAGCTCATATCTGTGGCTTCAGGATTGATTTGAGTTAACCATGTCACTTAATTGATGCTAATCTTTGGTTCCTACCATCTATTTCATTTTTATTGTTAGCGTGGAAGCTGTGGCAGAGAAAAAAGTCTTGCATTTATGTCCTAAAGACTGTAAGATTTCCATTCATTCTAATCTCCTGTGGAAGGACTGTGGGACAGCCACTGCAAAATCAAAGGTACAATCCTATCCCCATTTTGCACGAGGCCAAATCCTGCAGTCCTCACTTGGCCACAACCCCATTGAAGTCAATGAGTAACACTTGAAGAATTAGCCCCCATGGGCTTGCCCTCCTCTCTGTGGGCCTAACTGAAGTTAATGAAGAGCCTCCCATTGAATTCAGTGGCGTAGGAGCCTAGAAAGAGCTACATACTTAACAGCCCCTGCATCCTAACAAGACCCCAGACTTCAGTTAAAATTCATAGTGTGCAACTTGAATGGCTACCGAGCCATTTCATTTTTATCACTGAACTAGTAATAGCACTTGCGTTCGTTTTTAAATGCTCTGCTGGTGGCCTAAGGACTTTTCCAGAGCAGCTCTGAAATGAAAAATACCATTGTCCGTATTGATAACTAGGTAATAGTCATCCAAGATCTGAATGATCAGCTAGTGCCAGCAATGAGCCCTTGGAGGACAACAAATGAGAAAAAATGAAGATGCTAAACTCATCAGGGCCTGATCAAGGCATCTCGTCAGGGCCTGATCAAGGAACCTTGATATAGCATGACACAGGGCCTCCAATGACTCTTCCCATTGCCATGCAACTTGGCCCCATGCCTACTTGGAGTGGTGGCAGCAGGGGGTCCCCCCACACACACTGCCCTCCCCTGCCAAACAAGCAGCTGCAGCTGGGTGGCATCCCTCCTTCCCCCCATTCTGGCTCCCAGGCGCAACAGCTGGGACCTCCTCCTCTCCAAACCAGCAGAGCTGGCCACAGGGATCCTTGTCCTAGGCCCAGTTAGGCAGGGGTTGCAACAGCGAAGCTCCCCATTAGTTATTCTAGTAGCCAGGGTATATCTGGTTGGGTGGGTATTCCAGTCCTGCAGCACTCATTCCTCCTGCCGCACACTGACCACTGGGCCAGGGGAGGGCTGATCGTTGCACCACAGAACAGTGAGCCCTGGAGTTAACACCCTAGTGGGATGCATGGGGCAGGTCCCCTCCCAGAGCTATTGTATCATTCTCTCTGCAGACCCAGGCAGCTGCATTGGTTACACTCTGGTCACATTGTCAAGCTTTTCTGTGATGGCTAGAAACTTATATACGGAAATACAAGCTGTGATTCTGATATAATCTCATGACTCCAACGAGCTGGGGCCATGGGCATGGACCACTATTGCCTATGCCTTAACCCAGCCCTGGGCCTCTGGACAAGTCCATTTCTTTGTCCCTAAATATTCTGCTGACGTGTTCAATTTGTTCAGCTTGGTGCATGGGCCAATGTCATTTGAATTTTTATACTTTTTTGTTTTTGCAGGCACAGAAATCAATCACACTTGACATCCCTGCTTCCAGCGCATAATGGAACTGCTACCAACACGCTTTGAAAAGACACAATTCCTTCTGTAGAGGTTCTCTCCCTCCTCCTCCTCCACCCGCCCTTCCCAAGGCTGAATTGTGCATAAAATATTTATGGTTACTCCTGTTGTAGTAAAACTGCTCTCATTGCCGTTTCCCTGCTGAGTAAAATTGCATTGTAAAAGGATGTGGCTGTAATTCTGAAGTTTCTGGTAGTTTGTGATGCAAATCATCTTTTTCAGCTAGTGAAGACTGTAAGAATAAAAGCACAGGCCAATTCTGAGGATCAATATTAATTTCAAGTGGAGTTGTTCTAAAGGAAATCAGTAGAAACAGATGTGACTTTTTATTAGCTTCACAGGGTTAACATTGTTTCTTGTGATTGGGGGGGGGGGGAAGGGAGCTTGAGCTTTATTTGTATCTGCTGTCCATGGCTGCTTTTTTATGTAGCATATATATTATGGTACATTTCTGTGCTTTTAGTTTCTGCACTGGTACTGCTTGGGTGCCTTAGCGGCTCTTTTAATAACTGGGGGGGGGGAATCACCCCGGAGAGTGAAGTGGTAGAGATATTGTCACACGATTATGCAGATTTGTACAAGCAACCTCAGTTGTGGTATTTCCTCATATCTGAGTGCTTGATTTTGCAACCTTCGAGTTCTTTTAATTTAGGGTTCTTATTCAGGGGGGCATTTCTTTTAATATAGTTTTTGCATGTGTTTTTAAAAAAGCAAACTGAAAACACAGAAGTTCCATCTTTTGGCCTCATATTGACCTTTAGCTTCACAGCCCAAACTTTTGCCACTTAAGCTAATGGAAAAGGAGGACTTGTGGCACCTTAGAGACTAACAAATTTATTTGAGCTGTAGCTCACGAAAGCTTATGCTCTAATAAATTTGTTAGTCTCTAAGGTGCCACAAGTCCTCCTTTTCTTTTTACGGATACAGGCTAACATGGCTGCGACTCTGAAACCTGTCATTAAGCTAATGGAGTAACTGATAGCAGAAGCAGGCAGTCATCTTCTGTGTAGCCCAGTAGTAGAGGGGGATGAGACGCATGTGTTGCCAGTAGGTTTTGCAGATATTTGCTGACAGCAGAGGACTGGTGAGACTTGGGAATCTTGGGTTCCAAGATGGTGTGTGCTAGGGGGCACAGACTCTCATGCCTATCCCTCAAAGCATGACCCCTTCTGCTCTGTCCCTCTCAATCTGTTCCTGTTTCAGATCTACCTCTTTCTCATCCCTGGCTCTTCATCTCAGTCCCATTGTCTCATTTAGACAGTGCCAGTCTCCACCCATCAGGCTTCTCACCCTAGTCTCAGTCTCCTTGCCCAGCAAGTCATATTCTCACTCCTCTGGATTCCCATCACAGTCCCAGTCACCTTGCTCTACCATCTTCCAGAAGGGACCAATATGATCTTCTAATCTGAGCTGCATATTGCAGGCCACAGAACATCATCCTTCCCTCCTGTAGTAGGCCCATAACCTGTGCTAAGTTACTGAAGTCCTCAAATCTTAATGCAAAGACTTCAAGTCACAGAGAATCCACCACTTACTCTAGTACAAACCAGCAAGTGACCCATGCCCCACCCTGCAGATAAAGGCAAAGCTCCCCTAGGATCTTTGCCAATCTGACCTGGAGGAAAATTCCTTCCTGATCCCAAATATGGCAATCAGTTAAACCTTGAGTATGTGGGAAAGACACACCAGCCAGACACAGGGAAAAGAATATGCTGTAGTAACTCAGAGCTCTCCCCAACGAAAGTGTCCCATCTCTGGCCTTTGGAGATATTTGCTAATAGCAATTGTGGATGGGCCATATGCCATTGCAGGCAGTGTCATCGTGCCATCCTCTCCACAATCTTATCAAGCTCAGTCTTAAAACAAGTTAAGTTTTTTGGCCCCACTACATCCCTTGGACAACTGTTCCAGAACTTCACTCCTCTGATGGTTAGAAACCTTCCTCTAATTCTAAACCTAAAATTATTAATGGCCAGTTTATATCAATTTGGTCTTGTGCCAGCATTGGTCCTTAACTTAAATAACTCCTCTTTCACCGTGGTGTTTATCCCTCTGATGTATTTATAGAGAGCAATCGTATCTCCCCTCATCCTTCATTTGGTTAGGTTAAACAAGCCAAGTTCTTTGAGTTTCCTCTTGTAAAATACATTTTCCATTCCTCTCATCATCAGTTGAATTACTCTTTCTTAAAGATGGGAGACCAGAACTGCACTCCGTATTCCAGATGATGTCTCACCAGTGCCTTATATAATGGCAATAATACTTTATATCTACTGGAAATACCTTGCCTGATGCATCCTAGGATTGAATTAGCCTTTTTCATAGCTGCAACACATTGGTAGCTCATAGTCATCCTGTGATCATGTGATCAGCAATACACCCAGGTCTTTCTCCTCCTCTGTCACTTCCAATTGATAAATCCCCAGCTTATAGCAAAAATTCTTGGTGTCAGTCCCTAACTGCATGAGCTTGCACTTTGCACTATTAAATTTCATCCCATTTCTATTACTCCAGTTTTCAAGTTTGTCCAAATCTTGTATGATGGTCCGGTCCTCCTCCAAATCGGCAATACCTCTCAACTTTGTATCATTCACAAATGTTATTAGCACACTCTCACTTTTGGTGTCAAGGTCACTGATGAAAATGTTAAATAAGATTGGTCCTAAAACCAGTCCTTGAGGAACTCCATTAGTAACCTCCCTCCACCCTGACAGTTCACTTTTCAACATGACTTGTTGTAGTCTCCCCTTTAACTAGTTCCTGGCCTATCTTTTGATTCTTGTATTAATCCCCATCTTCTCTATTTTCACTAATGATTTCCTGTGGTGAACTGTATCAAATTCTTTACTAGATGCAGGTAGATTAGATCTACTGCATTTCCTTTGTCTGGAAAATCCCTGGTTCCTATTCCCAGTTTTTGTCCAGACAGGCCCAGTTCCTGCCCTGCCCCCTAGAGCTCCTCATCAGATCTGCCACCCTCCCCCCTTCCCAGGCTCCACTGGCTCTCAGTTCCAATCTCCTTGTCAAGACAGCCCCCATTCCACCTCAATGCCCAGTCTATCTCCCACCACAACTCCCAGTCCCCTTCCACCAGAACCCCCAATCCCAATCCCCCCAGAAGACTCCTTGTCCCAGTGAAATCCCCCATCGCTCCCATAAATCCAGCTTTTACCCCTCTGCATTCAACTCAAGCAACTTATTCCTCCAGCCTGGCTGGGCCCAGCAGAGGGTCACTGAGAGCACAGCAGAGACAAACTGTCTGGACCCAGCCTGACCTACAGCAACCCAGAAATACAATTGCATGGAAAATCCTGCTTAGTCCCAGGCTAGGGCATGCCCAATGCAGATGGAATCTTCAGAAAATTAAGCTGCTAAAATCTAAGAAGGCTCTATTGAGCATGTGCAAACTACTATTTGCAATGGCTTGTAACTTGGCCAAATTTGGGCAGATTTTCGTTGGGATGGCAAAAGGCTCATCCCTGACATAAAGGCCACCCTCCTGCTACATTTCAAGACCCTGCTCCAAAGTATTGGGCACTAGAGATGTTCAAAGAAAAGGCCACCAGAATCTCACGTGGGCAAAAAATATTTTTCCTAACCTCATTCTTGAAAAAGGCTAAACAATTCTGGTTGAAAAACAAACAAACAAAGAACAGCCTGAGACAGACACGTCATGAAAAATGTCAACCCAAATGGTTAAAGTTTGGCAAAATTATAAGTAACTGAAAACAGGATCTTATAATGGGAAGTGTTGGGACAACCTTAATAATAGGTGGTGTTACAGGTCCTGCCTGTAATTTCACATGTTTCAGAGTAACAGCCGTGTTAGTCTGTATTCGCAAAAAGAAAAGGAGGACTTGTGGCACCTTAGAGACTAACCAATTTATCTGAGCATGAGCTTTCGTGAGCTATGAAGTGAGCTGTAGCTCACGAAAGCTTATGCTCAAATAAATTGGTTAGTCTCTAAGGTGCCACAAGTACTCCTTTTCTTTTTGTAATTACACAGGGTTTCACTGTAGCAGAAGCCACAAATCTTATGTTGTATTAATAATCCAGATCATCACTCCTACATCCAGCCAGCCCAAAACCAGGAGGGGCATTTTCAGTGTTTAACACTTAGCAGCCAATCATACTATCTAGCTAGGTACATGCCCTATAACCACCCAAGGCAGTACACCCCAGGTAGTTGTTTGTGTATACCCCTCCCACAGAAAACTCAGAATGGTCACCATAAGCATGGGGCTAATTACAAAACCATATCTGGGAGGAGTTTCATCTGGCAGCTGGTTTTAGGGAGGTTTTTTTTAAATGTCCTTACAAAGCATGAATTAAATTGTTTATTTTTAAAATCTTTCCACCTGCCCATAGAGCTAATGAAGGTTAAAATGACACAGTGAAATAAATAGATAACAACCTGTATGCCATCTATGTATCATTAATTCCTCACAGTAGTGGTATGATGGTGATCCCATGGCTTCCTGATAGCACATTATGGCTCTGTAGTTACAGAGTTAAGCTACTAGGTAACACCCCACCCCTTTCTCTCAAATTTCACCCACCAAGGCCTCAGATACAACAAGGGAATATAAGTAGCTGCATGGATACGCAGAAAAATGAAGTGAAGTAATATTCTAAATTTGTATTTAAACACCACTGATGTGCACATGGCAGACTGGGTGTTATTGTAAGTGAACACTTGGGCTTTCTTATCAGCCACTTTGTTCGCACATATGTGCACACTGGATGTGTTGTAACAATTCCCTGTAGCGACAACAGCTGTGTGGGCCAGTTTGAATAGAGACCAGTGCTGCTGCCAGATGTTTGTTTCTGCTTTGACATCGTTCATTTGTAAAAAGATTTCTGGGGAGTTCCTTATAACACACATTCCTTTTCTCAGCCCTCTTTTCAGTTTCCCAGTACATCCAAACCCTCCTAAATTATGGTGCTGTTTGCATGAAAGATGTGGCCTAATATTCTAGGCCCATTCCTTTCCTCAGGTTTGTGGTAATTTAACTATATTTTCCCTCTGTCTGCCCTGAGCATGTCACCATAGTCTGAGCAGAACAGAACAGAACCCTGTCAGAAGCAGATTGCACCTCACTTGTGCTTTGTGTTTTAGGAAACCAATATGTAGTTATAAGAATGGGTGGTCTCTCACATGTGTAAGATTCCCAGGTATATTTGCATTAGTATAGTGGACACATGCAAATCTTTGAAATAGCTTCAGATTAACTAATATGCCACAGATTAACACAATGTAGCCTGCAATGCACAATATGTACAGAGACTTTGTAAACACAGTATAAGAAAGCACTGTATGTTGATGATTCAGAAATTGTGCTTTATTCTGTCAATATATTTACATTGCATAACCACAAGTGAAATGATCTCGGAGGGGCAGTCTAGGTCTTTGGACAGTTACTTATATAATACATCTTGTATAGCAGCCTGTACAATGTTAGCTACATCAGCAGTAGGAACGTGACAAAAGCGTCCTTAGGTTGCCCCACTCATCTGCCAGCATCTTGTCCTTCGGAGATAGTGGGTGAAAGAGCAGATCTTTTTATATGACAAACAATAGTCCAGCCCATTGCTGCCATGCCTGAATGTGCTTATTAGATGCTGCTCTGGTGAGTAACATGGTGATGACACTAGTTTGCAGTAGATTTTCCAGGAAGAGTCGGCGGTGCAGGCTGAAAATTGCAGAGTCTCCTCCTAGTAATGTAGGGGGTAGATTTTCCAGGTCAGCAACACTAGATGTGTTTGCGGGACTGGTTTAGGAAATTCCTGTAGCCATGCTACCTAGCAGAGGTGTGGCTTTTGTTTCAAGTTCTGGGCTGCCTTCTTGTGAGATAATCAGGGTCTTTTGATGGTGTATTGAGCATACTTTTTTAGACTCGATCTGTTGTATGCTGGCTGGGTTTATCACGCTGCATTTTCTTACTTGTTATGTGCTAATACGAAGCCTAACTTTTCACAGCTATAGTTGGAGATGGTGGCATGGAACATTCACCTCCTTGGTCCTGTGGCATGGCCTTTGCAGCACTGGGACTCAAGCTTTCTGCAACTGTCTACCTACACGCTCATGATGTGCCAATACATCTCCCTTGGGAACGGGGGCTGCGTTGTATGGCAGCTGTCTCACTCGTGACAAACTGTAGTAGCAGAGAGATGAGTAGCACGTACCAGTGACTAATAAACTAACTCCCTTTTCTTTGGCTGGAGTGGAGGGAGTTCACTTTTACCACTGTTGCAAGCTAAACTCCTGACCAGCTCAGTCAGGGGGACGCTGTATTGGTACCTTGCGCGTTGTAAAAGGTGAGTGCTACGGCTGCGGCTGTCACTGTCGCCTAGCTACTGCTCTTGGGATTTGTGACTCTGTGCAATTGGCCTGTACCAGCTACTACTTGTCTGGGGGGTGGACTATGTAAGAACTCACTCTTACATGGACTTACAGTGAAGAATAAGCAGCAGGGAGTGGGCCATAGGGGTACTGCTCAGCCATCCCCGCTTTTTCTATAAAGAATGCCCTTTTTGGGCTGCTTGTGTAACGGCACAGTGGGTTCTGTCAGTTGTTCATATGCACAACTCTCCTTGGTAGTCCAGCAGTTATTCTGGTCAACCTTGCTTTTTTTAGGGTCCATACGAGGTTTTTTTCTGGATTCAGCATCTAAAGACATCACAAGAATCTGCCTGACGACACTGTTGAGCATTTTGAAACATTGACATTTCATCCCCCCTTGCCACTTCCCGTTCCAAAGAATGTGGTGCCCGGCAGTTTGGCGCTGTCTCATTTACAAGGTGCATCACTCTCACAGGAGCACTGGATGAACTTCAAAATGTCTAAAGGAGCAAGTGAAACATTGTCTGGTGCAGTTTTTGGAAACTGAAACTTGGAACTGTCATGTCTCCATCCATTCTGCAGTGGATCAAGTGGCGATGCATCTAGAAGATCCACAGAACTTTTCCACATACATGCCTGAATATGTGCTGGTTTTACATTTTCTATAAATGCTTCAGCTTTGGCATTGACATGATACGTTTGCCAATTTTCCCTGTCCGTGATTTCTGCCATGCTTCTGACATGCAGGCACAATTTAATTGTCTGTACCATACAACCAGGCATTGATGCATTGATGTCACGCAGCAGAGAGAGGGAGTATCCAGCTTACAGAATCTTCAACACTGTGCCTTTGTCGAAGTCAAAACAGGAAGTTACTATCTCACAGCCTGAGAGTGCATGGTCAGCTAACAGTCCTGGTACAATACTCAAGTGTTGCTCTGAGGTAGCATGGATATCTATTACAGCACTCGGCTGGGCTGGGGGTTCCATAATCACTAAAGATGTTAGGCCCTGTTCAAGATAATGGTGCAAGAGTAAGACAAATATGTCAATGTCATCCAATAATACTGATATTCCCACCAGTTTCTCTTTTGCAATCATCACCATTTCTTATATAAGAATGCTGTCAGCTTCCTCATGCGACGTGGCCATATCTTCTCTGTTAATCAGAACACTTTCCTACTTTATTTCAGCTGGCTTGTTGTCTCTCCCTGTGATGTCCAGCTTGTGGTATAGAGTGTGTCGTTGGTGAAACTTCTTGTCTTGAATGAGCTCTTAACAAATGATATCATATCAACTGTTTCTTATTTTCAGTACACACCAAGACAACTTTCTGTAGAGGTATCTGTGCACTTGTATCCAACTGATGCATTCTGGGTGCTTTTGTAACTTTGCTAGATCTTGTGACAGTCTTTGCGCTCATGTCTTTGTACCTGTCAAAGACAAGGTGCTATGCATATCTGCTGTCAGCTTACGTTGAGTGTAGACTCTGAAATTGGTCAAAGTTCCAGACGATACTACTTGCTGGCCAAAGAACTGTTGAACTGTCAGTGACTGTACAGGTGACTTCTTGTGAAATATGTCTAGTTGACAACTCTGTCTGCAGCTGTTTTTTTAGGTTAGCCTTAGCCTTGGCAATCCTCATGTCACCAGTCATTGAACATTGATGTTCGTACAGGAGCCAATACATATGATCAAATATGCTTGTCATCAACCTCTCATGAACTTGTTTGTAGGCCTATCACTCTTGAATAGATAAGGTTAGAGTCAAATACCTTTGCTGGATCAACCTATATATGCTTTTTCTTGTTGTTATTGTCAGTGTCTCTGCTCTCCTTGGTATTGCATCTCAGAACCCTGTGGGGCCAGCTACATTCAGATTCTTCCATTTGGCAATTCCAATTGTAAGTACATCATCCACACTGACTGATGGTAGTGTCACTTCGCCACTGACAACATTTATTATTGCCTCTGGGTGCTTACTGGGAGGTCTAACAGATCAATGAAATGGATAGAGAAGCCATTAGTAGGAAACCAGAGATATGCATCTGTAGTAATTCTTGACTTCATTTCTTCTTTGTGGATCTCTTATATTGTGCCTGATAGGTGACATTTATATTTGCAATGTCTTCTACCAGGCAGCTGCATATATGGAGGCTAAGGGCCCAAGTCTTGAGAGTTTCTGGTTTCAGAGTAATCCAAATGATAGCACCATGGCACACTTCATGAAGATAGTTTCAATGTACATGCCACTCCATATACCATTCCATATTTCTGGAACATAGCACATGACATGCTCACCCTTGATGAACCAGTCTAAGACATTACCTGTCATGGATTCCAAGGATGCAGGTAATCCAGCTGAAGAAATGTATGGGAGCATCATAAGTGCTCATATTTCAAAATGCTCAGCAGTGACAAGGTATCATGAGACAGTTTCTTTGGATTCAGGGTCTTGAAATTCAGAATCTACCAGACTTTGGCCTTGGCAAATGCATTTTTTCTATTTTACATGCTAACAGAAACGGAAGGGGAGACAGGAGTCAGCCCAATTAGAAATGTAAGGTAACAATTGGACTTGAGGGGGGAGGGGCAGCTCAAATCCTGAAATTTAGCTCTGTAAGCACTTTGGGAGGGAAAATACTATTAACAAACTAACCTCTATTTATTCTTTTGCCAGAGTGATCTTCTGAATTAGTTCAAGAGTAACGTTCACATTATTTGATCAAATATGCATATTAACCTCAGAATTTCATATTATTTATAGTTCTGAAATAATTGGCCTATAAGGTCACCACATATACCTTCTTCTCCACATACTTTGTCTTGTCAGAAGAAGAGTGAAAATTAGCATTTTTTTACTGACTCATGATGGGCTTTATCATCCAAATGGTAAACCAGTGAGTAAAACGTTATGATAACCCTTAACTGATAAGAGAGACAAACACATATTATTCATGAATCTCATTGTTCCAATTGCAATTACCACCTGTTCCACTTCACCTATTAGGGGCATACATGAAATACAAGCAAGGAGACAGAAAGTTTTGACCGGTGAGATCTGTACAATAATGCATTTGTGTTACTCTGTTTTACTATTTTATGAAAGACACACCTGCAGTCTACATTACTAAAAACACAGTCATTTTGACATTTGAAGGATACATTTGGCCTCTTCCGTTTTTAATTACCTGCTCTTTCACATTTAACAACGCTTTGAGTTTAAAACCAAAGATGATGAGTTTCTGAAGATTAGGTTCTCCAGCTGTGGTCTTTGGTCCATGGTGGTCTGTGGAGCAACTATCGGGATCCACAATGAGATTGAGCTGGCTGGCAATCACCTCCTATTTCCAGCTGCTAAATTTCATTGAAAGACAGCTAAAAATACATAATACTTTATTATTACTTTTCCATATAAACAATTGCTTTAGTTGCCACTGGCCCTTATGTGATCACTTACAGGAGCAGAAAATGGGCTGCACAATTGTGAAAGGGAATGGACGTGATCCAGGAACCTGTTTCTATTAAGATGTGGTGCACACCTGTGTTCCCTCTAAGCTGCGTGGTCGTGCGGCTGCCCAGGAGTGAATCAAGTGCCGTGCACTTGATTAGCAGAGTGGCGCACAGCGGCATGTGTTCAGGTGCCTCTTCCCCTACTGCTCTGTAGCTGCGTTGCTCCTGCCCTCTGCCTTGGAGCCCCTGGCCAGCTGCTCCTGGGACCCTCATGCTGGCTGTACAGAGCGGGGTGTGGGGGGAAGGGGCACTGATGTCAGGGTGCTCCCCTCCCCCCTGCCCATGTACCCTGTCGCCGCAGAGCAGGGCAGAGGGGACAGGGCTCAGGAGCAGGAGAGCTCAGCTGCTGAGTTCTGAGCTTCCCGGTGGGTTCCTTAGAGAGACAGTGCACAGTCTCTCATAGGTTTCCCCAGCAGCCAGCACATACACACTGTCTCTGTATCTCTCTCTCTCACACACACATACACACACACACAGAGTCTGTCCCTCTCTCACACATACACACACAAACACACTTTCTCTGTGTCTCACACACATACACACACACTGTCTCTATTTTGACACAAACACAGAGTCTCTATCCCTCACACACACACACACACACACCCCGTCTCTTTCACACTCACCTCCCAACACATACTTTTGTTGCAGTTGTTGTTACTTCTTGGTACTTCCTGCAATGCACATATATTCTCTGTAATTTTATTCTTTCAAAGTGTTGTTATTTTGGTTTTTTGACTGGTCGATGCATTTAATAATTTTATTTCTCTCTTATGCTTAAATTTAATTCTTTGAGTAGTGAGTTCAGGAGTGGGTGGGTGAGATTCTGTGGCCTGCGTTGTGCAGGAGGTCGGACTAGATGATCATAATGGTCCCTTAGTATCTATGAATCTATGAATGTCTAACCTGTCCTGGCTGGAGTAATTATCCCTATGGTAACTTTTAAAATATATATATTATATCTAGGTTTCTACTGGTGATGCACATTTGCACATTACCTTGATACTGGTGCACATAACAAAATTCATTCCGCATCTGGATGGAAAAAATTAGAAGGAACATTGGTGCACACTATGAACGTTTGAGAACCACGCCTACAAAAATTACAATTGCGGGGAGACTAGATGAGACTGACCCAAAGGCAAGCATGTTGAAATCTGGTAAGAACTCCAACATGGAAATTTTCTTCTTAAATTGTTTATTAAATGAGACAAACGGTTTGATAACACATGGAAAATATAGTTGATACCAATTATTACAACGTTAGCATTGTATCCTAAGAATGAACATATGCACTCTGGTACAGCTCAGTACACAGGCACATCTCTACACAGTGTTATCAAATTCCTCTCGCTACAGACCTCATGTGGAAATAAAGGTGCCTAAGGTAACAAGATCTTTTGAAGGCAAGAAGGAACTTGAATTGACTGTTCTCACTCATGTGTATAGTTTGCATTTCCATTTATGAAGGCTGGCTAACTTTTCCAACCCAGCAGTATTTTTTTTTTTTAATTTAAGCTACAATATCCACCATTGTTTGCATTCCTGACCATGGTCAGCTCTAGATATGTGACACAGTTGGCACTTTGCTAACAGAAAAGCAGAAGTGAGGGTAGCCAGCAAGAATAGACATTCCATGTCCAGAAATATCCCAAACAGGGCCAGAACTCAAGTCATTACCAATCAGAACAGAGATTGTCAATGCTATGTAATTAAAGAAAAAATAAATACATTCAGCAGATTAAACTCCTCTTTGTAACCAGCAGATATGGGATCACTGAACAGGTAGGTGCTTAATCTCCTGATAAAAGAATTAGTAAGAAACTCCAAAATATGTTTTAGAGTAATTACTGGTAAGAGGACAAATCACCACACTCATAGTGAACCTGAATTCCTTTTGTACTCTAATTTCTAAGAAACTAGAATAAATAGTCCATGAATCTGAACATGACATTTGGGATTATTGCAGCATTTCAATTCTACTATAACATCATTCCAAATACCACTGTAGTATGTGCTGTTCAAACACTAATCTGAATATTGCTTTTTTCTTCTATTGAGTATGTGCATAAACCTGATCTGCATCTCTGAAGTACCAAAAATTTCATTTTCATGTCTTTAAAGTTGGGTTGGAGGAAGTATTCTTGTTTTGCAAATAAAATACTATGTATAGTTTTATGGAAAAATGAATAGCCTAAGACATTTTCATGGAAGGCAGAATAGAAGCAACTAATTATAGATTAATTAATTCGTACAAATTAAAACAGAAAGGATCAGACCTACCTCAACAAGCACTTTCCTTTTGGACATTCAGTGATCTCAGATGTCTGGCTCACCTAGACCATTTCTCAACATGTAAGTACAGAATACTCATATAATTTGTAATTTTTGACTTTAAAACATTTTGTTTGGCATGTATAGTATTTGTAATAGGATTTTTCACATTAATTTAGTGACTGACAGGAATAGCTATCTAGAAACTATGTTCACTGAACAGGTTGATTTTACCACATAAGAGGAAGGAATTTTCTTTTGAAAGAAAGAATACAAATGAAGGGACTAGAACAGATTGTTTTTAAAGCTTTCCATGTAGTTGAGAACATCATAACTTGCAACATACTTCTAATTAAAAGGTAAACTGCAATGTGAAAAAACCCTTTACTAGAGTAGCAAATACAGTAGCTCTCCTGTGGAGTCTGCTAATTGACATTCATAAAGTCTGCAACATTTGGGTCCAGACTCAGGCAGTTGGAATATCAAGCATCAGCACCACATGCTTCCCTTCTTGGTGTCTTCTGAACCGGAATGAGTTGGGCAAAATGTTCCTTCATCCAATTCACCCTGAATTCTGGAATGTTCTGGAATGCCATTTATTCTCAATATATCTAAATACAGCAGATAGTCCTGTAGACAAGTGGGCAATGGCAATTTACGGATAAACTGGTCAGATTGTAGGTGTTCACTTTTTAAAATGGACCGGATCTCAAGACGACAAAGGTGAGCCAAGGAAGGGATAAAGGCTGTAAAACGAAAGAAACAAAAATCAAACTGAGGAAAAGAACTAAGAGATTAAACTATGTGCTTATATTTTTGCTTCTCTTAGGCAGCTCTCCTTTGATAAAAGAACATTAAATAAACCACTGGCCAGATGATTAATCAGAGTTCTAATGTCTGAAGAAGCCTAGCAGTTTTAAAATCAGCATGTTAGAATGTCCCTGTATCAGCTGGATAAAAATACCTTAATCTTGATATATATGAAAACAAACTATTTCACACTCTACTAAAAAGTTCCACTCAACTTTCCTAAACCACCAGTTGCTTGGACAGAGATTAGCAGACGTCATGGTACACACAGGGAGTGACAAAATAAAATCGAGATGATGGAAAGTCAACAACGGAAACACTAATTTCCTGTGGGGAGAAAAGAGTCAATATTGATGACAAAAGTTGTTGGTTCATGCTAGTATGATTGCCATCTTTTTTTATCATTGTTCAGGCTATTACTAGTCAGCTTCTTCTTTAATGAACCGAGATTCACAATTACATTTTTGTACAACATACCTACGAGTTGTCTTAACCTGTTGTGTTGGCTAATATGTTTTATTGTGAAATTAGAAATTATAAACCATCCGTGTGCAAACTCTCTTTCTCACACACACACACACATATAGAAACAATATAGCTCATATGAATATCTATATATCTCTATATACCCCTGGCTTGTGTCTCATCAAATTGCAGCCCAAGAGTCAAGTGGTGTACTAATGCAGAGAAAATACATTGCAATATGTTGTTACTATTTAATACAGATGCAGCAGTGGAATTTTGGTGGCGTTTTACAGACAGTCCATTATGTCAGTGTGGGCAACCACAAACCATGACACATATTGTTGGAGACTGCAAAATGACTCAACATCCTGGAGGTCTTTGCGCCTTGAACATTGTTTACAAGAATGCTGCGGCTTGGCTTGACCGGATTGCATACACCAAATAAATAAATAATACAGATGTTGGAATGCAGCTTTAAGCCTTCATATAATACATTAAGATTTTGTTTTACCTACAATGTTGCTATAAGATCTGATTAATTAAGAATGACCAATCTGCTAAAAGGTGAATAAGCAGCACTGTTCCTATAGACACTCCCGTATATTAAGGAATATCATGGCCTGGTACAAGCTCAATTTTTGTTTCAGACAGACACCAGAAGAGAACAAAAATATGTCTGATTATATAAGAGAAAGGAGACAGTGAGACTTAACTGTGTTGGGTCTTCCATAATATAATTCTCTCCTTTCATCTCCTTCTCTCTCATCTTCCCCTTCTTATATTATAGAAAAATTTGTTTTAAACTCACAGTTCTCACTAACAATGTCTTGGTCACAATCTTATAAAAATTCATGACTTTTATAAACACTTAAGGGTCTGATTCTCATTTTTACCCTGGCCTCTTTACCGCCAATCTGGCAGTGCAAAGTGGTATAATCATCTACAATAATTCTGCTGCTACGGTAATTTACCAATTTAAACCAAGGTTTAAACCAGAGCTGCAGTATCTAGACCAACCCATTTTTGAGTTATGATGAGCAAAAATGAAATAAATAGATTAGAAATATATCCATAAAGTGAGATTGTGTCATTTTTGGACTCCCCAGTCTCTCAGATTTGCCTCAGACACTCTAGAAAATGTTTGTCCTGGCATAACATAAAACCTCAAAAACGTTAGGCAGATTGACAAATTTGGGTGTAGTAAAAAGGGCCAAACGTGGTTTAAAATGGAAGGCTTCATTAAACCTTAAATGCCAAGTCTCCAGAATGGCATTGGGACTTGCTTACAGAACAAAGAGCGCAGTTTGAATGGAATTTACGGCAGATTTAAAAGCATAAAAAGAATCAGCATGCCAGATTTTTTGCCAACAGTGCTCAGTGGCAGAAAGGAAGAGGAGAAGCAATGGAGTAAGTGAAAGGTGTCAGAATTCAAATGTTAGGAAAAGAGAGTCCGGATCAAGGGAACATGGTAGGAGTTTAAATGAGATGGGGTGGGGGCGGGAGCGGGAAGGAATAAGATAAAAGGAATCAAGATTAAAAGAGGACATCTTCCATCTATCGAGTGAGCTAACACAGAGGGGCAGGACATGGAGAGAAGAATGAAGGTCAATTAAATTAGCAATTATCCAAGTGCAGACATTACGTTATACTAGCTGACCCTGGAAAAAACGATTTCTGATCAGAGTTTAACTTAACCTTTTCATTATTAAAAGATGGTATTTCGTTCTTCTGTTGGTCTATTTAGCAACTGACGATCACTGTATCTTCACACTCCTTCCCTCGCTCTCCCAATGGGTGGTGTGTGGCTACGTGGTTTCCATAAGTAATTGGCTGACCTTTATCTCAAGAGCAGGAGTGTGACAGAGCAACACAAACTTTTATAAAATACAAGAGTTCAGGTTTATCTGTGCTCTAACTGGAAAAAAAACAACTTGTATCTATGTTCCCTACTCCTGGGCTACTGTCACCTCAGAGTCCCTTTCCTCTCAGGCCACAATCTGTTGCCTCCCCAAGGGTTAAAAGTGGAATCTCCTGCCTTTGAGGTCCCCTTTTTGTCAAGGAAATATAATAAAAGACAGTAACATGAATAGCTAGAACAATGTCTTAACTTTAAAGTTGTTTTCTCTCTGTCCCCTGCCATTTCTTTATTGCCTTTTCTCTCAGGTTAATAGGAGTAAGGGTATATTTGTCAAGCCTTATTGATGGCGACAATCCTCTTTGGCCTTTCCCACAAAATGGGTTGGGGAAGTTCTTTTCCTTTCCCCATTCTCTGTCTTATGTGGACAGGGAAGCTGTGTGTTCTTTTCCTCCTCCTCAGGGCAGAGGGATGACCATATTATACATACCTGCCCGACCCCCAGGTTATGTACTCAGGTGGCTAAGACAAGCCACCACCCATACAACCATGGCCACAGAGATATTTTTAGCACACTATCTCAAGCAGACCTAGTGTGTGTCTGTCTACCCACCCTGGGAAGTATGCTCCCAGCTGCAGGGTAGACATACCCTCAGAAAGGAGTGGACATCAATTCTATTCTCCAGGAGAAGAGAGAGTCAGTCAGGAAACAAGAGGCCACAGAGGAATAGCTGTTGGAGGTCACCCAACAGCACTACTGCTGTTCAGTGTCATATTTCACTTGATCGCCAATGGAGTAGGCTGGCCCCACGGTGCAGATTACAGCATTGGTGGAGAAATGTTGGTATGGCAACAACTGTCAAACTGGCTCAATGCAAGACCAGGTTTATATATTATTTATCAATGCACACAAAAGCTATACCAAAGGTCTGACATAAAACCAATACAAGCAAAGAAATTCAGAGTTAGGCTCTTGTTTCTTAGATATTGCAGCAGATATCATGAAGAAACCAGCAGATTTTAGCAAAATTGAAGAGTATGCTGTGAGTTAAAGATGAAGCAACAGGCTTAGCAACTGATTCTCCTTCAGAATGCCCTCTACAGATCCACACTTTTATGATGTGTGAGCCCTCCCCATCACAGTTTAGCAGACCACTGGCATACTAGTGCCTCCAAACAATTTGAGCAAGACTATTTAGCAACGGAGACGATTGAATGGGACACCACTGCACCAACCGCTCTCATTTCACCCTTATCTTACAAGGAATCTTAGTTTTATTCAATGACTTTTTACATGAATTAGGCTATATATGCAGGTCTGTTATGATCTAGCTAGTATTCTTTAGGGTCAGATACCTCACTCCAGTAGGCCTAGTTACAGCTTCAATGGCATGCTTACTGTGCCTAGGACCAAAATTTGTAAAACTACCACATGAATTGCCAGTCAGGCATTACTCTCTTAAAATGTTCCCTTCAGAGGGCAGTTCTGCAATCATTGTTTAAATTAGGCCTCCTCTGCCCTCCTTCTCGGGTGGTTAATATTGGGTTTTGGTTTCCTATATCCCCTGTGATTGAGAATCTGCATAACAATTAGCAAAGGAGAAAGAAAAGTTATTTTGCTGGTATCTGCTTTTCAGGTACATTGCATCTGCAGATCCATCTACCTCACCCAATAATTTTTTTTAATTTAGTAGAAACAGCTGTGGATGGAGGCATGCCAAGGTTCCTTTTTTAGCTTCTCTTTGTTTGTATCTGAAAAGGGGCATTTGCAATGCCGCCAGCTCTGCAACTTTATCACAAGTCTCAGAATATTTGGTGTTCTTCTTGAAGTCCCAGCTCCTGAAGTAATATGATTACATGAAAATCTCAACTAACCAACTAAAAAAAAGTTTCTAGCTCTCATATTTGTGGAGCAAACCTTGAAAATGTGAACCCTAAAGACTCAAAAGGCACAAAACAAATAAAATGAAATAAAATGTATTATTTTAATCTTGTGAGTTTTAAGACAATCTCATGAGTTTTGGGGAGTCAGGCTTATTGCTTTTGAATGCCTGGGGATGGCAATACATGTGTGGCCCCAATGAGCCACATTAAAACATCTTTTAGATGTTTCAAAGCTCACAACAGTAGGTGTGTATAAGCCAAGAATGTTGATTTGCAAGCAGCTATATACTATATTTTATTTATGTATGTACACACACAATAAATAAATACAGTTACTGGTGATTAATTTCTCTTTTATTTGCATACTATCTTAAAGTCAGACTACTGTTATTAATTGTATGTTATTTGAGTTCAAGTTCTTTCTTTTTTATTTTTTGGAAAAGATATATGCCATTTCAATAGGATCCCAATTTCAGTAGGATCATTTTGGTTCTATTGTTGAGAATAACACATTTGTCGTGGCTTTTGGTTCTATGATTCTTAACCTGACAGATTAGCAGCTGAGGATCAATCTCAGCGTAACTAAGGGACTGTTTATCCTATGGGTTAATGTACTTTGTAATGTATCACTGAATACTTTGACCATTAAATACACATGTACATGCTCAAAATTCTTGAAACTTTTAATACTAAGTATTTACTAGAGATGTGCAATCGCCTCCTTCCTTTGTAAACAGCAGTATTAATTCTGGAATTCTACAACTGGCAAACACAAGGTCCTATAACCCTCTGAGTACAATACAGAATACTTAGCAGAAGTATAGGATAATAGTACATATTTCAATGAGACAGAACAAAACACAAAAAATGGGGATTTTAGCACATCAGAAAAATCTTTGGGATCAATCTCCATTGAGAAAGATCATCCACAGCACTCTAATACTTAGGATCATGTTTTTAACCCAAGAGACAATAGTTTTCCCAATACAAACTCCATATCCTATCTATAGTAATGTACTATAAATAATTTACTATAGAGTACAGTAGAATGTACTAGAGAGTACACTAGAACCTCGGAGTTACGAACATCTCAGGAATGGAGGTTGTTCATAACTCTGAAATGTTTTAACTGAACAAAACATTATGGTTGTTCTTTCAAACGTTTACAGCTGAACATTGACTTAATACCACTTTGCAGCTTTACTATGCAGAAGAAAAATGCTGCTTTTAACCATCTTAATTTAAATGAAACAAGCACAAAAACAGTTTCCTTATCTTGTCAAATCTTTTTTTTTAACTTTCCCTTTTTTTAAGTAGTTTATGTTTAACACAGTAGTGTACTGTACAGTATTTTCTTTTTTTGGTCTCTGCTGCGTGATTGAGTACTACCGGTTCCAAATGAGGTGTGTGGTTGACTGGTCAGTTTGTAACTCTGGTGTTTCTAACTCTGAAGTTCTACTCTATTTATCTTTATTCCTTTCATTCTCAGCAATTCATTTACTCATATATTCGGACAAGTATACAATACTTAATGGTTATACAATGTGATGTTTGCCTTGGGTGCTTTCAATTTCATTTATTTCAGTCATCATGTTTATATGTTCCACAGTCTGTACATAGGTTGTAAAATGCCACTTTTACTTTGGCATGAAGCATACTTCTATTTCTTGGAGAATGCTACTACTAGTATAGTTTTATACTTAATACTATAGATACATGTTGAAGATTGCCTCACAAACACCAGACACAAAAACAGACCTTTCAACTACAAAAGCAAAAAAGGTTGCCAGTTATATTGAAATTTTCCATGATCTTCCACCAACTTAAAGCACAGCACAGTTCAAAAGTCACATTGACTATAAAGAGACAAGTTCCATTTCATTTCATTACTCCCTCTTTTTCATTTGAAAGCCTCAAGTCAAAAATAAGATGAACTTCTTGCAGGGACAGTGGAGAGCAGTTTAATAGCTGCAATAAATCAATATTCTTTTAAGGTAAAACTTTCTGAAATGTAGCATCTTCAACGAAAAAAGTTCCACTTTTTAAAAAAAAGTTATTATGTCACCTTTCACCCTCATACCACACTGAGCCAACTTTGCTGCTGCACACGAAGTGTTCTGTCCCAACAAACAGTCCCATCTGAAACAGCACAAAATATAGAATGCAGTAACATGGTATTTTCTAAAAGGGATGAGCGTTCCTTTTAGCCCTCATGATGATGGGACCAAAAAAAAAAAAAGAAGAAGAAAGAAACTAACCCTTTATCAGTCATTTTTTGAAAAATGTTACTTTTGAAAGCAGTGGCAATAAATTCTGAGGAGGCTGCTTGTCCCACTTCCTGACTGATAATAAGCACAGTTCTCACAACTATTAGAGGGAAATCTGAGGTTTGGAAGACTGAGGGAGGAAGAGATGGAAAAAGAATACAGGAATTCCATGAATCCAGAACTAACCTGTACCAGCAAGTTAAAGAAGTATGGGCTGGATGAATGGACTATAAGGTGGATAGAAAGCTGGCTCATCGGGCTCAACGGATAGTGATCAATGGCTCCATGTCTAGTTGGCAGCCCGTATCAAGCGGAGTGCCCCAAGGGTCAGTCCTGGAGCCGATTTTGTTCAATATCTTCATTAACGATCTGGAGGATGGCGTGGACTGCACCCTCAGCAAGTTTGCAGATGACACTAAACTGGGAGGAGAGGTAGATATGCTGGTGGTAGGGATAGGATACAGAGGGTCCTAGACAAATTAGAGGATTGGGCCAAAAGAAATCTGATGAGGTTCAACAAGGGTAAGTGCAGAGTCCTGCACTTAGGACAGAAGAATCCCATGCACTGCTACAGACTAGGGACTGAATGCCTCGGCAGCAGTTCTGCAGAAAAGGACCTAGGGGTTACAGTGGATGAAAAGCTGGATATGAGTCAACAGTGTGCTCTTGTTGCCAAGAAGGCCAATGGCATTTTGGGCTATATAAGTAGGGGCGTTGCCAGCAGATGGAGGGAGGTGATCGTTTCCCTCTCTTTGACATTGGCGAGGCCTCATCTGGAGTACTGTGTCCAGTTTTGCGCCCCACACTACAAGAAGGATGTAAAAAAAATTGGAAAGTGTCCAGCGGAGGGCAACAAAAATTATTAGGGGATTGGAACACATGACTTATGAGGAGAGGCTGAGGGAACTGGGATTGTTTAGTCTGAGGAAGAGAGGATTGAGGGGGGATTTGATAGCTGCTTCCAACTACCTGAAAGGGGGTTCCAAAGAGGACAGATCTAGACTGTTCTCAGTGGTAGCAGATGACAGAACGAGGAGTAATGGTCTCAAGTTGCAGTGGGGGAGGTTAGGTTGGATATTAGGAAAAACTTTTTCACTAGGAGGGTGGTGAAACACTGGAATGCATTACCTAGGGAGGTGGTGGAATCTCCTTCCTTTGAGGTTTTTAAGGTCAGGCTTGACAAAGCCCTGGCTGGGATGATTTAGTTGGGGATTGGTCCTGCTTTGAGCAGGGGGTTGGACTAGATGACTTCCTGAGGTCCCTTCCAACCCTGATATTCTATGATCTTTTCTTTTTTCCTCAGCTGTCCACTTAAAGAAAAAAAATCACTAAAGCACCTTATATTTTGCTATTATCACATTACAATCTTGGTTTCATTTTACACTTTCAGTTTTCCTTATGCAGACACTAAGCCCTTGTCTATACTACAGAGTTTTGTCAACAAAAGTTATGTCGATGATCAAAAAGCGCTATAATAACATTGCTATTGCATGTTCACACTACGCTCCTCGTCTCGGCAGAGCATGTCCACAGCTGGTGCTCTAGTATCAACAGTGAGAGCAGTGCACTGTGGGTAGCTATCCCACTGTGCTACTTGCCACCTTCTGCAGCTAGAACTTGTGCGACGGCGGAGTGGATCGCAGCGCATCATGGGTGCAGGCTCAATGTCCCATGATGCAGTTCTTTCTGTCCCAGCATTCTGTGGGCTTTCGACTGCATTTTGCAGCATTTTTCATTGGCCCCCGTTTACTGTGCGCCCGCCCTCTCTGTGTGAAAAGATGGATCCTGCACTGCTCTCTACTGTTGTGGTAACTGTCATTAACACATCATGGGTGGTCATGCAGTATATCATGAGCTTCCAATCTGAACAGGTATCTGAGTTGCCTGACCTGCTGTATGCTATGGAAAGAAACGACATCAGATTACTTTTGGCATTGACAGAGCAGCTAAACAAGTGGACCATCGCTTTTAGGCTCAGGAAACAAGCACTGAGTGGTGGGATCACATCATTATACAGGTCTGGGATGATGAACAGTGGCTGCAGAACTTTCAGATGCGGAAAGCCACCTTCCTTTGGAAACTTGCCCTAGTCCCAAGGTGCAAGGACACCAAAATGAGAGCAGCCCTCTCAGTGTGGAAGCATGTGGCAACTCCAGACTGCTACCAATCAGTCAGGTATTGGTTTAGAGTCAGGAAGTCGACCACTGGGGCTGTGTTAACGTAAGTGTGCAGAGCTATTAATTGCATCCTACTACAAAAGACTGTGACTCTTGGCAATGTGTGTGAAATAGGGGACGGCTTTGCAGAAATGGGATTCCCTAACTGCACTGGGGTGAGAGATGGCATGCATATTCCAAGTCTGTCGATAAAACTCTGCTGCAAAAAGTTCTATGCGTCTGGTTGAGGTGGTTTTATTTTCTTGCCAAAACAAGAGAGTTTTGTAGGCAAAAGTAGCACTGTAGTGTGTATACCTCCACTGTTTTGTTGAGAAAAGCTGCCTTTTGTTGACAAAATTGTGTAGTGTAGACAAGGCCTAAAGGTATGTCTACGCTGCAGTGTAAACCCAAGCTGCAAACACAGGCTCAAGCCTAATCCTCCTTCCGTTCACACAGCTCAGATCCTGGGACCGCATAGGGAAGAGGGTCCAAGCCTGAGTCAAGCTGGGACACAGGGTTCAAGTCCTATCATTTTGCAGGGTAGATGCAGCTCCACTGGACTCGTGCTCTAGGAGTCCACCAAAAATATTCCACAATCCCACAAGCTGACTTTTTTTTTCCCTCTGAACAGTCAAGTATGGCACACAGTCAGGGTTTTCTATGCTGCACCATGAACAAAGGGCTAGAATGGCCATATTATTGGGAGGGCATTAGAAAGTCTGGGATATGGGTAGTTGGACTTGGGCCCACATAATACAGCATAGATGCTGGAGCCCCACGTTGAGACCCACAGTCCAACAATTCCTATCCTGAGGTTACAAATAAGTGTAGATGCTCAAGCCCTCAGTTAACAAACCCAGGGTCTGCTAACTCAAGTTCTACTAACCCTGGGCTTACATTGCAATGTAGACATACCCTAAGAGTACAAATGCTGCCTGTACACCATATAGGGCAGGGGTTCTCAAACTAAGGGTTGGGACCCCTCAGGGGGTAGCAAGCTGTCAGCCTCCACCCCAAACCCCACTGTGCCTCCAGCATTTATAATCGTGTTAAATATATTTTAGAAGTGTTTTTAATTTGGCGGGGGCGCACTCAGAGGTTTGCTAAGTGAAAGTTTGAGAACCAGTACAAAAGTTTGAGAACCACTGATACAGGGTATATATTGCAGTTAGACATCTGTGCTGGCCCATGCCAGCTGACTTGGGCTAAGGGACTGTTTAACTGCAGTGTATGTGTTTGGGCTCAGGCTGAAGCCTCGGGCTGTAGGACCCTGCATGGTGGGAGGGTCCTAGAGCCCGGGCTCCAGCCTGAACCCATAGGTCTACAGTGCAATTAAACAGCCCCTTAGCCCAAACCCCTTAGCCCAAGTCAGCTGGCACATGCCAGTCATGGGTTTTTAATTGCAGCGTAGACATACTCATAGAGATCCACTAAAGTATCAAAATAGGCCTGACGTAGAAGTTAAGTTCTACATAGACCTGTACTAATCCTCTGCTCTGGGGTGAATTTCACCTACAGTGATTAATGTTCTCAGTTTGGAGTGTTTGAAACAAACATATCAGAACTGAACTGTAATGACAGGTTCTTTTATATTTAGCACAAATACTTCATTTTTAATTTTGGATATTGAATCTTTTGGGATTCTTAGTACCATTCAAGACCTACTAACATTCAAATGTCCAGTGTAATATGCCACATACGTGCAGGATGTACCTCAGCATGCCTGCTTTTCCTCTCTTTCTGACTAGAGCTGACTGAGAAGTAAAAAAACAAACAAAAAAAATTGTGAGGTGCCTAGGATGATCTCTCTCTCTGTCTCTGACTTTTCTCACTAGGCTTGATTATGCAAGCATTCTGGCCCTGGGAAATCACTGTCTGAGGATGGTCTGCTTCTACCTTCTACAATTTGACTAAGACCACCAAGGAAGACTACCAAAAATTTAGGAGTTACTAACTGCCCCCATATTCTAGCTCCTAAATGGAACACATTTAAGTCTGCTAAATGTATAATCATTCTCATACTTTTTCATACTAGGAAAACTTAAAATATATAAGAAACCATTTCATATTTTTTTCACATTTTTCTTAGTATGCTTGGTAATTATGAGTAATAACCTGTCTTTCTCCTAGCTGATCCTGCAGTGAAGTCCTAATGCTAAATTTAGGACATCACATTAATTTCTATAACAGACTGATGTTCTAAACAAAACACAGAATTAAAACTCCACCGAAGGATTAAGCAGGAGGAAGAAATAGACTGCAAAGAAATCAGCCTTTATTACAATATGAATATATTCACTAATAACTAAGGGAACACAGAAAAACTTTGATCAAGTACATTTCTTTATGCAAAGCCTTCTCCCACTCCAATAAGATATGCTGATTAGTATTAAATACACTACTCCAAGGAAAGTCTTATAAAATAAACATAAAAACAATCCTTTGTAGACATTATAGCACCGCTTTAAAAAGGAATTCGTTTTACAATGAATCAATAGGAAAGAGTATTGCATAATTTTTCAGATAGCTCAGTCCTGCACAGCCCATTTGTTCTGACTGGCTTTTGGGAAGGGTGTGTGTGGCGAGAGATAGTATTTGTGGAAATATATTTATTCATTTTTGGTTGACTATATTTTAATTATAGGAGGGAAGAGAGGCTGCTGGATTTCTAGGTATTTATTAGAATATTTATATGGTTTGTATTTTTAATTACTGTCAAAAGTGCTTAGATGAGTGGGTAGGCGTTTTTGTATTGAGTGTATAAATCAAATTCAATAAGCAAAGTTAAGGGAACATTGTCTAGAAAAAGTAATCAAGTAATATCCATCATCTCCCCTTAAATCTTCTAAGAGGCAGAACAAATCATTTTAGTAAGTTCCACTATTAACTTATACTTGATGCCTTTACAATATATTTTACACCCACCCTCCAAAGGACATACCTACCTAATCTCTTGAACTAGCTACTAAGACTTTTCCATACCAATTGTCAAGCCAACTGACCTGTACAGGTTACTTAATAAGATCAAGGTTAACTAGTTTACAGTCCTCAAAATCTTTCCCAACAACAGGCTCTCTGAATTGCGTTTCATACATGTGTGTTATGATGCCATCCTGCTGCCTTTTCATGTTTAAGGGCACTTGAAACCGTATTTACCTTAGACAACTTTTTATTTAATCTGTATACCAGTAATTACATGGAGAGGATAATTCTGACTAAAAGTATCAGTTTGAAACACATTATGTATTTCATTTACTATACTGTTTATTTTATTAATTCAAATATGATCTTAGTTTAGGACAACTACTGGTTTCCCCAGGTATAAAAACACAATTTCTATCCAATTTAATTTTACATTCTGCAGTCTTCACATATTGTTCCAAAGAGCTATTTCCCTCTTAAATTCTAGAAATTGGTATGTGCAGAAATTAGCTGATTACTTACCAAAATGGTTATGTGGAATCCAGGTGGAGGTTTCTTTGTAGTCAGAGAGATTTTGTTCTACAGCTGGAGGAAGCCTTTTCCAGTTAGTGAATTCCAGAGTGAAATTAAGGACGTCATCATTTACAGAATAAATCCTACACAATAAAAAATTACCGTATAACTTTGTCAACTGTTGTACACACTACCTTAAAGATAATCTTGGGGGAGAGGAGGAAACATATTGAAAGATTTATGTTTTTGTAACAAGTTTCTGGAAATCTACATCCTAAGCATAACAAAACATCAAAGGGAATTCTAAAATAACTTTGACAGCATAACACTTTACTAAAGCAATTATATCTTCCTCCATTACTTTTAGAATTAAGCTGTAAGAGAAAGTATGCATTCCTAAAATGTATTTGCCTTAGTAATAGGCAGTATTTTTCTCTGTAATAATTGCTTATTCCATCTCTACCTAGGTTTTTATAAGGTCTCTCACCACCAGGGTGAATGAATGTCTCACATTAATGCCTAGTCTTTCCATCACATATGGAAAAAATGTTTAATGGCTTATTTTAATTTAAAAAATAATCAAACCAAAACCTAAGGAATAAAAAAAAAAAAGATTTGAGTTTTATGCACACACTGATTTTAGCCTCTAAATTTAAATTTGTTAGTCTCTAAGGTGCCACAAGTACTCCTTTTCTTTTTGCAGATACAGACTAACACGGCTGCTACTCTGAAAACTGATTTTAGGGTGATTTATATCTCATTTCTCCAAGAAAATGTGTAAAAAATGGTAAACAATAGCCTTCATAGGATAAATGGGTTACACAGGAAGTCTAAAGAAGTTATTTTTTAAAAAAGGTATTTGAAATGTACTGAAATATAATACTTGCACTTTCACATAATAATTTCTATGCTATATATGTATTCTTCCATTTTCATTTGACTCAACCAATAGTATAAAACATAAAATGCTGTGAAACACACAAATGTACTGGGTGATTAAAATTAATAATAAAAAACTTCCTTGCCTGTTCTATTTTTTCTATTATTTCATTTTTCAGCATTAATTTAGTTCAGGTGTGACCAACAGAGTCATTTTCATGCATTTATCTGAACACGGTACAGGAGTTATGAATCTGATTGCACTGCTTTTTTTAATGCCATGGGGAGTTTGCTTACCACTTTTGGTACTCCCACTAAAATTTACTGTTACTGTAGTACACTGACCATTATATTGTACAGCTGTACAACCCTAAGCCAGTGACAGTTAGTCAACCATATGCACAGATGGCATTTACTTTCTATTACTCTGCCAGTATTTTCCAGGAGGAAAAAAACCTAGCATTGCATTTAAAGTTGCAAAAATATATCAAATCTGTAGATTACACAGTAACAGGCAGTTATTTTAACAAGAATGTTTTTAAACAAGTTAAGTCAAGAAATGTGTATAAAAGTACTTGTAGTTTAGCTGACAATTTTAAAAATTGTTACATACAATACAAATGGACAAGAAGAGTCACAAAAAATTAGGGCTTTTATAGTCTTTACTCTTGTAATCATACACTGTTCTTTATTTGTAAGTACAGTGTAATCACAAATAACATTTATCATGTCAGGCTTAAAATATGTTGCTTTAACTGCTGAGTATAAAATCAATGAATATAAAATTTCACTAAATCAAGAAAATCAGTCTAATGATGAAGTTAACATTGTAAGCAGTATGACAAGTTCAACTATAATATCACAAAATTGAAAACAGATCAATGTTTAAAACTGAGCGGACACTAAAATTCAGCTCCTTCTATACAAATTAAAGATTACAAGTAAATGGAATTCCTAACAGGATATGCAAAGTTTTGTGAATATGCCAAATCAGTGGACTCTGTCTAATCCATTATTTCTATTTCACGTGTTTGTATAGTTTCAAATTATTTTGTTACAAGGCATACATATGGAAGTGCAGAGTCAAAGTTTCAACTCTGCATGACAATATGGAAAAAAGGAAAAAATAATCAGAATAAAATATAAATATATTGACCCCTTTAAATACTACAATAATTTCTATAATGCCTAATTAAACGTAAAAGCAGTCAATCCAGTTATTTTTATCTGAAATGTATTAATCCACACTTTGTATAAAACAACATAAAATTTATGGTACTAAGGCAAAAAATCAAGTGACAATGACAATCTGCAATTTTACCCACTTCCTTCTCCCCCTGCCACTGAATTTAATGCTAGAGGGATTCCCCCTCCCACACTGTTTAAATTCCCATTTGACCCAGAATTATCTGAGATTTTTCTTATGCCATTGTTTTATTGCATTTACGTACTTCATTTGATTTGGGGTGGGTAGCACACCTTGTTCCCAGGAGGAGGGAACTGATAGGGAAAAAAGCCTGTTCAGTGAAAAATGCAGAGACCCTATTCCCTGGAGTAAATAAAGCTTTCAAGCCTTGCTTTGGCTCTCTTCCCAGATAAAGGGAAAAGTTTCTTAACATTGAACCCTGGCCTTCTGTGTGAACTTTTCACTCAAGACATTTGAAATCTCTCTCAGTCATGATCCTGAGTTAGATAACTGAATTATGATCAGTGCTTAAAGTGATCTGAAAAATGTGGAGGGGTCTGTCATCACCTCTACATCTGCCTGTGCTCCTAGCGAATTAATTCTGCCCTACAATCCCCAAATCAATCCTGCCCCCTCAATCTAGCCTCCTCCAGTCCCCATACCATTTGTGCCCCCATCTGTTCTGTCCCCATTACTCCTGCCCCCCCAAGCCTCACCTCTGTTCCTCCTGCAGCTCCTGGGGTTCTCCATCCCCTTCTCCCAGACTGGGCAGGCAGGTGTACAGCAAGGTCACCTCTCCCTGTTACCAGGCTGGGTGTTGCTGGGAGGAAGCAGGGAAAGAAGGGGGAGGGAGGAGAGGAGCCATCCAGTAGCTCACAGAGGGGCAAGAGGGAGGAGAGGGCAAAGTCACCTTGTGCAACTGGTCTCTTCCCGCTCCCTGCTGTCCTATGAAAACAGTGTGGGCTCCTGACAGAAGGGGGCAGCGCTCGGCCTGTTTCCTGCAGCAGCTCTGATTGGCTGCTATTTCCCAGGAGGTAGGCAAGTGGGCAAAGCAGCAAATAAGAAGGTGTTTTCACCCAGAGGTACTAAAATGTGCCACCTACCCTTCAGCAATCTCGCTTGCTGATGAGATATTTTACTTCCTGGGTCTGAAACCCATTGTCACCTGAACACACTGTAAGCACTGGTTACGATGTGCTGCGCAGTGAAAGCATTTGTTAAGCTACGTTAGTCATGAATTCGGAGATCAGTATTTAGTACACAACATCGAAAATACAAGGCAGTATTATCTTTCTTACCACAGTCTGCACAACAAATTCAGTGGATTAAATCCAGCCAACAATAGATATGGTAGCCATTCTTTGTTCTGTTCCTGCGCTTTAACGGCATATTTTGTAAACTCCAGTGAGCGTTCCCCAGAAGGCATTGGGCAGCCCACCTTCAAGAAGTGCCGAAACCAATAAAACTTTTTGTGATGCAGGCAGTATCCTAAATTAATCTCGAGTAAGTGGATCCCATACTTCAGAAGAATAGGAATTAAACCATAAAACCTACAATATCACACAGAAAACAAGACATTTGTTAAAATAATACTGAAAATACACTGCTAAAGTTACTATAGAAATCAGACTAGAGAACCTTTTGTAACAAACCATTTTAGACTATTGCAACAGTGACTGTTTCTAGAAAGCATCACCTTAAAATGTCACTCAAGTAATTTTTATTCCCCAAAAGAGATCAGTATTTAACTTTAAAACTTTTGCATTTTTGTTCCTGAAAATTTATTTAAAGAAGAAACTGAATTAAATTATACCAGCAATAATTTTTAGTTTAAGTAATGTTTGTGAAAGATGCTGGATCAGTGTAGCATTGGAAAATTAGGCCTTCTAGTTATCCAAAGGACAGTGCAGCCAAGGCAGCAGCAGGTCAAGCTTTCTCATACTTAGAGACCTGCAAATCTGCAGATATCCGTTTTATATCCCATGGATGTGGATATCGGCAGACCATGTTTGTGGATTGTGGATGGATGTGGTTCCAAATTTTATATCTAGAACCCTCAAACCTGCAGATACCTGTGGATCATGTTTGCGGACCACAGATCGGATGCAGATACAATTTTTTTATCAGTGCAAGGCTCTACTCATAATGTCCTGCCAGTATGCTTCAAACCAGCTTTGTATGGATCACCTAGATGTGGCAAGGTTGTTCTCCTCTCAATCCCTGGACTCTCTACTGAAACTAATAATTAATACCAGTTTACTGGTGTCCATCTCTCCAACACCAAACAAGTACTGAACTGAGACTAACAATTCATTTCACATTTTCACATATTCAGTCACCACTTGTTCATTCACACTTAAATTGCTAACCTAGAAGTGAAAGCCTGCATTGAAATACTGTCCCATTTCCCAGTCTCTCATGTCTCTGTTATAAGAAGACAGGATACACACTTCATTACACTTCTCTTTAATATATTAAATGTATTCATTTTTATAGACAATGTACATAACATTTGGATCAAAATGCTCCCCATTTCTGAGAATCCTGGAAATGTCTTGAAATTCACAGAATCATAGAAGTATAATGCTGGAAGGGACCTTGAGAGGTCATCTAGTCCATCCCCTGTGCTGAGGAAGGATTAAGTAGAACTAGACCATACTTGGCAGGTATTTGTCTGGCCTGTTTTTAAAATCCTTCATTGACAGGGATTCCACAACCTCTTTAGGTAACCTGTTCCAATGCTTAACTATCCTTATAATTAGACAGTTTCTTTTAGTATCTACCCTGAATCTTTTATGCTGCAAACTAGGGCAATTACTTCTCCTATACTTAGCTGGTCAGATAATCAGATAATCAACTGATCAGCTTCCACTTTTAAATATTTGAAAACTGCTTTCAGCCCCACCCCACCCCCAGCCTTCTCTTCTCTAGACTAAACATGCCCAATTCTTTCAGTCTTTCCTCATAAGTCATATTTTCTAAACCTTTTTATCACTTCAGCTGTTCTCTCCTGGAATCTCTCCAATTTATGCATATCTTTCTTAAAGTGTGATGCCCAAAACTGGACACAATACTCCAGCTGAGGCCTCACCAGTGCTGATTAAAGTATGCAGTACTGCCACATAGCCAGTTATTTCCTATTTTGTATTTGTGCATTTGATTTTTTTTCTTCCTAAGTGCAGTACTTTGCCTTTGTCTTTATTGAATTTCATCTCGTTGATTTCAGACCAATTCTCCAATTTATCAAGATCATTCTGAATTCTAATACTCTCCTCCAAAGTGCTAGCAACGGCTCTGAGCTTGGTGACATCCTCAAATTTTATAGGCATACTCTTCACTCCATCATCCAAGTCATTAATTAAAATTTTGAATAGTACCAGACCCAAGATAGACTCCTATGGGATCCCACTTGCTATGACCTCCCAGTTTGACAGTGAATCATTAATAATTATTCTTAGTATGGTTTTTCAACCAGTTGTGCACCCCCTGTTGGGATATGTTAGGGTTAACTAATAGACCTGGAAAACCGCTGGTGTGCTGGCATGGTATCAGGAAGTAGGCACAGGCATGCACTGTTCCTTCACTTAATAGATAAAGTGTTATCCCTTTCCCCTCCCTTCTCCTTGTTAAGAATTGGTAAGTGTTGCAGCTGCATAAGAAATGTGGGGATCTAAAGAATACCTTTTGGGTAAAGAAGTGTTATCTCCTCCTCCCTTCCTTTCCCAGCTACATAAGCGAGCCCTGGGTCATGGCCCATTCCTCCTGCCCCTGAGAACTGCAGATTAAGGGAATTTGTAGCAACAAATTACTGCAAAGAAATGTATTTTCAAGGTAAAGACGTGTGCATAATATGCATAATGCTGTAATCAGTCAATAGGGGTGGATATAATCATAGTATGGGAATTTCTATTACTTAATAAGGGGTTTTAGGGTGTTGTAGCGAATGTAGGCGTTTACATACTAACTTAAATAAAAAGAGTGTGCTGTAACTAATCCAGGGCTTACTGGACAATTGCGTCCAGGGGAACAAATACCACAATAAAGAAACCTGTACTCATATCCGCCTCTGGGTCAACCTGCTCCTTTTTCTTCTAACCTCTGGCATCACGAACAGGATCCCAGGGGAGAGTCGTGCCTGACCACCAGTCTCACCATGGATTCAATGAGTAAATCGAACTTGAATGTGCCCTTTACTGCAACCCCGGTTAAGGAGTTTATTAATAAACTGTTGGGAAGATCGTGGGGCAGGGGGGGTCCTTATGTGGCTCCCTCCAGGGATTGTCAGGATAGGCCAGCCATCCTGGGGTGGGTGGAAGCTGCCCTGGCATCCAGGTGCTCCCAGGATAAGAAAAAGGCTGTTTTGTTACAGGGTCTCTGTGAGAGTCTGTCAGGTTTATGGGAGGAGGTTACCCATCTTAGAAGCAAAGTGGAAATTCTGCAGCAAATTGCTGAGGAACAGAACATGGTAAATCATCACAGTGTGCTGCCAGTCAGAATAGCTGAAAATCTATGGATGATTTTAATCGTCTTAAGTCAAAGAACCTGACCCTCAAGGGTCAAGTAGACGCCTTAAAGCAAACTTCTTGTTCCCCGACCCCCATTTCTCTCCCTCTCTCTCTCTTTCTGCCCTTCCCCCCCCACACACACACACTTTTGGTTTTCTGAAGTTTTAATAGACGGTACTTTAGATACTTAGTGAAAAGTTTGTTTGGACAAAGCATGACAAAAGTCTGCTGCATTTCATTAAAAAGTGTAAGTAAAAAGTCCACGGGTGACCATAGAAACAAATGTTTTACGCCTTTTTAAATAACTCCAAGGTAAAGGAAGCACAGGGCAGGGCAGCTGTGTTGCAGAGATTGTACTGGGTGGCTATGTTGTTACAAGCAAAATATATAATATTTTGTTGTTATAAGCAAAACCTTAACGAATTAAATGCACAAGTGAATTATTTAAAGTATAATTGAAAGAATAGTTGCAAGTAGCTTTGTAAAAATTAATACTATAAAGTTTGGGGGAAGCTTAAAGGAAAATAAATCGTTGGGAGTTGTAAAAATGTTAAAAAGTAACAATTGTGGTGTTATAAAAAAATGTTCAATTCACAAATAAAACCCTGTTATGTAAAGGTAAATATATGTGCAACTCAGTACAGTCACATTGGGTAAAATCCTGGTAGTTAATCAAATTATCCAGGGGGGTTAAGTGGCTACTACCACCACTCTGTTTTTGTCCCCAGGAGCCTTTACAGGTATTCTAAGGGGAAATGGGCTCTTTTCCCACAGAAATGGTCTGTAAAGGACTGCTGCAGGCAGCAATCAGCCAGATACTCTGATCTATATTATTGGACTATTAGACGAGTTAATCAAAGTCACTAAAAAAAATGTAAGGTGTTTCTGTCGGAACTTAACTGGACTGTCTCAAGTTGTACAAGATGGAATGTAAGAGTTATATAAAACATAATAAAAGCAGTGCAAGCGGCGTTAAGCAAAAAAGAATTTTTGCGTGTGAATCTTTTTGTATAACTACGTAATGTTTTAAGGACCTAAACCAGCACTCCTGGTTTATAAAACCCTGTTTGTAGGTTTAAAATAAATTGGTTTGGTTTTACTTTTTAAATTTAAAAAAACCCAATGATACTAAAATTCCATTTCAATCTCTCATTCAAAGTTGCAACACTGATAGACTCTTGTGCTAGACATGGGCAGATAGTGTAATGTGGCTTTGGTATTTAGCATTTAAACCTTTGGATACTTCCATGGTTTTTATAAGGTATAATATCTTTTTAAATAAGAACCAAAAAATGTGTTCCTAGCTAGGGCAGCCAGAACTGGAAGAATGGGGAGAGATTCTGGATCTTTTTAGTAATAAATAGCAGCTAAAAACTGCAGAAGAAAAACAAAAAATTAAAAAACACTGTACCGCTGAAGGAAAGGCAAGGGTGAAATGTATAAGGGAGCAATGTTAGAAACACAGAGCCTTGGGGTGGCTCTGGGTGATCAGACTGTCGCTTTGGTGGGGGTGCATGAGAACTCTGTGAGCACGCGGGAGGCAGTTACCCCTGGTGTAAAAGTTGATGTGGCTAATATAATGTAGAGTTGAATAGTGGAGGGGGATGTGCATTTTCCCAAAATATGTGCAGTGTATATTGTAGAAGGGGTAAAATGCAAACAAAACATGCTCCATAATTAAAATCCTATTAGGGTTCCAAAAGGAGCCACACTAGGTTGTTTTTTTTCTTTTGCAGATGGCTGTGTGTTTTGAAAGCAGAAGTTAAAAGTGAAAAGTAATCAAAACGCTGGTGGAAATTAATTGTGTCCCTTTTAAGACAGAGCCTCTGAGCTGCTAATAGCTTTGAATACAAAAGCAAGCCAGACAGTGTCTGTGTAAATGCAAATCACCTAGCTAATAGGGGAAGAAAAGAACTGCCCACAAATGGCAGCACAAAGAAGCTGCAAATAATAAATAAACCTGGTCTGTTGTACAAAAGGGGAAACTGAGGTACACAACCTCATGACTTTCATAAATGAACAGTGGAATAATTCACCCTTTCCCTTTAAGGATAAAACCCTAGCCTGCCTATAAAATAAAACAAAAAGGTATTAAGGTAATTCTTCTGTTTTCCTGAAGTCAGCAAAAATAATTGTAAAAAGAAAGGGGTACTTTTAAGCAATAATCTGTCCCCACCAAGGGGCTGGGAAATGTTTATTTTGTTTTTCAGATACTGTGGGCAAGCTGGCAGCAGTGGAAGAACAATCCAGAACACCATGGGTCTACTGTCGCAATGAAGATTGTGTTGTGTGTTTTGTGTTGCTTGTCTTGTTATTACTGTTATTTTGGTGAATACTGTACAAGGAAAATTAATGCATATAGCAGCAAAGATTAGTTCATGGTATAACCCGCCTGAAAAGCACGGTCTGGCCCAACGAGGGGAATCAAGTGATGTACCGCATTCCAGGAGAATACCATCCATTCCCAGCTCCTAAATGAAGGGTTCCTTACCCAGTCTTTGACCAGTTGAAGCCCAGCCTGCTGATATTAAAAAACAAAAAATGGAGAATGGAAATGGGTTTATTACACGCAAATAAAAAGGCTCAGAATGGGGGTTAAAAAGGAAAATGTATAAATTGTTACATGCATATTACAGGTGGACCTACAAAGGGGAAACCAAGGATTCCCTGGCCTGGAATGGAATAATCATTGTTGCTAATCACAATTGTCACTATTGTAAACCCTGCCCAGATCCCGCGATGTAAAATAGCAAAAAAAGGAAACACGTGAACAGTTACACCCCTAAATGGCGGTAATGAAGCAAAGGAGAACTTTAAGGATTTACCAGTAGAAAACTACTACTAATCCCCCATGGGAATTTGGCAATGTTGGTATGTAGTGTATGAATTGAAGTGGGGATCCTAACCCGGTGGAGGATATCAAATTTATCAGGAAATATTGAATAGTACTCCTTAGCATATGTCATAATAAATGACAGTGGGAAACACAGTCATCTGGACATGTTGTTTGTCACGGAGGGCCCCAAAAACGTATAAACCCTCTGGTCTCCTGGGGTGTTTGGGTTATGGGGTTCCACAATTGGGGTGTGGTGTTACCATGTGTAATCATAATGTTACCTCCATAAAGAATAATCCTTAGGCTTGCAATTATGTACATACCAGACTGAGCATGAAGTCTCCCCTGGAACGTTGGGAATATGACAGTTTAACTGCTTTGCAGAATGTATCCCTACAGGTAATATGGATGCCAAGCTAAAGGATCCTGATTTAAGCTGGCCGCAGCCTGCAGCTGGAAATACTTCCTTATGGGCAAACATGCAGAAGCCACTGTAGGAGTGGGTGCAACCAGAGCTCATCTGTGTGTCCTTTCAGTCCATTACATGGATGAGTGGTACACTCCACAGAATGCAGCACATACACAGAAGGGTTGAAGCAACAATTTAATTAGTGGGTAAGGGAATATATATGGAATTGTCACTGCAGAAGGGCTCTATAGGCAGTAGGAAGCACAGGGTTGGGTGTATGGAATCTGGGGGACCATTGAATAACTAAGTAATTAATAAGCCAAGCTGTAAAACTTCAACAACAAATCAATGAACTACCGGCACAGCAACTATCTGCCGTTGCAATGGAATGGAAAAGAGCGGCAAAAGTGAACCTGCGGTTAACTCAACAAATAGGGAACCTTGTGACATGGGTGGGGGACGGCTTCAAAAGGCTAACTTGGGAATAGGAGGTGTGTATGGAAATGCAAAATGCTCAGCTAAGGGGCTAACACCTGGGTAATATTTGCAGTGGTACCTTGGAATGAGATGGCAATTAAGGTGGTCCCCATAAGCCCTATGGAAATAATAAGAAAGGGAGAAGCTCACTGGGAACCACTGGGGAATAAATAGGAAAAATGGAATGGTGTAAAATGGACAATAATTAAATTAAGTAATTGTTTGTCCAAAAAAAAAAAAAAAATGTGCCCCTCCCCAATGGCCATACAGAAGCAGACCCAATGGCCTGTGCCAGGGGTGAGCAATTGGGTGTAATGTATATGGGGTATGAAATGTTCTGCTAAAAGTATGCATAATTCTGTAATATAACACTTGGAAGTACAAGTGCACCAACATCTGGCACAATTACACACATCTACATGCTGTCATTGGGAGTTTGGTGCATGAATGGATCTGTGGAACCCACTGCTGTGGACAATCGAACCAGTGCATTACCCAATTCCATGCCAAGTGGTCAAGCTGGTTTGGACAGTATCACGTTTCTCTCTAAATATTCAATGGACTCATGATATGGACAAGAGCACATGAACACTCCAGGGGCAACTCCAGGCCAAGCAACGCTGAACGCAGGTGTTGGCAGCCTAGGAGGCCCTTCAAGGAATTAATGCCTTCCAATTGGCTACTAAACTGCCTGCTAATTGTGCGTGGACTAATGTTGCCTGTGCCCTTCGAACAGACCTAATGGACACTCATTCACTTCTTGGTCGTATTACTCATGTTGTAGGAATGTTATTCCTATTAATTGTAATATTAATCATATTTATGGAGCGTTTAAAATTATGTGCTGCCTTAGCCTCTCCCCGAAGGCCATATTTGTAAATTCAGTGGCTTACCCCTTTTCATGACCTGCCTTCTCTCTCTCCTCATAGCATGATCAGTGGACCGAGGTATCAGGCTAGCTGGAGCTGAATGCCCCGCCATTCAGTGTGCGAGAAGGAGGGGTGCCTGGGCCTCTCTTTGAAGAGAGTGGCGGAGTGTTGGGATATGTTAGGGTTAAGTTACAGACATGGAAAACTGCTGGTTTGCTGGCATGTTATCAGGGAGTAGGCACAGGCATGCACTATTCCTTCACTTAATAGATAAAGGTGTTATCCCTTTCCCCTCCCTTCTCCTTGTTAAGAATTAATAAGAGTTGCAGCTGCATAAAAATGTGGGGATCTAAAGGATACCTTTGGCTAAAGAAGTGTTATCTTCTCCTCCCTTCCTTTGCCAGCTACATAAACGAGAACTGTTCATGGCCCCTTCCTCCCTCTCCTGAGAATTGCTGATTAAGGGAATTTGTAGCAACAATCACTGCAAAAAAATGAATGTTCAAGGTAAAAATGTGTATAATATGCATAATGCTGTAATCAGTCAATAGGGGTGGGTATAATCATAGTACTGGTGTTTCTATTACTTAATAAGGGGTTTGGGGTGCTGTAATGGATGTAGGCGTTTACATACTAACTTAAATAAAAAGAGTGTGCTGTAATTAATTCAGGGCTTACTGGACAATTGGGTCCAGGGGAACAAATATCGCAATAAAGAAGCCTGTACTCATATCCGCCTCTGGGTCAACCTGCTCCTTCTTCTAACACCCCCCTTACAGTAATTTCATCTAGACCATATTTCCCTAGTTTGCTTTAAAATGTCATGCAGGACAGTGTCAAAAGCCTTACTAAAGTCCAGATAACTCATAGCTACTTCTTCCCTCCATCAACTAGGCCAGTTATCCTTTCAAAGAGGGAAATTAGATTGGTTTGGCATGATTTATTCTTGACAAATCCTTGCTGGCTATTACTTATCTTCTTATCCTCCAGATTTGAACAAATTGATTGTTCAATAATTTTTTTCAGTGTCTTTCTGGGTATTGAAGTTAGAGTAATGCCATCAACCAGTTAGCCTCTCAACATTTTTCCTTAAGGTTTATATTTAGCATGATTTGTGTGAGACATTAAGTCTCTATTACAACCATTTTAAAAAGATCTTTCTTTTACTTTGAAAAAAAATAAAAGATCTTGCTTTTACTTTTACTTTGTCCAGATATGTTTTGTGGGATGCAATAAAGAAGACAGTTGTGTTAGAATGCTGAAATGCTGTCACCTAAGATCTCATAACTAAGAGCCATTTCCTTCTATACTGGATTTCAATCAAGACTTTGCAGGCTAAAAGATCTGTGCATATATTCACACGGTAATCTAATCCAAATAGTCTATTCCTCTTACATAGCAATTTAGATACCTTTGATTCATTTAAAAGATAAAACGGTAAGGTGAAAATCATTAGTTTTTCTTTGCCTTCATTGCAATTATCAGCAAGACATATTTTAAAATCTGTGTGATTAGTCTTTATTAATGATATTGTGATAATGAATGATATAACCAATCATTTGTGTGTTGGTTGCAACTATGGCCTTTAGTTAATAATTTGATTACAGAATGTTGCTTCTATGAGGCAATTTGGAATTTACATCTCTGCTGCCTGCCTCATTTGTAGCAACATTTTTGAGTACCATTAGCAGGGCTGATTCATTTTCTAAAAACTGTATTTATTATACACTAAGAATAGGACAGAAGAGTGAAATGATGCTCATTGATTTTTAAAGACATGGTCTAAGAGGTATGCAGTGAAATTCAATACAATAAAACCTAGGCATTGCTTCACTGCAAACCTTATACATAATTTATAGGAGACATGGCAGAGCACATTCTGGCTATTATCCAGATGTATGATTTCACATGTGCAGTTCAGGATCTGCATGAGTTCCTGCCTCAAGCAATTCAAAATCATTTGCAGCCTGACCAGAGAAATATTAGCTATAATAGGCACAGTCATAGGGACATGCTTTCACTGTTTAAAAAGAAATTATGTCCCTGCTGATTTCCTCCCCTGAAATATGCCCTTTTAGCTGAAGCGGAATAAATTTAAGCCAAATGTTGCTGCAGCATTTTCACTCGGGAAAATTACTGAACTGGCAGGTTATTTATTAAAATTCTGAACTGCTTCTAGATACATGGCGCATATTGAGAGATTCTTTTGAAGCAATTTTACAATATGCTTGGAGAGGGTTTTTTTAAGAGTTTACTATCCTGTAGAAGAACGAATGTAACACTCAAGAATACTGATGATGAGAGAAACGCATGCACATTATAACTTTCACATATATACAGGGCCGGCTCTACAGTTTTTGCGGCCCCAAGCAGTGAAAAAAACTGCCGCCGCGACCAGCAAAGGGAAGAAGCTGCCACCAAATTGCCGCGGCAGTGGCCGGAACAGAGAAGCTGCCGCCGAATTGCCACCGCAGCTAGGGGAACTGCTGACCCTTTCTAACTGCCGCCCCAAGCACTTGCTTGGAATGCTGGTGCCTGGAACCAGCCCTGCATATATAATACACACACTATATGCTTAACATCATGAAAATTTTAACATTTGAGCATAATTTAATTAAACATCAATCTGTACAGCATGCACACTCCAATACCAATATCAAACTGTCAGAGATAACAAATTCTGACATTATTGAAAGCTTCAGCATAGAACACTTTTGCCAGTTCCCTACCTATCAAAGGTTACAACCACTCCAGAGCCAACATCCTAAACAATAAGAGAACTTCCCAGGTAATCACCAAATTACCACTTTCATAATATGAAACAACAAATGTGTCTTCTGTAGTGTGGATACAGCTCATCTGATAGTAGGAATCAGGAAATGATCATAGATAGCCATGTACTTTATACCTTAGTAATTTAGCAACTGAATAAACTCCTATTATTGAAGCACTGTACAAATAATTTGATTAATTTCATTTTGTCTTGCTTTAAATATCCGGTACATGGTACCTCATGAATGATCAAAATCACATTCAGTCGTCATCATTATCTTTGCCTTAAAAAAATAACCAAAGGCGAAATAGTTCCATGGTAACTTTGGAATCAGCACTCAGGGAAGCAGCACCTTCCTTTAGCAAATGACAACAGCAGTAAATTAAAAAGAAACATTTAGAAGCTGCTTAAAAAACAGAGGGGTCTTTTCCTTAAGGGTCTGTATTTGAATTTGATTTGGGTAGATTGCTACATTTTGTTCATGATGCTTTATGTGGGGGGGAAAAAGGGTTAGTAATGTCATATTATAAAGGGACCTTACAACATATAATATATACAGCAGATTATGAAAATCTAACATTTAAAAATAAGGGGAAAGTGGAAGGGGAAAAGAGGACTGGTTGGAAAAAGCAATAAGAGAAAAACAGAGGAAAGAAGGAAGCAAAGTAAGAGACAAAGAAGGAAGAAAGGAAAGATAGACAAGAAAAAAAATCTCAAGGTGTACAATCATCACCCTAGTAACATGTCCATTCAGAGGAGCAAGGAGGTGTAAAGTGTCCATTACTCTCCTACATGATCTATCTGTATCGCCATAGCAGCAAGAGTGGGCAGAACTTTGGACTTTATCTGCCCAATGCTCTAGCCAGCACAGCTGAACCAACATAGAAGGGGAAGTAATCTGTGTCATTTATAGGGTTGGCATAAATTATTCCCACTCAGATCAAGTGGGGAATGGGAGATCAGATTGTGACTAAGAGTTTGTTCCTGGATCAGCACAACTATGTGCTGCCCCTTACTCTGGATTTGTGGCAAAGCCACAATAACAGCCCTAACTGAAAAACAAAATAAAGAAAATACAAACTGAAAGGGATGGCAAAAAAAAAAAATAGACAAATAAACAAAATAGCCTTAGGGGAAAGAGGTTCTGGCACATGAAACACACTTTCTCCATAGAACACCAATTATACTGAACAGGTTTTAATTTTCCCCAACTGCTAATCAGACAAGATGGTTTCACAGGAGACATTCTTCAAATTTACTATATGGAATTAGAAGGGTTTTTAAAATTCAGACATGGACCCTTAGAAGATTCTCTATGTTCTCAGAAAATTCCAAGTAATTAATGTGATCAAGTCAGCGTGGAGTGATTTAAATCAAGCCAATTTAAATCCATGGGTTTTTTTAATGGAGTGATCTAAATTGTAATTTAAACTAGGTTGAGGCTTTGTAAAACTACTTTGAAAATCTATGCTATTGCAATTTTAGATTAAAATTAATAAGGAACAAAATTCCAGTATTCCCAACCCCCGAAACATGTCAATACTGCTGTGGTATCTTATTTGAATTTTACAAAACTGCCAGAGATGAAAAAAAATAAATTCAGGTCCTGATCCTGCAAACACTCAACAGGCACATAACTTTACTCACATGAACAGTTCCACTGACTTATATGGGACTACTTATCTGCTTCTAGTTATGCATGTGCGTAAGTGTCTGCAGCACCAGAAGCTAACATTGTGTCAGCAAAAAATGAAGTTATTTAAACTTGCAATACATTAATAAAGATTTTATGAATTATTTGTATACATGTAGTCTAATATTTTCAAACATAGCAGTCTAAAAATAAGGCTTCTCCACCAACATTTACTGCTGGGGGGATTCTGCATCACTGCGCGCATGCACATAATTCATGTGCTGCACATAATTTTTTTTCCCCGCTGAAAAAACTTCTGCTGGAAATTTGCTGCAGTTATGCCTTTTGCCCAATCAGGACAAGGCAAGAAATCAGAATGAGGAGCTGAAAGCGCTGAATGCACAAAATGCAGACAGCACCAAAAAGTGGTGGTTTTGGATCAACTAAGTGATGCATTTTTTAAAATTAGAGATAAGCCAAATTCTCTGCTCCCATTACTTCCTTGACTTCAGTGGCACTGTGCCAGGAAATAATTTAACCCTGTGTTCAAGAGTCATTCTTCTGTTAGAATGTGATTTTTAAGTAGATCTGATTTAATAGCCTAAACAATTTCCCTTTAAAAAAAGCACATTAGCCACGCGTCATTACTACGCATAATATTGCTGTGATATACAGTACATAAAAAACAAGTTACAATTGCATTCTGTCAAAGTATTAAATTAAGAATAAATGTAGTTATTGCAAAAATAATTTGTCTGTTTTTATCAAATATTATTCTCCAATATGTGCAAGAACTGAATAGCCCTAGCATCCCAAAGCCAAGTCCAACATCAGATCCATTAAATTATCTGTATTCGGTATCCCAATTTAAATCTATCATACATATATACCTTTTGTAAAACGTAGCTCAGAATAATATGTGAAGCTCAGAGTTCCCAAGAAGTGTTTTGGGGGCTAATCCTGCACCATTATTTTCACTGGTATCCAGATTTGGTTCAACGTGTAATGAATTGTCTTTAAGGACAAGTTTTGGGAGGAGGGAACAGTATATACAGAAAAATGAGATAATTATCATGTTGATTTTATTGTTCAAAGGTCCCACAAACCCAACTATATACAGAATTAGGTGGAAGAAGAGATTTACCAATTTTATTAATAAAATTAATAACTACAAAATAGTGAACTGAAGGGCAGAAGGGAGTCCTGCCCCATGAATATACTTTCAATATCAAGTAAATTAAAGTTAAAATGTGAGTAACAGTAGTTACATTTTACAATTTTTCCTCTGTTGTTTCAAATAACCATTCGTTAAGCACCAACAGCATGCGTCATACACACTGTACAGAACAAATGGGACACAGTGATCATGATCTCAAGGGATTTATCATCTAAGTATAAACTCTTTGGTAGTTCACAACACCTGCTGCTTTCAGGGTATGGGACAGTCTTGTCCCAGGAACACTGAGATTTGGGCAGGAGGACGGGGGAGGGGGGGGCACTTGCCTAAAACAATTTTATGTTGCTTTGTTTTTACACAAAAGACTGGCATACACAGAAAGTAAAATAGTATTTTCCAAGAACTTAATCATACTGAAAAGAATCTAGCTAATTAAGAATCTGTTTGATTCAATTACAGCATCATGTCAAGTTCCCAGAGGACAGAGATGGTTGATAAGGCCTTTTGAAAGCCAGGAAACTAGACTGCAATTATGTTCTACAAGACTCCTTTTCAAAGAACAGAGCTTCCCAAAGGAGATTTTAGCAAGGTTCTTTAGCTCACGTATGTGACCCAGAGCTAGTGCACTATAGAGGTACTTAAGGTTTACTCTGTAGTCTCAAGACTTGAGAAGGGGGAAAAAATGTATAAATTTTAAAAAGTAAGCCTGAGATTAATAGCAGTATAGTTAACCTATGACAATGAAAAAACACAAGAGATATACATACTTCTTTTGGAAAACCATGCACATAGGTGATATGCAGCCAAAGATTAGGCACTTCTGAGCATCTGGGCTGTAGCCTTCTTTAAGTAACATTTCCAAGCACTCTTCATTACCACCATAAACTGCTGAATAGACAGGGCTCACTTTGTCTTTTTGTGTGTCACAGGTCCGATCAGTAACTGGTATTAGTAATCCTAAAATGCTGTAACATTTAAAACTATGTTTATTGTGGAATCTTTTCACATATATGGAACAGTTAGATGTTATTTTTCCTGGCTATTTTTCCCATGGACATTATTGTTTAAAACAAAATCAGACCTGAACTGAAATCACATCCTTTTAATTAAATAAATATGTAAAAAAAAGAACATTCATAATATCAGACATTTTGACATAAAAAATTTCTAATATGCTTAAGCATATGGAACTGTTAGTATCATCAATGTAAAACTATCTGCAAATTTAAACTGAAATTATTTTCTAAACATCTTTTACGATTTGTTATTCAAAATTAGCTGGAATTGATGTATTTGTAATAATATCTCAGATTCTAATTAGTTTTAGTCAGGGATTGGTTTACACTGATATAGAGATAAGCCTGTTCTTCAAAGTTTGGATCTAGACTTTTACAAAGTAGTAGGAATGGGCGTTCAGATCTGGGGGTTTGGTTTAACAAACTGTAGACAAAGGGGATTCTTGAATTCAGCCCCGTGGCACTCAGTGAAGCATTGGATGTGGTGGGAGAATTTGATGTCACACCCTGTACTTTGAACCCATATCCTTCCTGATTAATAAAGATCAGTAAGGAAGTACCGGGTACTTTGCAGATGGAAATTGTCAAAGCTTCTCTTAGAGAGAGCAGCCTGCCTGTTGCTTTGAAGGAAGTATTAATACAGTCTTTGCTCAAGGAGCCATGCCTTGACAATCTTGCCAATTCATCTTCCATTTTTGAGTAAGATAGTAGTTGTGGCGAGACATCTCTCATGCTATCTAGATTCCTCTGAAACGTCTCTTCCCTTATCAGTTGGAACACAGAAACTTCACTGGTCATGTTGGTCAATGATCTCCTGGCAATAGATGAAGATCAGGCTCCCATGCAGATATTATTACATTCCACGGATTGTGAAATGCTGTTCACTCACCTACAAACACTGGTGGGAGAGGAGAGTTCTGCTCTTCTGTAGCTTTGTTTTCTCTTGCCTAGATTGCACCACATAATTACGGGCACTTGCTCCTCTTCCCAAAGGGCTCTCAAGTGCAGGTTACTGCAGTATGTCATGCTGACATCTCTCTTCCCCACCCAAACCAGACATATATGGGCGTGCAGTGTTTTCAGTATACTGATGGCAACCAAATGTATGGGTCTCTCTCAGTGGTTTTCAAACTTTTTGTATCGGTGACCCCTTTCACACAGCAAGCCTCTAAGTGTGACTCCCTCCTTTACTTTAAAAACTGGTGGGTAATTTAATTTAATGGGGGCTGGGAGCTGTCAGCCCCATGAAGCTGATAGCTCATGAGCCCCATATAACCACCCTGAGGGGTCACGACCCCGTTTGAGAACCCCTCATCTATGACACCCCAGACAATGAGGTTTCCTCAGCCAATGCTTTCTTGAGGGTGGAGAATGGATGAGAGTGAGCTGGCTGAAGCTCAGTCCAAACAAGGCTCAGGTGATTGTGGCTTGGGTGAAGCAGCTGGAGGACATGGCAGAGGCAATATCAGCCCTTTTGACTGAGGGTTTCTGCCACTGGTCATCAGAGCTTGATACTTGATGATGTTAGACCCCCCACAGAGACGGTTAGACAGCTATAACCAGGCTGGCTAGGAAGTTGCATCCTTTATTTCACAAATGGACCTTGTCACTGTTTTCCGTACTCCCCTTCCCTCCCCCAAGATGCACTCTACATAGGTCTACACCTTAAAATCATTCACAGACTGAAGCTGGTGCAGAGTGCAGCAGCTCATTTAGTAAGTGGGGCACCTCTGTGGAAACATGCGGCACCAGTGCTCCGGGAACTGCGCTGGCTCTTCAGGTAGAGTTTAAGGTGTTGATCATGAACTACAGAGCCCTAAATGGCCTGGAAAATGAGAATGTGCCTCTTTCCCTGTAATATACAGCCAAAACTGTGCTCAGTGGACCCACTCTAGTTGGATCCCCCATTTATAAAAGAGATGGAGGCTACCGGCAGAGGGATCGCTGTGAGAACCTGGGGGTCTGAAACTTGCTTCTCCCCCAACCTTGCTGTGAAATACCTCAAATCTGATGACCTACACTACTACTAAAGCACTTTTTTTTTTTTTTGGCTGTTTGGGAGGAGGGGGTGGAGATATGTTCTTGGGTGGATTAAAGGGATTGTTCTGCTGCTTTGATTTACTGGCTCATTTAGTTATTCATTATTTGTAGATGATTATTTTTGCTGCTCTATGGTTATCATTTACAACTGTATTTCTCATTAAGGGCTCCTAAAGAGTTTTGGACAAGCATATTTTATCATTATTTACACCTAAAACATAAAATAAACAAAATAGTAATATGCTTATCAGGTGAGCAGATGTCTGATCCTGCAGCCCCTCTCTCTGTGGGACATCCACTGACTTCAATGGGAGTTGGATCAGGCTCCGATGCAAAATGTCTGCTTACTGTACTTCAATGGGAGTTCCACATGGACAAGAGCTGCAGGGTCAGGCTTTGAAACTGTAATGTGAAGAGAATTAGAAATTCTAAACGAAAAAACAGAGTCCATAAAACATTAATTCCCTTCCATTTATAGTTGAAAATTCTCATTCTTGATTACCATTTAGTAAGCAGAATCGTTTATTAGATTTTTATATCACCTACTTGCTATGGCCCATTTGGGCTGCTGCATGAATAGGCAACTGCCATTCCTCCTCATTACAGTAGAGATTTGGATTGGCCCCTTTTGATAACAATAGTTCCACACACTTAGCATGGCCTTCCTGTGCAGCAATGAATAATGGAGTGGCTTTGTCCTTGGCTTGACAATTGACATTTGCACCTAACAGAATAAAACATATAATACGATGCCTGATTATCATAACAGAGCTAAAACAGAAAAGTGAATAAACAAATTACAGCATTAATTAGGCACTGGCCTTCACAAAATTGCTTCATCATTCAGAAGTTTTTCCACAGGTATTAAAGAAAAAACGGTTACCTACCTTTCGTAACTGTTGTTCTTCGAGATGTGTTGCTCATGTCCATTCCATTCTAGGTGTGCATGCACCCACATGTGCAGTCGTCAGAGACTTTGGCCTTAGTGGTATCTGTAGGGCCAGCTGTAGCACCCTCTGGAGTGCCGCACTCATGGCACTGTATATCAGGCACTGCCGACCCTGCACCCTCTCAGTTCCTTCTTGCCAACAGAGGGGCAGGAGGGCGGTAATGGAATGGAGACCCTCCAGGAGAGAAACAGGAGGAAGCAGGATGACCGTGCCATCATGTGATGGGCGAAGACCAACCTGCCTTGAATGGCCACCAGGTGTACCAGGTGTACCTAGACCAAAGACAGCAACAGATCCTGGAGCTTAAGGTGCAGCAAATAGTCCAGGATGTCCTGCAGTGGGGCCTCTTCTGCACAAATGTGGTGACCAGAGGCCCAACATGAGAACCGTTTCTACTTTGCCACGTAGCTAGCCCTGGTGGAGGGTTTCCTGCTGCCCAGCAGGACCTGCTGGACACCAGTGGAACACTGCCGTTCTTTGCCACTTAGCCACACTGTAGCCAGGCATCCAGTGCAGCGCCGCCAGGTTTGGCTGCAGTAGATGACCATGGTTCTGGGACAGCAGATCTGGCTGAAGACACAGCTGCAGTGGGGTGGCTGCCGAAAGACTCAGCAACATGCCGAACCAGTGCTGACGAGGCCACACTGGGACTATGAGGATGACTGTCGCTTTGTCTTGCTTCACCTTTAGCAGGACTTTGTGGATTAATGGTATCGGCAGGAAGGCATACATCAGAGTTCCCGACCACGGGATCAGGAAGGCGTCCAACAGGGAGCCCTTGTCTCTGCCCAGCAGAGAACAGAACACATGGCACTTCCTGTTCTGCTAGGACGCGAACAGGTCCACCCGGGGAATCCCCTACTTGCAGAAGATTAGGCTGACCACCTCCAGATGGAGCGACCATTTGTGGTGAAAAGAGAAGGCCCTGCTGAGGCAATCTGCCAGGACGTTCTTGGTTCCGGGCAGGTGGGCAGCCACCAAATGAATGGCATGCCACACACGAAAGTCCCAGGGGCTGAGCGCTTTCTGACAAAGGTCCAAGACCTGGCGCCACCCTGCCTGCTGATGTAATACATTGTGGCACTAGTGTCTATCAGGACCTGCACCACCTTGCCTTCCAGGTGGGGCAAGAAAGTCTGACAGGCCAGGCGAACCGCTCTGAGCTCCCTGACATTGATGTGAAGGTCATGGGTCGTAGGTCATGCTGTCCCACAAGTTAAAATTATAGCAACCCAAGAGGGCTTGGCGGTTCAGCACCCAAAACTGGAGGCTGGCCATAGAATAAATTTTGCAACCAAACAAATCCAGCCTTTTGGCCTCCTTAGTTTTAGGGGTGGAACTGGTGAGCCCGTTTGTCCCTCTCATTGGCGCCGCCACAACCAACGATCCCAGTGATGGGTGGGTGCACAAGTACTCGAACCCCTTTGTGAAGATGAAGTACTTCTTTTCCGCCCTCTTAGAGGTGGGCAGGATGGAGGACAGGGTTTGCCAGACGGTTTTGGGAATATTCAGGACCCGCCCCTCCCCGCCCCCCCGTGTACCGGGTGCGCGATGCAGGCCAGGGCAGATGCTGAGAGCCCATTAAACAATGTGTCTGTCTGCTCCTGCATCTCCTCTGCCTTCAGGCCCAAGTTGGAAGCCACCCTGCGGAGCAGCGCCTGATGCTCCCTAAAACTGTCTCTCAGGCTAGCTCTGGAGGGGCCTGCCACTGCCTCATCTGGAGAGGAGGAGGTTAATTGGATGACCGGGGGTGGTCTGGTGGTGTCCTCGCCCGTCAGAGAGGGTGGCCTTGGGGGGAAGGAGGGGTACCGGCTCCTCATCCACGGCGGCTGCCGGAGTGTCCTGCACCAAACCCGGTGTCATCGTTGTTGTGGATGCCAACTTTGGCCTGTCTGGTGACTGAGGGCTGGCGGGAGCGGGGCAATGGCATGATGGGAACACCCAGACATTCCAATAAGGCCATTTTGGGTAAGCCACTGGCCCTGCTGCCAGATCAGCACCAATGCCGCGAATGCACCCTCCGGAGCCCAATCACAATGCTGTCTGAGTGAGGGACTGAAATGCGCCTCCGAGCCGGAGAAGTTGTCACCCTCCAGTGAACAAGGCGGGGCTGTGGAGGCTTGGGTCTGGCGGCTCACTGTCACCGCCAGTGACCGGTGCTGGGAACGGTCCAACCGGTGCCAGGAGTAGGGTTAGTGGTGCCATGCCAGGGAGTAACCTCAAGGTCTCAGCAACGGCAACCAACACCGCGATGAAGACTAGTGCTGGGGAGATCGATGCCTGGGTGAGCTCCGGCACGAAGACAGGGATCGGGAGCGCGGAGCTGATGACTCGTAGCGGTGAGCCGGAGACCTGGGCTGATGTGGAGATCAAGAACGTGGCAACCTAGGGCTCTGTCTTGGCCCTGGGGACCAGTGGCACTCGCTTGTTTTGTGCGAGGCCTTGCTGGCGGGCTTGCCCTCATGGGGAGCCTTAGGCGGTTTCATTGCCTCATATGGTGCCAGCTGTGACAGAGGCACTCTCAGCTCTCTAGGCGCTGGGGGCTCAGAGCGCATCGACTATGCTGTCGGCTTGGGCCCTCTACCACTTCCTGGAGTCGGTGGCAGGTCCTTTTGGGGGGAGGAACTCCCCAGGAGTGAATCCTTTTGTAAGTCATTGCCAGACATAGGCCCATTACACAAAAAGCAGGGCTTGAAACCCGGAGACTGGGGCATGCCCCACCTGGGGCAAAGTCCCTGCCGGGACACTAACTAAACACTTAATGGGTACTTAACAACTAACTAACAAATGATTAAACTATTTACACCTAGAAGCACAAGGCTAAGATAGAAGAGAAACCGCTGACCACTTGAGAAGCAAGGGACAGAGGTGCTCTGACTGACCACCCCGGGCAGTAAGAAGGAACTGAAAGGGCGCAGGACCGGCGGCACCTGATATACCAACACATGAGCGTGGCACTCCAGAGGGCACCATAGCTGGCCCTACAGGCACCTCTAAGGCAAAAGTCTCCAACGACTGTGCATGTGGGCGCGCGCACACACCTACAATGGAATCCACATGACCAAGCACTTGAAGAAGAATCATATTTATTTTACTAACCTGCTACATGTTTTCAAATTGCCCATACACTAAAGTGATTAGAACTGAAGTTCTCAAAGTATTTTTGGTTTTCATTTAAATTTGACAGGAAGAAAACACTGTCAAATGCTAGTCCCTTAAAATTCTCCTTTAGGGTCACTTGAAACCCTGCTGAGGTTACAGAGTGAATGAATGATGTAAAGCATTAACATAAAGTTAATCACAAATACAGAAAAATATGCAATTCTCAGCACACTGCAAGTAATTAGCATCTAATAAATTAAACAAACTCTAAAATAACATTACACACTGGAGAGCTGAACCACTTTCTTCCATTCAAAGGAAGACATTCCCATCATTCAACATGCCAATAATCCTGCTATGCTGGCAGATTGTTGGGCTTGCACTCTGGTATAGCACTGCATTATACATTGATAGTAGAAGATACTTAATAAACAGAATTATAAACCACAGAGTCATTACTTTTATTTACACCTTTACAGATGAACTTTACATTAGGTTTCTTACTCCTACTGTAAAATGAGAGAAATTACTTTGTATGAGATTGGGAGGTACTTGTCTCACTGTGCAGTAGAATAGGGCAATACCAGATAAATGATAGACATTGTGGAGAAATTGCAAAGATTTAGTTAATATTTTGTTAGAAATTACTTTCTGGAGATAGTGCCCCACAAGTATTGAGATGCTAGAGCTGTTGACCTGTGTGTGATGTTTTGGTCAGGTTTAGGGTGCTCAACAGTTTAATAGTAATGACTGTTTAATTTTCATTTGATTGTGTGGGAAGGTTAGTGAGAGCATACTATTCAGAGATGCACACCAAGATCTGCTGGTATGAGATTCTGAAGAAATTACTACTGTAACTTTAGGGCCAGACTGTGATACCCTTAATCACGCTGAGTAGTATATTGCTCCTGCAGTAATCCATAGAAATGAATTGGACTTCTCAAGTAGTAAAGCAGTGGTTCTCAAACTAGGGGCACCGCTTGTTCAGGGAAAGCCCCTGGCGGGGCGGGCCGGTTTGTTTACCTGCTGCATCCACAGGTTCAGCTGATCACAGCTCCCATTGGCCGCAGTTCGCCGCTCCAGGCCAATGGGGGCTGCGGGAAGGGCTGCCAGCACGTCCCTTGGCCTGTGCCACTTTCTGCAACCCCCATTGGCCTGGAACGGCGAACCGCAGCCAGTGGGAGCTGCGATCAGCCAAACCTGTGGACACGGCAGGTAAACAAACCGGCCCGGCCCACCAAGGGCTTTCCCTGAACAAGCGGCACCCCTAGTTTGAAAACCACTGAACTAAAGGACTACTCAGTGTAATTAAGGGTTTCACAATCAGACCCTTAATCTTTACCGAGGTTAGGTCTTTACTTAGGCCTGGTCTAACTAAAAAGTCAGGTCGACCCGACTAAGTCAGTCAGGGGTGTAAAAAAATCCTAACTCCCGGTGCACATAAGAGCAAAGAGCAAAGTCAACCCGAGAATTCTTCCATCGACCTACCTACTGCCTTTTGGTGAGGTGGATCACCTGTGTCACTGTAGCATTTCAGCTGTAGACGAGCACTTATGTTTTATGTCCTGTTTCTTGGTCTGACTCAAGGGAAAGCAAGGCAAGATACCGGAATAGCAAAATTTAATTTTGTAATAATTTCACATACCAGTTCATAGCTGATGTTTCACTAACATTATAAAAATATTACCAATGCTAAATGAAAGGTGAAAATTACCATGTGATAGAAGTACTCGTAAACTCTCTAGCTTCCCATACTGAGCAGAAATGAACAGAGGTGTGATTCCAAAGTCATCCACACATTCCTTGTTTGCTCCTTTTTCAAGAAGCAATTTTATTATTTCAGTATGTCCCTGAAATAAATATATTTTTGTTTTGTTAGAAAAAAAAGCAGTGGAATTGATATAACCCTACTTTTTCATTCTTACTCTGTGTAGAAATCTAAAATATAGAGTACATTCAATATTCTATGGTATTCTGAAAGTCTGTGGCAGAATCATCAGATAGGTTTAATTTCATATTGCACATTTACCCAGTCCAATAAATATAAATAGAATTAAATTAGCATATTAGAACTATAAATCTGATAAATTTTTATGCTGGATTAAAAAAAAATTGAGAAGAGACCAGGTTGACCTCATCTGATACACTTAATTTTTTGGGGAAGACTTTCATTGTATCTTATAACAGATTTACTTCCCAAATGTTATATCTGATCACTTCTTAAGTACATGCAGTACTTTTAATATTTAAATAATCATTGCTGCCCAACACCTTCTATAGCTGCTGTAGCATAGTATGACATATTCAGAATGATCATTAGCATTTAGACTGCCTTTTCTGCCCTAGCCTAACAATCATAAATCACCAGAGTAAGAAGCAAAAACTGTACAACCTGTCATTTTAAAAGGGTAAAACACACTATTTACATGGAAATGAAATAATAAATTTATAGGTTACCTGAAAAGAAGCTTGGTGCAAAGAATTCCATCCAGACCAAGAATGGGATCCATTAATATTTGCTCCGTGTTGGAGTAGAAGCTTTATAATTTCTGGATGTCCATTTTCTACAGCTTCAAACAGAGTAGTAAAAAATTACTCTTACCAAAGAGGCAGAATTGAAGGAACTGGTCAGCTCAGTGGTTTAGTCATCAAATTTTCACCTCAGTAGTCAGAATTGTTTTACAGCCCCACAACAGACATCAAAACTAATTCACTTTGAGTGACTGTGCAGCTTTGATTACAGATCTAAATCCAAACACACAAAACTACTCTCTAAGGCTCTGCATATGAAACAGAAATTATATCCAGTGTTGCCTCTTTGTGAAGCAAAACATTTATAAGCTCCAAGATGGAGACATTGATAACCATCATTTAAGAATATGACAGTCACTACATGGATAATGGAGATAAAGTACTATCAATCTGATAATGTGGTTTCACAGGGAATAAAAGTTCCAATGTACAGCAAAACTCACATCTCTTTCTCCAGCAGGTGGAAATCTATGGAAACCATAATTAAGGAAACATCTGCTAGTAACTTTAATTTCTCCTCTTCCTCAATAATTTTTAACTTAAAAACACAAAAAAAAATTGTGCATATGGAAGTTAAGTCCTTAGTCCACATTGGTGTAAAACTACATCAACCTCAGTAGACATACTCCTGATTACACTCTGTGATGAGAGATCACAATCAGCCACACTAGCCCGAGAGGCAACTTCGCATTTACCCACACATTCAGCATGAGGACAAGAAAGTGGAACTACAGTACGTGACGACTCTTACTAGTGTACCAGTATTGCAGACACCTCTGAAAATGAAATACCCATAAAAAAGAAAGTGATTGTTGATTACAGGAAAGAACAGAGTCAGGAGTTCTGGGGTCTACTTGTAGCTCTACCACCAATACACTCTGTAACTCACAGGTAATTGAGGAACAAAGAGATTACATGATCTCTTATCTGTCAAATAGGCGTGATACAATCTTAAGGACATAATTTCTTGGAGAGTTCCTAAGCTTAGGAAATATTTGTAAAAATTTTAAAAGACTTATAAATCCTATAAAGTGCAAAGTAACAATTTGTAAAATTCCATAGAGGACCTCACAGAATCACACTGAAAAAAAAAAAGAGTTTCTACAAAATGATTCTCAGTGTTACGTTCTTCTTAGGTCATGTTTACTAAATTTTCAATCCAATTTTATTTTTCCCATCTCTGTCTACAGCAGGGGTGGGCAAATTTTTTGGCCAGAGGGCCACATCTGGGTGGGGAAATTGCATGCAGGGCCATGAATGTAGGGCTGGGGCAGGGGGTTGGGGTGCAGGACAGAGTGCCACAGTTCCCTGTTCCCGGCCAATGGGAGCTGCGGGGGGCGGTGCCTGCAGGCGAGGGCAGCGTGCGGAGCCAGATCCAGCCCATAGTTTGCCCACCCCTGGTCTACAGTCAATTTAGCTTATTAAAATCAAGCTGCTCGGTATCTGTTTTATATATTTATTGCCAACACTTAATAGCAAAAATTATTCCACAATTCCAACTTGTTTTCTAGTTATCAGGCTGCAGTGGTCATATATGAAGCCTCGGGCCGGTTTTGTTCAATATCTTCATAAATGATCTGGAGGATGGTGTGGATTGCACCCTCAGCAAGTTTGTAGATGACACTAAACTCAGAGGAGAGGTAGATAGGCTGGAGGGTAGGGATAGGATACAGAGGGACCTACACAAATCAGAGGATTGGGCCAAAAGAAATCTGATGAGGTTCAACAAGGACAAGTGAAGAATCCCATGCACCGCTACAGACTAGGGACCAAATGGCTCGGCAGCAGTTCTGCAGAAAAGGACCTATGGGTTACAGTGGATGAGAAGCTGGATATGAGTCAACAGTGTGCCCTTGTTGCCAAGAAGGCCAATGGCATTTTGGGATCATAGAATCATAGAATCATAGAATCATAGAATATAAGGGTTGGAAGGGACCCCAGAAGGTCATCTAGTCCAACCCCCTGCTCAAAGCAGGACCAATTCCCAGTTAAATCATCCCAGCCAGGGCTTTGTCAAGCCTGACCTTAAAAACCTCTAAGGAAGGAGATTCTACCACCTCCCTAGGTAACGCATTCCAGTGTTTCACCACCCTCATAGTGAAAAAGTTTTTCCTAATATCCAATCTAAACCTCCCACACTGTAACTTGAGACCATTACTCCTCGTTCTGTCATCTGATACCATTGAGAACAGTCTAGAGCCATCCTCTTTGGAACCCCCTTTCAGGTAGTTGAAAACAGCTATCAAATCCCCCCTCATTCTTCTCTTCTGCAGGCTAAACAATCCCAGCTCCCTCAGCCTCTCCTCATAACTCATATGTTCCAGACCCCTAATCATTTTTGTTGCCCTTCGCTGGACTCTCTCCAATTTATCCACATCCTTCTTGAAGTGTGGGGCCCAAAACTGGACACAGTACTCCAGATGAGGCCTCACCAATGTCGAATAGAGGGGGACGATCACATCCCTCGATCTGCTCGCTATGCCCCTACTTATACATCCCAAAATGCCATTGGCCTTCTTGGCAACAAGGGCACACTGCTGACTCATATTCAGCTTCTCGTCCACTGTCACCCCTAGGTCCTTTTCCGCAGAACTGCTGCCTAGCCATTCGGTCCCTAGTCTGTAGCTGTGCATTGGGTTCTTCCGTCCTAAGTGCAGGACCCTGCACTTATCCTTATTGAACCTCATCAGATTTCTTTTGGCCCAATCCTCCAATTTGTCTAGGTCCTTCTGTATCCTATCCCTCCCCTCCAGCGTATCTACCACTCCTCCCAGTTTAGTATCATCCGCAAATTTGCTGAGAGTGCAATCCACACCATCCTCCAGATCATTTATGAAGATATTGAACAAAACCGGCCCCAGGACCGACCCTTGGGGCACACCACTTGATACCGGCTGCCAACTAGACATGGAGCCATTGATCACTACCCGTTGAGCCCGACAATCTAGCCAGCTTTCTACCCACCTTGTAGTGCATTCATCCAGCCCATACTTCCTTAACTTGCTGACAAGAATACTGTGGGAGACCGTGTCAAAAGCTTTGCTAAAGTCAAGAAACAATACATCCACTGCTTTCCCTTCATCCACAGAACCAGTAATCTCATCATAGAAGGCGATTAGATTAGTCAGGCATGACCTTCCCTTGGTGAATCCATGCTGGCTGTTCCTGATCACTTTCCTCTCATGCAAGTGCTTCAGGATTGATTCTTTGAGGACCTGCTCCATGATTTTTCCAGGGACTGAAGTGAGGCTGACTGGCCTGTAGTTCCCAGGATCCTCCTTCTTCCCTTTTTTAAAGATTGGCACTACATTAGCCTTTTTCCAGTCATCCGGGACTTCCCCGGTTCGCCACGAGTTTTCAAAGATAATGGCCAATGGCGCTGCAATCACAGCCGCCAGTTCCTTCAGCACTCTCGGATGCAACTCGTCCGGCCCCATGGACTTGTGCACGTCCAGCTTTTCTAAAAAGTCCCTAACCACCTCTATCTCCACAGAGGGTTGGCCATCTCTTCCCCATTTTGTGATGCCCAGCGTAGCAGTCTGGGAGCTGACCTTGTTAGTGAAAACAGAGGCAAAAAAAGCATTGAGTACATTAGCTTTTTCCACATCCTCTGTCACTAGTTTGCCTCCCTCATTCAGTAAGGGGCCCACACATTCCTTGGCTTTCTTCTTGTTGCCAACATACCTGAAGAAACCCTTCTTGTTACTCTTGACATCTCTGGCTAGCTGCAGCTCCAGGTGCGATTTGGCCCTCCTGATATCATTCCTACATGCCCGAGCAATATTTTTATACTCTTCCCTGGTCATATGTCCAACCTTCCACTTCTTGTAAGCTTCTTTTTTATGTTTAAGATCCGCTAAGATTTCACCATTAAGCCAAGCTGGTCGCCTGCCATATTTACTATTCTTTCGACTCATCGGGATGGTTTGTCCCTGTAACCTCAACAGGGATTCCTTGAAATACAGCCAGCTCTCCTGGACTCCTTTCCCCTTCAAGTTAGTCCCCCAGGGGATCCTGGCCATCCGTTCCCTGAGGGAGTCGAAGTCTGCTTTCCTGAAGTCCAGGGTCCGTATCGTGCTGCTTACCTTTCTTCCCTGTGTCAGGATCCTGAACTCAACCAACTCATGGTCACTGCCCCCCAGATTCCCATCCACTTTTGCTTCCCCCACTAATTCTACCCGGTTTGTGAGCAGCAGGTCAAGAAAAGCGCCCCCCCAGTTGGCTCCTCGAGCACTTGCGCCAGGAAATTGTCCCCTACGCTTTCCAAAAACTTCCTGGATTGTCTATGCACCGCTGTATTGCTCTCCCAGCAGATATCAGGAAAATTAAAGTCACCCATGAGAATCAGGGCATGCGATCCAGTAGCTTCCGTGAGCTGCCGGAAGAAAGCCTCATCTACCTCATCCCCCTGGTCCGGTGGTCTATAGCAGACTCCCACCACTACATCACTCTTGTTGCACACACTTCTAAACTTAAGCTGTATGTATAAGTAGGGACATTGCCAGCATATCGAGGGACGTGATCGTTCCCCTCTATTCGACATTGGTGAGGCCTCATCTGGAGTACTGTGTCCAGTTTTGGGCCCCACACTACACGAAGGATGTGGAAAAATTGGAAAGAGTCCAGCGGAGGGCAACAAAAATTATTGGTTTCAGATTAGCAGCCATGTTCACGAAAGCTTATGCTCAAATAAATTTGTTAGTCTCTAAGGTGCCACAAGTACTCCTTTTTTAAAAAATGATTGGGGAGGAGAGGCTGAGGGAACTGGGATTGTTTAGGTTTCAGAGGAACAGCCGTGTTAGTCTGTATTCGCAAAAAGAAAAGGAGTACTTGTGGCACCTTAGAGACTAACCAATTTATTTGAGCATGAGCTTTCGTGAGCTACAGCTCACTTCATCAGATGTATACTGTGGAAACTGCAGCAGACTTTATATACACACAGAGAATATGAAACAATACCTCCTCCCACCCCACTGTCCTGCTGGTAATAGCTTATCTAAAGTGATCAACAGGTGGGCCATTTCCAGCACAAATCCAGGTTTTCTCACCCTCCACCCCCCCACACAAATTCACTCTCCTGCTGGTGCTAGCCCATCCAAAGTGACAACTCTTTACATAATCAAGTCGGGCTATTTCCTGCATAGATCCAGGTTTTCTCACATCCCCCCCACCCCCATACACACACAAACTCACTCTCCTGCTGGTAATAGCTCATCTAAACTGACCACTCTCCAAGTTTAAATCCAAGTTAAACCAGAACATCTGGGTGGGGGGGGGGTAGGAAAAAACAAGAGGAAACAGGCTACCTTGCATAATGACTTAGCCACTCCCAGTCTCTATTTAAGCCTAAATTAATAGTATCCAATTTGCAAATGAATTCCAATTCAGCAGTTTCTCGCTGGAGTCTGGATTTGAAGTTTTTTTGTTTTAAGATAGCGACCTTCATGTCTGTGATTGCGTGACCAGAGAGATTGAAGTGTTCTCCGACTGGTTTATGAATGTTATAATTCTTGACATCTGATTTGTGTCCATTTATTCTTTTACGTAATAAGATTGTTTAGTCTGTGGAAGAGAAGAATGAGGGGGGATTTGATAGCTGCTTTCAAGTACCTGAAAGGGGGTTCCAAAGAGGATGGATCTAGACTGTTCTCAGTGGTAGCACATGACAGAAGGAGGAGTAATGGTCTCAAGTTGCAGTGGGGGAGGTTTAGGTTGGATATTAGGAAAACTTTTACACTAGGAGTGTGGTGAAACACTGGAATGCATTACCTAGGGAGGTGGTGGAATCTCCTTCCTTAGAAGTTTTTAAGGTCAGGCTTGACAAAGCCCTGGCTGGGATGATTTAGTTGGGGATTGGTTCTGCTTTGAGCAGGGGGTTGGACTAGATGACCTCCTGAGGTCCCTTCCAACCCTGATATTCTATGATTCTAGTCAGTCAGTAGTTTTTCTAGAGTTAGGCTGATATGAATTAGTTAGGGGGGATATGACAGAGGTTTCTCAAATCATACCTGGTGTGGAGAAAGTAAATAAGGAAGTGTTATTTACTCCTTCTCATAACATAAGAACTAGGGGTCACCAAATGAAACTAAAGGCAACAGGTTTAAAACAAAAAAAAGGAAGTATTTTTTCACACAACCCACAGTCAACCTGTGGAACTCTTTGCCAGAGGATGTTGTGAAGTCCAAGACTATAACAGGGTTAAAAAAAGAACTAGATAAATTCATGGAGTTCATAATAGAGTCCATCAATGGCAATTAGCCAGGATTGGCAGGGATGGTGTCGTTAGCCTCTGTTTGCTAGAAGCTGGGAATGGGCAACAGGGGATGGATCACTTGATGATTACCTGTTCTGTTCATTCCCTCTGAAGCACCTGGCATTAGCCACGGTCAGAAGACAGGATACTGGGCTAGATGGACCTTTGGTCTGACCCAGTATGGCTGTTCTTCTGTAAAAGAGGTAGCTTTCATTACAATGAAAGCTTTGTCAAAGACAGGGGTCTTGCACTTCGCAATGAAGCAAACTTGGGATATGACAGAGGTAGTAAAGTTCCAAAACAAATCACAAATCCCTACCTCTAATCCAGAATCACATAAAGACCGTGAGCAGAAGTTCCTCAGCAGACCTCAGCTGACATGTTGGTGCACAGAAAGAGCTGCAAACTCTAAGACAGCTAAATGCCATACCACAGAAGATTTTGTAGATTAAAACTAATTATTTGAATTGTAATCAGATGCAGATGGGAAGCCAGTAAAGTGGATGGCACACAGGCCTAATGTGCTCATGGCCGATGCACTGCGCTGTGAGCATGTTGCTACTGCATTCAGCATTAGCTAAAGTTTCCAAGTGGTCTTCAAGGATAACCCTAACTGTGAGACAATGAAGTAGCCTAAGCCTGAAAGTGATAGAGTCATGGATGACTCGTGAGATCTGCTTCAGTGAGGAAAGGCTGCAACACTTCAACCAACCACAGATTCTAAAAGCTGTATGAACCCCTTTTGCTAGTTGGGAATCCAAGAGAAATCTTGGGTTCAAATTACCCCAAGCTGTTTTGGCATGGATGGGATTCATTTCATGAATAAGTGGAGCAGTTACAACCCTCACTAATTTCTCTAGATTACCAACCAAACAAATACATCTCTGTTTTAACCAGATTAATTATCAGCCAACCCATTCTCATTTGACCCTATTTTGGGCAGATGCTACGGAAGCAAAGAAACTGAACGAACTGAATCTGATGAATAAGAAACCTAGAACTAAGTACCATCACCATACAAACATTACCACAGACCAAAATGCCTCACAACCTTCTTCAGCAGCTCTTATGCTCTTAGGAGGATAAACAACTTCCTGTGGTACCTCACATGTGAAGGACTAAGTCACTGTTCATTTCCCTTACTCTAGTACCACTCTGTGCACCTATCAGAAAGGAAGGACTTGGTCACTGAAATCACTCCAGGTAGATTCTTTGTCATATATGTTAAGTGTGCACATCCAATATAAAGTTTGTCTAAACCAGGGATCTCAAACTCAATTTACCTTAGGGCCAGTGCCCGTCCTCAAATTCTCCCAGTGGGCCAACAATGTAACTGACGATGGTGTTCAGAAAACGATAATATTGTATTTTTTATTTCAGATTTCTTAGAAATAATAAAACTGTCATACAACTTTATACAATTCTTCACTTGCCAGAGAGTTTTAGTGTTTGCCAGACACCAGGCAACACTTCAGTTCTGTCAGTTTGTTGATGTTTGGCCTCAGTGACTGAGCAGTTGAAACTTTCAGAATTGCAGCAAGGTGGGCATCAGATAGTTGTGTTCAGTATTTTGACTTGTTTATATACACTGTGGAAAAAAGTTACACTGCCTCCATGGCTGACTCTGCCTGGCAACTAATGATGCTGCCTCCATGGCTAACTCTGCCCGATGACTAGTGATGGTATCTCTGTCCCTCACCCCCAGCCAATGGGAACTGTGGGGGGTGGCACCTGCAGCAGACAGAGTGGGTAGCGTGGCTGCATGCGTCTCTCCTCCATGGGCCTCAGTGGGGAGGTTCTCAGGCCACAGAAGGCCCGTGGGCCAGGACTTTGAGACCCCTGGTCCAACCCTACAGGATACTTAAAACTTGACTTTGGTATAAAGAGTCTCTAACTAAAAAGGAGCATATTAACACTTGTATGCCTCTATATTAACTCAAACATACCTTTTCAGAGACCTCTACTATTCACTGACCTTGGAACTAGCTGACAACATGCTAACCTAGAACCCCATTACCACTCCCATCAGACAAGGGGCTCACCTCAAGAAAAAACCACCACAGACTGAAAATAGCCACTTATGTACTTATCCAGCCACCAACTTGTGCCACTATACGGAATAGTCACGTGTGTCTCACAGTTCACCTGCTGCTGAAAACAAGTTAGTAAACTACCCTTGTTTACAGTCAAAACTCCGCTGCTCTGTGCACTTGTGAGGATACATTATCTTTCTCCTGAGGTTGGTTACAGCAGCTGGAAACATGATTGCCATTGGCCAGGTAAGACAGTAGGAATGCTACTGAGAGGTCCGTTTTACCAAATTTTGATATTGCATATAAACTGTACTAACAGAAAACCAAAACTTCAGAGCGCTTTCTTACACTATATTGAAATAAAAACTGTTTGGCTTTAAAAGCAAAATTGTTGAACTAGAAGGCAAAAACAGCGAAGTGAGAGGTTCTTCTCCATTTTTTTTTTTATGTCCATATATCTCAGCTGTTCATTAAAATTGATGACAGAGGCAAATCAGGAGAAGTTGTGATTCTGCCTCCTTGAATGTGTTGCACATTTTAACATTTTGGTAGAGATACGAGGTTATGCATTTCCAGCTGAGGGAAGCAGGAAAGAGCTTGGCCTCTGGAGCAAGCTGTTGATACTATCTTGTCTAAAATGTTTTTAAATCTTTGAAAAATTGAATAGGTGCAAAAGTTAAAGCAGCCCTGTGCACAGCTACTGCTTGCCCAGGCTATCACCATAAGTCTTGCTGTCTTTGGTGGCATTACAGGGGTCACATTCAGAGAGATGAATCGTTCTTGAATGTTTTCTCCTATACACAGTATTCCTTTTTTTATTTTCTTTATTTTTGTTCTTTACCCTCTCCAACCCGACTCACTTGGACAATTCTAGAGACTAAAAACTTCCACTTATTCACATAGGAATTCTATTTAAAATAGAACAGCTACCCATACATCTACAGGGAGCAGGCCAGTGTATTGGCTACATCAGAGGGCCTCACAGTGCCCTTTGTTCATATGAATCTGTCTTCTTCCCATCCTGCCTTTCTTACAAGCCAAAAAAGTTGCTCTACTCTCAATGACTGACCCCTACTTCAGAGTTGTTTAGACCATAGACAGACAGTTACACTTTACTTATGGTAATTTACACAATTATAGAAACATCTTAAATTGTGGAGTTCAACTGAAATTCTCTCTAATGGCATTTACAGCTCAAGGGGTATAGAGGTAGAATTTAAAAGGTGAGCTGAGAATATTTTCTTAACACGCCCAACTACATATATTATGATGTTCTGAAAACCCTAAATAGATTGTATAAAGAAATGCACTCTTCACCTCATTTCAGCCTCTGCAAAGCCACACCAGCTGACCCCTCTTTCAGCCGCCAGACCCTCGCACAATGCATGCCTTAATTTCAGAGGCTTTGAAGAACCATGCTGGGGCATGGAACTGACTCATGATAGCTCAGGTAAGTGTTTTTTTTCCCTTTCATTATATAGCACAGTTTTATGGTGTCTTTCTTATTATTTTTATACCCTTTGAAATATAAAACAACACAAAAAACACTTTGCAAACCACGCTATATAATAAACAATTACACTTACGTGAGCCACTGAGATAGCTCTATTTTTCCCAACAAGGCACCACAGCAGATGCAATGTTAAGTGTGGCAGGAGCTGGCCAGCTTGACTTTGAGGATACTGAAATGAAAGACAAAGTCTGTTTAGAGTTAATTACATGCCAAAGGCCTCCCTTATCTACCTGAGCCATTCAGAACATAAAAATACATTTAGCTAATTTTTGGTTACATATTTGCAAATTATATTTAAAGTAAGCATAATTCATAGATTCATAGATACTAAGGTCAGAAGGGACCATTATGATCATCTAGTCTGACCTCCTGCACAACATAGGCCACAGAATTTCACCCACCCACTCCTGTGAAAAACCTCTCACCTATGTCTGAGCTATTGAAGTCCTCAAATCGTGGTTTAAAGACTTCAAGGAGCAGAGAATCCTCCAGCAAGTGACCCGTGCCCCATGCTACAGAGGAAGGCGAAAAACCTCAAGGGCCTCTTCCAATCTGCCCTGGAGGAAAATTCCTTCCTGACCCCAAATATGGCGATCAGCTAAACCCTGAGCATATGGGCAAGATTCACCAGCCAGATACTACAGAAAAATTCTTTCCTGGGTAACTCAGATCCCACCCCATCTAATATCCCACCACAGGCCACTGGGCCTATTTACCATGAATATTTAATTACCAAAACCATGTTATCCCATCATACCACCTCCTCCATAAACTTATCAAGTTTAATCTTAAAGCCAGATAGATCTTTTGCCCCCACTGCTTCCCTTAGAAGAATTCCAAAACTTCACTCCTCTGATGGTTAAAAACCTTTGTCTAATTTCAAGTCTAAACTTCCTGGTGGCCAGTTTATATCCATGTGTTCTTTTGTCCACACTGGTACTGAGCTTAAATAATTCCTCTCCCTCTCCGGTATTTATCCCTCTGATATATTTATAGATAGCAATCATATCTCCCCTCAACCTTCTTTTAGTTATGTTAACACGCCAAGCTCCTTGAGTCTCCTTTCATAAGACAAGTTTTCCATAATAGAGAATACAGGGAAGAACAAGTTGGTTGTCTGTCCACCTGAGGAACAATATCTTCCTTCTTTGTTCAACATAGGTCCAAAGGACAATCTGCACTCAAAACAATATAAGAACAGTAGTGCGGCTTCTTGCCTGAGATCCTTGTCTACACCAGCAAATGTCCTGTTACTGACAACAGGTGTCACCAACAAGTGAAACGAAACTGGTGCTGAACAGTTTAAATGCAAATACACCAAGGACAAACCCTTTTCAGCTTAATTTCAGAAAGTGAGTTAGGTTGATTTTAGCCACAGATTCTGGGCTGGTTCTGAATTCCTTGGCTACACTTGCAGTTAAATTATGTTCAGCACCATTTTTGTTGCACCCATTGCTGACAGGCTAATTTTGCTATGATAAGAAAAGTAATAACCAATAATAATATTAATAAAAGTGCTCTAACTATTGAGCTTGAAGAGAGTGAGACAGACTATAATAATGTGATCCTAGCCTCTCTCACTCAGTATGAATGCACAATCCTTGCCACTCACTAAGAAACACTAGTAAAGTCTTTCCTACTGGAAAAACAGCACTATTTTTCCCTGCGATTTGCAGCCTAACCTGAATAGAAAAAAGGTACTAAGTAGCAGAAAGGTGAGTCAAAAAAGAGGGTGACAAAGACAGAAGGAAAATAAATCAGAAGGTAATGTAAATATGATTGTAGACTACTTGCCTCAAAATGTTGTTCTCCTAACTTTTACTCACACAAAAACTTGCCTTTAGATCACTTAATGCAGAAGTGGGCAAACTATGGCCCGCGAGCCACATCTGGTCCACAGGACCGTCCTGCCTGGCCCTTGAGCTCCTGGCCAGGGAGGCTAGCCCCCCTCCCCTGCAGCCATGCCGCCGCAAGTGCAGCACGGCTGGCTCCGGCCAGGCGGCGGGGCTGTAAGCTCCTGCTGCTCTGAGCTGCATAGTAAGGGGGCGGGGGAGTTCGATAAGGGGTATGGGGTCCCGGGGGGGCAGTTAGGGGACAGGGAGCAGGGGGTGGTTGGATGGGGCGGAGGTTCGGGGGGGGCGGTCAGGGGACAGGGAGCATGGGGTGGTTGGATAGGGGGTGGAGTCCCAGGGGGCCTGTCAGGGGGCAGGGGTGTGAATAAGGGGCGGGGGGGCAGTCAGGGGACAGGGAGCAGGGTGTTTGGATAGGGGGTGGGGTCCCAGGGGGGCAGTTTGGGGTGGAGGGTCCCAGGAGGGGATGGTCAGGGGACAAGGAGGGGGGGGGAGGGTTGGATGGGTCTGGAGTTCTGAGGGGGGCAGTCAGGGGGAGGGGGCAGATAGGAAGCGGGGTCCTGGCTGTTTGGGGAGGCACAGCCTTCCGTACCCAGCCCTCCATACAGTTTTGCATGCCTCGGGCCAAAAAGTTTGCCCACCCCTGACTTAATGGGTTACTCTCCTACAAACCAATCTGCTCATCAATAGATCACCATAGTATTGAAAATAATGAATTTAGTAGGTTGTTTTTAAGAAACTTCCAAGTGTCAATTTTTCTTAGACATAATGTTACTTTGGAGATAAAGCACCCTGGCTACACTATTTATGGATTTTTATAATCAATGACACATCACTACATTTTGATTAAGTATTTGTGGCAACATCCTAGCTAACTTTAATGCAATTTTGACAAAATAACCATGACCTGAAAGTATATAATTTCTCTTTAACATTCATATTACTAACCAATGCTTGTGATACAGCAACAGAACTTAGAGATGAAAATGAAAAATTCTTACATGCTATTTTTTTGGTTATTATTCAAACCCTATCTATCCTGAGTAGAAGCAAACCAAAAAAAGGCAGAGCGCACCAGCCTGTTTTTAGAGAGCATGTTGAGGAACTTCTGCAGCAGCAAGTGGACAGGCTACAGGCTATCTATCTACAGATTCACCTCTGCCTGCCAAGTGGTAGCTATAATGGTTTCCTGAACCTATAAATCTCATGCCCTCTGTTGCAACGTTTTATGCCCTTTTATGCCATTTGTTAACAAATAACAACTTCATCTTCCCCCAGTGATTCGCTACTGCTGATATCCCACCGTTTTCCCATTGGGAGGAGGCAACCCCTCATCTTTTCTTGTTCATCCCGCTCTCTTAGCCCAGATCACCTCTCCTGAAGAAAAACTCATAAGAGGTGGTAGAGAAGGGCAGATAAACAGAGGGAAAACTCAGTTCCTACATATTGTTCTTCTCAAGGGGAGGAACTTAGGGACTCACAAGATGGAGAAACTCAAGGCAACACAACTCTGTGACTTTATCACCATCCCTTTCTATACATCCCTATATTCAGGTGCCCTCTGCACACAACTGGGTGAAATTCTGGCCCCAATGAATTGTGAGTTTAGCAACTGTCTTCTTGGAAACACGGATTTTAATGCCTCTAACTACTACATAAACTATTCCCTTTCATTAGTACACCTAAGCCTTGGAAAACCCTACTTATGATAGACAAACTGATTCACTATTACTGGCTGAAGATTTTTTCCATATTTTTTTCTGGGTGTCAGCCACCAACACAAAGCAGAGCAACTCTGCTCATTTCCCTGCCCTAGTGCTGAGTATACCCAATGAAACAAAGGTTGGTGAGCATCAGAGTTCTTTGGACTTTGCCTGTTCTTCAGCTTCTCTAGCTGGTTGTTACCTGGATTAGTGAAAGCTGCTCTGAGTCTATCATAATTACTTTGTAGATTTACAAACATAAGTAGGTGGACAAATAAATACATATCATTATCATATAAAAACAACACTGGAATATTAATTCTGTAAAACCACACAAGACTAGGGAGAAAACACACAAATGAGCTGAAAACGTAACACCATATACTGTATTTTCCAATATCTAGAAAACAAAGTGCAATAATTATACTGCAAGAGTGGTTTTCACACTAGATCATTGCTAAATAAATTATTTATTTCCAATCAGTCATTTTCTGTATTCCTTCTGCAAATATTACTGGTATAAAGAGAGACTTCCCTCATTAAGCCATTGGCAAAGGTGTGCTGACGGACAGATAATCACTACAGTCTCTGTGACACAGCTTACTTACCTATAAAATGGGTACAATACTTACCTATGCCTCAGGGTTGTGCTGGAGAAAAGAGTCTATAAAGTACTTCGAGATCGTATACACTGCAGAAGTGCAAGTTGTTATAGCTGTTCAATCATGGTAATTTTTAGGAAGAGCCATTGACTGGTCATTGTGAAGAGCACATTATCATAAAAATATAATTAAAAGATGTCAAATCCCACCGGCAAAAGGGTTCCATAACCTGTAACACTTTTGTGATAAATGAAAGGGTGGGAGGGGGTAGCTCCCTTTTATGGACACGCAGCCAGCCAGTTAGCTATAAAATCCCTCTTGGTAGTTGTACTCTACTTGCTTTACCTGTAAAGGGTTAAAAAGTCTCCCTACATAGGTAAAAAGAAGGGAGTGGGCACCTGACCAAAAGAGCCAATGGGAAGGCTAGAACTTTTTAAAATTGGGAAAAAAACTTCCCCTTTGTCTGTTCTGTTGTTGTTCTTGAGAAGCAGACAAAGGACTGGAACTATGTTGTAAGAAGCTTGGAGCCAGGTATGAAAAATCATCTGAATCATACCTAGAAACTACTCACTTGAAACCCCCAGATATGTAAGTAGATCAGGAAATGTCTAGGAAGATGCAATTAGGTTTTTTTTATTATTAGTTCTTTATGGCTTGTGGACTCCTCTGTGCTAACCCCAAATACTTTCGTTTTGCTTGTAACCTTTAATCTGGATCTCAAGAAGGTTATTCTTGATTCTTAATTATTGTAAGTGGGTTTTTTAAATCTAGCAATTGCCTGAGTTTTCAAATGTATTTTCTTTCTTTTTGTTTTTAATAAAATTTACCTTTTTTTAGAACAGGATTGGATTTTGTGTCCTAAGAGCTTTGTACACATGTTGTTTAATTAGCTGGTGGCAACAGCTGATTTCGTTTGTTTTCTTTCTCAGATCTTCCGTGGGGTTAGGGGGGTGAAAGGGCTTGAGGGTACCGCACAGGAAGGAATTCCCAGGTGCGCCTTCCTGGGATCCCAAAGGGGTTTTTGCAGTTGGGTGGTGGCAGCATCTACCCATCCAAGGTCAGAGAGAAGCTGTAATCTTGGAAGTTTAATACAAGCCTGGAGTGGCCAATATTAATTTTTAGAATCCTTGCGGGCCCCCACCTTCTGCACTCGAAGTGCCAGAGTGGAGAATCAGCCTTGACAACTTTAATGGCTCGTATTAGTCAACAAAGAATTATGTTTGTGCTGTGGTAACAGCAAATAGACTTGAACAATAGTTTGTCATATCAGAATTGAATTTTTGCTGTTGTTTTTGAACTTAGGTGAGGGAGAAACTTCATCGTCTCAATGGGAATTCAAGCTCTCAGTACAAGTTCACTGGTCAGATTGTTTGTGCTTCACAATGTTGTTGAGGAGCTCCTATTCCCCATGCAATCCCAAGTTTGACTCGACTTAATTAAAGTTTCTCAATGAGTTTAGCTCAACAGTTTATCCATTGTATCTACTTCTCATATGCAGAAATCCCGAAGTGTCAAGGGTTCAGAGTCAGAAATTCTTTGAAAATCATGGAAGGAACAGAATTCATGATTTTGTGAAAGCCATGACAAAAATGAAGACTGTGTAATGTAAGTATATAATACATAGCATGCTGAGAAATGAGTCAAGCAATTTAACTTCACTTGATTGGACAAAGGGGAAGGAAGATACATAATAAATTCTTCAGAATTTGCCTGGACTGCCTGAAACTTTATCAATACCAAACTAACAACAACAGATGACTAAAGGTTAGGAGTCCTGGCAAACTCACTCTAGAGATGGGAACTGCCTCCACCTCTTTCCCTTTGACTTGACCCTGAATTTGGGAACCCATGGTCCTGTCCCAGTGCATCATCACAGAGCAACAGAAGGGTCACAAGGACCAATTGCTGATGCATACTAACGTGTAGGCCTCTGCTCCCACATACAGAAACCTCAGATCCTTGTGTGCCTAGCCAACCTATTATCAGCCTCTAATGATTGGCTCTTTTGGAATTCACAGAAGGAACAGTTCCTCACATGTTCACAAATCACACCAAATACATACCCAATCCTCCTATGCTAATTGGTCCTTTAACTGACTCAGTTGCAGGGACTATAAACCTGCCCATGCAATCCATCTAGAAGTTGTGTTGGGGCAACTTAGCCCTGGTCTACACTACGGGGTAGGTCGAATTAAGCCGTGTTAGGTCGATTTTAAAATGAATGCGTCCACACAACCAACCCCGTTCCGTCGACTTAAAGGGCTCTTAAAATCAACTTCTGTACCCTCCCCGGCGAGGGGAGTAGCGCTAAAATCAACCTTGCTGGGTCGAATTTGGGGTAGTGTGGATGCAATTTGATGGTATTGGCCTCCGGGAGCTATCCCAGAGTACTCCAATGTGACCGCTCTGGACAGCACTTTGAACTCAGATGCACTAGCCAGGTACACAGGAAAAGCCCCAGGAAATTTTGAATTTTATTTCCTGTTTGGTCAGCGTGGCGAGCTCAGCAGCACAGGTGACCATTCAGTCCCCCCAGAATCACAAATGAGCTGCAGCATAGACCGAAAGGGAGACACTGGATCTGACTGCTGTATGGGGAGAAGAATCTGTGCAGGCCGAACTCCGATCAAAAAGAAGAAATGATAATATATATGCCAAAATCGCACAGGGCATGGTAGAGAGAGGCTACAACAGGGACACACAGCAGTGCCACATGAAAATTAAGGAGCTCAGGCAAGCCTACCAAAAGACAAAGGAGCCATATGGTTGCTCTGGGTCAGAGCCCCATAAATGCCACTTCTATGATCAGCTGCATTGCATTCTAGGGGGGGGGGGACCCTACCACTACCCCACCACTGTCCATGGACACCTGCAAGGGGGGTGTCTCACACAACAGGGAGGAGAATTTTGTGGATGAGGAAGAGAAGGAGCAGAATGTGCAGCAGGCATGTGGTGAATCTGTTCTCCCCAGCAGCCAGGACCTTTTCATCACCCTGGAGCCAATACCCTCCCAAGGCGAGATCCCTGGCCCTGAAGCCGCAGAAGGCAGCTCTGGTGAGTTCACATTTGTAACTGCAGTACAGGGTTTAAAAGCAATAGTGTTAAATGTTTGATTTGCCCTAAAGATTTGGGATGCATTCGCGGCCAGCACAGCTACTGGAAAAGTCTGTTAACGTGTCTAGGGATGCAGTGGAAATCCCCAGGGACATCTCCATGAAGCTCTCCTGGAGGCACTCTGAAAGCCTTTGCAGAAGGTTTCTGGGGAGAGCTGCCTTATTTCGTCCTCCACAGTAGGACACTTTACCATGCCAAGCCAGCAGCAAGCAGTCTGGAATCACTGCAGCACAAAGCATGGCAGCAAAAGGTCCTGGGTTTTGGTCGCATTCAAGCAACATTCGGTCTATATCTTTCTGTGTTAGCCTCAGGAGAGTGATATCATTCATGGTCACCTGGTTGAAATTGGGGACTTTTTGTAAGGGAACAGTAAAAGGACCCCGTTCGTGCTGGGCTGTTTGCGCTTGGCTAAAAGGGATCATCACGGAGAACAGCCATGTAGCGGGGGAAGGACTGAAGGGATCATCCCAGAGAATAGACACACGGTGGGGTGGAGAGAGGTGTCTGCTGCACATCCACCCAAAAACCGCAGCCCCTCCTTTTAAATGAGAAATCCAAGTGGCATTGCTTGCTATGGGAAAGGAGGGCGCTGCAGTTTGAAACTATTTCCACATGTTATGAAGGCGTAAGAAGCCAACCCCGCGTAACAAAAGGCTTACCATGGCTGCCTGGAAACCGAATTCTGTTGCCCAGTCTTGTGTGATGTGTCACCATACCAGCAGGCACTCAATATAAAAGGCAAAATGCAACCTTGTACCTAAAGCACATGTGCTGTCTGCTGTGAATTGTTTGATTCACTGTGAAAGAGTCTCCCTTTTGTTCTCAGAAATGTATCATCTTAAATTTTACTCTTCCTTTTTATCCCCGCACAGGTGCAAATGTTTCTATGCTCCCTCTATCATCTCCATCCCTGAGGTTATCGCAGATTACAAGGCGAAAAAAATGCACTCGCAATGACATGTTTTCCAAGCTCATGCAGTCCTCCAGCACTGATAGGGCACAGCTGAATGCATGGAAGCATTCAGCGACAGAGGCCAGGAAAGCATTAAATGACCGCGATAAGCAGAGGCAGGAGGCGATGCTGAGGGTAATGGAGGAGCAAACAGACATCATGAGGCATCTTGTGGAGCTGCAGGAAAGCCAACAAGAGCACAGACTCCCCGCTGCATCCATTGCACAACTGCCTGCCCTCCTCCCCAAGTTCCATATCCTCCTCACCCAGACACCCAAGAACGCAGAGCAGGAGGCTCCGGGCACCCAGCCACTCCACTCCAGAGGATGGCCCAAGCAACAGAAGGCTGTCATTCAAACAGTTTTGATTTGTAGTGTGGCTACAATAAGCAATGTGGCCTTGTCCTTCCCTCCTCCCGCACCCCACCCCACCCCACCCCACCCGGGCTACCTTCTCAGTTATCTCACTTTTTTTTTTAATTATTAAAGAAAGAATGCATGGTTTCAAAACAATAATTACTTTATTTCCTTTGCCAGCTGTGATCGAAGTGGGGAGGGTGGTTGGCTTACAGGAAATTAAAATCAACAAAGGGGGTGGGTTTGCAGCAAGGAGAAACACACACAACTGTCTCACCTGTAGCCTGCCAAGTCATGAAACTGGTTTTCAAAGCCTCTCTGATGCGCAGCGCACCTAGCTGTGCTCTTCTAATCGCCCTGGTGTCTGGTTGCTCAAAATCGGCCGCCAGGCGATTTGCCTCAATCTTCCACCCCGCCATAAACGTCTCCCCCTTACTCTCACAGATATTATGGAGCACACAGCAAGCAGCAATAACAATGGGAATGTTGATTGCACTGAGGTCTAACCTAGTGAGCAAACAGTGCCAGCGAGCTTTTAAACGTCCAAAGGCACATTCTACCATTATTCTGCACTTGCTCAGCCTATAGTTGAGCTACTCCTTACTACTGTCCAGGCTGCCTGTGTATGGCTTCATAATCCATAGGAGCAAGGGGTAGGCCGGGTCCCCAAGGATAACTATTAGCATTTCAACATCCCCAATGGTAATTTTCTGGTCTGGGAAGTAAGTCCCTTCCTGCAGCTGCTCAAACAGCCCAGAGTTCCTAAAGATGCGAGCGTCATGCAGCTTTCCCAGCCATCCCACGTTGATGTCGGTGAAACGTCCCCTGTGATCCACCAGTGCTTACAGCACCATTGAGAAGTACCTCTTGCAGTTTACATACTGGTTGGCAAGGTGGTCCAGTGCCAAGATAGGGATATGCATTCCATCTATCGCCCCACCACAGTTAGGGAACCCCATTGCAGCAAAGCCATCTAGTATGACCTGCACATTTCCCAGAGTCACTACCCTTGATAACAGAATGTCAGCGATTGCACTGGCTACTTGGATCACAGCAATCCCCCCAGTAGATTTGCTCACTTCAAATTGATTCCCGACTGACTGGTAGCAGTCAGGCGTTGCAAGCTTCCACAGGGCGATTGCCACTCGCTTCTCAATTGTCAGGGCAGCTCTCATCTTGGTACTCCTGCAGTTCAGGGCGGGGGAAAGCAACTCACAAAGTTCAAGGAAAGTGGGCTTACGCATGCAAAAGTTTCGCAGCCACTGGGAATCATCCCATACCTGCAACACTGTGCAGTCCCACCAGTCTATGCTTGTTTGCTGGGCCCAGAATCAACGTTCCACTGTATCAACCAGCCCCACTGCCGCCATGATGTCCCAATTGCCACAGCCTGTGCTTTCAGAAACATCTGTGCCCATGTCCTCCTCACAATCGTCCTCGTGCCAGCGTCTCTTAGCCAGGTTCTGCACATACTGCAGGATAATGCGCGAGGTGTTTACAATGCTCACAACAGCAGCGGTGAGCTGAGTGGGCTCCATGCTTGCCGTGCTATGGCATCTGCACGGGTAACCCAGGAAAAAAGGTGAAAAACGATTGTCTACCATTGCTTTCACAGAGGGAGGGAGAGAGGGAGAGGAGACAGACGACATGTACCCAAAACCACTTGCGACAATGTTTTTGCCCCATCAGGCATTGGGAGCTTAACCCAGAATTCCAATGGAGATTGCGGGAACTGTGCGATAGCTACCCATAGTGCACCGCTCCGTGAGTCGATGCTAGCCGCGGTATTGAGGACGCACTCCACCAACTTAATGTGTGCTTAGTGGGGACATTCACAATCGACTGTATAAAATCGATTTCTAAAGATCGACTTCTACAAAATCGACCTAATTTCATCATGTAGACATACCCTTACTGAAGGAAAAACCTGACTGGAACTCATGAATGGATCAAACCAACGCAAACACAGAAACCAAGAACCCAACGCAGATGTACAGCAGTAAACACTATACACAGAACCCAGAGATTAATACACCTTTCCTCTCCCTTGCCTTCCATCATGCAACTGGATATGAATGAGAATTTAACTATTTCATCTGAAAAGCTATAGGTTCTTCTGCCCCTTCTGAAGCTTTGTAAATAAAAAAACAAAGGCTGAAGAATTCTGTGCCCACTCATAAACACTGTTGAAACTTATATTTGTGGGTGGCTAGTCACTATGGGATTTTCAAAAGCACCTAAAGAAAATTTAATGGAAGTTGTTCCCCTAACTCCCCCACGTGCTTTTGAAAATTCCACCCTCAGTGGAGAAATGAACAATTTTGAAAATGTCTTTGACAATTAATATTAAAATGTATTTGCTCTTTGTATTTATATCTTTTATCATCCTAACCCAGCACTGAACCAAAGAAGTATTTTAAAAATAACCCTTCAATTGAACTGCAGATATCATAGCTTTTTAAAATACAACCGTAGTATACAAATAAACTAAAAACTCCATTGTACACTAAACAGTGGTTGACTTCTGATAAGTTCAGCCATCTCCAATGTCACAATTTATCATACAATAATGAAACGTATTCCTAAACTGATTTAAATCCCCATACATCTAAAAATGCAGAATGGTATGCTGTACAGTAAAATCTTATGGGGGCAATCTCCTGTCCTGAAAATATCCCTAAATATACTGAGTACAATTCTGCTCCCCTTTATTCAACTGCCACCTTTCTCAGACAACAGATATTTGTCAGTCTCTCAAGTTTAAAAAAAATGATTATGTGATCTAAGAAATATAACAAAGCAAAATTAACTAATACACAAAGAGATTTTGATCACGTCACAAGAACTAAAGCTTCCACATCTCCAATTATCTTGATGCTGTAACTCCTTAATATGTGTAAAGTCTCCCTTTTCTGAACCCCACAGATACCTGTACTTTATCCAGCACCATATCTCACACATATGAATGTTAAACTGAAAATCTGTCAAAATGTTCAGGTTTTTTCAGTATCAAATAAAAAAGACAACTGAAGAAAATAAAAATGATTTCTCTGTTTAGACCACACAAGCAAACAAAGCATGTCCTGGGGAACACTGTTGAGGAAAATTCTCAGTGAGAATACCCCAAAGAGTGCAAAAATCTAAAAAGATGCATTATATTCCAATTTTAAACTACATGAAAAAGAATTTTAAGTCAATATATCAGAAACATTGTCTCATCTACAATGCCAGGTTTTGATAAATATTGCTGAGAAAATACTGTGGTCAGCAAGGCTGTAGTGAGAAGTGCTGTACTGTTTTGCAACAGTTTATCTTAATATTTGTAGAAAATCTATGATTTCTGTGGTGTAGGTACCAATCATTGCGAATTTCATATATGTGCCTTTACTGTGCTCGGGTTTTATGCATATACGTAATAAGCACATAAAAATATTCAGTACAGAATTCTAGGCACATTCAAGTTTTTGCATAGAGCAAACATCTAATGTGCAGTAGAGGTTACACATACTGACAAATACATATTTTTCTGAAGAAAACATCTACTTTATTTATCATTGTCAAAATGAATCGATTTTTTTTTCTTCAAAAGAACACACCTTAATGAAAGCTATTTTAATCCACTGCAGTATTTTTCTGGTCCTTTGGTTACACTGACATCTGGTGGCACTTAAAGAAAATTCTCAAAACTACAGGTTATTATAAGTTTAGTTATTATTTTATTCAGCTATTTTATGTCATTACCTCAGGTATCTTAATATGAATAGTCAGCACTTCTATTATAAAGGCCCTCTACTCAAGCTTTCATAATCTGCCAGTAAAATCTGCTCTGAGGTGAACCTTGACATACTACCACTTTGTCGAGGAATAATTTTTCCCCTATTTTTTTTCCTATTTTTTAAAACTTTTGGCCACATTTGCATTACATGGGTACCTCAAGAGCTGATAACAGGATACAGGCTCTGGCCTTTCTTGCCTCGGTCATTTGTTACCAGCTGTTCAGTGCTACACATGAAAAATGCAGTACATTTTCTGATGGAAAAATATTCAAAAAAATCAAAGAAATGTAGGGCTGTAAGGGACGTCGAGAAGGCATCAAGTCCAGACCCCTGCACTGTGGCAGGACCAAGTAAACTTAGACAATCCATTTGTCCAACCTGTTTTTAGAAACTTCCAATGATAGGGATTCCATAGCCTACCTTGGAAGCCTATTCCAAACTTAACTATCTTTAGTTAGAAAGTTTTTCCTAATATCTATCCTAAATCTCCCTCGCTGCAGATTAAGCCCATTACTTCTTGTCCTACCTTCAGTGGACCTGAAGAACAATTGATCCCCGTCTTCTTTATAACAGCCATTGACATATTTGAAGACTTATCTGGTCCCTACTCAGTCTTCCTTTCTTAAGACTAAACATGCCCAGTTTTTTTTAACCCTTCCCTCATAGGTCAGGTTTTCTAAACCTTTTATCATTTTTGTTGCTGTCCTCTAGACTCTCTCCAATTTGTCCACATCTTCCTAAAGTGTGGATATAGTACTCGAGCAGAGCGGGACAATTACTTCCCAGGTCTTACACTCCTGTGAATGTGAACACCCCAGAATGATATTAGTCTTTTTCCAGTTATATTGCCATCCAATTACAACAGGAACTGGCTAGCATTGTTCTGGTAGCCTCAGCAATGAAGGGGAGAAACCGAATGGGAATGGAGACTGAAGTACTCTTTCACACATAAATTAGTTCCCCCCATGCTTTACTATTCATTAGCGATCATCTAACAGCAGAGTTTCTGTGGACATTTGTAAGTGGGAGTTTGGGATTTTTTCCTCCCCTTTCTTCTTTACTAAGAATAGGGTCTAGAAAGAGGAGATAATGATGGCTCCCCAAGGAGGAGAGGAGAGGAAGGAAAGAAGATGGTTGGATGAAGAAGCTGCAGGATGTTAATCATCCTTCAGGGGATATCTGATGGAAGCTACTTACGCATGAAATGTCATCTGATAGAGCTCATGGCAGAGATGATTCAAAGATTAGAGATACAGTTAGAGGCAACAATGGCATTCAGACTGGGATTTGAAAGTATGATGCAGGAGAGGAGAGAAGAGGTGATAGAGACAACTCAAGATTTGTGGAAACCTGCCAAACAAAAGGAACTATAGGGCATTCTGCCAGAAGAGGAGGTTGATCCATGGAAGAATATAACCACAAGCACAAGGCAGAAGAGACCAGATAGTGGTGGTGAAATTAAATTGAGTAACAGGTTTGCTGCACTAAGGAATTAGGAGGAGAAAGAGGCAGAAAATGGTGTGGTGAGGAAGAAAAGAATGGAAGCCAGTCCCTGCAAAAAAGAGGAAGAGATTATGGAAATAGACATGGACCAGAGCCTAAGGAAAAATGAGGACAATGTTCAGAAGACTGTGAGAGAGGACATAAAACAGATTCATACCAACACCAGGAAGAGACAGGTTTATGTGATTGCGGCCTCCATATTCAGAAGAATGGCCTGTCACCAGAACAGATCCAGAGAACGTAAGAATGTACTGTCTGCCAGGAGCAAAGATATGAGATGTGGACATAAGGCTACAGAGGATCCCGAAGGAAGTGGGGAAAAATCCACTGACTGTGCTACCTGTCAGGACAAAAGATACCTTCTAGATTCCCAATGGAATGGATCAAGGATGCCTATGCTCAGCTGGGTGAGATACTTAAAGAAATGGAAGCTCAGGTGATTTTCAGTGGAATACTTCTGGTCCCTAGAGAAGGTGGATGACGGCAAGATGCGATAATGAAGATCAATAGATGGCTCAAAGATGGTGCTATGAGAAAGGTTCATCATACAATAATGAAACGTATTCCTAAACTGTTTTAAATCCCCATATATCTAAAAATGCAGAATGGTATGCTGTACAGTATACTGTACAGCCACTGGGAGGCATTTTTGGAAAGAAGACATTTCAACTGATGGGCTCCACTTTGTAACCTGGGGTATTAATCTTCTGGATCAAGGCTGGCATGACTGATAAGAAGAGATTCAAATTAGGAGATGAGGGGAGATGGTTGGGAAAGAGGCTTCCACACCAGGCTTCAATACACAAGAAGAAGAAAAAATCAGCTAAATGAAGATTAGTTAGGGATAATGGAATATTACAAACCAGAAAACTGGGTGTTGTCTTAGGGAAGCATTTGAAATACTTGTACGCAAATGCAAGGAATCTGGGCAACAAAATGGAGAAATTTGAACTCCTGGTACAGGAGGTCAAACGAGAAATTTTAGGGATTACAGAAATATAGTGAAATAGCATTCATGACTGCAATACAGGTATTGAAGGATATGCACTGTTTAGGAGAGATAGGAATAAAAGTAAAGTTAATGGGGGTAGAGATGTACATTAACAAAGCAGTAAACTGTAAAGAAATAGAAAGTTGTAGTATGGACAAAACAGAATCTGTTGGGTCAAAATCACTTTGGGGAAGGATTGTAAAAGAGGTTCTTGTTGGGAGAGTGCTACAGGGCCCCAGGATCAGACTCAGATGTGGATAGTGATCTCTTTAATATTCATATTATTAGAGAGAGAAATACTTTTGGGAATTGTGTCATAATGGGAGACTAACTTACTGCATAAAGACTGGAAAATAAATGCTACTAATACTGGTAGGACCCAGTTATTCTTGGGTGTGATAAATGAGTTTCTTCATCAAATTGTCACTGAATCAACAAGAGGTGATGCACTTTTAGACATGGTTTTAGTAAGTAGCAAGGATATCATAGAAGAGCTGATTGTAGAAAATAACCTTGAATCGAGAGACCATTAAATGGAAGGGTAATCAAAACCAGGTCGTCAAGGATGATTTTTTTATTTCAAAAGGACAGGCTTTGGGAAATTAAAGGAATTAGTTAAAGAAGTCAGCTGGACTGAGGAGCACATGTACTTAAATGAGGAGGAAGCTTTGAACTTCTTCAGCTATATAAAAACTATCTGAAATTTGCATCCTAAGAAGGGGGGAAAGTTTATAGGGAAAGGTTTCAGAGTAGCAGCCATGTTAGTCTGTATTCACAAAAAGAAAAGGAGGACTTGTGGCACCTTAGAGACTAACCAATTTATTTGAGCATAAGCATTCGATGAAGTGAGTTGTAGTCTCTAAGGTGCCACAAGTACTCCTTTTCTTTTATAGGGAAAGACTCCAGACCCAGCTGGATGAATAATCACCTTGACCAAGGTAATTAGGAGTAAGTAAACAGCGTATAGGAAATGGAAAAAGGGGTTGATCAGCAGAGAAAACTATATTGTGGAAGTTAGAAAATGTAGGAATAAAGTGAGAATTGCTACAAGTCAAGCTGAATTAGGTTTTACCAAGGAAACTTAAATAAATAATAAAGAGGTTTTTTAGTTATATAAATAAATAGAGTATAAGGAAGGATGAGGTTGGGCTACTATGCAGCGTAATAAACAGCTGCAGGTTTAAAACAAACGAAAGGAAGTACTTCATCACACACCGCTCAGTCAACCTGTGAAACTCGTTGCCAGGGAATGTTTTGTAAAGGCCAAAAATCTAATGGCGTTCAACAAAGAATTAGATAAGTTCAGGGAGGATAGGCCCATCAGCAACTATTAGCCAAGATAGTCTGGGATGCAGTCCCACTGTCATAAACATAAAGGGAAGGGTAAACCCCTTTGAAATCCCTCCTGGCCAGGGGAAAGCTCCTCTCACCTGTAAAGGGTTAAGAAGCTAAAGGTAACCTCGCTGGCACCTGACCAAAATGACCAATGAGGAGACAAGATACTTTCAAAAGCTGGGAGAAGGGAGAGAAACAAAGAGTCTGTGGGTCTGTCTATATTCTGTCTTTGCCGGGGATAGACCAGGAATGGAGTCTTAGAACTTTTAGTAAGTAATCTAGCTAGGTACGTGTTAGATTATGATTTCTTTAAATGGCTGAGAAAAGAACTGTGCTGAATAGAATAACTATTTCTGTCTGTGTATCTTTTTTGTAACTTAAGGTTTTGCCTAGAGGGGTTCTCTATGTTTTGAATCTAATTACCCTGTAAGGTATCTACCATCCTGATTTTACAGGGGGGATTTCTTTATTTCTATTTACTTCTATTTTTATTAAAAGTCTTCTTGTAAGAAAACTGAATGCTTTTTCATTGTTCTCAGATCCAAGGGTTTGGGTCTGTGGTCACCTATGCAAATTGGTGAGGCTTTTTATCCAACATTTCCCAGGAAAGGGGGGGTGCAAGTGTTGGGAGGATTGTTCATTGTTCTTAAGATCCAAGGGTCTGGGTCTGTAGTCACCTAGGCAAATTGGTGAGGCTTTTTACCAAACCTTGTCCAGGAAGTGGGGTGCAAGGTTTTGGGAAGTATTTTGGGGGGAAAGACGCGTCCAAACAGCTCTTCCCCAGTAACCAGTATTAGTTTGGTGGTGGTAGCGGCCAATCCAAGGACAAAGGGTGGAATATTTTGTACCTTGGGGAAGTTTTGACCTAAGCTGGTAAAGATAAGCTTAGGAGGTTTTTCATGCAGGTCCCCACATCTGTACCCTAGAGTTCAGAGTGGGGGAGGAACCTTGACACCCTCACTCTGGGTGTCCTTAGCCTCTGATTGCCAGAGGCTGGGAGTGGATGACCGTGGATGGATCACTCAGTGATTGCCTGTTCTGTTCATTTCCTCTGGGGCACCTGGCATTAGCCACTCTCAGAAGACAGGGTACTGGGCTAGATGGACCACTGGACCATTTTACATGTCAGTATGAGACCATAAGAATGGCCATACTGGGTCAGACCAAAGGTCCATCTAGCTCAGCATCCTGTCTTCCAACAGTGGCCAATGCCAGGTGCCCCAGAGGGTATGAACAGAACAGGTAATCATCAACTGATCCATTCCCTGAGCAAGTATGAAGTTACTTAAACATATTATATAACTGTATATTTTCCAAAAAGAAAAGGAGTACTTGTGGCACCTTACACCTACAGTAGCTCACGAAAGCTTACGCTCAAATAAATTGGTTAGTCTCTAAGGTGCCACAAGTACTCCTTTTCTTTTTGTGAATACAGACTAACACGGCTGTTACTCTGAAACCTTTATATTTTCCTCAGTTCAATACAAGTACTCACTTGCCAGACAATATTGTGTTTGTTAAGTTCTAATGATGTTATTGTAATCACTTCTCCATTTGCATGTATTCTTAAGAAATGCCTCAGAATACTAAATTATTTTTCTAATTAGTATGCTAATAATATAACCGAACGTACACAGGTTGTAACAGGGATGAAAAGCCTCAGCTTTCTGACAAGTTTAAAAACCTGGTTTCAGAATCAACTAAGAGGCAATAAGGCTTTTAACTTATCCAACTCTAATAACTGGCCATAAAACAACAAATCAGACTTTAGAGGTCCTATTATGGCAAATGTCCTGTAATTCAAGTTACAGCCATTTTATCAGAGAAGAGAATTTGAGCATAGCGATAACTGATGCTGACTCACAAGTGATGAACAAACTTAACTCTTGTTAAATTATGGATGTACAACAAACCTGAAAAATATTCATCCTCCAAATCCAGTGAGAATTTACAATTCAGTGCATTGGCAATTTTTTACCCCAGAAGACCACTAAAACACTCTACAGGCTTACAAAGTCAAAAATAATCTTTAACATTTCAAAACACAGGAGCAAACCAATCATTTAACAAGAGTAAATGTTTATTTTTTCTGTGGTACTGACACTGCACATTGTTTACTAAAACCATAACCATCCACCAGTAAGTGCCAATTGAAAAAGAAAAAAAATTTACTCCCTTCAGTATGTGAACAGTTTGATTCTCTTACAAATACAGAGAGAATTTATATGTATAACTACTTTCAAGAGATAATGAAATTTCCCTACAAGGGTGCATCATTTGAAGAATGGAACTCACAATTAACACAAGCAAAATAAAGAAATCAATGACATACAGAAAAGCAAAACAACAAAAGATGGCAGGAAAAAAATAAGTATGAATAGATTATCGCTACTTGCAAATGTCAGATCTTCCACAATTTTCAATACTGATGAAAGTAGGCAAAAAAGAATCTCTGATTCAGTGGAAAACATATCCCAGACTGATTGAGGAATATAAATAAAACAAATATCTTCACGAAAAATAATTACAGTAACTCCTCACTTAACGTTGTAGTTATGTTCCTGAAAAATGCAACTTCAAGCAAATCCAATTTCCCCATAAGAATTAATGTAAATGGGGGGGGGGGTTAGGTTTCAAAGAAATTTTTTTTTTGCCAGACAGAAGACTACATATGTGTATATAATATATACACATACACGCACACACACACAGAGTCAGTATAAGTTTTAAACAAACAATTTAATACTGTACACAGCAATGACGACTGTGAAGCTTGGTTGAGGTGGTGGAGTCAGAGGGTGGGATATTTCCCAGGGAACACCTTACTGCTAAATGATGAACTAGCAATTGGCTGAGCCCTCAAGGGTTAACTCGTTGTTAATGTAGCCTCACACTCTACAAGGCAGCAGGAATGGAGGGAAGGGAGACAGCATGGCAGACAGAGACAGAGACACACACCCTGTGTGTGAGAGAGAGAGAAGCGCATTTCCCCTTTAAGTACGTTGACACCACTCGTAAGTACACTACCTTGTTAAGTTAATCAGCAAAGCTGAGACCTCCGCTGCTGCCAGGAAACTCCCTCTGTCCTAAGCCCTGTCATGTGTGTCCCCCTGCTCTATGGAGATGGAGTAAGTGGGGTGCAGGAGCAGGGGGACACCCTGACATTAGCCCCCCTCTCCTCCCCCCCCCAGCAAGCAGCTCCAAGGCAGAGGGCAGGAGCAGCACATGGCGAAGGGGGAACGGGGGGGACAGCTGAACTGCCAGCAATTGATACCCTGCTGGGCGGCTGCTGCACAGGGAACTTAGGGGAGCGGGGAGCTGATGGGGGGCTGCCGGTCCATGCTGGTTCCAAGCCCCCACCAGCGAGATGCAATGGGATGCTCTCCCTGCAAGCAGTGGACAAAGCAGGCGGCTGCCAAACGACGTTATAAGGGAGCACTGCATGACTTTAAACGAGCATGTTTCCTAATTGATCCGCAACGTAACAATGAAACAACATTAACCGGGACGACTTTAAGTGAGGAGTTACTGTAGTAACAGTTGCTCAAGTTCATATTCCACCAACGCAAACATGAAAAGCCAGGAAATCCCACGTTAATGGTCTGATCCTGTTCCCAACTTCAATGGTGCAGGATCAAGCCCTGACACTTCAACTATCCCTTGCAATTTATAGTCATGATTTCACCTTTTCCATGTTGCCACACCCACATCATAGCATACGTGCCTCCATCCTCCACTTCCACACAAAACATGCAACTTTTAACTGCAACCATGCTGAATGGTTTAAAATGGATGATTTACAATTGTTCAGAATATTGAATTGGTGTTTGTGGAAGCAGCTGGTTAGTGTGTATGACAATGGAGTTTTTTTTTAATTGAGAGCTATATTTAAGTGTTGTGTTACAGTATGGTAAATGGAAAGAATTGTTTTAAGTGGAAATAGTCTGTAATAGTGTTTATCATTTTGGGAAGTTTCCATTTGTAATATTTCTAATTGTTTTATTTAGCTGATGTAAGTGAAGAAGTATGGAATGTTATGTTTTTTCAATAGCTGGTGTTTGTGGTCAGAGTTAAGGTTGCATGTTCCATGTGGAGACTGAAGAGGCATGTGAGTTGTGAATGTAAGTAATAACGTAATCTAAAGAGGGCAAAATCATAGTTGCAGATTGCAAGGAATGGCTGAAGACCCCTTCCTTAGGGTGGGCTTTTTCCTAAATTTAGAAATATCAAGATTATCGAGCTCTCTCTTCTGTGTTTTTCTGCAGGACTCTGTGGCAGACTGGAACAGGAACAGCTCTCAACTGAAGAAGCGAATTTGCAGAACCTTTCACAAAGAGAAATATTTCCTCCCAATTACTTATCAAACATTTGAGTCAGGTAGTGTCAAAATAAAATAAAATATGTTTTTCAAAGGGCTGACTAAAAATCCATTCCCCTGTCAGTTGCTCAAGTTTTGCTCTCCTACTCCTATGAGCTCATAAGTTTTACTAGTCCTCTAGTCATCTGGCTTTGTGTATGGTATGGATTTTTTTTTAGCAAAAATGTCCTGCCATTGCTAACGCCACAACTAATATTGACAGTAGGAGCACTATCATAGACAAGGCTCCCACAGCCACTGACTCTTTAATACCATGTTGTCCAACTCAGCTTATGAAAGGTCTAATCAATAGATTGTTTAAAAATGCTGGCAGCTGTAAGGATTTTGGCTTGGAGCTGCACTGAAGTTAACAATTTAAAGACAGGAAATTTTTGCCAACAACCCCAGCATAATCCAGAAATATCAGTATGCTAATAGTATAAACAAACATGCACACGTCTTCTAGGACTAAGAGTGGACAGACCTGAATTTCTAATGTAAGAGTAGGCAGGAATAAAACAAAACAAAGAAGACTTACATTTAAAAGTCATACAACTTCCAGTCCTTGTTTATATTTCAAAGAAACAAAAAAGAGATAAAATAAAAAGTTTTCCACTTTGTGGGTTCCCTTTAAAAACATTGTTTGAAGCAGATGCATTGAGATAGAAAAAGAGAAAAATTAAAGAAGTTTTCAGCAACGTTTGCATCTCAGAACCAAAGGCACACCACTATACAGGCCACAAAAAAATATGAAACTTGGGGGACAATGAAAGAATTGTGGGGTAATACCATGACTTTTTCGTACATATCCAGCATTGTCTGATTTTAAAAGATATATATATACATCACCTAGGAATAGTGGAGTAGTTTCTTCATAAGTAACGTCATTAGTCTCAGCTCCTGCCTCCAAGAGAACATTGACGCTTTCCAAACATCCATGATTTGCAGAAAGATGTAATGCACATGTACCCTCAAATGTCTTTGATTTTATGTAGTTATCAGATGGAGCTAAGAATAAGGAGAATTAAAAAAGATTTTTCTAACATGAAATTCTAAAAAGGACAGTCACTTACCTTACAGGATTCCTGTGCCTTGAATCCCCTCATAACCCCCACCCAAGGGCACAAAGGGTGAAGCAGACTCAACCATCCCTTACTTCCTTCACCAAAACACAATCCAGACACAATCCAGTTGGTATATGACACCGTGGTAGCAGAGAACAAGGGTAGGTTGTAGAATCCATGTAGAATCAATGCAGACAATACCTCTCTAGAACTACAGTTATTGTAAGGTAAGTAACTGTTTCTTCTCTGAGTGACTGTCCACATGGATTTGACTTCTGATGACTAGCAAGACCTCATAGTCAGGAGGTTGGTATTAGAAGTCCTATTTAAATAATGACTACAGGACAGCTTGGCCAAGGCAGGCATCAGTTTTTTGAGGTTTCAATTAAGGAATAGTGTTGGCTGAAAGTGTAAACTGCATCCCACATAGCTGCCCTGAAAATATAAGAAAAAGGTTCCTTTCCAAAGAAGCTGCAGAAGCTGCCTGAGCCCTGGTGGAATTAATTCTAACTAGCATGGGTGGATCTAAACTACCTATCCCTCAGCATGATTTAATACAGTCTAGGCCAGGGGATCTCAGCCTTTTTTGAATCAGCCCTCCCTCCCCTCAGCTTTATTTTTTTAAAACTTGGGAGTCTTCCATCACCCTCATTTATAAAGTGGGATGTTCCATTGTAATCTAGGTGGAACTGGGGCCATTAATACATTGATCTCAGTAAAGGAATCAGTCCTTTGATTCTGCTGTCTAACCGTGCACAGGCTAGGAAACCTTTTAAAAGCACATACATCTAAATATCTGCGAAGTTTCTGGGCAGTAATTCTCAGTTTCAGCATCAGAGTGCGGGTGGGCACTGCGACCTTCTGTGCCAAGTCACAATGCCATCAGATGGAGGGACAGCCAGGCCGAATTTGGGTGAGTGGCATTGGAACCCAGGAGGTTAGTGGGAAAGCTCACTGGTCCCTCTAGAAAGTTTGACACAAACACTGCCGTACTGATCTAGACTAATGTTTCTCAATGACCGGTCTGTGGACCGGCGCCAGTCCCTAAGATCCCTCTGACACAGCAATCCAGACCCTGGTATCAAAAAGGTTGAGAAACACTGATCTAGACAATCTTTAGATAGATATTGTCTGTCTTTTCACCCTATCTGCAAATGCTACAAACAGCCTGGAGAATTCTTGAAGGGTCTTTTCTGTTGAAGTAATATAAGAGAGCACTAACCACATTAAGGGGTGCAGTTTGGCTTCCCCTTGGTTTGAGTGAGGCTTGGGAAAGACAAGCAGCAGGTGAATCACATAATTTAAATGATAATCTGAGACAACTTTTGGTAAGAACTTAGGGTGAGTCACTGTCTTTATGTAACAATGTAAGGAAGCAAAAAGAAAAGGAGTACTTGTGGCACCTTAGAGACTAACCAATTTATTTGAGCATAAGCTTTCGTGAGCTACAGCTCACTTCATCGGATGCATCAGAAGTGAGCTGTAGCTCACGAAAGCTTATGCTCAAATAAATTGGTTAGTCTCTAAGGTGCCACAAGTACTCCTTTTCTTTTTGCGAATACAGACTAACACAGCTGTTACTCTGAAATCAATGTAAGGAAGGCTACCCATGAGGGCCTGAATTTCCCGTACCCTTTGAGCTGATGTATAACAACTAAAGAGGCAGTTTTAATAGATAAATGGTATGAAAAGCAAGCGGCTCAGGGCTAAAAAGGGGTCCCCATTAAACTAACTAAAATTATACTGAGGTTCCAGGAAGGAGGGAGCTCCCAGACTGGAGGAAACATGAGTGAGGTCCTTGAAGAATCTAGCAACAGTAGGGTGGGAAACAGTAGTGTGTGACCCTGAATGAGAGGACGATGAGCTGATTTTGCTATTAATTGTACCCTTATGCAGCTGATGTATAGCCCTGAATGCTTTAGGGATAGCAGATAGTCCTGAACCATGGGAATCAAGGCTCCTAAGGGAGTCAGGTGGAGTTCTGCTGCCCAAATACCTCTTCCATTTAGTTCATAGGTCAGCCTAGCAAGTCTTTTCTGCTATGCACAAGGCCCTTCATTTTTGGTATTTACCATTTTTACCAAAAATTCCCAGGTTTTACAAAAGTTATTAGGTTTTTACCAGTTTTCACACTAATTCTGAACCACAAAAGTACATGAGAATACTGATTATGTTTTAAAAAATCCCAATATATTATACTAGGTAGATGTGTTTATGTTACTAATAAATTAGTCTAAATGTAAATGTAAGACTATTAAAGTAAGGCAACGCAGTGGAAGGTACACATGCACATGTGTGTATGTGTATTTCTAGGGTGACCAGATAGCAAGTGTGAAAAATCAGGATGGGGAAGCAATGGGGGGGGGGGGGGCGGGTAATAGATTCCCTTTATAAGACAAAGCCCCAAGTATTGGGACAGTCCCAATAATATTGGTACATCTGGTCACCCTATGGATGTCAGTGCTTGAGTCTTAAAAATAGGAAGTGCTGGAACTCCCCAGACCCTGCTCCAAAAGGAAAGATGGCAGATAGGTCAGGCAATCCCCTGGACTTGACTCCCAATTCTGAAGTTACCGAGCTGTCATCTCTCTTTCCAGAACAGGGAGCTGGGTCAGAAGTACTCTTATACTTTTCTCTGTTTGTTTGGGTTTTTTTTTTCTGTCTTCCCATTCCCCCAGTATTAACCCTGATATTTGCATCCAGAAAACTGTTGAAATTAATTTTTTACACCCATTTTCACCTGTTCTTTAGTTTTTGTAATAAAGATCAATACATTCCCTGAAAATGAGGGCCTTGGCTATGCACCAATATGTTCTGGACTTCAGCTGAACAGCTTCTTCCAATGGTAGTTAACCAGACAGCATCCACACTATCAAATGTAATGATGCTGGGCTCAGATGTAAGATCTGACCTCTATTCTGGGAGCTCACATCAGGTAGGACAGTTAGTGTTACTGGGGACTGACAGGCTCATTAGGTCGAAATAACAAAGTTGCCTGTAGCCCAAGTTAGGCCTAGTATGATCATTAATGCTGTACATGTACACCAGAGTCCATGACAGAGGGGGCAAACTACGGCCCGCGGGACCGTCCTGCCCGGCCCTTGAGCTTCCGGCCGAGGAGGCTAGTCCCTGGCCCTGCTGTCTCCCTTCCCCTGCAGCCTCAGCTCGCCGTGCCACCGTGCTCTGGGTAGCAGGGCTGCGAGCTCCTGCTGGGGGTGTAGTGTATTAAATTGCTCCCCGGGACTGGCAGCCCTAAGTAGTACACTGTATGCAGCACATTCTTACGGGGAGCAATTTAATACACTACACCCAGGTAGGGAAGGCTGTGCCTCCTCAGTCTGGCCCCCACCACCTATTCGCCCCCTCCCACTTCCCGCCCCGACTGTGCCCCTCAGAACCCCCGACCCTGACTGCTGTGTTCAAAGACTAAGCCAAAGCCCCACCTGCTCCTTGTCCCCGAACTGCCGCCCCCGGAACCCCCGCCCCAACTGCCCCCCCGGGACCCCACCTCCTAACCAATCCCCCCTGCTCCCGGCCCCGACTGCCCCGACCCCTATCCACACCCCACTCCCTGGGACTCCCATGCCTATCCAACCACCCCTGTTCCCTGTCCCCTGACTGCCCCCCCCCCCGGACTCCCTGCCCCTAATCCAACCTCCCCACTCCCTTACCGTGCTGCTCAGAGCACCAGGACTGGCAGCTGTAAGTAGCACATTCCTATGGGGAGCAATTTAATACCATTTCAGAACCCCAATGTGGCCCTCAGGCCAAAAAGTTTGCCCATCCCTGGTCCATGAGATAAGGAAAGCCTGGGCTCTAAACCCCACTTGAATAGAATGTTTGGCATTTCCTGTTCCATCTGAGCTCTACTCGGACAACCTTAAATTTGGCATTTCCTAATTTATGAGTGCTTGACTTTGCAACCTAAATAACATTCTTTTAACATGATTTTTGTATGTAATATAATAAGATAATTACTACTTCAGCACTGCAAACTCCACTTGGGATCTCAGAATTCGCTCAGCAGTGCTTAACAGTAGAGAAAAAAAAAATTTCCAGAAAAGTAAGCATATATATTTCAAAGACACCCACAGAGTATTCCTACCCTTGAGCAGAAAGGTGCCATTTTCATCATTTTTTTTCTCACCCTAACCACATTTAAATTCACAAAAGAAATCAGAAAGTGAATGAGGTTGGTTTATCTTATATTACAGTATATTCTAGGGGAAGTGAACAGGGAAAATAAAAATAACTTGCCTCATCTTGAATCAAGTTTTCCTTACCTGCATTAATTAACAGCTTCAGACATTCACTGGAGTTGTGAAATGCTGCTTCATGGATTGGCATCCACCCTCTGTTATCAGGAACATCAACGCTGTATCCCTGTTTAATTAGCTTCCTCAAATTTTTGACATTTCCTTCTCTTGCTGCAAGTCCAACACTGGAGCATCTGTCTGAATAGGCCTCTGTGAAATCCATCCTTCCACAGCTCTCTCTGAGAATAGAGGGCAAAAAAGTTACTATTAGTCCAGCAAGTCTATAATTACAACAGACAACATATTCTTAAAATCCGAGTCAAGATTGTCAGGCCGGCCCAGTTTAATTCATCTAATGGGGACTCCCTTTTGGGTTAATTTTAGGCAGTATTTACACTATTGCCATCCTGTGAGGTAAAATTTTGCTTTGTATTTTAGTGACATTTAAAGTCTCTCTTCAAATTGTTTTGAAACTGATGTATCCTGACACCATCCCTAGATAATACGTACTTTGCACTTATCCTTGAATGAAAGATACCAGTTCTCAAGTGCTTTACAAATTACTATTTTGAACGCTCAAGACATACTTCATATTAACAAGTAAAGACACAGTCCTTGGGCCAAAAGAATCTACAAACCTTTGGCCTGATCCTGCAATTAGAGGTGCACAGACCGACCATTCTACCCATGTAGCACCTTACAGATTTCAGTCAGGCTCTGCATGAATCTGATTGCAGAATCAAGGCAGATATACAGACATGAAACAGGTGATACAGGGAAAATAGGTGAGGGTAAGGCAGGATGGTCAGGTGGCTAGGGTGCTAGCCTAAGGCCAGGTCTACACTACCCGCCGGATTGGCGGGTAGCGATTGATCTATCGAGGGTCGATTTATCGCGTCTAGTCTAGACATGATAAATCGATCTCCGGATAAATTGATCTCCGAGCACTCTCCCGTCGACTCCTGTACTCCACCACTATGAGAGGCACAAGCAGAGTCGAGGGGGGAGTGGCAGCAGTCGACTCACCACCGTGAAGACGCCGCGGTAAGTAGATCTAAGTACGTTGACTTCAGCTACGCTATTCTCGTAGCTGAAGTTGCGTATCTTAGATCCATCCCCCCAGTGTAGACCAAGCTTTAGACTTCAAAAAATGAGATTCAATTCCCTGCTCTGCCACAGACCTCCCATGTGACCTAGGGCAAATCATTTAGGGCTTGTCTTCAGTGCGGGCTAAATCTGGCTGCTGTGATCGATGCAGCAGGCATTGAGTTAGCCTGTCTGGTGAAGACACAATAAATCAGTTGGAGAGTGCTCTCCCATGAACTTCAGTACTCCACTTTCCCAAGAGACAGAAGCTATATCGATGGAAGAGTGTCATGTAGACACCTCTGTAAGTCAATCTAAACTATGTCACTTTAAGTTACATAACTTAACTAGCGTAACTTAGATCGACTTATCTCATTAGTGTAGACCAGGCCTTAGTCTCCGTACACTATCGTATTTCGCTGCCTCAGAGGGGTATTGTGAGGATGAATACATTATAGACTGTGAGGTGCTCATGCCCAGATTTTTAAAAAGTAGTTAAGGCATGCTCTGCTCATCACTGCAAAGCTTAAAGTGATTGAAGCTATGTCTACGCTACTGCGGTAAGCTGACCTAAGTTACGCAACTCCAGCTATGTGAATAACATAGCTGCAGTCAACGTAGCTTAGGTCAACTTACCACAGGGTCCAAACTACACTGGGTCAACAGGAGACACTCTGCCGTCGACTTACCTTACTCTTATCGTTCGGAGTAGAATATTGGGGTCGACTGGAGAACAATCTGCTGTCGATTTGGTGGGTCTTCCCTAGACCTGCTAAATCGACCCCAGTGCATCGATCCCTGGAGTGTCAATCCGGAGGGTAGTGTAGACATAGCCTTAGACAGTTATGTCCTATTTCAAAAAGTGACTTAGTCATGGAGACTTAGCAGTCTACATCATTTAGGTCTTGCAATGCTGAGCAGAGCAACATCTTAAATACCTTTATATGATTACAGTAATGGGGGCAAAATATATACCTCAGATAGACAGACAGGGGTTACAATAATAAGAACATGAGGTTACTCAGGTAAGATATTTGCACAACTTGATGATGCCATTAAATAAGATTGCTTGTGTTAGGGGGCTTATTCCTTCACCCACTTACTTCCCTGGTCCTTCTCGCATGAACAGAGAGCAACAATACCCGAAGTCCAAAGGTGCAAACAATTCGATGTTTATTGGGGTGAACTTCCAGCAAGCATGATTCCAGTTTCCTTCCTTAGTATCCTCCTTCCCAGCTCTGACACCACAGAGCCTTACACCTGTGTCCCTGTTCCCATTCCTACCCTTAGCCAAACATGATTCCAATTTCCTTACTCCCATTCCCTGTTCCCATTTCCCCCTTTAGCAAAACATGATTCCAATTTTCTTACCCCCATTCCCTGTTCCCATCTCACACACCCACATGCCCACCCCCCCGTCACTTCCTCATTGACTACAGATTATATAGTAAACTTGAGTTCTGCTTAGCTATACCTTAACCAATCATTTTCCTGAAATTTAACTAACCAATCCTAACATATTGTAACATGATTATGTAACCAATTATATCCCACCACCTCAATTAGTTTACACCCAGCAAAATTAATTATACAGCAGACAGGAACAATCACAGAACCAAACAGAGATTATACAGACAAACAACAGCAAAGTGGGAACTATAATGACAAAACAATACAGAAGTGAGGATTTCACATCCCAGCTATTGATAAGTGAGTTCTTGCCAGACAGGATGCTATCAAACTAAGTTTCCTTTTATATTTTCTAGGCACTTCCCTTTCTCTGGAGGTGATAGGAATACAATCCTGTCCTGATAGTGCCTAACAGCCCAATAAGAAAAGGAGTACTTGTGGCACCCTAGAGACCAACCAATCCACCTGAGCATGAGCTTTCGTGAGCTACAGCTCACTGCATCCGATGAAGTGAGCTGTAGCTCACGAAAGCTCACGCTCAAACAAACTGGCCAGTCTCCAAGGTGCCACAAGTACTCCCTTTCTTTTTGCGAATACAGACTAACACGGCTGTTACTCTGATAACAGCCCAATAGCACCTTATTTCAATGTGACTAGTTTGGAATGTGAGGATGTAACCGGTCGCTTCCCAGCTTATGGCTGCCTCTGCTGCTTAGCCAAAGGCCTGAGCCTAAGCACAGGGCCACAAACTGTCACAATAAGAGAAGGCCCTTACACTGGCAGACAGTGGTTTTGATTCTTTCTTTTATACCTCTATCACTAGCCAAGTGATAAGAATACACCTAAATTCTTAGAGTATAGGCCTTTACAGACAGGCCTGAATATCTATATCCTAACAGCTTGTTTGTCAGTTATATTATTAACTTTCTTCTTGTAAGCAACTTGACAAGAGTGAGATTTTTAACAGTGATATAGAAAAAACAGTTAACTACCTTTCGTAACTGTTGTTCTACGAGATGTGTTGCTCATGTCTATTCCAAGTAGGTGTGTGCGCGCCATGTACACAGTCATCAGAAGGTTTTTCCCATAGTGGTACCCATTGAGTCGGGCGCGGAGCCTCCTGGAGTGGAGCCCTTATGGCAGTGTATATAGGTTCCTGCCAACCCACCATCTCTTCAGTTCTTTCTTGCCGGATTTTCTGACAAAGGGGAGGTGGGTGGGTCTTGGAATGGACATGAGCAACACATCTCGAAGAGCAACCGTTACAAAAGGTAGGTAACCGTTTTTTCTTCTTCGAGTGATTGCTCATGTCAATTCCAAGTAGGTGACTCCCAAGCAGTCCCCTAGAAGAGGGTTCAGAGTTCACCAAGCTGCAAACTGTAGCACAGCTCTACCAAATGCAGCATCATCTTTAGTCTGCTGTGTGATGGCATAATGAGACATAAAAGTGTGGACAGAATACCTTGTTGCTGCCCTGCAGATGTCCTGAATGGAGACTTGCGCCAGAAATGCTGCAGATGAAGCATACACTCTTGTAGAGTGTGCTGCCAAAGCTTGGGCTGGAATCTTTGCTTGGTCATAGCACGTTCTGATTCAGGCCAGGATCCAAGAAGAGACTCTCTGGGACGAAACAGGGAGACCCTTCATTCTTTTGGCAATAGCGATGAAGAGCTACATCGACTTTCTGAACAGCTTTGTTCGCTCGATGTAAAAGGCTAATGCCCGTCTGACATCTAGGGAATGAAGCATACATTCCCTGTCATTGGCGTGAGGATTAGGGTAGAACACTGGCAGAAAGACATCCTGATTTGCATGAAATTGCGAAACTACCTTGGGAGGAAAGCTGGGTGCGGCCACAATTTACCTTGTCCTTATAAAACACGGTATAAGGGGGCTCGGATGTCAAAGCCTTGAGCTCAGACACCCTCCTTGCTGATGAGGAACTAGGAACGCCACTTTCTAAGAAAGGTAGAGCAGCGAGCATGTAGCTAGGGGCTCAAAGGGAGGGCCCATAAGCCTTGAGAGCACCAGATTAAGATCCCATGGAGACATCAGCTGTTTTACTTGGGGGGGACAGTCTGTCTAACCCCTTGAGGAAACAGACAATCACAGGATTAGCGAACAATGAGCGGCCCGTTGAGCCGGGATGGAAAGCCAAAATTGCCACCAGGTGCACTTTTATTGACGAGACTGCCAGCCCCTGTTGTTTCAGGTGAAGTAGTCCATGATAAAGGGAATCGAGGACTACAATGGAGGAGTACCTTTCTGGAGGGACCAAATGGAAAATCTCTTCCACTTTGCCAGATAAGTGGCATGAGTGGAAGGTTTCCTGCTGCCTAGGAGAACCTCCCTAACTGAGTCTGAGCAGGTAAGTTCTAGTGGGTTCAGCCATGGAGTTTCCATGCTGTGAGATGGAGAGACTCTAGGCTGGGGTGCTAGAGGCAGCCGTGGTCCTGCATGATCGAGTCCAGAACCAGGGGCAAAGTCATGGGCATATCCACTGACAGGTCCAGCAGTGTGGTGAACCAGTGCTGATGTGGCCATGCTGGTGCTATTAAGATTAACTATTCTTTCTCTCGCCGGACCTTGTGGATGAGCGGGAAGGGTGGGAATGCATACAGTAGGCGCCCTTTCCATGACAGGATGGAGGCGTCCGGGAGCGAGCCCAGGCTGTAATTCAGGAAGGAGCAGAACTGTTGACACTTCCTATTGTATTGTGTCATGAACAGGTCTATCTGGAGAGATGCCCACCTTTGGAAGATGTTGATGGTGACATCCGGGCGAAGGGACCACTCATGGCTGTGAAACAACCTGCTGAGGCAATTGGCCAGTTCATTTTGTGAACCCAGAAGGTACGAGGCCCCCAGTTGTATCAAGTGGGTGATGCAGAAGTCCCACAGCTTAAGGATTTTCTGGCACAGGAGAGAGGAGTGAGCACCACCCTGTCTGTGTATATAAAACATTGCTGGAATATTTTTGTCTGTCAGTACAGATACACATCTGCCATGTAGATGGATTTGAGATGTCTGTCAAGTGAGGCAAACTGCCCACAGCTCCCTGACGCTGATGTGCAGCGAACGTTCCACCTGGGACCAGAGGCCTTGAGTCCTGAGTTCACCTAGGTGCGCTCCCCATCCCATCGCCGACGCATCTGCGACTAGAGACAGCGATGGCTAAGGTGTGGAGAAGGGTATTCCTTCACATACTGCTTGTGGGTCGAGCCACCATCAGAGGGATTCGAGAACCTGAGGAGTAAGGGTGACCAGTCTGTCTATGTGGTCTCAGTTTGGCCCGTAAACTCAGGCTAGCCACGCCTGAAGGGGGCGTATTCACAGCCTGGCATGCAGTACCACATACGTGCAGGCAGCCATATGCCCGAACAATTTCAGACAAGTCTGCCCCTACCCTTTGTGTAGGGATTACGGTTGACTTTGCCACATTTAGAATAAGACCGAACCTGAGGAACGTCATGCGCACCGGGTTCACGTGGTCCTCCACTTGGACCCGAGATTGGCCCTTGATAAGCCAGTTGTCCACGTATGGAAAAACTTGCACCTGTCGCTTCCGCAGGAAGGCCGCCACAACTGCCATGCACTTGGTGAACACCTGCGGAGCCACCGAGAAGCCGAAGGGGAGGATTGTGAAATGATAATGGGCAGTGTTGACCACGAATCAAAGGAACCCTCTGCGGGACAGGATTATGGACACTTGGAAGTACGTGTCCTTCAAGTCGAGGGCAGCGTATCAGTCCCCCAGATCCAGAGAGGGGATAATGAAAGCCATGGAGACCATGCGAAACTTCAGCTTCTTCATGAATCTGTTGAGGTTTTGCAGGTCTAAAATAGGCCAGAGCCCTCCTTTGGCGTGGAGATTAGGAAGTAATGGGAATAGAATCCTGAACTAGATAGGTGCCTCTTCAACTGTCCCGAGTTGTAGGAGCATTTGCACCTCCTGCACTAGAAGTTGCTCATGAGAAGGGTCCCTGAAGAGGGATGGGGAAGGTGGCTAGGAGGGTACAATACTGGAAAGAATATCCCAATTCTACCATGCTCAAGACCCATCGATCTGATGTTATTTGAGCCCAAGCATGGTAGAAATGGGATAGATAGTTCATAAAAGGAGGGGAAGAATCCAGGATATGGACTGGTACGTCGCCCCCGGCCGCACCTTCAAAAGGTTTTCTTGGGAGCCGGCAACTGCCTTGCCAAGCCTTGGCCCTGGATAGAGGATTGCAGAGGCCTTCTCCTATTACTCCCACCCAGTCTCCTGTTGTAGTCTTGCCTCAGCTGAGAGGGGTAGAAACAAAGTGGGGGCTGAGATTTAAAATACTTCCTTTGCAGGGCTTGAAGCGCCAAGGATTTTAAGGTCGCTCTAGAGTCCTCGAGACTATGGAGCCTAAAGTCTGTCTGTTCTGCGAAGAGACCCAAGCCATCAAAGGGCAAGTCCTGTATAGTCTGTTGGACCTCCAGAGGGAGACCCGAGACTTACAGCCACGAGCTGCCCCACATAACAATGGCCGAGGACATTGTGCAGTTGGCCGAGTCCACCAAATCTATTGGAGCCTGTAAGGAAGTCCTTGCAATGGTCTTGCCTTCCTCTAGGGTAGCCCTGAAGTTGGAGCGAGAGTCAGATGGAAGTAGCTCCTTAAACTTGGACAGGGAGTTACAAGAGTTAAAACTCTAGCAGCTAAAAAATGCCTGCTGATTGGCAATTTGAAGCTGGAGCCCCCCGGTGGAATAGACCTTACAGCCGAAGAGATCCAGCTTCTTTGCCTCTTTAGACTTTGGTGTGGGGCCCTGGTGATCCTGCCTTTCCTTGGCATTGGCTGCATCCATGACCAGCGTGCCCGGCTGAGAGTGGGTGAAAAGGTATTCATACCCCTTGGAGGGTACAAAGTACTTCCTTTCCATCCCTTTAACCATGGGAAGAATGGAAGCAGGAGTTCGCCAGAGGGTCTTGGTAGTATTGTGGATGGTCTTGATGAATGGCAAGGCCACCCTGGAAGGACCTTCTGGCATCAGAATGTCCACCATAGGGTCTGTTTCTTCTGACAACTCCTCCGCTTGCAGGCCCAGATTTTGGGCTACTCTTCTGAGAAGCTCCTGACGGGTTCTATTGTCCAAAACCAGTAAAGAGGCAGACGAGCCTGCTACTGCCTCATCCGGGGAGAAGGATGAAGAAGCTCTCATTGGCATGGGGTCCTCCTGACCCTCCAACTCACAGAGGTCCTCCCATGCTGGTGCTCCCTGTGCAGTGGCAGATGCAGTGCCAGCCGCAAACTCAGTACCAGGTTCGGTGCTGGGTACGGTGATGGCTACAGCACTGGCGTCAATGCCAGCCAAGAGTGGGGCTCCGAATCCTTTGAAGGTTCCCTCTGTGACGCACTCTATATGCACCGTCTGTCCGAGGTGATCAAAAGGGATCTGGAGCTTGGCCCCTGGGCTTGATGATATGCCCATGGGGTCCAGAATAGCCACTGAGCGGGCACCTGCCAATGTGGTGGCCAGGGCATCATCGGGAGATGTTGCATCTCGTTTTGCCTGGAGCGACGAGATCGGTGCCACCTGTGTCTGAAGACGTATGATTCCGGCTCTGACTCGGAGGACGAGTCTGACCTCGGACTCCACGGCAGTGCTGTGCAGGATGGTGCCAGCGATCGGTGCCAAGGAGAGGGCGACTGGTGCCGCAGCATGGCCGGTTTGCCCTTGGAAAGTCTCGCCCCCCGCATGGAGCTGGTGCTGCCAGTTCCAGTGCTGTTGGTGCTGCTTGCACTGGGAAGTGCTGGGTTGCCATGTCTATGAGGTTCCTGGCGAATGTGTCAGGAGTGAATGGCATGTCCAACTCCTTCATTTGGCTTTCCCATCCCGGGGAGTCCAATGGGACCAGACTCATGGTTCTGCCTGGGCTGCCGGAGTCGACGATACCGGCTGTTCCTGAGCAGGAGCTGAGTGTCCCGACATGGGACGCACTCCTCGGGCACCGTTGCGCTCCACTGCTCAGACCGTCAGCAAGCGCCCCCTTTCGGCTCTTCTCTGCTTCTTACGTGGCACTGGTGATTAAGATCAGTGCCAAGAGGTCGCCAAACTCAACTTCAGTGCTGGAGAGTGACGATGCCGTGGGTCTCTGGACCCCAAGTCCTTCGCCAGCTCTGCAGTCTCCCTCACTGAGACCAATACACTGCACACCTAAGTGCTGGGCTTGGACCCTGATGCAGTCTGAGCTGGCTGGGGACAGAGAGCTGACTCCATAAGGGGAATCTGAAATCTAAAGTCTCTCTTCTTCTTAGTCCTTGGGTGGAAGCTCCTGCAGATCTTGCACTTGTAGGTCTGGTGGGCTTCCCCCAAGCAGTTTAAGCCGGACTCATGAGGGTCTCCCCTGGGCATAGGCTTCTGGCATGACCCACAAGGTTTGAAGCCTTGAGACCGAGGCATGCCCCGGTCCCCGGAAGGGAGTGGGGGAGAAAAGCAGGGGAGTAACTCCCAACAGAAACTTAGTCTATGAACTAACTAAAACACTAGAAAAACTATACTAAGTAGAACTATATACAAGAATAAATGTTCACTATGAGAAGCACTTGCGCGAAGCAAGAGAATGAAGTAGCTCCAATGACCATCACTGGTGGTAAGGAACTGAAGAGGCGGCAGGTCAGCAGGAACCTATATACACCACCATAAGGGCATCACTCCAGGGGGCTCCACAGTCGACCCGACAGGTACCACTAGTGGAAAAACCTTCCAATGATCGTGCAGGCAGCACGCACACACCTACTTAGAACTGACATGAGCAATCACTTGAAGAAGAAAAGGAGGTGACTTGGCAAATAAATTCTGAGAAGAGGTTTAAAGGAAACACGGAAGAATGCACAGAAGGGGGCATGACAGAAAAAAAACACAAGGTTTCTGAAGCTGGCATCACTAGGGTACATTGATTGCTTAAGTCTTGCAACACCGATGTGAGGTATTGTATCCATTTTCATCACCCCCCAGAGCTCAGACTTCATTAAAAGAATGGGTACGTCTCCATGGTGCAGTTGATCACTGTGGCAGGCTCACCAATATTAACATGGGGTGGTCTGGAAAGGTCCATGACACTAGAATCTTTCAAAACTCACATTTATTTTATTTAAGGGAAAAGTTGCTGTGAGATCTCGATGGACCTTAATAGTATTCTGATTCCCCCCAGCATTCTTGGAGACTCCGCTTATTTTTCTAATCCCCTGATTTATATATAAAGCTTTTTACTGGACACTTGAACAAGAGAAAGGACCAGTTCTACTGTATACCCTGAGTAACTGAAGAATGACAATGGACTGTGAGTTTGGAGATCTGAGAGGGAGATGGCACTAACTCAGGCTGAGGCTGAAGACTGCTGAGCAATATATATCCTATATGACAATTGCTTGCTATGGTCTGCACATCTGTGAGAGCCTCACTGATGGGTGGGAGGTGGATGTCCAGACACTTTCATGACTGATACTATGAATAGCTAATAGGCTCCCTCTGCAAACTGCAGCAAATAGTCAAGGCCACAGGGTCAGGGACACCCTATGCACCTACTTTGAGGCTAGGAGCTGAATTACGGCATGGTTTCATTACTGTGTGTGTAGGGATTTAATTAAACAGATGTTTATTTTGCTTTTTAAATGCTTTGTGGTACTTTTTTGGAAGAGTATTTTGATACGTGTACTGTATATGTGGTATTTTATGAACCTTTATTGAACTTTTGTCAAAAATAACCATTATTGAACATCAAGCAGTGCAAGCAAAAACATTAATTGAACAAAACTGCATTTTTAGCCATTGCAACATGAACCACAACGTAAAACAGTGAAAACAATGCAAAACATCGCAAGCTTTATGCAACATTATGGTGCAGATATGCACCACATTCGAAAAAAGTTCTGTGCTACACTTGTCACAAACATCTGTAGGTGCAGGATTTCTGCATGGTGGCTTTGCCTTGGGTTGTGGAGAGTGTGCAGAAACTATCATTTGTCATTGTAAGGGTGAAGGAGGGTTCCCAGAACGCACTGTTTCCAGACTCCCGTGGTATGGTGGGGAGAGGGAAATGCCCGTGGCTTGAGTTTTGGGAAGAGTACTGCTGCTTCCTGTACCCGTTATTCTCCATGGGCTGCAGAACATGTGTGTGCTGGGATTGTGGTGCTGTAGCAGAACATTGTGCCAACACGTTCTCAGTCAAGACAGTCTGGTTTTGCATGTGCTCCAGGAGCTGTCTCAGCATCTCTCCCTCTCTATGCATGTTTTTTGCCTTCGTCTCTGTCAGCAAGGAGAACCTCTGTCCTTCTGTCTCTCTGAAAGAAGAATTTCCCACTATTCCTCTGTCTTCTTATCCCACTTCTGGGATGCTGTCACAAAGTCCCCAAACATTTTGCCTTTGGTCTTCCCTTTTCTGATTAATCAGGTGTTCTGCAGTTGACAATGGTCCTGTCCTTGGGGGCCATAGGGTGTCAGATGCAGAAGCAGGTGGAGCTGAGAAACAGAACAAGTAGTTATTGAAGCGATTCAAGTCTCCAGGGCAACAATTATAAAATGCTTCTTTCTCCTCATTTCTGGAATGCTATTTCAAGTCTCTTCCCAGTCTGGGAGATAAGTGTTTCACTTGAATTTCCCTTTGCACAGGAGCCTTGCTTGTGATTGGCTAACGTGGGCAGCAGAGTTTCAGGGGTTTGGACTGATGGTTTGCAGAGGCAAGGAATCTAGGGGTGGGCAGAAGGATTTGGAGTTCTACACGGGCTGAGGAGGACAGGGGCTAGGATGTTTGCAGGGGCCAGCTTTGTCTGCCCGTCCACTTCTGCAGGCAATCCTAACATTGGACAATGCAACCTTAATACAGAGGCAGATACGAGGCTTTTTGAAAAAGGGGATGAGCAAACCAGAAATCTATGCAGTGATTTAATTCACCCCCAGAAATGCTGCAGGACTGGAAGAGGTAGGCTACCCACAGAAGTAATCCTGAGAAGGGTGTGTTTACTTTTCAATGTTTCTGCCAATATACAGTATTATCTTTGCCTTAAATTCTGTTTAAAATCATCTGCCAACATGCACAAAGTGTACTGTTAAATACAGTTCTGCTGTAATTGTCAACAATGCTGATGGTCTGATTACAGCTAGCCAAGGGCCTATGCATCTCTATGCATTTATTGTCTTCCATTTTATACCTCATAAAATGCTACAACAGCTGAAAGCTCAGGGCATTGATCAAACTCTGAAACAAATAATTTTTATGCTGCATTATTTTTCTGTAATTGACATTTCAATAAACATGCCTGCATTATATGCTGTGTTTTTTTGTTTGGTTGTTTTTTTAAAAAAAAACTACTACGGCACCCCTAGGTTAACCAGGGCAGGAAGCCTGGGAGACCATGGCAGTTGACCGGGAGATGGAGCACGAGGGAGATGAAGTGGCAGATGGCTGTGAGAAATGAAAATATCAGGGATATAATCCCTACAGAGCTGGAATTCCCTGGCATAGCTACCATACTGATTAAAAGGGAAGTGGGGATGAGAAGCTGAGCTCTCATCCACCCAGACTGGTGGCTTCCATTGGCACTTGGAACAACAATATGTTAAAATGACCTATACATTTTTATTGTAATATAGCACTTAGTACTTACAGGCAGAGGTCCCCTCCTCAGAATTGTCAGTCTGGTGTCTGCCTGGGTATCAGAAGTCTGTTCCTCCAGGTCTGGCTTGGAGTCTTGCATGGGAAAGAAATCCTAGCTTTCAGGGAATCCTCCACTTCAGAGTACTAGTCAAGATTCTCCTTGGTGTTCTCCACCACATATTGAGCTTCAATGATGGCCTAGATGGTAAAAATCCTATCCTCAAAGTCCTCAAAGTAGGGGCAGGTGGTTGGAGCACTGCCAAAGGTCCTCGTTCGGACCTTGGTATTTTTTTATAATTCTGATAGAGCTTCTTCCCTTTATTGCAGCATTGAGCCAAGTCCAAGGAGTGACCCCAGTTGGTCATTTGGTTAGCTATATACTTGAATATTTTCTTATTACAGTGGCTACTATTAAAGGAGGACTGCACCAGTTCCTTTCCCCAGATCACAAGAAAATCCATGACCTCTGCATGGCCCCCCACAGACACACAAGGCATGGCTGCTATAGCACTGGTATAATGCTCCAGGAGTGTGTAATCACAATCAGAGCGTTCCTGGCTGCACGCCAGCATTTAAATAAGGAGGTAACATCTGGTAATCATGACCCCTGAACAGCAGAGGGCACACCCGTGAACAGACAGTTCAGTCCTGGTGTAAAACAATGCAGTGTCCTACCAGTGGGAGGACTGAAAAATTAACCTGAAGTACTGATGCATCCACACAAACTCCATATTAACTACACACAATATTCCACATGGAAATTCATTTTGGAATGAATTAAAGTGGATTATCCAGTTTGCACCAACTAACCAGTTAATTCAGAAGAATTGTGTTGTGTGGATGCAGTCCATTTTAATTTGAAAAAATGCCAGTTAGTCTGAAACAAACCCATTGTGTTGACAAACCCTAAAACACCATCTGAACCCAGCAGCTTGTCTACACTATGCTTTCCAATGTTGCTAACAGCAATGGAACTGAACTGCCATTAGAAAGAGTGGGACATTTTTGCAAAGTTTCCCTAATGTACACAAAAAGAAAAGAAGTACTTGTGGCACCTTAGAGACTAACCAATTTATTTGAGCATAAGCTTTCGTGAGCTACAGCTCATTTCATCGGATGCATACTGTGGAAAATACAGAAGATGTTTGTTTTTATACACACAAATCATGAAAAAATGGGTGTTTATCACTACAAAAGATTTTCTCTCCCCCCACCCCACTCTCCTGCTGGTAATAGCTTATGTAAAGTGATCACTCTCCTTACAATGTGTATGATAATCAAGGTGGGCCATTTCCAGCACAAATCCAGGTTTTCTCCCCACCCCCCTACCCACACACAAACCCACTGTGTGTGGGGGGGAGGAGGAGGAGTGGGGAGAAAACCTGGATTTGTGCTGGAAATGGCCCACCTTGATTATCATTCACATTGTAAGGAGAGTGATCACTTTAGATAAGCTATTACCAACAGGAGAGTGGGTTTGTTTGGGGGGGATGTGGGGGGGGGGGAGAAAACCTGGATTTGTGCTGGAAATGGCCCACCTTGATTATCATACACATTGTAAGGAGAGTGATCACTTTACATAAGCTATTACCAGCAGGAGAGTGGGGTGGGGGGAGAGAAAACCTTTTGTAGTGATAAACACCCATTTTTCCATGATTTATGTGTATAAAAACAAACATTTTCTGTATTTTCCACAGTATGCATCCGATGAAGTGAGCTGTAGCTCACGAAAGCTTATGCTCAAATAAATTGGTTAGTCTCTAAGGTGCCACAAGTACTCCTTTTCTTTTTGCAAATACAGACTAACATGGCTGTTACTCTGAAACCTAATGTACGCAACTTCATGATGAGTCAGCAGCAGAACTGAGTCATTATTCCCAATTGCTCTGATGATCTAATCACTAAATTACACTGCTTATTTAAATAAGTACATTGCCACTAAACATTATCTCAATTTGTATATAATGTCTCATTTGGAAAGGACTCCAGCACATCTGATGTCTCAGATGCTCTGGAGTCATCCTTTTTTAGAAACACACACAATGCACAGACAATTCTGCTGTTGGAGGGGAAAATGAAGGGACAGCATACTGCACATGATAACAGAGAGAAAATTTTAATGAACACATCAAGGCAAAACTCTACACTTACAAGACCCCATCCCACTTCTTAAGTCCGTGCACAGCACCTCAAACAAGTAAGTAATTTTAAAAGTGTCTTGTCCAAAAACATACATGCAGACAGTAAACTTGATGGAACTTAGCTTAGAATAAGGACCTGCAAACTTGATATTTAGATCACTGCTGAAAGCTGTCCCACCAGTTAAAGCAGGGTAGTCAAGAGGCAGACTGTGGACCAAAGTTGAACCACCAGACACTTTTGAATGGACCCCAAAATCTTTGTATTAATTATCATCGTTTTTTATGGTGTTCTCTGGAGTATGGACTTCGACCATACTTTGACCAAGAAATTTGGACGTTGACATAAAATAATTGACTACCCAAATTAAAGAAATCATAACTACTGCACTCCTGGATGTTAGTGACATTCTCTACATCAAGAGAGGGGAAAGGCGGGCTTTAAATGGGTACCAAGATGCGGGGCCTCCCAAGGAGTCCGGCAGAGGGGCAGAAAGAAGACCCGTGAAATCCCTTACTTAGAACTTGCTATACCATATAGCCTACAACCTAGAAAACAACGGTCTCACATGCAGGCGACAGAAAATATCTGCAGGGAACCCACTGCATTGACTCGTCATTCTTGTACCCAGCCCTGCCGCGCCGCCTCTCCACTCCCCCCTCCCGCCCGCTCCTGTCCAGCCCCGCCCCTTTGGCAGCACGCGGGGGGGGGGCTCGGCACCCAGAGGGACGATGGGAGTTGTAGTCCATTTCGGCACCAACCGGGCTGCCAGTGGCGTGGCCGCTGCCCGTGGCCTCAGCCCCAGGAGCGAGCGGGGGGCGCCCGCCCGCCCGCGCCGGGGCAGGGCTGGGACACCGGCAGGCGAGAGGCGCCCGGGGGCCCCAGGCACTACAAGCCCCATGGTGCTTTGCCAGGCGGCGCTGTGCGACACGCCGCGCTCCGGGGCCGCTCTGCCCTTAGTCTGGGGGAAGCGCAGCAGAGACCGGCAGGGGCGGCTGCCGGCCGGCGGGACGTGGGCAGGGCGAGAACCATGTGGGTGTTCGGTTACGGCTCCCTCATCTGGAAGGTGGATTTCCCCTACGAGGAAAAGATGGTCGGGTACATCACGGGCTACAGCAGGAGGTTCTGGCAGGGCAGCACCGACCACCGCGGGGTGCCGGGCAAGGTGAGCGCTGGGCGCAGGGAGCGTGTCCTGCCGGTGCCCCGACCGGGGAGGGAAGCACCCACCATCCGCCCGCAGGGGGCAGGAGAGGGGACGTGCCGGTGGCAGCTGCTGTTCGCCCTCCCCGTTCCAGATATGTAGTCTGCTGCGGAGGGGGGGGGCGCGATGCTGACCAGCGGCCCATCCGAAGCAGGGAGCTCTGAGCTGACCCCCGTGAGTTTATACAGAAATTAATCCAGATCCCACCGCTGAACCCCTCCACATACCCCCAATACAGGTACGGGCTGCTCTTCAGCTCCCCACCATATACACAGATCCCTAACCTTCGCCTCCCCTCCTCCCAACGATCCCTAACCTTCGCCTCCCCTCCTCCCAACGATCCCTAGGTTCAGTTCAGGCATTCTCCCCCACTGGAATACACCCCCCCCCATACACACACACAGTTTCTGCATGCAGTCCCCCCAACACGCACCCACATACCCCCAACAGATTCCCTCCTCCTTCCTCCCCCCCCAGGCACACAGGTCCTCCTCACACACACCCCAAGTCCTCTCTGCACCAAAGGACACTTCCACCGTTCGACTATTCTCTCATGTACAAGCAGGTCCCATTCACACACCCAATCAAACTCCTCTCTCACACAGGTCCCATCTCCATTCCACTACACACTCACAAAATTTCAAAACTTCATAGTTTTAAAATATTCTCTAAAGGTAAATACAAAGTAACCCTCTACTTGTCCCCTGCCTTCCAAATACATCATATTTAATATCAATTTCACATATATAGCTTTACAGTCCTCCACCCCTACATCAAAACAAACCACCACCCCTTGTACCCTCCTACATCATCTTCATAAAGTTACTGGGTAATCTTTTGCACTATCAGCTGGAGAATCACACTAGTATGAACATTTTGTACCTACTAGTAGTTACATGTAACAACTAATAGCTTTCTGTTAGACACTAACAGAACAAATAACATCTCTATTCCTCCCTCCCCCCGTTTATTTTGTGTATTTGTCAGCATTCTGTGCAGTTAGTTTCACCCTTTCCCCCGATAGTCATTAAGGCCCCAATCTAACAAAAGCTGACCTGCAGGGTATACCCTATGCAGAGCAACAACACTGAACACAATGGAGGTCTGCTTTGGCACAGGGGGGCAGAAACAGCTTGCAAGATAGAGGCCTCACGGTTCAATATTGCCAACATTTACAAGTGAGTAGTTAGTTGTGTGCTTAAGTCCTTTTGATTTAATGGAACTTCTCACAGAATCACTCAGGTGTTTGCATATTTAGGGCCTCAGTCAGTTTCAACCTTGCTAAAAAGATCCTTATATAATCTGAAACAGGAGTTGAAACTCTTTATTTTTAAAGGTTTCAGAGTAGCAGCCGTGTTAGTCTGTATCCGCAAAAATAAAAGGAGTACTTGTGGCACCTTAGAGACTAACCAATTTATTTGAGCATAAGCTTTCGTGAGCTACAGCTCATTTCATCGGATGCATTCAGTAGAAAATACAGTGGGGAGATTTTATATACACAGAGAACATGAAACAATGGGTGTTACCATACACACTGTAACAAGAGTGATCAGGTAAGGTGAGCTATTACCAGCAGGAGAGAAAAAAATTATCACTTTTGTAGTGATAATCAAGGTGGGCCATTTCTAGCAGTTGACAAGAACGTGTGAGGAACAGTGGGTGGGGGGGGGGGAATAAACATGGGGAAATAGTTTTACTTTGTGTAATGACATATCCACTCCCAGTCTTTATTCAAGCCTAAGTTAATTGTGTCCAGTTTGCAAATTAATTCCAATTCAGTGGTCTCTCGTTGGAGTCTGTTTTTGAAGTTTTTTTGTTGAAGAATTGCAACTTTTAGGTCTGTAATCGAGTGACCAAGGAGACTGAAGTGTTCTCCGACTGGTTTTTGAATGTTATAATTCTTGATGTTTGATTTGTGTCCATTTATTCTTTTACGTAGAGACTGTCCAGTTTGGCCAATGTACATGGCAGAGGGGCATTGCTGGCACATGATTGCATATATCACATTGGCAGACGTGCAGGTGAACGAGCCTCTGATCGTGTGGCTGATGTGATTAGGTCCTATGATGGTGTCCCCTGAATAGATATGTGGACACAGTTGGCAACGGGCTTTGTTGCAAGGATAGGTTCCTGGGTTAGTGGTTCTGTTGTGTGGTTGCTGGTGAGTATTTGCTTCAGGTTGGGGGACTGTCTGTAAGCAGGGACTGGCCTGTCTCCCAAGATCTGTGAGAGTGATGGGTCATCCTTCAGGATAGGTTGTAGATCCTTGATGATGCGTTGGAGAGGTTTTAGTTGGGGGCTGAAGGTGATGGCTAGTGGCGTTCTGTTATTTTCTTTGTTGGGCCTGTCCTGTAGTAGGTAACTTCTGGATACTCTTCTGGCTCTGTCAATCTGTTTCTTCACTTCAGCAGGCGGGTATTGTAGTTGTAAGAACGCTTGATAGAGATCTTGTAGGTGTTTGTCTCTGTCTGGGGGGTATATTCCCCCCCCACACACACACTGTTCCTCACACGTTCTTGTCAACTGCAGGAAATGGCCCACCTTGATTATCACTACAAAAGATTTTTTTTCTCTCCTGCTCCTAATAGCTCACCTTACCTGATCACTCTTGTTACAGTGTGTATGGTAACACCCATTGTTTCATGTTCTCTGTGTATATAAAATCTCCCCACTGTATTTTCTACTGCATGCATCCGATGAAATGAGCTGTAGCTCACGAAAGCTTATGCTCAAATAAATTTGTTAGTCTCTAAGGTGCCACAAGTCCTCCTTTTCTTTTTAAAGGAATGTTTTTAAAAGAATTTCAGAATATTAAAATAATGCTTTAAAAAACTGGAATTTTTTTTAAATTGCTTAATTTCAAAAAATTGAGTGGCAGCATCTCTTTAAAGAAGGAAGGAGGTCAGGGAGCAGTGTAATAAATGTACAAGCTCTATATTTTGTTAGTCTATTGAAATACAAAAGTAAACTTTTGAAAAGTAAAATGGGTTCACTCTTATGGCATTGTTCAAAGAAGCACAGTATTCTTTTATTTGTGTAATTGGTGAATAATTGCCAAGAACAGCTTCGATATTCATATGATTAAAAGTACAGTGTTATGATCTTCTGTATAGCTAGACATTTTAAATTATTGGTTCTGATTTTGTATTAGAGAAATCTTGTGCTACAGTAAGAGTCAGACCTCAGAAATCCCAAAACCATACCAGCTATGGCAGGGCTTTGGAGACACACACGTGACTTCCAAAGAACTCAGCATATGCAAACTTCCAAAACTAGAAAATGCCCCTATATTTCCAATACAATACTTAGGGCTTGTCTACACTTAAGCGCTGCACTGGCCCAGTTGCACCACTGTAGCACTTATTGAAGACGCTACCTACACTGACTGGAGAGCTTCTCCCACTAGCGTAGATACTCTGCTTCCCCGAGAGGGACAGCTATGTCGACGGGAGAAGCCTTCCCCGCATCGATGTAGTGCTATCTGCACCAGGGAGTTAAGGTTGATATAACTGTGTTGCTCAGGGGCGTGGATTAGTTATACCAACATAAATTGGTAGCGTAGAGCAAGCCTCAGATCTCGTAGTGCTAGTTTTGTAACCTCCCAAACTAAATCCATTCTGCTGCTTTCAACTGAAGTTCATTTCTCACCTCAAGCACTGATGCAATTATCTGGAATTACTGATCCAAAATACTATATACCAATACTATTTCTCATTTGGCATGAAATAAGTAAACTGATCTTTCCTTGATCCACTTCTAAGGGCTTGTCTACACTGCCGTGCGGGGTCAATCTAAGATACACAATTTCAGCTACGTGAGTAGCATAGCTGAAGTCGACGTACTTAGATCTACTCACCGCGGTGTCTTCACTGCGGTAAGTCGACAGCTGACGCTCTCCCGTCAGCTCCGCTTGCGCTCCTCATTCTGGTGAAGTACCAGAGTTGACAGGAGAGCACTCAGAGGTCCATTTATCACGTCTAGTATCCAGCGGTAGTGTAGACAAGCCCTAAATCTGAGTAGTATCAGAGTAGCTGAAGGACTTCACAATGTGAAAAGAGCTTCAAAATAAAGTTGGCAAAGCTCCAAAATTAATATTTTCCTGTTACATGTGGATTCAATTACACTGGCTCACCACTTGTGTAAACCATCCCATTACCATCACCACTGCCATCACTATTCCCTGGAGGAACCTACGTTCTATATAATTTTAACAACACTAAAATTCAGTGTATTTCTTATACTTTTATTAATTTTTATATTAAAGGATTAGTGCGCAGAGGCCCCAATTAGGACCAGGGCCTCACCATCCTGGGCATTGTACAAACATACTCTTAAGACAGTTCCTGCCCCTTGGAGCTTATAGTCTAAGATCTCTATCTGCAACTGCCTCAGTACAGATGGACTCCCTTGTGCCTATGTGGAGCCTCACTGACTTTGGTGGCATCCATCTACAGTTCCAGGAACTGGGTATAAGTAGGGACAAGATGCAACAAGAACAAAATGGAGGAGGGAAAAGAAGACCAGGGTGATAATACCAAGTTTGAGACAAACACATTTGAATTTGGTCTGTTTATAATAATTAAGTTTATCGTAAGCCAACATAGAGACCAATACAAGTTGATTATTATCAGCATTATTTGTTATATGGTGGTAACGCCCGAAGATCCCAGAGGAGAATGAGGTCCCATTGTGTTGGGCACTGTGCTACCATGTAGGGAGAAACTTATTTTAACTTAAGGTAAAAGTGCAAGGAAATAGTTTAAGTGATCGATTAAAATGGGAGTACCTAGAGGAGGCTAATGTTATTAATTTTTATTGTGTTTATACTGATCCTTTCAGTAGTTTTTCAAAACTTAAGAAAACCTGTCTACCTTCCACACACAACCAAATACATCCTAAGAATAAGTCATGCCTTCTGCTTCAAAATACTCTAGTTTCCTTTCATAAGTATTAGGAAGTGACCATTTCAGGTGTGACTTCCAACTTATGATTGTATGATGCCAACAATGTACTAGGTGCTAACTGTTCCTTGTAGTTCAGAGACTCTTACTGCCTTAAAGTCATTTTTTTGTAGCTAAACTGTAGACTTTCACATTATAGGACATCTTTTAAGCAATGCAAGACTTCTAAGATAGCAATGGCAGCAGGAATAACCAAAAAGAGTTAATTTCAGTAGTTGAAACAAATCCCAAACGATAATGTGCATCTAGCAAAATAGCCAAGAGAAAATAAATCTCATTTTTGTTGAATCTTAGAAAGGGGAGAAGTATGAATCTATAAATAGGACACTAAAGCAAAGCAGAGATGTGCGCAAACTACTTCATTCTGTGTGGGCTTTATCATTTTTACCCTGTTCATAAAACTAAAAGAGGAGAGATTTTATCCTATTTTTTTTAATCTGGTGTTAAAAAAAAAAACCCACAGGATTATGAAGTTAAAAACAATTTCCAGTTGTAAGCATCCTTTCCAATTTCCTGTGGACAGGTGTATTTTTCAAGCGACAGGAAGGAGCATAATATAGTTTTACTGCATTTTGAAATCCTGCATCGCTCTCACTCCACAAGGGCTATCACCCTTATATAATTCTAAATAGCTCAACAAATGCTAAGGAAACAATAGGTTACAGAAACATCCAGCAAACTGGGGGAATGACATTGATGGGACAGGGCTATGTTATTTACAGTTGCATATGTGGCTAATTAGTTAGTCATCAGAAATACTTAACTGATCATTAACATACTGGACCTGGTATATGAAAATGGGCCAAAATATTCAAGTTTCCCTAATTTATGAAAGAAAAATGGTAAATGCTAATTTTATTTAATTAAAATACACTTTTCTTTGTTCACTGAGGTCTTTTCCCCCAAAGCAGTCACCTCATTTACACATCATTGGCAACTCCAAGCTAAAACTGGAGACTGACTTAGAAAGAGAGCAGCTCTAGTGAAGACGTAAGAATTATACTAATTGAAAAAGGAAATGCTGCATTTTCAAAAGGAGGATGCATAGGTTCACGCAACCATGGATCAGTAATAATTAATTTATACAAAATTTTTATGTCTCAAATTTTTTTTTTTTTTTAACACCAAGACCATTCTATCATTGGATCAAAATAATGATCCATATTTTATTTCTGAAGAGCTTTTTCAGATTACTAGAACCCTTATCAACCCAGGATGAACTTCTGGAATGCCAATAAAGACCTACAAACGGATTGACAGGAAACATCAAGTACAATCTTCCCTGCATTTGCTGGAAGACCTCTTAGGCCTGGTCTACATAGAGGTTTTGTATCCATATAACTATAGGTTATGGGTGTAATTCTTTACTGGAATAGTTATACTGGTACACCTCCCCTAATGTGGATGCACTTTTAGTGGTATAAATGTGCCTTTTACTGATATGGCTTTATTCGCCTTCCTGTACTGGAATAAGTCATACCAGTATAAAGACTGTGATATCAGTATAACTGTGTCCATGCTACTGGGTTTGTACTTCTTTAATTTTACCAACATAATGAAATTGCTGAAACTTTTGTGTTTAGCACTCACAGTTTTGTTAATGCTCATGCAGCTGAACTGATGCTAACACAGGTGGAATTTTCTGTAAAAATTCCCACATATAGAGAGACAAGCATTTTCCAGGACAGACAAGATCTAAATTTTTAATGTAAAACCACACAGAGAAAAACCCTTTTGGACCTCCTGTATACACCATAAAGCAGCAAAATCAGCACATGCCCAATTTCTTTGTTTTGCAGGGCAACTTTAAAGAAGTCATAGCTGTAATTTACTTTGGACTAGATTGTGCCCTGATCTACCATGGTTGTGCAGAGGAGTATGCAAAGTGGGTTCTAGTGGGTATGCATGAAGAATCCTATAAAAGGGCTGTGACAGATTCCTCTCTCAGTTGTGTTTTCCTGCACAAAAAGGGAGCACCAGGGAACTGTTCCTTAGAGGAGAGTCTCTGAGACACTATGCCTCCTACGACTACTCCTGGGGCAAAGAAGATTACACACTGACCCCGGCTCAAGGCTGGATCTAGAAGCATAATCTAACCCTAAATGAGCTGGTGCTTTAAAGAAAAAAATTAGTTAAGAATGTAAAGTCAATCTGGATTTTGTTTTAACTCTGAATTTCTTTGATTGTTAGCTTGTCAGATTGATGACACTGTAGTCTGTGGTTTATTATAAAACGGAGCTTATACACAATATACATTATCTAGGTTTTATAAGTTTTGAAGTTTTATCACTTGCAACCAGCAACCAACTACACGAATGTATCACAGCGCCCTCTGTGTGACTTTATTATTATTATTCTGAATGCCACTCTGCTGCTAATACAAGATGTTATAAACTTTATTTTTAACATGCACTAAGCAAATGCAGAGTCAGGTGTCCCTTATACTGGGTCCAGTTTATCTGTGGCCAGTGGGAGCTGCGGGCAGCCATGCCTGCAGACGGTCAATGTAAACACTGTCTCGCAGCCCACTAGTGGAGTATACTGATGGGCCGCAGGTTGCCCACCACTGAATTAAAATCCAAGGAATTACACCAGGAACAAATTTATTCACGGTGTGTAAATTGCAAGTGAAACCCATCCTTCAACACTATTATTCCATTTCAAATTATAGCAGTGAAATACTAGCCTACAAGTTGAAAAACCTACTGAAAATACTTGCTGCTACAACATTCCATAGTCAGTACAACAAAGAACACATAATGAGCATTTTTATGTACAACAATGACTGCAAGCTTTTTTGTACAAAACTCGGCTTAACATAATGATGACCTTGTATTCATACTTTAACTGCTCAACTTACCTTATTGTAATAATGTAGTTAAACACTAGTTAAAAATGCAATGCTTGCTATTACTACCATAATATATAGTATGTAGGATGCTATATTAGAAAGATATTCCTTGTTAACACTGCACATGAAGGCAAATTTTAAAATATAAATTATTATTATTACCTTCTTGCAAAACATATTGCATTAAGTATACTAGCTCCATTACATTTTAAGATGCTGATTTGATTAGTCTGAGAGTCTCAAATGAGAGTGGCCAGTACATTAGCAGGCATTAATGTGATGTTCACTGACATTTGATTGAGTACTTCTGCACCAGAAAACAAGACAGTGGTTTGCTAACTCATATCCTTCCCCAGAAAGAGAGATGAATGTATAATTTTTTTTTGTGAAAACAGAAATGTCAGTTATTTGTGTAAAATTCAGAAAACACAAAGTTATGAAAAATAGTATCTTGCAGCAATTTACATGGCACTCTTCAAAGCAATTAAAACATGTTCCCTGTCACTGAAAAATAGTTCACGTGTGGGGATTACTGATGAAGAAAAGAGTGATTGTTGGAAGAAGTGGGTTTGGAGGAGCAAACTAGTTAGGAAGACATTTGAAGTATAAGAGGCAGGGTAGCTGGAAGTATGCAGTCAAGCTGGAAAAAAGGAGATGAAGGAAGCTGTAGGGGTGAAAGGAGTGGGAGGAGGGTAAAAGAATTTAGGGCCTTGCAGAGGAGTTAACATCTGTTTTTTCTGGGGAATTACTGAATCCTCAAACACAGTGTGCATTATACTTTTGCAATGCATCAACAATTTGTAAACTATTTCCCCCTGTAGACACACTCTAAAAGTTATTTTTATAAGCCATATTCACATAAAAGTATATATATTTTAAGGTCATAGGGTTATAAATATTAAGTATGGTCACTGTGGCTTATCGCTGGAATCCTTGGAATGGCTTTATAACCTGGTAACACATCGGACACTTAATTATCATGCATGTTGAAGACTAGGATAGACAGAAACACAGCTGCTTTCCGAGACACATTCTCAGACTTCTGTGCCTCAGCTGCTTCAAGGCCTGTCTTTCATGAGAAGAGACAAAATTCAATGCTACTAATAGTTCAAATACCATGCTTTGGATATACTTCCTATACTATGGTGGAACATGAAATAACTTCTTTCTCCGTGCCTTTGTTGAAGACCCCAGAAATTACACTAAGCATCTTTAACAATAAATATTATCTAGGGGTTGAAAGTGCAAGCTTGGGAGTCAAGGGTTCTACTTCTAGTTCTGCCACACTTGCTGTTTTCTTTGTGCCTCAGTTTTCTTATCTGTAAAATTCTCATGTTCTAGAGGGTGTGATTATCTGGCAGCCTGTCTTCATGGACTGCACGGTGTTCTCATATTTGCAATGCATATGTGATACAAGAATTCAGTATGCCAACTAAAGTGTGTGGGATTAAACACCATCAAAGGTCTACAGACAAATGTCATCTTTTCCACTGATCAAATACTCCATTTGACTTTTGGTCCATAAACATTCGAAAATTATAGAGATGCATATTATGCAGCACTGTTGTGGCACTACGGCACCTTTTGTGTTGTGCCTGATTGGGACTGGTCAACCAGTTGTTGGGCAGCTAACCAAACATACGGGTGAAAAGTAGAAGGTAGTTTGGGGGCAGGATTCCCATCAAGGAATGTCAGAGTATCCATCTTTCGGGAGTTTGCATGCATGTAATTGAAGATTGTGGCAAAATTCAGACCTAGGTTAAATGCTCCAACTTACTCTGCTCTACAGAATACAAAAAGACCAGGATCTGACTTAACAGTTGACATGTGGAGGAAGAGAATCCAACATCTTGTTTTTTAATCTAAAAAATATTATCAGAAGTGATAATTTGCTCCCATTCTGTCTAATCCCTCTCCATAACTATTCTTTTGTTGGGACTCCTCCCTTTGGAATCTGCTCCCCCACTCTATATCATCTTTTACTATTCATCTTCCCTGTAATCCTCCTGGCGTGTTTCAGCCCATCTTCACTCTTCTTTTGGCTCCCCTATCCCATTTTGCCAGCCAAATAATATTTACCGGTAAATGTTCGCAATTACTTTAAAATTATAGTGAATCCCACTTGCTGAGTAGCACTGTGGGGGAGATCAACACAAATAAAGTGGAAAAAAGCTGTTCATCAGATTGCCAAGTACTCTTAACATCCTGTGCTAAAAGTGCTGTATCGGAGTCTGGATTTTTCACACTCAGAGATCGGCTGCTAATAATACGTCAAGTCTGCTCTATTTTGAGTTTACAACCAGGGCCTGTATGGAGTTCATTGTAGGATCAGGGCATAAGTTCATAAAAACATTTTGGACATAAATTTGACAAATTATAAACAAAGAAGGATACTGTTTATCATTACTTTTAGCAAATTTGATTTTTTTTTAAAGGACCAACCAGTTAAAGAGCAAAGCATAAAGAGTGATTCTGAGACCATTACACTTCATATAGAAAGAGAGACACCCCAATCCTGCAAGAGAATCATGTGTGTGATGCAGCATGGCCAGAGGGCAGCAGGAGAGTGTTAGAAGAGAAAAGTTTGGAGGAGTTGAAGCAGAGGGGATTGGGGTTGGAGCAGAGAGCAGTTTGGAGGGAAGCAGAGGAGAGTTTGGAGAAGAGCTGCGGTGGGCTAAGAAGACCAAGACCCTAGGTAAAGGGACACCTGGTTTATGCAGAGGAAGGGCAGGAAGCCCCACAAGCTGAAGGACAGAAGAGGGAAGTAGTCCAGGGGAAGGAACCGCTAGTTCAAGCAGTTTACCGCTATCCCTAGGGCCCCTGGGCTGGGACCCGGAGTAGAGGGCGGGCCTGGGTCCCTCCCTCTCCACTCCCCTCCTCTAGGACACTAGTGGGGCAGTTAATAACCCAGTTCAGGGGCGAGAAACAGTGCCCTGAACCCTCCCCAAGAAAAGAAAGCGTGAGACCCATCAATTTGCCATATGTGATTGGGTCCCTACCTGGGCAGAACCTCATTTGTCAATGGGACTCCACACAATTCTTTTGACAAGATTGAGGTCCAAAGTCCTTATTTATTTTTCAAAAATGGTTGTTTTACATGCACTGACTCTTCTATAAAACATGTATATTTAACAGTGAATATTTAAAGGGACATCAACATCATCACACTTTGCAAATGGTTTACTATTACAAGCCGCACCTGTCACTACAACTGAAAGATCAGAGTATATTTTTCCTCAATTTGGTAGTTTTATTGTATGCATTTGACATCTTGTCAGCTTTTGTTTATTCTGTACGATCACTTAGTTTTGTCCATTCCCCCTACTGCATGGTTCTTTCAGTGATAAGAGAGAGAGAAACAAATGACGGCTGAGCCTTAATTGTCAAGGTGAGTCAGGCAAAGGTCTGGTATCTGGAATTTTTTTTTTTCTTTTAATTAACTACACATGATGATGTCCTTTTTAAAGAAACAGTTTTTAAGTTGTTAATGCTCTCACAAATTGCTATCATGCTTTTAACATTGAGGAGAGTTTAGAAAAGGTGGATTTGGAGAAACTCCTAAATTATCACACACTTCCTTATAAGCAGTTTTGTTGTGGCTACGTTGGTCCCAGGATATTTGAAAGACAAGGTGGGTGAGGTAATCTCTCTTATTGGACCAACTTCTGTTGGAAAGAGAGAGAAGCTTACACAGAGCTCTTCTTCAGGTCTGGGAAATGTACTCAAGAGTGTCCCTGCTCAATACAAGATGGGACAAATTACTTTAGCAATAAGTAGTTAACACCTATTTCAAGGGACGATTCAAGGTGAAGAGACACTGAATATAAACACTGTTGTAATAAGCCATAAATCCAATCTCTAACCCACTAACTCCCCCTCCCCATCTTTTCTGACTTTCCTTTCTATGACTGGAGAGGTGATAACTGGCAGGATGGATTTGATTTAAATACATTTGATTTAAATCACTAGTCAGGAAGACTCGATTTAATCATGGTTTTCTACATAAAAGAGCTTTCTTGTTGGTTGTTATAACCTTAATACATATTCTTCACAACTCAGAGATAGATGTAGGTTTCATTTTTAGAAGGTACACACTATACATTTTTTAAACAGTGATTTATTTTGAAAACTTTTCAGATTTGTTTTACAGCTATATCAGAAAATGATTGTTTGGTTATTTCATTTACCAAAGGTAATTGAAGCAGATATTTATGAAGTCATTGAGAGGTTGAACTACATCTCTACCCTGATATAACACTGTCCTCGGGAACCAAAAAATCTTACTGTTTTATAGGTGAAACCGCCTTATATCAAACTTACTTTGATCCACCGGAGCACACAGCCTCCCCTCCCTCGCCCCACCCCCACCCCCCGAGCGCTGCTTTACCGTGTTATATCCGAATTCGTGTTATATCAGGTCACGTTATATCGGTGTTGAGGTGTATCTCCAATTCAACAGGTTAATCATTAATATTTGGAGGATTTTCTTACCATGCTGTATTAGGAGGAGAACATGACCAGACAGACATTTAAATTGTTTTATTTAACTAAAACAACATTAAGTATTCTGGATTTTTTTCTTCAACAGCAAACATATAATAATTTAACATATGTCTCTCGCTTCTCACATTTATCTCCAAACTTCTTCTCCTTGTCCAGAGCTATTCCGCCCCCAACAATCCTCTATTCTTTGAACTTTTCGAAACTGCACTTTTAGAGAGAGGTAAGGGATTGACTCTGCTGCTCACAAACCGGGTAGAATTAGTGGGGGAAGCAAAAGTGGATGGGAATCTGGGAGGCAGTGACCATGAGTTGGTTGAGTTCAGGATCCTGACGCAGGGAAGAAAGGTAAGCAGCAGGATACGGACCCTGGACTTCAGGAAAGCAGACTTCGACTCCCTCAGGGAACGGATGGCCAGGATCCCCTGGGGGACTAACATGAAGGGGAAAGGAGTCCAGGAGAGCTGGCTGTATTTCAAGGAATCCCTGCTGAGGTTACAGGGACAAACCATCCTGATGAGTCGAAAGAATAGTAAATATGGCAGGCGACCAGCTTGGCTTAATGGTGAAATCCTAGCGGATCTTAAACATAAAAAAGAAGCTTACAAGAAGTGGAAGGTTGGACATATGACCAGGGAAGAGTATAAAAATATTGCTCGGGCATGTAGGAATGATATCAGGAGGGCCAAATCGCACCTGGAGCTGCAGCTAGCAAGAGATGTCAAGAGTAACAAGAAGGGTTTCTTCAGGTATGTTGGCAACAAGAAGAAAGCCAAGGAAAGTGTGGGCCCCTTACTGAATGAGGGAGGCAACCTAGTGACAGAGGATGTGGAAAAAGCTAATGTACTCAATGCTTTTTTTGCCTCTGTCTTCACTAACAAGGTCAGCTCCCAGACTGCTGCGCTGGGCATCGCAAAATGGGGAAGAGATGGCCAGCCCTCTGTGGAGATAGGTGGTTAGGGACTATTTAGAAAAGCTGGACGTGCACAAGTCCATGAGGCCGGACGAGTTGCATCCGAGAGTGCTGAAGGAATTGGCGGCTGTGATTGCAGAGCCATTGGCCATTATCTTTGAAAACTCGTGGCGAACGGGGGAAGTCCCGGATGACTGGAAAAAGGCTAATGTAGTGCCAATCTTTAAAAAAGGGAAGAAGGAGGATCCTGGGAACTACAGGCCAGTCAGCCTCACTTCAGTCCCTGGAAAAATCATGGAGCAGGTCCTCAAAGAATCAATCCTGAAGCACTTGCATGAGAGGAAAGTGATCAGGAACAGCCAGCATGGATTCACCAAGGGAAGGTCATGCCTGACTAATCTAATCACCTTCTATGATGAGATTACTGGTTCTGTGGATGAAGGGAAAGCAGTGGATGTATTGTTTCTTGACTTTAGCAAAGCTTTTGACACAGTCTCCCACAGTATTCTTGTCAGCAAGTTAAGGAAGTATGGGCTGGATGAATGCACTACAAAGTGGGTAGAAAGCTGGCTAGATTGTCGGGCTCAACGGGTAGTGATCAATGGCTCCATGTCTAGTTGGCAGCCGGTATCAAGTGGAGTGCCCCAAGGGTCGGTCCTGGGGCCGGTTTTGTTCAATATCTTCATAAATGATCTGGAGGATGGTGTGTGGATTGCACTCTCAGCAAATTTGCGGATGATACTAAACTGGGAGGAGTGGTAGATACGCTGGAGGGGAGGGATAGGATACAGAAGGACCTAGACAAATTGGAGGATTGGGCCAAAAGAAATCTGATGAGGTTCAATAAGGATAAGTGCAGGGTCCTGCACTTAGGACGGAAGAACCCAATGCACAGCTACAGACTAGGGACCGAATGGCTAGGCAGCAGTTCTGCGGAAAAGGACCTAGGGGTGACAGTGGACGAGAAGCTGGATATGAGTCAGCAGTGTGCCAAGGAGGCCAATGGCATTTTGGGATGTATAAGTAGGGGCATAGCGAGCAGATCGAGGGACGTGATCGTTCCCCTCTATTCGACATTGGTGAGGCCTCATCTGGAGTACTGTGTCCAGTTTTGGGCCCCACACTTCAAGAAGGATGTGGATAAATTGGAGAGAGTCCAGCGAAGGGCAACAAAAATGATTAGGGGTCTGGAACACATGAGTTATGAGGAGAGGCTGAGGGAGCTGGGATTGTTTAGCCTGCAGAAGAGAAGAATGAGGGGGGATTTGATAGCTGCTTTCAACTACCTGAAAGGGGGTTCCAAAGAGGATGGCTCTAGACTGTTCTCAATGGTAGCAGATGACAGAACGAGGAGTAATGGTCTCAAGCTGCAGTGTGGGAGGTTTAGATTGGATATTAGGAAAAACTTTTTCACTAAGAGGGTGGTGAAACACTGGAATGCGTTACCTAGGGAGGTGGTAGAATCTCCTTCCTTAGAGGTTTTTAAGGTCAGGCTTGACAAAGCCCTGGCTGGGATGATTTAACTGGGAATTGGTCCTGCTTCGAGCAGGGGGTTGGACTAGATGACCTTCTGGGGTCCCTTCCAACCCTGATATCTATGATTCTATGACTCTGTGTACACAAATTTGCAGAGGAACAATAGAGTTGAGGTTGGTTATTTCTCCCCTCTATATATTTATTTTAAAACATTTTTGCTGTTAACAAGCATGTTACCTCTGGAGACACAAATCCATAGTTTGAGAACTGCAAAACTAAGCATCTCTGATGGTATTTTCTAGACTGAGCACTGAGTCCCCTTGGGTAGATAGAAAGATTAACCTAAATAATCTATACAGAAGCCTGTGGAACCCCATAAGATTGGGTCCCTAATCCATGAACTATTGGAAAACTCATTTACAAAACTTTTTCTTAAACATTACATGAATATAGACAGGTTTCAGAGGAACAGCCGTGTTAGTCTGTATTCGCAAAAAGAAAAGGAGTACTTGTGGCACCTTAGAGACTAACCAATTTATTAGTCTCTAAGGTGCCACAAGTACTCCTTTTCTTTTTACATGAATATATTGTCTCATACTTTAGAATTTATAATCCCAATTCCATGATATATTTGAGCTATAATGTATCTTAATTAAAACTATCTTTAGATAGGTTTTTTCCTCAAAGCATTTTATCAAAAAAAATCATTGATTTTTATCCACCCTGGTAACTAGCCGCTTCACTGCAGACCTCACTGTTGTCATCCATGTCTCATGTCACTTCCAGGCCAAGGACTGCTATGCGTGGGATTACCCTTCAGATTTACCCGGAAACTCCAGCTAGTGCAGAACATGGCTGCACACCTGGAGTGAGGTGGGCTCAAACATATGGACTTTAGTATCTGCACTGGAATTTCTTTTAGAAGTGAAGAGGCCCTTAAAGCTATGAATGGCTTAGAATCTGATTATGAAAGGCCATCTCCAAACTATATCCTGTTGCAGCTATTAAGATCAGCTGGGAGATTCCTGTGTCCTGGAGATTTACCCCTAGGAGCAGTGCCAGAACTTTCTCAGTTGAAGGAACCTGACTCTGAAGTTCACTCTAAGTTTGCCCTCGTCTAGTAAGCCTCAGGGCACAACACAAGACATTTACATATATTGTTTCTGATTCTTTTTATAGTAAAAGCTGTTTTATCCATCATGTTGGGGGAACTGGGGTGCCAGTAAGTGAAAAATGCCAGTTAACAAAGAAGGAGGGAATTTGGGTGCAGGAGGGGGCTCGGGATAAATGGGAGCTGCAGAGGCGGCGCCTGCGGGCAGAGGTAGTGCGCAGAGCCTCCTGCTGCGCCTCCGCCTTCGAGCAGCCAGGGCACATTGCCGCTTGCAGGAAGCCGCCCGAGGTGAGCACCCCCTGGATCTGGCACCCCGAGTCCCCTAACCCTCTGCCCCAAGCCTCCTCCCACACTCTGAACCCCTTGTGGCCATTCCTCTGCCTAGGAGCAGCAGGGACATGTCACTGCTTCCGGGAAGCCACATGGAACCAGGTAGGGAGCTTGCCGGCCCGATGCCAACTGGACTATAAACCAGACTTTCTATGATGATTAGAAATGCTGGTTTATAGAGTTTTCTGGTTGGTACAGGGCCAGATAACAGCTTCTACTGTAACTTCCTTATTTCTGACTGATGATTGTTTACATCAATATAGGGAGTAAATATTTAATGCGGTCAGCCATGGGTAGTTTTATGTAAGATAGGCACTCTACGCAACAATTAAAATATTCTGCACCTCCTGTAGATAAACTCATTCCTCTGCCATCACTTTCCTATCTGAAGAGTACGCATCAGGATGAGTGGGCATGCATTTTAGTACCTGTTTCCATTTATGCTTCTCTGCCAAAGCTTAATAAACTGACATACTCAAAGCACTACTGCATGGACTAAAGAAGAGGTTCCAGTTTGCTATTTGTCTATCTTGATAGATCCACAAAGCAACATATATGGAAACTGAGGTGCTGAAACATGTGATCACTCAGTTATACAAAAAAAGGAAATGAGATAAGCTGTTGGATAGGAAAAAAGGGAAAAGAATACAAACTAGATATAGGTTTCAGAATAGCAGCCGTGTTAGTCTGTATTTGCAAAAAGAAAAGGAGGACTTGTGGCACCTTAGAGACTAACAAATTTATTTGAGCATAAGCTTTCATGAGCTACAGCTCACTTCATCGGATGCACCTAGATACAGTTAGGAATACAGAAGAGCTAACTGTTTCCCATCCAAAATTTAATCTACCAGTTATTTAAAAAAAAAAAAAAACAGTTTACATAACAGAAAACCCAATTTTTTTTAAATACATATGAATAAAGCAAAACTTCCAGAATTATTTTTAGACAGACATATGAACAATCCCTCAGAGAAAAAAAGTCTTATATAGTCATACCTATATGAAAAATGGCAAACCTTGGGTTCATACAGATTGTTAATATGCATTTTAAAGAAATTGATAGGCCCCCTCGTGTGTTTAATGTGGCATTAAAAGGGTAGTTAAAAACATCCCTCTGTATGAAAGTATGCAATAGCTGTCATTCCCAAGCTTGGAAGGGAACCAGTAGCATGCCCATCACATAGGCCAATTTTCTTTATTCAACTAGCAAGTAAAGATCTTAATCTGTTCGCTTATACACTTTTGCTAAATCAGAAATTGCTGAACAATGGGACAGATTCTTCCACTCTTACTCATGTTGAATAGTGCGTTATACCTTCAGAAGTCCTTGCGATTCCTACAAGAGACCTAAGGCACTCCATAGAGCGAGTGAGTGGCAGAATCTGGCCTTCACATTACTGGGACACATGAGCATAAAACTGTTACAGATTGACCACCAAGAAGTACGAAAACACTGTATTGAAAACAGTAGAATGTCCAGAATCTAAGAGACATCTGGCCACAGTTATGTATCCCAAAGTCCATCTACCCACCTGGGGTTAGTAAAAGTTAAAAATTTAGAATAAAACATACAGGGAATTTAGCTCTTTACTGTCTCTTATAATCCTACACAGAGAAATTTATAATCTGAACTCAAGAATAGGGAGTTTAAAAAAATATGAGAGGAGTAGATTTTAAAAAACTCTCAGCTTTTGAAGATATACAAAATATATAGATTTTGAATTACATTTGTTTTTAATTTTTGTATAACAGTCCTCTACCATTTTTTCAATATTTGCAGATTAAAATACATAGTTCAGCATTCTCAGATTGAATAGGCCTAAAGAAAATGCACAAAACCTAAACTCAGCTTTGGGAAAAGTATGACCTAGAAAAATAAGCTCTCATACAGACAGAATTTTAAATGTAACAGACCCTGTACACAAGTATACTTTTAGGAAAAGAATGAGAGAGAAAGGCAGACAGCAGAACTCAGGAGAAATAATAGAAAATATTTTTGTAAGACTATTTGTACAACATAACTTACTTGTTCTTTAATACAAAACCTGATGTGGGTTTTTTATTTGTATCAGCTGCATCTTAAAATAGTGAAAATAAAAATATATCTAATACCTCCACTGACATGGGGGCAGGGAAGTAGGTTTCCCCACCTCCAATATCTGGGGTGCCCACTCATTCAAAAAATATTGACAGAAGAAACTCAACAAATAAAAGATATGCTAGTCAAATATCCTTTTGTTATTTTACTGGGGCTACCATTACATATCACTGAAATCAGCTACCACTCATTGATGAACTATTGTTTAGTGACACCCTTAATGAAAGTCCTCTATTCCTGAGATTTCAGAAGTAATGGAAAACTTGATCCACTAGACAAACAAGAAGAGAAAATGACAGTAATACTGAGAAGTCTAGCTTCTGTTTGTTTGGATAGAAAGCATTCACTGCTACCAAACTGAAGCATCGACACAACTTTGAGTATTAAACACTTTGAATGAGGACCTGAAGTAGAAGAGATTTTTGAGGTTCTCAATCATCATAGTAGAAGTGGACTACTGGCGGATATACTTAGATGAGAGAAAAAGGAAAGCCCAACGTTTGGACTAGGTTACCCAAAAGATTCAAATATGTGAAAGTAATGGATTGAAGCAGAAGTGAATGCGACTAATGAATATTGTAAAAAAGAGTCACATGGCACATTGCCAAAAAGAAAGTCAAACTAGCAGGAAGGAACGAATGGGCCTGATGGACTTTGTTATTATTGTTTGTTTCTTGCTTTTGTCTAACTCCAGAGTGTGATGGTGTTAAATGGGAACAGCTTTTTAGTACTACAGTATTCATAGAATCATAGAATATCAGGGTTGGAAGGGACCCCAGAAGGTCATCTAGTCCAACCCCCTGCTCAAAGCAGGACTAATTCCCAGTTAAATCATCCCAGCCAGGGCTTTGTCAAGCCTGACCTTAAAAACCTCTAAGGAAGGAGATTCTACCACCTCCCTAGGTAACGCATTCCAGTGTTTCACCACCCTCCTAGTGAAAAAGTTTTTCCTAATATCCAATCTAAACCTCCCCCACTGCAACTTGAGACCATTACTCCTCGTTCTGTCATCTGCTACCATTGAGAACAGTCTAGAGCCATCCTCTTTGGAACCCCCTTTCAGGTAGTTGAAAGCAGCTATCAAATCCCCCTCATTCTTCTCTTCTGCAGACTAAAAAAATACAGTAAATTAAACAGTCTTCCCCAGAACAGAAAGCAAAGCAATCAGAGTTGAGATATTACAGTACACATAAAAAGTAACATCAACATTTTCTGAGTGAGAATCAAGGACTTGCTAGGCTCTTTACATGTTCAAAGTCTGAGCACTATATTATATGTAAATGTTCTGGTACAGGAGCAAAGTTATATACTTTTCAGTTCTACTAATGTTCTCTATAAGAATTCATGTTTTCCCCCCTTTCACAATATTCACTCAGAAGAACAGGTCAGAGCTCATCCCTGTTGAGTTAAATTTTATTTTAGGGCCAACTTACAACAAAAACTCTACTCCTAGATGGACGTGTGACTCCCCATTGACTTCAATGCAATAAAGATGTGTCTGCCTAAAAACCTGCACCCTCCAAAGAGAGGCACTGTCAGATAAAGGCTGGAGTTTAGGTATAATGTCTTAAACTGATGTTAATGCAAAAACTCCAGTAGGGATTGGTTATCCTTATCCTCTCCCTAGATAAGAGCTCCTCTGGTATTATAAACCATTAAGGCCAAAATCTGCTTTCAGATGTATGTCACAGCTCCCATGAACATCAGCAGGAATGACAAGTATTTAAGTGAATGTAGAATTTGGCCCCATCATTCACGCTTACTGGGAATATCAGAAACTCACTCTTCATCTTTATAGTCTACCATTGAATTTAAAGTTTTAACTTATTTTGTGTCTTTTCCCCTGGACTGTTTGGTAACTGAAGGGGCAAATGCAAGTGAAAAATCTGAAAATGTTAGAAAACAGGATGTGATTAACAAAAACACAAACATGCATTAAATCCATTATGAGGCAGTAGTGAGTGATTTCAGCAAGGGTATGTACTTCATTGCAATCTCATGTACCCAGAACGTGTTCTTATTGGGACATGCTTGGTTGGTTTTTTGTTTTTGTTTGTTTGTTGCTGGAAAATGGTAAGATGATTAAAAACAAGCAAAAATCAACAATAGAAAATTTTCATAAACCAGTTCATTTAATTCTTTATACCACAGTTAAGTAATTTTTTGGCATAAACCCTTATTGAAAATTGACGTATGGGAAAGGAATTATTTATTAGTTTCTCACAGACTTGAGCTGGCAATATATATAAATTCAGACTAAAATCTAAGAAGCTGAAAATGTCTTACATACACAATTTTTTGGAAAAGCAGTAAGGGCGTAATTCTACATCAGTGAAGTCAAGATTGCCATTGTCTTCTAAATGGCAGCAGGAGTTGCTCTACACAGTACACTCAAAAGTAAGGAGCTCAAAATTGTTTGTCTACACTAACCTTAACTTTATTTCTGTGTTCCTACCACCTCCACTTAAAAGCTAAAGTTTTATTTACCACCAATTAACTCCCATATTGTTTTCTAATACAGATCACTTCAGTGTGTGTGTGTGTGTGTACACACATACACATGCTAGAGCCCCAATCATCTAAAGGGATAGACTTCAATGAGACTCTTTGCTTGATTCTCTATTTTAAAAAAAACTGTTCACTTTTGCTAATGATTTGACAAAAAAAGCTTTTCACTGAACTAGCAATATTTATTTTCATTTTAGCCTGGAAGAGTTGTGACTCTTGTTGAAGATCCTGAGGTATAGTACTTCTTTTTTGTACGTAATATTTATTCTAAGCATATAGAACGTCCTACTGCATTCAGAACTTAAGGGCTCTATGAATCTGCATTTTCTTATCTTTAGTGTGTAGAGAAATAACTTAATTTTTCTTGCTTTCAAAACATTCTTAAAATCCAAATGTTATATAAAATGGTACATATAATGGCTTTCAACTGATCTAGTTTAGCTAGTTAGTCTAAAAGCAACTAGAAGTGCTTTGGCTTCATGATTATAGAAGGCAGAGTTTTAAGCATCTTCCTGAATACCCAAATAAACTGCCTTGTTTAAACAAACAGAGTTTTGCTACTGTCAAATTTATACAACCTGGAAGCTATTACCAGTTTGAGACAGTGTTCTGATGGAACAGCCTATAAGATAGCTTCCCTAAAATACAATCTGGCCTGTGTCAAGATTAAGCCACAGTAACTCTTGCTTAAACTCTTTAATTCAAAGATGAACTGATGAATATTGTGAGCTTAAACAAAAGCTCCTTTTTGGGAATGGTTAGAGGCCTGATTCTGCTAGTCTTACTATAGATGGGCAAGCCCTTTTTCCATGAAAAGTCCCACTGAAATATTTGCAGAGTAAAACACATGGAAGAATGGCAAAATTGGGCCTTAAATCCATCCATGTAAAAGAAAATCTACATTTTTTTTCTGATTTATAAAATAGCAAAAAGTGTTTTTTATTTTGGGGGAGATGAGAGGGGGTTTTGCCCAGATATCTGGTCTTGTCAGATTTTGACAAGGAAACATGCTTTTACATGCAACTACTTTATTATGGCCTAGTCCGATAGTTCTTGCTCACCAATCGTCATCCCACTGAAGGACTCCCAGTCGGACTACCCCCATGAGCTATGGCAACAGGACTGTGCTCTTATATAGCACAACTAGATTTATTTAGCCTTTTTTAGCATGTCATCTTTATAATGTGTATAGTTCATATAATTGGTTTGTATGCATTCAAGCCATTTGTGTTAACCGCAATATGAAACCATATTAATCATTTGAGTGTTATTCGTTTGTCCTTTCACACACATGACCTTAATGCAAACTGTCTAGCTTGGATCATTCTCAGACTTATACAGTGCATGAATTATGAATCTGGGTGTTCTAAGGGTAGGTTGTGTTTCCTTCTCTCTTCCAGATTTAAATTTAAGGCAAGAGTCCTTTTATACAACCCATTCCTGCAGGATACTGAGTGTCCTTATCTCCCACCGATATCAACCAAACTAGATCAGCACATCACAGGATCAGGCCCTTAGTTTGGAACTAATTAGCGTGACATGGAGGTAGAGGCAATTCTCAGCTGATGCACTGTGCTGTCATTGTGGCCCTCAGTTGAAAAGAACTGGGTAGAGTAAATGCTATTTCGTAATTAAGAAGTTCTAACACCACATTAAGTCTTGTGCGGTCATATCCTCTCCCATCCTTTTCTTGAAGCAATACATCATCTTGTAATCAAACAATATAATAGGACAATATTATGAGACAACACAAAATAAAGTTTATTGCAGAGGTGCAGAGCATATTGTCCCCCTGTAGTAGGTTCACTTAGGAGCCAACATGCCTAGAGGGTAGGCCACGGCTCAACAGCACACAAAGTCCTTGTGGGGCCTTGCTGGGCAATCCCAGGGACTGGCAGCCAAGTTACAGCCCATCCTTCTTCAGGTTCCCCCAGTCAGACCAGGGGAGGAAGGCAGGGGACAAGGACCTGGGCCCTCCCTCTCCACCAAGTTCAGGCCCAAGTGGGAATACATGAGGAGTATCTCAGTCCCCTCTAGGGAGATGGTCCAGGGGAAGCTGGTCTGGGGTATTTCCTACTTCCCCTATTCTCTCCTCAGTTTGGGGTGAGGTCACAGCACTCTGAGCAACTTTCCATTGGGAGGGAAGCAAACAGTCAGTTATTCATATAATCAGTAGGGGTTTCCCAACTCTCTTCCCAATGTCCAAGGATTCCCCTTGGTCGGTGGGGGGGGGGGGGGGGAGAAAGGGGGAAAAGGTCTCGCCTCTTGGGCCTTACCGACAGTCCAAGCCTTCCCCTGTGGATTCCTTTGTCCCAGAAGAGAAATTGGCTAAAGAGGAACTGGCTTCCTTCCTGCAGGCAGCCTCTTAACTCTGCCCCTGCTTGACTGCAAGAGTCCCCTTTTAAGCAGATCCTCCATTTGGAGCATTCTCTGCAGCTCTTGAGGGGCAGGACCTTTTTGGGCTAGTACTGCTCTAGTGAGGGACCTATAAACCCACCACCTCCCCAGCTGTGTAACTCTACTGTTCATTTCCTCTCCCGGAGGGTAGAATTTTACATTTATTAGTAACATCCCCCATTCTAAATTTACAAATAAGCTTCCACGCAAGAAAACGTGAATCTCTGCAGGACGCAGAGGTGCATGGGTGTTTAAGTTCAGCCATTCAGAACACCTCCATAAGCACGAAGAGTCCTGCATTAAGCTATACCTAGCATGAACCATTACTGCTTGAAGTCTGACAGAGGCTTCACCATTGTGAACCATCTGGAAGTGACCATTTAAGGTCTACAGACAATTTTAGAACCATTTTAGTCTGTCAAAAGACCTATGAATAGGGGATGATCTTGCATACACTTTTTTGCAGTTGTTACATGACAACTCTTTGGTTTTGTTTCAAGATACCCAAATCAGAGCAATGGTCTTAGAACGGGAACAAAATCTCAAAAGATGATTTAAATAATAGTTAGTTTGCCAAACTTTTCTCTCATCTAACAGCTCTCTTCAGCCTAAAATTGTTCGTGATTGCTGACCCACTAAAGCTTCCTGAGCCTCCCAAGCTATGTAAACCCAAAGGCTGCTCCTTTTTCAATAAGGATTTCCCTCTGATATGATAATGCAGGTTGTGGTTTTAGCACTGCTGCTGGAAAAATATGGCTCCAGGGAAAATTGAATATGCAGATGGGGATTATGGCTAAGGCCCAAGAGGCTAGATGGGGATGGAGATGGCAGGCAGATTCTTACCTAGCTTCCTGATAAATGTCAGTCAGTCATGAAGGAAATATTAGAGGAGTCAAAGCAACGCTCAGTTAGGGAGGGGAAACAAGGGTCCAAACTTAAGGTTTTCCATAAACCCAAATAGAAATCAGTGTGCAGAGGAAGAAATAGCAAGAGTCACCACTCCTCGTATTAGGCAAGTAATCTGGGTAAGTAAAAAAACAACCATCCACTGGTAAATTCCCTCAGACATCCTGGATTTTCATTTATTTTAGATTGGGGAGGAAGGAGGATTCTCAAGTACAACTGAATTTGGAACAGAGAGGACACTAAGCTAGTGAACAGTGGTGTGAGAAGAGGCAGGGAGCTCATTTAAATACATTCCTTGCAAAGAGCTGAGGTAGTTTTCATTTTTAGGTTGTACATGCTAGCCTAGTTGTCACAGTTGGGCTAGGGTGAGCATGGTGTGTAGCCAGTGTACGTAACGTACAGGGGCTTGGGCACCTTGGAGGGAGTTTGTCTAAACAGGGCTCATGCCTGACATAACAGTGAAGATTCACTGTACTTTTAATTATTATTCAGCAAGGCAAAATACTTGTAACATTGACATTTCCCTGAAATGGTAGCAATGAATAGAGGTAAATGTAACCGTAATCATAAACTTCAACTGTTTTTGTAGCTGACAAAACAAGCACAATGCAGTACAGTGTCTGTCAATGTGACTTTCTGTATCTTTCTGGTAAGTTTTTTTTCACACTACAGTACTGTTGGATACCATTATGTTATACACACACTCACCCATATAAGCAAAGAATGGTTATATTTGTTCTTGCTGTATTTGTATTGTTAAACCAACTTATTTGTGATTGCAGGAGTCCCAGAGCAAACCATCAGATTTTTTTTTTAATCTTGATTTTGATACAACCTTAAGTTATTTTGAGACTATCAACTGATTCAATAGTTGGTTTGTTTATAATTAAATTGAGCTCAACTGGCTGAAACAAGAATGAATGAAAGGTGAAGAGGTAACTTTAATTTGAAAATGCTGTTTTGGAGAACTGCTTTAACTCTCTCCCTTTGTAGTTCATTGAAAATTATTTTAAAAAGGGAAAATAATCAGGGGTAGGAGCTAGGATGCTTCCCTTGAAACCGTCATATTGCTTCCTCCTTTTGACATCTGAACCAATGCTCCTCTAAATCTAATACCAAACCCATGAACTGTTTTGCCCATAACAGTTGTATAACATCCTTGTTTCTGCAACAAGACTTATTCTCATTGTTTTAGCATCAGTATGCATAAGCAGTAGAGGTAACCCACAGCTCAAGAGGAGACTTGCATGCAGAAGCAAACAGAAACTTCTCTTGCAACCAAAAACTCTTAGAGCTTATCCACATATGAAAACAATCTGGGGAGAGGTGTGGGTTACTGGTACCGACATACCCATTTGAAGTAGTATTGGCCCAAGATAAAACTACTACATCTGAAAGGGATAAAACAGAAAACAGTAGTTTCTTCTGGTTCATCATGGACTGCATGGTTGAACAAGATGCAGTCCCAGGGGAAGGAAATAAAACACAGTTCATTATGATAAGTAACTGTCACATATGTGTAGTAGTTGCTTTTTCTAACTCAAGTATTTTTAATATTTTGTTGTACACAATATGGTCAAACAACTGAAAAATAAGTAACTTCTAGGGGCTGAAATCCCCCAAAATAGCTTAAAGCAGCGGCCAATTTAGAATGATACATAAATTTATTACTTTGTTTTGTAGTCAATTCAATGTCAAGGATATTTGTACCAACTTCATGTTAACAAATGGATTGCTCTTGCATTGTCCTATGAAGGGCAGGTTAAATTTGAGGCTATTTCTGAATTAATTAAAAAACAAGTAACTTCCTTCTAGTAAGAAACAATATAGTTGCCTTAATGGGTATCCTAGAAATCACCATTTCTTTTTTCTGCCTACTGGAAACTTGCAGGAGAAGACAGATGGACAGGGAATGTAACAAAAAATTAAGGCCTCATCTAAAAATCACTGCTAAGCACTGGTGGCATGGTCACTGTAGGTATACAGATTTCACTGGGCTACGTCACTAGGATTTCTCTTCTTGTTTGAAAATATATAAGGGAGGGAAAGATTACCATCTCTAAGCCAAACTAAAATTAAAGTTCTGGGAATTGTAGCTTTGAAGACAAACCATTAGGGTGGGACAGAAAACAAGAATTCTGTTTTGTGAAGAACTGAGGATTCAAACTTGTTTTTGTTTCTCATTAGAACAAATCCTAGGCCTTTCAAAAAAAAATTTGCAAAAAGAGAGGGAGACCACCCTAAAATAACTAAGAGCCTAGTAATTAGTGCACTCACTTGGGATGAGGGAGACCCAAGTTCAAGTCCCTACTCTGCCTGATTCAAACCAGGGACTTGAACTTGAGTCTCCCACATCCCAGGTGAGTGCCCTAAGCATGAAATTGTTGGCTGTTCTGGGCTCAGGTTTCTGTCTTTGACCAGAAATTACACCCTGGACCTGCGCAACCTTCAGGTTTTGTTTGGTTTTTAAAGAGATTCATTAAAACCATAACTTCTAGTGAAAATGTATCAGTATTTTCTGACCAAAAAACATTTCCTCTGAAAATTCCCACCTAGCTCTGACACATGGCTAAACATCCAGATTCTTAAGATGTTTTAATGCCATTTCTGCTAACAGTGTTGTTGGGTGCTCTGATATTATAGGGTTTAGTTCTGAGGAAAGTACCCCTGGGGGAATTCTGCACCAAAAATTTTTAAAAAATGCTGCACACAATATTTTCAAATTCTGCAAAATTCTGCATTTTTTTTGTCAAAATAACAATATAATCACACCAGTTTCAATTATTTTTGGTCATTTATTTCAAAATACCTGTCAGCAAATATATCTGTAACAATACAGACAAAAGAGATTCAGAAGTGTTTTTTTGACAAATAGATTCTTTACTAGGCATATTAATACAGAACTCTAAGTAATAATTTATTTAAACTACAATACAGAACCATATTTCCCACACACTGCAGAAGCAGTGCAAAGGCTGGGGGGAGCCAGGGGTAATGGAGGAGCTGAGGGAGAGGGAAATAATTGTGGGGAAGGAGCCTGGATGTGAACTTGGAAGGTTGTTGGATGTGGGTGGGAGAAGTATGGAACAGGTTTGGGGTTGTTGGGGATTTGTTTTTTTTGGTTTTTTTTTTTGGGGGGGGGGGGCAACTGTTAGGGAGCTTCCCCCATGGAGACCCTAGCCTCTCCCTTTCAATCAGACACAGGTCCCTCCTCCTCCATCCAGACACCCTATCCCCATGTGCATCTGTGCCCTACTCAGATACCCCATCCCTATGTGGCCCTGTGCCTCTACTCCCATTCAGCCCCTGCCCCAGTCTGTCCTCCCTGACTAACCCTTATGAGTTCCTGTCTGACCCCCCAGCACCCCACACTGTCTGCCTCCCCATAGCCCCTGTCTCCTGACCTGGCCCTATAGGTGCTGTGAAGAAGGCTCTCTCTCTTCTCTACTGGCTGGGAGCTGCTGCTGCAGTCTCACCACAGCACCCTCTCGTGGGAAAAAGGCGGAACTGCAGCAACTTTTCAGCAGATGCTTTTTTCTGTGCAAAAAATTAAAAATGTGTGGCTCATTAATTATGTGCGTGCACAGTGATGCAGAATTTCCCCAGTAGCAGAAAATAAAGCCAAAACTTTCAGATAGCCTTCTCTCTTTCAATTCTACACACTGGTGGTACATATAAATTAAAACACAAATCCTTTAAAATATAGGTATCAGAATAAAGCAATATTCAAAGTTTTAGAAATGAAGATTGACCTACCTAAAAGGAATAATCTAGTGAAAATTACTTTTAAATCTACCTCTCCATCTAAGGAATTTATTTTTAATCTATTTGTGTGAGATTGTGAAAACTCATTTTGTATGCGCTCTGCTGATGCTTTATTAGCAAACATTATTTAACAGAAATGAACCTGAGTGTTTAGTGCTCTAAATTCAGATGCAACAACTAGACAACATTAGCAGAAATAAATTGCACCAAATTTCCTTTATTTCTAGAACTAAGCCCAATATCCATAATAGGGTGCAGAAAGAATTTGGCATAATTAACGTCAACTGAGAGTTCTTAAACAAGAACCACCATTTTGATTTCAGCTCTTTTCTTAAATAAAGGACGGAGAGGACGAAGGGGGAAAACTATTTGTAGAAAGGGCTCTACCAAAAAAATGTGTTTTAAATTAAGTTTATTGCTAGTATCCCTTCAGTGTTTAGATTTACCTTTCTGGTTGTGTTCTTCAACAGGGTTGTGTATGGGGTGTTGCTTACAGATTGCCCGCAGGACAAGAAGTTGAAGTAAAGGCATACCTCGACTTCAGAGAGAAAGGAGGCTACAGGACTACAACTGTCATTTTCTATCCAAAAGATCCCTCAATAAAACCATTTAATGTGTTGTTATATATTGGAACTTGTGATAATCCTAACTACCTTGGTCCAGCACCCCTAGAAGACATTGCTGAACAGATTTTTAATGCAGTTGGTCCTAGTGGAAGAAACACGGAATACTTGTTTGAACTTGCCAATTCCATCAGGAATCTTGTACCAGAAGATGTGGATGAGCATCTCTTCTCTCTAGAGAAACTAGTAAAGGAACTCTTGGAAAGAAACCAAAACCTCAACTGCATATAAAAATCATTTAATAGTTTCAAATAAGCTTCTCCTTTCATCTTCAGAATTACGGTTTCATTGCACAACGGGTATATGATTTGGAGGCATGTTTATCTGTACTACGCTATCTTATTTATTTTAATGTTGCATTCAAGACACTGTAGTTAAGGGTCACTAGAAGATTCCATTGTAAAACCATATTTTCAGACGTTTAGAACAATGGGGGGCAGAAGTGTTTCAGGTTTGAATTTGGTATACAAGATTTTAGCCAAAGAGCATATTTTTCTTTTTCAAAATTTGAAGAAAATCAACTTTGGCCCTTTATTTTTTGAGGGAAATTTTAATTTTTTGGTGATTTCAGGTTTAAGTTGTTCTAAAAAAAATAGTTATCTTTAAACTACCTTTAGGACCAAGTCCTGCACTCAGACAAAATTCCCATTGATTGAAGTGGTAGTTCTCTCTGAGTCAAGACTCCAGGATTAAGTCCTTAATACAGCTAAAAGAGAAATGTTTTAAGTAGCTACTCTACATGTACAGTAAGTACATGGCAAAACATTTACCGTATAAAGGTTCAACTCCATTAGAACTAAGCTATTCCATTGAATCAATAGTTTTACTTTTGGTATATCAGTTTGTCATTAGACACAATGGGCAAACAGTTGGTGTTATCAAAGAAATTACTCTTTCCCTTGATGCATTAGGTTATTCATGATGTCAAACCCTTAGAAACAAAAATACGGTACATTGACACAAATAAGCCATACCGTATCAGTGCCTCATTTCTTTTATTTTAAAATTACTGTAAACAAAAATAAACCTAAACTGTTAAAGTAACTGAGGATATGACTTGAATCCACAATATAGCAAGAATGTTCTGAAACTCCCATCTTTAATAACTGTTTGCCTTCACATGCCTATATAAATCCCATTGAAAAATCAAGAAGATTTTTCCAACTTTTGAGGGCAGAATTTGGCCTAACTGGCCTAACTATTGCAATACAAAGGCATAAGGAGTTTCTGTCCCAACTATGAATTTTCTTGCTTCTCAGAGTTTAAGTTATTTTCTTTAATCCCTTAAAGCATATTTTTGTATTTTAATATATAAAAGGTCCTCTTTGAAATGTAATGTAGTACCACATCATACAGCAAGAGTATTTATATATGTTCAGTAATCACATGAAAACCGGTCTTATTTTCCATCAGTAATAGCACAAACATTACATGATTTATGTTTGTACACACAGGTAGTCTCTTCCTCTTTTCTGTCAATTTTATATTTGTAGCTGGGCAACAAAAAAAAAGTAAAGTCATCAAAATGACTGACTGATATAATCTATACTTTACCACCTATAGAAAACAAATTGTAAACTGAATGTTACAAAATAACATTCAAGTCAGGCACCTACGTAAATAAGCTGCAGTACATAAAATGCATTCAAAACAGTTGATTTAAAACATGAAACAAAGAGCTTTTGCATTTAAGACCAGGATTGTAATTTTTGTCACCATATTTCTGGCATCTGTCAAAGGAATATAGATCTAGGAAGCACAAGTCTACCTGTTAAATTTTCAAAAGCTATTAACAAGAGGAGAACAAAGTAGAGGTTAATGCTTTAATTCTACAATATTATTAGTACATAAGATATCAAACTTGATGGACCAGTCTAATCAGATGACCAGGGGATTTGCCTCATATCATATATATTGGGGACCTATTCTCCCATTAATACTTCAGTTCTTTGCTAACTTATGAGAAATAGATCCTGTTGGTTTCAAAGGTCTTTATTCTCCGCTATGTTACACTGATGCAAGACTGATGTAACAGAGCAGAGAATCAGGCCCAGTAAATTCCGCTGGACAGTAAGGCTAAATATAGGGTCAGAATATTCAGACTCCAGTAGCTAAATGTTAGCCACCTAAATAAAGTGACCAAATTTTAAAAGGTGACAAGAACAGGCATCTCCACTAACACCAATGGGAGGCTCTGAAAAATCCAGTCACTTATGGTGCCTGAATATGGATTTCGGATTTTAGGCATCAAAGTTTGAAAATGTTTGCCTACATCAATATATCAAGATCCATTAAAAAAAATTATTCCCTTTGACATGGAGAATACTTACTAAATGTTAATTGTATACTTTAATGTTTGAGAAATGTTATGTATGGCACCCTTTAAGGAGTATGTAAACACTGCAAAGGGATACTGATTGTTGTTTTCAAAAAGACCAGCATTTCCTTTCCTGTGCATGCCTGGGCTTTGAATACACGGCTGTAAATTTAAAGCGTACATCAGATGGAGTTGTAAAATCTATGTATTTTCATTAATTTCTCTCTCTTCTGTCAAAAGCTTATTTTTGTTTGTCATGAGATGGTGGGGAAAGTGTATAAACCCCTTTATCACTTCAAGAACTCCCTAATCACATCAATGATGATACTCTTAAATATTATGCTTATTTAAGCACTAGTGTCGGGGCATTGGGATTCTGTATGGCTCTAAGTTTGGTAATTTAATTTTATTCATATCCAAAACACTGTTGGTTCAATCTCTTTTCCAGATTCATAATAGTTGCAATAATACCTGTAATGATACATTCCATTTTGTGCATATAACTTCAGTACAATAAAATGCATCGCGTATTTAATTGTGTTGGAGAGAGAGATTTTCAGAAATTTTACTTTCGTATTTAAGAACAGACTCCATCATGAAGGACATTTTCAAAATACCTGAATATTTTGACAATAAATGCTTGGTTATAATACTTACTTCCTTTTGTAAAGCATTTTGAGATCTACTGATAGAAAAAAAGAGCCATATAAGAGCATTATTATGTTCACAGAAAACAGTCAGATTAGCAATGTCAACATACCAGTTAAAGCACTGGAGTTAAAGCTCTCTTTTCCCTTTGATGCATGGGAGTTAGATACAATAAACTTAGGGAAGAAGACACACTCAGTACTATACCTCATGATTGCTCTCAAAACAAGGTCCATTACATGGAGCTGAATATGCCATTAGATCAGTTCTTTACCACAAGCCATTTTATATAGATCTTCTGTTCATTATGTGCTTGATATTTTTTCCTTTTGGTTGGTGTTGTGTCTAATTTTTGTGACAAAGTTAGAGATTCGAATCCTATCCTAAATATGTTTGCATTAAAAAAACACCACTAATCTACCTCTAAACTTCTTTCCAAAACAATGACTGAGGAGACAGCATAAAGGTCTAAGTGTTAGATTTTGACTCCCTGGCACCACAGGTTCAAATCCCAAAATGGTCACCTAAACCCTTCATCCCTGTGAAACCAATACGGTGCAGTTTGTGTAGAACAGTCTTATCTGATGTGCATGCTCCTTTTGTAAGAGGAGCTTGCCCTGTTATTGGTCAATACCATCCCCTAGTGTTGTACTTGCGGATCTCTAAAATAAAAGGTGCTATATAAATGTAAGTTATTTTGTAAAAATTTAAATGAGCACAGGAACTGCAATGACAACAGAACTCACTTTTCTTTGTGCTGCAAAGTGAAGTAAAGTTAGAAGGCAACGTGTTATGTAACGGTAAGCCTTTTCCATGCCTGAAATCCTTTAACATGATCACTAAACATGCTCCATTGGATATAAAGACAGTTATTAAAATGTATAAATTACAGAACTAGATGACTCTGCAATCTAAATCTTTAACTTGAAACTGCAATATTGTATTTTTTCCATCTTCTCAGACTCTTACTAACTTTTAACAGAGGTGCCTCACATCTACCTTTACTGTTGTCTACTGTAAACCAGAAAATTTTTACAAGTAAATTGGAGCAATTTGCCCTGCTTGTTATGAGAAAAATATGAAAAAGCAGAAAAGATCTGTAGTTATGGGATTCTTTATACTTCACTAATAACAAATTCATTTTCTTGATTTCTTCTTTCAACTTTTTCCCTGCCTCACATTTCCTGCAAATGAACAGGAAAAAAAGCAGATAAAAGCTAGGTGAGCACATAACGGCACAGACAGTGAAGTCATTAGGTTTCAGCGTGGTAGCCGTGTTAGTCTGTATCAGCAAAAACAACGAGGAGTCCTTGTAGCACCTTAGAGACTAACAAATTTATTTGGGCATAATCTTAGAGATTAACATTTAGCATAAGCTTATACCCAAATAAATTTGTTAGTCTCTAAGGTGCCACAAGGACTCCTTGTTGTTTTTGCTGAAGTCATTAGGTTCCTCCATTTACTCAAGATCATATTGCCTTCCACACACACACACCCTTTGAGGATAGTAGGAATTATTTATATGAACCATTATTATGACTAATTATCTGTATTATCAGAGCATCTAGGAGCCTAAGTCAGCAAAAGCAGAATAAAAGAGACAGTAGATGAATACTACAAGGAAACCGTTTGATACCTAGTGGTCTCAAAACACCAGTGGCCTAAGCATTGCCAAGTTTTTTGTAGGCATCATGGCAAAGAGTTTAAGGACGGGTTTGAAGGAGAACAATGAAGTGGCTTAGCAAATGTTTGCAGGGCGTTCATCCCACACGAGGGGCAGCACAGGAGAAAACATGAAGATGCTTCTTTGAAAACTTAAGTGGGCAATGGAGGCTGTCATCATGGGCAATTGTAAGCAGGAGTCAAGTTCTTAATACTAAATGAGAGGGGATAGGTAGGCTGTGAAGGGCCTGGAATGCAAAGACAAATTTTGATGCACTAGAGAATAGTGAACCAGTGGAGGGATGCAACAAGAGAGGTAATGTAGTCCAAGTGAGAGTGCAGAAGCATTCTGAACAGATGCGAGTGGGGCAAGATTGCATTTGTCAAGGCCAGAGAAAAGTAAGTAGCAGTAATTGAGGTGCAAGATGATGGGAGCCCAGACAAGAATTTTAGCTGCATGGATGGACAGGAAAGGCCATATCTTAGAGATGTTATGCAGAAAGAATCTGCAAGACTTGGACATCGGCTGGGTGTGAGGACCTAGAGAGAAGTCCCAGTCGAAGAGAACACCCACGTTACAAGCCTGAGTGACAGGCAGGATGGTGGTGTTGTCCAAGAAGGGCTTGCGGGGGGGGGAATGATTAAGAGCTCTGTTTTAGCCACATTGAGCTCAAGCTAATAGCTACGCATCCAAAGAAGATAGAGAGAGACAGGCTGAGACTTTAGCTGGGACAGAAGCTGACAAGTCTGGAGCAGGTAGGTAGATCTGTAAGTACTCTATAGTAGTTGAATTCGTGTTTTCGGATGAGGTTAACAAACAAACAAGATGGGGGGGGAGAAGAGATGGGGACCAAGGACAGGGCTATGTGGCAAGATGAGGAGGAATCTCCCAAAGAACATAATGAAGGAGGAATCAAAGTGGCCCTTAAAATTCTTTACACACGCACACAGAAAACTAGACCTTCAGTCGTCATTTAAGCGTAAGGGTATTATGCAAGAGGCAATTACTAAAGTTGGGAAGATCAAACTTTTTAAGGGCAAGAATGAAGAAAATCTGGAAAGCAGCAGTGGTTTATTAATTAAGGGGGGGAGAGAAAGTTTTTATAACGACTTCAGTGCCCATGTACCCTTTCCTCAACTCTTCCCATAGTCTCGTTTTTATTCCCTGTATTTTCTCTTATTTTAAGTGTATATAAAGGCTCTTACTAGCTAACTAGTAGTAGCAGCTAACAATCTGGAGAAGGTCTGTTTTAGGCAGGGTTGACTAACAGTCTAGTTTGTCCATGCAGAAGAATGTAGTGTTCAGTATTCTTTAAGCACCCATAAAAATGCAGAAACTGAGAACAAATGAAATTAGCATACTCTAACACATTTTTCTCATTAGAAGCATAGAACTATGTGTTCTGAGAGTTGAGAGATGTAGCACTGCAACCAGTGGAACTGTTGGCATAAATCTTAAAAGGTGGCAAACAAAGTAGGTTGCTTTCCTTTGCAAATGTATTACATATTGAAAAAGTTAACCTGAAATATGAAAGGATGAATGGTACTTTTCTGAACTTTACTTAAAATAGCTTGAACAATTTCCTGTCTTTGTGTAGCAAAGAACCCCCTAGGTCAATATTACCTAGCTTTAAAAGCTAGAGCATCACAGCCCAAAAATAGTCACAACATGCTGTCCTCCAGTACCAATAGCTGATAACACTGTCATTCAGTACAACATCACGTCATCAGTTTAATGAAATCAGATCTGCATCCCCTCGAATTCCATCCATCCCTTCTTAACTTCTGGTGAAAAACTGACATAGCCAGTGTCTGGGTCTCATAAAGCAAGAGGCAGAGAAGGGAGGCTGAGAAATTAAATGCAGCAGCTCCCCCCCCAGGACCATTTGCCTAGTGCTTTCTGTTTTGTCTGATAATGTAGGTGTATGCTCGCATGACTGGGCATTCCACTCACAGTGCTGCAGGGTCCCAGATATGTGAACAGAACAGTGAGCCACTTGTAGGATCCTGCAGCTCCAGAGCCACAAGCTAGGATTGTCACAGCTTTAACAGTAACAGGTTGTGTTACTCAAATATCTTAGCTCCTGAAACTGTGACACAGTAATTATGATTTCCTGACTTACTTTTAAACTGTTCATAAATCCCGATCATCCAAAACAGAACAAAATATGTATTTCTGTAATGTAAGTGATTGTAGATGAGTGACAGGGCCAAAATTTCAAAACAGAAGTCCTCATGAAAAAATGTACACACAATTATGCCTACAAATGTGGGTATACAATTAGAGCAAAGAATTTGAACACCCTATTGTCGGAAAGGAAGCATGCGCATGCATTTTTGTCTGCAGACTTCAGGTCTTTTTAGAAATGTAGCCCTTAAACAGTCACTGTAAATGTTTTTTAATACGTTTTTCAAAACTCACTTCGAAAAATTTCCCAGTCATTCTAAATTCCCATTTATAAAAGATACAACTCTACTGCATCTTTCTTTCCCTCAAGAGAAGTGAGTGCTACAAAACAATTATATTTCTTAATTTAAGGACTCTAGCTGACTTCCTTTCTCATCTTCCTTTATTGTCAGATATTCTATTTGGTTAACCTGTTTATGTGCATCTTCCATCTGAACACTGACCCTTCCTAATTTTGAGGTTCTTAATGCTGTTTCCCTTCCAGTTTAACTCTCACTAAGTTCAAGTTGAGTTAGTCGCTCTCGAAGACTACGTGCTCATCTACTCACAAAAGCTGCACAGCTCTAACTACATGGATGTAGCTAAAGTGTGTGAAGTGAACGCAGTTATATTGAGATAAATGTGCTTATACCATTACTCCTTATTTTCATATGGGAAGGAAAAAAAGCTATACTGATATAAGGCACCTTTATATCAGTTTAACTGAGTCCATACTAGGATTTGTACCAATATAACTATTTTGGTAAAAATTCACACCTGTATCTGAAATATTTATACTAGTATAACTTTCAAGTTTAGACCAGACCTGACTGCTAATGAGGTGTAAAATGTTACCATTAACATGGGGATACATTTTGCACTTATTTTGCACTGGTGTAAATGATTGTGCAGGGCAATGATGAACAAGACACTAGTCAGATCATAAGAGGCAATATACATAGTATTTTTATTTTGTTTCTATAGTTACAATGCACAAATACAAAATTCTCTTTTTAAAAACAAAGAACTCTTGCTAGAATATACCAAGAGAAAATTTAATATCAGCAACACCTCCTGTAACAAATTGTCAGAGCTGCATGGGATCACTCTCTAAGCAAGAAATATGAATCCTGAATGCTGACCGAATTGGAAGAGATTTTACATTACAATAAGTCAGGTAACGGACTAAAAACTTTAGGCTGGGGATGTGCAAGAGTCCAGTCTATGGACCTGTGAATTTCAGGCCAGGATAGCTGTGAGAATCAGATAGGAACGTTACTGCATTCTCCCTCAGGTATTCCCAGGGACGTGCACAAAACAATGTTATATTCTCAGAGAAAATTGGGGCCTTGGCTGCATTTACAGCTGCTGCCGTTGTTGTACAAGAGAGATGGAATATAAAGTGGGAGGGCTTTGGGTGGAAATCATAGCCCTCAGACCAGCTTGTCATTGCCCTGGGTTGGGAAGAATCCTTATCATATACCCTTGGTGATGATTCAGGAAAAACCCATGCCTGGATAGCTCAGTGAATTGGCCGTATTGACAGGTCCTTTCAACACTATATCAAAAGCCTGTAATAAGATTTGTAATAAGTACAAGTTTCCTTTGACATGACAGTTGTTTGGTGCATTACACAAATCAGATTTATCGTGCTTCCAGTGGACAGCTATCCACATAGCTAAAAATTAACCTCATAATGCCTATCATTGCTGGCCAGTTCTGCACACAGGCTAAAAATCAAAAAGAAATGGAAATTGAACTTTTCACTTTCTACAGTGGTCTTAGAACAGAGCTGAGAAACATAATCAAGGCTGCATGAGGAAAAACACTCATTGCTCGTGATCTATCTGTTCTGTGGTTAGGGGACTTTGGTTTCCAGTATTGGCAGGCTGGCACCTTTTAGAAGGGAGGTATGCACTTTTTAAATATTTAACTTTTAGCAAGCAAGAAAAGGTTCATAATGTTAGAGGTCCTGAGGCCTCCTTCCTGTATGATTTTTCTGTTTTTCTACCCTCATTCTTAACTACTACTAGCAACTTTTCCATGAAAATACCTTTAAGGGTTTACCGCCTCTTGCTTATTCCTCACCTAAGGTCATGATCCTCTGCATATGACATTAATCACCTTCACAGCAACTGCCTGTGAGGTGTTTCATTTAGTGGGCTGTTTTCCTCTTTCCCCGTCTCTATAGGCATTCCCCGAGGCTCTGTCCTTGGCCACCTCCTCTTCTACAAGCATAGCTTTGACTATCATCTTATGCAAGTGACTCATCAGACTACCTCTCTATCCCATCTTCCTCTATTCACCCTAGCATCTCATCTTGATATCTCATCATTCATATACAGTCCAACAGCGAAAACTCAACATAGCCAAAACAGCCACCTTCCACCATCCCTTCTCCCCCTCCTTTAAACACTGTGGAAATCATCATCTTCGTTCTAGTTGTTCATGACCATAATCTGCACAATACCTTTGCCTCAACTCTCTCTCTAGACCCACACATTCAGGCCATATCTAAATCTTTCTGCTTCTTTTATATAGCATCTCTAAGATCTGGCCTTTCCCCTCTCTCCGCACAGCTAAAACTCTGATTCAAATCCTCGTCATTTTGCAACCAGACTACTATAACCTCTTCCATTTGGGGCCTGACTCCCCTCAAACTTGCTCCCGTCAAGTCCATTCAAAATCTGCTGCTAAGATCATCTTTCTGGCTCCTCAACCTGACATCAACCCCTCTTTAGATCCTTCCCCTTGCTTCCCCTTCACTTCCACATCAAACACAGGCTTCTTTTCTGTACTTTTAAGGCCTTTCACAACCTAGGGCTTGCCTACACTAAAAAGTACACCAGTATAGTTAAAGCAGTACAATCCCCTTAGTGTGGATGCAGATATATCAGTAAAAAGTTGCTAGTGCAGGGGTGGGAAAACTACAGCCCAGGGGCCACATCTGGCCCTTCAGATGTTTTAATCTGGCCCTTGAGCTCCCACCAGGGAGCAGGGTCACGAGCTTGCCCCGCTCCACATGTGCTGTGGCTCCTGGAAGCAGTGGCATGTCCTCGCTCGAGCTCCTATGCGTAGGGGCAGCCAGTGAGCTCCTCATGCTACCCTTGCCCCAAGCACCACTCCTACCAGTTGGAGGGGGGACATGCTGCTGCTGCTCCCGGGAGCTGCTTGAGGTAAGTGCCGCCCAGATCCTGCACCCTTGACCCCCTCCCGTTCTCCGAACCCCTCAGTCCCAGCCCGGAGCACTCTCCTGCACTCCCAACTCCAGCCCCACCCCAGAGCCTGCACCCCCAGCTGGAACCCTCACCCACTCCTGCACTCCAACCCCCAATTTCGTGAGCATTCATGGATCGCCATACAATTTCCATACCCAGATGTGGCCCTCAGGCCAAAAAGTTTGCCCACCCCTATGCTAGAGAGATAAAGAGAGAGTATGCACACATGCTATTCCTGTATGGGAAAGGAATAAAATATACCAGTATAAATCACCTTTATAATAGCATAATTACATCTACACTAGAGTTTTTTCAGGTATAGATATTTCCGTAAAAAAGTCACACCACTAATCAAAATAATTATATTGTAAATCTTAAGTGCAGACCAGGCCTTAGTCCTACCTTACCTAGTTGTTCTAACAACTTATTGAAAAAATCTACCTCTGACTTTGCTCCAGTGTTCCCAGTCTTGAATAGGAAAAGCTGACTGGTTGGTGGAGAACACCTTTGTACTTTCTCCCATGCCACTCCTTATGCAGGGGAAGAGTATATTATAAGCCATAAAGCTTATATCCTTCTTAAGGCTCATCACTGCCATGACTCCTTCCAGACATATGATGAGATTTTACTCTCTTCCCCTTCTTTCCTTTTCCTACTTCCTTATTCTTCCAACTTCTTCACTCCTGTCATTCCTCATCCTACCTCTATCTCCAATTAAAGCTATTTTTAGAAAGTGTATCTAATAAAACTCTGCCAATTCTTCATCACATTCATTTACTTGCATGTTATATCCCTATCACTTACGCTCCACTTGTTCTGTATCTTTTAAACTATAAGACCTCTAGGGCAAGGATTCTCTCTTATCTAGTGTCAAGGACAACAGGGCCCCTATCCTGAGTGGAGCCTCTGGGTGACTTCATAATATTTAGTACTAACAACAGTGTAATAGAAAATGAAGAAAGAGATTAATTCTCAGTGTCAAACCAGCAGAGACAGGACAGAATGCTAAAGCAAGGCATAGACTAGCCCTCAGTGGAAGTGCCTTTAATACTGAAATTCTGCTTGCAACATCAGATACATTACTGAACAGTATTGAAGACCAGAGTCTACCTACAGAGAGAACATAAGACACCTTCCTTCTTCCCTCTCTCCCCGCCTAACTATATTAACGTCATTAAAAAGCAACTTGCAATGTGGGTGGGTGGGTGGGTGGCTGGGTGGAGTGGGGGGGAGGAGTGAAAAGGAGTAATCAACAATGCAGACAGGCTTCCGTCTCCATCACTGTTCAATGGCAGGTATGAAATGACCAGTACAATACATGCTATGGTGTTGCATCAAATAGGAAGTACTGAAAAAGTTTGTATATCTTATGCCAGAAAGCATGCAATTCATTAGAAGCATGCCAGGTATTCCTTAACGTGTTTATTTGGGGTGTTGGGTGCATGCCAATAAATATTTCAATTCTAATTTTTTAAAGAAATGTATTTTTACTACACAAATCTGTAAAACATGACATGATAAAATCTATTTAATTAAAACAGCACAGGTCTCAGAAAATATCTTTTATACTTTTAGATGTAAACAATAAGGTAAGCTTAACAAATATTTACCATATAACAGCCAAATACTCAACAGAACACACTTCTCCCCTGCAGAACAATATAATTTAATACTTTACTATGTATTTACATAGCCCCCATCACAATAGCATCACGCTACATCACGCTGATGTAAACCAGAAGTAACGCAATTGATATTCTGATCACACATCAGCTTTACATTCATGTAACACTCTGGATAAGGCCCACTATCTGGTCATTAACCACTGTTACTAACATTATGAGGAAACATTCTTACTGAGGTAGCAGCTAGGGGACAAAGGCAGACCCCACTCTGCTTTAGAGTATTCTAATAAAAGAAGGGTTCCACCAAGAGTCCATTTTTCAGCACAGGGCTTAAAAACAACCTCTATTATCCCTTTGGCTGCTTAAGTAAAACAGAGTACCTACCTGTTTTGACACTTATTTAGTCTTCATTAGTTAACATATGACATTTCCACAGCCAGAGAGTCCCTGGGGATTACCTGTAAGAATGGGCAGCAAAAAACAATCTATGTTATTTTATTTTACTCCATTTGCTTAACATAAGGCTTCTATGAAGAGCTAAAAGTCGCCAGCAAGCACAGAGAAAGTTTCCACTCCCCACCCACCCCTAGCCACATACCTGGAAACAAACTCTGGAACCAATCCAGTGAGGTGCTAGGAGCCCTGGACTCCCACTGACTTCAGAGGAGATGAGGACACGCAGCTTCTTCCAGGCTAAGGACCAACTCTCACTACCTGTGCGTGCCAGAGAAGTTACACTTGCAACCCGTCCAATGGGCGGCCCGCTGACAGACCGACTAGAGACGGTCTGTCCGCACCCTGGTGCTAGCCCTGCCCGCTTGCCAGCCCTCCTGCAGCCAGCTGAGAAGAACTTGGTCACATGAAGACCCAGCGGCAGAAAAGCGTTTCTGAGCATATCCAGGGGAACGTGACAATGAACCGCGCAGAGGGCCCGATCCCCCGAGCTGGCCGCGGGTGCATTCACCGCCGCCAGCGCAAAGCGGGGCGGCACTGTGAGCCGGCTCGGTAGAGCGTCATCCTCGGGGCCGCCGCAAGACGGACCACGGGCAGGCAGGGAGCTCGGGGCCGCCCCGCGCACCCAGCCCCAAGTGAAATGCAACCCGCGCAGAGCGATCCCCTCCCTGCGCATGGCCATCGCGAAGCCGCCTCTCGGGACCGCCCCACCAGGCGCTGTTTGCCCCAGGGCCACAGCGGCCTGCGCTCTGCGAGCGGGCCCGGCTCCGGGTATATTTCTGTACAGCGCCAAGCACCGGGGCCCGAGCCGGGAGGGGGCGGGGAGAGGCGCGGTTCTCTCCAGCGGGAGGCTCCCAGCCAGGCGCTGGGGAACCAGAGCCCAGGGACCGCCCGGCCCGGTACCATCAGAAGCTCCGGGCAGCAAGAGGACAAACCCCGACGCCTCTTACCGAGTCCGACGGGTGGCCTCACTCCGGAAGCGGGCGATCGGCGCGGGCGATCTCCGTGACCCGGATGTTGATGTGCACTCGGCCCGCCCCGGAAATGGCGTTAAGCACTCCACCGGAAGCAGACGTGGCCGGTGGTTGCTCGCGGTTGTGCCTGGGTGGCTGCAGGCTCTCTCCCGATCGGTCCCCACAGCCCCCCGCCGGGCGGGATGAGGCGGTGCCGGCTGGGACCGGCGGCGCTGCTGGCGCTGCTGGGCGGGGTCCTGGCGGGGTCCGGGGGCGGCGGCGGCCGAGCCCTCCCGCAGCTCAGCGACGACATCCCCTTCAGGGTGAACTGGCCCGGCACCGACTTCAGCCTGGTCAGTGCGGGAGCGCCCGGGCCGGCGGGCGGGGAAGACCCCGGGGGGCATCCGGTCGGTGGGAGCCCCGGCGGGCGGGGGAGTCGCGCCGTGTGGTTATGGTCAGAAGAGTGACTAGACAAATATTTTAAATCCACAAATCTGCTCGTGCGTCTTTAGTTAAAGTCTTACTGTCTGACAAGGACCCGGGTTTATTTCGTTAACTCCGATGCCTTTCTCCGTGCTGTGGGAGACGGCGCTGGATTATGCATTGCACATCGTCACCATGGCTGTGCACGCCATTCGGTGTGAGGAACCTTCAGGAGGGGATTGCACCAGCTCGAGAGAAATCCCAGGCTGAATTTGCATGGTCGTAGTTGGGAAAATCATCTTCCTTTGTAAACTGAGTATATTTGCAGTGACAGTCATTGAGATACAAAGATGGGACCCCAACATGCCGTACCTTTTTCAGTGTTAGAAGCAGTCTGGGATTCGGATGTGCCTTTAAAAGAAAGGAAAAGTATGGTAATCTACTCTACGCTCCTGTTGTTTTATTACAGACTTCGTTTGGAAGTGGGGTTGGGGCCCATTGTATTAAACTCTGTTCAAGCAAAGGAAGACGCTGCATCTGCCTTGAAGATTTTACAGTCTAGGTAAAACAAGGAAAGGTTAGAGGAAAGAGGTACAGCATAGCCCATCATCACCCTATTCATTTGGAAGTTATATCTTACAAGTTCTCTTATTTTTATGGAACAGGGGAAAGGAGAGGGAATGAGTAAATAGGATGAAAGAAAAACTGGGGTAGAGGAACATGGGGGTAGGGAGAGTTTAGACAAAGGCAGAGGAGCAAAAAAAGGTTAAGACAAAGATCAGAAGACAAACTGTCACTGCAAATGGTAAAAAGCAGTCTGCTGACATCTCTAGGACCTGATAAGATACAGGGAACTCCTTTAATAAACTGCTTTGTACCTAGGGCTAGGAATATATTTGAGTTTTTATAGCATTTTCAAAAAAAATCCATCTTCATGGGATTTGTTTTTGTTTTACTTTTAGCCAACAACTGGTGTTTTGTACAAAGAAGATAATTACATCATTATGACAACTGTAGATAAAGAAAAATATAAATGTATACTTCCACTGATAGCAAACGGAGATGAGGTAAGCTTAAATCAAGTTGTTGCAATTATAGATTGTTAGTGACACATCTGTAATATTAAATAGTTTTCTTCCTTTTTAAAACAAAATTTCTCTGCAAAATGTTTCACAGTATGGCAGTTCTATAATTAAACATGTTCATTATAGACAATATGGTAGTTCTGTTTTTAGTGGGTTTGGTGTGAACCAGTCCTGACGTCCTTAATTAGGGAAAATGATTGGTGGGTTGGCTAGTCTCAGTTATGTGCCTTAATTCCAGAGCCACAGATTCTTATACCATCTTCATCGCGAATATCTGAGCACCTTCCACTCCTGCAGGGGTGGGCAAACTTTTGGCCTGAGGGCCCCATCTGGGTATAGAAATTGTATGAATGCTCACAAAATTGGGGTTGCTGTGGGAGGAGGTACAGGCTCTGGGCTGGGCATGCAGATTCCAGGGTGGGGCCAGAAATAAGGAGTGCCGGGTGCAGGAGGGGGCTCCAGGCGGGGGAGGGGGCTGCAGGAGGGTTCCAGCTGGGGGTGCAGGCTCTGGGATGGGGCTGAGGATGAGCGGTTTGGGGGGGGCTCCAGGCTGGGACCAAGGGGTTTGGAGCGTGGGGGGAGGGATCAAGGCTGGAGCAAAGTGTTGGGGCCCAGGGGGGTGTCTCAGGGGTGCAGGCTCCGGGCGGCGCTTACCTCAAGTGGCTCCCGGAAGCAGCGGCATGTTCCCTCTCCAGCTCCTAGGCAGAGGCACGGCCAGGCAGCTCTGCTGCGCGCTGCCGCCTCCGCAGGCTCCGCCCCTGCAGCTACCACTGGCCAAGGTTCCCGGACAATGTGAGCTGCAGGGACAGCATGCGGAGTGGATATCCCTGGCTGCCCCATGTGTAGCAGCCAGAGGGCGGACATGCCTGTGCTTCCGGGAGCCGCATGGAAAAGCCTCTGACCCCACTCCCTAGCACGAGCTCAAGGGCCGGATTAAAATGGCTGGTGGGCTGGGTGTGGCCCGCGGGCCATAGTTTGCCCACCCCTGCACTAGTGCATTAAGAAGTGTGACTAACATTCTGTCTCTCTTTCATCCTCTCCACACTGGAACAATTGCATGTGCAATGTAATGTTTTGTTTTGATAGGGCAGGGGTTCTCAAACTTGGGAGGTCGGGGCCACTCAGGGTTGTATGTTATGACCTAGGGGGTCACGAGCTGTCAGCCTCCACTGCAAACCCCACTTTGCTTCCAGCATTTATAATAGTGTTAAATATAAAAAAAGTGTTTTTAATTTATAGGGGGGGGGGTCACACTCAGAGGCTTGCTGTATGAAAGGAGTCACCACTACAAAAGTTTGAGAACCACTGTGTTAGGGCATTTATTTGTTTTTTATTGTACACACAGCTCTGTATTTGTATTGGAGAAGGCAGGTCAAAATGCACCTTGCATTTGCAATGGAACCTGCAGTGGTGAAGCTGGTGATGGTCCGTAGTTCCAGGAGTTCATTTCACAGTCTTGGAGCAAGAAAACTTGGAAAACCTTTGTGTTCTGCACAGATTAGCTTATCCTTACGATAAAAAGTTCTGTTGTGCCTGAGGAGTGAAGCTGTTAAGCAAGGTCTTCATCCTGAAGCTTTAGGCGATCTTTTATAAATTCTAGGCCCAAACTATTTAGTGACTTTAACTTGGGATGTTATAGTATGAGAAGCCAAGGTAGAGAGTAGAAAGACCGGTTTCATGTGCTTGCAATAGCCAGTGTTGGTGGAGAGATGCGCTGTCCACTAGCATCACCTCTTGTTTGGGTAACTAATAACATTGGGTTTAAGTAAGGCTAAGATTTTTGTCATGGTTGTTTTTAGTAAACAGATCACGGGCAATAAACAAAAATTCATGAAAGCCATGACCTGTCTGACTTACTCCTGCGGCTCCATGGTTTCCCGTGCCACCATGGGAGCTGGGAGCTGCAGGGTTCTTTCCCCCTCCCTTCCCCTGCGAGGCTGTCCCCAGTCACTGGAACCCTGAGGAGGCTGTCTCTTGTCCCTGGAAGTCTGCAGGGGGACACTGAAGAGGCTGTTGCTGGAACCCTGCCGGGGCCCCGCTGGCTGCCAGCTCCAGTCCCATAACTCCAGGGACTGAAGCAGAAAATGTCACAGAGGTCTCTGGAAATCATGGATTCCGTGACTTCCATGACCTCCGTGACATAAGTGTAGCCTTAGGTATAAGTGGTATTTAAAGCAGATTGAAATAGGAAGAGGCACTCTTGGAACAAGAGTCATGGAGGAGCAGGAAAGTGTGGAAGAAAGATATTTATATCAGCTAAGGACAGTAGCGGGAAGCTGTACTTCCCCCTTGCTTTAACCCAATACTGCCCAAACTTTTCCTGTCGTGCCCCCCTGCCTTATCAGTAATGGAATCTGTCTGTGCCCTCCCTTCATTACTGCACAGCCAAGGCTTCCTCAGCAGAGGAGCTTGGGCTTAAGGTGGAGCTGGGGGCAGCAGTTGGGATGGGGGAGGAGGTGGGCTAGAAGCGGAGCTGGCATGGGGGCAGAGAAGGAATGAGGGCAGAGCTGGCCTGGGGGCGGAGTGGAGCTGTGGCTGCAAGTGGAGCTGGGCTAGGGTTGGAGTGGAGCTGCAATTGGGATTGGAGCTGGGCTGGAGATAGAGCAGGGCTGGTTGCTGCTCCCTCCTGCCCCCTGTGGGGGGTCGTCCAGGCCCTGCTGCATGCCCCCCAAACATTCGGGTGTGCACCCCACAATTTGGGGACCACTGCTTTAACCACTGGTCATAGCCACAGAGGTTCTAACTAATACTACGGCTACTCCATTACTGGGTTTTTCCCTGGGCAGTGATGGATGACTGGGTAGGAGCAAAGCACTGTACTGCCAGTTTTCAGAATATCTCATCTTCTCCCATAAAAGTAACTATGAGAAGGTTCTCCCCTCCCCCGAGAGAGGGGATGTGGTTTCTTCACAGGAGAGGCAGTAGCACAAGAGTAGGCCAGGAGGGGGCAGATAGAGGAGAAGAAGCAGTGGGGACAGGCAAGCTACATAACTTCATATCCACCTCACTTCCTGTTGAACTTATCCTTCTGCAGCTACTTCATGTAAAATAGTAGGTGTCTGCTTGTGCCTGTGCAGCCAGCTGTGGGATCAGCTTATGTGTAAAAGTTTAGCTTCTCTTCTGTGGCTCTTGGCTCACTCACAAGATTCTGCTACCCAACCCCATGGCTCTATCAGGTGAGTCAGAGCACCATGTAGCATTCAGGTATGTGGAGAAGGGAAGCAAAAAAGGAGAGAACAACAATAAAATAGAAAAGGGAAAATATGACAAAAAGAGACAGAAAAGACCATGAGAGAGAGAGAATGGGGAGAAGGCCACAACTATGCTAGAATGTGGTATGCAGGGAGGAGCTATAGGAGTCTCCATCTACAAATCCATTGCAAAGAAAGAAAGAGGTGACTTGAAAAAAGGTTGAAAACCAGGTCAGGTTGGAGTCTCACAGACCTAGAACTTTGCATTAGAGAATATTGCCTTAATTGTCCACAACCTTTGAATTTGCAATATGATGTCCATTATAAGTGCTGCTGACCCTTCTGCTCTCCTCTGCACCATGTACCTCTTCTTTGTCAGACTTCTTTATTTAGATACTACTATCGTAGAAGTATTTGCTAGTTCTAACAGACAGTACAATGGAAATCTCTTTAATGTATGTGTGCGTGTGTTAGTGGCACACATCACTAATCATTTTTCACTGAATCTTTCTTCTGCATTTTTTTTAAAATTAGATTCAGATTTTTGTTCTGTGAAAAACTGGTGACAGCTACCTTTTAAATGTACATTTGCAACACAAATATTGAATTAAGAAACAGGTGTGAAATGTTTTCAGTGCTATAGAAATTATTCACACCTCAATTTGAATGCTTGTATCTTATTTTGTCATCAGCAGGTTGAACTCTAGTACTTCTAAAAATACAAAAAAGCCGTATTTCTGCAGTTCCAAATCTGTAATTCCTGGATTTGTTTGGTTCGACGGATTTATTCGTGACTCTTATACTTTTCTTCAGTGTCCCTTCCTAATAACTAAAATTTAAAGTTTCTTTTAATCACCACACGGCATGTTATTGGAGACAGAGATTCTGTATCTTAATCTTTGGAAGTGATTGTTTTCCTTATTCAAATGAACGATCTGACTATTGTACATTTAATTTTAATATTGCATATATAGCTAAAAGTGTGAAACTTTGTTGTTCTAGGAAGAAGAAAAGGATTACAAAGGGCCTAGTCCAGGAGAATTGTTGGAACCTCTTTTCAAACAAAGTAGTTGTTCATATAGAGTATGTTCTTTCTGTTTTCACTCTAATTTGCAAATTACCAGAATAAACCATCTACATTTCAACCTATTTACAGTTGACTACAATAAACATTAAAATATGTATGCAATTCCATTTAGCAGTGAAAGCAGGCATGTTTTATAAACTTCATTAGTGTTAATATTTAATAGTATTGCTGAAAAAATTGCATTCGAAGTACTTAAATAATTGTAGAGAAGGTGATTATACAAACAATTTGTCATTGTACTTCCAGTATGCAAACCATAATACAGGACAGTTGTGGTTACAAGGCCTGTCTTGAATGTATGACCAGGCTAAAAGCAAAGTGCCTCCACAGACCCCCGAAGTTTGCCTCTCAAACATAACTTTACTACGTTAAAAAAAGTTGCTACGTTTTTAAGAGTGGCCAGTGAACCCTGACAAGTGTGATTGGACCAGATTCACTCACTATCAAAGCCTTAGGTACCCAGAATTCTTTCACAGGATGAAATTCATCCAAGTACCAAAGTCCCTCCATACTACCTTATCTCTGCATTTGTCCTGGGCTGAGTGGCCACAAAGCAGGGGAGGGACAACCCCTTGGACCCCCGTGTGGAGGTTAACTAATACTTGTCCCCGGCAAGCTAGCACTGAGGATGGACCAGGGAGAGTACATTCCATATCCATTATTGTTCAGACCCAGTGGCCCAACACCTCCACACAAGTGGTATGGGAAGGGGAGTGGGCTGCAACTAATAATTCAACGTATAGTCCATAGTAGTGGCCACAGCAGGTCTGTGCTGTGGCCTCACAATCTGGCTCTGGGTTGGTGGGGATGTATTTGGCTCTCATCTGCATAAAAAATGATACACTACATCAGCAAAAAAACCACAGTAATTTCACCCATTATGCATATTTGGAACACAGTTAATATCCCTGGAATGCTGGGAAAACTCACTGCAGTTTTTTGCTACTTGAGGGTTCCATCATCCTACCGACAGGGGGTTGATTTTGCTACTTATCTGTCCAAATTAAGTCCTAAAGTTTTGGAAAATGTTGATTGCCAGACTCATGTTGCTGAATAAAACATGAATATTTTTTTAGATTGAATCTTACTGGACTTATGAAGTCTGCCATGGAAAATATATTCGTCAATACCATGAAGAGAAAGAAACTGGCCAGGTATGTTTGTAGAAGCTTATGAGACCCAAACAAAAAATAGAACAATTTAGAACTGACACTTTTTGATGCTGAAGTTACCACAAATTAATTCTGACAGGAATGAACAGAAAGCACAGTTGAAGCTTATGTGGAGAAAGTTAGCTTTAACAAACAAAACTATAATTGTATTTGTTTTTGGTTCTAGAAAATAAACATCCAAGAGTACTACCTTGGGAACATGCTGATAAAGAGTCCATTATCAGACCCAGGTTTGTCTCTGTTTTTTGTTTGTGGGGTTTTTGCTAATGCTGATGATGTATACATTCTAGTATTATTTGTTGTTTTCACAAAAATATGCTAGAATTTATTTATGGAAAAATGTCCAATGTGCTTTCCAATGGAAGAGAGAAATAGAACACAGTGGAATGCTACTTTTCATAACTCCATTGTTTTGTGGTAATTTCCTCTTGGCACCTCATCTCCCCCCCCCCCCATCCTATTAGTTCAGTCAGACCACCTACTGGGTGCCAACTAATCTGCCAGCTAATTATGGCTTGGTAGAAGGGCAGTTGGGGATAGAACATATATACAAAATATTAAAAATGAACCTGTGTGCCAGTCTTTGTCCTAATCCCTCTTCTTGTATGCTGTAGCCTGTTAACCCAGTTTTTGACTGTTTTTTTGTGTTTAAAATTCTAAGTAATTCAGGGCAGAGACTGTCTTATATGTACAGTACCTAGCAGATTTTGGCTAAAATTCAGTGCACAGTGGTAAAAGTGCATCATCTCTGGAGGTGGATTGGGACCTTAGAAATGTTAACATCCTTTTTTGAGTTATTCTGTCCTTTTCCATTAGGTTTTTTTTCTGTACTTCATATGGAGTTGAAATTCCTTGGCTCACCTTATACTTGTGCATTAACATAATTGGTGCCAGCATAGTCTTGAGTAGGGTACGAAAGAATCCCAAAACATTGTGGTGTCAGTCCCCAGGTGTGCTAAAGCAAGGTTGGTGCAGCTCAAGGGAGGGATGTCAGGGTGGCCTGAAGTCTCCTTTCTTATCTCACTAGCAATTATGCTGATCCGTCTCTGGCACTGGTTAGAGAACTGTAAAGCTGTTGAGACCTGTACCAACTTGTAGCGCCCAACTGGGGGAAAATAAACAAGTGATCATTGGCATGCAGTACACTCTAGCCCTGCTTCCAGCATGCTCCCTAAGCACAGAGAGTGGGGAGAGGCAGGAGATGTAAGCATAGTCTGCTGTGCCAGCAAAAAGAATTCCTTCATTATGAAGGAAGTGGTCAGTTGCTCCTTTAGGGCATCAGTAAGGTCACTTGGCACGGTTCTAGCATAAAGTGACCTTACCACAGCGCAGAACCTGGCTTGTCTTGAGTTTCCAAACATAAGAGACATTTTTTGTTTAACGGGACACTAACTTTGAAACTAATCATTTTAAAAGAATTTACTCTGCTTGCTCCAGTCCCCTTACCAGTGTCTTCATTTTACAACTGCATTTTCTTCTTGCCCCTACTTCTACAGACAGGTGAGACTGAGTAGACAAACTGACTGTACACAAAGTGCTGTGAAATACAAAGTATACAAAAAATCTTTGAACCAATATTATTTAAGTTAATCCATTTAAAAAGAAAAAAATCCTAAGTGACAGACCTATCAACATAAGTAAAAATTTAAGATTAAGGGAAGATTTGACACATTAAATTATAAGTTTTATAGTACTTTAGGACAAACATTTGCCATGTAATATTTGACAACATTATTCTAATATACAAGCATATTTCAGTGAAAGCCAGTATTAAGCAAATTATAATTGTGTAAGGAAACTTTGCTTAGTCTCACATGAAAATGTCCGTATGGTACATCAGGGCTGGTGTGCTGAGAGGAAATGCCTTTATTTCTAAAACTGAATCTCTTACCTAGCATAACTTTGTATATAAATTTATATCTTTATTATTTTATATATATTTTAAAGACCTTTACACTTCTCTCATTCTTATATTATTCTGTAGATCAAGACGAAAAGGAAAATCTGAAAGAGGCAAGTGTAAAATGTTGCTTTCGCTTTTGCCATCAACAATGGAGGCAACTTAAATGTAGATATGATTAAATGTTCAGTTCACTAATCCAGGCGTGAGTAGAAAATAAGCTGTTTTCCCTTTTTGATCACTGGTCCAGTTTTGGAGAAGCTTACTTGTTCTCTTCCACCAATGAGTTTCTTGCCCTGTCCAGTCCCAAGACACTGGACGTTAAGGCTAGGCTGACAGTTAATTTATTTTTTAAAAGAATCACTTTCCACATTCTTGTTGAAGTGCTAAGTTTTATAAAAAAACAAACCCTTAGTAACACCACAGATCTTAAATTTAAGACAGATCCATGGTATGTGAGAACCTATGAACTCTTGCATTACAAAGTGGGTAGCACTTATTTCTCTGCTTATCCAAGGACTCCCTACCCCAGTTCTATCCATCTGTTGCTGAAGGCTGCCTGGGCTTTTACATTATCTTATTAACTCTTATTGCTCCTAACCTTTACCCATTCACTCATTGGTTTTGCCTGATTATACATTAAGATTCTTAACTCTCTACTTTCTTCTACCTGTGAAGTTCCTGGCCACTAACAACCAAACTCTACCTCTTGGCAAAAGGAGGGGGGAAAATCCCTAAATGAAAATATGGTTAAAACATTATTGAAACCTGGAGTCTAATGAGCTGTAGTGTTGCCATTACAGAGAAGTGAAACAGCTCTACTACATTTTCTAATTAACCTTTTTTCTTTCACCCAGATTCCTACAAAGAACATAGAAGGGCAGATGACCCCATACTATCCTGTAGGAATGGGAAATGGTACACCTTGTATTTTGAGACACAACCTGCCCAGATCAAGTACAGTGATGTATATCTGTCATCCTGAAGCTAAACATGAGATCCTATCAGTAGCAGAAGTTACTACATGTGAATATGAAGTGGTCATATTGACACCTCTGTTATGCAACCATCCTAAATATAGGTACAGTTTCCAAATTTCAGCTAACATTTTGGCTCTAGTGATCCTTTTGCACATATGGGGCCAAATTTTTAGTCCGCTGTCTTTTGTATGTGCAAAAATTATGGCCAGTTGTGGTTCCTTGTGCAAAACTGGACACACTTTCTTTTACCCTTGCATATGCTTAACGTGCTTGCAAATACTTCATTGCCAACTCTTGCAGTTTTTATTGAGCATCACAATATTTGGAGTATTTCTTAAAGCTCCAACTATTGGAGTTAAGACATCGTGGGAGCCTCGGGGTTTGGTGTTTTTTAAGTTTCCAGCCATTATGGTTGCAAAGAAAAGTTTAGAAATGTGAAGTGACTGCAGCCTGAGGGTTCAGAAGGCAAGGAAAAAGCGTCCAACATTAGTTCTCTCTCTCAAAAAAAAAACCCACTTTCTTCACACTCAGCAAAACAAAGAAAGATTTATTATGCTGATCATGACTTTTTGGTGCCTCACTTATGATATTTGAATGCTTTTGGTTGACAATACTGCAAAATACCATATGTACATGTGCAGGTCACCTATTTGTGTATACACGAGGGGACTTAGGTTACTGCTTCCATGTTCAGTTGGCTTTTGTTCACTTAACTTTAGAAATCATGTCCCATCTTTTGCACATGTGTACTTTATGTACACCTAGGGTGACCAGATGTCCCAATTTTATAGGGACAGTCCTTATTTTTGGGTCTTTTTCTTATATAGGCTTTTATTACCCCCCCACACACACACACACACACCCTGTCCCGATTTTTCACATTTGCTGTCTGGTCACCCTATGTACACCTGACAGAGAGGGCAGCTTTAGAACTGGGACTTCATTCTATTGCACTGACGTTAGGTAGTTGCAGACTTTAATCCTATTCACATGATCTAAAAGCTTTATTAAAAAGTGTTAAGATCTCTTATCAGTGTGTGTAGATTTAATCATAGCTTAAACTTTAAAAACAAATATTCATTGCTTCCACCTTCACCTCTTTGTCAAGACCTGAGTTTAGGATTCTGTGTTCACCCTCCAAGAGCTGACGGTTGAGAGACTGTAAAACACAAGTAAGATATTTTTTAGGGATGTGTTATGTCAACAATCTGTGCTGGGAAAACAGAATCCTGATCTCAGGTCTCTGCAAGTACGGTTAAATAATGGATGAACTGATCACGTTTTTGAACAACCTATTTCCATTTTAATAGCAACATGTTCTGAGATGTGTAGAGAGACAGATGGTAATTTGTAACCTATTTTAGAATATCTAGATTGAAATAAAAGTACTCTCTGATGTAAGAACATCCGTCATGCACAATGCAAACATAGTTGCAGAATACCGTGAATAAGTAGTAACACTGTCAAATCATTATTTACCAACCAATTTTCTAATTTAAATGGAGCATTTGACTTTCTATGCAAGAGAAGCACTGCTATAGCTTAGTTTGAATCCCAGCTCTTATTTTAAACCCACCCAGGCCTCTTCGCTTGTTCTTAACTTCCTCCAGTTCGTTGAAGATTGAAATTTTTCCAGACTGGGTCTCTATCTAAAGGTGAATTTGGGATTTTTTTTCTTGAAGAGGCTGAATAAAATTGGTTCACCCACTTCTGTAATACTCAAATATAGAAAATGCTCAAATTTAAAGAAACTTTACTCTCAACTAACTCAGAAAGGGATGAAGTTAGAAATTTCAGACTGGACCTGGCTTGAAGAAAATGTTCAGTAGTTGAGTGTTGAAAGTCTGAAGTTTGGCTCACAGGCAGTACCCTTTTTGCCTGCTTTAGCAGGCAAATTTAATGTTCACTGCACTCAGAGTTTAGCTCAGCAGCATCCTTTAGCTAAAGTGACGAGGAGTTAATAGGTTATTCCAATCTCTAGCAGAAATTGCCAGTGTGTGCAAGTGTATTATAGCATACATTAATAAAGTAATTCCAATTAGAGTACCAGACCTCAATTAATAATGGCTGCATTCATAAGCTATTGAGCCAGATAGCCCAAGATCAAGGAAGTTAGAAGCACTGTGTGATGGATAACTCAGATTTTCTTACCTTAACTTAGTATTTTCAAGATTAATTAAGGGAAAAAATTGTCCATGAATCATTAAGACTGAGAAATTAATCACTCCACAGTCAGGAAATAGAAGAAATAAGATTGAATACTTAACATTTATTCTGTTTTTGAGGAGGATGCTTTACAATGTAGCTTCTTCATATGAGCAAAATTGTGGCTTGCCCCGTGCACCTGTTCCGGGGAGAAAGGGAACATAAGGTACCTTGCTCCTGTGCATCAGCTACATTCATTGCTGCAGATTACTGTACAGTGGGGAGAACAGCCTCGTAAGGCGTCTACTCCCCCCCTACCCCCATCCTGTAAAGGTGAGCAGGCAGAGGTGAGGAGTGGGTTGTGGCTTGACTTCACCTCCCAGTACACCAGCTAACACAGCTGTGAGCTGTTGTGGAAGTAATTTGTGCCAGATGAAGGGCTAGTGCAGACTATTTCTCCCCTTCCTCCAGCCCTGCCTAGAGTAAGATTAGAACCAGGAACTGTGAATTGGTCATAAATTGACCCCTGATCTGCTCCTGATGCAGCAGAACTATCTAACAAAGCTTACTTGGGGCTAGTGGTAAATCCACATCTAGTCCTACATCTGTCAAATAGTTTAATGTCAGTGTATTGTACTACCCCATCAAACAGCAGTGCTGTTCAGCTGCTGATGTATAACTAATTTTGTCTCTGATGCAAATGCTTACATTCTTGCTGGGGGTAGGTGGCATAATTGCATAATTTCTGCAGTTCTAATATGCAAATCCCTTATCTAGCTGCTAATAGCTGACATGTTCTGAGGGGGAAGGATATACTTAATGATTGTACAGAGTACAATTATCTCAGTGGCTGACCAGTGAATGTATAGATTGCTCTACTTTCATTGCTATAATTCTTCTGATCTTGATTCACTCTTAAGAATTTTCAAACTTTATTTAAGGATTAGCTCTGCCCACCTCACCTGCCTCCATTCAAGTGACAAATTAGAAATACTTCAAATATTACATGAGAATATTAAACCTGTCCAGAAGAAAGAAAAGCGGGCTAGAAAATTGCTTGTTAATTTTTGGTTTTGTTTTTTAATCCCACTAACTCCTGTTTCTGTTTCCTCTCTCCCATCATTTATGTTGAGCCCCAAAACCTTTACTACCAGCTAGGCGAGGAGGGCTTCTTGGCCATGAGTGAGAATATTGGATGTCTTGAAAATGCATCTAAAACAAAACACACATTCTCCCAATTCAGTCATGCTATTAACTAGCAAAGGCACGAGTAGCACACCCAAAATACTGCTCAATCCTTGCTCAGAACAGCCTACAGGTGGGAGTATTAAAAATACATTTTTCTTTCCTGTAGTGGACTTCACATTGCTCCCAAAGTGGTTCAGGACAGTACTTCAGCCATGAATCCTTTCTCTCCCTAAACATTCTCATATCTTTACTGCTTAGTAGTGCAAGTGAAGTTGGGGAGTAAGAGCACTCTTTTTAGTTCTAAATATAATTTAATATACATAATTCTTATTGTTGGCACAATCTGTCCTTATCCCTAAGCATGTGAATGTGTTTCAGGGGGTGGGGTAGAGCGTGCCTGACAGATGGGAGGGAAAGGTGAAAAGAAATATATAATTGCATTTAATTGCTTGATGGTTCTAGTTGATCTAGTAGCACCATACTCAAACTCTTCAGTTAAACATGGAGTTTACTTAATCTAGAACATAGTCACTTATTAATCAGGAAGCAACTTTAGTTATCTTAAATACAAACTGAAATTTATTACACATCTTTCTGTACAGTGAACAATATTATTGTATAACAAATTCTGATGATTGTCCAGAAAACTAGTTTCCTTTTTCAAAAGCACCTGTAAATCTATGAAATTGCTAGAAGTATATATACAAAACAGATGAGTATAAAGTAATGCGAAATTGTAAGAAACAATAATTTGATATTTTTTGCAAATGCATCGATCACTAACATACTATTATTCAATAGTATTGTAAAAATATTTCCACTTATATTTAGTACGTCTGAATTTTCATTCAGGCTTTCCAGATGCTTTGAAGAAGCCTTAATTTGTATGAAATAAGGAAAGAGTGGTGATATTGTGACTTCTGAAACTACCTCTTGTAGTTGTCGATATTCCAATGCCTTTTAGACTAGCATTGCTCAGGGGTTTTTATAGTTTCATTTTTAAGCAGGGTCCCAAGTAGCCACTCCCACATGGATTTCCATCAAGGAATTTACACTGCTACTTTGTGAAGATTGTGTTGTTGAAGATAAGTGCCCTAGAACATTATGAACAAGATTAGTGATCTATGTAATTCTCCTAGGTTTAATTAGAGTACAGTGTGAACTCTTTATTAAAATGTGTTTGTGATATGTCTGTGTGTTGGCCATGTGAAGGTTCAATTTACAAGATAATTTATAATTTAATAATGCCAAAGTAATTAATGAAATATTCAGTGACAAATTTAAATGAGTAACACGTATAGTCTGTGTACTGTATGAAAGGTTGTGTAAGAGTCCAGTTTGCATTCATTTGTATTTGCTGAAAATAATGACACGTTGTGTATAAGAATGCTGAGTTAAGGCTGAGCATATAATCTTAATTTATGGAATTTCCTGACTTTTGAGTGCTTGTTTTTTCAGCATTAAAGTTGATTAACCGTGCATGGAAAAACTGCCTTTTTGCAAGTAAGATGTTATGAACTAAAACAGGGTAGATTGCATTGACTAATTACTTGGTGGGTTTCTTAATAAAGCAGTTTTAAGGTACCTGAGTGTTAAACATTATGATGCAGTGAACTTTTATTTTCTTTACACTCCTACAACTGAAATTTCTGTTTATAGCAACAACAGTTTAAAAAAATTAAAAAAAAAAATCCTGATCTGACATATTGCATGCAAAGTTTAACCCTGGAGTGTTAATACATTAGTTTTTTAAACTGAGACCAAATGTGTGTGTGCTGGCATACCTTTATGCATAGTGAGAATAAGTGTAACAAGAAAACAGGTGATGTATCTATAACTTGTTTGGACAGGTTCAGGGCTTCTCCAGTGAATGACATATTTTGCCAGTCTCTGCCAGGATCCCCACTTAAACCCCATAATCTGGAACAGCTGGAGCAACAGCAAGAAATGCTGAAGATGCCTTTTAGAAGGGTTAAGGAGGTAGGAGTTCTGTAATTTTAAACTGGAAAGTATAGCTTTTTAATTTTCCTTATTACAGTACTTGTAACCTTAAATTTACAGCAACTGTTTCTATCCCTGATTGTCACTCTGCATGATTATATTGATCTTTCGAGTAGCCTGTGGCAAACCAGTAGGAATTGTCAATAGCTGCTGTCATATTAAAGAAAAAAAAAGAAAAGAAAAAAACTATCGGTCAAAGTTAGGACTACTAGTCTATAACCCCCAAATCTCCCATTACTTTTTTGACCTCTGTTCTTTCAGCTATTCTTAGATGCAAGTGTTTAACACACAAAGCAGTGAAATAAATGGCTGACCTGTTAAGTTCTTGCACATTTATTAGCTGCTTGTCTCATTTGATATTTATTCTAATAGTTTTCAACACGCAGTTAACTAGTATGTGTTTAGTAGAGGATATAAACACATTGTGGGGAGGGATAGCTCAGTGGCCTAAGCATTGGCCTGCTAACTCAGGGTTGTGAGTTCAATCCTTGAGGGGGCCAGTTAGGGATTTTGGGCAAAAATTGGGGATTGGTCCTGTTTTGAGCAGGGGGTTGGACTAGATGACCTCCTGAGGTCCCTTCCGACCCTGATATTCTTTGATATGTAGACTCTAAATATGTCTGAATTTTAATTTCAGGAAGAAATACATTCAACAAAAGAAGAGAAATTTTCCTCCATCCATAAGCCAGTAGCTGTTGGATCCCAACAGTTGCTAACTGTTGGAACAACACACATCTCCAAATTGACTGATGACCAACTCATAAAGGAGTTTCTTAGTGGTTCTTACTGCTTCCATGGGGTGAGAAATAAACTGTGTACAATAGCACTTATTAAATGCATATTTGTTTCACGTTTCAATTCTCCTTTGTGGACTTGGATAGCTGAAAAATTTCTGTTAACTCAGACCTGCTGCTTCTTACATCAGTGTTTTTCTCACAGTAATTTGCCAGTTACTAGAGCTTGACCTGAAGGTTTTATCTTCACTAAATTCAAAAGCTAACTTAATGTTTTGTTTTTGTTATTTCCAGTCTGAAACTCTAGTAGAGTAATTCTATCTCATGTGATGCTTCTGTAAGATGAACTGAAAGACTACGTTGTGTCTGATAAGATGATAGGTATATTCTTTGAAGACCACAATAAGTCATTTCGTATCTTTCAAGTGGATAGCCAGAATGCCACCTCTGATCCTCAGAAAGGTTTCTGAACAGACCTTAGTCTTTTTGTCTTGTCCACTTGGATCAAAATATAAAGTTAAATGCTGTACTTAATAAGAATTTGTCCACCTTCTGAAAGCCATAGTTTTGTACTGATTTGGTAAATGTTGTAATGGTGTTCTTAGTTGCTAAATTATTACTTTAACAGAATTGAAAAAAGAAATATTTATAGAAAGTGGAACAAGAGTCTTCAGTAATCTCACTAAAAGATCTCTTTAGCATTCCAGTTTAAGTCCAAATGAAGTTCAGTCTTATGTAGTAAAGCATGGATGGTGAGATAACTGGGTGTGGAATGTGTTAAGGAGGGAAGTCTTAAACACTGCTTTTGGAGAACGAAATATGTTAGAGATTGGAAGGAAAGGTAGGAGTGTAAAGCTGAAAGAGAACTTTCTCTCTCTCTTTTGATTCTTCCCAGTAAAATAGGAAATAATGGGTAGCCAGTTTTGGAAAAGAGGGCAGGAAGATCAAGAAAATTGGGAGGGTAGGTAGCAGAGAGAGGGAGTCCATGACTACTGCTACGTCTGAAAGAGGAGGAAATAGAAAAGATTCAGGAAAAAGACTGAAGGAACACACTGTATTGGGTACTTACAGCTTTCCAGGGGTTCATATGTAGATGGTGCTGTTGGTGGCAAATAATCTATATAAAGCAGTGATGCTCCATATTACACAGTTCTGAAGCTACAATAGGATAGATGAGAAAAGAATGTATTTCACAGTATTTGAACTCTATTCCCATTTCTTTTTCCAGGGTGTTGGTTGGTGGAAGTATGAATTCTGCTATGGCAAATATGTACATCAGTATCATGAGGTATGTTAAATAGCAGTTGATCTTCTGCCACTAGATGGCTAACAGTTGCTTTTATGAATGTGCTCATGAGCTGGGGCAACAGAAATCCACTGGTAAAGAAACTGAAGGTTGCATCTTTCTGCAGACTTTGCTCCATTCCTTACTATTTAACTGTCAATATAAGTGATGTTGTGACAGGTGCCTTAGAATGAGTGAAAATAGTCCTTCTGATTCAAAGGTTGGCTTTGCAGTACCAATTGATGTATTTTTGTCTTGCAGACTTAAATTGAAATTCATTTTAGTATACAAACTTGGAAGTACGATGACTGTTCTAATGCCAAAATTAACCATTTAATTACTGGTCATAATACCAGAAATGTCAAGCTCATACACTCCTCCATTGTACCTGTCACATGATCTATTTACATGAAAGGACAGACTATAGGAATCAAGCTATAGGCTTAACATTCTCTTATTTTGACTACCTAACTGAGATGGTTGTTACTATTTCCCCACCTCCTTATTAGTGTCAAAAATATTAGACTCCTTTGGTACGTCTTATAGGATTTTCAGTGTTTTTTCTATAAAACTTGGTTTACACCACACTTATGCTTTAAATAAATTTGTGAATGACAAGAGTGTGGGTGGCAGAGATTTCATGCTGCTTCAGGGAGCATTAACTTACATGCAGATGTCCACCATGCACAGGGGATGTAGTATGTCACTTGATACTGACTCCTTCCTCTTTTAACCCAGGGAAGCCCTTCTGCTGGGTGAGGGAAGAGCACTATTCCCTTATGTCCCTTCTCTTCCCCTGAGCTGAGTCTGCATCAGTCATGAAAACAGAGGGGATCATTTTGTCCTAGATGTTTGTACAGATCTCTTTTTTGAAAGTGACAATATTTTTGAGATGATGCGAGTCCAAGCAGAATTCCTTTCTCTTTTGTCCCCAGTTCACTTGTCAAAGCAGATGTTTCACTGTCGGGTCCTGCTTGATCTCGCATTGCTAAATCTTGTAAAATCAGCTACTGTGTCTGGGTTTTAGGAAAAGAACTAATTTTACATGCTGTGCATGGCTGCTTTTTAAGATGCTTTCTAGTATCAGCATACATTTTTGGGCCAGTGTATAAGATATATAATCTCTACCTGAACAATTTGCTGTGGGTTGTTTGGGAGAGAGAGTCCAGGAGAAATGTGCAGTAAGTATGGTAAATCTGACCAAAAGAGAGGAATTTAGCCTCTAATTTACAAACAAGCCATAGGAAATGTTCTTTTCACCATATCCCCATTCTATATACTAATATATATAAAACTTTTTAGGGCTTGTGTACACAAACAGTTTCTGGCAAGCTTAGGTGTGATTCTGCTCCACACTAGCCTGCTGCACACTAGCTGTCCATATGGAGCCTGTTGATGTGCATTAAGAGTTCAGTAGTGCACTTTGATCTAGTCCCGTTTCAAAGCAGACTAGGCTATGTCTACACTTAAAATGCTACAGCTATGTTGCTGTAGCACTTCAGGGTAGACTTTATTACAATGGGGTTCTCCCATTGCTCTGGTAAATCAGTCTCCCTAAAAGGCAGAAGCTAGCTCAACAGAAGAATTCTTCCATCAATCTAGCACTTTCTACATGGATACTTAGGTCAGATTTTTCATACCTCTGAGCGATGTAGCTAGGTCAATCTAATTTTCTAGTGTAGACCAGCCCCTAGATCAAAACTCACTAACTGTTAATGCATCTCAGCAGGATCCATGTGGACAGTTAGCATGCAGCAGGCTAATGTGGAGTAGATTCTCAACATAGCTTGCCATAAACTAAAACTTTGTGTAGAACAAGCCCATAGGCTATGTAGTTTAACCAGGCCAAACTCCTGACTTCAGTGGGAGAAATTTTATGTCAAGCTGGCACAATTTCAGTTTATGCAATGAAATGCAGGCGCCGCCATTAATCAACATCAGAAGTGGTCAAAACTAAGTGTCTTTCTATAGGACAACTGTTCTGGCTGTTGAGGCATACTTGTAAGCTATTGTAGGTAAAAGCGGCGAAGAGTCCTGTGGCACCTTATAGACTAACAGACATATTGGTGCATAAGCTTTCATGGGTGAATACCCACTTCATCAGATGCATGCAGTGCTCCAATATGTCTGTTAGTCTGTAAGGTGCCACAGAACTCTGCTGCTTTTACAGATCCAGACTAACACGGCTACCCCTCTGATATTGTAGGTAAGTAAATGGTGCTCGCATAGCTGTTCCTGATTGGAGCAGCAATGTGGTGTAGCCAACAATTAGCTGATAAAAGATTTTCAGATTATTAAAAATTTGACTCCCTAATACTTCTCGTCTTTAAAGTGATCTCTCTGCAGCAAGCTCATTAAAGCTCATGATACAAGATTTTTATCATCGTTTTGTCTTATTTTAGGATAAGGAAAGTGGCAAAACTTCTGTAGTTGTTGGTACCTGGAGCAAAGAAGAACACATTGAATGGGCCAAGAAGAATGTTGCTAGAGCTTATCTCCGAGAAGATGGTATGCAGACAGTTAGGTAAGGGTACAGTCAATTAGATTTTTGACTGGATAAACCTTAGATAACACGTTGAAAAGATGAACTTGTTTGAATTGTTCAAAAACCATTTAGGTACTGAGAAACGGTTCTTAGCACGTTGGTTGTAAAGTTAATATTTCTCGTATTGAGTGCTTAGAGCCAGTAATGATTAAAGTAATCAAGTCCCTTCCACCAGAACCACTCTGGGCATGTCATCTAAGTGCTAGAATTGGTTTCATATTTATTGCTGCAGAGGAAGGGAAATGGAGAGGCTTAAAGCTGTAGGCTAAGGGCTTGTCTGCATGACCCCACAGTTTGAACTATGGATATGTGTTAACACAAACCTAGGTGTCCACCCAGGGAAGCTACAGCACAGCAGGCTACTGAACACTGCAGTTCACACCCCCACAGTCCAAACTGCAGGGCCATGTAAATTATAGTCTAATCAATACACTAAACTATCGGAGTATGTTGAATAAAACACTCATTTCACTTAAAATACAAAAGAAGCTATTTATAATTCAACATCTGCCTCTTGGGTGTGATGCAGGAGAATAGTATTGTTAATCACAGTTGTATCTGCTTCTATAGAAGTAGACAAATTAAATGTAACTTGTCAGTGTTTTCTTCCCGTTTTCTGTTTCCTCATGTATATTTAAGTTTCTTGCATTTGAGGGGGCGGGAGTGTTTGAAAGGTCTGATTACTCAACTTACAGCTTGCTTTTGGCATTTAAGGTGATAATGTTGTCGGAGTGTTCAAATTCTTGTCTAATTTCAAACCTTTCTGGCAGAGTGGTATCTCATTTCTATGGTAATGGAGATGTTTGTGACTTAACTGACAAACCAAGGCAGGTGATTGTGAAGTTGAAGTAAGTTACATTCTTAACTAAACCATTTAGTCATATGTTTTTGTCTCTTTACCCACTACTAGAGTTCTGTGCTTTTTAGAAGACTTACTCAAATCATTCCTGTTTTTAGGTGTAAAGAATCTGATTCCCCTCATGCTGTAACAGTATACATGCTGGAGCCTCACTCCTGTCAATACATTCTCGGGGTATGTAAATATATACGCTTGAATTCACTCAGCCCACAGTCCCTGCCTAGCTAATGGGATTTCTCAAGGTGCAAGACTTCAGTTAGAGAAATTATGCATGTTCAGTTTTGACATGGCCTTTTTAACTTGCATCTGCCAGAGATTTAAAGCTACACTAAACAGATTTTTACTTAACAAAACCAGAGTTTCTGCTGCATAGGTTGATGACTCCACCACTACTACTGGAAGCACTCCGGAAATCTGTGCTTTTTGTTCCTTGTTGCTGTTGTAGGATTAGTGATATAGTCAGCCATTGCAGTGAAACATAGAACCCTAACTTATGTCATAGTTGGTAAGCACAGGACCAGATTTTCAGATATTTGAAAACAAAATGTGTGTATTTGTAAAGGTGGTGTCTGCACATAATAGCTTGAGCTCTTAAACTGATCTTATTTTAATACATTGTAGGTAACCTTCAATAATGCATTCAGAAGAAAAAATAGTTCTAAATCGTAAACATATTAAGCCTGGAAAAAACTACATCTCAGTTACTTTTCCATTTGCTGTGTGAGGCATTCAGCATATTATTAAGCTAGTCGGATTTTCATGCTTCCAGCCTCTAAATAAAAACTGATTTGATTTGATCAGGCCCCTGACAAATATGGCTCAATATTGTTTTTCTGAAAATACCAGTTAGACTCATTCTGGTTGAATGAGTGCACTCTTTGGTATGATGGAAGATAGCCTAAAATTAGAGATGGAGATCTAGCTCCCTTAGGACATTTTAAGTGTATCTCTATATAGCTGAATTCTAACATCAGAGTACAAGAGCATCAGAGTTGGTGCTCAAATTATTATTTAAAATGAAAATTAAATTACAATAACTCAATCATCTAGAATTTTCTCTAAAATAATCTATTTTTAAGCAATTGTAACAAATCTCAATTTCTTAATGAACTGGAAATAACCTCTTATAGTATCTGGACAGAATACGTGATCCATTGTGACCATGCCTACATTTGTCCAAATTCTAGATCGTGATCCTCCTGTTGCACATCAACAAAAACTTTTTCAAATTTTAAATCATTTGTGTATGCTGTTTCAGAGGAACAGCCGTGTTAGTCTGTATTCGCAAAAAGAAAAGGAGGACTTGTGGCACCTTCGAGATAAATGGGTTAGTCTCTAAGGTGCCACAAGTCCTCCTTTTCTTTTTGTGTATGCTGTGGTTGCTGAAACATCTCTAATTGGGCAAAGTGAATTTACTCAGAATCCTACAAGAGTTCTTAAATCCAGTAAATTGTGACTGGCTTTTAATTGCAAAGCAGCCAAGCATCTTTAAAAAGGAACCTCTGAAGTAACATAGTCTTAATTAGATTTATATTCAGGTGTTTTAGTGTTATATAGATCAGAGAGCCAGTAGCCACTAGTTTTGTGAACCCCACTAAACAAGCAGAGTACTTCTACTACAGTGGAGCGCCCCTTGGGGGTGGGGTGCTGAGGAATGTTCGGCAGGCATAGCGGAGCCCGAGCCAGCCCCCACAGGAGGAGAGAGGGAGCGCCACCCAGCCCTGCTCTGCCTCCGGCTCCCAGCCAAGGCCCTGTCCTCAGCCCCTGACCACGGCCCCGCTCCCAGCCCCAGCTGTGGTCCCGGCTCCCAGGGGTGTGTGGACAGATTACATTATGGGTAAATGGGGGCACGACATAAATCGTTTGGGAACCACTGTTCTAATAGCAGTGGAGCTGTTAAGTAATATCAGTCTGAACTGTGCTGACACTATCAGTTATTCTTAGGGTTTTCAGTTTTAAGTTCAACCTGATAAAAAGACCTTGGAGCTACATATTCAGTTTAGTTTTGAGAGCAATTGCAAGTACACTAATTCACACTGTGACAGGACCCTTGGGGTGCAGCATGGGACTGTGGGACCATTGTGCCTCCTTAACGCTCCAGCCTGGGCTGTCTCTCACAACACTTTGCTAGTGACAAGCAGCAAACCACTCCAGGTGCTGTTATCACTCAGTACAACCGCGTGTAGAGCCCCAGGCCCAGCTAGATTGCATGAATGTTTCCACAGCCACTCATGCATCACACAGAGAAAGGCACCAGCTAAATCCCCTCAGCTCCCAGCCTGGTACCGCAGGACTATACCATCTTGCACTGCTCAAGCTGAGCAGTGCAAATTTATTAATTGGTTCACCACTTCATCAATGGAAAATGAATACACACCAGCCTTTGTAAACCTGAGCAAGCACCCTTACCAAACACTTCAGGCAAACTCACTGGTAAAGATAAACAGTTAAACAAATTTAATGACTACAAAAGATAGATTTTAAGTTATTATAAGGGATAGGCAAAAAGAGTTAGTTACCAAAAGAAATGAAAATATAAGCACGCAGTCTAAACTCTCAACCCAGTTAGACTGGGCAACATCTAGATTAAGCAGTTTTTCTCACCCCACTGGATATTGCAGTCCTTAATATACAGATTTGTCCCTTAAACCTGGCCAGTTTCCTCTGTTGGAGTCTTCAATCTTCTTCTGAGTGTCTTTGTTGGGTCAGGAGAAAGGCCAACCATAGGGCCCCTGTGTTCTGTTTTATACCCTCAGTCCCATGTTCTTGGAGACCACAAGTCCAGGCATGTCTGGTGGGCATTGCTGAGTCCCCAGGCAAGGTTGAGCAATTCCCCTGGTGTGGCTTTATGCTGGTGAGTCATTGAATTGTAGCTCCTCTGCTGGACAATGGCTGGTGATGTCTGTACAACAGCACCCACCCGGGTGTTGTTTACCTCCCTTGTCATTGTCTCTGGAGAGCTAGTATCTGGGCGCCTCCCAAACCCACAGCATATTTTAGTGACAACCATACAACACATTCTCATAACTTCATATGCATTAATGATATACATATTTAGATATTTTACATATTTCACCAGATCATAACCTTTCCCCTGATACTTCACATGGCCTGCTTTATATGCAAAGCAATATAAATTCTGTATAACAATTCTATACAAATGAGGAATGTGGGGGTTATAGGATGCTCCCCCAAGGTATAGAATGTCTCACACACTTGCCCTGTCTTTCTTAAGAGAAGGGAGGGTGAGTTATGGTAGTTGCCTGTAACTGTTTTCAGACCTGCATAGATCACCACTTGAGCCGTGAACTAAAAGTACTAAAGCTTTTTAGAACCTTCTGATCCCAGAATGGAATGCTCTGCATTCTAGATGTTTCAAATATGGAGTCAGATGCTACATGCTCAGGAGAAACGTAGAATTTTGCTATTACCAGATCTCCTATCAAGCTATCACCCTCTCTTTAGCCAACTCTTTAACTCACTCACAAGTTAGTAAGTAACTTTCAAAAAGTCATTCCTACCAGTGGATTTCAGCGTGTTCTGTCTTGTATGGATCTCAGACGTTAAGTTCTTGAAGGCAGACTCCTTTTGTGAACTCTTGCACTGAATACATAATTGGTGCTAAGCGAATCGTGTCAATCTGCATTTGTTTTGGGAGAGTAAAGCTACTTTGATTTCATTACTATAAATAAATAACTGCACGTACAGATTTCACAAATACAAATAACTGTCCCAAAGAGTTATAAAAACAGTGATGCTTAAGTCAGACAGTATGCCCAAGTTACTTTCTTATGCATTTTCTTTTGTAAACACTTGACAATATTGTGTTTCAAAGTACCTAACATTTGGTGCGGGGGGGTCGTTGTTTTTGTTCAGGTGGAATCTCCAGTCATCTGTAAGATCTTGGATACAGCGGATGAAAATGGGCTCCTTTCAGTGCCCAGTTAAAAGAATAATCCAGTCTGTGAATCAGATTCATAGAAAGCCAAGAGATACTCGCCAGCCAACCTTTCCAGCAGAAATATATATATATATATTAGATGGATGGACTCATGAACCACTTTGTGTATATCTGTGTGTATATAAGAGATGGATAAACTTTTAAAGATTAAAATATTGTCTTGCACCTTTAATTTTAACTGAGTATTGAAAGTTCTGCATGGATGTTGTAGGACATCTTCCTCTGTAAGGTGTAAAGCATCAACTTCAATAAAAAAAAAAAAAGCTCAAACGAGCAAGGTCCCACTCCAAGTAAAGAGTTCAACAGCTGATCTTTAAAGAGAAGAGACTAAAAACTGGCATCTTGCCTCAGGATTTCTACAGCCTCTAATAACTAAGCACCAATGGTTTTGTCCTGTTGTAATGTGAAAAAGCAAAATACAACTTTAGCACCTATGTTGCCTCAATTTTTAACAGTTGAACTGCATTTTTATCATAGTCCTCTTCCGTGTTATCTTTTCCTCCAACTTTTATGCCAGCCTTCATTAATTTTTCCAGCCTTGGCTGCCCTCCAGGATCTGTTTCTGCTTTTACAGCTACCGATTGCACAGCATTTCTGCTGAGGTGGGTTAAGTATTATTCCCTATTTTACATATGGGGAAACTGAGCCACCACAATTGAGACATCCGAAGACCTAGAAAGTCTGTGACAAAGCACTAAACAGAACATAGTCTTCTAATCTCTGCTTGTATGAGTTTAAACTGTGGGTAATACTCCTCTCCTGGTCATCATTCCGATATGTATGGGGACTTTAAGGATTATCATTGCACTAACCTTTCGACCCTCTTACTGGAGGATACAAAATGGCAGCCATGTCATTTGTTCTGTCATTCCTAAAGCATCATTTAGACCTTTTTTGGGGGGAGGTCACCTGAATTATTAAGTGAATGTGTGGCAACTTCATGTTGAATTATGAATTTCTAGAAGTAAATTGAAATAGGCTAAATACGCAAAAGCCACTAATTTAGAACTAGGTATTAGAACTACGTTATGACTGAACTGTTGACTTTCATAGAAATATAGGACTGGAAGGAACTTCATTAGGTCATCTGGTTTAGTCCCATATACTGAGACAGGACTAAGTAGGCTATCCCTGACCAGTGTTTGTCTAACCTGTTCTTAAACCTCCCATCACAGAGATTCCACAACCTCCCTAGGTAATTTGTTCCAGTGCTTAACTACGCTTACACTTAGAACGTTTTTGCTAATGTCTAAACTAAACCCCCCTTGTTGCAATGTAGGCCCATTACTTCTTGCCCTGTCCTTAGTGGATAGGGAGAACAATTTATCACCCTCCTTTTTATAACCTTTTACGTACTTAAAGATGTATGTTCCCCCTCAGTCTTCTCTTCTCCAGCCTAAACAAACCCAATTTTTTCAATCTTTCCTTGTAGGTCATGTTTTCTAGATACTGAATAATTTTTTTGCTCTCCTCTGGACTTTCTCCAATTAGTCCACATTCTTCCCAAAGTGTGGTGCCCATAACTGGACACAGTATTCCAGTTGAGGCCTTATCAATGCTGAGTAGAGTGGAAGAATTATGTCTGGTGTCTTGCTTACAACACTCCTGCTCCTACATCCCAGAATGATGTTCACTTTTTTGCAACAGTATTACATTGTTGACACACATTTAATTTGAGATCTACTACAACCCCCACTTACTTCCAATTTTGTATTTGTGCAGTTGATTATTTCTTCTTAGGTACAGTACTTTGCATTTGTCCTTATTGAACTTCATCCTTTTATTTCAGACTATGTCTCCAGTTTGTCAAGATCATTCTGATCCTGTCCTCTAAAGCACTTGCAACCCCTCCCATCTTGGTATCAGCTGCAAACTTTATATTCTCTGTGCCATTATCCAAATCATTTATGAAAATATTAATTAGAACAGTACCCAGGACAGATCTCTTGCAGGACCCCACTTGATATGCCCTTCACTTTGACTGTGAACTATTTTAATAACTTACTCAGAGTATGATTTTCCAAACAGTCGTTCACCAACCTTACAGTAGGTTTGGCTAGGCTAGATTTCCCTAGATTGCTTTTGAGAAGGTCTTGTGAGACAGTATCTAAAGCCTGACTAAAGTCAAGATATCACATCTACTGTTCTCCTCTCCCTCCCCCCCAAATCTACAAGGCTTGCTGTCCTGTCAAAGCAGGATATTAGGTTGGTTTGACATGATTTGTTCTTGACAAATTCATGTTGAATATTACTTATCACCTTACCTTCTAGGTGCTTACAAATTGATTGTTTGCACCATTATCTTTCTGGGTACTGAAGTTAAGCGGACTAGTCTATAATTCCCTGGGTTGTCTATATTCCCCTCTTTATAGATAGGTACTATATTTACCCTTTTTCCATCTTTTGGGATCTCACATCCGCCATGAATTCTCAAGGATAACTGCTAATGCCCAAGAGATCTTTTCAGACAGCTCCTTAAGTATTTTAGGGGCTGTGGATCAGCTAGCTTATAATAAGCTGCTTCTGATTTTGGGAATTTTACTTGTAACAGATCTGTTTCCTGCAGGAATTAAATTAGGTACAGGATTTAAATGAAGAATCCATAAAATAGATGGCACAGCTTGTAAGTAGCTACCCATAGTGCTAGTCTGCCAAACACCCCAAGATTAGGGGAAAACTACAAATATTTATACATTGCTAACAGATCACTAAAAATGAGGCATTAGAGTGAAAGGATACAGCAGATTTTCAGATGGAATCACTAGAGTAGTAATTTGATGCAGCTGTAAGCTTCTGAGACCTTTGAATTTATATTATTGGTAGAGGAGGGGATTAAAGTATTTTTGCAACAATGTTCATGGAAACTTTCAAACCCCAGCCCAAACTCTACTACTACACCTTTTAACAGAATAATGAAGAAAAAACTAAGCTGTTTTAGTCATGCAATTATTTATTGGGGGTAGGGAGGAAGGAGGAGCATTCCCTCTCCTGTGAGCTAGTACAATTTTGCTAGGCTGTATTAAAGTGTATTTAGTGCCTGTGGAATACACTGTGGTAACATAACTAGAAATTAAGTAATCCATCAGTAACAGTACTTGCTCTCTTACAGTCCCCTGCCCACGTGCCTCAGCACTGACAGAGACCACTTTGAGGCCTAAATGAACAATTTTGGCTCTTTGACCATGCAGTCATTGCATCTGCAGTGAGATTGCCAACAAGTGTGCCCACACTAATTGTAGTATTTTTTTGGACAGGTCAAAATTGATAAAACATTGCAATATAAACAAAACATTTTCCAAACACTTTCAATGAGCCAACCCCCCTCCCTCAGCTGACTTTAAAATGTTAATTGTGACAGAGTTAGGACTTCTGATTGTCGATCTTAACTGATAAAACACCCAGATCCAAAAAAGAGAAATTGGTATTTATTGAGTAAACACCAGAAAACACTGGCAATGGGTACTTGTATCTAAAGGCTTGTCTACACTGAGCAGTAATGTAATGGTGGTGTGACTTCTAAAGCACCCAGAGTTGCGTGTTAATTAGCCCATGTACTGCTCATGAGCAGGGTCTAAAGGTTCCTAGTGTGCTTTAATATAATGACAGTTGAGTTGGTACTATGTTAAAGCACACTAGGGAACAGTATTCATTACAGTATATATAGAGAGAGCCTTGGAAAAACTCAAGATTGTTTGATGTCTACATGAAGCCAAAAATAAACTCTGAAAAATTAAATTTATAAACCCAAACCAGCAGAAGCCCTATACACAGTTAAAATAATATGATCTCATGTGCAAACATGAGCAATTTCAGGTTTGGGTGGTTCTGACAGACTGAGCAGAATTGACCAGCATTTCTCAATAGTTCAAATAAAGCACCCACATGCTGCTTCTTTCCTACAGATATTGTGCAAAGTGTATTTTGAGTTTATCACATGGATTGCCCTACTGAAACTTGCCTTCCCTTTAATGCCTGATCAGTGGCACTGTACCCTGTAATAACTGAAGCAGAACTAATGGGCTGGTTTCCTTATGGAATATCATGAGAACAACTAACTTTGCCACATCCCAGATGTCTGCAGTTTTCTAAAGATGGAAAAAGTAGTATGTGGACCTGTGTCCAGCTTAGATTTCACTTCAGTTTTGAGTCCTTTCTCTTTGTCACAGCCTTGTGCTTTGTGACCCATCTGGGATGGGTGCCGCAGGCTCCCTTCTCCATCAATCACAATGTTACTAGAGAGAATGGTAGAAAATAGTTTCTGCCCAGATGTGAAGAGTGTTTTTGAAGTTATTTTATGTCATCTTCATAAAAAGTAGATGGAGCAGGAAATGTCACATCACAAATGCTGTACAAAAGCCAGGGGGGTTTTAAAGAAGGGAAACACTTGTTTTACAAGTCATCTAATAAACAGCGATTTAAAAAAAAAATTTGCACAAACTGCTGCTGTTAAAACAAGAGAGAAGAAAATTATAAAGAAATACTGTATGCCATTTAGATGAGAGATTAACCTAATCTCATAAATGGTCACAGTACCCTTTAGCTTGGTTCTTACCAGTGACTCCTACATCCATTACCTAGACACTATTTTACTGTTGCTATCCAATTCCATTCACATGCACCCACATTTGTGTATGACATCCAGAAGTAGACACTACCCTGACTCTTAAGAAGCTGCTTTATGTCTGTCAAGGCTAATTCCCCACTCTGGCACTTCGAGTGCGGAAGGTGGGGGGCCTGCAAGGATTCTAAAAATTTATACTGGCTACTCTGGGCTTGTATTAAACTCCCAAGGTTACAGCTTTTCTCTGACCTTGGCTGGGTAAATGCTTCCATCACCAAGTGCAGAACCCTTTGAGAGCCCAGGAAGGCGCACTTGGGAATTCCTTCCTGTGGGATACGCCCAATCTCTTTCACACCCCCTCCAGCTGAGAAAGACCCAAAAAAAGGAAACCAGCTAATTAAACAACATGTGCACAAACCTCTTCAGACACAAAAATCTAATTCTGTTCTTAAAAAAGGTAAATTTTATTTAAAAAAAAGAAAGAAAATACATCTGGGAACTCAGGCTATTGCTAGATTTTAAAAGAGCAATTACAAGGATTAAGCACCAAGAATAGCTTTCTTGAGGTCGAGCTTAAAGGTTACAAGCAAAACAAAAGCACCTGGGGTTAGCACAGGGGAATCCACAAGCCATAACAAAATAAAAGGGATAAACCTAATCATGTCTTCCTAGACATTTCCTGATCTACTTACATATCTGGGGTTTTAAATGAGTAGTTTCTAGGTTTGATACTGATGATTTTTTCATACCTGGCCCCAAGCTTCTTACGGCATAGCTGCTGCCCTGTCCAGCTCACCCCAGGAGACCAACAAAAGACAGACAAAAGGGGAGTCTTTGTTCAATTTTTAAAAGTTCTAGCCTTACCATTGGCTCTTTTGGCCAGGTGCCCACTCACTTCCTTTTACCTATGCATAGCAGTGAGACTTTTTAACCCTTTACAGGTAGAGCAATTAGAGAACAGCTACTAAGAGGGATTTTATCGCTACTGGCTGGCTGGGTGTCCATAAAAGGGAGCTACCCTCCACCGTTTCATTTATCACTATGTCATACCACTCTATCAATAAACCCAGCCTCAAAGGACCCAGGAGGTTCAGCCCAGTGTAAGGGTGCCATAAAATGTGTACAGAGGTTTATACACCTCTCCCCTTCCCTACTGCCAGTGTTGAAGAGAAAGAGAATGTGGGCAGGATGCCAGGCCAATCCTGGGTTACATTTTTGGCTCCTTGTGGGATGTACAGGACAGTATAAATTAGATCAGTCAAATATCCGGTTAGACACAAATAAGTGGCCTGATTTTTCAGAAGCACCAACAAATGCAACTGTAGGGAAAGGGTACTGCAGGTACAGAGCAGGCCTCTATTATTTAGACACCTGAGAATGGATTTAGGGGTCTAACTTTAGGCACCCAGGTTTGAAAGCCTTAGGCCATAGTAAATGCACCAACAAACAGTGCTAGGTACACACAGTGGCCAGTCTCAAATGCAAGTCTGCCGATAGATGTACCTTATAAGGGATACTGTTATGTACTTCCTATTAAATTGCATACCCATTCTTAAGGAACAGTAAGTACTTTACCAAACAAATTCTGTCAACAGGTGAATAAACTAATTTGCCATTTGCATGTGTCTCTTACAGGAAGAGAATTAGATGCCAACAAAAGCTTTTACCAGCCATCAGTGTGAGAAGTGAGCCTTCCTGAAGGTGTAGCACCAGCTAGCTGCTTAAGGATTTCCCGCTCTCTTGGAATTAAACCCAAGGGACAGAGGATGTCAGAACAGTCATAGGTGAACTTTGAGAGTCTCCTCTAGAAGGCTGTCTTTGGGGGACCCACAGCAAAGGATATGGATCTGTAGGGAACAAAAGCCGCAGTCCCATATAGTGCCACAGTGGCAACAGTGCAGCAGTAGCTGTTTCACATGCACATACAGTGTTGCTGCTGTTGGCTCTTCTCTCCCGGGATGGGCAGGGAAATCGCTCACATGCAGGGACGGAGTTAGAGTTCCTTGGAGTAACTAACTCCCACATGGCTTGCTGTTCAGATAGACACTGGGCTCTGAAAGGAGCATGCTACTGAAGGCAAAGGCTTCTTTGGCCCTGTGCCAGGAACTCCCTCTCCCACGCTCTGGGCCCACATTGCCACTGACGTGGGGCAAAGGGGCATCCTGAGGGGCGGAGGAAGCAAGCATCAGAGTCATATAGGTCCACTAGCATCTGCTCCTTTTGAATTCTCTTAGCAGAGAGGACTATATAGCCCTAAGGTATTAAGGGTATTGAAATCTCAGCCTAATTGAGATTTTTTTGTTTTTGTTTTAAGTATATTTAAAAATAAATGAGGACGAGAAAATATTTTGTGGTACTGAATGTCAGACTGAAAAGCTGCAGCAAGTCTTTTGTTGCCATGTTCAAAGACTAGCTGTGCTATCTCACAAATACATTTCTATTAAAGCAAAACAGAGGATTTGAGGAGGAGAAACCGTTTACCTTAGATATTTCAAAAAGAACCTAGTAATAAAGATATGAATTATTGTAGCCCACAAATCATAAAATTCACACAGGTGGTTACATTTGCCATCAGCCCATAAAGTAATTAACTAAAGTATTAAAATCCTGGGGGTTGAATCAGTAAGTGATGGAGTTCTCTTATGCAATATCAATTAGCTCATTCAAATTATGCTCATCCCTTGCCATATCCTGTTCATTGAATGGCTGACTAAATACTTCTATAGGAAGGCAGGATTGTCTGGCTATGTAGACTCCCTCCTCAGGCCCTACGCTACCAGCACTCCCAGCTACCTTCGAGACACCACTGACTTCCTGAGGAAACTACAATCCATCAGTGATCTTCCTGAAAACACCATCCTGGCCACTATGGATGTAGAAGCCCTCTACACCAACATTCCACTCAAAGATGGACTACAAGCCATCAAGAACACTATCCCCGATAATGTCACGGCTAACCTGGTGGCTGAACTTTGTGACTTTGTCGTTACCCATAACTATTTTACATTTGGGGACAATGTATACCTTCAGATCAGCGGCACTGCTATGGGTACCTGCATGGCCCCACAGTATGCCAACATTTTTATGGCTGACTTAGAACAACGCTTCCTCAGCTCTCGTCCCCTAACGCCCCTACTCTACTTGCGTTATATTGATCACATCTTCATCATCTGGACCCATGGAAAAGAAGCCCTTGAGGAATTCCACCATGATTTCAACAATTTCCATCCCACCATCAACCTCAGCCTGGTCCAGTCCACACAAGAGATCCACTTCCTGGACACCACAGTGCTAATAAACGATGGTCACATAAACACCACCCTATACAGGAAACCTACTGACCGCTATTCCTACCTACATGCCTCCAGCTTTCACCCTGACCACACCACACGATCCATTGTCTACAGCCAAGCTCTGCGATACAACCGCATTTCCTCCAACCCCTCAGACAGAGACAAACACCTACAAGATCTCTATCAAGCATTCTTACAACTACAGTACCCATCTGCGGAAGTGAAGAAACAGATTGATAGAGCCAGAAGAGTTCCCAGAAGTCACCTACTACAGGACAGGCCTAACAAAGAAAATAACAGAACGCCACTAGCCGTCACCTTCAGTCCCCAACAAAAACCCCTCCAACGCATTATTAAGGATCTACAACCTATCCTGAAGGATGACCCATCACTCTCACAAATCTTGGGAGACAGGCCAGTCCTTGCCTACAGACAGCCCCCCAACCTGAAGCAAATACTCACCAGCAACCACATACCACACAACAGAACCAGTAACCCAGGAACCTATCCTTGCAACAAAGCCCGTTGCCAACTGTGCCCACATATCTATTCAGGGGACACCATCACAGGGCCTAATAACATCAGCCACACTATCAGAGGCTCGTTCACCTGCACATCCACCAATGTGATATATGCCATCATGTGCCAGCAATGCCCCTCTGCCATGTACATTGGTCAAACTGGACAGTCTCTACGTAAAAGAATAAATGGACACAAATCAGATGTCAAGAATTATAACATTCATTAACCAGTCGGAGAACACTTCAATCTCTCTGGTCACGCGATTACAGACATGAAAGTTGCTATATTACAACAAAAAAACTTCAAATCCAGACTCCAGCGAGAAACTGTTGAATTGGAATTCATTTGCAAATTGGATACAATTAACTTAGGCTTGAATAGAGACTGGGAGTGGCTAAGTAATTATGCAAGGTAACCTATTTCCCCTTGTTTTTTCCTACCCCCTCCCCCCCCCAGACATTCTTGTTAAACCCTGGATTTGTGCTGGAAATGGCCCACCTTGATTATCATGCACATTGTGAGGAGAGTGATCACTTTGGATGGGCTATTGCCAGCAGGAGAGTGGGTTTGTGTGTGTGGTGGGGGGGCGGGGTGAGAAAACCTGGATTTGTGCTGGAAATGGCCTAACTTGATTATCATACACATTGTAAGGAGAGTGATCACTTTAGATAAGCTATTACCAGCAGGAGAGTGGGGTGGGAGGAGGTATTTTTTCATGCTTATTGTGTATATAAAAAGACCTACACTTTCCACAGTATGCATCCGATGAAGTGAGCTGTAGCTCACGAAAGCTTATGCTCAAATAAATTGGTTAGTCTCTAAGGTACCACAAGTACTCCTTTTCTTTTTGCGAATTCAGACTAACACAGCTGTTACTCTGAAACCAGATAAATACAACGTGGAACAGATTGTTTAGCACAAGTAGTTACATATTTCAAGGAACCATTCAAGATGCAACAGCCTATTCATACCCTCTGGTCATAGGGAGGAAAGGGGGAAGGGAAGCAGCAAAGGGAAGGGATTAGTGGGTTATAGATTTTTGGAATAAACCATAAATCCACTGTCTTTGTTCAGTCCATTATTTTGGGCATCTAGCAGAGTTATGAATTTAAGATCCCAGGCTCAGCTTTTGAAAGTGTTGCGTGGATTTCCTTGGAGGATGAGGGCGGATAGGTCACCACCACTGTATAAACTATCACAGCACCGCTTAACCTGCGCAATATTGACATTGTCCAAACAAAATTCCGTGGTTCATGACATCAGGGATGACTATCCTGGGCATGTTCCACTTTGATAGTTAAGTGGAGGTAAAGCAGAGTAGGGAGTCAAGAGGAAAGAAAAGTTATTTTCCATAACTCCGGAGGTCAAGCATTGTATTTCCTGTTCTAGCCCGGTCAGGAGTGCAGAATTGATTTCAGGATTGGACAAGGAAATACACCCATTTGTATACCTCCACATCTAGTTCAACTAAACGCTGATCCAAGCCTCTCTTGGTAGAGAAAGTCTTTTTGAAGTTTTATAAGCTCCTGAAGGATTGGGGCAAGCCTATCCAGATCTGAGAAGGCTTTGTGCAGGTCCACCTCGTCTCCTGGATATTACCGAGCCCCAGAGAGTTATCTTGGTTCCTAACCAGATTTACCTTTAAAAAAAAATTGAGCCACCACAAAGGAATTTGAAGTGTTTTCTTCTCTCCTCTACTAAAATTAAAAGCATCCCCTTAAAAGGGCTGAACTAATCCAGGAGCTTCAAGTGGCTAGTAACTATCTTTAAAACATCTAGCCCAGATTCTCAGATGCTGCATCCCCCTGCCCACATATCACATCACAGAGCAGAGTCGGTACCTAAAACCAGCACTGTCAACTACAGCAGGATTGCCCTTGGATAGGAGGATTTTCTGGCAGCCAAAGTAGCGGCAATTAGGTCCTACTATGCTCAGAGCTACCCTCTGCTGTCTGATCCCTGGCTACTCTAAATTACAGTATAGCCAATCCAGGATAGAGGGAGTACAAAAAGCACCTTTTCTCCACAGTTGCTCTCCCTTAACCAAGGCTCTACCCCCTTCAACCAGTGTTACCACACAAATGAAAACGTGCTCTTAGAGGAAAACAATGAAAAAATGGAACAGCTGTTCTAGGTATTGATTGGCTCTGTGCTGTGAGCCAAAACTTTATGTTGTCAGCCATGCTGTTTACGCTTCTGTCACACATTTAAGGACTACTTTGTAGTGTGCTGGTGTTCTGCCACTATCCCTGAGACAAAAAGTAGTTCTCAAAAAAAGCTGGGTATAGCATGCAGTGAATACACAACACACACACAGTGGAAATAATATATTATCTCAGCAGAGGCTGTTGGCACACACGTCACAATGCTCATCTTCACACTAATCACATCAAATATTACTTTCAGTTTAATTACTTCCATAACATGCTTCACTCTCTCAGTAGGATCTGCTAGAATGTGGTCCATCCAACTCCTGTAGCTGATGCAGCTTCAAGAGGCAGAGCTGCAATTTGAAGGCTCGCCTCAATGAGAGAAAGAATAAGTGACCACCGCCAAAAAGCAGCGACCATTTGCAGGGTCCTGGTGGAGGAGGGATGACTGCAGTGGAAGCAGAATGATGGGGAATTTGTGCTGGAGAATTTGAATTGCTTTAGAAGTGACAGGAGACTGGAAGCAAGTTAAAGCTTTCCCATGGCGGGGATGACTGCAGAGCAAATGGGAAGTAGTCCTGGAATTGCCAGTGTAAGTGGCAGGACAAGACATGAGTAATTCCCATTGATTTCACTGGGAGCTTTTAGTCTCCTGCACCTGGAGAAAGAAAAGGAGGACTTGTGGCACCTTAGAGACTAACAAGTTCCTTTTCTTTTTGCGAATACAGACTAACACGGCTGCTACTCTGCACCTGGAGAATGAGTCCCCTGAGTTCAAAGAGAAGAGCAGAGCTAGTGACAAAATCTACCTTGTGTGTAGTTTGTCTCACTATTGATTTCTTGTCTGGGTGAGACTGGATGTAAACAGAGAGGACATCTGTCAAAGCAGCACTACTGCCAGTAGGAAAACATTGTGTCATTTCTTCCGTTTGAAATTCTCTTATTACCATGATTTATTATTTACTTTGTGGTAGAACCTAAAGTGTTCTGGGTGCTGTGCACTCATATAGAAAGAGTTGGCCCCTGTCCCAAAAACCTTATCATTTAAAAAGACAAAAACAAACAAGTGGAGGTTGTTAAATAACCATGCATGGTGCTTTACAGCATGACGCTGCCCCAAGGCACATATATTCTAAGGCTTTGTCTACACTGGCAAGTTCCTGGGCAGTAAAACAGCTTTCTGTGCGGTAACACCCGAGGTGGACACACTGCCAAGCCACTTAGTGCGCAGAAACTGCACAGTTGTAGAACTCTAAAAAAAACACCCCTATGAGAGGCGTACAGCTTTCTGCACCGCGGCAATTACAGCGCTGCAATTGGCCTCCAGGAGGTGTCCCACAATGCCTGTTCTCACCTCTCTGGTCATCGGTTTGAACTCTACTGCCCTGCCCTCATAAGAACATAAGAATGGCCCTACTGGGTCAGACCAAAGGTCCATCTAGCCAAGTATTCTGTCTTCTGACACTGGCCAGTGCCAGGTGCCCCAGAGGGAATGAACAGAACAGAGCCATCCCCTGTTGCTAATTTCCAGCTTCTGGCAAACAGAGGCGAGGGACACCATTTCTGCCATTCCTGGCTAATAGCCATTGATGGACCAATCCTCCATAAACTTATCTAGTGCCCTCAGGTGACGAACTGTCATCCCCACCCCATACATTCCTTTGCAAATTTGAAAATCCTCTTCCCGTTTGCTCGGTGGTGCGTGCAGTGGTTTCAGTGCATCTTTCCGGGTGGCCATGCCTGCTCCACACACCAGGCGATCCCCCACTTGGAGCAGTGCCGAGTTGCTAGACCTCATCAGCATTTGGGGAGAGAAGACTGTGCAGTCCCAACTGCACTCCAGCCATAGGAATTATGATACCTATGGACAGATTTCATGATGCACAATAGAAAGGGGCCATGACTGGGACATATTGCAGTGCAGGGTAAAAGTAAAGGAGCTGTGGAACACCTACCATAAGGTGCGGGAGGCAAACCGCCACTCCGGTGCTGTGCCTACAAGCTGCCAGTTCTACAAAGAGCTGGACGCACTATTCGGTGGCTACCCCACCTCCACTGCGAAGGCCCCTGTGGATACTTCGTTGGCTCGTGTGCCAGTCGAGAGTGGGCCAAGCCAGGAGGAGGAAATCTTGGACGAAGAGGGAGATGGGGACCCAGAGGCAGGGGATGACTCGGAGGCCAGAGATGCATGCAGCCAGGAACTCTTTGCTACCCTGGAGGAGCCTAGCCAGTCACAGCAGTCAGATCTTGGCGAAGCGCAAGCAGGAGAGGAGGCCCCTGGTAAGTGGATCCGATTTGGGGAATTGCTGAAGTGAGTTGTTGTGGGCAGGAGGGTTGCAGAAAGCAGGCTTGTCTACCACCACATGCCCAGTCTGAGTGGTAGAACAGGCTGCTGATAGACTCTCTCACTTCATGGGACTCTCCCTCAGAGATATCCAGGAAACTCTCATGGAGATACTGGGCAATCCATTGCCACAGGTTCCTCAGCAGAGCTGCTTTGTTTCTTGCCCATTAATGGTAACTTTCTCACGCCACTTTGCCATCACGGAGGGTCAGGGGGACCATTGCTGCACACAGGCAAGCTACATAGGGGCCAGGACGGAAGCCACAGGCTTGGAGAAGACCCTCCCTTGATTTCCTCATCAACCTCAGCAGAGAGATATCTTCCACAATGATCACATCCTGTGGAAAGTGTGGGGACAGGAATGATTCTCAACCCCCACCCCTCCCTACAGTGCTGGCTCTCCCCAAGAGCCATGTGCCCAGTGTACAGCAGGGTCCAGGAAGAGTGGTTTACCCTGCCCCTGCAGCTACTCACCATTTTGGGGGTCTTGTGGCTCATGTGTGTTTGCCTGGGGTCAGTCAGTTAGTGACAGGTGTGTGAGAACTGGCTGTGTTTTAAAGCACTGAATCAGTTTTGTCTGAGTTACAAACAATACTGCTTCTGTAAAATGTTGCATTTAAACTTCACAGAGATGATCTTGGGAGCCCAGCCTTCCTCTTTGTTATCAGCGGCAGAACGGCTGTGCAGAATTAGAAAGTGGCCAAGAAGAACTAAGGGGGATTTTCTCCATGAGGTTATGATGCACTCCGCCGCCGAGAAACAGGAATTGAAGGAGTGGAGGGACAGCAAGAAGAGGGACCGAAAGGAGAACGCGGCACGCCAGAAAGGAGCCATGGAGTGGCTCTTAAATGTTATGGAGCACCAAGTGGACATGCTCCAGGTGATGCTAGCTCTTCAATCCGAGCAGCTCCTTGCCCGTCCTCCCCTGCAGCCGCCGTATCAAAACTCTTTCCCATGCACCCCCACCACCAACAACATACTGTTATCAACCTTCTGGCTCCACTCTCTACCTGCAGCATTCCACTCCTCCCTCATCACAGTCCAGCACTGTGGACTCCCACTACCCACTGCACTCAACACCCATCCCTCTGCAGTTTGGCCCTGCTGAAGTACAGTACCCGCTGCATTGTACTCCAAAAGAGAAGGTTGGGTATGATCCCTGGTCATACACAAATCTGTATCCATCCCGAGACCCCTCCTCCTCTTGAGACCTTCCCTTCTCCCATCCCCCTCCCTGCTGATGAATTTTTTCATTTGACTCTCTCCTCCGGTTGTTGTCTTTTAATAAAAGAATTCTGTTGGTTTGAAAGCAATGTTTATTCTATGAAGTGAAAGCAAAAAGAGCACTGCAAAGCAACATACAATTATGTTAAGCCCCCTTCTTGCATCATATGCACCAATCACCTCCTAGCATTACCAGCACTGCAATCCCGAGCATAGCAACAAATATTAGTGGCTTTCAGCTTCAAATTGCTGCCTGATCCTTATGGCCCTGCACCCCTCTAGTAGCCCTGGTCTCTGGCTATTCAAACTCAGCCTCCAGGTGCTAAGCCTCTGCGATCCAGCCCTCAGTGAAGCTTTCACCCTTCCCCACACAAATATTATGGAGGTAAAGCATGCGGCTATAAGCATAGGAATATTGTCATCAGCAAGGTCCAGCTTCCCATACAGGCATCACCAGCGGGCTTTTAACCGGCCAAATGCACACTCAGCAGTCATTCTGCATTTGCTCAGCCTGTTGTTGAACTACTACTTGCTGCTGTCAAGTTGCCCCGTGTATGGCTTCATAAGCCATGACATTAAGGGCTAGGCTGGGTCTCCCAGGATCACAATGGGCATTTCAGCTTCCCCTCTGGTGATCATCTGGTCCAGGAAGAAAGTCCCTGTTTACAACTTCTTGAACAGACCACTGTTCCGAAAAATGTGTGGTTCATGCACCTTTCTGGACCAGCCAGCGTTAATGTCTGTGAAATGACCACAGTGATCCACAAGTGCCTGGAGAACCATTGAGAAATACGCCTTGCGATTAATGTACTTGGTGGCTAGGTGGTCCGGTGCCAGAATTGGAATGTGCATGCCATCTATTGCCCCTCCGCAATTAGGGAAGCCCATTTGTGCAGAGCCATCCACAATGTCATGCTCATTGCCCAGAGTCATGGTCTTTTGGAGCAGGATGCAACTAATGGCCCTACACACTTCCATCAACACAAGTCCAATGGTCAACTTTCCCACTCCGAACTGGTTAGCAAATGATCAGTAGCAGTCTGGAGTAGCCAACTTCCACAGTGCAATCACCATGCGCTTCTCCAGCAACAGGGCAGCTCTCATTCTCGTGTTCTTGCACCACAGGGCTGGGGCAAGCTCATCACACAGTCCCATGAATGTGGATTTCCTCATGCAAAAATTCTGCAACCACTGCTCATCATCCCAGATGTGCATGACGATGAGATCCCACTACTCAGTTTTTGTTTCCCAAGCCCAAAAGCGGCGTTCCACTGCGGTCAGCACCTCCGTGAATGCCACAAGCAATCTCGTGTCGTAACTACTACGTGTGGTGAGATCAATATCACACCCCTCTCGCCTTTGTAGTTTAAGGAATAACTCCACTGCCACTCATGACATGTTGGTCAGAGTGAGCAGCAGACTGGTCAGCAGTTTGAGATCCATTGCTGCTGCCTGAAAGAGGCAGGGCGCGCAGTACACAAACCATTGAAAGATGGCACCAAATGCTGATGGAAGTACAGGGATTGCTGGGATGCGAAGCAATGCATCACAGGGCATTGGGACAGGACCCAGGATGCCCTGTGACCCTTCTGCCCCCGCCTTCCCACAAGTCTTAGCAGCAGAAGAGAAAGAGATGCTCTGTGGGGTAGCTGCCCAGAGTGCGCCACTCTGAATATCACTGCAAGTGTCACAAGTGTGAACATGCAATTGCGCAGGCAGCTGCCAGTGTGAACACACAACAGCAGTTGCCCTTCTGCGCAATCTGAGCGGCGCTGTAACTGCCGGTGCTGTAACTTTGCCAGTGTAAACATGCCCTAAGGCTCTGATCCTACCAAGATTTAACATTTAACATTTAGCATGAGCAGTCCCACTGAGTTCCTGATCAAGCATATGCATAACTTTTGCAGTGTTGCCAACTCTCACAATTTTATTACAAGTCTCTTGGTATGTAGGGGGTTTCAAAGCTCAGCTCTGGGAGCCATTTCTTTTCAGAAGATTCTCAGCTTCCATTAAAAAAAGTAAATTGCTAGCCCTCGCAGTTATGGAGAAAAGTCTGGAAACATGACCCGAAAGACATACAATCCAGAAGGCAAATAAAAAAGTCCCCCAAATTTTAAAATCCTATGATTTTTAAAACAGTCTCCAGATTTTGGGGGCCTCACTCATGCTTTCTGAATGCTTGGGATTAACAATGCGGCATAAGTGTTTGAAAGTTCTAGGCCTAAAACAGTCACAATGCAGCAAGCGATAATAAACAGAGGGTGGGCCATTCATGGCTGAGGATAGATCAGAGGTCTGTTCCAGCAGTTCCTATACCTAATGTGTATCTTCATTCTACATTATGGCACAGTAACAGCACAGCAGTCAGCTACCCTGAGACATTTTCTAAAACAGCATAGAATGAGGACATTAAGGGAACATCAAATAACTTCCCCTTCCATTCCCCTTCAAAGCTTTGTTTAATTATTAATACTCAAATCAATGTGCCATGATTGGAGAGTAAGAAGGGGAAAACACAACAGAGACTCTCTATAGGGAAGAGGGGGAAATACAGCAGCTCTCAGTTAGGAAATAGTCATGTTAGGGGTTGGTTACTTGGCCTTGCCAAAGGACCAGCCCCAGAAAGGCATGCTGGGGAAAAGTTACTATGCAAGGGCTACCCTTGCCTTCTTTGGTGGTGCCCCGAGGTCAGAAGAGGCATAGAGGCTGCTGGGAAATCCCCCCCTCCCATGTAGTGGCTCTGTTCTGCTGGTGTAGAGGTGGTAGGATCACTCTGTGACAGCATAGGTGCTGACATCTAATGGTGCCGTGGGTGCTCAACCCCCCCCTCTGCCGCCGGCCCCACCCCGACTCCACCCCTGCCTCGCCCCTGCCCGCCCCATTCCAACCACTTCCCCAAAGTCCCCGCCCCAACTCCGCCCCCTCCCTGCCCCTATTCGACTCCTTCCCCAAATCCCCCTCCCTCCTGGAGCTTGCTACAGCTGTTTGGCAGCGGCAACCACTGGGAGGTAGGTGGAGGAGCAGGGACACAGCATGCTCAGGGAAGGAGGCAGAGGAGGAGGTGAGGTGGGAGGAGCGGGGCGGGGAGCTTGGCTGCCGGTGGGTGCAGAGCACCCACCGATTTTTCCCTGTGGGTGCTCCAGCTCCAGAGCACCCACGGAGTCGGCACCTATGCATGACAGCCCCATGTCAGAAGGAGGGCCACTGACAAGAGTGCAGCTAGTCACTAGTGCACTAGCTGGCTAGTCTTCCTGTGGGCCCCAGCCAGCCTGGGCAAGCAGAGCAGAAATCAGGGTTTGTGCTGATTCCAGGTGGCTCCTCTCCCCCTCCTTCTTCTCCCAACCCCACTCCCATCTCAGCAAGGGCAGAGCTAGGCAGGCTCCAACTTCCCCTCACAGTCAGGGCATGACACACCCCAGACCTGAGCAGCGTTGTCCCTGTGGGTCGGTCAGAGGTGGGTGGGCAGTGTAAGGGGCTGAGCTCTAAGAGAGACACTGAACTCACTAACCCAGGTAACATTTAGATCAGGACAGCAATAGATTCATGACCCTTTCCTCTGGCTCCTCTGCCCACAGGTGGAGTTTGGGGGTGGCATGAGTGTGCAATGTAAGGACAGGAGAGTGCTGTTCCCAACTTGCACCTCTGAGGTAGGAAGTCAGAATTTTGTTTAAACAGAGAGATTAACAGGTGATTAAGATAAGAAAGGGCTGTTAGAATGTTTCCTAAAGTTAAATGATCTGTTCCAAGCTTGGTGAACTGCAAAAAGTAAGTAGCCTAAATGATAGAAAGTAATTGTAGATTTTTCTACAATTGTTTCAATTGTTGTATTCAAGGGGTGGTAACAAAGTTACTAATATCTTTCTTTGAGAAGATAACTGACTTTTTTAGACAAAAGAAATGCAGTAGATCTAATCTACCAGGATACCTGTAAGGCATTTGATAGAGTTCCCCATGGGAAATTATGAGTTAAATTGGAGAAGATGGGGATTAATATGAGAACTGAAAGATGGATAAGGAGCTGGTTAAAGGCGAGACTACATCAGGCGATACTGAAAGGTGAACTGGCAGAATAGAGGGAGGTTACTAGTGGAATTCCTCAGGGATCAGTCTTGGGACCACTGTTAATTAACATTTTTATTGCTGACCTTGGCACAAAAAGTGGGAGTGTGCTAATAAAATTTGCAGATGACACAAAGTTGGGAGTTATTACCAATAGGGAAGGGAACCGGAATACTATACAAGAAGATCAGGAAGACCTTGTAAACTGGAGTTATAGAAATGGGATGAAATTTAATAGTGCAAAGTGCAAGGTGATGCATTTAGGGACTAACAACAAGAATTTTTGCTATAAGCTGGGAATTTATCAGTTGGAAGTGACAGAAGAGGAGAAAGAGCTGGGTTGACAGCTCATAGTCATCCTGTGATTAATGTGATGCAGCTGTGAAAAAAGCTAATGCAGTCCTACCATGCATCAGGTGAGATATTTCCAGTAGAGACAGGGAAGTGTTAGTGCCATTATACAAGGCACTGGTGAGACCTCATCTGGAATACTGTGTGCAATTCTGGTCTCCCATGTTTAAGAAAGATTCATTCAAACTGGAATAGGTACAAAGAAAGGCTACTAGGATGATCTGAGGAATGGAAAACCTACCTTATGAGAAGAGCTTGGCTTAATTAGCCTAACCAATAGAAGATTGAGGGGAGATATGATTGCTCTCTATAAATACATCAGAGGGATAAACACCAGGGAGAGAGAGGAGTTATTTAAGTTAAGCATCAATGTGGACCCCAGAACAAATGCATATAAATTGGCCATCAACAAGTTTAGGCTTGAAATTAGGTGAAGGTTTCTAATGATCAGAGGAGTGAAATTCTGGAGCAACCTCCCCAGGGGAGCAGTGGGGGCAAAAAACCTAAATGACTTCAAGAATAAGCTTGATAAGTTTATGGAGGGGATGGTATGCTAGGACTGCCTACAGTGGTGTGTGACCCACTGGTGACTACCTGTAGCAAAAATCCCCAATGGCTGGAGACAGGACACTAGATAGAGAGGGCTCTGAATTACTACAGAGAATTCTTTCCCAGATATCTGCCCACATGGTCACCATATCTGAGGTCAGGAAGGAATTTTCTCTCTGGTCAGATTGGCAGAGACAGTGCGGGCAGGGGGGTCGCCGCCTTCTGAAGCCAGGGGCATGGGCTCACTTGCAGATTTAAACTAGTGTTGTCAGGGTTCCCTCCCCACTCTGAACTCTAGGGTACAGATGTGGGGACCCACATGAAAGACCCCCTAAGCTTATTTCTACCAGCTTAGGTTAAAAACTTCCCCAAGGCACAAATACTTCCTTGTCCTTGGATGGGTACTGCTGCCACCACCAAGTGAGTTAGACAAAGATTCAGGAAAAGGACCACTTGGAGTTCCTGTTCCCTAAAATATCCCCCCAAGCCCCTTCACCCCCTTTCCTGGGGAGGCTTGAGAATAATATACCAACCAAATAGGTAAACCAGATTCTTAAAAAACAGAACTTTATTATAAAGGGGAAAAAAGTAAAAGCAGCACCTCTGTAAAATCAGGATTGAAGGTAACTTTACAGGGTAATCAGATTCAAAACACAGAGGATTCCCCTCTAGGCAAAACTTTAAAATTACAAAAGACAACAACAACAACAACAAAAAACAGGGATAAACCTCCTTCTTAGCACAGGGAAAATTCACAAGCTAAAAAGTAAAGATAATCTAACGCGCCTTGCCTTATTTACTTACTCTTTTTGTAATACTGAGACTCGTTTTAGGATGGTTTTAGGAGAAGGAGTTTTCTGACCTGTTGCTTCTCTGCTTCCCCAGGAAATACACAAAGAGCACAAACAAAGCCTTCCACCTCCCCCCCCCCCCGATTTGAAAGTATCTTCTTTCTCTGTTGGTCCTTTTGGTCAGGTGCCAACCAGGTTATTTGAGCTTCTTAACCCCTTACAAGTAAGGGGGAATTCCAAGTTACCCTTAGCTGTATGGTTATGACAAGTGTAAATGGTGAATTCTCTGTAACTTGATTTTAAACCTTTAAACCACGATATGAAGACTTCAATAACCCAGCTAGAGGTTAGGGGCATAGGCGCTGACTCCATGGGTGTTCCAGCCCTGGAGCACCCATGGGGGAAAAATAGCAGCCAGATCCCCCTGACACCTCTAGTGCCTCCTGCCTGCCAGCGGCCCCACCGATCAGTTGTTCTACACTGTGCAGGAGGCACTGAGGGAGGGGGAAGAGTGAGGGCAGGGTGCGCTCAGGGGAGGAACAGGGTGAGAAGAGGTGGAGTGGGGTGGAGCGGGGGCGGGAAGAGGCAGGCAGGGGCTTGGGGGAAGGGGTGGAGTGGGGCAGGGTGGGCCTAGGAGGAGGCGGGGGGGGGGCTCGGGGAAGGGGTGGAGTGGGGGTGGGGGCTGGGGCACAGCCAGGGGGTTGAGCATCCCCTGGCACATTAGAAAGTCAGCATCACTGGTTATAGGTCTATTACAGGAGTGGGTGGGTGAGGTTCTGTGGCCTGAAATGTGCAGGAAGTCAGACTACATGGTCATGATGGTCCCTTCTGACTTTAGTAAGAGTATCTGAGTAAGGCTATACATTACAATTTTCAATCTAACCTATGTCCCACAAGTGACTTGCCACAAGATATCAGAACATGTTCGTATTAGAGCTGAGTGGGTCTAATATTTATTTAAATTTCTTTCTTGGTATAAGAATTAGATACAATGCTCCTGTCAGATATTTCTAAGTTATTATCTGCAAAAACACTAGAGCTTTCAGTTGCCTAAGTAGCCCTTGGAATCATGGATAAACTTGCGACACCCCTTCCCCCAATCTGAAATGGCAACCCTGTGGGCAGGCACGGAATTGCCCCCCACTCCCATGTGTGGCCCTGTTGGCCTGACTGGAGTCACCCTCCCCACCCCAAATATAGAAGTCAAACTGCGCCTATGCCTCAGCCTGTCACCGAGGCAGGGATTACCCAGCGCAGGAGCTAGCTGCGGAGGGTTCTCACTGGTACAGGTCTGGTGCCTGTTAGAAGCGGTTGCAACAGTATATTGTAAACCGTACCTTAGATTAAGAGACTAACAGAAGCAAATTACATAGTGAGGTCATAACCTTAGTCACCCCCACACAACCTGGGTGAACATGGTGCTTAGAAACTTCTTGTTTTCTAGTAACAAGCCCAGTGCTGAAAATGGCATTAGAGAAAAGCTAGGCCAAAAGGCTGAGTGGTAAACAAATGAAAACATTTAGTTCCAGAATAATAGTGGGGGTTATACTGATCCTGGGAAGCTATTCCACAGGGCAGAGTCAGCAGGGGAGAGAGTTACAACATCTGCAGTTTGACTGTATACTGGCATAGAAAGGAGGCTAGTGTTAGATACAGGGAAAGACACAAGGTTTGTGAGAGAGGTTAGAACAAATCAATGGAGGATTTTACATACATTTAAATTGAACCCTAAAATAAATGTGGGGCAGTGGAAGTATCTGCAGCTGACATGTGGCCCTTTGGTGATTATTTTAGTTAGTTGGTTTTGGTTTTATTTTATTGTAAATATCCTATGAGGTTACAGAGCAGAAATACTGGCAATACTCATCATATAAACTTCAGGCAGGAGTATTATTACCGAGAATAACCTCTACACTGTGTATGTAGGAGCGAAGAACCAGACCCTGCCATTCTCACTTACACTGAGTACTGCCCTACTTTTGGAAGAGTTCCACTGAATTTAATAGTACAGCTGTGGAGTAACAGTGCCAGAATATATCCTGAAAAATTTAGGGGTGAAATAATCAGGAAAATGACAAGAAGTTATAATTAACATGGTGCCATGTAAACATTTCCATCCTTCTTTTAAATGACTATAAAATATTGTAGCCCTGTGACCAACTGTCTCCACTCCATTCAACTCCAGCCTGAACAGAATGGACAATCAAGTTCTCAGTGTTCCAAAAGCACTGCCAAGTGTTTCATAGAATATCAGGATTGGAAGGGACCTCAGGAGGTCATCTAGTCTAACCCCCTGCTCAAAGCAGGACCAATCCCCAATTTTACTCCAGATCCCTAAATGGCCCCCGCAAGGATTGACCTCACAACCCTGGGTTTAGCAGGCTAATGCTCAAACCACTGAGCTATCCCTCCCCCTTTTAAATATGCCCAGCTGGCTCCCTTTTAAAATATATACAGTTAAAAGTAAACCAAGACTTGAATTGCTATAAGGGTCTATTTAATGTTGAAAGGATTATACTAATTGCTTTTACCTTTCTTTTCTCCAGGATTGGGTTCCTTACCAGAGTCTTTCATTTCTACTTAATTTCTTTCTTATTCAATGAGGAGGATGGATTATAGTACCTCTAGCTCCAAATTTTCTAACTACTCCTATTTAAACCTTTCATCTATATCTGAGGTACAGGCTCCAAAAGCTGCAAGAGCCCTTGACTTCTCACATAACGTTACTGAAAAAATAATCAGAAAAGACTTTGAAGGGTTTGGTGCTCTGCAAGTGTTAGACATTTCCTACAATCAGATTCAGGAAATTGAATCTGGTGCCTTTGAGAATCTATTCAACCATATTTCTGTAAATCTTTCATTTAACAACCAGTTGCATGAAATTCCTTATCTTGCACCTCATCTAAAATTCTTACAAATACATGAAACCTCAGATTTTCCACAACATTTATAAATATTTTGAAAGATCATCAGAGACTGCTTTGAAGTCTTCTGTGTCAGCTGAAAGGTTGCAATATTCCAAAGGTTCATCTGGCTTGTTAAATGTTCATTCTAAGTTCAGGTGAAGTGTACAGGACTTTCAAAGACTAGATAAAAACATAACTGTGTTTCCACCTTCTATGATAAGGCATGCTTTCTGTCAAATGCCAAAATATGAAGTGTTTGATCTTTCAAACAGTAAACTGTCTAAGGAAGATCTGACAAGAAAAAACGTATGCCATGTCAGTCTTTGCAAAGATCAGCTGGACAGTATTTTAGAGCTGAACATTAGTTACAACAATCTGGAAATTGATCTCTTGTCACTTTTTATCCTTTTTCTTCCAATGGAAAATGTACAGTCTATTGATGCTAGTTATAACAAAATAACAATTAGCAATGTAGATATTGGAAACATTTGTCATTTCACATCCAGCAAGCTTTTGTTTTTAAATATCAGTAACAATCCCATAAACAACTTAGATACTATATGTCTCCCTTCAACAATTAACATAATTGATTAGTCTTTCACAAGCATAAATCAAATAGCAAAAGTTTTGGTGCAAAATTGTTTGATTAAGAAAAGATATATATTCAGGGAAATCAGTTCATCTATACTTGTGATCCAGACAGCTCTGGAACAGTTGTAGACAAAACTGAACCTGGAAGTATACATATTGTTGCAATTTCATATATTAGAAGACAAGAAGGTACACCTATAGAAAGCCTGCCAGAGAAAGTAAATCATTTAGAAATGTCAAACTGTTCTATTGTAGAACTCCAGTAATTTGTCAGTAATGTGCAAGAATTGCTATTTTTAGACCTTAGCAATAACCCCATTTCTAAATTTCCCTGACTTATCAACCGCTCTGCAGCATCTGGATTTAAGCAACAGTGACATTAACATAATAAAAAGAAAAGGAGTACTTGTAGCACCTTTTGCGAATACAGACTAACACGGCTGTTACTCTGAAACTTAACCTTTCTGGAAATCTAATAAACCAAATAGATCCTACCAGTCCAATTATTTTGCTCACTAGTCTAGACATCAGTCAAAATTGAGTATCAGAGATTTCAGATCATTTTGGAAGATTTCTTCCAATATGGAAATATTTTAATTTATCTGGGAATAAGATCTCATTTCTACAAAGTGGGTTGTTTCTAGAATCTTTGATTAAGTTAGATATTAGCAACAATGCCATTAGTACAATAGTGGAAGACATTCTGGGGAGTCTGAATAAATTAAATGTTTTAACTGTTCAAGGGAAACATTTTTTCTGTAACTGTGACTTGCACTGGTTTGTGAATACATATATCCATAGACCAAATCTGCAAATAAATGGACAAGAAAATCTAAGATGCAGTTTTCCACCAGATAAAAGGAGTGCATCGTTCCATTGGTGTTCAAATGGCTATTACAGCTTGTACAGACATATAATCTATGTCAGTAATAACAGGCTTATCTGGCATTTTGATGGACCCTGGAATGTAAAAATGGGCTGGAACTGGTGCATGGAAAAAATGAAACAATGCAAAAATAGGCCAGAAAATAAGTTGTATGATGCCTTCATTTCATACAGTGAAAATTATACAAGTTGGACTAAAGAGAATTTGTTGGAAAAACTAGAAATGAATGGGTTTAAAATATGTTACCATGAGAGAGAGAGAGAGAGAGAGAGAGAGTGTTCAAACTGGGGCATCTGGTACTTGGTAATATTTTCTATTGCACAGAGAACAGCCATCAGGTCCTTTTTGTTTTCTCCCCCAGCTTTGAAACGGCTGCTGGTGTCAATATGAACTGTATTTTGCTGAACATCAGGTCCTGAATGAAAATGAAGATTCTCTCATTATGGTTGTGTTGGAAGACCTCATACCCAACAGTGTACCACAGAAATTCAGCAAACTCAGAAAACTGCTGAAAAGGAAAACCCATTTAAAATGGAGCCCAGAGGAACACAAACAGAAAATATTCTGGCACCAGCTCACAGGTGCCTTAAAAACATTCAACGACCCACTTGCTTTGAAAGCAGATAATGGACTGACAAAATATATGTACGGGATGGAATGTGACTATTAGAATACATTAAGCTTCTGATGTAACATTTGCAGTCAAATAAGGCATATTTGCATATTTAATTTCAGGAAAGCTTTCCATTTACAAAATAGGAATTAAATCTATAAACTGATCAGTCCAATGAGAGATTATTAACCAGTTTGTGCCATGTACATTCATTTCATCTTGAAAAGAAGCTATCATGTGGAATACCGAGGCTTTGATATTATCAGACAAAGTCATGATTTCTTAGGGCTTGATAGTCTACAATTTTAAACCTCGACAGTGGTTCAGGAAATATAGTGGATTTCAGCAAAGAAAAACTTGAGTCATATCATATGCTGTAAATATCTTTTCAAAATCTCCGGCGAACTAGTCAAAAACAATGTGGTTAAAAGGCACAGATGTGGTTAACATTATGGAGATCTAATATTGCTCAGAAAAGACAGAGCAGAAAACAAAGGTCATAACACAACATTCTTGTGATCCAGACTGAACAAAGTGTTGCAGTTCAGAAACCAACACATTTGCAATCACTCCCAAGCCTGGTAGTGCCCACTCTGAAAACTGCTTCTAGAGACGAAAAAAAAAATTCACAATAAATAATATGTAGTAATTGAATAGCACTTCACATCTGTGGTTTGCAAAATCCTTTACAGAAGCGAGGACTTTATAGACTAAAAGACTCTGTTAACACAAACCATTGGGGAAAGATGGTCCATGTTGTGTTGTGAGCCCTTATTCAATGGCTAAAGTATTGGAATAGATCAGAGCTTAAATATTACAGTGATGGGTACTATAGAATATCCATTGACAACTAGATGTATGTATGTACAGATATCCCTAAGGTATCTACCCAGACACTTAAGAAAGTACGAAGAAGAAAAAGTCTCTAACCCATGACCATGCAGGCCAGAGAAGGCCAAGAAAGAGATATGCTCCGCAGCTAATGGAGAAATACTGGTGATGGACAGGGTGACTCAGACTACTTCATCTTAGGGCAGAGACATGGAGAAATTCCAGCTGACATCAGGGACCAGCACCACATTGTAGCGAGGAACAGAAAACTCACTGATTTTACATGCTTTTTGTTTTTCAACTTCATCCTTGCCAGATCATGAGTGATCAGGAAAGGAATAAGAAATGCTACTCCTAGGCCTGGTCTACCGTACATGGATAAGCCACCTTGCACTGACCTAGTTGTGCATGTGTCTGTGCTTAAATTTGTCTCCCACTGAAGTCAGCTCTCCCTTATGCTGACAGAGTAACACTACCTCCCCGAGGGATGTCGAGCTATGGCTGACATACTGAGGCTCATGCAGTGCAAATGTAGACAATCCATTACCTATGGAGACCGGAAGCCCCCCACACCCTTTCAAAACCTCTTGAATTTTTGAAATGCCTTTTCCTGATTGTCCTTCTTGGTGAGCCCATCTAGCAGCTCTCCGCTGTTGTGTGCAACTGTCCAGCTGACCATGCTGGCTGCATGCGCCAGACTCGCTCTGGTCTGGAGCAGACAGGAGATATTGGACTGTGGGGAGAAGAGGCTGTCCAAGCACAGCTACAATCCAGCCACAGAACCCTAGACATCGGTGAAGGTGGCTGGTGTACAGCTTCACGAGCTAGGGGAGTAAGGGGTAGGTTGGCATAGGATGTGATACGTAGAATGTATAGTTTAGGTGTTGGGACATGTGAAAAGATGCCTGCTTGTCCGACAGGGAAGGAGAACAGCCAGGGGAACATCTGGGTCACCAACCTGATCAGGTAAATAACTTGGTCAGCAGTCCAATCAGGTAAACAACTGAGTTAGCAAACTAATCTTTTTTGCTAGGCAGGAAGGTGTTTATATATAACGAGTAACTTTGTAACAATGTATTTAAGGGGAGCACCTGAATGTGGGTGCATGCTTGCATTTAACCCTATGCTGTGCCCTGTTTTGGTGGACTGATTGCTAACTGAAGCAGCAAATAAATGGCATACTTCACCTCAAGTCTGTCTGTGAACCTGTGTGTTCTCCCTTTGTGCTGCTTTCTAGTGCAAGTGGGACAAAAATGTGTTCTGTGCTGCTACAACAAATGTGATTGAGGCCTGGTAGAATCAAGTCTCAATTGTGCTTTCTGCAATGTGGAAAAATGTTTTTGTCTCATCTACATTAAAAATAACACTGTTTTCAACACCAAGTCAGTAACCCACTGCTGGCAACTGTTCTCAGCTTTGATCAATGTTCTAGTGTAGATGGGACTTGTATGCCATTTGTTTATCGCATTCATAAAGCTTGACGGTCCAATGTTTCTATCATGAATGACAGACCTCAAGTAGTCCATAAACAAATGTTGAAGCTGTCCACAGAAAAGACACCTCTGGTCTACCTAAGTAATTTACACGTGTTTCGTTATAAGACAGCCTCGGTGTTACTAAAAGCCAGAAAGCCTATTGGGAGGCTACTAAAAGCCTATTGGGAGGCTACTCCACCAGTGGGTATGATTCTCCAATCACTACCAACAGTATAAAATAAGGAGTAATTCTGAGTTATCCAAGAGCAGAAATAGTAACCTTATGAATTAATGAACAAGTGAATACAACCAGCCAAAGTTAGCCTGGTGTGAGTTATGAGCAGGTACATTGACTCAATGGCAATTGCTCCTTCTTATCCCTGAGCTGAATTTGAACCATTAGGTTTAGAGTTCTGGGATTTTAAAAGGAAACTATGGTATTTACGTAAGTAATTTTCAAAATTATGAGCTATATATTCCCAGCTTTGGAAACCGTCCATTTTCTAACATTTATAATAGCTATTTGCTAAACTCCTCTCAGCTGAGGATTTCAACCAAAATGTTCTTTGGGCAAGAACATGGAGTGACTTATTTTCAATTGTATTTGCTAGCAAAGTTATAATTAAATAAATTCTGCGTTAATTAAAATCTGTTTGATTAATCAGAAATATTCTGTGGTTACATATATTTGACTGTGCCCAGGCTTCCAAGAATAGCTTCTCTTCTTCTCCCCATCCAGATTTCCTACCTTAGCCTTATCTGTTTACACAAACCCAGTCTATCCCATTACAACACTACATTCTCGCTCTGTCCAGGAAAGCAAGTTGGATATGAAACGGCAGCCAGATTAAATAACTGAATCCCACCAGGACTGTTAGTATAGCTCCCTCTCTGCTGCAGCTTACACTTCACTGCACCTGAAGTGATGGGCTGTGCCAGTCTTCAATGGCTTCAGATTTAAATCTTAGGTTTGATTCTTAGGTCAAAGTCTCCAAGCTAGATAGATGTGCATCTATTTAAACACTCAATACTGATTATGGCTTTCACTGAACCTATGGATTTTCTCATAGTTTCTCTTGCTCTGTCTTTGTAAAGATTCCATCTCAACATGCATGCAAACATCAGTGACATCAGTGGATAGAGAACACAGAACCTTCAGACCTGTGATCTTCAGTTTGGAAATTGCTATCCTAGTTCTATTGTAAAGAGGCCACAAAGAGCGCTGAAGTGTCAAGCCTTCTCTAATAACTTCTTGACATCATGTAAGTACAGTATTTCCAATAATTACATGACTTGTAAGCTTTTATAGTGCGGAAATGAAAAATATATACAGAAAGAGACTATGGCATCAATCACTCTAATGGGTGAAGAAATTAATCGTCACCACTGGAAGTCAAACTGCTGCAAAACTTTTGCAGAACTGCAAAAACTGCTGCAATATCATAAACATTTTTAAAATTATAACCTATAATTATGCTCATGTAAATAAGTATAAGTTATCTGGCAGTCACCACCGATTTTGTCCATTTCTCCCACAAGCTCCTTTGTGCTCTCTTCCATGCTATCTCATGCATAAAACACCCTGCTCAAACTATTATTATTAGTGATTTGTTTATGGCACTAGGTTCTTTTCAGACCATCACGTAGGGATGGGCCCTGCCCCTAAGAGCTCACAGTCTAAGGGACAATGGGGTTAGAGGAAGAGGAGCAATCACCAGCTATTTTTCTTTACCAATAGCTGAGCAGCTATTAGCAGACAGGAAATTAATTCTACATTTCCTCTTCTGTGGCCATTTCTACTCGGGAGCCCTAAAAGGATGACCAAACGATCATCTGGTAATAAATAGCCAACAATTTGTGATATTTGGTTACCAATTGCATACCAATACTCTCTAATGACTGGACACATCCACTATACATGCATAAAATCTCCTCTTTCACCACAATTTCTCCAACATTTAGTCCCATTCAATCTATCTATATTTTTTAATCTGACTGGCATGAGGTACTATTAATGTAGTATCTTAAAGACATTTTCTTTTATTGTGCTACAGACTGAGGTTGCTGGTCCTCTTTTCCACATGAAAGCCCATTGCTCTGGCGTAATCTGTCGAGCCACATCCTTTTCCCAGTGTTTCATACATGGACATTTTTTTGTTTGTTAGGAGAGTTGTGTGCAAAGATTGATATCAATTAGTTATAATTTTTGTCTCCTAACTGACAATACATATAGCTTCTATTAAAGTTAGCTTTTAATATAAAACAGGTTTTCTAGAAAGTTGAGAAACATAATGTCTGACCTGAAAGTATTGGTACCAGGAAAGAGTGTGTCAGTTAAACTTAGTTTTGATCTCTAAATAAGTTGGACAATTTCTTTACTGAATTGCTCGCCAACTGGGTGTATTCCATGACTCTCCCAATCTTTGAAGCTTTCTAGTTCGCGATTTGGGTTAAGATCTGGATTATTTGCAATGGGTATCATTGGGGGGGGGGGAAATGTATCTTATCTCTATCCCAAACCTACAGAGTAGCATTTGCTAAAGGAGGTGTATACATTTCTGGAGGTGTATACATTTCTTTTTTTTGTTGTTGTTACTCCACGGTCGCCTAGCAGTGTTTACACTGCTTCAATTTTCTTGTTCAATAAAGGCCCCGTGGTTTTCTGGGTTAGAGCATCACCAATTCACTACTACTTTGAGCTGGCTGGCTTAATAGTACCCTAGAATACTTGGAACACTTAGTTCACCCTGTTTAATAGCTCTATATGAAGTATCTGCACTCACTCTTATTCTTTTTGTATGCCACATATGTATTCAAACAACATGCTCTGTATTCCCACTAGTGTTTTATCTGGGATACTCACAGAAAGATTTTGAAACAAGATGTTCACTTTGAGAAAGATGTACACCTTGGCACGATGTTCACTTTGACTGTAACTAGTCTTCCCAACCAAGAAATTATATACTTCCCCAGCACTCCAGATCTTTTTTCGTTTGCTGAAGTGTGGTTTGATATTTAAATCATAGATATTTAAATTGTACGTTGTTTGTAATTTGAATCCCCAGGTATCTTATAGAATTTGTTCCCTGTTTGTACCCAAATATTTTCTGGAGGAGTGACTTTTCAGCATCTTGCAAATTTATAGCTAGTATTTCAGATTTGGCATAATTTACTTTAAATCCAGAAACTTTCCAGTGTTTTAAAAATATCCTTAAAACAAGTTTTTTGCTTTGAGTTGGAAACATACTCAATACCCATTTCAGGTTTCAGAGTAGCAGCCGTGTTGGTCTGTATCTGCAAAAAGAACAGGAGTACTTGTTGCACCTTAGAGATTAACAAATTTATTAGAGCATAAGCTTCAATACCCATTGTTACTACTAATCCTGCAATTGTACCCTTCAACAATATAAATCATCCTTGTTTATTCTTAAATTGATTTTTATCTGAAAAGATATGTATTTAGCAAATATGCCCACTCATCTCCTCTTTTGCTGAACCAAAAAATGTCTGTTGAAACCACCACCAGTAATTTGCCCTTCCTGAAAATGAGTTTCTTGATGTAGAATAATTTGAGGGTGAATTTTTAAAAATTCTACCAAGGCTATTTTTCCAATTAATGACATTACTTAGCCCTTTCATATTCAAAGACATTACTTTAAAAGGAAGAGCCATTGAGAGTAACTATTTAGCTTAGTGAAAAATTTGAAATTACTGTGATTCTTTAGCTGTTTGATGGCACCCTAATAGCTTTCTTTGACAGGGAACAAGACTGGAGGGGGGAGAGGGGGGCGGCGGGTGGAGAGTTGTAGATGTGGTATATCTTGACTTTAATAAGGCTTTTGATACATGACCTTCTCATAAACAAACTAGGGAAATACAACTTAGCTGGAGCTACTATACAGCAGGTGCATAACTGGTTGGAGAACAGTTATCAGTGGTTCACAGTCAAGCTGGAAGGGCATATTAAGTGGGGTCCCACAGAGATTAGTTCTGGGTTCTGTTATGTTCAATATCTTCATCAATGATTTAAATAATAGCATAGAGAGTACACTTATAAAGTTTGTGGACGACACCAAGCTGGTAGGGGTTGCAAGTGCTTTGAAGTAAATAGGATGAAATTTGATAAGGACAAATGCAAAGTATTCCACTTAGGAAGGAACAATCAGTTGCACACATGCAAAATGAGAAATGATGCCTAAGAAGGAGTACTGCATAAAGGGATCTGGGAGGTCATAGTAGATATCAACTAAATATGAGTCAACAGTGTAACACTGTTGCAAAAAAAGCAAACATTATTCTGGGATGTATTAACAGGAGTGTTGTAAGCAAGACACAAGAAATAATTCTTCCACTCTACTCTGCACTCATAAGGCCTCAACTGGAATATTGTGTCCAGTTCTGGGGACCACAATTCAGGAAAGATGTGGACAAATTGGAGAAAGTCCAGAGACAAGCAACAAAAATGATTAAAGATGTAGAAAACATGACCGATGAGGGAAGATTGAAAACATTGGGTTTGTTTAGTCTGGAGAAGAGAAGACTGAGGGAGGACATGATAACTGTTTTCAAGTACATAAAAGGTTGTTACAAGGAGGAGGGCAAAAAATTGTTCTTCTTAACCTCTGAGGATAGGACAAAAGCAATGGGCTCAAATTGCAGCAAGAGAGGTTTAGGTTGGACATTAGAAAAAACTTCCTGTCAGGGTAGTTAAGCATTAAAATAAATTGCCTAGGGAGGTTGTGGAATCTCCATCACTGAATATTTTTAAGAGCAGGTTAGACAAACACTTCTCAGGGTTGGTCTAGATAATACTTTGGCCTACCTTGAGTGTAGGGGACTGGACTAGAAGACCTCTTGAGGTCCCTTCCAGTCCTACGATTCTATGAACCTTTTGTTGCCAATGTCTCTCGTTTCTAATTATGTTGCATTCATGATTGTGTGCCTGAATATAGCTTTGTTTTTGTTTGTAAACCTCCATCTATTTCTTGTATTAATCCCTCCCCCCACTTCCTCAGTTCCCTCCCCTCTCCTGCATTCCCCAGACTCTAAATCCACAACTGAAATACCAATTTAACATGCAAAACAGTCCCCAAATGACTGTGCTTTGTTAAACTGTTAGGCTAACAGAAGACAGATATTATTGGTAATCCCAAATAAAGCAAATGTCATATTATTTTCTTTATAACAATAACATAGTTACTGTTCAGCTGTTCATTCCTGATGACTCCCGAGAAGTCCCTTCTGGTTAGCTTTAGATTACTTCTCAGATATCTGAGTTCCCTTATTCACCTTCACTTCTGCCATTGCCATTATGGTATCTAAGGTCTTTTGTCTTTTCTTTTCATTTCTTCTTTTTCCTGGGTTTCACTGTTTCCCAAGAGTTTTTGAGGAGCTTATCTCTAGTTACTACCTCTAGAGAGATTTCTTGTATGTCTGAGATTTTGATTTCTATCACAAGCAATGGGGTTGTATTTTTTCCTTGTTTAAAGTTTCTTACTGTATAATACTGATTTTGGAAGCTGAATGAGAATTTAAATGGGAATCCCCATTTCTAGTGGCTATCTGCTCTCCTGAGCGTTCCTGTAATTTCCTGTAGCTCTCTTCTTTTTTTTTTAAGGTTAGGGCAGAGAGATCATGGAAAATGTGCAGCTTATAACCTTTGAGTATGAACTCTAAATGCTCTCTGGCTTTTTTCGTAATTAAATTTTTCTGCTGCTAATTTCACAATTAGGTCTCTGAGTTTATTATTATTATTATGAGGCCCAGCCTGGTGGAGCAGTGCCTGTGTGCTCTCTCCACTTTTACCTCTCCCAGAGAGCTTAGATGTAACAACTCTAGAATTAAAGGTTTTACATATCAGATTGGGTTTCCTCCTTCAGCGTTTTCAGGCAGACCCTTAATTCTGATATTCTCCCTTCTTTATCTGTTTTCCATATTGTCCAATTTAAGCTGCATCTCTCTCTCTCTGTTCCCTCAGTGCCATGTGGTTCTGTAGCTCTGTTTCTCTCACTTGCTTTTCTTAGGCCAGTGACTCGCTCTTCCAAGTCAGCAACTTCCTTCTTTATTGCAAAAAGCTTGATCGTCAAATCATCTCTCATGCCTTAAACTCAGAGGTCATCTCCAGAATGCCTGCTTTAGTTGCCATTTGATTTTCTTCAGCTCTGGCATTTTTGCCTAATTTCACTGCCATGAGTTCACTTGGAGTCTGAGAGATTTCTCCATGCTGTGAGCCAGAAACAGTCTTCTCAGCCCTGGTCTACACTACGAGTTTAGGTCAAATTTAGCACCATTAGATCCATTTAACCCTGCACCCGTCCACATGATGAAGCCATTTTTGTCAACTTAAAGGGCTCTTAAAATCGATTTCTGTACTCCTCCCCAATGAGGGGATTAGTGCTGAAATTGACATCGCTGGGTCGAATTTGGGGTAGTGTGGACACAATTTGATGGTATTGGCCTCCGGGAGCTAACCCAGAGTGCTCCATTGTGACCGCTCTGGACAGCACTTTCAACTCAGCACTAGCCAGGTACACAGGAAAAGCACCGGGAACTTTTGAATTTCATTTCCTGTTTGGCCAGTGTGATAAGCTCATCAGCAGAGGTGACCATGGAGAGCTCATCAGCACAGGTGACCATGCAGTCCCAGAATCACAAAAGAGCTCCAGCATGGACCGAACAGGAGGTACTGGATCTGATTGCTATATGGGGAGATGAATCTGTGCTATCAGAATTCCGTTCCAAAAGACAAAATGCCAATATATTTGAAAAAATCTCCAAGGGCATGATGGACAGAGGCAATAACAGGGACTTGTAGCAGTGCCATGTGAAAATTAAGGAGCTCAGGCAAGCCTACCAAAAAACCAAAGAGGCAAACGACCACTCTGGGTCAGAGCCCCAGACATGCCACTTCTATGATGAGCTGCATGCAATTCTAGGGGGTGTCCCTACCACTACCCCACCCCTGTCCGTGAATACCTGCAAGAGGGGAGTCTCACACAACAGGGATGAGGATTTTGGGGACGAGGAAGATGAGGAGGAGGAGGAGGATAGCGCACAACAGGCAAGCAGAGAAACCGTTCTCTCCAACAGCCAGAAACTGTTTATCACCCTGGAGCCAATCCCTCCCAAGGCGGGCTCCCGGACCATGAAGCCAGAGAAGATACCTCTGGTGAGTGTACCTTTGTAAATATAATACATGGTTTAAAAGCAAACGTGTTTAATGATTAATTTGTCCTGAAGACTTGGGATGCATTCGCGGCCAGTACAGTTACTGGAAAAGTCTGTTAACATGTCTGGGGATGGAACGGAAATCCTCCAGGGACATTATTAAGGGGACATTCAGAGGTGGCCATTCCTGCTGGGCTGTTTGCCTGTGGCTGAAAAGAAATCATCCCTGCTATTAGCCACGCGGTGGAGGGGGGGCGCCGTTCACGCTGAGCTGTTAGCATTTGGTTGGCAGGGATCTTCTCTGATACTAGTCAGGCGGTGGGAGGAGGCGTGAAGTGATCATCCCAGAGAATTGGGGGGGGGGGGGGTTAGTTGGGTTTGTGCTTCACATTAACCTGAAAACCACAGCCCCCCCTTTTAAATGGCCAACCCAATGGGTGCTTGGTACGGGAAAGGAGGGCGCCGCTGTTTGAAACTATTCCCATGTTATGAAGGCTGAAGAAGCCGAAAGACTGTGGGTTACCATGGCTACCTGCGAGCCAAATTCTGTTGCCCGGCCCTGCGTGTGTGATCTCTCACACCAAACCGGCAGGCCCTCAATATAAGAGGCAAAATGAGACCTTGTACCGAAAGCACATGTGCTATGTAATGTTAACAGCTTGGTTCAACATGAAAGAGTCTACCCATTGTTCTCTAAAATGTGTCTTTTTAAACACTACTCTTCCTTTTTTCCTCCTGCAGCTGCAAATATTTCAACGTTCCCCTTACCATTTCCGTCCCAGAGGCTAGCACAGATAAGAAGGCAAAAAAAACGCACTCATGATGAAATGTTCTCTGAGCTTATACAGTCTGCCCGCACTGAAAGAGCTCTGCAGAATGCTTGGAGGCAAACACTGGCAGAATCCAGGAAAGCAGAAAATGAACACAAGGACAGGAGGGACAAGCAAGATGAGAGGTTGCAGGAGCAAGAGGAGATGTGGTGGCAGCGTGATGGGAGGAGGCAGGATGCAATACTGAGGCTACTGGGGGATTAAACTGATATGCTCTGGCGTCTGGTGGAGCTGCAGGAAAGGCAGCAGGAGCACAGACTGCCACTGCAGCCCCTGCGTAACCACCCACCCTCCTCCCCAAGTTCCATAGCCTCCTCAACCAGATGCCCAAGAACGTGCAGGGGGGGCCCTCTGGGCACCCAACCACTCCATCCCAGAGGCTGCCCAAGCAACAGAAGGCTGGCATTCAATAACTCTTGAAGTGCATTGTGGCCTTATTCTTCCCTCCTCCCCCCATCCACCACCCCACCCGGTGCTTCCCTCCTCACCCACCCCTCCTGGGCTACCTTGGCAGTTATCCCCCTATTTGTGTTATGAATTAATAAAGAATGCATGATTTTGAAACAACAATGACTTTATTGCCTCTGCAAGTGGTGATCGAAGGGGGGAGGGCAGTTGGCTTACAGGGAAGTAGAGTGAACCAAGGGGGCGGGTTTTCATCAAGGAGAAACAAACAGAACTGTCACAACGTAGTCTGGCCAGTCATGAAACTGGTTTTCAAAGCTTCTCTGATGCACAGTGCGCCCCGCTGTGCTCTTCTAATTGCCCTGGTGTTTGGCTGCACATAATCAGCGGCCAGGCAATTTGCCTCAACCTCCCATCCCGCCATAAACGTCTCCCCCTTACTCTCACAGATATTGTGGAGCACACAGCAAGCAGCAATAACAATGGGAATATTGGTTTCGCTGAGATCTAACCGAGTCAGTAAACTGCGCCAGCGTGCTTTTAAATGTCCAAATGCACATTCTACCACCATTCTGCACTTGCTCAGCTTATAGTTGAACTGTTCCTCACTACTGTCCAGGGTGCCTGCATATGGTTTCATGAGCTAGGGTATTAAGGGCTAGGCTGGGTCCCCAAGGATAACTATAGGCATTTCAACACCCCCAACAGCTATTTTCTGGTCTGGGAAGTAAGTCCCTTCCTGCAGCTGTTCAAACAGACCAGAGTTCCTGAAGATGCGAGCATCATGTATCTTTCCCGGCCATCCCACGTTGATGTTGGTGAAACGTCCCTTGTGATCCACCAGTGCTTGCAGCACCATTGAAAAGTACCCCTTACGGTTTACATACTGGTTGGCAAGGTGCTCCGGTCCCAAGATAGGGATATGCATTCCGTCCATCGCCCCACCACAGTTAGGGAATCCCATTGCAGCAAAGCCATCCACTATGACCTGCAATTTCCCAGAGTCACTACCCTTGATAGCAGAACATCAGTGATTGGGTTGGCTACATGGATCACAGCAGCCCCCACAGTAGATTTGCCCACTCCAAATTGATTCCCGACTGACCGGTAGTTGTCTGGCATTGCAAGCTTCCAGAGGGCTATCGCCACTTGCTTGTGAACTGTGAGGGCTGCTCTCATCTTGGTATTGTTGCGCCTCAGGTCAGGGGAAAGCAAGTCACAAAGTTCCATGAAAGTGCCCTTAAGCATACGAAAGTTTCACAGCCACTGGGAATCATCCCAGACCTGCAACCGTATGCGGTACCACCAGTCTGTGCTTGTTTCCAGGGCCCAGAATTGGCATTCCACGGCATGAGTCTGCCCCATTACCACCAGGATGTCCAAATTGCCAGGGCCCGTACTTGGAGAGAAGTCTGTGTCTATGTCCTCATCACTCTCATCACTGCACTGCTGTCACCTCCTTGCCTGTTTTTGCATGTTCTGGTTCTGCACATAGTGTAGGATAATACGCGAGGTGTTTATAATGCTCATAACTGCCGCGGTGATCTGAGCAGGCTCCATGCTTGCCGTGGTATGGTGTCTGCTGAAGAGAAGAGTTGCAGCGGAAGCAGTGGCTGACGACGGATGCCACGAGAATAGATATTTATTGAGACCGACAAGAGGACCTGCGAGGTAGATTCATGAGAGCAGGAGAGCAGAGTTGCAGCGGAAGCGGTGGAGGACGACGGTTAGCACTGTGCACATTGCCTGAGGAAGAACAAACGTACCCAGGAGCCCATGACAGACAACATGGAGAAATTCGCTATTGAGACAGAGCAGAGTAGCAGTGGAAGCGGTGGATGACGACGATTAGCAGTCCTACTGCAGCATCTGCTGAAAGCAGTATGGCGTCTGCACGGAAAAAAGGCACGAAACAATTGTCTGCCATTGCTTTCACAGAGGGAGGGGCGACTGACGACATGTACCCAAAACCACCCGCAACAATGTTTTTGCCCCATCAGGCATTGGGAGCTTAACCCAGAATTCCAATGGGCGGCAGAGACTGCGGGGACTGTGGGATAGCTACCCACAGTGCACCACTCCGTAAGTCGATGCTAGCCCTGGTAGTGAGGACGCACTCCGCTGCCTTAATGCACTTAGTGTGGACATATGCAATCGACTGTGTAAAATCGATGTCTAAAAATCGACTTCTATAGTATTGACCTAATTTCGTAGTGTAGACATACCCTTAGTGAGTTATCTTTTTAAATGTTCAGAATTCCTTGGAGAATCCATCCTCTGCAACAGTATGGTCTGTTTTTGTGGGAAGTTTTGTAGGTTTGGGGGTGTGGGGGTTGATGGAGGCAAATTCTTTGCTATCCCCTCAAAGCTCAGGCTTCAGAGAGCCATGTTATTTTGGCCCCCTGATGGTCTCTTCTCCAGATCTATTTTTACCATGAAGTCTATGAGAAATTGCCAAATTATAAGCACTAGATAGATGACCAGTAAGGATTTATTTTTAGTTTATAAAATAAATTAACTGAAAATCATCTGGCTGTGCACATATCTGACTAATATTAGTGTTTTCCTCCTCATTTCTCCCATATATTTGTTACAGAATATCCCATCTTAAACAATGATCAGCATCAGATGCTTCAGAGGAAGGTGAAGTAACCCCACAGTAAGGATAATCTCCCTCCCCCCCCCCCCCCCCATATGAAGGTTTTATCCTAATCCCTAAATCAGAAAATGTTTTAAATCCTGAAGCAGGAGGTTTTATATCCTTCCAAAATTTCTTGGCATTAACTATTATAACTCTGGATGTTCTTATTACTCATATAAATGTCCAATCCCTCTTTGAATCTTGGTAGATTCTTGGTCTCAATGACATTATGCAGCTATGAGTTCTCCAGCCTAATTCTGTGTTATAATACAAGGACATGCCACCTTTCAGTTTCACTTCTTGTGTTATCAGCCAGGGAGAACAGAAGCTCCACATCTACCGTCTCTAAACCATTCAGTATTATATATACTTTTATCATGTCCTCTCTTATTCATCTCCATTCTTTTCAATCTCTTAGTATGGGTGGTCCACCCCCCTAACCATTCACATGTTGCGTCTTGTCTCAGTTAGACTGTCACTTTCTTAGGAAGTAAGGAAATTTTATTCCGTGTCCATAATGGTGCCCTGATTTAATGGGGCCAGTTACGTACTACTATAGTACAAATAAATAAGATTACTGGAGATAAAAATCACTTATTTTGTGATCTTCTAATGACTCCTGATACTTAAATTAAGGAATCACTTCAATAAAATTACAGCAACATAATATATTTTCTATTTATCACATACATTCAGCTCCACAAAATGCTTTGTTATTTAATATTATGTAGGACAACTCAAATTGGACAGTGTTCTTATTGCAGTTAAAAGTTCAGAAATGCTACATTTTGTTATCTGAGACCACAAACATTTAAAAATATTAGGAATAAAAGTTACATCAGCAGTTAACTTAAGAAAAAACATTATAAAATATTTTGAAAAGATTTCAATCCCTTTCTCACGTTACTCATCACGCAAATATTGAATACATTTACTTTTATGAGCAAAGTGATCATAACCCTTAGTCATGTTATGGAGATCACATAATTCAAAGCAAAATGCGTAATTTAAGGAACATAAACAAACAAACCACCTTAAAACCTGATCTAGCAATCCTTGAACACCCAAAACTCTCACTGACTTCAGTGGGAAGTTCGGATGTGCCAGGAATGCAGAACAGGAGATGTGCAAGTTAAGTACATATAGGACCCAATCCTGCATCCATTTCTCAGAGTCAGGGCTCAGTCCTAATATCCTTTCTTAAGTAAAGCTGCCACGTAGTGCAATCAGTGTGGTGTCTGAGTGAGAACTGCAGGATCAAGCCCATAACATCATCTCCACCCCAAAAAATGATGGGGCATCATGCTAAGGAGTAATCCAAAGACAGAAAAAAACCCCAAACGTGAGACATTTTAGTTAGTTATATTTTATCGTCATTTTAGCAAGGCCCATGTTGTTCATTCACAGAAAAAAATATCTGGGTAGGGAGAAAGGAACCATTGAAATTATTTCAACTTTACATTTGTGATAGAAATTTGTTAGATTCCTTACTGCAAGAAATTATGTCATGTTTAAATTACTAAAAAAGAAAAGGAGGACTTGTGGCACCTTAGAGACTAACAAATTTATTTGAGCATAAGCTTTCATGAGCTACAGCTCACTTCATCGGATGCTCAAATAAATTTGTTAGTCTCTAAGGTGCCACAAGTCCTCCTTTTCTTTTTGCGAATACAGACTAACGTGGCTGCTACTCTGAAACCGTTTAAATTACTGATTATTATATTTTATTTTCTTAAAACTAAGAAAATTATTCATTAAAGTGACATTCTTCAGTGGAAACACTGTAAAATAGTTTAGTTTCTAAAAAAGCCAGCTAAAACTATTCACATTACTATGAAAGGATGTTTTTCTTTTTCTAAATAATAAATCATTTCTCTGGAACCAAACGATGTAATTTTGTTAATTAAAGATGCCAACTTTTTCAAACTTGGGTGGCTAAAATGAGGCACCTGAACTTATAAGTGGGTTAATTATTTCAGAGCTTCTGCTGAAGTCTATAGGAGTTCAGAGGTGTTCAGCACTTTTGAAATACAGAGCACGTATTTAAGTGACTGACTTTAAGAACACCAATCTGAAAATTTTGGCTGCCGATTTAATAGCAAAAAAACTTTATTTTAAAACTAAAACCATCCTGTTTCAATAGGGATTTCCACAACACATAATACAATAAAACTAAATATCAGCATTATAAAAATATTTCACTTCTATATTTTGTTGCTTATGTAGGGCTGTAGATAAAATGCAGAAGTAGACAAATAATCTGACTTCAAGGTAAATAATTCATCACTAGACTGTTTTAAAATGTTTTAGTAGATAAGAAAATCTGAAAAAAGAGTAGTAATATTATGATTACTTGGTAATTTTGTTTTTTCCAGATATTAGTAATTTCTACCCGCATTTGATGGCAATGTCGGATCCTAATCTGCGAAATATATAAAGTCATAGACAAAAACCAAACAACAACACTGCTCCTCAGGTAACAGTTTGTAAAGTAGAAAATTACATAGGCTACTGCATTAGCACATAAATGTCAGCACTGTGATATTGCAATAGTCATTTGTATCCTCAAGTAAAACTTATAATTAGGCATTGCAAGTTAACTTTTATCAGTTGAAAATCATTTCTCCATATACCATTAAAATGGTATTTTATGACACCAGTGTCTACAATAAAGGTATAACAAAAATTAAGATTACCATATAACAAGGCACAATGCCTCTTGCAAGGAACATTCCTAATAGGTAGTGATATACAGCTATTTATAAGTAACCAGGAGTGATATCCTGGTCCCACTGAAGTCAGTGAGAATTTTCCATTGACTTCAATAAAGTCAGGATTTCACGTTAGAACCACAGAAAAATTTACTCAGTATGGCACTTTTTATAGGAATATTATTCATTCTTTCAACGCCTGCAATAAAACAAACTTTATACTCAAGTTATTAAGATAAATCCTTAAGCATCCACCCAATTCACTGGCAACATGGTTTTCTACATTCTTAAAAATACAGCAAATACATAACAAACCATAATGTTGGCAAAGTCTGTTTTCTTTACATACTTTGCCACATGATGTAATTAAACCTACACTTTCCACACTTACAGTGTTCAGCATAAAATTTAGTAACAAAAACACCCTAATATAACTATTCCAAGTACAAATCTAAAAGATGCCCTTTTTATTAATGAAAAATTATACAAGTTCAAAAAAATATTGTGGAAACAGTATTCTACTGCTTAGTTCAACTCTAAATAATTGAATATTAACAATATTAGTAATTTGTAAATTGGCAACTGGATAGCAAAATCAGATATAATACTATACCTTTGAGTTCAGAATAATCATGAATAAAAACAAACAAGGGGAGACAGAAAACCAGATGAAGTGTGGTCAACTTTCTCTGATATCATCCTCCAAGTTAAACAGAGGGGACAGGAATCTGTTTAGCTGAAGTGCTGTCATAATCTCGCACCAAGTCATTAGTGGTATGATAATGCATGGCAATATAGGATTTGGCAAATCCAAAAGTAGACTTTACTGGCTGTAAGCTATTTGGTGTGCTCATTTCCTGTGAAGGGCTGCTGTTATAGATGCTGTAATAAGGTTCAATGCGGGTATTCATGGGGGTTGAGCTGCTCTGTGCATAGTGCTGATGTCCAACAGAAGCCTTAGGACTCAACACACTTTCCTTAGAATGACTAGGACCACAAGCTTGATCCACAAACTTTTTCTGAGGTTTTGGAGACAACATGTATGCCGAATTGGTTTCATGATGGGATGACTTGTTTCTGTTGACTTCCAAGCTCCCTTTGCCCATGGCTCGAAGCCTTGTCTTCTGCTTGCAGCAGAAAAAACCAAGGGCTAAATATTGGAGACACCAAAGGACTCTCCTCCTAAGTCCAGCACTGTTCCGGGAATATATAAAAGGATTTAATCCAGATTTGAAAAAAATGAGGGTAAATCCACACAACTCAAACTGGTAGAGGATGAAACCACCATTACTGGACAGCACATCCTGCACCAAGAAGATCCCCAGGGGGAGACAGCAAACTAAGACAGAGAGGACAATGACCACACATGTCACCACCGCTTTGGAGTCTTTAGCTGTGGACAAATTCACTGTAGACACCAGTTGGAGCCTGGTGGATGCTGGAGCTGGCAGCTGGCTGAGATTCTTACTGTAGCCATGGGTCTGGACATGCTGCAACTTGCTGTAGTTCTGGTTCCTGTACAAAGCAGGCATAGCACACTGCACCTCATCCACCCCTCCTGAAGCACGAGGTCCAATGAAAGGCTGCGGTCTGGAGGCATCTACTGTGATGATGGGGGGACATTTCCTCACTTGGGCATTTCTCCTCAATGTCTGGGCTATCATGATATAGGAGACTGAGACCACAGCTACACAGCAAATGAAATCACTCACATACAAGTAGAGGATGATCTTCCCTTCGCCACTGATCAGGCTGGACATGGGGAGGCAGAGGCGGGACTTACGGGTTCTCAGGGTGGCCAAGGTAGCCAAGGTGAAGCTTGTGGCCCACAAGAGCAAGGTGAGCAGGAGAGTGCAAGGGAAGGAGGCAGTTCGGTTGGGCTGCTTCCCCAGCACCATCCGCAGCCGGTGCAGGGCAATCACAGCCACTGTCTTGAGAGACATGATGATGAAGCCAGAGCTGGTGAGGTGGAAAGTGAAGCAGAAAGCATCAGGAACACCATTCACAGAGTTGAAAAACAGGACGAAGGCAAACATGGGGGCAGTTACCCCACAAATGAAGAGGTCGCAGAAGGACAAGTTGAGGATCATAAAGTCAAAGTTAGTCCTGAATTTCCTGAAGGCTGGGTCGAAGAAGGACAAGAAGACAATGAGGTTGCCATAGGACCCCAGGCAGAAGATGAGGGCCAGCAGAAAGGTGCAGGTGACCAGCGTGGCTGTGTGGATGATCTCCTGGAGATCCCCCTGGAAAGAGGAAGAGGTGGAATTCCCACTGAGAGAGTGCAGCAGCTGTAGGGAGGTGTTGAAAGGATCCAAGCGCCTTTGGTCAGCCCAGTTCTGCAGCCTGCCTGTCAGGTTCATCTTCACAAAAATAAACACACTCCCACCCCCAAAAGGGGAGTCCAGTGCCTCAACTTAGAGGTTTGGGGCAAAGTGGGTCCATGGTGGATGAAGCCTGTACACACCCCCACCCAAAGGAAAAAAAGTCAGAGCACAGAGATTAGCCCACAAAAGAGCATGAGTCACTGAATCACAGATGTTAGGAATGAGAGGGACCTAACAGGACACACACCTCATCCCCTAGGGGCTGGGGCAGGGCTCTTCCCTAAAGTACAGGAGCCCTCCCAGTCAGTAAGGCATGGACGGAGACAGGGGACGGGGGCCAGGGAGAGACCCCAGTCCCTGCAGGCAGGCCAGACCTCCCCCACCCGGTAAAAGAAGGCAAAGGCCCCAGTCAGAGCCTGCCCCACCCCCCAGGCTCCCTGGTGAATAGGGCCATGCCCACCCCACAGCCCCGCTCCCGCAGCGCGGGCACAGACCCGGAGCCGCGGCGGCAGGGGCAGCACTGCCCGGTTGCCCTCTCGCCCCGGGAAAGGGAGTCGCTGAGCCCAGGGGAGCGGCGGGTCCGGGGTAGGGGCGGCGCGGCCGGCTCCTGGCGGGTGGCCCCGGACTGCCCAGCCAGGGCCAGGCAGGCGCAGCCGGCAGGAAGCACGCAGGGCCCCTGGCGCGCCCAGCACCGCAGCCTCCCTGCCGGCCCCGGCGCTCCCTGCTCCGCCAGCCGCCTCCGCAGGTGCCCCGCACAGCTGCGTGCGCCCCCCACCCCGCGCCCAGTTGTTTCCTCCTCCCAGATGTGAGCCCCCCCCGCCAGCGGTGCCCGTCTGCGGCCCCCCGGGCGCCGCCATCCGGGCAGCCGGGCGCGGGGACTCGGGCAGGGGGGCGCCCGCCCGCGCGGAGCCCCCTACCTCGCTGCTCGCGGCGGCTCTGCCCCGGCTGCTGCGGCGGCGCCGGCCTGGCCCCGGGGCGGCCCGGCTCTCTGGCGAGCGCGGGGCGGGAGCCTTCCCCGGCTGGGCTGGGGGACAGGCGACTGCTGAAGTCATCGCCGCCGTGCGGGAGCGGATCAGTCCCCTCACTGCCACCTGCAGCCAGAGCCCGGCCGTGCGCTGCACCCCAGGGCACGCACACGCTGCATGCCCTGCACACTGCATCCCATCCGCGCGTTGCACTGCACACACTGCACAGTGCAATGCACGTGCTGCACCACAACCACATACTACAATCATATACTGCACCACAAACCACACACTGTACCCACACTGCAATGCACACACTGCATGACAGCCACACAGTGCAACGTCCTTGCACCGTGCAATACACGCGCTGCAGCACAACCACATACTGCACCACAAACCACACACTGTACCCACACTGCAATGCGCACTGCGCCACAATTGCACACAGCACCACAACCACACTCTGCACCACACACTGCACCCCGTTGCACCGCACATTGCAACACACCCACACAGTACAACACTGCCACACACTGCGCCTGTACCACAACTACACACACACATGTTGCAACACACATAGTGCACCACCACCATATACTGCACACTGACAATGCACCACTACCACATGCATACTGCACCATCACTGTGCGCACACTGCAATACAACTGTGTGTGGACCATGCATGCACATGCACCCCACAACTGTACCTGCACATATGCATACTGCACCACAACAGTGCACACATTGCAACACAACCACACATTGCAACCCCACAGCACATACTGGTACACACAGTGTGTGTCAACCACACACAGATCTACAAATGCAGCAACCCAGCCTCACAGAGCCACACGGACATACACTGCCATATACAGAAAGACAACCACACACAGCTCCATCACCCCAGAACACAGCCATGCAACCCAATAATACAAGAGAGAGGCACTGTCACCAGACAGTGTAACATAGCCATACAACACACAGTTACACACAAACAGGAGAGAGGCACCATTGTCACACAAAACTACCACACACAACAGCACAACTTACAAATAGCAACACAGAAGAAGCACTGCTACCACACACACAAACACACAAACACACAACGAAACACATCCCCAGACCACACAGAGTGTGACAGCAACACACACCCCCTGCTGGTGACATGGCAATGCATAAAATGCTACAGCAACAAAGCCTTAGAGCCACACACTGTGTCAGAGTCACAGCAGCACTCTCTTATCCACATACAAGCCATGACTATGCTAGACCCTATGGCTGCCTCTAGACTGGCAATTTTTGGGAAAAGCATCCCTGTCCTGTGAGCTCTGCATGCTGGCATAGTCTCCTTGTTCCATGACTGTACAGCACCAGGCAAGAAGGAGCCCCAACGCTGGCTTGGGAATCCTAGGCATTACTGAAATACAAAATCAAATAAGACCAACAATGAGAGTGCTCGTACAGGTTGCCTGCTACCATTGGAAGCCCTCTGTCATGTAATCCTGCAGCTGTAGATGCCATCGGGTTAAAAATGGGCCAGATGACACTACGGATCCCACTGCTGCTACAAATCAGCGGAGAGCTCCGGTCTGAATTTTGTCAGTAGAGACTCAGCCCTAGCGTAGCCAGGACAAAAGTGTCTTCACAGTATTACCAACTCATGGGTTTTTTTTTCCAGAGTGATGGGATTTTTCTTAGAACGGGGCTAGTCTTGTGATGAGGCAAGACACTCCAGCCCTCTAGCATTCCCACTTGCCCATTCCATTTGCCTGCCGCCTGGGAAAATCAGAGTTGCTGAAGACAGAGCAGTCTCTCCCCCTTCCCTATCCCTAAAGCCACTTGAAGCCATTCACAAAGGGGTGAGGAGAGGGAAGAAGGGAGCAAGAGAGTCCGGCAGCTCAGGGCAGCTCCATTTCCGCCTGCCCCCTCCCATCCTGTGAGAAATAAGGATGGGATGGTGCATCTGCTCCTCCCCGTCTCCATCCCTCTGGGAAGAAGTGTGGGGGGGAGGGGAGGTGAAGAGCCCCATGTTGCTTCCCCCTCCCCATCCTGGAAAGGGGAGATGGGACTTGACTTGCAGCCCCTCCCCCAGCCTGGGAGAGGAAGATGAAGAACCCTAGGAGGAGCAGAGGTGAGGCTGGGCAGGGGTTGGGGTTAGAGCTCTGTCAGCAGAGGCCAAAATCCCCTTACCCAATATATTTGGCAGCGTGGGCAGCACTAATTATCTCTCACACACGGGAAGGGCAGGAGTTGTTCAAAAACAAAAGACAGACCAAAAATCCCACAATATGGTAATTTAAAAAATAAATCTCATAAATTTGGGGTCCAATCTCATGACTTTTTGGGGTCCAACTCATAATTTGTGATCTCTTGTGCTTGGCAATAGTGAACCTTGACACCTGGTTTCAGCACTGGTCAGCTTCCTAGCCTTGGTATAGCTACAGGTTTCAGAGTAACAGCCGTGTTAGTCTGTATTCGCAAAAAGAAAAGGAGTACTTGTGGCACCTTAGAGACTAACCAATTTATTTGAGCATGAGCTTTCGTGAGCTACAGCTCACTTCATCAGATGCATACCGTGGAAACTGCAGCAGACTTTATATATACACAGAGAATATGAAACAATACCTCCTCCCACCCCACTGTCCTGCTGGTAATAGCTTATCTAAAGTGATCATCAGGTGGGCCATTTCCAGCACAAATCCAGGTTTTCTCACCCTCCACCCCCCACACAAATTCACTCTCCTGCTGGTGCTAGCCCATCCAAAGTGACAACTCTTTACATAATCAAGTCGGGCTATTTCCTGCATAAATCCAGGTTTTCTCACATCCCCCCCACCCCATACACACACAAACTCACTCTCCTGCTGGTAATAGCTCATCTAAACTGACCACTCTCCAAGTTTAAATCCAAGTTAAACCAGAACATCGGGGGGGGGGGGGGGGTAGGAAAAAACAAGAGGAAACAGGCTACCTTGCATAATGACTTAGCCACTCCCAGTCTCTATTTAAGCCTAAATTAATAGTATCCAATTTGCAAATGAATTCCAATTCAGCAGTTTCTCGCTGGAGTCTGGATTTGAAGTTTTTTTGTTTTAAGATAGCGACCTTCATGTCTGTGATTGCGTGACCAGAGAGATTGAAGTGTTCTCCGACTGGTTTATGAATGTTATAATTCTTGACATCTGATTTGTGTCCATTTATTCTTTTACGTAGAGACTGTCCAGTTTGACCAATGTACATGGCAGAGGGGCATTGCTGGCACATGATGGCATATATCACATTGGTGGATGTGCAGGTGAACGAGCCTCTGATAGTGTGGCTGATGTTATTAGGCCCTGTGATGGTGTCCCCTGAATAGATATGTGGGCACAATTGGCAACGGGCTTTGTTGCAAGGATAAGTTCCTGGGTTAGTGGTTCTGTTCTGTGGTATGTGGTTGTTGGTGAGTATTTGCTTCAGGTTGTGGGGCTGTCTGTAGGCAAGGACTGGCCTGTCTCCCAAGACTTGTGAGAGTGTTGGGTCATCCTTCAGGATAGGTTGTAGATCCTTAATAATGCGTTGGAGGGGTTTTAGTTGGGGGCTGAAGGTGACCGCTAGTGGCGTTCTGTTATTTTCTTTGTTAGGCCTGTCCTGTAGTAGGTAACTTCTGGGAACTCTTCTGGCTCTATCAATCTGTTTCTTTACTTCTGCAGGTGGGTATTGTAGTTGTAAGAAAGCTTGACAGAGATCTTGTAGGTGTTTGTCTCTGTCTGAGGGGTTGGAGCAAATGCGGTTGTATCACAGAGCTTGGCTGTAGACGATGGATCGTGTGGTGTGGTCAGGGTGAAAGCTGGAGGCATGCAGGTAGGAATAGCAGTCAGTAGGTTTCCGGTATAGGGTGATGTTTATGTGGCCATTGTTTATTAGCACTGTAGTGTCCAGGAAGTGGATCTCTTGTGTGGACTGGACCAGGCTGAGGTTGGTGGTGGGATGGAAATTGTTGAAATCATGGTGGAATTCCTCAAGGGCTTCTTTTCCATGGGTCCAGATGATGAAGATGTGATCAATATAGCGCAAGTAGAGTAGGGGCTTTAGGGGACGAGAGCTGAGGAAGCGTTGTTCTAAATCAGCCATAAAAATGTTGGCAAACTGTGGGGCCATGCGGGTACCCATAGCAGTGCCGCACATACCACCCAACAGAACCACTAACCCAGGAACTTATCCTTGCAACAAAGCCCGTTGCCAATTGTGCCCACATATCTATTCAGGGGACACCATCACAGGGCCTAATAACATCAGCCACACTATCAGAGGCTCGTTCACCTGCACATCCACCAATGTGATATATGCCATCATGTGCCAGCAATGCCCCTCTGCCATGTACATTGGTCAAACTGGACAGTCTCTACGTAAAAGAATAAATGGACACAAATCAGATGTCAAGAATTATAACATTCATAAACCAGTCGGAGAACACTTCAATCTCTCTGGTCACGCAATCACAGACATGAAGGTCGCTATCTTAAAACAAAAAAACTTCAAATCCAGACTCCAGCGAGAAACTGCTGAATTGGAATTCATTTGCAAATTGGATACTATTAATTTAGGCTTAAATAGAGACTGGGAGTGGCTAAGTCATTATGCAAGGTAGCCTGTTTCCTCTTGTTTTTTCCTACCCCCCCCCCCCCCCGATGTTCTGGTTTAACTTGGATTTAAACTTGGAGAGTGGTCAGTTTAGATGAGCTATTACCAGCAGGAGAGTGAGTTTGTGTGTGTATGGGGGTGGGGGGGATGTGAGAAAACCTGGATTTATGCAGGAAATAGCCCGACTTGATTATGTAAAGAGTTGTCACTTTGGATGGGCTAGCACCAGCAGGAGAGTGAATTTGTGTGGGGGGGTGGAGGGTGAGAAAACCTGGATTTGTGCTGGAAATGGCCCACCTGATGATCACTTTAGATAAGCTATTACCAGCAGGACAGTGGGGTGGGAGGAGGTATTGTTTCATATTCTCTGTGTATATATAAAGTCTGCTGCAGTTTCCACGGTATGCATCTGATGAAGTGAGCTGTAGCTCACGAAAGCTCATGCTCAAATAAATTGTATAGCTACAGTGACCCAACAACTTGGTGGCACACCAAGAATCAAATACCCTGTTGCCTTGGCAAGTGCTACAAATGGAAAGGGGAGAAAGACCAACTGGCATCTTCTGGGGTGCGTGTCACACTGCAAAAGAGGCTTTTAGGGGTACGTCTGCAGAAAAAGGGTTGGTCTTAACCAGTGTTAGCTGAGTTAGGATAAAATAGCAGAGAAGACACAGCAACTCAGCTTTTAACTCAGTTGAGCAGCTCAAGTTAAACCTAATGGGGCAGCCTCCTGTTGAACTCAAGCTGCTAACCTGAGTTAAAAGCTGAGGAGTTGCTGTATCCTTGCTGCTATTTGAACCCAAGTTAGCTAACCTGAGTTACGAATGCACCTCTTCTGCAGTGCAGACATACCCAAAGTGTCTGCCCAGGATGGGGCTCTGCTGCATGTTTGGAGTTTTAGCCTATAGGAATGAACCTACTGGATACCTTCCCTCCAGCCAGGCTGAGTTGGAGGGAAATGCATGGAAGGTGCTGTATTTTACCATGTTCACTCTCCAGCCAGCGGAGGACTCCATAATACAGGTGAACAGGAAAAAGAAATATCAGCCAGGGGTCAGAGGGCAGCAGGCTCAGGAGGATGCCAGCCAATCAGAGGCAGAGTGTGAGCTGGAGCTGCTCAGAACTGGGACATAGGTACTGGAGAGAGGCAAAGCTGGGGCTGATAGGGGCAAGCTGGGCAGGAAAGCAACCTGTTGCTGGCAGCTGTCGTGGCAGCAGCATGCAAGCAGGAGGCATGGGATAAGATGGGCAACAGAGGAGGAGAGTGTAGAGCAGGGGTTCTCAAACTGGGGATCAGGACCCCAATGAGACCCTGTTCCAGTTACAGCCCTGTACTGGGAGCTGGGCTGGGCTAGAAACCATGGGTTGATTTTTGTTGTAACCTTTGACATCACTGGGGTATTTACATTTCTTCCTTTTGCTAACCCAGCCAAGTAACCCAATTACTTATTTGAACTACTTGAGTGTCAGTGGGGACTCTTGAGAGCTGGAACCTATGGATCCTGGTGCTCAGAGCACTTGCCTCTGAGCTCATGGTACACAGAGGAGTTACCAGTCACCTTGAAGGGAGCAGTGTGCACAGCACTCAGAGCAACCCCCTGCAGCAGATGGAACTGATGATCAGTTGGCAAGAGCAAACAGGACAAATGCCCAGTTTTTCAAAAAAAGTTGGGACAGCCGGGACAGAGCTTAAAAAAGGGACTGTCCAGGCCAAAATGGGATGTATGGTCACCCCGCTGATTGTGTACTTGGTGAGAGTCCGGCTCAGGGCTTGCACGATTCACTGTTGTGATGCAGTGTGGCAGTTCTGGAAGGGATCTGTAGCAACTTAGATGTTTGTTTTTGATCTTTTCTTTCCATATTGTTGTCTCCATGTCAGCATCATAGCAACACAGTCTCACACAGAATGTCTGCCTCTCTCACACACACTCACAGAGTCTCTGTCAAAGATCTCCCCCCTCACACAGAGGGCAGCTCCATAATTCAAGGCTGCTTGTGCGGTTTAATGAGGCATGTGCCATAGAATGCAATGCAGGCTGCGTATCAGTTGCCAAGGAAACTCACAGGATGCACATCCTAGAAGTTTTCCTGAGGGGAAAGACAAGTCAGTTAAAGCAGCCTGGGGAAGTTTTGCTTGGAGTGAAATCAAAGTCCCCGGTTTATCTGGAGAGTAGAATAATGGCTGCATATTTAGTTTGAAGGCTCACTTGTCCCTGAACAGCGGTCAGGCTGTGGGAGGACTGCCGAGCATACAACACAATAGCATCTACAGTTCTCAGGCCACATGTGTGGGTAACAGAGCATGACTATACATACTGAGCCAAAGTAATTGGCTAGTTGGGGTTTTGGAGGTTATCAGATGCACCAACTCATGAGGGCGAACAGCTAGGAACTCAGCACTAAAAAGAGAGGAGAGACCCTCTGCTCACTGTGTTAAAACAATTCTGCTGATGTTTTAAACCAGGATGAGAAGAGAATACTAGGCATGCCTGACCTCAAAGCAGCACTTCCCTTTTCCCTTCTTTTTCCTTGTATCCATCACGTAGGAACTGTTTTTCATAATGGAAGGATACTGTAACAAAACAGCCTTTGGCGGGACACTACTATCAATTCAGTATCAATTCAGGACAAAGAGCATGGCAGTCACAGCCCAAGGCTGAGGGTCCTTTGGGCACCAAACCAGCCAAACAGAGAGGACTTTGGTTTTACCCCACTGGCTAACCAGAAGTCATACAAGCAATTCCCTCAGACAGTCCAGTTTCCCAGTATCACCACCAGCACTGCTCCTTATGGAGATGAATGGTTATGAAAACCAATAGCCCAGTAAAAGAAAAAAAGGTTCTCCCGATCCCAAAGGACCAAGCCCCAGACCCAGGTCAATATACCAGTCAGATCTTACCCACAAATCACGCTGTTGCCAATCCTTTAGAATCTAAAATCTAAAGGTTTATTCTTAAAAAGGAAGAAATATAGATGAGAGCTAAAATTGGTCAAAGTAATCAATTACATACAATAATGGCAAAGTTCTTGGTTCAGGCTAGTAGCAGTGATGGAATAAACTGCAGGTTCAAATCAAGTCTCTGGAGTACAGCCACAGCTTGGATGGGTCATTCAGTCCTTTGTTCAGAGTTTCAGTGTAGTAAAGTTCCTCCAGAGGTAAGAAGCAGGATTGAAGACAAGATGGAGGGGATGCAGCTGCCTTTTATAGTCTCTTGCCATGTGGCCTGTGCTTCCTTTGTTTCAAACACAAGCTGCCCAGCACATAGCTTGAAGCCTCAGAATTCTCTCCATAGGCATGTCCCTTCATGCCTTGCTGAATCATAAGGTGTATCTGCCTTCTCTCAATGGGTCAACTGTATAGCTAATGATCCTTAATGGGCCATCAAGCAGGCTAGGCAGTCCTGATGCCAAACTGTCTGGGGTGTCACCCAGAAGCATAGCACACGTTTGAAATACAGACAGTATAGAGCCAATACTTAAAACTTTAAATACAAAAATGATACATACATACGGATAGCATAATCATAACCAGCAAACCGTAACCTTCTCATAGATACCTCACTTGACCTCCTTTGTAAAAGATTAGGAGCAACTATAAGACCTTGGTCGCAACAATCATCTATACAGTCACAGTTTATGTCAATAACATCACAGATACATTTTCCCAAATTGATTTTTAAGCATTTCCTCCTCCTTTTCTTGGGTCACTGAGCCCTAGACTCTAACAGCAGGAAGTTCAACAGGGTGCCAGTAGATAAGGTATTGATACAACTTCCAGGCGGCTGAAGGGCTTCAGTCTTGTGCTTTCCAACACGCAATGTAGCCTGCTAACTCTTGTTCTGGTGTGGCTCTATTCCGTGTTTCCAGCATACAAGTATCAGTTCTTATTGTATTTGCACATGATGGTTGAATTCTACTTTCAAGCCTGGCTCAATTTTCTTTTCCTGTTTGGTGTGTCTAGCATTCATTTACTTCGTAAAGAACTATTAAAGTTTTATCTGTTTCACTCCAACTTGCAGAGACAAGTTCGTTTACTAGAAAAACACTAATATAACATCTAATATGGTCTTTAAAACACTGTACTCAGTATTATTAGAGATCTACTGAGAAGGCTCCTCAGCCCTGTGTAAACAATCAAAATAGGATAATCTGGTAGCAATGAAAATTTAATTTATTATGCTGTCTGTATAAAGAAGCACTACCCTGTGCGGTGTGGCCATTTGATGGGCTAGTAATCAGAAGCTGTTTCCCCCTTGCAGGCTCTCAGATTCCCTTTGTTCATTCTGAGGTGGGAATAGAATAGCAAAGTTTGAGGCCAGGATTATCTGACATGTTGGCTCCTGCCTTAATGCACAGTCCCACGACCTCAAGTGTATACACGCGGGTATACAGTCATGGATACACCAATGCTGACCCCAGTGCAGACCACAGAGCTGTCTTGAGAGAGAGAAAGAACTTCAGCCTCCAACCTCCCAGCTCTTATTGCAGATAGGCAGGCAAGCTGCTTGTTCCTTTCAAGCCTAGCAATCAGTTTCCACCAAGTTGTGTTTTCAAGGCCCTTGTGAGGAAAAAGGCTAGAAATGTCCTTTCTTTAAAAAATGAAAGCAGAAAGGAATTATTTCGCAGAAGTTCTATTGCTAGTGTTATATAAGAGGTCAGACAAGATTATCACAGTTTGTCCCTTCTGGCCTGGGAATCTATGAATCTAAGAAAATTCAAATCTATTCACTGGTTCCCCCTAAATTTCCCCCATCCCCCCTAACATTATTAGAAGGATCGTGTCTCAGTCAGTCACTTTCACCATCTTGTGAAACAGTCAGGTTGCAAAGGCCATACATGTTCTCTCATGTAGTCCATCAGTTTGACTCTGATGTTTTCATGCTCTCTCTTTTTGTGGATTCTGGAGTGATTCTGAAGTCCAAACATGCTCGTGAGCAGATCGGGCAGACAAAGTCATTGGTGAGCATGCTGGTAGCTACAGCAGTGGTATGATGCTTTTCTCTTGCAGCTAACAATCAATTATTTCTGTCCTCTTCAAAGGCTTGGAAAGCTCTGAGTGTTGTGTGTCACCATGCTCATCTATTTGACACAGCCTTCTCGAGATCATCCGGTTTTATCGTATCAAAGCGTATGATGTTCTTGATGCTGTCCTTGTAGTGCTTTCTCGGGTGGCCTTGATTCCAGTGTCCCTGTGCCAAGTCTCCATAGAAAATTTTTCTGGGGAGTTGATATTCAGGCAGCCTAATGATATGTCCAACCCAAAGTAGTTGGGCTTTTATCTGCATGGCCTCGATGCTTGTCGCATTTAACTTTTGGAGAACCTCATGGTTGGTAATTTTGTCTTGCCAGTGGATCCCATAATGGCCCGCAGAGACCACATATGGAAGGCCTCTAGCTGTTCTAAAAAGTTTTAAAATACTTTCATCCCCATGTGTCAAGACCTGAAGAGAAAGTGTTGGAATGGGAACCAGCAGCAGCACATGGGATGCAAACTTCTCCATGAATCTGTTCCATTTTCTCAGATCCATAGTGAGGGGAAAGCCATCTTCTGAATGTCAGTGGGGCTTGTGATCCTGTCATGTAAGTTATGTCTACACTTAGGGCAGCATGTAGAATATGGACACAGCATGCCCAGCTATCGCGGGTAGAAATAGCAGTGTAGCTGGGAGAGGCACTGCTTAGTGAGTCCTGACATGCCTGAACCCTGCGGGTATGTAGCCTACACAGCTCTCTACACACCCAAGCAGGGCCTCCCCCATCTACACTGTTATTTTTAGCAGTGTAGTGTCCCACTTCTGGAGTCCTGCCTCACTGCAGTGAAATGCTCTGGAAGGGGAAGGCAACGGGGAAAGGCTCCAGCAGCCAGTGCCTTTCCCCGCTGCCTCTCCCATGGCTCCCCTTTCACTACTGCATGTAGGTACACACCACAGTGTGGATGCAACCTGCTTTTCACTGTGGTGTATCCTACATGCCTCCGCAAGTGTAGACACAGCCTTAGACACGTTTGAAAATAACAACCTCTCATCTTTAACAAAGAATCCATCTCTGCTCTGTGCAGTGTCTTGAGAAAGAGATGTACAAGGGGACTAGTGTGAGCAATCACTACTCAGAATGAATAAAGGTTACAAATTTGGGACCCTGATGTTTGTGAAATGCTTTGAGAGTCTCAGATGGAAGGTGCTATAGGATTAACTAATCAAGATTATAATTATTAAATAATCAAGATCATAATTATTGTAATTCTATTGAATTAGAAGTGATTCTTTAGTCTTCCAGATTAAAATTCAGCTGGACCTGTTGTTTTATTGCTTTTCTGTTTCTAAACAGACCCAGTAAGGAATCCTATAACTTACGTAACTAAAAAACCCAACCAAACATGTAATGGCTTGGCCATTAGCTGGTTGAAAACATAAGAACAGCTATGCTGGGTCAGACCAAAGGCCCATCTAGCCCAGTATCCTGTCTTCCAACAGGGGCCAGTGCCAGATGCTTCAGTTTATCAGGTGATCCATCCCATTGTCCAGTCTCAGCTTCCAGCAGCCAGAGGCTTAGGGACACCCAGAGCATGGTATTGCATCCCTGACCATCTTGGTGGATAGCTATTGATGGACATATTCCCCATGAACTTATCTAATTCTTTTTTTTAACTCAGTAATGCCTTTGGCTTTCACAATATCCCCTGGCAACAAGTTCCACAAGTTGACTGTGTGTTATGGGACGAAGTACTTCCTTATGTTTGTTTTAAACCTGCTGCCTTTTAATTTCATTGGGTGACCCCTGGTTCTTGTGTTATGTGAAGGAATAAATAGCACTTCCTTATTCACTTTCTCCACACCATTCATGTTTATAGACCTGTATCATATCCCCACTTAGTCATCTCTTTTCTAAGTTGGACAGTCCCAGTCTTTTTCATTTCTCCTCATATGGAAGCTGCTTCATACTTCATTTTTGTTGCCCTATTTCCAATTCTAATATATCTTTTTGAGATGGGGCAACCAGAACTGCATTCAGTATTCAAGGTGTGGGCACAACATGTACTAGGAGGGTGGTGAAGCACTGGAATGGCTTACCTAGGGAGGTGGTGGAATCTCCATCCTTAGAGGTTTTTAAAGGCCCAGCTTGACAAAGCCCTGGCTGGGATGATTTAGTTGGTGTTGGTCCTGCTTTGAGCAGGGGGTTGGAGTAGGTGACCTCCTGAGGTCTCTTCCAACCCTAGTCTTCTATAACATGGATTTATATAATGTCGTTGTGATATTGTCTGTCTTATTATCTATCCCTTTCCTCCATGGTACATTGAGCAAACCTTTTCAAAGAACTATCCACAATGACTCCAAGGTCTCTTTTTTGAGTGGTAACAGCTAATTTAGATCCCATCATATTGTATGTATCATTGGGATTATGTTTTCCAATGTGCATTACTTTGCATTTATCAACAGTGAATTTCATCTGCCATTTTGTTGCCCAGTAACTCAGTTTTGTGAAATCACTGTGTACCTCTTCAGAATCAGCTTTGGACTTAACTATTTTGAGTAAATTAGTATCATCTGCAAACTTTGCCACCTCACTGTTTACCCCTTTTTCCAGATCATTTATGAATATGTTGAACACCACTAGTCCTGGTAAAGATTCCTGGGGGACACCGCTATTTACCTCTCTCCATTCTGAAAACTGACCATTTATTCCAACCCTTTGTTTCCTATCTCTTAAACACTTACTGATCCTTGAGAGGACTTTCTCTCTTATCCCATGACTGCCTACTTTTCTTAAGAGCCTTTGGTGAGGGACTTTGTCAAAGGCTTCCTGAAAGTCCACGTACACTGTATCTACTGGCTCACTGTTGTCCACATGTTTGTTGATTCCCGCAAAGAATACTAATAGATGGTGAGGCATGATTTCCTTTTACAAAAGCCATGTTGACTCTCCCAACACATTGTGTTCATATATGTGTCTAATAATTCTGTTCTTTATTACAGTTGCAACCAATTTGCCTGGTACTGAAGTTTGGCTTTCTGGCCTGTAATTTCTAAGATCACCTCTGGAGCCTTTTTAAAAAATCAGAGTTACATTAGCTATCCACCCAGTCATCTGGTACAGAGGCTGATTTAAGTGATAGGTTACATACCGCAGGTAGTAATTCTGCAATTTCACATTTGAGTTCCTTCAGAACTCTTGGGTGAAAACCATCTGGTCCTGGTGACTTATTACTGTTTAATTTATTCCAAAACATCCTCTATTGCAGGGGTGGGCAAACTACGGACCGGGGGCTGCATCCAGCTCTCCAGACATTTTAATCTGGCCCTCGAGCTTCCTGCAGGGAGCGGAGTGTGGGGCTTGCCCTGCTCCAGCACTCCAGCCAGGGAGCGGGATTGGGATTTGCCCCACTCCACGGAGCTCCTGGAAGCAGCGGCATGTCCCCCCTCTGGCTCCTACACATATGGGCAGCCAGGAGGCTCCACACGCTGCCCAAGTGCTGCCCCCACAGCTCCCATTGGCCAGGAACTGCTGCGGGGCTGGACCCTGTGGACAGGACAGCGTGCAGAGCTGCCTGGTTATGCCTCCATGTAGGAGGTGGAGGGGGGACATGCTGCTGCTTCTGGGAGCTGCTTGAGGTAAGCGCCGGCACCCGACCCCCTCCTGTGCCCCAACCCCCTGCCCCAGCCCTGATCCCCATCCTGCCCTCTGAACCCCTCCATTCCAGTCCGGAGCAACCTCCTTCATCCCCAGTGCCTCATCCCCAGCCCCATCCCAGAGCCCACACCCCCAGCCAGAGCCCTCATCTCTTCCCCTCCCCCCCCGCACCCCAACCCTCTGCCCCAGCCCAGAGCCCCCTCCTGCACCCTGAGCTCCTCATTTCTGTTCCCACCCCAGAGTCTGCACCCCCAGCCAGAGCCCTCACCCCTCTAACACCCCAAACCCCAATTTCGTGAGCATTCATGGCCTGCCATACAATTTCCATAACCAGATGTGGCCCTTGGGCCAAAAAGTTTGCCCACCCCTGCTCTATTGACACCTCAATCTGGGACAATTCCTTAGATTTGTCACCTAAAAAGAATGTCTCAAGTGTGGGAACCTCCCTCACATCTTCTTAAGTGAAGACCGACGCAAAGAATTCACTTAACTTCTACGCAAGGGCCTTGTTTTCCTTGAGGGCTCCTTTAGTGCCTGGATTGTCCAGTGGACCCATTGGTTGTTTGGCTGGCATCCTGCTTCTGATATATTTAGACAAAAAATGCTGTTAGTTTTTGTGTCTTTTTCCAGTTGCTCTTCAAATTCTTTGTCCTGCTTAATTATTCTTTTACACTTGACTCACCAGAGTTTATATTCCTCCAGTAGGATTTGACTACCAGTTGTTCAAAGATGTCTTTTTGTCTCTAATGGCCTCTTTTACTCTGCTGGTGTTTTGTTGTTTTGGTTTTTTTTGGTCTTGTAGTGGCTCAATGCGGGGTCCCTCCCACTCTGGGGCCTCTGGAGGCCACACCGCCTCACTACGTCACTGATACGTCGGCCGCTGTGGGGAACGAAGCAGTCTCCGCTTGCAGCTGGGACCCAGGCCTGTGCTCAGTCAGCCGTGGATCAAGGCAGGGCAATAAAGAGTCTGAGGCTCAGGCCTGTGTGCAGGCTGAGCGGCAAATGAACAGTCAATTAGCCCAGGCCCTGGATCCAGGGGGTGCAGCAAAGAGTGTGAGGCTCAGGCTTCTGGCCTGGGGAAGGGGAGACTGCCACCCCCGGGTTGGGGTGTCAGGGGAGACACAGGCCCACCCACTCCACTGCGTCCTGGCCCAGGGCCTTAGCAATGACAAAGCGCTTTGTCACTGGGTCAGCGGGGATCCATGCTGCAACACGTTGACTCACCCTCTGTCAGCGTTGCGGCCAGACAGGGGTCTGCTACCTCTGGGCCACTTCCACACTCCCCTTCTTGGTGTACCTGTTTCTGTGAGGAGTGGTCAAGGTTGATAGTGGCTTCTGGGACCACGAGCAAGTCTTTGGGGGTCTGGTCCATCAGTGGTCTGGGCCAGTCATCTTCTCCCCCCGGGAGTCAGGTCCGACAGCGCTCTGGGCCAGTTATCTGCTTCCTCCAGATCTGAATCAGCTAGCAGCCCCAGTGGCCCAAGCCAGTCCTCTGCTCTCTCAGAACCCTCCATTGCTTCCCAGCTCGGGAGGCCACAGGGGTGTCTGGTCTCTCCAGTGGTTCCCTCCCTACTGAGCTTTCTGGGTCACCTTTTATACTTCCTGCCCCTCCCTCCCACTTCCTGGGGGAGGGGCAACTAGGCCCTGGTTCCACCCACCAGGGTTCAGTGCAGGGGCCCTCCCACTCTGGGTCCTCGGGCCACCCTGCCTCACTACACCCCAACCTCCCTTAAGTCCAGCTCCTGATCTTCGGAGCTGGTCTCTTGGCTTTCCCCTAGGCGGGACCAAAAATCTGCATTAGCATTTGGTTTCCCTGCATGGTGTCAGATAGTGAAGGCATACTGCTGTAAGGTGAGGTACCATCTCATCAGCCGAGCGTTGGTGGTTTTCATGGTATCCAACCACTTCAGGGGCTCATGGTCGGTTATCAGAATGAAGGGTTTCCCGAAAAGGTAGTATCTGAGGGTCTCAATCGCCCATTTGATGGCGAGGGCCTCCTTTTCTATAACCGCATAGTGGCATTCTGGAGAAGAGCTTCTGGCTAATGTAGAGGACAGGGTGCCCTTCCCCATCCACGTCCTGGGACAAGACCACCCCTAACCCCAACTCCGAAGCATCTGTCTGGACCAGGAACTCTTGGTCAAAAATCGGGGCGGAATAGTACAGTTTCCAATACAGGCCCTCCTTGAGGGTTTGGAATGCCTCTTTGCATTCTGCTGACCATTGTACCCGACGGGGGCTGTCCTTAGTTAAAAGGGCCATGAGGGGAGCCGCAATGGATGAGAACTAGGGGATGAAGCGTCAATTGTACCCTGCTATGCCCAAAAACTACCAGACCTACTGCTTTGTAGTTGGCATTGGGCAGGCCTGGAGGGCTTGGACCTTCCGAGGGTCCATATGAGGCCTCACCCTAGGGTATATCTCAGGTAGGTAGTTTCCTGTCATCCAATCCGACATTTCTTGGGGTTGGCCATGAGGCCTGCTTTCCACAGGACCACCACTACCCGGAGTAAGTGTTCTTCCCCGTGGTGACTATAGATAACAACGTTGTCTAGGTAAGTGGCTGCGTAGGTGATATGCGGACTCAGGAGGTGATCCATCATGCGCTGAAAGGTAGCTGGGGTCCCATGGAGGCTGAAAGGCATCTGGAAAAATTGATATAGCCCCGTTGGAGTGGCGAACGCCGTCTTCTCTCTGAAATGTGGGTCCAGGGGGATCTGCCAATACCCTTTTGTGAGATCAAGTGTGGTGATGTAATTGGCAGTTCCAAGACGGTCGAGGAGCTCATCAATCTGGGGCATCAGATAGGCATCAAACTTCGAGATCGCATTTACTTTCCGAAAATCAATACAGAAGTGATGGCTCCCATCAGGTTTTGGGACCAGTACAATGGGGCTGCACCATTCACTTTGCGACCGCTTGATGACTCCCAATTCTACCATTGTTTGGATCTCCTTTTCCACAATCTCTTGCATCTGCTGTGGGAGAGGGCGGGTCGCTTCTTGGACTACCTGTCCCAGGGTTGTCTGGATCATGTGGCGTATGATGGTGGTCTGCCCAGGGCGTGTGATGAAAGGCTTCCAGGAGGCACTGAGCTTGTTTCCGCTGATTAGCTGACAGTGTGTTGCCCAACTGAGGCTCCTCTGTCTTGTCCAACTCAGGCACTTGGGGCCCTAGGGCTGGTTCGGGTGGGTAGGGGGTGATTAGCAATCCTTCCTGGGCACACCAGGGTTTCAAGGGGTTCACATGGTACACCTGTTTCTTCTTCCTCTGGTTGGGCTGGTAAACCTCGTAGGTGACAGGCCCCATCTGATGGACGATTTCGTATGGGACTTGCCACTGAGCCAGGAGCTTCGACTCTTCTGATGGGAGGAGTAGAAGTACCTCGTCCCCAGGTGCAAAGCTTCTTGTTTGGGCCCCGTGGTCATAGCAGCACTCCTGGATTCCTTGGGCCACCTGAAGATTTTCTCAGGCAAGAGAGTCCTGGCTTGGTCAAGGCAGTCTCGCAATTGCCTTACCTATTGGAGGAGCCCCTAGGAGTTTGAGGGGGTGTATTCCCAGGCCTCTCTCATCAGATCCAGTACCCCGCAGGGCTGGCATCCATACAAGAGTTCAAAGGGAGAGAACTTAGTGGACGACTGGGGTACCTCGCAGTTGGCCAGGAGCAACGGCGGAAGTAGCTGGTCCCACTATTGCAGTTCTTGAGGATAATTTCCTCAGCATTGTCTTGAGCATTCTATTAAAGTGCTCAATGAGCCCATCCATTAGGGGATGGTATATGGATATTTGCAGCTTCAGAATGTCAAGCAGGGCACACACTTGGCGGAGTAACCGGGAGTGAAATCGGTCCCCTCGTCAGTAAGGAGCTCTCAGGGAAGCCCCACCTGGGTGAAAACCTTCACCAGCTCAGCCGCGATGGTGCAGGCGCTGGTGTTCTGCAGCGGGATGGCCTCAGGTAAATGGGTGGCATAGTCCAGTAGGATGAGGATATGCCAGAACCCAGCCTTGCTCTTGGGGAGCGGCCCAATCAGGTCCATGGTGACTTGCTCAAAGGGCACTCCCACCACGGGCAAGGGAACTAAGGGTGCCTTCGACATCCTGGGATCGGCGGCCAACTGGCAGTCAGGGCATGAATGGCAATAGTCCCTTACCTCCCAGTGAACTCCCGGCCAATAGAAGTGGGATAAGACCTGAGCCGGGTCTTTTCTTGGCCCAGGTGGCCAGCTGTAGGGATGTTGTGAGCAAGCTTCAGAACACTTCTGTGATGGCATCGGGGAACAACCAGCTGGGTCCGGACCTCCTGGGTCTGGGGGTCCCACTCTACCTGATAGAGGAGATCAGCTGTAAGTTCAAACCGCAGCCACTGCAGTGCTCTCTGGGGGGTCTACTACAGTCCCATTGACACGGGACACTTGGTTATAGGCATGCTCAAGGGTGGTTTCATCCCACTGGTCTTGTGGGAAGGTGGACAGGGAGGTTCTCGCAGGGTCTTCCCCCACTGGATCTGGGGGCTGGGTTTCAGTCTGGGATGCATTGGGGTTTTCCTCCCTCTGTTCCTCTTCCTCTGGTTCATGGTGTCCCTCTTCATTGGCTTCAGGGCCCTGGTCTGTCACTGTGTCTTCCCCTAGAGCTGTGTCTTCAGCTGTCCCCTGAAGGCTGGCCTCCCAGAGAAGGTCATTAAAGCCTGGCCAGCCCCGGCCAAGAATGACGGAATAGGCAATGGTGGGGGCCAACCCTACCATCACCTCCTTGGTCACCCCATTTATCGTTGTACCCTGGGGGTACACTTTTATGTCTCTGTGAACACAATGGAGTCAAATCTTTCCTTCAGTCCTTTTTGGGTTCAGGATGACTCCCTGCCGTACGAGGGTCTGCCCATTTCCCAAATCCAGGAGGGCCATGACTGACTTGGGGCCCACTTCCACCGGCGTTGTCAGCTTTGGGGAGGATGGCTTGTGGGCCCGAGATTCCCTGGTTTAGACCTAGCCAAAGCTACAATCCATCTCTGGACATTCCCACTGTAAGTGTCCGAAATGGCCACACATGAACCAGGGCCCCACGTTTGAATGCGCTTATGGGCGTGACGCTTCTAAAGGTGGGCTCCAATGATAATCTGGGCCTGCTGAGCTCAAGACTCCCCAAGAGGCATGCCCTGTGGATGATCGGGGGTGGGGGGGTTACGGACGTGGTTCTGTGAGTTGCAGGTGTCTGGGTTCTGCTCAGGTCTGGGCCTGGGTCTCTGGGTCGATGCTGGGGTCATCGCCCTAGTTGTGGTGCCCAGAGCCTGGGCCCCCAGCCTGATGGGATCTTCAGCAGCCAAGAAGTCCTCCATCAAGTTGACGGCTGTGCTTAAAGTTTTTGGGTGATGTCAGAGTACCCATGCCCTACCGCGGGGCAGGAGAATCTGGGTGAATTGCTCCAGGGCCACTTGCTCAGTGACTTCTCCCGCCGAATGCCGCTCTGGGAGCAACCACCACCAGCAGAGGTCCTTTATCTCATGGGCGATGATGTGAGGTTGAGCCCCTGAAGGGTAGGTTGCCTTTCGGAGCCGCCAATGAAAGGTTGCAGGGGTAATATCCGGGGCGTCCAGGATGACCGTCTTCACCCATCTGCACTCTCGTGCATCTTCATTTGGCAGCCCCCAGTAGGTGGTCTGGGTGATTCCACTCAAGTATGGGGCCAAGAGGGTGGCCCACTGTTCCTGGGGCCACCCAGCCACCCGCTCAAAGGTCTCCAAGAATGCTTCTGGATCATCCTTGGGTCCCATCTTGGAGAGCCGGGCAGGCACCAGGGCCGTGGTGGGGCCAACGGCTCCGCAGATCGGGGCCTACTGGGTTGGGGTAGCAAGGTCGAGAGCTGTTGGAGGCACTGCTGCTGCAGCTACCTATGTTGCACCCCCAGTTCCCAGGGGGCTTGCTGTTGTTGGGCCCCAGCTGCTGCACCAGTTGTTGTTGCTGCTGGCTTTCAGCCAGGTACATAAGGAGCTTCTCCAGCTCCATCCTTTTCTCTCTCTTTCCCCCCTTCCCCCAAGAACTCATCAGGGGCAGCCATGGGACCCCTTATCACAGGGGTCAGGTCGATGCCCACATTCTCCACCAAGTGTAGTGGCTCAGTACAGGGGCCCTCCCACTCTGGATCCTCGGGAAGCCACCCCACCTCACTATGTCACTGATACATCAGCCACTGTGGGGAATGAAGCTGTCTCTGCTCGGTGGTGCAGCAAAGAGTCTGAGGCTCAGGCCTGTGTGCAGGCTGAGTGGCAAATAAACAGTCAATTAGCCCAGGCCCTGGATCCAGGAGGTGCAGCAAAGAGTCTGAGGCTCAGGCTTCTGTCCTGGGGAAGAGGAGACTGCCAGCCCCAGCTTAGGGGGGATGCAGGCCCACTCACTCCACTGTATCCCAGCCCAGGGCCCTAACAGTGACAAAGCACTTTGTCACTGGGGATCCACGCCGCAACACGCTGTCAGGTCCGATGGCGGTCTGGGCCAGTTGTCTGCTTCCTCCAGGTCTGAATCAGCTAGCAGCCCCAGTGGCCCAGGCCAGTCCTCTGCTCCCTCAGCACCCAGCTCGGGAGGCCACAGGAGACATCTGGTCTTTCCAGTGGTTGCCTCCCTACTGAGCTTTCTGGGCCACCTTTTATACTTCCTGCCCCTCCCTCCCACTTCCTGGGGGAGGGGCAACTAGGCCCTGGCTCCACCCACCAGGGCTCAGTGTGGGGGCCCTCCCACTCCAGGTCCTCGGGAGGCCACCCCGCCTCACTACAGTCCTCATACTGTTTTTTTAATTTAGGGTATACATATAGTTTGAGCCTCTATTGTGTTTTGAAAAAGTTTCCATGCAGCTTGCAGGCACTCTTGTGACTCTTCCTTTTAATTTCCGTTATTTTGTGTAGTTCCCCTTTTTGAAGTTAAATGCTACTGTGGTGAGTTATTCTGCTGTTTTTCCCCCTACAAGGATGTTAATTTGAGTTACATTATAGTCACTATTATAAATTGGTTCAGCTATGTTCACCTCGTGGACCAGATCCCATGCACCACTCAAGACGAAATCAAGAACTGCCTCTCCTCTTGTTTCAGAGTAGCAGCCGTGTTAGTCTGTATCCACAAAAAGAAAAGGAGGACTTGTGGCACCTTAGAGACTAACAAATTTATTTGAGCATAAGCTTTCGTGAACTACAGCTCACTTCATCAGATGCATGCAGTGGAAAATACAGTGGGGAGATTTTATGTACACAGAGAACATGAAACAATGCGTGTTACCATACACACTGTAACAAGAGTGATCAGGTAAGGTGAGCTATTAGGAGCAGGAGAGAAAAAAAACTTTTGTAGTGATAATCAAGGTGGGCCATTTCCAGCAGTTGACAAGAACATGTGAGGAACGGTAGGGGGGGAGAAATAAAAATGGGGAAATAGTTTTACTTTGTGTAATGACCCATCCACTCCCAGTCTTTATTCAAGCCTAAGTTAATTGTATCCAGTTTGCAAATTAATTCCAATTCAGCAGTCTCTCGTTGGAGTCTGTTTTTGAAGTTTTTTTTTTGTTGAAGAATTGCCACTTTTAGGGCTGTAATCGAGTGACCAGAGAGATTGAAGTGTTCTCCGACTGGTTTTTGAATGTTATAATTCTTGACATCTGATTTGTGTCCATTTATTCTTTTACGTAGAGACTGTCCAGTTTGGCCAATGTACACAGCAGAGGGGCATTGCTGGCACATGATGGCATATATCACATTGGTAGATGTGCAGGTGAACGAGCATCTGATAGTGTGGCTGATGTGATTAGGCCCTATTATGGTGTCCCCTGAATAGATATGTGGACACAGTTGGCAAAGGGCTTTGTTGCAAGGATAAGTTCCTGGGTTAGTGGTTCTGTTGTGTGGTGTGTGGTTGCTGGTGAGTATTTGCTTCAGGTTGGGGGGCTGTCTGTAAGCAAGGACTGGCCTGTCTCCCAAGATCTGTGAGAGTGATGGGTAGTCTTCAGGATAGGTTGTAGATCCTTGATGATGCGTTGGAGAGGTTTTAGTTGGGGGCTGAAGGTGATGGCTAGTGGCGTTCTGTTATTTTCTTTGTTGGGCCTGTCCTGTAGTAGCTGACTTCTGGGTACTCTTCTGGCTCTGTCAATCTGTTTCTTCGCTTCAGCAGGTGGGTATTGTAGTTGTAAGAACGCTTGATAGAGATCTTGTAGTTGTTTGTCTCTGTCTGAGGATTTGGAGCAAATGCGGTTGTATCGTAGAGCTTGGCTGTAGACAATGGATCGTGTAGTGTGGTCTGGATGAAAGCTGGAGGCATGTAGGTAGGAATAGCGGTCAGTAGGTTTCCGGTATAGGGTGGTGTTTATGTGACCATCGCTTATTAGCACTGTAGTGTCTCGTGTGGACTGGTCCAGGCTGAGGCTGATGGTGAGATGGAAATTGTTGAAATTATGGTGGAATTCATCAAGGGCTTCTTTTCCATGGGTCCAGATGATGAAGATGTCCTCAATGTAGTGCAAGTAGAGTAGGGGCATAAGGGGACGAGAGCTGAGGAAGCGTTGTTCTAAGTCAGCCATAAAAATGTTGGCATACTGTGGGGCCATGCGGGTACCCATAGCAGTGCCGCTGATTTGAAGGTATACATTGTCCCCAAATGTGAAACAGTTATGGGTGAGGACAAAGTCACAAAGTTCAGCCACCAGGTTTGCTGTGACATCATCGGGGATACTGTTCCTGACAGCTTGTAGTCCATGTTTGTGTGGAATGTTGGTGTAGAGGGCTTCTACATCCATAGTGGCCAGGATGGTGTTTTCAGGAAGATCACCGATGGATTGCAGTTTCCTCAGGAAATCAGTGGTGTCTCGAAGATAGCTGGGAGTGCTGGTAGCGTAGGGCCTGAGGAGGGAGTCTACATAGCCAGACAATCCTGCTGTCAGGGTGCCAATACCTGAGATGATGGGGCGTCCAGGATTTCCAGGTTTATGGATCTTGGGTTGCAGATAGAATACCCCAGTTCGGGGTTCCAGGGGTGTGTCTGTGCAGATTTGTTCTTGTGCTTTTTCAGGGACTTTCTTGAGCAGATGGTGTAGTTTTTTTTTGGTAACCCTCAGTGGGATCAGAAGGTAATGGTTTGGAGAATGTGGTGTTGGAGAGCTGCCTAGCAGCCTCTTGTTCATATTCCGACCTATTCATCCTCTTGTGGGTTCCAGGAGTAGCTGCTTCAAGAAACAGTTATTAATGTTGTCTAGAAATGTTATCTCTGCATCCTGTCTTGAGGTGACATGTTACCAGTCAATATGGCGATAGTTAACCCCCCCACATTATTTCTGTTTTTGCAGCTTCTCTGATCTCCCTGAGCATTTCACAATCACCATTGCAATCTTACATAGGTGGGTGGTAGTATATTCCTACCGCCGTACTCTTATTTTTCAAGCATGGAATTTCTATCCATAGAGATTCTATGGTACTGTTTGATTCATTTAAGATTTTTATTATATTTGATTCTATGATTTCTTTCACATACAGTGCCTCACCCGCACCAGTATTACCTACTCTGTCATTCCTATATATTTTGTACTCTTGTATTACCGTGTCCCATTGATTATCATTCTTCCAACAAAACATCAATAAATATTGCATCTGGCATTTTTAACTCCTCTCCTGCCCCAAATGCAGCTTTCATATATTTAGAAGTACTATAAATATAGGCACTGCTACACCAGATCAGACCAAAGCTCCATCGAATCTGGCATCCTGAATCCTAGAGTTAGTTGCCTTTGCTTCATGCTTTAGAAGAAAGCAGCTCTCCCCCTCACCCCTGTGCCCCAATGCATCTGGTTAACTCTGTGCTCATGATAATTCCTGTGTGGCTCATGCACACACCTCAAGCAAATATAACACTTAGGCTACAGAACTACTTTGTGGTGAATTCCATTTCATTCAGCTTGTAGGCTAAGGTGCTACCTAATGTAGGGATACCAGAATCTGACACCAAGACCTCAGTCTGGTAAAGCAATTAAGTACGTGCTTGACTTTAAGTGTACAAGTAATCCCTATGATGAGGTATTCACTCCCCCACCCCCCGAAGGGATGAAGGTGGCTCAGAAGGAGCTAATTAACCTAGTAGACTGGACCTTGGGGAGACTTAGGCTTGACTGACAAGCACTAATTGGAGCTGGAGCCCATCTGAGCAGGAGCTTGTCTAAAGCCAGGACATGGGAATAGCAGGGGCTGCAGCCTGGAGGTCTGCAGTCACACTCTGAACCTGAAAGAGGAAACCCAGTGGGGGTGTGGACACCCTGGGATCTTGACCCCAAGGGAAGGGTTTACCCAGAGGGGTGGTGGTGGTGGTGGTGGTGAAGAAAACCTGCAGAGGGTGGAGTAGGAAGACTCCCACGGACATGGCAGTGAGGATTGAGACAGTGCAAGCCTTGGCTGCCAATTGTAGGGTCTCTGGGCTGGAACCTGGAGTAGTGTGCATGCCTGCATTCCCCTAACAGCCTCTTGGAAAGTGGCACAATCTTGAATAGGAAGACTGCCTGGAATGGCACTCGGACAGCTGGTCCAGTGAGACTTTATTACCTTGGAAGGGGAAAACTATGTAGTGACCTGGCCAAAGGGCTGAATCACGAAGAGGAAGCACTGTGATTCCTAGAGAGCAAGAGGGGCTACGTCGCAAGGGAGCAAGTGAAGGAAGAAGGCATCCAAATAGGCAGAGCTAATTCCCAGATGCAGCCACTGGGGGATGCCACAGCAGAGAACAGATCTCTCCCCTCCCGCATTACAGTCCTATTGAAGTCAAGTAATCACATGCTTAAAGTTAAACACACACTTAAGTGCTTTGCCGAATTGGGTCCTATGTGAACAAATATGATGATAAAATCAAACCAACCCTCCTCCCGCCCAAAGGTGGAGCATATTTCCATAATGTGTTCTATATTAATCACACTACAGTATTTGAAACTTCAGCATACGTTGTAATGTATTTAATACAAAGAATGAAATCTCAAATAATATGAAATGTCATTGCAGCATCTGCTATTACATCTTTACTGTGAGCTGGAAATTAGCCAAAGGGTAGATTGGTGAGGGTCCACTTGACAGCATTCAGTATTAATACTTTGCATTTCTTTAGCACTTTTCATGTAAAGATGTCAGAGCACTTTATAAACATGAATGCAAATCAGCCTCCCACCACCCCTGTGAAGAAAGTTTATTATCCAAGGTTACCAATGGAGAAAATGTATCTAGGTGGCTTTAAAAAATACCTCAGAAAACTGAATACGGTATCTCCCCCATCTCTCTGTAGCCACCTCGTGTTGTCTCTTGACTTATACGTACGTTTTGAGCTCTTCATCTTTCTGTTCTGTTTTGTACAGCGCCTAGCACAGTGGGATCCTGGTCCATGACCTGGGCTCCTAGGTGCTGTCACAGGACAACTAATAAACACAAATAGTATCTCATTCTTTGAGTGCTACATTAATTTACTTGCCATTCACAAAACATTGTGGTCAGTTTTCAAAGTGACTCGAGATTCTGGGTGTCTCAATTTTTGGGTGCCCAATTAGATACACTTAAATGGGCTTCATTTGCAGGAAATGCTCAGCACCTGCCCTCTGAAAATATGCCTCCTCAAGGGTCTCAAGTTAGGCATTCAAAAATGACAGCACCGAAAGTCATTAGTCACTGAAAATGTATGGCAGCAATACACACTAGATATTAACCAGCCTGACTGGACAAGGCAGCGAGGTGCTATGAAACTGCTATTGTGCAAGGACTCCTGCTTTATGTATTGGTATTGCATGCACTGTACTGGTTTTGTATGAATTTGTTATCCATCACTGGAAAAAGCCCAGACAAATACATAAAAGCATTGCAGTGCTTTGTATATGCAACAAAACAGCAACACAGGAAAGTTGCACTGACAGTTTGAAAGTTCATCTGAGATACGTGTAGATTTATTTTTAAAACATTTCTTTATAAAACCAAGAATATGGCAAATATTTTTGTTCAATAAACTTATGACTCAGTTCACCAGCCTGGCCAATGCACACTGTAGGCTAAATTCTCTTCCAGCTATTTTTCTATTGAAATTAATTATAGGGCTGTTCAGCAATGAGATGTCAGTCTCCTCCCGGAAAGGGCCACTGGCGTAGCCACCGTTATTAAAAGAAGGAGAGACTCTTCTGGCCTAAACACTTGTTCCATGTTGCTGTTATCAAGATATGCAGAATGGGGTTCCCCAAGGCATCAGTTGTGCCTTACTGCTTCAGATTATGCTTTTCTCAGCTGTCCTGTCTCTTGTGATGTTCCTGGATCACGGTTCATTTATCTTCCTGGGGTGAAATCCTGGCCTCACTGAAGGCACTGGGAGTTTTGTCACTGACTTCAATGGAGCCATGATTTCACCCCTTAAGTTTAGCTATAGACCTCAGAGAAAACATTATTGTGTAATTAAACACAACTGAAAAATCAGTCTCTGATCTTTTACTACATGCAGGAGGGAGTTACCGCAAAGTGATTAATACTGTTCAGTTTGAGTGAGAAACTCTTTCCGAGCCATTTAGCATGTTTGGGGACTAACAGGATGATTCTGACAAATGCAAGACCAGGGACTGTTTGTGCAAAACTTACAGCAGAGTGTGACTATTTTTGGTGCTGCTCAAATAACGTTTTTGAAAGTTTCTTCTGCTATTATTCTTACAACAGCTTAATAACAGTGGAGTTAGCAGGCCTGGGTTCTGTTTCTGAATGTGCTATTGACTTACTATGTGACCTTCTGGAAGTTATGGAAACCCTCTGTGCCCCAGTTTCCCCATCTGAAAAGTGGAAATGATAACTTGCCCTTCTTTGCAAAGTACTTTAAGGTCTAGGGATGGAAAGGTCCGTATAAGTGCAAAATATTATTATTGGTCATAGTTTCAAACTTGGGTGCTTACAATCAGGCTCCTGAATTCCCATTTGGGCACCGACATAAATGGGTTGAGAAAAGGCTGCTCAGCACTTTGAAAATCAGGCTATTTATTTAGGGTCGGGTTTTCAAAAGTGCTTAAGAGCTTGGAAGCACAAGTCTCACTGACTTCCTTGGTCACTTCGGCATTTCTGAATATCCAGCCCCGAGATGCCAAAATATGGATTTAGGAGCTTAGTTTCAAAAACCGTAGTTTGAAAATTTTTGCCCATTAGAGGTGGTAGTGAAGGGTTAAATATTTGTGAACTGGACACTTTCTCAAAAGGAAAAACTGTTTCGCTAAAGGTAATAATTAATTAATATGGAAGACCTCAGAGGCGAGAATTTTTTTTACAGTACTATAGTTATCAAAATGTAGAAATATACCTCTGGGTACAGCACAAATGTTTCTAGTAGAAGTGTGGCAGTCTTTTACAAATTTAAGTAGAAGGTTGTGTGTTCAAATTCTCTTTTTAATATCAATCACCAAAATAAAACAAGCAGAGCACAGGACTACTGTACATAGTCTGCTGAGCTGCTATGAAGATCACAGAATGTGGCATGTGCTAGACAAAAAGGTCATTAGAACTCAGGTCTTGTATTTAGGAAGTGAAGAGATGAATTGAGGCAAAAAGGATCTCCATGGGAACAAGAAACAATACTGCACAATCCTTTTACATTGGCAACCTAAGTCTCTCTCTCGTCTTCCCCTTTTAAAAAGGATGGCTGACAGCAAAATCAATTCGTGTCTGTGAGACAGGAAACATGATCGCAATCATTTTTGCAGCATCTCTCATTAGACATTTGGATATGAACTCATTCTTTACAGTATTCTTAGAACATCCCTCGACAATAAGCATTTCTAACATATGACGGTCTTTAATCCTAACATTACTAAACATCACACACACACCCTCTAGTAAACTACTACTTAAGAAACTTGATCCCCAAGGCATCTTTTCCAATGCAAGGCCAAGTCCTGTGAATATTTTCTGCATGAGGTTGGGTATTATTTTTGAAAAGAATTTTAAATATCATTCCTCTTTATAACAGAGTGTGTGTGTTTCACAACTTTTCTAAAACAGCTCTAGACAGGTGCTGAAAAATATAAATGAAAGTAAAATGAAAATAATTTAACTCAGCTCACCACTTGTAGAATGAAATTACGAAAAGGGGAGAGGGGAGGTTTTTCTAAAGTTGATAAACTGCTATGAAAAGTTTCAGAGTAACAGCCATGTTAGTCTGTATTTGCAAAAAGAAAAGGAGTACTTGTGGCACCTTAGAGACTAACCAATTTATTTGAGCATAAGCTTTTGTGAGCTACAGCTCACTTCATCGGATCACTTCATCGATTGGTTAGTCTCTAAGGTGCCACAAGTACTCCTTTTCTTTTTGCTATGAAAAGTACATTACAGAAGTTTAAATAAACTGGGATTCTATCAGAGAGACAGTAGAACCAGGCTGAGTTAATTTGGAACTTACATAAGCAAAACAATGACCAATTGCACCTGGAGAAAAGGGATACAGGGGAAAAGTACACGAGAAAAATCTGGGTCTGCATTAGAAAAATCCACTGACATGAGCAGCTCCCTTGGATACATTGCTGAAACTATAAATTTATCATTTCTATCCTAAGTTCTGTCATCTTCATTGAACTGTTCAGCCTCTTGAAGTTTAACATGGCCCAAACTCTACTTCAGTGTCTTTATAGTATGAAAAAAGCTGGGCAGAGCCCTGAGGATCTCTCTTCAGACAGAGACAGCTTCTCTTACGTCTCGGTCTAAGTGGTGCGCTATCTCTGGTAGTGTTGTTTGAAATGTGGCAACATCCCTTGAAGCTGAGTAGACTATGAAGTAGGCTGGTGCTCCAGAGAATAACATGCTGCAGTGTGTCCAGTATCCACTTGCCTGAAGTTGAACAGAACGAGACAGATGAGTAGTGGGCCTCCCAGGCCAGTTTCTGAACAAAGGACCCAGGTGCATTCATACTGAGGGAAAAGTAGGACCTATTCCTTGACCAGGGCTGCCCTGTTGCTTCAGATCTTACCCCTGAAATAAGAGAAATCCCTTCTCTGGTACCTTTTCTGTAGGTAGTGACGAAAGGAGCTTCTGCCTGTGCACAAAGGCTTGTAGTTCTTGAATTTTGCCAGAGGGTGGCATAAATACCTTGGCTTGTTTGTGCTGTTGGCTGCCCCTGATAGAGCTAGGTGGGTGAGGTTCTGTGGGCTGCAATGCACAGGAGGTCAGACTAGATGATCATGAGGGTCCCCTCTGGTCTTAAAGTCTATGAGCTCTTCCCCACAAAGGATTCAACTGGAGAATTCTGAGGCACAGAGGAATTGCTGTCAAGTAATGAGTCCAAAGTTTAAGATAGAGCTGGTGCCTGGTATTCTAACTTCCATGGCTCTCACTGGATGCCTCACAGAGTCTATCACAGACTTCAGAGATAAATTTTTTATAGCACTGATAGGAATTTGACATGATTGCAGATGTGGAGGCTTTTGTGTCATTGCTTCAGAACAACGTGGGTGTAGTGAAATGTGGTTGCCAGGGAGGCTTTAGAGTCCACTCCAAAGTCCCTTTTATCTTCTTTACTGTGGGGTCTTTGCGGAAGAATCCCCCTCAGCCGGGATGTTCAAGTCAGGGCAGGCAGGAAGCAGTTGTGGCAGAGAACCTCTTCTGCAGATCCTGAGAGGGTCTCCTTGCAGATGGAGCAATTCAGCTTTCTGCTTGCTCTGTTTAGCATGCTCCACCATGGTTGGGAGGAGACTTAGAAGGGATTCTGGAGAGCAAAACCCAAGAAACTTCTGTCCCCTAAGGGACAGCAGAGACCAGGGGAAAAGACGTTGCTTGTTACTGCATGAACAATTATCTTTATAAACTAGGATGGCAATGACAAGGTGGGAGCATTGAAGCCATCACTCAGAATGTGGTTTAAGTGCAGAAGGGCCAAGCCCCACAAACAAGTGAACTGCCTCCAGTATCTGTGAGAAGAGGCACAATCTAAATGTCTCAGACTGGGGGATATGTTGGGATTCACAATAATATTTTATGGCTGAAATTGGTGGAAGCTAGTTAGAAATACGTTGGTGATTGCTAGCTTTGGAATATCTGATTTAGTTGGGGTTGGTCCTGCTTTGAGCAAGGAGTTGGACATGATGACTTCCTGAGGTCTCTTCCAACCCTAATCTTCTATGGTTCTACGGTATGTTGCTTGAGGGAAGCCAAAAAAGAAAATTTTAGCAATGAACAAAGATGGTACCCCAAGAAATGGTTCCTAAATCTAATGTTTTGGCAAAACATATTGTAGTTAATCATTGGCTGTGTGTGTGTGTTCTTTCTGTGTGCTGTCCCAGCTCTGCGCAGATAGCCAACACAGCAGACCTCGATCAAACTGCCCACAAAGATCACTGACCTGTTTCAGTAGCGAAGGTGCCTGGCCAGGTTTATTGTCAACAAAGCACGGTCCTACAGATGCTACAGGACCACTAAGACATGCATGCCTATTACAATGGACCAGCTCAGTGAATGGCAGGACTTTCCATTCCCCCCCTTGGCCAGCCAAAGACATGCCCTCTGAGATCCCTCTTTATACACTGATACTAGCAAGTTATGTATTGCCCCTCTGACATCAGTTACCCCCTTTTACCTTGTACATGTTGGTTTGATCAAAACATCTCTATCCATCACCCTGGTATCCTGACTTTATCTTTAAGAGGGGTCAGTGTATCCTTGTATATCTTTGGGGAGTGTGTTTACACCATAACCTTGTATCGGGGTGTTCTGGTACCACTCTTCTGCAATGTGTTTGCATGAGTGTCCTGTGCCGAGTACTTTCCAGGAAGGTCTGTGCTTTTGCAATGCCAGCCCTGTTCTTGCCAGGTTCTGTGAACTTGCAAGCAGGAATGTTTTGTAACAGGGTCTGACTTATGCTCACAATCTGACTTTTGCTAACTTTGCTTTATACCAGCAAGGCTTGACCACTACTGTAGTTCAGGCTTCAGGCCTCATACCAGGCCTCTTATACAAGGCCTCATGTCTTAGGCTCTCTTTGTACTACACATATCATGGCCCAAGCCTAGGACAGAATGAAATTAATCTGAGCCACGGAAGAAATAGTTAAAAGACAAATTTGTTTGCACAATCACAAGTACATTTTTATCCCAGGGAATTTTCAAGTTGAGCAATTTACTACGGATTTGCAGAGCTCACCTATCATGGCCAGTGCTAGTTGCTTATTAGCTACAATACAGTTATTATTATCTTTGAAGCACCAGGCCATATTCTCAGCTCCCTTTTTATCCCAGTTCCATAATCTGGCTAGTTTGCCAACTGAGAATGGGAATTCTCATCTGATGTGAAGCTGGCTCCTATGTCAATTGCCCTAAATCCAGCATAGGGGGCAAAGCAGAACTTTCTGCTTTCCTACATCAATTCTCAGCTGAGGTGTTGTGCTTTAAATAGCATAGCTTATTACATGTGCTTTCTACAATCTTTAGTGCTTTCAAAGTTAATTTTTATGCTACTGGAGAGAGCTGAATTTCTTTGACTTTAGACAGCCGTTTGACTAATGAATTCACTGTTGTGAAGGAAAAGCCTTTGGTCCTGGTCTCATCAGAATTCACAAGCTAAGGAGGGTGAGGCATCATCAGCACATCAATGCAAGGACAAAAGAAAACCTAGGATCCTACTGGAGTAGGGACTGGTCATTCAACAACTGGCATTCTTCCCTCTGCAGTAGTACTGATTGAATATCTCAAGTAAGGTATTAAAGGGAAATTTGTTGTTGAGATGCTAATTCTAGGAAGTGTCATAAAACAGAGGTTGTGTCCACCTGTGGTTAAGTATTCCTAAAGAAATTTTCTCAATAGAATGGTGGTGATCTCAATATCTTGGCCAACTTCCATTTGTGCCCTCTTAAAATTATACCCACATTTCAAATGAATGCAGTGTTATTCCCTTGCTGTCGTTAACTGTGGTGCTGTGTGATGTTAGAACAGATGACATGTTCTATTCCTGAGGTAGTGCATTTCAGTGATGGGTAAAGAGACTATTGTTAATACAAAAAAATTTAAAATGGCAACCTACAGTCTGCACCACATAAACAACCTGACTTCTCTTGAATTCCACAACGCATATAGATCTGATTCAAAAACCCCATAGAAATTGGAGTAGACAATCCTAAATTAGATTCTGAAAGTAGTGAAAGACAAAAAATGCAGATGTTACAAACAATCCATTTATTGGGTTTTAAACTAGGTACACAATTGAAATAATTTTGGCACTACACTATACAGTGGTTACATCTGTGTGCTGACACTTAGTAAATACTGTACTAGGAACACTGCTGTGCTTTAAAATTGTATTGAGTCACTCAATCAGCAGGTAGATATTTCAAAATATATTGTAGTGTTCCTGTAAGGAAGACTGTACAGGTTGTGTGAAAGATGAAACACATCAACTTGTGAACTATTTCATTGTAGGAGGTACCTTGCTTTCTATAATCTTATCACATCAAAACATGTGATGTTAGCATTTAGAGATGGTCACAAATGTTGCATTAAAATCCTCATCAGATGCAGTCATGAGATAAATGAAAACTAAAACAAAATAAAATTTCTGCCTTTTAAACAAGGAAAGATATTTTGCTAAAGAAAATAATTTAAAAAACACTAATGGCATTTGATTTGATACAAAAGCCAGAAGCACTATAGTATTAACACTGAAGTGTGAATTTTTACAAATTAATCTCACAATGATGTTATGTAAAAGGTTGCAAACTGTACAATGTCTTCCTAAAGCAATGCCTCTACAATTTATACAATCTTTTACATCTATGTAACACATATTAAACATGTCGTTAAATAGCCAATAGATATCAGTCTCTGAACAAACTTGCAGGCAAAAAACCAAAACCAAAAACAGAACTTCCACAATCTTAGCAGTCTTCCATTTATGCAAGATATGCTTCTCCAAATAGTGACTAATAGTCTTTTTAATGAGAATATTCTGTTAAAAAAATTCAGCCATTCAGTGCTTTTACACACTGTACATACTCTTCAGTCTCTGAATTAAAACATTGCTTGATAGCAAAAAATTCATTATCTATGGGCTCTATTCATCTGAAAAGATCCACAGCCTTCCACCCTTAGGAAGCTGCAGATGGTCATGGGTTTAAGTTGTGCACCTGGTCAGATTACCTCCTAAAACTTGGCCAGGCCATGGAAATTTCCCCACTTTCCATAGTACTGATCTAGGCTGGAGAGGACAGAATGGATATTTCCATTTCCATAGAAGGTCAGATTTAAAAGGGTAGTCCAACTCTCAGATGGATTAAATGGCACAGAGTTTGTCACCAAATGGGTACTTGAATGCAAGCGGTGAAAAAAAATCCTTTGAGAAAAATAGGTTCCTGGCCTCTTGTCATGGGAGTAGGTGGGTTTGAGGTTCATAGGTACCAGCTCCTGCAGGTTGATACGATAAAAAATGTCAACCAAAACTGGAGCACTTCCCTTAGAATGTTCAGACTTGCAGTCGTGTGTGCTCTGCAAATCCACGGACGTAAAAAATGGCTGGGCACATGGAATAAGAAAGAAAAAAGAGGCGATGGGAAGAGATGGGTGGTATAAGCCAGTGAGTAGAGGTTGAAGGTGGTAAGGTTGTATAATGCAGGCCCATGACAGTACGCTTTGAAACAAGTAATGATCTGGCCCCACAGATGCAGTAATGGAAGAACGCAGGACTCCCAGAGCTACTCCCTGTAGAGTTGTAATTTGTGATGAACAGAGCTCTGTTAGGACCTAATATTTGTATTCTAAAAATGGTTTTGATTAGGCATCAGGATTTCCAAGACTAAAAGTTCCATACACAATAAATTAGTTTTGAGTTTCCTTTATTTTTGCAGAAATGTTTCTAGGTCCTCATTTTTTCCAAGAAGAACCTGAAATAGAAATAATTAAAAACAAGATTATATCTTCACCCATGTTCTTGTGATACTACAGAAAATGATGATTAAAAAAGTCCCTTGCAGGCTAGCACAGTGGTCCAGTCACAACACATATCATTCCCATGCAAGAGATCAGGGTTCAAATTCAAGTCTGATTCCTTGTTCTGCAGGTCAACAAGGACCAGGAACACTGTGAATGTGGTATGTTCAGTCTCAAGGTACCTGTGTCTCTCTAGTGATGCTCCTCTGACAGAAATGCAGAGGGCAGCTTATGGGCCGAGAAGGTTTGGGAGCAAAGGGAGTGTTGATAAAACTTCTTTTCTTCTGAAGTCCTAGACTTTTAGTTTATTGTGTATTCCCTTATTTTTGTTTGAATAAAGTAAAGATAAACAGCAGGTCACTAAAAGCAGAGTTTTCAACCAACAGAAGATACTCCACTGAGCATTGATAGGGACTTCATTTGGAGGGAACGCTTTTCCCTGGATCTGGGACCTTCTTTCCTTTACTTTGACTGGATGGCTAGAGTGGACATCATAAAATGGGAATGTTTTCTAATTTAAACCAAAATAAACGCAACCTTACCTATTTAAGCATAATAGCATGGTGATACTAAGAGGTCTGTAAGGACAAGCAGCTGGTCATCAGTGAACTGCTGTTTGTGCTCCTGCCAGTTGTCATGGTGTGTCCTCCGGAAATTGGACAGTGTTTTCTTTACTGTCATCTGTGTAGCAGGCAAGAAAAAAATTAGATCTGTATCAATTTTTGATATTTTTTAGAACTGTTTCACATCTGTGGAAAGTTTCCCTAAATGGGATAACAAATAACAAAAGTAAGAGAGGGTTAATCACCTTGTGCAGTAACTGAGGTTCTTTGAGATGTGAATCCCTGTGGGTGCTCCACTTTAGGTGACTGTGCACCCTGCACCTCTAGTCGGAGAATTTTGACAGAAATACTTGGCTGGGCCACACATGCGCTCTCCCAGTCTCGCGCCTGCAACGGCAATTAACTAGTGCTGTGCAGCCCCCTCACTCCCCCAGTTCCTTCTCTACCGCAGAGGAATTAATTAGAACGCCGAAGTAGAGGGGAGGAGGGTGGGCAGTAGAGCACCCACAGGAACAACCATCTTGAAAAACCTCAGTTACTGCACAAGGTGAGTAACCCTCTCTTCTTCTTCGAGTAGTGAGTGCTCCACTTTAGGTGACTGTAAAGCAGTGCCCCTCAGGGGAAAGGGGGGAATTTGGAGTTAGGTCTGAATGGATGATAAGATAGTGTGTCCCAGCCGAGTGTCAGAGGCTGAGACCTGACGGATGATGTAGTGTTGAATGAATGTGTGAGGAGAAGTCCAAGTAGCTGTATTGCACATGTCGGTAATAGGCACATCGTGCAGGAAGGCAACCGATGTGGCTACAGATCTTGTGGAGTGTGTTCTAACCCTTGAGGGGGGTTGTAGGTCATGTTGTCGGTAACAGAGCTGAACGTAATCTGAAATTCATCTGGAAAGACTCTGCCTAGAGATGGGTTTTCCTTTGGAATGGTCCGAGGTGGAGAGGAACAATTTAGGAGTTTTCCTGAACGATTTGGTCTGTTCAAGATAAAAGGCTAGTGCCCTTCTAACGTCAAGGGTGTAGAAAACTGCTTCTTGCCTGTCCTTGTGAGGTTTAGGGAAGAATGTGGGAAGATGGATAGGCTGATTGATGTGGAAAAAAGAAGGGACTTTATGCAAAAATTTGGGGTTAGGTCAGAATGACCTTGTTTTTTTTAAAAAAAACCACATAGGGTGGTCCAGCCATAAGACCAGCAATTTCTCCCATATGATGGCAACTAGGAAGGCCGCCTTCATGCAAAGATGTAGAAGAGAACACATGGCCAATGGTTCAAATAGGGCGGTTGTGAGAGATCAAAGCACTAAAGTCAGATCCTATGGGGGTGTTGGGGCTCTGGGTAGAGGCTGCGCACTCCCTGCAGGAATCTTTTGGTAATTGGGTGAGCAAAGACTGAAATGCTGTTCACTTTGTCATGGAATGTTGTAATGGCTGCCAGGTGCACCCGGAATGAACTCATTGAAAGGCCAGATTTCTTAAGGTAGAGCATGTAGTCCCATGGTATGGGAGAGATGGTGGCGTCGATTTGTTTTTTTAGACACTACGTGTGGAATCTCTTCCATTTATGTAGGTACGTAGCCGGTGTAGTGGGCCTTCTGCTGTTTAGCCGGATGTCTTTAACACCCTCAGAACAAGTTATCTCCTTTGCCATGGAACCATTGAGGAGCCAGGATGTGAGATGGAGCGACTCCAGGTTTGGATGGAGAGTCTGACCTGCATCCTAAGAGAGAAGATTGGGAAGAAGTGGGAGCCAGGGGGGCATGATGACATCTGTTTCAGGTTTGGGTGCCAGGTTTGTCTGGGCCATGCTGGTGCTATCAGAATGACTCTGGCTTGATGGATTCTGATCTTGTCCAGGATGCTGGACAGCAATGGGGTATGAGGAAAAGCATATAGGAGGGGTATGTGCCACAGAATGAAAAATGCATCACTGCTGGATCCTGATCCCAGACCCACTCTGGGACTGGACATTTGCTGTTTTGTTTTGTGCTGAATAGGTCTATCGCGGGGAACCCCCATAGCTGCAATATGCTCTGGATCATGCAGGTGTTGATTGCCCACTTGTGGTCATTCGAGAATCTTCGACTTAATGTGTCGGCTGTGCTATTCCGAGACCCCCAGCAGGTAGGTGGCTGATATGGTGACTGTGTGTTGTATGCACCATGTCTAGAGTTTTATGGCCTCCATACCTAGGGAGTGTGATCTTACTCCTCCCTATTTACTTATGTGGAACATGCAGACTACTTTGTCCATCATGATCTGTATGTTTTTGTCTTTAATCAGAGGCATGAAATGTGCACAGGCATTGCAAACTGCGAGTAATTCCAATACATTGATGTGGAGTGTTGATTAGGAAGGATATCATCTTCCCTGTACTGTGAGCTTATGCAGGTGGGCACCCCACCCCAGTAGAGAGGCATCCGTTGTGATTATCAATTTGGGAGGAGGCTGAAGGAAAGGGACACCTGCGCAGATATTGTGTGGGTGAGTTCACCATTGTAGTGAGTCCTTGACCTTCGTTGGCATACTCAGAAGTTGGTTCAAATTGCATGTGTGTGGTATGAACACCATCTTGAGCCAACACTGCAAGCAGTGCATGTACAGTCTGGCACGTTTCACCATGTACATAGTCACTACCATGTGATCTAGTAGCTGAAGACAGGTCCCGGCCGATATCCTTGGGCTGTGCACTGAGGTACTGATGTGGTTTGTTAGAGTGGTGAATCTCTGAAGAGGTAATGATTCTGTCACTTCTAGAGAATTTAGATGCGCGCCGATTAAGTCCAGTTTCTGGACTGGCGTTAATGTGGAATTTTGGACGTTTGTTTGTATACTGAGACTGGTGAAGAGTGACGTTGTCTGGTGCGTGACTGCGATGGCTTCTGCCCAAGTGTGAGCCTTGATCAGATGGTCGTCTAAGCAGGGGTATATCATGACCCAGTGCTTGCGAAGGTGGGCTGCGGCCACAATAAGGACTTTGGAAAATACTCAGGGGGCCGTGGAGAGGCCAAAGGATAGTACTGTATATTGGAAATGGTCCTGTCCTAGTACGAACCAAAGAAATTTGTTGTGCATAGGGCTTATTGTAATGTGAAAATATGCATCTTTCAGGTTGAGGGCTGCAAACCAATCCCTTTGTTCCAGTGCTGGAATGATTGTAGCTAACATAACCATCCTGAACGTTGTGTTCTGACGAATTTGTTTAGCTTCCTGAGATCGAGGATGGGTCTCCATCCTCCAGACTTCTTTCGGGTTAAAAAATAATGAGAATAGAATCATAGAACTGGAAGGGACCTCAAGAGGTCATCTAGTCCAGTCCCCTGCACTTGTGGCAGGATTAAGTATTATCTAGACCATTCCTGACAGGTAGAAGCCCTTCCCTCTGTGATGTACCAGAACTGTTTCTACTGCGCCCAGTTGTAGGAGATGCTCCACTTCCTGTCTCAGGAAGGGCTCGTGAGAGGGGTCCCTGAAGAGGGACAGGGAGGGATGGAGAGGAACTGGAGGGCATAGCCAGGCTTGATGATTTCCAGTACCCATCTGTCAGAAGTGATGGTTCACCGGTTTGGATAGAACAGTATTAAACGATTGGTAAAGGGATGGTTGGTGGGAGGTCTGGCAGCAAGTTGTTGGGAGCAAAAGTCAGGGGGAGGTCTGGTAAGCCCTTGACCAAACCTTCAAATCTGCTGTTTAGAGGTCGATTGTTGAGATGTGGTGGGCTGGGAGGAGCTTGGTCTGCGTCTGAGTGGTCTCTATCTATGCCTCTGGTTACTGTATTGTCTTGGCTGCTGTGTGTACGATGATCCTTGCCGCCGTGTCAATGGAGTCCAAAGAGGCTTTGAGGACAGTTCTAGCCAAGAGGTGGCCCTTGGAAATGAGCTATGTAAACTGCTCTCTTTTGTCCTCTGGTATGTAGTCAATAAAGTCAGAAAATTTGGAATAGTTTTTATGGTCATACTTCGCCATAAATGCTTCATAATTAGCGACCCGGAAGTGTAGTGTTGTTGATGAATAGGCCTTGCGGCCGAGTAAGTCCAATCTTTTCCACTCTTTATCATAATGGGTGGTTCTAGAGTAATGCTGTTTGCCCCGTTTGTTGACTGCATCAATTGCCAATGAATTTGTCTGAGGGTATGTGAATAGAGATTCCATCCCTTTCGAAGGGATGTAATATTTTTTGTCTGATCTCTTACATGTGGGTGGGATGGTGGTAGGGGTCTGCCAGATGTTTGTGGCGGATTCCATGATTGCTGAGTTAATCTGAAGGGCAATCTTGGAGGAAGTGACGTGTGAAGTATATCCAAGCGCTTGTGACGTGACTCAGAGATCTCCTCTAGGGTTATCTGGAGTGTCTCTGCTATTCTTTTGAAGAGCTCCTGGAAACTCCTGAAATCAACTCCAGCAGTAGGCGTAAAGGGCATAATAATCTCATCCAGTGACAATGAAGTGCAGGTGGCAGGAGCTGCTTCCTAAGCTAAACCTTCTTCCCTCTCCTCAACGCTGTTTGGGAGGGGTAGCTGGTGACACTGTGGATAGTGGTGAAGAGTGCCTATGTACCTCCATGGGGCCACTTAGGGGTCTGGGGTAAAACCGTCTATAAGCTGCCCATGGGTCCCAGAATGCCCACTGAGATGGGAAGGGCATGGGGCTCCCAGGGGTGACCATACCACCCTTGAAATTCAGATGCTGGCGCAGGCTTAGGGAGTTCCTGATGTATGGACCGAACACTGCCTTGCATAAGTGAAGAGCGTTGGGAGGAGAAAACCTCCCCCTTCTTCATCTTCATCCTCCTCGCTAGAGATAGAGGAGCGACTGTAGTTGGTGGAGGGAGCACTAGCGAAAGTACCGAAGAAGTATCAGTACCAAGGAGAGACAATTCTGGTACTGGGGCAATTGTCAGGTCCTTTGGAGCAAGAAACTCTTGAGGCTGTGGTACTGATGAAGGTACCTGTGTGAAAGGCGGTTGTGATAAATGAAGGGCGGGGGGTAGCTCCCTTTTACGGGCACCCAGCCAGCCAGTCAACCAGCTATAAAGTCCCTCTTGGTGTTTGTTCCCTGCTTGCTTTACCTGTAAAGCGTTAACAAAGTCCCCCAGATAAAGGAAAGGGAGTTGGCACCTGACCAAAAGAGCCAATGGGAAGGCTAGAACTTTTTAAAATGGAAAAAACTTCCCCTTTGTCTCTGTTATTGTTTTCCAGGAAAGAGGGGAACAGGGAGCAGTTATGCTATGAGAAGCTTTAAGCCAGGTATGATCATAGATCATCCGATCATACCTAGAACTACTTATTTGGAACTCCCAAATGTGTAAGCAGATTAGGAATGTTTAGAAAGACGCGATTAGGTTCTTTCTTTTATTTCTTATTAGCTTGTGGACTCCTCTGTGCTGACCACAGATGCTTCTGTTTGCTTGTAACCTTTAAACTGAACCCCCAAGAAAGCTATTTTGGGTGCTTAATTTTTGGAACTGTTCTTTTTAAATCTAGCAAAAGCCTAAGCTCCATATATATTTTCTTTCTTTTTGTTTTTAATAAAATTTACCTTTTTTAAGAACGGGATTGGATTTTTGGTGTTCGAAGAGGTTTGTGCATATGATGTTTAATTATGTAAGGGGACTGTTGCCCCCTTACTAACATTCAGTGGGGGTGTTTAGTTGCTAGCTCCCAGTACTAAAAAAGGGGAAGGGTTGATGGGAAATCAGGACCCTGAGACTGACAGCCCCCAGGAACAATGGGGAGAGGCCAATGCTCCAGGTCAGCCTGAATGACAGGGCAGGCAGGCTAATCAGGGAGTCAGGAGGCCAGAGAGGTCCCGTCCTCCGTGTAAGCTGGAATTGCCTGGGTCAGACAGAGTGGGGCCGAGCTAAGGAGAAAGCAGGGGCCTAAGCTTAGCTGGGGAGATGAGCTGTGCCAGATCCAGAGGGACCAGAAAAGCAGCCCGGAGAGAGCAGACTCTGTCCTGGGAGCAGAGCTGCAGCCCCAAAGCCAGAGGCACAGCCCAGAGAGAGCAGACTTCCCTGGGAGGAGAGTTGCAGCAACCAGAGCCACAGGGGCCAGAAAAGCAGCCCAGGAAGCAGGTCAGTGCTGGGAGCAGAGTCACAGAAGCACCCTGCAGAGCAGATCCGTCCTGGGAGCAGAGCTGCAGCAACCAGAGCCAGAGGGGCCAAAGAAGCAGCCCAGGGAGCTGGAGGCAGAGCAGCAGCAGCAGTGCTGAGACAGAGTGGTAGAACTGGGGCTGGAGCAGTCTGGAGCTGGGTGTGGTAAGCAGCTGGGGAGAGCAAGGGGGATCCTGGGCAGCGGGCCCAGCACAGGGAGACACCTCAGCCAAGACGCTCTGCAGGCCAGGCTTGGATCGTAAGCCCGAAAGGGCGGGGACAACGCTGGGAAGAAGGGTCCTACCACTTAGAGCCTGAGAGCGTGTGGCCACCACCAGAGCAAATGTCCAACCCACAGCATCCCTGCAGCACAGCCAGGGCCTGAGCAGGAGGCCTGGGACTTACAAGGAACAGACTGTGAACTGCCCGGACATTCCAGAGACACTGTTTGTGATGTTCCCTGCACCGAAAGGGTAGATGTGTTTCCTTTAACCTTTCCCTTATTCTTTTTAAAATTAAGTGTTGATTAAATAACTTGCATTTGCTTTAACTTGTATGTAATGGTCAATGGGTCAGAGAAGTGCCCAGGGCAGAGAGTACATCCCGGAGTGGGGACACCCTAGCCCCTGTCCTAGGTGACCACAGCAGGGTTGGGAATCAAGCTCCCCAGGAATCTGGGGCCCAGCCTTGTTGGGGTTACAAGGACTCTGCCAGACAGGAGAGTGGAAGGGGAGTCCTCAAAGGCAGGGAGGCCACTGGGTAAAGGAAGTGGGAGTGACGACTCAGATCCTTTCGCTAGCCCACTTCACCGGGGTAGTGCAGAAGCCAGGAAAGTTCCCCACAATAGCGGGACTATTCCCCCGCTTACAATTAGCTGGGGTTAACAGCTAATTTTCTTTGTTTTCTTTCTCAGCTCTTCCCCGGAGGGGAGTGAAAGGGCTTGACGGTACCCCACAGGAAGGAATTCCCAAGTGTGCCTTCCTGGGTCCCAAGGGGTTTGAATTTGGGTGGTGGCAGCATCTACCCATCCAAGGTCAGAGAGAAGCTGTAACCTTGGGAGTTTAATGCAAGCCTGGAGTGGCCAGTATTAATGTTTAAAAATCCTTGTGGGCCACCACCTTCTGCACTTGAAGTGCCAAAGTGGAGAATCAGCCTTGACAGCGGTACAGAGAACTGTGGCAGCACCAGGGGACCTTGCGGTACCAGTAGGAAAGGAGCCAACAGAGAGCATGCCGAGGATGGCATGACAATCTGTGGTGCAGTGTCTGTGCTATTGAACATAGGGCCAGCAGGTGGCACTGTTGCCTTTTGTACTGCAGAGTTGCTTGGTACCGAGCTCTTTGTCTGTGCTACTAGTGCTGGGGTGGAGGAGGCAGTCTTCTGTCTGCTCTCCTTCTCAGAGCCTGCCTGCTAGGGTCTGTGGCTGTGATGGTACCGCCGGTACTGGAAGTCCCCGCTGACTCAACGGCACTAAGCCATGGTGTGTTCGGTACCAATGTGGTGGACGGAGTCGGGGAATGTTTCCTCTTTGATGTGGTCTTGGTAAGGGGAGTGTTAGCTCTCCTCTTTCCACATCCTTCAGGAGATAGGTCCCTTCCTTTCCGGGTGGAGGAGGTGGGTCTGTCAGAAGCCGCCTGCGGTGATAGGGTGGCAGGAGAAGTTTGCAAGCCCGGGTCTGAGGCGGGATGGAGGGACTTCTCCATTAGGATAAGTTTCAGTTTAAGATCCCTCACTTTCCTTGTCTGGGTCTTAAGACTGTGACAAGGGGTGCACTTCTGGGGCACATAAGTTCCCCAGGCACCAGAGACACGGCGAGTGTCCACCAGAAAGCGGAATTGCCTCGCGACAGGAGAGGCAGCGTTTAAAGCCAGGCGACCCGGGCATTCTGAGGAAAAATAATGTCCCTTAAGAGGACGAAAGGAAAATTTTTTATTTATTTTTTAGTGGGCAGAAAAAGAAATAAAGGGTTCTTAACCAACTACCCTAACTACACTAAACTACTTGACTAATTTAATTAAACTAAATCTGAGATAAAAGCGAGAGCGCGCACTGCTGGAGCCCTGACTTGAACCAAGGGCGGCTGAGAAGGAACTGGTGGGTGAAAGGGTCGCACAGCACTAGTTAATTGCCACTGGAGGTGCAAGATGGGGAGCGTGCGTGTGCAGCCCAGCCAGGTACTGCTATCGAAATTCTCTGACTAGAGGTGCAGGGTTCATAATCACCTGAAGTGGAGCACCCACAGAGACTCCACTTGAAGAAGAATAGGTAGTTCTATATTTGGATGACACTCCTCAAGTAGCATTTGTATACATTCAGACAGTTGGAAAGTCTGGAACGGACCCCCAAAAATTCATCCGGTCCAGATCTGTAAGATTTCAGAATTTACAACTAGTTTTGAATTCTAATCTCTCTAGATCAGTGTTGTCAAGGCTGTTGGTTTTTTGTTTTGCAAACTTTGGAGACCTATGGTAAATTCTTATTAATTTTGATCAAAATAGTTTTCTTCCCTCCTCTCAGTTTTCAGTGTTGTTGATGCCTCTGTAGGGGCTCAGGCTCTGCTGGGTTTTTCAGTGTTGGACAGACAGATGGTAAAAGGTTGAAACAATAATTTTTGTTCAGTCACATACAACTTGCAAAGTGGATGGGAGATCAAACTTTTACGGGGACATTCCAGAGATATCGTCTCCTATTATTATTTAGTATATCTTGTTTGGTGCACCGCAAAGGCAAAATAATTATATGCACTCTCCAGATTTAATTTTTGTAATCCAGTAAAAGTCAGCCCTAGCAGAACTGGTTAGCTCTTTCAAGGAAATTCCCCTCCACAAAGTTTAAACACTATAGTAAATAACAATAATATAGTTGAATTGCTAGCAACAGCTACAGGTAAAGATGCTTAAGTATTTCCATTCAAAGCCCCTTTTTTGAGTTGCTCATAAAAGTTTCCAGTACTTTCATCTATCAGGCTGCAATTTTATAGGCCCTGGTCTCTACCCAATGATTTTGTTTGCTTTATTTTGTTTAGTTTGTGTAAAAACTATGTTAGTCATTTTTGAGTACAAGGAGAGTGAAGGAATTTCCCCATAATAAATAAAACTCTCTCAGCTTTCTACTTAATTTATTTTTGGCTCTAGTGTAGAAATGACTGAGGCAGAATAGAAATATGGCAAGGAACTGGCATGCTTTCATAAGGTGCCTTTGAGTTAAAGCACGTTTGGAATTAGCAAAGTTATGAGCTTTTGAAGAAAAAATGTCACACCGTGACATATATTCCTTCACAGTCTTTCTTCAGGAAGCTGATGTAAGGATGATAGACATGTTTTAGATTAAACAGAAAAAAATAAATAGGATCAGACTATTTTTACCTCAATAGGCTGAGGATCATTCAGGTGGGCACTGAGGTCCATCAGAAGCTGGGGCATCCAAGTGGGTACATCATAAGGGCTTGACAAAATACATGCACTAAGTCCAAGCACACCAGCATGGCGCTTAACCAAGTCTGCAATGAAAAGACCGTAATATACATGTGGCAGGATATAAATCTTTCAAAATATGTTTCCATAACACAGCCAGGCTTGAAACTTCACTTTCAGTAATTCCAGCTATTTTTAACGTATGAAAAGTACTAAAATAAATACACATTAAACGTAAGTTATCATGAGCAGTAAAGCGCAACTAACATCCATACTAGGGGAATTCTTAATCTCCACATCTTCTACCCATTACGGGCTCTTGTGAAGAATCAAAAAGGAGAGGTTATTTACCAGTTCAAGGGCTGCCTCTGCAGTGGACTCAAAAATGCCTGTACCGATGTTCTGTAACTTTCTGGTAAACTGTTCCTATTGGGGCTCATGTAAATACAGTCTAATGGCACTGAAAGTTCTAGGGAGAGCAAGCTCTAACTTAGTTCCTTTCTCCGGCGCCTCACAGGTGAAGGTGGATGAGGCGTGTGACTGCTAAGACAACCCTCAAAGAATTACACTGACTGGTAAAATAACCATTTCCTCTTTGACGAGTCTCTGAATACATGTACATTCATGGAAATTGGTAAGCAGTACACCCTAGAATAAACCACAAAAACCTATTAACCATCATATAACTCTGCACTGTAGTAGTATAGTGTTATTTAACATTTATACTGTATCAGCACTCAAAGTACCTAATTGGGATTGGGACCCCATTGTGCTAGGAGCAATACAAACATACAGGAAAAAAGTCAGATCTATAAACAAAAATGTTTTGTCATGATGGTTTATAAACATTTAAGTATTATAAATATTTGCATACACAACAGCTCCGTTTCTTTATGTATACTGCTTGAAGAGTCCTCCGTAACTGCAGGGCCTGTTCTAGCCATCTGAGTTGCTCACATAATAAGTTGTCTAAGGACAATGTAAATAAAGTAACTGAACCAGTTTTTTAATTTACAGTTTGCTTCTCCAAGGCAGTGTCTTTACCTGCAGAAGGAATGGTATCCACCACTGTGCCAAGGTCTCGCTTTCTCTTTTTTGGTAGTTTTGTCTTGCAGAGCTGTTCAAAGTGAGCCTGCACTGGGCTATCCATAGTGAGGAAGTTGCACTGTAGCAGGCCACTCAGTGTGGTAGCAGCCATTTCTCTCACCTAGGAGCAGAAACATCAGCTACATCAATTACTACATCAAACATTCATGGCTGACTTTTATTACTGCCCTGTTGGACTGATCAGTTAGATCATGTTGCCATACTGTGCTTGACAAAGGCCTTTCAAGTTTTTATCACCTCATCTTAGTAGGTCATTAAATACAATTAGTATATTAAAGTGTCACATATAAAGCAATAAACAATATTCATTTACAATTTTAAAACTGTCTTTACACAGATTGACAAAATTAGTGATCCACGACTGCAGCAAACAATAAAATTTCAGTGTCTAACTTGTGTTGTAAGCTAAAACAGCAACTGATTTTGAATTTTGAAAAATAGTCATGTGTGATAAATATATAATCCAGAACAATTTATAATAATGCTACTGTGATTTTATAGAAAATATATAAATAGTACAACTATTATAGAGATACCTGCTTTGTCCATTAATGAAATCGGTACACTAAGATCAGTTTACACAGGGGAAAATATACCTTTATCCAAAGTGTTTCATTTCTTTCCTTGCTACATATGAAACCTTTACAATCCACAGTTTAGGATGAACATCTTGGAGGTATGCAAATTTAAGAATGTTTATATTCATGATATCTATTATCCTAGCTGAATCTTGGGAAATTTACGAGGCCATCCTGTATTAAGACTGAATTATGACAATACTCTTCATAATGTTGTAACTCTTGCTGATGTTTATAAGCAATGTTGGGTTATTAGGCAATATTATGTCAGTAGTGTGCAGTCACTGACTCAGTTGTATAGCCTTCCAGTATTCATTTTACTGCCTTGAGCCTTGGTCAATCCATCAGAAAACTGACTTGTAAAAATAGATATGACAGAGACATGCACCACTCTTTTGTAACTAAGTTACCAAAAGTACAAGCCAAATCAATTTCAACTAATTACCCACAAATTCACAATGCTACAATCTTTTTTAAAACTTCACTGGGTTTAATTATATCTGAAGACAATTAAATTACTCTTTACTTACAAAAACAGCTTTGCCTACTCAGTGTTACTACATCACTCCTAATAGGCCATTAAAATTTAGTGAAATACACAAAAAAATTAACAAACTGTAGAAACACAGGTTCTGTCTTGTCATCTCAAATTTGGTCCTGTCACAACAAGCCCATTGCTATTAAAAATAGAGGTGTATGGGCTGACCAGAAGAAAATTTTAACATTTAAAAATCTGAAAGCCCAATTAGCTTATTAAAATGTGGTCAGCAGTTGCCTCATTTACTGATAAGTACATACTGTTACACTAAACAGAACGCACATCTATCTAGAGTACAAACACCTACCCACGCTCTGAATCCAATGTAGCAGATTATAATAAATTATATCCTAGAACATTATGTTCTGAACCTCCACAAAGCAATAAAGTATAGCAGCAAGTGCTGTAATAATTAAACATAGTAAGTTAACAATAGGCTCTTGAGACTTCCTTCCATTTACATTTCCACAGCATATTATTCAGATGTGATCCTCGTTATTAATAGTGGAAAGTATGAAGTGAAATAGTCTGCCAGTACTGTTTATCAGCAATTTATGAGCCTCTTAAGGACTAAGCTGTTAAATGAAACATGAAGTGCTAATGCAAATCCCAGAATAGGTGGAAGCCTGGCTGTAAAGTGAGCGGGCTCACTAGGTACCTAATCATTTACATCACTGTTCACTGTATTAGAATCCATTTTCAATATTGTCAAATCAACCTTACTAATGGCAATATTTTGCTGCAACGAACACATAGAAACAAAGTCCTTAAAAATCACATTAATAAAGTATAATTTTATACATATGTACTGCAATGCCCATTAACATCTCTCATAGTTAAGAATTTATAAGCCATTAGGCCTATATGATGATCTAAAAGCTACAGAGTAGAAACATATTCAGTGGAATACTTTCCCATGCATCAGGATTTTCTAACTACATTTTTTTGTGGAGGAGTCAAACTGTAGCAGTTGGCTTTCTTGTATCTAAAAGCAAGTAATACGTGTTTAATGACACACTGAAAATTAAAACAAAATATTCAGACCACAAGGAAAAGTTGTAGTGGAGTACTCTCAATGTACTATTTGCTGTAAGAAGCTAAAGACACTCAAATTTCTTAAAAGGGAAATTGCAGTGTAATAAAAAGATTTTAAGCAGTATATTTAACTACATAAAGAATAAATTAGTGAAGAACTTTTGTAGTATATAAAGTACAAAAAAAAGAAGAAACGTATGAAGTTGCCATTTTGACAGTCTCCTAAATTATATCAGGACTGAGAAAATTAAAGTCCCATTAAAAAACACTCTAAATTAGATAGATTCAATGTTGTCTTACAGTAAATTATGTACTTTTTATGTGTTTTGGTTGATTTAACAGCTGTTTTAACATTGACTCCACGAACAACTAACAAAACATCTTAACTCTTTAAGGGACCATTTACCCAGACTAGATGTTTCAATTTCACAGATTTTAATACCAGAATGGATAAGTTATAAACAAACTACGCAGCTGCCTGGGCGGTATATTCTTCCTAGGGAAACGGGGGCCAACCTGAGTGGCACTGCAATACTGCATGTCAGGTTACAATGCTACTAATTCAATTTTGGCCTACCTGCCCCTCCGTCATGATGGGGGTGCGTCTGGGCTCACTGCACGCCCCCCCACCCCAGTTGAGAACTTCTTTTCTGGGAACAGGAGGGGATGGCAGACTGAACTTTTGCCTAGGCCGGCAGACTGTCTTGAGCAGTCTTTGACAATGGACCATGATAATGATCTAGTTTGACCTCTTACATAACACAGGCAGTAGAACTCCAAATGCTAATTCACATATCAAGCCTAATTACCTGTGGTTGAACTAAAATCATTTGAAAATTACAATTAAGGACTTCAAGGGATAGAGAATCTACCACATCCCTTGATAAGATGTTCCAATGGTTACTTACCCTCACTTAAAAATCTGTGCTGAATTTTCAGTTTTATTTTTTTAGCTTACTTCATCTTTCTAGTCACTAGATTTTTTTTCTAATACCTTTGTCTGATAGATTAAAGAATCCAGATATTTTCTCCTTGTAGGTATTTTGAGACCATGATCAAGTCATGTTTAAGCTTCTCTTCAATAAACTATAGACTGAGATCCTTTAGCTTCTCATTGTAAGACGCATTTTCCAGACCTCAAATAATTCTTGTAGCTCTTCCCTGAATCCTTTCCAACTTTTCCCAACATCCTTTTTAAAGTGTGGACACCGGAAGTGGATATAGTATTTCAGTAGTGGTCTCACCAATGCTACAAGCAATATCACCTCCCTACTTTTACTCTGTATTTCTCCAAGAATCCTTCCAAAGATCATGAGCCATGGTATTACACTAGAGTTTATGTTCCTTTGGTCATCTACCATGATACCTAAAAAAGATACAGTGGATGAGGTAACATCTTTTATTGGACCAACTTCTGTTGGTGGAAGGGACAAGCTTTCAAGTTTCACAGAGAGAACATCCTGGACCTTGTCTATACTACAGAGTTTTGTCGACACAAGTTAAGCCGACAATCAAAATTGGTATAATTACATCGCTTGTGCATGTTCACACTATACTCCTTCTGTCAGCAGAGTGCACCACATTTGGTACTGTAGCATTGACAATGAGAGCAGAGCACGGTGGACAGCCATCCCACTGTCCTACTTGACACCTTCTGCAGCTAAGAGTTGTGGAGGGGGTTGTCCCATGATGCAGTTCTTTCTGTCCCAGAATTCCATGGGATTCTGACTGCATTTCGCGGCATTTTTCAATGGCCTATTTACTGTGTACCCACCATCTTTGTGTGAAAGGATGGATCCCGCACTGCTCTCTACTGTTGTAGTCATTGTTATGAATACATTGCAGATGGTCATGCAGTATATCATGAGCACCCAATCTGAACAGGAATCAGAGTTGCCCGATCTGCTGTATGTCATGGAAAGAAACACCACCAGATTACTTTTGGCATTCATGGAGCAGCTGAACACAGTGGATTGTGGAATACGACTTTGGCAGACTAAAAGTACGCTGATACTGCTCCATAATTGTGAGGCTCAGAGTGAAAAGTTTCCCCCAGGATGGAGCAGCCAGATACTAGTGCTATTAGAGGGGCTATTCGAATCAGGGAGGTTTTGAGGTGATATTTTGATAATGAGCCCTAGTAATGTAAGTCTTTCTATATAGCACTCTGCCATGCTTTGTTAACTTGCCGCCTTGCATGAAAATTGTGATGATTCCCGATTGGGATTTGTAGTCAGCAAATGATCACCACTATGTATTATTACCAACAGCAACCACCACATGTAGGAGACAAATAAAGATTGATTATCTTTCAGAGAGTTTGTTTTTATTAAATACTAATTAACAACACATGAAAGGCTTGGTGGGAAGGCAGATAACAATGAAGGGCAGTATAGGCTCTCATAGCTGTGTGTAAGTCCAGCTATCATTTTGGAAGTTGTCCGATGGGGGTGGCATGAATGGGGTACCAAGATGTTCTGGGAAGTTGCAAGGAATGTGTGGGAGGAGTTTGGGGAGGGCATGGAGAGCAGTTCTGTATCAGCTGGGATGGGAGGGAAGCATGCATGTGTTCTGCCTGGAGAGTTAGGGACTTCAACATCTCCATTTGCTCCTCCTTCACTTTTATCATCCGCTCCTGGTCCTTTACAATGCACTCCTCACTCTCCTTTCTGTCCTGACTTTCCATTTTAAATTTTTCCTTCAGGGTCTCTCTCCACTCCCTGCGTTCACTTTTTATGGCCTCTGAGGATTGAAGCACCTCTTGGAACGTGTCCTTCCTGCTCCGCCTTGGTCACTTCCTTATCTGGCAGAGGCGCTCTGCCGGTGTGTAGGGGTATCCCTGAATGTCACATCTGTGTATTGTTTCTTGTGCTTCTGCAGAATTATGATGGTCACGCACAACAACGAAACATTATAGTAAAATACACCTCTTAATATATCAGTCACTTTCTCACTGTCCCTTGGCAAGTGTACATCTTAGAGAAAACCCTAAACTTGGTGAGTTCAGCCCAGGTGGGTGTTGGGCGTTCAAGATGGGGCAAAGGGTCTTGGTGGTTTTTAAGGGGATCATTGCTAGCGAGTAGAGACATACTGTAAATTCTGCCACCATTTTCCACAGGCGGGGATCACTGACGCGGATATCTCACTCCTGAGGGTAAGCAAGGGTGCATCTCCTGCATGCATGTGGCTTCAGACCAGGTCCCTGTGCTGCTTGCCTGTGTGCTGCTTTGGTCCCTGCACAAGTGACTGCCAAGTGGCATGAGAAAGTTTCCTACAATAGGGGATGGAACAAAGCAGCTCTGCGAAGGAACTTTTGGCAGAGGACTGGGGAGTACTTGCAGGAAAGTTTCCTACAGATCTCTCTGGTAGGAAGATGCCCGTGAAATCTCAGTGTGCGTTTACATGTTCCATTGCACTACTTAGCTGCACAGGGAAATGTCCAGCACACAGAAACACAGCTAGTATTCTACATTTCTATCCCTTAACCCACTTTTAGCACATAACATAGCAAAGGACAGCTCTATCTCATATAACCGAGCAGCATCAACTGAGAAAGATCACTTACCAGAGCTCCCCTCTCCTGCATCATGCGTGCCAGATATGGAGTGGTGGGACTGGCTAGAGCCCTTCTGGGTGGAGAAGAGGTCCTGGCTCACCACGGTACTAGATCACCCCGTCACCTGTCCCATATTGTCATCCAACTCGACCCCTTGTCCACCACTTTGTCCTTGGGGTTGAGTCCGCTGTCTGCTGTCTCCAGCCACCCCCGCAGTATCCCCAGGTCTCTTGGCAGTGAAGGTTTGGCCCAGCTCCTTATAGAAGAGGCACGTCTTCAGTGCAGCACCAGAACGACGGTTTGCTTCCCTTGCCTTCTGGTATGCCTGCCTCAGCTCCTTTACCTTCACATGGCACTGATGTGTGTCCCGTTCATAGCTCTTATCCAACAAGCCACGAGAAATCTGCCCGCAGGTATCGAAGTTCCTATGACTGGAGTGGAGCTGGGATTGCACAGCCTCCTCTCCCCAAAGCGCAAACAGATCCAACAATTCAGGTGTGCTCCAAGTGGGAAAGTGTTTTGCTTCATGGAGCTGCCACGGTCAGCTGGGAAGATGCAATGTGAACTATCCACGCCGAGCAAATAGGAAGTGGAATTTCAAAAATTCCCTGGCCTTTAAAGGGGGAGGGGCAGATGCCTGCGTACCTGGGTGCAGGACAGCAGAGTGCTGATGAGAGTGGTCAGGTTAGGCATTGTGGGGTATCTGCTGGAGGTCATTTACAGTGACATAATCAAGTGGGATATCTACACTGATACTTTGTTGATATAACTTTGTCGCAAAAAGTTCTACGCTTCTTGTCAAGGTGGTTTTATTTTGTGAGCAAAGCAGGAGAGTTTTGTCAGCAGAAGTAGCACTTTAGCGTGTATACCTCCACTGTTCTGCCGACAAAACCTGACTTTTGTCAACAGAACTGTGTAATATAGACAAGGCCTAGGACATGGGTTTTATGGCCCACTACAACAACTTGTAACACACCCTGCTGCCTAGGAACCCGCCATTGTCCTACAACTGCAGAGCTGTTCATTGCCCATTTCAAGTGGTTATCTACAACATGCTTATGCTTAGTCTGTCCCACCTTGCATTTAGCTTGGACACTCTAGATTCGTTCTCCAGACTTGAGGAAGAGCTCTATGAAGCCTGCAAGTTTGTCCCTTCCAGCAACAGAAGTTGGTCCAAAAAGAGATATTACCTCACCCACCTTGTGTCTCTCATGTTCTGGGACCAACACAGCTACAACAAAACTGCAAACATGAGGGCTGGGCTGAAAACTGTGGAACTGATTCCTGAGGAACCCATGAGAAATACTAGAAATTTAAAAAGTCCATTAAGAGAGAGGCAAAAGAAGTGGTGGGGAGAACCATCAATTTTAGCATTTTTACTTAAAATAACCTGAAAATCCACTTCAGAACTAAGAACTTGTCTGTCACGTTTCAGCCCACAACAAAGAGACAAGGTATATAGACTATCAGAAATGAGGTTCTATATTGAAATAACCTTCTCATTAAATATAGCACGATGAAAGCAATGCTATGGTAATTACTGAAACATACTGGAACTTGCCAATTCTTATAATGAAAAAGCAAGATTACTGCTACAGTAAAGTAAAGTTTCCATGGTAACAACATGATTGCAAGAGATTACTACACAAAATAGCTTTTGCTGATATGACACAAGAGGGACTTCTCCTTCAAAGAAGAGAAACATGTTACATGAAAATGAACTTTTAGTTAGGCATTATGTAAAAGTTGTCCACAGAACAAACTGGTATTTGGGGACCAGAGGTGAAAGGGCTCAGTTCTGGCTGAAACATTAACATTTCTCACTATGATTCTGCACTGTACATTATATATTACACATTATCTATATATATATTCAAACCCATGTGATTTCATAAAACCCTTTTTAACATATCCAATACATTATTGGTATAATGTTAATTTAAAAAGCTTTACCGAAAGGAGGAATTTCACAAATTAGAAGCCCTGCTGATAAACATTTGAGGTTCCCATGAACGCTCTTTGTAATGCACCTCGCATTCATGCCCACGAGTGCTCTCAAGAGCACACATGCATTAAAATCACCATTTGGATTTGAATTGCTTTGATTTGTGCATCCTGAGCATTAGTAGTTTCCTAGAAACCAAATTTCTCAACATTTCTAATACACAGAGTACTGCTTTGATGGTCAGAATACTTATGGCCTATCTGTTCTCCAATGAGATACTAGGTTTTCTCAAATCAACATCTGGCTTTTAAGCTGGATGCATTTAAGTTACTTAGGAACTTGAAAAAAACAGTTACTAACTTCCTGTAACTGTTGTTCTTCAAGATGTGTCTACTTGCTCCGAGCACTACTGCTGGAAAGTTTTCCCCTGAGTAGTATCGTTTGGGTTGGCTCTGGTACCCCTTGGAGTCACACCCTCATAACGGTGGTATATAGGGCCCCACCGACCTGCTGTCCCCTCAGTTCCTTCTTGCTGCCTAACTCCAACAGAAGGGCAGACCAGGGTGCGGAGCGGGTTTGGAATGGACATAAGCAACACATCTCGAAGAACAGTAGTTACAGAAGGCTAGTAACTATTTTTTCTTCTTCGAGTACTTGTTCATGTCCATTCCAGTGTAGGTGACTCCCAAGCAGCTGCACCAGTCGAGAGTTTGGAGTTCATTGGCACACTGACTGTTACACTACTTGGCTGAAACCCACATCGTCTCTAGCTTGCTGGGTGATGGCGTAGTGGGATGCAAAAGTGTGGATTGATGACTATGTTGCTGCCCTACAGATGTCCTGAATCAGAACTTGGGCCACGAACGCAGCTGATAATGCTTGAGATTCTTGTAGAAAGGGCTCTCAGTGGAGGAGCTGGGACCTTCACTAGGTTGTAGCATGTGCGGATACAGGAAATGATCCACGATGAGATTCTGTGAGCTGACAGTGGACAGCCTTTCATTCTGTCTGCAATGGCTATAAAGAGCCGAGTAGATTTCCAAAAGAGTTCAGTCCTTTCCATGTAAAACACTAGTGCACACCAAACATCCAGCACATGGTGTGTCTGTTCCTCCCTGTTAGAATGTGGTTTCTTATAATGAATAGGATAGGAAAATAACCTAGTTATTATGGAATTGTGAGACTACCTTTGGCAGGAAGGCCGGGTGGGGCCACAGCTGCATCTTGTCCTTGAAAAAGACTGTGTACGGTGGTTCTGAAGTAACAGCTTGGATCTCTGAAACCCTTCTGGCTAAAGTAATGGTGGCCAGGGAGGACAGCTTCCAGAACAGATAGAGCAGAGACCACATTGTCAGCAGTTCGAATGCAGTAGAACCTCTGACCCCTTAGCTCCGGTGGAACTTCTTCCATTGCTCCCACCTTAGAAGCGCCTGCACCTCCTGGTCCAGAAGTTGCTTGTGAGAAGGTCCTTGAAGAGGGATGGGAAGGGAGGGTGGGAAAGAGGGGAACAACTGACTTGAAGAGTGTATCCCAGATCTATTGTGTGTAGCATCCAGCGATTTGAGGTAATGCGGGCCCATCCCTACTAGAAGTGGGATATCCAGTCCACAAATATAGGAGAAATCAGATCCACACATTGTCCTGATGCATTCCAACAAAAGGCCTGCTTAGACCCTGCAGATTGCCTCGGGAGTGTGGAGAGGGAGGCAGGCACCGGGGCAGACAAGGACTGGGATGGAGAACTTCTCTTATAGCCTCTACTCCTTCTTCTGCTATAGTCTTGTCTCTGCTGTGGGGGGTAGAAGCGTGCCATCGGTTGGGGCTTAGAGTGCTTCCTGGCAGGAGCCGGTGTACGCAACTCCAGGGATTTCAGGGTGGCTCTGGAGTCTTTCAGACTAGGCAGCTTCAAGTCTGTTTGTTCAGAAAAGAGCAACTTGCCTTCAAATGCACAGTCTGCCGCACCTCAGAGGGCAACCCCAAGGACTGAGGTCATGAGCTTCTTTTCACGATCACAGCTGAAGCCATAGATCGGGCTGCTGAGTCTCCCACATCCAAATCTGCCTGAAGGGACTTCCTTGCCACTGATTTCCCCTCTAAAGCTAGGGCCAAGAACTCGCCTGACTCCTGAGGCAAAAGCTCCTTGAATTTTGCTATTGCACTCCAGGAGTTGAAATCATATTGGCTCAGGAGTGCTTGCTGGTTTGCCATCCTGAGATGGAGGCCGCCAGTTGAGTACACCTTCCTGCCAAAAAGGTCTAGTTTTTTGGCATCTTTGGCCTTCGGAGTTGGCCCTTGCTGACTTTGCTGCTCCTGCTCATTTGCCACTGAAACAACCAACGAGCTCGGTGGTGTGTGTATGTACAGAAATTTATACCCTTTGGGAGGGACAAAGTATTTTATCTCCATCCTCTTTGCAATAGGTTGGAGGGACACAGGAGTCTGCCATAAGGCCCTGATGGGGTCCAAAATTGCATCGTTCAAAGGCAGAGCCACCCACGATGGCCCTGAAGCTGCTAAGATGTCTACCAGGGCATGGAAAGATTCAGAGATCTCCTCCACCGGGCTGCCAGTGTTAGCTCCTGAATGGTGGGAGATTGTGGTACTGGGAGTGACACCTCGCTACCTCAAATGCTTCCGGTGTGGATGGTAGCACCAGGGCTGTTGAACTCCGGTGGCTCTCTCTTGGTGGAGAGTCCAAAGGTGCCGGATTCAATAGTGCCCTTCCCGGGGTCGGAGTCAACAGTACCTTATGCACCACTGGCATCTCCGAATGGCCCAGCACGAGTCATACACTGTCAGAATCTCTATGCCCCGCAGACCTTGGGGTTGGGGAATGCTCCCCGGTCAGTTTTTCTCTGATTCTTTTTTGGCATTAGTGATGGAGAGCAGTGCCGAGAGTCCCGTGCCGGAATTGTCTTCCTTGGCACTGGAGATGAGTGTAAATGCTAGGAGTCCCAGCCCATAGCGGAACGGCACAGTGGTGGACAAAATAAGGTAGCCCTTCCCAGAAACTTTCTGCAAAGGATTGCAGAGTACCTCCCAGATTACAAGGTGGAAAAAGAAGACTCGGGAGGACATGTTTAATCAGTTAATGCACGCCTCTGAGAGTGACAAGACGGAGCTCAGAGTATGGAGGATTACACTGTCTGAGAAACTGGATATGGACAGGGAGGACAGGAGAGCATGCAGGGAACAAGAGCATGCCAGTCAGGAAGAGATGCTGCGGATTATGAAGAAGCAATCAGACATGTTGAGGTCCAAGAAAGGCTGCTGGATGCTAGAGTCCCTCTGCAGTCTATGCTGAACCTGCTGCCATCAGCACCGAGTTCTACATCCTCCTCCCACAACCGTCCTATGAGGCGGGGATGGTGGGGTATTCGGTATCCCTTGCACTCAACACCAGGGGAGGGCACAAGGACCAGAAAGAGCCCATTCCCACACCTTTGATTGTTACTGCAGTGCATCTGTAAGCAAGCTTTCCTTGTTTCTCCCCCCACAGTGTTATCAGCCCTTTTTGCCCCAGGTTATCTTACTTTTCCTAGCTGTCTCTGTGTGTTTGTGTGCATAATAAAACTTAATGGACTGAGCAGAAAAGGCTCTTTATCCATTCAGTACATGGTAGTTGGTGGGGGTGGAGTTTACAGGGAAGAAAATGCAATGGAGGGGACAGTTTGGTAAGGAACAGCACAGGTAAGTGTCACATTACTCTGGCTCATTGCTGAAACTGGTTTTCAAAGCCTCCTGGAGAAGCAAAGTCCCTCAGTGTGCTCTTCTTATTGCCCTGGTGTCTGGCTGCTCAAAATTGGCTGCCAGGCAATCTGCCTCAACCTCTCACCCCAGCAGAAACTTTTCTCTCTTTGTTTCACAGATATTATGGAGCACACAGCAGGCAGCAATAACAATGGGGATATTGCTTTCACTGAGGTCTAACCTAGTAAGCAAACAACGCCAGTGATCTTTTAAAGGTCCAAAGGCACATTTCATCACCATTCTACACTTGCTCAGCCTATGGCTGAATCAGTCCTTATCACTGTCCAGGCTACCTGTGTACGGCTTCATAAGCCATGGGAGTAAGGGGTAGGCTGGGTCTCCCAGGATCATGACTGGCATTTCAACATCACCAATGATTATTTTGCAGTCTGGAAAGAAAGTCCCTGTTTGCAACTTTCTGAACAGATCTGTGTTCCTAAAGATAGGTGTGTCATGCACCTTTCCCGACTATTCCACGTTGGTGTCAGTGAAACCGCCCCTGTGATCCACCAGCGCTTGCAACACCATTGAGAAATCCCCCTTTCAGTTTATGTACTCTTTGGCAAGGTGGTCTGGTGCCAAGATAGGGATGTGTGTTCTATCGCCCCACTGCAGTAAGGGAACCCCATCATGGGAAAACCATCCACTATGTCCTGCACGTTGCCCAGAGTCACTATCCTTCTTAGCAGAAGTCTGTTAATGACCCTGCAAACTTGGATCACAACAGATCCCACTGTAGATTTATCCACTCCAAATTGATGCCACACTGACCGGTAGCAGTCTAGCATTGCAAGCTTCCACACAGCTATCGCCACTCGCTTCTCCACTGTCAGAGCAGCTCTCATTTTAGTATTGCTACACTTCAGGGCTGAGGAAAGCTCTTCACACAGTTCCTGGAAAGTGGCCTTACACATTCAGAAGTTCTGCAGCCACTGCTCATCATCCCACAGCTACATAACGATGCAGTCCCACCAGTCAGTGCTTGTTTCCCGGGCCCAGAAATGGTGCTCAACCCTGTCAAGGTGATGCGTGACTGTCACCAGCAACTGTGAATTGCTCTGCTCTAGGTCTTCCAGCAGGGCTGGTTGTGTGGCATCACACTACTCCATGTGGCGGCTCTTGTATCGGCTATGTAAATACTGCACGATAAGGCACAAGGTGTTTGTAATGCTCACAACAACAGTGTACAACCGAGCAGGGTCCATGCTTATCGTGCTATAGTGTCCTCATGGGTAACCCAGGTTTATGAAAAAAGATGTGAAAAATGCTTGGTTTGTTTGCTGCTGATTTCAGGAAGGGAGGGAGGGACGTAAGGGACGCCATGTTGCCATAACCACCCATGCCAATGTTTTGGTCTCGTAAGGCACTGCAAACCCAACCCAAAATTCCACTTGGCTACTTGCACTGTGGGATAGCTACCCACAGTGCAGCATTTCGTGCATCAATGCAAGCCCTGCTAGTGAGGATGCACTCCGCTGACACAATGAGCGTAGTGCAGACACACAAGATCAAATTGCTTAAATCGGAGGCCTGATGTCAACTTAACTTTGTAGTGTAGACATGGTCTTAGTCCGACTAAACTTCTGGAAAATCCTAGTAACACTGATAATCTCTCAAAGACACAAAACTAAAAATTACTTCAACAGTGGTGATAAATGGAAGATATTTAAAATGCATTTCTACTCTGAAAAGAAACTGTATAAAAAGGTCATTGTAAAGATATGTTTCTATATTTTGATGGCTTCCATAGCAAATTTTTTCAATTTGAAAAGTAAAAAGATGTTTTTTCTAACAGTCAGTCCTGCAGACTCAACCTAGAATCTGAGTCAGGCTTAGGTTTTTTGTTTTTTAAATTACTCTTGCATCACACCAGTAATAATGGCTCTGCAAGACAAATTCTGCCCTCAGATGTGGGCAACTCCATTGTCTTCAAATTATATCTGTGCTACTCTACTGAAGACATTCAGAACTGAAGCCAGAATTTGGTTCTGCAATAGGAACTTATTTCTGATGTATTAGCCTAGACAGAGTCCAGTTCACTTGCTCATAGTACTGCAGAACCAGTATTGCCAATCTGAGTCAAATGAAGTAAAAACTTACTTTTGTCACTATAATCAGCTGCTGTGAATGAATACACACAGGTAACCTCTGCTGAGTAAGAAAGTGTTATTTTTACATAATCAGATTTTAGAGTAGAAATGCATTTTAAATCTGAAGGTTGGGTTTTCTACTAATACCCATTATGTCCTTAGTACTGTAAAGATACTACCTCTCTTCCAACTGTATTTAAAACAGGACAGAAAACATTGGGAGGCTTGTGCCATTTTATTATTGCTAATGAAATGCTTTCTGGAATAATTTTGTTTTCCTGTTGAAAGTAGAATTTTTTATAGAATACAGTTCTATACAAGTTAGCATTTTTATTATATATTCAAGAAACTAAACACAAATGCATTTTCTATTAGTGCTAAATATGGCAAACTTTCTATTCTTTGTATGAAGTTACACAATAAGAGGCAAGAAACTAGATATATAAAGATAAATATAAAAAAACTTAGTTCTGCTTCTTTTATTCACGTTCCATGTCTTTCACTGAAAGTCAAAATACATGGGAATAGGTATAACTTCATGTTTACCTCAAGCTGTTCATCTTCCAAAAGTTTTATAACCAACCATCTTATGTCATTGACAGCTTCTTCATTGTTGAGGAAGATAAAGAGATTATAAAATACCATAGTCTGGAGGTAGGTCAGTATTGTGTACCTAGCATGCCAAGAACTGCTTCTTGCTGTCTGAAAGCAACAAAGATTAAACAGTTGGAATTAAAAACAAGGGCATGTAGACAAGCTATTTAATTTACTCTAAATATTGTCATGTACCATTACTTAAACCTTTTGTGCTGCTGCAGCAAGTTACGCATAAAAGTTGGTTTCCCTCCTTATAGTTAGCTTTGTTTTGTTTATGTTCTTTGAGGCTAAATTTCCAAAGCATCTAAATACTTAATATTTGTAGTACTGGATATATAACTGAGAAACTAAACAGATCACACCTTTTGATTTGTTCATGACCTCAGATACCAGCCTGTTCTAAGTGGCCAGTTAGTTATGCTCAAAGTTTAGTTATGCTCAATTTTGCATTGAAATTGTCTGTATAGTGGACTTTAACTGTGGAAAAAAATGCTTATTACTGACAAAAGATGTAAGCAATGGGTGAAAGTTGAACTAGTACCACCACTTTGACTGCATCCACTGCTGACACCCATTTTCAGTAATGGGTAATTTTTCTAGAGTAGATGAAGGTTGAAAGGAAAAAATCCATTTGCTCAATTTTTTATTTTGTGCATTTGATAGCACTTTGTATACCATCAGTTTCTCCATTTCTCTATATAGTCTGTTTTCCTTTTCATTTGTGTGGGTCTTTCACAAAGTTATAAATAGGACAGACATACATTTTAACAGAAAAATACCATTGTAAAACCACAAAAAATAGGAGAGGGACCCAAGAGAACATGCTGCTTTCTGAAACTACATTTCAACTTGTTTTTAGGATAGTCAACTGGAAATCTGTTCTATGTCTAACGCTGCAAGTCTGCCACAGAGGTCACGGAAGTCACAGATTCTGTAACTTTCCGGGACCTCTGTGACTTCTGCAGCCTTCCAGTGCGCCTGACCACAAGGATACCCAAGCCGCACTGGGCCCCCCCACAGCAACAGTGGTGGTCCTGGGTTGCCCCACCCCCGCCAGCAGCAGTGTTCCTGGGTGGTCCCCCATCAGCAGTGGCGGCAGGCACCCTGGAGCATTCCCCCAGAGCGGCGGCAGGTGGCTCTCCTGGAGTACACCCCCAGAGTGCCCCCAGCACCAGCAGCGTCCCCAGAGCCTCCCAGGACACTCAAGATTTAGTCAGGGGTGTATAGTACAAGTCATGGACAAGGTCACGGGTCCGTGAATTTTTGTTTGTTGCCAGTGTCCTATCCATGACTTTTACTAAAAATACCCATTACTAAATCTTAACTGTAACTACGTCCCTTTCAAAGTGACATTTTTATTTTAAGCCGACTTGTTACTAAACCCTTACTTATTTTTATTCCTTAAAATAAATTTTACATCCCATTTGGGGCAAATATTTGACAAGTAAAAAATAAAACTGGAAATAGAACTTTTTTGAGATAGTATTTTGTTAGAAACAAAATGTGAAACATTCATAACATTCATGTATTTTTCCCTTACAGGATTTATACTCATAGGAAACTAAATGTAAGTTTAATCCTTTTTCCGCTTAAGATAACTATACTTTCAAACACTGGGTATAATTTTTAGTGAACAAACTAGAAGAAAGGCAATCCTTTCTTTACAAAGAGTTTAATGCTTTATTAGTATGTATTTCTGCTTGGCAATCAATCAATGAATGAATGAATGAATGAATGAATGAATAAATAAATAAATAAATAAAAAATTGGAAGCTGATACAAAAGCCATTTTACAAAGTTAATTCAGATTATTGTTCCTGATGACCAAACACTAACATGGAATTTATTACAAAGCAAAGGAAGTCAGCAGTCTCAGTAGTGCTGCCTTTTTGGCTGGTGTACAGCGAATTACTGCAATCAAGAGTTTAACTAAGTACTTAAACATTCTTCATGATTTTGGTGAGATGTATGCCACTTCAATATAGAAATGAACTAATAAAGTAGTTACACTAACAACAGTGTCACTATACAGACTCAAAGAATATAAGCAGCAAACTATTTCAAAAACTGCAGAAGACCTTTGCACATATAGCACTGGCAGGAAATAAGAAATACTTTGTTTCATAATTGTTAACTCAAGTTACCTTGTATGAATAACAAGCTCAACAGGTTTTAAAGTGATGTGCATTCATTAAAACAATTTAGATCACACTCACTTGTTTTAGCACCTGGAGTACCAAAGGCACTTGTTGAGGATATAGCAATCCCTGAGACATTAATGATAAACACATCTTAGCATCTCTTTTGAGTTCATCATAGCTATTGTCATTTTCTACTGGTGCAATCTACAAAATAAGAACAAAACAGGAAGAGTTAAATATTTGTTGCTAAAGAAAAATCCTGAAAGAAAGAAAAAGAAAAAAAAGAAAAACTTCTTTGCATGAAATTAATGTGTTATCTGAGGGGGGATCTATTCGTTTTAATAACTCAGTAGGAAAGATTAAAACTGGGTCAGTCATCAGGAGGGGTCCTACTTACTTTAGATTACCATATGTCTAGGAAAGTTTAAAATTTCTGTATTTTAACATGTAAGATTTATCGACCTATAAATGCTCAACTGGCCTAAATTTGTTAAGTAAGGTAAATGAGTGTTAGGCAAAAGTTTGAAAAAATGTTTTTAACATTCTAAGGAAGGATATAAAGTAGATGGCTGTTTAAACAGAAAGTTTTCCATACCCAATTAAGTTTCTCTTTCATATCCTCTAAGCCAGTCCAGACACTTGGGTATAATTCCACCCTGCCAGTAGATAAGCACATAAGAACTTTTTATCCAGGTCACCTCCTGTGTATGAACGGTTTGCTAGCCCACAGAGGGCAGCTGTTGCTGTCTCCAGCAGCAGAGAAGTCCTTTGCGGTTTGATAGACGAAAGAAGAAGAAAAACGGACCTGAGACTGCAGAACTCTCTCAGTCTGGGTCACCCATATGTGTGGTTTTCCCTTTTAGGCTGTCTGCTGAGAGGTTCAACATGCCCTACTCCAACCTTTGGAACTAACTCAAACTCCTCAGGTTCCAGGCTATTTCCCTCAGAGGCTCTCTCCTTTTGCTTTGTACAAGGTTTGGAATGAAAATAACAGCTGAATTTGACAACTGCTGGTTGCAGTACCATTGGCTAAACAACAGATGCGCTAATAATTCACTTGATTGAGAAAAGATGACAATGTTTTAAAGGTTGTTCTTACATGGGGAGGATATCTTTCACTCTCTTTCAGAAGATCTCTGATACAGAAGAAGTTATTCACCTTGTGCAGTAATGATGGTTCTTTGAGATGTGTGTCCTTATGAGTGCTCCACAGCAGGTGTGTCTGCGTCCCTGTGTTGCTGATCGGAGAACTTTGGTAGCAGCGTCCTGTGACGGTGCACCCCATAATGCTTTATGGAAATATGTTTATGAATGTATATACAACATAACTAGAATATGTTTTATGCTACATATGCCATGTAACATATCTATGTAAAGGTTACCACCTACTGAATATATTCATCCTATTTGTATGCATGTGTCATTGTTGTATTCAAAGGTATGAATATTGGCTGTATGCTTGTTTGATTTTAAATAGCCATAGTAAGGTATTTGGTCAGCTTCTTTAGAAAGGAATTTGCAAGTGCAAGAAGCCCAATCAAGAAGCACGTAACGCACAATGGATCTTGGAAGGCTCCAATCCACATAAGAAGTCTACACGAGGATGTGCAAGGTACACCTCTACCCCGATATAATGCTGTCCTTGGGAGCCAAAAAAATCTTACCGTGTGTAGTGGGGTGGCTGCCCCACTACTATACTAGAGGGGGCTCCAGCAGGCCAGAGAGGCTGTGCAGGTGGGCGGCCATTCAGAGAAGGCTTGCTAGGGAGCCAGAGGCTGAGTAAGAGATAGCCAATCAGGGCCAGGCTCAGCCCTATATAAAGGCTGCCCAGGAAGGGAGCAGGCAGTCTCTCCCAGGCCTTCAGAGGGTGAAGGTCTGTCTCCTGTGCAAGGGGACTAGCACCAGGGACAGCGCAGTCCGGGGCAGGCGATGGGAGCAGAAGGAACTCCAGCCCGGTATCTGCCAGGCTGCAGGCCCTGAGGGAAGGGCCGGGCCGGTGCAAAGGAGACAAAGGGGAAGTGACCCAGGGAGAGAGGCAGACAAGGGGAGAGAAGGAGGGCAGGAAGGCTGCCGCCAAAGGGTCCCTGGGTCGGGACCTAGAGTAGAGGGCAGGCCTGGGTCCCCCTCTTCCCCATGGCACATACACCCAAGCTGTTGGATGTGGCGATAGTGGACTACACTGGACCCCTGGCAAAAGGGGTTAGACTTTGGGGTGTGGTTGGCCGCTGTGGCTGGGCAAAGTGAAAGACTGCTCCTCCCCCCCCCCCCCCGTAAGGGGGTGAACGAGGACTAGGAAGCACTGCTGGAGGGCAGTGTCTTGAAGAGGACATCACACGGAAGGAGCAACCCGGGTCCAAGAGAGGGTGAGAGACGGACAGGACACCACCAGTGAAGGGCGCTCCACACTGGACTGAGCTAATTCCCTGATGAGTCAGCAGGAAGCCCTGCGGTGGTGAGTCCCAACCCCATCACACCGTGTTATAGGTGAAACCACGCTATATCGAACTTGTGTTGATCCACCGGAGCACACAGCCCCACCTCCCCGGAGCGCTGCTTTACCGCATTATATCTGAATTTGTGTTATACTGGGTCGCGTTATATAGGGGTAGAGGTGTAGCATGTGGACAATGGCTGCTGTCTGTAAAAACGGAGTCATGCATGGACATGTAACTTGCCCATGTGACTCCAAAACTCCATCGTGGAGCTGGACTTTGCATAGACGAGAGGAGGGGGTCTCTGCCCACAAGAGAGTCTATTTAAACCCTGGGAGACCCCTTCATTTTGTCTTCAGCTGGTACAAGAGATAGCCTCTCCACCCCCAAGGATACCTGAAAGAAACTGGAACAAAGGACAGTAAAGGGGGTGTGAGTGATTGCTGGATACAGAGTAGAAGGATGTTTCTGTTCAAAATGTTCTGTGTAAATTAATTTTGTTTTGTGTGCAAATGAGGAATGTATGTGTAAAGAAATAAGTGTGAAGGCCATCGCTGAGCCAGATGTACAACAAAGAATCCAGAAACAAATGCAAGGGTGCCAGGAGGCTGCAACACGCTCCTACTGAAATGTCAGAGGAGGGCAAATTAATGACTCTAAAAATAAGACAGGCACCTATCAATGGGGACAAAATAGCTGTGATCAAAACCAGCATGGGATAACTCCCTGAGGAACTTGATGAAAGAACAAGATAAAGAATAAGAAGGACAAGTTAAAAAACCAAACAAACAAACAAGCACTAGTCAAACAACAGTTGATTACAGCACGATAGTGCAAAATTCATTGATCCCAATGAAGGAAACAGGAAACTATATGAACAGGGTGCCTTGCCATGAAACTTAGGGTTCATCCTGCCAAGACTTCCCCGAAGCATCGTGTTGCGACCGATGAAACCTGGCTCCTCCCTACTGGTGATCAACCCAGCTGGTCATTAGGTTGATCTGGACTTTGGACTGGTAACTATAACATCGACTGGCAGGACAGTGTGTGTTTGTGTGTGTGGTGTGACTGAATGCATATGCTAATTGTTGTATCTTCAATAAACGCGGCGTATTGCCTTTTCTCCTGAAAAAGATCCCGTGTGCTTCTTATAAGCACAACATTTTTGGTGGAGAATGTTTTAGGAAAGGGACCAGGAAGGGTGGGGGCTTGTTGAGGAGCCCACCCTCCTTGCTAAATTGGTAGTGGAACAAAGCCTGTGTCCATAAAAAGGGACAGTTCAACGAGGAAAGCAGAATCGGGCCCAGACAAGCAGGCAGGCAACAAATAAAAAAATTGGAAAACAGGTTGGAAGCCCTGAGGGCATAGTGGCAGAAGTATATATAAAAAAGTAAGTACAGGCATGGGGAATTCAAATCCCTGGAACAATACTTGGAATGGTGAAATCTGAGTTGATGAAGGTTTTTCCCCTGAAAAAGATCCCGTGTGCTGCTTATATGCATAACACACTGCAGGTGACTCCTGAGCAGTACCCCTTTTGGAGGCCTGGGACTTCGGAGTGGCATCAGTTAGAGATGACAGTACTGTGGAACCGAAGATGGCATCAGAGGCAGAGTCCCAAGTGATTGCATAGTGTTCTGTAAAAGTGTGGCCTGACGTCCATGTCTCTGCTCTGCAGGTTTCTGAGACAGGGACATCCTTGAAAAAAGCGACAGATGAGGAAATCGATCTTGAGGAACATGTCTGGATCGAGTTGGGGTGTGTGTGTCACATTACAAATTTGGTAGCACTGTCTGATGTAATTCAAGACCCGCTTACAGAGTCTTTGGGCTGATACTGCTGAGCTGTTGGATCGTTCCACCACAATGAGGAAAAGTCATGGGGACTTCCTGAAGGCCTTTGTAGAATGCTAGAGCTCTCCTAACATCTAAGGTATGTAGTATAGCCTCCCTATTGTCTTGGTGAGGCTTGCGATAGAAGATTATAAGGCGGACTTACTGATTCATGTGAAAAGGGGAAGTTACCTTAGGGATGAATTTTGGATGAGGCCTGAGTGTAATCTTGCCTGGAAAGAATACTGTTTAGGGGGGGATGTGCCATCAAAGCTGCTATCTCCCCTATTCTTCTAACTGAGGTAATTGCTATCAGGAAGGCTGTTTTCATTGATAGGTACATCAGCGAACAGGTGGCCATGGGTTCAAAGGGGGGGGGCCTAGTCAGGCCTTTCAGTACCAGGTTTAGGTCCCACGAGGGGGTAGGAGTCAAGATTGATGGAAGAAATTCATTATACCCTTAAGGAACCTTTTAGTGGTTGGGTGTGATAGTACCGAGTACCCCTCTATGGGTTGTTGAAAAGCTGTGACAGCTGCAAGATGGACCCTAATAGAGTTTAGAGACAATACTGACTTTAAGGGTCAGAGAATATTCCAGAATATGTGGGAGAGTTGCTGACATTGGTGAGATTTGTTACGATGTACACCAAATCTGAAACCTGGACTATTTCTGCAGGTAAGTACGTCATGTGGAGGACTTTCTACTGTGTATTAGAACCTCTTGTACTTCCTTTGAGCATCAACTTTCTAGATGCTGGAACCATGCAGGAGCCATGCTTTGAGGCAGAGAATCCCAAAGTAGGGATGTAGGGTACACGCTTTATCTTACGAAAGGAGATGTGGAATGGTTGGAAGGGAAACTGGAAGGCACATTGAGAGCTGTGTCAGGTAAGGTACCAGGTCTATCTTGGCCAAGTAGGAGCAATCAGGACCGTGAGCTTAGTCCCTTCGGCAGTAGAGGAAACAGAAGAAAGGTGTAAAGAAGGTCCTTGTCCCAGGGGAGAAGAACATCACTCAGAGAGTGTTGTCTTGAGCAGCAGCATGGCCACTTCTTGTTCTGGTATGCAGCAAACAGGTCTGTGGATTGTGTTCCCCATCATGTGAAAAAGTCATGGAGTACTGACAGGTGCATCTCCCACTTGTGATCATGCGTGAATTAGCAACTGGGGTCAGCTGCTATTGAGGTCTGCATGCCCAGGAAGGAAGCCGTGGACAAGGTGATGTTGTGAGAGATGCACCAGTTCCATAATTTCATTGCTTCTGTGCATAAGGAGGGCGACCTGGCCCCTCCCTGGCAAATGTAGTATCTGCAGGCTATGTTGTCTGGTAGGATATTTGTATGTGATCCTGCTATCAGCGGGAAGAAATGGGTGCAGGCATTCCTGACCGCTCTCAGGTCGAGGAGATTGATGTGTAGAGATATCTCCAGAGGTAACCATTTGCTGAGTGATGTATCGGTGGTAAGCAGTGATGATGGCGTCCTCTGTGAGAAGGGAATCCCTTTGCATACATTGGCTAGGTTCTTTCACCAGTCCAAGAAGCTTTTGATCATGGTAGGTAGTGACAGGGGTTTGTCCACACTGTCTTTGTTCGGCCTGTAAACTGAACTGAACCATAGTTGGAGGCATTGCATGTGGAGTTTGGTGTGCAGTATCACAGCTGTGCCCACTGCCATATGCCCCAACAGTTGGAGGCAGAGTCTGGTTGGTACTTGAGGACTGCATTGATCCGTGTCTATGAGTGAGACCAGGGATAGGAACCTGTGTTGAAGTAGGAAGGTTTGGCCTGCAGAGCATCCAAGCCGACTGCCATGAATTCCAGGTGTTGCATTGGCGTGAGGGTCAACTTCTGGGTGTTGATCTGAAAGCCCAGTTCTGTGAACAAATGTATAGTGGTGTTGATGGCTCAATGAGCCTCCTAGAGCGATCGGGCTCTGAGGAAACAATCGTCCAGGTAAGGATAGATCATTATCCTTTGTGAATGTACATGAGCAGCTACCACTGAGAGAACTTCGGAAAATAGGGACCAATGAGAGTCTGAAGGGGAGGACTCTGTATTAGTAATGGTGTGTCCCAGAGTGAATCTGAAAAATTGTCTGTGAGCTGGTAGTACTGAAATATGAAAGTAGACGCCCTGTAGGTCAATACCTGAAAACCAGTCTCCCTGTTCCAGAGGTGGAATGATCATCGATAAGGTGACCGTCTTGAATGTCTGAGCTTTGACAAACTTGTTGCAAGCTCTGAGATCCAGTATGGGTCTCCAAACTCCCTCCCTTTTGGGTATTAGAAAGTAAAAAGAATAGAACCCCTTGCCTTGTAGATGTTGAGGAACTGGTTCTCTAGTTCCTAACTGGAGGAGTCAATCTATCTCCAGTTGCAGCAGACTCTCATAAGAAGGGTCCCTGAAGAGTGACAGGGAAGAGTGTTGTGGAGGGGGTAGAGAGGTGAAGTGGATGGAGTACCTGGATCAGATGATTTCTAGGACCCATCTGTTCGACATTATGCATTCCCAGGCACTGTGGAACCCTGCCAAATGGTGGCCAAGTGGGTGCACGGTCATAGACAGTAGTAGGGAGTGGTCTTATGGTGCCTCGACCTGCCCCTCAAAAAAGTGGTGCTAAGAGGCAGGGGCTGGGTTGAAGATTGTGGACCAGATGCCTTATGTTTTGGGAATTTTCCCTTTTTTCTTTGTGGCTCATAATGGCGCTGTGATGGGAACTGAGATGAATAATCTATGTGTTGGGATTGGGGGCTAAAAGATCTCTTTTGTCCCCATGTGTAGATTCCCAGCAACCGGAGGGTGGCCCTGGAATCCTTCAAGGTGTGGAGGGAGGTGTCAAGTCTTCTCAGCAAAGAGCTGGGCTACTGGCAGAGGGAATGCTTTTGTTGGATATGGCCCTCGCCAAGGCAACAGATGCACTGGGAGTGCTTGTCCACAACCGGGACCGCCTCACTGTAAGTGCAGCACTTCTTTAAGCCCAGAGAGCTTTGTCCAGGGGGGTCTCCCCCACTGTGGGTTGACAGAAGAACAAAGTCCATTCTTCTTCTTTTAGGCAATGGCCAAATAAACAGTAGAAGGAGGAAAAGAAACAAAAGAGGCTTCTAAGGAAGCTAAAAATTAGCAATTGTAAAAGAATAAACAATCCACAATGGACAGCTAAAGCTCCATCTCGAGCTGGGGCAGTTGAGAAGGAAAGCAGGACTGTTAGGGCTTGTCTACACTGGCAAGTTTTGTTGCCAAAAACTGCCTTTTGGAGACAAAACAGCAAGAGCGTACACACTACAATGGGACTTTTGTCGCGAAAAACGCCCAGTATCCCAAAATGCCTCCCCTGATTGCTCTGCTCAGTGTTTTGATCTCTGCTGCCCTGCAGGCATGCGCCCCTCCCCCTTCAAAGCTCCAGGAAGTATCTGTGTGCTGCTCCGTTTGGGGAACAAACAAAGAGAAAATAATTGGAATGCTCCTGTTCTGTCCTGCACTAGGAACACAGCAGCAGGCAGACTGCTGCTGCAGGGGGTGGGGATTCCTCAACATGGAGAGCTCACAGAGCTGCTCATGATGCTGCTCTTGGCAGCTGAGGGGGCTGTGGGAGAACTCACAGAGAATCCCAAGATGCGCAGCGATCAGCTCTTCCTTCCCACAACACTGCACTGTGGGATATATACCCATGGTGAATTGCTCACCCTGTTGATGATTGGTGTCCCCAATGTGGGCATGATCTATCGACAAAAGGAGCAAGTGTGAACACCCTTTGGTGATTTTTGTTTTGTCGACTTTTGGGTGTCGACATAAGTTTTGAAAGGTTTCAGAGTAGCAGCCGTGTTAGTCTGTATTCGCAAAAAGAAAAGGAGTAAGTGTGGTACCTTAGAGACTAACCAATTTATCTGAGCATAAGCTTTCGTGAGCTACACCTCACTTCATCAGATGCATCTGATGAAGTGAGCTGTAGCTCACGAAAGCTTATGCTCAAATAAATTGGTTAGTCTCTAAGGTGCCAAAAGTACTCCTTTTCTTTTTGACATAAGTTTTGTAAACAAAACTTCGTAGCGTAGACAAGCCCTTAGTCCCTGAACGCTGGCTAGCCTCGTGGTGCAGTACAAGGTGGGACAGCACATGTGCTGGCCCAATGGACACAGCTACCAAAGTTCTCCGATCAGCAGTCTAGGGACGTAGACACAACTACAGTGGAGAACCCATAGGACATTACTCAAAGAAGAATTCCAGGTCTACCACTGAGTTAGAAGAAAAGTTAAACTGGAAATATTAGCAATATATTTTTGTATCAGTAACCCTTTTGTGTGTTTTGGGGACATACGTTATTTTTAGATAACTAAAATCTGACATTTTATTAAAGTAAGAATGACTCTTCCCACAAAGGTAACCTGTACTTCAAACTGAAATGGATGCTATTCTGCCTTGCTAAGTTCTTATGATGGGCCGATATAGAACACAACGGATCCTGAACTCCCAGTTGATTAAATGAAAAGTGAGGGAGAGTATGTTGTTTTAAAAAAGGTATAAACTGACAAAATTGGTAACCAAGGATTAAAGTAACGAAGTTTGCCTAAGCAAAGTTTTGATTTTTTTCTATTGCCATAGAACAACAGTAGTCTTTCATCATAATGTAAATTTGACAAGATTTTTTAAAAAGACTTTGTCTAATTTACATTCAGTATGCGGGAATTAATGATGAATCCCTTGTGAATTCTAAATTGAATGAAATTTGCTGTTCTTTTTCATGGCCTTAACAGTTGTGAAAAAGCCTGCTTTGTTGCTGTCTATTAATTGAATTTGATCTTAATATAACTATAGGGGCTGTTTCCACCACTGGAGAGAAAAAAAAGTGAAGATGGTGATATTCCAAGTCTGAAGGTACTCGTGTCTATTCACAGTGACTTGGGTTAGGGTGGACAGTATAATCTAGAGAAAGCCTGCTAAGAATAATAGGTTCCTTATATCAGTCATATTTTAGGCCAAAAGGCCAACTGCTGTGAAAAGCAAGCTGTCCCATTCTATGCAGTAGTGGTGAAATGAGCTGTCTCAACTTATGAATGGTAGAAGGACTACAGGAGCCTACCAAGACCTACAGAGTAACTCCATCTTTGAAAATGTAAGGGTCTCACACCTGCTAACACTATGGTGTTGGAGTAACTGCAGAAGAAAACAGTTTGACTACACTCTGTAATCTTCTAGAACACTGCAGCTAAACAGCACTGCATAAAGAGTTTCTGAAGTATGAAACCGAATAGTGGTCTGCTGGACACTACTCTACTTCCTTTACCAAGTGTGACCATTAAGTCTCCGCATTCAGAAACTCTGGCCAAGTTCTGCCTGTTCATTGTAAGAGCATACACCTGAAAAATATCTGGATCTCTCTGCACCCTTTCATCATTTTGAAACAGCTCAGGATTCCTCCATAAGATCAATCATATATTTCTATGTGCAAGAATGGGAGGGCGTATTGGAAAAAGGCTAGACCAATTGTTCCAGCTTCTATAAGTACACTATCTATTTCACACATAAGCAAAGGAGGATGTTGGGGCAGAATTTGGCTAGCCATATATATGCACACTTTTCTATTTAAAAAAAACATTTTTTAAAATCAATCATAACATTGCTTTTTATAACTTGTTTTTAAACCAAATGTGACTAAAAGCTCAGTAATTAAAATGGGTACCTTGAAAAACAAGGGTAAAAGTTGGAGTTGTTCTGTGACAGCCGTGGAGAAGGACCGACCTGCACTTGCCATCAACCACTTCAGGACTGTTTATAAAAAGACAGAAATACTTACTGAATAACAAGATCAACAAGCAAAATGACAAATGTATAGGCCAAATTCACTACTGGCATATCTCACCAGATTTCTACTAATGTTAATGGAGTTGCATCAACAGTAAGTTTGGCCCTGTGTTCTTATGTGAGAGCCCATGAGTTTTCATTAGAATAATTATTATTCAAGCCATAGTCATGTAATTTGGAATAAGTTATACATTAACACAGTCCAACCTACAAGAGGTACAGACACCTCTTTAGTATAAAGCTAATGTAACAGGCAAAATTGCACATTGTAAGTATGCCACTTGCAGTACTCAATCATAATTCTGTGCAGCCAAACACATTGTCTGTTTTCACAAGTTAAATTCAGCAACTCACTGGTTTTCAAGAGTTTAATGCCCTGAGTTCGCTCATCTTGTTCACCAACTCCATTCTCTTCCATAACATGGTTCTGAATTTCTTCATCCACTTCCATAAGAGGTTTGAGCTTTTCAAGTATTCGCGTAGTGAACTCATGGACATGAGGGGACTTTGTTGGAGCAGTATTTGGCAAGGAAACATCTATCATGAATATGTAGGTCAAAACACTAAAAATAAATAACGCAAGTTTATACATTAACATGAAGAAACCAGTTAAATGTGTTCAGGGGCTATTTGCTGCATTTTACTAGTTGAAATTTAATACTTTTTTGAAATTTAAAATTTCTTCCTGTAGACCACATAAAATAAATAAAACCAAATGCTATCTGAAACAGAATGCAACATCATTGTGATTCAGATCTTTACCTCAATTTAAGGCATTATACCATAAGAGTACAATGCACCAAGACAAATAACCTCAGTTCACTGAGCTGCTTCACTATATATACACACATCTAAACCTCAGTGAGAACATGAGGAAAACTATTAATTGAGGGCTTAAGAACTGTTTTCACCTAATGAGAAAGTGAAAGACTCAAAGGGGGGAAAATGCTATATGCTATTTTTAATGAGTTCACATTTTTCATCTTTGACAACGTCTATCTATTGCATTCGGAATCTTATTTGGCGTGTAGGTAACTTGATATCCTGTAGGAGAATTATTTTTCTTATTTCTGACAAACATGCTATTTTGCATACAGTACATGAAAAGATATGCTGTTTACTTATAACTCTTTCCTGAAGGTTGCAAACTGTAGACACACAAAATGAATCATACCATAATAAATGGTTAAAAGAAACTGGGCATGTTTAGTCTTGAGAAACAAAGACTGAGGGGAAACCTGATAATCTTCAAATATATTAAGGGCTTTTCTAAAAAGGATGGTGATCAATTGTTCTCCATGGCCGTTGAAGGTAGGACAAGAAATAATCACCATAATCTGCAGCACAGGAGATTTAAGTAGATATTAGGAAAAACTTTTTAATCATAAGGATAGTTAAGCACTGGAATAAGCTTCCAAGGGAGGATGTAGAATCCCTGTGATTGGAGGTTTCTAAGGACAGGTTAGTCAAAAACCTGTCATGTATAGTCTAGGACTGTGTATTTGGTCCTGTTTCACCATGTAGGGCTGGACTAGATGACCTCTGAAGGTACCTTCCAGCCCTATATCGCTATGATTCCAGATTATTCTCTGACTATAAATATTTCTAGAAAAACCCACTCCAGCACATCTGAGACCCTAATTATTCATTAGTTATAGGTTCTAACTTGTTACAATTTGATAGACTTTCAATGGCACTTAGGAGCTTAGGTGGTTTTGAAAATTTCACCTTGGTCTGGCAGGGGTTGGGTACAGTTCATTTGTTTCTAGAGCTTTAGAGCTCTCCCAGTGTGAAAATGAGAGGTCACATGAAACAACAGGACGAGAATCAAGACATCACCCTATGTTTACAAAAAGTGCCTGTTAAATAGCAATTTATAGGTACATTATTTTTTGGAAAATATTATTTATTTCTATTCTGGTACATGTATATGTTCACATACCTAGGAAGACAATCATCCAAAGAAAATAAATAATACTTGAGTATTCAATGGACATGAACAGAACAAAGAAAATTCTTCAGAAGAGAACACTAACCTTCCTATTCTTTCTCTGACATTTTTGTAAACCTGGGTGAGTTTAGGTTCCAAGTACTTTAGTAACCTGTGCAACAGCTCTGGTACTCTCCATTCTTGCTGTGCAAGGCCACCTTGCAATACGTAGAGTCGGCTAGAAATTGGAACATGAAGGCTTTAGTTAGCTTTACTGTATTGACAACTGCAACTTATTTTTTCCAAGTCTTGTTTTTAATGATTTACATATATCCATGAACTACAGATACACAAGAGTATAAAAGCTTTTCAATCACAAAATGAGAGTAACTATTACAGTATTGCTGTTATGTCAGTACCACAGTTCCACAATAGTTATGGTTCTCAAACTTACTTAATAGGGCCCCCCTTCTTTGTGTCTGTAGTCATTTTCACCCCTCCCCACCCCCACTACATATACTGCTACCCAACTCTGAAGGCAGAGTGGAGAGCAGCAGCTGCTGGTCAGATGCCCAGCTCTGAAGGCAGCTTCACGCCAACAGCAGCACAGAAGTAAGGACAGCAATGTGAAAAGTGATACTGACACACATCACTTTTCACAGCAGATTGAGAAGGGTGCAGCAGTGCAGAAGTAAGGGAGGAAATGTGAAAAGTGACATTTGTCAGTATCACTGTTTATAGCAGACTAAGTGTCCCACTGCCACCCTTCTGTGCTGCTACTGCCCCTCTGGGGCTGACCTCTTTATCCCCGCCTCCTGGGTGTGTGCGGCCCTTCTGCATGAGTCCCAGCCACCAGGGGCTGACAGCCAGAGCTCAAAAGAGCACAAAGCTAGCACCTCCCTTGACACATTCAGGAGGTACGCCCCATACTTTGAGAACCACTGTCCTAACTGAATCCAATTAATCATAGTAATGTGCTTTAAGCAATGTTTTTCCCCTCTGGGCCCTACTCTACCCCTGGGGAACTAAGGATAGGAGGAGGAAGGGCATGAACAAGGAACTACAACTGAGAGGTTCTTGTGTGGGATGTGCAGGTACACGATTAGACTCTTGGCTCTTCCACCTTGCAGTGGCCAGTCACAATATACTCTGAGTGAACTTTATTCACATCTCTTACATTTGTTCATGCTTTACCCATCAACTGTAAAGCAGTTTGAAGGTAACATTTTACCATGCATCTACAAATGATCCTCCTTCACCACTCAAAGGAGACTCCAACAACAGCTCAAATAACCAGTGCAGTTTCCGAGGATCTCTGCTCTCCTGATAAAGAAAGTTATAAATCAGTAACTGGAAAACAGAGGAATTTGGTGATTCTACTTTAAGCCATGTAAAAAGAAAGACAATTAAATATTTGCATTAAATGTTCTTGAGGTTCCTATGTATGCATTATTACATAAATGAAGACAGTGTTTTACTTTTCTCAAAATTAGGGTCCAGTAAAAAAAAAAATCAGGATCATGCAGAAATGCGGCATTCTAATCATGGATAGTGGCGCAAGAGATTTATTACCAATTACTTAGTAAAGTACAGTGATTTAAAAACAGTGTTATTTTTATTTCTATGGCATTTTAAAGGATGTAATCTAGTTATGAAAAACTATTAACATTTAGTGCAGAGAAATCTTACTGGATACAAGGCCTGGTCTACACTAGAAAAAAAAAATGGTTACCTAAATTTTTGTAGCTGTTGTTCTTCGAGATGTGTTGCTCATGTCCTTTCCATTCTAGGTATGTGCGTGCTCATCACACGCACAGTCATTGGTGATTTTTGCCTTAGCAGTATCCGTAGGATCAGCTGTATCGCCCTCTTCAGTGCTGCACTCATGCGTTGGTATATTAGTGCTGACCCTAAGCCCTCTCAGTTCCTTCTTGCTGGCAACTCAGGTAGGAGGGTGGATAATGAAATGGACATGAGCAATACATCTTGAAGAACGAAAAGGTAGGTAACAGTTTTTTATTTTTCAAGTGCTTGCTCATGTCACTTCCATTCTAGGTGACTCACAAGCAGTATCCTCGGAGGTCGGCTTGGAGTTCACAGTCTAGTACTGCTCAACCAAAGCCAGCATCACTCCAGGCCTGCTGGGTAAGTGCATACGGGACATGAACGTGTGGACAGACTATCAGCTGGCCGCCCTACAGCTGTTCTGGATAGGCACTTGGGCTAGGAAAGTTGCCGAGGAGGCTTGTGCCCTGGTTGAATGGGCAGTTATGGTGGCACCCCTACCTGATCAGAACAGCAGTGAATGCAGACAGTGATACAAGCAGAAATTCTTTGAGTGGACACTGGATGACCTTTCATCCTGTAAGCCACCACGATGAACAACTGGGTTGACTTGCGGAATGGCTTGGTCCTTTCAGTGCAGAAGGCTAACACCCTCCTGACATCTCAGGAATGAATCTATGCTCCTCCTCTGACTTATGCGACTTTGGAAAAAAAGACAGGTAAGTAAAAGTCCTGGCCCGTATGCAACTGAGAGACCACCTTGGGCAGGAAAGCTGGGTGTGGCTGCAGCTGGACCTTGTCTTTGTAGAAGACCGTATAGGGTGGTTCCGAGGTAAGCGCCCTAATCTCGGAGAACCGGTGGGCGGACGTTATCGCAACTAGGAATGTAACCTTCCAGGACAGAGAAGGAGAGAGCAGAAAGCCAGAGGCTTGAAGGGGTTAAGCCTAAAGATATTATGTCAAGCACCCAGTGGTCTGAGGTGAGCCGTGACCAGCCTGACCAGAGGGGGTGCAGGAGGTTGAGAAAAGAGCCAGGAGGTGGATTCTGGGGAGTGACTGGGGTGCCATCCTTGGGTGCATCCTCAAAACACCTGCTTCTGGCTTCCTTGGCCTCTAGAAGAACTAGGCTGGGGGGAGGAATGGGACGACGATGGGTGACACCATTGAAATCCTTTGTCCCTGTCCTTCCTGGAGGAGCTGGACTGGGGGACACCACAGAACCTCGACGGAGGTGGAGGGGGATGGAAAGGCTTTCTAGCCTTCTAAGGGGTCTGAAGGCCCAAGAAACGGTGGGTGGCATGTGAGTCTAAGGCCGTGGAGCTGTTCGTCACGCAGCTCCCTCAAATGGAAGGTCCTGAAGGGTACTCTGCAACTCCTGGGACAGCCCAGAGGACTGTAACCACCAGCTGAGCCTCATGACCACTGCAGAAGTGACTACCTGGCCGCCGAGTCTGTAGCGTCCCAGGCCATCTGGAGGGTGCCTCTCGCCACTGCTTTGCCCTCGTCCACCAAGGCAGAGAACTCCTGGGCTCGGTCATGTGGGAAGCCCTCCTTAAACTTGCTGATGGAATCCCACAGGTTGAAGTTGTACCTGCCTAGCAGGGCCTGATGGTTAGATACCTAATATTGCAGGCTGGCTGTCGAATAAATTTTCTTACCAAACAAGTTCAGCCTCTTGGTGTCTTTACTTTCCAGTGTGCCATTCATCTGTCCCTTTTGTTGTCAGCAGACACGACCAGGGATCCCCCTGGAGAGTGGGTGACAGGTACTCAACCCCCTTTGTGGGGACATAATACTTCTCTTCCACCTTCTTGGAGGTAGGTGGAATGGAAGAGGGGGTCTGCCACATACACTTGGCAATTTTAAGGACCCCTGGGTGGACGGGCAATGTGACCTGGGACAGGGTAGAGGAGAGTATAACATTAAAGAGGTCGTCAGACTCCTCTGCTAGCTCCTTGACCTCCAAGTTCAGGTTGGCAGCCACTATTTTGAGCAGGGCCTGGTGCTCCTTGAAGTTGTCGGGGGGACTGCTCATTTGTGAGGAGCCCGCTGTTCTTTCGTCCAGAGACAATGAAGATGACTGCATAGCAGGGGGAGGTGCAGCTTCCCCTTGCTCGTCTGGGGATGGCTCCTTGGGTGTCAGTACCTACTATGTCGCCCTCGTGTTAGATTTGGCACCGTGCTCTGACTTGGGTGCTGGCTGTGCCAGGTGCAGCTTGTCCGATTAGGCCTGGGAGTAACAGTGGGAGTACGGGACTGGCATAACAGGTACACCTCAAAAGTTCCAGTACTACCACTGAGAGGGGCCTTGCCCCATCTCCACGCCACAGGAGCCATGCCAGTCTCGTGGGCCGGTGGCAATTCGCCTTTTATAGGCAAGGGGCTGAACACCCCTTCAGGCTCAGACCATTGCCCTTCTGGTGACTAGGGCAGAGCTGTAGATGCCCGAGTCTGCTGACTGACCCTTGTTGGTGACTGTAAGGAGAAGGCAAGGACTGGTGCCTGCTCGAAGAGCAGTACTGGGAAGCTGGAGACCGGTTCCGTGACCAGGAACGATCCCACACTGGGGGAATCACCACCTGGGAGATCGCCTAAGCAATGGTGATCTGCACCGTGGCAAACTCTGGTGGGAGACCTGACAGTACCAGGGGTACTGAGATCAGTGTCGCGACTCAGGTGTCCTGTGCCTTGCAGGTGGAGACCTTGGCATCAGGGACCTGTGTCTTCTAACTGGGGACTGAGGCTGCGGTGCTAGGGCCACAGTGATGGGGACAGACACCTATAGTCCGGGGATTGGGGATGCTCCGCTGCTTTAGGGAGCAGTCCCATAACCGGCTTGCCCACAGATGCCGGGGCCTTGGCCAGGTCCATCATCTTAGTTGGCATCTGCGGTGCCAGTTGGCCCACTTGCTCTTTGGCCGCCAGGTCCACTTCGGGCAAAGATGTCTCTACTAGGGGCCGGGACCTCTTACTGCTCCCAGGAGTCAGAATCATAGAATCGTAGAATATCAGGGTTGGAAGGGACCTCAGGAGGTCATCTTGTCTAACCCCCTGCTCAAAGCAGGACCCATCCCCAATTAAATCATCCCAGCCAGGGCTTTGTCAAGCCTGACCTTAAAAACCTCAAAGGAAGGAGATTCCACCACCTCCTTAGGTAACGCATGCCAGTGCTTCACCACCCTCCGAGTGAAAAAGTTTTTCCTAATATCCAACCTAAACCTCCCCCACTGCAACTTGAGACCATTACTCCTTGTTCTGTCATCTGCTACCACTGAGAACAGTCTAGATCCATCCTCTTTGGAATCCCTTTTCAGGTAGTTGAAAGCAGCTATCATTCTCTTCAGCAGACTAAACAATCCCAGTTCCCTCAGCCTCTCCTCATAAGTCATTTGTTCCAGCCCCCTAATCATTTCTGTTGCCCTCCGCTGGACACTTTCCAATTTTTGTACATCCTTCTTGTAGTGTGGGGCCCAAAACTGGACACAGTACTCCAGATGAGGCCTTACCAATGTCAAATAGAGGGGAACGATCACGTCCCTCAAACTCCTGGCAGAGGCGGGTCCCTGGCTGAACTAGGGGGTCCGACCCCAAGCAGCTCCAGGGTGGGCATGTGGCCTAACACAGGTCCTTTGCCCGAAGCCCCCTTTTTCTGTGGTGCTAGCGGGCCCATCGACTTCAACCACTTCTTAGGCACTGCGGAGGGGGAACGGTGCTGAGTGGGTTCTGGTGCTGTGGTGCACTGCACGCCAATGCTGTGGTGCCAGGCATGGAGTCCAATCGAGAGGGCTCCGAGGTAGGATGAAGCGAAGCCTCCATGAGAAGGACCCTCAAGTGGATATCTCGCTCCTTCTGAGTTCGAGGACGAAAGTTTTTGAAGATCCTGCACTTATCCTTTCTGTGGGACTCCCCCAAACACTTTAAACAGCTCTTGTGGGGGTCACTAATGGGCATCGGCTGGCTGCACGATGAACATGGCTTAAAGCCTGGGGAATGGGGCATGCCCCGCTTCGACGCGAAGTCGCAGCCGGGACTCTAACTCCTAAACAACTACTCTAACACTTACCTTAAAGGTCTAAATACCTATCGACTAACAACAAAGGAGACAGAACAATGGACTGTAAGAACCACTAACACTCTTGGGATGTAAGACAAGGTGCTCAGACCAACCGTCACGGGCGGTATGAAGGAACTGAGAGGGCGTAGGGTTGGCAGTGATTAATATACCAACGCATGAGCATGGCACTCAAGAGGGAGCTACATCCGACTCTACAGATACCGCTAAGCCAAAAATCTCCAATGATTGTGCACGTGGGCATGCACATAGCTAGAATGGAATGAGCAAGCACTTGAAGAAGAATTAAGTTTGCTTAACTACGTTGCTCAGGGGTGTGAAAAATCCACACCTCTGAGCAGCGGCGTTAAGCAGACCTAGCCCCCCCGTGCAGACAGTACTAGGTCAATGGAAGAATTTTTCTGTTGACCTAGCTACTGCCTCTTGGGGAGGTGGCTTACTACACCGTCGGAAGAACCCCTCCCGTTATTATGGGGAGCCTCTACACCAGTGGTTCTCAGCCTTTCCAGACTACTGTACCTGTTTCAGGAGTCTGATTTGTCTTGCGTACCCCGAAGTTTCACCTCACTTAAAAACTACTTGCTTACAAAATCAGACATAAAAATACAAAAAAGTGTTCACAGCACACTATTACTGAAAAATTGCTTACTTTCTCATTTTTACCATATTATTATAAAATAAATCAATTGGAATATAAATATTGTGCTTACATTTCAGCATATAGTATATAGAGCAGTATAAAACAAGTCATTCTCTGTATGAAATTTTAGTTTGTTCTGACTTTGCTAGTGCATTTTATGTAGCTTGTTGTAAAATTAGGCAAATATCTAGACGAGTTGATGTACCCCCTGGAAGATCTCTGCATACCCCCAGGGGTACAGAGAACCACTGTTCTACACTGAAGTGGTGCAGCTATGTTGCTGTAGCATTTCAAGCGTAGACAAGCCCTTAAAGGTCAACAGGCCACCCTAGTTACGTTAATCTGTATCTATATATTTTCCAGATCCTTTTCAATACGTGCATGATTAAATTGCACTTTTTATTTTATAAACTGAGGACAGTTCTGTGGTCTGAGCTTCAAAAGAAGAGTAAGGAAAAATTCAGCACTAGTGGTAAAAGATTTTACAGTAAGTGCAGACATTAATGTCATCAATAGCTACCTCTTACATAGCTATCACAAAACTAGAAAGCAGACGAAAGTGTGAACTATACTTCCAGAAGAAAAAGCATCCACAATTGTGAATGAGAAAATGTATTTTACTGTTTTCTGTAGGACTTCAAGAATTAGTATACAATGCAATTTTTAGGTTGGATTTACTACTCTGAATTTAATCCTAACAGAATAAATCTAAATATTTTTCTTCATAAAATTGTTATTTACATATTACCAAAAATGTGTGTGTTTAATTTATTTTAACATGAATAACGAGCAAAGCTAAGCAATATTGAGAACTTACACAGGAAGTTGCTATACATGTTCCCCAATCATTATAAGTTTCCACGGTAATATTGGATAAAGCTGTTCGAAGTAGTGGGCACAAAAGCTTCCAAAGTTTCTCTACCTACTCAACAGAAAAGCAAAGGTGAGATTATGGATTTTGCCATGTATGGCTCCTACTTAACTTCTCTAACTCCCAACCCCTCAAAGAGAAATTTGCTTCGTACAGTAGCTCAAAATTATTAGAATCCTGAAAAAAAATTACCAGGAAAGGCAACAATTCAAACTGCCAACATCTTTTTCTGTTTTATTTACAGGGTGCTCTGAAGTACTGCTCAGTCAAGTTCATAGATATGCAGCCTCTTGGGTTTTTTCAGTTTAAGTACAATACTACTACAGGATTGCAGATTTTGTTGCTTCTGTAGGCTGAGTGCTTTGCACACACCAGGGACTCCTTGCATTCATCTAGTCTCTCCCCACGTTCCCTGTGTGCCACCCTCCTATCCCCTTCTACTTCTGCAACCAGCCACCCCTTCCTCCATGCTGGGTCTCTGTGTGCCCCCAATTCTCACCCCATGTCCTCCAATGCCAAAAGTTCAATGTGTTCCCCAATCCCGCCTTCCCGCCTGTGCCAGGGGCTCTGTCATCCCCATTCACTCCATTCTCCGCACCATTCTTATTATTTTCTCTCCCTTCCATCTTTTCTCTTTCAGGATGTCTCCATTTAAAAACTGTATTGGGAAGATGGGCAGAGCTGAGATGGGGGTTTTGTTACACTGAAAGGTGTTATTGGCTGTCATCAACCAGTTCTTTGATCAGTAGACAATTATTTACTCCTGGGCGAATTCTGCACCACTGCGCAACACAAAATTTTGCAGAAATTAATGTTGTGCACGCAGAATTTCCTTCCCCTCCCAGAAGAGTCACAGTAGTGTGAAGACACTGTTTCATTTACTATAGTACTATATATTCATATTTAAGCAGTATGCCAGGGGAAATATTTAGTTTTTATATATATATATTATTCTCACAGCAAAATGACTCACCAAGTATTATTATTTCATCAACTACAATTTGTTAACAACATAGCAAAAGCATCCTAATTGGTTAATAACTTAGACTGGTTAATAATTAAATCACACAATGTTTTAATATCACGTGCTGCAAAGAACCACAGGAGACACATTAAAGAGCCACTTGTGGTTCAGGAGCCTTAGCTAAGCATCACTGGTCTAAACAGAGAAATGCCACCAAATTAAGAATAAGGCCTCGCAAACTCAGCCAAACCCCCAGATTCAGATCTGCAAAGTGTTTTGGGAAGCAGTTTGTACGAGGTGCCAGAGAAGGCAAATATAACAGCAGCAGCAATACGTTGCATTTCCACGTATATTCTGTTCAAAGATCTCAAAGTGCTTATCAAACTTTAGTGATTTAAGCCTCATAATACTTTTGATGTAGGGTAGGGAAGTGTTATTTCCATGAGGAAACTGAAGAAGTCAAATCACTTGCCCAAGGTCACACAGCTAATCCCTGGAAATCACTCAGTGCAAGAGGCAGCAATAGAACCCAGATCTCCTGACTTGCTGTAGTGAGATATAATTCCAAACATTTCCAGCTACCATATATAAACTGTAGCAAGTAGTCCCATGAATGTGATTTGCCAGGAGATCAACCTTCAAGGCAAATCTTCTTCCATTATCTTGTGGATGAAATTATCTTACATTTATATGGTGCCTTGCATCCCAAAGCACTCTGAAATGTAGTCACCTATGTAAGGAGCAAAATCTAGAATGTACACTTTTTGTGGAGTACAACATTCAGTACAACTGAATTAAGAGACTTGAATATGCTTTTCAACAATCTCTTTAATTTCTTCAATACTTCAAGACTGTTAATGACTCATTTTCTCTATTACTAGATGGTGTTGGGGTTTGGGTGTACATCAAGAGGTTTTACTTGTTTAGTACACTTTCTAGAGATTGATCAGTTGATTCAAGATAGAAAGACACAGTATTCTACATATTGTTTTGGAGCACAAAGAAAAATCCCAACAAACGACAGGCCACTTTTGTAGTATCCCGTCTCAGATATTTTATTCTGTGTTTGCAACACAGTATTCTTAATTTTTTTTTAATGCAGTAATAAGCAATGAATAGCTAATTATGTTAACATTAATTTAAGGCCTTGTCTACATTACAAAGTTTTGTCGGCAAAAGTTATGCCGCTTTAATTAAAGCCACTGTTTCATGTCCACACTAGCTCCTTGTGATGGCGGAGTGCATCCACACTAGCAGCTCTTGCTTTGACAGAGAGCAGTGCAATGTGATAGCTATCCCACTATGCAACCGGCTGGGACTTCGGGAAGAGTCTGCATTGCCTCATGGGGTAGGTACAGCAACACATGATGCAGGTTTCTCAATCCCATCGTTCCCTTCCTGGGGCATCCTAGTAGATTGTCAGCTGCTTTTTCAACTGAAGTGTATAGGGGGAGGGAGAGGAGAGTGGTGTGTCTGGGGCAGGGGAAGACAGCAGGCTGACCGACCTATCCTGAGGCAGGAGGAGGGGGACATCCCTACCCCACATCAGCCCCTGGCTCTGCTCGGCACAGCAGTCTCTTCCGAAGCAGCCCGTTCTGCCTGCCTGCCTATGGTTCTGTGATTCCCTCAGTTCTCCCACAGCTTCCTCAGATGCTGGGAGCGGCATCCTGAGCAGCTCTGTGAGCTCTCCGTCCTGAGAAACATCAAAGCAGCATAGAAGTCCTCTCCTTCCCCGGCCCACCCCCGCCTTGCTCCCTGCAGCAGCAGTCTGCCAACCGGCCGCTGTGTTCCTAGCGCAAGGCAGAACAGGAGCTTTCCAATTATTTGCTCTTTGTTCCCCAAGCGGAGCAGCATGCTCAGCTGTCAGATACTTCCTGGAGCTTTGAAAGTGAAGGGGCACATGCCTGCTGGACAGCAGATATCAAAACAGTGAGCAGAGCAGTCACAGCCAGCATTGTGGGATATTGGGGGAAGCCAGTTCTGTCGACAAAACGAACAGCAGTGTCTACACTGATGCTTTGTTGCTTTAACTTTGCCACAAAAGGTTTTATGTTGAGGTGATTTTGTTTTGCCGCCAAAAGTAGCTAAAAACCTAAAAATACATTCAGCACTACAGAATTTTTTTTTGGAAAAAAAGCCTATTCACACAAAAATGAAATTTCAGATGACCTATAACTGTGAATTTGACTGATCAGTTTCAACTGGGGAAAACTTTTTCAGCAAAGAGAGAGAGTCTGTCCTTTGACACCTTTACCCCAGTGGTTAGGGCCAGGGCCAACCTTAGCATGGGCGATTGCTCAAGGTGCCGCGGTAGGGGGGCTGCCAAGAGAGTGTCACAATAACAGCCTCCTGCCACCCTGATCCTCACAGCCGCAGCCCACGGTCCACCTCCAGCCTCACTCTGGCCCTAACCTCTGCGCCACCTGCATCTTCTCTCCATCCTGCCTCCTCCCCAGCTCCTCCCCCAGCTCTGGTCCACCCCCATCCTCCGCTCTGCCTGTACCCCTGCTTTGCCCCCCATCCCTTGCTCTACCTGCACCTCCACTCCACATCCTCGCCACACTCCCAGCTCTGCCTCCAGCCCTGGTCCAACCCCGTCCCATGCTCCACTCCCAGCTTCTCCTCCAGCCCTGATCCACATGCACCTCCACTCCACCGCCAGTCGAGCTCCATCCCTCACCCAGCTCCACCCCCCAGCCTCACTCAGGGTGTCATTTAGGTAACACAGGTCCTGATTAAGGCACTTGGCTGGTATGTGAAAGACCCAGGCCTGAACCCCTAATTCTGGAGCAGGGACTGGAACAAAGATTTGCCCCCTTAATGGCCCCACCTCACCTGAGCATCCTAACCACCATGCTATGGGACTGTTCTTAATCTCTCCCGCTGAAGTTCTTCCAGTTTATAGAAACACTTAAATATTCACTGGGAAGAGAGAGCGCAACTCTATAGCATGATGATTAAGGCACTCACCTAGGAGGTAGGAGCTGTGGATTTAATTCCCTCCTCTGAATCAGGCACATCTACAGCTACAAAGTGTAACAGCTTCAACAAGAAAAAATAAAAGCAACACACCTATAGCTTGGTGGTTAGGATGCTCATCTGAGACATTTGTAGAATCTGAGTTCAAATCCCTGCTCCAGAGTGGGGATTCAAACCTGGATCTCCCACATCCCAGGCTGTGCCCAAACCACTGGGCTATAGCTTCTAAAGAAACACCCTCTGACCCATGAAGTTTGCAGGCCCAAAATGGACTTTTCCAAATTCTAAATTATTTTCAGAACCAAACTGAATATTTTCCCCTGACTTTTCCACTTTCTGGCTGAACTGAAAAATCACCCAGCACTATTCAGCACATTATTTTTCTTTGACATTTTAAAATGCTGTTTACTCTGAAAAGTGAAACTGACACCTTCTAATTCATATTTGCTCTGTGTATCCAGAGTTATTTCTGTTTATTTTAAAAACAAATAAGTCAGTGCTTATTTTAGTATTACTGAACCAACACAGCTAAGATTTGGCAACCTAGATTTTATCCTGCTTTGCACATCAATGGCAATGTCTAAAGCTATGCATGAATGTATATATTTATGGAAAAGTTCAAGGCTATGGGTTTGTGCAGGTGTCATGGAGTATAATCAGCAAACTATGTAGTTGCCTAAGTATAAATGAAGTAATAATCTGGTCTGCAGAAGAGGAGGTTACTCACCTGTGCAGTAACTGATGTTCTTCGAGATGAGTGTCCCTGTGGGTGCTCCACTGTAGGTGTCGATACGCCCCTGCGCCGTTGTTCAGAGATTTTTACAGCAGTACCCGTATCGGCTGCGCATGCGCAAAGCCTGCCTCACACATACCAGTCTTGTCTTAATATTGCGCATGCGCGGCCGAACTCCTCAGTTCCTTCTCTATAATGGAGGCCGCCCCAGCTCCAAAGTAGAGGGGAGGAGGGTGGGGAGTGGAGCACCTACAGGGACACTCATCTTGAAGAATGCCAGTTACTGCACAGGTGAGTGTTCTCCTCTTCTTCTTCGAGAGGTGTCTCTGTGGGTGCTCCAAAGTAGGTATCTCTCAAGGAGGTAGGGACTTTGAATCTGGAAGGAATGCAGTAGATAGAACAGCTCTGCCCACACATGTATTGGTGATGGGTCCCTGTGTAAGAGCATAATGTTTTGCAAATGTATTTTCAGAAGCCCAAATGGCAGCTCTGGAAATGTCGTTACGGGGGACGTTACGTAGAAAAGCCACTGAGGCTGCCAGGGATTTGGTGGAGTGAGTCCTGATAAAAGTAGGGGGAGTCACATTCTGTAATTGATAGCAGAGACAAATGCAACTCGAGATTCTGTTGGAAAGTCTGTGGTTAGAGACAGATGAGCCCTTAGAGCGCTCTGCAATGGGGACGAATAGCTTGTTGGAATGCCTGAAGGTTTTAGTCCTGTCCAAGTAGAAGGACAAAGCTCTGCGCACGTCTAAAGTGAGCATCGTAGATTCAAAGGAATTTGCATGTGCTTATGGAAAAAGGTAGGGAGATGGATAGGCTCATTGACATTGAAAGATGAGTGCACTTTCGGTAGAATTCTGGGGAGTAAGCGTAGGGTGACTTTGTGCTTAAAAAATATGGTGCATGGCAGGTCTGCCATGAGTGCTGCAATTTCTCCTGTGCGTCTCGCAGAGGTAATTGCTACTAGAAATGCAGTTTTCATAGAGAAATGTAGGAGGGAACATGTGGCTAATGGTTCAAATGGTTTTTGGGTTAGGCATGTTAAGGCTAGGAGAAAGTTCCAAGGTGGATTAGGCGGATTGATGTCTGGGTATAGGGTCCCTTAAGAAATCGCTTAGTAATTGGGTGAGCAAAGATAGGCCTATCATCGATGGCATCATGGAACATTGTAACTGCAGCCAAGTGGACTTTGATGGAACTCAGGGAGAGTCCAGAGAGTTTAATCTCTAACAGATAGTCAAGGATTAACGGGAGAAGCACGGAAAAAAGGAGCGGTTTCTGTGGCAGCCCACGGGTATGTAAATCTTGTCCAGTTAGGAAGGTAGGTGGTGTGTGTACAATTTGTTGTGCTATGAGGGAGTATATTTCAAACCTTCTCCCAGCAAGTTCACTCTGCATGAGAGAGCCATGAAGGAGCCAAACCCTGAGGTGTAACATGGTTAAACTGGGGTGGAGTAGTAGACTGTGTTCTTGGGACAAGAGATTTGGGCGGAGAGGTAGTGGGATGGGTGCGGAAAGTGCCATCTTGGCAAGAAAAGGGTACCATGCCTGTCTGGGCCATGTAGGGGTGATCATTATGACCCTGGCTTGGTCTGTTCATATTTTGATCAGTACTTTGTGTACGAGTGGTATCGGGGAAACGCATACGTTAGGTTGGTGTTCCATGGGAACATGAATGCATCCCCCGAGGAGTGTTTGCCTAGTTCATGAATGCATCCCCCGAGGAGTGTTTGCCTAGAACAAAACCTTGGGCATTTCTTGTTTGCTGCAGTTGTGAAAAGGTCTGTGGTTGGGTATCCCCATGTATGAAATATGTCTAATACTATATCCTTGTTTAGTTCCCATTCATGGTCTATGGGAAATCTTCAGCTGAGGTCATCTGCGGTGGAATTGAGAGAGCCAAGTAAGTATGCAGCTGATATTTAGACATTGTGCTTCTGTAGAAAGTGAGTGGGATCGCCCCACCCCCACCCCCTGCCTGTTTACATAGAACATGCAGGCAATGTTGTCAGTCCTTATCCTGACATGTTGGTTTTGTCTGAAGGGGAGAAATTGGAGGCAGGCCTTGAGTATCATTCAGAGTTCTAGACGTTGATGTGAAGGGACTTCTTGGCAGGAGACAAAAGCCCCTGGGCAGTGTATTAGGGCATGTGTGCTCCCTATCCCGTAAGGGATGCGTCCGTAGTTATGATAACCGGCGGGACGTCCTGTAGAAAAGGGACCCCAGAGCAAAGGTTGTGGGGCAATGTCCACCAGTGGAGGGAGTCCTTCACTGTGGGAGGTATGTGTAAAGGGTTGTTCAGACCATGGACATTTGGTCTGTAGACAGTGGTCATCCAACTTTGGAAACATCCCATGAAGAGGCGAGCATTCCTGACTACAAAAGTGCATGTGGCCTAGGAGCTGTAGGCAATCTTGTGCAGTCACATGTGGACTGTTGTACACCTTGCTAACCAAAAGGTTGATGATGTTGAGAAGGTGGAGTGGGAGAGATGCTATTCTTTTGCGTGAGTCGAAATGTGCTCCTATGAACTCCAGTTGTGGGGTGGGAGTGAGCGTAGATTTTCTTTGTTCATTCACAGGCCAAGAGTATGGAAACATTGGACTGTCCATTGTGTGGACTGAATGGCTTCTTGGAGGGTCCTGGCTTTGAAAAGGCAGTTGTCGAGGTAAGTAAAAATTATGATTTCCTAGCTTCTGAGATGAACTGTTATGACTGCGAGGGGTTTGGAAAAGACACGAGGCGCAGTTGAGAGACCGAAAGGTAGGACCCTGTATTGGTAGTGTTGCGAGCTCAGAACGAAGAGGATAAAATGTCTGTGGGCAGGATGTATGGAACATAAGCACCCTGCAGGTCGGAGGCTGAAAACCAATCTCCCTGCTTCGGTGCTGGAATTGTGGTTGCAAGAGTCACCATTTTTTTTTTTTTTTTTAAAAAGGGTTGAATTTATCTAGTAACTAGAGTGCTAAACTAAGGGGAAAAAGGATGTAGAATGGGTAAGAGAAAAAGTTTTAACAAGTATGCTGTAGGTCCAACTCTGGCCAGGGATGGTAGAGAAGGAACTAAGGAGTTCGGCCACGCATGCGCACTATTAAGACAAGACTGGTATGTGAGGCAGGCGCCGCACATGCGCGGCCGATACGGGTGCTGCTGTAACCGTCTCCGAACAGCGGCACACCGACACCTACAGTGGAGCACCCACAGGGACACCCCTCGAAGAAGAATCTTCATTACTGTTGATGATTCATAATATGGAAAGAACACAGCTTGACTTTCAGATCTTGGACTGAGTTTACAGGGCTGGAAGTTACAAAAAATATGTTTTTTCTTGCATACTGAGCACATTTAAATCTGAAAATCATTGAGACCCAATAAACTTGGGATTCCACAATACTACTTGAAGAGACAGAGTTCTGTGGCACCTTATAGTCTAACAGACGTATTGGAGTATAAGCTTTTGTGGGTGAATACCCACTTCATCAGATGCATGCATGCATCCGATAAAGTGGGTATTCACCCACGAAAGCTTATGCTCCAATACGTCGGTCTATAAGGTACCACAGGACTCTTTGCCGCTTTTACAGATCCAGACTAACACGGCTACCCTTCTGATATTTAAAGAGAGTCACTTTTCAGAGTAGAAATGAATTTTTAAGGTAGCACGTGAAAGTTAGTTTTTAAATAATATGCTTAAAGACCTTCAACCTGGCCATTCAGTTGATGAGCACATGCTGATTAAACAGCTGGAATTGATTCCTTTACTTTTGCAAACCACTTAAAATGTTATATACACACCTTTTCAAATGTCCAGTGTTTAGAGCCTCTTATCAGACCAGCTATAATTTCAGCTACACATCGCTGGGTACTTTCATGAGAGTCTGCTACCAGATGTTCCAAGTGGGGCTTTAGAACTGGCAAGAAGGCATCATCAAAGTTTCTGAATATGCCCTGTTAAACAAGATTACACTTAAAAATGTTTCACTTAAAGTATTTTTAACATTTAACATTGCATGCATATTAATATGCATGAATATTAATATTCCAGGCTGATAAGAGCAGCAGTTCGTATTGCTACTGTCACTGAAAAAGTAGTAATGTTAATTCTGTATGGAATGTTCCTTTTCCTATTTATTGTCCTAAACACCTCAGAATTGGATCCACCTACTGCTGTAGGAGATACAATATACAAATATGGGTAGTACACATACATGTTGCATCATTTTCAGTTGCACAAGTTTTTAATTATTTAACCAAATTTATATATATTAACATAGTGTTATTAGTCTTAACTATATTTTCTCCGTAAGAGACATAGGAGATTGAGAAACAAATTTAAAGTTTAAATATATAGTTAGGTAATGTTTCTCATATGTTCAAAATAGAATTATCCCCAAATGTATATACCCTCTCTATATCACCACTATAAGGGAAAAATATATTTGGAGAATTCAGAAGACAGTATAATGAAGTTAGTCATAGTGGCGCTTAGGGCATACCTTCTCTCAACATTTAACAACAGCGATAGCTTGGGTCACTGAATGCAATGCTTTTCACACTGATTTGATAATTATCTATATAAGGAAATTAATTTATCCATAAAAATCTAGTTACCTTGAAAAGGCAAAATCTGCGAGGATTAAATTTGTCTTTTCCTTTTCTGTCTTCTAGAGATAGAAACTTTATTAACTGCTCAACAAATTTTGGATCGGAAAAGCGATCATATATGATTTGTTCTGCCTGTAAAAGAAAACAGTGATAAGCCTTAGTTTAAATTCAAGGTGCTTAGCTACCACAAGAGTCTCATCTGGGGGGAAAAGATATTTCCAAGTCCTAATTCTTATTTTTTTCTACTTTTGCCAAAAAAGGAATCCAAATCATGCCCACAGTCTCCATTTTCCCCAAACAAGCATTAGGTCAACATCTTAGTACCCAGAGGTTTTTAGTCCTATAGTGATGTTGGGCCATCTTTCCTTCCACTAATATAATGCTTTCAAAGCGGCCATTTCCAATGGCACTTACTATGGACACCAGCTCTGTACTCATGATTACTCTCCTGATCACTTCAAAATCTTTATCATCATTTCACGAACCACTCATTAGAGAAACTATGAAGCACTGACACGGTCACATTTTTAAGCAAAATGTATCCCAACTAATCTGAAAATTGGGTCCCTTGTATAGCAATTTTCCATAGTATTTTTTAAAATTTATTTTGGTTTCACACTTTCTGTCATTTCTCATTTTCATTCTTTCCCCTCAAACACGCTCCAATTCAGTAAGGCACTTGAAAATACCCTTACCTTTAAGCATGTGAGTCCAAATTAAATCAATTTTAACTCACATGTTTAAAATTGTGTCCACGCATTGCATACACCTGGAAGTCAAATTCTATATTCCTATTTTATATGCCTCTACAAATCCAGGCCATGCCTGACTGGAAAGGATTAAAATGTCTCAGAAATATTTTTTTTCATAATGTATCTACTGCTGTGAACCCACTACATAATTCTAGGTGCACTTACTTTTTTTTTTTTTTTTTAAATAGGCACCAACACCACCTATGGTAGAATATTAAAAATCTAAATAAAATGACAATGTCATCAGTAATTCAATCAAGCCTTTGCATTCCAAGGAAACTCCACCAGTCCACACCAGCATCAGCAAGTACATCAAACACCACAATGCGGCAGAGGCATCAAAAGCAACTGATCGACTTTCAGATCTATCTGATCTTTGCTCTACATCAGGAGGCGATCGACCACCAAAACTAGCAGACTGGAAGGATCAAGATGATAGTACTGCAAGTTAGTTCTAGGACTCTCACTAACCTTTCTCAAAAGAGGAAGATTAGAGATGACGCAACAGCTGCAAAAATATATATTTGGTTACATGAATTAAAAACAAATTGTAAGGCTTATTTAGCATGATAACGAAAGACTAAGAAACGTTAGTTTCAGATAAAAGTAATGATTGTGAAAGGGCTGGACTGATAGCGTCTGAGGCAGAAATCCTGTTTATTCACAGAACTGGAATAGCAGGCCTTCCCACACCATGTTGCCATTATGCATCAATCCTGTTCTGGAAGAGCCACCTTTAGGGTAGAAAGTTTAGTGTCTGTACTCACCTCCTTGTTGACACTATCAACTACAATCAGCAAAACTGGTAATTAGTAGGGCTGTCAAATGATTAAAAATATTAATCACAATTAATTGTGAGATTAAAATAAACCATGATTAATTGCAGTTTTAATTTCACTATTAAACAATAATAGAATGAGCTCATGCTCAAATAAATTGGTTAGTCTCTAAGGTGCCACAAGTACTCCTTTTCTTTTTGCGAATACAGACTAACACGGCTGTTACTCTGAAACCAATAATAGAATATCACTTAAATATTTCTGGATTGGGGGAAGTGTGTGTGTGTTGGGGGGAAGTGTGAGACCCAGAGTAGGTGTGTGTTGGGGGAGTGTGTATGTGTGTGAGAGACAAACTGCATATGCGTGAGAGACAGTGTGTGTGTGTTGGGGAAGTGAGTATGTTCAGCGCACTGTCTCTTTAAGCAGAGCACTCCCCAGCCTGAACGCTTGTTCAGACTGCAGCAGCCGCAGGTGGCTCCCGCTCCTGACCCAGAGGCAGCAGCAAACAGGCTCCCTGTCACTCCACCCTAGCTTAGCAGAGACTGGGTACATGGGGAGGAAGATGGGAACCCCAACATTAGCCCTCAGCCCACTCTGCACAGCAGAGAGGAGGGTACCGGTGCTGAGCACCTTGGGTGTGCGGAGTAGAAGCAGCGGTGGCTGCAGAGCAGAGCAGTGGGGGGAGGAAGAGCACTCCTGCTCCAGAGGTGCCCCTGGCGCCCTGGACCAGCCTGCCCACCCCTAAGGCCAGCAGCAGCAGCAGCCAAGCTTCCCATGTTCCCTGGCCCCAGACCAGCAGCAAATGGGTACACAGGGACACCCAGACATCAGCTCTGCACAGCAGGCAGAAGGCAGGCTCCCGGTCTGGAGCAGCTTGGCCAGGGGCAGCTCCATGGGGGAGAGAAGGAGGAGGTGGGAGCAGCAGTGGAGCAGGGCGGCAGGGGGAGAAGGCAGGCAGCGGCACCCCCCTAAGCACAGCGCCCTGGTGTGTGATTAATGCATTAATTTATTTTGAGTTAATTGTATGCATTCACTATGATTGACAGCCCTAGTAATTAGCCATTCAATGTGGCCATCAACTTATTTCAAACATTATCTTGATTGTTCCGTGCTCTAATGACTTAAAAGTCACAAATAATCTGCGCCAGTCTTGAATCAGAACAATCCAGACTCTCAAAAAAAAAAAAAAAGAAATCCTAGCATGCTTACCTCTACCAACTCCTCTCTCCTCCTCCCAAGCTTTGGTTGTTGCTCAGCAGAAGCATAAACTACCATATTTCTAAATGTTAGAGGAAATATATATTAGCATTACTTCCAAAATAAATGAAAGAACAAAAAACAATTCTGCTAATTCTCGACATTCTATATACTGATATCAAATTACATCTGTGGACTCGAACACCAAAATCTAAAGCAAATTTCTAATATCTTAAACATTTTTGAAACCTTCTTCTCTCTTGCCTCCACTATTTGGGGTTGGTGACACTTATAGCCTTCTTCCAAAACACATGATTGTAAACCAGGCTGTTGTGCAGACTGATCTCTTTGACATCTGCTGATATCCAGCCCATGTAAAGAGTCTTTGGTCTCCCCTTTGGATCTCTTCAATCCATAATCACTGCAAGAGCCATCCTACTTTTTTAACACTCTGGTACCTGTTGGATATGCCCATACCAATGTATAATAGCCTCCCTAAACTTGTCTTCAATTGGAGCAACACACATTAGGCCACTTGCAACCTCGTTCTGATCTCTATCTTGAAGTGCCCAACCATCTTCATTTCCGTGATGGAGAGCATACTGATTTATCTTCTTGTGACTGGTTAAGTTTCTCTTCTCTACATTAAGATGGGTCAAATACAGTTTTATACACTTTAATGGCATTTTTTGTGACAGAGAACTGGGGGGTCAGCTCCCACCATTTGCACCATACAACTTCAGTGTAATGCTGGGCATCACTCATGAGGGCACTATCGTCAACAACAAGTAATCCTAGGTATTTAAATTGTTTTATTCTTCTAATCTCTCTGCCTGCAATATCCTCTATGTTGAGTCCTTTTCCCTCATTCATCATGTCCTCAGTCTTACCGACATTGACGCTAAGCCCCGCCTGCTCAAAACTATGCTGCCACTGTTCAAAACTGGCTTGCCAGGTTTCACAATCTTCTGTACATATTACTATGTCATCAGCAAACATCATGTTCCAAAGCGGTTCCCTTTGTATATTCTCATCAAGTCCATAACAACTGCAAATAAAAAGGGGCTCAATGCTGATGCGCAGTGTAGGCCAATGTTTACTGGAAATTCTCTACGGTAGCCCCATTTAGTTTTGACTACGGTAATCACTTCATCATACATATCCTGGTTTAGATGGACATAAAACTTTCTGGCACACCTCTGTCACAAACTTTACTCTAATCAGACGAATGTATGCCTTCTTCGAGTCCACAAAGATCAAACCCAGTTGCTGTCTCTTTTCTCTGAACTTCTCCATGAGGATTAACAGAGCAAATATGTCACTAATTGTGTTCCTTCCCAGCATGAATCCATACTGACCCTTTCACATTTCAACCATTCCATATACACGCTTTTCACTAATCTTCTCCTATACTTTCATAGCATGTGACAAAAGCTTAATTTGATGACAATCATAAACACTTCTCAAACCTAGCGTTAAAAAAGGGCATCATTGGGCAAAATTTAGCCCCCCAATATTTTTTTAATGATTGATTGTAAAACAAGCTTTTGCAAAATCCAAGACCAACAGATGCAATTCCAACAGAAATAGTTAAACAAAAAATATTCCCCACGATGTTTGCAGCACACAAAAAGCTCACATCACAATTGGCTGGAAACTTGATTTGCAATAAACATGGAAATGGAGACTATTTTCATTGTCCAAGCCAGGAGAAGTGCAAAAGGTAAACAAGTAGCACAAATAAGAAGGAAAATGGATTTTTAAAATTTTCAGTTTTAATTATAGTTAAGAAAATTAAAAATATTATTTTTGACCCAATAGTGTCCCTTTAACTTCAACAGTATTAGTCAAACTTTCTGTTTTTCTTACACAATTTTGCCCACAATGCACATAATTTAATAGTACTCACTGAGGCCAGGTATAGTATCCCCAGTGTGTTTTCTCCACAAAACAACACGACTCCCAAGCTTGTTTAGTCTTTGGTAAACTTTCACAATCGAAATGCAGCCACTGGTTATCAGGTCTGTCACCAGCCTGAATGCTGGAAGGCTTGGGGACGCCACCTATTTTTAAAGATGTATTAATGTTATATCAGATTTGTTCACAAGCCCATATTTGTTAACATACCCACACAGTTATAATTTACTATCAGCTTTTTCATGAGAGAGCCATTTCAAGAAAAGACAGTTGCCTTTTCTGTAACTAGTGTTCTTCGAGATGTGTTGTTCACGTCTATTCCACAATAGGTGTGCACGCTCGCCACGTGCACCGGTGCCGGAAGTTTTTCCCCTAGCAGTACCCATGGGGGGAGTGCCCCCGCGACTCCTGGAGTGGCACCTCCATGGCGCGGTATAAGGGGAGCTGCGTGCTCCCCCCACCCTCAGTTCCTTCTTGCCAGACAACTCCGACAGAGGGGAAGGAGGGTGGGATGTGGAATAGACATGAGCAACACATCTCGAAGAACACGAGTTACGGAAAAGGTAACTGTCTTTTCTTCTTCAAGTGATTGTTCATGTGTATTCCACAATAGGTGATTCCAAGCTATATCTGTTGGAGATGGGTAGCAGTTCACAAGTTCTCGGGATGGAGTACCGCCCTGATGAACCTGGCATCATTCCTGGCCTGGGAGATGATTGCATAGTGCGAGGTGAATGTGTGAACTGAAGACTACATTGTGGCCCTACAAATGTCCTGGATGGGGACGTGGGCCACAAAGGCAGCTGACGAGGCCTGTGCCCGAGTTGAGTGTGCCCTCACAATGGGCAGTGGTGGAACCCCTGCCAGCTCATAACAGGAACGGATGCACAAAGCCATCCACTTAGAAAGCCGCTGAGTGGAAATCGGATGACCCTTCGTGTGCTCAGCTAAGGCGACGAACAGTTGCGAAGACTTTCTGAACGGCTTGGTCCGCTTGAGGTAGAAAGCCAGAGCTTGCCTCACGTCAAGCGTGTGGAGACGGCGTTCCTCACTAGTTGCATGAGGCTTGGGGCAGAGGACTGGCAGAAAAATGTCCTGACCCATGTGATAGGCGGAGACCACCTTTGGGAGGAACGCAGGGTGTGGGCAGAGCTGGACCTTGTCTTTATGAAAGACTGTATACGGCGGTTTGGAGGTTAGGGCCGTGAGCTCCGAGACTCTCCTGGCCAACGTGATAGCTACCAGGAAGGCCACCTTCCACGAGAGGTGAGACCAGGAACAAGTGGCCAGTGGTTCAAACAGGGCCCCCTGAGATGAGCCAGCAGCAGGTTTAGGTCCCACTGTGGAACCAGGGGCTTGGAATATGGGTAGAGATGGTCCAAACCCTCAAGGAACCAGCTGGTCATAGCATGGGAAAACACCGTGTGCCCTTGCACTGCAGGATGAAAGGCTGATATGGCCGCCAAGTGTACCCTGACTGATGAGGGCGCCAGTCCCTGGACCCTCAGGTGGAGGAGGTAATCAAGGATAAGCTGGATTGGGGTGGCCATCGGGGAAACACCCTGGTCTGCCGCCCACCTCAAAAACCGAGACCACTTTGCCACATAGGAGCTGCGAGTGGAGGGCTGTCTACTTTCGAGGAGGACGCACTGAACCTGTTCTGAGAACGCTCTTTCCTCGCCACCTAACCACTGAGAAGCCACGTCGTGAGGTGAAGCGTTGCTAGGTTGGGATGGAGGAGGCGGCCCTGGTCCTCAGAGAGCAGGTCCGGGCGGAGCGGAAACTGCCATCATGGAGCTACCGCCAGCCCCGAGAGGGTCCCGTACCAGTGTTGCCTGGGCCACGCCGGGGCAATGAGAAGGACCCTGGCTTTGTCTGTCTTTATTTTCTCCAGGGCCCTGCTGATCAGAGGGAACGGGGGAAAGGCGTAGAGGAGCTGGCCTGACCAGGACAGGGTAAAGGCATCGGAGATAGCGCCCCTCCCTAGGCCCTCCCAGAGCAGAACCAGGGGGCATCGTCAGTTCTGCCAGGTCGCAAATAGGTCCACCTGGGGAGTACCCCACCTTCAGAAGAGCTGGTGAGCCACTTCTGGGTGTAGAGACCACTCATGCTGAGAGGAAAAATCCCTGCTCAAGCGATCCACCCTCACATTCCAGGCGCCCGGCAGGTGGAAGGCTTTTAGGTAGATGTCATAGGCTATACAGAAGTCCCATAGACTAAGGGCTTCGTAGCAGAGGACAGAGGATCGGGCCCCGCCTTGCCTGTTGATATAGAACATCGAGGCTGTGTTGTCTGTGAGGACCCTGACTACCTTGCCCTCCAGGTGCAAGCAGAAGGCCATATACGCCAGTTGCACCGCCCTGAGTTCCTTGATGTTTATATAAGGGGTAGGTCTTGTAGAGACCACAGGCCTTGGGTCTGAAAGTTCCCCACATGGGCCCCCCAACCCAGGTCCGACGCGTCGGACACCAGCTCCAATGATGGGGCCCTGTCCCTGAACGGGACCCCTTGGAGCATGTTATTTGGGGAGGACCACCACCGCAGGGAGGTGAACTCCGAGTTCGGCATGGTGAGGACTTTGTCCATTCTGTCCGTGGCCTGGGAGAACTGCGAGGCCACCCAGAGCTGGAGAGGCCTCATTCGGAGTCTGGCGTGACGGACCACATATGTGCACGCAGACATGTGACCCAGCAGTTGCGGGCAAGCCCTGGCTGTTGTTACTGGGAACCTTGTGACTGAGTCAATGAACCCTTTCGGGGTGTCAAACTTGTCTGGTGGGAGAGAAGCCCTGGACAATGTTGTGTCCAGCCAGCCAGCTGTTCGGGCTGGCTAGCTTGATCTGTAGAGGGGCAGCTCTGAGGGGAGGCTGGGTTGGCGTATGATCCGCTGCTGCCTCTGGACCGGAAGAATTGGTGGTGCCGGGATCTACGTCGGCCACGGGACCTCGATCTTGATGCGGAGGAGTGGCACAAATGGTTGTAGCTGCTCCGCGAATGGCCTCAACAGGCGGACCCGTGTCGGCGAGACGAGGGCGATCAAAACCTGGGGCTATGGTGCCTTGGCAGAGACTTGGAACGGGAGTCTGAGCGGGAACAGTGTTGACCATCGTGCCGCGACCAACTGCGGTATCTCCTGCGAGACGAGGACCATTGGCGACGTCCGCCAAAGTCCCGTCGATATTCGCTTCACCAAGATGAGTGGTGATGGGAGTCCCAGTCGGACGGCACCCATCCAGACAGTCTGGCTGGCGTCGAGGGCGATCCACATGGACTGAGGCCTGAATGGTTGCTAGGCGGTGAGCAGTGTCGGGAACATTCCCTCGACTGAGACCAGTACCGGGCCGGTGGCGACTGTGGTGATCCCAGCGGCGGCTTGCCTCTGGAGCATGGGGCTGACGTTGGCGGAGCTCCAGGCACCGGCATGGACATGACATCTCTGGCTGCCTAGAGGGTTTCGGGCATAGATGGCATCCGGACATCCGGAGAGGCCTGCTCCGAAGGGGCCGGGCTACTCTGCTCAACATGAGTCAGAGGCCTAGGGCCCGATGGGGATCGAGGACTACCCAACATGGGCCTAGCCTCTGTCCCAGACTTCCCTCAGTGCTGTTGCAAAGAGGGAGTCTTTCCGGTCCTCTTGGCGTGCCCCGTGGACAGGGAGTGGTGCCAACTGGATGATGGTACCGGAGGGTCTCCATGTACTGATACCATGGTGCCAGGTACCCGTTCAGAGCAGCGTGCCGGGGTTGGGGCCAGCGCCGACTCCATCAGGATGGCCCGGAGCCTAACATCCCTTTCTTTTTTAGTCCGGGGCTTGAAAGACTTGCAGATCTTGTACCTTTCGCTGATATGGGTTTCTCCCAAGCAACGCAGACAATCCATGGGTGGGTCACAACTTGGCAGAGAGCGCTTACAAGAGCCGCACGACTTAAAGACTGCCTGGAACTGCTACATCAAAAAAAAATTGATGACCCTGGGAAAACATGTACAATGGCAACCTTAGTCATGGAGCACATACTTGTGCTTACAATCAAGGTACAACACAACCAAGAAGTCTAGTCTAGACGGGACCGATATCTGTAAAGCTTGTTTGGGTGTTTAGTACAAAAGACAAACATATTTTCTTTCAAATACTTCTTTGAATGCTGCTCATCCTCCAGGAGTTCTGCTTACATTTCTCTTTCAGCTTCCAGTTCATTTTCCATATCTAGTTTTTAGGAAGGTTTTGGTTACAGGTAGTGCAATAGAGAAAAGGATAAGCATGTAGTTTGAAGTAGGGAGACAACTTGTTCACACAGCAATTTTTTAAACCAAGAAAATTTGTTACAAAGATACTATTAAATCACAAGATTTACAACTTTAACTAACCCCTACAAATATTAAGAAGAGATTTGATTTTTATCTTCATGTGTGATGTACTGTGAAGCACCATTGAGAGGAGCCAAAACAGCAGACTGAAATCCTGTAGTGAAAATGACTTAAACAACACTCGAGCCTGTGAGGTCTTGTTTAAGGGACAGGTGAAGTTTTTCTGCCTGTTCCTATTTGTAATGCATGCATGCATAAAAAGGGAAAGAACATCCTGAACTCAGGTTTAAAATGTTTACCTTTACAATAAATAATGTTGAGTTCATAGGACTCATGGAACCAAGAAAAGTAATCTGTCACATTGACAAATTCAGAAATAATATAAAAAGAATGTTATTTAATATTTGTTTATACATAGTGTTCATCATAATCTGGATCATAAAAAGAATAAGGAATGAACAGAAAGCAGAGGCACCTATTAGTATATGCAAGTCTGATTTTGTTCTCATTCAAGTTAATTGCAAGACTCCCACTGTCTTCAAAGGGAGAAGGATCAGGCCCTGTGTCTATATATAAAATGTGTACATACACACATGACCCTCCCTACAACCAGCTGAATAAACTACGAGTACATATCTACTTGTGAGATGTGAACACATTTTGTTTTAAAGGCAAGTGAAAAATGTTTTAGTTAGGTTACCCATTTTGTTTATACCATAATAACAGAGAACATGTGTTTTCTATTGGTAAGGTAGGTGGGAAAATACATTTCCTGAAAGCTTCACGATAAATTTAGGTATTTAGGATCTGAAATCTCTTATTAAACACTTACTGACTTCATAAGGGCAGAGGGACACCTTTTTGTGGGCTCTCTTCAACTGCTTGAGGATGCCAGCAACAGCTGAGATACCCATCTGAAAAGGAGAATGAGGATTAATTCATCCATTTCACATTTTCAGTGCAAGGATTTGTCTAGTCATTCAGAACATAGTCATTCATCCTCCCAGGTAAATGGCACTCCCTTGAAAAAGTCAGTCAACATCATCATGTGGCACTTAGTCACACCAGCAGATAAGATTAATTCCTCCACAGTCATCTCAGGCCCCTCATCACAGAGAACATGAGACCTAAATTCCCTCTAAGCTGCATGGCCACGCAGCAACCTATTAAGCACCATGCAGGCACTCAGGGCTGCGGTGGAGAGAGATGTCTCTCCCTGAGCCCCCGGACCTGCCGCAGAGGGGAGAGGTACCCGTTCCCTGGCCTCAACCCAGCCCAGCCCTGGACCTGCTATGGCTGGGGGAGAGGTGCTTATCCCGCGGCCCCAGCCCCGAAGCTACCGCTGTAGGCCCTCTCTCCCCACTGTAGGTCCAGGCATCCTGCACCCCAACCCGTCCCCACCCCAGAGGCGACACCCCCAGCCGGAGCCCTCACTCCCCCCAGACCCCAAACCCTTGCGCCAACCCAGAGACCCTTCCTGCATCTCAAACCCCTTATTCCTGGCTGGAGCCCTCACCCCCCCACACCACAACCCTCTGCCCCAGCCTTAAGCCCCTCATCCCTGGCCCCACCCCAGAGCCCACATCCCCATCTGGAGCCCTCACCTCCCCAATCCACCCTCTGCCCCAGCCCTGAGCCCCCTCCCACACTCCAAACCCCTCAGCCCCGCCCACCGCCACATGAATTTTGTTGTGTGTCACACATCACCTCCACATTGGTGCACATAACAAAATTCATTCTGCACATACGTGGGAAAAATTAGAGGGAACACTGCATGAGACATAGAATTAAACCTCTTTCGCATGGTGTGCATAGTACGAAGCCTGCCGTCTAGTTTCCTCTTCCCCCCAGCCTCCCACAATGCTGAAAGTGTGTCCAAGTCTCATTGACAAGCAGGATAAACAAAATTAATAGTACACATTTTTGCTCATTCAAAAGCCCTCAGATCAACTGCCATTGTCATAGGACTCCCAAGATCATATGCAATCTGAGGGATGTACTTTTATGTGTGTAAACAGGGCCCTGCTCCCCAACTGGAGCCTCTAAATAACAAACAACCACCACCACCACCATTTGATCAGGGATTGAAAAAACAAAAGAAATTTTAATCAGTTTGCCATCTTTACCTTGCGAATCACTATTGCGTCGTGGTTGAGACACTGCACAAAGAATCTTATGGCACGGACAGGTAGTACCCTATCATCCCTCAGGAGGAGAGACAGAAAGCCAATGCCTATGTGTTCAAACTTCCAGGGGCTAAAAAACAACATATACAATGAATAGTGGAGTGCTGTATGTAATGCAGTTGTTCAAAAAAGGTTATAAAAATATACCTAAAAGCAAAAAACCATCTGTTAAGAAGGTGTATCTAACCACCATAAAACTAACGTTCTATTCCACAACCACACTATACGGGCATCATTCTTATTAAAAGAAGGCCTGTCTACATCACTTGGGGAGAAAAAATGGGCCTTGAAGTGCGTGCAAATTGCATCCATGTGAAGGCTCTTTACAGTTAGACTGGTGTAAAACTGCTTAATGCAACTGAGAATTAGACCTCACATATCTTTATTTAGCTAGTTATTTATAAAACTATTATTTATTTTAAAAATAATATACCTGGTTAACAGTAATTTAAAAGTACTTGCACTTCATTGCCATCTTTACGCTAGATAAATAATTGTACTCAGAAATTGTTAGAAATGGACAGAGATATTGAAAACAACAACTACTAATTACTGCAAGGCTACATTCACCTATAGTACAGGAATCGGGTGGAGGGCAGCAATGCAAGATTCCTCATGTTGACCTGACACTTCCCTGTTCCATTGGGAGGGAGAGTTGAACAACCCTACAAATGGCCCTTCTGTCCCCCTATATCCATTCCAATTGATGTTGGTTCTTGTCCATCAGAAGTAGGCGAAGGCCAAATATGTTTCATGTATGAGATGTTAGACAGTACAACTTTTTGATCACTACTGATCTAAACTGCATTTTAACCAGTCCTGTACAGGAAAGGCTGCATGTGTTATTTCCAGTTATCTAAGCTATCTATTTTACTGTGCGTTTTTTTAATTCAGAAAAACTAGCACATAAAAAAGTTCACAGAGAAAGGCAAACTTACAGATTTCTTTGATTCACGCAATCTAACAGCATGTTGACCAAATTTTCATAGTTTCTGAAAAAAAAAGTAAAATGAGTCTATAGACTTGAAGTGTACTGTCAACAACTAGACATCATGGAGAGAAGTGTTTAAAAGAATCTTTATATAAACAAAGTAAGGCATTATATTTTCTCTTCATTCTCACAACAAATATAAATACTACAGACAATGTCTGGTAATTAAAATAACACTGCAGAGGTTGTGTATATGTCATGTTAACTTTTGTGAGAGGAAGGACTGGAGGGGAGAGAATCGCTGTTGAGTCAAGGGAGGAATATTACGGTGATTCCTCCACACTGTGGCTTGTCTAGATTAGGATTTCAAGGTGTGATGTTGGATCATGTTAGTCAGCTAAGTCTAATTAAAACCCTTAAAAACTCGAGTCAAGACATGGCAAGCTATACTTTAGCATATGCTAAAAGGGTCGAGTTTAAGTTTTAATTTGTCTTGTCTTGACTAGAAGTTTAGGTTTTAGAGTAAGTTAACTAACGTGAACCAACATAGTATCTTTAAATTTCTGCCCATATAAGGTCTTAAAAGGCAGCTAGTTTGCCCAGCTGAGTGGCATTTTCTGCACTGTGTTTTGGAGGTGTGAAAATCAGGGTATCATTTCCCTAGAATGCACCAGTTGGTCTCTATCCAATTAGATAAACTTGCATATCATCAAAATATTCAAGTCTCGGTTTTTGACATTACTGACAAGCGCGCAGGTTGATTCACCCTCATGTACACTAGTAGAAACCAGGAGTAACTCCATAGGGTCAGCAGAGTTTCCTGCCTAAAGCTGGTATAAGAGAGAAGTTGTATGTACTTCATAATCTGCCTGGATATACACCAGGGGCAGGAAAACTTTTTGGTCTGACGGCCACATCGGGTTTCCAAAATTGTACGGAGGGCTGGTTAGGGGAGGTTGTGTCTCCCCAGACAGCCAGGGGTGGCCCAGCCCCTGCCCCCTATCTGACCCCCCCTGCTTCTTGCCCCCTGACGGCCCCCCCGGGACTCCTGCCCCATCCAACCCCCACTGTCCCTGTCCTGACGGCCCTTCTGGGACTCCTGCCTCATCCACCACCCCCAGACCCCCAACCCTGACTGCCCCCCGCCGCCCTATCCAACCCCTCCTCTCATTCCTGACTGCCCCCTGGGACCTCTGCCCCATCCAACCACCCCTTCTCCCTGTCCCACCACCCCTTACTGCCCCCTGCCACCCCATCCAACACACCCCCACAATTCCTGACTGCCCCCCGGGGACCCTTGCCTCATCCAACCCCCCTGTTCCCCACCCTCTGACTGCCCCGACCCCTATCCACACCCCCAACTTCCCCTGCCCTCTATCCAGCCCCCCCTACCCCCTTACCGCACTGCCTGGAGCACCGGTGGCTGGCATCGATAAAGACGCGCCGCCCAGAGCACTGGGTCAGGCCGTGGCTCTGCAGCTGCGGTGCACTGAGGCTGTGGGGGAGGGGCCGGGGATTAGCCTCCCCAGCCAGGAGCTCAGGGGCCGGGCAGGAGGGTCCCGCGGGCCGCATGTGGCCCGCAGGCCGTAGTTTGCCAACCTCTGATATACACTGTGCTTTGCCATACCAATAAAAGGTGCTCTATTTTAGATTCTTCAGTCCTGTCTGGCCACTTTGCAAAGTGACCAGATTCTGGCTGTAAATGGACTATGGACAATTCCCCATGTGAAGGGGAACTTTCTGCTGGTGTGTAAACCCTTGATGAGGAGGATCCTTTGCCAGATCCCAGCCCTGGCTTAAAGCCATGGCAGGGGGAGGTATAGGACGTAATGGGAGTCAGTCAGTGCCAGATGCTGGACCAATGCACAATCAGGAGTTGTAATCAGCTCCCTACTAGCCACTGTTCCCCTTGCTCCAGGGAGAAATGAGCTATACAACTGTTTTCGTCTCTTGTGTCCTTTCATTTAACAACGCCCTTTTTAATTTAATACTCTTCTAGCACTTTTTAGTGAAAAATTTATGCCATTCAGAGTCCTCCAAGGAAGGGTCAGACTGTATAACATGGCATGTCCTAGAACGAAAATTCACAGGTAAGGCTGAGTTTTAGGCCTTTCCTGTGAATTTAAGGCCGACTTTTCCCTCAGTTCCCTTCATGTCAGATAATCTTCCCAGTGGGATGTAGAAAACAGTAAGTCATCCCTGGGAGGCGGGGAAGGGTTTAATTTACCCATGCAGGTATGAAAAGGAACATAAGAGTTACTGGGGAACGCTCTTCTGTAACACCCTTCCACCAAATGCTGCCTCGGCGAGGATGAGAATGTCGACTACAGTGTTTGAAAAAAATGCGGATGAAAGGTACTGTAGTAGCTTTATAGACCTTCTAATAAGATGTGTGTGATCTTTCCAAAAAATCATTGCTCTTTCCACAGAGCGAGTGGTACGTGGTAATAAGGAGTTGTACCTCAGGCTCCAAATGCCTATGCTATATAAACTTTTATTCCTATGTAGGCTTTGTTTACCTCGAGCTTATGAATTTTACTTCCTTAGGATATCTGGCTTCATCCAGGACAAAAATACCACTTCCTATTATATAAGAAAGATTGCTGTTACCTTGGGGACAGAGGCCTGCTTAGTTTACAGAACTACCATGTTTGATAGAACATATAACTGAGACTTCATTGAGAGCATTCCAAGCTCCAAAACCCCCTTGGTACCAGGAGGGGGCAAGTAGGCAAAATACTTCCAGGGAGAGGAGGAAGAGACCTACCAATGTGAAGATGAAAGGCAGTTTTATTAGGATTTGTAGCATGCAGCTCAAGAACATGACAGGAATTTGTGTTTTGACTGAGGACTGGTAAGAATGGTGGTCCTCAGCCATCTGTTATGTGCTGGTGAGGAGAGATTCTCATGGATTTCTTTACAGTGCAATATGCCCGAAGTCACTGACTTGTCCACCTGTCCACTGGTCAGGCTAACACCAGAAGATCCTTAGCTTTAGCAGACTGTCCCCTGATGTGTGTCTCTTGTAACATCAACATCTACACCTCAAGTGATATACAGATATCTGTGAATCTCCTCCAAGATACTAGGAGGATGTTTATCACTTTCTCAGAAAGAGTGACTGATTCCTTTCTAGGTGATGGGCTAGGCAGCACTGGATTTTGACTCAGAATCAGCCCCCCATTGTGTGAAGTTTGAGAGGAGGTTCCAGTTACATTTAAATTGGGTCTAAGAACCAAGACCTGAGTGTTAATGAGAAGGCAGTTACAATTACTGTGGTCTTGCTCCTTCACAATCTGATTTACCATCTTTACTATCAGCAGCAGGGGGGAGAGCATAAAGGAGGCCACTTAGCCCACTTCTGAGATAAGGGGACGACAACCTACACTTTGGTGTATCTTTTGCTCACATAGCACCTCTTGATATTCCAACTGGACTGGGATGCAAATAGAGCCATCAATAGCCTTTCAAACTGGCCTGCAATGCACTGAAAGGCTAACTGATCTAGACGGCATTCCCTTGGTTCTTCATGTATCTTGGTGAGCTGGCCGACACTGACTTTCCTTCTTGGTACAGAATTTTGAGTAACAGAGTAGAGGCTTATGTCCAGGACATGAACAAGGCTACTTCTGTAAGAAGTGCTGAACATTTAACTTAGCAATTGTTCACAAATACCAGATTTCTGAAGAATCATCTGCTGGAAATGGAAGAGTGAGTTTGATAGTCCATAGCATGAGACAGTGCCGGTTTATTTTAATTTACTTTGGGGAAATGATAAATATTATCTTAAGCACCCTTTTTCTGAGTGGTTCACTCCCAGATGGGAGCCCACCCTGAAATGCCCCTCATAGGAAATCTAGGTGAGGGATGTTGCAAGAGAGAATCTTCCCAGACTCAGGAAACCCAAAAATCAAGAGCAGCTTTTGGAGTTGGATGGTTTTCCAAGAAATGGTGGCCTTAGTCTTTCGACTCCGGAAATGTAGCAAAAAGCCTCCTCCTAATGTGTAGGAACCTGCAAGAGCAGCAGCTTAAAAGGGAACACTTGCTGAGATGAGGTAGATTGAAGATTCTCTCGCTGGAACAAGGGAGGGACCAATTCCCTTGTCTAAAGCCTCAGTGACTGCTTTGTCTCTATGCTCTCCAAAGAGCTTACCAACAAAACATTTAGAAGGGTAACAACACATATTTGGAAGTTTTGAATGTGCAGCAAACAACAGTCAGGGGAAACATCAGTCCCATAAAAGCTGTTATGGAAATCTAGTTTAAGGTAGATTTTATATATGGGGTTTTTTTTCTTTTGTTTTTTTTAGGTGGGAGTTATCTACCCTCCCAATGGCCTCCCAGATGAACAATCAGAGACTGCAGTTAATAGTCCAGGGTTGACACTGCTATATCCAAGTTTTCATCTATGGGAAAGTCATTTTTCTGTAGGGAACCAAAGAAATCTGCAGGGGACATAAATTCTGCACTTGTGCAATGGTGCAGAATTCCTCCAGGAGTAAACTTTGCAGAGTTTGAGGGTTTTTTTGGATTTTTCATTTTCTAAAAGCATATGCACCTGTTAAGTTAGATCTCCATTCATGCTAAACTCTGGGAAGCTTAGCTGAGAGTCTGAGGTATCTCGCTTATAGACCAGTTTTAGATATTTCTACTTCTCTTTGGAGAATCTAGAAGGGAGATTCTCTCATGAAAGGTTTTAAGATGTTGTGTTGTTCCTTTACGAGTTGATTGTGAGCACCAGCCTTCACCAGTCCCTGGGCCAGACCTCTGAGAGAATGGTGACGGGGCCCTAGGAGGGGGAAAGTGTGTTATCAGAAAGATTGAAAGAACAATCTGCAGCCATGTATCCTGCATGTTGTCCTAAGGAAAACAGTAGCCCTCCTGTGGGATGGCTGGAAGAGGAGAGAAGCTAGGTGCATCCTCCAGGTAAGGGGATCTGTATCACTTCACCCCATGCTCCCTGCTGCTGGATCTCGGCTGATTGGTGACAGACTATACAAAATGAAAAGTGAGTCAGAGACACTGGAGATAAATGACTCATCGGTAGGTCCCTACCAAATTCACGGTCCATTTTGGTCAATTTCACGGTCCTAGGATTTAAAAAATAGTAAATTTAATTATTTCAGCTATTTAAATCTGAAATTTCATGGTGTTGTAATTGTAGGGGTTTTGACCCAAAAAGGAGTTGTGGGGAAGTTGCAAGGTTATTGTGTGTGTTGGGGGCGGAGGAGGCGGGTTTGCGACACTGCTACCCTTACTTCTGCGCTGCTGTAGACAGTGGCACTGCCTTCAGAGTTAGGGAGCTGGAGAGTAGCAGTTGCTGGCTGGGAGCGGATCTCTGAAGGAAGAGCCGCCGCCAGCAGCAGCACAGAAGTAAGGGTGACCCGATATGGCATTGCCACCCTTACTTCTGCATTACTGCTGGCAGGGCACTGCCTTCAGAGCTGGGCGCCTGGCCAACAGCCACCTCTCTCAGGCCACCCAGCTCCGAAGGCAGCGCAGAAGTAAGGTGAGCATGGGATGAGACCAGATTTCACAGTTCGTGAAGTGTTTTTCACGGCCATGAATTTGGTAGGGCCCTACTCATTACTATCAAATGTCCCAGGAGCTGCCCACTTTCATGGCAGCTGAGCCCTTGCAGGTAAAACAGCTTGTGGGAAGGGGGATACTTTGCAGCCTTCTCAACCATCTCAGCATGAATCTTACTTACACACTGGCTGGGAACAGGAATTTCTTCCTTGGGGTTACTATGGGTATCTCTTCCCCCAAGATTTAGGAGGCTCCAGTGAACCTTTCCTGCTTGCTCTGAAAGCTGTGGGAAATACAATCCTCATTCCTAGGAGAGAGCTAAGGGGAGAGAGGTGCAAGGGGGAGGGGAGTTTGAAAAAAAACAAAACAAAACAAACTTATCCCCCGTTCCATGCCACTCATTCAGGACTCGTCTCAGTGAAGGGAGCTTCCATGTGGCCTACTCAACTGTCTCAGTGTGGACCTTCCCAACATGCCAACTGAGAGCTGGGTTCCCGAGGCGTTCTGTCTCCTGTTTCTGAGAGGAAAAGGGAGGACAGGTGGTGTCCTTCAAACTCTCCTCAGAAAGCCAAAAATAAAAAAATGTTGGGACTAGATTTAGCAGTTTTGAGGATAAAAACCTCAAAACCAATGAAGGAACAGAGCATTTAGTTAATTTTTTTTTTTTTTAAAACAAATCCTGTGAAATTTCTGCTACAAAGGGAGACCCGGAGTCTGCAGTGTGTGCTTCTTGGAAGCATCTTCCTACGGGGAGATCCTTAGCCCATGCCCTGAGCAAAGATCTCATCCGCTCCCAGTTGCCATGGAGACAGGGAACACTCCACCATTAAGGTTGTCTGACATGGAGGGACCGGGAAACTGTTTCCATTATTCCAACCCCTCCGTACCACACTGCCCCCAAGCATCAACTCTCTAAATGAATTTCCAAACCAGATGTCAACGTCATTGCTTTAAGGCTGATCCATTCCTTCTGTCTATTTGCAGCAATTATTCCCAGGGGAATTCTGAACCACTGCGCGTGCACATAATTCATGTGCCAGGCATAATTTTTTCTCCCACAGAAAATAACTTCTGCCGGAAAGTTCCTGCAGTTATGCCTTTTGACCACCAAGGGCTGCTGTGGTACTAGAACAGAGCAGCCGCTCCCAGGCTGGGGCTGGCTGAGGCGATGCACGACCACATGGGGGTGGCTGAGTGGGGGTGCAGGGCCACATGGGAAGGGGGGGGAGTGGGTGCCTGAGTGGGGTTGGAGGGACACATGGGGACAGGGGCAGATGTGCCTGACTGAATGGGAGAGGCTAGGGGTCTGCCAAGGTCTGCATGGGTGAGGATCCCTAACAATCCCTCCCCACCCCACCCAAAAAAACTGTTCCATACTTCCCCCACCCACACCCAACAACCCTCCAGGTTCACTCCCTGGCTCCTTTCCCCCCCCCCAGCTCCTCCATTACCCTTGACTCCCCCAAGACTTTGGGCTGCTTCTGAGAGGGGTGGGAAATACAGTTCTGTATTGTAGTTTAAATGAATTATTCAAAGTTTTGCATAAATATGCCTAGTAAGGAATCTATTTGTCAAAAAACATTTCCTGAATCTTTTTCGTTGTCTGTATTGTTACAGACATACTTGCTGACGAGTATTTTGAAATAAATTACCAAAGTAATTGAAACTGGTGTGATTATATTGTGCTATTTTGACAAATAAAATATGCAGAATTTTAAAATATTATGTGCAGAATTTTTAATTTTTTCATGCAGAATTCCCCCAGAAGTAAGCAATATTCTCTTATTACTGTGTTGTCTCATACTCAGGCACACTGCTGCCTTTTCTGTTTCAGCTGCACTGTTTCTGTTATTGGTGTGCACCCTCTTGAAGACCTCACGGAAGGGGGTACACCAGCACAAACACATTAAAGTGACTGAAAACAAAGCTGTCAAACGCACAAAGTAAATCAATTGAAAAAAAAATCGTTCATTAGTCTGAAGTATTATCTTAATAAGTACTAGTAACTATAACTGGTACAAAATTTTGAGATGAAGTGCCATTTTCTTAACACACTACTGGAAGGTGCTCAGGCACTATGGTGATGAGAATATGGAATATTCCATTCTATACAGGTTCTCAAACAAGTCAGTGGGGTCCCTTCCAATGTAGTTAAGAATTACAGAAAGACAGCTACAATAAGAAATTAAAAAGATGCAACAATGGAAGGAAAGATGGTTGGAGTTCAGTGTCACGTGTAGGCTAACGTATTAAAAAAAAGGTTATGAAGGAGAGATTACTTTTAAACAGTTTCATTTTTGCTAGAGAAAAGCCTACACACAGATGTCACAAATAATGATTTCTCATTAGCCTCAAAACTCAGAAGAAAAATAGCACATCCTCTTGGGATATTACATTTAATGAACAATTTTAGATTAAGTTTACATCATCACTCATGAACTGTATATGTTTATCGACTAAAAACTATTACGCTTACTGAAGTCTACATAGACCAATCTAACTTACTGCAAGGCCTCAGCATTCTTTTCTTTCTGTCGTTGAATTCCTAACTGAATCTCTTCTGAGCTAAGCATCATCCCACTGGCACTTGGGTTTTTTGCTTTTTGCATTAGAATGGCCATCTCGACACATTTCTCTGGAACCTGTTGAGAGAGAAGGGAAACATCTCTAACTGAATAGCAGCCAAATAATGTTAGCCATCCTTCTGGAAAAGGAGACACCCAGAAAGGCAGTCAAATGAAGTGCTCATACTGTCCCTTCCACATAGATATGAATAAGCCTCCCTTTATATTTTACAAAATTGCCTACACAGGCAATTCAGGTTGCTCCTTTGTTATTTGACAGGAATCACTGCTCTCAGTAGTCTTGTTATGATAAGATGGAGGAAAATTTAGTAGTTTTAAAATACTGATAGAGCTATGATTACATGTCTATATTTTAAGGCATGGAGTAAACCATGCACAAACTGTGATTTTATAGTTAAACAAAAATGGTAAAATATTTATGATAATGGTTTCTGTCCTCATGTTTCATTTATTAAGTAAATTTAGTATTGTGAAAGTTGTTAGACTAACAACAGAACAGACACAACACAAGTACTGACAGTGCAAGCTTCCCCACACTGTCCTGCAAATGCACAGTGACCTTGAGCTGGAGGGCCCACACCTGACAAGAGCCAAAAGATAAGTTATTTTTCATTCCCATTGCATACCTGGCCTCTAAAAATGGGGGGGGGGGGAAAGAGGGGGGAAGGTGTCAAATTCTAATAATCTTAAACTCAAATATATAATATTCCAGTCTTAGATATATTTGTCTATATTTATGCATACTGGAAATCAGAATGAAATCAATACATCAATATTAGTAGTCAAAGCTAAACCAAAACATGTAAAATTTATTAAACGACTGACTCATTTTATCAAATATAAGTCAAACAGCCTCTGAATGTGATGTTAGCTTTTAAGTAATTTTTTTGCTTACTGAAAAGTCCAATCCAATTGTTTCATACTGTCTGTGGATCTTTTCTGCTAGGTCATCAAAGAGTCTCACTATAGATGGCTTTTCCAGAGACATAGCTTTGCTAAGTCCAGAAGAAACAATTGCTGGCCATGTCTGTACAATACAGTCCCAATCATGAAGATTTGCCAGGCATACTCCACTGTGGTTTCCAAGAAGACAATACAAGGCACCCTACAGTAAACAAGAGTTGTAATATTAAAAGTTATATAAAGCAGTCATTCATATAAAATAAAAATTCGTTGCTCTGCATTGTACAAATTATTAAATTGTAACATGAACTGAGATTAAACCATCCAGTTTATCTCTAATATATACAAGATATTCCACACAATTCTGACATATTAAATATTTATTTCAGTAGTGTGTGCAAGTAGTGCTGATTAATTGACTAATTGGATTTCTCTTTCATAGAATGGTTGTGAGGGAACTATTTCCACAGAACACATTTCAATAACCACAATGAATAAACAAACACCTGGCCTTTCTACAAACCTATTTATGGTAGTTTAAATTACCAACTTGTGTTTCTTAGGCTTGTCTACACTGCCCTGCAATTCGGCCTATGAATGGCATGAACAGAAGTGAGCATCAAAGCGTTGCGCTGTAACTCCGTTGTGTGGACACCGCAGGCACACAAAAAAAGGTTCCTAGTTCGCATTAATGTAATTCTCTTCATACAGGATTACACTAATGGTGCGCACTGCTATTCACACCCCTGTAGCCTGAATTGTGGGGCAGTGCACACATAGCCTTAGCACAACATTTTGTCGATCAGCTCTTTGTTCTTCCTTCCTTGCTCTACTAGGGTTGCTAAAAAAACTACTGAACTAAGAACAGTCTGCTGAGATTTTATTGCTTTGCACTATTTTTTTTTTTGTTTTAATTAGGATATAAAAGTGAACAGCTATTAGCATAAAGCATTCATAATTCCTGAGATCCTGATGAAATGGGGTATATTCATGAAGGTGGCGAATGGTATAAAAATATTTTTTATGAGCACTTTTTTGGGATGACTGCCTAAGTCACTTTAGGGTTAGCTAACCATGAGTAATTCAACCATCCCAAAGTTACGCTAATAAAATCTTTACACCATACCACATGTATTTTAACCATTAAAATCTTACACACAAACTGAAGACAGATCTGAAATTAAGTAACTGAGACAATACTTTAAACTGCTGCTGAGTAACATCATGTCGGTCTGGCCGCAAAAACTCCAAAACCAAAGGAATGATATCTCTGCAACAAAAGTTGTATGTTCCCAGTGCTGTGAAGAATGCTTGCTGAGCTTTACTTCTGACCTGTAGAAAGATAAGCATTACCACAGATCTACAAGTACACAAAAGAATATACAAAGCAGTGATATCCTAGTTCCCTTCAATTACTAAAGTGCAGGTCTTAGGAAGGTGAGTCAGTGCATTTGTCTTGCCATGGGATGCATCTGTTCCGTGACCTGAAGACTTCAGTTTCCACAACTGTCAATCTGGCACATTTGCTAAGCACTTAATACAAATGAGATTAAAGTTTAATAAATAAATCAAAAGATTTAATAATAAATCAAAAGATTCTATGGTCCCAATTCTGGTTTTGGATGAGTGAGTGCAGCTGCAATTGACTTCAGTAAGTCTTTAATTCATAGGACAAAACACACTTTTGCAAATTTCAAAAAAATCAGTCAAATTTTGGGCCTAACCAGGATTGGACAGAGCCTTGGAAAGAATTATGTGAGTAATTAAAATGTTTCATACATTACTGAAACGGAAATAAAAAACAAAGATACTGTGACACTGAATTCTACCAACGAATTAAAAGCTATATTACATTTCACTGCAAATATCAAGTTGAAAATAAACTCAATAAATGTAACTGATGACTGAATTACTTTAGCACAGAAGAAATATTCTTACCTGACCATAGGAACTTGTAGACAAACACAGAAGATCCCTAATCATGTCTTGGTGTATATTTTTATATTCACAGCCTTCAACAGTTAGAGTTCTCAGCTAAAGGAAGTAGAAAAATCCCAATTAGACACAGGCTCTATTTGCAATTTTACAAATCTAAGAGCGGAAAGTTATTGTAGAGATTGAGAATGCTTTTTGTTAAATAAGATGTTACAGATTAACGTTTCCTAGTATAGCTGCAAGTAAAAATTGGTAGTACAGAAATGTACATTACCTCATGCTGCAACATGACTCTGTCAATTAGCAAGGCTCTAATATGCTGCTTCTTTCCTTGAAGCTGCAAGGAAAAAATCAGAGTAATTTGGTTCAGATCTCAAAGCTAACTTTAGCAATGTAAATATGAACTCTCACCTCTTATGTTTTCTGTACACAATATATATTATCAGCGGGTTCTACAGTGAGACATTCTGACTGTTGGGGTGCAGTTATACAAAGGATTTTTAAAAAAACTTCTGCCACAGTGACAACTGGTGTCAGTGGATATTGATCCACGTCATGTGATGGAGTGAAACTGTAACCTTGACCCATGTCATATGTCTGGAGATAAGAAATAATGATCACTCTCATACAGCACTCTTGTATGTCACTTCTTTATTACACAGTGTTAATCATGGCATGAATTTGCTTAGATATTTGTACAACTGCCCCCAACTTTCTTAAAGATTTTTTCCTAACCCCTCAGCAATTTGAAGCTGGCTTATGCCTCAATACATAAAAGTTTATATCTCGTGCCCAGCTGAACTTAGCATGTGCCCTTCATAACTAACTTTAGTCAAAGAAATCTGGTATTTGTTTATGGTCAATTTAAGATTATCTTCTTTGGTAACATTGCTCAGTCTCATTGTGGTGTTTATTTTTGCCCATCAGCAGCTGATAATCAAGTTCTGCCACACTATCCACATCTTCAAAAATCTGAAACATGAGCCTTTGGTATACCTAAGGTGACGAGGCAATCCCAAAGGAAACTCACTTAAACATATGTACTAAAAAAGGGACTTAAAAGGTGAACAATTTTTCACTTCCTATCAAGTCAGACCTGCCAAAACCCTCGGCTTGCATGCAAAACTGGTAATACTCTTGCATTTTGAAGTTTCAACATCACCTTTTCAACCATTCTCATGGGCTGGTGCTTGCATACAGCCCCATGTAAAGGACCCCTTTGCATAGCGTTGTGACTATCTCCACATTTAAGAGCAAAAATCTGGTTTCCGTCATTTGTTTACTTGTGTATTTTGTCTTTATGCCTTGGTATTTATCAGTACTTCTATATATCACACTTATTACATCTCCCATTACTGCTTTACCACAGGGGAACATCATCAGTGCTAGAGCAAGGATGTGAAACTTTCAGAAAATCTCTAGTGAAAATATGGCTTTAGGATCTTAGATGGAATTTCTGATCAATCTAATATCAAGAGGTTAATAGTGTTGTTGCCATTGTGTTACAAACAAAACCCATGTGGAAGATGGGAGACTGCCTATATATAGTAATTTACTGCATCCTTATCTTCCAGTCCAATAGGCAGGATTATGAAGCATTTTTAATTCATTATGCCCTTTAAGAGGCTAAGAAAGTACTCTACTGTTTAGCAAACTTCTTCCCTTTTGTATCTACTGGAGTTTGAACCTAACACGACTCTTTGTTTACATCCTTGTTTGTGCATCAGAATAGCAGATGTCAGCATAATTCTAAAAATAGAATATTGCACAAATTCCTCTGAAGAATCAGAAGAGAACACACAACATTTTTGAGTAGAGCAAGAAAAAGAAAAATATACAACTCAAAATCCTTAGTAAATATTTGAATAAAAGATACTATTCAAGTTATTTTTCCTATTATTTGAAAGGTAACAGTGTCTGATGATTTTGGTGTGTCCGTCTGTACAGTTTATGAATTCTGGGTGAGATTATGAAGTTATCCCTATGAAAATGGATTTCTTCTTATTCATCAGCAGGTGAACAGCTGGCAAATGGACATGATTCTGATCCAGACCTTAGATTCTGAGTGGTCCCTGATGAGCCAGTCATCTAAGTCAGCCTTTCTCAGATGTGGCCACCAGGGGCTTTTCTTGCAGCCACAGCCTCCTGGGCAGTGATGGGGTGGGGGGGCAAGAGTGGCAAAATAGCAGCCCCTCCCTGTTGCTCCTGGATGCACCACCTTGGTGTTGGTTGCTGGGGTTGCCAGAAGGGGTTGGACCCTGCCCCCCTCCGGAGACACCTGGGGCACAACGCTGGAGGAGTAGGCAGGCAGTGAGTTCCCCAACTTCCCAGGGGCAGTGGAGCTCAGGATTTGTGCTTCAGACCTGCGGAGGTGGGGGCGATGGGGCTGAAGGGCTCCAGGTGCATGGCAGCAGGCCCCAGGTTCCAGCCACACGGCTTTGGGCTCCATCCCCAGGCACCGTCTCCCATCTGTGGGGCTTCAGGATCTGGACACAGGGCTTCAAGCTCCAGCTCCCAAGTATTTTAGGAAAAAATATCAGAGTCACCAAATAGGAGAGCCACTCTGAGGCCACCAAAAGAGAACCCCAATCTAATTATGGAAACACCTGGATATTCATCTTTTTCAGATAGGCCACCATCACATGGGACACCACAGAGAGCCCATAGGACAAAACCCAGAATTGGTAATGATTGTTGTTCAACACAAACCTGAGGAAGGACTTGTGCGTTAGGTGTATTGCACTGTGAAACTTTGCATCCTTGAGGCCAAGGGCAACATAACAGTCTTACTGATTTAGGGAGGGGATAACTGACGCCAAGGGAGACCATCTTGAACCTGTGTTTCTTGTTATAGGTGTTCAGTGGTCTGAGGTCTAACACTGGATGAAACCCCATCTTTCTGGGACTAAGTAAGTACCTTGTATAGAACCCCTTTCCCTTCTACTGAGGGGAAACCTCCTGCATAGCATCCAAAACAAGACGGGACTGCATCTCTTGTCAAAGCAGACATTCGTAGGACAGGTCCTTGAAGGGGGATGGGGAAGAACGTTAGTTGTGGAGAGGGGAGAAGAACTGAATTGTGTGGCCTCTCTGGACCACCTCCAATACCCAGCAGTCTGATGCTGGACCAGGCCTGTTGGAAGTGAGCCAGATGTTTGCTGAAAGGAATGGAGGGCAATGATTGTGGAAGGAATAGTATGTTGTCCTTGGGCACAGAGTCAAATCTGCTGCCTAGTCGGTGCTGAAGCAGGGTGGTGCAACTGAGAGGTAGATCCCCCTACCCCCGAAACAGACTTTCTTCTCAAGGGCCTCTGCCTGCGACCTAGGCAATCTTGCGACCTAGGGGCTCAGATGGCCTATACTGGAAGAACAACTGTCATGGATAGGGTTGGGGTCTGAAGCGCCTTCTTCTGGAGGCCAGGATAGAGATCCCCAGGACCATTAACCTATTAGGCTGCAAGCTGGGAGAATTCAGGCTGAGAGGAAAGCTATAATTAGGGGAAACTCACCTGTGCAGGAACCGGAGGGGCTTCTATACAGCAGAGAGAGGCTGCAGGGAAGTAGTCTGCAGTCACTCCCTGGGAGAATGGAGGTGTGTTTGGGGCTATATAGGCAAGAAGCCTACAGTTACTCTCTGGGAGGAGGGAGTTGTGGGGCTGGCAAACCAAGTGAAGGGTGGAGAGCCAGAAGGTAAGGAAAGGGCTCAGGGAAAAGGCAGCAAGGTTCAGGAAGGTGCAGACCTTGGCTGCTGATTAGAGGGTCCCTGAGCTGGAACTTGGAGTAGAGGGCAGGCCCAGGTTCCCGTACCAGCCACTGGGGAATTGGTATCATAGGGGCAGTGCAACACGTTGTGCCTCAAAGCAGCACCTTGGAACCCCCATATTCACAATGGTGATATGATTATGATACGTTTTGTCCAAAATATGCCTTGTGAAGTATCATTTTAAAAGTCTTGATCTGTTGAATATTAATATCCTGTTGGATTGTATGTGGTATCATTGGATGTGAAGTTATGAAGTTTTGCTATGTGTGTTACTGAAATATGTTGTGAGGTTGAGACACCCACAACCAGCCTTTCAGGTATAACAATGGAGTAGCCAGGCATGCTGATGGCTCATTAAAGGGAATCCACTCTCCCAGTGGCTATCCCAGATGACTTTTCAGAGAAAACATGTAGACAATGGAGACTGCTTGACCAATTTGGACTGCCCGATTCTCCATGTCAAACAATCTTTCCAGCAACCTGGAAGAAACTATAAAAGAGGGAAAGTGACATCATCACTTGGCCACTCCCCCTGCCCAACTCAACACCTGGAGAACAGACTTTGAACAAGGGAAGGGATCCTGTTTAGTTTGTAGAACTCAAGACTACAAATTTATTTTTATTTCTTAGGTAACCAACTTAGATCTCTACATTTGCTACTTCTAATTACCTAAAATCAACCTTTCTGTAGCTAATAAATCTGTTTCATATTTTACATAAAACTGTGTGTTTTGGTTGAAGTGCTTGGGAAATATCAGCTCAGTTTACAAAGGCTAGCGTGTGTCCTCTCCACATCGAGGGAGAGGCGGACTAGGGAATGAACTTACACTGACCAGGATTCTGACCAGTGCTAGACCGTACAGTTCTGGGGTGCAAGGCTGAGGAACTGGGGGGAATTGGCTGGTGCCTCTCTATTGTTGGTTCATGAGTGGCTGAGAAAGCATTAATGTAACTCAGTTGGGAGTTTCCCTGCCTGTGGATGTTTGTGTAAATGCAATACCTGCAAAAGGTTTGTGGCTTGACACAGCATCACAGAATGAGAGGGATACCAGACTCCAGGTTGCACCCCGGGGTCCCATCGTAGGCAGTGAATGAGAAGAGCTAGTCCCTGAATGGCCAGGAGGAGGCACCATCTATGGTGAGTGGACCCTGTGACAGATCTCATTGCTTCATCAGTCTTCTTGTGGAAAAGTGAGCAGCCCTCAAGTGGCAGGTCCTCAATAACTGTTTGAAATTCTTCAGATATGCCTGCCGAGGCCAGCCAGGAGGAGTGGCGCATTGCAACTGTTGTTGCCATCGCCCTGGAGGCAGTGCCTGTATGTCCAAAGCTGCCTACAACGCAATTCTGGCCACCACATGACCTTTTGCCAGGCTGGCCTGGAAGTCACCCCTGAAATCGTGTGGCAGCCTCTCAAACAGCTGTAAGATACAGGCAGCTGATGTGGTCGCATTTTGCCAAGACCACCTGGTAGTTCAAGATCCTCATCAGGAAGCTCGAAGTGGAGTAGGATTTCTGGCCACCGCGTTTTAGGTGCTTCACCGTCTCATCTTTAGAGGTCAATTTCTGGCTGCTCTAATGGGATTGCTCATTGGCCACTGGATGCAAATAGAACTCTGTTCATATCCAATAGCCAGGACTTGGTACCATCTAGCTGTCCATTTGGATGTCAGTGCCAGTGATGCTGGTGTCTGCCATAAGGCTTTCATGGGCTCCAGTAGCCCCTTGTTTATCAGGATCACTATGAGTCCCAGTACCAAGTACAGGATATTGAGGAGTTTGTGTGGCATATCCCACACCACCTGCATAGGTATCTCTAAGGCCACTGATACCCATGTCCCATGAGGTCTTGGAAAATCTTCTAGTCCTCAAGAGTGGCAGCTGACTGTTCTGGAACAAGGGTATCATCTAGAAGAGCTCATGGCCAGTACCATCCGTCCCTTGCTCTGGATCTGATCCACTGGAGCCGCCTACTCCTGGTCCCAGGGATTCTGCAGGGACAGGTCCAGTCTTTGGCACAGGGGTGATTGTTTGCCTCACGAGTGTGGTGGAGAGGCTGGTCCTGGATAGTACTGCAGTCCCCAGGGGGTCCACATGCCATGATCATATAGCACCAGGCCCCACAATGTGTGGTCTCAGTGATCCCAGTACTGGGCTGGGTTGGTTCCACCCTCCACCACAGGGACACGTCTCTTATCCCCCAGATGAGGTTGATACCGCTGGGTAGCAGGACCTGACCAGGGATGGCTAATGGCTTTCCTTTGAGTCAGAATCAGTCCTTTGGGAAGGATGGTGCTCAACCCGTGGGTCTAAGGGGAACCTGACCAGATAGTGGAAGCATCAAAGTCACTGGGCCCAGAAATCTGGACAGCATCAGGGTGAATGCAGCTCCAGTAGCCGCACAGGTGTCAGCCATGTCAGCATGGTCCAAAGTGCTTGATCACCAACAGATTGGTATGGCAGTAACTGCACTGGAGCTGGTGCTGGGGGCAATAGAATGACCAGCACCACAGTCAGGCTTCTATCCAGTCCTGGGCTATCTTTCTTTCTGACTACCTCAGTAATGAGAAGGCTAAAACAGCCACGACAGCATCAGGTGAGACCTCTATTATGGCTAGGTCCACTCAGCTGGTACGAGTTCTCGTGCGTAGGGAACTTTTCCTAAGTTCTGAGGCACCCTTAATGTCCAAATGCACCGCAGTCTTATGCAACCTTGAAGTCGGATCCAGGGAGGGGGATGATCTTCACCTCTTTGCGCTCTGAGTCTGATCCATTTCTCTCCTTCCCAGATGAGGAAGCCAGAGGACTGAGTGAGCATTTGGCTGGTTTTGATGATGAAGCCAGGGCAGTTTTCAACAGCCAGCAGTCTCCTGAGGATCCAGGCGCCTAAAGTCTGAGGTCAGAGATTGGCCTTATCACTGCTTCATCAGACAACCCTTGATTGCTGGGTCCACTCTGAAAAGTACCTACAGTTTTTACAGTGTTCCAGAACAAGTCCCTAACTGAGACAGAACACGGGCGTTCATTGTTCAGAGGCATGACAGAGTGGGCAGTTCTTAAAGCCCAGGGATTTGCCATGGTCAGCCACAGCAGCTGGTAGTGCCAGTGACCACAGGGGGAGAACCCTTTCCCCCCCACAGCATCCTATAGACCTACCTAAACTGAGACTAACTAAACTGAGACAAAGTGGATGAAAAAGAATCACTCTGGCGATGAAGAACAGCTGGCTCTAACTGAATCCAGTGAAAGTAGCAGTGATTGTTGATAGGAAGGGGAATCCAAGAAAGGGGAATTCTTGAAGAACTAATAAAACAATGATTTTATCCTCTGTTGAGTGCATTTGCCCCCAACCCCAGTTATCAAGGTAGCATGCAATCTCAGGTTCCTGGTGAATACTTCACTACTCAAACACAGAAATAGCTGTAGTGGTTGGAAAGCCTTGGGTGAGTTAGGCGACTACACACTCGAATACAGATTTAACTACTGTGTCACAGTTTGGGGCAACTGCGCCTGTATTTCCCTTCTGCGGTCCAAAAAAGGCACCCACTCTAGGTTCCCGGATCCTGAGCAGTAATCTTTATTGGGTCAAGACCTGAATCTCTCTTCCTCTTGACGAGGGGATTTTTCAGGCTGCACAGTTTCCTGCCTACACTGTGAATTCCCCAGCAAGCCAGACTACGTAGACAGGCCTGTGTCCACATTTTGCTTTCTATTCAGAGGCTATAAATAGCATAATTGATCATGGTTATAAGTTAGCACACAGACATTTCTAAGCAAGCACATCTATCCTTAAGGTGAAAGCACTACAGAAAAAACATATTAAAAACAATAAAAGAACCTATGTGCATGCTAATTAGTTTATCAGAGATCACCCTCCCTCCCAACACCAGGAGGGGCTCCAATCAGAGTTAATCTTTCAAACCTCACCAAAGGGTTTTTTCTGTGGCTTCAAGTTCATAACAACCTCAGCTCAGAACAAGCACCCCAACTGTGCAGATCAACCTGTTTCTTTATACAGATTGAGCCTCTGATCTCAATCTTTGGGAGCAGATAATGGTTTTCTCCTCAGGGCATAGCTTCAAAACGCTTGGTTTCTGCATAATCGGCGAAGGACATTTGCATTCATCTCCCCCAAGCTATTTCCCAGGGGTTCCACTTCATAGATATTGTCCCAAAAGATCATTCTTGTTTGCCACATTGTTCAATACAGATCTATGACCATGCAGGCCCACAATAATCTTTTCCTTTAATACAATGGACTCCAAAATATTTAAACTTAATTCAATATGGTTTTCCAAGGAAACTGCCAAATCTGTCACATACTGCTATCTAACACTTTTGCCACCTCAAAACAATATCTCCTTAAGATATTTCCGGCTGTTCTCTCATGAACTAAAGCAGAAGACAAGATGCACCTACAGATGGTTTAAGATGCAGTAGCAACATGCTACTGGTGTGGGTATCTATGGGGGACTTGACTGACAAGAGCACATTCTCATTAATGATCATGCTGTACATTTGCTGCTGGCCTAATGTAAGATCTTGGTCCTTATCTTTATTGCTTTAAATGCGTGAGGACCTAACCACCTCAAAGATTGCCTTCTCTGCTCTCTACTTCAGCAGCCATGTTCAGTAATCTAGATTTCACTTCTCATAACATTGGGCAACTCATTTAAACTCTCCATGCCTCAATTTCTCAACCTGCAAGAAGCAGATATTAATGTTTACCCACTTTTGAGAAGTGTTTGAAGATCTATTGATGAGAAGTGCTAAATATTATTTAAACTAAGGGAAAAGAGTTTGGTTCCTATATGCTTCTCAACTTAATTGGCATCTATGGTTCTAACATCGTTAGTGCTTCACAAGTGCTAGCAATAGCAGCAATTTAATATCCAAGGACTGTATTATTTCCATGCAGATAAGTCACCAAAAATAAAAAATCCCAGCATGTAGTTTCCTAGTGACTAGCAAATTAACAAAGATCTATCATTAATAGTATCAATATTCAGTACATAAAAAGGGATGTTATGAGACTTAACTAACATTTGTACAGTGCTTTAAAACCTTTTGAAAAAAGGCACTTACTGTAACAAAAATATTCTAATGATACATCAGCCCACTGTAACTTATATCAATTTCACTAGGAATGCATGCAAAGTTCCATTAAGACCGTAAAGGCCAAAAAACAGCCAAAACTAAAACTTTAAAAAGGTTGTTTTTCCCTAACTAAACTATGTAAACAAGATACTGACCCTGTTCTCCATTGACTTCTTCACTAAGTTAAAGCTCTTCCACCGGGAGTCAAACTCATGCTTGTGAGACCCTTGGAATTGTAAGAGATCACCAATGATCTAGAAACAAATGGTTTTACATTATGTAAAACAAGTCAACCCATTAAAATTAAAATAAAACACATAAAAATTACTATTATACCTTTATGATTAGAAACAAAGACTTGGTATCATCTTCTGAGTTGTTGAGTATATAGTCTACCATTGGAATGGAAACAAAAAGTGTGTTATCTGATATGAAGCTCAGTTCAAAGAGTTAACTACACTCAATGAAATATTTTCGCTACTTGTGAAGCTCAAAACATTGTGTCATTTATGTTGCCATACAATTCACAACAACAGATTTTGCCTTTTTGCTTTGCTCTACAATACTGATATTAGATTTAAAAGCACAATAGATTGACAACGTTTAAAGCAAATCTTTGCAGATGTACTGAATACAGGAATGAGAGAGAGACAAAAATGTACTTACGCAGTAGTTTCCTTATGACCCTAGCCATGGTTTCTCTGTGGTTCTCTCTTGATAAATCTACAAAAGATAATAAGAACATTCATTATACATAAAGTATATTCTCTAAGTTACACAGTGTTATAAAATATAGAGAAGCTTAACTAAAAAAATAATTAATGGAAACTCAGAGTGTGACATGCAAAAGCTTAAGAACAGATTAGAGTTTCTTTACATACCTCAAATCATATGAGGTATGGGACTCTATAAGGGCAATATAAAAAGACTTTGGAAAAAATATTAAATTTTTATATACATACACCTTTAATAGAAACAGTCCTGATCATCTCTATGACAAAGTCATGGGGTACCCCACTCAGTTTTCCACATCATGCTGAAATCCTATCTTGCAGTCACCATCTGTCAGACCAAATACTGGACAGGACATCTTTCAAGTTCTTCATCTCCGTTCACTAAATCAGCACAATAATGGTTCTTCAAGCAAAGGGGTAAAAATGGTTTACAGTCCCATGTAGGTTGGGACACATTTCTGTACTGCCTCTCAGGGTATATATACACTGCAATAAAAAACCTGCAGCATGGAGTCTCAGAGCCCAGGTCAGTTGACTCAGGTTCGCAGGGCTCAGGCTGCTGAGCTAAAAAGAATGATGATGTTTGGACTTGGGCTAGAGCCTAGGCTCTGAGACCCTGTCCCCTCACAGGGTGTCAGAGCCCAAACACCTATACTGCAATTTTTAGCCCTGCAACCTGAGCCTTGCGAGCCCAAGTCAGCTGACTTGGGCCAGTAATGGCTGTGCTGCGGGTCTTTTATTGCAGTGTAGACATACCTTTAGGCAGAGTTAGTAGTGGTCAAGTGCTTTGCCTAAGATGAGGGAGAGCAAAATAGGAGTCTGGTTCTGTGCAACGTCAGAGTGGTGCAGAGTGCCCATCATATCACAAGCTCTGAAGAATACACTGACTGGGGCGGGAAAGAAGAGCAGAATGCTCAAGGGATGGGACTTTATCCTTCAGGCAATTAAGAAGGGGAAAGAATGGAGTTTCTATTCTCTTTGGTTGCTTGGAGAGGATGGTAAAGTAGCACTTTGCCAATCCAGGCAATGGGAACAGTAGAAGGAAGAAAGAGAAGAACTTCCCATCCCTTCAAGCACTGAGGACAGTGGTTGGAGATAAAGTTTTATTCAAAGAGAGAAGCTTCACCTCTGACAAGAATCTTTCATATGCCAGGTTAATCCTTTTAGAAGTGCTGCAAGAAAGAGACCTGGGCTCAAATCCCTGTTACACTATAGGCTTCCTGTATGACATTGTGCAACTCAGTTTCTCTGCGCCCCAGTTCCTCATCTGTGAAATGCCAATATCCGTACTTCCTATATACATTTCCCTTGACCTTTGTAAGCTCTCTTGAGCCCGGTTAACCTCCATCTCTGGGTTCTCACAAGCAGACTGTCCTGCTCGCAGAGTGCTCTCTCAGTCTGTGTGTGTCTCCTTATCAGCCTGTCACCTCTTGCTGACTCCCTAGGCAGCCTCTGGCAACTCATTCAACCTCAACCCTTTTCCGTGGTTCTCTAATGATCTGTTATCTTCCTTTTGATCCTAGGCTTAGACTTGGGAAAAGTAAGCCATTCTTAGCCTGGCTGTAGTCAGGTAGAACATATTCCCCAATGAACAGCTTCACCATTGTTTCTTCAAGGCTTCTTATCCAAGTCACCATTTTACCTTTCCCGCTTGGTTCCTTTAACAACTTCTTTTGATCTAACTCCATAGCAAGTAACCCATCATAAATACACACACATAGGCATGCACCATATCGAAAAAATAATACAGATATTTCCCAGTTGGTCCCAGGTGCTTAAGACAGCTAAATACAAGACTTGGCACAAAGATTGGTATGACTTGAAGCTGAGAAGCACCCAAATTATGAGACATGAAAAGAAAGAGGTTATGAACTACTGGGCTACATGATAGACACACATATACTAGCTGCTCTTCTCCCTCACAGCTATGCAACCTCAGAGCTCAGGGTACACATGGCAGAGACTCAGGTCTCACTTGCCAATCATTTACTATGAAAACACAATTAAATGGATGTACGTGGGTAAAGACTGCTGAATCAGGCCCTTTTTTTGTAAGTAGCATATTCAGTTTGAATATCTGTCTCCTTTAGTAAACTTCTGGAATATTTTTTATGTTTTACTAATATGATAAATAAGGCTTCCGATTTCCCCTTCTGGGAGTCATGGCTTTTTCACCGTGGCCTAAGCATTGCCAGGATTTTCTGAAGTTTTCCTTCCATTTTCTGTACCAACTGTTGTAACTGCTACTGGCCCAACTGATCTCGAACTCTACCCCAGCTACACACAGATAGACAGGTTCTCTGAAATATACAGGACTGATCACCACCCTAAATAACCAGGACCACACAGCACTTATGCATTCACACAGGACATACTTTGCAGCTGCAACAACAACAAAAGTGTTAGCCAAAGTATATGTTATATGTATTGCACACCATATCAATATGTATTACACGTTATATTAACGTTATATAAAGGTTAGCTTGAAGTCATGCTAAACTGCTTTCTGCTCACTCAGGCTGAGGTATATATCCCACAATACCATGCACAGCACAATACTGCACTTCACACAGGTGGATGCAGAACTTCTCAAAACCAAGACACATGAATGCTCTGCCCTGGTACAAGCTTGGGAGGTGCCTTCACAGGCAACTGATTTGGAATGTAGTGTCCGAAAACAGAATAAGGAAAGATACACCATGATACTGGAAAAAACAAGGTACAAATATATTTGGTAAATTTTAGTCCTGGATGATGTACAGAATGCTCATAAAAAGTTACAATATACATATAAGAAGTTTGGAGAGTGTATTTTGGAGCACAGCTTCTGTGTAAGATGGACTAAATGCTGCAACAGTTTCCTACAAGGACTGGTAACATATTAACTCTTTCCTTTCTGTTTTGTACTGCTTTGTCTTTAGATAATAAGTTTGGCTAAGCTTGGTTAGTTGGTCTCAAACATTTTTAATAATGAATCATAAATGTAATCAAATCAATTGGCTATGCATTTAACAACAAGAGTACAAAATTAATTATCTCGTGACTTGATTTAACAGAGTTGGGACTGACCTACCATAGTTAACACCAGTGTAAAGTTTTGTCTCTTCCAAAGACACCAGACTTGGAACCCTGCATAAAGACAAAATACATTGTATTACAAGGTAAGGAAATCTGTCTAACAAAATGAGTTTTATTGACAACTAATTTCTACTTACAATGTAAGGTTAATGCTTGTGGATGACTGAGAAGGCTTAATTTACTCATTTTATTTGTTATTTATCTTTAACCTTCTGAAAGCTAGGAATACCTACTGGTCAGGTAGTTTGCCTGTTTTGAGAGAGTGAAAACCAAAGCAAGGCCACCTTCAGTATAAAATCTTGAACGAGTTCCGTTTAAGAAGAATTCAAAATGACTCACTTCTTCTGATGCATGTTCACATCAGCATGACAATGAGGGACAGTGGCACTGATACAGCTATTTATTGGATTAATTGCAGGTGAATCAGATTACTGGATAGTAGGGAACTGAATAAGAGTCTCAGGAAAGGCTGAATATATAAATTCAATAGCTTATTTTCCCCCACACCTGTGGGCCTTCCTTTAAAAAAGAAAATAGTGTGCAATGTGCCTAGGCCCAACTGTTAATGCTAGTCTCTGAAGCCCCCACCACTAATAATAACCATGCCAAGAAAGTACATAATAGTCAGCACAATACATCTACATGACAAGTTTTTTCTTATAAAGAAAAGCTTAACCAAGATAAAGATTTGGTTATTACTTGATTCTACTCTAAATTTTTAGCTGTGCATTCTTAGTCCTTGTAAAATGTGGGTTTTGTACATGGTTGCATAAATAAAACAGCAGACTGTGACACTGGATGCCAATGTATCTAATGGCAAGACCAAGTCATTAGAATATACATTACATTTTCTTTCCTGTTTTGTTTCTAAAGCTACATCATAGACACTAAGGGTAAGTGGATTCAGATCCTGAAGGAAAAATCACCGGGACACTTTTCAAAGAAATTCAGGAGCTACATAAATACTGCACTAACATGTTGGAAGAACAATATCACCAAACGGTCCATACTGCTAAATATAATTTTCCTGTGCAATTGAGGATTGTATCAATGATGGAAATGGTGCAAAAAAAGTTAGAAAACTGGGAAGAGGAACAATATCAGTCTCTTATTGTTATAGATGTTTGCTTGGCAAGAAGTGCTTACACATGTAGCACCGGCATCAGCACACATAGTCCTAACACAATAAAATGAAACAAGGCTCCACATTTAAATTGGTGGATTGAGAGGTTAACTCGCCAAGACCAGAATTGAGGGTTATATTTACCCTAGAACAATAACTGATATCACTGAAATCTAAAAAAGAACAGGGAGCTACAGTCATTACATTAAGTGAGGTATTGGGGATGTCAACAACAACAACTGCAGGAAAATCCCAACATCCTAAATCCTAAAATAAAGTCTTGTAGGTAACAGACTCATTTAATTGTTTTAGTATTGTTCACATCTACACATTAATCAAAATCCCAAATCAATTAAAAAGGAAGACATTTTAGTTCAATTTTAAAAGCTCTCAATTAAACAAAAAAAAAAGTTTTCACTTTATTTTCCTTTCTGTGCTTCTTCTAATAGCATTAAATAAAGAGCTTGAAAATAAATGTCTTTCCATACTAATAACTTTTCATTTAATTTTCCCTATAAAAAGAACTGATATTAACATGGGTGCTCCAGTTATAATGATTTGTATGGGTACTAATATTGATTCCTGAACAGCTCCAACATTAAGGTAAGATAGCCGTTCCCTCTTAAAAAAAAAAAAAAAGATACTCATGGTGCTACACAGAAAAATCTATTTTTAGAAAAATGCTGGCTAATTAGCATAAATCCTTCTAAAAACAGATGTGTACATTTCTCTAATAGATATTTCCAATTTGGAAGATATTAACAATATTAAAGAAATGAAGGTTACTTATTTATAACCAGAGTTCTACAAGATGGCGCTGCATATTTCCACTTATGCGGTACTGCACCACCTATTGGTGTTTAAGGGTAGAACATTCTCCAAGCTGTGTCTGTTAGTGTGCTCACATTCTTACATCTCCCCTCAGCATCTTCAAACATTTTGAGGGTGAGGCTATATCAGGGGGCCAAAAAGCCTCTACCACTTCAGTTCCTTCCATCACCAATCTAGAGACACAGAACAAGAGGACTCTGAGAAAGAGGGGAGAGTGGGTGAGAAGTGTGAATATGCAAAGCCATCTCAAAGAACTTTGGTTACAAGTAGTGATTTTCATTTCTTCTTTGAGTGGCTCTCCATACTCCCACTTATGGGTAGTTTGATCAGCAGTGCTGAAAATAATCTGGAGGAGGGAACAGAGTCCTAATTGAATAGAGACTGAAACACCACTCTACGAAATCTAGCATCAGCCCTGAAAGCCAAATCGCGAGCATGATGTTTACTAAAGTGTGTCCAAACTCCAGGTTGCAGCCCTGCATATTTCTGAAACAGGGACTTGCTTAAGACACCACCAGAGCTCTGGTGGAACAAGTCCATACCATTGTAGGTATAGGAACTCCTGAAAATGTATAACATTCAGCAATACATGATTTAATCCATCTAGAAATAGTCTGGGGAGATATGGTATAACCCACATGCCTGTTAGCATAAAACATGAATAATCTATGCGATTTTTGAAAACTTTTAGTCCTACTTAAATAATATGCTGTGTTATTGACATAAGCTGGGACCGTATAGATCATTGTTGCAACCAAAGTCCTGTAGTGGCACCAAATCTTGTATAAAGGAGGTCAAATGAGGTGTCTAAGCCAAGGTTATGGTTTGCTGGTTATGATTATGCTGTCTATATGTGTGTTTTTATACATTTTTATAGTTAAAGTTATGAATATTGGCTCCATACTGTCTGTATTTCAAACTTGTGCTATGCTTCTGGGGAACACTCCAGACAAGTTGATGTCAGCTCTGCCTAGCCTGCTTGATGGCCCATTAAGGACCATCAGCTATACAACTGACCCACTGAGAGAAGGCAGACTCCCCTTATGACTCAGCAAAGTATGTAGGAACATGCCTATGGACAGAACTCTAAGGTTTTTCCATGCCATGTGATGGACAGCTTGTCTTTGGAACAAAGAAAGACAGACCACATGGCAAGAGAATACAAAAGGCTGCTGCAGCTCCTCTATCTTGTCTTCAATCCTGCTTCTTACCCCTGGAGGGACTTTGCTACACTGAAGCTTTGAACCAAGGACTGAAAGACCCATCCCAGCTTGTGGATGTAGTCCAGAGACTTGATTTGAACCTGCAGTTTATTCTATCACTGTTGCAAGTCTGAAGCAAGAACTTTGCCATTACTCTATGTAATTGATTCCATTTAACCAATTCTAGCTCTCATCTATATCTTTTTCCTTTTATGAATAAACCTTTAGATTTTAGATTCTAAAGGATTGGCAACAGTGTGATTTGTGGGTAAGATCTGATTTGTATATTGACCTGGGTCTGGGGCTTGGTCCTTTGGGATCGAGAGAACCGTTTTTTCTTTTACTGGTGTATTGGTTTTCATAATCATTTGTCCACATAACGAGTGGCACTGGTGGTGATACTGGGAAACTGGGGTGTCTAAGGGAATTGCTTGTGTGACTTCTGGTTAGCCAGTTGGGTAAAACCAAAATCTTCTCTGTTTGGTGTGCATAGAAAACCCAGCCTTGGGCTGTAACTGCCCAGCCTTGAGCAATTTGTTCTGAATTGGCACTCTCAGTTGGGTCCCGCCAGAACCAGCATCATTACATATGCAAAAGCTCTTCTTGCATCCAAAGTATATACAACAGATTCCCCCTTATTAGTAAGCAGTTTTGAAGAAAAGACTGGCAAATTAATTGTCTGACTGATGTGAAATTCAGAAACGACTTTTGTCAAAGACCTGGGATCAGGCCTAAGAACCACCTTATCTTTATGAAAAGACATAATTGGAGGATCAGCTATCAGTGCATTTAATTCACTCACCCTTCTGACTGCTGTTATGGAAATAATGAATTATCTCGTAAGAGATAAATAATAGACAGCCAGTGGTTCAAAATGTTGTTTCATGAGTGTAAATAAGACGAAGTTAAGATCCCGAGGAGGGACAGGATTTCTAACAGGGGGATAGATATTAGCTAACCCCTTCATGAACTCCTTACCCATGTTATGCACAAATAGCGATCTACCATCAACCAAAATATGGTAAGCTGAAAGAACTGGCAAATGAACTTTCCAATATGAGTTAGATAACACCTCAGTTTTTTTGTGCATGAAATATTCTAAAGTACAAGGTATGGAAGCTAAGACAGGACAATCAGATTTTCCCCGCATCCAAGCAACAAATCTGGACCATTTCAAATATCAGCTGGTAGACAGCTTTCTAAAACTAAGAGGTACATTCTACACCAAAGAGGAACATGACTTTTCAAGATTAAACAGAGCCAAAATCCGACTGCCCAAGACATGAGGTAAAGGGACTGATGATCTGGATGATGAATCCTGCCCTAGTTGCCAAGATGGAAAATCTGGAAACAGAATAGAACATATGAATACACTGGTGGACAGTTGAAGCAGATTCATAAACCACTGCTGATGCAGCCAAACCAGGGCAATAAGAATTATCTTTGATCTGTCCTTGTTAGGATATATATATGCAAGCCTGTCTGCAAAGGTCTAGACTTTAAGAATTTAGGTGTATTCTTATCACTTAGCTAGTTATAGAGGTATAAAAGAAAGAATCAAAATCACTGTCTGCCGGTGTAAGGGCCTTCTCTTACTGTGACAGTCTGAGGGCCTGTTCTTAGGCTAAGGCCTTTGGCTAAGCAGCAGACGCAGCCATAAGCTGGGAAGCGAACGGTCACATCCTCACATTCCAAACTAGTCACATCCAAATAAGGTGCTATTGGGCTGTTAGGAATACAATCCTGTCCTGATAATGCCTATCACCTCCAGAGAAAGGGAAGTGCCTAGAAAATGTAAAAGGAAACTTAGTTTGATAGCATCCTGTCTGGCAAGAACTCACTTATCAATAGCTGGGATGTGAAATCCTCACTTCTGTATTGTTTTGTCATTATAGTTCCCACTTTGCTATTGTTTATTTGCATGGTCTCTGTCTGGTTCTGTGATTGTTTCTGTCTGCTGTATAATTAATTTTGCTGGGTGTAAACTAATTAAGGTGGTGAGATATAATTGGTTAAATAATCATGTTACAATATGTTAGGATTGGTTAGTTAAATTTCAGGAAAATGGTTAAGGTATAGCTAAGGAGAACTCAAGTTTTACTATATAGTCTGCAGTCAATCAGGAAGTAAGCAGGGGGGGAGAGAATGGGAACAGAGAATGGGGGTAGGGAAATTGGAATCATGCTTTGCTAAGGGCGGGAATGGGAACAGGGACACAAGTAAGGCTCTGTGGTGTCAGAGCTGAGAAGGGGGACACTAAGGAAGGAAACTGCAATCATGCTTGCTGGAAGTTCACCTCAATAAACATTGAATTGTTTGCACCTTTGGACTTCGGGTATTGTTGCTCTCTGTTCATGCAAGAAGGACCAGGGAAGTAAGTGAGTGAAGGAATAAGCCCCTAACAGTCCTGATATATCTTCCTTACCACCCTCTCGATCAATGGAAAGGGAAGAAAAAGCGTATAGATGGTGGCTTCCCCAGTCCAGAAGTAAAGCATCCAAGATGCATTAACTGTCCCTTCCTGCTCTTGAGCAAAAGACACGACATTTAGTGCTGAACCTTATAGCAAACAGGTTGACATCTGATTGAGTCCAACTGGAAAAAGATGCTCGGAATCAACTGATCCTTCAGGGGTCATTAGTGCATTTGAGAACTGTCCCTGGTGAGATGATCTGCAATCACTTATTTTCTCCTGCTAAATTCAGGGCCACCAAATAAGTGTCATGGAAAATACCTCAGTCCCATAAACTGATTGCTTCTGCACAGAGCTGAGCAGAGAAAGCACCCCCATTTGTTGATATAATACAGACTTGATGAATTATCTGCTACCATTTGCACAACCCTCCCACGTAAATGAGAGAGAAACAATCTGAGGGCCAGATGAATGGCTCTTAACCCCAACACGTTGGTGTGCAAGCTTCCCTCCCAAGAAGCCCAATAACTGCAAACTATAAGATGACTCATATGTGCCCTCCCCCCACTACTGTTTGATGCATTTGAAGATAACCTTACCAATGATGAAGGGGGATTGAACTGGACACCACTGAGAACACTGCTCTGACTGACCACTCTGATAATAAGTCCAGAATGTTTTGAGGTATGCTGACTAAAATATGAAGATTGTCCAGATTTGGTCTGAAGACCTAAGACATCCAACGCTGTAGTGGACTCATTCTGAAACACACAAATGGACTCACATACGTAGTAGTAGCCATGAGATCCAGAGAGAAAATTACTTTCTGAGTTTATAATATTTGAATGTTTAAAACATATTGCACTATTTTTAAAAATCTGTCCTCTGCCAGAAAGGCTCTCTCTGCTACAGAGTCCAATATGGAGACTATGAATAAAATTCTCAGAGTGGGACAGAGATTCAATTTTTTCACATTCAGAACCAGTCCCAGGTCTGAAAAAAGAAAAAAAAGGGGTGGTTGTAAAAGCAATGTGGCTTACTAGATCCTCACCAATAGCAGCATTCAGCAGTCAATAGTTCAAATATGGGTAAATACAAATAGCCTGCTTTCACAAATGAGCTGCTACCACAGAGAGGCACATTGCAAAAAATTTTAATGCTGTGGACAGGCCAAATGAAAGCACCTCGTACCGGAAATGGCATCCTGCCATCATGTAATTAAGGTACTTTCAATGAACATGTTGAACAGAGATATGAAAATACATGCCCTTTACTGAGAGCCGCAAACTAATACATAGTTGAAAATGAAGAGATTATAGAGCCAGAGTTAACATACGGGACTGTGTGACACTCTGTACCTCTGGGGAACACCCAGTACCCCCATGTTCATCCTTGTGAAATGATTGTGTGGTATACAATGCAAAGTTTGTCATGTTGGGTGTCTTTGGAAGGCTCATGATGCACTGAGCATGGTTGTTATAGTGATGTTATAGTAATTGTTACAGTAATGTTATAGGTTATAACTTCGTGTATGTAGTTATGAGGCTGAACAAGCCCAGACAAAAACTCTCCAGAAGCAGAGGGGCAATTCACACCTCATCAGGGCGTGGATGGGACAAAACCAGCCCAGCCTCACAGGAATAAAGGGTGCTGGCCCATGCAGCAACAAAAGAATCTGTTAGGGCTTGGCTACACTTGTGAGTTACAGCACAATAAAGGAGCCCCAGGTGCCCTAGCTCACTACCCATCCACATTGGCAAGGCAGGTAGATCTCTCTGACTCCGCAGCTACAGCACTGCTGGTACTCCACCTCAGCGAGTGGAATAACGTTTGCTGCTCCCCCGCTGGAGTGCCATGGCGCCATTGTGAATGAGGTGTTGCATTACTGCGCTCTGATTAGCCTCTAGAAACATCCCATAATCCCCTTAAGTCAAGTGGCCACTCTTGTCATTGTTTCTGAATCGCTGCAGGAATGCGGATATGCCATTTGCAAGCTCCGTTTCTGACAGCTGGCTGCTTATCTGCTCCAAGACAAAGCAGCCATTAGTGTGGAATGCTGTGTGTGAGAGAGAGAGGCGGGGGGGAGGAGGAGGGTCTGCTGCTGTCTGAACTTACAAGACAGCATGCTGACATGCTCTCAGCCCCCCAAAAACCCACTCTCCCCCCACATACACACAACACACTCCCTGTCACACTCCACCTCCCCACCCCCATTTGAAAAGCATGTTGCAGTCACTTGCATGCTGGGATAGTTGCCCACAATGCACCACTCTCAATGCTGCTGCAAGTGCCGCAGATGTGGCCATGCCAGTGCGCTTGAAGCCGTCAGTGTGGACAGACTGCAGTACTTTCCCTACCGCGCTCTCCGAAGGCTGGCTTTAACTCAAAGCACTCTACACCTGCAAGTGTAGCCATACCCTTGGACTCTCGAGGGACTTTCTTAGGTCAGTTTGGAACTGCGATGAGGTAATGCTCACCTGACTCTGAAGGGATGGGTGGTCAAAGCCAGGAGGGAAGAAAGGACATGATAAAAGGGAGAGACACTGGCCATGCTCGCTCGCTCTCTCTCTCTCTTCCACCTACATCTACAGACACCACACCAAGCAACTGAAGCGCTGATCAAAGGGGAGAGCCTGGCTGAAGAGCAACCAGCCAGCCTGTGATGAGAAGCATCTAAGTTTGTAAGGGCACTGAAAGTCTTAAGATCAGCTTAGAATGCGTTTTACTTTTATTTCATTTGACCAAATCTGACTTGTTATGTTTTAACTTATAATCACTTAAAATCTATCTTTATAGTTAATAAATCTGTTTGTTTATTCTACCTGAAGCAGTGCCTTTGGTTTGAAGAGTGACAGAGACTCCCCTTAGGATAACAAGCCTGGTGCATATCAAATTTCTTTGTTAAACTGACAAACTCATATAAGCTTCCAGCATCCAGCGGGCATAACTGGACACTGCAAGACGGAGGTTCCTAGGGTTGTGTCTGGGACCGGAGATATTGGCTTGTGTCATTCAGTTGCACAATCCAAGGAGCAGCTTACATGCCAGAGGCTGTGCGTGAACAGCCCAGGAGTGGGGGTTCTCACAGCAGAGCAGGATAAGGCTGGCTCACAGAGTCCAGGATTGGAGTGACCTAGCAGATCACCGGGCCAGATAACACAAGAGGGGAACGTCACAGTGGCACAACGAGCAGGGTGTATGTACAGCTTGTTACTCCAAGTGAAGCTCACACTTTAAGCACTGATATTTGTGATTTTAAGTGAGTCTTAAGTGCAGTGGCTAACAACAGTTAGGAGGTCACAGTTTTGTTATTTTCTGTTTGCTTATTTCGGGAAAGGGAAGTAAGAACAGGAAAGAAGGAAAATGAGTGAAAGCAGTGAAGCAATTTCAAAGTTGGAGCTTTTCAGGCTGCAGACTGCAGAAGAAGAGTGGAAGCACCAGAGTTTATTACAACTGAAAGAATTGGAGATATGAGAGAGAGAGAAGAAAAAGAAAAAGAGGCAGCTAGAGAGGAGGCTACCCACAGAAGGGCTATGGAGGCAGAGGCAGCCAGGGAGGAGGCTGCCCACAGAAGGATCATGGAAGAAAGAGAGAGAGAGAGAGAGAGAGAGAGAAAGAATGAGAGCATAAACACCAACTGGACTTGCTAGAGGAGCAGAACCAGAACCCCCGGACCCCAATGACTCCCATCACTCCAAAAATCCACAAATGGGAACACTTATGTCTTGCATACAGTGAAGACGATGATATTGTTGAATATCTGACTACCTTTGAAACGCTGTGTGTAAAAATGAAATCCCCAATGATAAGAGAGTTCCTACCCTGATTGCAAAATTAACTGGTAAAGCTTGAAATGTATTCAATGGAATGCCTATTGAAGATGCTTTAAACTATTGTGAATTTAAAGATACTGTTTTGCAAAAGTTTTAGATTATCCTCGAAACATACAGAGTTAAATTTAGGAATCTTAAAAGGGATATTGGTATGAGTAATGGGGAATATATAAACAAAATGAAAGATTTGTTGGGAAAATGGGTGAGGTATAAAGATGTGGCAAGTTTTGAAGGAATGTTAGATCTTGCTGCTCATGTGTATTTCCTAAGCATATGTAAGGCTGATATAAAGCAGTGTCTATAGGACAAAGATGTAAAGTCTGCGAATAAGATGGCTTTTTTAGCTGATGCCTTCAAACAGAATCAGGCATCTATTGAGGGCAGGCCACAGAAAGAGGGGTTTAAAACTGGTGGGAAGGGAGGATCCCATTTTGCCCCTGGGAAGAGAGAAGGGGCGTGGGACCATAAACATTCTCTGGCCCAAAAACATTTCTCTTACCCTCATCCCAAATCTCCTGTAAAAGTAGAAGAGCCCAAAAGGTGCTACCAGTGTAATTCCACTGATCACCTGATGAATAAATGCCCTGTGCTAGGAGGAAGCAGGCAACCAATACCTCATGTTAGTTCTGCTGTCCTCAACACAGAAATCCCCCAAGCAATTGAAACCTATCATATTGGTTCTGCTAGGTTAGCCTCTGGAGAACCAGATATGGAGTATGTTAAGGCTGTCCAAATTGATGGCAGAGAATACTTGGGGCAGAGGGATACAGGGGCCCAGATCTCTCTGGTTAAACAGAGGGCAGTCCCAAAGGCCAATATGTTGCTTGGCCAAATGGCAGAGATTGTGGGGGTAGGCAAAAACAGATTCCTCGTACCACAAGCTAAAATCCATGTGGTTTGTGAAGTGTTTTGACTATGGAGGTAATGGAACACCTCCTATTTGACCTGCTCCTTGGTAATGCTTTTTTCCACGTAGCTCAGGTTAAAGTATTTGCCTGCAGCAGGAGGGAATTTTATGCTGGGACCCCGAGGGAAAGGGTAAGTTCCGAGGAACTGCTGAGAGAATGGGAGTGTCTCCTTGATCCTTCTGCAGCAGGGAAAAGTCACATGCTTCCAGGTGGGAGGGTGGTTGAGACCAACTCCTGCACTGCAGCTGGAGGCAACACCACACCAGGAAGGAATGGGCATAATGCCTGCCAGGGAGAAAACTGTTGTTAGCTGCCAGCAGGTCGCAGCTGAACCAGAGGCAAAACCAGCTCTAGGGAGCATAGAGAAACGAGTCCCAGAGGAGAGCCCAGAGAAGGGGTAGGGAATATCAGAAACCATTTAGATGGGTGAGGATTCCTGTGACTCTGTAACATAGGGAAGCAGTGTGCTTCCAAGTATGGGAGGGGCTGAGACTAGCTCCTTTCCAGCAGAAGGCAACATGCCCTCAGGCTCAGGGGCAGGAGAGGTGTCGTAAGGAAATTGTCCCAGTTGTTAGCTGGTAGAGCTTTGCAGCTGAACAAAAGACAGAACCCTTCCTAGGGATCACAGATAAATGTGTTTTAGGAGGTGGCCCAGAGGAGGAAACTGGGGAAGGAATAGTGAGGGTACAGGAATGTCCAGGATGCCCAGGACACTAGGAGGATGGCTGGGTCAGCATCTGTGCACCCAGGCACCCAGGCTGTGACCCAGGTTTTGAGAAGGAACTGTGTAACTGACCTCCTGGAGGGAAGCAGTCACAAAGCTGACTTCTTAGGGACAGAGAAAGGGGTGGCAGAGGGTACAATTTTTCAGGATGCTATTTCTGATAAGTTTTTGGAAAGTAACTGTGTCTCTTTAACTCAAGATGCAGCTCCAATGCCTGTGATAACAGAGGAGTTGGGACCAGGAAATTGCCAGGTGGTAGTCTGCCAGAACAACAAATGACCCAATTGACAGAGAAGGGGGTGTTCTCCCCCAGGCTGGTGAGAGACAGGAAGAAGTTACGAAAAAGCTGCTGGGAAAAGGTGAATCTGACCAAAGGGTAAACATACCTAGCCCACAGAGCACAGATCATGGTCCTCTAGGAAAAGGGAAGAGGGAAGGACTCAGTGCTGGGAGGGGGAAACCCAGGGTAACCCCAAAAGGGGAGCTGGATTTTCTACATATGTAGAGTCCTGGGGTTGGGAGACCGCTCCCCAGAGGGCCAGCCAATGTGCAGGATCCCCCTGGGCACTTATCTTGCCAGACCCTGAGATACCAGAATGCCAGAAACATGATTAAATTAAGAGCCCACACAGAAGGGAACACTGGAGGGAAAGAAAAGCCAGTGACTGATTACTTGGGAGAGAGTCAAAGGACACCATGGGTAATGAACAAACTAACCTCAAACTACAATATCTGAACAGAGGGCGTGGCATCATAAAGATACCTGTGAACAGTTATCTGTGATAAAATTTTTGTATTAATGTTAAGATTTGGAGACAAAAATTTTGACACGGATGTTAATCCTTATGATAATGCTACTTTACAATTAATACTTGTAAACAGGTTTAAAGCTGATCACAGCAGAGAAACCATAACAAACCTGGTTTGCTGTGTGTGAATGGAGAAAAAGAGGCACACGGTCTCATGGCCTTAATGGCTGGATGCCAAGAAAACGATAAAACTGCCTTCGAGCTAGTCAGTGACTAACCCTCTTGCAGTAAACTAAGAGGGGAGGTGTAACGCTCTGTACCGTGGGGGAACACCCAGCACCCCCATGTTCATCCTTGTAAAATGATTGTGTGGTATCCAATGCAAAGTTTGTCATGTTGGGTGTCTTCGGAAGGCTCATGATGCACTGAGCATGGTTGTTATAGTGATGTTACAGTAATTGTTATAGTAATGTTATAGATTATAATTTCATGTATGTAGTTATGAGGCTGAAAATGTATCCTCATGTTTTAGAACAAACCCAGCCAAAAACTCTCCAGAAGCAGAGGGGCAGTTCACACCTCATCAGGGTGTGGATGGGACAAACCCAGCCCAGACTCAAAGGAACAAAGCGTGCTGGCCTAGGCAGCAAAAAAAGAATCTGTTAGATGCTCGAGGGAGTCACCCCCCTTTCTTTTGTCAGTTTGGAACTGCGATGAGGTAAGGCTCACCTGACTCTGAAGGGGTGGGGGAGGGGGTGTCAAAGCCAAGAGGGAAGAAAGGACATGATAAAAAGGAGAGACACTGGCCATGCTCGCTCGCTCTCTCTCTTCCACCTACATCTACAGACACCACACCAAGCAACTGAAGCGCTGATCAAAGGGGAGAGCCTGGCTGAAGAGCAACCAGCCAGCCTGTGATGAGAAGCATCTAAGTTTGTAAGGGCACTGAAAGTCTTAAGATCAGCTTAGAATGCGTTTTACTTTTATTTCATTTGACCAAATCTGACTTGTTATGTTTTAACTTATAATCACTTAAAATCTATCTTTATAGTTAATAAATCTGTTTGTTTATTCTACCTGAAGCAGTACCTTTGGTTTGAAGAGTGACAGAGACTGCCCTTAGGATAACAAGCCTGGTGCATATCAAATTTCTTTGTTAAACTGACAAACTCATATAAGCTTCCAGCATCCAGCGGGCATAACTGGACACTGCAAGACGGAGGTTCCTAGGTTGTGTCTGGGACTGGAGATATTGGCTAGTGGCATTCAGTTGCACAATCCAAGGAACAGCTTACATGCCAGAGGCTGTGCATAAACAGCCCAGGAGTGGGGGTTTTCACAGCAGAGCAGGGAAGGCTGGCTCACAGAGTGATTGGAGTGATCTAGCAGATCACCGGAGGGGAACGTCATAGACCAAAACTTTTACTATTGCTGTTGTTGACATCTTTGATTTGATGAGAAATAAGCCAAGGGAGATTGCAAATAATACCATCTCTGATAATAGGAAGTAGAAGGTCTCCTCCTATAAGAAATCAAGCCCAAGAGCAAACCATCGATCTTGTCTCCTTCCGCTTTTTTCAAAAGTTCATCCGTCTTTTCAATGAAAATACCTCCCCTTTTGAAGGGGAGATCTTCCACCTTAATTCTAGTACCCAGAACCAGAGTAGAGGGAAGCTAAGCATTTCTCCTCAGAGTAACTGCAAAAGCCAATATTCTATCAGAAGAGTCTGAGGCATCAAATGAAGCCCTAAGAGCACGCTTTGCCATATTCTGACTCTCCTCTATGATTGGCAATTGCCAATCTTCTTTTGTCATTTGGCAAAACCTGCACAAACAATGACATCTTTTCCCACAGATGGAATTCATAGAGGGCCATAATTGCTTGGTAATTTCCCATCCTAATACCAAGAGAGGAAGAAGAGAATACCTTTCTTCCTAGGGAATCAGTCTTTTTCCCTTCCCTATCAGCAGGAGTGGAATGTGCTTGTCTAGAATTCAAACAGCCACCACCAGAAGCAAATTAGGTACAAGGTATGTGTGAAAATATGAAAACCCTTCCAAAGGCACCTGAAATAATCTGTCTCCTAGGCTTGCAGAATTTTAGCAGGCTGCAGTAGACCATCAAGGATTGGAACAACATCCTACTCTTGGAGGTAGCCCTAAGAATGCCAAACACCGAATGGGAGGTACCCTCCACAGATACTGAAGGTAAGTTCACTGTGGATAACATCTGATCTAGCAGGTCATGAAACCACAGAGCATCCTCAGAAGGGGAAGAGGCAGAGGCAGAAGCCACCCTGACATGATTGTCTGGTGACAAATCAGGATCATAGTCTGTGTTCGCACACTATTGTTCAAAAAGAGGAGATATCTCCTCATCATCATCTTCAGACAGAGTATCACGCACCATTGTCTGAGATGCAGATAGATCCAGTGGAATCAGATTCAAGGATTTCTCTGCTGCCAGATCCTCTAGCGTCACCTCTCTATCCATACCTACAAGAACCGAAAAATTACTGTAGTAGCTCTGTATAAAGCTATGGAGGCCAGGATTGCCAATTTCCCCAGAAACTGGAATTCAGGAACATACCTGTAGGAGGGAGACCAAAAGGAGGCATGAACCAGGAGGAAACAAAGTTTCTTTATTCATCCTCTAGCCTCCTCTGGATACGGATCAGGCCTCAGATTCGCAATAGAACACACTGGAGACAGCAAAGGACCTTGAGGGAGGACAGAAAGAAATGGAGAGAAAACTCTTTGAGATGATCCTATAGAAGTCTTAGGAGGAGGAGGTATAGACGGATCAAGAGAAAGCATAATAAATCTCCCCTGCTCTCCATTTTTCCGATTAAGATAACACAGACCTCAGAACAGGCAAAACAGGTCTGTTTCTCAAGATCTTCTGTTTCTCATTCAGATCCAAGGAATGTTCAGAAGATAAATGGTGCACATAAAGCACCAAAGTAAAAATTCTCTTCAGATCAATAGATGGACCAGAACTGGAGCAGGGGTTGAGGCTGGAGCCAAAGACTTAGATGGCAAAGGATCTCGTGAAATACTCAAATCCTTGAAACTGAAACTGGCCTTGCTTTTGGAGCCACAGAGGCCTGTCAGAATTGGATGGTTCTGACATGTAGAATCCAACTCTGCTAACAGTGGCCATCTTTTCCCAGTATTCTTCTTTGGAACGGACACAGCCAGAGCCAACGGCATGGCTCTCGATTCTGTCACAGGTGATCTTCCCATCTCCATTAATGGTACCTTTCAAAGACCTGACTGCCTGAGAAGCAGGACCCGGAGAGGGACCTGATGAGGGTTCCAATTTTGTGGAACCTTTAAAACTGCTCTACCTTGCTGGAAGAACTCAAAGGAACTGAAAATGGCCTCTTGGACGTTGGATCCCACGAATGCCTGGATCCAGAGGGTTTAGCCTCAAGTACCTCCTTAAGGAGAAGAACCTGCAAACTGTTCTGCCACTCCTTGCAAGCTCTGGGCATGAAAGTCCAGCAGATGGAACACCCTAAAGGAGAGAGTGGCCCTCTCCCAAGCAAGAAGAACTCTGATTCCAAGAAAAATAAGAAAAAGTAGAACTATAAAACTGAGGTTCTCCAACACCAGGAAGACAGCCTGGCACAAAGCACATCTCTTGAATCCCCAGCTTCTTTTTTTTATTTGATTTCACCATAATCTGGAACTGAGTTACTAACCAAACTACAAACTACGTTAAACAATTAACAAAACACAAAGAATGGATTTCATTGGCATTGGTCCTGCTTTGAGCAGGGGGTTGGACTAGATGACCTTCTGAGGTCTCTTCCAACCCTAATCTTCTATGGTTCTACGATGGGGGAAAAACAGATCTGAATGGACCAGAGAGGTTCACTTCTATCTTTGGCACATGATCAGAAGGAAGTTAGGCGGTATATGGCTCTGTGCCCCTTTTCATAGCCTTCCCTCAGAATGTTCAAAGACACTGAGTGGAGAGATAGCAGGGGGCATGAGAGTGCTCTAACTGGAAACTACTTGGAGCAGGTTCTACCGTTAGGCATCACTAGGCGGTGTAATACCCCACAAGTGGGAATATGCAGAGATAGTCTAAGAAGAAAGGGAGATTTCTGGTTTCAGCTAGATTAACAGTGTCCCCAAACAAAAGACAACTCCTCTTCTGACAGGTAAGAAAGTAGTACCAATAACCAGAATCAGTAAAAAAAAAAAAAAAAAAAAAGATGTTAGGCTTTTAGCTTTCTTTAATACAGTATGTTGGGGATAACGTCAACTACTAAATTAGCTCAATTATAAGAAAAATATTTCTAAGATATAAAGAAAACTAGTATTAAAATTAATACTTTAGCAGTTTCTCCAGCCACCAATGGACAAAGAGAAGTCCATAAGTAGCAACTCTACTCAAGGCAGTAAAAAGGATTAAACTGTGATTATATAGGCACAGGAGTTTTTCCTGAACTGGATCTGTTTCTTCCATCCCACTACTTTCAGGCAGAAGTCTACTGGCAGAAGAACCCATCACTTTCTGCAAACAAGCCATGTTCTGCAGCAACATCTCTAAATTATGATGCAAGGGAAAAGGACATTTTACCCCTTTCAGGTCTGTCTACTCCACACTTCGGGATCTGGAGACCATTAACTATAATCTTAGCTCAGATAGTATCGAATAATTAAGGACTAGATTGGAATATCCTTACTCACACAGTATTATTTTACTGTACAAGCAGTCCCAATGACCTCAGTGAGCCTACTCATCGTGTAAGGTTCTATATTCAAAACAAAGAAAGGCATCATTCTTGTCCCAAAATAGGATCTCCTCTTTATTAATACATAGCACTAAAGCTCAGCTACTGAGTCAACAGCTTCGTTTTAACTATTGAAAAGCAAGCTTTTCTAGTATACACACTATCAGGTGAACGTGGCATTTTTGTTATATTTACAGCTGATGCTGAAAAGCAAGACCCCCTCAGAGACACTATTTACATAATTAAAAAAAAAAAAAGAAGATAATACTTCATTTTATACACAAAGCAAGTCACACCACACAAGAGAATCTAAATGCAATCTCGTGTGTTGTATTGCAGCTCATTCCATACTAACTGCATCCAATACACATGGATTGGCTAAAAGAACCTACACTTTGTGTAGGCTGAAAACATGTAAATCAAAAATTAACTGAAGCCATCATGAGAAATTTGTTAGTTTATTCTCCACACTACCAACCCTAAAATCTCCTTTATAAATGGAAAATGTAAGGGTTTTTTTTTCTAGTTTGAAAACATTTCACTATGTGCCTTGCCCAATTATCTGCAGATGTTCTATGCCTAGAGTCCAGTCATCAGATGCAGCTTCAAAAACAAAGGCCAGTTGGCTTCACGCCATTCCACCAATTGAAATGAAAGTTTTCCTAAATGCAAATACGTATCTTGCCATGTTTAGGATTAGATCATGGGCCAAACCAATTATTTTATGTTTAACATACGAGACTCAAAAACAAAGAACACAATTGGAAGGTGAAACAAGGAGAAAACAGGGTTACTCACCGTGGAGTAGTAACTGTTGCCTTTTCTGTGTGCAGCTCCCCCAGGAGAGCTGGGTAGTTTCCTGGAGATGCCAAGAGAGGTTAGCTAGCCCTGCCCCTCATTGTATGACAGCACAACCTTACACATTCAAAAGAACTGGTCCTTTCTCATCCCTGACCTTCAGAATGTCTTGAGTGAAAAAGATACTAAAGAAGCTCGTACAACAGTTGTGGCAAAGAGGGAGGAGCGATACATGTCCTAATCAAGCTGTATTTAAGAAGAATGGGGTCTCAGTGAGTAACCCTGTTTTTTGCTTTCCCAAAAGAGCTGCTTAGAGCTACCATAGTAGTACTTAGGCTGTGGAAATGGGAAGCTAGAGAGGAGCACAATTGAACAGCAGACAAAGTTGTCTTAACCCTTTAGCACTTGAGAGCATGATAAGTAGACTGTATTGGAAAATTCTGATTTATAGCACCATGAGATTCATTACATAAAAAAGGAAATTAAGTCATATATAATCCCTAACAATGTTACAAAGACCCCATGAGCATAATAGGAGATTGTGTATGTAGAAATGTTATGTACACAAATATTGTGTGAGGATAACCATCACACAAAATGTTATATTTCTGCAACCAGGGTATAAACCACACACCACTGAAGATTTTGACTCACTCTTCAGGACCCTAACTCACCAGCACGACAGAGATCCTAAACCCCTCAGGATTTTGCACTCAGCCACAATACTCCTGTGCTAGATGGGGTGAAAGCTGTCCAAACCACCTCCTTCCATCTTCTACCTGGACTGGAGTAGAACTCACAAGTCACCCCAGTCCATCAAAGTCAGATCAGTAACTATTTTTTTTCTCTTACATTAAAAGATGAAGAAATATGAATCGTCAAAGAGCATTTCTGAAACACTAATTTACCAGATACAAAGAACATTTCAGAGGGAGAAAATAGCACACACTTGTTTAGGCCAACGATTCATGAAATCTACTACTCTGCCTCTAACACTGGCCTATATCTGGCACTTCAGATGAAGAATGGAAAATCCCTCCCTCCTGCAAAAAAGTAGGTTTCAGACAAAGGAGAAAGAAAGATGCCTTCCTGTACCCACAGCAATCTGCTTACAGCCTGAAGCCACGTACTTTTATCTCAGCCAGCACAACTTCATCTGGTGGCCATTAATTTATCTACCTTCTTTTTAGACACAGCTACAGTATTCAACTCTGAAATCCTGCAGTCACGCATTCTACATGGCAAAACGATATGCATTAAGCAGCGGTTAATTTCCTTTTATTTATTTTATATTTACCTGTCAGTAATTTTTTCAAACATAATCTGCTCTTGTATGAGACAGATTGTGCAGTAATAGCGTAGGCACTTAAAATGGAGTACCCAGTGTTTTGTTTTTACTTAGGAAGGGATTTCAAACATGCCTAAGTGACTTAAATCAGGTGAAAGTCAATGGGAGCTACGTCATAGAAGGTGCCTTTCAAAATTCCATTCTTAAAATATAAGCAAAGGAATTACCTAGTTTTAGAAAAGCAAGTTTCGGAAAGCGAGAGTATTATAAGACCTAAACCATAAAAGCCCAAGACCACTTACTAGGTGAGGCACCCTCTTCAAGCAGCAGATACCCAACTCACAAATCAACTGATGCTCCAAGCTACATGATGGCATTGGTGGACTTTTAAAAAAAACAAACAAACTGTGTAGTTGAAAGACAGGTGCTACTACAGTCATTAAAGGATAACAAGGGATAAAATAAGACAAAAACTGATGAAGTAATTAGACATGAAAAAAAGACTACAGACTGAGTCTATGAAATCAGAGGAACACTTAATACACCTGAATATTACTCCTGAGTGTTAAGAGTATAGTTTAAAGTCACTGGGGTGCTTCTATTAACTTGACATTGAGAAAAATAAAACCAGAAACAGAACTAGACAAAAATCTCACAGCAAATTAAGATTACTGAAAATGGGTCAAAACAGTTTTCTCACAGAAAACATTTCAAAATACAAAACTCATTTCTAGAAAGACATGACTTGCAATAACTATAAAAAACAGTTTTTAAAGAAACATCTTTTAAACAAGCTAGGATGTTGGTATAATAGAGAGTTTCACCCAAAAAGAAGCAAAAAGGAATTATGTGTTCATAGGGTCCATGGTAACTCATTCTCATAGGACAGCTACTGGGGAAGAGTACTCCTAAAGCAAGGGAACCGAGAATAGGAATCAATCCTAAACATTTACAATGCGAAAGGAAAGTCTTATCTGTCCAGCCGAGTAAAATATTAATTTGAAAACCAAGACAAGTGAATTTATTAAGCCCTAAACCAATTTTTCTTTGTAAAAAAGGTTAAGCAGAACTGCTTACAAGTGTTATTTTAAAGATATCAGTCTTCTAGATAACTACTATTTTTGTACAACAGAGAATTAAAAGTTCATAGTAAGAAAAATTTCTCACATGTAAAACCTGGCAACTGTATATGAAAATAAAGGTTAACTATAACGGGCAATGCTGACCTTATTGCAAATGGCTGCTCCTTCTGTTACAGAGCCTATGACATTTTTATCTGGATGGATGATTTATAATTTTATAGTTTTATAGATGGTTTAGTTTTCCATTTTTTACCTTTATTTAATCTAAAAACTTACCCTCAGTGTTACAAAAAAGATAAGGTCTAATTGTGTAAATTAGACCTTATCTTTTTTGTAACACTGATGGTTAGAAATATGACATTGAATTATATTAATGAAATTTAAGAAAGCATGGCTCAAATTAATTAGCAATACAATAAGAACTTAAGAACGGCCATTCTGGGTCAGATCAATGGTCCATCTAGCCCAGTATCCTGCCTTCCGACCGTGGACAATGCCAGGTGCTTCAGAAGGAATGAACAGAACATGTAATCATCAAGTGATCCATACCCAATAGAAAAGGTAATTGGAATGTAGAAAATAAATTTATTTGCTTAATATAGACCCAGAACAAAGGGAACACATTTGTGAAAATCACAGAGATATTAGTGTAGATAAGGGATTGAAGATACCTTCACAAGATTATAAAACTGTATTAGCAAATAGGCACAACATGAAAAAAGTGTGTCAACCACAAAGTAAATACCTATAATTGACCCCTAATGTATTGTAGAGAGATGTTAAAATAATACTATAACCTAGGTGTGTCCACCAGGCAAATGAGTAATTATTTCTGGTATGTTTGCTAGAGTCACACTTGAGGGTCGACATTAAATCTTAGTCAAGGTTGTTGGAGAAATTAAATGCAATTACTGCTGAAATAAAACAGACCTTCAGCAATTACTGCGGAAATAAAACAGACCTTTAGACAAACTTTTCTTTGTCTCCAAACAAGCTGAACCCCTAAAATCCCCAGGTACCATAGGTCCTCATTAGAAGATATCTGATAAGAAGTAAATTAAGCAATATAAGATTCTTGGTGAAGTCTTCAAGTTTTCTGAGTTAGGTACCATCAGCCTAAGTGCCCCTTTTCTCATTTTTGCAGCGTAAAAGCCAATAGACCAAAGATAGGTTTCTAACAGTAGTATTATCATTTAATTGACAGACTTTCCTTTTGTACCTACCTAAAGTTCAGATACTACCTACAGTTCTGAACAGAGAACTATGGGTTAAATTTTATGAAATATCCAAGTTAAAATAGTTATAAAGTTTAATTGCAGTTAATGTTATTGTTTAAACATTGTATCAAAGTTGTTTAGTATTAGTAAGCTGTTACTGTGCATATACATGCTCATAAGTACAGAAGAAACATATTTTAATAATTAAGTATTAAATATTACAAATATTCATCAAGTTGTTTATTGTATTAATCTTGGTTAATGCAAAAGCGTTTGATTTGAAATGGAAGTGAATATTTTAATGTTTGGAATTGAAATGCTGATTTGATAATGAACCCTGGAAGTTGTTTTCTGTAGAACAAAATTGGGGATAAAGTTTCCAATACTTGAAGCTGGAATAAACTCACCTTGCATTAAAGTTAGCTTTAAGTAAACAAAAAATAAACTGAAGCTTCAAGATCAAAGGAATTTAAGAGTATTGTACATATACACACAACAGATTACAGATTTATAACTGTTAAATGTTACAAACATTGACAGAAAAGAGAATTAGATGATTTAGAATAATTCTGCTGGTACTGTATTTTCAATTAATATCAAGAATCATGAAATTATAATAAGGATTAAAGAATCGGCTGAAAGACAAAAGCAGCCTCACTTGAAGATCAGAACATGAGCAAAGAGTTGTGTTTGTCTGGATCCAGACAGCAGCTACCCACTTCCTATAAAAGCAGTCCTGAAAGGTAACCTTCCTCTCACTGAAAGAGGAATATTTTTAACCAAGTGGTACTAGTCCCAAATCCTAACCAAAACTACCTTGAGAAAGAGAAACTTTCCTGAAGATTGAAGACACCAACACACAAGCAAGCAAGCCTGTCTTATTCTACCTAAGCAAAACAATATTTGTCACTCAAATTTCATAGGTAAGCCCTGTACACCAAGGGAGGGCAGGATATTGGCTCAGGAGACAGAAGGTACTACTTTTCTAAATGGTTAGAAAAATTGGAATTAATACCTTTGTTCCATAAACCAGGCCACTGTGCTGATTAGGTCTAAATTCTAGAGGGAATAGACTTAATAACCCAAGCAACTTCCATAGTTCCAGATAAGGAAAGAAAAGTTGTACTAAATACAAGAAAGAAAAAATTGTATTTAATAGTGTTAAGATCAGAAAACGTTTACTAGGATGTGATTTCTACTTAAAATTTAGGTTGATGTAACTACAGTACTCGGGGGCTGGATTTTTCCAACCTAATCCCCAGCGTAGATACAGCTGAGTTGAAAGAAGAATGCTTCTGTCAACCTATCTACCATCGCTCAGGGAGGTGGTTTTCCTACAGCAATGGAAAAAACCCTTCCTTTGCGTAGACTGAGCCTGTATCGGGGGTAATCCCAGCATAGGTACTGTGCCATAGCTATGACTCTATAGTCCCCATAGTATAGACATGGCCTAGGACAGAAATATAACTGAGTCAGAGGTTCTGAGAGTTAAGTTTTTCTATGCATTACTTAATTGCTGTTTTAACAAACACTGTATTTCAGCGCAGAACCTGCTCATCTTTGGTGTGTTTCAAGACCAAGTTGGCTACCATTGAGCTCTTAAAGTTGGTTAATTGCTTAGAATAACATTAATATAAAGTTCATAGTCATTTTGATGTATGTTACATACTTTTAAATTGTGACTTGCAGTGTTATATGTGTGCTGTTTGGTTATATTGCTTTTTGTTTTCTTGTTAAACTGGTTTGGAATGCCAATGAGTTATTTGCGTCATTGACCATTAATGCCCTTTTGTTTTAACACACTGATATAACTGAATATTAATATTTTTACTTTTGAAACATGTTTAATTACATAGTGTGGAACCTATGTGGTGTAACCTAAGAGTTATTGGTATCCATTTGGTCTTGTATTGTAATCTCTTTTGACTACTGCATTTAGTTTTAGAAAGTTTAAGTGATTTTAAGAGTTACTATACTGAACTTTCTTCAGTTTACTACTGTTTGTGATACTGATTTTCAATCACTGTGTTAAATTTTGCTTGTAACATTTGACTGTCAATTGTTTAAATGAATGTTTTTAATCAATTTTTCGATTTCTTTTTTTTATGTAACTATTTACCTTCTATACTGTGTAAACCATTTGCATATTCTTTACCATTTAGTTAATTTTAAAGGGTCTTTTTTTCCCTCAATAAATAAGCCTTATTTCAAAATCACATTTCTTTGTTCATTTGGTTGGCACCTTCTAATCCAATGTGGGACCAATCTCTTTCTGGGAGAGTAGCAAATTGATGATCAGATAGCTCCATCTGCAGATTTTCTTTTCCTTGAACTAGTCCGAAGAGTAAGTTGGTTAATACTTTTATTTAATCATTCATTGTTTGTCCCAATTGTCAACTTTGATAATTTTTGGTAATTTTAATTTTAAAACTACCCGGTACTCAATATTTTCAAAACCGCCACTTTAACCTCCACACTATACTTGTTTTTTCGCACCAGCGTAGCTACATCAACTTAGTTACCTTGACGCTGAACTAGTGCAAACCTCTAATGTAGACAAGGTATGCCAGCAAAAGAGTGGTCTGCAATAGTACATTACTCTGATTCAAACCCTAGTAAGGTGCACCACGCCAAATCACTTATTACACCAGTGTAGTACCTCTTCACTATAGGTCCGCATCAGCTCAGCCATACTGGCACAGAGAATCTCAGGGTGTAGACAAGCTCTTGAAAGCACTGTAGACAATATTTTTATTCTCTCTGTAAAAGCCATGCACAACTATGGATCTGTATTAAATATTAGGCAGCCTGGGACAGGAGCTTAAGTTTAGGATGATGGCCATGCATGTGCTCACCTAAATACGTACGTTTTGTGTTGAAGGACTTCTGAACACTGTGATATTACAATAAGGAATCCACTAAGCCAGTTCGTGTATTTAAAAGCATCTTTACAAAAACTTACTCCAAAGTTTTCAAATATCAGTGCTGCAAACAAACAGTCACTGAAATTTGTATGAAGAACCTACAATATGTGGCCTGATCTTCAAAGCTAGTGAAAGGAGCTGAGAGTGCTTAGCATTGCTGGAGGGGGAGGGGGGGAAATAAATAAATAAAAAAATCAGGCCACTTCTTTTGGTCCCTCTATCTTGACACATCCAAGTTTGAAACCTGAAAATTACTTATAGCCTCCGTGACTACACGCTTTCCAGCATATTCTAACAATGTGGTCGAGAATATTATGTAAAAAACAAACAATGAACTCAATTCAATTATGACAATGAACTTTTCACTGTTCTTGGCAGTTAGCCTAATGTAAGAGTCTTCCTGCACCCAATCCAGATGCAGAATTGCAAGGAGAACACGGGCCAGAAGAGACAGCATCGATACAATCTAGCGTGCAGAGCTGTAGGTTGCCTCAGCTATTCAGATCATTCTCCTCTCTAAAGGAACTAGACCCTAAAGATGTTACATCTCCAAACTCTGTTGTCTGGTTTTTGTTTTGAGTTCCTTTTTTGGTAGGACCTGTTATTCACATACAATATCCTAGTATACAAGAATGCATACAACGTAAAAAAAAACAGGCATAGAAATGAAAGCTTATTATTATTATTTATTAACTTTATGTTCATTCTGGTATACTGCAATACTCTGAGTCAGGCAGTCCTAGCTCTCCGGAGGTTAGTTTGCCTGTAGGACAGACCATTTATCTTTATTAAATCCTACTTTCGCTGCAGAAAAACTTTATTTTAGCTCTTCATGTCTTTTTCTTCTCGGAACAGAAAAAATTATTTTGACATGAAATTAAAATGATTCCTGTATTTCTATCAGTCTTCTTCCTTCCCCAGAAGCCAGAATCACATTTAGGATACTAGTGCACAGCATCAATCACTCAGCTTTTATAAAGCTATTAATTAAAGTTAAGGGGAGAATTATATGGGGTATTTAGATAAAGGAAAGGCTGTTTTTGGATGGCAGTCTTCAAGAGCTTTAAGTTAAGCCTTGAAAAGAGATGATTGAGAATTATCTTAATCATGGTTTTAAAAAGACTTGATGGGATCATACAAGGATCTAGGGATAAAATCTGTTCACATGACAAGGCAAAGGTGTCACCTGAGGTCATCAGTTAAACTAAAGGAAAAAAGATTTAGATGAAATATCAAAAGCAGTCTCTTCGTAAGGATCATCAATATGTGAAATAGGCTGCCAAAAGAGAGAGATAGCATGAAGGAATTTGAGACTTGACAGATATACAGAATAAACTAGTTACATTTACTGAGGTGTAAAATTCAGACACTGTGATGCAGAGAAATCTGTGATATTTGATTTCGGAGGCCACTGTTTTATACACATACACACAGAGTTTAAAAACTTATATATTAGTTAACAATGCACATCTGTTAAGCCAGAACAGAAAAGGCAAAGCTTCCAAAAATATTGCAACAGTAATTTAAAATTTCACTGGCAGGCCAAGCCTCATCTGATTTGAAAGAGACAAAAAAGCAAATATCTGATAAGAATAAAGTCTCCCAGCAGGAACTTACAGCTATTGCCTGTGACAGAATGCAGGGAGTTAACAGGTGAGTCTGCGCTCCCATCACTCTGACACAAATTAGCTTCCCCTCAGAGGGCTGATTGGGGCACCAAAATGTACTTAGTTAAATCAGGATAGCAGGCTGGGAGAGCTAAAGGATTAATTAGCCCCTCAGCTGAGGGCTGATAAAAAGGCAACAGGAAGGAAGTGTAAGGGGAAGAGCAGGGCTAGCTGAGCCCAGACTCAGAGAGACCTCCAGGAAAGGAGACCTCTAATCCTCATAGGCCCAGGGAGAAGCACTGAGGATACCAGGGCCATTGTGCATAATTACTGCTACACAAAACTGTAAAGGTCTTGGTGGAGGGATCTGAAATAAACAGCATGGTGTGGATATTCAACCAGGGGGACAGAGAACTGCCCTGTTACATTGGCCAACAGTACTAATTCCAAATCAGGAGAGACTAAACGATCAACTGCAATGTAAAGCCAAAAAGCAGTCTTTGTCTATTTTCTGACCAGCCAGTGTTGGCCGCAACTCACTAAAGAGTCTACTGAGGATCTTACCACCTAATAAAAGAAACTTCCACTTTGATGGTGAATCAAATTAAAGCTTCAACTCTAGAAAACACAGCAGGGCCTAGGGATTGGGTGGAAGAGACAGTGAACAACTGCTCAACTGAATTTATTTTTTATAAATTTATGTGACCACAGATAAAGAAGTTCCACTCCTGTGGCTATTTGACATCTTGTGGACTAGATTGTGCCTAGTTGTATCCTAGGGGGAATAGTGGGGGAACCATTTAATGGGTTTTTCTTCCTCTTTCGTGACCCTGTGCAAAAGGCAGCCTCAAACTCAGTCTCTGCACTCCTGGCAAGTGTCTAGTACTGAAGCACCCCAAGGAGGGAAGGCAGCAACAGGGTGTGGTGGGAGTCACGGCCCCACTATCCTCCCACACTGGCCAATAGAATAGCACCAGGACAATTCCACACCTTCCCAAAGGGTTCTGTAGCTCCCACTCTGGCATGGACTCCCACTCCCAGAGGCTGCGGTTTGCGTGAAGCACCTCAGTGCTCACTTTGCAGCCCAGTGCAAGCTCCAGGTATAAAAGCCAGAATAGAGCCCTACATGTTGTAAAGAGTTCTTCAGCCTCTTGTGACAATAGAAGGAACACATTTTAATGCATAGTTATATTTAAATTTCCATATTTCAACATTTTTCAAAAGAGGAAATGATCCCAACCATAGCACAATGAACAGATTTTAAGCCTGAACTACTAACATGCAACAGGAATAAATTCCTTTACTTTCACAATTATAATTTACTGTAGTAGAGAATATATATTTTCTGAAGTCCACAGTATACAGGTAGCCAGGTTCACTTCTGGTCTTACATGGGTATTCAGAAACATAATCGGAATGGAACTAATCTGCTCTTTTAATGTAACAAAAGACCTCAAAATTCAATTTCTGACCTTTTCTAAAGTTACTATCCCATTATAAAGACCAGGGGAAGCTCAGAGCCCTGATGGCTTTATTCTTTCGGGTTGTCTGGTAAGAATCTGAACAAGACAGCAGTACACTGGCTTATATTGTACGTGTTCTCTTTGTGATAAGGCAAGATACAAATATTTTAAATGAAAGTCTGCATACTGAACAATTAAGTAATTTTGACACAAGGGAAACAGCTTGTTTGATCCAGTGCATGTGTGCATGGGACGGCGGGGGTGGGGGGGTGGGGAAAGAGTCACAACCTGAGAGCCAGCAGATCTGTTCTCTATTCCTGACTCTACCACTGTCTCACTATATAATTTTGAACAAGTTACTTAACCTCTCTGTGCTTCAGTTTCCTCATATGTATAATGGTGACAATGATACAATGCTGACTACCTACCTTCGTAAAGCATATTAACATCTATGCATGAAAAAGCATATTAACATCTATGCATGAAAAGTGTACATGTTAAGTATTATTTCACATCTTAAATATCTAAGTATTTCTATAACCACAAACCTGAAACCATGCATTTTCCTTAGTGCCATTAGATAAGTTTGGTTTTCAAAGAACTGACACACACACACAAAAATCTGTCTTAGAATTCACTGTGCAATAATAAAAAGAAGAATAGGAGTACTAAATTAAATATTATAATGTTTAAAAGTATAGTACTAAAAATATATTACTAACAATATTTTAATACCTTATTCATAAACTACATATAAACAGAGCTTACTTACAGGTGAGCTATCCTCTCTCCTTTCAGAGGAGGTAGAATGTTCCCCGAACCAATTAGGCAGTTGTGCACTATAGTGAGACACTGCTGTACATCATCTCTGGAAGTCAAAAAAGTTAACATTTAAGTCAAAAATTTCAATGATAGAAAATAAGTGAAGATTATTTTTTTTCTTTTTATCAATTTTTTTTAATAAAGATGTTTTTTCTTGGGTAATCTTAGCAGCTTCTTCCCACTAGAGGTGCTCTGCAGGCAAGTCAAGCATTTCTGATCCTCTAATTCATTAATCTTAAAGACCATTTCATAAAATCCTTTCATGAAGCACCTCCTTTCACACAGCTCTAACCCTCAACAGTTTAGTTTTCTGAATTATTTATTTTGCACACCATCCTGAAATAGTGAAATAGGGAAATCATCTGCAGCACGAGATGAAGAGTCTAATTTAATGCACAGATAACACTGATTTTTCCAAACCCCAAAGATTATCTGAAAATTTTTATTTCCTTCATTACATAAAATGTTCTAGTGTTAAGCGGATCATTTTCCCAGGAAGATTCTTTTTTTAACAGTGTTAATGTTTTGCTATCTCTGTGCTACTGTAGATTTTGAAGAGCAAAATAACTTTTTCCTAACTATTGGTAATGAGTGGCCTCCTAAAATCAAAACTTAGACCGCTTCCATCATATAGGGGGGACCTGTGTATTATATTGAAAATTTACATTAGTTACAAAGTTAGTCCTCTGTCCTTTTATTAAAAAGCCTTGTGATGAGCAGAGTTTATACATTTTAAAATAATTCCTGGCACTGTTTTTTGAATTCCTAACTAATTTTTTGGGGGAAGTGCTCCTTGATTACAAAATCCTTAGCTATTATGCATTAGATGTGAAGAATCCTTAATATTTTTAAACACTGATGTCTACATTTGAATTTTTCATTCATCTTCACCTGTATGACTTCATTATAAAGTGACTGGAAATATTTATATTAAGGAAATTTACTCCTGACTGATTTTTGTATATGGCTTAAGCATAAACTGCTAAGTATGTGCTTTTATTTCCAGGACTAATATCCACAAAAATGTTGATTTCTAGTTCTCAGATAATGGAGTCAAACTATTGGAGTTGGCAACTTCTGGAGAAAAAGGAACTCAAGCACTAACAAATTTCAAACATCTCTGTACTTGGGTACACAGCACTCATCTAGGATTCATCCCTAACCCTTATCTACCAGCCAACCGCAATACCACTAATGGCCTGTATTAGGTCTCTTGACCTGTTTTCCTCTCATTTTCTAGTTCAAGCTCTTGAATTTACTTCCCTGCTACTGCTTTTTTTCCCCCCCAATATTTATTTTTTTAATATTGTGAGAAAGCCTATATACCCTGACCAAGACAGAGATCTCATCATGCTACACACTATATAAACAAATTTAGAGACGGTCCCTGCCCTGAAAAGCTTAAATATAAATAGAAAAGACAGACACAGGGCAAGAAAAAAGGATATATAACCAGAGAAATGGGTTGTAAATTCCACTCTGGTTGGCTCCTTTTTAAAATATATTTTTGGCTGGATTTCTGTAGAGAGATGATTGACAGGAGCAGGTAAGAGGTTGTCATGGATATATGAAAATGTGGGAACCTGCTCACCGGGACACAGAGAGCTGGAGGGGCCCCACATGTCTGTCTTCATGAAGGACACCACTAAAAACTTAGTGCTTACCTTGATCAGATAATACTACTTATGAGTTATAAAACAACAGGTCCATGTACTTTAGTCTTTTAGGAAGAAGCAAAGACCTCTATATTCAAGGACTTTTACATTCTGATGTTTCTGATTATAGTTCAAAAGAATCTGTCACATATTTAAAGAAAGGGGCATCCACCAAAATGCCCAGAGTTTTCAGATGGAGGTTCCGGGGGTCACAAACAGGGGTTCATAAGGGCTAGTGGGGGAGGACAGACTGGGGCAAGGACTGCATGGGAGTGGAGGTCCAGGGACGGGGCGGCAGGGTGGAGACAACATGGGAGGGGGAGGGTGTGCAGGGCCACATGGGGGAAGGCAAGGGGCTGAGTGGGGGCACAGAGATACATGTGGATGGGGGAAGGGGGCTGGCTGAGGGGATGCAGGACCACATTGGGATGGGGAGTGGGTGTCTGAGTGGGGGTGGAGGGACACACAGGGACTAGGAGTGCAAGGACACATGGAAACAGGGGCAGATATAGCTGACTGAATGGGAAAGGCTAAGGGTCAGCCAGGGTCTGCATGGGGGAAGCTCTCTAAAAATCCTTCTTCCTCCCCAAACCTGTTCCATTCTTCTCCCACCCATACCTAACAACCCTCCAGGTTCACTCCCAGGCTCCTTCCCCCTCCCTCAGCTCCTCCATTACCCCTGACTCCCACAAGTCTTTGCACTGCTTCTGAGAGATGCAGGAAATACAGTTCTGTATTGTAGTTTAAATGAATTACTCAAAGTTCTGTATTAATATGCCTAGTAAGGAATCTAGTTGTCAAAAAACTTTCCTGAATCTTTTTTGGTGTCTATACTGTTACAGACATACTTGCTGACAGGTACTTTGAAATAAACTACCAAAATAATTGAAACTGGTATGATTATATTGTGTTATTTTGACAAATAAAATATGCAGAATTTTAAAATAGTGTGTGCAGAATTTTTAATTTTTTGGTGCAGAATTTCCCCAGGAGTAGCCTATGCAATAGATGCTAGCCTATGAGCATAAGCAATGCAAAGTGCAGCTGCTAATGTATATGGCTAGAGTCACCTAGTGTATCCCACATGATACTACTGACCTGGACATTTCTTGATTTCCATTTGCATAATGCTCTAGCTTGGTGAGCTCTGGCTGAAGAAAAGAATCCAGTAAGTAATAGGCAAAGGTTATTTCCTTAGATGAAGGAACATGCCACTGGATATTCAGGTTCCACAAGTCACCTGGTTTACCCCAGTCCTATAAGAACAAAAACAAAACGACATTTCCCCTTAGTAAAATGTGAAGCAAACATTAATTAAAAAGTTAACAGATATGAAGAACATCACTTTCAAATATAAGACTACCCATAAGTAAAAATAACTGTAAGTTCAAGGAGCTAAATTTATACTTAAATCTAGTTGGCTATCCAAGAACAATATGAAACTTGCAACAAATAGCTAGAATATAAAAGATATACTTTCAAGGAATAACTCGCTGACAATTTTGATGTTCTCACTGAAGTAGATTCTTACCATTTGACACAATCCTTCTCTTACAGGTCTCAGATATACAAAATACCCCAAATTCTAACTCTGACTTTTGATCTTTCCATCAGAGGTCACCAAAAGGTTAGCCTATTTTATCAGTTTTCAATCACTCGCTCTTTTAAAACAATCCTGAAATTTGGTATACTCATTCATTATAAAAAACAAATTTGAAGTTTGACATTCCCATCCCAGGTCATCAAAATTCAGTCTAATAATTTACAAAGCTTATTTGAACTCCCCTGTGATGCAGTAATGTGTCCAGTTTGGAGAAATGAAGGTAATCTGAGGTCACCCATTCTAATTACCCAGATTTTGCCAAGGAAGTTATCAAATGCAAATAAGTTATAGCCATGTTAACATAAAAGAAGGACTGCTGCCAGCTAGTGTGCATTGAGAGAGATTTTGTAGAACCCAAGAGCCCCAGTCATGGATTAGGTCCCCACTGTGGCAGGCACTGTATAAACACAGTCCCTGACAACCTAAAACTTAAGTTATCTACCTACAGAAGAGATGCACAACAGACAATGACAGCACAGATTCCTCAAATTCAGCTCAATATTTTTCTGGAGAAACCACTGTTAGGAACAAGAGGTTATTTCAGGATCTATGCTCATTCAGTGTCTGACCTCTTGACCAAGACATTCTAACACGGGTCCCAAATACAATGTGGACATGTCCACAGGGAAATCCCATCTTATTTCACATAAGAACAAATAGCCATCATATTGTAATTACTTTTAGGTCAGAACCGGTATGTATGTTTAATAGAGAAACCAGTGTCAGATGAAATCAAAATAAAAACCCTCAAAAGGCTCAGGAATTTGCTACTCCAATTTAAAAATATTTGTTTAATATTTCTCTGTTCTGATCCTTTTATAAAATGGTCTTGTTTCCCAACCACTTTCTAATGGTATAAATGATTAAACAAAGAGCAAGGCAGTGGAAAATCAGGTTCTTAAAAAAACCACATGTTCATATTTACTTATTTTGCATACTTTTCCCACTGTTCATGAAATCATACGTCCCCACATGTGGGGAAGAGGAACTAGGAAGGGCTATAAGTCTGACTCATCAGATATGGAGGTGAGGTAATGATGCTTTGGGAGACCTTATCAAAGATGTTAATATTTTCTAGGTCTAGACTTTTTATGTAAAAAAAAAAAAAAAAAAAAAAAAGGAGGGTCGGTGGAGTGTTGAGGAACCCAAAACTTTGCTGCTCAACTTTAAAGCTAACAGCAATTTACCTGCATCTCATGATTGTCAGGTCTCAAGTCAGCTCATCATAAATTGCTACATTTAGGCATAATACAAAACTATAATCATCATAAATTTGCTTTACACTATTTAAATATAGTAGTGTGAACATCAGCAATACTAAGTGTGCTCCATGTCATTAAGCTATTCAACATAATATTTAGCATTAATCTTTTCAGCTACTAGCGTACATTTATTTCAGTTAATATCGTTACTAATTTGCAATGCAGGTTTCAAAGTTTAAAGCATCTTTCAATTACACTTTCCATATTCACTGTATTGATAAATCTTGAAATAAAAACAAATAAAATAGAGTAGCATTTTTAAAAAAGGTTGTCAAATCCTCTAATCCTAAATAAATGAAAATCCTTGCCTTGATAGGAAAGTATTCAGAAAGAGGCTTGTCAAAGCCACCTGGCACACTGCAGTATTCTGTGGGGTAGATAAGTGTAGTAGAACGAAGAAGATGGTGCAGTAGGTTACAAGACAGAATGTAACCCTGCTTACAGGTTAAATGTAGGGTTCGCTGCAGAATCTTCACAAGCTGCTCCCTGTATGGCAGCAACTTCTTTCCATCCACTCGAGTGATCTAATAAAAGGTAGAAACATTCAGAAGTAAACATAACCAATGAAGTTCAAGAGCTGTAGCACAGGATAATAAAGATCAACACAAGTCCACAGTACCTGGTATAAAACTAACTCTTAAAGTGGTGCTCCATTAAATTTGTATAGAAACATCCAATTCTGCTGCTACATGAAACAATATCAACTTGACTAATGCAACAGCAACTCCTGACTCTATGGCCTCGCCAAGTCCCAGTGCTGTCCAACCTCCATCATGCGCAAGATTTCTGCCTTCACAAGTGGATCTTTTCAAGTTTCATTTTAAAATATAGATCTTCTCTTGCACAGTTTCATCCCTTGTCCTTTATTGGTACCGGAAACAAATGCTTTAAATTTATTTCCCATATAACTAAAACATTCATTTTCTGTAATGTATATCATATATTACCCACTCTTGCTTAATTCTGCAGTCTTTAGGAAAAAGACTATATGAAATACTACATATAAACTTTAAGTATAATAGTGCAATAGCAAAAATGAACTGCTTCTTTCCGCCCAATGGCACTAAAGTTGAGCCAACGATGGAACAGACATGCAAAGAGACAACCAAAATTTAACTTTTAACATTCTTTGCAGTACCTCTGACAAAAGCTGAAGGTTCCAGAGTAGCTCCTTATCTAGCTCTTCATCATGCAAGACATCATCATCTAAACAGAAAAAGTATGAAGCGCTACTGTTGTTATATGGAAGTTAAATGTTTATATCTGAAGGTTTTCCAATTTCAGAAGTTAAACCCACTTGAGTATTACAAATCAGCTCAGCCATTCACATCCAGAGTATTACATTTATGGATGTTTAACCACCCCCAACCTTCAAATTCATATTTAATTCCCACCCACCAGATGCCAATGCAGTCAGTGTGTTCGTCAAGAAGTAAATGCATTTATTTAATACTAATTCAGGAATCAGAGAGTCAAATCTATTCTTATAAGTGCTTTTATTAAACATGGCAGATGAAAAGTTTGTTAATATTTATCTCTTGAAATGACTTTTGGAAACCACATTTCTTTAGAATTTGTTTACAAACAATCTTTCTACACACATCCTAATAAAAGCACTCTCTTCTCACTTATTCTTTCCCCATCAGTCAGATGACTTTAATTTATAAAAGAAAAAAGAATATTCTCCAAAGAGTAGATGATGATTTTAAAACACCGATTCTATGTTTTAGATCAGCAAAACTCAATCCTGTATGAAGCTAGTGGAATACATTTGAAATCTTCTGAACTTACTTATGGTAAGATGAGTTATAACACTGCAGCAGTGGGGCACAAAGAGCTTCAGAGATTCCTCAGGGCAGCACTGAAAACATGATCATAAATAATCAATTTAAACAAGGACATCTTATGGTGATAAACAAGAAGAATAATTAGCATCATCTCACAACATTATTTACAACAGAAAAGTAAAGAAATAAGAACAGGACCTTACTCAGTTTGGCTGTTATTCAACCTAAAACTTTTTGATGGTTGGAGTTTGATTCCACACTTTTAATTCTCAGCAAGCACAATGGTATATTTAAAGTGTAACACAAACTGCATCTCAAACTTGCAGTCCTATGGATTTTAAACTATACTCACAAACTATTTAACCTGTTACATTTTCATCCCATTACAACTATCAGATTTTAAGCAGGATAATTACAGATAGATTGTAAGAAAAACCTAAATTTCCAAACACATTTAAAGTTTTCCACAATAGTAATGCAGGTTCAGTAAGTAGTAATAGTCTTGTATGTAAATTAAACTCCCAGTGAAATAAGAGTTCTCTTTTTCTCACTTTTACTGCAGCCCGGCACATGTCAGCAACCATCCGACCAGCAACTCTTGTCTCAAATATATTTGAAACAGCAAAGTTAAAAACTTTTTCCAAAGCAACCTAAGTGGAATACAGAACAGAAAAAAATATTATCTCATCAACCATCTTTTGAACAGAGCAATGTACTGCAGTACTGCACCTATGAATAGAGGTGATGCATGTGTGCGGCAAATCATGTCCTCATTGTTATTCTGTAAAATGTTACTGTCAAAAGCGCATGTCAAATAAAAGCAGAAGAAACATGGACCTGGAAAGTCAGAAATAGATATTCTGCAGAATCATTTTAAATACTCAGAATGCTTGAAAGTTTAGTATGGAGAGATCACCCATTCAATTAGCTTTAGTTATAGATGTTGTGTACTGTATGGGGGGGGGGAGGGGCGAGAAAGAGAGAAGGGGAAAGACAGCAACTTATTGTGCGAGAGAAAATCCTGCATAGTTCCTTGCTTGTATGGCATGGCTGGTTTGTTACAGGAAGCTTCTGCAGACTATGTCAAGTTCAGTGCATTGGAAGATAAGGATGTTACAATATGTTTGGAACAAAGAGCTTCACAGTCTGAGAACTTTTTCCCCCATGCATCCGACGAAGTGAGCTGTAGCTCACGAAAACTTATACTCAGATAAATTTGTTAGTCTCTAAGGTGCCACAAGTCCTCCTTTTCTTTTTTTCATGGGTCCCCCATGGGAATGAAGGCAGCTAGAGGAAATCAAAGACCTATTGCTGGTTAGCAGGGGAAGTCTATATCCAATATCCACTTCAGCTTTAGGATACTTCCAAAAAGACACACACAAAAAAGAAGAGGCTTTCATCAAGTAAGCCACAGAACTCTTCAGAGAAGTATCCCACTCCCTCTGTGGTAGGCTCTCACCTCTCTCCCTCCTCACAACTGAGTGGCCCAAAACACACATTTTCCTGCCGCCATATTGGGTGAAAAGAGCCAGATCCTGGCAATGGTGCTGGACCAGTTCTGGATCAGCTGCTTTCCCTGCCTCCACTTTGGCTTTTCAGAAGGTTTGCAAACTGGAGGTTTAGTTCCTATCCCCACATACAAGCATCTTTACTTTTCCTCACATCCTACAAAGCTAGACCCATAGAAGGGGAAGAGCCTTAAATATTTTGTTAAGTGACATTTAAAAGAAAAGAGCTTAATTCTGTCACCCATCTGTAGGACAAGTTAGATAAAATGCAGTGCAGCCTGCAGGTGACTACTTACTATCCAAATAATGAAACAATTAACCCACTCAACTGGAAGATATACAGATTAATACTTTATAACCGCAACAACACTTAGGAGGTTTATATTAAACCAAAAGAAGCCATACACACTACTATATTTCATGAACGCTTGATGAAGCAGCTTAATTTTTGCATGCTAAGTGTCCAAACACACATGAACTGTAATTTAAATATCACAAGGCCAGAGTTTTTACTGTAAGATTCAGGGAAGACTTTGCTTATAACACTGGTGGGCAGAGAAGCCACAGTAATAGCGATTTCAAACCTCTGGGGGAGAGAAGGCGGTATCTGGGACTTCAGTAGTCACCACTAGCAGATGAAGGGGGAACCTTGCTAAACCAAATTGACCTCTACTACTGTTTTACATTATCTGTTAGAGTATTAAGTGTAGAGCATACACTTTAGAGTAAGTTTTGGCTAAGACTTTTGTACTGAAGCACATCATTGTATTATTTGACAAAGCAGACATCATGAAGCATTTAGCTCTTCTTTTCCAGGTTCTCATCAGAAGTCCAAATGTGCGGCCATCATCAAGAGAGAAGACTCATCAAACGTACAAGCGCTTTGCTATCATAGAAAGAACAAAATCCTCCTTGTACAAAACTGAAAATGAACCAAAAGGTAAACACTTTCTTTTTTCAGTACAAAAGTTCCACATACCTTAAATATCTCTTTTGAACACTGAGTGAGGATTGTACTGAAAGTGGAAGAAAGACCTAATTCCACTAAACTCTCTAGATGAGTCATCTTCTCAGTCTCAGTCTCCTCTCTAGTTTGTTCTAGTGTGCTGCTTTCTATGAGTCCAAAACATCTACACAATTGGAACAAATCAAGATTTAGTGAACGAATAAAAAAGAATCTTACTTTGAAGATTTTCATGCTGAAGTTAGTATATACACTTACCTGTCCATAAACTGCAGAACAAAATCTTCAAATTCAGCAGTAGCAGAGCACAATTCTCTCTCCACCTACAGTTTTCCAATGTAAAGAAGAAAGACTCTGAACATTTAACTTTCCTACTTAAATATATATTTATATTCCCTAACTTACTACCTTTTAAAAAATACTCTCTAAGTAAGGTTAGCACTTGGATCGACAGACTGGAGAACTTAGTATTGCAGTCCGTTTTATCTACAGTCCAAGAAGGGAGCCACAATCCAATCTTCTTTATACTGTCCTACCAGCATGCCTGGCCCTGCAATCTGGTGGTTTAACCTCTGAGGGTGAAAGTAGTTTTGTCTCCACAGCCATTAAATCCTTGGCCCCACAGCTATCGCCAACAAGGATGTCAATTAGTGCTAATTGTGATGGTAGATTTTTTCATGCTATCTGTACACTAGGAACTCTGGGTGCAAACTCTTGCTATATTTTCGTGAGTGCTGTGATTTTGTGGTATTAACATTGAATGAGAATGAGAAGTCTCCAGCAGCTCAGAATTTCTGCCTGAGCTGTAACTGATGGTACAGTTCTGAACACTGCCATAAAGGGCCACTGCTCGGAGACTAAACTGCAAGTATTGGACCACAGCTGCCACCAGCAGGGACCGCTGCTCTATTTGTAGAATCCATCTGTTCCCCAGCTCAAACAGTTTGTGTCAACCATGGGAACAACAGACTGTGGGGCAAGCAAAGAAGCGGGGGAGGAGAGGCAGAGGGTGGCACGGGGGGAGGAGCTGCCTCCGTGGGCCGCTCCTACCCAATCTTCTCCTCTGTTCAACACTAAGTGGAGAGAGGAAGGGACACAGAATCAAAGGTGAGTGGGAAGTGGGGGAGCACAGTAGAGAAAACTGTTTCCAAGCATGGGTGCTGGATGGAGGCAGTGTTTAGGGGACACAGATGGAGCAAGAAGGACAGTGCCCAAAGGGAGGGAGGGGGTAGCAGAGGATAGAGCAAAGAGTTGAGATCAAAGCCTGGGGAAAGGATGGTTTTGGATAAGGGCCCCACCTACCCACTAGCAGTGAATGAGAAAAGGTCCCCCAGTTTGTGTGGTGCATTTTAGGATGACTTCAATGAAATGACCATGCACAAAAAGGGTGATTTCCCCTAAGAGTTCAAAACTGACAAAAAAGCAGCGAAGCACTTGCTTGCTTCTTTTTTCTTTTTTTTTTTCTTTTTTATTATTAAGAAAATCATTTCCTTTTTTGGATTTGTGAAGGTGGCAATCGTGGAAACTCAATGTTCAACCTCCTTTCCAAGAGGCTACCAAACAGCTAAATTATTAATTTTAGTCCATACCAAATTGGGCCAGATTTGGACTAAAAATGAGAGGTGGAATATATCTCATTAACAAGCCTTCAGTCTACATACTTTGTTGGATTTATTGTAAACACATTAAAGGGACACTACCACGTGGTTTTACAGAACCCTAACACTAACAGAAGGCTAGGGTTTTGGGGTTTTTTTGAGTATCAAATAGAGTTTGCATTTAAAATATCTCCAAACACTGCAATATTGTACTAATGTATGATAACTGAGAAGTGAAAAGGGATCAATTTTCATTGCTCAGTTCAGTAAACCTAAACAGTGAAATGATTTAAGATTTTGAAAATTATTTCTCTTATATTAAGCTGTTACTAATAGGAAGTGTGTTGTTTTTAACTATGCAGGGCAACGTTCTCAGGATGCCCCTCTAAGACTTTTGGTAACACACTTGTACAAGAAGGCAGTTAAATTGTATTCCTGTAGAGAGATCATTATTGTACTACTAGAGTAAGCAATGTTTTGTAGTTTATATTTTATGTCTAGGAAGCATTCTTACCTCTGTGAGATCATCTCTCTCTTGCAGCACAGATGAACAATCTACTAAAGGCACCAGAGTAGAAAACGTTGCAATAAACTGGAATGTGATCTGTTGGGAGTTGCAAACATGTCTCAACGCACATTATCACATTATACATATTAAAAGCTGATGAGATTTAAAACAATCTATGGGATTTAAAGCTTGAGGCATTAATTAGAACAGGAAATCTTTACAAACTTTCTGTAAAAAAAATGAGAAAAAAATTAGTTGTTTTGGAAACTTTTATTAATATCTTTCATTCAAGGCAGAAAACTTCTGTAATGGTTACTACCAAAATCAAGTACAGAAAATAATTCCATTTTCTGTAAGATTATCTTATTTTGTACAATTCAATTATGGAATTTTAAGGAAGAGAGACTTCCAACCTAAAATGTAAAATATGCATAGGTATGCTATATTTAAAGATGCATCAAATGTGAAAGTGACATTAGGTATCAAATATATATTGTTTAAATACCTGATCAGCATGAGTCCCTAAGATATGGGCATTTCAGACCTGATCCAATGCCTACTGAAGTCAGTGAGAATCTTTCCGTTTACTTCAATGAACTTTAGATCAGACCCTTAGGATATGTCCACACTGCAAATTAAGGTGCAATTGTAATGAAGGTAGGGGTACTTGTGCTAGCTTTAATCTAGTTAGTGCAGGTAATAATAGTAATGAAGATATGACAGCACAGGCTTCAGCATGAGCTAGCCAACCCATTGCAAGTCCATCGGGGACCCTGTGAGTGTACACAGATTGCTGTGTCTACTGCAAAGTCTTCCCTGCTATCATTACCTGTGCTAGCTAGGTTAAAGCTAGTGTGGGTCTGCTTACCTGCACTACCATTACATCTGAATTTCAAATGTAGAGATACTCTTAGAGGCAAATTTCTGCCCCCATCCCTTGCACAGATGCGCAATAACCAAACATGCCATTCAGTTCACTGAGCTGAAGGCTATTCAAGGTGAGTCCACTGTATATGCACTGCGGAGTACTGCTGTACAGCAGCATAGAAGGGTGGTCTATGACAAGCCACAAAACGTGGTCAGTGGGTCCACAAACTACATGGATTGCCTGGCTAAAATCCATCCAGATGATGCAGTAATAAAGAGATGCTTCGTGCCATAGGTTCGATATTTTTTTTGGGATGTAGGGAATTTTGTCTGCAATTCTCACATAGGTCTCTTGCCTAAAAACCTTCTATATGTCAGAATTCAACCGCATTTTATATCGCGGCTCCATTCATAAATTGTTTTACTAAGGGTCAATTTGTGATTATAGGTTAGGCCACAATTTAGTCACGGGTATTTTTAGTAAAAGTCATAGACAGGTCACAGGCCAGTCACGGGACCGCTGCCCAGGGCTGGCTGGCCAGGAACTGCTGCCTGGGGTCGCGGACTGTGGCTGCTCCAGCTGGCCACCCGGGGAAACGCTGCCCGGGGCTGCTCTGACCAGCTGCCCATCCAGGGCCAGCAGACCACGGCTGCTTCGGCTGGCCACCCACCAGAGCAGCAGCTGATATGGCTGTCCCAGGGGCCACCTGAGCAGCTGGCCCCAGAGCCAGCTACTTAAGCAGCCCTAGGGTCAGGCACACTGGCACCTGCAGAAATCACAGAGGTCATGGAAAGTCATGGAATCCGTGACTTCCGCAACCTCCATGACAGACACGGAGCCCTAATTATGGGTGATTTAATAAATGGTTAGTCAACGGTTATATTTTGATGGAGGTCAACAAGTTGCTTATAATGATCTATACTTTTTACTGATGCACTGAGGGTTATCTATGTACACACACTATTCACACCTGTAATACGTTTATAACAACATCTATTAATCATTTATTAATCTTTTATAAATGGAACCTTAATATGAAGAGTGACCTAAAATCCTTTGGAAACATAATGTGAGATCAAAACTAAAGAGCCTTCAAAGTAACCCTAAATAGACAGACTGTATTTTATACTTTAGAAAATCTGAGATTTATACACTTACCATGCATTTACTAAAGTCATTTGGATCCACACCAGGCAACGCTCTCATCAACAGAGGTAGCATGTGTGTCGGACCTTCAGGAAACCACTTGCCCCCAGACACCAGGCTACGAGCTACGCCAATTACGCAGCTTAAAGTAGCTGTGAGCTGATGAGGTTCTGTTAATGTCTCCAGTGCAGGGTATGTTCTACAGAGATTGAAGAAAAAGGCAGATTAAAAACAGCTAAAAATTGTAAACTTCTAAAAGAAAAACCATACCTGATGAAATTAGATAAACAATACTATGTCAGTTTAAAATGTTCCTTTTAGAAATTATACAATAGTCCAAACCTTTTGTTGTATTTCACTGCACAGTGAATTTAATAACTCCTTTCTTTTAAAACATGCTCCTCTCATCTGAGCAGAGCTGTTCACCACCAGTGTCCCACAGAATTATTGTTGAATAAATTATGGGTGATTCCAGTACATTGTCTGGACTAGATCCAGGGCTATAAAATTAAAAACAAAACAAAAACTGAAGACTGACTATTACAGGTGCTATGGGTTAGTCAAAAAAGCCCATATTATTAAAATACTATCTAGATAAATGGTTTCAGAGGAACAGCCGTGTTAGTCTGTATTCGCAAAAAGAAAAGGAGTACTTGTGGCACCTTAGAGACTAACCAATTTATCTGAGCATGAGCTTTCGTGAGCCACAGCTCACTTCATCAGATGTGTACCGTGGAAACTGCAGCAGACTTTATATACACACAGAGAATATGAAACAATGAATATTGAGGTATTGTTTCATATTCTCTGTGTGTATATAAAGTCTGCTGCAGTTTCCACGGTACACATCTGATGAAGTGAGCTGTTCCTTATTGACCTCACGAAAGCTCATGCTCAAATAAATTGGTTAGTCTCTAAGGTGCCACAAGTACTCCTTTTCTTTTTATCTAGATAAATGGTTCAGATATATTTACAATGAGCTCTTTATGGATTTCAAAAATTATATGTAGGACAAAATCTTGGTCTTTATTGTCTCTAAATATCAAAATTAAATAAAGATGTAACGTTTAAGAGTTTTATATTAACCCATTAACTGAAGAAAGCCCTGTATTTCAAGACATCTTGTTAAAAATTAAAGCTCACATTTATTACACAAATAAAATACTGGAGTTGAATTTTTACCTGTCCTGTGCTTTTTTATATAGGGCACTTCTTTAGCACCCCATATAGTGATAATTGTGAAATAATTCCTATTATTCTCATGACAGTTCAAGGACATACTGAGTCACCGTGTCACATCTGCACTACTTCATTCAAAACACACTAAATTACATTTCTCAGATGTGCCTACACAGAACAGAGCATTGCATTAAGTGTATTGAGACAATAGCATTTAGCAATATAAGCCTTATTATGCTCCACTACTCAATTATGCAGTCATCCCTAACCCAGAATAAATACATTACCACTGTTGCCTTACTTAGAAGAGCAGTTATGTTATTTTTATATGTAACAAATGTAGCGAGTAAATAAAGGAACGTGGGAGGTTAATTTTTCAGACACTGCAAAGTTCAATTATATTCTCTGGAAGGGGATGGTGCAATGGTTTTACAATTTTGGTCATTTGAAGGGAAATGGTAAGAACAGTAAAGCGAAGGGCAACAAAAATGATTAGGGGTCTGGAACACATGACTTATGAGGAGAGGCTGAGGGAACTGGGATTGTTTAGTCTGCGGAAGAGAAAAATGAGGGGGGATTTGATAGCTGCTTTCAACTACCTGAGAGGTGGTTCCAGAGAGGATGGTTCTAGACTATTCTCAGTGGTGGAAGAGGACAGGACAAGGAGTAATGGTCTCAAGTTGCAGTGGGGGAGGTTTAGGTTGGATATTAGGAAAAACTTTTTCACTAGGAGGGTGGTGAAACACTGGAATGCGTTGCCTAGGGAGGTGGTGGAATCTCCTTCCTTAGAAGTTTTTAAGGTCAGGCTTGACAAAGCCCTGGCTGGGATGATTTAATTGGGGATGGGTCCTGCTTTTGAGCAGGGGGTTGGACTAGATGACCTCCTGAGGTCCCTTCCAACCCTGATATTCTATGATTCTATGATTATGTTGTTGCCAGTTCATTTGATTTTTATAGTGAATTTCAATTATAGTTGGGGGCCCAAAACATTCCAGATGAGTGCTATTTTTGCAGTTTTCTTGTAAAATCAAAGGCAACATTGAAGCAAATTTTTTACCTACCTGTAACAATACAATGTATCATTTGTCAAAGAAAATTGAAAAATCAATATAAATAAGTAATATATTACACACTTTTTGCTACTCAAATAACATTAAAGATACTTATTTAAACTTTGGCCCAGATTGTGAGCTGTGACAAGGAGAGCTCAGCACAGCTCAGGAGTGAGGGGTGCAAATCTGGCTTACAGTTGATCCTGAAACTGTCTGTTGACAGTCTCCATCATAAATTAGAGCAGCCTGAAGGCAATTCTAATTTATGCTAGCTAGCAACAGCCCCAGCCATTCCAGGAGCCAGGGAGCAGCTGAGCACAAAAACTAAAAAGCACTTCCTCCTTCACTTGACAACACCCCGACTAACCTAGCTGCAGGGATGGGTGTGGATCCGATCTAATTCAGCAGCTCCCCCAGCCCAAGTACTCCCCTTCATCAAGGAAATTCTTCTGTGGCTCACTATGGCTGCTGGGGGGCAAGCTCTGAACTTCTATTTGCAGTAATGTTTCTTCATTATAACTTACTTTTCAAGTACAGGTGGAATTACTAACTCAGGACGCATTAGTGCAAGATTTTGTAGGGCTTGAGCAGCCTCTAGGCTTCCAGTTTTACTAAACATAGCCAGAAGGACAGGTTGAATAATGCATTCTACGAAGTCTGTAACATCTTGATCAGTAAGTTTATGGCTATCAGGCACAGGAGTTAGCCAAGTCTTCTTCTTGTAACGCTCACGATGCAGTCTTCTAACAACACTACTTGGTAACCTTTGAAGCAGTTTCATCAACTTGTTCTGTTGGATATATAAACCAGAGGAAACAATCAATTTCAAGTAATTAGCAGTGAGAATGGACAGTGGCAAAAACCTGATATACCTTTCCTATACCAGGAACTCAAAAATAAGCTTGTTAACTTCAGGTCAGTTGCTCAAAATGGATAAGAACCGCAGGAATGTAGTAAATCTAAATGTTCAGAATTCACTATGAGAATTCAGTTCCCAGAACATTACAAGCTACACTGTTCATGTCATTCCTAATCATTTCTATAAACATTTAAAATACATGCTTATATACTCTGTACAATGACTAAATTAGCTCTAGAAAAAACTCAGATAAATAAAGATTACTTACCAGCAATGGAGATCTTCCATAAATATGTATGTGCAGAGGATATGCTTGAAACATTCTGGAATATGTAAGCCATCCTGTGATCTTGGAGCTGCTCAGGAATGAGGCAGGACCCTGGCATGAGTTAGAGCAGCCTTGCCACTAACTTGTGCCAGCTACCAGGGGAGATGCCCTGCACTGCCTGGTAGAGGACCCACTACAATTCCTCTAAGTTGTCCAAGGATCCTCTGAGGGTCAAGAAACCCAGCTTTAAGGTTGTTAAGGGACCTACCCCACTTCACAGACTGTATCTGCAGAGCAGTTTGGGAAAGGTACCTGCCTTTGTGTTCACTATTCACATGCGTCAATATCTATTTCCAGTGACAAAGAGTTAATGTAAAAAGCACCAAGAAAGACTGACTAAGTTAACTTAGTCTGTGAACCAAACCTAATTTATGACAGCACTGCTGGAATTCAGTGCAGCGAATTGTTCACCAGAAATATTTTCACCAGTAATATCTGCAATAGTAAATTGCCTTTTAGTAAGCTCCTTTCTGCCCTAACTTATGCACAAGCAACTCCCATTCAAGAAAGTTGTATGAAGGCAGAATTGGATCCAATAATTTTTCATATGTTTTTCTAGGATACTTCTAATTAAAAATAATTGTTGGAGATTAAAAAAAGCTCATTTTATCTCCGACAGGTACTGTGCACAGAGAGATATAGAAAAATCCAGTTCTGTTGAGAACTGGAACATCAATTTTAACTGTGAAAACTAAGCTACAGTCTAAATTCAATACTAAATATTAGAACAAAAATAGCATAAAATGTTAAATAGTGGATTTTTAGCTGTGCTTTTAACAAAAGCTCAGTTCATGTTGATTAATCAAAGTTAGATTCTGCTATACCTACAAATGTAGGTCAATATTGTATCATATTCTCTTAGCGAAGAAAGTGTGCTTCAGACACTAGAATCATACGATCAATTATTCCAAAATCAGGTTTTACTAGGTTCTTGAAAAACTGACAGACACAACAAAGACTAGCAGCAAGTTTAATTTGACATGTTCATTTTCACAGCTTGTACTTAAGATAGTTAAAAAATAAGCCATGTTTTCTTAATAGATAGGGGTAGTTTTCTGGCTCCTTTTCAGTTTAATTTCACACATCATATTAGTGTTTTCTTTGAAATTTATTTTTTAAAGTATATACATAGTCCACAGTAATTTATTATAGGATGAAATGGTTTGCATAAAGCAGCATATACTCTTTTACTAAGAGCGAAGAGCACAGCAGTGAAAAATTCAGGATAAAATTATAATCCCACTCCAAATTTAAAATCTTTAGTCTTAAAATCAAAGCATAACAAACTCACCAGCCAGCGACCATTATTTGAAGGATGGTAAAAAGATGCAATACTATTGAATAATCCAGACAAGTGCTTCTGTACTAGTTTACTTGGTCCACCCTGTCCAAAACCAAATACATATATATTTAATCTACTTAACAGGAAAAGCATGAAAAAGGACACTGTTGAGGTCAGAAATCAAGTTTAACCTACCCAAAATAGATTATTCAGCATCATGAGACAAGTTAAAGATCGATATAATATCATTCCATAACAAAGGCAACTTGGATTAACTAACAAACTATTAACACAAATCACTTGGGCTTGGTTTTGGTCACAGAAACATTCTATTACCTCTCTATGCTTTTCTTCTGTTCTTGCGAACAGAAAGAGTTTTAAAATTTGCAAGAATTCCACTTCTGTCTATTTTTAGAACTATCTTTCTTAAGTATCTTTTTATGTATAACAAATGCCATGCAATATTACGGTCTGAGGAAGATGGGCAGGAAAAAGGAAACTGCAATATTCTGGTAACGTATTATTGAAGACAAATTCAAACTACTGTGCAAAGGACACCGAACTTTTGTTCAGCTTCTAGTGAAGAACGGCAGCGTCACTAAAAATACCCCAGACCAGACATAGGAAGCCTAATAATTGAAAGAAATATACATAGGCTTGGAAGGATTAGATTCTTATTCGGTTATATCAGTTTCACCATCAACAAACCAACGGAAAAATATTTCCGTGAACGATAATAAAAAATTACAGATAGGCTAAGAAAGAAAAATACTGCTTGAGAACTTATTAGAATTTCATTTAAGGAAATTTGCTTTGCATACTCTGACATGTGATGTTGACAATTTGTGTTTTACCAGTTACAAAGATTTAATCTTACTAAATCTCAATGTCTTCTCCAATTAAATAATTATTGTTTGACACCCGCTCCCATAATTTCTCAAAACTATGAAAATTTAAAATAGATAAAAAAATCTAAAATGCTTAAAAATAAACATCAATATTATTGGTCAAAATTGTAAAAAAATAAAAATCAAATTTTGCCAACTCTAAATATACATTCTTGTAAGTGGGGTGGCTGATTTCTCTTAGAAATTCATATTCAAATTTTTATATATGCTGAGAAAGTTAATAGGATGGTTCTTAACCCAGTATTAAGAGCAGCACAGCTGTAAGTCAGTAAGAATAAAAAGCAAGTTACCTGAGATTTGAACCTTGTCATAAGGCAGAGTGGCCTCCCTCCGGACTTGAGAGCGAGGGACCACTAATTCCTCCAGTGGGAAGAGCCAGACCCGCCTTTCCCCCCCCAAACGGAAGTACCGGGGTGGAACTGGAAGTTATAGGAAAAGCCCTGCAGCTCAAGTGAGCAGGAGCCACAGAAGAAGATATGCCTCTCCAGTCTGCTGCTACAGCCAAGCTGACGCTCTGCAGCGCCTTGTCTCCGGAGGAGACTATGTAACATTGCACCCCATATTCTTCAGAGAGATATTATGATGATATGATTATGGCATAATTCTGATGTATTTTATGCAAGATAGGTCATGTGAGATATTTCTGAAAAAGTTATGATTTACTGAATATGATTATCCTATTTGTATGCATTATCACTTTTGTATCTGAAGTTAGGAATATTGACTACGCATCTGTGTTACAAATGTGAGCACACATTGGGAACGCCCACTAGACAAAGGACTCTCAGTCTAGATGGCTGTCTGGGAAAGGCCCGTTCAAGTTAATGAACCATTAGTAAGAACAATAGGCCTTAGAAGAAGCTTATTTCACACCTGGGGGCCTTATTGAGGATGCTACAAACAGCCTTCGACTCATGGCTGCTATGACACTACAGGGACATGTGACCATGTCACCTGGTGCTGGACTCCATCTTGGGATATCAGTGTTTTTCCACTGACTGGCATGGGAACCAAGCTTTGAAACAAAGGTTTCCTGCCATATGCAAAGGCTATTTAAGGCATCATCGTGGTTTTTCACTGACTCCCCACCCAAAGAGACTCCTGGAAACACCTGAGGAACTAAGACTGAACTGGAAGAAGTGCTGGACCCAGGCTAAAAGGATTTTAAGCCTGTGAATGGAACACCTGGGGATTACAAGCTGTAAACTAGTGCAGCTTGCCCCTTAAGAAACTGTAGCCTGCTTCTATCATCACATATGGTGAGGATTTGCAATTCAGATCCGATCTATGTAATATATTAAGCTTAGTTTGCGTTTTTTGTTTATTGCTAGGTACTCCGCTGTGTTCCGTTTGCTATCCCTTATAATCACTTAAAATCTATCTTTTGCAGTTAATAAATTTGTTTTTGCTTTGTATAAAACAAGTGTGGATGGGAGTCATAACTCAGGGGCAGAAAGCTGTTGTATATTCCTCTCCACATTGAGGGAGGGGACAAATTTCATGAGCTTATGCTGTACAGTTCCCTGTGCAGTGCAAGACGGTGTAATTTTGGGTTTACACTTCAGAGGGAGGTGCAGAATAGCTGGGAAGTTCCTTAGCTGGAGCTTTACCATGCAGAAATGATCACAGCATCTGCACATAACTGCAGCTGGGTGTGCCCCATCTGTATGCGTGCTGGTGAACGTGCAGGCTGTTCACAGCAGTACAGTGTAAAGGGAGCAGTATAGTGAAAAGGGAGCCCAGGCTGGCACGTCGGGGGGCTCAGTGGTACCCCAGTTCCAGGTGGCACCTGTCACAACCATCCTTAGAGAGGAGTTGCCAGGACTGCCGTGTGCAGTGTACCCTGAGGAGACAGAGAACCTTGGACTACGGAACCCCCTCTCCAAACTGTGATAGGAAGTAGCTCAGTGAAACCAGACATTAGTCCAGTTTGGTTCCCAGAGCAGGGGTCAGGGTATTTTGGTGGGATCCCCCGTTGACCCAGTGGCCGAACACTCCGCCACTGTTAGGGCCCAGTGGAGTCGGATGGGTCCGGGTCCCCCTATGGCTCCCCGACACCAACCCCATCCCAGGGATGGCGACGTTTGTACCCCTAGGCCAGAAGGCCTGTGTTTGGCTTGTGCCATCAGGAGACAGTGAGCCTTAGACTGTGCGTTTGCTGGCTGCCTTATCTAGGAGGCTTAGGCTAAGGCCTGCTCCTTGCTCTGCCCCACCCAAAGGGCCAGAGCCCTAGACTGTTAATTACTGCAAGCCCCAGCCAGGAGACTGTGGGCTAAAGAGTGCTCACCGCTTTGCTCCACCTGAGGAGCTAGAGCATCAGCCTGTTACTGCTTCTTTGCCTCTACTAGGTGGCTATAGAGCTGTAGACGTCTTACTGCTCGGCCCCACCAGCGGGACCCGAGCGTGAGTGCTGTTGCCTGATACAGCTAGGTGGAATGACCTCCCGCCTCATTTGAGAGCAAGGGACCACTACAAACCTAAATGTATGCTTCCTGAACAAATATTTACATTCAGAACAGGGCAGCTACTTAGAATGATTAATTCATTCCATGTAGTAATGTTGGCAGGCTATAGCATAATGCTAGAAGCCTTCTTTTTGTAACTGTTATTGTTGGCATTTCTTTACATTCTTTGATGAAACAACATAGCTCCATTTCAGTGCACTAACGTCACCCAAAATTAAATTCATGATTCTTTAATTATCCTTACAGGATGCGAGGTAGACCCATGAAAATTTGGACTGTAAACCTGAGCTAAGTTGCAACTCTAATAACAATAAAACTGTAATGAAACAGACCTGAAGTTTAATTGTTTTATTTCAATATAATGTACTCTATCCTGCAATAAAGCTATAAGGAATTTATAATATTTTATAGTAATAGACTAATGACTGAAAACATAGGATTAGGATTCCCCACTGTACTCTAATGGGTGAGACATTTATGATGTGTTGCTCACGTCCATTCCAGTCCAGGGCAGAACATGTGTCCCCGTCGGAGATTTTTGCCTTAGGGCCATCTGTGGTGCCCTCTGGAGTACCGCACTCATGCTGTGGTATATCAGGGGCCGGCAGCCCTACGCCCTCTCTGTTCCTTCTTGCCGACAACTCCAACAGAGGGGCAGAAGGGTAGGTAATGAAATGGACATGAGCAACACATCTCCCTGAAGAACAACAGTTCTGAAAGGTAGGTAACCTTTTTTCTTCTTCGAGTGCTCGCTCATGTCGATTCCATTCTAGGTGACTCACAAGTAGAATCAATGGAGGTAGGCTTGGAGTTCACAGTCTCACAGTTTGCAGCACTGCTCTGCCAAAGCCAGCATTGTCTCGAGCCTGCTGGGTCAGCACATAGTGCGACGCAAATGTGTAGATGGATAACCAGGTTGCGGCCCAACAGATCTCTTGGATCGGCACCTGCGCTAGGGAGGCTGTTGAGGACACCTGCACCCTAGCTGAATAAGCCGTCATGTTCGCCGGCGGGGGCATTTTTTCCAGCTCACAGCAGTAGAGGATGAAGGCCGTGATCCAATACAAGATTCTCTGGACTGACACTGGGCAACCTTTCATCCTGTCAGTGGCAGCAACAAACAACTGTGTTGATTTACGGAACAGCTTTGTTCCAACAATGTAGAAGGCCAGCGCCCATCTGACATCCAGGGCATGCAGCCTGAGCTCCTCATTCTTTGCATGAGGCTTTGGACAAAGGACTGGTAAGTAAACGTCTTGACCAGTAAGGAACTGGGAGACGACCTTGGGCAGAAAGGCTAGGTGCAGACGCAGCTGGACTTTGTCCTTACAGAAGTCTGTATAGTCTGATGTGAGCACCCTGATCTTGGTCACCCTACGGGCCGCAATTATAGCGGCCAAGAAGACGACCTTCCAGGAGAGAAGCAGAAGGGAGCAGGAAGCCAAGGGTTCAAAGAGTGGACCCCTGAGCATGAACAGCACAAGATTCAGATCCCAAGGCGGGACCGGATCTTGGACATGTGGGTAAAGGTGCTCCAAACCCTTCAGGAAGCTTCCCGTTATGGGATGGGTGAAGACCGACCAGCCCTGAAGTGGAGGGTGGAACGCCAAAATGGTTGCCAGGTATACCTTGATCAAAGTTAGCGACAGACTCTTGTGCTTAAGGGGTAGTAAATAAACCAGGATGTCCTGCAGAGGGGCCTCTTCCGCACGAATGTGTCAGTCTGAGACCCAACACATGAACTGCTTCCACTTCACCACATAGGTAGGTGGACAGTTTTCTGCTCCCCAGCAGGACCTTCTGGACACCAGCGGAACACCCCGATTTGTCCACACTCAACCACGCAGCAGCAAAGCAGTCAAGTGACTCCAGGTTCGGGTGCAGCAGGTTGCCGTGGTTCTGGGACAGCAGATCTGGCCGAAGAGGTATCTGCAGCGGGGTGGCTGCCAAGAGACTCAGCAGCATGCCGAACCAGTACTGATGAGGCCACACCGGGACAATTAGAATACTTTGTCTTACTTTACCTTGAGCAGGACTCTGTGGATTAACAGCACTGGCGGGAAGGCGGTATTTGACTTTGGGTGCTGATGTACGCTTTGTCCCTGCCCCGCAGAGAACAGAACATGTGGCACTGCCTGTTCTGTCTGGACCTGTGGAAGATCAGGCTGACCACTTCCAGAGGGAGTGACCATTTGTGGGGAGACGAGAAGGTCCTGCTGAGGCAATCTGCCAGGCCATTCTTGGCTCTGGGCAGGTGGGCAACTACCAAATGAATGGCATGTCACACACAAAAGTTCCAGAGGCTGAGCGTTTCCCCAACAAAGGCCCGAAGACCTGGCTCCAACCTGCTTGTTGATGTAGTACATTGCAGCTGTATTGTCCATCAGAACCTGCACCACCCTGCCCTTCAGGTGGAACAAGAATACCTGGAAGGCCTGGCAAACCGCTTTGAGCTCCATGACGTTCATATGAAGGCCCAGATCGCTGTATAGCCAGCAGCCCTGGGCGTTGAGCTCGTCCAGATGGGCTCCCCAGCCCAGGTCAGATGCGTCTGAAACCAGGGTAAGCGACGGAGACGGGGTCACGAAGGGAACCACCTGCTGCACCGACTCTGGATCCAGCCACCAGTCCAAGGATGAGAGAGACGTGGCTTGGCACCATGACCACTCGGTCCAGGACATCCCTGCTGGGGATACAGACCAAGGCCAGCCATGCCTGCAGAGGTCGTACATGAAGATGGGCATGGCTGACCATGTATGTGCACTCGGCCACGTGGCCCATTAGTCATGGGCTGTGGTAAGCGGATGGCTCTTCACGTGGGCCATCAAGTCCGACATGGTTTGGAAGTGCACTTCCGGAAAAAAGGCCCTCGCTCGCGTGGAGTCGAGAACCTCTCCAATAAACTCTATGTGTTGGGCCAGCATTAACGTGGACTATTCTGTGTTTATTAACAGGCCCAGATCATTGCAGGTGAACCACACCAGCTCGAGGCTCCATCGGACCTGCTCCGGAGACCTGCCCTTGGTGAGCCAGCTGTCGAGATACGGGAAGATCTGGACCTGGCGATGTCTCAGGTAAGCCACTACCAGTGTCACTCACCTTGTGAGCACCCTGGGGGCAAAGACAGGCCAAAGGGTAACGCCATGAACTGGAAGTGACGCCCGGCCACTATGAAACGCAAGAAGCACTTGTGGCCCAGGAATATGGAGACATGAAAGTAAGTGTCCTTCAAGTCGAGAGCAATGTACCAGCCCCCCCGGATCCAGGGAAGGAATGATGGAGACCAGGGAGTCCATGTGGAACTTCAATTTCTTGAGAGACTGGTTGAGGCCATGCAGATCCACGAGGGGCCTGAGACCTCCTTTGGGATTAGGAAGTAGTGGGAATAGAATTCTCTTCGTTCAATGTCCCGAGGAACCTTCTCCACAGCCCCCAAGCCCAAGAGCTTCTCTACCTCCTGAGCAAGGAATCGCTCGTGAGAAGGGTTTCTGAAAAGAGATGGGAAAATTGGGGGGGGGGGGAGCTGGAAGGAGGAGCAGCCAAGAACTGCAGGGTATAGCCCCAAGCCACTATGTCCAGGACCCAGTGGTCCCACATAACCCATGACCAGGCTGAGCGGCAGGGGGAAAGGCGGTTGAGGAAAAGGCGGGTAGGATCGTCGACTGACTGGGGCGTCACTCTCGGGCACACTCTCAAAACGATCACTTCTGGCCCCCTGGGTGTTTGGCTGCCCCAGGCTGGGCTGGCGAGCAGGAGGAAGAAGGGCGACAACTACTAAAACTAGCATCCCTTCTCCTTGTAGGTCCCTAATGAGGCTGCCAGGGTCTTGGCGGCAGTGGTGGTTGGAAGGGCTTCTTGGCTGATTACAGCATGTGCATGCCCAACGAGCGAAGAGTAGCCCTAGTGTCCTTCAACCGGTACAGCCCAGCATTTGTCTGATCCAAGAACAAACCAACTCTGTCAAAGGGGAGGTCCTGGATCGAGGCCTGCATCTCCTGGGAGAGGCCTGCCGTCTGGAGCCAGGAACTACATCGCATGACCACTGCCAATTTGGCCACTCTTGCCAACAAGTCCGCTGCATCCCATGCCATTTGCAGGGAGCATCTGACCACTGCCATACCCTCCTCCAGAGTGCCAAACTCTTGGGCCAAACCCTGAGGGAAGGATTCCTGGAACTTTTTGAGACCGTCCCAGAGATTAAAATTGTACTGGCCCAGCAGGACCTGATGGTTCGCCACCCAAAATTGCAGGCTGGCAGTAGAATAAATCTCTCCCCCAAATAAATCAAGTTTCTTCGTGTCTTTGTTTTTGGACGTCGAGGAGGTGGGGACCTGCATGTCTTTTTTGTTGGTTGCAGATACAACCAGCAAGCCCGGGGGCGGGTGGGCATAGAGGTATTCGAAACCCTTGGCAGGCACAAAGTACTTTTTCTCAGCCCAATTTGAGGTGGGCGGGATGGAGAAGGGGGTTTGCTGCAAGGCCTTGGCTATACTGAGGACCCTCTCATGCAGGGCGACCCAGGCGAGGGTAGAGGCCAAGAGGACATTGAAGAGGGTGTCCTCCTGCTCCCCTATCTCCTGTACCTCGAGCCCCAGGTGCTTGGCCACGTGCCAGAGAAAGGCTTGATGTTCCCTAAAGTCACCCGGCGGGCTAACTCTGGAAGGTCCCGCGACCGCCTCGTATGGGGATGACGAGGAAGACTGGAAAGCCAGTGGGGGTGCTGGGGTCTCAACCATGGTTGGAGAAAGAGGCTTTGGGGTGGGCAGAGGTTCCTCCACCCTGACCTCAGAATGGGCTTCCAGTACCAGGTCCGGTGCTGGTGGGGCCACCACCCAATGTTCCGCTGCAGCCACCGAGCAGCGCTGTGAAGGAGGCACCATCACAACCGGTATGCCCAATGCACTCCAATAAGACCACTGTGCTGGCCAGTGGTTATGCTGCCATTGCGGTCCTGCAGATGAGGGAGCGGGCTCCGGTGCCCAGTCATGCCAATGAGACTTTGGCAATCAGCTGAACTGGCCCTCCGGACCGGAGGAACCCTCTTCTGGTGACCAGGGAGGAGCCGTCAACATCTGCGTTTGTTTGCTGGTCATGGCTACTGGTGATCGTTGCCCAGGCGTAACTGAAAGGTAACTGTAGCGTGGAGACCTGTACCAGGAACATTCCCACCATTCCGGTGATTGGGACCAATGCGATCATCAAGAAAGCAAGCAGTGCCAGGAATAGAAAGGAAAGCGTCGACCCCATGCTGGAGAGTAGTGACAAGGGGATCTGGAAGCTTGCCTGGGTGACCGGCGACACAATTAGGATCTGCCCCGGGATTCCCGACGCAGCAGCAAAGAGCAATACCTTCTGTCCGGCAATCAGCATTGTTCCCCTATCCCCTGAGGGGTCTTAACTGTAGGCTTGCCCTCTTGGGGAGCCTTAGCAGGGACCTGCAGCAGCGGGGTCATCATTGGAGCAGGTGGAGACCTGTGCTCTCTCTGCGCCAAGGGAGCCAGGGATGACAAAGGTGCAGGCAGCAGTGCGGGTACCATACTGCTCCCAGGAATCGGTGATGGACCTTTAAGGGCACCCCAACCAGGGAGGCATGATCGCGTGGCTCCGGAGAAATTTGGTGGGCAGGTCTGGGTCCCTTGGTAGATGACCCCTGGGCCTTCTTGCTCAGTGCCAGGGAGTGCTTCTTGGCCTTCTTCTTTGGCAGAGGTGATGGCCAACAGTGCCAGGAGAGGCCTGGTGCTGATGCACGGAGGCCGAGGCACTTGGCACTACCTGCCTGGACAGCTCGGAAGCTAGGCGGAGGGCGGACTTCATCAGGAGAGCACTGAGGCAATGTCCCGCTCCCTCTGGGTGCGGGGCCGAAAGTTTCTGCAGAACTGCCCCTTCATTTGTGACTCCCCAGGCACTTAAGGAAGCTGCCCTGGGGGTCACTCACAGGCATAGGCTGCTGCAGTGCGAGCAGGGCTTAAACCTGGGAGACCCGGGCATGCCCCGCCTGGGGCAAAATCCTGCTGGGACCCTAACGACTAACTAACACTTAACGAGTACTTTACTTAGCACTAGCAAAAGCGAACTACGTACAACAGCCTTAAGGCACGAAGTTCAGAATGACAGACAACCACTAGCTCTAGCTAAGAAAAAAAAGGTGCTCTGACTGACCACCACAGGCAGTAAGAAGGAACTGAGAGGGCATTGGGACAGCGGCGCCTGATATACCGCGCTCATGCAGCAGTACTCTAGCGGGTGGCACAGTCAGCCCTATGTGGTCCTAAAACAAAAATCTCCGAGGGCCATGTATGTGGGCACACACACATCTAGAATGGAATCCTTACGAGCAAGCACTCAAAGAAGAACTAATTTTCCGTAACGAAGGAGTTGTATAAATAAAGGACACAATACCCAGTGGGACTGGAAAATGATAGTGATAATTACCACAACCAGAACCTCAGAAAGAAAAAAAAAAAAAAAGCCCAAACCCTTTGGCTACAGAAGTTCTCCCTGTCTCACAGTGGGAGCTCAGGACCCAAGAATGAGAATCCTGTTTGTAAAGCATCTCTGAAGAATATCACTGTGGACAAACTTCATGCTTGTACTGGACTTTAAATCAATGAGCTGGCAGCTCATTTCCAAAGTACCACTTAGAGCAGCCCTGAAATAAACCTTATGTTCCACATCCCCAACCTACGGTAAGGCACTACTTTAAATAAACATTGGTCAAAGAAAACCTCAGAAATAAGCATCTGCTGAAGCTGAATACCCAGACACTCTAATCATTTTAGCTACACAGCTGTTCAGAGCTTTTCATTACCAGTTTTTAATGTACTATATAAAAAGAATACTAACCATCATGGCTGTGATCCACATTACTGCATGTCCTATATCATAAGCATTTGTTAAGAATCTTGGAACTAAAACTTGACCGCTTCCCACTGGAAGATTCAAACTTCTCAAAATCCTTGTAAATATCTGTTAAAAAAGTTAATATTATTACTTAATACTATTTATAAGAGGTTTCTGTACAATACTTGTAATGGGGCAACAGTTCCTGCATAGTTGTTATTAATTTGCTAGAATAAACATCCGAGTAACAAAACATCACATATGCATTTAGTGTTTGGCTACTCGTAGTTACTGCAAGTTCCATTCTTAGCAGTGTGCATAACCGATACAATTTTAGGTCCCAGCATCAAGGGTTACTCTAAGACAATCAGTTTTCACATAAAGGTGAAATACATTTAAATGCATGATTGTAGGAGAACTATCATGATACTAAACACCCAGCAGTCTGAGATTCAAACTGCTGGTACTAGAGAACTAAAATCAGGTTAAAGATTATGCAATAGTTTTTTCTCTCCTCTGCTGGTAATAGCTCACCTTAACTGATCACTCTCATTATAGTGTGTATGATAACATCCATTGTTTCATGTTCTCTGTGTGTGTGTGTGTGTGTATATATATATATATATATATCTTTCTACTGTATTTTCCACTGCATGCATCCAATAAAGTGGGTTTTAGCCCATGAAAGCTTATGCTCAAATAAATTTGTCAGTCCCTAAGGTGCCACAAATACTCCTGTTCTTTTTGCAATAGTTTGGTTATCATTACAATTTAAACTTCTACCTAGTATTCCAAATGATTTGTGCATACTGTAAACAAGAGTGTTTTCCAAGAATTGCTGTGGGGCACTCCACCTACAACTTCTTTTCAGTTAGAAAAGGTATCACAGACAAGGAGTTATTTATTTTTATTCCAATATTTTTGATGATGTTATAAGTTTGAGAGGGAAAATGAGTGCCAGCAACTTCTTACATGCACCTATAGCTTTTGAAGATGGAAGGAAAGTTAGTCTTTAGTGTCCTATCCCCACATACTACTTCTGCATCAGAAGCTTGAGGATAGGGCATAAGGGTCCTTGTATTCATCTCCTTATAGTTGGTAACTAGGTGTTGCAGCTAATAATGGAGATTCAAACCATACCAACGTGTTCGGGGATCTTGGATAAGGCAAAATAGAGAAATGGGAGAACAAAGAAATGTTAAGTCTGAATGAAAAAACAAAACAAAACAGGCAAGTATGATTAAAATGCAGTTCCAGAACCATAAAAAGGAATATGAAATTAAAGACAAACCCACTGGATTTAATAAACAAGAGATTAATAAGGCCCACCACTTTTTTTTGATGGAAGCAATACAAAAGAACATGAGAGAGAGTATAGCAGTCCACAATACAGCAGCAAATCCAGCCAGAGAGGCGTTGCGAAGAGAGTGCGCGGCCCCAATAACGGTCAGCAATGGCGATGAAAAGGCAGGAGAAAGCACGGAAGCTGCAGGTGTGCTGAGGGTAGAATGCCAGCACCATACGTATGTCCAGGGAATGAAGCACGCGGTGTCTGGAGGAGGAATATAGTTTGGGGTAGAAGGTGGGGAGATTAAAGTGTCTGGTAGAAGGCGGGACATTGATTGAGGTGGAATGGGGATGCCACTTTGGGGAGGAATTTGTGGTGGAGGTGGAGGGAGACATTGTCCTTGTGCAAGACAGTGAAGGGAGGATCCACCATCATGGCCGCCAGTTCGCTGACGCATAGTGCAGAGGTAATGGCCACCAAGAAGATCACCTTCATGGAGAAGTGGGCAGGGAGCAAGGGGCGAGAGATTCCAAGGGCAGCTTAGTGAGGGTGGAGAGGACCACACTGAGGTCCCAGGTAGGGGTCCGCTTGCAGACTGAAGAAACGGCATTGAGAAGGCCATGGAGGAAGTGGACAGTAGTCGGGTGAATGAAGACGGAAAAGCCATTCACCGGGGGGAGAAAGGCACTGAGTGCCGCCAGGTGTACATGAATGGAGGAGTGGGCAAGGCCGGAGTACCGGAGGTGGAGGAGGTAGACCAGGACAACAGGCCTGGAGATAGCATCCAGGGAATAGCCATGGTCACACACCCAAATGGTGAAGCAGCACCATTTCGCCTGATAGCAAACTCTAGGGGGCCGTCACCTGCTGTGTGTAAGGATGTTGTGGATGGAATCAGAGCAGAGCATGCTGCGTCTATCCGCGAGCTCCATTCAAATACCAGCCCGTGGGGGGGCTGGGGTTGGGTTGTCAGATGCAGCCAATGGGTTGTGTCAAGAGATTGGGAAGGTGAATTGGGGGGCAGATGGAGAGGAGAAGGAGATCTGTAAAGCGATATTGGCAAAGCCAAGTGGGGGCCACAAGGATGACTGTCGCCTGATCCCATTGTATTTTGCTTAGGGCTTGTGGAAACGGGAATGGGCGGGAAGGCACAGTGGAGTTCAGTGGTCCAAGGAAGGAGAAGGGCGTCGCCCTGAGATCCTGGGCTGAGGGCTCCCCTGGAACAGAAGGGAGGAAGTTTGAGATTGTCTGCTGTGGCGAAGAAATCGTAGTGAGGGGTACCCCACTGGCAAAGAACAGAGCGGAGTGTGAGGTCATAGAGTTTGCACTCATAGTTGGCATGGAAGGAGAGACTGAGGGAGTCAACAAGAGAGTTGCTTGTGCCAGGAAGATGTACAGCATGGAGAGTGATGTCATATTTGAGGCACCAATTCCAGAGGACGATGGCCTTCACACAGCGGGGGGGGAACGTGTCCCGTCCTACTTGCTGACATAGGCAACTGTTGCATGTTGTCTGAGAGAAGTTGGACATGGCAGGAGCGGAGGAGTGGCAGTAGCATTCAGCAGGCTAAGTGAATGGCATGAAGTTCAAGAACGTTGATGTGCATTCTTGCCTCTCTGGGCAACCAGAGGCCCTGGCCATGTGTCCATCCACATGTGTGCCCCAGCTTGCCAGGGAGGTGTCGGTGGTGAGGGTCGTGCATGGCACCGGAGGCATAAATGGGATGCCCACCAGGAATGGAGGATGGGTTGTACCACCAAATGAGGAAGGTTGAGGGCAGTGACCATATGGTGAAGGAGGGCCTGATTCTGGGCATGATCAACGGGAGGCGAGACGGAGGGAGGAATGAGCACTTCATCAGGCAATGAAAAGGCACCGGTGGGGACCTGCGGGGCCAGTGGAGTGGGAGCATCTGAAGGAGCATTGTAAATGGTGGTAGTGGATGGGGAGGGCTGACTGAGTATATGACGTTGGTATGGGTCCCAAAGCAAGCTAAGAGCACCGAAGAACAGTGGTTCCGACTCTGGCCATGCAGAGGTAAGAGGGAACTGGAGCAGCATTGATCCACACGGCTTCTTAAAGTCGCGGATGACCCACGCGGTTGACGCACATTTGGTCAACAGACGCTACTATGAGCAGTTCTGGCTCTGGCGCGAATGAGCACCCGTGATCGGAAACCACACAGGGACCATCACTCAAAGAAGAACAAGTATTTATATTACGAGAGAAATTGGATTTAATCTTTTCATAAGAGACCAAATTTCAGCAATAAAGCACCCAAATTATTGGGGAAACTGATGAAGTTAATATTTACCCTCGATGAAGGATTGAAAATTTAAGTGATGATCATTTAGAAGTCAGGAAGCTAAGAACATAAGAACGGCCATACTGGGTCAGACCAAAGGTCCATCTAGCCCAGTATACTGTCTTCTGACAGTGACCAATGCCAGGTGCCCCAGAGGGAATGAACAGAACAGGTGATCATCAAGTGATCCATCCCGTCGCCCATTCCCCAGTTCCTAGCAAAAGGAGGTTAGGGACACCATCCTGCCCATCCTAGCTAATAGCCATTGATGGACCTATCCTCCATGAACTTATCTAGTTCCTTTTTTAACCCTGTTATAGTCTTGGCCTTCACAACATCCTCTGGCAAGGAGTTCCACAGATTTACTGCATTGTGTGAAAAATACTTCCTTTTGTTTGTTTAAAACCTGCTGCCTATTAATTTCATTTGGTGACCCCTATTTCTTGTGTTACGAGAGGAGTAGCTCTCTGGAGATTTATTTCGTATGTTTAATATCCAGTGAAAAAAGTTGAGTCTGAATTCCCTAAAATAACTGAAGCAAGCCATATCTAAAAGTATCAGAATCACACAATTTCATTTGTTTTCTCAGTAAGAAGGGACAGGTGGCTATATGAGCCAACAGTTTAAGAGACATAAAAATGTTGGCCAAAATAGTCTCTTTCCAACTTTTTGGTATTCTTACAACTTACACTTAGCCTCACAAAGGCATTAATATGATCCTTCTCAGTACCAATTGGACTATTTCCAAGGAAGCTGGCTGGCCTGAATTCTATAGTGTTCATACCGTTGAGACAACAAAGAAAAAGAAAATATTACACTATATCTTTATTAACTCAAATTTGGAATTGTTTGAAACAAAAATAACTTTGGACTTTTGAAAATGTGCATGCTACATCAAAATCTGATTCAAGTTGGCAAAAGCTGGTTTACTCCAGAAGATTTTAATATATTAAAATTCTATGAACAGCTTGAAATCAAAAGTCAGAGATTCAGTGCGTTTGTGCTGTGCATCAACTAATTCAAAAGCGGTTCCATACTTGGTCTCATTCTTGCAAGTAAGTGGGATTACTTGTGCATTTAAAGTTATTCACACGCATAATTGTTTACAGAAGGGTGGTGCAATATAGTAATACCCTTTTGAGTCAACTGATGAAGACTGCCAACTCCCAAAGCTATATACAGAGAGTTCATTCAGATTTTCAGCTGCACATACCTAGCTTGAAAATATGGTTATATGAGGCCAAAACAGAGGCTACAGAGAATATTTATGTTTGGTATTGCCCACATTGAAATATATCTTCAGAGTTAGTGTAATATTATTGCAGGGTAAACAATATCACTTGTAAAAATAACAGATATTACCTTTGGTACATATGGATCCCAGTCTATGTACCCTATGTTGTCAGTGGCCAAGCGAGCAAAAAGGTTTACTAGATGCTGGGGGGAGGGGAGGAGAAACAAAAAAACAGGTCAATATTCCATAGCATACATTTCTAAGAGAAGAACTCGACGCCCATTTCATCAGTGGCCACAGAGACAAAATATCAGTTCATCTCAGCAAGAGAGATTTTAAGATCATATTCACCAATGTCACACAGGGCATAAATAAGGAGTTAAAGAATCTTAATGTAAACATTTGAGAAATCATTACACTTCCTGCGCTGAGATCCCCACCTCACTTGTTACTTCTTTTAATATTCATGACTAAAATACAAACAAAAACTCCACCCCTCCACCCCCATATCTCTTTCATATTAGGGATACTGAACTATGGGATGCCGTTATATTTGTGGAATTTCATAGAACTATACCACAATAGCCCTTTGCATCCCCATCAGGATTGACTGGTAGTCTGGAAAATGCATGAGAGAGCAATTATAAACTGCCCAACAAGCAAAACTGCTGGCTTGTTTACTCAATCAGCAACAGCTTGTTGGAAGTCATGAAATTACCACCTTTCCCCTCCACATTAGAGAAAGGGGAGGAAAAATGGAACTTGATGTGACAGTGTTCAAGTTAAACAGGGGAGGGATAGCTCAGTGGTTTGAGCATTGGCCTGCTAAACCCAGGGTTGTGAGTTCAATCCTTGAGGGAGCCATTTGGGATCTGGGGCAAAAATTGGCGATTGGTCCTGCTTTGAGCAGGGGGTTGGACTAGATGACCTCCTGAGATCCCTTCCAACCCTGGTATTCTATGATGATTCTATGATTCTATGAAATATTTCAGGTTTATTTACAAGTACATTTTCACTCTATTTATATAGTGCTATTCTACAGGATTAGGAAAAGTAAATACTCACCCCCTCCCATTGTGGAAGATTCTGAACTGAAAACCAGAGGCCTATAAATTCATCAAACCAAAGCCTGCAAGAAAATGAAATCAAGCCAGTCATTTCAGCACGGCACCAATCTCTCCTCCATCATCAGGCACACATTTCATCTCCACTCTACTAGGCAGTTTCAGGCACCTTTTCTCCTGGTCTCACTTTCACTAATCCAAGTATTTTTTTCCCCCTTCCTGACTGGCTATGGTCACTGTCCTACCACTAGTTCTTTCATCCCAAGCTTCAGTCCTTGGCATTCTTTCCTCCTCCCTCCTTTACCACCTTGTCATTTCTGGCCAACTTTTAAATGTAAAGTTTAGTAAAAGTTTTATGTTAATAATTTACATCTGTATTTCACTTCCTTCTACCTATCTCAGTCTCACCAGTTCCTTGTTCTGTCTTAATTTTCATCTCAACTGGCATACTCACTAGTAAGAACCCATCGCACGTAGTTTGTATCACCCTCCTACTCTAATGTCTAACATTTTTCCCTATTGTCCAAGACTTATGATAGGCATCAGACTTGATCCCAAATTCTTTCAGAGCTTGGGAAACAAGCTTCACCATTCCTCTACCTAAACTCTTATTTATTCCTTCATTTTACTGAAACCTTTCTAATTCTCTCCTTTAAGTTCTCCACAAGCCCAATTAAATTAGAAGTATTTAAATCAGCAGGGCTGATGAAAAACATCCCAGGGTATTTAAGGAACTAGCTGAAGCAATCCTGAAACTGCTAGAGATTATCTTTGGGAATTCATAGGGATGGGTGAGGTCCCAGACAACTGGAGAAGTGCAAATATACTGCTTATCTCTAAAAAAGGGGGAAAAGGAAGAGCTGGGGAATTAGAGACCAGTCAATCTACTCTCAGTACCTGGAAACATACTGAAATAAATTATCAATCAATTTGTAAGCACCTAGAGGATAAGACAGTGATAAGTAATAGTCAACACAGATGTGTCAAGAACAAGAACTTTCCTTCTTTGACAAAAAGAAAAGGAGTACTTGTGGCACCTTAGAGACTCACAAATTTATTTGAGCATAAGCTTTCGTGAGCTACAGCTCACTTCATCAGATGCATTCAGTGGAAAATACAGTGGGGAGATTTATATACACAGAGAACATGAAACAATGGGTGTTACCATACACACTGTAATGAGAGTGATCACTTAAGGTGAGCTATTACCAGCAGGAGAGCGCCGGGGGGGTGGGGGGGGACGACACACCTTTTGTAGTGATAATCAAGGTGGGCCATTTCCAGCAGTTGATAAGAACGTCTGAGGAACAGTGAGGGGGGGGGGGGGGCGGGACAGTGTTACATTGTGTAATGACCCATCCACTCCCAGTCTCCATTCAAGCCTAAATTAATTGTATCCAGTTTGCAAATTAATTCCAATTCAGCCAAAAGGGGCCACAACAGTGGTTCCCTTAACCCACCCAGCAATATTGTTAATCTATCCAACTATACTCTTAGCCCAGCAGAAGAATCTGTCCTATCTCGGGGCCTCTCCTTCCACCCATCCACCCCCACGAACATGATACAGTTCTGTGGTGACCTAGAATCCTATTTTTGACGCCTCCGACTCAAAGAATATTTCCAACACACCTCTGAACAACATACTAACCCACAGAGTCCTTCCTACCAACACTACAAAAAGAAGGATTCTGGGTGGACTCCTCCTGAAGGTCGAAACAACAAACTGGACTTCTACATGGAGTGCTTCCGCCGACGTGCATGGGCTGAAATTGTGGAAAAGCAGCATCACTTGCCCCATAACCTCAGCCGTGCAGAACACAATGCCATCCACAGCCTCAGAAACAACTCTGACATCATAATCAAAAAGGCTGACAAAGGAGGTGCTGTCATCATCATGAATAGGTCGGAATATGAACAAGAGGCTGCTAGGCAGTTCTCCAACACCACTTTCTACAAGCCATTACCCTCTGATCCCACTGAGGGTTACCAAAAGAAACTACACCATTTGCTCAAGAAACTCCCTGAAAAAGTACAAGAACAAATCTGCACAGACACACCCCTGGAACCCCGAACTGGGGTATTCTATCTGCTACCCAAGATCCATAAACCTGGAAATCCTGGACGCCTCATCATCTCAGGCATTGGCACCCTGACAGCAGGATTGTCTGGCTATGTGGACTCCCTCCTCAGGCTCTATGCTACCAGCACTCCCAGCTATCTTCGAGACACTACTGACTTCTTGAGGCCACTATGGATGTAGAAGCCCTTTACACCAATATTCCACACAAAGATGGACTACAAGCCGTCAGGAACACTATCCCCGATAATGTCACGGCTAACCTGGTGGCTGAACTTTGTGACTTTGTCCTCACCCATAACTATTTCACATTTGGGGACAATGTATACCTTCAAATCAGCGGCACTGCTATGGGTACCCGCATGGTCCCACAGAATGCCAACATTTTTATGGCTGACTTAGAACAACGCTTCCTCAGCTCTCGTCCCCTAACGCCCCTACTCTACTTGCGTTATATTGATCACATCTTCATCATCTGGACCCATGGAAAAGAAGCCCTTGAGGAATTCCACCATGATTTCAACAATTTCCATCCCACCATCAACCTCAGTTTGGACCAGTTCACACAAGAGATACACTTCCTGGACACTACTAAGTGCTAATAAGCGATGGTCACATAACCACCACCCAATACTAGAAACCTACTGACCGCTATTCCTACCTACATGCCTCCAGCTTTCATCCAGAGCACACCACACAATCCATTGTCTACAGCCAAGCTCTACGATACAACCACATTTGCTCCAACCTCTCAGACAGAGACAAACACCTACAAGATCTCTATCAAGCAGTCTTACAACTACAATACCCACCGGCTGAAGTGAAGAAACAGATTGACAGAGCCAGAAGAGTACCCAGAAGTCACCTATTACAGGAAAGGCCCAACAAAGAAAATAACAGAATGCCAATAGCCATCACCTTCAGCCCCCAACTAAAACCTCTCCAACGCATCATCAAGGATCTACAACCTATTCTGAAGGACGACCCATCACTCTCACAGATCTTGGGAGACAGGCCAGTCCTTGCCTACAGACAGCCCCCCAACCTGAAGCAAATACTCACTAGCAACCACATACCACACAACAGAACCACTAACCCAGGAACCTATCCTTGCAACAAAGCCCGTTGCCAACTGTGTCCACATATCTATTCAGGAGACACCATCATAGGTCCTAATCACATCAGCCACACTATCAGATGCTCGTTCACCTGCACATCTACCAATGTGGTATATGCCATCATGTGCCAGCAATGCCCCTCTTCCATGTACATTGGTCAAACTGGACAGTCTCTACGTAAAAGAATAAATGGACACAAATCAAACATCAAGAATTATAACATTCAAAAACCAGTCGGAGAACACTTCAATCTCTTTGGTCACTCGATTACGGACCTAAAAGTGGCAATTCTTCAACAAAAAAACTTTAAAAACAGACTCCAACGAGAGACTGCTGAATTGGAATTAATTTGCAAACTACAATTAACTTAGGCTTGAATAGAGACTGGGAGTGGATGGGTCATTACACAAAGTAAAACTATCCTCCCCCCACCGTTCCTCAGATGTTCTTACCAACTGCTGGAAATGGCCCACCTTGATTATCACTACAAAAGGTTCCTCCCCCCACCCTCCTGCTGGTAATAGCTCACCTTAAGTGATCACTCTCGTTACAGTGTGTATGGTGACACCCATTGTTTCATGTTCTCTGTGTATATAAATCTCCCCACTGTATTTTCCACTGAATGCATCCGATGAAGCGAGCTGTAGCTCACAAAAGCTTATGCTCAAATAAATTTGCTAGTCTCTAAGGTGCCACAAGTCCTCCTTTTCTTTTTGCGGATACAGACTAACACGGCTGCTACTCTGAAACCTTCTTTGACAGGGTTACTGGCCCTAGTGGATAGGGAGAAGCAACAGATGTGATATATCTTGATTTTATAAGGCTTTTGACACAGTCCCACATGACATTCTCATACACAAACGAAGGAAATATGGTCTCTAGATGAAAGTACTGTAAGATGGGTGCACAACTGGTTGAAAAACTGTATTCAAAGAGTAGTTATCAATAGTTCACTGTTCCACTGATACAGTTCAACATATCTAGTGAAGTCCTGCAGGGTCTGTCACTATACAATATTTTCATTAATGCTTGGAGAATGGAGTGGAGAGTATGCTTATAAAATTTTAAGAGAACATCAAACCAGGAGGGGCTGCAAGCACTTTAGAGGACAGAATGAGAATTCACAATAACCTTGACGAATTAGAGAATTGGTCTGAAATCAATATGATGAAATTCAATGAAGATAAATAAAAAGTACTTTTTTGCCTGGAGGCGTAGGGGGAGCCAGCTGAGATCACTCAGTTGAGGTGGACTGCAAAGAATGGGGCAGACAATCCCCAAAGCTGGTGGATATTTCAATACTTAGATTTACGAAACAGCTTCTGTTATACCTGACTGTTACTCAGAAGTCAAGAATGATGAAGATGAATGAAAACCTTATTCGCCATATAAAAGAAAAGATTCTACCAATTCCAAAAGGTCGGATACATTACCTCCCAGGTTAATGAATATTCCAGATCTTACCAAATACATGCTTATAGCCAATTCTTATTAACTAAACTAAAATTTGTTAAAATACAAAAGAGATACATACAGACATGAGCCACTCCTGAGGTTCAGATTCATAGCAGAGATGATAACTCTTTGCAGCTACAAAGCTTCTTTTAGAAATTTAGTCCATAGGTTATAGTCCAATGTTTATCTTCAGGGCGGTCCAGTTAGAACTGGCATCTCAGTCCTGATGGCTTAGGCTTCACCTGCATGAAACCTCAAGCAGATCTGAGATGACAGGATCAGGACCCACGGATCTTTTATACAATTTCAAGCCTTCTTTGACACGTCGGCGTCCCTTGGCTTACAATAGGTGATCAGGGCGACTTTGGGCATGTCTTCACTAGCAACATTAAACATGGCTGTGTAGTTGTGGCACCAACATTGGGAGAGAGCTCGCCCAGCGCTAAAAAAACAACCCACCTCCACGAGGGGAATAGCTACCAGTGCTGGCACACTGTCTACGCTGCAACTTTACAGCACTGAAACTTGCAGGGCTCAGGGGGGTGTTTTTCCACAGTGTAGACAAAGCCTTTGAAGTAGGACCATCACCAGTACTTAGCTACACAAATTAACATAAGGCAACTGCCTGTTTTTCACCATTCGCAGATGACTGGCTATACGTTTCAAAAAGAGATGACTACAGCGATATTCCGTGTTTACGGTTCATTTAAATGCTAGGATGTTCTTTTGATCGCTGAATTAACAGAATACAGCATGGACAGGAACTGTTGATTACATTGTTGACCACTACCCATATACATGTGGTGGCAGAGGACAGAACAAGGAACAATGGTCTCAAGTTGAAGTGGGGGAGATCTAGGTTGGATATTAGGAAAAACTATTTCACTAGCGGGGTGGTGAAGCACTGGAATGGGGTACCTAGAGAGGTGGTGGAATCTCCATCCTTAGAGGTTTTTAAGGCCTGGCTTGACAAAGCCCTGGCTGGGATGATTTAGTTGGCGTTAGTCTTGCTTTGAGCAGAGGGTTGGACTAGATGACCTCCTAAGGTCTCTTCCAATCCTAATCTTCTATGAGTCTATGATATGTAAATACACAAAAACACAAACATTATCTCCCATTACTCTTTAAGGGTTGAATTTGAGTCATTCATCCTGCAGGATGTTTAACCCTTTCTGGTCATGCGTCACAGTACTACATTCAGAAAGGAAAAGTCAAAGGCACAACTACTAAAGGAGAAACAAATGGTTAGGTGATAGGACAGCTGAATAAGATCAGGGAGTTAATAATAGATCACAAATTGAATATAACCCAACTATGTGATGCAGTTATGAAAGAGACTTATATAGTTCTGGGGTGTATGAACAGGAGTGCTGGAGATAAGACAAGGGAGGTAATTGTTAGAGGCGCACATAGTTTTTGCAAAGGCAAAATAACAAAACAAAACAAACAAAAAAACAAAATGAAAAACTCAATGCACGGTAGCAGCTCCTGCCTCACAGGGCTAGCTGGGCTCCTGCTCTGGGCATTGGAACCTGGTGCACAGGGTACACAGCATTTCTTAGGTTTGGCTCAGCCACCCCTCCAACATGACCAGGGATGGGGTAGAGACCAAAATTGAGGGAGTGCCTGAGCCCAGGCAGCCCAGTGGGATAGAAGCAGCAGCAGCAGGGTGAGTGCAGGATGGTCTCGCTCAGCAATATCCCACCTGGGCCTCGCCTGGCCCCCCTCAGGGGCTTGACCATCCCCCAAGCCTCCAATCCAGTCAAAACACCTGGAGCTCAGCCCAGCTAGTCCTGCAGGACAGGAGCTGAAGGAGCTGCTGCTGTGGGGTAAGTGCAGGGTGGGTTCACTCTGCAATACCCCCCACGCAGGAAATATCTATGGGGGGACAGGAGAGGAGTTCCTGGGACTGATTAATGGGGTACTTGGGCACTGAGGCTCAATGGTGGAGGAGGAATATTTAAGGGGGGGGGCAAGGTTCAAAGGGGGATTTCATAAAGGGGACCTGGGCATTCTGGGGTTGGAGGCTGGAGAAGGAAGCAGTGGGGTTTGGGAAGATCTGTGGTGTCCCCTGGAGTTTGGGAAATTGAGTGGAGATGGAGAAGTGGGGGTTATTTGGGAGCTGCAGTAAATGTATTAATGTGAATGTAATAAAATCCTTCTTCTCAAGCCCATTTAATACGTGCACATAGATTTATATCTGTCTCATCTCTCCAGTTCTTCACAATGGATGCCAGATCATTATCTCAGGCTTCCCAAATTTGTAACTGCCATACCTTTAACTGACTACCAAGGAATCACTTCATTCAGCTTGTTAAGTTTAATGAGGTGAGTGAGTGCATCTTATAATACATATGAACTGGAGAAGCCACCATATAGTTCATGTATTCATTAGAAAGATTATAGGTGTCACTTAATTAAGGCTATGTTTTCGTCACGGGTATTTTTAGTAAAAGTCATGGACATGTCACAGGCAGTAAACAAAAATTCACGTCCCATGACCTGTCCATGACGTGTACTATATACCCCTGACTAAATGTTGGGTGCTCTGGGGCAGGGGGGGCCCAGGGGCACCACAGGTACTTGTGGGGAGGCGAGGGGGGAGAAACGAATCAGGACCCCTGCAGCTGCTGCGGGGGGAGAAGAGAGGGGGGACTGGCAGGCTCCCTTCCTGGCTCCATACAGATTGCCAGAAGCGGCAATATGTCCCTCGGCTCCTAGGCAGAGGCACAGCCAGCGGGACTCTGTGTGCTGCCCTGGCTCCGAGTGCCATGGTTCCCAGCCAATGGGAGCTGTGGGGGTGGCGCCTGCAGGCGGAGGCAGCGCGTGGAGCCGCCGGGCAATGCCTCCACCTAGGAGCATATCACCATTCTGGGGAGCCCACTGAGGTAAGCGTCACCTGGAGCCCTCACCCCCTCCCGCACCCCAACCCCCTGCCCCAGCCCTGAGCCACTTCCCACACCCAAACTCTTGCTGCTGCTGGGGCAGGGGAAGGAGGGACCCAGGTAGCAGCACATGGCCCAGGACCCCTGGTGCTGCTGGGGGGGCAGGGAGGTGCAGTAGCCCGAGACCCCTGCTGCTGCTGGGAGGGGGCACAGCGGCCCGAGACTACCCCACCAGCGCCTCGTACAGCTGGCCCAGGGGCTGCCTGAGCTGCTCTGGTGGCCCCCGGGCCAGCCGTACCAACTGCTGCAGAAGTCACAGCGGTCCCGGAAAGTCATGGAATCCATGACTTCCGTGACAGACTCGCAGCCTTAATTTATTTTCTAGCAAAACAAAAAACTTGTACTTCTAATGAACCTTTCTTCATCTATTTTCTGTTTCCACACTATCAATAGCAAGAGCCTCCTCTCTCAGGATTGCACTTTTTATTAAAACCTACAGAAAGGAGGAGAGAAAAGGAAGGAGAGACAAAGAAGTAGGAAAGGAAACTTAAGAGTAAGGAGAACTGGAAGGCTTGGAAGTGACTCAAAAAAAAAAAGCTAATTATCTGTAATTCTTGTTCTCTGAAGGCATTTACAGTATAACTAATCCCTACCCTAAGCCTCTAGGTAATAATGTGACTCATAAAATTACCATAACATAGGTTTCAGAGTAATAGCCGTGTTAGTCTGTATTCGCAAAAAGAAAAGGAGTACTTGTGGCACCTTAGAGACTAACCAATTTATTTGAGCATAAGCTTTCGTGAGCTACAGCTCACTTCATCGGATGCATACTGTGGAAAGTGTAGAAGATCTTTTTATATACACACAAAGCATGAAAAAATACCTCCTCCCACCCCACTCTCCTGCTGGTAATAGCTTATCTAAAGTGATCACTCTCCTTACAATGTGTATGATAATCAAGGTGGGCCATTTCCAGCACAAATCCAGGGTTTAACAAGAACATCTGAGGAGGGGGGGTAGGAAAAAACAAGAGGAAATAGGTTACCTTGCATAATGACTTAGCCACTCCCAGTCTCTATTCAAGCCTAAGTTAATTGTATCCAATTTGCAAATGAATTCCAATTCAACAGTTTCTCGCTGGAGTCAGGATTTGAAGTTTTTTTTGTTGTAATATAGCAACTTTCATGTCTGTAATGGAGTGACCAGAGAGATTGAAGTGTTCTCCGACTGGTTTATGAATGTTATAATTCTTGACATCTGATTTGTGTCCATTTATTCTTTTACGTAGAGACTGTCCAGTTTGACCAATGTACATGGTAGAGGGGCATTGCTGGCTAATGATGGCATATATCACATTGGTGGATGTGCAGGTGAACGAGCCTCTGATGGTGTGGCTGATGTTATTAGGCCTTGTGATGGTGTCCCCTGAATAGATATGTGGGCACAGTTGGCAACGGGCTTTGTTGCAAGGATAGGTTCCTGGGTTAGTGGTTCTGTTGTGTGGTATGTGGTTGCTGTGAGTATTTGCTTCAGGTTGGGGGGCTGTCTGTAGGCAAGGACTGGCCTGTCTCCCAAGATTTGTGAGAGTGTTGGGTCATCCTTCAGGATAGATTGTAGATCCTTAATAATGCGTTGGAGGGGTTTTAGTTGGGGGCTGAAGGTGATGGCTATTGGCGTTCTGTTATTTTCTTTGTTAGGCCTGTCCTGTAGTAGGTGACTTCTGGGAACTCTTCTGGCTCTATCAATCTGTTTCTTCACTTCCGCAGGTGGTATTGTAGTTGTAAGAATGCTTGATAGAGATCTTGTAGGTGTTTGTCTCTGTCTGAGGGGTTGGAGCAAATGTGGTTGTATCGCAGAACTTGGCTGTACACGATGGATTGTGTGGTGTGGTGAGGGTGAAAGCTGGAGGCATGTAGGTAGGAATAGCGGTCAGTAGGTTTCCGGTATAGGGTGGTGTTTATGTGACCATCGTTTATTAGCACTGTAGTGTCCAGGAAGTGGTGAGAAAACCTGGATTTGTGCTGGAAATGGCCCAACTTGATTATCATACACATTGTAAGGAGAGTGATCACTTTAGATAAGCTATTACCAGCAGGAGAGTGGGGTGGGAGGAGGTATTTTTTCATGCTTTGTGTGTATATAAAAAGATCTTCTACACTTTCCACAGTATGCATCCGATGAAGTGAGCTGTAGCTCACGAAAGCTTATGCTCAAATAAATTGGTTAGTCTCTAAGGTGCCACAAGTACTCCTTTTCTTTTTACCATAACATAAAATTCTAAACCACTGGCTTCCAAGAGGCTGTAATGCATGCCAACTCTGTTGCTGTAACTTAGCTAACCTTAGTGTTTCCAATATTCTCTGCTTTCATCAAAAAAATGGTAAGATTAATAAATGACTGAAGTGTACTTAATTTACAAGGTAGTTGAAAAATCCAACTCTGAGGTGGCTGAGCAGAGATCAATAACACAAAACACCTTCAGAAAGAAAGAATTACAAGAAATTCCCTTATTCAACAGCAGCTGCCTTACAGTAGATGCATACTTTTAGATGCTCAACAACAAAAAAGGATGTCACTATAGGTGTAAACACAGAGTCATCTACAGAGACCCACATCAGCAAGGTCTGGAAAAATAAGGTAATATACATCTGGATAACAATAATAGTTTAAAAAAAAAGGGGGGGGGTGGCTGTGCTGCATATTCTTCTGGTCAAGACCTGCTCAGAGGCTGGCTGGAGCAACAGCTTCAATAGGACCTTGAAGTGGTAGGCTTGAAAAGGAATAGCAATGGGATATGCAATCCAACAGCCATTTAGATAAGACTTCCAGTGACAGCCTGAAACAGCTCTGAGATCCAATTCATTTCAGTGACACCTGATGTCACTAAAAGCAAGTTTATCAAATAATCAGAGGCATATCTGTGCCCCTAACTTGCAAAATTACCATAACTGTATTCAGAAGTTGGGTAACCGCACATGCAAATTACCTAAATTGCTCTGCCTCATTTCCCACCACCACTGAGCGATTTCAAACAAAATAGTAATGTTCAGTTATTGAAGTTCAGTTATTATTCCATAAGAGCCATACTCTCCTTCAGTCTTTATGCAAAACGCCCATTGTTATCAATAGGAGATCTGCTGTGGATAGAGGGTAGCGTATGACCCTGAACAACATAAGTGCAGTTCACAGACCCCATAAAAAAATGCAGTATGGCTCTCTTCACAGAATGAATTTGACACGTGTGTACTGTGAGCTCTTATCCACTTCAGATAATCTTTTCACATCAACAGGTTTCAGAGTAGCAGCCGCGTTAGTCTGTGTCCGCAAAAAGAAAAGGAGTACTTGTGGCACCTTAGAGACTAACACATTTATTTGAGCATAAGCTTTTGTGAGCTACAGCTCACTTCATCGGATGCAAAGCTTATGATCAAATAAATGTGTTAGTCTATAAGGTGCCACAAGTACTCCTTTTCTTTTTTTCACATCAAGTTCATGGAGAACAGTTTCCCCAGGAAGTGCCTTCAGTCTTGGGGAGAATGTTGACAGGAAGACTGACTGTTTAAGGGAGAACTCCAACACCACTTTGGGGAAGAATTTAGGATAACCAAATATCATCACACTACCCTTTTAAAACAGGGTGGGGTGGAAGTCAGTAACACCTCAAGCTAACTCACTGAAGTCACTGCTTCCATGTAACAAAGAAATTCAAGAGGTTTCATCAGTTTTCTAATGACCAACTTAATATCACACGTAACCAGAGACTTTTTAATGGGCAATTTCACAGGTGCTGACTTTCCAAAGCGCTGAGGGGCACTCGACCCCCTGCTCTGTCCCAGGCCCCACCCCCATTCCATCCCTTCCCCCAAGACCCCATCGTGCCTCTTCACCCCCTCCACCCCACCTCTTCCTGCCCAGTTCCGCCACGTCCTCACTCCTCCCTCCACCCCCTTCAAGCCTCCCAAACACGAACAAACAATGGATTGCTGTAGGTCGGAGGAGCTGGGGGTAGGGGGAAGAGCTCGTAGGGGGGCTGCCGGTGGATGCTCAGCACCCACCATTTTTCCCCCTTTTCCCCCATTTTTTCCCCTGCAGCACCCACCGCTTCAGTGTCTATGGGCAGTTTCAAATGCAGTAAGCCACTCAGACACCTGATAAGTACAGGCGTCAGTGGAACTAATTTCAGTATTCATAGGGAAAGCTAAAATAGCTTAGGGTCCTTGGACAGCACGCACCCTCCCTCCCTATTTAGGTCAGTCACCTACAGCCCCCAACTAAAACGTCTCCATAAAAACATCATGTGTCAGCAATGCCCCTCTGCCATGTACATTGGCCAAACCAGACAGTCTCTACGCAAAAGAATAAATGGACACAAATCAGACATCAAGAATTGTAATATTCAAAAACCAGTAGGTGAACACTTCAATCTCCCTGGACACTCAATAACGACTTAAAAGTGGCAATTCTTCAACAAAAAAACTTCAAAAACAGACTCTAATGAGAAACTGCAGAACTGGAATTAATTTGCAAATTGGACACCATCAAATTAGGCCCAAATAAAGACTGGGAGTGGATGGGTCACTACAAAAAGTAATTTTCCCTCCCCTGGTATTCACCCCTTCTTGTCAGCTGTTGAGAATAGGCAACTTCCACCTTAACTGAATTGGCTTGTTAGCTCTGACCTCCCACTTAGGAAGGCAACTCCCATCTTTTCATGTGCTATAATATATATTCTGCTTACTGTATTTTTCACTCCATGCATCTGATGAAGCGAGTTTTAGCCCACGAAAGCTTATGCTCAAATAAATTTATCATCTTTAAGGTGCCACAAGGACTCTTCATTGTTGGTGCTACAGTAGGCATCAAATCCAGATACACCCAAGTTAAGTCACACAGAATGCCTTGGGAGCTTCAGTACATACACAATTTCCTCACACATTAAGGCCTGGAGTACAGATCTAGATGGTGACAGTCAGCATACCCCATTGCTCAGAGAACTCCACGGGGATTCTGCAACAGAACCAAGCTTCAACTGGCATGATGCAAGATGAACTTGAATACACTTCAAGCAATGTGCTGATAAGGGATCGTCAGGCTGCACAAGTAATCCAAGAACTCTCAGCCTCAGTTACCAGCATCAATGCTAAGTGGAACTGCATAACTAGAGTCATGAAGAGTCCGTGCCCAGGAGTCAAAAGACGACCATGTAAGGCCACAGTGGTCAAATAATGGCCACTAAAGGCTGGCCAAAAATCTGTACTCTACAGTGAAGACTTCAATTCAGTGTCCAACCCCAGTAATGTATTCATTTGATGCAGTGAGGACATGCATTTCATTGACTTAACAGTGCAGCTCAATAATGAGAGAGTGCTAAAGCACAGACCTGGCACAGTCTACGTTAAAGCAGTTAGCACTAGTGCAAAGTCTTGATGCCCACTGAGAACACTTGACCCTGGTTCACTAAAAGTTCTACTCCCTTTGGGGGCCAACATCACCGAAGCCTGTAGCCTTGCCAAACAAGGTACAACACTAGAAATGTTAAAGTTGTATATTTCATGTAAATTCAGAAAAAGGCACTTTTTTTTTTTTTTTTAAATAATGGTAACAAGATACCAAGAAGCATGCAGTGTAATGAAGGAAGAGTTGAAAGGAAAGAGTAGTGACCCTGGGGAGCTCTTCCCATTTTTCTTATGGAGAAAGAAATGGATGGTTGGAAACATAAGTAACAGCTCGTGTTCTACAACAAAGGTAGCTCCTACTTCCCTGCCCTAGAAGTCAAAGGCTTACAATTTTCAACTATTCTAAGAACTGTTTTGAAGCAGCAAAATTACAACTGTTAGATGCACTCCTAGAATGATGTTCATTACAATGCAATTTCAAAAGACATGAGTACCAGATATACATATTTATCAGAACCGATATATGAATCTATTTGCATGATGCGCAACTTCATAAACCACCAATTAACAGGCAATGCCTTGGCCATGTAATGTGGTATTACCCAACAAAGAACAAAAATAACTAACATTTTGAGATATACTTACTTAAAACCTTTATGGTGAAGTTCTGGAGGAAGGGAAGTGGGTAGAAATAATTCAAAATAGGTGATGGCCTTTTGCATGGTAACATCAAATGGGCACATTAAAGGCCGCCATTCATCTAGCATCTCCGTGGAGGCATTTTCTGGAAAATACCTAAAAAAGGGGAAGTCTTAATTTTCACTTCATTTATTTATTTTTGCCATGAATTTAAATTTTACAGCTAAATTGTGCACTGAGATGTTATGGTGTAAGGGCCATATTGTTAGAAAGAAAGAGATAAGAATCAGACCAGTAACCCAATAAATCCTCAGCCTCACTCAGCCTCCAAAAAAAATAAAAAAAAATAAAAGTCTGAAGGATGAGATGACTGAAAATATGGATCATTTCCACAAAGTGTGCAACTGTAATAAAATTTCTTACTCTTATTACAACTAAAAAAATCCTCATGATACAGAACCACTTCAATGTAAAGACTGTGTGAGATCAAATAACGGATATTTACATTAAAGACCGATCTTAATGGAAGTAGAGCTAATGTTCTGATTCCTCCTAATAAAGTGCATCTGGAAGACTAGAATAGCCCTATAACAAATATGGAACTTTTTTAAGAAGGAGCTGCTTTCTCATGTAAAATTAGTGTTTAGAATTTGTTCCATAGTCAGAAGAGGCATTAGTTTATATAAAAAAGCTACTGCAATAAAATATGGCTACTTAAAAGCCATGCCACCAATTCCTGCAACTTCACCCATGCAAAATTTAGAGTAAAGAGTTTCCAGAAGTTAAATCAAATTTCACATTTTAATTTTGAACTAAAAACATGCATTATACATTAAATGTAAATTTGATGCTAATAAAAGATGTTAAATTGTCAGCAATGTTCCCTCTAATTTTTTATTTTTATGTGCGGAATGAATTTTGTTATATGCACCAATATGGAAGTGATGTGTGACACATCACCTTCATATTGGTGCACATAACAAAATCCATGCGGTGGGGGTGGGGCCGAGAGGTTCGGAGTGTGGGACAGGGCTCAGGGCTGGGGCAGAGGGTTCAGGGGATGACGGCTCTGGCTGGGGGTGCAGGCTCTGGGGTGGGGCTGGAGATAAGGGGTTCAGGGTGTGGGAGGGGGCTCAGGGCTGGGGCAGAGGGTTGGAGTGCGGGGGGGGGGTCTCTGTGGTTGGGCCGGGGATTAGAGATTTGGGGTGTGGGCAGGGGCTCAGAGCTGGGGCACAGTGTTGGGATGCAGGGGGCTGCGGGCTCTGGGGTACAGGCTGTCCCGGGACTGCAGTGAGGAGGATTCCCCCCAGCCCTCTCTCGCCACAGCAGCTCGGGGCTTGGTGAGAGGCATTTCTCCCCGGCCGTGGCAGCTCCAGCGGGGCTGGGACGGGCCGAGGGAGGGGCTCCTCTCCCCTGGGAGTGGCAAGTCCAGGGCAGGTACCTGCTGGGGCTGGCGGGGAGGGGCGCCTCTCCCCGTCGCAACCGTGAACCCCTGCGTGGGGCTTAATAGGCAGCTGTGCAGCTGCACAGCTTAGAGGAAACTTAGATTGTCAACCCTAAAAGCCAAATTCCTTCATTTATCCAAAAAAAATGGCACTGCACAACCAGCGTCAGTGCAGAATTCCCTCACCCTGCCAACGCTTCTCAACACCAACTTGGGGTGATTACCTCTAGGTAGCCATTCAAACCTTGGTGTCTCTGCCAATAATACTTAACAGATGCCAGATGTGGCAATGGTTTTATAATGTGGATCACCTGCTCACATGAAAGTGGACAATGAATATCAATATTTCACGTAGGCCAGAGAAGAGCTACCAGACCTCTCAACTGCGTTCCTTGTATATCCCAGACTCCTATAAGTCAATTAGTACAGAGCACTATATAAAACTCTAGACCAGGGTGAGGACATATACACTGTGGGTAGTGGATATGACTGAGGTGATATGGAAAAGACAAAATCATGGTTACAGATTACAAAGATTGGTTTAGGATCTATTTTATAATATCCTGGCTAAAAAAAAAAAAAAAAAAGCTATGTGGCTTTCTACTTAACTTTTTATTGGTTTTCAATTAAGGTTTCAGCTTAGAAGAAAAGAGTGTATTTTTAAAAACACACACAACATTGTGCAGAGTGCTACCCTTAGTTATTGCCCTTTTGATTTCACTTTAAACATGTTACTATAAAAACATACCACAGGAATCATCAGCTCATACATGTGGTTGAGGACACTAAAAAATCTCTCTTAAAGGTAAAAGATCACTCAAATTGATACATTTGAGGCAAGAGCTGTAGAAAAATTATTAATAAGGACTCCAAAATTTATAAAAATAATGTTTTACACTCTTTTTCCTCCTCCCATCTGCCCCACTCCCTTCCATAAGTAGGCCCAAAAATAGGTCTTTTAACCTCTAACTTAAAAGATTACTCTAAATTGTATCAAGGAAAGCATCAGACCTTTCCATTATGGTGTCAACTTTCAGGATAGCAGGACTAGGGAAGCAAGAATTTATTAAGCTTATTTCTGTTAAGCAGATAACACACACTTGAAAGATTAAGTTAAACAATATTTCCAGAGAAGAAATAATAGAAACTTGATGTATTTGCATCACTTCAGTTCAAATAAAAAAAAAAAAGTGTATCATATGGGTTTAAAATGATGAAATAAAATTAGTTCCATAAAACAGGAGCCTTGTACAGAAAATATTAGCAAATGATTTTTCACTAGAACAAAGGCTTTTATCAAATATAAAGTACCAAATATAATTCAACTTTGGAACTTCAACTATAAATGCTAAATGTTATGTTGGAAAGAGAGAGGGGGTATCAGAAAGCTTACACTTTTAAAAAAAATAGCACAGACAGTATAAAGTACCCCCAAGCACCTAACACGTTCCAGAAAAGAAATACTAAAGGCATGTGCTTCAGAAAGATTAGAAAATAGTTAAGAACTTACGGTCGACAACTTTTCACAAGTGTTTTTAGAACGCTTTCTACAGAACTGAAACAAAAATGAAAAAGAAAATTAGAAGCTGTACTTGAAATAGACTAATGTAATTACAACAGTCAGTTTATGATTGTTTAAAATCTAAGATGGTATTGATGCAATTAGACACCATCTGTGTACATGCAATGGCTAATCCTTCTGTTCCATACAGACCTAATCGCAAGGATTAAATCTGCTTTAATTTCTGATTCTACTCCTTACTCCTCTCTAGTATTCACTGTACTTCAATCAGAGTGAAAAACTAGTACCACATTAAAGAATAATATCTTGCATTCTATTATGGACTAACAAGCAGAATCAACACAGTTTTTATGGATACTTGAAACTATAATAGAAAAAAAATCACACAATAAGAGTGTTAAGTTTTAAGATAGATGAAGGGCAGTATATTTCAGTACCTTTCAGACTCCAAATCCTTAACTATTTTTTTAGATTTGGTTTTTGTTTATGCATAATCGAATCTAATGCATTTGTATACATCCCTAACCAAACAAAAGAAATGAATTAACTGTAACTCACTAGTTATTTCTACAGTTTCCCTGACACTTAGCAACAGCTGACTGAACAAGTTTTCCTAGCTATGGGTAACATTGTTTTTATCAGAGTAACAATGACTGTTTTTAATAGCAATTTTCACATGAAGCTTCTTCACACGTGTAACATCTAATTCTGTCAAACTATTTTTTAAAATTGAAGCAAAATAGTAAATGCTTTCAAAAAGATGAGGAAGGGAGAATCATGTATCAATGGCACTATGACAGGCAATCTGTTTTTACTTTTTACATGGCTTTGTAATTAACATTTAATTTCAGTAAATACAATAGTAGACAGTTGCTAGATTGCATTTTGGTCAGAGGCCATTCTCTGAATAAAAATATTCTATGAACTCAGAACATCATTGTACTGTACATGTAGTTTACCCACTGCTTAAAAGTAAAACAAATACTGTATGCCTACCCTCACGATTCCAAAAAATAAGAGATAAAAGTGGAGCCTTGCTCAGGATAGAGAGATCAGTGTCCAGTAAAAGTTCAGATATCCAGCTAAAATACCTTCTGTGCTCTCCATGTAAACACTATACTGTACATCTGACAAGTCCCACAGAAAGGAAATAAGACTCCACTTAAACTCACAGAAAAGAATATAAAATGGATAAAGCACTTTTTCATAGAATCATAGAATTTTAGGGTTGGAAGAGACCTCAGGAGGTCATCTAGTCCAACCCCCTGCTCAAAGCAGGACCAACACCAACTAAATCATCCCAGCCAGGGTTTTGTCAAGCAGGGCCTTAAAAACCTTTAAGGATGGAGATTCCACCACCTCCCTAGGTAACCCATTCCAGTGCTTCACCACCCTCCTAGTGAATAATGTTTTCTAATATCCAACCTAGACCTCCCCCCTTCAACTTGAGACCATTGCTTCTTGTTCTGTCATCTGCCACCACGGAGAACAACATAGCTCCATCCTCTTTGGAACCCCCCTTCAGGTAATTGAAGGCTGCTATCAATTCCCTCCTCACTCTTCTCTTCCGCAGACTAAATAACCCCAGTTCCCTCAGCCTCCCCTCATAAGTCATGTGCCCCAGCCCCCTAATCTTTTTCATTGCCCTCTGCTGGACTCTCTCCAATTTGTCCACATCCCTTCTGTAGTGGGGGGGACCAAAACTAGACACAAACTCTGCCTCGAGCCTCTGACTAGTGGCTTGTGTTTGTTTCTCAATGTTTATTTAGATTCCTTACAGACTGGGATGGAGAACTGTTTACAATATTCATATTTACCAGGCTAGCAGATTTTTGTATGCAGCTGTAACACTAAATATGATCCAGGACAGAAAGCATCAAATACATTAAAAAACTGCCACTATGGATCAAACCTATGGCCTAGCTAGTCCAGTAACCTGCCAACACCCCAGACCAGTATCAAATACTGCAGAGAAAGGTGCTAAAGGGCATGTCTACATTGAAAATTTAAGTCAACCAAATCTAGTAATTACTGCGGTGGTCCATGTCCACACTACCCTCCTTCAATCAGTGGTGTGCATCCTCACTCTAGGTTCCCTGCTCCCTCCCCTGCAGCCACCCAGAATCTCGCCTCCCTGCCAAGGGCAGGGCAGCCACCCAGGCTCCCAACAGGGAGAAGGGAGGTGGAAGCCTCGATGCAGCCGGGCCCCTGGCAGGGAGCCAGGACGCCAGGAACAGCCTGGCTTCAAGCAGGGAGACTGGGTAGCAGCTTGCCTAGGCAGCCCGGCTCGGAGCGAGAAGCCTGGGCAGAAGGCAGCAGTCTGGCTGGGAGCGGGGAGAACTTTCTTGTCAATTTCACAACTGCAGCATGGAGCCATAAAATTGATTAAAAAGCAGCCAACAGCTAATGTAATAACACAGTGTCTACACAGACACTGCATTGCCCCAAGAAGTAATGGGCTTAAATTGCAGCAAAGTGGATTTAGGTAAGATATTAGATATTAGAAAAAACTTCCCAACTGTAAGGGTAGTTAAGTACTAGAACAAATTACCTAGGGAGGCTGTGAAATCTCCATCGTCTAACCCAAGAGTGGCCCCACCACCCAAGGCCCAAGCAATTGCCCTGCTTCCTACCCCAATGGCAGCCCTGCCTTTTATATGCAGAACAACAGTTGTTATGGCACAGGTGGGCTGTGGAGTTCTATTGCATGTTGGCGGGGCCTCAGAAAGAAAAAGGTTGAGAACCCCTGCTCTAGATAATACTTAGTTTTGCCTTAGTGCAGGAGACTGAACTAGATGACCTATCAAAGTCCCTTCCAGTCCTATATTTCTATGATTCCTCAGAGTAAATAATGCAGTACTAAAATTTCTTTCTGAAGGTTATTGTATTTTATACTTATGTACGTACAAATTTCTGCTACATTTTCATAACCTGTTTTAAAAAATAATTTTCACTGACAAAAATCCGGAGAAGCCAAAACTGTCAGGCTGCTCGGCGCATTTGTTTCATACTGCCTTTTCTACTTTATTTTTCTCCTTAATGTGGTTTCTGGTACCACTGTCCTTGCTCTCAACCACTTTCCACAAACTTCAATGTTTTGTAGTAAAGTTAAATTCATTTAAGAGACATGCATTTCTAAAGCTATGTAAATATACATTTTGTCCATATTCCAAGTAATAATTATTCAAACATTAAAATCACCTCGTGTTGTACCCTTTGATGTTTGTTGGTTAAAATAATTAGCAGATAGCCATTTTTCTCAGCCACATCACACACAGTATATTTTTCCACAATTAGAAAGGTTTAAATACAGTGCGACATTCTCATAAATAGTGGTGTAATGTTAACATTGGATTTCCAATACAATTATTTATGCAGAAAGTTACACCTGTGTGACATGTGTTACAGTCTAACAGAACATGCAGAAGATAACACATCGGCCAGAGCTGAACAAAAAAACATTATCCTTACCACCTATGTAAAACATTAAGCACAAATGTTTTAGGTGAAGACAAGCCTGGTCGATATGAACTGAATGTAAAAAAGAAAGATGTAAAACATGACATGGAAAACAACAGTTCTATCAACAAATATAGTATAAGAGTAACTCTAAAGGTAGAAAGTATTTAAATGATCCTGGCAATATTTAAATAATTATCCCTTCATATACAGCAGAAGGAATTCACTCAAATTTGAAAATTTCAACAATGTTGCAAAAACACCATATGAGAACACATCGCACTGCATAGTAAACGGGATACCATAAACTTCAAATCTAGTCAATTAAAAGCAAAGGTTGATATATCACCTCCATTTGGAATCTTCCTTCCAATTTTTGTGCTTTTACAGCCCCCCATCCCTCCAAATTTTCTCTCTCCATTTATTGTGTGGGTTTTTCACACAGCAAAGGAAAAACAGACTAATTGACTCAACGGGGCAAATTGCATATAGTCAGTTTCACTAGGTGTTGGCAAATCCATAACTAATTACATTTTTTCCTCTGACCTTTTAGATATAGTAATCCTTTAGGTGTTACTTGAAAAAACAGTACATAAACTATTTTCAGAGAGAAGAGCAAATTTTTAAATTTGGCCATTTCCCTTTAATAGAATATTTTTTCAGACTATATATAATTATCAGAAGATCTCAGAGGGAAGTCTCCCCTAATATAATTACACAAATAATTTGATTGTTTTCTCTTCATGACACACAGATCATAGGCAGGGTCCTTTTCGAAATTTATGAAAAAGTGTGTCTCATTTACAACTATCACTGATCAAAAAACTTTTTTTCCTATGAAAAATTTCAAATGAGAATTTTTAACTCAAAAGTAGAAAAATTTCAGTTCAAGCTGTAGTTTTTTGTCAAAAAGTTCTGAATTTGTTTTTCTTCCTTCCTCCCTCCCTCATTTCTTTTATTCCTCCCCCCTTTTTTTTTGGCCACTGAGTGCAATAAAATGATTATAATCTTGGGCTTTTCCTTCACTTTTTCCTCTCCATTTCCTTTTTGAACTCTAACTTTTCCAAAGTTGGAGAAATTTTTAATAGAAAAAATGAAATGTAACTGTGCCACTCACTAACTTTTCAAAAGTTGAGGTTAGTGTTTCCCATAGAAAAATGGGGTTTCCACAACATTAGCAGCACCCTCCTGAAAAATTTCAGCTAACTCTATTCTGCTTGTATAAATAGGAAATAATGGAAATTGGATAGAGAAAAATCAAAAAAATGTAACATAGGGACCTTTGAACCTTTATCTGACAAAGAAGAACGGAAAGTTCAATAGGTAGCCATAGATGGAGTTGTGAAGTCTGTGCACACTGCATGGCTGCAAAATAGGCAACAAGTTTATGATAGGACAGAGAGGTTAAAATGATCTGTATACGCAATGGACTGATAAATACCAATTGTGCTTTATGTTTACTGTAAATACACAGACCTCTGTATGGGTGACGTCCAAATTTCAGGATTTGTGTATACATGAATTGAGAATGGTTTGCAATTTTTGAGTGTGGATACCAAGAAAACATTACATATTAATGTCCTCTATAACCACACTTCACACAGTGCATATTTGCTTTATGAAAAAGCAATGTGCGATTTAGACATTTTCAAAGTTTCTTTCCCCTTAAAAATAAAAGTTTTAGTAAACAAATTAACTTTGTAGAATAATTGCATTTGCCCACATTACTGTATTAGCATTTTTGATGTATAAATGAATATATAATCTTCCGCAACGGAAAACATTTGGTTTCTCTGTGTGTGACCCAGGCATTTTACATGTAAATTTCATATTTTGTGTCTGTGTAAGAGAGACACTTTTTTTCCCTAACTTGTTGTGAGATGGAATTAAACAAAGGATTTAAAAAAAAAATTATCACTGAAGTTTATTAATTAGACTGTGGTCTATTTTCCCAATGGAAGAGGTTGAAGATCCATGACTTGACATACTTAAACCTGAACTTTATAGAGTACATGAAAAATAAAGAAATATCATAACAAATAATTATTCACTGTCAGAGGGATGTGCAAGATGATAGGTCTTTTTTTTAACCTTTACTTCCATGAATGTATAAAAAGTCTAGATATATATTTGTTCATTTGCTATATATCAAGATCTAAATATTAAAAAATAATCTTCAACCACATTATCAGTGTTCTAAAGACCCTTTAAACCAAAGCAATTACTTCAATAAACTACAATAAAACTTACTTAGGAAACCAATTTAATCCAAGGTGTTCTGTTTTGGAATACAATATCCTCTCCAACATTTCATAAAGTGGTCTCCATGGTAACTCCAAATCATCTCTTGAAAGAAGTTCTTTTTTCCTAATTTAAGAAATGAAGTGCACTTCGGGATTAAACATTGTCCTTACCAGCACACAGCATACATTAGAATACCTAAAAACTGAACAGCAGAAAGTTATTTGAACATACATTTGTCTTTTTTCCACATTATTGCTACTAATGGCATGCCAAACACTATTCATTTACAAGCATTCTTTTTGGGATTCAAGACATCCATAATGACAGGTTTCAGAGGAACAGCCGTGTTAGTCTGTATTCGCAAAAAGAAAAGGAGTACTTGTGGCTTGTTAGTCTCTAAGGTGCCACAAGTACTCCTTTTCTTTTTGCGAAGACATCCATAATGTCTCTACAAAAAAATTGCCAAGTGCAGTTATATCACTCATTAATAAATACTTTCAATGACATGTGACACACACATCTCTTAATTGTTCCTCTTAAACTTTAGTTCTCAGACCATATTATTTTTGGAGATCTCCATCTTCTTATAGGATTTCTATATCAAGAAAAGCAAAACTAACATAGGATATTTAGCTCTTTGATCAATATTGAAATCAAGCCTCAAAAAGGGACCGTTTTTCTCAAATTTCCCTCCATTATCAAAGATCTGTGCAGGGTAAGAGCAAATGACGTAATTTGTACAGGGACAAACAATGCAGTTAACTATACTGTAGGCCAAGGATCAAATGTCCAATTTATGGATGTAAATATTTAAGTAGAAGAATGCTAGCAAAATGTACTTACTTTAACAGGTTTATCAATAGACGTGCAAATCCCTGCATCATGCTGATCTCCAGCTTTGGAATTGTTACCAACTCATACAGCAACTTGATAAAAAGCACATGATCTTCTTTGCTAAATTTTCTCCCATATAGTCGGATATACCTATAAGGAAAACATGAGTCAGTGTTGTGCGCTGAGCATATTCATCCTGCCAAAGAACTGACCCCATCTAGGAACCTTACTGTTCAACCATGGAGGACCAAAGTAAAAACTACCCAAAAGTTTTAGCAGTAAGCACAAAGTCTGGTCAATATGCTAAGCAAAGAAAGAAGATCCTGATGAAGGCAACGAGCTGTGGAAAGGAAGGAACTGAGGCAGCTGAGGACCACATGACCCTTTATAATTCCTGTTCCAAGTGTTCGGTGCCAGACAAGGGCATTCATGCAGCCCCATTGGGCACTGCTTTTTCAGAAAGTTCCTGAAGCTCAGGAGCAGCAAGAGTTGTATCCCACAAGAGGAAATATGCATAGACCACCTCTAAGAATACCACATCATTCCAACAAGTTTCACCATTCCTATTTTATATATATTCCTGTAAAGAAATAATCTCTAAAAGTAAGAGCCAGTATGAGAATATTCATGACCATCTGGAATGGATACATTCCAGAAGGTCATGGATACTGGCTCACTGAAGAGAGAGCAATCTAGGTAAAATGTCATCCTGCCACGGAAGAGTAAAATGCCCCAACCTCTCACTCAGAGAAGTTGATGACAAGTGCAATTTCTTGTATTTAATTAATATAAGGCAATTTACATTTGTTCTTCCTCCCACTCCTACAATGTCTATCTCCCTTATCCCCCCACCAACATTGGTATGATGGGCTGCAAGCATGTATCAGCATGGGCAATTACGATGGCCAAAGAGAACATGCGTTATTTTGCATGCGAGAGATAGTTAAGAGAACAAGTGAAAGTGTGACAGACGGTGGTGGGGTATGAACGGATGCACTTTCTCTGACTCATTCATGCTTACTTGCTTTCTCTACCCACTCACTAAGAAAGCAGAATGTGGGAGAGGAGTCCTAGGGGTCAGCAAGTGGGGGAGGGAGGTAAGGAAGTTCTGAGACTATTAAGAGAGAAATGGGAAGAAAAGCACGGAAGTACTCTCAGGTAGCTGGTAAGCAGCTGCTAGAAGCAAGAATGGATTGAAGGCTGTTCTGGCAGCAGAACACGAGGTCAGGGAGTAAGAAGGAGGTGAGGAAGCTGAAGGACTGTGGGATGGTAGTAGAGATGGTGTTGGAGGCTACATGGATAGGTAGCTGAGCTCTGGCAGTGCTGTTACTTGCTGAGTTAGCAGACAGGACTGACCGTCAGGCAACCACCTCCCAATACCTCCCCCTAATGACAGGCCTGAGAGAGATGCAGCACTCAAACTGGGAGGAAGATCAAATCCAGAAACCACATTTTTCAGTTTATTTATTTTATACATTTGCACCTGTGATGGTTTGGGGACGCTCCGTACAACTTATGAATTCTGGTTGATTTTAAATAGGATTTTATGAAGTTGTTGCTATGAAAAATGCTGTTCCATGGAATTCACCTCTAGCTATGCATATCCACCATAGGCTAACAGGACCTGGCAAGTACCCACAAGACAATGGACAGGATATAACTTTACCAACTGTGCTTTGACCAGACAATAGATATGCTAAGAAGGTTTGCTGGAGCTGAGCGAAGATACTTCCTCCTACTTGTGTGTAGGAAGGGGGAAATGAAGATAGTGGAAAGTTACCAGGAGTAGGACAAAAAGGGAGAGGTGACAAACCAGGAATTTTAAAAAGTCTGGGAAGTAAGGGGAAGATGGAGAGAGACACAGGATGTGTAGGGTGCAGGAGAGAGGAAGGAAAATGGACCAACAAAAGTCACAGAAATTGAGCTGGGGAAGAAGGCTCTATATTTCAGAACTGAAGCCATGCACTGCAGCAGAAGGTCCCTGGATGTCCCAGATAATTAGGGCCCTACCAAATTCACAGTCCATTTTGGTAAATTTCACTGTCACAGGATTTTAAAACTCATAAATTTCATGATTTCAGCTATTTAAATATGAAATGTCACGAAGTTGTAATTGTAGGAGTCCCGACCCAAAAAGGAGTTGGGGGGGGGGGGGTGTCGCAAGGGTATTGTAGGAGGGGTTGCAGTGCTGCTACCCTTACTTCTGCTCTGCTGCTGGTTGCGGCGCTGCTGTCAGAACTGGGTGGCCGAAGAGTGGCAGCTGCTGGTTGGGAGCCCAACTCTGAAAGCAGAGCTACTGCCAGCCGCAGTGTAGAACTAAGGATGGCATGGTATGGTATTGTCACACTAACTTCTGCACTACTACCTTCAGAGCTGGGCCCTTGGTCAGCAGCCACCAATCTCTGGCCACCCAGCTCTGAAGGCAGCAATGCAGAAGTAAGAGTGGCATGGTATGATTTTGCCACCCTTACTTCTGCACTGCTGCTGGTGGGACGCTGCCTTCAGAGCCGGGCGCCCGGCCAACAGCCACCACTCTCCCACTGCCCACCTCTGAAGGCAGTGCAGAAATAAGGGTGGCAATACTGCGACCCGCCCTAAAATAACATTGCAACCCCCCTGTAACTCCCTTTTGGGTCAGGACCCCCAATCTGAGAAACGCTGGTCTCCCCCCATGAAATCTGGTCTTTTATGTGCTTTTACTCTATTGTATACAGATTTCACGGTCCATGACGTGTTTTTCACGGCCGTGAATTTGGTAGGGCCCTACAGATAACTCTGACCCCAGCCCAAGAATGCCCCAGCGTGGTGATGAAACCAAGGCAGGGAAACATGTGAAGGAGTTTATTATTTTTGTACAGAGCTGTGTATGTCTCATGCTACTAAAGAACGAGCAAGAGGATAGTAACACCAAAGTTAAATCTATACGATGTATCCCTTGAAAAGGTAAACTGTGGGCCCAGACCACCATACAGCTGGAGTTCTGGGAGAGGACATGCTTAAAATACTGGGGAAAGATGAAGGGTTAGCACTGCTTCTAGGGCCTACACAGGGGGCCATATGGTCGCAGCTCTCAGCGGGGGTGCCAGATGGAGGATCTGCACCACAACTCATGGCCACAAATCCTAAGAGAATAGCAATGCACTCTGCTCAGACTCTGGAGCATAAAACACCCTGAGATTTAACAGCTGGATCCCTCATAGCAGTCTCGTGAATGGCCAAGAGGGGGTCCTCAGCTAGAGCTGTGAAAGCAGCACTTTGGCATATCTATTATCCCCATGTAGCCAGCCAGTTTGTCCTTTCATTTACATGGGCCTTCTACAAAGGAACAGGGGAGAGAAGGACATGGCAAAATATGATTGTAAAGCATGTTTTGACTTGTTAGTCCGTATTTTAAAAAAACATTTAAACAGTGGCTCAAAAAGGCTTTAAAAATTACTATTCTTGGTAAGGATTTTTGCCCAGTATCTTGAGATACAGAGGCTTTGCCTTCACTACAAAAAATGTGTTTTTACCACAGGATAACTAATGTGCATAGCTATCCTGACATAAACCCCCTAGTGGAGACAAGACACTGTAGTTTTTGCCATGAGATACCCAGGCAATGTCAACACTATACTCCACCTGTGGTTCACCTCGCCTAGGTACCTCAGGGTAAAATTACAGTGCCTTTTCTCCAAGGATGTTATGCTGCCAAACTGGTCGGAAGCATCAGTCCAGAGGCTGAAATACAGGATGAAGCGACACTTCAGCACTTCAGAAATAAAAACCTGGGAAGATACTAAAGTTTTTCGAATTACAGAGGAGTATTGCTTGTGCCCCCATTGATACAGCCTCTGAGCTGGCTCCAGGGCAAGCACAGCCAGCTCTGCTCACTTCCTGGGGCCTTTGTCTCTGCCAGGGCCACTAGTAGGGGGCACACAGCTCCCTGAACATCCTGTCTGCTCGCCAGAGCTGCCTGAGCTGGGCAGTGGGTTCTGCTGAAGCACTAGACATGGGATGCAGGGGTTCAACGGGAACAAGCAAGGCAGCAGCAGCCTGCCAGCAACTTGCCTCCCTGGATTCTGGAGGGACTGCTGGGTTCAGGGAGAACAGGAGACCCTGAGAGAAGACAAGAAGGGGCTTCCCTGGGCTCGGGGAAGCAGAAGCCACTGGACTCAGGGAGGGATGGGGGTATTGCAGGGTTGAGGCCACCTGATACTCAGGCCAGTCCCTGCCTCCTGTAGCTGGGCAGGCTCCCAGAGCCAGGAGCTTGCTCTTCCAGGCACACCCCGTTGCGAACTGGCTGGGCCCTGAGTAGGGGGGACAGTTCCTGCAGAGATACCCCTGACCCAGCTGTGCTGTGCCCCCATGGCTGGTAGTGGAGCAGGTGCTGCAGACTGAACCACTGCCAGGAGGCTCTCACAGGGACTTCATCAGCTGCCACCTCAGTGGCCGCTACCCACAGCACTACCAGGCTTGAGTGATCCAAAGCCCTGTCACCAACCTGGACACCCTGCTGGGTAGCTCCAACACCCCTGACAGATAAGTACCCCAGCCCATCCCCCTAACCTCTCCTTGCAAACCTACCATGTGGGCCCATTGCCCCATCCATCTCTTGCTGGCCCATTCCTGTCCTCTTAAACCATCACACAGACCCATCCCTCCTCCCACACCATGTCCCAACTCCCCTCCCTCTGCAATCCCACACACTTACGTCAGAAGCCATCTCCCAGTCTCTGCAGGGTCAGTGTTGGCCCTTGCTGTAAGGGAGGGAAGTGAGAGGGTTCAGAAGGCTGGTAGGTGCAGTGTCTCTGGCAGGCGGTACATTGCCTGGGGCCTGGCCTACTCCTTTGAGTGGGTTCCCTGCGGGGAGGACCTGGCTGCCACATGATTCTGTGCTCATCCACCACCAACACCCCACAAATAAGCCCCAGAAAGGGCCACCTAGCCAGATGCAGTTACTTGCAGAACAGCTAAGCAGGAGCCCCACACACACTTGAACCCAGTGTGGGCATGTGGGACTGGCTGGGCTACTGGGGAGTTTTCCAGATGGTGCCAGGGCCCCTGTCCGGGCAGCCATACCATGGTACTAGGGCTGAGAGTGAGGTACATGGTGAGGTTATACAGCGGAGGGGCAGGCAGGGGGTAAGGCGAGCCTAGGATGCTTACACAGCCAGGGAGGTAGGAATGGCGGAAGCAGGACAGAGATGGGGAGATGTTAGCGGGGGGAGGGTTGGGAGAGTGTGGGGGAGCTGCATTCTCAGAGTGGCTTTGTGGTGCCATACTGTTGTTTGAATGCTGTGCCCAAAGTTAAAGGAGTTGGCTCCAGCAGGGTGATGGGAACCAGCACCCAAGCCAGGCCTACGCCACAGCAGGCACTTGGGCTGGCGTTCACACGCTGAACAGACTTGCTGCCTTTCATTGCAGATCTCCCTCAGGCCTTGTCCGTGCTAGCCATTGCATGATGCTGCCATTGTCCCATGGCTCTAGAGATGGGTGGACAGCCAGGCGAGCCATTACTGCCAATTGCTCTCTGCTGAAGGTGAGGGTGACCCTGCTGCCATGTATAACTGGAGGCGGGGAGGGAGGGAAGAACTGGCAATCTCTGCCCCCCAGTGATCATTTCTGCTGGGCTCCAGCACTATAACATTTAGCACTGCATCACTTCCTGTCTCCCCTATGTTTTTACTGTAAGACAGCTCATGCATGTTAGTTATCTCATTGCAAAAAACAAAACAACAAGAACAAATCCCACATACCTAACTAAAAACTTTGAAGGTACTGCTAATGTCACTGGGGGAAAAAATACATATATAGTTTACAATTTTAAAAATGTAACAGAATTTTATCAAGTCACCTCTGACACTGCTAGAAGGAACGTTTCTAGATTTAACATTTCTAGATTTAACATTTAAGTAATCCTATGGGTATCACTCTAACAAGAACATGAAATTTACAGTTAAGGGTGAAATCCCAGACCCAATGAAGTTAATAGCAAAAATCCCATTGATTTCAATAAGGGCAGGACTTCACCCCCACAACTTTTCATTTAATATTCCCTATTTAAATCGGGATTGCATCATATGTCTGGATGCATCCTGGAGGTGAATGCTTGGCTGAGAAGATGGTGTCACCAGGAGAGCTTCAGCTTCCTTGACCACAGGATGCTGTTCCAGGAAGAAGGAATACTAAGTAGAAATGGGGTCCACCTATCGAGGAAGGGGAAGAGCGTATTTGGATACAGACTGGCTAACCTAGTGAGGAAGGCTTTAAACTAGGTTAGAAGGGGGCAGGTGACCAAATCCCACAGTAAGTCAAAAACATGGAGACCTGGGAGAAGGGTCGGAATTGGCGGGGAGCATGGGCTGTTATAGCAGGGATAAAGGAGAGACAAAACAGAAGTGGGGAGAGCGGGAATCAAATCAGTATCTTAGATGTCTGTATACTAATGCAAGAAGTATGGGGAATAAGCAGGAAGAACTCAGAATGCTAGTAAATAAAAAGAACTATGACAGTTGGCATCACAGAATAATAGACATGACTGGAATATTGGTATAGAAGGATACAGCTTGCTCAGGAAGGACAGGCAGGGAAAAAAGGGTGGAGATGTTGCCTTGTATATTAAAAATGTATACACTTGGACTGAGGTTGAGATGGAAATAGGAGACAGACTTGTTGAAAGTCTCTCGGTAAGGATAAAATGGGTAAAAAACAAGGGTGATGTCAGGGTAGGAGTCTACTACAGACCACCTAACCAGGAAGAAGAGGTGGATGAGGCTTGTTTTAAGCAAATAACAAAATTGTGCAAAGCACAGGACTTGGTGGTGATGGGGGACTTCAACTACCCAGACTTCTGTTGGGAAAATAACACTGAAAGGCACAGATTATCCAACCAGTGCTTGGAATGTATTGGAGACAATTTTTTATTTCAGAAGATGGAGAAAGCTACTAGGGGAGAGGCTGTTCTAGATTTCATTTTGACAAATAGGGAGGAACTGGTTGAGAATCTGAAAGTGGAAGACAGTTTGGGTAAAAGTGATCATGAAATGGTAGAGTTCATGTTTCTAACGCTATGTCTACACTACCCCCACCCCCACCCCCCGGATCAACGCTCCGGGGTCAATTTAGCAGGTCTAGTGAAGAGCTGCCAAACTGACCACAGATCGCTCTCCAGTCGACCCCAGTACTCTACCCCAAACGAGAAGAGTACAGTAAGCTGATGGGAGAGTGTCTCATGTCGACCCAGCGTAGTGTGGACCCCGCGGTAAGTCAACCTAAGATATGGCGACTCCAGCTATGTTATTCACATAGCGGGAGTTGCATAGCTTAGGTCAATTTACATGATAGTGTAGACATAGCCTTAGGAATGGTAGGAGGGAGCAAGAGCAAGCTATCCCACTGCATGGGAAAGATAGGAAGTATGACAAGAAACCACGCTGGCTTAACCAGGAGCTCTTCAATGATCTAAAAATAAAAAAAGAGTGCTACAAAAAGTGGAAACTAGGTCAAATTACAAAGGATGAATATAAACAAATAACACAAGTATGTAGGGACAAAACAAGAAAGGCCAAGGCACAAAACGAGATGAAACTAGCTAGAGACATAAAGGGTAACAAGAAAACATTCTACAAATACATTAGAAGCAAGAGGAAGACCAAGGACAGGGTAGGCCCATTACTCAATAAGGGGGGGAAATAATAACAGAAAATGTGGAAATGGCAGAGGTGCTTAACGACTCAGTTTCAGTTTTCACCAAGAAGGTTGGTGGTGATTGGACATCTAACAGAGTGAATGTCAGTGAAAATGAGGTAGGATCAGAGGCAAAAATAGGAAAAGAACAAGCTGAAAATTAATTAGACAAGTTAGATGTCTTCAAGCCACCAGGGCCTGATGAAATGCATCCTAGAATACTCAAGGAGCTGATTGAGGAGATATCTGAGCCATTAGCGTTTATCTCTGAAAAGTCATAGAAGACAGGAGAGATTCCAGAAGACTGGGAAAGGGCAAATATAGTGCCAATCTATAAAAAGGGAAATAAAGACAACCTGAGGAATTACAGACCAGTCAGCTTAACTTCTGTACCTGGAAAGATAATGGAGCAAATAATGAAGCAATCAATTTGCAAACATCTAAAATATAATACGGTGATAAGTAACAGTCAGCATGGATTTGTCAAGAACAAGTCTTGTCAAACCAACTTGATAGCTTTCTTTGAAAGGGTAACAAGCCTGGTGGATGGGGGGAAGCGGTAGATGTGGTATATCTTAACTTTAGTAAAGCTTTTGATACTATCTCACATGACCTTCTCATAAACGAACTAGGGGAATGCAACCTAGATTGATAAGGTGGGTGAAAAACTGGTTGGAAAGCCGTTCCCAGAGAGTATTTATCAGTGGTTCACAGTCACGCTGGAAGGGCATAACAAGTTGGTCCCACAGGGATCAGTTCTGGGTCCAGTTCTCTTCAATATCTTCATCAACGATTTAAATGATGGCATAGAGAGCACACACAAAGTTTGTAGACAATACCAAGCTGGGCGGGGTTGCAAGTGCTTTGGAGGATTGGATTAGAATTCAAAATGATCTGGACAAACTGGAGAAATGATCTGAAGTAAATAGGATGAAATTCAATATGGACAAATGCAAAGTAGTCCACTTAGGAAGGAACAATCAGTTGCACACATGCAAAATGGGAAATGACTGCCTACGAAGGAGTACTGCGGAAAGGGACCTGGGGGTCACAGTGGACCATAAGCTAAATATGAGTCAACAGTGTAACACTGTTGCAAAAAAAAGCAAACATCATTCTGGGGTGTATTAGCAAGAGCGTTATAAGCAAGACACAAGAAGTAATTCTTCTGCTCTACTCCGCGCTGATTAGGCCTCAACTGGAGTATTGTATCCAGTTCTGGGTGCCACATTTCAGGAAAGATTGTGGACAAATTGGACAGAGTCCAGAGGAGAGCAACAAAAATGATTGAAGATCTAGAAGACATGACCTATGAGGGAAGACTGAAAAAATTGGGGTTGTTTAGTCTGGAAAAGAGAAGCCTGAGACAGGGCATGATAGCAGTTTTCAAGTACATGAAAGGTTACAAGGAGGAGGGAGAATAATTGTTGTTCTTAACCTCTGAGGATAGGACAAGAAGCAATGGGCTTAAATTGCAGCAAGGGAGGTTTAGGTTGGACATTAGGAAAAACTTCCTGTCAGGGTGGTTAAGCACTAGCATAAATTGCCTAGGGAGGTTGTGGAATCTCCATCACTGTAGATTTTTAAGAGCAGGTTAGACAAACACCTGTCAAGGATGGTCTATATAATACTTAATCCTGCCATGAATGCAGGGGACTGGACTAGATAACCTCTCGAGGTCCCTTCCAGTCCTATGATCTCTGTTACATCCAGTGGTAATTTGGCAAATGAAAGAGTCACATAGTAGTGGGGAGGGCCAGAGGAGTAATACAGCGCGACACCTTCTTGAAGATCACTCCTCAAGTAAACAAAATCCTAATGAATACATTTTACAGAGACCTCTCCTTCTCAGCCATATACAAGAGGACAAGATACCTCTGTTCACCATATTCATGATTCAGGAGGTGGACCGAGAGTATAGTATGCACCCTCTCTTGCAGGCCAACATCCAATTCGATGCTAGCTTTCCCAAAGGGACTTGCAAAGGAAAGTTCCATGGAACACTATCAGCTACATTTGAAGTCTGTAAATTGAGTATCTGAGGAGCCAGTATGCATGCATATGGCAAGGTAGGGGAAAGGAAGGAGAGAGGGGAATAAACTCCAGACACAGAGGAATCCCTCCACATGCCTTCAATTCAAACATTGTATTACTCAGTTTCAAATCACTCAGGTTTTTGGCATGGCAAGCTATACAAGTGTTGCCACATTCTATTACAGAGACAGATCCCTCAGGTCTGCTAATCAGAATTTGTTAATATCCACCCAGTTTATGCCTTCACACTGTGCTTGAGATTTGGATCCCCTGAGTCCATATGTCATTAGTGTCCTTTCCTGATCCAATGGTAGGCTGCTACATAGTGCAATATTGTCTCTGCTGTCTCTCTCCTGGCTCATCACTTTTTCCCTCATCACTTTCTGATAAGAAGTCTTAGAGATTTCTGCAAGTTACTAAGAGTTCTTTCGTCCACTCCCTCATATTTTGGACACTGGAGTATAAAATGCCCTCTGGCTCAATCCTTCTGTCACAACGGTTGAATAAATTACTCCTCTCTAGACTTGGTCTGTGTCTTGCACTTTCCAATTTCCCTCTCTAGATTACAATTATTGAGATTCTATTTGGCAAGAATCTGCCACAGGTTTTTCACATATCACTGTAGTGAAATAGTCTGCTAAGGAAAGTTCTATGCAGGGATCTGTAGCAGTCTAGTTTGTCGCTGATTTTGATCTGTTATTCTGGTTTTTATTCTGGTCTAGCATCTTGAGCATTTTTTGCTTGCAGGAAGGGGGGTCATTTGCTCCACTGGTCACAAGTTTAACCTATTAGCCCTGCACGAGATAACTGTACAGGACCAGATCATGTTTTCATATGGATTTAAGTTTTGATTCGCTAGCGCTTTGCAGTAGAGGAAGTGTTACCACTTTAGCTAAGATTGCATCAGAAACTGTATGTACTTTTCTGAATGCTGATTAGTCTGGGAACAGACTGAACTATGCTGTGCCTATTGCAGCATCACCATACATCTGTCATTGCACAAAATTTAGCTTGATCTCCTTGTTTAACACAAGCTTTTGTAAAGCTGCCTTTGGCTAACCTAGAAGTGACCTTTGAAATTTTTTAAAGAAAAGATTACTTGGTAACACAGAAGTCTCCCTCCGTCTTCCTCACAATAATATGGTAGCTAGACAGGACTTTTATCCTTTTCCCCTCCCACCACCAGTGAAACACAAACATAGGTACTGCGGAGGCATCATGGTAGGTATCTGCATCTCCAGCAACATAGACTCATCTTGCCTACACACAGAGGTTCCATCAATTAATCTAAAATAGGTTTAAAAAAGCAATTTAAACCATATAAACCTCTGTGTGGCTACACTTCTGATTTAATCCTAGTAAGGGCTTGTCTACACTTGAAACATTACAGCAGCACAGCTGCAGCTGTGCCGCTGTAGTGCTCCAGTGTAAAAACTAACTACACAAATAGGAAGGGTTCTCCCATTGGCATAGGTAATCCACCTTCCTGAGAGGCAGTAGCTGGGTCAACAAAAGAACTCTTCCATCAACCTGCACACAGGGACTTAAATTGACTTAACTGCACCAGGTAGTTGGGTCGATCTAATTTTTTATTGTAGACCAGGCTTAATTTTACTGACAAGAAAACCTGATACAAATCTGGTTTAAACCAAATTACATATCCACACAGGGGTTTGCACCAGTTTAACTAAAGAAATTTAAAAACACAGCTTTAGTTAAACTGTGTGTGTAGATAAACCAGGCCTCCCTTCAATCCCTCCTTAAATGGAATGATGCTACAAAACAAGATTGAGGACAAAAGGAGGGCTCAGTTTAGTGGGCCACCTCACCCAAAAACTTGGGTGGGCAAAAGGATAAATACTGTTCAACAGAAGTTAAGCCTTGCTAATCTCCTTCTATAGTAACAAAAGCTTCTATAGCAAGCTTTATAAATAAAGAGCTGCCTCAACAAATATATACCATAGGTAATGTCTTAAGGCCAATCTACTTCATAAAAATAAACCATTTTTGGAGGAACAACTTGAAGTTTAAATCAGTTTTAAAGAGTGATTTAAAAGTAATTTTAAGGTACACCTGCCAATTTGTGGTATTACACATATTTTCCTTTTTTAAAAAAAATTCTCTCCTGTTGAGAAGATCCACACATACAGAGAGAAATGCCTATTTAGTGAAAGAGTGAGACTGAATTTGAAAGTACTTATGAATAGTCAAAGTAAACAATCTGAAAAAAAAATTTTCTCTAATCTTACAGTTACAGTAATTTTAGGTTTCAGTCAAAAGTAGATTTCTTAGTTGACAGCATCCCTTTAAATGTGGCTGTGGCCTCTACGTTACACATATTTTCTCGAGTAACAAACTGCTGTAGTTTCAACTTTCTAAACTGATATCTTTACCTGCACTATTGCTCTATTTCTCTCCTTGTCCAAGGAATTAAGTCTACCTTTGGCAGTAGAAACTCACGTGACCTATAACATGACTTCTGACATTAAGCAAATATTCTTTCCTCTTAAAATAGACTAGTCTCATTTCAGTGTCTACACTGCCATTTTCAGTGCTAAAACTTTAGTCGGTCAGGGGTGTGAAAAAACACCCTCCTGAGCGACAAAAGTTTTAGCACTGAAAAGTGCCAGTATTGACAGTGCTTTATTGCCGGGAGCCGTGCTCCCACCCCTCATTCAGGGTGGTTATTTTTTATCGCCGGGAGAGCCCTCCCCCGGCAATAAAGCGTGACTACACTGCCCACGTCACAGTGCTGCCGTGGCCGCACTGTAGTGTGGGCAGTGTAGACATACCCTTAACCTCCCACAAATCTCAGAAGAGCAGCAGGCAAAGCTAGCCTCTCCCTTGCAATCAGAGGATATAACCAAGGCCATCAAGGAAATGAGTCCAGGCAAGACCTCCAGTCCTGATGGCCTACAAACAAAATTCTATCAAAGTCCCAAAGAAATGGCTCCTAACCTGTTATAATTTATGAAGATGCCCTAAAGAAAGGTACATTACTGCCTACTCTGAGGGAAGCCCTAATTACTGTACTACTTAAACCAAGTAACAATGTGCAAAAGTGTACTAGCTATAAATCCATCTCTTTAATCCAGGGGTTGTCAAACTTCATTGCACCGTGACCCCCTTCTGACAACAAAAATTATTTACACAACCCCAGGAGAGAGGACCAAATCTTAAACCCCCCAACCCCCACCGCCTCAGGCAGGGGGGCCAAAGTCCGAGCCCCACCACCCCAGGGGGAGCCGAAGCCTTCAAGGCTTCAATCCCAGGTGGGGGGCCTGTAACCTGAGCCCCATCACCCAGAACTGAAGCCGCCCGGCCCCAGGTGGTGGAGACTGGGCTTTGGCTTCAGTCCCAGGTCCCAGCAAGTCTAATGCCAGCCCTGGTGACCCCATTAAAATAGGGTCAAGACCCACAGTTCGAGAACTGCTGCCTTAATCAATACTGATATAAACATACTTTCAAAACTATTGGCTAAGATACCTGAAAAAGTAATGAGTGATAAGGTTCAGCCCAACCAACTGGGATTTACTAACAAAAGGCACAGTTCTGATAACAGGTTTCAGAGTAACAGCCGTGTTAGTTTGTATTCGCAAAAAGAAAAAGGAGTACTAGTGGCACCTTAGAGACTAACCAATCTATTTGATAACACACGTCAGCTGATCAATGTTATGGCATTCCACCAACATTCTAGAAATTCCCATGCAAGCATTTCACTCGATGCAGAGAAAGACTTTGACAGTGAACTGGAAATATCTGTTTCTTAGCCTGGATAAATTTGGGTTGGAGAAATCCTTTATTTCATGCATAAAGCTGTCATATTCCAATCCCAACTTTTGCATCCTAACAAATAGCACAAGACCCCCACTCTTTGATCTGTTTCAAGGAAATAGACAGGGATGCCCTCTCTCCCCTATCATTTTCAACTTAGCATTAGAACCATTTACAAGACTAATTAGGGAACACAAAGGTATTTCACGGATCAAATCAGGGTCTCAGGAGACAAAAATCCTTCTCTCCTAATATATTAAAAAAAAAATTCAGGTCAATCAATATCCTACAAACAATAAATAACTCTGCAAATTCTCTGGCTACAAGACAAATTATTTAGGCTTAAATAGAGACTGGGAGTGGCTAAGTCATTATGCAAGGTAGCCTGTTTCTTCTTGTTTTTTCCTACCCCCCCCCCCCCCCCGATATTCTGGTTTAACTTGGATTTAAACTTGGAGAGTGGTCAGTTTAGATGAGCTATTACCTGCAGGAGAGTGAGTTTGTGTGTGTATGGGGGTGGGGGGGATGTGAGAAAACCTTGATCTATGCAGGAAATAGCCCTACTTGATTATGTAAAGAGTTGTCACTTTGGATGGGCTAGCACCAGCAGGAGAGTGAATTTGTGTGGGGGGTGGAGGGTGAGAAAACCTGGATTTGTGCTAGAAATGGCCCACCTGTTGATCACTTTAGATAAGCTATTACCAGCAGGACAGTGGGGTGGGAGGAGGTATTGTTTCATATTCTCTGTGTGTATATAAAGTCTGCTGCAGTTTCCACGGTAAACATCTGATGAAGTGAGCTGTAGCTCACGAAAGCTCATGCTCAAATAAATTGGTTAGTCTCTAAGGTGCCACAAGTACTCCTTTTCTTTTTGCGAATACAGACTAACACGGCTGTTCCTCTGAAAGACAAATTGGGATACATCAGAAACAATGAAGATCCATTGGATTTAGCTGGAAGTGGCTCTTCTATAGGGACATTTAGATGGCAGCAGAAAACCTCAGATAGCTTGACATCCTATTCCCTAACAAAATTAAAAACACAGTCAAGGTTAACCTAACCCTATTAATCATGCAGTTATCAAATGATTTAAATAGATGGTAGGCACTACCACTCTCCCTTTGGGGAAAAATGATCATTAAAATGAATGCCTTTCCCAGGTTCCTTTTCATGGTGACCTCCCTCCCACTCCATACTCCTCCCTTTCATTTTATTAAAATCGACAACATGTTCAGGTTCTTCTTGTGGGGTGCTGGTAACAAACTCAGAATCCCATTACAAAGATTACAGTTTTCTGTCAAAACAAGTGGTTTCAGGTTTCCCAGCTTTAAATTTTATCATCAGGCAACAATTCTTAGCCAACCACCACAGTGGCTCATTCCCTCAAGCTGTAGAGACCCAAACTGGCTCCACATGAAAGCAGAAATGGTTGCTCCTTTACTCTTTAACAAAGCGCAGCAGTCGGATTATTACCAGATTCCCTAAAGAACAATTACCAACTACTGTGGCCTCCAGAAATACAAGGCATATGCCTATTAAATTTAATAGTCACCCCCTTCTACATACCATGGCCTCTATCTGGAATAACTCGAAACTCTGTAAAGCAGGCAGCCCCATCATTTGGCCAGACTGGATTAGGAAAGGGATTCTGACCATCACTCAATTTATTGAAAATGATTCCTTCCTCCCTTTTACAATATTAAAAGAAAGGTTCAATCTAGAGACTACGAAGGAGTAGCAATATATCCAACATAAACATACCATCTCCCATCTGCTTGGCTCCAAAGCCTGTGCTACCCCTGACCCACCTAAAATGCTTTAATTTCTTACAATATTACCCAGATTGCCAAAACCTATGGCAACATTATATGCACACTTGGCCAGAAAGTTTGAATTAAACATGGATTGCCTAAAAGAGAAATGGGAAGAGGAATTAGGCAAATTCTTCTCTGCTAACCAACAGAAACAAATTTTAGCCAATACTCCAAACTGTTCCTTGGGCACCTGTTTTAAGATTAATCCAGCAGAAAATCATATGGATGATGCACTGGACCACTCTCCAACTGTTCAAAACAGGTGCTGCTAAAACAGACAAATGTTGGTGCTGTGATTCAGCAGGTGATAACTTAACCCATACACTCTGGGAATGCTCCTATACCCATATATTTTGGGCAGAACTTAACTGGAGAGTGAATTTTTTCCTATCAAATATAATTGTGTTACAAGCTAAACATGTAATCTTAAAGCTAATAGATGTTAACTGAATAAATCTGAAAGACTTCAGCTAAGCAGAACACTAATAATTGCTAAAAGACTCATACTACATAAGAACGGCCATACTGGGTCAGACCAAAGGTCCATTTAGCCCAGTATCCTGTCTTCCGACAGTGGCCAATGCCAGGTGCTTCAGAGGTAATGAATAGAACTGATCTAAAAAACCAGAAGTCCAAAAAGCGACCAACAACTGAAGACTGGAGCACAGACATCGTAAGTTTGGCAACCATGACAACCATAACAGAAATACCTAAGAAAAATTCTCAGAGATATGGGATGCTTTCCTGCATGTATCTGAATGATCCTATTAAATGTATCCCTCACTTCCGCATCCTCTCTCCCCACATCCTTCCCTCCCAATTTCTATTCCCCTCCTCTGAATTTTGCTTCTATTCTTTATCTTAATTTTTCTTTAACTAGTTGGATTTTTATAAACTAAACTTGGTTTGTAAATTGTGTAATACAAATAATTGATTTATATTTTAACCATATATATATATACAGATAGATATATAGATAGATAAAATTAAATGTTTCTAGTATAGGTCTGGTTGGGTAGCAAATGGTGAATATATTATGAGAAGTTTATGTATAGTTTATGTTTATTTTTTTCTGTATATTTTTATAACATTTAATAAAAAGTTAATAGGAAAACAAATATTACATTCCATATTATCTACTACAAACAGCATACCAAACCTCATTTATTCCAGTCTGACTGTGTGTGCACGCTTAGATTTACCTCTTTTTGGCTTCTTTTGAGCAATTACAAAACAAATGTTCTGCAGGACACCACCCTGAAGAGTGCTTACGATGCACAATTTTGGCAAATAGAAGTGCTTCCTTCTATATACTGAGAAGAATATATAGCATTTCAGTAGGCTAACACTGAGAGACATGGGGGAGGGAATGGGTGAATCAATAAAAGCCAAAATATTTCCATTTGAGCTTTATGTACTTAAAAAAACACCACTAAAGGAAAAGCAATTAAAAGATATAATTTGGTTGGGCCTCAAGAAAACCAAATTTTATTCCGCATCTTTTGAGGAAAACTATACTTTGTTCAGCAATTTGTGTTTTTGTTTATATCCATGGAAAATTCAAGTTTTTCACAATTTATGATCATTCCAGTGGCCAGAAACCATCACCAACCAATCAACATCCCTTTGATTCCTGTGGTGGGATAGTGGGTTGGCTTGCATTTCATTCACCTCCTTCCCTCTCTGTGGTTAGGGAAACACACATGGAAATCCTGGCCTGATTTAAGCCAATGACAAGACTTCACCCTTGCTGTCTGGCAGCACGAGGAAGAAAAATGGGGAGAAGCTTTACAGCAGTGGTTCCCAAACTTGTCACAAAGGATGACTATAGAATCTGCAGCAGCCCTTCTGGACCCTCCCAGATAATTGTTAGGCCAGACACTGCAACACTGCTCCTTTTCATTCACCCACCTGTGTTTCTAGACACAGGTACAGTACATGGACTAGTGAAGATATTTGTTTCTCTCACCAGCTCCAGTTCCACCCTGACTTAAAATTGCAGTGGGAACATGGGGAGGCAGAATGTAATTACCTGAACTGGAACTTGACTAGAAGACTAGAATTACCACCTCATTTCGAAAGTGCTTTAAGATTGCTGATGCTCACAAGTAGTCTGGACTTCTGTTTAACACCTCATGTGAAAGATGGCACCTCCAGCAGCACAGTGCCCCTACACACCAGGCTGGGACATGGGTTCCATTCAAATACTGCCCCAGTTGACAGTACTCGGTTCCTGAAGTCAGATAGGGTCACTGGATAAGGTGGTATGACTGCAGACCAGGAAAAAGTTTTGGGGTATTCAGTTGTACACCAGGGAGTTTGAGGTCTACAAAACAGGTCAAATGGGGCTGGAGAGTACAAGGCCCATCAGAGAAGGATTTTACATATATCTATAGCAGTGGTTCCCAAACTTGTGCTGCCGCTTGTGTGGGGAAAGCCCCTGGCGGGCCGGGCTGGTTTGTTTACCTGCCGCGTCCGCAGGTTCAGCCAATCGCGGCTCCCAGTGGCCACGGTTCACTGCTCCAGGCCAATGGGAGCTGCTGGAAATGGCAGCCAGTACATCCCTCGGCCCGTATTGCTTCCAGCAGCTCCCATTGGCCTGGAGCAGCAAACTGCGGTCACTTGGAGCCGTGATCAGCCGAACCTGTGGACGCGGCAGGTAAACAAACCGGCCCGGCCTGCCAGGGGCTTTCCCTGCGCAAGCGGCGGAACAAGTTTGGGAACCACTGCTCTAGAGTCTTCTTTGAAAACTTCTAATTCTTGGTTAGAAGTGTCCTTTACAGCTATCCCATTCCATCTACTCCAAAGCAAACTGAATGAAAGAGGTGTTGCAGAGAACGGCCAAGAGGATTTGCAGTTGCTTGTATTCAAGCAACCCAACTCCTGTTAGTAAGATTACTAATTGTAATGAAGCCTGAAGGGCTCAGCAGATGAAACAGTTTTGGACTTCTGGAAGGAGGAGTTGGAGTCAGAAAGATGAGAAAGTAACTGAGGCACTAGGAATCTGAGAAAAAGGATAGCAGCTGGTCAGAATGGAGAGTCAATGCCTTTGTTAACACTCATGGCATTATAACGTAATAGAAAGACATTAACCAATTTCAGAAAAAATTTAACAGCAGTTTGTCAGTACTAAATGCTGTTCCTTTAAGAAACAGAAGGGGAAGAGAGTATAAGAACACACAAGTCTCCAGAGCATAAGCATATCACTATGCACAGGAAGCAGAACTAGACAATGAAATGGCTTCTGTTTTTACAGCTTCAAAAAGACTTCTTTATGTAAGTGGAGAAAAAACAGATTGTTAAGCTTCTAATCATTCATCTTCAACTAATCCAACTGTGCATCAAGACACTAAAATATTTCCTCCTATGAAGGGGCTGAGCAACCTGCCCTCAGCAGCACTCTAAGATTAAGGAGCCAACACTAGTAACATCAACATGAAACTTTTAAAGCTTTCAAAGCACCCTAAAAATTGTCTCCACAAAAGAAACACAATATTACAGTTAATAAGGAGAGTGTGTACAGGACTTCATGAGTCCCACAGGATTCTTGGGAATCCACATTTGAGAAGGAGTATTTATTCATATGCAAGAAATATTAATCTGGAATTAAGGTAGTAGGCACTCAGTACTGCCCTATTCTCCTTGTGCCTTTCCAGAACATTTGAGTTTAATTCCCAAAATTCAAATATTGGATAACCAGAAAATGTTCAAGTTAAAGTCCCCTGTAATGAAGGTTAACATTATGTGAAACAAATAGGCAGCTTTGGACAACCATAAAATACTGAGTTAAGTGACACTTCCACACAACCTTAACTGCCCCATTCAATTCCTGCTTTAAGGAGTTCATCAGTGACATCACAGCACCTTACCTCTCCCTATGGCCTTGCCAGCCAGTTGCAAGTATTCCTCAGATCAATGGTGCTGCACAGTGAAGGTCCACTGGACTGGACTGTATGATAAAGGGTTCTGATTTGGAGTTTAGTTGGGCACTGAAAACGGCAGGGTTAATTCTGTTACTTTTCCCATTCTTATTGCCATCCCCATGCAGGCAGTTAACTTTTACTCTGCACACAGTACAATGTCACAGTAGCTCTCAAAGACCAAATTTAAAAAAAAAAACCCACCCGTGTCATTATTCCTATGTGGTGTATACTAGTCCCTCATTTTACAGTTAGAGTACATGGCTTCCTCATTTTTATTTTTAGAAAATGTACTGTACTATCAAATACATATTCTGAACTATAGCAGAAAATTATCTGTATTAGAGAAAGGTGGAAGCTCTGCCATGGGTAAGACTGAGAACTGCTTTCACTTACTAAATTTAGTAACTCTTCTAAAATCCTCCAAGGTTTCCAATACAAAATTTTCATGTGTAGCAGAGGACAGTTCTGTCCAAATCTACAGTGATCCATAAAAGCAGTTTTTGAAATATGAGATGCAAAAATAAGTGTTAATCATGGTTTGTAAACCATTAAAAAAAATTAAGAGTTGTTTAAATTCTTCATGTGTACCTTTGAGTCCCAAGTTTTGCCCAGGAAAAACATGATTTCCTCACAGACAGAATAGGGAGTAAAGGCAAAGCTTATAATGAAATACGGATTGCAACCATATAGATAGATCTCCTACTGAGTGGATGTACATTCATTTTAATTTTGTGCAACCTGTAATTCAAAAACAGCTGAATCACATTTTTCATCCATTGGCATCTTCCTGCATTCTGAAATAAATCTGTTGCTACTCACAACAGTAATTACCTCAGCGACACAAAACTACGTTGCTAGGAACAAATCTTGGTCCTTTAGCTCCAAAAATATAGGCATCTACCTCTACTAAGTTATAGAAAGGACCATATGTCCTTCCTAAGCTGTACCAGCCACCAGAGAATAAACTTTTTGTCATAACAATTACAATAAGAACACTAATAACTTGTTTAATTTAATTATAATCTATATTAGTTAAATAAAGAATATGCACACGTTTTCAATGAGATATTACAATGTGAAAAAACTGATGTGGTACTAGCAAACTTTTTTTGAGCTAGAAACAGACACTAGTCAACATTTTTAGATCAGGATAATTTTGTGATGACTTGTAACTTTAAAAAAAGTGTTCTCAAATTGACTATAAACTTTTCAAAAAGATTCTCTTTTGCTTTCAGAATAAACCTGGCAATTTTCAGGACAAATTAATTTGCTAGCCAAAGTTGAAAGGGCACTAAAAATAGGAGTTTATAATGGAACCTAGTCACAAATTTATACCCCAATCCTTCAAACACTTAAGTATAATTTTACTCTTATTAGTCCCATTGAAGTCAATGGGACTACTCACATGAGTAAAGTAATTGCAGGATTGATGTCTTAATGGAAGAGAGAATTCTCTCTCTTTATAGGATGCATACATAGTACAATTAAAGAGTCCATTTACTTCACTGGAAATTTTGAGCATACAAGGAATGCAGCATCAAGCCCAAATGCATTTAAAAAGGGACCTGAAAGGCATTTTACCTGATGAGATCTGATTTCAGCATTTTGTGTTTCTTCTAAACAATTGATGACATCATGGACATCTGAAACAGCTGCATTTCCAACACACCCTGTGTATTAGTGATGTTCTCAGCTGTTGCAATATGCAGTAAACAAGATCCAAGACGCAGTTGTCAGCAAGAACTGAAGTAGTAACTGATTTTCAATTATTTCAATTGAAAATGTATTTAGGTCTGATCTTGTACTCCTTGTGTACCCCAAACACTACATACACACACAAACACTTAAAAATATGTGTATAAATATACATAATAAATGTTTTATATGTCTGTATGTAGTAAGAGCATAAATACTTTTTATTTACTCTACTGTTCATTGCTTCTTTTGTTTTCTGTATAGTTAATTGCTTTATGAAATATTATGAGAATACAACATTTGAAATTTGGATATCTGCAATAAAACTAAACAATAATTTTACCATCCTGAAGATTCTGCCTTTTTGTCTGGTTTTGGTTATAGAAAAATAAGTTCATACAGAAAACCAGTGTGTAACTTATGTAGGTCAGTTGGAGAGGGAATAAAGAGTTGACTTCCACTTCTCCCCCAGTATTTTTTTTAAGAAAACGTGTTCCCAGATCATTGCAGTGCATTATAGTACCACAGAAATCTTGGGATTAACTAAAGGGCATTTTTTACCCCTTCAGTAGAAACAACCAAGCTGCATCACACACACAATGAATTCAATCTTCAAAGAGGAAGTGACAAAACATACTAGTCCTGTCCCTTTTGTGATTCAGAGAGCTGCACAGAAATTATTCTAGATGGAATGCACTTACTGCCCTACTGACTAAACTGTTACAGTAGTTGCAGTTTACAGTATATCATCTAATGGTTAGTTCAACATACACACTGTCAAACTGCAAAGAGCCTAACTCCAGCAGATGAGCTGCCAAAGTCACCCTACTTTCAGAGGCAGTCCTTCCTCTCAGCCACTGACAAATGCCACAACATGTTTTGACAGCATTAGCATATGAACCTCTGCCATAAGACTAAAAACAACAGGCATCACTGTAAACAGTATGAGTTAGCAGATGGCTAGGGGAAAAACAGTACCAATCAAGTTCAAAATGTCTCATAATGCAGTCATGTAATGCTATCCAAGAATAGTCTTTGGTAAACACAAGGTCACTTGCACTGATATTAGTCAAAACCAGATTTTAATTACCACATATGTATTAAATTCCCAACAAGTGTTCAAAAATACTATTTTCCTTTTTTTAATTACATAGGTGAAAAGCCACTTTACAATAAATTTAGGAACCAGACCACCAAATGCAGTCGTCACAGATCTCTAAGAAACTGACTTACTCATTAGTCTCAGTTATGTAGCAAATGTCATTGCTATAGAGATGCAGAGTGCTTAGCAAAGACAAAATGTTATTCATATGGACGCGATACACTGATTAGAGGATTGCAGCAGTCACCATGTAAAAATGGCATCATATGACATGGTCAGGCAGAAGAGATCATTAGAAAATATGAAACTGGCTATGTTTTTTAAAATGTATTTACACATTTCTATAATGCCCAAAACACCTCCAACTTTCATCGACACCAGGAAATTTTAGAAAAAATTCCCACTGGTATTACCACCAGAACCATCATTAGCACCAGCGGGAACCTAATATAGACTAGGGTCTGGCAGCTCTGTTTTTAACCATTGTAAGGCTTTGTTAACACAATGGCAAAAATGCTAGTAAATGCCAGAACCTAATCTATGCTAATGCTCCCACCAGTACAGAATCAGGGGGAGCACTGACGCAATTTTTGTTAATGGACTGTTTTATAATACTTAAATACTGCACCTACAAATATGTTTGCTATGGAAAAGGGACTGTTAAATTCCAATTTTGAACTATGCCCTTTTGGAAAGGCAGCATTTCAGTACTTTTGATGTTCATGAGATATACTGGTTTGAAAACACTGGAAACTGAATTTCAACAGTGCAGCTACAATATGGCTAACAGAAGGGCAAGCTTACCCAGAAAGCTCTGCCACCTCTGGGTGGAAAGATATGTTTCATTTCCATGCCCATTCAGACCTTGGACTGTGAATAACAAAAAGAGGCCCCCGTTTTGATGTGTGTGTAGTGAAACTGGACTGAACCCATAAACTCTTTTTACATAATCCAAACATCCATCACTTGGTAACAATACTTTTTTGTCATCATGCACCTAGGATAAATTAATATGGGAGTTTTTTCAAAAGCACCTAAGGCTGACATTTTCAAGGGACTCAGGGAATTAGGCACTTAAACCCTCTTGAATTTCTAGAGGATTTGGGTGCCTAGCTCTTTTAGGAGCCTTTGAAAAATCTCAGCCTGAGGCACCTTTTGAAACTCCCACTCAAGACCCAGCAACCTGGATGTAAAAGGGACCTGGTAATGGAATATGGAGCCTGAGCAACCCATCTGACCCAAATGGTTTTATTAACTGTGGGTCCAAAGGATAAAATCTCTTAAAACTTGTTTCCCTCTCAATACTGCAAAATGGTTACAAATTGAATCAATTTCTTTAACAAGGAAAAGGTGAGAGAGGAAGCAGGTTTTCACATCCCACGTAAATATACAAAATTAATAGTTTCCCAATAGACAAAGATGCCTTTACCAATGAAACATCCCCCTTTGCCCTTACTTCTTATTCCAAAGTACATTTTGACTGTTTTGTATCATTCATGGTGACGATACATTTGCAGAGACAAAGAGTATTTTGTGCCAGAGAAGAGACTGAGGTTAAGCTCAACAAGTTACTCACCGGGTCTGTTACATATTCCAGAGTCTAATTCAGTTTCCCTGAAACATAACCGCTCTTTGGAAAGTAGAACTACTGCCCTATCACAGTCTACTCTCCCCACAAAGTATACACAGATGCGCAAGAAGAAACCACTGAACAAAAACCTGTGTGCTACCTTTGGCAGCAATGACCAGTACAAACTTATTCCCGGGAGAGATGGAGCAGTCATGTATAGTTTCTGGCTAAATAAGTGAAGGCTTAGTGAGTAAGTACCTTCTTTAAAGCCAATAAAATCCTTCTTCCACAGAGACTAACAGGCTAAGCAGCCTTGAAATGGGAGTCTAGTCTCTCTTGCAATACGAGCCTACAGTGGAAATTGCACAAGTCGGGAGACAGCAGCAGAAGTTCCCCAGCTTCCCCCAAACAAGAGCAGCAGCTCCCAGAGGCAGCAGCATCAGTCCCGCTACTTTAAAGACAGGGTTTAACCTGCAACAACCTAAAACCTGGCTCCAGTCCCAGCTCCTGCTGGTGTCACCTTTATAAATAGCCCCAGACAAAGGTCCCTCTGGCTCTTGGGGGCAGAGGGGAGTGACGGCTGAAGTTTAATGGACAAAGGACAGACTCATTGTGCAGGGGTAGGGGACCTCTGCACTGTCACATGCTAAAGAAGAGGGTCTCCACTCACAGCCTGAGCTGCTGTCACTGACCCCCCTTCACAGCCTGCAGACTGCTCGGCCTACAGGCACTTGCCCCCACATTAATGCTGAGCAAAAACTCTTGGGAAATAAAGGGATAGAGGGCAAAAGGCACCCACACCAGCTGGACACACACACAGGCAGCAGGTACAGAAGACAGCAGGGAAAACACTTACTATAGAGAGAAACCTGGCGCGCGCACACACACAGGTTAGAGGATAGCCAGGTACACACACATTGCAGTGGGGGTAATAAAAGGCGGGTGCACACCATCAGTGTGTGTGTGTATAAACAGAGGATAAGTACACGCGCCTGAGGGGAGGCATATTGAGGGCAGGTACACCCCCACCTCCTGGGGGGAGTTACTGAGGGTGGGTACACACACTTCTCCCCACGGGGAGGAGTACAGAGGACAAGTACACCACTGCAGGAACGGGTAAGAAGGGTGGATGCACATAATCCCCAAGGAGGGTACCAAGAGAGGTTGTGTACACGCACGCACACAACGACCAAAGGCAAGAGGGATACCAGGGACAGGTGTACATACACACCCACACACCCCCTCAGGGAGGGCGGAGATACCAAGGGTAGGTGTGTACACCCCTTGGGGTGGAAGGATACCGAGGGCGGGTGTGTACACATGCACGCACACACCCTGGGGGTGCCAATGGCACATGTACACTCACGCCCCGGGGCAATGATGGTGTATGTACATACAAATACACACACCCCGGGGCATTGACAGCACGTGTACAAACATCCATGTACCGGGGAAGGGGACGACGACACACCAATGGCACGTATATACACATATGCCGGGGGGAACAATGGCATGTCTACAAACACACACACATGCTGGGGCTACTTATGGCACGTGTATATACAAACTGACTTACCAGCAGCACCAATGGCGTATGTACATGCAGGCATGCGTGGACCAGGGTACCAATGGCATGTATACATGCACTCACCGGGAGTACCACTGGCAGGCGTACATGCAGACGCGCACGCACTGGGGTACCAGGCACTGATGGCAGGGTGTATACCATCGGGGACATTGATGGCGGGGGGTGCATACACACATACCCAGGGGCACCAAAAGCGCTTGTGTACACCCACACACCCCCATACCCGGGGGGGCACCGACGGCAGCACACACACACACCCATACTCAGGGGGGCACCGACGGCGGATGGATACACACACACACACCCAGGGGCACCGACGGCAGCACACACACACCCATACCCGGGGGGGCACCAACGGCGGGTGCGCTTACACACCCACATACACACTCCCCTACCCCGGGGGCACCGACGGCGGGTGCACGTACACACCCACATACACACACCCCTACCCCGGGGGCACCGACGGCGGGTGCGCGTACACACCCACATACACACACCCCTACCCCGGGGGCACCGACGGCGGTTGGGTACACACACCCCTACCCCAGGGGCACCGACGGCGGGTGCGCGTACACACCCATACACACTCCCCTACCCCGGGGGCACCGACGGCGGGTGCGCGTACACACCCACATACACACTCCTCTACCCCGGGGGCACCGACGGCAGGTGCGCGTACACACCCACATACACACACCCCTACCCCGGGGGCACCGACGGCGGGTGCGCGTACACACCCACATACACCCACCCCTACCCAGGGGGCACCGACGGCGGGTGCGCGTACACACCCACATACACACACCCCTACCCCGGGGGCACCGACGGCGGGTGCGCGTACACACCCACATACACCCACCCCTACCCAGGGGGCACCAACGGCGGGTGCGCGTACACACCCACATACACACACCCCTACCCAGGGGGCACCGACGGCGGGTGCGCGTACACACCCACATACACACACCCCTACCCAGGGGGCACCGACGGCGGGTGCGCGTACACACCCACATACACACACCCCTACCCAGGGGGCGCCGACGGCGGGTGCGCGTACACACCCACATACACACACCCCTACCCAGGGGGCGCCGACGGCGGGTGCGCGCACACACCCACATACACACACCCCTACCCCGGGGGCACCGACGGCGGGTGCGCGTACACATCCACATACACACACCCCTACCCAGGGGGCACCGACGGCGGGTGCGCGCACACACCCACATACACACACCCCTACCCCGGGGGCACCGACGGCGGGTGCGCGCACACACCCACATACACACACCCCTACCCCGGGGGCACCGACGGCGGGTGCGCGTACACACCCACATACACACACCCCTACCCCGGGGGCACCGACGGCGGGTGCGCGTACACACCCATATACACACACCCCTACCCAGGGGGCACCGACGGCGGGTGCGCGTACACACCCACATACACACACCCCTACCCCGGGGGCACCGACGGCGGGTGCGCGTACACACCCACATACACACACCCCTACCCCGGGGGCACCGACGGCGGGTGCGCGTACACACCCACATACACCCACCCCTACCCAGGGGGCACCAACGGCGGGTGCGCGTACACACCCACATACACACACCCCTACCCAGGGGGCACCGACGGCGGGTGCGCGTACACACCCACATACACACACCCCTACCCAGGGGGCACCGACGGCGGGTGCGCGTACACACCCATATACACACACCCCTACCCAGGGGGCACCGACGGCGGGTGCGCGTACACACCCACATACACACACCCCTACCCCGGGGGCACCGACGGCGGGTGCGCGTACACACCCACATACACACCCCGATCCCGCAGCCCTACGGCCGAGCCGGCTGGGGCCGCTCTTCCAATCCCAGCTGCCCCGGCCTGGCTTGCCCTCGGCGCCCCGCAGGGAGGCGCTGCTCGGCCCGGGCGCAGGACTCACGTGGAGAGTTTCCTGGTCCAGAAGAGCCCCCCGGGCCACAGCTCCTGCAGCTGCACGGCCCGGCCCAGGTTGCCTTTGATCTGGGCCAGCAGGCGGCTCGCCTCGGCCTCCAGCCGGTCCCCGTACGGCAGCAGCTTGTTGTAGCCGATCTCCTTCTGCGGCACGAAGCCCGGCGCCTCCCCGGGCGGCCCGCTCCCGCTCCCGGCCATGGCTGCCGCCGGCGCCGTCCCCTGCTGCCGCCGCCCTCTGCGCCCGGCTCTGTCCTAACGGGTCACACAGCGGCTCCTGGTGACGAAGCAACCAACCGAGCGAACGGCAGCCTCCCGCTCGGGCCAGGTCACTTCCTGCGCGGGGGGCGGGGGGAGCGGAAGCGGGAGGTGGAGGCGGGGGGCTGAGCTAGCAAGGGGCAGGGGTAGGGGAGGGGGGAGTGGGAGAGGCCCTTTAGGAGCCTTGGGGGACTTGGGGCAGGCCTCTGGGGCCTCAGAGGGGCAGGGAGGGTGGGGCAGGCACTGGGAGCTGAGGGAAGTCAGGGGAGGCGGTCGGGGAGTGTGACAGGGAGACTTCAAGGTGAGGATTTGAGGAAGGAGGTTGGGAGGAGGCAGGGCTGAAAGGAGCTCTGGAGGGAGAGGCAGAGTTGGGTGTCTGAAGGGGAGCCGGGAGTAGAGGCTGAGACAAGTGTGGTGGGGATTGAGCTGAAGAGGGACAAGAGAGAAGGAAGGGGCTGAGTCACTGGCTGCCTAGCAGTGCTGACCTGCCCTAGAGCTCTGTCCGGGTTGGATTCATTCTGGCAATATTTAAAGTCGCTCTGTCTTGTTAGGAAGGATTTCGCTGGGCATTTGAATGAGGCCGTTTAAAATTTCACTTAAAAAGAAATCTTTATGCAGATTGTCCCACCCTGACAGCCCTTGACACAGAGTGCGGGAGAGGAATACTCATCCCTGCTTCTGTGGCATCCACGCAAATATGGTATTAACAACAGTGTAAAACTGTTCCCCACATCGTCGTGGCAAGTGAGGCAAAAGATAATTTTCCTAATTACGTTTTACTGACATTTTGTGCCAGAGCTGAAGGGAACAAGGGGGTGAAATTTTGACTGAATGATCACACAAAGTATATTTTTAATAGCTTTTAATTCTAATCAATATAAAGAGACAACTAAAATGAAATATGCTAATTGGAGGACAATCTTGCTATTGAAGAAATCAACACCAGACATTGTAGGACTGCAGGATCCATTCACAGTCTGTAGTAAATATAGAGAGAGGAGGCAGAGAAAGCTGTACAGTTGTGTTAACTAAGATTAAATGCCCAAGAGGGTGACTGTGCTAGTTGTGGTGGATTTCACCAGTGTAAGAAACAATGGTGCTATGCATCCACGCTAGTTATCCCATTTTGGGTGGATTTGTACCCCATGCTTACACATAGCACTTTAATCAACAATTGCAGTTTCATGACCCTCTAGGTATCTGGTCTACAAGTTCTCAGCACAAGTCCCTGAAGCAATGGCTTGTGGGACATTTCAAAAGGCTTCTGTGTGCTCAAGGGAATAGTGGGAAAAGGGGGAACTATCCGTGTAAGTACGTAAATGAGACAGTGTCATAAATGTAAAGGGAAGGCTAACCACCTTTAAATCCCTCCTGACCAGAGGAAAAACTCTTTCACCTGTAAAGGGTTAAGAAGCTAAAGATAACCTTGCTGGCACCTGACCAAAATGACCAATGAGGAGACAAGATACTTTCAAAACAGGGGGGAGGAGGAAACAAAGGGTTCTCTCTGTCTGTCTGTGTGTGTCTTTTGCTGGGACCAGAGCAGGAATGCAGGTCAGAACTCCTGTAAAGGGTTAATAAGCAGTCTAGTTAGAAATGTGTTAGATTCTGTTTTGTTTAAATGGCTGATAAAATAAGTTGTGCTGAATGGAACGTATATTTCTGTTTTTGTGTCTTTTTGTAACTTAAGGTTTAGCCTAGAGGGATTCTCTATGTTTTGAATCTGATTACCCTGTAAGGTATTTACTATCCTGATTTTACAGAGGTGATTCTTTTACTCTTTCTTTAATTAAAATTCTTCTTTTAAGAACCTGATTGCTTTTTCATTGTTCTTAAGATCCAAGGGTTTGGGTCTGTGTTCACCTATGCAAATTGGTGAGGATTGTTATCAAGCCTTCCCCAGGAAAGGGGGTGTAGGGCTTGGGGGGGATTTTGGGGGCGAAGTGGGCTCTTTCCCTGTTATATTTGTTAGACGCTTGGTGGTGGCAGCAATAAAGTCCAGGGACAAAAGGTAAAATAGTTTTTACCTTGGGGAAGTTTTAACCTAAGCTGGTAAAAATAAGCTTAGGGTTTTTTTCATGCAGGTCCCCACATCTGTACCCTAGAGTTCAGAGTGGGGAAGGAACCTTGACAGACTGATTTTCAGAAATGTCAAGTGCCCACAACTCCGACTGACGTTCAAAATCCACTTTTTGTGGCTTCATGGTTTACCAAAAAGCAGTTTAGCAAGTTTACCCTGATGTGAGGGCCGAAGTCACATTTGTCCTCCAACTTCTGTGAAATTGTTGGGGTTCAAAGGCGAATTAAATATTGGTGTTTCCCAGAAAGTATGAATTTTAAATAGGAATTGGGCATCCAAATCCATTAGACACCTTTGACTATCTCAGCCATAATGTCCTCAGGGCACATTCTTTTATAAGCATAAACTCTACTTCTGGAATGCTGTTCACTGACAGTGCAAACATTCTGGCTAATAGTTCATATGGTAATAATTCACAACCTCACAGGAGATTTTCATGACAGACTTTGATCAAAAGAGGTTGAAATAATTTTGTTTTTATTAAGAAAAAATAAAAAGCAAGTCTTGCATTGGGAGACACTAGTACAAAATGGGTTGGATTAGACATATTGATCTGCTGTGATAAGTGTTGTCACAGCATAAACTGGTCCTTTTTCATGGTAGTTGGGCTCAGCCTTACTTTTCCCAGGTGATGGATTTGTGCTGGTGGTTTGGTCAGGTGACCAATCATCATGTGCCATAGAGAATGGGGCTGCTTCCTATAAGAGGAAGCCTGCTAAATTAGAAGGAAAATCAAATAACATTAATTTTAAAATAATTTCTTTAGGAGGCACTGGTCTAGTAAAGAGCTGGAGAAGGTCTTTCCAAAGCGAGGAGCCTGGAGTGGGACCGGCTCAGATCTCTTGTTCAAAGGGAACTAAGGTACGAAGAGAGAACGAGAGAGAGAGAGGTGGTCCTTGCAGCTCTGATACAAGGATAGTTGAAGGAGCTCTAATACAAAGGGAATTAGGAGGCCTTGAGAAAGGGTTGATCCAAGAGGAGGCAGCATAGCCTGAACAGGATAGTATGAACAGTTGAAGGAGCTGATGCTCGCTCTCGCTTAGGGGTATGGGCTGGGGGTTCCAGCTAGGGTATGAGGAAAAAGTCCAATTTCTGTTGTCAATAGAGCAAATGGACTGCTGAGCCCGGGGTGGGGGGTCTAGAAAAGGACCTATATAGCCCACTGAGGACAAAAGCATTGTGTGGACTTGAGGTTTGATCCAGATGTCCTAAGGGGACACCCAGTATGAGTTTGTTCGATGTCTGTCTTATTTTGTGGGACTTCTGGTTCCATCTCTCCCTATGTCCCTTCCTTCCCCCCTGCCCTGAAGTAGGGGTGGACTTTCTGATTTGGCTGGAGAGCTAACTCTACAATAAACATGAGATTTGGCTTATCCAAAAGTGGCAGATTGAAGTGCTAGAAGACCTGTAGAGAATGAGACAATGAGTAAACTAGAGTGAAGAAATTGAGGCAGCAGTAAGCATCTAATGTCAGGTAAGATTCTGTTACAGAGGTCCATTTTAATGATTAAGTTCTTCAGTCATTAAAGTGGAGTTCAAATGGTGCCTGATTCTGCCACTGACTTAACGAGTGTAGTTTGAAGCCTATGTTGAGTGTATGAGAGGAGTACTGATCGCTGTTACAGCTAGTTGTCTCCTAAATATAATTAATTGAAATTCCTTTCAAGAATTACATAATTACCAGGCAGCAACTGCAAACTGATTAGATTTAAAGCTACTACTAAGGGTAAATTCAGTTTTCTGATCTTTACATTTGTACTAATTCTCCTTATAAAGGAAAATGGCTGGTTCTGAATGCTGAAACAATGGGCAACAATTGTACAGCTATTGATACTGGAAGAAATACAATAGACAACCTTAATTAAACATAAAATAAAGACTATGATACTCAGAGATTGCTGTTTAATTTTCCAGAAGAAAAAATTCACACCGAATCCCTTCCTGACTCTTTCAGTGTTGTAAATTTTTCTTTACTAACACTCCACAATAATAAAACAAATAGGCGCAGCAAGAAATGGTGTGCATCATGTTCACATATGTATCGGTGACCAAAGAGGAAAACTCCACTGGTTTCGCAAGGTCAAAAAAATCAATGCAGGCACTGTTAGTTTCTTTTAGAACTACAGACATATCAGTACTGTCACAATTTTCAAAGCATGCCTATTGCTATAATCGTAAGTATATGAGTCAATACTTTCAGACAAGAGTGCCTAAAAGTAGGCATCTAAATCCATATTTATGGAAGTTCAGGGTGCTCAGCACCTCTGAAAATCAGACCACTTTATTAGGTGCTTAAATTATAGGTGGAACTGGTAACAATGGCTACAGTTAAGGCTACCTATCACTTTCTATTATAAGTCCATCTTTTCAGTTGCTTATAACTTTTTCAACTTTAACCATTTGGGCTGAAATTTTCCATGCTTATTCTCTGTCTTAAGGGAATTTTTAAAAAAATTTTAGTTAAATGGCTTGTTCACTTCAGGGAATGAGGTGAGGATAAAAAATATTTTTGCCACTTTTAAAATAAATTTTCAACCATTTATTTGAAGAGCTCTAGTTCCTCTGGGGCTTGGGGTTGCGGGGAAATCAGAAGTATCCCCACATGAGGCAGTCCTGTGCTTAAAGATGTGGTTTCCACCAGAAAGAGCAGAAGAGAATGATACCAAACAAACCAAGTGATTTATTTCTTTTCATTATTAAAAGTACTCAATTATTAAAATTTGTTTCTCTTTAATCATGGTATGCCCTACTGAGTAAAAACCTCCTGTGACTAAAATAATGTGTGTGGTGGTGAGTCACATCTCTGAACTGGCATTAAGAGAAAATTAAGATTTCATCTACCATTCCTTGTTTCTCTGGCTTGTAATTTTTGGTAGGAAATGGGTGGGTGCTCACCACATTAACACATTTCTTTCTCTCACACAAGATCTTGATTCTATTCAGTAAAGGCCAACTCATCACACACATTACTACAAATAAGTGGTAAGCCTTGTCTATTCTAGAAAAATAACACCCTGCTGAAAAAGGAAGAGAGCAAAGGATGCAGCTGAACACCATTGTGCTAACACAGTATCGCTGCAAGTTTAGACAAAGACAAATGGTGTTCCATACTCATTCAGAAACTGAAGTTAAAAGCTGCATTCTAATGTTTAAGTATGAGTCTAGTTAAAATATAATTAGGTATTTTAAGAACTCTTTGAAGTTTAAAAATTAAAATGATTTCTTTGTGTCCTTATACCCAATTTTGATACTCTCCTTAGGAAACCCAAAACCGTAAGCCACTGATACCTTTTTGCTTCAGCAAAAGTGAGTTTTGCTGGGGCTTAAATTGTCAGATTCTTGCCACACCAGTCTGTCCATCTCATCAGCAAACTCGAGATTTTACCCATCTTCAACTTACCTTGCAGGTAACATACAGTGAACCCTAGTTCCTGAATTCCTCAGAGATGTGTCTCTGCCATGTGCAGTCCCTCTCACTGGACACTCACAGAAATTGTTTGCTTCCTCCAAAGAGGAAGTGCACACACCAGCCTGTTAAGTTAGCTGAGGATGAACTCTTGACTTCAGCATAACAGCAGTGAGATGGTTTACATAAAACTAAGAATGTTTATTAATAAAGAACTTAGATTTAAGTGATACTAAGCAAAAGTAAAAGAGACAGATATGGTTACAAACAAAATAAAACATGCTTTCTAGTGTCCAAAACTTAACTTTAACAAGCTACAATCTTTGCCTAAACAGCTTTCTCACTTATATAAAGTTACCAACATCTCCAGACCATCTAGCAAGAGGATCCAATGTTCACAGAATTAGAGGGTGCTGTCCGATTTGTTCCCTAAGTGATGGTAACTAAAATGTCTCTTTGCTCCCCTTATATTTCCCAGAGTTCATTGTTTTTGCCTCAAGAGTCAGAAAGATCCCCTGGGGGTTCAGACTTTAGTGCTGCCCGTCCCCCCCACTCCCATCGCTGTGCTCACCAAGATGTTTCCTCCACCACTCATTAATTTAATTTCTTTGTTTACCTTTCATGTATATGTACTTTCATTGTCCTCTGCATGTAATTAAACCAGGCAGAGAGGTAATTTCACATTTCTTTGTCTAGGGCAAGCTTGGTTTATTCACTGCCGCCAAAACATATTAAGAACATATTTCAAGCATAAATACATAACTCTTTGAACATACATCACACAATTATATTCATGGTCAGTGTGTCACCAGTTTTTATGATACCTTACAAGACATTGTTGGGCTAAATATTCTGACAAGTGTGTTAGGCCTGATATGAGTTACAGTATAGTGGGCCTTCTGCCAGTTGGTACTGAGGGACTTGGTGTCACACCAATTAAATTACATAACACGACAATCAGGAATATAGGTAGATTGTGACTGGTTTATGCAAGCAGCAGTTTTCAGTGCAAGATAGTGTTTAAGAAATTGACATTTGAAAACTAGACATGATTTACTCTGTGTTTGGATTTGAACTATAATTTTGATTATATTTTTGCTATTGGCAGGTATTTTCAAGTTAATTTTAAAATTGTATTATGTTACTTCAAATCAACAATATCACTCTACATAGCTGTCTTTGAAACCAGAATTAAACATTATTTTATCTATTGTACATCACATACAAAACATTGCTAGCACCAAAACAGTAATCCTGGTACAAATTAATTTGCCTTCTTGGCACTCACAAATGGGATCAGTATTTTTCAGAAAACTTGAAATAGGTAAACAAGCAGTTTTAGAAAACAATTCTAATTCCATTTGCAATAATAGTATTAAGCACACACTGTGTTTTGTCCATTCTATCCATTTTAAATACATTGATTAACTGTTAGAATTGTTTGGTTTCTACCTCCTTTCCAAAAATGAAATAATTTTAAACTTTTTTCCCTAGTGTGCTGACACTAAACTGTTTAAAAAAGCAAAATGATACATTCTACAGAAATGTTTTACGGAGTCAAAAATAAACCTATGCTTCAGATTTGTAGTATGTCTTGGCTGCAGTTGGCACATAAAAGCACATTTGGTTCCTGAGTCATATGATGGACTAGTAGTCTGAGCTGAGGATCCATCTGCACTGCTTGCATCAACAGCTCTTATTCAGTGGGAGGAATATCAATTGAGAGCACATTAAATACGGTGCCACCTGTCATCTTTGGCTTCAAATCTTAAGAACAACTGATGAATCCAAGTTAAGTGTTTTAGCTGTGAAGGAAATGCAGTCCCTCCATTCATGAGAAATTTCAAATTTTACCATTGGTTTATATCACATCACCCCCTGTTCACACATTCCTTTGGTGAATGGCTTGCTGCCTTAGATCAACTAACACTACCATTGTCAACACCCTGTATTTAGGAAACTTGTCCCTGAGCCTAAAACATGACTATGATCTCAATCTGAAGCAACCAGCTTTCCCCACAGAGAATTTTTGTCCAGTGTCCAATCGCCCTTTCTAGAATAAGGTAAAGGTGAAAATTGGTGATAGGCAAACTACTAAGTATTTCAGAGTAACAGCCGTGTTAGTCTGTATTCGCAAAAAGAAAAGGAGTACTTGCGGCACCTTAGAGACTAACCAATTTATCTGAGCATAAGCTTTCGTGAGCTACAGCTCACGAAAGCTTATGCTCAGATAAATTGGTTAGTCTCTAAGGTGCCACAAGTACTCCTTTTCTTTTTACTAAATATTTGGCAATTTGGATAAGCACCCTAAAATATGTTGGCTTATTGTATATGAACCACAAGGCCTTCTCTGACTGGTAATCTGACTACTGTACCTCAGAAGCCCCCTTTCAAAATAAATAAATAAATAAAAAATCAACAAGGCACAAGAGAGTATATTGCTTTTTGATGCTGTCAAAATAGTTGGCCCCCAGATTGTCCACCATTCCTTTCTCCTCCACCAATATAGAAAAAGATATATCGCAAATCAAGAGCTCCAACAATCATTTATAACAAGGTGTAAATTTAAGCAGACATAGTTATACCAGTATATCCCTGTGGACACACATTCCATTAGAAGCACCTTTTTTCAATTTAGCTTATATCATTTGGGAAGGGGCTCAAACTAAACCAAAAAAAGCCACTCATTCTAGAATAAGAATTTCCACTGATGCAGTTATTCCTGAATAACTGATAGAACTTTCCTTTGTAAACAAGGCTGTAAGCATGCATGTCACACTGCCATCCTCAGCTTCACACTCTTGTTGGTTCTGTTTATCTGAGTTTGCTGAAGATTAAATTTGACAAGAACGCTGTGATTAAATAAAATAGATCACAAGATTCTCCTAAATTTCAATCCCTTCCCAGCTAACTGGAGTTAACAGGGGAGTGGAGAAATGACACTGACATATCAAGTACACATCTACATCCACTACACCTAGAAACCAAGCTCAAAGTCATTGCTGGTGTAACTCAACTGAAATCAGTTGTTACATCAGGACTGAATTTGTCTCTCCAAATTCTGGGGGGGAGGGTTAATAGACTTCCTGACTCTTAGCTGTTATTTTAAAAAGTTAAATTCTCTCAGAAGATAGATCAGAACTTGATTCTGATATTGTGCTCGTTTGCTCTCTCCATTCATGAACCTCCCAGAGATCACTAGGAAATTTTTGTGCCTAGAGAGACAAAATAAGAGAGCTGAACCCCACTAGGTGAGTTTTGCAGCTGAATTTTTTCCAAATAACGGCTGCCACCACTGACATTATAGGGGCTGATTTTAAAAATCATGTATGTTCCTCTGATATAAAATAAGCCCTCCAAGTTTAGGGAATGAAGTGTCAGATTTTTTAGCTTTTCAGCACTGAGAGGTTGTTTGCCTTTATGTCCCATCCACTTGCCAGACAGAAAGCAGCTGCTGGAAAGCATGTGATGGAAAGGACCTTGCCAAGGCCAATTCTAGGGATTCTGCTGTGCTAGGAAATCCAGGAAATATAGTCACTTCTCAGCCTGCTGTCACTCACATAAAAATTATCATTAAATATTTTGATGTTTCATGCACCTGCTCTTTTTTGCCAATAAAGTAGAACTGGTTGTGGACCTGTCCAGCCTTAATTGCATGGCTAACTACAGCTCTTATCTCTCTCTCTCTCTCTCTCTCTCCACCCCCCACAAGCAATGTATGCCAGACCTTTACAGGCAGTTCTCACTTCTCTAGTTTGTGTATTTGCTCATCTTCCAACTACCTACAATACGACTCCTTTAGCACTTCAGTAAACAAAGCTCCAACTATCTTCCAGAAGGATTATTTATAGACCACAGCTAACTTGAAACTGTTAGAGGCCAAATTGTGAAATCCTTGATATTAGGGCTGTCAAGCGATTAAAAAAAATTAGTTGTGTTTAATCATGCTGTTAAATAATAATAGAATACCATTTATTTAAATATTTTTGATGTTTTCTACATTTTCAAATATTTTGATTTCAGTTACAACACAGAATACAAAGTGTATAGTGCTCACTTTATATTTATTTTTATTACAAATATTTACACAGTGAAAAACAAAAGAAATAGTATTTTTCAATTCACCTAATACAAGGACTGTAGTGCAATCTCTTTGTCATGAAAGTTGAACTTACACATGTAGAATTATGTTCAAAAAATAAGTGCACTCAAAAACAAAACAATGTAAAACTTTAGAGCCTACAAGTCCACTCAGTCCAACTTCTTGTTCAGCCATTCGCTAAGACACATACGTTTGTTTACATTTGCAGGAGATAATGCTGCTTACTCTTTGTTTACAATGTCACCTAAAAGTGAGAACTGGTGTTCACATGGCACTGTTACATCTGGCGCTGCAAGATACTTACATGCCAGATGCAGTAAAGATTCATATGTCCCTTCATGTTTCAACCACCATTCCAGAGGACATGCGTCCATGCTGATGACGAGTTCTGCTAGATAACGATCCAAAGCAGAGTGGATATATTCATATATATAACATATTCATTTTCAGCATCTGAGTCAGATGCCATCAGCAGATGGTTGATTTTCTTTTTTGGTGGTTCGGGTTCTGTCATTTCCGCATCGGAGTATTGCTCTTTTAAGATTTCTGAAAGAATGTTTCACACCTCATTTCTCTCACATTTTGGAAGGCACTTCAAATTCTTAAACCTTGAGTCAGGTACTGTAGCTATCTTTAGAAATCTCACACTGATACCTTCTTTCCATTTTGCCAAATTTGCAATGAAACGAACAACATGTGCTGTGTCATCATCCGAGATTGCTATAACATGTAATATATGGCAGAATGCGGGTAAAATAGAGTCATACAGTTCTCTCCCAAGCTGTTCAGTCACAAATTATCTAACACATTTTTTTCTAATGAGTGTCATCAGCATGGAAGCATGTCCTCTGGAATGGTGGCCAAAGCATGAAGGGGCATACGAATGTTTAGCATATCTGGCATGTAAATACCTTGCTATGCTGGCTACAAAAGTGCCATGCAAACTCCTGTTCTCATTTTCAGGTGACACTGTACATAAGAAGCAGGCAGAATATCTCCCGTAACTGTAAACAAACTTGTTTTTCTTAGCGATTGGCTGAACAAGAGTGGACTTGTTCACTCTAAAGTTTTACATTGTTTTGTTTTTGAGTCCAGTTATGTAACAAAAAGAAATCTACATTTGTAAGTTGCACTTTCATAATAAAGAGATTGCACAACAGTACTGGTATGAGGTGAACTGAAAAAAACATGTCTCTTTCAGGGGGTTGGCTGACTTTGAATATCAGCTGCTGTTATTTTTAATTGGCTCAACCCTGTTGTGGGCTGGCCTTGATAGCACCTTCAGTTCATGAATAGGGAATCTGCTTAATGCACATGCAGCTGAGTTGTAATTGCTTCTGTTCTTGTGGTGGGAAACTCTCAGACATCTTGAAAGGTAGAGTTTAACTCTTTCTTCCATCCATTCTGTTTTCTGAGATATCCCTTTTGTTCCCTCAGGGTTCAACAGGAGTTGAAATTCTGTTTCAAATGAGTCCAAACACTTCTATTTTCTGTGAAGGTCCTTCAGCTCTCAAAATAGTCTTTTTAAACTCAAAAGATTTTTAAAGTCTTTACACTTAAGTGATCATCAAAGAAGCTATCGTCTTTTTCTTTTTAAAAAAAGAAAAAGAGTACTTGTGGCACCTTAGAGACTAACCAATTTATTCTGAAACCTGTCATTTTTCTTTTTAGTAATCTTTGGGAAGTTCTTCTTGTCTTGCTGAGTTTGGTGAGGGGTTGCTTAGGCATTGCCAGATAACTAATGAATTTCAATATTTTTACACTCAAATGTCTTCTTACATTAGTAACCAGTTTAGAATCAAATGATCTTGCTATATTTGGACATCAAACATCTTACTATTCATACAACAATGAGGCAATTCTTATATGAAGGCTTTCATTTAGATATAAAATATTTGCAAATATCCATCTCAAAAGAAGCTATATCATTGTAAGCATTTGAGGACCAACAAAAGCTTTCACCTTTAAGTGGAAACATGAATTAGAAGTGTCGTCTACAAAACATTCCCTGACCAAAAATGTTCCCCTTAACCTTTGAAGAATAAAGTTTTTAGAGGGTTTATCAGTTTCAATAAGAGTATTTCCAGAATTCTTTGTGTGGGTTTAAACTAGTGGTTTTTCTCTTTGCTAAGAGAGGAGGGGTAAAAGAATCCCATTTTTAAGACTTTATTTTAGTTGATAGCTCTGGTAGCATATCTTAAGCATCACTCCTCTTTAAAGTATCCTGAAAAAAACAGGCTCACATTCTTTTACACAACAAGAACTCTTTCTAAAACAGAAATATCTTACAAAGTCTCTTTTCTTGAGATAAAGACCATATCTATACCAAACTGGTATCTTATAGAAGAGGGATGTGTCCTGTTCTTTGATAAAACACTTCTGTTGGTTTATGTGCCTTTTGATCAAAGGGTTTCTAGATTTGCCATACATTTACCATTTGCAATCAAAGGCTCTTAGTTATTGTGCTTTGTGTAGCATATTTAATAACACTTAGATATATCTTCTAAAACATAGTATAGAAAAAATAGTATAGAAAGCAAAATAGAAGTTATAAAACTGCATTTCAGTTTCCTCTTCTTTGACACGTTTCATCCTTTTCACTGGTTGACAGAAAGTAGATTTCCTAAAAGTTTTCCTTAATTGAACATTTAATATGATTAAATAAGCAATGAAAACATAATAATAATAATAATAATAATCTCCAAAGATCCTGTATATGAAAATATAAGAGTCCCTTAAAATTCAGTAACGGCACAGACAAGGTTTGTAATAACCTAACATTACAATAGCACATTAGAATTTTATTAATAATCATTTTTGCATCTGTAGTGAGATTTATCCCCCACACAACCTATAAAGGGAATCAGTGTCTAAAGAAGACTCTGATATATTTATTTTCAAATCCCAGCCTATCCAGACTCTATGATGATGATGATTTGCAGTAAACAAACCAATTTCAATTTTACATCTTCCAAGGTTTGTAATATAAGCAATCCTATATTTTATGGGCTATATACTCAGACTCCAGTTGGCAAAAACAGACTTGGTGACTCAATGAATAGTTATGGGTTTGATAAGTCTGAAGGTTTTTGTTTCATATATGAATGATAAGCAGCTGGGAGAAGCATAGAAAGCTTTATCAAGATGTTTAAAATCCTCAGTTCGTTTAGTGCTAAAATGTTAACCTTGTTTTTTTTTTTGTGTAGCTAGGCCACCTGGACTGTGTTGTACCTGGGCATATTAACAACCTAACTGTGCACAGATGATTTACCAGAGGAGATGATTTGGGGATGTAGCAGGGAACCTGAGTACTCAATATGGCTGCTTCAAATCAGGGGAATTTTTAAATGTGAAGATGGGCAGTGCTGGAGTTTTCAAAACTTGGCCTGCTCTGAGGACTCAGGCTGCCAGGGCATTGTCACTCTAGGTCCATGCTCCACCATTGGGTTTTTCATAAACCAGCTTTTCAAATGAAGCTATGATACCAAACACTTTTGCCAAATGCCACAATACCCCTTTTCTACTCTGGACCAAAAACATTTATTAAGCCAAGAAGGGTTTATATGGTGACCAGTAGGTAATAGAAAAATCCACATAGACCCAGCAAATGTGCAGAACATCAAAAATACAAATAATTCTCAGATTGGTCAATTCCCCACCTCACTATGCCTTCTCAGATTAGGTGAAGGGGAAATATTGCAGAAAAGGCATATACAGCAAATAATGGGCTATTGTAGCAAACTTTCACCCCAAAATGCAATATATACTCTAAACATGTAAGATCACATTGGGAACTATCATTTTCCATCCATACTCCAGACTGACGCAAAGAACACCAGCTATGATTTTTAAAAATGGGTTCCTAAAGTTAGGCCCTAAATCCATATTTAATTCATGGGAGTTGCAGAGTGCTTGTAACTTTGTATAATAAAGCCATTTGTTTAGGTGATCAAACATGGGTTGCCCATTACCCAGTGGAGCATGGTTTTTGTCTGCTGAGATGAGGTTCCTTTTTCTGAATTTACTGAAGAAGAGGTTGCTCTCATACAGTGTTATGGGGACATTCCACTGACTAGCAAACCTGAGAGGTAATCGTTCCAAATAGGCCCAGGGACACATAGCACACTTTCAGTAGCACAGGGGTAATAAAAATAACCTTGTGAAGGATACCCGTGCACTTTCTTCCATGACAATGTTACAAAGGATGACTGTAGAATCTGCAGCAGCCCTTCTGGACCCTCCCAGATAATTGTTAGGCCAGACACTGCAACACTGCTCCTTTTCATTCACCCACCTGTGTTTCTAGACACAGGTACAGTACATGGACTAGTGAAGATATTTGTTTCCCTCACCAGCTCCAGTTCCACCCTGACTTAAAATTGCAGTGGGAACGTGGGGAGGCAGAATGTAATTACCTGAACTGGAACTTGGCTAGAAGACTAGAATTACCACCTCATTTCGAAAGTGCTTTAAGATTGCTGATGCTCACAAGTAGTCTGGACTTCTGTTTAACACCTCATGTGAAAGATGGCACCTCCAGCAGCACAGTGCCCCTACACACCAGGCTGGGACATGGGTTCCATTCAAATACTGCCCCAGTTGACAGTACTCGGTTCCTGAAGTCAGATAGGGTCACCGGATAAGGTGGTATGACTGCAGACCAGGAAAAAGTTTTGGGGTATTCAGTTGTACACCAGGGAGTTTGAGGTCTACAAAACAGGTCAAATGGGGCTGGAGAGTACAAGGCCCATCAGAGAAGGATTTTACATATATCTATAGCAGTGGTTCCCAAACTTGTTCTCCTGCTTGTGCGGGGAAAGCCCCTGGCGGGCCGGGCCGGTTCGTTTACCTGCCGCGTCCGCAGGTTCGGCCGATCGCGGTTCCAAGTGGCCGCGGTTTGCTGCTCCAGGCCAATGGGAGCTGCTGGAAGCGGTGCGGGCCGAGGGTGTACTGGCTGCCGCTTCCAGCAGCTCCCATTGGCCTGGAGCAGTGAACCGCGGCCACTGGGAGCCGCGATCAGCCGAACCTGCGGACGCGGCAGGTAAACAAACTAGCCCGGCCCACCAGGGGCTTTCCCTGTACAAGCGGCGGAACAAGTTTGGGAACCACTGATCGACAGGTATATAACAGGGCCATATCTTGCATGTTTTTTTCATTTTGGTGAGGGATAGGTGCATAAACAGGAAAAAAAAGCTTATGTTTTAGAAAAAAGGAGTGTGTGTAACAGGGCATAGCAGGGCCCCCTTTGCTCATGCCTCTGCTCTGCTCCAAAAACCACTCAGAGACTTTCTGGTTCAGCAATCACCAGTGCAGTTTATTTACAGTGTGAAATCCCACCACCTTCTCACCATATACAGCATGGGAGTTTCAATCTGAAGGACTTCCCAGCCTTTGCAGCCAGGAAAGAAGAGCTTCTACTCTCTAGTTTCCCCCTTTCTGTCTGTCTTGTCTGGCTTCCTTCCTCTGAGGCTTTTATGCAGCCTCAGGCTAATCAGGCTGGCAGCTGTTTCCCCCTTTCCAATCAGGAACAGGTTTCTCTAGGCAGCTCCAATGGAACCCCTTTGATTGGAGCTCGTGTGACAGAGGGCTGGCTCAGGAGTCCCAGCCCAGCACCCTGGTACAGTGCTATGATAAATTTTGTACAAAGTATACCTTGTGAGGTATCATTTGAAAACTCATAATTTGCTGATCATTATTGTCCTGGTAAAATATGTATGGCAACATTGCATGTAAAGTTATCAGATTCCTCTGTATGGTATTACTAAGACGTGTTCTAAGTCCGGTGGAGCAGCCACAAACCAGTTCCCCTGAGACAAAAGCTGGCACCTCAGTCAGGTATCAACAAAATCGAATGGACCATCATCTGGTTAAGTGGTCGTTCTTTGGTAGGAAAGAGGATGTGGGCAAAAATCTACATCTTGACAAAGAAACAGCTGGGGGCTCCCGTCCACACAGATTTTCCATCTCCTGAACCTCAGCTGGAGATGATTCTCAAAGAAGAGAGAGAACTGTAAAAAGGGGGTGCAGATGCCCCAAATTATCTCTCCCTTTCTCTCTACCCACAGAATCCATAACACCTGGAGAACAAAGAAAACCGCTTTGGACTGGGGGAGGGATCCTGACTGAAAGAATTTCAGCCACGAAGACTGCTGAAACACATGGTGAGAGAAACTTGGCTTTGAATTCACTTAGCTTGCTAAGTTAGGTATTAGTTGCATTTTATTTTTTATTGTAACCAGTTCCAACTTTTCTGTCTCATTACTGGTAATCACTTAAAATCTACCTTTCTGTAGTTAATAAACTTGTTTTACTGATTTATCTAAACTACTGTGTTTAGATTGAAGTGTTTGGGAAAACTTCATTTGGGATAACAGGATTTGTGCACATCATTTTCTGTTAATAAAATTACGGACTTTATATGAGCTTGTATTGTCTAGGAAAGGACTGGACAGTACAAGATGTACCTTTCTGGGGAAAGTCTGGGACTGGAAATTTTCTGGTGTTACTCTGCAGTGTAATTCATGAGTGACTGCCTACAATATAACTAGGAGTAACTTACATGCTGGAGGCTGTGTGAGAGTAGGCCAGGAGTAGCAGTTATCACAGCAAAGCAGTGTAAAAGGCACCCCAGGTTGAAGAACTGAGGGGACACAGCTGTTTATCAGTCCAGATTGTACCCTGGGTAATGTCACAATAAGTGAGAAAATGTTTTGCACATAAAGCAAAACTGGTGAAAAGCCAAGCATTTGCCAATTTCACATTGCCTGCAAATGTTTTGTGCAGCTCTAGTCTTACAGCTTCTGGATGACAGTCTATCTTCAATCCTAGAATCACTGTAAGTCTATAGCCAATCAATCAATCTTTTTCTTACACTAGAAAATTTTGCAAACATATTTGAGTTTACCTATTAGCCAGGTGAAATGCTTCTCTCCTGGGAGAAGAAACAGTTCATACATTTTGGTTACTTGTTGGCACTCTTCATAAGCTACCTATATAAAATACTAAAAGCTGGCAACAATGTTTGGAAGACAATGTTCTCCCTCCTAGAGAATAAATGACTGAGCAGAAACTAACAGGGTGCCAACATTCAGTGCTAAATTTAAGAAACTGTAACCCATATATTCTCCTGGTCCCCATCAGCTATCAGATGACTCCATTATAATAGTAGATTCTTGATTTAATACGTTCCATCTGAGAGGAGTTGTAATTTGAACTATTTAAATTCTCCATCAAGAATGGAAACTGTAATCAAGTCAGTAAGAGTTGACTGAAATACTTGATGAAATATGTCTCAAATATATTTCAAGATCCTGAAACACTAATGATAGCTTCTCTTTGTTGCTTTCAAGCAGAAATGGTGGGCTAATGTCATTAATGAGAATGAATCGAATAGCTTCACAATGCTGCAAAACGTAATAGCTGCCAGCCCATCTCCATTATGAACCATTCCTTTGGCAGCCCACGCTCTTTTGTGCTTGCTAGTTCTTTTGTGTAGCCTGAGCCCACACACAATTTGACATCACTGTTCTAGTGGCCGTGGAAAGGGCAACATTTAAACTCCTAATTTTTCAGGAGCCAGAGGGTATAAAGAATCGAGGCCCTAATTGCTTTAAATGACCATACCTTCTTGTTCTCACTGTGTTGCATGTAAGGAGACAATGCAATCTTTAGCAAAATCCTAGCCAAATTTTAATACTGTTTTGAGTGGCTGGACCTAGGTCTATTTAAATCAAATGTTAGACAAACTTCCCTTTACTTTTCAATCTGACCCTTAGAATGAACATTCTCATCCTTATGGTTTTAAACTGAAGAGGAGTAGATTTGGTTCCTATCCCTCTCCTCTCCTACTTTGAGAGCAAGAACACCCCACCCCTATTTCTCTTTCTTCCTTTGAGCCAAACAATGTCTCTTACACCTCTGTAACCCTCCCCTTTCAAGAGGAGTAGACAAATATTGCTAGAGCATGCAGGGGTGTAATCCGGAAGACCAAGACACAATTGGAGTTGCAGCTAGCAAGGGATGGGAAGGGTAACAAGAAGGGTTTCTATAGGTATGTTAGCAACAAGAAGAATGTCAGGGAAAGTGTGGGACCCTTACTGAAAGGGGGAGGCAACATAGTGACAGATGTGGAAAAAGCTGAAGTACTCAGTGCTTTTTTTTTGCCTCGGTCTTCACAGACATGGTCAGCTCCCAGGTGCACTGGGCAACAGTACAGTATGGGAGGAGGTGAGCAGCCGTCAGTGGTGAAAGAACAGGTTAAGGACTATTTAGAAAAGCGGGACATGCACAAGTCCATGGGTCCAGATCTAACGCATCCAAGGGTGCTGAGGGAGTTGGCTGATGTGCTTGCAGAGCCATTGGCCATTATCTTTGAAAATTCATGATGATAGGGGGAGGTCCCGGACGATTGGAAAAAGGCAAATATAGTGCCCATCTTTTAAAAATGGAGAAAAGAGAACCAGGGGAACTACAGACCAGTCAGCCTCACTTCAGTCCCCTGCAAAATCATGGAGCAGGTCCTCAAAGAATCCATTTTGAAGCACTAGGAGGAGAGGAAGGTGATCAGGAACAGTCAACATGGATTCACCAAGGGCAAGTGTCAAGGTTCCTTCCCCACTCTGAACTCTAGGGTACAGATGTGGGGACCTGCATGAAAACCCCCTAAGCTTATTTTTACCAGCTTAGGTTAAACTCCCCCAAGGTACAAACTATTTTACCTTTTGCCCTTGTACTTTATTGCTGCCACCACCAAGCATCTAACAGATATATAACCGGGAAAGAGCCCGCTTGGAAACGTCTTTCCCCCCCAAATCCTCCCCAAACACTACACCCCCTTTCCTGGGGAAGGCTTGATAAAAATCCTCACCAATTTGCATAGGTGAACACAGACCCAAACCCTTGGATCTTAAGAACAATGAAAAAAGCAATCAGGTTCCTAAAAGAAGAATTTTAATAGATGAAAAAGTAAAAGAATCACCTCTGTAAAATCAGGATGGTAAATACCTTACAGGGTAATCAGATTCAAAACATAGAGAATCCCTCTAGGCTAAACCTTAAGTTACAAAAAGACACAAAAACAGGAATACACATTCCATTCAGCACAGCTTATTTTCTTAGCCATTTAAACAAAACAGAATCTAACGCATATCTAGCTAGATTACTTACTAAGTTCTAAGACTCCATTCCTTTCTGTTCCCCGCAAAAGCATCACACAGACAGAGAGAACCTTTGTTTCTCCCTCCCTCCAGCTTTGAAAGTATCTTGTCTCCTCATTGGTCATTTTGGTCAGGTGCCAGCGAGGTTATCCTAGCGTCTTAACCCTTTACAGGTGAAAGGGTTTTTCCTCTGGCCAGGAGAGATTTAAAGGTGTTTACCCTTCCCTTTATATTTATGACAGCAAGTCATGCCTGACCAACCTGATTGCCTTCTATGATGAGATAACTGGCTCTGCGGATATGGGGAAAGCGTGGATGTGATATATGTTGACTTTAGCAAAGCTTTTGATACGGTCTCCCACAGTATTCTTGCCAGCAAGTTAAAGAAGTATGGATTGGGTGAATGGACTATAAGGTGGATAGAAATCTTGCTAGATTGTCGGGCTCAACGCAAAGTGATCAACAGCTCTATGTCTAGTTGGCAGCTGGTATCAAGCGGAGTATCCTGGGGCCGGTTTTGTTCAACATCTTTATCAATGATCTGGATGATGGGATGAATTGCACCCTTGACAAATTCGTAGATGACACTAAGCTGGGGGGAGAGGTAGATACACTAGAGGGTAGGGATAGGGTCCAGAGTGACCTAGACAAATTGGAGGATTGGGCCAAAAGAAATCTGATGAGGTTCAGCAAGGACAAGTGCAGAGTCTTGCACTTAGGAAGGAAGAATCTCATGCACTGCTACAGGCTGGGGACCAACTGGCTAAGCAGCAGTTCTGCAGAAAAGAACCTGGGAATTACAGTGGACGAGAAGCTGGATATGAGTCAGCAGTGTGCCCTTGTTGCCAAGAAGGCCAACGGCATATTGAGCTGTATTAGTACGAGCATTGCCAGCAGATCGAGGGAAGTGATTATTCCCCTCTATTCAGCACTGGTGAGGCCACACCTGGTGTATTGCATCCAGTTTTGCTCCCCCCACTACAGAAGGGATATGGACAAATTGGAGAGAGTCCAGCAGAGGGCAATGAAAATGATTAGGGGGCTGGGGCACATGACTTACAAGGAGAGGCTGCGGGAACTAGGGCTATTTAGTCTTCAGAAGAGAAGAGTGAGGGGGGATTTGATAGCAGCATTCAACTACCTGAAGGGGGGTTCCAAAGAGGATGGAGCTCGGCTGTTCTCAGCAGTGACAGATGACAGAACAAGGAGCAATGGTCTCAAGTTGCAGTGGGAAAGGTCTAGGTTGGATATTAGGAAAAACTATTTCACTAGGAGAGTGGTGAAGCACTGGAATGGGTTACCTAGGGCGGTGGTGCAATCTCTATCCTTAGAGGTTTTTAAGGCCTGGCTTGACAAAGCCCTGGCTGGGATAATTTAGTTGGTGTTGGTCCTGCTTTGAGCAAGGGATTGGACTGGATGACCTCCTGAGGTTTATTGCAACCCTAATATTCTATGATTCTATGTGGAAGATGTATCCCAGCTCCAACTGATTGCCAGCTTCAAGCTGCCAACCAAACTTAACTATCATCCTAGACTCCTAGCATGAACGCACTCTGTGATCCATTTCATTTCTTCTTTTTCCCTGGCCTGATCTTGCAACCTGTCTAACTTTGCCTTTGCTGATTTCCTGCCTGAGGGAGGGATTCAGCTGTGGAAGAAGACATGGCACAGCAGAAAGGCAGGCTGGAACTGAGGATCCTGGCAGGTGAGAGCAATGGCTGATCAGATCTCACTGTCTGGTCTCACTTCCCAGCAGCTAGAAATACTCTATTCTCCCACTTATCTATTCTTCCAAAATCACAGGAAAATAGCCAGGCCTTAAGATGTTACATACCTAATGATTAACCAGTTTGCTAAGAGTTAAAATAAAAAAGATCACCAACTTGATTCCAAAGGAATAGCGTGCTGGCTTGATGAACTCCGGCTTTTTTGTTTGGTGAGGGGGAAAAAAAGATTCCCCTGAATAACGTTTCTTGTAAAGGCTGTTAGATTGGTGTCAGAGCTCATTTTTGTGGTCTGGATACTGGACGTAGGTATCTTGGACCTAAAGTTAGTTGAGTCTTTGATTCTGGAAAATAAAATAATGTTTGTGACAGGTTCCCCCCGGGGCGCCACTTAGAACTGAGATACCACTGTGCCCGCCTCTCCCACCAGCCTGGGTTCCTCTTACTCTGTAGTGCTGTGCCAGGCTCTCAAGTCCCCTTCCAGCACACACACAGGTAGAGACACACCCAGCTGCAGCTATATTCACACAGATGCTGAGATCAGCTCTGAATGGGGGAGCTCAGCTAAGGAATTGCCCAGCACGCAAGTGCACACTATCCTCCGGATTGAAACCCAAAATTGCATAGTGTTGCGCTGCACAGAGAACTATACAGCGTAAGCTCATAAAATTCACCCTCTCCCTCCATGTGGAGAGAGAGATGCAACAGCTTTCTGCCACAAGTATGATTTCCACACTGGTTTTTGAGACAAAACAAAACGAGTTTATTAACTACAAAAGATAGATTATAAGTGATAGCAAACAGATCAAAGCAGATTACCTTAGTAAATAAACAAAAGCCGCAAACTAATCTTAACACACTAGATAGGTAGGATATAAATCAGCAAATTGTCACCATGAGTGATACACAGGCTAGCAGATTCTTAAGGCTCAAGTTGCCTTGACTTTCTCAGGTTTTCATATGCAGGCTAAAAGTCCTTCTAGCCTGGGACCATCACTTCCAACAGTTCAGTCTTTGTTCCTCAGGTGTTTCCAAGTGTGTTGTTGTAGGGAGAGTGAGGTCCCCCCATGATGTCATTTCCCCCCTTTTATATCTTCTCCCCACTTGCTGGAAAGCTCTTTGCTGTGACCTGGGTCAAAGAGTTCCCATTGTGTAGTGTTATCTCTGAGCGGTTTCTATTGTTTTCAGTTCCTGGAGTAATCCTTGTGCTTGTATGCATTTCGTCAATAAGCCATTAACATTTTTTGGCCTTTTTTTACTGTCGTACCTGAAAGGCTGTTTGTGGGTGTTTTCAACCGCACGACATGTTTAGTAACACATACACAGCCTAACTTCACATACGACAATAGCACATACAATCCAATGAGATATTACTGTCTAGCAGATCAAGATTCTTAGAATGACACCTCACAAGGCATACTTTGTATAAGATGTATCCTAATTACATGACAGTGCTGAATATTGGGGTATCAGGGTGTCACAATGTTATCCTTGCACAAATTGTCCTATTGTTCACAAGATGCTTACAATGTCAAGTCTATTCACCATTGTAATGGAGTCCTGAACTGTGATTTAAATCCCTTCAGTCACTATGGCTGTTAAGGTTTATATATAGGATTAATTACCAATCAAAACTTCTGCCACCACCACAAACTAACTCACACCTTCTAATTCCTGTGGTTTAAGGCAAAATAATGTAATTTTTTCCATGTGCTTTTTTTCTTTCAGGGAAGATCAGTTCACATTCTCACATATTATTTAACCACACTTTACTAACTAGGAGAACTCACTAGGCATGCTCAGAGGCCACCACCTGGATCAGGTCCAATTCAAAATCTGGCTGGAGAGCGTAGGAGGGCTGTTGCCCATCTTATAACTTTTATCCCAGTTGTTAGAGCACTTTCCTGAGAAGTGGGAGACACAGGTTCAATTCTCGCCCCTCTGCCAGAGGGGGAGAATGACTGACTCTGCAGTCCAGTGGTTAGGGAACCCACCTGGCAGGTGGGAGACCCAGGCATGGCCTAAACTACAGAGTTAGGTCAACATAAGGCAGCTTACATCAACGTACCTATGTAAGTGTGGACACTAGCAAGGTGCTCCCGCTGATATAAGTCGCCCACTCAGTGGCAGATTTAGAGTTAGTGTAGCCCTGTGCACAGCTCCATTTTCAGGACCCCCCCCACCTCAGAACCCACACAAGAAAAAGAACATTCTCTCATCCCCTCCCACCCCCCCATTTTTCATTCTTTTTTCGTCATCCTCATCCTATATTCTAAGTAATAGGAAGTAAATAAAAATAAAGGGAGGTACCTTGATTGGGGCAGGGGGTAAGGGTGCAGGAGGGGGTGAGGGGTGCGGGCTCTAGGAGGAAGTTTGGGTGTGGGCCTTGGGCTGGGACAGGGGGTTGGGGTGCAGGAGGGGGTTGGGGGGTGGTGTTTACCTCAGGCGGCGCGGCTCCTAAAGCAACCAGCACACCCCTCTGGCAGCAGCTCCTAGGCAGGGGGGTTAGGGGTCTCCGCACACCGTTGCCCGCAGGTGCCACCACCACAGCTCCCATTGGCTGCAGTTCCCAGCCAATGGGAGCTGTGGAGTCAGCACTCGGGGCGGGAGTGGTGCAGTGCGGAGGGAGGGAGGCAGGGTGGGCAGGGAGCTGCCTTAGCCCTGCTGTGCTGCTGCTGGTACGTCTCCGCGTGTCCCTTGGAGGGAGGCGGGCAGCGGGTCTCCATGTGCTGCGGAGCTTCTGGGAGCGGCGCAGGGCCACCGGCCATGGCATGCAGGCAGCCTGCCTGCCTGAGCCCTGCTGCGCTGCCACATTTTGGGGGGCCCCCTGTTGTTGGGGGCCCAGTGCCACCGCACAGTATGTTTAATGGTAAATCCGCTTCTGCGCCCACTATGTCAACCTAATAACTCCACCTCTGCGAGAGGTGCAGCACTTCCATCGATGAGTGGTGTGCAGAAAGTGAATAAGGAAAAGTTATTTCCTTGTTCCCATAATATAAGAACTAGGGGCCACCAAATGAAATTAATGAGTAGCAGGTTTAAAACAAATAAAAGGAAGTTCTTCTTCACTCAGCGCACAGTCAACCTGTGGAACTCCTTGCCTGAGGAGGTTGTGAAGGCTAGGACTATAACAGGGTTTAAAAGAGAACTGGATAAATTCATGGAAGTTAAGTCCTTTAATGGCTATTAGCCAGGATGGGTAAGGAATGGTGTCCCTAGCCTCTGTTTGTCTGAGGGTGGAGATGGATGGCAGAAGAGAGATCATATGCTCATTACCTGTTAAGTTCACTCTCTCTGGGGCACCTGGCATTGGCCACTGTCGGTATACAGGATACTGGGCTGGATGGACCTTTCGTCTGACCCAGTATGGCCATTCTTATGTTCTTAGTTAGGACGATACAGTGTCAATATAGGCCCCAGGAAGATGTGGATTTTGAATTGAGACCTCCAATAAATTCTCCAGAAAAAAATGGAAGATCAGATTTGACATTACTGACATTTCTAAAATAAAAGGCAAGCAGGAAAAACGAACATTGAAAGAGAGAACCTTTCAGGCTTTCTTTACACATCCTACAGTAGGAAAAAAGAAAAGCATAACACATTTAAAATTGGTCTGCAAAGGAAAATAAATTGTTATATTGAAGTGGGAAATTCACTGAGTTCTAGTTTGCAACCATTATGTTGCAGAGTAGCTGGATAAAGATGGACAATTGGCTTGTCCAAGATGAACAAATGTATCAGCCCATAGCATCCTACTTGGAGGGGTAGAGATGTAGACTGACATGATTTATAATATCATTATAAATTATTTAAAATCTACATGCTTTTAGAAAAGGACTTTATTGGGGAGATGTAAAAAATTTAGTCTAACTGGGATCTGGAATTCCTGGCTGTTTGGTTGACATTGTGAAAGTGGGGCTACATCTATGTAAGTTTTTGCTGTTTTTATCCATCCTTGTTCAAAACCAGTAACAGAAATTATGGACATATTGTAAATAAAAATAGATTATGAAAAAAGCCTTTGTTCATTCTTTTCTAACAAGGAAATAACTCATTCCTGCAGTACAAATCTTTCCTCAGCACTCAGAAGCTGTGAAAATACTGTAATTTCCCAAAACTATAGTAGAATAAATGATGCTTTCCATTTAACTATTACTCTCAGCTAAAATGGGCCTGGGTAGCAATAAACAAGATAAATGTGAGATATACATAACTTTCAGAAAGTCAGAAACTATAACACTTAAATGGCAGCTTCCTGCGTTAGGTGTCCCTCTCCCCTTGCCTAGAGGATAACGACTAAAAACAATCACTAAAACCTAAACTGTCACTAGCCACATCTGCACCAGCAACAAACACCTCTCAGGGTATGTCTACACTACGGAATAAGGTCGAATTTATAGAAGTCGGTTTTTTAGAAATCGGTTTTATAAATTCAAGTGTGTGTGTCCCCACAGAAAATGCTCTAAGTGCATTAAGTGCATTAACTCGGCGGAGCGCTTCCACAGTACCGAGGCAAGCGTCGACTTCCGGAGCGTTGCACTGTGGGTAGCTATCCCACAGTTCCCGCAGTCTCCGCTGCCCATTGGAATTCTGGGTTGAGATCCCAATGCCTGATGGGGCTAAAACATTGTCGCGGGTGGTTCTGGGTACATATCGTCAGCCCCCCGTTCCCTCCCTCCCCCCGTGAAAGCAAGGGCAGACAATCATTTCGCGCCTTTTTTCCTGAGTTACCTGTGCAGACGCCATACCATGGCAAGCATGGAGCCCGCTCAGGTAACCGTCACCCTATGTCTCCTGGGTGCTGGCAGACGCGGTACGGCATTGCTACACAGTAGCAGCAACCCCTTGCCTTGTGGCAGCAGACGGTACAGTACGACTGGTAGCCGTCATCGTCATGTCTGAGGTGCTCCTGGTCGCCTCTGTGAGGTCGATCAGGAGCGCCTGGGCAGACATGGGCACAGGGACTAAATTTGGAGTGACTTGACCAGGTCATTCTCTTTAGTCCTGCAGTCAGTCCTATTGAACCGTCTTATGGTGAGCGGGCAGGCGATACGGACTGCTAGCAGTCGTACTGTACCATCTTCTGCCGAGCAGCCATGAGATGTGGATGGCATGCAGTCCTTCTGCACCGTCTGCTGCCAGCCAAAGATGTAAAAGATAGATGGAGTGGGTCAAAACAAGAAATAGACCAGATTTGTTTTGTACTCATTTGCTTCCCCCCCTCCCCTGTCTAGGGGACTCATTCTTCTAGATCACACTGCAGTCACTTACAGAGAAGGTGCAGCGAGGTAAATCTAGCCATGTATCAATCAGAGGCCAGGCTAACCTTCTTGCTCCAATAAGGACAATAACTTAGGTGCACCATTTCTTATTGGAACCCTCCGTGAAGTCCTGCCTGAAATACTCCTTGATGTAAAGCCACCCCCTTTGTTGATTTTAGCTCCCTGAAGCCAACCCTGTAAGCGCCCCTCCCAGCGTCAGAGCAATGGCAAACAATCGGGCATCTGAGAGTGCTGTCCAGAGCAGTCACAATGGAGCACTCTGATGGGGCTAAAACATTGTCGCGGGTGGTTCTGGGTACGTGTTGTCAGGCCCCCGTTCCCTCCCTCCCTCCGTGAAAGCAAGGGCAGACAATCATTTCGCGCCTTTTTTCCTGAGTTACCTGTGCAGACGCCATACCACAGCAAGCATGGAGCCCGCTCAGGTAACCGTCACCCTATGTCTCCTGGGTGCTGGCAGACGCGGTACGGCTTTGCTGCACAGTAGCAGCAACCCCTTGCCTTCTGGCAGCAGACGGTGCAATACGACTGGTAGTCGTCCTCATCGTGTCCGAGGTGCTCCTGGCCGCGTCGGCTGGGAGCGCCTGGGCAGACATGGGCGCAGGGACTAAATTTGGAGTGACTTGACCAGGTCATTCTCTTTAGTCCTGCAGTCAGTCCTATTGAACCGTCTTATGGTGAGCGGGCAGGCGATACGGACTGCTAGCAGTCGTACTGTACCATCTTCTGCCAGGCAGGCAAGAGATGAGGATTGCTAGCAGTCGTATTGCACCATCTTCTGCCAGGCAGGCAAGAGATGGGGATGGCTAGCAGTCGTACTTTACCATCTTCTGCCGAGCAGCCATGAGATGTGGATGGCATGCAGTCCTTCTGCACCGTCTGCTGCCAGCCAAAGATGTAAAAGATAGATGGAGTGGGTCAAAACAAGAAATAGACCAGATTTGTTTTGTACTCATTTGCCTCCTCCCCTGTCTAGGGGACTCATTCCTCTAGGTCACACTGCAGTCACTCACAGAGAAGGTGCAGCGAGGTAAATCTAGCCATGTATCAATCAGAGGCCAGGCTAACCTCCTTGTTCCAATAACAACGATAACTTAGGTGCACCATTTCTTATTGGAACCCTCCGTGCAGTCCTGCCTGAAATACTCCTTGATGTACAGGCACCCCCTTTGTTGATTTTAGCTCCCTGAAGCCAACCCTGGAAGCTGTGTCGTCAGTCGCCCCTCCCTCCGTCAGAGCAACGGCAGACAATCGTTCCGCGCCTTTTTTCTGTGCGGACGCCATACCAAGGCAAGCATGGAGCCCGCTCAGCTCACTTTGGCAATTAGGAGCACATTAACCACCACACGCATTATCCAGCAGTATATGCAGCACCAGAACATGGCAACGCGATACCGGGCGAGGAGGCGACGTCAGCGCGGTCCCGTGAGTGATCAGGACATGGACACAGATTTCTCTGAAAGCATGGGCCCTGACAATGCATGCATCATGGTGCTAATGGGGCAGGTTCATGCTGTGGAACGCCGATTCTGGGCTCGGGAAACAAGCACAGACTGGTGGGACCGCATAGTGTTGCAGGTCTGGGACGATTCCCAGTGGCTACGAAACTTTCGCATGCGTAAGGGCACTTTCATGGAACTTTGTGACTTGCTTTCCCCTGCCCTGAAGCGCATGAATACCAAGATGAGAGCAGCCCTCACAGTTGAGAAGCGAGTGGCGATAGCCCTGTGGAAGCTTGCAACGCCAGACAGCTACCGGTCAGTTGGGAATCAATTTGGAGTGGGCAAATCTACTGTGGGGGCTGCTGTGATGCAAGTAGCCCACGCAATCAAAGATCTGCTGATATCAAGGGTAGTGACCCTGGGAAATGTGCAGGTCATAGTGGATGGCTTTGCTGCAATGGGATTCCCTAACTGTGGTGGGGCTATAGATGGAACCCATATCCCTATCTTGGCACCGGAGCACCAAGCCGCCGAGTACATAAACCGCAAGGGGTACTTTTCGATAGTGCTGCAAGCTCTGGTGGATCACAAGGGACGTTTCACCAACATCAACGTGGGATGGCCGGGAAAGGTGCATGATGCTCGCATCTTCAGGAACTCTGGTCTGTTTCAAAAGCTGCAGGAAGGGACTTTATTCCCAGACCAGAAAATAACTGTTGGGGATGTTGAAATGCCTATATGTATCCTTGGGGACCCAGCCTACCCCTTAATGCCATGGCTCATGAAGCCGTACACAGGCAGCCTGGACAGTGGTCAGGAGCTGTTCAACTACAGGCTGAGCAAGTGCAGAATGGTGGTAGAATGTGCATTTGGACGTTTAAAGGCGCGCTGGCGCAGTTTACTGACTCACTTAGACCTCAGCGAAACCAATATTCCCACTGTTATTACTGCTTGCTGTGTGCTCCACAATATCTGTGAGAGTAAGGGGGAGACGTTTATGGCGGGGTGGGAGGTTGAGGCAAATCGCCTGGCTGCTGGTTACGCGCAGCCAGACACCAGGGCGGTTAGAAGAGCACAGGAGGGCGCGGTACGCATCAGAGAAGCTTTGAAAAACAGTTTCATGACTGGCCAGGCTACGGTGTGAAAGTTCTGTTTGTTTCTCCTTGATGAACCCCCCCACCCCTTGGTTCACTCTACTTCCCTGTAAGCTAACCACCCTCCCCTCCTCCCTTTAATCATTGCTTGCAGAGCCAATAAAGTCATTGCTGCTTCACAGTCATGCATTCGTTATTCATTCATCACACAAATAGGGGGATGACTACCAAGGTATCCCAGGAGGGGTGGTGGAGGAGGGAAGGAAAATGCCACAGCACTTTAAGCACAGCACTTTAAAAGTTTACAACTTTAAAATTTATTGAATGACAGCCTTCTTTTTTTTGGGCAATTCTCTGTGGTGGAGTGGCTGGTTGGCCGGAGGCCCCCCCACCGCGTTCTTGGGCGTCTGGGTGTGGAGGCTATGGAACTTGGGGAGGAGGGCGGTTGGTTACAGAGGGGCTGCAGTGGCAGTCTGTGCTCCAGCTGCCTTTGCTGCAGCTCAACCATACACTGGAGCATACTGGTTTGGTCCTGCAGCAGCCTCAGCATTGAATCCTGCCTCCTCTCATCACGCTGCCGCCACCTTTGAGCTTCAGCCCTGTCTTCAGCCCGCCACTTACTCTCTTCAGCCCGCCACTTACTCTCTTCAGCCCTCCACCTCTCCTCCCGGTCATTTTGTGCTTTCCTGCACTCTGACATTATTTGCCTCCACGCATTCGTCTGTGCTCTGTCAGTGTGGGAGGACAGCATGAGCTCGGAGAACATTTCATCGCGAGTGCGTTTTTTTTTCTTTCTAAGCTTCACTAGCCTCTGGGAAGGAGAAGATCCTGTGATCATTGAAACACATGCAGCTGGTGGAGAAAAAAAAAGGGACAGCGGTATTTAAAAAGACACATTTTATAAAACAGTCGCTACACTCTTTCAGGGTAAACCTTGCTGTTAACATTACATACATAGCACATGTGCTTTCGTTACAAGGTCGCATTTTGCCTCCTCCCACCGCGTGAACGGATTTTGGTTGAATGCCAGCAAACATACACTGCAATGCTTTGTTCTACAGTGATTCCCCAGTACGTGTTGCTGGCCTGGAGTGGTAAAGTGTCCTACCATGAAGGACGAAATAAGGCTGCCCTCCCCAGAAACCTTTTGCAAAGGCAGAACCGCAAATGCCAGGGCAAAGTAATCCTTTCACATGCTTGCTTTTAAACCATGTATAGCATTTTAAAAGGTACACTCACCAGAGGTCCCTTCTCCGCCTGCTGAGTCCAGGAGGCAGCCTTGGGTGGGTTCGGGGGGTACTGGCTCCAGGTCTAGGGTGAGAAACAGTTCCTGGCTGTCGGGAAAACCGGTTTCTCCGCTTGCTTGCTGTGAGCTATCTACAACCTCCTCATCATCATCTTCTTCGTCCCCAAAACCTACTTCTGTATTGCCTCCATCTCCATTGAAGGAGTCAAACAACACGGCTGGGGTAGTGGTGGCTGAACCCCCTAAAATGGCATGCAGCTCATCATAGAAGCGGCATGTTTGGGGCTCTGACCCGGAGCGGCTGTTCGCCTCTCTGGTTTTCTGGTAGGCTTGCCTCAGCTCCTTCAGTTTCACGCGGCACTGCTTCGGGTCCCTGTTATGGCCTCTGTCCTTCATGCCCTGGGAGATTTTCAGAAAGGTTTTGGCATTTCGAAAACTGGAACGGAGTTCTGATAGCACGGATTCCTCTCCCCAAACAGCGATCAGATCCCGTACCTCCCGTTCAGTCCATGCTGGAGCTCTTTTGCGATTCTGGGACTCCATCATGGTCACCTGTGCTGATGAGCTCTGCATGGTCACCTGCAGCTTGCCACGCTGGCCAAACAGGAAATGAGATTCAAAAGTTCGCGGTTCTTTTCCTGTCTACCTGGCCAGTGCATCTGAGTTGAGAGCGCTGTCCAGAGCGGTCAGAATGGAGCACTCTGGGATAGCTCCCGGAGGCCAATACCATCGAATTGTGTCCACAGTACCCCAAATTCGAGCCGGCAACGTCGATTTAAGCGCTAATCCACTTGTCAGGGGTGGAGTAAGGAAATCGATTTTAAGAGCCCTTTAAGTCGAAATAAAGGGCTTCATTGTGTGGACGGGTGCAGGTTTAAATCGATTTAACGCTGCTAAATTCGACCTAAAGTCCTAGTGTAGACCAGGGCTCACATAATACATACCATTTCCCTGAGAGTAGGTTTTCCCCAAGATGCTTGTGATTAATATGAGTTTGTCGGCACTTAGGGTGACTAAATTGACCGCAGATCACTCTCCCGTCGACTCCTGTACTCCACCGGATTGAGAAGAGTAAGGGTAGTTGACGGGAGAGCGTCTCCCGTTGACATTGCATAGTGTGGACCCTGCAGTAAGTAGATCTAAGCTACGTTGATTTGAGTTATGCTATTCACGTAACTCAAATTGTGTAGCTTAGATCAACTTTTCCCTTTAGTGTAGACAAGGCCTATAACTGCAGAAGAGGCCAACCTACAGGGAAGTGCTAATGAATTTTTTTTACTATAAGTAACAAGGATGAAATTTAGTTGTCAGATGGCAACTTTAATTATACTTGTTTTCTTCTCTTCCTTTCACTATGTCTCCTCTCTTAATTCGTGTTTCATCTATTCTGGCCACGTCCCTCCCTTTCAGCCTGTTTTTATACCTTTCTGCCCATTTCACTTCTCCTCTTCCAATACTTTTCCTTTCTTTCGGTCCATTTAAAAATTCTTCCATTTCACCCCCCTCACCCCCATTACCACCAACATCAAAGATGGGATGAGGGAGGTGAAATGGAAGAATAGACCCCACTATGGCTTCCCAGGTTTCCATTCTACATGATCTAATATGGGCCTATGTTTCCAAAGGAGCTCAGGGCCAAATCTTCAAGTGCTTAGCAATCAAAATTGAGACCAGATTGTCAAAAGAGCACAGAACCCATTTAGGCACCTAAATAAAGATCAGATTTTCCAAAAGTGCTCAGCATCCAGCAGTTGTAATGGACACCTATGGCCAAGTATTCAAATAGTTCAGTGCCCAACATGCTAAGCTCTTTTGAAATGCTGGTCCTGATGACTCAGGCCACATTGCCAATTACTCCCCTTCGCTGATGTTACATGCATATGGAAACCTGCCATGTCATGAACTTGAGTGCATTAGCTGCCTCCTCATAGCCAGTCCTGGCTCCAAGAGGTCTGGGACAAGAGCCAGTGGAATTAGTATTGTCTGACACATTAGGCTGATGTGTCATAGGTTTGGTATCACAGCTATAGGGAATGAAGAAAGGAAATAGATACAAGAAATCATGTAGCATTTAAACAGGGACTTTGTGGATTTGAGATAAGCACAAAACAGGGGAAATTATGTGCAGACAGAGATCCTAGGTTTGTAACCATGTTGGAAGCAGTTTCAAACAGGTTACAGACAAACACAGTTGTAATAATACTTTCTGCAGTCACACATAACTTGATTACAAGCTGTGCTGGTAGAGTGGTCTAGAGCAGTGGTTCCCAAGCTTGTTCCGCCGCTTGTGCAGGGAAAGGCCCTGGCGGGCCGGGCTGGTTTGTTTACCTGCCACGTCCGCAGGTTCAGCCGATCGCGGCTCCCACTGGCCACGGTTCGCTGCTCCAGGCCAATGGGGGCTGCTGGAAGCAGCGGCCAGTACGTCCCTCGGCCTGCACCGCTTCCAGCAGCTTCCATTGGCCTGGAGCAGCGAACCGTGGTCACTGGGATCCGCGATCGGCCGAACCTGCGGATGCGGCAGGTAAACAAACCGGCCCGGCCCGCCAGGGGCTTTCCCTGCACAAGCGGCGGAACAAGTTTGGGAACCACTGCTCTAGAACAATTTCATAGTATAGATGGTTGTCTAAAAAAGTGATTGTGCATTCTGGTAACTGAAACCAACCTAGCAAGAACCATGTTGGATAACAGATACCAAACAGGCTCTATCAGTGGTTCTCAACCTATTTACCATTGTGGGCCACATATGCAGCTCTCTATGTGTTTTGTGGGCTGCATCCATACAATCTATATACTACAGGTATGGCCCTGAGGATGTCACATGGGCTGCAGCTGTGTGCTGATTGGGCTGCAAGTGGGTCGTGGGTTGAGAACCAATGGGCTATATTCATCCTAGCACATTACTGGGAGGATACCTGGAGTAGAATGTGCTATCTAGTCTATAATCAAACAGTAGCAATGGTGGAACTGCTAGTGTACACAGGGCTCAAGTATTGTTTACTATTGTGTCTACAGCTTCCTACAATTTTTTTTTCTGCAGAAATTTTTGAGTTTTGATCGAAAAATTAAATATCAAAAGTTTTCAGCTGAAAAGCAAAAGATTTTGGCCAGAACATTTTGACAAAAAAACAAAAACAAACAAACCCCACACACAACCCCAACTTTTTCCCACAGAAAGAAGATGCTATTATAGCTATTCATGAAAATTTTCTTTTAAGTCAAAAACTCAATTTTCCATCAAAAATGGTTTTGGTGGAAATTTTTCACCCAGTCTTAATTGTGTCATCTAACTTTGCTCTAAATTAGGCCATGCAGTGATAGAATCATTAGCCCTACTTAGTGCTCACACTGCTACCACATCACTAGACTAGATACTATACACTCCACCATTCACCCTGCCAATAATTTGCTAGAGTGGACACAGCCTGTATTATATCAATTTTCCTTCATGGTTAGAGTTAGCATCATTTATTTCCAGAATAGACAGGAAATTTTTAGACAACCATGCATACTAATAAAAATTGCTGTAGACTACTTCCTAACACTGCATGGGAAAAGGGCCCTGTCCCAAGAACAAATGTAAGGATCTGACTCTTTAGGGTTTTGTACAGAGTCTTATGAAACCTTAGGTTTGAATGTCTGCCATGCAGAACAATGCTCTGGAAAATGTTGGAGACACATCAGAGAGCGAGTATACTCTTGAGGGAATTCTGCACGCAAAAAATAAAAATTCTGCACATAATATTTTAAAATTCTGCAAAATTCTTCAAATTTTATTTGTCAATCAATAAATGTGGAGGCTCCAGGATGGCAGTGCGAGCACGGGCGACTGGCTGCATGGAGGTGAGAGATCACCCTGCAGGCCCCCCCCTCCCGGACACGAACTCAGCGGTGAGGCTGCACCCAACCCTGACACAGCACAAGGGCTGGGGCTGCCCCAGAGGTCCATGTCCTGGGCGGGGTGGGGGGATACAGGGAGATCTCCCAGCTCCATGTAGCCAGTGGCCTGTGCTCCCCACTGCTATGCTGGAGCTACCACAGTTATTTATTGACGTAATTTGCAGAATTTTGCAATATTGTACACAGAATTGTTATTTTTCTGGCACAGAACTTTTAATTTTTTGGTGCTGAATTCCCTCAGGTGAAGCAACTCATCAGGGTTAGTAGCCCCGTGCCAGGCGTGCGTGGGCAGGATCAGCATGGCAGGATCCAAGTGTGTAGGGGCTTAATGTGGAAGCATCCAGGTGTGGGGTGAGAGGGTTCTGGGGGGAGGGGGCAATCTGGGTGCAGGGAGCTCGGGGGGGGGGTTTCTGGCCTGGGTGCAGGGGTAATGGGGCACTGCAGGGGGGTCCAGATGAAGGTAGTTGGGGCTCAGTGAGGGGTCTGGGTGTGGGGGGATGGGGCTTGGTAGGGGAGTCTGGGAGCTGGGAGAGTGGGGCTTGGAGGGGTGGGGGACCAGGTGCTACTGTTTGGGGCTCACTGAAGTGGAGGACTGGGGTTGGGAAGCTCATGGGGTGGTCCAGGTGCATATGTGGTGAGGCTCATCAGGATGGGGGTTCAAGTGTGCGGGGCTCAGCAGAGAATCATCTGGGTGGAGGGGTGGGGGTCTGGATGGAGGGCATGGGGCTTGGCAGGGAGCGGTCTGGGTATGGAGAGTCCAAATGCACAGGGTTGGTTGGATGGGGGAGCAGCTCCCTGTACAGTGACCACTGCCCCCGTGGCTGAGGAGCGATGGGGGCAGGAAGCAGGGGGGAGGGTGCGGAGATGGAGGAGGTTTCTGGGAGTGGGTCTGACCTGGTCCCAACCCTGGCCGGTCCATGCAGGGGAAGTGTACTTTTCCCCCACCCCTAACCCAGCTGGAACTATCTGCTGAGCCTGGCATAGGGTAGGAACCACCAACCAGGGTGAGACTGGGGAGGATCGGGTGCGGGGAGTGGGACTTGATGGGGTGTCTTGAGGTGGGAGTGCTCCAGATGAAGGGGATGAGGCTCAGCAGGGTTGGGGTTCAGGTGCAGGGGGCTTGGTGAAGTGGATTCTGGGGTATGAAGCTAGGTGGGGGGATCCAATGCATGGGGGTTGGGTAGACGGGGTGGGCAGGGTCAGATCCAGCACTGGTTGGGGTGTCCCTAGCCCCACAGTGATTTACCTCTCCGCCAGCTGCTCCAGGCACCCAAAATAACATGCCCGCACTGCTGGAGAGGGGCGTGTGACCACTCTTGTGGCTTCCCTTTGCTTCCCTATCAAAAAGTCATTTTTCTGCAGGGAAGCAAAGAAATCTGCACAGGACATTAATTCTGCACATGCACAGTGGTGCAGAATCTGCCCGGGAGTAGTATATTTATATGAGCCTGGGAAGACCAAAGAGCACAAAATACACTATTAAACCTGGTCTTCTTCTCTGGGTCCATCTTCTGGTGCAGTGTTCAAAGACTACTAAAAATCACTTGAACTGTTTAAACTATCCACACTATCAAAAACTAGAACTACAACAAGCAAACAAGAAATCTGGTATAAAAAACCCACAAGACAATCTCTTTGAATGGGGTGAACAATCCCACACCTACAGTTACCCATGGAACAAAAGGGATTGAGGGGACTGCATGGTCTCTTATAACTACAGTTCCAAATGTTTGGTGCCATGAGAGTGAGAGGGCATTCACATGGTAGCAATGGCCACAGACATTTCCAAAGCTCAGCAGAATTGCAGGCTGTGGGGGTCACATTCTGCAACTGGCCACCTCAAATAATTTTTGTCACTGCCGTAATCAGGATCACATCTGTTAAGAATGTGCCATTTTGATAGTCTGTTTTCAGAACAGAACTGTGTTTTAATCTTGGAGCTGCTACTGTGGTTCCACAATGAAGTTTTCTTCCTCTGTACACCAGCAGTCAATTCCATTGTGACACGCCCTCCTCCCCACTTCAGGGTGCCACTTGGAACTGGGCTACCACTGAACCCACCTGAGGTACCAGCCTGGGCTCCCTTTACACTGTATTGCTGACGCAAGCCAGCCAAGCCCTCCCTCAGGCTTCAGATTGAACTTTACCAGCACACATACAGGTAGGGACACACCCAGCTGCAGCTATACTCACACATGCTGAGATCAGCTCTGCATGGGATGATTCAACTAAGGAATTGCCCAGTACTCAAGTGCACACCCCCTCTAGAGAGTAAGCCCAAAATTGCACTGTGTTGCGCTGTACAGAGAACTGTACAGCGTAAGCGCATGAAATTTGCCATCTTTCTGCCCCAAGTTATTTCCTCACAGACTGGTTTTAGACAAAAGAAAACAAGTTTATTAACTACAAATGAAAGATTTTAAGTTTCAGAGTAGCAGCCATGTTAGTCTGTATTCGCAAAAAGAAAAGGAGTACTTGTGGCACTTTAGAGACTAACAAATTTATTTGAGCATAAGTTTTCATGAGCTACAGCTCAAATAAATTTGTTAGTCTCTAAGGTGCCACAAGTACTCCTTTTCTTTTTGCGAAATATTTTAAGTTATTATAAGTAAGGCTGCAAGTCTGTCATGGAAGTCATGGATTCCGTGACTTTCCATGAGCTCTGTGACTTCTGCAGTGGCTGGTGCTGGCTCAGAGGCTGCCCAAGCCAGGCAGCCCCTGAGCCAGCAGCAGGAGTTTGGATGTGTGGGAGGGGACTAGGGGCAGCGGACTGGAGGGTGTGTGGGGGTGCTTACCTCAGGGTGGGGAGCTCCCCCTGGCATGGCTTTGCAGCTCCTAGACCGCAGAGGAGCCGGGGCAGAGGCCTGCTACCGCAACTCCCATTGGCTGCAGTTCCTGGCCAATGGGAGCTGTGCAGCCAGCACTTGAGGTGGGATGGGAGCAACACATGGATGAGCCCCCTCGCCCCTCCGCTGCCTAGGAGCTGCAGGGATGTGGAGCTGGGTAGGGAGCCCCTGCCGGGCCCACCAACCCTCCCCCTCCCCAGCACTAGCAGGGGTCCCGGGCCTTGCACCATGGCGTGGACCGCCCCTCCCCCCAGCACCGGGCCACCTCCCCCAGCACCTGTGGCACCCCCAACCACCACCCCAAGAGCACCCACGGCCCCCCACCCAAGTTTTAGTTAGGAGTCTATAGTAAGTTATGGACAGGTCACAGGCCGTGAATTTTTGTTTACTGCCTGTGACCTGTCCATGACTTTCTACTAAAAATATCCGTGACTAAAACATAGCCTTAATTATAAGGGATAGCAAACAGATCAAAGCAAATTATCTAGCAAATAAAACAAACAGGCAATCTAAGCTTAATATACTCAAGAAACTGGTTATAAGTAGCAAATTCTCACCCTAAATGTTTTAGGCAGATTGCAGAGATTCTTGAAGGCAAGCTGCCCTTGCTTGCAACTTGAAACTTCAGATATTCCATTCACAGGCTACACAACCTTCTAGCCTGGGCTCAGTCTTTCTCCCCTAGTTCAGAGAACTAAAAGACTGAACTAGGGGAGAATCTCTGTCACTCCCCTGCCTTAAATAGTTTTTGCACATGGTGGGAATCCTTTGTCCCCAAGTGTGATTCCCACCTCCAGTTAGTGGAAAAATACTAGTATTATCATGGAGTCCAGTAACAGGTAACTTGGTCACATGACACTGCAACCATAATTCAGAGGCTGTTTGTAGCATCCCCAGAAAGACTTCCCGGTGGGAGATTAGCATCTTCAAAGACCTATTGTTTTCCCTAATGGCCCTTCCCCGTGGGCCATCCAAACTGATTGCATTCTGTCTAGTGGGCGTTCCCCAGGTGTAAACACATTTGTAATAGATGCATAGACAACATTCCTAACTTCAGATACAAAAATGATACATGCATATAAATAGGACAATCATATTCAGTAAATCATAAACTTTCCAATGATCTCTCACATGACCCATCTTGCATAAAATACATCTTAGTTATGCCATAATCATAACTATATCTCTATGAAGAATATGGGGGTGTATCATAGATTCTCAGGGTTGGAAGGGACCTCAGGAGGCCATCTAGTCCAACCCCCTGCTCAAAGCAGGACCAATCCCCAATTAAATCACCCCAGCCAGGGCTTTGTTAAGCTTTACCTTAAAAGCCTCTCAGGAAGGAGATTCCACCACCTCCCTAGGTAACCCATTCCAGTGCTTCACCACCCTCCTAGTGAAAAAGTTTTTCCTAATATCCAACCTAAATCTCCCCCACTGCAACTTGAGACCATTACTCCTTGTTCTATCATCTGCTACCACTGAGAACAGCCAGGCTCCATCCTCTTTGGAACCCCCTTTCAGGTAGTTGAAAGCAGCTATCAAATCTCTCCTCATTCTTTTCTTCTGAAGACTAAATAAACCCAGTTCCCTCAGCCTCTCCTCATAAGTCATGTGCTCCAGCCCCCTAATCATTTTTGTTGCCCTCCGCTGGACTCTTTCCAATTTTTCCACATCCTTCTTGTAGTGTGGGGCCCAAAACTGGAAACAGTACTCCAGATGAGGCCTCACCAATGCTGAATAGAGGGGAAAGATCATGTCCCTCGATCTGCTGGCAATGTTCCTACTTATACACCCCAAAATACTGTTAGCCTTCTTGGAAACAAGGGCACACTGTTGACTCATATCCAGCTTGTCGTCCACTGTAACCCCTAGGTCCTTTTCTGCAGAACTGCTGCCCCGCCACTCAGTCCTTAGTCTGTAGCCATGCGTGGGATTCTTCTGTCCTAAGTGCAAGGCTCTGCACTTGTCCTTGTTGAACCTCATCAGATTTCTTTTGGACCAATCCTCTAATTTGTCTAGGTCTCTCTGTATCCTATCCCTACCCTCCAGCGTATGTACCACTCCTCCCAGTTTAGTGTAGTGCCACATCCATCTCCTCCTCCAAAGCAGGCCTGATCTAAGAAATTAGGTCGGTATAACTACGTCACCCAGGGGTATGAAAAATCCACACACCTGAGCGATGCTGTTTTAACTGACCTAACCCCCAGCGTAGAGAGTGCTTGGTCAATGGGAGAATTCTCCTGTCGACCTAGCTACTGCCTCTCGGGAGGTGGACTACCTTCCTATACCAGTGGGAGAACCCATCCCGTCAGTGTAAGTAGCTTCTTCACTGAAGCGCTGCAGCTTTTTAAGTTTAGATTAGTCCTTAGGTAATACATTGCTGTCTTGCTAATTTCCCACAGACATAATGTACTGCTTTTGTTTGAAGGGCCATCTTTGCTGATCTCTCCTCTCTCTCTCTATTCATATCTTTCCTTGACCTTGTCCTTCCTCAGTTACCAGTCTGACTTCATACCTCCTGTTATTGAAAGGACAGGTTACCGAGAAAAGGTGGCATGAATTTTAAAGAGGCCCTGTCAAGAAGTTTAGAGCCAGAATTTAAGATATGTTACTATGAGATTTTACAAAAGCTTATATTAATGTTTTCATGATATTTTAAAAGAAATATTTAAATTAAAATATTTCCTTGAGATTTGGGGTAAAAATTTCAAAAGTGCCTTCAATGGGAGTTAGGTGCCAAGTCTGTGGTTTCCCTCCACAAGTGTTTAGCAACACAGGAGAAGCAGAAGTGGAAACAATAAGGGCCCAATCCAGAGCCTCTGGTAGTCAGTGGGAACATACACATTGACTTCAATGGGGTGCAGACTGGGGCTTTTGTTTTAGGCACATAGTGTGATGGAATAGAGAAGCATAGATATTAAGACTTAAGGAAAAGGTATAGTCAAAGGTGGAGAGGGAAGGGAGGAGAGGTCAGTCAAAGGAAGAGAAGTCAGGAATACTGATAGTTTAGAGCAGTAGTTCTCAAACCTTTGTATTGGTGACTCCTTTCACACAGCAAGCCTCTGAGTGCGACCCCCCCTTATAAATTAAAACACTTTTTTTTATATTGAACACTATTTTAAATGCTGGAGGTGAAGTAGGGTTTGGGGTGGAGGATGACAGTTTGTGACCCCCTGTGGAGTCACAACCCCCAGTTTGAGAACCCCTGGTTTAGAGGTCATGGTAGGAGAGCTGAGGAGCAATATGGAGTGAAAGATATGAGACAGCAGAAATTCAGTGATGGAAAGGTCTGTGAAGAAGCAATGTTAAATAAAGATGAATGCAAGGAAGTGGCTGTGATTGTGGGTGCGAGAATAAATCCAAAGTTGCATGTAGAAAGGCAAAGTAATGGTGACAAGTTGGAGGTTAATGTGTCTGATAGGAAACAGTGTGAAACTGAAATCAATGAGGTTGAGGGTGGGGGACTGAGAAGAGAGGAAGAAAGGTAGCAAGGTGTTTAAATTAAAGAATAAGTAGGAGGGGACAGAGTTGAGGGTGGTAGTAAATGACAGCAACATGGAGATAGAAAGCTGAGAGGAGTCTGATGGAGTGGATTCAAAGAAAAAGGAGTGAAACAGAGAAAGGGAATGGTTGGAATCAGCATTGTGACAGGAGATCTATGCCACGGGTACACTTTTTCTTGCTAGAAGCTTTGGCTTGTGGTACATGAGTGACAGAGAGGGCAGAATCCAATGTTTCAACATCTTTGATGTGTGAGTAGCAGGAAATAGACCAACAACATAATGGTGAAAAGCAATTACATTTTTAAAAATTCCTCTTTTAATCATCTAGGGTGACAGTCACACAGGTAAAAGATTCTTTTTGTGTATAAATGTCTGATTTTTATCTTCACAGTATTTAATTGAGTTACTTAGCTATTGCAACATTTTCTTGAGAAAAACAAGAACGTAGCCATTAAGATTTCAATGATGGCATTAAAATTCCTAAAAAAAAAATCTTCCAGGACAGTAAGATTAATAAATAAATAATGGGTGAGGTTCTGCCCTGCACTTGGAGTGAGAGCTAAGAGAAGTCCATAGCTGTGTACTGCTCAGAGCAGGAATAGGTGACAGTGGTAAAAACACCTGAGCTTTCTCTATAATAGTGCTTCCCTCTGTGCTAGACAAATAGTGTAAAAAGACTAAGGGCAGGTCTACACTACGGGGTTAAGTCGACCTAAGTTACGCAACTCCAGCTATGTTATTCACGTAGCTTAGACTGACTTACTGCGGTGTCTACACCATGCTGGATCGATGGGAGAAACTCTCCCATCAACTTACCTTACGTTTCTCGTGCCGGTGGAGTACTGGAGTCAATGGGAGAATGATCTGTGGTCAATTTAGCGCAAGGGTTCTCAAACTAGGGGTCGGGACCACTCAGGGGGTTGCAAGGTTGTTACATGTGAGGTCATAGAATCATATAATATTAGGGTTGGTCACATCAGGAGGTCATCTAGTCCAATCCCCTGCGCAAAGCAAGACCAACACCAACTAAATCATCCCAGCCAGGGCTTTGTCAAGCCTTAAAAACCTCTAAGGAAGGAGATTCCACCACCTCCCTAGGTAACCCATTCCAGTGCTTCACCACCCTCTGAGTGAAATAGTATTTCCTAATATCCAACCTAGACCTTCCCCACTGCAACTTGAGATCATTGCTTCTTGTTCTGTCATCTGTCACTGCTGAGAACAGCCTAGCTCCATCCTTTTTGGAACCCCCCTTCAGGTAGTTGAAGGCTGCTCTCAAATCCCCCCCCCCCACTCTTCTCTTTCTGCAGACAAAATAACCCCAGTTCCCTCAGCCTCTCCTCGTAAGTCATGTGCCCCAGCCCCCTAATCATTTTAACTGCTCTCCGCTGGACTCTCTCCAATTTGTCCACATCCCTTCTGTAGTGGGGGTGGGGGGGGAACCAAAACTGCATGCAGTACTCCAGGTGTGGCCTCACCAGTGCTGAATAGAGGGAAATAATCACTTCCCTCAATCCGCTGGCAATGCTCCTACTAATACAGCTCAATATGCTGTTGGCCTTCTTGGCAACAAGGGCACACTGCTGACTCATATCCAGTTTCTCGCCCACTGTAATCCCCAGGTCCTTTTCTGCAGAACTGCTGCTTAGCCAGTCAGTCTCCAGCCTGTAGCGGTGCATGGGATTCTTCCTTCCTAAGTGCAGGACTCTGCACTTGTCCTTGTTGAACATCATCAGATTACTTTTGGCCCAATCCTCCAATTTGTCTTGGTCACTCTGGACCCTATCCCTACCCTCCAGCGTATCTACCTCTTCCCCCAGCTTAGTGTTATCTGTGAACTTGCTGAGGGTGCAATTCATCCCATCATCCAGATCATTAATGAAGATATTGAACAAAACCGGCCCCAGGACCGACCTCTGGGGCACTCCACTTGATACCGGCTGCCAACTAGACATCGAGCCGTTGTTCACTACCCGTTGAGCTCAACAATCTAGACAGCTTTCTATCCACCTTATAGTCCACTCATCCAATCCATACTTCTTTAATTTGCTGGCAATACTGTGGGAGACCGTAACAAAAGCTTTGCTAAAGTCAAGATATATCACATCCACCGTTTTCCCCATATCCACAAAGCCTGTTATCTCATCATAGAAAGCAATCAAGTTGGTCAGGTATGACTTGCCCTTGGTGAATCCATGTTGAATGTTCCTGATCATCTTCCTCTCCTCCAAGTGCTTCAAAATGGATTCCTCAAGGACCTGCTCCATGGTTTTGCCGGGGACTAAAGTGAGGCTGTAGATCCCCGGGTTCTCTTTCTTCCCTTTTTTAAATATGGGCACTATATTAGCCTTTTCCCAATCGTCCGGGACCTCTCCCTGTCGCTACGAGTTTTCCAAGATAATGGCCCATGGTCACGAGCTGTCAGCCTCCACCCCAAACCCTGCTTTGCCTTCAGCATTTATAATGGTATTAAATTAAAAAAACACGTTTTTGTATATTTATGAGGGGGGGTCGCACTCAGAGGCTTTCTATGTGAAAGGGGTCACCAGTACAAAAGTTTGAGAACCACTGATTTAGCAGGTCTTCACTAGACCCACTAAATTTACCCCCGGTGGATTGATCGCCGTAGCGTCAATCCCCAGTAAGTGTAGACATGCCCTTACTGTAGTAAGGCCCTAATGTAAAGGTAGCTCAAAACAGTTACCACAGGAGGAGCACAATTGTCCTTGTCTTGCACCAAAAGGGGCATGGCCTGAATAAGTGGGCATGACCAAGTGACTTGTAAATTTCATTTATGCTGAGATACTTCAGAGCTGTAAAATTAGTATAGGGTAATCTTCTCTCTCAAACTGAAGTTAGTCTTGGGCTCCTTTAAATTCTCCATAAATCAGACACATAGGTGGTGTACCAGGAGACTGATATCCTGGCAGCTGTTCTTCAGCTCTTGCTTGCTGAAACAGTAAAAAACCAGGAACACATTGCTTTAAAAAAAAAAAAATAAGAGCATGCAGTCATTTCAAAACACCCTCCAAATTGCCTAAAGTTACTGCTATAAGGAATGCTGTCTTCATAAGACAGATGGTTCAGAGAATGACCTGACAATGGTTTGAAGAGAGGTGCTGTAAATTTTTGTGAGAACAAGATTAACAGCTCATGATGGAGACGTTCAGGCACCAGAGGAAACACATGGAACACACCTTTCGTAAACTTCCCACAGTAGACTAAGTGAAGAGTGTCAATCCATGCATCGTATGGTGGAAAGCTGATAAGGCCAATGGATCTTAATAGAGGTCAAAGACATTTTGACCAAAGTGTAGGAGATAATTCTAGATAAAATCGAAGAATGACCGTCTACTCCCTTTCGAGCTTCCCACCTGGAAAATACCTCCCACTTCATTGAACATTTATCTGGTTGAAGGCTTTCTGCTTTCTAATAGGATCTTTGACTTCAACATAATGCTTGCTCTGGTGTTCCCAGCAAATCAGAAGCAAAGCCATCAGCCTAAAAGATTTTGAATCTGGAGAAGATGAGAATGGAACACGTGTTTCCAGCTAATCAACCAGATCACACACATTCTCTGATAGAGACGATAGCAGTGGGGAAGCCAAAGTGATAGCAGTAGGTAGGAGGACAGTAGTCCACAAAGTCTCCATGAATCAGGAGGATCTTAGAGACAATGCATGAATGGAATAGATGCTGGTTCAGGGGAAGAACTAGTTAAAAGAGGAGGAGAAGGCGGCCTTACTGAGTCAGGTTACCAAGAAAACTCTACACTGGCATCAAGATCCATCCCTGAAAAGAACAAGACTGTCACAGCTAGTACCAGGGTCCTTGGCCTCTGAGGTCTAACTTTTGTCAGGAGGTGATTTGGTACCAAAGCCTGGGACACAGCACTTCAGCTTCTATTTAATATATTCATACAGTAAAACTAAAACTATCTCTATCCTGTCTTGCACTCAATTGCTGGTAGATGGCAGCAAATAACAGATTTTCGAACAAAGCCCATTGCCAACTGTGTCCACATATCTATTCAGGGGACACCATCATAGGGCCTAATCACATCAGCCACACTATCAGAGGCTCGTTCACCTGCACATCTACCAATGTGATATATGCCATCATGTGCCAGCAATGCCCCTCTCCCATGTACATTGGCCAAACTGGACAGTCGTCTCTACGTAAAAGAATAAACACAAATCAGATGTCAAGAATTATAACATTCAAAAACCAGTCGGAGAACACTTCAATCTCTTTGGTCACTCGATTATAGACCTAAAAGTGGCAATTCTTCAACAAAAAAACTTCAAAAACAGACTCCAACGAGAGACTGCTGAATTGGAATTAATTTGCAAACTGGATACAATTAATTTAGGCTTAAATAAAGACTGGGAGTGGATGGGTCATTACACAAAGTAAAACTATTTCCCCATGTTTATTCCCGCCCCCCCTCCCGCCTCGCTGTTCCTCAGACGTTCTTGTCAACTGCTGGAAATGGCCCACCTTGATTATCACTACAAAAGGTTTTTCTTCCCCCCCAACTCCCGCTCTCCTGCTGGTAATAGCTCACCTTATCTGATCACTCTCGTTACAGTGTGTATGGTAACACCCATTGTTTCATGTTCTCTGTGTACATAAATCTCCCCACTGTATTTTCCACTGAATGCATCCGATGAAGTGAGCTATAGCTCACAAAAGTTTATGCTCAAATAAATTTGTTAGTCTCTAAGGTGCCACAAGTCCTCCTTTTCTTTTTGCGGATACAGACTAACATGGCTGCTACTCTGAAACCTGTGCTATATCAGGTTCTCCTTTTACATGACTGCAGAATCTTTGGTTCTCAAAACAAAATGGTGCTACCTTTGCATTAGCAAGAGATTTGAAATTTGTAAATGGATAGGTTTCAAATATGAAATACAACTCTTTAAATGTGTTTTATTCTCCAAGAAGTTTAAGTAGCCACTCTGACTCTTCCCAACAAACCCCTTGACTAGGGCTGGATTTGTGGTAATTCTGGTGGTTTAGGAACAGCTACACCAGCTCTCCATCAGCTGATAACTCTCCAACACTAATGGAATTCTCAGAGGACCAGATTTGGCTGCTTTCCAAACACTTCCTGCTACCAGAGTGATACTAAATGATTGGAACATAGGAGAATCTGACCTATAGGATGTATAGTTATTCACATATTGAACACTGAGTCTCATTCACAATCATGTTACATTACAAAAATTGTTGCACAGTCAGGGAAAACAATAAATTTTACTATAACACAATGGTATATAAGGCACAAATAAAAACGTAGGCAAATTGATTGCCTGGGTATCTAAATTAGCATGATTGGCAGAAAGTAATCAAACCTCATTCTATTAAGGTGGGATTCACCATCTGGTACTATTATATGCAGTCTTAAGAATATATTTGTTATCATGCAATCAGCATACAGTCTTTAAAGAAGTTCTTGTATTGTTATTCGTTTTGTGATTTTTCTTTTTGAGGAAGCTATGGCAAATAGCAAGGGAATTTGCTCTCTGCTTTAATCTCTCTAACTCACTGGTGTGCAACTTGCGGCCCACAGGCAGCCCATCAAGATAATCTGATTGTGGGCCGCAAGACATTTTGCTGCTGTTGACCGTCTGCAGGCATGGCCCGCCGCAGCTCCCAGTGGCTGCGGTTCACTGTTCCCAGCCAATGGGAGCTGTGGGAAGTGGTAGCCAGCACATCCCTGCGGCCTACCACTTCCTGCAGCTCCCATAGGCTGGGAATAGCGAACTGCAGCCACTGGGAGCTGCAGAGGGACGTGCCTGCAGACGGTCAATGTCAGCAAAATGTCTTGCGGCCCGCAATCAGATTACCCTGATGGGCCACATGCGGTCTGTGAGCTGCAGGTTGCCCACCACTGCTCTAACCAGAGTCACTTCTTGAGGTAGAGAAACCAGCCGGTTGTGTTTGAACTGAGCTCCATGAAGAGGGGAGTGTATGCAAGCAGTTTGTGACTAACTCTGTTCAAGGGCTGCTGTATATAGTTTAAAATAAGCAAGCTGTACTAAGAATATGCCTAGACAGCACATCACTGATTTCTTCTCCCACAAGGCCCTGACGTCTACTACTGCTTCGTAGAGATGCAACAATACTGTGGCCTGTGGATCTCTGGGATTCTGTAGAGAGATGGCTATTCATAAGGTGCTAGTTCTTGTTTCTACCTGCTAAATTGCATTAAAGAGACAAGGTGGGTGAGGTAACATCTGTTATTGTACTAACTTCTGTTGGTGAATGAGACAAGCTTTCTGTGTAAGCTCAAAAGTTTGTCTCACTCACTGGCAGAAGTTGGTCCAATAAAAGATATTATCTCACCCACCTTGTCTCTCTAATATCCTGGGACCGACACAACTACGTCAACACTGCATACAAACTGCATTTCAGATAGATATAAATACAGTAGAATGTCAGAGTTACGAACACCTTGAGAATGGAGGTTGTTCGTAACTCTGAAATGTTCCTAATTCTGAAAAAAATGTTATGGTTGTTCTTTCAAAAGTTTACAACTGAACATTGACTTAATACAGCTTTTAAACTTTACTATGCAGAAGAAAAATGCTGCTTTTAACCATCTTAATTTAAATTAAACAAGCACAGAAAGTTTCCTTACCTTGTCAAATTTTTTAAAAACTTTTTTTAGTTGTGTACATTTAACACAGTACTGTACTGTATTTGCCTCTTTCTTTTTTTGGTCTCTGCTGCTGCCTGATTGCATACTTCCCATTCCAAATGAGGTGTGTAGTTGACTGGTCAGTAGGGCTGTCAATTAATCGTAGTTAACTCACACGATTAACTCAAAAAAATTTATCGCGATTAATCGCACTTATAACAATAGAATACCAATTTAAATGTATTAAATATTTTTGGATGTTTTTCTACATTTTAAATATTGATTTCAATTACAACACAGAATACAAAGTGCAAAGAGCTCACTTTATATTATTATTTTTGATTACAAATATATGCACTGTAAAAATGATAAACAAAAGAAATAGTATTTTTCAATTCACCTCATACAAGTACTGAATTGCAATCTCTTTATTGTGAAAGTGTAACTTACAAATGCAGATTTTTTTTTTTTGGTTACATAACTACACTCAAAAACAAAACAGTGTAAAACTTTAGAGCCTACAAGTCCACTCAGTCCTGCTTCTTATTCTGCCAATCACTAAGACAAACAAGTTTGTTTACATTGACTGGAGATAACTGCTGTCTGCTTCTTATTTACAATGTCACCTAAAAGTGAGAAGAGGTGTTTGCATGGCACTTTTGTAGCCAGCGTTGCAAGGTATTTACATGCCAGATATGCTAAACACCCATATGCCCCTTCCATGCTTTGGCTACCATTCCAGAGGACATGTTTCCATGCTGATGATGCCCCTTAAAATAACAATGTGTCAATTACCATTTGTGACTGTATTCTTTGTGGGGCGGGGGAGGGGAGAGGAGCGAAAGGTATGTCTCCTGCTCTGTTACACCTGCATTCTGCATATATTTCATGTTATAACAGCCTTGGATGATGACCCTGCACATGTTCATTTTAAGAACACTTTCACGGCAGATTTGACAAAATGCAAAGAAGGTACTAATGTAAGATTTCTAAAAATACTACAGCACTTGACCCAAGGTTTAAGAATCTGAAGTGCCGTCCAAAATCTGAGAGGGACGAGGTGTGGAGCATGCTTTTAAAAGTCTTAAAAGAGCAACACTCTGATGTGGAAACTACAGAACCCAAACCACCAAAAAAGAAAATCAACCTTCTACTGGTGGTATCTGACTCAGATGATGAAAATGAATATGCATCAGTCCCCACTGCTTTGGATTGTTATCAAGCAGAGCCCATCATCAGCATAGAAGCATGTCCCCTGGAATAGTTGTTGAAGCATGAAGGGACATATGAATCTTTAGAGCATCTGGCATGTAAATATCTTGCAACGCCAGCTACAACAGTGCCATGAATGCCTCTTCTCATTTTTAGGTGACATTGTAATCAAGAAGCAGGCAGCATTATCTCCTGTAAATTGTAACCAACCTTGTTTGTCTGAGTGATTGGCTGACCAAGAAGTAGGACTGAGGGGACTTGTAGGTTCTAAAGTTTTACATTGTTTTATTTTTAATGCAATTTTTTTGGTACATAATTCCGTATTTGTAAGTTCAACTTTCATTATAAAGAGATTGCACTACAGTACTTGAATGAGGTGAATTGAAAAATTTAATTTTTTTTTGTTTTTTACAGTGCAAATATTTGTAATAAAAAATAAATATAAAGTGAGCACTTTACACTTTGTATTCTGTGTTGCAATTGAAAGTAATATATTTGAAAATGTAGTTAACATCCAAAATATTTAAAATAAATGGATTCTATTGTTGTTCAACAGTGCGATTAATCGCAATTAACTTTTTTAATCATGACTTCTAATTGCTTGACAGCCCTACTGGTCAGTTGTAACTCTGGTGTTCATAACTTTCCCTAAGGTTCTGCTGTACCTTAAATACTTTCCTAAAGTTATTTTCAATGTTAGCAATTGACACAGATATGTTACCTGATCACAAATGGAAAAGGACATGGGACTCTATAAAGGTGTGGTCCACCCAATGAAAAACAATTGAAGAGCCTGCCCCGAGTCTCCTTATTCACTGGAGAAGTTGAAAGGGTCTTTGCCCCAAGCCCCCTTGCTTCCTGGACAGGCCAGGGAAGGGGGAGACTCCCCCATACATGCCCTATCCCAGGGGTCTCACACAGTTATTTGCTGTGGCCCGCCAAGCTCCCCATGCACCCCCCATGCACCCTCTCAGGGTGGAGTGGGGAGTGGGAGCGGGGACAGCGGGGTAGGGGCTTTTGTGTCTTTACATAGAGAGGTGTCAGTGATGCAGCCCTCGGGCCAACGTACTAGTCCTGATGTGGCCTTCGTGGTGATTTGAGTTTGAGATCACTGCCCCATCCCAAATCTCCGCACACGGCCTGCCCTGACACTCCTCACTTTTTCCAGGCGGGGGAGAGAGTTCTTCAGGGTGAACACGAAGTCGTGTTGGGGGAGAGGACTTCCTGGGAGGGCCAGTGGGTCTCTCCCTCTCCTGGATGTCGGGGGGGGGGGGGCTCTCCCGCTCCTTAGGGGGTTGTCTCTGGGGTCAACGGTTGGGGGAGAGTCCCCCAGGCTGGTTTGGGGGAGGGCTCAATATTTGGAGATCTCTTCCCCTGCCGGCGGGGGCGGGGGCGGACGGACGAGGGGTGTCTCAGGAGTTAGGGGCCTCCCCCACCCCGGTCAGGCGCTGAACAGCCGCCCTCCCCGGGGGGGTCTCTCCGCGCGGGCTATGCCCCAGCGCTGGGGCGGGGCGCGTTCTCCCAGCTCCCCCCACCGGGCCTGGGCAGGGAGCTTCGGGCCCGGCACAGACTCAGCCTGGCACGCGGCCGCTTTTCCAAGAAGCTTGAGCCGCGCGCGCTGCCGTCCGGGCCCCGCCAGCCGAGCCCAGGAGGTGAGGGCGGCGCGCCCCGGCTCCGTCGGTCCCGGGCACTCCCGCAGCGGGTCGGAGCAGGCCGGCTTCCTCGCCTGCACCCTGCCATGTCCGCCCTCGCCAAGGCCTCCGGCGCCCTCAAGTCGGTGGACTATGAAGTGTTTGGCCGGGTGCAGGGTAAGTGCGGGGGGCGGGCGGAGTGCACGCTGCGGCTGGGTGCGCATGCGCGAAGCTCCCGGGCCGGTCACTGCGCCAATGCACTTGGTTGGCTGGGGCCTCGGGCCCTGCAGCAGGGAGCCCGGCGAGCGGGGGCTGGGTAGGGGGCCCCGCTCTTCCCGCCCTCCCCCATGAGAGCGAGAGGGAGCGGGGGGTTCGGCCCCTAGTCTTTTCCTAGTGACGGGCAGGAGTGGCCTCAGCTGGGCAAACGTGTTAAAGTTCAGCACGCGTCTGAGGTCTGACTGAGGTCAATGTGTAAAACAAAGGGCTTGTAAAGGTCCTGTTTGTGCTCGTTAAACGTGCATTATCGCTTGGTGCGTCTAGGCAGTAATCTTGCCCCTCCCATCCATATAATTTTTCCAGAGGGTTGCATAAATGGGAGGTGACTCTGGGAAGGAGTACGGTGGAAAGGGATCTGGGGGGTGGTAGTGGATCCCAAGCTAAATATGAGTCAGGAGTATAACACTGTTGCAAAAAAAGCAAACATCATTCTGGGATGTATTCAGGGCCGTCCTTACCCATACGCAAAGTATGCAGCTGCATAGGGCACCAGGAAATTTGGGGCACCAAATTTCCTGATGCCCTGCACAGCTGCATGCTGCTCCTGCTGCGGCTCTTCCCCAGGGCCGCTGCCCTGCTCCGCCCCATGCCTTCCCCGACCCAGCCCAGCCCCCACTCCCCTGAGCTCTGCAGCCGGGCTGGGCCTGCACTCACCTGCAGTGGGAGTGCAGCGACCCGGCCCCAGCCGTGCCACCGGTGAGTGCTGGGGGGTGGTTCCCCCCTGCCCCCCAAGCCAACCCTGCTCCCCCTGCGGAGGCCTGGGGCCCGCCTCCCCACCCACAGAGGCCTGGGGCCAGCCCCCCCGCTCCTCCCCCATGGAGGCCTGCCCCAACCCCATGGATGGCTGAGTAGGGCCGCGGAATTGCTAGGGATAGCCCTGGATGTATTAGCAGGAGTGTTGTAAGCAAGACATGAGAAGTAATTCTTCCGCTCTACTCCACACTGATTAGGTCTCAGCTGGAGTATTGTGTCTAGTTCTGGGCACCACATTTCAGGAAAGATGTGGACATATTGGAGAAAGGCCAGAGAAGAGCAACAAAAACAATTAAAGGTCTAGAAAACATGACCTTTGAGGGAAAATTGAAAAAAATGGGTTTGTTTAGTGTGGAGAAGAGAAGACTGAGAGGGGACATGATCATAGTTTTCAAGTATGTAAAAGGTTGTTACAAGGAGGAGGAAGAAATTTTTTTTTTCTTAACCTCTGAGGATAGGAGAAGAAACAATGGGCTTAAATTGCATCAAGGGAGGTTTAGGTTGGACATTAGGAAAAACTTCCTAGTTGTCAGAGTGGTTAAGCACTGGAATAAATTGCCTAGGGAATCTCCATCATTGGAGATTTTTAAGAACAGGTTAGACAAACACCTGTCAGGATTGGTCTAGATAATACTTAGTCCTGCCGTGAGTGCAGGGGACTGGACTAGGTGACCTCTCAAGCTCCCTTCCAGTTCTGTGATTGTATAAAAGCTTCAAACTCTCTCCGAGTTTGAAATTTGAGTGCTCGAGTTTCACAGCCATACGCTGCCGAATGAGGAGGCTGGATTGTCTATGAAGAACAGAAGCTTTCCCAGAGATGTGCAATAGTGCCCCTTTTCGATGAACTAGGAGGCAATGAAATTTCATGAGCAGTGATGCACCTTGAAAGCATCCTATTGATCGAAGCACCTTTTGCAAATTGTAGCTCCACCAATGGAGTAAAGTTGTTCGGGGAGGGAAAGGCTTTATCCTAAAAGAGGTCCACAGCATTAGTAATTAGGTGAACCGGCATAATAAACAGAAAAGTTTAAAGATGTTAAAAATTGATAATTAGAAGCGCACTGCTTTGAAGTGATTTCAGGAAGCCCATGATATAGTTCTGTGGGGCAGACCTAGCTTATTGTAAGAAATAAGGAAGTAATAAATGAAGTATGGAAATAAGTACAAAATGTACTTAAAATACTATATGGTCAAGTGTAGTCTAAATTATTTTTATTTTCATTCAGTGTGTGTGAAAGTTAAATAAGAGGTTCATAGAATCATAGAATATCAGGGTTGGAAGGAACCTCAAGAGGTCATCTAGTCCAACCCCCTGCTCAAAGCAGGACCAATCCCCAGGTTGATATCTTGAAGCAGATAAACCTAGAATGGAAGTTTCAGTTCTTCTTCAAGTGTGTGCTCATGTCGATTCCATTCCAGGTGTGTGTGTGCCCATTTGCACAGTTGTTGGAAACTTTTGTATAGCGTTATCTGTAGGGTTGGCTGTGGTGCCCCCTTGAGTGCCACATTCATGCGTTGGTATATTAGGCGCCACTGACCCTACACCCTCTTAGTTCCTTATTACTACCCGTGGCAGTTGGTTGGAGTGCCTCGTCTTGCCTTCAGCAAGAGTGTTAGTGGTTCTTCTAGTCCTTTGTTCTACCTAATCTGTACATAGTTAATAGTAGTTAGTCTTTGTAGTGTTAAGTTAGAGTACTTAGTGTCCCGGCTGGGACTTTGTCCCCAAGCGGGGCATGCCCCACTCTCCTGGCTCCAAACTGTGTGCGTCATGCAGCAGGCCAGTGTCCATCAGTGACCCTCCCACAACAGCTGCCTGAAGTGTTTGGGGGAAGCCGATAGAAAGGGCAAGTGTCGCATTTGTAAGAGCTTCCGTCCTCGTACAGAAAAGGAGTGAGGCTTCAGTGTGAAGCACACTGCCGGCACCAGGCTCCACCTGGCACTATTCCCCCTTGCTGGTGCCGAAGAACCCCCAGAAGAAGACGAGCCCCTCGGCACCGAAGGACAAGGGGGCTGTGGGCAAAGGACCTTTGTTAGGCCATACGCCCACTGTGGGGTTTCACGGGGGTACTGCTGAATTCAGACCCCCCAGCCTGGTCAGGGATCCACCCCTGACCCCGGGAAGCAGCAAAGGTTGCTGGCCTCTTCCAAGGCCATCAGGGCCCGAAGCAGTCCCGGTGGCCAAAGAGCAAAGCCAGCCGGCTTAGCAGATGCCACACCAGGTGATTGTCTTGGCTATGACCCCAGCACCGAAGGGGAAGCCTATGGGAGTGCAGCCTCACAGGAGGGCGGAGCACCCCTGATCACCAGACCTCAGGTACACATTCCCATCTCTGCGACCTCGGACACTAGCACCATAACGTGGCTCTCCAGCTAGACGACCCAGGTCCCTAATGCGCTCCCCGCCTACTAGGCGCAGGATGCCGGAGCCGCAATGCTGTTTCCCGTACCGCAGGTACGGGTGAACTTCCGGCCACAGGTTGCCTAGGCCCCGGTCACCCTCCCCCAGGCAGTCTCCTAGACGTGGGTCACCGTCCTGGAATGGCCTCTCAGAATCATAGCGCTGGTCCCAGTTGCCCTGGTACTGCTCCTCCAGCAGATGTCACGACTTGCCTTCGCCTCGTAGATCACTGTCCGAAGTCAGCAGGCAAACCTAGGCCTCGACGGCTCCACCGTGATCGCTGGAGGGACAGTGGTGTGGGTCGGGCCAAGAATTTAGCCTTTACCCCAATAAGGGAATTTTTCTTGACGTGGGAGACCATTGCAGCACCGACCACAATGCCATTGCAGCAGGGGCAGTGGCCTACCCAGTGGCCATACTGGAACCCATGGGGAGTGCCAGTTATGCCGGTCACGTATTCCCAGCCCTCCCTGGCTGCCTCGGATAAGCCAGCCATGGCACCGCTGGCGCTACAGTCAGAACACGGTACCGAGCCAGATGCGGCACCAGCGCACCAGACCCCAGCACCAAAGGAGCCTTCCCCGGACAAGGAGGGGGAACATGCTCTTCCTCAAGCAGGACAGTCCTCATCATCATCCCCTGATGAGGCGATGGCTGGGCCTTCCCACTCCAGTGGTCCCCCGGATGACTTTAAGGAGCATTAGGCCCTCCTTAACGGATGGCTGAAAACTTAAAGCTCCAGGTCAAGGAGGTCAAGGAGGAAGCCGACGACCTCTTCAATGTCATTTTGGCCACCACTCCTGCTCGGATCGCATTGCCCCTCCAACTGGGGGGTCCTTAAAATTGCCAAGTCACTGTGGCAAACCCCCTCTTCTATTCTGCGACCTCTAATAAGGTGGAAAAGAAATACTATGTCTTGCAAGGGGATTTGAATGTCTCTATACACATCCCTTGCAGCATCACTTGTTGTGTCTGCAGTGAACGAAAGGCACAAACAGGGTCAAGTTAGCCGCACACCGAAGAACAAAGAGGCCAAAAGACTTGATTTGTTTGGCAGAAAAGTTTATTCGATGGCTCGCCTACAATTCAGGGTCTCTAATCACCAGGCCCTGCTGGGACGCTATAATTTCAATCTGTGGGACTTCCTGAATAAATTCAAAGAGGCCCTCCCACAAGATCATGCCCAGGAGTTTGCTGCGTTGGTGGACAAAGGCACGTTGGTCGCCGGGGGAGGGGAGGTCCTGCAAATGGCCTGGGACACTACGGACTCGACAGCCAGGGTGGTCACATTTGCAGTGGCCACGAGATGCAGCAGTCTCCTGGGCTGTCCCAAGAGATGCAGGCCATGATCCAAGACCTCCCTTTCGAGGGTACCGGGGTCTTCTCCAAGCTCACAGACTCAAGGCTCCATGGCCTTGAAGACTCCCGAGCCCCTCCATTCCCTGGGCCTTCGTACCCCGCAACAGTCTAGGAAGCCTTTCTGTCCTCTGCCTCCTCTCCATCAGCAGTCCAGGTCCTGAGGAACTCCAAGAGCAGGCTCCTACAGGAGAAAGGATAAAGACAAGGGGCATAAGAAGCGATACTTGTCAGCTTCCTGCTTGGCTGCACAACCTGACCATCCCTGAGGCCAGGGAGGCTAAAAACAGTAGTTTTGAGGGTGCTCCTGAGCCAATCTGATGGATCCATCCCTCCCCTTCCTCAACTGCCGCCGCCCTTTCTGGTCGGCCTGGTCCTGTATCACCTTGGACCGTTGGGTGCTCAATACAGTTTTGTCGGGCTATACCCTGCAGTTTATTACCAACCATCCCTCCCACCCCTCTTCCCCATCACTCTTCAGGGACCCTTCTCACAAGCAGCTCCTCGTTCAGGAGGTCGACAGCCTCCTCTGTCTGGGGGCAGTGGAGGAGGTCCCTTGGTCCCCCTTCCTAATTCTGAAGGCAAAAGGGGGCCTCAGACCCATTCTGGACCTGCCTCAACAAGTCTCTCAAGAAGTTGAAGTTTCACATGTTCTCCCTGGCCTCTATCATCCCCTCCCTGGATCCGGGAGACTGGTACGCCACCCTCGATTTAAAGGATGCTTACTTCCATATTTCCATTTTTCTGGGGGCACTGGTGCTTCCTCCATTTCATGCTGGGACAGTGCCATTTCCAATTCATGGTGATGTCCTTTGGTCTCTGGTCAGCCCCAAGGGTGTTCTCAAAGTGCATAGTGCCGGTGGCTGCTTACCTGCAACATCAGGGAGTCCAAATTTATCCATACCTCGACAACTGTCTAATAAGGGGCCGGTCCCGAGACTAGGTGTGGAGGCATCTCGAGCTGTTCTGTTCCACCTGTCGCGACCTGGGGCTGATAATAAACGAGCAAAAAGTCTAAAACCCCAGTGCAATGCATAGAATTTATTGAAGTGGTTCTCAACTCCATTCAGGCCAGGGCCTTCCTCCCCGAGACTTGGTTCCAAGCCAAGGTGGATCTCATCTTGTGTATACAAGCCCACCGTTCATCACAACCCACACATGCTTGAAACTGTTGGGACACATGGCAGCCTGCACATACGTGGTCCGGCACGCACGGCTCCACCTCAGGCTGCTACAAGCTTATGGCTTATGTCCCCAACCAGCACAACCTGGATCGGGTGGTCAGAATTCCAGACAGTGTACTGTTATCTCTCACCTGGGGGCAAGATTCCACGCTGCTATTGGAAGGAGTCCCCTTTGTGGCTCTGGCCGCACTGATGACCCTCGTCTCCGATGCTACGGACCTGGGGCGGGGAGCCCACCTCGGCGATTTCAGTATGCAAGGTGATTGGTTCAGTTGCGATTGCTCCTTGCATATCAACGCCAGGGAACTCAGGGCGGTTTGCCTGGCTTGCCAAGCCTTCCTACCTCATATGCAGGGAAAAGTGGTTCAGGTACTTACAGACAACACAGCAGCTGTGTTCTATATCAACAAGCAAGGCAGAGCCAAGTCGACAGCCCTCTGTCAAGCCCTCAGGCTCTGGGACCTCTGTCTGCAGTACAGTATACATCTCATTGCAGTGCACTTTTTAGGGGCCAAGAACGCCTTGGCAGATCGCCTCAGCAGGACCTTCTTGTCTCACCACGAGCGGCCCTCCATCCAGAGGTGGTCAGTTTCATCTTCCACAAGTGGGGAATTCCCTGGTTGGACCTGTTTGCGTCCAGGCAGAACAGGAAATGCCATGTCTTTTGCTCAATGAGAGGCTTGGATGGGGCGGGAGGCCCTGTCAGATACTTTTCTACTCCTGTGGTCAGGGGCTCTGATGTACGCCTTTCCTCCAGTGCTGTTGTTCCCCAGGGTCCTCTCAAAGATCAGGCAGGACAGAGCGAGAGTGATCCTCTGGCCACACCAGCACTGGTACAGCGTGCTGCTGGACCTTTCGGTGGCGATTACATTCCAGCTGCCTCTCAGGCCGGACTTGCTATCCCAAAACCACAGCAGTCTTCTGCACCCAAATCTGATGGCGCTGCACCTGATGGCTTGGCTGCTGCATGGTTGAACGAGCGGGAGCAGCAGTTCTTGGCAGATGTTCAGCAGATCCTGTTGGGAAGTAGAAAGCCCTCTACCAGGGCAACTTACCTGGCCAAGTGGAAGTGGTTCACATGTTGGACCTCGGAGAGAGGCATCTAGCCCGAGCAGACCTCGTTGCATTCATTCTAGAATACCTTCTGCATCTCAAGCTCCAGGGTTTGTACCTTTCATTGATCAAGGTCAAGGTCACCTGTCAGCCATCTCAGCATTCCATCTGCTGCTTGAGGGCAGGTCTTTGCCCAGGACATTCCTCAAGGGCCTTTAGCACCTCTACCCACATGTCAAGGATCCTGTTCCTCTGTGGGACTTGAAGCTGGTGCTGTCATGGCTCACGGGTCCCCCTTTTGAGCCTTTGGCTTCCTGTTCTCTCCTTCTCTTGTCCTGGAAGGTTGCGTTCCTGGTCATGGTGATTTCAGCCTGTCAGGACTCGGAAATTTAGGCGCTCACCTTGGAACCGTGTTATATAGTTTTCTACAAGGACAAAGTACAGCTGAGATTACACCTGGCTTTCTGCCCAAGGTGGTCTCTCACTTTCATTCAAGCCAGGACATTTACTTACCAGTCTTTTTTTAGAAGTTGCATAAGTCAGAGGAGGATAGTAGGCTGTATGCCTTGGACGTTAGAAGGGCTCTAGTCTTCTACATTGACAGGACCAAGCCATTCCCTAAGTCTATGCAATTGTTCATCGCAGTGGCTGACAGGATGAAGGGCACCCTATATCCTCCCAAAGAATTGCCTCTTGGATCACCGCCTGCATTCACTTCTGCTATCATCAAGTGAAGGTGCTGCCCCCGGCGATTGTCACCACCCACTCAACCAGGGCACAGGCCTCTTTGGCAGCTTTTCTGGCCCAGGTGCCTATCCAGGACATCTGCAGGGTGACCACCTGGTCATCCATCCATATGTTTACGTCCCACTATGCACTGACCCAGCAGGCCCGGGACGATGCTAGCTTTGGTAGGGCAGTACTGCAAGCTGCGAAACAGTGAACTCTGAGCCTACCTCTGTAGATACTGCTTCTGAGTCATCTAGAATGGAATCAACATGAGCAAGCACTTGAAGAATTAAAAAACGGTTACCTTTCGTAACTGTTGTTCTTCGAGATGTTGCTCATGTCCATTCCATTATCCGCCCTCCTACCCCTCTGTCGGAATTGCAAGCAAGAAGGAACTGAGAGGGCGTAGAGTCGGCGGCGCCTAATATACCGATGCATGAGAATGGCACTCAAGGGGGTGCCACAGCCAACCCTACAGATACAGCGAAGGCAAAAGTCTCCGACAACTCTGCACGTGGGCATGCCTATACCTATTATGGAATGGACATGAGCAACACATCTTGAAGAACAACAGTTACGAAAGGTAACTGTTTTTTCTGCATAATTTAACTAAGACAGTTTGACTAGAGAGGGGATGTTGGCAATAGTACAAGACAAACTACGAGGGCATTGCTTAAATTACATGAATATCTTTAGACAGAGAAGGTGGGTGAGGTAATATATTTTACTGGACCAACTTCTGCTGGTGAACAAGATAAGCTTTCAAGCTTACACAGATCTCTTCTTCAGGTCTGGGAAAGGTACTCAGAGTACCACAGTTCAGTTGGTCCAATAAAAGATATTACCTCATCCACCTTGTCTCTCTAATACCTTGGGACAAACATAGCTATAGCAACACTGCAAACATGACTATCTTTGTAAGTTATCTGGCAAGTGCAGGTCTCCTGTTTGGTTCTGTTATATTGTAACTCTATTTAAAATACATTATTGTTAGCTGAAAGTACTGACAACTTGCTCAGATTGTCAGAATATGCACCACAGATAAATCAGCAATAGAGGATCAGCAAAACATTATTTAGTTCTGCGTTAAAATTTTTTATAAAAATCACAAACCATATTACCTGGCAGCTGATGGATCAAATTTACCATGGTAAAAATGGATATAACACCACTTACTTTGATGGAATTGTATCTACCTATACCAGTGATACCGCCTGATATCTTTTTGATCATGCTTGAGTAGATGGTGTGAAGGAAGTCTATGGATTATATAGTTGTAAACAGGAATAAAAATACAAACATCATAAACTGAATTAGAGAGATCCATGTTACTGCTACTGGTTTGTACAATGTCTAGCTCAATGGGGGCTGATATTGGTAGGGGCCACTAAACACTGCTGTAATGCAAGCACATAAAAATAGAATTCTTGTTTGTTTGTTTAATGCATGATATAACTTTTATCTATCCTGGATAACTAAGGACTCAGTACTTTGTCCATGAAGGTATAAACTGACTCTGTTCAGATAGTGTTCTGTAGTTTTCTAAAAATAAATGCATAAAAGGTTATATATATTCTACTTATATATGTTCTCATACATAAGTTTAGCAACCTTAATTTTGTTGAGGGAGTAGGCCACCAGTTGGGTAGCTAAAAGCTTGGAAATATGTTTTTATAATATAGCATTTATTTCATTCTTGGAGACTGTTGACATTCTGCATTCTCTAAAGATACAATCCATGCAGGATTTTGACTACAGATCTTACCTCCTTAGCAGAAGATGATGGAACTCTTCTAGTTTGTGAGTCTTGAGGGCAGCAGTAGTGGGATAGGAGATATGGGTTGCACTCTACTTGTCCTTGTGAGCCTTCTGAACATTCCACTCAGTTTCTTCAATGGTAGGCAAAGTTCACAGAAAGAAAATGCCAATTCTGGATGTTCAACATGAGGTGTTTAAAAAATAAAAAAAGAGGGGGGGGGCTCCTGAGATGAGATTTTCCTGCAGAAAAATTAAGTACATGATGAAAGAATCAAGGGGACCTGGCTTATCTTCTCCGTTCCTACGGTTGTCCTCAAGGATTAAAACCTGAAGCTCTAGGAGTGTTCTTCCGCTATATTGCTAAGAAGTTAACGTTAGGGATAGAGAATCCTTCAAATTGATATATTCAGAGAAGCAGGATTACAAGTAAGACATTTTCTCTGTCATTATTTGTCCTAAGGAAGACCATAATAAGTAGGGCTGTACCAAATTAATGGCCATGAAAAACACGTCATAGACTGTGAAATCTGGTCTCCCACCGTGAAATTTGGTCTTTTGTGTGCTTTAACTCTGTACTCTACAGATTTCATGGGGGAGACCAATGTTTCTCAAATTGGGGGTCCAGACCCAAAAGGGAGTCGCAGGGGGGTTGCAAGGTTATTTTAGGGGGATCATGGTATTACCACCCTTTCTTCTGTGCTGCCTTCAGAGTTGGGTGGCCGTTGAGCGGTGGCTGTTGGCCGAGAGCCCAGCTCTGAAGGCGGCACCCTGCCAGCAGAAGCAACACAGAAGTAAGGGGGACAATACCAGACCAGGCCATCCTTACTTCTGTGCTGCTGCTGGTGGAGGCTCTGCCTTCAGCGCTGGTCTCCCGGCCAGCAGCTGCTCCTCTCCAGCAGCCCAGCTTTGAAGGCAGCACGTCACCAGCAGCAGTGCGGACGTAAGGGTAGCAGTACCTCAACCCGCCTCTACAATAACCTTGTGACACCCTCCCTCCCCCAACTCCTTTTTGGGTCAGGACCTCTACAATTACAACACCGTGAAATTTCAACTTTAAATAGCTGAAATCATGAAATTTACAATTTTTAAAATCTGATGACCATGAAATTGACTAAAATGGACCGTGATTTTGGTAGGGCCCTAATAATAAGGTCAAAACATGTATGTATGTATAAACCTAACTCCTAAGTCTCTATCTGTTTTTTAGAAGTGTGATAAATAGGTATAACCATTCTTTAAAGTTGCATAGAAAATGACTAGAACAAACCTCTAGTACTCAGTTTAGTTTACAGACACACAAATTAGGTAAAGTTGTTAGCAGTGGCATTAATTCTGTCAAATTAATCTCTTTTCTTTTCATTTTTTTCTAGGTGTTTGTTTCAGAATGGTAAGGCAGCGTGCAGTGTGCCAATTTTACATTACAACAGTGTAATATCTCCAATGCTAAAAATATCGTAGGAGGCCTATAGTAGAGTACAAAGGAATCCAGCTGGCGTTTTCAGTCCTTAGCTGGACAGTTAAGTATTGTGTGGTTTTGTTGTTGTTTTTTTAAATCATAGGTTCTTTTTATAGTAGATACATGGTATAGTATAATCCTACTATTAAAGTAGAATTCTTTTAAGAAAAGTTTATTCATATTGATGTTATTGAATTTGTTTGTATCATAGTAATATCTAGAGCAGGGGTCTCAAACTCAAATGACCACGAGGGCCACATGAGGACTAGTACATTGGCCTGAGGGCCGCATCACTGACACCCCACCCTTGCTGCCCCTGGCCTCCACCCCTTCCATGAGGCCCCACCCCTACCCTGGCTCTTCCCACCCCTTCCCTGCCCCCATTCCAACCCCTTCCCCGAAATCCCCACTCCAGCTCCACCCCCTCCCTGCCCCCAGAGGGTGCAGGAAGGGTGCGGGGTGTGGCGGGGGCTCAGGGCAGGAAGTTGAAGTGCAGGAGGTGTGCAGAGTGCGGCAGGGGGCTCAGGGCAGGGAGTTGGGGTGTGGGCTGCAGGAGGGGTGAGGGGTGCGGCAGGAGTTCAGGGTGCAGGGTGCAGCAGGGAGTGCAGGAGGTGTGCAGGGTGAGGCAGGGGGCTCGGGGCAGGGGGTTGGGGTGCAGGAGGGGTTTGGGGGGGAGGGCTCCAGCCCGGCACGCACCGGGAGCAGGGCAAGCTCCCTGCCTGCCCTGACCCGGTGCCACTCCGGGAAGCGGCCGGAACCTGGGGGAGTGGGGTCAGAGGGCTCTGTGTGTTGCCTGGCCGCTCCTCCAGGTACTTCCCCCGAAGCTCCCGTTGGCCGTGGTTCCCCGTTGCAGGCCAATGGGAGTTGCGGGGGGTGGTGCCTGGAAGCAAGGGCAACACATAGACCCTTATGCCCCCCCCTTCCCCAGGTTCCGGCTGCTTCCCGGAGCGGCGTGGGGGCAGGGCAAGGCAGGCAGGCAGGGAGCCAGCCCTGCCCCTGGTGCACACCGGGCCAGAGCCGCTCTAGGTAAGCCCTGGGGGGGACAGGGAGCACGGGGAGCTGGCAGGCCACAGAAAATAACCCCGTGGGCTGCGTGTTTGGGATCCCAATCTAGAGGCTTCAGTCACTGACTTTAAACATCATAAAGGCCTGACAATGTGTTGAATGGAACACGTTAGTTTTGAGCTACTGAAGCAACGTGTATTCTCTTTTTATTTTTCTTCATGAAAATAAAAGTGCAGTGTTAATTCTTCAGAGAATTAAAGAAATGAATCTACAGTGCTTATGATTTTTTTTCTGACAGATGATGTCTAATAATCACATGATGTGGAAGTTTGGTCTCTGCAGCTCAGATCCCACCCAAGCTTCTCCACCAGTTCTGAACCTGCAGCAGGAGCATTACAATTCAAAAGAAAGGCAGAAACTCAGAAAACAAGAGGACACGTTTCACAGAGTGGAAATAGCTAGAATACTGTAGTTTCTGAAAATATTGACCTATGTTTAATATTAAACATTAAGCTTTTTCAGTATATGGTTATACTTGTAAAACAGCTGAAAGAGGAAATGGCTGAAGGACTTAGAGGATAACATATGTCTTGAATTTAGTGACATCATTCATTCTACCCAGTCAGCTCTGGTCTATCCCAGGTACTCTGGGCTCCTGTGCTGAGTTGCCACTCCATCAGATATATCGTCCATTGCTTTGTGCTAAGTTATTGTTAACTTGGAAGTGCAAATCTATGTCTGTGTGTGATTGAAAGTCATGACATCCTCCCTTGCCTGCTTTATATTTAAGTGGAGAGAAGTGAGTATTGAGTGTTTTGTGTGAGGAAACGACGAGTCTATGCCTCTCTTATATTTTGATGCTTTATCTGCAGGCCAAATATAACCAAATAGACAATTTAAAAATTCTCTTTGTTACAGTTTAACAGATGCGACTGAAGACAGTAGAACACTGAAATTGTGCTGATAGTGTCTAAACAGGAACAGTTCTCCAGTGAACTAATCAATAATGACTGTTCATTCATAGCAGCCTAGGCCAGCCCAGTTAAGTGTATATGAAGTATACTAAAATGTAGTCCCCAGAGGCTAATAGCCAAATCTGAGTGCAGTATATGCAACTGGATAAAGATATATAAAGAGAGAGCCTCTATGCATACTCTGGTATATTAGTGTATTATTGAGCCACATGTAAAACAGAGTGGAAAATTTTCAGCTATATCTTTGAAAACTGCATTAAAGTTTACAATTGTGGTGAGTCTGACTATACTCTGCAGTGCAGCATGTAAACATGAAATGCATGCTTGCACACAGATTGTTTCTCCTCGATTGATTTAGAAAAGATGTAGATAGTTAAAATACCTGTGATATCTATATTTATACAACTGGTGTCTGAGAAGTAGAAGAACATGTGTTGGTGAATATTGATTGACTTATTCCACCCAAAGAAGAAAGAGTAATTCTTAGCTGGATTTCAGAGAAGTGGACTTCCTATTCTGTGCAGTTTTGTGGTTTTAAAACATGTATATTTAAAGATACACATATGTTACTTAAGTTTGAGAGAGACAGATAATACAGAATGGCAAAACTTAAAAAATAGTGGAGATAAACTGAAGTGGCTGAAGCCAGCTCAGGAAGTGAATAAGTGACAAACAGTCAGCATAAATTCACAATAATAATGTATTGCAAAAAGAGTCATATTAACAACCTGAACAATTAACTGGACTTCAATTTTTATTGCTACCACAGTTCCCTCTTCTTCAAGTGTTTTGTTCTTCGTTTACTTCTCAAGGCAAGTTGCTAATTATTTTGACAGTTTGCTTGAAGATGGGATGTCATAGCTCCTTAAGGAAGTCTAACAAATTCAGAAGTGCTTTAACAAAAGATGAAGTTCTTACAGGCTTTTGTTTTTTGTTGCCAGTGTTATTTCTTCAAAATGGCAGCTATAGGGTGATGTGGAAGACCCTTGACCTCTGCACAAGATGATAACATATGTTGAAAATTCTTAAAATGGAGAGTGTAGATTTTTTGTCTTCTCCCCCAAATGGAACCATCAATAGGTTCTGACATAGCATGAGAAAACTATCCCAAAGAAGCTATACTGCTACTTGCCTTATTGCCTGCGGTGTAACTTGGAAGTGGCGTCAAGGGATGATGTTATGATAAACACTGATAAGCACAAGGGGGATAAGTCTCACTTTTTTGTTGAAAAATTGTCTGCTTCTGCTGCAAGTCCAGAACCGGCAGGAAAATCCTGATGTTTGGGTAGGTGCATTAATATCTACAGATACTTTTTAGGAAGAGTTGTCTTTAAGAAAGTTGTGGAAATGAAACTGGGGCTTTAAGACTACTCATGCACAATGTGTGTGTGTCATAACTGCTGGTGCTGAATATACTATGTGTATTTTTTGTTTTATTTTCCAAATCAGTACACAGAAGATGAAGCTAGGAAAATGGGAGTAGTTGGCTGGGTTAAAAATACCAGACAAGGGACTGTTACTGGCCAAGTTCAGGGCCCAGAAGATAAAGTAAATGCGATGTAAGTACTTCTGTGTCAATGTGTGTTAGCCTCATTAACCTGTAAAATTTGTTAAAATGATTCTGAAGAGAATGTAAAATTAGATTTAAGTATCAGTGACTTACTATAACAATAACAAATCAAGGTTGTTAGAAACATGCCATCTTGACTTCTGAGCAATAGTTAGCCTTCTGGTGTATGGGAGAACTGGGAAGAGGAGCAAAGAGGAATATTAAAAAATAGAAAAACAAAAAAGAGACTATGAAGTGGGAAAAACAAAAAATTAGAAGGAGGAAAACAGAATAGACAAATTAATAGGATCAGAAAGAAGGAAATGGACAATATCAGGAAAAGTCCACCAATTGTGCCAGGACATAGGATGAGGGAAAATGGTGTTGGTGATGGGGAGGAATGTGTCTGCCTACCTGTCCACTGTAAATAGGGCCTTCCCCTCCAACAACAACAAAAAAGACTTGGAATCACTGCAATGTAATAGTATTTTCCATGGGTCTTCTGTGAGTGAGTGCCCTAAATGATACCATTTTTACCAAGATGTCTACCTCCAGCACTAAGCTCTGAGATACTATTTTAAATTTAAAACTTTTAAAAAAAATTAAAACTGTATGTTCTTGGTGACAAGTGCTAATCCTGTTAGCTTTCATACTGCTTGGATGAATAAAATAGACTTACTTTTTCTCTGATTCTTAAATAACAAATTACTATGAACAGAGTAGTAGATACCCTTATATGGAGGTTGCCTAACCTCAGTATACAAACTTTTCTGACCTGTTTTTCAAGGATTCTAGTTCCTCCGTAAGTTGTAGCAGAACTTCACAATTTTGCAAAAGGATAGTCCTCATATCAGAGACTTGCCTTTTGTTGTCCACATGGAAATCCATTCAGATCTGGTTGAATTATAAAATGTCAGAATTGCCATTTGCAATCTGTATTATGCCCAGCAGAGGTTGCTGAAGGCTCTCTGCTAAAACTTTTCAAGATACCACATGTACGAGGCATGCTCCCCAGTATCTCTTTTTAACATGGCACATATAGCTGTATCTCCAGATGGGAATCAGACAAAATAGATCCTCTTCCTTGTCCTACTTGCCCTATCAAAATACACATTGGGCTAGGGACATTTGCACCAGGCTAGGATCAAGGAGACCTTACACTCATGTTTTCTAACTGCTGTTGGTAATTCAGTTCCTTTCACAATACTTGTCATTGAGCAAGGCCTCATACCACCCTGAGAAGCAACAGAAGCTGAAAATAGAATACGGCAGACAAAAGTCTTATTTCATTAGCCACACTGCCTCTTTTTAATAGATGGTCCACAAATGATTACAGCCTACTCCTGCTGCCAGTTACTAGAGTTACTCCTTTCACTGTAGTGAGTGCCGACTGTGCTGAAGGTCCAGAGTTCAAACCCTGATGATGATCGATTGGGGGTGGATGAGTTACAGTTGCATATAATGTAATTTGCTTACCTCACACAGTTAAGTGACACTATTATATTTTGGTATTACAGTAGTGCTTACTGCGATTGGGTTCCTATTGTGATAGGCACTCTACAAAAACATAGAGAGATTCCATATCCAGAAGAGTTTACAATCAAAGTAAGACAGAGAGATGACGTAACTTGCCTAAGGTCATATAGCAGATAAGTGACAAAATCCAGATTTTCTGAGTCCAACACCCTATCCCCTGGGCCACACTAACATTGCTACAGTTTTGTGGGTTTTTGGAGTGTTTTTACTTTTATATACTTGTCAAATGTGTGAGACATGACAGATGATACTAGTGTTGAGTTTAGTGATGGAGGACAAACCAAAAGAAGTCAGGTGTGTGTGTGTGTGTGAGATGGCAGTTGCTTGGTATAAAGAAAAAAGGAAGTTGTATTAGACAAGGACAATGATTTAACAAAAGGCAGAATCATGAATGGGAGAAAAAAGTCTGAAGGGAGTGTTCAGGAACTTGTTCATTATTGATGTTCAGAATTTTCTCAGGATGTTCTGGCATTTAAAACTCAACTGAGAACACTTGTTTGCTGCAGCTCAACAGAAATGGCTGTCTCTGTTGCTCTCAACCCCTGGTTTAGGCAAGACCTAAAGGAAAAGGTTTTTAAAAAGAAAGATAGTTTCTGTGGCAAAAAAACCTGTCACTTCTGTCACATGTGCCCTTTAATTCAGAAACACCCTTGCTTCTCAAACAAGATTACCGTCCCCAAAGAGAAGCAGGTGATAACTCTCAAATTGGAAGATAAGGAAAGTGGACAAAGTGACTCCAAAAAGTGTTTGCTACCTTATTGCAGAGTACTACCTACTGTAGATGTGTTTCATAGGAAACAATCAGATGGGTGGCAAGCTTCTTATTTTCCAGAGTGTATGACAATATGCCACAAAATATTGCTCATCCATCGCATATTTTGGATAGGCCTTTCCAATGTTTTAACTCATATTTGCTATTGTGAAACATTTAAAAAGAAAACTACCTATTTTGCTCATTCCAGAAATGTGAAGTTCTTAAAGATTAAGCCAAATTATTTGTCATAGTTATTACTTAATTTATTCCACTTTCCGAGGCTTTCCTAACACACATAGTCAACATCTACATTTTGATATCTGTCCCATTATGCAAGACAGTGTCATGCCAGTGGAGCTGAAATTTTGTGTGGAAACTGCTATAATACACTTAACAAATGATATAATGCAGCTCTGATGGTATTATGAGTTTCCGAGGTAAAGCTTATTACAGTAACTGTAGCTTGTTTTAGTTATGAGGCATTACGAAAGCAGTATATGATTGTACATACTTTATTTGCTGTAGCACCAAATCACAATAGGTAAAGTTGAAGACCTAGAGCTTGCCTACACACAAAAGTTGTACCACATAGAGGGGGAATAAGCTATACCAGGGTAAGTTACCTTTATGTTGTTAAAACTGCATCCACACTAGAGGTTTTACTGGTATAATTTCAGTAAAAAAATCCCACACACCCCCAACCAAAATAGTTATATGGTAGAAAAACTGTGTAGGCTTGGCGATAGCTTCAAACATAATCCTATAGAAGCACAGACATTTCAAATTTTGATTTTATGTGCATTTCATTGTTATTAGTATTTTAATGTCAGGAGTATCAAATCCAAAAAAGTAGATACTTCTATAAATCATGGGCTGTTGTGGAACCATTTTAGTAGATTTTGATTATGTTCTTTAGGAAATATTTTGCATGGTTTTATGACACCGTAGCATATAACAACCATTGTTTCATTGGAAAGATTTGTGTAAAGATTTGTATAACAAAGTGTACTGTGGGTTGGGTGCATTATAGTGTAATGTTACTGTGACAAAGTTCCTCCTCTGCCTTGGTGGGTCCAGTGCTTATTGGCGGATTTGCTCGCCTCAGAGGTTCACAGCAGCCCTCAGTTTGACCACTTTCGTAGCTCAAATCTGCCGTTCATTCAGTTAGCCTCATCACTGGCCAGCATGGGGAAAAGGAAGAAGAACAATCCCCACAGTCTCTGCTGATCCACCTAGTGGATCGGGGAACAGGCCAGAGACCTTCCCCTCTGGTGTAACCTACAGTCCAGTTCAACTCCTCCAGTATCAAGTAGGGAGTTGCGGGGATGGGCGGAACCCGGGCCCGCCCTCTACTCCGGATTCCAGCCTAGGGCCCTGTGGATTGCAGCTGTCTACAGTGGCTCCTGTAACAGCTGCGTGACAGCTACAACTCCCTGGGCTACTTCCCCATGGCCTCCTCCCAACACCTTCTTTATTCTTACCACAGGGACCTTCCTCCTGATGTCTGATAATGCTTGTACTTCTCAGTCTTCCAGCAGTATGCCTTCTCACTCTCAGCTCCTAGTACCTCTTGCTCCAAGCTCCTATCACACGCACACCACAAACTGAAGTGAGCTCCGATTTGAAACCCAGGTGAAACAGGCCAATCAATTAGCCTGCCTGTCTTAATTGATTCTGGCGGCTTCTTGATTGGCTGCAGGTGTTCTAATCAGCCTGTCTCCCTTAATTGTTTCCAGAAAGTTCCTGATTGTTCTGGAACCTTCCCTGTTACCTTACCCAGGGAAAAGGGACCTACTTAACCTGGGGCTAATATATCTGCCTTCTATCACTCTCCTGTAGCCATCTGGCCTGACCCTGTCACATTACTTCTTAGGTAATTTGTAAAAAAGTAACTATACTGTATATATGCAGTTGTAGTTCTATCTGGTACTTATATTTTTAATTAAATTATTTAAATTAGGAGTAAGTAGTGTAAGTAAATTATAGAGATATATACTAAAATTTTACATAGCCATATTGGATTTTGTGTTTAACTCACATATGTATAAAAGGGACTTTGCCCTTTAGTTGCTTTTTAAACCTCTTTATCTTTACCTTATTTTCCTTTGATTAAATATCCAAATCACTAGTCGATGTTATGGAATAACAAGGTCACATTTCTTGTTTTATTTTGGACATTTTTGAGGTACAAAGATAAAAACACTTTTCATTTGGTAAGCTGGTAGTTGTAGAGGTGTGTTCACGTCCTATAATGTAAAACCTTTGTACTTTTCCTAAACTTTTAAAAAATAGAGCCTATATTAATTTTTAGCCTAAAGCAATGTGTTAATTTTTTGTATGTCCTTGAAGAATCATGATTTTTAAAAAATGGAACATTGGCAAACCGTTATCTGTTGTAAATGTATTTTTTAATTCTTGTGAAATAGTTCTGTGAAGAAATAGGCTGAGGAACTTTCTAGAATGCTTGTTGAACTCATATTTTTTTAAAATGGTTTTCATACAATATGTATGATAAGAAATCAAAACATATAAATCTGGATTTCAAAAAAGGCCTGCAGTCTCTACCATCAGGAAATGAAAACTTCAAATGCTGCAATGTCTTTAAAAACATGGGTGTGGCTTTTCTTAAGGTTATGGAAATCTGGAATACAGCAGTGGCTGTCATCATTAGGAGCGCTGCCTGGAAGCACAGCAGTCCATCTGTGTTGTTCCCAGGCCAGCTTTCAGGGACATTTTGTATGTGTGTTGTGTTTTCTTTTTCTCCTTCATTGCCTCATTCTTGTAATAAGGATGATGGACGGTGAAAGCTTTCTTTTGCAAATTGCATTACGTCTAGCCAATTTGAGATGCAGCTTCTGACAACATTTTCTTTTATATGAATAGTTTAAAAACTATTATTAAAGTTAAATCTACTTTTTGCAAAGTAAAAGAAAACGGAAAAAGAATGTTACATTTCCTGATAAACCATTTAAAAGTTGCATCTTTAGGGATTTAGGTGTGATTAACTAATATGACTGCATTATGCACAGTAACTATGGTTTTTGTCCTGGGGATTTAATGTCAAGTTGATTTTTTTGGGTTACAAGATACATTTTTTTGGGTTGCAGAGATTGTCCACATCTATATTAGCAATTTGTTTAACAGACGAACTTTGCACTTATTTTCATGAATAGTTTTGTTAGATTAAATGTTGTTATAATTCAAATGTAATATTTAAGGGGTGATTGTGTAGCTAACTCACAGTGCTTTGCACTACTATGCAAGAGGCCTGGGTTTCATTTTCTATTCAGAGAGGCAGATTCTCTTTTCACATAAACTGGTGTAAATTTGGAGTATTTCCACTGAAGTCAGTAGAAATACTCTAAAATTTACACACAAGTGTAACTGTAAGCATAATTTGGCCCCGATTATCTTCTATCCTCTCAGCTGCTCGTGGTCCTCAGAATGCAATTGGGAGAGGGAATGCTCTGTGTCACCTAATGTCACCGTGCCTCAGTGGGTCACAGCTGAGAATACCAGATTCAGGACAAACTGCTGAGAAATAGGGCAGACTCACCCCCGAACTGGTGGTTATTCTACCATCAGATATATGAAGCCAGTAACAAAAGTAAACCTCTGTCTCACCACACTGGTTAACAAGAAGTTAAAAATGCAGTCATCCTCGCCCTTGCTTCATCACCCAGACACTGGACTCTGTGATGAGTGGTTATTGAAAACCAGTTTCATCACATATAGGGTCCTCTAATCCCAAGAGATCAGCCACATAGCCAGGTCAATATATAATTCAGATTTTACCCAATAATCATGCTGTTGCCAATTCTTTAGTATCTAATATCTAAAGGTTTATTTATAAGAGAAAAGAAAGAGGAGAGAGTTAAAATTTTTAAGGAAGTCATGTACATACAATCATTGCAAAGTTCTTGGGTCAGATTTGTAGGACTGATGTTAAAGACTGCTGGCTTGTAAAGTCTCTGGTAACTTCCAAAAAATTGGCAGCTCCTCAGTCCATAGTCAGTATGCTCTTTTTAGTGTAAGTCCAGAGATCAGAGCAGAAAAGAGGCAAAATGGAGATGGTTCCAGGGTCCTTTATACCTTCTCTCATATGGAGGGATTGCTCTCAGTCTTGGTTTGTGGAAAATTGCGGGCACAAGATGGAGTCCAGGGTCAAATGAGCAAGGTCTCAGTGGGTGGTGACAAGCTTCTTCTATGACTCGTGAGAGCTAAGTTTTTTTTAATGGACCATAATCTTGAATAGCTCATTCACAATGTGCTTGCCAGACTAGATGTAAATTACCTGGTGGGTGTTACCCCAGGAGCAAACACGTTTGAAACATAAATCTATATGAGCTAGTGAACAGGGGACTGCAAACAGGGGAGTTTGAGAGGGAGTTTGTGGGAGGGAGACGTAATATAATCACTATGATTGGGAAGGGCCACATCGCCAGCGCTGCTCCTGTCTTCTCCACCTGCACCTGTATCCAGACAGACAACCCAACCCTGGATGCCTCTACCCAGATCCTGGTGTGGACTTGCAGAGACTGTTGCCACCATTTCCTACTCACAGAAAGCCAGGCTGGGGGGACCTTCCAGTGTGAAAGGTGCCTGCTGGTGGAATCTCTCAGGAAGCAGGTGGGAGAGCTACAGGAGAAGGTGGCTAGGCTGAGCAGCATCCGTGCCCATGAGGAATTCCTTGAGAGTATTCAAATGGAGGCATCCAAGGCTGAGGAAGCTATCTAGCTACAGAGGACTGCTGTCACACCACCGGGGGAAGAGGATATGGCTCTGTCACAGGGAGGACACTGGCCGCTGGTTACTTCTGACAGCAGGCAGTGCTCAACCCCTACTCCCAACTAACCCACCATGGTGATGGAAAACCGATATGCTGCCCTGGCAACAAGTGATGAGGAATCACCTTCAAAGGTGGAGTAGGAGAAGCCATGTACCCCCAAGACTGGGAGGATCTCAGCCACCACTCCCAGGAGGAAGCGTAGGGTAGTGGTGGTTGGTGACTCTTTTCTGAGGGGGACGGAGGCACCCATCGGTTGCCCTGACATGGCATCCCAGGTGGTATGCTTTCTGCCATGAGCCAGTATCTGAGACATTACAGAGGGATTGTTGAGGATCACCCAGCCCTCTGACTACTACCCCATGCTACTCATCCATGTGGGCACTATTGATACGGCAAGGTATGACCCTCAGCAGATCAGAAGTGACTACAGGGTTCTGGGAGTAAGGGTGAAGGAGTTGGGAGTGGAGGTGGTGTTCTCTTTGATCCTTCTGGTCAAGGGTCGGGGCCCAGGCAGAGACAGATGCCTTCTGGAGCTGAATCCCTGGCTGCGAAAATGGTGTCATCAGGAGGGCTTCAGCTTCCTTGACCAAGGGATGCTATTCCAGGAAAAAGGACTGTTAAGCAGAGATGGGGTCCACCCATTGAGGAAGGGGAAGGATATATTTGGATCCAGACTGGCTAACTTAGTGAGGAGGGATTTAAACTAGGTTTGAAGGGGGCAGGTGACCAAAGCCCACAGGTAAGTAAAAAATATGGAGACCTGGGAGAAGGGTCGGAATTTGCGGGGAGCATGGGCTGTTATAGCAAGGATAAAGGAAAGACAAGACAGAACTGGGGCAGGGGGGAAATCAAATCAGTATCTTAGATGTCTGTATACTAATGCGAGAAGTATGGGGAATAAACAGGAAAAGCTAGAAATGCTAGTCAATAAACAGAACTATGACATAGTTGGCATCACAGAACATGGTGGGATAGTACGCATAACTGGAATATTGGTATAGAAGGGTACAGCCTACTCAGGAAGGACAGGCAGGGAAAAAAGGGTGGAGGTGTTGCCTTATATATTAAAAATGTATACACTTGGACTGAGGTTGAGACAGACTTGTTGAAAGTCTCTGCGTAAAGATAATAGAGGTAAAAAACAAGGGTAATGTCAGGGTAGGGGTCTACTAAGACCACCTAACCAGGAAGAAGAGGTGGATGAGGCTTTTTTAAACAACTAACAAAATCATGCAAAGCACAGGACTTGGTGGTGATGGGGGACTTCAACTACTCAGACATCTGTTGGGAAAATAACAGAGCAGGGCACAGATTTTCCAACAACTTCTTGGAATGTATTGGAGACAATCTTTTATTCCAGAAAATAAGAATCATAGACTTTAAGGTCAGAAGGGACCATTATGATCGTCTAGTCCGACCTCCTGCACAACGCAGGCCACAGAATCTCACCCACCCACTCCTGTAACAAAGCCCTGACCTATGTCTTTAAACTCGTGGTTTAAAGACTTCAAGGTACAGAGAATCCTCCAGCAAGTGACCCGTGCCCCATGCTGCAGAGGAAGGCGAAAAACCCCCAGGGCCTCTGCCAATCTGCCCTGGAGGAAAATTCCTTCCCAACCCCAAATATGGCTATCAGCTAAACCCTGAGCATGTGGGCAAGACTTACCAGCCAGACACCCAGGACAGAATTCTTTGTTGTAACTCAGATCCCACCCTATCTAGTGTCCCATCACAGGCCATTGGGCATAGTTACCGCTAATAGTCAAAGATCAATTAATTGCCAAAATTAGGCTATCCCATCATACCATCCCCTCCATAAACCTATCAAGCTTAGTCTTGAAGCCAGATATGTCTTTTGCCTCCACTGCTCCCGTTGGAAGGCTATTCCAGAACTTCACTCCTCTGATGGTTAGAAACCTTCATCTAATTTCAAGTCTAAACTTCCTGATGGCCAGTTTATATCCATTTGTTCTTGTGTCCACATTGATACTGAGCTTAAATAATTCCTCTCCCTCCCTGGTATTTATTCCTCTGATATATTTATAGAGGGCAAATCATATCTCCCCTCAGCCTTCTTTTGGCTAGGCTAAACAAGCCAAGCTGTTTGTCTCCTTTCATATGACAGGCTTTCCATTTCTCGGATCATCCTAGTAGCCCTTCTCTGTACCTCTTCCAGTTTGAATTCATCCTTCTTAAACATGGGAGACCAGAACTCCACACAATATTCCAGATGAGGTCTCACCAGTGCCTTGTACAATGACACCAGTACCTCCTTATCTCTACTGGAAATACCTCGACTGATGCATCCCAAGACCGCATTAGCTTTTTTCATATCACATTGGCAGCTCATAATCATCCTGTGATCGACCAGTACTCCGAAGTCCTTCTCCTCCTCTGTTACTTCCAAGTGATGTATCCCCCAGTTTATAACAAAAATTCTTGTTATTAATCCCTAAATGCATGACCTTGCACTTTTCACCATTAAATTTCATCCTATTACTATTACTCCAGTTTACAAAGTCATCCAGATCTTCCTGTATGATATCCCAGTCCTTCTCTGTATTGGCAATACCTCCCAGCTTTGTGACATCCGCAAACTTTATTAGCACATTCCCACTTTTTGTGCCAAGATCAGTAATAAAAAGATTAAATAAGATTGGTCCCCAAACTAATTACTGAGGAACTCCACTAGTAACCTCCTTCCAGCCTGACAGTTCACCTTTCAGTATGACTGGTTGTAGTCTCCCCTTTAACCAGTTCCTTATCCACCTTTCAATTTTCATATTGATCCCCATCTTTTCCAATTTAGCTAATAATTCCCCATGTGGAACCGTATCAAATGCCTTACTGAAATCAAGGTAAATTAGATCACTGCATTTCCTTTGTCTAAAAAATCTGTTACTTTCTCAAAGAAGGAGATCAGGTTGGTTTGGCACGATCTACCTTTTGTAAAACCATGTTATATTTTGTCCCAATTACCATTGACCTCAATGTCCTTAACTACTTTCTCCTTCAAAATTTTTTCCAAGACCTTGCATACTACAGATGTTAAACTAAAAGGATCACTTACCCGGATCACTTTTTTTTCCTTTCTTAAAAATAGGAACTATGTTAGCAATTCTCCAGTCATACGGTACAACCCCTTAGTTTACAGATTCATTAAAAATTCTTGCTAATGGGCTTGCAATTCCATGTGTCAGTTCCTTTAATATTCTTAGATGAAGATTATCCGGGCCCCCTGATTTAGTCCCATTAAGCTGTTCAAGTTTGGTTTCTACCTTGGATGTGGTAATATCTACCTCCATATCCTCATTCCCATTTATCATCCTACCATCCTATCCCTATCATCCTATCCCTAAGCTCCTCATTAGCCTCATTAAAGACTGAGGCAAAGTATTTGTTTCGATATTGGGCGATGCCTAAATTATCCTTAACCTCCGCTCCATCCTCAGTGTTTAGCGGTCCCACTTCTTTCTTTGTTTTCTTCTTATTTATATGGCTATAGAACCTTTTACTGTTACTTTTAATTCCCTTTGCAAGGTGCAACTCTACATGGCTTTTGGCCTTTCTCACTTTATCCCTACATGTTCTGACCTCAATAAGGTAGCTTTCCTTGCTAATCCCTCCCATCTTTCACTCCTTGTAGGCTTTCTGCTTTTTCTTAATCACCTCTCTGAGAGGCTTGCTCATCCAGCTTGGTCTACAACTCCTGCCTATGAGTTTTTTCCCCTTTCTTGGGATGCAGGCTTCTGATGGATAAAGCTACTAGGGGAGAGGCTGTTCTAGATTTGATTTTGACAAACAGGGAGGAACTAGTTGAGAATTTGAAAGTGGAAGGCAGCTTGGGTGAAAGTGATCATGAAATGGTAGAGTTCATGATTCTAAGGAATGGTAGGAGGAAGAAGAGCAAAATAAAGACAATGGATTTCAAGAAGGCAGATTTTAGCAAACTGGGGGAGTTGGTAGGTAAGATCCCATGGGAAGCAAGTCTAAGGAGGAAAACAATTGAAGACAGTTGGCAGTTTTTCAAAGAGACATTATTAAGGGCACAAGAGCAAACTATCCCACTTCATAGGAAAGATAGGAAGTATGGCAAGAGACCACCTTTGCTTAACCAGGAGATCAGAAAAGACTCCTACAAAAAGTGGAAACTAGGTCAAATTACAAAAGATGAATATAAACAAATACAAGTATATAGGGACAAAATTAGAAAAGCCAAGGCACAAAACAAGATCAAACTAGCTAGAGACATAAAGGGTAACAAGAAAACATTCTACAAATACGTTAGAAGCAAGAGGAAGACCAAGGAAAGGGTTACTCAATGACGGGGGGATAATAATAACAGAAAATGTGATAATGGCAGAGGTGCTTCATGAATTTTGTTTCAGTTTTCACCAAGAAGGTTGGTGGTGATTGGATGTCTAACACAGTGAGTGCCAGTGAAAATGAGGTAGGATCAGAGGCTAAAATAGGGAAAGAACAAGTTAAAAGTTACTTTGGCAAGTTAGATTTCTTCAAGTCACCAGACCCTGATAAAATGCATCCTAGAATACTCAAGGAGCTGATTGAGGAGATATCTGAGCCATTAGCGATTTGAAAAGTCATGGAAGATGGGAGAGATTCGAGAGGAGTGGAAAAGGGCAAATATAGTGCCAATCTTTAAAAAGGGAAATAAGGACAACTCAAGGAACTACAGACTAGTCAACTTAACTTCTGTAGCTGGAAAGATAACGGAGCAAATAATTAAGCAATCAATTTGCAAACATCTAGAAGATAATGTGATAAGTAACAGTCAGTATGGATTTGTCAAAAACAAATCTTGTCAAACCAACCTGACAGCTTTCTTTGAAAGGGTAACAAGCCTTGTGGATGGGGGGAAGTGGTATCATAGAATAACAGAGTTGGAAGGGACCTCTGGAGGCCATCTAGTCCAACGCCCTGCCCAGAGCAGGACCAATCCCAACTAAATCATCCCAGCCAGGGCTTTGTCAAGCCTGACCTTAAAAACTTCTAAGGAAGGGGATTCCACCACCTCCCTAGGTAACGCATTTTAGTGTTTCACCACCCTCTTAGTGAAAAAGTTATTCCTAATATCCAACCTAAACCTCCCCCACTGCAACTTGAGACCATTACTCCTTGTCCTGTCATCTGCTATCACTGAGAATAGTCTAGATCCATCCTCTTTGGATCCACCTTTCAGGTAGTTAAAAGCAGCTATCAAATCCCCCCTCATTCTTCTCTTCCATAGACTAAACAATCCCAGTTTCCTCAGCCTCTCCTCATAACTCATGTGTTCCAGTCCCCTAATAATTTTTGCTGCCCTTCGCTGGACTCTCTCCAATTTCTCCACATCCTTCTTGTAGTGTGGGGCCCAAAACTGGACACAGTACTCCAGATGAGGCCTCACCAATGTCGAATAGAGGGGAACGATCACGTCCCTCGATCTGCTGGCAATGCCCCTACTTATACACCCCAAAATGCCATTGGCCTTCTTGGCAACAAGGGCACACTGTTGACTCATATCCAGCTTCTCGTCCACTGTCACCCCTAGGTCCTTCTCTGCAGAACTGCTGCCTAGCCATTCGGTCCCTAGTCTGTAGCAGTGCATGGGATTCTTCCATCCTAAGTGCAGGACTCTGCACTTGTTCTTGTTGAACCTCATCAGATTTCTTTTGGCCCAATCCTCCAATTTGTCTAGGTCCCTCTGTATCCTATCCCTACCCTCCAGCGTATCTACCACTCCTCCTAGTTTAGTGTCATCCGCAAACTTGCTGAGGGTGCAATCCACACCATCCTCCAGATCATTAATGAAGATATTGAACAAAACCGGCCCCAGGACCAACCCTTGGGGCACTCTGCTAGATACCGGCATTGATCACTACCCATTGAGCCCGACAATCTAGCCAACTTTCTACCCACCTTGTAGTGCATCCATCCAGCCCATACTTCTTTAACTAGCTGACAAGAATACTGTGGGAGACTGTGTCAAAAGCTTTGCTAAAGTCGAGGAATAACACGTCCACTGCTTTCCTTTCATCCACAGAACCAGTTATCTCATCATAGAAGGCAATTAGATTAGTCAGGCATGACTTTCCCTTGGTGAATCCATGCTGACTGTTCCTGATCACTTTCCTCTCCTCTAAGTGCTTCAGAATTGATTCCTTGAGGACATGCTCCATGATTTTTCCAGGGACTGAGGTGAGGCTGACCGGCCTGTAGTTCCCAGGATCATCCTTCTTCCCTTTTTTAAAGATGGGCACTACATTAGCCTTTTTCCAATCTTCCAGGACTTCCCCCGATCGCCATGAGTTTTCAGAGATAATGGCCAATGGCTCTGCAATCACATCTGCCAATTCCTTTAGCACTCTCGGATGCAACGCATCCGGCCCCATGGACTTGTGCACGTCCAGTTTTTCTAAATAGTCTCGAACCACTTCTTCCTTCACAGAGGGCTGGCCACCTCCTCCCCATGCTGTGCTGCCCAGTGCAGTAGTCTGGGAGCTGACCTTGTTCATGAAGACAGAGGAAAAAAAAGCATTGAGTACGTTAGCTTTTTCCACATCCTCTGTCACTAGGTTGCCTCCCTCATTTAGTAAGGGGCCCACACTTTCCTTGGCTTTCTTCTTATTGCCAGCATACCTGAAGAAACCCTTCATGTTACTCTTAACATCCCTCGCTAGCTGCAACTCCAGGTGTGATTTAGCCTTCCTGATTTCATTCCTACATGCCCGAGCAATATTTATATACTCATCCCTGGTCATTCGTCCAATCTTCCACTTCTTGTAAGCCTCTTTTTTGTGTTTAAGATCAGCAAGGATTTCAGTGTTAAGCCAAGCTGGTCGCCTGCCATATTTACTATTCTTTCTACACTTCGGGATGGTTTGTCCCTGTAACCTCAATAAGGATTCTTTAAAATACAGCCAGTTCTCCTGGACTCCTTTCCCCCTCATGTTATTCTCTCAGGGGATCTTGCCCATCAGTTCCCTGAGGGAGTCAAAGTGTGCTTTTCTGAAGTCCAGGGTCCGTATTCTGCTGCTTTCCTTTCTTCCTTGTGTCAGGATCCTGAACTCGACCATCTCATGGTCACTGCCTCCCAGGTTCCCATCCACTTTAGCATCCCCTACTAATTCTTCCCGGTTTGTGAGCAGCAGGTCAAGAAGAGCTCCGCCCCTAGTTGGTTCCTCCAGCACTTGCACCAGGAAATTGTCCCCTATGCTTTCCAAAAACTTCCTGGATTGTCTGTGCACCGCTGTATTGCTCTCCCAGCAGATATCAGGATGATTGAAGTCGCCCATGACAACCAGGGCGTGTGATCTAGTAGCTTCTGCGACTTGCCGGAAGAAAGCCTCGTCCACCTCATCCCCCTGGTCCGGTGGTCTATAGCAGACTCCCACCACATCACCCTTGTTGCTCAGGCTTCTAAACTTAATCCAGAGACTCTCAGGTTTTTCTGCAGTTTCGTACCGGAGCTCTGAGCAGTCATACTGCTCCCTTACATACAGTGCAACTCCCCCACCTTTTCTGGCCTCCCTGTCCTTCCTGAACAGTTTATACCCATCCATGACAGTACTCCAGTCATGCGAATTATCCCACCAAGTCTCCATTATTCCAATCACATCATAATTCCTTGACTTTGCCAGGACCTCCAGTTCTCCCTGCTTGTTTCCCAGGCTTTGTGCATTTGTATATAGGCACTTGAGATAACCCGCTGATCGCCCCTTGTTCTCAGTATGAGGCAGGAGCCCTCCCCTCTCACACGCTCCTGCTCGTGCTTCCTCCCAGTATCCCGCTTCCCCACTTACCTCAGGGCTTTGGTCTCCTTCCCCCGGTGAACCTAGTTTAAAGCCCTCCTCACTAGGTTAGCCAGCCTGCTTGCGAAGATGCTCTTCCCTCTCTTCGTTAAGTGGAGCCCGTCTCTGGTAGACGTGGTATATCTTGACTTTAGTAAAGCTTTTGATAACATCTCGCATGACCTTCTCATAAACAAACTAGGGAAATGCAACCTAGATGGAGCTACTATATGGTGGGTGCAAAACTAGTTGGAAAACTGTTCCCAGAGAGTGTTTATCTGTGGTTCACAGTCATGCTGGAAGGACATAACAAGTGGGGTCCCACAGGGATCAGTTCTGGGTCTGGTTCTGTTCAATATCTTCATCAGAGATTTAGATAATGGCTTAAAGAGTACACTTATAAAGTTTGCGGATGATACCAAACTGGGCGGGGTTGCAAGTGGCTTGGAGGATAGGATTAAAATTCAGATGATCTGGAGAAACTGGAGAAATGGTCTGAAGTAAATAGGATGGAATTCAATAAGGACAAATGCAAAGTACTCCATTTAGGAAGGACATCATTTGCACACATACAAAGTGTGAAATGACTGCCTAGGAAGGAGTACTGTGGAAAGGGATCTGGGGGTCATAGTGGACCACAAGCTAAATATGAGTCAACAGTGTAACACTGTTGCAAAGAAAGCATACATCGTTTTGGGATGTATTAGCAGGAGTGTTGTAAGCAAGACACAAGAACAGGTTTCAGAGTAACAGCCGTGTTAGTCTGTAGCTCACGAAAGCTCATGCTCAAATAAATTGGTTAGTCTCTAAGGTGCCACAAGTACTCCTTTTCTTTTTGCGAAGACACAAGAAGTAATTCTTCCGTTCTACTCTGCGCTGATTTGGCATCAACTGGAGTATAGTGTCCAGTTCTGGGTGCCACATTTCAGGAAAGATGAGGACAAATTGGAGAAAGTCCAGAGAAGAGCAACAAAAATGATTAAAGATGTAGAAAACAGGACCTGTGAGGGAAGATTGAAAAAATTGGCTTTGTTTACTCTGGAGAAGAGAAGACTGAGGGGGGACATGATAACAGTTTTCAAGTACATAAAAGGTTGTTACAAGGAGGAGGGAGAAGGATTGTTCTGCTTAACCTCTGAGGACTGGACAAGAAGCAATGGGCTTAAATTGCATCAAGGGAGGTTTAGGTTGGACATTAGGAAAAAATTCCTAACTGTCAGGGTGGTTAAGCACTGGAATAAATTGCCTAGGGAGGTTGTGGAATCTCCATCATTGGAGATTTTAAAGAGCAGGTTAGACAAACAGCTGTCAGGGATGGTCTAGATAATACTTAGTCCTGCCATGCGTTCAGGGGACTGGACTAGATGACTTCTTGAGGTCCTTCCAGTCCTATGATTCTATATAGCCAATATTCATAACTTCAGGTACAAAAATAATACATGCATATAAACAGGATCATCATACTCAGCCAATCATAACTTTTCCATTGACACCTTACACGACATGCTTTGTTCAAGATTTGTTGCAATTGTCTAACAGTGGCTGTATCAGTGATATAAACAGTCATGTTTCAATCATACAGCATGACACCTAATAGTGATTTTCTTCTAGTTAGTAAGTGCGTAGTATTGATAGAATTTGATGGCATCCTCATCCACTCCTAGGTCAGAAATATTGTGCATTTAGTATGGAACATCAACCCTGGAAGATTTAAAGGTGGGGAAAATAAGTCTGGTCCTGAAAGCTCTGACAGATTTACAGAAGACTCCAGTGGAAAAAGAAATCCATTGAGGTGTCATTCAATTCTGAATAGTGACAATAAATCCGAACTGTGACAGTAAAAAGAAAGCATTGTGGGCTTTCATGTTTATTGTGTTATCTGTGATTTTCAGAGCAAATATACTCATTTTACAGGTGAAAAGTTGGTTTTCTAGCCGTCAGCCCTACAACTCCAATCTGGAAATCAAGCTGTGTTCTTTCTGGATTGTGTATCATCATAACTTAAGTGTATTGTAGTAAAATACAATATGAGCTATAAAACTTGAGGTAAAGAATATTAAATTGGACCTCTGTTATCAATTCTGTGAGTGATGCATGAACCAAAAAAGAATTCACCTTACTCCCATAGCTGCATTGGCTCTGCTGTATTAAAAATATAAAAAGTAGTAAACTTGCTTTTGTCACGAAAGTAATCAGATATGACTTGGAATGTGCATGGGAAAGAGATCTGTGAAATAAGGAACAGCCATTTTTAAATAGTCCCTTTTCTGATCATAACTGCACATTAATGTAAAAAGAAAACATTAAAGTAATGCATTGTTGGCTTTTTTTCCAGAATTTTCAGCACTTTTTTTTTCAGGCCCCAAAGTCACATTCTCCTGGGCCTTTACACGTTACGTGTTTTACAAATTAAGGTTTTTGACAAGTATTGTAAAAGAAAAGGAAAGAAAGAAATGCATACTTCTTCTTCAAGTGGGCTGACCATCCGAACCTGGAGGGACTTCCCCTAAAGGCATGGCTCCTTCATGGTTCCATCATAATGAACTAACCTGTTTTGAACAGGTTAAACACGTATTACTAAACAGTAGAAAACCAACCACATGCAATGCTTACCTTCAGAAATGGAAAAGGTTCTACATATGGCGCCAAAACAAACAAAGTAATGCAGTTTCTGCTCCTTTGCCCACGATATTGGATTATATCTTGGAACTGAAAAATTCTGGGCTTTCCATTAGTTCAGTCAAAGTACATCTCACGGCTATTGCCGCCTTCCCCCACAAGATTGATGGGGCATCGCTATTTGCACACCCAATTACCAAACGTTTTGCACACCCAATTACCAAGAACGTTTACCCCAAAGTACGCACACCCATGCCACCCTGGGACTTGAACCTAGTATTATGCTGCCTCACTGGGCCTCTGTTTGAACCCTTAGTGACGTTCTCTGACACACCTATCAATAAAGGTAGCATTCTTAGTGGCTATCACATCAGCTTGTCATGTGGGTGAGCTAGGGGCATATATACCCTAAACCAACATTTTCAAGGACAAGGTCACCTAAGACTTCATCCAAAATTCCTACCTTAAATATCTCTTCTTTCCACATAAATCAGCCAGTCCATCTCCCCTCATTCTTCCCCAAACCACACAAGAGTACACAAGATTCAGTACTACACACTCTTGACGTCAGTGCGTACTAGCATTTTACCTTTCTCAGGCTTTTCATTTCCACTACAGAACATTCTAAAGGCTCCACTATCTCTACACAAAGACTATCAAAATGGATCTCTGGGTGCATTCACCTCTGCTATCAACAAAAGAACCTAAAACCCCCACTGGGGATCAGAACTCACTTTACCCGATCCCTTTCAACTTCAGTAGCCTTTCTCAACAGCATACTGATCATGGACATATGTAGAGCAGCCACTTGGGCCTCTGCACACACATTTATGAAACTATGCAAATGACCAGAGCTCAAGATCGGATGCACTGTTAGGTATAACAGTGATATCATCACTTACTCAGGCAACTCCGAAGCCCATTCCGTCCAATCTGGGGCACTGCTCTACAATCACCTGAAGTGGAGCACCCAAAAGAATATCACTCGAAGAAGAATCTTTAGCCAAATGGTTATCCTTCAGTATTAACCCTTGTTGATCCAGTGGAGTTAACTCTTTAAATAAGTGTCTTTTATGACTCCTATAATTTTTTTATTAGATACAGTTTAAGGTCATGATCCAAAGCCCATGGAGGTCAAAGAAAATATTCCAATTGACTTCAGTGGGCTTTGGATCAGGCCCAAAATCTTGAATTCCACCATACAGTAATACAGGAGGATGAATGTAATTACTTACAGTCACTTTTATAGATAATGACCTTCTGTATACTTCATTGTGCCTAATATAAGTAGACTTATTTTTTCCTCGTTTTATTTTGTTATACTGTTCACTATTTTCCCATAGAGACTCAAGTGTATTACAATGAATAGATTGTACCATCTATTGAGTCTTAGTAGAATGAGTTTTTTGTGATTCCTCTCTGAATATGAAATTAATATTTTTGGAACTCTGTTCTCCAATATGCTATCTTCCATTGAATTCATATGTCGATCTAGGACAGGAAGTGAAGGAAATTGCTATTGACTGATGAAGCTTTATTAAATTTTATAAGTAGCTCTGGTTTCTGATTTCCTCAGGAGAATGAGATAGGAGTGCTCTGCAGGCTTTGTGCTCAGTCCTTGTGGGGATGGAGCATCTTGCAGTTCTCTTTAGCTTTCTCTGGTGAACTTTAGGTTGTGTCACTGAATATTCCACTCAGCTTCCCAACCTGGAAAAAATGATTAAGTGTTTTAGAACTCTAGAGGCCCCCAGAGGATCTAGTCATAAAAAGAATAAATCTTTCTTTATGCACGTCCTCTCTCAGTCTTAATTAAAGTTGATTGTAGTTCAGCAGAGATGAATACATCTAAGAAAAAAATTTAAATGCAAACATCAGCAAGTAGAAAGGTATGATAGCATATGGCACAAGAAGGAGGTTTGGGAGTTGTCATAAGTGTTAGAATCTTTATTCCAGTCTGGTGCTGCGAAGGAAGTAGACAGAATGCTGAGTAACATTCCTTTGGGAAATGGAGTACAATAAATCAAACAAAGTATAATTGCTGTCGTGCAAGACTGATCAGAAACACAATTTTTTGGTAAAAGGGTTAGATTTCTACCAAATCCATTTAAATTATGTAATATTTTTATATAAATTATGATCTTCTAAATCCTAATCTAAATCTTCTAAATCCTAATCTCTGAAACAATAATCTGTATTTTGGGGTGTTAGTTCACTTCCTTTAAGTGCTCTGCTCTCTTTGAAGCATATGAGCAAGGTAAGAGAACCAGTTAGAGGAACTAAGCTAGTAGATTCTGCAGTGTGAGAGTAGTGTAAGCAATGTTCCTAACCCATAGTGCAGAGGCTGGAATTGTGATAACAGAGAGAAAGGAAAATGAAGGGAAGGCACCTCAGAGAAATCTGTTTATGTGGATGAAGACTAAGCAGAAAAGGAAGGGAGAATAGTAGGAACACAGTGTGGTGAGGAAATGATTGATGGTCAGACAGCAAAAGGCAGAAAGAAATGAGAAGAGGAAGGAGGCAGGAGGAAAATGTGGCACAAGAGAAAGAAGATAGAGAAAGCAAGATGAAACGAGAGAAAAGATAAGAGAATGGGATGACAGCTCAGACAAGAGACCAAGTGAGAGAGGATAAACAGAGGGAAAAAAGCAAAAAGGGGCAGAGGTGAGGGAGTTCAACCAGGCAAGCTGAGAACTTGAAACTAAGTGCCAAAGCACAGTTCTTCATTCCACCTTGGTAGACATATGGTTTGTGTAACAAAACAAATATTTGCAGTCCTAAGACTATGCAGAGGCAGTGACATTGTAACCCTGGGGTTGAATTCCTGTATACTGTTGGATGCTGAGATTCTAGAATAGGGAAGTGCACAAGGAGGATAAATTCTTAGTTTAGCTAGATGTTGACCAGAGCCAGTATAGTGTTGGGAAGGAAGTTCTAAACTAAGGAGAACTGAATATCCCTTAACTTTCAGAGTCTGAGTGGGGTGAAAGCAACTTGGAGAAGATCTGGTTTGAATGCCTGAGGACTAAATAATTGCTGGAAGGTCTGGGTGGCTAAAAACACCTATCTGTAGGTATTGAAGAGAGTTTTTCTTTTGTATTTAGGGGCTGAATGTGTATTGGATATTGGAGTCTGTTTCTTATTTGTATGTCTTTGTTCCTTGTCCATGTTTGTAAACATGAGTGTAAATACATTTCATATTTAATGTTATCCAAGAAGTTGCTTAAAAGTGAAGGTGTACAAGGGGTACAATAGTTTTATTTGATCTGCCTCTGAGAAACACTGCATTAAAAAAAGAAGCATGAGGGGAATTCATGGAGACACACTGTCCTGAGGAAATGAAGCATGTGCTGCAGGTGGTATAAAAACAAGTTATTAAAGAAACTGACCAAAAAGCATGTTAGACTCATAGACTTTAAGGTCACAACGGACTACTATGATCATCTAGTCTGACCATCTGCATATTGCAGGCCACAGAACCTCACCCACCAGCTACTGTAATAGACCCTTTACCTCTGGCTGAGTTACCAAAGTCCTCAAATCATGATTTAAAGACTTAAAGTTACAGAGAATCTGCCATTTACACTAGTTTAAACCTACAAGTGACCCTGTGCCCCATGATACAGTGCATGGTGAAAACCCCCCAAGGTCTCTACCAGTCTGACGTGGGGGAAGATTCCTTCCCAACTACAGATATGGCATTCAGTTAGACCCTGAGCATGTGGGCAAGACCCACCAGCGAGACACCTGGGAAAGAATTCTCCATAGCAACTCAGAGCCATCCCCATCTAGTGTCCTATCACCGGCCACTGGAGATATTTGCTGCTAGTAGTCGCAGATCAGTTACATGCCATTGTAGGCAGTCCCATCATACCATGCCTTCCATAAACTTATCAAGCTCAGTCTTGAAGCCAGTTAAGTTTTTTGCCCCCACTTGGAAGGCTGTTCCAGAACTTCACTTCTCTGAAGGTTAGAAACCTTTGTCCAGTTTCAAGGCTAAACTTTGGTAGCTCCAAGTAGATATGTCTACTAGTATGTGCAAGAAATGTGCTTGTCTTTAAAGCTATAGATAGGTAGGCAGAAGATACAAGGGCATATCTAGATTTGTTTTTAGCTGAATGGAAATATGGCAACCATAAAATGTTCCCATAGGGTTTTTTATTGTACAGCCATGGACGGCAGGTATCGAAGGCCATGGGATGCTAAGCCGCCCCTAACCCAGGCTGTGACCCTGCCCACACTCTGCACCGAGGCCCCGCTCTCACTACACCTCTCCCCTGAAGCTGGTGGAGGCTCAGCTCCAGCCAGTGGCCTGGAGCTCGGGCTCAGGCCGAGCCAGTGGCCCATGGTGGGGGATCAGGCTAGCCGGCACAGCTGGGGAAGAGGTGGGAAGGCCTCGGGGCTCCGGCAGGCAGAGATTGGGGCCTCAGGTGGAAGGAGTGGGGCCAGGGGGGTTCACCCTCCGCCCATGTGTACAACAAAAGTGGGACAAATACAGCCATCTTTTCTATAGCTTCAAAGAGCCCTGTGTAATCAACCCAACCTGGTTTCACTGTGTAAACGGATCGGGTCTGAATGTGGGGAGAGCTGTTGATGCTGGGGATCCAGTCCTGTTTGGATGCACGTACTCACCTTTGTGGGTATTGGCTGTTCAGCCACTCTGGCTTGGGAGGAGGATACTGCCTTCTTTGTACATCTCCCCAGAGCCTGGCATTGCTTTTTGGGCTGTGCATTAAGGTCTGGATTTGCTCCTAATGGCATGGAGATAATACCATTTCCCTAAAGGTATGTTATCAAAAGTCTCTAGAATGACTTTTGAGTTTTCCTACTTTTTAAAATGAGCACACAAAAATGCTGCTCTTGGATGTGTACACATTGCTCCAACTGAAAGGACAGGTCCAGTGAGGGTTCGAGGGAGACGACAACATTTCTCACCCTTTGTGTTTCTGAAAAACACTCTCTGGTTGCTTAGGACATTTATTTTTATACATTTAAAATTTAAATTCTCCCACTGAAATGTCAGGATTTTCTCCATGGCATTTTTTGCCATTTGTATGATGCAGATATGGAAAGTCCATTAAAATTAGTTATGAAAAAAGTCTTTGCAGTGCCAGTGTAAAGGAGTTTCTCTTTACTTTTTTCCCTAATTTCTTATTAAATTTTAAAATGATGACATACAGAACAGGAAAGTTCATATAAAGAAACAAACTTTGAGACCAATGTGACAAATGGTTGCTCCTGCACAATGGCACTTCTCATGGGTGTAACTGCTTGCAGGATCAGGTCATTTAACAGAACTAAGTGAAAATAAACAACTGTTTTTTCAGGTCCCCATTACTACAAACTCTTGTGCATGTGCTTAATTTTAAACATGTGAGAAGACCCAGGGTATTCAGTTGGACTATTTATTTGCTTAAAGTTTAATATGTGTGCAAATCTTAGCAGGATTAGGGCTTTAGGGCTAAATTCCTCCCTGTTTTACACCCTGTGGGTGAAATCCTGGCCTTATTAAAATCAGTGGTGAAATTCCCAGGATTTTGCCCTGCATATCTTCGCTGAAATCTGTGGGATTAGCAGGGTGTGAATGAGGGCAGGATTTTGCCCTTCATACATTATTGTAGTTGGATCATCTGCTTTATTTTCTGAGAATTACATTTTAAAAAATTCTCAGAAGAAAAGGATTAAGTAATTTCTATATTTTCAGGGTAGTGTTTAAAAATGTATGTATTTTACAAATATATTTTAATTTATGTGGAAAACCTTACAAACCATTTCTAGAGGGTAATATACCAAAAAGTTATATCATTGGGTTAAATATTTGTGCAAAGTATCCTTGAAAATAAATATTTTTATTTATGTTTATTATTAGATAACAGCATTTTGTACGATATAAAAGGCATCTTTGTTTAACACTAGCATTTATTGTAGTTATAGGTGCATTGGCAGGTTTATAGAAGTCTTGTACCTAAGACCCTGCTAATTGTACGTTGGTTCTTTTATTGAATAATGCCTACTTTTTAAACTCTAGGTGGAGCTTTTTTGTTTTGTAGATATTTATACTTTTCACCTGTTCATGCTTCGTTTGAAATACTGTAAGGTATTTTTAGACTATTCTGTAGAATCTCTTCTGTTAGTTAGGGGCTTTTCCCCCCACTGTATTTTATAGTCCTGTTCCCCCGTGTTATTACATGTCCACGTGGACAGCATACCATTACCCTTCATCACGAAAAGCTTCATTTCACAGAGTTTTCACCTGTCATTGAGCCTGTGAATCAAGAATAGTAAGGTCACTTTCAAAGCCAAGTTAGACCTATAGCAGTGCGTAACTGAGACACAATGTTATGCAGTTTTAAAATAGATTGAAGGATTTCCTACCAGTCCAAAATACGTTATTTAAAAAATGAAAATGAAATAAAAACATCTATTGTTCCCTTTGCATAAAAGAGAACTGTATAAACACAATATTTTTCCTTTCAGTATCTTGTGATCCTTCTCCTTTATTCCTAAAATGAAGCTAAAGTCTTTATAGACATTGTAGTTGTTGCCATAGCAACTTACAGTGACAGAATAGTTATTCTTTTTCTATGTGGATTTTTTCAAGTTTGAATTCTAACATCACTCATTTGCAATTATTAATTTACAAAAAAGGAGTAAAGATTAACATATGTGGATGGCTAAACTTAATTTTTAATAAATTCTATGACGCCTTGTTAAAGTAGGTTAAAAGAATTGACATGCTCCTAAGAAGTAATACCTGAAATAGATCTGAGTGTTGGTTGAAAGCCACTGGTTATCGTTTTTATGAAGTGCCATACTTAAGCCATGAATGAGTTCCATCACCGTGTGCAAAATATTGAGTAAATAGTTTAAATCTAATCTCCAAATTTACGTAATATTAATTTTCCTAAATAAGGCAACGTCTCCAGTATTAATTCAGACTCATATTCCTCATTTGTTTTAGTTGGAGGTGTAAAATGAAGTGAATGGAAATTCCAATGTATATTTTGAGGCATTTAGACATTTTTTCTTAGTTTTAGAAGGGCTATTTTTATCTTGAGCTCACTCTAAGAACAGATAGACAGATTATGGGAAGAGGACCAGTACTAAGGTATTTTATACACATCAGTTAAGTTTGCTAAAGGCCTGAAGGCAGAAATGGGACTTTAAATGGAAATTGTGTGGACAGGGGAGGGGCTGAAATGAGTATAGGAAGATTGTATTTTACATAGGGGAGCACATGGACGGAGGCTCAGAGGTGATTGTTGAGAAGCTGACAAATGAGTGAATGAGGGTGGGAATGTAAATAGAGTAAAAGGAGAAAGAGGGGTTGGTGGCGAGGGAGGGGAGACAAAGCAATTTGAGCTTGACCAGGGAGGATAAACAGGGTAATGTGATAAAGGATGGGAAACTACTGGATTCAAAAAGGGGAGTGAGTGACACAATCAAAACAACAGGCAGGGAAGAAGACTTTAGTGGCTATAGTTTATGTGGACTGAAGGGAGGGGGGGCAAATGTGTTTGTCTAGGAGGTCAGAAAGGAGGATATTTCAGTAGTCAAGGTGTGATATAGAAAGGAACAGAATGATAGATTTGGTTCTGGGATGGAAAGTAAAGGGTGGATTTTGAAGATGTTGAGGAAGAGAATCAGGGTCTGGAAATAGCCTGGCTGTGTGGGCAAAGGAGAGGGAGGGAGTAAAAATAATTTCCCAGTTGCGAGCTTGAATGACAGGGAAGACATCAATGGCATCAATAGAGATGATAGAAAAAGGGGGAGTGGCGGTGATAGATGGAGGAGGAGGAGGTGCCACAAAAAGAGACGTTAAAGGAATAGTTGGAGAGACAGGCGAATCGGGAGAGGAGATATCTTATAAGCTCAGTGAGGATAGCATGTCAAAAAGGAAAGGATGATCTACAGTGTCAAATGTAGCAAAGAGCATTTGGCAAGGAAAAGATTATATCGTCCTGTATAAGTACTTTTAAAGGACATTTTCAAGCAGATTGTGAGAAGCAATCTTATAATTTTGCAAAACTGTATGCAATTGTCTTAAAATAGCCTTAGAGTTTACAGGTGTGTGTATCATTTATTAAAATTATACTTTAAAAATTGGAAAAATACACCACAAATGATTTATTGAACATGTTTGCTGTTTACTGTACCCCGTGAACCTGCAAACAAGTGAGCATCTTTTTGCTGTATTTTATACCCAAGTCAGAAAGGGATGGACTGAGATGAAAATAAGAGACAATCTGTAGTTGAGTGCAGAAGCATACAGACTTGAAAGAGAAGTTGCAAGTTATACTTGGTTTTCAGTTAAAATAATTCCATATTCATGCCTGCTGTTTATCACATGAAGCATAGGGAATGTGTTCATTGTATTTACCTTTGATACTGAAAACTCATCTAGTTTTTACAGATTTTACGGGGTAATGAATATTTCCTATACACACATTTTCCATAATGTTATGATAGTTTATTTACCAGCTTATAGTGCACTGAACTATTATTTCATATTACGTTTCAACTATATATGGCTTGATAAGGAGTCAACATTGTACACTAGCATACAATAGATCTTGTTCCAGAATAACTTGGAAATTATATGGGATGAATGAAGTGATGTTTTTGAAGGAAAAGGAAGGTGGAGGTTGAATACATGGATTTTAAGCGTTCTTCATTTTGGCCCACACACCCCTTTCACGCAGGAAATTTGGGGGCCCCCACATGAGTGCTGGAACCTGGTTAGCAGTGGGGGGTCCACCGGCACCAGAACTGTGGCCATGCTCCTCCTCTTTCTCCTGGGGTCCTGCCCCCTGGCCATGCCAAAAGCCAGAGCCGGGCAGTGGTAAGAGCTAACCAGGGAGACTGGGCTGCTGTGGGGAACCCCAGACCCTCCACCTGCCCTGGATGGAGGTTAGCGTGCCCAAGAGCAGCTCCCAGTCCGTGTCCCCATCCCCCAGGGCATGGCACTGCCAGTGAGCCCTAGGGGTGAAGGCTCTGGTTCGGCATCCTGTCCTCTCCTGGGGCCTGGGGAAACGCTCTGCAGGGAGAGGAGGTCCTGCCCCAGCCTGGGAGGAATTGAGGAGCCCCGGGAAGATTTCAGGCAGCGAGGAGCCAAGAAGGAAGGACTCCTCAGGCATAGCTCCCGCTGCTTACTGGCGTGGCCTCAGTGGCTGCTTCATTCCACCTGGGCTCGCTCAGTGGCTCTGTCCGGCACCCGCTACCAGGCTGCCCTGCTGGGTCTCACTATTGCCAGGCTGCCCCCCCTGCTGGCTGGGCTTTGTCCCCAAGGCAGCAACCATGTGAGGCACTGTTCCTCCTGTTGCCTTTGTCTCGAGGCTTGCAGTTGTGAGGGGCAATGCCATACAACACCCAAACTACACCCATGCTGCTGCTGTTCTGCGGCTGCCCAAGGCTACTGTGCCCATGTTAAAAAAGTGGGTGGGCATGACCCTCTCTGGCCCCCAGTGGTTCTGGCCCCCCCGGGATCCCAGAGTGTGGAGGGCCCAAATGTTCTTTGTGCCCAGGGCACCAATAAATCTTAATCCGCCTCTGCTTTCACACCCCACATAAGGAGCAGCATTTTTCAGCTGAGGATCACAAAGCATTTTACAACAAACAGTCTAAATCTGGGTTCTGTTCCAAGCTCTGCAAGACTTTGGTTCTGTGGTCTTGGGCAAGTCATTTAGCCTTTGTGCTTCAGTTTCCCCAGTTAAAATGGAGATAATGCTTACCTTATAGGGATGTTGCAAGAGTTAATTAATTAATTTTGTAAAGTGGTCCTCAGCTGAAAAATGTTGCAGAATTGTGAACTATTATTTTTTAGTAGTAGTCACCAGCTGAGCAAATAACATTTAGACCACCCCATTTCTATTTCAGAGTTAAAAGCAATTTGTACTATAAGGCTGAATCAGACTGTTCTGTAAACAATGGATAACGCAGCTGTTCATCTGGAAACTGGATTTAGAAAATTTCTCAGCTAATTAGAAGGGGTAAATGTTTTTTTTTTAACCCACACTGAACATCTTAAGATACTAATTTCAACAGTTAATAAATCTCTAAACCCCATTAACTAGTTTAAAGTTGAGAACTCCCTTAAGTTTTGAGAATTTATTTATATAAAATATTTATATAAAGCTTTTGCTGAACTTAATCGAGTGGCAGATTTACAAGGCACAAATGTCAGTCAGGCTCCTAACTTCCACTGAAAGCCATTTGTGCCTCTGAAAAATCTTCTTTACAGTTGATACATTGCTGGGACCCAATGTAATGCTTCTGGGTCATGTTTTCAAAACATTCTGGAACCAGTTTGAAGATGTTTTGTTAGCACTCATACAGTAGGATGTAGATCAGTTCAAGGCCCTTACTGCTGCTGCTTGCAGGACAAAGATTGTCTCTGAAATATTTTGTGCAACAAATACACCCTTTGCCTAAATAGTAGTGAGCAACAGTTCAGTTTAAAATGTTGTTTATAAAGGAGTGATTCTTAATCAAATTTCTACCACAATAGTTGGATTCGGACGGTAGTTAGGTTAGTTCTACCGTTGGAAAAAGAGTAGACCTGAGAACTGTATGTTGCCTCCTTGGGACACGCTATAGAACCTATCTTTGACAAACCTGCATGGGCATCTAAAGTACCACATAAAACAAGTAGCTTTTATTAATGTGAACATTCTAAATATGTTTGTCTGATCAAATGTGCATTAGTTAGTTGTCTAGATCACAGAGTTACTTGCTGAGAAACCTGTTACATTGATCGAGACATAGGAATGAATAAGGATAAGCACTCACTATATATATCAGAACCAAATATATGGAAACCCTGTCCACAGCCTGCATGTATCAATTTGCAAAGTTTAAAAAACATAACAATAAAAAGCAATTAAGTTGTGCTGCTCTTACAATGTTTCAGAAATATACCTACGGTACTTTCCATGTTGCTTTTCTGGTATAAGCTTAATGTTTTCTTTCTGAAGTCTGTAGGGTTTCTCCCCAAAAATGCTGATATAAGGATTCTTTGATTTTACCGTAACTGCTTAAAGTTAGTATAGAGTTGGAAACATAGGAAGATTGTGGTAGCGATGCTAATTCACTATTTGGAGTTCAGCCTGGAAGACACCTCAGAAGGAGAGTTTGGGGTCTCTGACTCAATGACAGTGATACATGATACAGAAAAGAAAGCAAACAAGGAATCCCACATTCAGGTTGGAGTTTCTAGCCAATCCTTGTCTCTGAAGGGCATAAGAGATGAGAATTAGCAAATACTCCAACATGCTAGAGAGAAAACCAGTGTCAGTTTCCTGAGGCAACCATGTCCAGATGAGAATTTGATGGTAAAATGTCTATTTAGATGTAGGTGTACCTAAGTAGTACTGTAAAAGCGGCAAAGAGTCCTGTGGCACCTTATAGACTAACAGACATATTGGAGCATATTCGTCAGACGCAAGTGGGTATTCACCCACAAAAGCTTATGCTCCAATACATCTGTTAGTCTATAAGGTGCCACAGGATTCTTTGCCGCTTTTTCAGATCCGGACTAACATGGCTACCTCTCTGATACTAAGTGGTACTGGTAACTTTAAGTTGTTAGGTTGTACACTCTTGTGTATACTATATTATGTTAAAAGAAAAGGAGTACTTGTGGCACCTTAGCGACTAAGCAATTTATTTGAGCATAAGCTTTCGTGAGCTAAAGCTCACTTCATCGGATGCTCACGAAAGCTTATGCTCAAATAAATTGGTTAGTCTCTAAGGTGCCACAAGTACTCCTTTTCTTTTTGCAAATACAGACTAACACGGCTGTTACTCTGAAACCTATATTATGTTATTGTTTGACTGTGTTCTGCTCTTGTTTTATAATCCTCCCATGTTTCTTGCACATAGCTCATGAATAATAAAGCTGATTTTTATTTTTTTTTTGGTGTTTGTGTCCCCTTTCTTGGTATCTGTTGTTTTATATTTCTGAGGACCAGTCATTAAATAGGGAGGGAACAAGCCTCTGATGTCCACTTCTGAATTCTAAAGGATTAGAGGAGATTATCCTTAGCCAGAGACGTATTTTTAAATTCCCAGCAGAAAAGCAATATTAAGGTGGAGTTAAAGTTGAGTTTAAGGGGAAAAATCACAATAATGTTATCATTATTCCAAAAACAAGCATTATGAACCCAGGAAATTCAGAGTTAAGGTTAAATTGATATAATTGGTACTGGAGTCCATGCACCTTGTATGAGACCAGGTGAAAACTCCTATCATTCAAAGTTGTTGTTATATTTATTATGGATATAGTGACATAGATATGCATTTGTCTTTATAGAAAGATAGAGATCTTACAATTTAAATATGCAACATACAGACAAAGGGCGAGAGGGAGGAAGGTATATCACTTAACATAAGACCTTGTTGTATTTGTTCCTCTTTATATGGATGTATTTAGTCATTTAACTCTTAGACTTTTTACAGATCTGAGGCATTAGCTCCAGCAGAGGGGGCTTTAATCCCTTCTCTGTGGTAGAGTTACAGCACCTCCTAGGGCTAACAACTGTCAATTTTTTTCTGATACAATCTGTGTTTAATGCTAAGACATTCACTTTTACTGGGTGATTTTTGATTATCTGACTCTGGACAGATTTGGTTATTTTTATATTTCCCCCATAACTCCAGTCAGATCAAGAATTCTCACTGGCAGTTGCATAAAGTTCAGTGATCCTGGAACACTAAAGATGGAAATATTAATGCTTTAATACACACAGTCCATTGTAAAGGGGAAAAAAGTCCTCTGAATCAGTCCATCAAGACTTAGGTACATATGCAAGAATTTTATATTATGTGTCTGAGAAAATATCAATAAATGAAAAAAAGTAAATATTAAATTACTATCCCAGTGTGGAGCTTTTGTTCAGACAGAAGTGCCAGTCCACAAGGCTTATAAGTTTCCACATTTTGGTTGTATTGAGAAGTGGATTTCTCATGAGACTAGAAGACTTGTCTAGAAGAGTGGGAAGGAGCCAAAAAAAAAAGTGTGTGACTCCAAACAGCTTTTTGTTGCAGAGGACAAACTGAAATCTTTAAAGTCTTGGCAGCTGTGTTGTCATAGGAAAGCCTGCTGATAAAAATTATTTGTAAGGCTTAAAGGATAAAACAAATATAATTCAGAACAGTATATTCCACATTTACTTTTAAAAAATAAATAAAGCTTGATATTTAAAAATGTAAAAAATGTATTTTCTAGTGTAAAGAAGTCAAGCAAAATCACAAAGTCAAGGGCATTATTATTTGCCAGAAGAATAGCATGGGATTCCTTAACCTTTTATACACATAGCCTTTTGATTGATTAATACTTATGGAGAAATATAAGAAAATTATAAACATTTCTTTCATGATTTCTACAGAGATCTGTAGTTTTCTAATAGCTGCAAGATGTAACATATTTCATCTGCTCTTAAGAATGTTTATTGGATTGCTGGTTGGCATTACCCACTCATGAAGAGTAGCATATGGTACAATGATTCTTAGTGTTTGCAGATATTTTTACTTGAGTGAAAATCATTGTTCTTAATTTAAGAGAATTTGCCTCCAAAAACAAGCTTTGTTTTTTTAAATTATATTAGTGGCATCTTTTCCAGGATCACAGAGCTGGTTTTGGTTATATATTTTGTATAGAACTTATTGTATGTTGCCAAATCATAGGATGCTTTTTAAACAGCGTGACTATAAAGTGGTAAAGTATGTTTCCATTCCAAAGAGTTACAGTATGTTAAAAATATCTAAGTAGTCAATATTTAATTTTCATTTAAAAAGCAAAAAAGGCAACGATTGCCTACATGTGCTGGTCAAGGTAAGCAGCATGAGAATCAAACTCCTATAGTCAATCCCATATTTATTGAAAGATTTGCCTTATACAACTTTATGGATTTTTACTCTTCCGGAAATATGTTTCCATAGACATAATGGAAATGTCACCCTCCCAAAACCCCTTAAAAAACAAGCAAGCAAACAAATAAAACCCCAGTTCACTCAAAGAAATCTCATTTCACTGCAAGGATTTAATGAAGATGGGGACCAATATCTGCAACTCCTCTCTGCTAAAGAGCTATCTTTAATTAAAGCACTCTGAGTCTAATCCAAAGCCCACTGAAGTCACTGGAAAGACACTTGTTGTTTTCAACAGGCTTTGGATTGGGCCCTGTGGGCCTGCTGTAAACCTCCATCAGCTGATAATAGTTTCCAAGGGACTGTCTGTCAGCTAGGGATTGCTAGAGCACGGCACATTCCTGCCATGCTCTCTGTCTGTCTCTGATACAGTCCCTAACTGGGTTTGAAAGCAGAGGAAAATGTGGCAGAGGAGCCAGTTATACTGGTTCACATCCAAGTGAAACAAAGGGAGCAGAATAGACCAAGGAATCTGAATTCTTTATCTTTTTCACCAGCTAGGGTGACCAGACAGCAAGTGTGAAAAATCGGGACAGGGTGTGGGTGGTAATAGGAGCCTATATAAGAAAAAGACCCAAAAATCAGGACTGTCCCTATAAAATCAGGACATCTGGTCACCATATCACCAGTGCACAATTACTACATTGTTAACACTGTCAGGCTGGAAATCATATATATTATTTAAAAATATATTCTTACCTGTGCTACAAATACCATCTTAAGAATATTAAACCTGAAGGATGGTAAAAATCTTACTTGCTGTTCCACGTTTATGATGTTTGTTTGCTTTTTATATTTAATTCAACTTGAACAATAGAAACAGGGCAGCCATTTTCACTTATTTTTCTTGGTTTCACTTTCTACTTTATTTTCATGCATTAGCACTGTGCTGCAGGTGAATATCTTAATCATGACATAGAAACAAAACATAGGACTGTTTAAGTTAAAGAGGAAATGAATAAACAGGGATATGATAGAGGTATATAAAATAATGAATGGTACAGGGAAAATAAATCACGTGTTCTCAGTTTACTCTTTCTCATAATACAGGAATGTGGGAATAGTCAATCGGATTGAAAGGCAACAAATTAAGTGATAGAAGGAAATACTTTTTCACACAATGTTTAATTAATGTGTGGAAATAAGGGCCACCAGATATTTTTGAAGCCAAGAGTTTAACAGGATTCAAAACAAGGATTAGACATTTATGTGGATAATAAGAACATAACAGTTACATAAGATAGGATAAAAATGTGCAAGAATTACAACTATTTATGCTTTAGGTCATTAGCAAATGACTGTCTGTCTGGTGTTAGGAAGAAACGTCTGTGGTTGGTCTGTGGTGATTTTCTCTAGTATCAAGGCCTGGCCACTGCCGGAGAGAGGATACTGGACTAGAGGAAACTCTATTCTTAGCTGATATGGCAATTTCTGTGTTTCTAAATCTTAACAATTGTTTTCATTGAAAGAAAGCATTTTCATGTAATGTTTAGTTGTGTACAGCTTTTTTTTTTAAATACAAAAGTTAAATTTGTGTGAAAGTTTCTCCTTCTCTCTTTAACATTTTTCTCAATTCTCTTCAGTTTGGGCCCAATCCTGCAAGGTACTGTGCTGAGCCATTGGGAGCTAAGGGTCCTTCACAGAGATGGACCCTTAATACTTAATCTTGTGACATATTACTAGGATTCATTCCTGATTACCATTTACCACCCACAAAAAAACCGAGGAGTACTTGTGGCACCTTAGAGACTAACAAATTTTTGGGCATAAGCTTTCGTGGGCTAAAACCCACTTCATTGGATGCATGCAGTAGAAAATACAGTAGGAAGGTATATATACACACACAGAGAACATGAAAAAATGGGTGTTGCCATACCAATTATAACGAGACTAATCAATTAAGGTGGGCTATTATCAGCAGAAGAAAAAAAACTTTTGTAGTGATAATCAGGATGGCCCATTTCAAACAGTTGACAAGAAGGTGTGAGTAACAGTAGGGGAAAAATTAGCATGGGGAAATAGTTTTTACTTTGTGTAATGACCCATCCACTCCCAGTCTCTATTCAAGCCTAATTTAATGGTGTCCAGTTAGCAAATTAATTCCAATTCTGCAGTTTCTCGTTGGAGTCTGTTTTTGAAGGTTTTTTTGTTGGAAAATTGCAACTTTTAGGTCTGAAATTGAGTGACCAGGGAGGTTGAAGTGTTCTCTGACTGGTTTTTGAATGTTATAATTCTTGACATCTGATTTGTGTCCATTTATTCTTTTGTGTAGAGATTGTCCGGTTTGGCCAATGTACATGGAAGAGGGGCATTGCTGGCACATGATGGCATATGTCACATTGGTAGATGTGCAGGTGAACGAGCCTCTGATGGTGTGGCTGATGTGATTAGGTCCTATAATGGAGTCCCTTGAATAGATATGTGGACAGAGTTGGTAATATACCACCTTAATTGATTAGTCTTGTTAGAGTTGGTATGGCAACACCCATTTTTTCAGGTTCTCTGTGTATATATATATCTTCCTACTGCATGCATCCAATGAAGTGGGTTTTAGCGCACGAAAGCTTATGCCGAAATAAATTTGTTAGTCTCTAAGGTGGCACAAGCACTCCTCCGTTTTTTTGATGATACAGACTAACACAGCTACCACTCTGAAACCATTTACCACCCAGTTAGCATTTCTCAGAGGGAAGTGCTTTCTAAATCCTGGTGCCTTAATCTCTTAATATTAGGACACCATTCTTTTCATATATATTAACTGAAGAAAGCTTTGATTATCTAAATTCTATCCTCCATCAGAGAAATACAGTTCTTCCAGATGGAAAACTCCATTTTTATGGGGCTCATAATACTCCTTTCATATCCAACAGAAAGGACTGTTGTTTGCTGGGATGTATAAACAGCTGTAATATGCAAGAGCAAAAGCTGGATTGTTTTAAGGAGGCACTAATGAAAGGAATGTGATGGATGACAGCACTTTTCTGAAATTGGGGTAAATTGGCAGCTGCTTGGCCTGTGAAGGTTGTCATCAAATTCACTTTCTCTCTGGAAATTAAACTCTTTATGCTGCTTTATCAACAGCATCCATCCCCACTTCCTCTGTCACCCTACGCATACCATCCATGCCACTCCTTAATCAGCCAGAGGGATTGCTCCTGAGCAATGGTGTTAAACTTCAGAGATAGCAAAACACATGCTCGCTATTTTCTGTTGTTTGTCCCAGACAGGCATTCATGTGTTAAAGTCCGTTTATTATAAAACCCGTTGTCTACGTTAAATATGCTCAGTTTTTTAAAGAGCTGTATGCAAATAGGGTTCCAGTGAGCCTGTGCAACAAACTGCATTACATTTGTCTGCTTTTCCAGATCTCTCTCTTATAGTATGACTTGTCATATTATCCCAATGCCCTCAGAAAATCTCAGTAGTAATCCTCACAACATGTTGTCTGAGACCTACTAGTGGGAGCAAAGCTGATCAAATGGAGTAGTCCTAGTGATGAACTCTGCTAACTCAGTCATTATTATTCCAGTAGTTGTTTCCAGTAGCTTTAATGAACTGTTTCTCCCTCTCACCTAGGAAAAATACTGAATATTGGCATGAATGAAATGAGGAAACTCGCTGCTCAATATTAAGAGCAGAGTAGTTAGCATGCTAAGAGTGTCAGGTCATGAATCAAGGTCCTCTGAAGTAGAGAATCTAATTCGCTTATACATTAGTCTACCTACTACCCCAGCACATTTTCCTTGCTTAAAGTGCCTTCGTGATCATTAGTAGAAGGTCACAGAGTGGAAGTCTGGATCCTTCCCTTTAAGGCTAGAAAAGTGTATATTTTAAAAGAATAATACATATTCCTACTAAATAATAAACACAGATTCACTTGGCTGGTTATAAAGACAGAGGCTCAAATGAATCAGGGAATATAAAAAAGACTCAAATTCCACCTTGTCAATAGCCTCTTGAAATATTTTCCTTTATTTTTTTAAAGTTCACTTGCCTTCCATATGGTTTTTCTGAAGGATTTAATAGCAAGAGACATGAAGGAAACAGAGGTTGAAGTACAGTTGGAAGTCTGTAGTTCTTCTAGCTTGATTAAGCTGTCTGATGTAGCTGTTTTGGATGTGTGGAAGAACAGAGTGCAGTCCCATCATTACGTAATGGTCTGTAGCAGATTAATAATTAAATTAATTGTCTGTGTTTCCTGCCCTTTAGGTCACATAATTAATAAATGCTTTAGAGGAATCAGTAGAGGAAAGAGGAAGGGAATTTAAAAGGGAAAAATGATAGCACAAAATTAAAAGTTATTACTAAAAACACAGTGGGCTTAAATCTAAGTCCCTGCTCAAAGAGTGTAGGAGAGAGATGCCTTTCTGAGTAAGTTGAGTGATAAAATGTTTTTTTTTTCAAATTCCTTTAGAGGAATTTGATTAACTGGTATAAGTGGCTCTTGTATCTATATCAAGTGAGTGACCCTATAAGGATAGCTCCTCTGGTGTATGCTGACTGCTGGTTTAAACTATTACTGACTGGAATCTAATCTGGAAATTTGCAAACCCTTCTTCTGTGGGTGGGAGTTTCCAGGATAGGGCTCAGAGTAACAGCCGTGTTAGTCTGTATTCGCAAAAAGAAAAGGAGTACTTGTGGCACCTTAGAGACTAACCAATTTATTTGAGCATAAGCTTTCGTTAGCTACAGCTCACTTCATCGGATGCATATTGTGGAAACTGCAGAAGACATTATAATTATGGTCTCTGTGTATATAATGTCTTCTGCAGTTTCCACAGTATGCATCCGATGAAGTGAGCTGTAGCTCACGAAAGCTTATGCTCAAATAAATTGGTTAGTCTCTAAGGTGCCACAAGTACTCCTTTTCTTTCAGGATAGGGCTGTTTTCCAATAATTTCAGAATTTAAATGCTGTATCCAAACTTTCCTTAAATAAACTAGCAGTATTAATGGAAAATCATTAATAAGAACATGATGAATTATATTTTATGATCCAGGTTCTGCTTGCTGACCCATGCATGTGATCTCTTAGCCAGGCATATAACTCCAGTGGGGCTCTCAACAGGCTTAGGTGGCTGCCTGCAAAGATCAATGTCCGGGCCCACATCTGTAAACACAGAAAGAGTATTTTTTACTCTATTTATTTACTGTACTTATTAGAGCACAAATATAATTTATGTTTGCTTTTTTTATTTAAAATTTTAATGGTGCTGGGTTTGATTCTTAGAACCACAGAAATATTTTGTATATTTATATTTTCTTTGAAACAGATTGCTAAGGAATATTTTTGTAAATATCTGATATTTAAATCCCTATTACAAACATTAATTAAAGCTCGTAACGACCCTGTGAAGTAGCTTATATGTATGTAATACATATAATAATATGTAATAATATGTGTTATTACCATTTTCTAGATGGAGAAACTGAGACACAGAGAGATTCATTATTTGAATTGCTAGTATCACACAGCAGATTTGTGGCAGAATTAGGAATAGAACAAGAAACTCTCGACTTCCAATCCCATGCTCTAATCACTAAACCACAACTCCTTCCTTAGCTACTTTATAGGATTGTGAGGATTAGTTAGCTAATGTTGGTAATACACTTGGAAGATTAAAAAAATTCTCTAGAAATCCTAAATATTATTACTACTATTAAAAATATATTGACTTAAGTTACACGATGTAACAACATGTTTATTCATCTGAAGCTTTCAGTAGTACATAGGTTTATCTGTATCAAATTAAATTATCTTTGCATTATTATATTAGCAGTGTATTATCTGGGTTGTTTTGAGTAATGATAAGTTTGGTGTTTTGGTACATTTGGTACAAGTAAGAAAACTGTTTAGAAAAATACTATTTTCATGTGAAAGTGGGGGAAATAGACATAAGAGTGTGCTCTAGTTCAAATATACCAGAATGCCCTAAAACTATTGGTTTTTCATAGTCCTCGTGATATGTCTTATTAATTTGTATTGCATTTAGTGCTTAAAGGCCCAACCAAAATCAGGGTATCATAGTGCTAGGCACTGTACGAATTCATAAGAGACAGCCCCTGCCTCAAAGAGATTATAATCTAAATAGACAAGATGGACAAGGAGTGGGAGGTATAAGTCTCATTTTACAGAGGGGGAACTGAAGCACAGAGAGATGAAATTAGTTGGCCAAAGTCACATAGCAAGTCTGTTGCATGCATGTGAATTCAATCCATATCGCCTGAATCCCAGATCATCCTTCCTTTCTTTGCACCTATCCTCAATTATATTAGAAAATATAAGCATTTATCTGTATTTGAATATCTATCCTGAAGAAACTGAATGCCTTTTTAATGGTCTTACATGTATAGTAAGTAACAGATATAATTCAGTTATGAACTGTATAAAGGGGTTATTTTTTACGTATACCAGATGGCAAATTTTTCATTTTCCTTGTTATCAAACACTAACAAGTCATAATAACAAATCTGATAATAGCATAAATTTCATTTGTCTGATAGTGATGTGGACAGAATTGGGAGTAAATTCGGAACCACAGCAGTTTAGAATGGCACATATGAGCATTTGTGTGAGTACATAATCATTTCAGTGAGTACTTGTAAACAGGGTCAGCTCAGCAGGCATTCAGGAGATCTCTTATGAAATGTGATACTGTCTTAATTAGCCTTTTTAAAGGGCCTTGGTGTAGAACCCAAACAGCAGTCAGGATTTATCTCTGCCGTGCAGTTGTCTGTACAGCAGATTTCTCACCATTGGAAACCCCTATATAAGTTACCAACATTTGAAAAAACAAAATTCTCATCCTTTCCTGGCATTTTGAATGATGCCTAATACTCTATCAGTTATCCTTGTGCCTGCATTTAGGGGCAGCTTTTCATCATAATGAAAAGTCTGTTAAAATAATATTCAAGTGCGTTTTCAGATGGAGTTTAGCTATTGGCCCCAAGTCAAGTAGACCCCAAGAGAAGGATCAGGCCCTAAATGATGAATCATACAAGTTTTGAAAAGCTGAAAGTAAGTCACAGGCTTTGCCTCTTCCTTTGGGGGTGTGCTGTGGTGTATGTAAATAAAGTTACACATTATCTATCACTTAAAAATTTTCCAGCTGTCATGGATGAATACCATGCCTGCTGGACCCAGCTTGACATCATGAAGCAGAGCATACTCCTCCTATGGTAATCATACTGCTATTGGTTGTCCTCCTCTGCCTTTCCATGCTTCTAAACCCCCATTCCATACGGGGTAGAAGGTGTGGAGGAGTTAGTGATTTTAGAGTGAAGTCCTGCATGGAAATGTGTCTGGTCCCAAGGGGAGCACTCCATGAAGAGCATCTACTCCCTGCAGAAAACCGGGGAAGAGGGGCAGTGCTACAGATCTTTCTGCAATGGTTTAAATATGGTTTCCTGGCTAATATGGATACTGCATTCTGTGAACCTGAGCCTGCAGTGGGATCTTCATGGGTGGATCCTTACACCAGTGTGAAATCGAGTTGACTTTAGTGAGATTCTGCACAGGCATAAGGACCCCATCCATGCTGATACCCATTGCAGGATCAGGGCATTTGTTTTCATGAACCATTGTAAAACTGTGTAAATAGAAACTAAAGGTATTTGCCTTAATCCGTTCATGCTTGCTGTTCAAACCCAGTGCCGTAGGAATGGTGAGATGTGCGGTGTGGGATATTGTACCTAGGACAAACTTTCCCATTCTTTCTGGTCATTCTGTGTGATAGACCATCTGACCCAATTAAAAAAAATGAAACAGAATTCTCAGAACACGGAAGACAAGAAATACCAACTCACTGTGATTAATGTAAGCCAGTGTTTCAAATGCTGCGAGCAGTTGCACAGAGTATTATTTGTTTGCAGCAGCAGTTTCCCCTAATAGGCAGCCAGTTGTTATTGGCCCCAGGAATAGGCTCAAAGGACAGAGTCAGGAAGGACAGAGAATTTATAGTGCTTTCAATAATGCACTGATGTCAATAAAATAGTTTAGCCATATCTGATAGGAAGCAAGTGTTAATTTTAAACAGCTGCCTTTAGGTGGTAATAAGTTCTCTCATCTGCAGCTCCTAAAATGCAATCCAGAATAGTCATGTTCAGCAGGTCACAAGATTAGTTTAGGCAAATTCTCAAGTGAAACTTAGGAACAGTGAAATAAACACGAATAGAGGTGACAGAGCCTAGCCTGGGGGTGGAACACACAGTCCTTTCCAAGTTCAGGTTAATGCTGGTCATTTAAAGCATAGTAGACAGTACCCCTTACCCCGTCTCTCAACCATTCCCTTTCTCTCAGAGTGAATCAACAGTAAATATCAGTGGCTTTTGGAACCACTTTCAAGGTCACATCTAAATGCAGGACTCCAAAATGGCAGGGCTATCCACCATCTATTCCCAGCTATCAGGGGAGGCACTGTGTTCCATGGTTCAAGTTTATGGAATAATGTTTCAGTTTTAACACCCTTAGTTGTAGGACCAATAACAACGTGTTGCTCTTGCCACATATTTAAAGAGAGCCAAGAGATATGCCTGGCAAGGTAATCTGGGGCTCTTACCTGGGTTTAAAATGCATACATTTAATACTCCTGAGGGCATTCTGCACCAAAAAAATTAAAAATTCTGCACAAAGTATTTTAAAATTCTGCAAAATTCTGTAAATTTTATTTGTCATATAAATGTGGAGGCTCCAGCATGGCATTTGGGAGCACAGGCCACTGGCTGTACAGAGGTGGGAGATCACTGTGCAGCTCCCTCCTCCTTGGGACATAGATTCAGCGGTGAGGCTGCACCCAACCTTGACACAGTGCAAAGACCGGGCCTGCCCCAGAAACACCCCAGGGCCCTGCCCCTCCGTGCCAGCTGCACCAGGTGTGGGCAGGCAGGCTCAGCAAGGCACGATCCAAGTGGGAAGGGGCTTAGTGTAGGGGGACCTAGGTGTAGGTTGAGAGGGTTCTGTGTGGGACGATCTGGGTGGGGAGGATCTGGATGCACAAGGGCTTGTTGGGGGGTTCTGGGTGCAATGGTAATGGGACTCTTCAGGGAGGTCCAGGTGAATGTGGTTGGGGCTCAGTGAGGGGGTGTCTCGGTGTGGGGGGGATAGAGCTCGGCAGGGGGTCTGGGTGTGGGGAGCTCAGTGGGGGTGGGGTTCAGATGCTGGGGGAGTGGAGCTCAGTAGGGTAGGGATCCAGGTACAGCTGATAGGGGCTCGGTAGGGTGGGGGTGCGGGTGTCTCATTGGGGTGGTGCAGGGGCAGTGGGGTTTATCGGGGCAGTTCTGGGTGCAGGGGGGGTGAGGCTCAGCAGGAGGGTCTGGTTATGAGGGGGTCTGGATGCACAGGGGTTGGGTGGATGGGGGAGCATCTACCCGTACAGTGATCCCTCCCCCTGCACCTGCGGAGCAATGGGTGCAGGAAGCGCGGGGGGAGGGTCAGTTTGCAGAGCTTCCTACAGCAAGGGGAGGTATCTGGGGGTGGGTCTGACACAGTCCCAGATGCTGTGCAGGGGAAGAGGAAGTCCCGTCCTCCCCAGCCCAGCTGCGACTAGCAGCTGATCCTAGCGCGGGGTAGGAGGCACCAGGGGGGTCTTTCCCAGTCCCGCCCTCTGCCCCACAGTGAGTTACCTCTCTGCTGGCTGCCCTGGGCATCCAAAACATATTTCTGGGGAGGGTCATATGACCGCTCTTGTGGCTTCTCTTTGCTTCCCCATCAGAAAGTCATTTTTCTGCAGGGAAGCAAAGAAATCTGTGGGGGACATAAATTCTGTGCGTGCACAGTGGCTCAGAATTCCCCCAGGAGTAATTTAAAGCAATGATTTGAGTCCACAGTTTGAACAATATTAAATGAACATTCATCATGTTTATATTATATGTAATTTGACTGGTACTTGATGGTGATGTTGCACATAAAGGAAGAGATTGTTGCCCAGATTCTCTGGACCAGTCAGGTTGGGCTCAGCACAGGTGCAAGTTGGGTGTGAGAGACAAAAATGCCAGTTTTGCAGCTCCCTGATTCAGCCTACTCCTCAGTGCTAGGTAGAGCAGCCTGAAGGCTGCTGTATCTCACTCTAGTTGGCAAATGGCACCCTGAGGCCATTACAGCAGACAAGGATTACCAAAGTATAAGGATGCCCCAGCCATGCCCTCGGCACCTGAGGCAAAGTAATGGTGTCAATATCAGCAATTCATTGTCACCCAAAAGATTCTTCTACGCAGAGGAAATCCTCCCATGACAAATGAGGCCAGGGTTATGGCTGCTTTGTGCCACCAGAATGGGACCAGGTGACCAGAGGCCACTAGGAAATCACGCTGTATGAATTCAAACTATTTAGGTATGTACTGTATCTTTTAAAATAATTATATCAAATTAATAGTTTTCCAATCAGCATAATCTCAGTAAGAGTATTTATTCTTTTAAGAAAAGACAGAGAGGGACATAAAAAAGCAATTTGTATCGGTTCTTGTTTTGTGTCCCCCACAATGTTGTAGAATAAGTTGTGTTCCAGTATTCTGAGTGCCTGCCAGTGTGTGTGTGATACATATAAGAGCAGAATCTAACCTTTCATTTTTAAAAAAAGCAAGTTTCCAGCCTTCATGGTTGCAAAAATCACCATCCAAATATGAACCAAGGCAGTGCTGTCTTCATAAGTCTGCAGAGAGCATGAAACAGTAACTCTGAGAGGCATGTACTCCTCTACCCCCATGTAATCTAATTGGGATGTTTACTCTAAAGTGTGCTGGTGACATTTTAAATATCAGGACTATTTTAAAGTGCCTTGGGTTTCAGTGAGTTGAAAGCGGCGAAAGAAATATCAAATACGATTAATAGCAATAAATGCAGCAAAATTGTTACACTAAATGTCTGCATAATAAGAAGCAAAATACAAACATTTGTAATTTGATTAGTAAACTGTTCCATTTATTATTTATTATTTTGCAGCACATAGGGCTCCTTACAGTTAAAATAGAAAGACTGGTCTCTGACCAGAAGAGCTAACACTATAGATGTGAGTTGATGCGTGAAGGTAATAACAATAGGGAGGGGAGAAGAATGTCATGGGTAACGATAGGTATGTGCATATCTTTGTGTACTCTCTCTCTCTCTCTATATATATATAGTATATATATGTATAATTTATATCATAATTATTCGCAAAAAGAAAAGGAGTACTTGTGGCACCTTAGAGACTAACCAATTTATTTGAGCATGAGCTTTCGTGAGCTACAGCTCACTTCATCAGATGTTGTGAGCTGTAGCTCACGAAAGCTCATGCTCAAATAAATTGGTTAGTCTCTAAGGTGCCACAAGTACTCCTTTTCTTTTTGCGAATACAGACTAACACGGCTGTTCCTCTGAAACCTGTCATCATAATTATTGACTCATTTGGGGCCATTGCAGAAGATGTGAATGCAAAGAAAGGACTTGGATAAACAGAGGGTAGTAGCTTGGTAAACCATCATTGGGAGTGTGTTCCAGGAGTTAGGAGGCAGTCTGGAAAAAAGCACAGAGATGGTTTTAGGAGACAAATGACCTCAATTATTCCCCTGTTATTCTCAAGGGGGGCGTGTGTGGGAGAGGGGGAATGAGGGTGAGCATGGGATCAGAAGGAAATAGAGAAGTACGTTTATCTCTGGAATGAGACTGGCATAATTGAAGACATAATAAGTGTAAGAGTATATTGGAGCCAGATTGTTTAGTTCTTCTTTGAGTGCTTGCTAATATTGATTCCATTCTAGGTGTGTGCGTGTCCACGTGCACAGTTGTCAGTATTTTTTGCCTTAGTTGTATCCATAGGACCGGCTATGTCGTCCTCTGGAGTGCTGCGCTCATGCGCTGGTATATTAGGCGCTGCCAGCCCTATGCCCTCTCAGTTCCTCCTTACTGCCCTTAATGGTGGGTCAGAGAGCCTTCCCCTTGCCTTACAAGTGGATAGCGGTTTTTCCAGCACCTCTTGCCTTCTCTTTGTACATAGTTGCTGATAGTAGTTAATTAGTAATTAGCTGCTGAGTTGTTAGTGTTAGTTTAGCACTCTAGAGTCCCAGCAGAGACTTTGCCCCAGGGTAAGGCATGCCCCAGTCCCTGGGTTTCAAGCCTTGGTCAGCTTGCAACAGGCCTCTGCCTGTCAGCGCCCCCCATGGCAGCTGTCTAAAGTGCTTGAAAGAGTCACACTTAAAAGATAAGTGTCAAATTTGTAAAAACTTTTGGCCCAGGACTCAAAAGGAGCATGACATTCGTTTAAGCCTTCCCACTCCGATTCTACGCCTAGCACTTCAGTGTCAGTGAGGAGCACACTGACAGCCCCAAGTTCTGCCTGGCACAGTTCCCCTTCACCAGTGCCTAAGAAGCACCTGAAAAAGCGAGGTTCTCCGGCACCGAGCGAGGAGGGACAAGGGGTGTTGGGCAAAAGACCCAGTTCTGGCCACCCGTCTACCCCGGAGACTCAAGGTGGTATCTCTTTGGCTGGTCACCACAGCTCTCCCAAGGATCCGACTACGATTCCTGGGAGCGGCAGGGGACCACGGCATCTAGTTGTGTCTTTGACGCCCAAGCCCCTGCAGGCAGCTAGGGACCCAAGAGCCCTTCCGGTACCATCACCACCGTGTACAGCGCTTGTTACGACTAAGGCACCCCAGTCCAAAAGCAAGGTAGCCAGGGGACCACCTCAGATAACAGTGAAATGCCATTGGTGCCCGTAGCAGAGACATTGTTCCCCAACTCCACAACCAAGATCCCTGACTCAGCAACCCCGGTCTCCGGCTAGACAGCCCAGGTCGCCGGCACCGTGCTCGTGGTCTCCACTGACATGGTGCAGGTCGCTCGCAGTGAGGCGTCGGTCTCTGTACACTTGGCACCGATATTCCTCTTGCCAGCCGATTCCCAGATGCAGGTTTCCATCAGTACATAGATCCCCGCCGGTGCAGGTCTGCTCTCCATCGCAGTACCGATCCCCACATCCCTGGCACCAATCTACGAAGGGGCATCAATCTCCACACTCAAGGCACCCAGTCCCCGGCACCTAGGGTCATCCTCCAGATGGCCCATGGCTCCACTTTGGTCACTGGAAAGGGGCTCATCAGGGTTGGAGCGGGACTTTAGCCCCTTGTCACGGCAGCAGCAACCATCATGGGCACTGGAGACTGGCTCAGCTCCTGCGGTGGCGGCATGGCAGCAGAGCCAATGGCCAGCCCAAAGACCCTGTTGGAATGCATGGGGCATGCCAATGATGCCACTGCCCTTCTCGCACCATTTCTCCCAGGCTGCTTTGGAGAAGCAGCCACCCACACTGTCGGCTCTGGATGCGGTGCACAACATGGACTCTGACACTGGGGTAGAGGTGCGGGTACCCACTCCAAGGGAGCCCTCCCCTGTGACAGGGGACAGTGCCCCCTGCCCCCCCCCCTCGTGGTACAGTCCTCATTTTCGTCATCTGAGGAGATGGTAGCGGTACCCTCACATGCCAGGCTGCCTGATGACTTTAAGGAACACCAAGCCCTGCTTACAAAGGTGGCATCTAACTTGAGCTTGGAGGTGGAGGAACTGGCAGAACAGTTGGACAACCAGTTCGATGTCCTAACTGCGGCAACCCCATCACGTGTGGTGCTGCCTGTCCCTGAGGGGGTACTAAAAATAGCCAAAGCCTTGTGGCAAACTCCTTCCTCCATTCCTCCAGATGGGCCGAAAACAAATATTTCCTCTCAGCTAAGGGGTTTGGATATTTGTATACCCATCTACCCCCAGGGTTGCTAGTCATATCAATGGCCAATAAGAGGGGCAGGCAAGGGCAAGTAAGTTCCACACCAAAGAACAAAGATGCTAGGAAGCTGGATCTTTTTGGATGTAAAGTTTATTCGACAGCCAGCCTTCAGTTTCAAGTATTGAAAAAAATAGCCTTCTTGGGGAGATATAATTTTAATTTGTGGAACTCCCTTAAAAAGTTGAAAGACTCCTTGCCTCCGGACATGGCCAGGAGCTCACTACCATCTTGGAGGAGGGCACCACTGGAGCCAGGGACTCTCTCCAGATGGCCTGGCAGCCGATTCTGTGGCTAGGGTCGTCACCTTTGCCACCGTTCCTGGCTCCAGTCCTTGGGTCTGTTCCAGGAAATGCAGTCCTCCATCCAGGACCTTCTGTTCGAGGATAATGGGCTCTTTTTTGGAACAGACGGATGCGAGGCTGCATGGACTCAAGGATTCTCGAGCCACACTTTGCTTGCTGAGCCTTCAGATGTCGCAGACAGCGAGGAAACAGTTCTGCCTGCCCCTGGCTCCTCTCGGCAAGGCTTCTTAGGAGAAAAGAAAGAGACAGAGCAATATTGCAAGCCCCATGACTGTGAACTGAGAACCCACCTCCAGGGATACTACTAGTGAGTCACCTAGAATGGAATCCACATGAGCAAGCTCGCAAAGAAGCAAAAACGGTTACCTACCTTTTCGTAACTGTTGTTCTTCGAGATGTGTTGCTCATGTCCATTCCATTACCCACCTTCCTACCCCTCTGTTGGAGTTGCTGGCAAGAAGGAACTGAGGGGGCGTAGCGCCCGCGGCCCCTAATATACCGGCGCATGAGCGCAGCACTCCAGAGGGTGCCACAGCCAGCCCTATGGATACCACTAAAATTCTGACAACTTTGCACATGGGCGTGCACACACCTAGAATGGAATGGGTATGAGCAACACATTTCGTAGAACAGTTATGAAAAAGTAGGTAACCTTTTTATGAAGCTTTATAGCTGGGGAAAGCTAGAAAGTAAATAGAAAGATGGTACCAGGATGTGGTCTGATCCTGCCTTCTAGCACCACAGAAACTGTCCTAGACTGCATTGTCTGTGGATCCATTGTGCCATTTATTTGAATTTTTTCCACTAACAGCCTTACAGTCCCATGCAATAGAACTATTTACAACATCCTCTTACTTCTGGCCCTCCCCTGAGGACCTGAGAGGTCCAGAGATTTCCATTCCCTGTAGGCTCTGCGAGACTGGGTTCAGCCAACCCTGTTCCTCTATCCTGTGGTATTTGCTTCCCAAGCTGCTGTATCAGCCTCGAGCTGATGGGCTAATTGGCTCATCCAGCCCACCATCCTGGTTAGCTAATTACCTGTAATTACCTCAGTCAGCTTTCTGTGGGGGAACTAAAAAGTGATCAGAGTGCAGGCTTACCTGTTAACTCCCTGCACTTTGCAACAAAAGGAAATTTATTTTTAGGTGAGTAATTATAAGGATGTAATTGATTTAAAAAATCTGCTAGTGTCATGAGGATCCTCAATGACCACTCTTCAGACATTTTTGTACCATTTAAATCAATGGCAGCTTTGCCTGAGTAAGCGTTCAATGATGCAGGCCCTTTTTGAGAGTGTTACCAACTCTCACAATTTTTTCATGACTCTTGTAATATCTCATAATTTTCTTAAAAGCCCCAGTTCTTGGAATGACGTTATACTAGGATCTTGGCTTTCATTTAGTTTCTAGCCCTTCTGATTGCAAAGAAAAGCTGAAAACATGAACACCAAAGCTTCAGAAAATAAATAAAAAGAACCCCAACCTTATTTTGTTTAAATCTCATGGGTTGTTGGGTTTTTTTTAGCCAATCTCATGATTTTTTGGCACTAGACTCATGATTTGAACTCTTGGAATTGGCGGTACTGTTTACTGAAAGAGGAACATTTATACTTACTGTGAATGGGTTCCAGCAACTTAGAATGTTTTCTTGATCTGTACCATTTCTGTCCAGAGCCATAACAAGATGATCAGAACTCTGTTGTTCCTAACATCTTTTGAGAGCTTTTTAGGGCTAGTAAATAAAAGGGTCGACAGTGAGTAAAGGAGATAATATGTGTTCAGTATTAAGTCATCTAAAATTATGTTTAGGGAATAACAATCCTGATTCATGTTTTTTTTGTTTTAAATTAGACCCTGTGTAATTCTTGAGTTAATGTTTAGATTTATGAGGGTTGTTTTTTTAAAGTAGTTTTGACTGAATTTTGAATTGTTCTTCTGGGATGTAATGAGGCCAGTTCAGCAAGTGCTGCCAAACCTGAAGTTGCAGGGAGGAGGCAGGATGAACTGATAGTGTAATGTTTACTGCTCATGCACCAGTATAGTATGGTGTGGAATATATGCTGATTCATGATTTGAGCTCTAGGTAGATACTTAAGTCCTCAGAGGGAAAAATACATGCACCACTTCTGGACACATTTTTGCCTCATCTACCCAGTGGGATTTAACTACAACCTTTACACATGTACACAGCACCTGGCATGGTTCTGAAGTATTGTAGGTAGAAGAAGATTGCACAAAAAATCATGGAGGTGGGGAGAGGGCTCAAAGGAATGGCTTTGCAATAGAGTTCAGATCACCTTAATTTCCTGGTTACTGCTTACCCGAGGAAGTGCTTATGGGTAAAATTGTTCCTTTATTAATAAAATCCAGCTGAATATATTTAAAATAAAAATATTTTAAAAGAGTTAAATGATATCCCTTAAATTAGGTGAGGTTGTGATTATTGAAATCGTGTGATCGTCTGATTGAACAGTTAATTATAGTTATGTGTTTTTTTCTCATGTAGACCCAACCAGATATAGAAAGTAAAGCCAGGACTTTAAAAGCAGATAACCTTTATTCTTTTTAATTCTAATAAATGGGAAAAATATTATCCTCCTTCCTTCCCCACACTAACATTATTTTGCACTGTAGAAATCTTTGGCATCAAAATGGCACCCTGCAGCACCTTTCTCCCAGGCTGTCTGGAAATAATTTTATTTATGGCATTCGGGGTTGTTTTCAGCCTATAGTTGTTACATACAAAATCTGCTTTGGTTTTCCACGCTTAATTTCTGGACCTTTCTTTAAAAGGCAAATCATAAATGGTTATCTGTGTATATACAGCATCCTGATGTTAGTGGAGATCTGTGAGCATGGGAGCTACTGTACATGGAGAATCAGAGAAAATCAGTCAGAGCCATACTGATCTGGTTCAAAAAATTAACTTTATAAGTAGGGCTGTTGATTAATCGCAGTTAACTCACATGATTAACTCAACAAAATTAATCGTGTTTAAAAAAATTAATCATGATTAATTGCAGTTTTAATCACACTTAAACAATAGAATACCATTTGAAATTTATTAAATATTTTGGATGTTTTTCTACATTTTCAAATATATTGATTTCAATTACAATACAGACTACAAAGTGTACAGTACTCACTATATTATTCTTATTACAAATATTAGCACTGTAAAAATAAAAGATAGTATTTTTCAATTCACTTAATATAAGTACTGTAGTGCAGTCTCTTTACCACGAAAGTTGAACTTACAAATGTAGAATTAAGTACAAAAAATAACTGCATTCAAAAATAAAACAATGTAAAACTTTAGAGCCTACCTGTCCACTCAGTCCTATTTCTTGTTCAGCCAATCACTCACACAAACCAGTTTGTTTACATTCGCGGGAGATAATGCTGCCCGCTTCTTATTTACAATGTCACCTTGAAAGTGAAAACAGATGTTAGCATGGCACTTTTGTAGCAGGCATTGCAAGGTATTTATGTGCCAGATATGCTAACCATTTGTATGTCCCTTCATGCTTTAACCACCATTCCAGAAGATATGCTTCCATGCTGATGATGCTCGTTAAAAAAAAAAGCGTTAATTAAATTTCGAACTGAACTCTTTGGGGGAGAATTGTATATCTCCTGCTCTGTGTTTTACCCGCATTCTGCCATATATTTCATGTTATAGCAGTCTCGGATGATGACCCAGCATGTTGTTCGTTTTAAGAAAACTTTCACTACAGATTTGACAAAACTCAAAGAAGGTACCAATGTGAGTTTTCTAAAAAATAGCTACATCACTCGACCCAAGATTTAAGAATCTAAAGTGTTTTCTAAAATCTGATCAGGATGAGGTGTCGAGCATGCTTTCAGAAGTCTTAAAAGAGCAACACTCCGATGCGGAAACTATAGAACCCAAACCACCAAAAAAGAAAATCAACCTTCTGTTCATGGCATCTGACTCAGATAATGAAAATGAATATGTGTTTGTTTGCACTGCTTTGAATTGTTATCAAGCAAAACCCATCATCAGTAAGGATGCATGTCCTCTGGAATGGTGGTTAAATCATGAAGGGACAGATGAATCTTTAGGGCATCTGGCATGTATCTTGCAATGTGCAATCAATTTTTTTAATCACATGACAGCCCTATTTATAAGACATTACTTTTGCAGCTGTTTAGGTCACTTCATCAACTCTATGTAGCTTTCTGAGTGTGCAAGGCTTCTTAGCTGGAGTCAGTTCTCATTCTATACATATAGGGAATTTGCTCCCAAGATCTGGCAAATACACAAGAGAACAGTGGTTAGATGTTGATAGATGTTTGGCTGTCTGTGTGTGTGTGTGTGTGTTCCCTCTGTGTGCCGCCCCAGCCCTGTGCAGACCCAATGAGTGAACCACCCAATGACCACAAGATCCGCTAAGGGACGAAGGCACCTAGCCAGGTTTATTGTCGACAAAATATGGTACTAGTATCCTGAAGACTCTACCGGACCACTAATACATGTATGCCCATAACAATGGACCAGCTCAGTGAACAGCAGGACTTTCCATTCCTCCCTAAGGCCAAACAAAGATATGCCCTCTGAGGTACATCTTTATACCCTGATACAAAAAGTTAGGACTGCCCTTTTGACATAGTTAGTTACTGCCCTCTGTCGCTATTATCACCCATCATTTTGTACATGTTGGTTCAATCAAAACATCTCTATTATGTACTGTCATCCTGACCTTATCTTTTAGGAGGAGTCAGTGTGTTCCTGTTATCCTTGGGGAATGTTTTTGTACCATCCTTGATATCGGGATGTTCTGGTACCACTTGATATCAGGATATGTTTGCATGAGTACTCTGTGATGAGCACTTCTTAGGAATATGCATTTCTGCAGTATCAGCCCTGTTCTTGCCAGATTCTGTGAGTAGCTCAGGCCACATACCAGGCCTCTGATACAAGGGCTTATGTCCCAGGCTCTCTTCTTACTACAAGAACCAAGATTAATGTTGGGTTTGCATACATGTGTAATTTTTCACCATTTCTCTTGTTTCCAAAGTAGTTATCCTGGATGGAGAGCAAGGGTTTATTATCTGATTCGTGTTAACTGACATTTATCCAGTTAGTTTCATATTGTTGTAGCATTAGTAGAGGAAAAGGTTTACAAAAGTCATGTTTTTTTCTCAGTTTGTGCTCCCTTGCACGGATCCCAGGTTCCTAGGGGAACAAAATTGGGTATATCTGGAGTTGGCAAAGTTTTTGCTGTTGAGTAATCTCTTTTTAAATTTTTTCTTTAAAACGTTGTAGGATTTAAATTAAATAGCCAAGAAACTATTTTCTGGTAGACTTGCAGTGTGTAAATATAGTTAATGTCAGAAAAGTTTTACATCTTTTAGCATGTGGGCTCAGTTTTCTGCTCTGTACCCTTTGAAAAATGGCACTGTTTATTTGATTTACTAAATGCGCTTATGATTTCTAGGTCAAATACTGTAGTCATTATACACTTTTTACTCATCAACCAAAACTCCCATACTATAGAGTCATCAAGTGTTTTCCTGAGTAAAAACATAAGGATTTGATTGCATATACAATATCAGAAACACATTAATTAAGCTGTCAGTTTAATGGTTGAAAAATTGATCTTGGGAGCAAACAAAGAAATCAAAATCATTTGCCCTAAAAATAAGAAATCTAACCCGCCCCTACACATCACTCATTCAGGCAAAAAGCATAATTAAATATCTAGGGCATCAGGGAATAACGAAAGAACTAACAATTTTGGTTTCTTGCAGACCAGCAGGAGGAGCGAGTTCCAGAGTCAAGGGATAATAATTTAAAGTGTTGGGGGTAGTTTTTGTGTTTGTGTGTGGGGTGTGTGTGTGCGTGCGTGTGCGTGCGCATGCAACAGTACAACCAGCTGATTGAAAACCTCAAAGAAAAAGAGAAATGATCCATTAATATATTTGTTTAAACAGCCAATTTGCTCTTAGAGGTTTTAAAAAAAACCTTAACTGAGTTGGCTTAACCGGCTTCCTGATGGTTAGTCCTCAGTCTAACTCTTAAAGGGATTACCCAAAAAGAAAAGAATGAACATTATTGAATAGCAATTTCAGAAAATAACAGCATGTATATTTTTCCAAAAAACACCCAAAACATAAAATATTTTATATTATTTTTATTTGTTTGATTTTTTTAAGAAGAGCTTGTCTTTATACTAGGTATTTCTATGAAAGGTAAAACAACAATGAAAGTATAAAATATTGAGCTCAGATTAGAAGGCCAGATGCTTATGTCTTTACTTGTGTTGAATAGTACTTTTTTTTAACTCAGTGGATAGAATAGGGGCTACATAGTACAAGTAAGTGTATTGGAATCTGGCCCTTAGTGAATGAGGGTATAGTCAGTGGTGAGCTGGAGCCAGTTCGCACCCATTCGCGCGAACCCCAGAGTTGTTAAATTTTGAAGCCGGTTTAGAACCGGTTGTTAGAGGGGTGGGCAAACTGTGGCCTGCAGACCACATGCAGCCGGCGGGACCGTCCTTTCCATCCCACCTGAGCTCTCAGCTGGGGAAGCTCCCCTGAGAATTTTTACTCACCCAGCAGCACTCCGGGCCTTCGGCAGCACTTCAGCGGCGGGTCCCTCACTCGCTCCGGGCCTTCAGCGGCACTTCAGCAGCAGGTCCTTCAGTGCCGCCGAAGACCCGGAGCGACTGAAGGACGTGCCACCAAAGTGCCACCAAAGACCCGGAGCGACTGAAGGAACCGGTTCTTCAGCTTCTGGCAGCTCATCACTGGATATAGTGAATAATAATGCATATGGTATATTTGACTTAACAGGATTGTACTGTTTCACCTACCCATTTAAATCAATCTGAATGCATTTATATATGCTGGTAAGACAAGCAAAAAATAATGCATCATATAGGGTTTTCATTTTAGATGTAAACTAATATTTGCAACTAAAGGTCTGCCAGATAGAAAGCAAACTTGTAGTAAAAATTAAATCTATTTAAATCCCATAAAATATTTCTCACAGGGGTCCTGGTTTCCATGTCAGCCCACCCACTGGGCTCCTGTTTCAACTACTATATGCAGTGTTGTAGCCATGTTGGTCCCAGCATATCAGAGAGACAAGGTGGGGGAGGTAATATATTTTATTGGGCCAGCTTCGGTTAGTGGGAGGGACAAACTTTCAAGCTTCACAGAGCTCTGAAGAAGACCCATAAAGATATTACCTCACCCATGTTGTCTCACATTACTACTAGTCAATTTCTCATTTCAGTGTGGACTTTCTGTGGGTGGCATAAGAAATAAATAGCCTTTTAAAACTTCACAACTAGTTCCTGTAATCCTTACCCAAGCAAAACTGCTAGTGAAGTCAGACTATTTCTCATGTGGGTCCTTAGAATATTAATTTAAAGTTTTTTGCCAGTCATTACTAAAAATAAAAATAAAGCTTAAATCCAAGTCCATAGTTTGTAATTTGCTTGACCATGTTCATTCTTTTCAACTTTCAGCTAGTTGTGAAACAAGATCCTTAGCATCCTTGTAGAGGGGAAAATACCAAAAATCACAATAACATTTAATTTTTAAAAAAAGGAACTACACAAGAATGAGGACATTAATTAGATGGAAATTAAAAAGAGCAGTCACAAGGGTAAAATGTCTACAAGTAGCATGGAGATTTCTTAAAAACACCATAATATAGGCTCTATACCCCAAATCAAAAAAGACAAAGAGGACCAAAAGAATGCCACCATAAGTAAACAGCAGAGTGATGGAGGCTGTTAGAGGCAAAAAGGCATCCTTTAAAATTTGGAAGTCAAATCCTAAAACTTCCACCCAACATGCAGCAGAAGTCCAAAAGGCTAACAGCATGTAAGGGGCTATTAGAAAAGTGATAGAAAATCGGAAAGAAAATATAATTCCACTATATTAATCTATTCTGTGGCCAGTTCTGTTCACCCCATCTAAAAAAGGATATAGTAGAATGAGAAAAGTTTCAGAGAAGGTCAATTAAGATGATCCAGGGTATGAAATGGCTTCCATAAGAGGAGAGACTAAAAAGATTAGGGCAGTTCAGCTCAGAAGAGAGATGACTAAGGGGGATATGACAGAGGGCTATAAAATTATAAATGATGTGGAAAGAGCGAATAGAGAAGAACCAGGGGTCACCCGATGAAATTAATAGGCAGCAGGTTTAATACAAAGAGGAAGTCCTTTGTAATACAATGCACATATAACCTGTGGAATACATTTCCAGTGGATGTCGTGATGGCCAAAAGTATAATTGGGTTAAAAAAAGACCTGGTTAAATTCATGGAGTGGGGAGGGGGGTCCATCAATGACCATTAGCCAAGTTGGTCAGGGATGCAACCCCATGGTTGAAGTGACCCTAAACCTCTGACTACTGGAAGCTTGAAGTGGAAGACAGCAGAGTATCCCTCCATAATTGCTTTGTTCCCTACACTTTGCCTGAAGCTCTGGTATGAGCCACTGTTGGAGACAGGATACTGGGCAGGATGGACCATGGTCTGACCCAACATGGCAGGTCTTATATTTTTTATGTTAAGATTTTTTGGACTCAGAAAATATTTTTTCATGCATAAAAATAAAAATAATTTTCATCACTTTCTATAGGCATTCAAGTCATCTCTGTATTATTTATTAGGATGCTTTTTTAAAAAATTGTGGCTACAAAGTAGGCATTTTATTAACTGTGTCCCCATTACTGGTTTTGTGGATTGTTTGTGGGTTTTTTAGGCATGTACTATCAGCCTTTAATTTGGTGAAAAGCATCTGCTTTCCGATTTTTACACCGAATTTGAGCCATAGTGTATTTAAACATTCTAATTGTGTTTACATAGTGTTCGGTCACACTGCAGAAAATACCAGCCAAACAAGACTCTCAAACATGAGTGGGGACTCAAATAAAGGGGTAGTCAGCTGTCCTTTCAGAAATTCAGTATACTTAATCCAAACTGGCTTTAGGAGAAAATGCAACGGCTACAGGGCCAAATCTTAGTATTAAAACAGTTAAAGAGACATCACATGAATCATAAGCAGGTTGAGAGTTGTAATATGACTGCACTTCGGTCAATTAGCCTTTAAAAGAAATCCTAAGACGTTGGGAATTATTTCCTGTGAAAATTACTCACATCTAATTGAATCTCCTCTCAGTATGCTTGAGTTAACTTCCAAATAGACAGGAATTCTTTATAATATAATTATTCCTCAGCTTGCAGTTTAAAAAGTCCCAGACTACATATAAAGTGCTAAATGGGAGTAGTAAGTGTTCAGAACCTTTCAAGGTTTGGGCCAACTTTGCATTTATATAGTAAAATCCTTCATCCCAAGTATATTAAAAGAAACTGTAATTATGCTGAAAAACCCCCTCCAAATCATAGTTTTTAATATTTAGTACAGATAAAATAAAGATGAAACTAATAGAAAATCCACAGTCCTTGAGGGAATTGAAAGTTCTAAGAGTAAAACTTCTGGAAGGTTTTGCCAGTTTTCTGGTTATATTTGCAGTTTTATTCTGCCAGTTACTGAGAACTCCTCACCCTGAGGTTTATTAAATTATTTGGCAGACATTTGATACTGTTTCGACAATGTTCTTAACAGCCTCATTCATTCTAAGGTGTATAAATCCATTTAATCTCTCTTGAAGAAAGGTCATTCATAGAATTTTACTCTTTTGTCCAGGTTGTTGCTAAGGTGTGGTCAAAGATCTGTCATGAGCTGTCATGAGATCTGAAATATAGTTACTAAATAGTATGCTACTATCAATAAAAAGAAACAATGGGAAAAATAAGTATAATTAAGCTGTCTTTAAATTGCTAAAAATAACAAAAATAGTTAGTCATTAACGTATTACCCTTTTGTTTCATCTGCTTTAATCCATCATCACAAAATCGAGTAAAACAACCAAAAACTCATTACTAGGCCTTAAATCAAGGTTAGTAATTCTTCAGATCACAGTAGTCAACACTAATCACAAATCATCTTTCATGTGTTTTGACAGTTTAGGCCCAAAACATGGATCATTTTCTCCTCCTCTCTCAGCAAAAAACACTACTGCTATTTTTTTGTGTGAAGGTCAGAGAGTTATGCACACAGGCATATTCCTTCTTTCCAAACCCGCAGATCTAGTATTCCTGAATCCAAACTTGAGGTTTTAAAAGCTCAGTTTATAAGCTCATTGATTTAATGGGGGAACATAACTGTCAAAAATACCTCAGAATTGTTTTATGGCCCTTGGTAGCTGTATAACTACTAGTTCCAAACAACAATCATTCCTGCTGTGCTTGTCAAAACCTTTCTGCAAAACAAATAGCTTCATGTTTAAGTGCCCATTTGCACGTTCAGTTGTTTATTTTGGGTGCACGTATGTGGGATTTAGTGGGTACATCTGTTGAGCACATTTTTGGACATTTGTCCCTTATCTGTCTGGGACTATAAAGTGAGTTTTTTACCTGATGCCACTGAAGGAATAAACAGACCTGCTGAGCATGCTGCTTCTCTGTCCTTTTTACCACTTATATCCTAAATGTAGTAAAATGCATGCAAATCAAATGTATCAGTGCTTGACAAGGAAAAATACTTCTTGCTGACATGACTGAAAACAAATGGAAAATTCAGGATAAAATCAGAGGGAAGGAGGGAGAGGGGGAAAAAAAGGAAACCAGTTCAAACTTGCACATACTGAGGTGGGAAAATCAGATTCAAGATTAAATAAAATGGCCAGGAAAATCTCTGCCAGATTGACAATGGTGTTGGACACTGTGCTGGAAAAAATGGAAAGTAGTATTGACATAATGGGTGAGAAATTGTCAACTTATTATTGAAGGACATTGCAGTCATGGAATAAAACTTCTCAAACTTAAAGCATGTGTCAAACTGAAGTTATAAAATAATGGTGTCAAGATTACACATCTGTTTTACTGTTAGTTTACAAAAGCAAAAAAATAGGAATGATTAAATCTGTACAATGAAAAATACTGAGAGAGACAAAATTTTGTCATGGAAGTTTCCAAGATACTAACAGGAGGAAAAACCTACAGACTGATATAAAAGAGAAAACATACAACAGCTGTGTAGATTGTAGTATCACAGGGATTGGATTTTAAAAAATGAAGGACTAATTACTCAGAGGGACAGCTATATGGAGCTTTGGATCTATAATAAGAGACCTCTAATCATCCCACCAACCAAAAAAAAATCCAGCACTCTTCCAAGAGACTAGCTTGTCTCCACAGGTAAACACCTAATTATAAAATTACAAAACCCCCTTTAAATAGGAAAAAAAACCCAATGTTACAGATGTGATCCAGAATGGGTTAAAAGTGCAAGTTAACAAAATATATACAAACTCCTCGGTTAGTCAGAGGAACACTCAGAGGAAAATAGCAGTTACAACATACGCACTAAATGACAGTGAAAGTAAACCTTGTGTTCACTTATCCTAGCATAGATTGCCTCCTTCAATCATGGGGTTATGTGTGCTAAGGAACATATGAGCCATGTGTAGGGATCTCTTACAGCCTCTCCTCAGATCCCTTTCCCACATATAAACCAAATGAACTCAAGATTCTTAGTATTGGTAAATAATACTGATAAGAAATGGCTACTGCTGAATTTGGAACAATAGAGACTCACTGTTCTGAGAGGAATCCTGCAAGTGGCACAGAAGTGTCAGTATAGTGAAAAGTTGTTAGTAACAGGTTACCAATTATTAATTATAATGGAAGTGCCAACAGTATACTTGGCACTGTAGAAGCCACAAATAAAAACATGATCCCTTCCCTGACACAGATTTTGCCTGGTTCCTGTATGGGTGCATGTGACAGGTTAGATCACAGAGAACCCCTTTGGGACTGCCAACTGATGTGCTGAGAGTACTTCTAACCCATTTTTCCTGCCAGCTTGGGGACTCCAGAATCTTGCCTGTTTGAGCCAGACACGCTAGCCTGCTGCAAACACAGACCCAGGTCTGAACCATGTCCCCTAAAAGTTGCAAGCTTAACTGAAAACAGTTTAAGAAGTGTTCCTGTCTCCAACACTGAGATGCCCAGCACAGCTCCCAATGGGGTCCAAACCCCAAATAAATCCGTTTTACCCTGTATAAAGCTTATACAGGGTAAACTCATAAATTGTTCGCCCTCTATAACACTGATAGAGAGATATGCATAGCTGTTCCTCCCCCCCCCCCGTATTAATACATACATAAAAAGTGATTTTATTAAATACAGAAAGTGGGATTTAAGTGGTTCCAAGTAATAACAGACAGAACAAAGTGAATTACCAAGCAAAATAAAATAAAACATGTAAGTCTAGCCCTAATACATTTAAGAAACTGAATACAGATAAAATCTCACCCTCAGATGTTTCAATAAGCTTCTATCACAGACTGGACACCTTCCTAGTCTGGGCACAATCCTTTCCCCTGATACAGCCCTTATTCCAGCTCAGGTGGTAGCTAGGGGATTTCTCATGATTGCAGCCCCCTTTGTTCTGTGCCACTCCCTTATATATCTTTTGCATGAGGCGGGAATCCTTTGTCCCTCTCTGGGTTCTCACCTCTCCTTCTAAATGGAAAAGCACCAGGTTAAAGATGGATTCCAGTTCAGGTGACATGGTCACATGTCACTGTAAGACTCCAAGCCCTCATTCCTCCCAGCCTGACTCACAGGAAGGCCTGCAAGCAAACAGAGCCATCCACAGTCAGTTGTCCTGGTTGATGGGAGCCATCAAGATTCCAAACCACCATTAATGGCCCACACTTTGCATAACTACAGTAGGACCTCAGAGTTATATTTCATATTTCTAATTTCAGATACAAGAGTGATACATTTATACAAATAGGAGGACCACACTCAGTAGATTATAAGCTTTGTAATGATACTTTACAAGAGACCTTTTGCATGAAGCATATCCCAGTTATATTATATTCACACTCATTAGCATATTTTCATAAAATCATATAGAGTGCAATGTCACAGTGCATATGGGGAAAAGAGGGCACAGTATCCTCTTCTCCCTTTGTATCCCCTGTACACTGGCTTGGTACACAGGGAGTTTTTGCCACATATGAGGGTTCTGCAGATTTAGCTCTCTGGTTAGCACTTGTCTCTGTAAAATGGGTGGCAAGGAGGAGAGCTATGGCCAGGCTCTTCCCTTCTCCATTGGCTATGAAATAGATGAATGTGGAGGGGAGTGTACACTGCACCTTCTTCTGGAGCTCTTGGATGCAGAGTGCCTCTCCAAAGCAGGGCCGATGGTACTCGTATACTGGGGCATAGCTGCCCTTTACCAACTGCAGGGTTGTGCTTAATATCTCAACTTAGGGCTCAGTTCAAAAAGGAGTTTTCTGTCTAAATCCGTCTCATCTGTCAGCATAAAACAATACAAATACAATATATTATTATTGCTGTGCTGCTGTTATGCTAAATTGTTATAACCCACAACTGAAACGGAGGCCTGTACAACAGAGGCAATGCTACACACATATACAATTTAGAATTTTGTTAGAGAATATAACTGTAAGCGTGTGTGACTGTCCCTTTGCAACCATGCCTTCTCACAGTCTGGTCTGCTAGAGTTCTCTCAAAAACAAAGAAAGAGGGAATTAGGGGTACTCAGTAGGCCTCGGCCTTCAAGCAGGGTGCTGCTGCAAACAGTCTGGGCTCTGGCCTGCAGTCCAGCAGAACTGTAGCAGTTTATGTGCCCATCCTTCAAGTAGGGCGGGGCAGCAAACAGTCTGAGCTCTGGCCTGCAGTCAGGCCAAGCTGCATCCCTAGCACAGTTTATGGGCCCCCAGCAGAGATGAGCACCAAGCATACTCTATGGGGCTAGGGTTGCCAACTTTCTAATTGCAGAAAACTGAACACCCTTGCCCTGCCCCTCCCTGCTCTGAGGCTCTGCCCCTGCCCTGCCCCTTCTCCAAGGCCCTGCTCCCACTCACTCCCACCTTCCTCTGCTGCTCGCTCTCTCCCACCCTCACTTTCACCGGGCTGGGACGAGGTTGGGGTGCAGGAGGCGTTGAGGGCTCCAGCTGAGGGAGCAGGCTCTGGGGTGGGGTTGGGATGAGGGATTTAGGGTGCAGGAGGGGGCTCTGGGCTGGGGCCAAGGGGTTCAGAGTGTGGGAAGGGGCTCAGGGCTAGGGCAGGGGCTGAGGGTGTGGGCTCTGGGCGACACTTACCTTAGGCGGCTCCCAGAAGCAGCTGGCATGTTCAGCTCCTAGGCAGAGGGCCCAGGGGGCCGTGCGCACTGCCTGTGCCTGCAGGTGCCACCCCCACAGCTCCCATTGGCCGTGGCTCTCAGCCAATGGGAGCTACACAGCCAGTGCTCAGGGTGGGGGCAGTGCACACAGGCTCCATGGTCACCTGCGCACCTAGGAGCCAAACATGCTAGCAACTTCTGGGAGCCACATGGAACCAGGGCAGACAGGGAGCCTGCCTTAGCCCCCTGTGCCACCAACTGGACTTTTAGCGGCCCAGTCATCAATGCTGACCAGAGCCGCCAGGGTCCCTTTTTGACTGGACATTCCAGTTGAAAACCAGACGCCTGGCAACCCTATGTGGGGCTCCAGCAGGGGTGCCTAAAAGTGTTAAGCAATGGAGTTGTATGTTTCCATTCCTTGGTCTTGATGTAAGTAAAAATGATTGTTGTATTTAAATGTCATGCCGATTGCATCGTTTTTTGTATTTTCCTTGAATATCAACAACAAAGAAACACTCAGTGTCCATTACCATTTTCAGGGTGTTTTATGAGTATGGAAGCTGGCAAAAAGTAAATCTCTAGTTGTGAGAAGCATGGATATACAGCTGCGACTATTATTAGCAAATCACACTAAACTGTATCAAAATTCACAGAAGCAGACCTGATATTTAAAATGAATTCTTAGAGTGCTTTCTAGGTACTGGTAATCTTAGAGATTTCCAAGTATAAATCCTGGCCCCCACTGCGACCAGATGTAAAGAAAATTCACAAGATGTATATAATGTGCATTGACAAGTGATAAAGCGACTATGTGGTCATAATTAAGAAACTTCAAGGTCTCACACAGTGAGTTCTCTCCAGGAGAGTTACAAAAGACTAGCGATATTGTGTGTGTTGCTATGTGGTAAGTCATTATTGTCGCTTTGTTAGAGGGATATTCTGTGCAAAATATACCAGACTTAAAAACAAAAACAAAAAATCCAAAAGGAAGGGGAGGAAACACACAATACAGTTGACTTAAAACTGCATATTATCAAATCTAGTATCCTGAATCTTGTCTTAATTTTACAGATGAGAAAGGTTTCTTTTAAACATTTTCAGCACATGAGATGTACGGATGATGTAATTATATATGGCAGAATCAGGCATAACATGACAGAAACCTAGTAAAAGTTCTGAGAGGACTACTTGATGATAATGTATTAATCAGCTAGGATAGTTATGAATTTGGTGGAACTGTGAGCATGTGAACAGGTCCGTGCAGCTGGAGTAATGTTGATTTTTACAGTCATTAAATACAGTCACTAATATTTTCACCAGCTTCTTGCAGATTCCCTGAATATCTGTTCGATATCTCAACTGAACATCACACTAAATAGTTTGTGTACAGGCAAGGTAGCCATTTGCCCAGCTTAAGTAACATGATGTGGTATGTAAGACTCTGAATCATTTCTGCTGCATGGGAACTTAAATAAGAATCTTCTTGGCCATAAGATTTAGGCTTCCTTGTAATCATTTCTAAAAACACCATAGAGTTGAAACATGGGGAAATGTCTCTCTTTATGTTTTAAAGCGCTATAATTTTTAAACTAATGTAATCATCCTACTTTGTTTGCTGTATAGAACGTGTAGTTCTCTGTTTTCACACTAGATGTCAATCTACTTGCATATGTAGCAGGTAGTGTGCATTCTAGATTTTTCTTTCACACAGTGGACTGTCTGCTATTTCCCCCCTAATTTGGAAAGGGATTTAGATCACTATGCAGAGCAAGGGCTGAATCAGAATTTCGAATATGCATCTTTGCTGGCTGATATTGAATATGATGTCACTTTTTAGCAAGACAGATGTCACCAGTAGTTGATTCAGAATTGCAAAATGTAATTAAAGTATTTTCAGTAAAGTTGGTTGGAGAATTTTGATTGAAAATTAAATTTCAGCATGAAATGGAAATTAAATTTTGAAAATTTGTTGTGAACTTATGTCAAGGTTCCTCCCCCACTCTGAACTCTAGGGTACAGATGTGGGGACCTGCATGAAAACCTCCTAAGCTTACTTTTACCAGCTTAGGTTAAAACTTCCCCAAGGTACAAATTAATTTTATCCTTTGTCCTTGGAATAACCACTGCCACTACCAAACTCTAACTGGGTTTACTAGGAAACGTAGTTTGGACACGTCTTTCCCCCCAAAATCCTCCCAACCCTTGCACCCAACTTCCTGGGAAAGGTTTGGTAAAAATCCTCACCAATTTGCATAGGTGACCACAGACCCAAACCCTTGGATCTGAGAACAATGAAAAAGCATTCAGTTTTCTTACAAGAAGACTTTTAATAGAACTAGAAGTAAATAGGAGTAAAGGAATCACCCCTGTAAAATCAGGATGGTAGGTACCTTACAGGGTAATTAGATTCAAAACATAGAGAATCCCTCTAGGCAAAACCTTAAGTTACAAAAAAGACACACAGACAGAAATAGTCATTCTATTCAGCACAATTCTTTTCTCAGCCATTTAAAGAAATCATAACCTAACGCATACCTAGCTAGATTACTTACTAGAAGTTCTAAGACTCCATTCCTGTTCTATCCCCAGCAAAAGCAGCATATAGACCGACAGACACAGACCCTTTGTTTCTCTCCCTCCTCCCAGCTTTTGAAAGTATCTTGTCTCCTCATTGGTCATTTTGGTCAGGTGCCAGCGAGGTTACCTTTAGCTTCTTAACCATTTACAGGTGAGAGGATTTTTCCTCTGGCCAGGAGGGATTTTAAAGGGGTTTATCCTTCCCTTTACATTTATGACAACTTATTTTTCCATTTTCTGACCAGCTGTAATTTTCAATTTCATGTTGAAATCTATTCCTGATAACTTCTTCTTGCTATGTGAACACAAAGAATGATAAGATGAGCAAAATGAACAAATCTCTATTAAGAGTGTCCTGTTGGCCTCAGAAAATCTTGGGTTTTCAAGAACAAATTCTGGATTCTCATAAGAACGTTAAACTGCCCATGCTGGGTCAGACCAATGGTCCATCTAACCCAGTATCCATCTTCCAATAGTAGCCAGTGCCAGCTGCTTCATAGGGAATGAACAGAATGGGCAATTATCGAGTGATCCATCCCCCGTTGTTCAATCCCATCTTCTGGCAGTCAGAGGTTTAGGGACATGCAGAACGTGGGGTTGCATCCCTGACCATCCTGGCTAATGCCATTGATGGACTTATTCTCCATTAATTTATCTAATTTTTTTTTGAACCCAGTTATACTTTTGATTTTTCACAACATAATCTGGCAATGAGTTCCACAGTTTGACTGTGCATTGTGTAAAGAAGTACTTCCTTATGTTTGTCTTAAACCTGCTGCCTATTAATGTCATTTGTGACTTCTGGTTCTTGTGTTATGTGAAGGGGTAAATAGCACTTCCTTATTCACTTTCTCCATGCCATTTGTGATTTTATAGACATCTTGCATACTCCCCCTTAGTCATCTCTTTTCTAAGAAGAACAACCCCAGTCTTTTTAATCTCTCCTCAGATAGAAGCTGTTCCATAGTCCTAATAATTGTTGTTACCCATCTCTGTACTTTTTCCAATTCTAATATATCTTTTTTGAGATGTTGGGTGATGATTCAACAGCATGAAAGCCTGGCTAGTTGGTATCTTTATGATGATAGACATGTTACCCCAGCTCTCTGTTCTGCCCCTATTGGCAAACGGCCTGTTCGACGGGCTAAGGGAGCTGGGGCTGGGATGCAGCTGAGGGTGTGACTGGGGCCGGGAGCGGGATCGAGGCTGGGGGCGGGGCGTGGGGAGTGGAGCCACAGCTGGGCTCGCAGCCAGGTGCAGCTCTACTCCTTGCCTTGCCCCAGCCTTGGCCCCAGGCCAGGAACGAAGCCATGGCCAGCAGCTGGGGTCTGGCGTGGGGCCAGGAGCGGAGCCGCACTGAGACTGGGGACAGGGACAGGCATGGGGCTGGGAGCCAGGGACGCAGCTGGGGGCGGGACCAGAGCAGCACTGGGGGGCGGGGAGGGGCTAGGTGGCGCTCCCTCTCTGCTCCATGGGGGCTGGCCTGAGCCCCATTGCACCTCCCAGACGTTCCTCCATGCCCCCCTAGAGGGTCGAGCCCCACACTTTGAGGACCTCTGATATAGTACCTTTCATTTCAACACTGGCAAATGTCTACCAAGAGCATTTTAAATTAGCAAAACAAGTCAAAACATTAACTGTTAACATTAATTAATTTACTGTAAGAATGGCATGGCATGGTGTATTCCCACCCTCACTTCTGCACTGCTGCACCCAGCCCCCCACTCAGAGACTGCTTCTAGCCCCTCCCCAGACTGCCTCCCCAGCCAGGGAATGCCCCCCCATGAGCTAACCCCCCTGGACTGTTCCCCATGCACTGGCTGCATCCCTGTTTCCATGCCCCAGTCCCCTGTATCCCCCTCCCTACGCCCGCTGGTCTTCTACCTTGACTGTACGTAGGTCAGCCGTGCAGCCTGCCCTGCCTGCCAGCCACTGCGATCCCAATGCTGGGGAGTCTGCTCCAGCCAGGGTCACTGGACCTACCCACCATCCTGCGGGGTGGGGGAGATGCTAAGCATCCTGGCCTCCCCCGATGATGCTAGGCCTGATCCTGCCAGGGAAGGGCAGGGCTTATGCTGGCCCCAATCCTGCGCCGCCCATTTTTGCACCCCCCCACCAGCTCTGCACCTGGAACAGGTGCCCCTCCTGCCATGCACTAGTTAGAGTCCTGAGTATGTCACATGGGCTGCAGCTGTGTGCTGATTGGGCCACAAGTGGCCCACAGGCCACAGGTTGAGAACCACTGCAACAGATCTATATTCATCGCATCTGATGAAGTGAGCTGTAGCTCACGAAAGCTTATGCTCAAATAAATTTGTTAGTCTCTAAGGTGCCACAAGTACTCCTTTTCTTTTTAAGTATTTTCTGTGGGAGCATTTGCTCAATTACCTTAAAATTCATGATTTTTCAATTTTTTCTTTGAATAGATCTTGCATATTCCACTGTGTATCAGAGTGCCTACCCGCTGGCTGATGTCACAATCTTCTATTGCCATGGTCCATTGCGAGCTGAAGTCCACCCTTTCTTCCCCCAGCTCCAAAACAAAAATATAAGATGAGCTCCAACCTGTGTATTTCAAAAAGGACATCAGGGATTTAAAGTCTTGAAACAGCATTGTTTGTCTAGTGATTAGCATGCAAAACCTTTATTGCTGTTACCAGAGCTGTGACAATCAGCGTCCAGACACCCCAAGGGGAGAACAGCCAGTTTGAACCCCAAAAAATAACCGTTAAAGCAACTGATTGAATACTGTATTATCATACTATAAAAGTATATTGAGTAAGGTCTTTTATTAAAGTTCATAATATTCTGAACTCAGTGGTCTTTATGAGATATATACACAGACTGTGGTTATGAATTTATGTATTCATGTATATAGAATACTTATAATTTGTGGTACAGTCAGGCCGGGTGGGGTTGCCTCCCCAAAGAGATGAGCTTGCCTAGCTCCAAGCACCTAGCGATGTACAACCCAGGAAAAGACAAATGATGAGCCATTAGAGTTAATGGGAAGACACTGAGACATGCTAGCTAGAATTTTCCCACCCTGAATAACCATGAGTCACCATGCCAGGAGCGGTTGGAGGCGGGGGTGGGGGGGCGGGATGAAGAAGAAAAGGAAAAAGCCCTTTTAAAAATGAGGCTTGAAACTGAAATTTGTATTCAGAAACTGAGGGACAGTTACTTGGTGAGTGCTGGATCCTTGCTATGGCTAGGGGTATGCTGGGAAACTGTGCAAAGGCAATAGGTAACTTGTATTAGAAAAGAGATTTTATCTAATGTAGAAGAGTAAAGGCCGTGTCTTTATTTTCTGTCTAATTTGTATATATTTGCTTTCCCTGCTAATTCATGTTTGAACGTGTGGTTTTTCTATTATATAAACCTGTTGTTTATTTTTACCCCAAGCAGTCTCTGTTGTGCAAATTGTGTGGAGTGTGGGTTCCAAAGTGAGTTGGTAACCAGGGGGCTGGTTTCATGCCTCTGAGGATGACGAACCAGAGAGGAATGGTCTGAGTGTCTGGTATTTAAGAACTCAGGGAGGATGGATTTGGTGAGACTGAGGAAGGGCTGTTGGTGCCACCCTGCATGGAGTAAGTAAGCTGGTATAAGCCAAGGTGAGAGCATGTGTTTGTGGGCAGGTTACTGGTGTCAGGGATCTGAGCCAGAGCAACACAGCATTAAGGCCCCAAGGCTGCAGGGCAGGCAGTGACAGAACCCTTTACTGTTCTGGATGACCCCCAAAATGTCACAATAGCCAAAGCGAATGAATAGAGTAACTTTCAAAAGGCTGTAAAGGATCTCAACACATGAAGGAAAAGGAAGTTGTCATTATTTAATATTTATAGTGCAATAACATCCAGAAGCCCCAATGAGGACCCAGGCCGCTTGTGCTAGGCACTGAACAAACTTATGCAATGATCCTCTCCCAAGAAGTTTACAGTATTTAAAACATGCAGACACAATGTCTGCTTCATAGTTTTCAGTGTAAATATTATTAAATTGTGATTTTCAACAAAATTCTCAGTTAGGCACTTCAAAGTGATTAAGCATCACAAAGTTTGTGGGCCTGATTCTTATTTACACTAAGGCCCCTTTACCGATCTCTGGCAGTGCAAAGGGGCCTTAAACTGACTGCAAATTAATTTGCAATCACTTTAAGGCCTCTTCACAGAGTCAGTGTACAAAGTCACTTTAGTTTAATTGGGCCGTATATAGATAAAAGGTAGATATAAATACATACAGGTAACCAAACTATCAAAGGCCAAGTTCTCCCACTCTTAATTTACCTTTTGTATTCCCTCTGTGAATAGTTTCTTTGAAATCAATGGAACTATTTAAGAAGTAACATACTACTCAGTGCAAGTTATAGTTGCAGTTTCTGGCCCAGAATTAATAATGGTGATCTTATTAATGTGACCCTTGTCCTGCCTCACTCTTCATTCCCTCCTTTTTGTTTGGTACCCTCATTTATTGCGTCATGTCTAAAATTAGTTTGCAAGCTCCCTTGGGCGTCTGCTTGTTTGGAATAGCACCTGAAGTACTTTTAAGCACTGCAAAAAAAATATAGTTTATTGGGCTAATAGTTTACCTAATTCTTTTCATACAAATAAATATAACATGGTAGGAAACTATTGTTAATATCATATGCAAAAGGTGTTGGCTCAAGCTGGCCTGGTAAGCTAGTATTGTTGTACTGCACAACAGTTACAGGCCAGATTTTCAAAAGAACTCAGCTCTATTTGGGCACCAAAATAAGCACAGAATGGGGGGTGCTGGTTAGTAAAAAATTCCAGTCAACTAAGAGTTATACTTACCAATGGAATATCAATTTTCAAAGAATTAGAATATAATAAAATGAATAAAGTGTAAAATAGTATACAGGTACTCACCAATACAGTAGCAGTACTCCACTGCAGAGTGGTTGGTTTCTTGAAGCACTTAGGTGCGTGGAAGTAAAGTTTTCTATACAGTAGGTTATCTTATGACACTACATATCACTATGGGCAGCACATGGCGTACACCCAGATCACTAAAAATATATCTAACATTAAACTATACTGAACACAATTTAATCTTTGTTTGATGATTCAGAAGGCACTTCAGGATCTTTCAGTGTCTCAGGGTCATCATTATCAACATCAATTATCATTGTAGACGTAGAAGGTGTAGGTAGGGTTGCCAGGTGTCCAGTTTTCTACCGGAATGCATGGCCGAAAAGGGAGCCTGGAGGCTCTGGTCAGCGCTGCTGACCAGGCCATTAAAAGTCCAGTCGGCGGCGCAGCAGGACTAAGGCAAGATCCCTGCCTGCCATGGCTTCGTGCAGCTCCCAGAAGTGGTGGCATGTCCCCCCTCTGGATCCTAGGCATACGGGCAGCCAGTTCCGCACCAGCTCCGCAAGCACCAGCTCCGCAACTCCCATTGGCCACTTTTCTTGGCCAATGGGAGCTGCGGGGGTGGCACCTGCGGACAGGGTAGCATGCAGAGCCACCTGGCTGCGCCTCCACATAGGAGCAAAAGTGGGGACATGCTGCTGCTCCCAGGAGCTGCCAGAGGTAAGCGCCACCAGGAGCCTGCACCCCTGACCCCCTCCCGTGCCCCAACCCCCTGCCCCAACCCGAGCCCCCTCCTGCCCTCTGAACCCCTGGATCCCAGCCCTGGATCCCAGCCCAGAGCACCCTCCTGCACCCGAAACCCCTCATCCCCAGCCCCACCCCCGAGCACCCCCAGCTGGAGCCCTCACAGCCCAATGCCCCAACCTCCTACCTCAGCCCTGATCCCCTCCTTCCCTCTGAACTCCTGGGTCCCAGCCTGGAGCACCCTCCTACACTCCTGTCAAGGTTCCTTCCCCACTCTGAACTCTAGGGTACAGATGTGGGGACCTGCACGAAAGACCCCCTAAGCTTATTTTCACCAGCTTAGGTTAAAAACTTCCCCAAGGTACAAACTTTGCCTTGTCCTTGAACCCTATGCTGCCACCACCAAGCATGTTAAACAAAGAACAGGGAAAGAGCCCACTTGGAGACATCTTCCCCCAAAATATTCCCCCCCCAGCCCTACACCCCCTTTCCTAGGGAAGGCCTGATAACAATCCTCACCAATTTGTACAGGTGAACACAGACCCAAACCCTTGGATCTTAAGAACAATGAAAAATCAATCAGGTTCTTATAAGAAGAATTTTAATTAAAGAAAAGGTAAAAGAATCACCTCTGTAAAATCAGGATGGTAAATACCTTACAGGGTAATCAGATTCAAAACATAGAGAATCCCTCTACGCAAAACCTTAAGTTACAAAAAGACACAAAAACAGGAATATGTATTCCATCCAGCACAGTTTACCAGCCATTAAACAAAAGAAAATCTAATGCATTTCTAGCTAGATTACTTACTAACTAACAGAAGTTCTGAGACTGCATTCCTGATCTGTTCCCAGCAAAAGCATCACACAGACAGACCAAACCTTTTGTTTCCCCCCACTCCTGATATGAAAGTATCTTGTCTCCTCATTGGTCATTTTGGGTCAGGTGCCAGCGAGGTTATCCTAGCTTCTTAACCCTTTACAGGTGAAAGGGTTTTGCCTCTGGCCAGGAGGGATTTTATAGCACTGTATACAGAAAGGTGGTTACCCTTCCCTTTATTTTTATGACAACTCCAAACCCCTCATCCATGGCCCCACCCCAGAGCCCGCACCCCCACCCAGATCCCTTACCCCCTCCTGCATCCCAACCTACTGCCTCAGCCCAGAGCCCCCTCCCGCACCCTGAATTCCTCATTTCTGGCCCCACCCCGGAGCCCGCACCCCCAGCCCTCACCCTCACCCCCTCTCACACCCCAGCCCCTTGAGCCAGCCCGGTGAAAATGAGCAAGTGAGTGAGGGTGGGGAGAGAGAGTGACAGAGGGAGGGGAGATGGACTGAGCAGGTGTCAAAGCCTTGGAGAAGGGGCGGGGCCTCAAAGGAGGGAAGGGGCAGGGGTGTTCAGTTTTGAACAGATAGAAAGTTGGCAACCCTAGGTGTAGGAGATTGGGCTGAATCTGTAATGACCCTATGACACACTCTAAAAGGTGCTTTTTTGAATAGATCCCTGATATCAGCTTGCTTACTTGTCTTCTGCCTCTTTTGCATAAAAGTAGAGCGAAGAATGTGCAATACATAACCTCCTGGGCAGAATACTAGTCCTGGTTACTAGATTGAAGATTTGTATTGAGAGATATCAGAAATGCCACTTAATAGAGATTTCTGGTTGATAAAGTGCTGGATAACACAGCTTTTACTGTAGTGAGATTTTTCACAAGAACTGGGGTGAGATTCTGTGCTGTGTCACTAAGATACACAGCAGAACTCACAATGTAGGAAAAACGGTCTTCAGTAGTGCCTGTGCCGGGGAACTCTACCCTTGCTGTAGTTGGGGACTTTAGGGCCCCTTTATGCCACTCTGGCCCTCTTACCCAGTGCAAAGAGGCCAATGTAGGGGTGAAAGTACCCCTGGTCCTTATTTAGGTGCTAAAATGGGAGCTGAGCGCTTTTGAAAATTTTGCTCCACCTGTGTGCATGCTGAGCACGTGAAAATCTGGCACTGTGTTACTGGTTTAATGGCCTGGTCCCACAAAAGGACTTACTGTACACATTGCAACACTGAGGGCCCTAAACATTCTCAGTCTCTGATCCAGTTGTTATTTAATTAAACTGGAATGACTTCAACAAGAGAGACCTGTATCAGAATATCCATTACTCAGTAGTTAGGGCACTTGCCTGAGAGATGGGAAACCCATTTGCAAATCCTGTCTTCATATGAGGCAGAGTGGTACAGGGGGCGGTCTCCCACATTCCAGGTGCATACTGTAACCACTGGGCTAACAGCTGTCTTCTCTCACTCTTGCTTTTCTTCCCTCCCCACAGCTGTCTTATGTGGAGTTACGCTCTGAACATGCCTACTGGATTGAGCATCACAGGGAAGATAGGTGGAGAAATGCCTATCTTCGCCTGGTTTGAAGATTGTGCTGGGGCTGGGCTGTGAGATAGGCATCAGGACACCTGCCTGAGGCAGCAGTAGGCATGCCCAGAGGCAGAAATGTAGGTGCCTATGGAACTTTTACAGCAAAAGCTTAGGCACCGAGTGAGTTTAGGTGCCTACAGGTTTAGGTGGCAGCCCAGCACGAGTTTTGTGGATCACAGTGATACCTAAAACTCAATCCCATTGAGCCTTAATCTCATTCTCAGGTGTGCTGTGGAGATGGTTTTCTCAGCCTCTGGGGAGAAAGAGAAATCTTGCATCGCTCAATGGAAACCCTTCTGGCTGCTAAGGAGTGGTGTTAGTTTTGGTTCAGGCCTATCTTTGCTTCAGAGACTAAGATCAGATACACCTGAAGACTGTGAAAGTTTGGATACGGGTACTTACTTATTCAGACTTTGCACTTTGAGCCAATCTCTCTTGTGAGCCAACGCTCACTGCCAGAATGATGGTGGCTGCACTGCAAGTTAAATCTAGTACAGAGGGTATATAGCAGAGTAAAATGGAGTAATCTACAGGCCTCTCACAGAGATATGTAGACTCTAATTTTTGGAAGGGGGAAAAAAAGAAGAATGTAAAGGTCATTTAAGCATTATCACTTTTCTCTCTTGTCTGAGAGTGACAGATCAGTCCTTCCTAGCAAATGCACCATTTAGTATCTTAACAGGATGGTACATTGCACATCCTAAAATGTATTGAACTATTCTCAGAGCTTTTCATCCACTACCTCCAGCAGAGGGTATGTGCGTGCACGTATTAGAGAAGAGAAGCAAGAGTCAGAATTCATTAAAGAAAGACAATACTATTCAAAATCCTGCCTACAAAGTTCATTTTCTCACCAAGAACTTTTAACCTTTCTTTTTCTGAAATGCTAATTGTAATAGGTTAGCTTTTGTTAAAAGGTTAAGGAGTGTGGCATCTGAGAAGATCTTTGGGAGGTAACAAGGTGTTTGTGTCAAGGTTTCAGTAAAAACATTGCATTTTTCAGTGTATTTTGTTTAAATGAGGCAGTAAGTTAACAGTTTATGGACACCCTTTGTGAAGGCAAATCTCTCTAGGACCATCAGTCAGATACCTCCAAACTTCCTCTTCCTATCTTCCCCCTCCCATTTGGTTTAGAACATTAGTGATATACATAACTGACTTTGTCCAAGCTTTTCATTAACTGCTAGCATTTTTAACAGCAGGGCAGTCAGACCTGTTTTCAAGGGACTTGCATGACACAGTGTTAAAAATGCCAGTCTCTGCACCTGGGGTACTCTACTGGTGCTATCAATTCCAGGAGACCAAGGATTATACTTTGACCTGTAATTTCCAGCTCGAGGAGACAAACTTATATTAGCTCTGATCAAGCTGCAGTGTAGAGGTGTAGCCGCGATGTCATGAGGGACAGGCGGGGCTAGCCACCCCACATACAAGTCCATCTGAAATGCTACGTATGTAATTGGGTAGCTAGGGCCTCCTGCCACCTATGCTGCTGCAGCTACATTGCTATTTTTAGTGCGCTAGCTTAATCAGAACTAGCACAAGTATATCTACTCAAGCTGGAAATTACACCCTCAGCTTGAAGTATAGATATATCCTTGGGCTCCTAACATCAACAACCCGGCATTAATAATAGTAGGACATTTTTAGAAAATGTTCCTAGTGTGGAGAGGGCCATAGTGCAAGAAATGCTTTCCCTGGAGTGTCTCCACCCAACTGGAAGCAGATAGACAAGAAATCGCCAAAAAATAAAAAAAAGCCACTTGCCATGAGATTTCTTGTGCAAGTTTGGAGATTCAGATAGAATCTAAATAACAATATTTGCTTGTCTGTCTGACTTGAACCACCAAGCCTTTCGAGGTTTGCTTATTTCTGTGTCTTCACAATAAAAATTTTAGAATTGCATTTCAGTGTCAGGACTTTAAAAACTGTTCATTATTCCAGCTTGCATCTGAAATTCAGTCTCTACTCGCACCTGTAAATAGTAGTTATCATGAAATTAGCAATAAAAGTTCCATCAAATCCCACTATGAAAATTCAGTACCTTATAATTATGCTGTAATTATGTACACTTAAGGTACGCAAACAACCTTAACTCTGCCCTGTAGTGAGGCCATAGTATAACCATATAATGATTAAAGTATTTTAGTGCTGTTGTTCCAGGATAGACAAAACTAATTTTGAAGACACAATAGAGTTTGTTCTTTTTTTTATGCCTTTCCATACCTCAATATATTTGAATTTCTTTTAAATGTAATCCTGACTCTGAATTTCCTGGGTTTATAATGATTGGTTTGGGTTAATTACAACATCCCTGTAATATACTTATTCTTAAATTGCTGATATTTACCTTTAGCCTTATCTGTATCTTAATATAGCTTTTTGTCTAAGAATTTCCGTGGCTTTTTAATAGTTATTAAAAATGTCATGTATGTCTAATGATTTGAAGATAGGTTGTATAAACCTTAAATCAGGTAAACAGATTTTGTTACAAGCAAATTTACGAGTACACCAGGGCAGTTCAAAGCAAGCAGAGTGTACTGGTGAATATGACTCTTAATTTCAAATATACTCATTGGTTTAGGGGGTTGTGTAATAGAAATTGGCACTATGTAAAGGCTTATGTTTCTGCACTTTAAGGGCTTCCTCTTAACTATGTTCCCATCTCAGCTCCCTTGATAATACCACCTCAGTGCACAGCAGAGCAAAGGCAGAGTGACATTGGAGTCCTTCCAGCCACTGACACCCAAGTTAATGTACACACAGAATATTTAAAGTGCAATGACATAGACCAAATATTCTACAGGTAAGAACTTTTGACAAATGTGTCCAGTCTCTCTCATAACATTAGTTCATTACAGTGAATGGGATAGTTGGATGCAAATAAGCTGTAGAAGAAAGTTGGTGATTGTAACCTCAGAGATTAGGACCAGTGTCCCTAATTACTTGAGCTGCTGATCTGACTCTGTGTGTAGCCTATATAATCATAACACTTAGATACAACAACAGTAATAACTTAGCTTGATTATAACCCACATTCTTTAACTATATCCCATGCACAAGATTTCAAAGAATTATAACTCTACAGAAAGCTTGAAGAGTCTGTGTTACTCAGTTATTAAAATAATTTGAGATTAAAGAAAGACCAATATGGATACTATATTAAAGAATTTAATTTTAAATAACTTTAACTTATCAATTTATTAATGGATTTGCTTGTAAACTCTCAGAAAATTCATTCTATGCTCAGAGAGAAAGTGCTGTAAATTTGGAAAGGATATATTATATTTTTCATACATAACAGAGGTTTAATTCCCACTTTAAATATAAAGTGAAACTCAACTATAGAGCTTCAACTGGTGCCTTGAGTATTATTATTATTCATTATGTGAACAGCATCCAAAATTTTGGAAGGTGCCTCACAAGCCAAAAAGTCAGACATTATCCTTGTTCCAAAGAGCACAGAACCTAGACTATACGTATCGCACAAGAAAAGAGGAAAAAAACAAGTAAAAATGTGGGGGAATGAGGAAGGACAGAGCTATATAAATAAAATCATGCAGTGATTTGGTTGGTTTATATATGCTCCTTGGTGTCTAATTTATATACATATATATATATATATATATATATATATATATATATATATATATATATATATACAATTTTAACAAGTTCATTTCCTGGCAGAAGTTCCATAACTTCATGACTTTCATGACCTCATACTCATAGTAGTAACCATTATGCTCAGTAGTAAGTTTTGCAGAATTGTGCCCTAAATTACACCAACAAAAAGAGTTCTAAGATATGATATGCCGCATTGCTGGATGTATTTAAATCATATTTTTTGTTGTGTTTTATTTTATCTGTGGAGTTTAAATTTCTACCTATGTTATCTCTGTAGCATTTATTATCTTACACTAGCTGTCTCTTGGAATATCTTTATATAATATCTTGGTGTGACTAGTTCAGGGACCAATAACTCTGTCAAAGTGATGCCTTCTGATTACTTAACAGGTTTGAACTACAAAGCTGAATACTTAAAATACTCCTGAGGCACCATTCTGGCAGTGTTATAGGTGCCCTGAACTAACCTCACAGAGATATAAAAGAAACCAGTTGTGAATAGAAAATGTCTGGAAAGAGAAATGAAACTTTCCTCTTGACAGTTTAAGGCTAAAGAACACAGTAGTTGTGGATTTTTGTTTTGTTTTAGCAGTAATCCCTGGTACCCACGAATACTAATCAGAATACAAGCAGATTGAAACCATTGCACTGAGATATCCTTTTGAGAAAGAGAGTCTTTTAGGAACTCAGTCGCTCATAATGCCAACTCATCAGTGTTTCTGGAATTACTACCACAGTGCCAAAGATACTTGAACATTTCGGAAATGCTTCTGTTCACCTCCTAGCACAAACCCTCCCGTGTACTTAACTGCTCATGGTATGTTGAGGGTTTATGTATTCTTCTGTTATAAGAAGGTTTGACTTGGAGCAGAGATCCCTATGTTAAAATACTTAAATAAAGAAATGGGGAGAAAATCCTGCCACTGCTGAATTCACTGGCAAAAATTCCCATTGACTTCAATGTGCCCAGAGTTTCACCCATTTGATTAATAAGTGTGGGGAGGAGACAGTGAAAGTTAAAATAGTTTCCATATCAAACATTTACATTTGATCCTTGTTTGTGAGATTCCTAAAAAAACTGTATGCAATCATTTTCAAGTGATATAATAAATACATTAAAAAACTTTAGCAAGTTTGGGCCCAATGCTACAAACACTTAGATATGTGAGTAACACTTTATTAATGTTACTAGACCTGTTGAGCTCAATGAGTAACTCATGCATGAGTATTTGGAGGACTGGGCCCATAGGCCCCGATTCATCAAGGTGCTGAAGCATTTGCCTAACTTCAAGCATGTCAGTAATCCCATTGATTTAGACACTAGATATGCACTGAATGCTGCAAAGTCTCCTCCAGAGCCCTTTCTCATTCACTGCCTGCCTTACAAAGATATGCCTGGTAAGATTTCAGAAAAGAAGTGATAATGTATTGTATAATGTATTGTATTATGTGACAAATAATATGTGACGTTATCCTTAAAGGGCTTGATCCAAATCTTTTGGGAGTTTTTCCATTGACTTCAGTAGGCTTTGAATCTGGTCTAAAGACTGCATCATAATGCAGATGCAACAGGGGGGAAACGTAAGGTTGCATATGCACTGTTGGGCATTTTCTAACTTTTGAGTGCTGAATGGTACCTGTAATGTTCTCTCAAAGTAGAAATTCTTCATTTTTTATAAAGAAATTCCACTTCTGTAACTATTTGGCTATAGCCACCCCTACAATGGCTGGTTCTGTAGAAGTTGCTGCTGCATAGCTCTGCCTCATTCGTTATTAATGTTACTCTCTGAGGCACTTCAGACCCCTTCAGATTACCCCTCCAGGTAAGGAATATACAGGCTCACCAGGGTTTCTTTTTGGTTGACCAAAGGGAATGTAGTAGGAAGAAAGCCTGAGACATAAGCCCTTGTATCAGAGGCCTGGTATGAGGCAGGACCTGCTCACAGAATTTGGAAAGAATAGGGCTGAAATTGCAAAAATACACATTTCTAAGAAGTGCTACTCACAAAGTACTCTTGCAAACACATCCCGATATTAAGCGGTACCAGAACATTACAATATCAAGGATGGTACAAAAACATTCCCCAAGGATAACAGGAACACACTAACCCCTCCTAAAAGATAAGGTCAGGATAACAGTGCATAATAGAGATGTTTTAATTAAACCAACATGTACAAGGTGATGGATAATAACTAGCCATGTCAGAGGGCAGTAACTAACTATGTCAGAGGGGCAGTACTATCTTGTTTATATCGGGGTATAAAGATGTATCTCAAAGGGAGTATTTTTGTCTGGCCTAGGAAGGAATGGAAAGTCCTGCCATTCATTGAGCTGGTCCATTGTTACAGGCTTACATGTATTAGTGGCCTGGTAGAGTCTGTGGGATACTAGTACCATGCTTCGTCAACAATAAACCTGGCTGGGTGCCTTCATCCTTAACGGATCTTGTGGTCATTGGGAGGTTTCCTCGAGGTCTGCCATGCCAACTATCTGCGCAGGGCTGGGGCAGCACACAAAGGGAACATGCACATGCAGCCAGACATCTATCAACATCTAACCACAGGGGAACACTATTGAATGATCTGTGGTGCTGCCTCTGCTGTTCTGTCAGCTCCTTCTAGCCTAGAGTTTGAGTGTAAAAATGATGTTGGCCACATTCCATGGATGCCTACCACAAAAATCTCTTTTGAACACATGATTCATCTAAAATAAATTTGTCAAAAAAGACCAAATATTAGAAAATCCAAGTAGCAGATATTCATAAAGCTATTCATGCAAATTACATTTCCACTTTCAAAAACTGAAATTGTTTTAACCCATAGCAGACAGCACAGTGCAGTTTCATCATTACTTGAAAAGATTTCTGTCACGAGTTAAGAGTTTTGTGTTCGCAAGCAAACAGCGGTGCTTTTGAAATTCACTGATATGTCTGTTAATAACATGTAATTTCTTTGCACTTGGAATCCTTCATTTACTAATTGCTTAAAATGTTTAATATACTATTTGAACCTCTCCAGGTATTTATATCTCTTTAACCAGCACAGTGCTGCCAGATATTTCTTCATCAAGAATTGAATCTGTGGATCTGCACCCTTTGGAGCATTTCACTTGGTGCCATGAACTTGGAACCATCTAGAAATCAATTACTATTGCAGCTACATGAATGACTCTACTCAGACCCAAGCAGACCCAGCAGATGCCACGTAATTCATTATAGACAGTGTTTGTTTCTCTCTCACAGTGCTGATCTAAGTGTTCTCTGTTGTGACTTTGAGCTTGGAGAATCAGCAATCTATGTGCCATTCTCTACCGTAGACCTTCATTGCTGGTCTCAGTTCCATCTATGATTGGGTCTGAGTCTCATCCTGGAGGCTCTCAGATTCATGAGTCCACTCTTGAGCCTATGTCCGACTCCCAAAGAAGGGCTCATTCATCATCACCTGACACTTCAGCTATAGATTCTCCAGATTATCCTGGGGATGTTTTGCCTTACAGTTCCGCCATTATGGGGTTCCACTGCAAGTCTGTTATTCTTATGGGTTTTATACATGGTCATCTTATGTTTAACCATGTAGGGACCACCCAGTTGCAAGATTATCTGTAAAGCCACCTGGATCTCCACCTCAAATGTTTGAGGGAGAGGTCCTCTTTTGAAGGGATTCATATCCACCATTGTTCATATAGATTATGATCTCTCTAAGAGACAGTGAAGAGGGAAGAGATGATGAGGGAAGATGCTGATGACTGTCAGGGTGCCCCTGTAAGTTTGTTCCCTCTTTCTTCAGTTTTGCTCTTACTAGGCTCATCAGTCCTATTTGTCCTTTCTTATTCACTCTCATTTCTCTGACCCTTGGCAGCTCTTTGCCACATTTGATTCTGTTTAAAAACACTTCCTCTTGTGTTCCCTTCCTTCTCTCTGCCCAGAATCTACTCCCTCTTCTGGCCTCTAGAACTGTGGACAAGCTTGGGAAAAAGAGAGGTATGCCTGGTGCATCTTTACAATACAGTGATTCCTGACTGCCAAAATTGCCCCTTGGTTCCACTGGCAGTCAGTGTAAACTAGATCAGCCTTCATGCAGCTCTAAATTGTGTTGTGGTACAGACGAGGGCCAAGACAGCAAATCAGTGAGATGCCACTTTTGTACACCTACTTCTGACCTGTGCCAAATGCTTCTTGGGTGCAGCTCAGGATATAGGTGAGTATGTGCGTCTGTTTACCCAACCAAGCTCCTATGAGAACAGTCATGGTTCTTCACTTTAAACCTAGTGGCTTTGTGCACTGTATATGGCTTATAGTAAGGCAACATAACGATTCACACCTCTTAGATCTCTCTTGCTCACAGCAGAAGTAATTTTTGCTGAGGTGGTGCATAGCGTCCAGTACTAGGGTTGGCAAGTTATATATTAGTATGTATGAGGTCTACTCCCCTTGTCCCCTGAATTATATCTCTCCACCATGCTTGTTTCTGAAACCCTAAAGAATTTCTGCATGTGTTTCAGAAACAGAATGAAGTTGGCTATCTTCCACCAAGCACCCTGCTGCTGCCTGGCTTTGTCTATATGTTTTCTGTTTGGCACATACATGTGCTACCACAGCCATCGATAATTCGACTTTATTTGGTAGAAATGCACAACATGCCTTTTCTGATAAAAGTATGTGCTTTTGAATTCTGTGAGAGGAGAGAAAACCTGTGGTTCCCATATTCAGTTATCAAATACAATTGACCTTTTGGTACATATAGGACATATTTGCTACTATTGGAGTCAGACAGAACCAGCCTTAGCATTTTGGGCTGTCCTCCCGCTCCTCAAACATAACCTGTACAGAGCAGATCTAAGGATTAGCAACATGATAAATTGAAGACTAAATTGGCTGTTTTACAATTTGTGTGTAAGTGGGGGAATCTTTAGATTCCCCTCCGCTCCTGCTGCATTTTGGTCATTAAAAAAATTGTTTTACTGCTGCTGATGGAAAGTAGTAGCTATTAATATTTAATTGAATTAGGCCCTGCCAAGGCCTAGCTGTGATCATGTAATTTGCCTTGTCTAGATTAAAAAGGGTGTTTCCTCTTCATGTCCATGTTTGGTTTCTTTGTCTAAGTAGCTAAATCCAAACCTTGCACATCTACTTACTTAAGGCACTTACTATGTCAATCAAGTATGCCATAAATATCCTACCAGCAGCATAGATACTTTTGTAATGAATCAGGCTCTAGAATTATAAAGTCCTGTAAATTAACACCTGAAGAGGACCTTAGTTAAGTGGATTCTAACCCTTCATAACTATGTTCTGTATCTGTTACTTGAACTCATCCTTAAAAGATTTCACAGATGATGCACTGTTAACAGTAATCACTGGACTGGAAATGGGTGCAGTATTTATTAATTTCTGGCTTTGTCTCGTAAGCTTAAGAATTTTACATCATGAATAAAAGCATAAAATTATAATACTATTGTCACATTCTGGGTGCAGTCTAGACTAGTGAGGGGTTGTGTCCGCCTGCCCTGTAATCCTGAATGCCTTGAATGCACTGCTTCTATGGCTCACAACCTGGACACCAGCAGCCAGCCTACGAGCCTGCAGTACATGTGCACAGTACATCCCTGGATTAGCAACACTAACTCCAGCAGTCTGCCTTCGGCATACCAGCCCCACCCTGGCTTCCACCTGCTTGGTTACTACTTTCAGATTGACCCCAATACACTCCCAGTCCTGAATTTTTCCGAAACTGTGTGCCCTGAAGAGTCCAGCTCTCTCTTGGAACACTCAGATACTTTAAAGAGACAAAAGCAAATTACAGTTTATTGACTTAACAGGGGTAAATATACCCTTCCCTGCAAGCACAGCACTGAATTGGTTTATTGTAAAAATAAAACAAGTTTATTCACAAAAGGACATATGCTAAGTGATACCAAGTAGAAGGAATAAAGTTAGAAAGGGTTACAAACAAACAAAAGTAAAAATATGCTTTCTAATGGCTAAGACCCAATTTAACAAGCTACAGTCTTTGCTTAGGGTAGTTCCCTTATGAATCTTCCATTACCAAAGACTTCAGTCCCTTTGTTGAAGGACTCATTTTTCTCAGCATGCAAGAGCTCTGGCCCCTTGTGCCAGTCTAGTGATGGATAACTTACAAGTTCTCTTTCCTTGCTTATACAGCATCTTCCAAAGTTCAATTACCTTGTTTCAAGAGGCAGGATGGCCTCGTGCTGTTCCTCCCTTCCTGTGATCATCTCATCCCTCTGCTGATTTTAATATAATTGGGGCTCTTATTGTTTCTGATCACACCTTGCTTAATTTCATTAGAGACAGGTAGATAGCCTCTTCCCTCCGATCTGAGAGGGAACCTCTTTCTCCCTGTGTTTGGTCACAGACTTTAAAACATAATATCATTAAATATCTATATTTCCTCATGTAGTGTTAATACATACATTTCACAGTGATATGAATCACCAGTGTGTCATTAGCTTTCATAAAAGACCTTATTTGATACACTTTTATAATACAGTAATATTGTATACAATCAGTTGATTCCATTGCTTATCATTTGAGGTTCAGACCCCCTGTCTTTACAGCCCAGATAAAGTTTCTCTCTTCTCCTGGGATGTAGACACCATGGTTTGTCCTCCCCCACTTATTAGCTTGATAGCTTTGTTTACCTTCTATGTAAATGACCTTTCATTGTTTCTGCCTGAAGAGCAATGTGGTCAGAAAAGCAAATACACATTCCTCTGTTTGCCTTAGACTGTGCTTATGCATTGCTTGCCAAGCACATGTTAAGAATATGATTCTAGCACATATTCATAACAGGGCAGCTGTAAATTGCATCAGCTAGCTACATATTCATAACACCCAGTGCATACATCATACAAGAATATTAATGATCAGTGAGTTATTAGTTTTCCAATATCATCTTACATGCCCATTTTTAGATACAGATTATGACAACAGTGTGCTAGGTATAGTGAGTATGTCAGGCTTAATGACTCAGAGTAGTGAACCACAAATGGACACAACCATGAAAACAAAAGAAAAATTTCTATGTCACAACCATGAAAACAAAAGAAAAATTATGGGAATAAACACCTTCAAGATAGAATGGAAATGTCTAAAAACCATTCCTGCTCTGCTTCGCAAAAAGAAAAAAAATAAGAGCATTTAAGCAGTAATGGACTCAGGACAGAGTCAGGTTATATTTCTTTTATGACACAGTATCTGCATGAAGAGGCAACATTACATAAATAAATAAAGGCTGTTCTTCCAGTAGGAATACAAAGGAAAATGGTGTAATCGGAGCAGAACACTTTTACCACAATAATAAAGCACTTGCATTATAAACTTACTTTTAGAGGTTTGTAACTGAGCCACAAAATATTTTTGCTGGATTATAACTTCCTGTACTAGGTTTTAAGACAGAAAAGATTTCCTTTTCAAAATAAATGAGAATTCTTTTTGCCATTTTGAACTATAGAGGGAAATGTTATGATTCCATACAACAAAAATGGATGGAAATTTTTAAAGTTATATTTTTCAGGCAACTTGTGCATAGTATAGATTATTCTCTTACTTTAGATGTTATGTTTGTTCTGCAAAAGAAGGGAACAATAGGGCTGAATTAAGAATGTCATGGCAACCAGTTTAGAATGTCATTGCTTTTATTAGTTTGTAATTCAGCTTTATTATTTTAAGATTGTTGTACAGTATACATGGTTGAGATTTTTTTACAGTAGTGCAGGGCAGTTAGTCATATATTTTACTTTAATTTTAATGGAAGATGTGTAGCTAAATCCCCTGAATTTCTATGAAAATATACATCTATGAATAGAGTACAGTTATACACTAAATAGTTTATAGCATTATGTAGGTATAGAATAACACCTATTAACAGAATCAGCATTATTCAACCCCATTATCTAATGAACTGCCAGCACAAGTTCCTCTTGACTGGTTCCTCTTGCCTATTGACTTCTGATTATCAGGGCTTCCAATTTTCCTGCTACATGTGGTGGGGCCCACACAGTTCAGATATTTGGGTATGTACTCTGGGGGTCAGAAAAAAAGGATGGTCACGTGATTAAGGTAATGGACTGAGACTCCAGCTCTGGGTTCATTTGTTGGCTCTATCACAGACCTTCTCTGTGACCTTAGGCAAGTATCTTAATGTCTGTGCCTCATTTTCCCATCTGTAAATTGGGTTTAGTAATCCTTCCTTTCTCCCATGCTGTGTCCGTCTTGTCTTGTAAGATTTTCAGGGCAGTGACTGTTTTCTTATATGCATATGTATTGCTTTGCACAATGGAGTCTAATCTCAGTTGGGGCTTCTAGATGCTACTGCAATACAAATAATAGATCACAGTCTTCATGTCTGACCCTTCTGCTGCTCAGGAGGGGAAGGTGCAAAGGAAGCTTTAAGCCACTTTCACACTTCCTCTGCTCTGGGGCTGCCAATACCATAGGGCGGTTCTAAGTTGCACCAGCTAGCTACAACTTGGAACTTGGAGAGCTGACTCGGGAGGAGTAAACAAATATTGCTCAAGCATGCAGGGGTGTAATCAGGAAAGCCAAAGCACAATTGGAGTTGCAGCTAGCAAGGGATGTGAAGGGTAACAAGAAGGGTTTCTACAGGTATGTTAGCAACAAGAAGAAGGTCAGGAAAGTATGGGACCCTTACTGAATGGGAGGCGAGAGGTAAACTAGTGACAGATGATGTGGAAAAAGCTGAAGTACTCAATGCTTTTTTTGCCTTGGTCTTCACAGACAAGGTCAGCTCCCAGACTGTTGCACTAGGCAACACAGTACAGGGAGGAGGTGAGCAGCCCTCAGTGGTGAAAGAAGAGGTTAAGGACTATTTAGAAAAGCTGGACATGTACAAGTCCATGGGGCTGGAGTAAATGCATCCAAGGGTGCTGAGGGAGTTGTCTGATGTGGTTGCAGAGCCATTGGCCATTATCTTTGAAAACTCGTGGTGATCAGGACGATTGGAAAAAGGCAAATATAGTGCTCATCTTTAAAAAAGGGAAGAAGGAGAATCCGGGGAACTACAGCCTCACCTCTGTCCCTGGAAAAATCATCCTCAAGGAATCCATTTTGAAGCACTTGGATGCATAGGTGGCGAGATATATGGGCCCATGGCGCCCGTGCTCCACCAATATTCAGGAACTTGGGCCCGGCTCCACCAATGTTTGGATGTATATTTAATCAGAGCCGTCCCGTCCATAGGATGGACCAGGACAACCGCCCCAGGCCCTGCGCTTTGTGGGGCCCCACACTTCAGGAGGATGTGGGGTCCAGGGCAGCCTGGGGGGCTAGGAGGGGGCCTAGTGCCAGCAGCAGCATGGCTCTTTTTCTGACTTGGTGATTCTTAATACGTAATTCAGAGACAAGAAGAACATATCTACTAAAAGGGAATTCCTTGGTGTTGTCTTTTGGTTCTTACTTTTGTTAAGAATATTTCTGTCTTAAATAAAAAAATATGATTGACTCAAAAACATTGGAAAATATTTTTAATGCAGGATTTCTACACCTTCCACAGAAAATCATTTAAATAAAATCTTTGGGGTATATTTTCCTTTAAGCATGCAAATATTTGCTTGTGTAATTCCCCATGCATCAAAATGAGAATATTACTCTTTTACAATATTCTCTAGACTTTTAGTGAGGCATATTAGTGTTGCCTTTTGCAGAGCACAGTATTATTGACCAACTGACCTCAAACATAATTTTAGCAACTGTATCCCTTTAGGAGTTTACTCTCATTATCTGTTTATGTGACTAGAGGGACAGAGTGAGGACACTTATGAAAGGGAAAGCAAAACAGTGAACATTTAAAAGATTCATTTCCTACATTTGCCTGGGAGAAAGTAGTTTTATTTTCATTTATTCATTCATACACAACTAGACTGATGCTGACTATTGACCCATTTATCCAAAACGCTGTTTGATCTAGTATCTGGAAAGTTGCTTATATACACACACAAGGTAATTAAGGGCAGTTTCAAACAGGCAATCAAAAATCTGGAATATACAGAAGACTATAAATCAGAGGGACTTAATCTTGTGCTCTAGTGGGGACTAATCCCACATTTAAAATACTATGCACAGTTCTGGTTATTTACCATATCAATTGTATCTTTTTTTAACCAAAAGTACAGCCAAGAGTCGCCAGAATGACACAAGGACTTGAAATTCTTTGACAAACAAAATCTTTATTCTTTTGTTCATTGTCATTAAAAATCTATTCTTTAGTTCTTCAGTTCAACATACAAAATTGCTTCTGTCATGAATGAGGAACTGAGACAGGATATTTTGTGACACACAAAATACGTATATACTGAATTATGTATATCCTCCAGGGAGCATAGTCCTCTGTACAGATTGGTAAAATGCACCACAGAGAGTTTCTGTGAACTTAGTGAGAGAAAATCTATTCTTTAGTTCTTCAGTTCAACATACAAAATTGCTTCTGTCATGAATGAGGAACTGAGACAGGATATTTTGTGACACACAAAATACGTATATACTGAATTACGTATATCCTCCAGGGAGCATAGTCCTCTGTACAGATTGGTAAAATGCACCACAGAGAGTTTCTGTGAACTTAGTGAGAGAAAGGTGTTACTTATCAGCTCTGCATTCTTGGGGAACCAGGGCGCAGTACCCAGCCTGCCTGACTCACAAAAGACCTCCCCCACCCAGCCTCTGCTTCAACCAAAGCCAACCAGAAGAAAGACTTATAAAAAGCAATGAAAAGGCAGTGGAAGACACACCTAAACCCCTCTGGACAAGGGTAAAAGGATTAAAGAAACTCCCCTAGCCTCATTTGCATCGAAGGTGGGACAGGGAGTCGTCTCCATTAGCATAGAGAATGGAGAACAGAGACTCCAAGGCAAGAACCACACGGAACTCTGCACCAGTTCCAGTGGAACTTCATCTTCTCCTGACCGATTGTGCTGGGGGCTCTGCCTGTCTCCAGCACTCCGGACCCTCTGGGAACCCCAATTGATTCAAGCTTCTTGGAGTGGTGAGAACCCAGCTCTCTCTCTCTCTCTCTCGGTATAGCCTTCTGATCCTGACTTGTGTGCTCAGTTATAGTTTTCTAAACCTGACTTTTATAATCAAGTTTAAGTTTGATTTAATATTATAACTGGTTTGTTTGGCTCCTCTTGTATGGTTATTACCTGGCAATAAATAACTTTCATGGTTAAGCTGGTTGCTTCTCTCTCTCTCTCTCCTCCCTACCACGGGTGTTTTTTGGCTTCCCCATTTTCTCTGCAGCAATGCTCCTCGTACCTAAGCTAAAGATCCCTGCAGTGCCCAAAAATCCTGTGGGGTTTGCTCATCAAGTGGGTTACTACCAGAACAATTGTAACGTGAACATGGGGTTAGAGACATGCTGAACCTGCAGCATATGAGCATGGCAGCTTGGAAGTGCCGTTCGACCCAGCCTGCCGAGTCCAAGGGCATATAAGGGTGGCAGATTGAAAGTGCTGCTCAACCCAGCCCAGTGCCCATAGCATGTGAGGGTGACAGCTTGGAGGTGCTGCTCGACCCTGTCCACTGACTCCAGGGACATATAAGGTGTCAGCTTGTGAGTGCTGATTAATCTGGTCCTCTCAGACATGCTCTGTTAATGTCTCTGTGTGTGTGTTCGTCTGATTCTGGGGCTGGAGGAACCCAGCCCTGGGGAATCTAGGTCCTGCAGGAGAGCTCCACTGGGAGGGAACTTGCAGCAGGGAGAAGTAGAGCTCCGTATGAGACCACAAGTGACACAAACAGTACATAAATAGAATTACAGAACCCAGAAGAGTAACCCTACTAAATGAGCATACCCCAAAGTAAGGGGCACATCTGGTAACAAGGGGATGGGTGTCTTACTTATTACAATCCCACCTCAATGAAACCAACTTTCTCCCTAATCGTACCCAGGGTTGCAATGGCGGGCTAGAGATGCTGCATATCCCTGTGCAGTGTGTGCCCTTCTCCCTGCAGCTGGGGTTGTATCCTCTTCCCCCGACCCCAACTTCTGGGGCAAGAGCCCAGAGTGGGGCAAACTAGACCATAGAGGGATAGGGCCAGGGTAACCTGCCCTACCAGCAACAGGTCTCTGGTCCACGGGCCCCAGCTGCAGGGTGCCTATGCTTGGTGGGGGGAGCCAGTTTCAGGCCAGGTGGCCCTTTCCCTCCCAGATGCAGAGTGTCCTCTGAGTTGGTCGGTGTCGAGCCTGTGCTGGGGGCTCTAGATGGCAGGTCTGTTTGGAGGGAGCTGGGGACACTGCAGCTAAGACCAGACAGGGTAGCACAGGGGCCATTGCTGTCAGGAGCCCAGGAAAGAGCCAGAGATGGGTGATATTAAAAGCTGGGTGAGACCACCTGGACACTATGGACCCCCTGCCTGGTGAGAACAGGTAGAGGAGGTGGGCATGGGACAGGCTCTGTGGGCTGTCACCCTTCTCCCAAATCTCCCCATTACACCCCAGCTCCCGCTTTCCCCCGACCCTGCTGGTACTCAGCTGCCCCAGGGCTCCTCACCTCCCCCTACATCTTTTGTAGTGACCTCTGCTACCTGGCTTGAGTTACCTGCCAAGTAACAGAGGTCACTACAAAAGGTGTGTGTGGAGCTTAGGCCTCCTCCATAGGAAAATTCTAGCTGCACCCATGATCACGCCCCTCTAACACATTTTGCCAAACTGCACAGACAAACCCACTGTCTCACCTCAGTGAAACCAACTTTGTCCTAACATATATAGACAGATTTCAGAGACAGAGATACAGTTGTGTGCAGTGGTGTAGTGGATCTAGAACATGCCAGAACACTGTTCTGCACTTTTGCGAGGTCATGCTGTGCAAAGGATGTCATTTTGCTCTACAAAATGGCATCCTCCATGTGGCATGAGGTCACACTGGCAGGGGCAGGGTCACACCGTTCCAGTACCTGCAAATTCAGGACTACACCACTGGTTGTGTGGATGAAAGCCATAGCAGAGCAGGTTTTGAGCAGTGGTGGTGAGGGGTGATGGGTCATTGATGGTGCCACCATCAGTTATATCTATTGGCTTGAAAAGGCCCCATGTGTACACCTAAAGTCTGATGGGGGGGAAGTCTACCTCCCCCCCCCCATTGGTTCCATCACTGAGATTGAATTATCAGGTAGAAAATCTACTGTAATCATCCTTTCTAAAGACTGTGGTGAACAGATATCATCTATCCTAACATAGGTTTGGCAGAATTAGAATTTTTGTATGCCTTCTGTGGATAATATTGGTTTATTTTTAAGATATTTCAATCTATTTAAATGTTCACAGTTGTGCAAAATAATGGGTTTTAAACTTTTTTTATTTTTATTGATTTAAATTTTCACAGTTGCAGACCATGGGAGGGTCAGACAATTATTTAATGACAGTAGATGTAGCGATTCAAAAAGTTAAAGCTTTAAAACTTAAAATACAAATGGTTAATATCACGTTTTAAAATAGACAATGTAAATAGCCTTCAATCAAACTGTAGTTCTTAAGCAGCATTTTTCTTACTTTGTCTATCTGTGAATTTTGATTATTATCGATGGAAATATTTTTTCATCAGTTTGTCTGTGTATGGTCAAACCGATGTTTACTGACATTTACTGACAAAAATCTAACCCATTTATGCCTAACCATAAAGTTATTCAGAAATATCTATTCAACTACCTGATGTGCTCCCACTTGAGGGGTCTGGTTTCTACTTCAGGGTTCATTATATCATCTGCTCTGCTGGTTACGTATAAGAAAATCAGTTGGCCTGGTACATAACTGCATTAGAAAAAACTTATTATAGGCAAGGATGGTAGCACAGCAAGGTTGCCCAACACTTCCCTTTATAAAACCTTGTGTTCAATTGCTTATAATTTTGCAAATGTAAATGGTTTGGGTTGAAGTTTTCCATGTCAGTTGCCTATCTCATGCTGAATTATTTTAGAAAATTTCAGCAAAAATGGTTCAACAAGGCTAGGGAAAAATTCATTGTTTTGCCCCTGTTAAAATAAATCTGGTAACCTTTTTTCAAAATGCTCCAGTGCCCCACTCTTTGAAGCAAGGATTTGAAATTTTGCAGTAGGGTGAGTATTGTGTCAGGGATTTGCCTTTTGCTATTCCAGTGAAAATCTGTTGAAATTTGGCCAAATTATAAACCTTTGGAAAAAACAACAACACATTTTGCATTTCAGGAGAGGCTTCTTTGATTTTAGCAGCTAAAATCTTTGAAGATTCCATCCTCACTGAGCATCCCTGAGCCTCTCCTAGCTCCTAGTGCTGACTACTCCGCACACGTGCCAACCCCACAGAATATCTGAGCATGCTGTTTGGGCAAGGAGAGGGTGGGGAGGGACAGCTGAAACTGGTCAGGTAAGAAGACTGGGCCTGGGAGATGGGAGAGAGTAAACTAGTACAAGGGAGATAGTGGGAAGGGGCAGAAGGAGTAGGAGCCAGTTGACTGAGGGTAGGACTGAAAACAGATGAAGAGGTTGGTGGGTGTGGGACTAGCTGGACTAGGAGACTAGAACTAGAAACCAGTGGGGAGATAACAGTGGTGGTGGGAAGATAAGACAGATATGACAATGAATTGGGGTGTGGGTGGAGAACTGGGACTGGCTGGGCAAAGAGACTGGGACAAAGACCCAAGGAGGTGGGGGAGAGGGGGATTATGAGATGGGAGACTGAGACTGGTTGTAGACTATAGAGAGGGAGACTGGGTGCTGCTGGCAGGGAGGGGAGAGAGAGATCGGACTAGTAGCCAGGAGGGGGAAAGTGGAACTGGCTAGGCAAGGAGAGCGGGACTGGGTGTAGGGAGGGGGATAGATTGGGATGGGAAGAGACTAGGACTTGGACAGTGAGCCCAGAGGGCAAGACTAGGACTGGCTGGCCAAAGAGTCTGGGATTAGGATGAGATTAGGAGGCTGGGATTGGATAGGCAAGGAGAATGAGAATGGGACTTGGACAAGTTGGAGAGGATGGAGCAGAAGGGGTCAATTTGGGGGTAAACCACAGGAGTCTGTGTCCACTAGAATACATGTCCCTCCAAAGCCTGGAATGGAACCTAAGATCCTTGAGTCTCACCGTTCCACTGCTATCAGCAAATATTTTTGAAACCATGTCAAGGCAGATTCCCCACTCTGGCACTTTGAGTGCAGAAGGTGGGGGCCAGCAAGGATTTTAAAAATTAATACTGGCCACTCCAGGCTTGTATTAAACTCCCAAGGTTACCGCTTTTCTCTGACCTTGGATGGGTAGATGCTGCCTCCACTCAAGTGCAAAAAATCCCTTTTAGAACCCAAGAAGGCGCACTTGGGAATTCTTTCCTGTGGGGTACCCTCAAGCTCTTTCACCCCCCACTCCAGGGAAGAGCTGAGAAAGAAAACAAAGGAAATCAGCTGTTGCCACCAGCTAATTAAACAACAAATGCACAAACCTCTTAGGGACACAAAAATCCAATCCTGTTCTTTAAAAAGGGTACATTTTATTAAAAACAAAAAGAAAGAAAATACATCTGGAACTTAGGCTTTTTGCTAGGTTTAGAAAAAAACAATTACAGGGATTGAGCATCAAGAATAGCTTCTTGGGGTCCAGCTTAAAGGTTACAAGCAAAACAAAAGCACCTGGGGTTAGTACAGAGGAGTCCACAAGCGAATAAGAAATAAAAGAAATAACCCTAATCACGTCTTCCTAGACATTTCCTGATCTACTTACATATCTGGGGTTTCAAATGAGTAGTTTCTCGGTATGATCTGATGATTTTCATACCTGGCACAAGCTTTTACAGCATAGTTCCAGCCCTGTCCCTGCTTTCTGGGAGAACACCACCGACAGACAAAGGGAAATTTTTTTCCCAATTTTAAAAAGTTCTAGCCTTCCCATTGGCTCTTTTGGTCAGGTGCCCACTCCCTTTCTTTTACCTATGGACTTTTTAACCCTTTACAAGTAAATCAAGTAGAGAACAGCTACTAACAGGATTTTAACTGGCTGGCTGGGTGTCCATAAAAGGGAGCTACCCCCACCCCCGTTCATTTATCACAAACTCACTAGCAAAGTATGTGTGTCATCCCCCTCTAGTGCTGGTCCATATAAGAGGATGACAACTGACTACTGCTATCTGTTACTCCATTAGCTCAAGTGGCAGAGGTCTATAAGATGCATCTAAAGGTTCCAAACCTGCTGATGAACCATGTGGTGTCAATATGATGACACATGATGGAATTTTGTTTTCTTTTTTAAAAACCTAGGAAATTATGCACAAAAAAGTATATTAAAACAATATTCTTAGTGTTGAAAAGTCAAGCATTCAAAGTTTAGGCAACCTTAATTCCTATATTTCCTAACTTTTGAACACTTGACTTTACAACCTTAAAAATGCTCTTTTAACATAGTTTTCTGTGTGTAATGTGAACATATAAATTGAGACGGTGCCTATGTTAAACTGTTTCTCAGCCAGCAGAAGGGATTATGCTGGGCGCAGTTTGTTAAAAAAAAGTACAGGATTTGGCTCCTGGCCTGTTTTAACTCAAGAGTTGTGTTTATCATTATTTCATATTCCTCTCAGTGTAATCTCTTGACTATGACTTTGACTTCTTTTAGAGTAAAAGGTCAAAATCATATTTTGCTTAAAAACTTAGAAGTCATGATGGTGTCACAGAAAACAATGGAGCTCTGATACTGTTTGCTTTTTTCCCTAACTCCTCTTTTTTTCTGAGAGGTGAACACTCTTTATTTGCTGTAAATTATACTGTATGATCCTGAATTTCATTGCAGCTGTTGTAATTTAAAATTCACATTTAAGTGACAGAGCTGATGTAAATGTTGTTTCTGGATACATACATTTTATTTTTTACTTATTGAAAATGTGTAGGCTGTAGCATACTTTAAGTTATATACAATGTGTGATAGCACAGAATCGCTTTGACTAAGCCCTGGTCTACACTATGAGTTTAGGTCAAATTTAGCAATGTTAGGTTGATTTAACCCTGCACCCGTCTACACGACCAAGTCTGTTTTGTTGACTTAAAGGGCTCTTAAAATTTATTTCTGTACTCCTCCCTGGCGAGGGGAGCAGCGCTAAAATCGACCTCCCTGGGTCAAATTTGGGGTAGTGTGGACTCAATTCAACTTTATTGGCCTCTGGGAGCTATCCCAGAGTGCTCCATTGTGACCTCTCTGGACAGCACTCTCAACTCAGATGCACGGCCAGGTAGACAGGAAAAGCCCCAGGAACTTTTGAATTTCATTTCCTGTTTGGCTAGCGTGGCGAGCAGATCAGCACAGGTGACAATGGAGTCCCGGAATCACAAAAGAACTCCAGCATAGACTGAACGGGAGGTACTGGATCTGATCGCTGTGTGGGGAGAAGAATCTGTGCAGGCAGAACTCGTTCCAAAAGATGAAATGCCAATATATTTGCCAAAATCTCCAAGGGCATGATGGACAGAGGCTACAACAGGGACACACAGCAGTGCCATGTGAAAGTTAAGGAGCTGAGGCAAGCCTACCAAAAAACAAAGGATGCAAACAATTACTCCGGGTCAGAGCCCCATACATGCCGCTTCTATGATAAGCTGCATGCAATTCTAGGGGGAGCCCCTACCAATTCCCCACCACTGTCCGTGGACACCTGCAAGGGGGGAGTCTCACGCAACAGGGATGAGGATTTTGTGGATGAGGAAGATGAGGAGGAGGTTGAGATTAGCACATGCAGGCAAGAGGAGAATTCCTTCTCCCTGGCAGCCAGGAAATGTTCATCACCCTGGAGCCAATATCCTCCCAACCCTCCCAAGGCGGGCTCCCGGACCATGAAGCTGGAGAAGGCACCTCTGGTGAGTGTACCTTTGTAAATATAATACAGGGTTTAAAAGCAAGTGTCAAGTGTGTTTAATGATTCATTTGCCCTGAAGACTTGGGATGCATTCGCAGCCCATATAGCTATTGGAAAAGTCTGTTAATGTGTCTGGGTATGGAACGGAAATCCTCCAGGGACATCTCCATGAAGCTCTTCTGGAGGTACTCTCTGTGTTAGCCTCAGGGGAGTGATATCATTCATGGTCACCTGGTTGAAATACGGGAAATTTGTTTAAGGGGACATTCAAAGGTGCCTGTTCCTGCTGGGCTGTTTGCCATTGGCTGACTGGAATCTTCCCTGATACTAATCACATGGTGGAGGGGGAGGGGTGAAGCGATCATCTCAGAGAATTGGGCGGGGGGATTGGGTTGTGCTGCACATTCACCCTAAAACCGAAGCCCCTCCTTTTAAATGGCCCACATGTTATGAAGGTTGAAGAAGCTGAAACCCTTTGCCTTACCATGGCTGCCTGCAAGCCAAATTCTGTTGCCCAGCCGAGTGTGTGTGATGTCTCACACCAAACCAGCAGGCACTCAATTTAAGAGGCAAAATGCGACCTTGTACCAAAAGCACATGTGCTATGTAATGTGAATCGCTTGATTCAGTGTTAAATAGTCTTTCCTTTGTTCTCTAAAATGTATCTTTTTAAATACTACTCTCCCTTTTTATCCCCTTGCAGGTGCAAATGTTTCTACGCTCCCCCATCATCTCCGTCCCAGAGGCTAGCGCAGATTAGAAGGCAAAAAAACCCGCACTTTTGATTAAATGTTCTCAGAGCTCATGCAGTCCTCCCGCACTGAAAGAGCTCAGCAGAATGCATGGAGGCAAACAATGGCAGAGTCCAGGAAAGCATTAAATCGATGAGAGGAGGGAGGAGCGCGATGAGAGGAAGGAGGATGCAATGCTGAGGCTAATGGGGGAGCAAAGTGACATGCTCGGGCATCTGGTGGAGCTGCAGGAAAAGTAGCAGAAGCACAGACCACCACTGCAGCCCCTGTATAATCGCCTGCCCTCCTCCCCAAGTTCCATATCCTCCTCACCCAGATGCCTAACAATGCGGGGGGGGGGGGGAGGCTACGGGCACCCAGACACTCCACCCCAGAGGATTGCCCAAGCAACAGAAGGCTGAGATCCAATAAGTTTTGAACTGTAGTGTGGCCTTGTCCTTCCCGCCTCTCCTCATCCACCACCCCACCCGGTGTTTCCCTCCTCACCCACCCCTCCCAGGCTACCTTGTGAGTTTTCCCCCCATTTGTGTGATGAATTAATAAAGAATACACAATTTTGAAACAATAATGACTTATTGCATCTGAAAGTGGTGATCGAAGTGGGGAGGTCAGTTGGCTTACAGGGAAGTAGAGTCAACCAAGGGGGTGGGTTTTCATTAAGGAGAAACAAACAGAACTGTCACAACGTAGTCTGGCCAGTCATGAAACTGGTTTTCAAAGCCTCTCTGATGCGCAGGGCGCCCAGCTGTGCTCTTCTAATCGCCCTGGTGTCTAGCTGCATGTAATCGTCTGCCAGGTGATTTGCCTCAACCTCCCACCCCACCATAAACGTCTCCCCCTTACTCTCACAGATATTGTGGAGCACACAGCAAGCAGAAATAACAATGGGAATATAGGTTGCACTGAGGTCTAACCGAGTGGGTAAATTGTGCCAGCAAGCTTTTAAACATCCAAATGCACATTCTACCACCATTCTGCACTTGCTCAGCCTATAGTTGAACAGTTCCTTACTACTGTCCAGGGTGCCTGTGTATGGCTCCATGAGCCATGGCATTAAGGGGTAGGCTGGGTCCCCAACGATTACTATAGGCATTTCAACTTCTCCAATGGTAATTTTCTGGTCTGGGAAGTAAGTTCTTTCCTGCAGCTGTTCAAACAGAGCAGAGTTCCTGAAGACATGAGCATCATGCACCTTTTCCGGCCATCCACGTTGATGTCGGTGAAATGTCCTTTGTGATCCACCAGTGCTTGCAGCACCATTGAAAAGTACCCCTTGTGGTTTACGTACTGGCTGCCAAGGTGGTCCGGTCCCAAGATAGGGATATGCGTTCCATCTATCGCCTCACCAGTTAGGGAACCCCACTGCAGCAAAGCCATCCACTATGATCTGCACATTTCCCAGAGTCACTACCCTTGATAGCAGCAGCTCAGTGATTGCGTTGGCTACTTGCATCACAGCAGCCTCCACAGTAAATTTGCCCACTCCAAATTGATTCTTGACTGACCGGGAGCTGTCTGGTGTTGCAAGCTTCCAGTGGGCTATCGCCACTTGCTTCTCAACTGTGAGGGCTGCTCTCATCTTGGTATTCCTGCACTTCAGGGCAGGGGAAAGCAAGTCACAAAGTTCCATGAAAGTGCCCTTACGCATGCGAAAGTTTTGCAGCCACTGGGAATCATCCCAGACCTGCAACACTATGCGGTCCCATCAGTCTGTGCTTGTTTCCCAGGCCCAGAATTGGCGTTCCATGGCAGGAACCTGCCCCATTAGCACGATGATGCCCACATTGCCAGGGTCCGTATTTTGAGAGCAGTCTGTGTCTATGTTCTCATCACTAGCGTGATCGCATTGTCATCGCCTCCTCACCTGCTTTTGCAGGTTCTGCACATACTGCAGGATAATGCAGAAGGTGTTTACAATGCTCACAACAGCAGCGGTGAGCTGAGCAGGCTCCATGCTTGCCGTGGTATGTCATCTGCAGGAGAGCAGAGTTGCAGCGGAAGCGGTGGATGATGATGGATGCCACGAGAGTAGATATTTATACAGAATGACGAGAAGACCTGCGAGGTGGATTCATGGCACCAGGAGAGCAGAGTTTCAGCAGAAGCAGTCCTACTGCTAGGACTGTTAGCAGTCCTACTGCACCGTCTGCTGACAGCAGTATGGCGTCTGCACGGAAACAAGGCGCGAAATGATTGTCTGCCATTGCTTTCACGGAGGGAGGGGCGACAGACGACATGTACACCAAACCACCCGTAACAATGTTTTTGCCCCATCAGGCATTGGGAGGTTAACCCAGAATTCCAATGGGCAGCGAAGACTGCGGGAACTGTGGGATAGCTACCCACAGTGCAACGCTCCGAAAGTCGACACTAGCCATGGTACTGTGGACGCACTCCGCCGACTTAATGCGCTTAGTGGGGGGACACACACAATAGACTGTATAAAATTGATTCCTAAAAATCGACTTCTATAAATTCGACCTAACTTTAACCTCTTAGTGTTTCAAGTTGGTCAAGAACTGTTGTCATCCAAAACAATTTCCTCTGATAGTTATGAGATGTCATAATTTTTCCCCAAAATTATTGGTTTTATGTTATTCTCCTGATTTTTATTTTTTGCAAAAAAGAAAAAAACATTTTGTATTCTCTGTGTATTTATGCTCTAGAAAACAGCCAAGCAAAATCTTTCTACCAGGGTATATTACAGTGCATCTCCTGAGAGGCTTTATTTCATAAAATCCCGTCAATCTTAAATACATGGTTTTTAGAATAATAACAATGGAACTCTTGGTGATGGCAGCACTAAGTAACTGAAAACTTATTTTGAAATTAGCTATTCCAAACAGTTTTATTCCTTTACTTCCTTGAGAAACTGGTAACTTTGTGGATTTGTCTCAAATTTCATCTCAAGATAAATGCCAGCAGAGTTGAAAATCAGGAATATTATAGCAAACATGAGCCACAAAGAGCCAAATCCTGCACACAGCCACATTCCTCCTTCCCCAACCCCCCACAAAAACAACATTGCATGCATGGAAGGCTCTAAATACAGCATAGCTGTTGTGATTCAGCTCTGCAGGAAGGGCACGCAGCACAAGGGGCATTCACAGGCCAGAGCTGTTACTTCATGTCAGCACAAAAGTAGTGGAGTGCAGCTCTGGGGACCTGACCAGTTGCTCTGTGGCTATGCAAATTTGCTAGCCAACAACCCCCCTCTTCCCCCCCCTCCAAAAAATCCCAAACAGAATGAAGGAGACCCAGTTCTTGCAGCAGAGTGGTTCTGTTGGTGCTCCATAACATGTCCTGGGGAGATGGGGAATGATTCCAGCTCCCCCCGACTTACGCCTTTGTGAAGGTCCATTTACTCAAGTTTTCTGAAAGGATTCACAATTTATCTCAAAATTCCAAGCCAACCAAGAGCTCTGCTCCACAACTTGTAATCCTCAGGAGTTCATGAACTAACACAGTGAGCAACAATACTGGTCCATGTTTGTAGTTATTAATGTGGCACTGCTAGATTAGGTCCAAAATGTAGGTTTTATAAAACATTTTATTACAAATGTTTATTCATAACTTTTTTAAAAAAATCATTGAAAACAGCTTTTAAAAAAATGAAATGATTCCTAGCATTGTTTGTAAGTCCGTGGCACTTACATAGTGCTTCACATTTTCAGTTCAAAGTCAGTACAAATATTAACTACTTAATCACGGCAGCAGTGTGAAGCTGGTTAGAAACTGATTTTACTGACCATGATGAGTGAAATTTGGAAAAGGAAACAAATGGCATAAGTTATGAAAAACAAATGAGATTTTTGGCAGCCAAGTGAAGCTTCAGGGAAGAGGAATAGAAAAGGCCAACATTTGTGTAAAATGTGTGGGTATTGGTATAAGTACAAGAGTAGGCGTTTTCCCTACTCTTAAAAGAACAGTTACCATCATGAAAGTCCCAGAGGCTGCTGTAGAAATAAATCATAACTTGAAAAATTTATAATTTCTGGGAATTAAGGGGGAGATTTCCTGCTCTGGAGTTGGAGAATACAGAATGGTTGGGGCCTTTTTTTTCAGTTTGCCTTGGGAATCACTACTTGCTCATATACAGAGATCTCTGATCCCCACATGTCTCTCCATTGACTTAAAGAGTTTATTTCATATAGCAATGACTTCTGGATATTAACCCCATCAGTCCCAACAAACACAGTCTAGATTCTCTGAGCAAAACCCAAACTCAAAATACCTGTAAAGCCTGCCTGTATCAAGCAGAAATCAGAGCTTTTGTTGCTTCCTGTTTGGAAAGTGGACCAGCCATTTTAGTCCATCCCTAAACCTCCTGCAGAATAGCCTAGAGGAGAATGGTGCCAAGTTCTGGGACCAGCATGTTATTGGATTGGTTCAATACTACAACCACTTGTCGTCTGCAAACATTAATGTACTGGCTCCTAAACACCCTTCCTCCACATCACCTCACAGACCACCATGGCTCACTGATGAGCTATGTCAGATGAAGTGTGAAGGCAAGAGATTAAAATGCTACTGGTACAAGACATGATAGAGTCAATAATACAAATATGTGATACTATAAGTATGAGATATAAATCATGTAAAAAACAGTAGTGGGCCCCTGAGGACTTTCTAGCAGCTGTTGACTTACTTTATGTTGTTCATTGTGGTGTGTTTCTTTCCGTATTTTACAGTAACTTGTTAAAATAGTTTTATATCTTCTTTGAACTTGGAAATAGGGACCCAATCTTCTCTCATTGTTCTCAGTGGAGGTTTTGCTATTGACTTCAGTGGAAGCAGGATCTGACCTGGAGTTAAATTGGTTTTGACTGTAGTTTTTGAGACTATTTAAGGGGTATTTCCCTCTCAGTACAGAACATACTGCTGAAGGACAAAAGCTAATGAGAAGCTATGAAATTGCACAAAAGCGGGGTGGAATTAGGGTGGGATATGAGCACAATGTAGTAGCAATAAAATTCTTATAAAAAGTTAGTAAACCTGTGTTTTTGCACCTATTAATTTCAGGTAATATATAGCAATCCCATATATGTCTGAGTACAGGATAGCTCAGGCTTTTCAGTCTTGGCTCTTTTCCAGTTTTGATTCCTTTTATATCACAGCTGCAGACTAAGAAGAAAGCTTCTTCTGTAGACAAGTGGTCCAGGAGACAGACTCAGAGTAATAATAAAACATTTATATTACAGCACCCACCTGCTGTTAATGCTTTGCCATTTCATTTTTAAAGATTGAAGGAAACAGAGATTGACTCTCAAGTGAAATGTATTGGACTTTATTTCAACAAACATAAAGAGCCTTAAAAATACACAGCAGCTATTAAATCAGAATATATCAGCCAAAATTATTCTTAAAATACATTGTTATGCTCTGATAACCTCTTTAAACAGCTTGTAGGTTTGAAGTTCAACTTATATTTAATTCTTTTCATAATGATGGTTCACAGGCAACAATGGCAGACTTTGCCATAGGGAAACTCACAGCAATATTGCTTCTCACACAAATGCCTCATTTTACCCGTGTGCCTACTAATAATAGAAATTAGAGAAACAGGACTATTTGAGATGATAAAAATCAGATTTCAGTGATGTGTGTCAGTGGGGAAGCGAGTGAGCAACCTGAATAGTTCTGAATTAAACCTCTATGGCTCTTTATTAGAGCTCTCAGTTGAAATGACTAAGACATCCTCCAGCAGAGTAGTTTGCAGTTATGACTTGAAAGACGCCTTTAAATATTACAAATACTAAGCACCTATCTAGATAGTGTGTGATCTCTTACTTGCTCAGATTCAAAAATTGCTTGTGACAATTGAACTGATATCCTTGTGGAAGCTGTAAGACCATCAGAGTTAAGCAGCCTTGATATTAGGTCTTTTAAGAATGCTCACTCTTACATACATGGAGCTATAAATAATATCCATATGAAATAAATACTAAATTGTGGTGAACGTATAAAATATTAACTCTTTAAGGTGTAAAAAGAACATGGACCTAGATTGTCTCTTACACAGAAAATTTCTTTCCCCTGCCAGCAGGCTCAGTCCAATTTCTGTACTTCCATAGGCTCAGACAATAGGGAGAGCATGCTGCAGAGCTGGCACCCACATCTGCTAGATCTGGGTCCCTTCTGCTCACAGTCAGTATGTAACTGTGGGATCACTGGAGTTAAATGCTTGTTTTTATTATTAGACAGACAGGATGGATGAGGTAATATCTTTTATTGGACCAACTTCTGTTTGTGTGAGAGAGACAAGCTTTTGAGTTTACACAGTGCTCTTCAGGTCTAGGAAATGGAGTCGAGAGTGTCACAGCTAAATACAAGGTGGAACAGATTGTTTAGCATAAGTAGTTAACACATATTTCAAGGAACCATTCAAGGTGAAACAACGAGGAGTCCTTGTGGTACCTTAGAGACTAACAAATTTATTTGGGCATAAGTTTTCATGGGCTAAAACCCACTTCATCAGATGCATGGAGTGAAAAATACAGTAAGCGGTATATATATTACAGCATATGAAAAGATGGGAGTTGCCTTACCAAGTGGGGGGTCAGTGCTAATGAGGCCAATTCAATCAAGGTAACCCCCCACTTGGTAAGGCAACTTAGTTTTCCTTGACTAAATTAGACATAGAGATCTTAGTTATGTGATTTAAACACACTCATTTTTTAATGTTCTTTGACATGTGCTAATCAGCCAGCATCCAGGTGTCAGAGCTGTCTTTTCTTTTCCTACAGTTTGGATTGGTACAGTCACTAATGGCATAAAAACTCCTCATTTCAAACGTCTTTCTGTCTTTTGTGACTTAATAGGCTCAATGTGAAAAATAATTTTTAATCAGACTTCATGAAATGACAATATAGCCTGTGACAAAGTCTGGCTGGACAGATGTAAGACCGTGGGTGGCAAGCCCCTTATTAGCCCTAGAATGATAAAAATCCCTTTTTCCTAGAAGCTAAGAAGGGGCTACCTCGGGTCAGCTAGGGACACTTGAGTCCAATTAAGGGCTGCCTGAGATCTTTCAAAACTCTTTCTCCAGTGAGAGGGAGTCGAGACAAGCTGCTGCAGGGCTAGTGGTAACAGGGAGAAAGGCTGCCCTAGGGTGAATGGCTGCTCTCCTCCCTACAGGGAAAGCTACATAAACCTACTGCCTGAGTAGGGTAAGGACTGACACCTGAGGGCCAATAACAAAGTCAAACACCCTCAGAGTGTGAGCGGGGAGGAGGAGAGAAAAAGGTATTCCTCTTTGTTTTGTGTTGGAACTAGTTTCTTCTTCTGTTTGGTGGAGGGGCACTCCTTGGGCCTGCCCCAAAACTGTTGGGAAATAAACCCCCAAGTGAGAGAATAAACACCATCCAGAGTGGGGCTGACTTATCCCAGGCCCCCAGCACCAGAGGGGGAAAGCCAAAACCCTTTTTCAGTCTGCAGTATGGGTCTAAGTCTTACCTTGAGTTAGCAAATGTGCTAGAAAGGGAAGGAGCACAGGAAGTAGGGTGACCAGGTGTCCAGTTTTTGACCAGAACACCTAGTCAAAAAGGGACCCTGGCGGCTCCGGTGAGCACCGCCAACTAGGCTATTAGAAGTCCGGTCGGTGGTGCTGCGGTGCTAAGGCAGGCTAGTCCCTATCTGTCCTAGCTGGCACCGCGCTGTGCCCTGGAAGCGGCCAGCAGGTCCGTGTCCTAGGAGGGGGGGCCACCTGCTCCGAGAACTGGCCAATTGAAGGTGTGGGGGCGGTGCCTGCGGGCGAGAGTGGCACGTGGAACCTCCTGACCCCCCCACCTAGGACCCAGACCTGCTGGTTGTTTTCGGGGCACATGCAGCGCGTTGCCAGGACAGGCAGGCAGCCTGCCTTAGCCCCCTGCTGCGCCACTGACCAGGAGCTGCCTGAGGTAAGCCCATGCCCCAACCCTGTGCCCCAACCCCCTGTCCCAGTCCTGAGCCCCCCCCACAAACCCAGAGCCCTCTCCTGCACCCCAAACCTCTCATCCCCGGCCCCAGCCCAGAGCCCTCACCCCCACTGCACCCAACCCCCTGCTCCAGCCCAGAGCCCCCTCCCACATCCTGAACCCCTCATCCCCAGCCCAAAGCCCTCAGCCCCTCCTGTACCCCAACCCCCTGCCTCAACTCACAGTCCCCTCCCACACTCAACATCCCTTGTCCCCACCCCTCAGCCTGGAGCCCACTCCTGCATCCCAAACCCCTCATCCCTGGCCACAGCCCAGAGCCAGTACCCCCAGCCCAGAGCCCTCAACCCCTCCCATACCCCAACCCCCTGCCTCAACCCACAGCCCCTTCCTGCACTCCGAATCCCTCGGTCCCAGCCTGGAGCCCCCTCCTGAACGCCAAACCTTTCATCGCCAGCCCCACCCCAGAGCCCTCACTCCCATCTGGAGCCCTCATCCCCTCCTGTACCCCAACCCCCTGCCCCAGTCCAGTGAAAGTGAGTGAGGGTGGGGGAGAGCGAGCCACTGAAGGAGGAAGAATGTAATGAGTGGGGGAGGGCACGGGGAAGGGGTGGGGCTAGGGTGTTCGGTTTTGTGTGACTAGAAAGTTGACAACCCTGACAGGAAGTTTCTTTCTCCTGATAGCCCCAACAGTGTACTTTTGCAGCAGGAGCGCATGAAGCACTCCTAGGGCCTGATTCTCGGTTGCCCGATGCCTCATATAGTCATTTAGACTAGTGCAATGTGCGTGTAAAACACTACCATTCTCAGTGAACTCTTGTGGTAATGAATTTCACAGATTGACTATGCGTTGTGTAAAAACATCACTTTAACACTACCTAATTCTGCAGACGTAGTTTGCTTTTTAAGATCTCAGTGAGATCTGTGAAACAAGCCAAATTTGAAGTTTGTTGCTGAAGCTGTTAAAAGCGGAACAAAATCTCTGACGAGAACATATGGGGAAAATGCTTTTTTTCTGCTCACATATCAAGAATAGGTCAACCAATTTTGTTCAAACTTTACAAAAATAACATTTAGGCTCTGCAGTGGGTATCAGAACAGAGCAAGTTGTTCTCAGGTTTAAAGTTCCTTCTAGCTGAGAAATTGCTCCCTTTTGATTGTGAATTAATAGATATGGTCTTTCAATATGGGTCAAATGTGTCTAATGAAGCAGGTTTCTAAGGAATGTGTATGTAATGGACTACATTCTCTCCTGATGTGAATGGATGCAGCTCCATTGAAACCAACGAAGCTATGCTAATTGACACCAGTAGAAAATTTGGTTCAGTATTCGTAACATATACAGTTTGTGATGAGCACATAGAAGTCGTATTTCTCATAACATTATAAATAGATATGTGACATCTAAATAGGTATGTATAATCTTGCTGTTTATTCAGTACTCTCAGGACGTCACACCTAATTTATATCCTTTCCATGTCAAAGACTCTGCTTATTTGCCCTTGTTGTTGACATTACTTTCAAATTGTACCTCAAAAAATTCCTCACTGGATAGTCTATAGAGAAGTGCCAACCATAACAGCAGCAAGATCTGACTGAACCCCCCACCCCATCTCCCGATGAGAGCATACTTCAGTTTCCATGCCCACCCAGTTCTTGGCCTCTCTCCTTGGACTGTCAATTGGTCCAAGTTGTGATTGTATTTTTTGTTTTCCTTTCACTCACTAAGGTGACCTAGTCCCAGACTTGTGACTCTGCTTTGTAGTGGTGTGGTCATCCTGATAAAATGTGTCAAAATTGTATTTCACCTCCAGGGAGTAATGCACTTTCTCTCTCTCTGCCACTTCCCCTTCCCTTCTCCATATATACAGTATAATGTGCTATATGTTTGGATAGCCATATACACATACACACTTACATAATGCCCTTTGATCCCAACCTAGCATTTTCTGTTGCTAACAATTTTTTTTTAATACAGTACAGTAGGCATGGTAATTTAAAATTACCCTGACCCACTTTCACTGATCGGATGCATCAGTTTCCATGGCAGCAGCAGTAGAGGGAACTTTAGTTTCAAAGGCTCTGTAGACAGATGCATTCTCCTTCAATAGGCTTCAGGTCCACACAGTTTAGAGCACAGTTTTGTAAATCACTTTATAAAGTTGCTAGGCTCAGTGTATTTTGGAGATCCTTGAACGCTGTTCTGCATGCTCTCCTTCTCCTCCAAGCAATTAATAATTCTCCCCAAGCTTCTCTCTTGGAACCTCTCAACCATTCCAGATTTCTCTAATGCTTTGCATTTGAGAGCCTGTGTTCCCCAGTTTACTTCCCATGAGATGTCCCTGACTGCTTTGCTCCCTCCCGCTACTTTCTTCACACCAACACTGGATCCTCTCAGCTTTGTCCCCAGATTCCCCTTTTGTTAGCAGACTCAATATCCTAAGCCCCTGAGCCAGGGGAAGGGAGAGACGGAGGATTGCTCTGAAGCATAGCTTTTGGGGCAGTTTATGTGTGGCCTATAAGTTATTTCCCATCCTTAACCCACCACTACTGCTGACCCAGCTGGTATGTGTGATTTTCACTGCGCCTGCCTCCCCTGCTCTACTTTATATAAAACCTAAAGAATCTGTGGAGGAGGCAGAGGAAATAATACATGGCAGCTGGCTTAGCAGCGTCTTTGGTCTAGTAACAGCTCAGACTCCAGCAGTCTTGCTGCATTCAGTGTAGGTGTTGACTCAAATGTGAAGATGTCTAGGCCCATGAGAAGCACTGCCCTTCTGGCCAGGAAATCTAAATTAGTGCCTTGCAGGTGTAAGCAGAGTCAGGATGAGCTCCACCCTGACATCTGGTGGTGAGGTGTGGCAAGTTGTGGAAAAGAACTTCAGGGGCTGATCTCATTTGCATAGGCACACCCACCCTGCCTAGCATGAGCCCATAGCTGCTCAAAAGGTCACTTTGGCTGCTGTGGGATTCCCAGTGTCTCTGTTATTGGGGCAGGAAGAATAAATTGTTATTACCCTGACTATGGGAACTGTGCTTGGAACTGTACTGGGCCTTTTGTTTTGATGGAGGGACTCGCCATCAACTAAGCAGCACTTGCTAGGCAAGGGACATGGGTTCCAAAATTCTGTGAATAGAGAGAGGCTGGGGACAAGTATTAATATTTGATGGCATGGGCCTCTTGGTGAGGGCCTTACATGGTAATTGCACTTCCTCTTCTCTCCACTGTGGAATATCAGAGCTAATTTTGATTCTATTTAGGAGTCTAATTACAGGCTGCTGAGCTCACTTTGGGCTAATAGTGCACCAGCACTGAGGCTCCCCTACTACAAGCTGAATTCACCTAAGAGCTGAAATCACTGAGCGTTGTGTTAAGTATTGGGGGAGCCTGAAGCTATATTGTGGAGCAGTTTGCAAGGAGTGCTGGAGTGCCTTGTGGACAGGCTGGTGGAGCAGTTCATAGGACGGCGGGAGCTGCTTGTGGGACGTGGAGCGGAGCAGTTTGTGGACCGGCTGGTGGAGCAGTTCGTGGGATGGCGGGAACTGCTTGTGGGCCGCCGAGCTGAGCGAAGCAGTTCGTGGGGCGGCTGGCGGGGTGGAGTGGGGCGGAGCGAAGCAAAGGCCTATGGAGCTGTGGGGTGGTCAGCTTCAGATCATGTAACGTGCCCCTTCCTCTCTCTCTCTCCCCCCCTCCCCCATCTCCACCCAGGATGAGAGGTAAAGCTCTGCAGATAAACTTTCGAACTCTGGGGCTGCCCTGACCAGGGACAGAGACTTTTGGGCCACTGGACTTTTGGGACTTTGGGTGATTTGAGGTTGCTGGACTCAAGAACCAAAGGGAAAGGGCATGCCCCAATTTTTGCTCATGGGTTGTGTTATGAATCCTGTTGGTGGTGTTTCCCCAACATAATGCCACATTGTTTCTCTCTGTTATTAAAAGGCTTTTTGCCATACTCAGACTCTGTGCTTGCGAGAGGGGAAGTATTGCCTCTTGGAGGCGCCCAGCAGGCGCCCAGCAGGGGTGGTATATATTTGTCCCAGGTCACTGGGTGGGGGCTCGAGCCGGTTTGCATTGTGTTATTGGAATGGATCCCTTAGATATTGAACCCGGCCCTTGTTGCTGCCAACTCTGACGGGCAGAAGGGTTACACAGGCATGGGCGGCAGGTGGAGTCCCCCTTCAGGCAGGTGGAGCCCCCAGATCTGCCCCTTCTGCCTGCATCTCCCCGGGCCAGAGCCCCAAGCACTCCCCCCTCAGCAAGAGGAGCCCTGAGTGCCCCCACCCCCTCCACCTGACTGAAGGAGCCCTTGGCCAGACGCAGCCACGCCGCGCCTCCCTTCTCCACCCCTCCATAGAACCCAAGCCGCTCAGGAAAAGCTGCAGCATGACAGCCTCTCTCCCCGAAGAAGAACCTGAGCTTTTGATGCGCCCCATGCAGGTTCCGGGGCAGCTGAGCAGGCAGTATGTGTTACTCAGCTTCCTGGGTTCATCAGCCGTCTCTCTGGAGTCCTGGTTGATTACTGATGAACTCAGGAAGCTGAATAGCACATACTGCCTCCTCAGCTGCCCCAGAACCTGCATGAAGCATAATAAAACAAAAACGTCCCCCACCAAACCTGCAACCGGGTGTCCGGCGGCAAGGGCCAGGGGAGGCAGAACCTCTCCTGGCCTATTATACCCACTGCCCATGCTTGCAGGCAAGAATTGTGTTTAAAAACCTGGTCCTCTCTGACCTAGTTTGAATTGTACTATAGATGGGGTTAACATCTCTAGCATGTTAACTTTACCAAAAGCTGTTATGCAGATATTTTTGTAAATGTTAATACTCAATTTATGTGATGGTCTCATAACATCTTCTGGTCCTGCCTTATTCTCTGTGTGGGTGCGCGCACATGCACACATAATGTTCATATTAAAAAAAAAAGCAAGCTTATCATAGTGTTGCTAACTGTCCCTGTTTTATTGTGAGAGTCCCCCAAATTTTTTCTTTTAAACCCAAGTTCCTGGAGACTATTGATGAAAGGAGAATGTCCACTCTCATTTAAAATAAAAGTAAGTTTCTAGCCCTCATAAGTGTGGAGAAAAGCCTGCAAACATGAAGCAAGTGCATCCTAAAGACTCGGAAACCAGAAAGCAAACAAAAAGAACCCCACATTTATTATTTGTAAAGTCTCATTATTTAAAACCAATCTCATGACGTGGGGGTCTGAGTCATGAATTTTGAAGGCTTGAGGTTGGCAATAGTGTTTTCTATTAAGACAACACTATAGGAGTACTTAAATGTTTGAAATGTTGGTTTACTCACTCACTTAAAAATACAATCTTCAAAATGCAATCTCAAATATTCTATCCTTGCTAATTGAAAACAGTAAAGTTTAACAGCTCAGTGTTCCCTTTTTCAGATTCTATTTCTCATTCTATATAAAGTGCATATTTACCTCTTGTTACACTGTTGTGCTAGTAAACAACACTGTAGTTAACATGCATGGGCAGCAGGTACAATAGACCAGGGAAGGCTAAGCCGTGGACCCACCGCCAGACACCTGGGCTGCTGTGGCCCTGCCCCTTCCCCGAGGCCCCAACTGGCTGCTGCTATTGCCTGCCCGCCATTGCTCGCTGGGTCCCTCCTCCCCGGGGGGCGGGGAAGTGAGGAGGGAACGCGGCGAGCCAGCGGTGGATGGGAGAGTCTGGCAGGGGAGTGAGGTGGCTCGGTTCGGCCAGTCTCAGGGGAGCCGGCAACTCAGGGTGGTGGTGGTGGTGGTGGCTTGGCTCGGTGTGGCTGGGACCGGACTGGTGCTTGGGGGCAAGGGGAGGGGCACCTGTCGTGGCTGGAGTAGGGAGGTCAGGGCTCCTCCAGTCGCCAGAGGGCCTTTAGGGGTCTTCCTGTTATGGGGGGGCACGGTTTGGGGCTCTGGCATGTGGGGGGCAGGGCCTTGGGCAAAAGGGACGTGGTCAGCTGGCTAGCCTACCCAAGGTGGGGGTTCACCCGCCACCCATGTTAACATGAAAGAGGCAATCACACCTAGGTAGCCCTTTCTAAAGCCTGGAGTCCCCAACCCTTTGTGCTTAGATCACCTTCGAAACCTGGTTCCATTTCATTTAACTGGGGTGACCATATTTTCATTCTGAATATGGGACACCTGGTAAAATTACTCATATTCAAGTGAATTCAATGGCAATCCATCAGAACTATGCAGTAAAAACGTTCAAATTAACATTCAAAAAACGTTCAAATTAACATCAGGTTGACTGAGAAAGAAATACTGAGTAGTTGGATTCTTTTTATTTACCTTCTTATCTTTAAGGCTCACATGGAGAGAGGACACACACACACACTCCCATACACCTCTCTCACACGGGGAGTGGTGATCGACTGACCCGACCCTCCCTGCCGGGTGCTCTCAGCCCTTCATGCCTGGCTGGGCCACCGGTCCAGACTTGCCTCTCCTGGTACCTAGCACCGTGTCTTCCCGAGGCAACACGTGGTGAGGGGGGGCCATGCAGGGTCACATGCCCTCCCTCCCCAAATTTCCTTCAGGGTTCACACCAGAATGTGGCCAGCAGCAGCCTTTCGGCACTGTGTGGGAGGGAAGGGATGGGAGCTGCTTCCAGCCAAAGGGGCGGGGGAATGACCTGGCCCGTGTCTTTGCAGAGCTCATCTCTTCTCCTCCCACCCCCATGGCTGGAAGCAGCTTTTTCCTTCTTGCCCGCACAGTGTTGAAAGGCAGCTAACACCTCCAGGCTGCTGCTGGCCACCAACATAATCCAGCCGCCTCCTGTCCCCCAACTACAGTGCAGGCAGGAAGGGGTTAAGCCCTAAGGATGCATTGTGCACCAGGGCCCAGGGAACCTGACTGCAGGGGCTTCAGTGAACCCAGCCAGAGAGGTGACTCAGCAGGGGAGGGTGCCTAGAGGACAGGACAGAGCAACCCCACGCTTCCTGGGTGCAGGACCCAGGGTTGGGCATGGGGTGAAGAGGGTGCTAAGTCCCTCCCTCGGGGGCTGCTGTGAAGGGCGCAAACAGGCTGGAAATTGCTTCCCCACCACCACTCCAGAGCTTAGCTGAGGGGTGGAGAGGCTTCCCCTTGCTAGCGCTGTGGGGGGCTTTGGCATATGCAGGGCTTGGCTCCTCCTGGCCAGCGCTCCGAGCCAGAGTGTCTTGGGCTTTCTGAGGCACCAGCCCAGCCTGAGGCAGTGGGGGAAGGGAGGAGCCTGCCAGCCAGGCTGCTGGTGAGCTCAGCGCTCCAATCAGGAGCTGGTTCTCTGCACAGTGCTGGGAGTGGGATGCGTCCTGCCAGGGGGGATTTGGAGGAGCAGCGGGGCTGGAGGGTGAAGGGGCAAAACATGGAGAGGACAGCGAGTGGAGAAGCACATAAAGGGCAGCAGAGATGACATGTAGCCAGCTGCCACCTGGCGCCTGCCTGCACTCATCAGCCACCGCAGCTTGCAGTGTGCAGCCGGTGCCAGCCGGAAATGGGATGGGGGGTGGGGCCCTGGTGGCCGAGAGCTGGCATGCAGCAGGGGCTGCACTCATGGACCAGCAGGGGGAGCAGCAGGCCCTGCGTGCTGCAACTTCACCCCACCATCAGCCTTGCACACCCACCCCCATCATCGGCCACTGGACCGCCCCCCACTCACCGCTGGTGGGTGGGTGCCTGGCGAGCCGTGATCCAGCCAGCAACAGGAACCGCCAGTACTGATGGTGGGGGAGGGGGAGAGACAAATATGGTTAAATACTGTAAATACTGTAAAAATCAGTCTGGGTATGGAAATGCCTTCATGCTTGTTTCATCATGGGACAGATGCACTATGTATATATCTGAAATTTTACCTGCACACAACCTCTCCCACATTTGATAGATTCATTTTCTTTTTAATTGTAAGTGACCATAGGATTCCTGAAAGATGCTAGGCTGCAAGCCCTGGAGAAGCCCTTTGTCCCTGAGCAAGTACAAAACATGCAGCTGAAATGTAAATGTTCCCCCCTCCTGCAGTGTTCATTGATCACTCAGTGTTTAAAGTGCTTGCAAGAGCTTTGCTTTATTCTATGTCTGGTTCCAATTGGCTGTGCATGACACTAAGAGGTTCATAGCATCATGGGCGCTGACTTCCCCTCTGCCCTGTGGGTGCTTGACCCCACCCCCTGGTCCCGCCCCTACCCGGCCTCTGGCCCCACCCCGACACCGTCCTCACCCCACCCCCATTCCACCCCTTCCCCAAAGTCCCCACCCCACCCTGTCTTTTCTCACCCCAGCCCTGCTCCCTTCCTGCCCCCATTCCAACACCTTTCCTCCAAGTCCCTGCCCCTGCCCTGCCTCTTCTCCATCTCCTCCCCTGACCGTGCTGTGTTCCCACTCCTCCCCCTCCCTCCTGGAAAGTCCTAAGCTCCTCCAAACAGCTGTTAGGTGGTGTGGGGGCAGGAAGCGCTGGGAGGGAGGGAGAGGAGCAGGGACGTGGCATGCTGTTGGGGGAAGGAGGAGAGGAGCTTGGATACTGGTAGGTGCAGAGCACCCGCTAATTTGTCCCCACGGAGTCAGTGCCTATGCATAGCATGCTGCCCAGACTCTGTGTCTGGGCAGCATGCTTGCAGGCAGTCCCCAATATCACAACTCCTACCACTCCATAAGCATGTTTCAAACCATTTCCAGAAGACCACCTAAAGGCATAAGAGGGAAGTTCGACCTCCATACTGTATGCCTCTGAGTCCGCCAGTAGTGTTCTTTTTTGTTATGTGGACACCACCAACTCCTCTCACATGGGCCACGGATCAGCCATGAGCCCTTACTGATCTAGCCTGGACTTGAACCAGAGACTTAGATATAAAAGGCTACATAACCCATTGCCATACCTTGGAGATATTGCCTTTGGATCAGTGTTCTAGTACAAACTGAGTTCTAACAACACACTAATAACATACATCAATTCCATTATCTTATTGCAAATCATGATTTTGTACATTAACCACATGCCAGGGACAGATGTCTAAAGTTTCACTCCACTGCTATCTTGAAAATTTGTCTATTGTCTGCAAACTTTGCGCCTTCACTGTTCATCGTATCACTATAAGAACAGCCATACTGTGTCAGACCAAAGGTCCATCTAGCCCAGTATCCTGTTTTCCAACAGTGGCCAATATCAGGTGCCCCAGAGGGAATGAACAGAACAGGTAATCATCAAGTGATCCATCCCCTGTTGCCCATTCCCAGCTTCTGGCAAACAGAGATTAGGGGCACTATCCCTGTCCATCCTGGCTAATAGCCATTGATGGACCTATCCTCCATGAATTTATCTAGTTCTTTTTTGAACCCCGTTATAATCTTGGCCTTCACAACATCCTCTGGCAAAGAGTTCCACATGTTGACGGTGCGTTGTGTGAAGAGATACTTCCTTTTGTTTGTTTTAAACCTGCTGCCTATTCATTTCATTTGGTGATGCCCTAGTTCTTGTGTTCTGAGAAAGGGTAAATAACACTTCCTTATTTATTTTCTCCAAACCCGTCATGATTTTATAGACCTCCATCATATCCCCCCTTAGTCATTTCTTTTCCAAGATGAAAATTCCCAATCTTATTAATCTCTCCTTGTACTCCTTGAAGTCTTTAAACTACAATTTGAGGACTTCAATAGCTCAGACATAGGTGAGAGGTTTTTCGCAGGAGTGGGTGGGTGAGATTCTGTGGCCTGCGTTGTGCAGGAGGTCGGACTAGATGATCATAATGGTCCCTTCTGACCTTAGTATCTATGAAAATGTACAAAAGCTCTTCCATACCCCTAATAATTTGTGTTGCCCTTTTCTGAACCTTTTCCAATTCCAATATATCTTTTTTGAGAAGAGGCAACCACATTTGCATGCAGTATTCAAGATGTGGGTGTACCACTGATTTATATAGAGGCAATATGATATTTTCTGCCTTATTATCTATCCCTTTCTTAATGATTCCCAACATTGTTAGCTTTTTGACTGCCGCTGCACACTGAGTGGATGTTTTCAGATTACTATCTACAATGACTCCAAGATCTCTTTCTTGAGTGGTAACAGCTAATTTAGAAAAAAAAAACCACCACCATTTTATATGTATAGTTGGGATTATGTTTTCCAATGTGCATTACTTTGCATTTATCAACATTGAATTTCATCTGCTATTTTGTTGCCTAGTCACCCAGTTTTGTGAGATCCCTTTGTAGCTCTTCGCAGTCTACCATGGACTTAACTATCTTGAGTAATTTTGTATCATGTGCTAATTTTGCCACCTCACCGTTTACCCCTTTTTCCAGATCATTTATGAATATGTTGAATAAGACTGGTCCCAGAACAGACCCTTGTGAAACACTACTATTTACCTCTCTCCATTCTGAAAACTGACCATTTATTCCTACCATTTGTTTCCTATCTTTTAGCCAGTTACCAATCCATGAGAGGACCTTCCCTCTTATCCCAGGACAGCTTACTTTCCTTAAGAGCCTTTGGTGAGGGACCTTTCAAAGACTTTCTGAAAATCTTAAATACACTATATCCAATGGATCCCCCTTGTCCACATGCTTGTTGATGCCCTCAAAGAATTCTAGTAGATTGGTGAGGCACGATTTCCCTTTACAAAAATCATGTTGACTCTTCCTCAACAAATTACATTCATCTATGGGTCTGACAATTTTGTTCTTTACTATAGTTTCAACCTGTTTGCCTGGTATTGAAGTCAGGCTTACTGGCCTGTAATTGCCAGGGTCACCTCTGGAGCCCTTTTTAAAAATCGGCATCACATTAGCTATCCTCCAGTCATTTGCTACAGAAGCGGATTTAAATGATAGGTTACAAATTACAGTTATTAGTTCTGCAATTTCACATTTGAGTTCCTATATATATAAATCATGGAGCAGGTCCTCAAAGAATCAATCCTGAAGCACTTGCATGAGAGGAAAGTGATCAGGAACAGCCAGCATGGATTCACCAAGGGAAGGTCATGCCTGACTAATCTAATCGCCTTCTATGATGAGATTACTGGTTCTGTGGATGAAGGGAAAGCAGTGGATGTATTGTTTCTTGACTTTAGCAAAGCTTTTGACACGGTCTCCCACAGTATTCTTGTCAGCAAGTTAAGGAAGTATGGGCTGGATGAATGCACTACAAGGTGGGTAGAAAGCTGGCTAGATTGTCGGGCTCAACGGGTAGTTATCAATGGCTCCATGTCTAGTTGGCAGCCGGTATCAAGTGGAGTGCCCCAAGGGTCGGTCCTGGGGCCGGTTTTGTTCAATATCTTCATAAATGATCTGGAGGATGGTGTGGATTGCACTCTCAGCAAATTTGCGGATGATACTAAACTGGGAGGAGTGGTAGATACGCTGGAGGGGAGGGATAGGATACAGAAGGACCTAGACAAATTGGAGGATTGGGCCAAAAGAAATCTGATGAGGTTCAATAAGGATAAGTGCAGGGTCCTGCACTTAGGACGGAAGAACCCAATGCACAGCTACAGACTAGGGACCGAATGGCTAGGCAGCAGTTCTGCAGAAAAGGACCTAGGGGTGACAGTGGACGAGAAGCTGGATATGAGTCAGCAGTGTGCCCTTGTTGCCAAGAAGGCCAATGGCATTTTGGGATGTATAAGTAGGGGCATAGCGAGCAGATCGAGGGATGTGATCGTTCCCCTCTATTCGACATTGGTGAGGCCTCATCTGGAGTACTGTGTCCAGTTTTGGGCCCCACACTTCAAGAAGGATGTGGATAAATTGGAGAGAGTCCAGCGAAGGGCAACAAAAATGATTAGGGGTCTGGAACACATGAGTTATGAGGAGAGGCTGAGGGAGCTGGGATTGTTTAGCCTGCAGAAGAGAAGAATGAGGGGGGATTTGATAGCTGCTTTCAACTACCTGAAAGGGGGTTCCAAAGAGGATGGCTCTAGACTGTTCTCAATGGTAGCAGATGACAGAACGAGGAGTAATGGTCTCAAGTTGCAGTGGGGGAGGTTTAGATTGGATATTAGGAAAAACTTTTTCACTAAGAGGGTGGTGAAACACTGGAATGCGTTACCTAGGGAGGTGGTAGAATCTCCTTCCTTAGAGGTTTTTAAGGTCAGGCTTGACAAAGCCCTGGCTGGGATGATTTAACTGGGAATTGGTCCTGCTTCGAGCAGGGGGTTGGACTAGATGACCTTCTGGGGTCCCTTCCAACCCTTATATTCTATGATTCTATGATTCCTTCAGAACTCTTGATGAATAGCATCTGGGTCCCGGTGACTTATTACTGTTTAGTTTATCAATTTGTTCCAAAATCTCCTCTAATGACACCTCAATCTGGGACAATTCCTCAGATTTGTCACCTAAAAAGAATGGCTCCAGTTTGGGAATCTCTCTCACATCCTCAGCCATTAAGACTGATACAAAGAATTCATTTAGTTTCTCCGCAATGACCTTATTATCCTTAGTGTTCCCATGAGCGGTGGGTATCAGAGGCTGGGGAAGGCTGTGCCCGGCAGGGGCGCAGAAGGGGCAGAGTCTAGGGCAGAAGGGGTGGGGCTGAGGGCTAGCCTCCCCCAGCCGGCAATTCACGCACCGCCCATAAGTGCTCCTTTAGCATCTCAATTAGCCAGAGGCCCCACTGGTTGTTTAGCAGGCTTCCTGCTTCTGGTGTACTTAAACAGAAATTTGCTATTATTTTTGGTCTTTGGCTAGCTGTTCTTCAAATTCTTTTTTGGCCTTCCTCATATTTTTGCTCTTCACTTGCCAGAGTTTATGCTCCTTTCTATTTTCCTCACTAGGATTTAACTGCCATCTTCTTTTCCAGTTCATTAATGAATATGTTGAATAGCACAGGCCCCAGTACAGAACCCCAGCATTCCCCTGTCTCCATTGTGAAAGCTGATCATTTATTGCTAATCTTTGTTTCCTATGTTTCAACCACTTACTGATCCATGAGAGGACCTTCCCTGTTATCCCATGGCTACTTAGTTTCTTTAAGAGTCTGTGATGATGGCAAAGGCTTTCTGAAAATCCAAGTACCAGTCAATACAGTGATCACCCTTATCCACATGCTTGCTGACTGCCTCAAAAAATTTGAATAAATTAATGAGGTATGACTTCTCATTATAAAAACTGTGTTGAGTCTTCCCCCATCAAATCATGATTATCTGTATTTCTGTTCTTTACTATAATTTTAACCAATGTCTCCAGTACTGAAGTTAGGCTCACTGGCTTGTAACTGCCAGGATCTCTTCTGGAGCCATTTTGAAAAATTGGCATTACATTAACTACCTTCCAAAGTCATCTGGTACAGATGCTGATTTCAGTGATAGATTACATATTACCAATAAGAACGAGGAGTACTTGTGGCACCTTAGAGACTAACAAATTTATTTGGGCATAAGCTTTCGTGGGCTAAAACCCACTTCATCGGATGCATGCAGTGGAAAATACAGTAGGAAGATATATATACACACACACAGAACATGGAAAAATGGGTGTTGCCATACCAATAATAACGAGACTAATCAATTAAGGTGGGCTATTATCATACCACCTTAATTGATTAGTCTCGTTATAGTTGGTATGGCAACACCCATTTTTTCATGTTCTCTCTGTGTGTATATATATATCTTCCTACTGTATTTTCCACTGCATGCATCCGATGAAGTGGGTTTTAGCCCACGAAAGATTATACCCAAATAAATTTGTTAGTCTCTAAGATGCCACAAGTACTCCTCGTTCTTTTTGCTGATACAGACTAACACGGCTATCACTCTGAAACATATTACCAATAGTAATTCTGCAATTTTATATTTGAGTTCCTTCAGAATTCTTGGGTGAATACCATCCGGTCCTTGTGACTTATTACGGCTCAGTTTATCAATTTGTTCTAAAACCTCTTCTATTGCCATCAATTTGGGACATAATACATGGTATTTGTACATAAATTTCACAATGATACTAATAACCAGTGTGACACTAGCTTTCATTTGAGGACTCATATGACGTTCTTTGGTGAACCAGAGAATACATAACACAATCTGGATTTTCCTGTAACCCCCTTGGCAATGGTCATAAAGAGGTTTTGGGGTCATAATGTTCATAATTCGTGATCTTACTGGAATCCACTGAAGCTTTTGGTGACCACGTGATCGCTGGCTATGTAGCAGTATTCCTTGGTAAACACATTTTAATTCATTGGTCTTCCATCCTACTAAATGTGACATGTCCATATCAAGAAAGTTGCTAAAACCAAAGCAGTGATGATGGAGATGGTTGGTGGGTTTAGCTATGAACAACCTCATTGTGAATCTTGTCCTGTCACTTAATATGGAGCAGCTGACAAAGACTATGAGAATTGTAAACACCAAGTGGCCACTCCTCAGCCTTCCTTTTTCACTGCCATACAATAACGGTGGTGTAACCATGGCTCTATAGATCTGCAGCTTCATAGCAAGTTTGATGTTATAATTGCCACAGAGGCCACTGAAAGGGCTAAAGCATGGCAGCAGCTGCTGCTTCACAAGTGTCCACGTTTTTCAGGTATCCTCCAGCACTCATCTTTGATGCTGCCCTAGTATTTGACAGTTGCCATCTGCTCACTATTCCATCTGGATAGGTTAATACTGAGCTGGTTGTAATCTGTAGTTGGAGACTGTGATAGTAATAACCAGGGACTTAGTTTTATCTGCATTAATAACCAGACCCATGTGCGCTGCTTCTTGCCCAATCAGACTGGCCATGAGCTCCAGCAATTCACCAAACTATACATGTTATCAATTCTCTTTCCATTTTTAAAGTCCCTTTGAAAATATTCCCCTCCCCCCACCCCACACACACACCTTATTCTATTATTCTTGCTACACATTTGCATTACTGTGTGTCTTTCTACAAAGCACTTTGATACTAGTCAAAACTGTTTTACAAATGAATACATGATATTATACTATGTATTATAGTTACATATAAAGGGTTTGAAGAAGGTCTTAAAAAAATAAAATCAAAGATTCTGTACACTTCATATGTCTGACAATTGTACGGATTCCCAGGGTCTGTTCCCTAGATTTTTGTGAATTTTAATTAAAGCTAGGTGGCATGGCAAAGAGCTGAAAGAACAAATGGTTATTTTCAAAAAAATAACTAACAATACCACTGGATTTTTAAATGAAGCATAGCAGATAGGAAGGTCCTACAGAGTCCTCCTCTGGACACCAAAACCTATGCATTATAAGCACTGGTTCAAAGTAAATTTTTCAAGGTTTATGCAGGGTGGCAGTGTGAAGAAGTTGTGACCACACTGGAGTCACACAACTAACAACCCACATAGCTCCTTGGGAACAATCTCTTTTGGGTCTAAATCTGTGTAAACATTTAGTAGAGATTGGATATTAATTTGATCTACAATAAACAGTTATAGACCAAATCAAGGCTTGTGTCCTCACAGACAGTTCCTTCTGAACACACATACTTCTCCCTAGTTCTGTGTGGTATTTTGTAAGGGACCTTTCCCTTTCCACTTAGCCTCGCTTGAGCCTTCCTATAAGGGCGTTTCTATCTTGGATGCATGCTTCACTAACCCACCAAGTGCATTCTTACAGCTCCTAAAGTTATATCTCAAAACACTTGAGCTCTAGGCACATATTTGCTTTCATAACTAACCTTTAGAACTAGAGATTTCTCACTAACCAGGAATCTGTACACTAGCCCGCAAGGATAACGTTTAGTTGTCCAGGGCCAGGCCATTAATACAAGCTTTTATTTAACCATTTTAGTGGCAACACTGAATTGTTTCTGCAGCTGTAATACAAGTAATAGAAAACTCCTTTCTTGTTCCATACAGCCAGCAAAGGTCTCTGAGGCACTTTCAGATATTACATTGAATTGTCAGAAATTCAACATAAAAAGATCTCCTATCAACACTTTTCCCAGGTTCTTGATAGGGCTATAATAAAACGTGGCCTATGTCCCAGGTGTATTTCATGCGCTGGTTCAAGGTCTAAAGCCTCCATGGATTTGTGGTTCTCGTGGTGGAGATATCAAGATAAGTCTCAGTCAGGGCCGGCTCCAGGCACCAGTGAAGGAAGCAGGTGCCTAGGGAGGCCCATAGAAAGGGGCGGCACTCCGTCCGTCATCGGGGCGGCACATCTGCGTCTTCAGTGGCAATTCGGCGGTGGGCCCTGCAGTCCCTCTCTTCCTCTTCGGTGGCACTTCGGCAGCAGCTCAATGAATCTTTTTGTTTTGTTTTGTTTTTTTTCCTTCGCTGCTTGGGGCGGCAAAAAGGCTGGAGCTGGCCCTGGTCTAAGTGCAAGAATATTTTATTTGTGTAATGCTGAATGTAACTTTCAGTAAAACTAATCAACAATTTAATTGCTTTAGCTCTTCAAATTCATATTGAATTGAATAAAATCTTATATTTTAACTGCTTTGTTAAGTGAACAATTACTTAATTAAGACAGTCTTAGTCATGAATAAAAATGTATGTAAAATGCATTCCTCTTTAGATGCAGTACACAGAAAATGAATTCTACTTTGTTATTGCATTTGCTTTAGTAGATTGTATTATGATCTAGAATCTTGAGAAATTATTTGATCTTTGTAGAGCCATTCTAGTAGTAAAACCCAACATGATTATTAAATCTCACATCAGTTATTTGCATTATTTTCATATCTGTAAGTTCCTAAAAAATAGTCAATCACCTATCTTTATATCCTGTTAGTGCACACACAGGATGTACTGTATTTTGTGGATCAGAGGTATTCATTTTTAGACAAAAATCACAATACTATACAATGTGTAGCCTGAAGCTCTGGCTAAAGCCAGCTTACACTTTACAAGAGTTTGCTGTAACTGGTACTGTGACGGGTTCCCCCCTGGATGGGTGCCACCTGGAACTGGGGTACCACTGAGCCCTGTGACCCACCAGCCTGGGCTCCCTCTCACACTGTGCTGCTGTGACAAGCTGCAGACCCACTCCCGGTCCTACACTTCCACCAGCATTCACACAGGCAGGGACACACCCAGCAGCAGTTACATGCAGGCTCTCTGACCAGACACTGCATGAACCAACAGTAGAGAGGCTACAGCCAAGATAACCCAGGTACGCAGCCCCCCACTGGAGTATAAACCCCAAAATTATACCATCTTGCACTGCACAGGGAACTGCACAGCATGAGCTCATAGAGTTCATACCTCCCTCAATGTGGAGATGAAATGCAACAGGCCCCTAAGCTAAGACTCCCAAGTACTTCACTCCAAATTTACTGGTTTAGATTAAAGCATAAAATAAGTTTATTAATTCCAAAAAGATAGATTTTAATTGATTATAAGTGATATCAAACAGATCAAAGCAGATTGCCTAGCAAATAAACAAAAAATGCAGACTAAACTTAACATACTAGATAGATTGGATATGAATTAGCAGTTTCTCACCCTGACTGCTGGGGTACAAGCAGGCTTGCAGATTCTTAAGGAACAAGCTGTACTTGCTTTACAGCTTGGAATCCTCAGGCTTTTCATATGCAAGCTAGAGATCCCTTCAGCCTGGGTCCAGCACTTCCCCAGTTCAGTCTTTATTCCTCAGGTATTTCCAGGAGTCTTCTTGTGGGGGAGTGAAGAGCAACAGATGATGTCACTCCCTGCCTCATATAGCTTTAGCATATGGCAGGAACCCTTTGTCCCAAACTCAGTTTGTAGAAAAACACTGACACCCCAAAATGTCCAGAGTCATGTGGCCTGGTCACATGACCTTGTGGAGTCATAGCAGCCATTACTTACAGGCTGTTTGGAGTACTCTCAGGAAGGCTTATCAAGTGGGGCATAAGCTTCTCCTAAGGCCTGTCATTTTCCCTAATGGCTCATTACCCTGAATAGGCCTTTCCCAACCAGCTAGCTAGACTGAAAACATCTTGCCTAGTGAGCATTACCCAACTGTAACTACATTTGAAATACAGATACATAGTCAATATTCATAACTTCAGATAGAAAAATGATACATGCATACAGATAGGATAAAAATATTCAGTGAATAATAACTTTTCCAATGACATCTCATGTGATCTGTTTTGCATAAAGTGCATCATAATTATGCTATAATCATATTATAAGAATATCATTATGAAGAATATGGCATGCAGTGTCAAAGGTACCTCATGGCAAGGTAAAAAAAACCAACCAACCAAACAAATAAAAATACTTTAACAAATTTTATTCTCTCAAATAAATAAGATAAATTAAACCCTTAGGAAGTTTAAGTGTTGATAAATCATTTCAGATCCATTTACTGTGAGTGATGCTGAGAAGGATGATAATTTAGAAAAACTTTTCTGCACCATATTTGTACAGTGTATTGTGAAAACAGAAATTTGGAAAGGTTTGCTCATTCTTATCTGGAACAAAGAATTAACTAAAGGCCAGATTCTGCCACTCTTACTCATGCTGAGTAGTACCTTACTCCAGGAGTAGTCCTATTAATTTCAGTGTCATTTGAAGGAAAAACAATGTGTTTATGTAATTAAAGACTGTTCATTACGCACATGCATGCAAGGGCAGAATTAATGTTGCACAGACAGCCTAAATTCTGGCATTTCCTAACTTTTTAATACTTGACTTTGCAACTCAATAATGTTCTCTTAATGTAGTTTGTATGCTGTTTGATTTAAGGTTTCTCTGACCCACTCAAACATTCCAGGGTATTATAATCCTTTCTTGTTACTGTTTTTTTTAATGATATATAGTCCTCGGGTGCTTGCAATGAGTACTTTATTAACTTTGTAAACACATACTATTATAATGAATGACATAATTAAAATAGGTAAAACTGAGTACTCATTTTAATAAGAAAAGGAGTACTTGTGGCACCTTATAGACTAACAAATTTATTTGAGCATAAGCTGAAGTGAGCTCACTTCAGCTTATGCTCAAATAAATTTGTTAGTCTCTAAGGTACCACAAGTCCTCGTTTTCTTTTTGCGGATACAAACTAACACGGCTGCTCTCCGAAACCTGTCATTTTAATAATACACCCTTAAGGAGCCTACTTCAGCTGAAATTTTGTTCAGAGTCTAGATTTAATTGTATGTAATATTCTACAATGTATTTTGAAACACTGACAATTTTATTTACTATTTAAATAGTTTTATCTTACTTGTAAAGAGAAAAGGGGAAAAACAGCTGAGAGAGATAACAACATATTTGGAAACCATTTATCAGGACTAATTTCCGCATTGAAAAGCTGAACTTCATAAGCCCTTTAAATAGAAAGCACAACAGAAGAGCAAATGCCACTCGTGCAGTTCATTTTATTCTAACATACTTTTATTTTTATTTTGTTTTTCAGGAAGGCCTGGCTGAGTAAAGTTGGAAGTCCCAGTTCTCGCATAGACCGAACCAACTTTTTTAATGAGAAGGAGATCTCCAGGCTTGATTTCTCAGGATTTAGCACGAGATACTAATGGAGGAAGAAATCTTTAAGCACAAAATTATAATGCTTCAGCTGCATAGTAATTTCTGTGCCTCCGTGCAATAGCATGACAGCACTTTTTTTATGTCTGCTTCTTAGTAAAGTATAAAAATACCCCTTTTACATAATGTAGGGCTGTCAGTTACTGTATCAGAAATTTCACAATGTGAATCTTTACCAACATTGCCAATCTGTATATAATTTACTTAGAAGGAAGTATAAAAAAATCAATAAAAATATACAAAATCAGAAAATTCTAGTGCACAGTGAAATTTGTAAGACATGATCATAAAGAACCTAGTCTTTGCCCAATAAAATATTTGATTTATATAGATTAAAAAACAAACAATTAAAAAACAACTTACATTTCACTGTGACATAATTAAAAATGTTTAACTACTTTAAGTAATCTTTAAACAGGATCACAGCAACATTCAGTAGTATATCCTATATGCTATGAATTGTAAACTTCTCTTGTATTATTTGTAATAATTAGTTAATGCTGTAGCAAGTGTTCTAAAATAAATGTATTTTGCCTTATAAAATGTACCCAGCCAAGTCTGATTAAAAACTTTCCATAATGATGTCTGGGTAGCTCAAGATAAGGGATTTAGAGATATATAGTCTTTCATAGATCTTTTGTCCAATCCCAGCCAGGATCAATATTGACTAAGTTACTTCCATCTGATTTTTTGACCTATATGATATGAGTTGATGGCTTTAGTCTCATAGCTAATGGCCAGGCATTTGCATCACAAAAATCACCACTAACTAGGGTTATCACTTAAGACCTGATCCTGCACAGACTTAACCAAGTACGTCATATTGAGCACCGGTAGTCCCACTGAAGTGAATGCTTAAAGTTAAGCACTTGGATAAGTCTTTTTTGGTATTTAAGGCAAAGAGGCCAAGAAATACATCATTACAGAGGCTGAACTTCCTCAATCCTAGATATGGTCCTTCCAAATCAGGAGTAAAGCATACTGGCAGGCTTTGTGTGGAAACTTACACTGCCATCTCCACTGGCTGATCCATACATGTTCTAGAGATATATAGAGTCAGTCCTGATGGCATTGATACACCACCATCCTCAAGCATTAAATTCATTTTTTAAATTTCATAACACAGCATATTTGAGATTGGCTATCACGTGAACCACAAGATGTATATAGAACTTTGTATTTCTGCTGACAACCAGATTTATTTTCACTGGGTCTTTTGTACATAAGTCTCTGAAGATTTCGTTCTCGTATTACAAGAGTTATTTATAGATTATTATTGTTCAAACTACACACGGCTTTTGTAATTATCCACAAGCACTCTTTGTTGAAGTCATAATGAATAATCCTTGTTCAATTCAAACTGTAAATGGCAAAGACCAAGTGTAATATCAGTTCAATAGCTGAAACATCCTCTGTCTGATGAGTATATCTTGCATTTCCCAGGCCTAAAAGATTCACAACTTCTATGACAATACCTATTACACTGATACACCACACAGGCCAAAGCATTTTCAGCTGGATTGCTTTATTATTGTGTTAAGTAAAGTTATGGAGAGAAAGGCAGAGAGCAGAAAGCACAGTAGATACACATGGAAATGAGCTATAGTTGAAATTAAGGTCCTGATCCTGCAATTGCATCTGTCAAGGCTGATTCCCCGCTCTGGCACTTCAAGTGCAGAAGTTGGGGGGCCGCAAGGACTCTAAAAATTAATTCTGGCCACTCCAGGCTTGTATTAAACTTCCAAGGTTACAGCTTTTCTCTGACCTTGGCTTGGTAGATGCTGACACCACCCGAGTACAAAACCCCTTTGACAGTCCAGGAAGGCACACTTAGGAATTCCTTTCTGTGGGGTACCTTCAAGACCTTTCACACCCCTGCCTCTGGGGAAGAGCTGAGAAGAAAAACAAAGGAAATAAGCTGTTGCCACCAGCTAATTAAACAACATGTGTATAAACCTCTTAGGACACAAAAATCCAATTCTGTTCTTAAAAAATGGTAAATTTTATTTAAAAAGCAAAAGAAAGAAAATAGGGGAACTTAGGCTATTGCTAGATTTTAAAAAAGCAAATACAAGAATTAAGCATCAAGAATAGTTTCTTGAGGTCCAGATTAAAGGTAACAAGCAAAACAAAAGAACCTGGGGTTAGCACACAGAAGTGCACAAGCCATAAAAAAATAAAAGGGGATAAACCTGATCGCACCTTCCTAGACATTTCCTGATCTACTTACATATCTGGGAAAAAGAAAAGGAGTACTTGTGGCACCTTAGAGACTAACAAATTTATTTGAGCATAAGCTTTCGTGAGCTACAGCTCACTTCATCGGATGCATTCAGTGGAAAATACAGTGAGGAGATTTATATACATAAAGAACATGAAACAATGGGTGTTATCATACACTGTAATGAGAGTGATCACTTAAGGTGAGCTATTACCAGCGGGGGAGGAAGCGGGGGAGGTACCTTTTGTAGTGATAATCAAGGTGGGCCATTTCCAGCAGTTCACAAGAACATCTGAGGAACAATGAGGGGTGGGGGAATAAACATGGGGAAATAGTTTTACTTTGTGTAATGACCCATCCACTCCCAGTCTTTATTCAAGCCTAAGTTAATTGTATCCAGTTTGCAAATTAATTCCAATTCAGCAGTCTCTTGTTGGAGTCTGTTTTTGAAGTGTTTTTTTGAAGAATTGCAACTTTTAGGTCTTACTAAAGTATAAAAATACTTTATCGAGTGACCAAAGAGATTGACGTGTTCTCTGACTGGTTTTTGAATGTTATAATTCTTGATTTTTGATTTGTGTCCATTTATTCTTTTACGTAGAGACTGTCCAGTTTGACCAATGTACATGGCAGAGGGGCATTGCTGGCACATTATGGCATATATCACATTGGTAGATCTGCAGGTGAATGAGCCTCTGATAGTGTGGCTGATGTGATTAGGTCCTATGATGGTGTCTCCCCGAATAGATATGTGGACACAGTTGGCAATGGGCTTTGTTGCAAGGATAGATTCCTGGGTTAGTGGTTCTGTTGTGTGGTGTGTGGTTGCTGGTGAGTATTTGCTTCAGGTTAGGGGGCTGTCTGTAAGCAAGGACTGGCCTGTCTCCCAGGATCTGTGAGAGCGATGGGTCATCCTTCAGGATAGGTTGTAGATCCTTGATGATGCGTTGGAGAGGTTTTAGTTGGGGACTGAAGGTGATGGCTAGTGGCGTTCTGTTATTTTCTTTGTTGGGCCTGTCCTGTAGTAGGTGACTTCTGGGTACTCTTCTGGCTCTGTCAATCTGTTTCGTCACTTCAGCCGGTGGGTATTGTAGTTGTAAGACTGCTTGATAGAGATCTTGTAGGTGTTTGTCTCTGTCTGAGGGGTTGGAGCAAATGCAGTTGTATCGTAGAGCTTGGCTGTAGACAGTGGATCGTGTGGTGTGGTCTGGATGAAAGATGGAGGCACGTAGGAAGGTATAGCGGTCAGCAGGTTTCCGGTATAGGGTGGTGTTTATGTGACCATCACTTATTAGCACCATAGTGTCCAGGAAGTGGATCTCTTGTGTGGACTGGTTTAGGCTGAGGTTGATGGTGGGATGGAAATTGTTGAAATCATGGTGGAATTCCTCAAGGGCTTCCTTTTCATGGGTCCAGATGATGAAGATGTCCTCAATGTAGCGCAAGTAGAGTAGGGGCATTAGGGGACGAGAGCTGAGGAAGCATTGTTCTAAGTCAGCCATAAAAATGTTGGCATACTGTGGGGCCATACGGGTACCCATAGCAGTGCTGCTGATTTAAAGGTATACATTGTCTCCAAATGTGAAACAGTTATGGGTGAGGACAAAGTCACCAAGTTCAGCAACCAGGTTTTCGTGACATTATCGGGGATAGTGTTCCTGACGGCTTGTAGTCCATCTTTGTGTGGAATGTTGGTGTAGAGGGCTTCTATATCTATAGTGGCCAGGATGGTGTTTTCAGGAAGATCACCAATGGCTTGTAGTTTCCTCAGGAAGTCAGTGGTGTCTCGAAGATAGCTGGGAGTGCTGGTAGCGTAGGGCCTGAGGAGGGAGTCTACATAGCCAGACAATCCTGCTGTCAGGGTGCCAATGCCTGAGATGATGGGGTGTCCAGGATTTCCAGGTTTATGGATCTTGGGTAGCAGATAGAATACCCCAGGTCGGGGTTTCAGGGGTGTGTCTGTGCAGATTTATTCTTGTGCTTTTTCAGGGAGTTTCTTGAGCAAATGGTGTAGTTTCTTTTACTCACCAGCAACCACACACCACACAACAGAACCACTAATCCAGGAACCTATTCTTGCCACAAGTACTCCTTTTCTTTTTGCGAATACAGACTAACACGGCTGCTACTCTGAAACCTTACATATCTGGGGTTTCAAATGAATAGTTTCTAGGTATGATACCGATTATTTTTCATACCTAGCCCCAAACTTCTTACAGCATAGTTGCAGCCCTGCCTCCTTACAGTCTGCCTCCTCCGAGAACAACAACAGACAGACAAAAGGGGAGTCTTGTTTCAATTTCAAAAAGTTCTAGCCTTCCCATTTGCTCTTTTGGCCACATGCCCACTCACTTCCTTTTACCTATGTATTGCAGTGACTTTTAACCCTTTACAGGTAAAGCAAGTAGAGAACAGCTACTAAGAGGGATTTTATAGCTAACTGGCTGGCTGGGTCCATAAAAGGGAGCTACTTTCCCCCTTTCATTTATCACAGCATCCATGTGGGCAGACCTCTGTGCTCATAAAGAGCCACGGCAAGAGTCCACCCATATAGAGGTCCATCAAAATCAGTGCGGCTTCATGTGGCTCAGTAGTCTGCCCACAGACATAGATCCAATTGCAGGATGTGGGTCTAAGATGGTGGCAATAATAATAATGTAACAAAAGAAAACAGCACTTAATACTGCTGAAAAACCAGACAATCAGAGCAAAATACAAAGAGAACTCCAGAATCATAGAATCATGAGACTGGAAGGGACCTCGAGAGGTCATCTAGTCCAGTCCCCTGTGCTCATGGCAGGACTAAGTATTATCTAGACCATCCCTGACAGGTGTTTGTCTAATCTGCTCTTAAAAATCTCCAATGATGGAGATTCCACAACCTCCCTAAGCAATTTATTCTAGTGCTTAACCACCATGACAGGAAGTTTTCCCTAATGTCCAACCTAAGCCTCCCTTGCTGCTATATATGCCCATTGCTTCTTGCCCTAGCCTCAGAGATTAAGAAGAATAATTTTTCTTCCTCCTCCTTGTAACAACCTTTTATGTACTTGAAAACTGTTATGTTCCCTCAGTCTTCTCTTCTCCAGACTAAACAAACCCAATCTTCCCTCATAGGTCATGTTTTCTAGACCTTTAATCATTTTTGTTGCTTTTCTCTAGACTTTCTCCAATTTGTCCACATCTTTCCTGAAATGTGGTCCCCAGAACTGGACACAATACTCCAGTTGAGGCCTAATCACTGTGGAATAGAGCAGAAGAATTACTTCTTGTGTCTTGTTTCCAGCATTCCTGCTAATACATCCCAGAATGATGTTCACTTTTTTTGAACAGTGTTACCCTGTTGACTCATTTAGCTTGTGATCCACCAGGACCCCCAGATCCATTTCCGCAGTACTCCTTCCTAGGCAGTCATGTCCCAGTTTGTACATATGCAACGGCTTGTTCCTTCTTAAATGGAGTTTTGCATTTGTTCTTATTGAATTTCATCCTATTTACTTCAGACCATTTCTGCAGTTTTTCCAGATCATTTTGAATGTTAATCCTATCCTCCAAAGCACTTGCTACCCCTCCCAGGTTGGTATTGTCCGCAAACTTTGTAAGTGTATTCTCTATGCCATTATCTAAATCATTGATAAAGATATTGAACAGAACCAGACCCAGAACTGATCCCTGCAGGACCCCGCTCATTATGCCCTTCCAGCATGATTGTGAACCACTAGTAACGACTCTCTGGGAATGGTTTTCCAACCAGTTTTGCACCCACCTTATAGTAGCTCCATGTAGGCTGCATTTCCCTAGTTTGTTTATGAGAAGGTCATGTAAGACAATATCAAAAGCTTTACTAAAGTCAAGATATACCACATCTACCACTTCCCCCCATCCACAAGGTTTGTTACCCTGTCAAAGAAAGCTATCAGGTTGGTTTGACATGATTTGTTCTTGAAAAATCCATGCTGACTATTACTCATCACTTTATTATCTTCTACATGTTTTCAGATTGATTGCTTGATTATTTGCTCTATCAGCTTTCTGGGTACAGAAGTTAGGCTGACTGGTCTGTATTTCCCTGGGTTGTCCTTATTTCCCTTTTTATAGATTGGCACTATATTCACTTTTTTCCAGTCTTCTGGAATCTCTCCTGTCTTCCATGACTTTTCAAAGATAATCGCTAATGGCTCAGATATCTCTTCAGTCAGCTCCTTGAGTATTCTAGAATGCATTTCATTAGGCCCCGGTGACTTGAAGATTTGAAGACTTGTGGCACCTTAGAGACTAACAAATTAATTTGAGCGTAAGCTTTCATGAGCTACAGCTCACTTCTTCGGATGCATTCGGTGGAAAATACAGTGGGGAGATTTATATACACAGAGAACATGAAACAATGGGTGTTACCATACATACTGTAATGAGAGTAATCACTTAAGGTGAGCTATTACCAGCAGGAGAGCGGGGGGGAAAAAGCCTTTTGTAGTGATAATCAAGGTGGGCCATTTCCAGCAGTTCACAAGTACGTCTGAGGAACAGCGGGGGACGGGACGGGGGGGCGGGAATAAACATGGGGAAATAGTTTTACTTTGTGTAATGACCCATCCACTCCCACTCTTTACTCAAGCCTAAGTTAATTGTGTCCAGTTTGCAAATTAATTCCAATTCAGCAGTCTCTCGTTGGAGTCTGTTTTTGAAGTTTTTTTGTTGAAGAATTGCAACTTTTAGGTCTGTAATCAAGTGACCAAAGAGATTGAAGTGTTCGCCGACTGGTTTTTGAATTTTATAATTCTTGACGTCTGATTTGTGTCCATTTATTCTTTTACATAGAAACTGTTCAGTTTGGCCAATGTACATGGCAGAGGGGCATTGCTGGCACATGATGGCATATATGACATTGGTAGATGTGCAGGTGAATGAGCCTCTGATAGTGTGGCTGATGTGATTAGGTCCTACAATGGTGTCCCCCAAATAGATATGTGGACACAGTTAGCAACAGGCTTTGTTGCAAGGATAGGTTCCTGGGTTAGTGGTTCTGTTGTGTGGTGTGTGGTTGCTGGTGAGTATTTGCTTCAGGTTGGGGGGCTGTCTGTAGGCAAGGACTGGCCTGTCTCCCAAGATCTGTTAGAGCGATGGGTCGTCCTTCAGGATAGGTTGTAGATCCTTGATGATGCGTTGAGGTTTTAGTTGGGGACTGAAGGTGATGGCTAGTGGCGTTCTGTTATTTTCTTTGTTGGGCCTGTCCTGTAGTAGGTGACTTCTGGGTACTCTTCTGGCTCTGTCAATCTGTTTCTTCACTTCAGCCGGTGGGTATTGTAGTTGTAAGACTGCTTGATAGAGATCTTGTAGGTGTTTGTCTCTGTCTGAGGGGTTGGAGCAAATGTGGTTGTATCGTAGAGCTTGGCTGTAGACAATGGATCATGTGGTGTGGTCTGGATGAAAGCTGGAGGCATGTAGGTAGGCATAGCGGTATTGCCCCATGTTTATTCCCCCCCCCCCGACTGTTCCTCAGACGTTCTTGTCAACTGCTGGAAATGGCCCACCTTGATTGTTACTACAAAAGGTTTTCCCCCCCTCCCCCGCTCTCCTACTGGTAATAGCTCACCTTACCTGATCATTCTTCTTACAGTGTGTATGGTAACACCCATTGTTTCATGTTCTCTGTGTATATAAAGCTCCCCACTGTATTTTCCACTGAATGCATCCGACGAAGTAAGATGCAGCTCACGAAAGCTTACGCTCAAATAAATGTGTTAGTCTCTAAGGTGCCACAAATCCTCCTTTCCTTTTTAGATTAGATTAGGTTAGATTGGATATATAGAGTTCAGGAGCCTACCCCTGTTTTCCTCGCTATTCCACTCACTCGTATAAAAAAATTATAAGGCTTGAGTTTTAGAGCTTCGGAGCACCCAAAAACTCCATCACTGGGCCATGGGTTCTCAGCAGCTCTGAAAATCCAGAAAGTAGATATTGGCTGAGTACATATAACTTAAAAAAATCTCCATACCCTGAAAACTGGTACTATTTAAATGGTGTTAGAACTGTTTTAAAGTCTGTTCTCCCTACTTATAAGTTACAGCAAAGTTCTCTTCAAAGTGTTAATTTTCTTCACATAATTCTGTCTCTAGTTCTATTTGTGTTCTTTCACAATGGGTTAATATATGCACCATGAAACTCTAAGGACTAAAGTAAAAAATAAATTATGAGCCCTGTGTTAATGAAAATGGGAGCATCCTGCTAAATAGCCAACACACACACACAAACGTATGTATGTGCAGAGAGATTTTTGTATGCACAATTTAGCTCAGGGAATATTCTCATTACTAAAGTATAAACACTTGAAAAGAGAGGGTGCAAATGGAAATGCTGACCAGCCATGTTAGCCATCGTTGTGCATATGGCACTATTAAAACTTCCAATACAGAGATAATATTGATATACAGGATTAGGGAATAACAAACACCATTAAGCTGTGGACTCAAAATGAGAAAGCATTTTAGCAGATGGAAGATGGATTAATCTTCTATTATGCTGCTTATTGTCAGTCCTTACTGTGTACTATTATCAGAGGTAATATGAATATTATGTTACACCTAATCAGTCTTCAGCCATGTGACACAGAAAAGCATGATAGTATTCACAGGCATACTTTCTCTTACGTGACACCAATCTGTCACTTGTTATTTTCCTGATGTCCTTTGGAGCTGCCTTTCCCAGCATTCTTTATTCTTAGAATACTGTATGCGTGTTTGCTGGTAGAATCTTCTTACTAGACAGAGAGAACCAGATCAGTCAAAACAGCTTACTGATTAATACATAGCTGCACAGCACTACAAGCTGAAAAGTACTGTGGATACTGATTTGAGAGGGACGTTGGCATGTACTGAAAGAAAAGCGGAAACAGATCTAAAGGGGCCATAATTCAAAAACTATTGCATGCTGTACAGAATAGCAATACTGTACTTAGCATTTCTTTAGCACTGGGCATATTCAAAGCACTACACAAACATTATTAACTAATTAATCCTCACCACACCCTAACCCTACCATTTACTGTAGGGGTCAGAAGTGGTTCTATTATTCCTACCTCAGAATTAGAATATATTGCACAGATGCAAACATAACTGAATAAGGTTTACCATGCAAGGTCACGGTAGAAGAATGCTATTTTGGCTAAAATAGCTGTTCTCAAAGGATGATGCAGTAGCTGGTTTTCTGGACCATGTGATCTTGCTAGTTTTTAAAATTATATAAATATCCAAGTCTGGTCAGAATGAATTCCTGGATACTTGAGAACATGTTAACAGTCTGATTCCACAATTAGGGAGACTGCTTCTACTACCAATATTTTATATTTATATATATAGTGCCTTGTATTCCAAATCAATAAACTACAAACCAGCTTTGAAATGCAGCCACCTCTGGAATGGAGCATAGCAGCCATCTGGTATGTCGGCCATGGAAAATCCCATGGTGCTTTTTTAAAGAGTGGGTATTTGCCCCAATGTCCTTGGCCACAATTTCCCATTCTCCTCACACTAGACAACATTTATGAAGGGGAATAGGAAATGTTGTCTAAGGACACTGGGGCTAATACCTGCTCTTTAAAAAGCAAAATGGGATCTTCCATGACTATGCAAACCATCAGGTATCAATTGAAAGACTCCCATGCGTAAACTGTATGGTACGTGATTCATTTTTCTCTGAAGGATGGAGACCTTGTTGACATTTCCATCTGTGTTTGGTGAGAAGAATTCAGTCATTTCTCTTGGATCTGTACCTTGCCACAATTACTGATGTCTCCTTGACACTTGATTGGATTCTTGTACTTGCTCAGAAGTAGAATTGGCCAGAGAACAACAATTCCATTGTGTGACTACTTTTTATTTTCTTACATATGTTTTTTGTTCTACACTGGAATGAAAAAAAAACTTTTTGAACATTTTCATGAAATAGAATTGTGTCAACTTGTCCATTTTTGGATGGAAATTATCAGGTTTTTTATTCCTCTCTGTCTCTCGTCAGAGGCGATCAGCTATGCCACCCTACACCTCAGAAACCTTCCCGTTGAAGATTCTGCTGGAATCAGTAAGTCTCAAAAAAAGTTTCAGCTTTGCCAGAACAGCATATTTTGATAAAAATATATTTAGTCAAAATGTTCCAACCTGCTGTACTCAGAAGCTATAGCTGCTTTGGCTTGTAGTGGCCTGAATGCTTAGTAGAGTTGAGAGTACGTTACACCAATGCTCAGTAGACTTTCCTATTGGCTTTCAGGTGTAATTCAAGCTGGCAGAATTAAGCGTTAGCTCCCTAAGAAACTGCTTTTACAGCTGTGACAGTGGCACTGACATTGGCTGATTTGCTCTTACTAACATTGCTAAGATTCAGTACTTCAGGGCCATTTTCAGTTGAAGGCTCTCAAATGCTAGACTCTGCTCCTTCTTTGCTCCAACAGAGCGGGAGTGTGTTACCCTTCAGGGCATGGTGCAAAGCCCAGCTTTTTATTCTGAATTTTACCTGTGGGATGAAAGGGGGAGTTACATTTATTCCAATATTTGTTATGGGGCAAATTTGTATTACGCAACATTAAACTATGTTCCTTATCAGAGCGATTTCCGATTACTATGCCTATTAGTCTCTGCACATGCTCAAGGCAGTATTTTGAAAATGAAAATAAATACATAGAAACACTAGGGTTAAAAAAAAGGCAATGAAGCATTTAAAATTTGTCTTTTCTCCTGTGTGTTTTCCTTTGCTTTACTGACCAGCTGTGCACACTTAACCTGACTGCCCTGCCAACTGCACAAATGTCATATAAATAGAATCATAGAATCTCAGGGTTGGAAGGGACCTCAGAGGTCATCTAGTCCAACCCCCTGCTCAAAGCAGGGCCAATCCCCAATTTTTGCCCCATCCCTAAATGGCCCCCTCAAGGATTGAACTCACAACCCTGGGTTTAGCAGGCCAATGCTCAAACCACTGAGCTATCCCTCCCCCTGCATAAAGGCAACCAGTAAGTGAAGAACACGACTATAACAGTTGCGGAGCAGTGGAGCTGCTAGAAAGGCTGGAAGCAGCAGACTTACTACAGGGCTTGACTAACCTTTCTGTTTGCCCTTTCTGACTTTTCTTTCCAGTTACCCCGGTGAAGAGGATAAAATGTGTGTTACTAATCAACAGGAGTAAATGGTTTAGGGAATAGAGCACACCACCGGCTAGAAACTGAAGGCAGAAGACTACATTCTGCCCTACTGCACTGAGGGCAATGGGGTTGCACAGATATAAATGACAGCAGAATTTTCCCCACTGTATTTAACCTAATACTGTTTGTGCAGCTGTAATACAACAAGAATTAATTGGCCTTTATGTCAAGCATGGAAATAGTTCATATTTTAGTACAATCTGAAAGGTTCAAAGCTCCTGGCCTCCCTTTACACAGGGTGGCCAGTCTTGCAAGCAGTCCCTGCACCTTCATAGAGCTCTGATGACTTTAAGTTTCTTGGCCAAAAGAAAGCGCAGTGAAACTAAACGCTTTACTGGTCTAGTTCATCTAGTAGAGTATTAGAAAGCAGAACCAGACTTGTCCTGCAGTCCTTAGTTGAGCAAAAATCACTGGGAGTTTTGCCTCAACAAAGAATACAGAATCCAAGTCAGTGTTCTCAACCTGCAGCTCCATCAGCACACAACTGTGGCCCATGTAATATCCACAGGGCCATAAATAGGGCAGGGCAGGAGGGGCACCTGTCCTACGCACACAGCTGGGGGGGGGGGAAATGGGGTGGTGCAGGATCAAGCCCAGCATCAGTCCCCAGCAGGATCAGGCCCATCAGTGTCAGCCTCCCAGGGTGCTCAGCGCCCCACCCCCAACAGGTTTGCGGTGACCTTGGCTGAAGCAGGCTCCCCAGCATTGATATCGCAGGGCAGGGTGCATGGCTGAGTACCTGCAGCCAAGGTAGGAGACCAGCAGGCACTGGGAGGAGGGTGCAGGGGGCTGGGGCATGGGGATGAGGATGCAGCTGGTGCATGGGAGACAGACTCTAGGTGGGGTACTGGTGGCTGGAGGCAGTCCCTGCATGAGGGGGGGCTCCATACTGCGGCACAATCCCTGGATGAGGGAAGTCTTTATGGGGGTTGGGTGCTGAACTGGGGGGCAGTCCCTAGGTAGGGGGCTAGGTGCTGGAAAGGGCAGTTCCTTGCAGGGGCTGTTCTGTCCTGGAGAGGGCATCCTGTCTATGTAGGGCAGACACATGTGCCAGCCCAGTGTTGGGGAATCTGAATACTGGGAAGACAGTCCCAGGGGGGTTGTGTGATGGAGGTATTCCCTGGCCAGGGGCAGTCTGGGGAGGGGCTGGGTGCATGGGGGGCAGCCCTTAGCTGGGGGCCTAGGTGCATGGGGTAACTGGGGACAGTCCCTGGCTGGGGGGGGCAGCCTTTGGCTGGGGGTTTACCCTGCACCAGGCAGGGCTCCCCGTCTTTGCAGGCAGGTTCTGTAGCCGCGCTCTCCGGGCGCTCTGCCGAGCTATGCTGCTAACAGCGGCACAGAAGTGAGGGTGGGAATACACCATGCCATGCCATTCTTACAGTAAAATAATTCATTTTAACAGTTAAAGTTTTGACTTATTTTGCTAATTTAAAAGGCTCTTGGTAGACATTTGCCAGTGTTGAAATGAAAGGTACTATCTCAATTTGAATGGTAGTGCTGTCATATAACAAAGCCTTTTTTTTTTTTTTGGCAGATGTACAAATAGTATATGTAGGGTTGCCAGGCGTCCGGTTTTCAACTGGAATGCAGAGTCGAAAAGGGACCCTGGTGGCTTTAGTCAGCACTGCTGATCGGGCTGCTAAAAGTCCGGTCAGCGGTGCAGCGGGGCTAAGGCAGGCTCCCTGCCTGCCCTGACTCTGCACGGTTCCTGGGAGCAGCCAGCATGTCCGACTCTGAGGCACAAGGGTGACCATGGGGGCTCTGCACGCTGCCTCCGCCCCAAGTGCCGGCTCCGCAGCTCCCATTGGCCAGGAATCATGGCCAATAGGAGCTGCAGGCATGGGCAGCGTGCAGAGCCCACTGGCCACCCCTGTGCCTCGGGACTTCAGGGACATGCCACCTGGCCGGAGCCTGCACCCTGAACACCCTCCCACACCCTAACTCCCTCCCAGAGCCCACACCCCTCCCTCCCTCCTACACCCCATCCCCTCCCACACCACAACTCCCAGCCCTGAGCCCCCTCCTGTACACCACACCTCCTCCTGCACCCCAACTCCCTGCCTCAGCCCAGAGCCCCTTCCTGCACCCCAAACCCCGAATCCCTGGCCCCACCCCAGCCAGAGTCCTCATCCCCAGCCAGAGTCCTCACCTCCTACCGCACCCCAAGCCCCTGCTCCAGCCCAATGAAAGTGAGTGAGGGTGAGGGAGAGCAAGCAACAGAGGGAGGGGGGATGGAGTGAGTAGGGGTGGGGCCTTGGAGAAGGGGCAGGGCAGGAGAGGGGCCTCAGGGAAGGGGTCTGGCAGGGGTGCTCAGTTTTGTGTAATTAGAAAGTTGGCAACCCTAATGATATATATTGTGTGGATGCAGCCCACATAACACACAGAGAGCTACATATGAGGCCCACAATGCTAAATAGGTTAAGAACCACAGAGCAAACCCTTTTCAGGCTCCAATGCTACAAGTTGCTCTATACCTGTGGTCCTCTTGAAATTATTTCAAAGAAATTATTTAAAGAATTAAGGTTGGCCTTGTGAAGAAGTGTAGTACCTCTTTAAGGGACATGCTGGAGCCTACTACCAAAACAGCCTGGGTGTAATCAAGGAAGCCCCTCTCCCACCCTAAGCTGTGTCTATCTAAACAGGAAAAGGAAGTGGATTAAGAGAGGGTGTTAATGGCTATGTAGGTTGCCTGGTCTGCTTGTGTTCTCCAATGGGACTAGCCTGAGTGAGCCCAGAGATTTTTGCTTGCTGACTCTCAGTTTAGGAGCTATGAACCAGGGCTCTGAGGTCAGGGCCTTATGAATGCTAATATTGCTCCTTCTCTGAGACCTGCTTAAAGGGGACATTGTTTTGTTTTGGCTTCCCCTTTACATGCCTTTAATCAGAAGATGTGTGATTTAAAGGTGTCTTTGTTCTCTTAGCTAAGAAACTTGCAAGCTCTGATTTCTTTTTTTTTAAATTATTTTCTTTCCTGGCTGACTTCCTTTTCCTAAAATCATCATTTTCCTAAAACAACTGTAATTTGTAAAAAGAAAAGAGCAAAGGAGCTTGCTGGTGCAGTCCCCTCTTCCCCTGTCATGATGCTATGCAAGTTTACGCTAAAGTTATCTATCGAATGTCTTCTACATAAAACCATCATGTGTACATGAAGAGAGTCTTAGGCCTAAGCATTATAAATACCATGGAAATGGAACTATTACTACCTCCACAGAAAAATGCTCTCTCCAGGACCAGGCTGGGGTTGCTAGAAAGGAAGCAAACAGTGTGTGCCTTGCACATACCTAGGCTGTGGAGACTGGACTTATATTTATTCATGCCTTACATTTCCATGGTGACTTTCTTGTTTCTACTATTTCCAAACATACAGTGGTTCAATCAAGGGACAAGAATGGGGACACCTGAGTTCTGTTCCAGTCCTCTCTCTGACTTATGCTCACATTCTGCAGAGGGAGCCACCATGTAGACACTTATGCCTGAGCACAGTCCCATCTACTTCAGCAGAACTCAGCATGGTTTTATAGATCCCTTTGCAGGGCTAGTCTGTGACTGCGGGTGAGGCATTTTACCTCTCTGCCTGGGCTTCCACATGTATAAAGTAGGGATAACAATGCTTATCCACCCTCAGACACCACTTTGTGATTCTAAGATGAAAGACACTATGTAAGTGTAAAGCACTTAATTATTAGCATCATAGCACTAGGAAAGGCAGTTTTGGTGTGACATTTGTAACTGAAAGCAGTGGATGCTCAGAAGGATATCTGTGTATCTGAAATCTACACTTATTTCCAGGTCATGAGAATTTCATTCAACATCATGACATTGCCATCACTCTGTTGAAGGAGGGGAGGTTGAAATTGGGCCAAAAGGTGAGCCTTTTGTCATTTTAACCAAGTGGCAAATAAAATCAGTTTAATGAACCTCAGTCAAGATGAATAATATATAATTACAAACAAATGTAGGTATTCTATCTGGGGAATTAGAAAAAGTGTGATCTTGTAAATCACTCTGCCTGAAACTCAGTTTAAAATGATAGAATAAATGTCTTCCTCCTCACAGACATATTACTGACTGCTAGATTATACTGCCTGCATAATGCATTTAAGTAATCAGCATTATGGTATTATGGCTATGGCTTTACTGTGTTAAATAGTGCCTAAAGTCCTATTCATCTTCTATGTCACTCATTGTTTTGAGTACACATTGCCATTTAGTCATCATTTTGTTTTGAAAGCGTCAGCAAACTTAGATAACTGCACAGGTTTTGGCTCGTCATTGGGTTTTAACTGCATCTGCAGAATTTTTCATCTGCGTATTTCCTAGCTAATGCACATAGAGATATTTCTGATAGGTAAAAGCAAGATGCTATAGTTATAATACCTTCTTAATCTAGAGATGTGCCATATAATCAACACATTGTATTTTCCTCCTGAATAACTGACATAGTTAAACTGTCCATTCATGCATAAGTTATACAGTTAAGCACCATTTTAACCCTGGGAATGTTATGACTCTAGTTGTGTCTGAATTGGAGGAAAAAACCATTACAAAATACCAGTGATAAATGATAGCACATTACAAGGACCATATAATAAGACCTAAGTGTTCACTGAGTGTGATATGCCCAGAACACTGAGAGGACTGTATCTCTTATTAGTTTCTCTTTCTTTAATTGTATATGCTATATTGATCCCTCCCTGCCTACTGCAACCACATCTCCAGTGGCTTTGCTCCTGGGAATATCTTCTCCAGCTCAAGAATGCCTTGAAGACAGTCTTACTAAGACCCTCTTCTCAAGCTAGCCCTCTTACCATATTTTGTTCCTGCTGCTCACCCTTTCAACCCAGGGCCTAATTTTGAATGGTGTTGATCACCTGCAGCTCCCATTGATGTCAGGTAGCATTGTGGGTGTTCAGTACTTCTGAAAATCCTGCCCCACCTGTCTTATTGCTCTATCCACCCCCACCTGTGCCTCACCTAACATTTTGTTTTGCCTCCTCCCCCTGAACCCTTCCTAGGAGTGCCTACTTTCTAGGTACACAATCCCAGATCTCTGTTCCCACTGCTTAACTAAACAACCCCATAACCTGCACCTACTTGTTGATGAGCACACTTTAAGATAGAAGATAGCGCCTGTCCACCAGTTTGTTTACAATGGGTTGCACGATAGGCCAGGTGGGCTTTGGTGGTTAACTTGGTGCTATGACAAATGTTAGGGCTTGTCTACACTGGCACTTTACAGCGCTGCAACTTTCTCGCCCAGGGGTGTGAAAAAACACCCTCCTGAGTGCTGCAAGCTTTCAGCGCTGTAACATGCCAGTATATACAGTGCACCAGCTCTGGAAGCCATGCTGCCAGCGCCGGTAGCTACGCCCCTCGTGGAGCTCCCTCCCAGTGCTGTGCCATGATTACACAAGCCACGTTAAAACGCTGCCGCGGCTTGGTGGAGTCATCTCAGTTCTTGAGGCAATACAAATGCAGAACAGTCCCTGCCCCTGAACGTGCTTTTTCCCTCTGAAGTAAATGGCAAAACTCCAATTAAATTCAATGGAACATAGGAATAGCCTTCAGGGCAGGGACTCTTCTGCATTTATATTGCAGCCTCTCTGCTGAGCAGTAACAGAGGTCAGGGCCTTGCAGGTCAGCTTCCCCTTGGAGGAGAAATCTTTTACATGGATTTTGAATATATTCTTAGCACAGCTTGTTTGGTTTACATTACATACACCAGTCCTTGAACAGAGATGGTTAGATGCAGCCTGCAGGCAATCCCCTCTTTTGGCAATCTCAGCCAAAACACCAACATCTGGTTCTCAGGGAGCAAGTCTCCCTCAAGAACTTTAATTAGACAGACTAAAGCTAGGTCTATACTACAGCCTATGTTGGCAAAACTGATGTCACTCAGGGGGTGTGAATAATCCACCTCCCTGAGTGAGACAAGTTACACCAACATAAGTGTTCATGTGCACACCTCTATGTTGGTGGGAGAGCGTCTCCTGCCGATGTAGCACATGCCATTTTCGGAGGTGTTTTCTTTATGCTAACAGGCAAGCTCTCTACCTTTGGCCGTCTTCACCAGATGTGCTGCAGCGATGCAGCTGTATCAGTACAGCTGCACCACTGTATGTACAGACATACCTGTGGCAGAGCGTAAACTCCCGCACTGCTTGCCAGAGCTGCCCTGAAGAAACCAGCATCAGCAAACCAACAACATACTTTTTAGTCTGACTGAAAACTTGCTTGCACAGCAAAAAAAGAGCTTGGGGTTTAATTGTTTTCTGGCACAGGCATCAAAGTAACAAATCAGGATGGAACACAAACAGGTCTAGTAACAAATAAATGCCATCAAAAGAAATTAGTAGCATAGCAGAAAAATAACCATCAGACAAAACAATGCTGTCTAAATGTAATTAAAAGAGAATTTTAAGCCTAGATTCAAAAGAACTGGAAGAATCAGTTGTACAGATGTCCTACAGGACATGTCTTATTGATATTTAAAGCACATAGCATGTTTTTTTTTTCTCATAGTAATAAGAAAAGAGTTCCAATAAATTGGTCCCAAGTGAGCAGTAGAACAATATCATGAAAGGGCCCATGGAATTTGGGGGGAAGTAACATCGGGTGGGCTTTTCCAAATGTGAATTAGCAGCACAAACTAGGAATTTTAAATGAGCCTAAGGGAGTTAGGTGCCTACATATCATTGAAACTTAATGACATTTGGGTGCTTAACTCTCTTAGGCTCATTTAACCCCCCAAACTCTCAATGGAACTTGTATACCTAAATCACTTACGTGCTTCTGAAAATCCCATTCTTAATCTCTGTGCTTCAGTTTCACTATCTGCCCAAAGGGGTTGATACTTTTTATTTACATCATACATGTACTCCGAGGCGTAATTTGTTTGTAAATTTCATTGAGATCCCTGAATGGAGACAATACCGAAATGCAAAATTTCATGAAAACATGAACTAGAAAGCTGGATTTCTGATCAATTCAATAAGAAAAAATTGCAAGATCTGGCAGTGAAGCTGATAAGAGATATAAATGATAAATTGTGATGCAGGACAAAATAACTTCAGGAAACTAGGAAGTAAATTGAGAGTAAATTACTGAAACAGCAAAAAAAAAAAAATCAATTGTATGCATATTTAGACTCTGAAAGCTCTGATACATCCAGCTAGATAGATATAAGGGCAAATAGCCTCAGAGAATTTCAGCAAAAAAGAATGCATAAGTGACAGTCCAAAAGCATAAGACTTAATTAAGGCAGCAAACATAAAGAAAATAACAACAGATCCAGGGCCTACAGCTATCTGATAAGTTACTTGGGATAAAGTCCTGCTAATAAATAGCCTGAAGTAACCAATTACAAGAACTCAAACAAATATTAACAAAGATAGAAACAATCTTACCGCTACCTAGTGAAAAAATTGGTAAACAAATCTAATGTGAACTGCAGTCCCTATGTTTCCATATTACACTGGACACCTGCCCACCTCCTCACACACACCTCCTCTTCTCACCCTTTCCCCCAGCTGGTAGTCTATCTATGGACAGATATGATTGCTGAGGTCTCCCCCTTTCTCCTTCCTCTGCTGCAACTCAATGAAAAGTGTGTTGGTGAGAACTGAGGTAGATGCCCCTCCATCTCACTCCTTTCTCTTCTCTCTCCTTCTGGGATCCCCATCCTCCTCAGTGAGATTGAGACATCAAAGGAAAGTCAGCCAGTCACCCTTTCTCTCCGTCTCTGGTTGGCCTTAACTAGTGGCTGTTGTTAGGGTTGCCAACCCTCCCAGTTTCGCCAGGAGTCTCCCAGAATTAGGCTCTATCTCCCAGAGGCTACAGAAGCCAAACTTGGGAGGTTTTAGGTCACTAGAAGTCCGGCAATACAGAGGAGCCAAGGCAGGCTTCCTACCTGCTCTGGCTCTGCACCACTTCCAGAGGCAGCCGGCACATCCCTGCAGCCTCTGGGAGGGGGGGCAAGAGGGGCTCTGCATGCTGCCCCCGTCCCGAGTGCCGACTCTGCAGCTCCCATTGGCCAGGAACTGTGACCAATGGGAGCTGTGGGGGCGGTGCCTGCAGGCAGGGGCAGTGCGTGGAGACCCCAGCTCTCTCCCAGTGGCCGCAGGGACATTTCAGCTGCTTCTGGGAGTGGCGTGGGGCCAGGCCAGGCAGGGAGCCTGCCTTAGCCCTGCTGCGCCACCACCTGGGAGGCGCCCAAGGTAAGCACCACCTGGTTGAAGCCCACACCTCTTACCCCCTCCCAACCCCCCCGGCCCCACCCCTGAGCCCCCCCCGTAGCCACCACCCCAAACCCCCTACTGCACCCTGAACTGCCTCCCACACCCCAACCCCCAGCCCTGAGCCCCCCTCCCGGAGCCAGCACCCCAAACCCCCCTACTGCATGCCAAACCCCACATCCTACCCCCTTCCCCAGCTTTGAGCCCCCTCCCACACCCCAAACCCCCTGCCCCAGCCCTGAGCCCCCCCGTCCACCCAAACTCCCTCCCAGAGCCCAAGACCAGTAATACCTAAACCATACAGAGAGGCAAGTGACAGCTTGCCACCCAGAAACTTGATTTGGATTCAGACTCAGAGACAGGATTTTACCTGGCCACACCACATCTTATATAGAGGGGTAGGTTGTACTTCTGCAACACCCACTTTTCTTTCTACTGGTATAATTTACATATGTCTGACTCAACATTCCAAAAAATGACTGGTCCTTTGGGACTGGGAGTAACCTGAATATTGTTCTCTGATTTTTGGTTTAAAGTGCCGATCTATCATATAGCCCAGCTTGCCTGGTTGGCAAGATAGACTGGTGTGATCAAGGGGACTGTCTGTGATTCCCTGATAAAACTTTTAGAGCGTTTTCAGAGTTTACACCTGTTACTGGCTTGGTGAAATCTAATTGTAGACCACACAACCAGTTTGGAGTTTCTGCCCTGCTTTTTGACTTTCTACCATGAGGTTGGCACTCATGGCTGTAAGCCACACCACAGAGTGTGACAGATAGAGTTTGGGTGTGGGGGATTAGAAAGCCCTGAAATCAGATGGGAGTTCTCAGACCTGGTAGCTTATTACACATGATGGAAACGTGGATAACTACAACATATCATTCCAAAAGACAGAACATTCAGCACTCTCAGGCTTCTTTCAGCTCTTTGGCACTTCTTCCCCCTCCCCACTTAAAGTTTAACAACCCAACTGCCTGTGCCAAGGCACTTCTCTTCCCATCAACTTTCTCTCAAGTCCCTTGAGTCTGAGGTCAGCCAGAATGTTACAGTCTGCAAACTCCCAGAAGCCCTTGCAGCTCTCTCCTTTCCTTCTGGGACTTGCCTCTGAATTTTATTTCAAGCATTACAGCTGATCAGGATGCAGCTTCTTTTATAATGCTGCTCCAGGCACAGCTTCGGAGGGGGGTGTGTGCATTTTTTGGTTGTTTGTTTTGGCTTTTTTCCCTTCCTTCCTCTCTTCTAGCTGCTCAGCTGTAGCTGGCAGCAACAGTAGGTGGCTTTGGCATCTCACTATAATGTAGTCAGGGCTTCTCTATGGAGTTCCTGCTTTTATTGCTACAATCTAGTGCAAAGCCAGTGCTGGGCTTAAGCAGACTAAGCAATTGCTTAGGGTCCCTAGCAGCTCAAAGGGGGCCCCTATTCACTTATTATGTGTTGGGGGGGGAGAAATATTCTTGCTTAGGACCCCCAATGGGCCACTGCCACTGATCCAGAGGGTATTCGGAGTGGAGGTGAAGTATGTTCTCTGACAGTGTAAGGCCATAGGGGATTCTCTTAACCAGGCACGCAGAAAAGTGTTGTAAAATGCAAGTTGGAGGTGGAGATAGGGTTAACTTCACTGATCTTAAAGTGTTGCTCTCCCTTCACTTTAAAGTCCTTTCCTGCATAGGAATATTTAAAACAGTCTTTATTTCCACACTGGTCTTTGTAGCTTTAGCTGGTGGCTCCAGGAAAATGCTGGGATATAATAGCCCTAGTTGTACCAGTGCTGCTCCTTCCCACATTCAGTGGCATGGCGCACATCCTCCTTCTCCCAGGCTGAGACCTTGTGGAGCAAGTTTCATCCAGGGGAAAATTGTAAGGGACAAATTATAAATCCGGTAAACACCAAGTTTATAGAGAAAGTGATGATATGGCCATCACTACAGCAGCACATGTGCCACAACTATAATTATGTAAATATAAGGAGTAGTTTTGGGTAATAAGTCTGCAAGTGATGAGTTGAGTGAGCACCGTTTGCAATGGCACACAAGGAAGAGTCAACCTTTCCAGCTATTCGAAACTAGTGAAGCTAATGTTTACTGACTAGAGCTAGTTCACTTCTGTACGGAAGTCTTTGTGTAAAAGTTTGTTTGATTTTTTTCTAGAGGAAGATAATGATTTAATCAATCAAATAGTTCCTCTCACTACAAACAAACATTTAACATAAACATTTTTAAAAAAAATCCTATACACACATGGAAAGGAAAAATGAAGCTTTTGAATTGACCAATCAATTTAAACTGGTTTAAGGACATAGGCAGGTTGATTTAGGAGATCTGTAGTCTACTTTTCTTGGATTAAATTTAAATCAATGTTATCCCTTTCTTAACCCACTTTGTGGTAACTAAATGCAGTGTTACCTGTTACCTAATTTTAGTTTCAGGGAGATCTCTCAATTTAAAAGAATGAAAAATCCTTCTTTAGATAACTCCTAAAATCCAATTGTTCTTGAAAGGATTTATAGGAAACAATTGGAAAACCAGGTGTCCCACCTCATTACTATCATCCTTTCTCCTTAGGAAGTAATCTCTGTATCAGCCTAACCAGAATATCCAAAACCTTTCATAAAACAACCATAAAAAGTTCTTAATTTAATTTTAACATGGTTAAAAACCACAATTGAAATAAATGTCTCTTCTCCATTAGTCAAGTTCCTAAATTCATACAATGTGCAGATTTACAATTTCCAGAATTGACATTTTTAATTTTCGGAGAGGAAGGCAGACAAACTTGAACGTCCTCATTTTAAAAAGAGGCAGATAATTCAAAAAGTAGGTGTTGTGTTGTTATCACCCACCAGTAACAGGCAATTGAAGGGCTTTAGAAAATGGTTTTCAGCTCTGGGCTCCCTTGAACTGCTGTTGAAATAAGTTAGTTCAGAGAGCCCTTCTCAACCGCAGCTCTTGCGGGGCTTTATAAAACTGACCGAGGATTATTATCGGGGTTGGGACGGGAAAACGTTTTGTTTATACTGTTTTTTAAACAGCTTTCAATACCAGCTCAGGGAACCGGCTCAGTTTCTGGACCCACTTATGCTCTGGCCAGCCCAGCGCTTTCTGGTTTTGGCAGGTCTGATCTGACCGGGGCTTTGCCTACACTGGAGAAATCTGCAAAACAATCCCCTCCGGACGCACTGGGGAGCCGGGGGGACTCCGCGCGCAAACCCGGCTGCAGCACCTGGCGGCGGGGGAGGCGGGCAGGCCCGATTCGAACGCCGCCAGCAACGGGGCTGGCCGCACACCCCGGGCGAGACGGGCTCGGCCGGCCCCTGCCAGAGGAGCCAGCGGGGCGGGGGCGGGGGCTCCCCCGGGGGAGACTCAAGAGCCGCCCTCCCCCCGCGTCTCCTGGCAACCACGCGGCAACAGAACAGGCGGGCTGGGGCAGCGGCGCTGCCGCCTTCGGAGTGGCGCCCGCGCGCCCGCTGCCCCTGCGCGCCGCCTCGGCCACCCCCGCGTAGTCCCCGCGCCTGCCTGCTGCGCCGCGCCCCGCCCCGCCCCGCCCCGCCAAGCCAACACCTCTTGCTGCCCGCTGCGTGCTCCCGCCCCTTCCCCTCTGCCCCACGCTCTCAAGTGCGTCCACCCTCCCCCACGCGCACCTTCTGTCTGCTCTCTGCCCCGCGCTCCTGCCCCCACGTGCATCCCCTTTACCCCCCCCCCCGCCCCCTCTTCCCCACGGCACCCAGCGCCGGACGCCAGGGGACAGCATGCCCTGCAGGAAGAAGGCGCCCCCGCACCCGCTGTAAGTGCTGCCTTTGCTGCGGGCTCTCTGGCTGTGCAAGGCCCAGGCTCTAACCCTTGCAACCTCAGGGGGCCAGCCCTGAGGGACAGTCCCTGCAGAAACCTGGCCCTGAGTGGGTGCTGGAGGAGTTAGCACCTGGTCCTGTGCTATTGGGTGTTGTTCTGCCATGGGCTCAGCACCCTCTGCTCAGGGCCCTGGGGACTGAGCCCTTAACAACCGTCTGTCCCCAGGGCCTGAGACTGCCAGCCTTCGCTTACCTGAGGAGCCACCATTCCAGCAGTCTTCTGATTGGGAGCCAAGTATTCCTCAAATAAGTAAATACTTGCAGGAATGGGATCTAAGTCTTCAGCTGAACTGCTTGATCTTTCTATCTCACTACACCCTATGCTATGTACCTACAATTGTGTGCACCTTGGGAGGCTGTAGACACGTAATGCCACACTGGATCAGATTAATGGTCCATCTAGCCCGGGATCCTTTAGGGAAATGAAGAGATCATGATGTATCCTGTGTCATCCAGTCCCAGCTTCTGGCAGTCAGGTTTAGAGACACCCATAGCATGGGGTTGTGTCCCTGACCATCTTGGCTAACAGCCATTGATAGATCTATCCTTCAGGAACTTACCCAGTTCTTTTTTGAACCTAGTTATGCTTTTGGCCTTCACAACAATCCCTGGCGATGAATTTCACTGGTTAATTGTGTGTGAAGAACTAGTTTCTTATGTTTGTTTTAAAACTTCATTGGGTGACCTCTGGTTCTTGTGTTATGTAAAAGGGTAAACAACACTTCCCTATTCACTTTCTCCACACCCTTCATGATTTTATAGCTGTTTATCATATCTCTCCGTAGTCATTTATTTTCCAAGCAAACACTTCCAGGCTTTTTAATCTCTCCTTATGTGGAAGCTGTTCCATAACTCTAATCATTGTTGTTGCCCCCCTCTATACTTTTTCCAATTCTAATACATCCTTTTTAAGATGGTGCAACCAGAATTGCACACATTTTTCAAGGTGTTTAGTTTTATATTGTGGTATTACGATACTTTCTGTCTTATTATCTATCCCCCTTCTAATGGTCCCTAGCATTCTGTTCACTTTTTTGACTGCTGCTGCACATTGAGCGGATGTTTTCAGAGAACAATCCACGATACTCCAAGATCTTTCTTCAGTAGTAACAACTAATTTAGACCCATTATTTTATATGCATAGTTGGGATTATGTTTTCTAGTGTGCATTACTTTGCATTTGTCAACATTGAATTTCGTCTGCCATTTTGTTGCCAGGTCTCCCAGTTCTGTGAAATCTGTTTGGAACTCTTCACAGTCAGCTTAGGACAGGGGCGGGCAAACTTTTTGGCCTGAGGGCTGCATCGGGTTTCTGAAATTGTATGGAGGGCTGGTGAGGGGAGGCTATGCCTCCCCAAACAGCCAGGCGTGGTCCAGCCCCTGCCCCCTATCCAACCCCCCCGCTTCTTGCCCCCTGACGGTCCCCCCGGATCTCCTGCCCCATCCAATGCCCCCTGTTCCCTGACAGCCCCCCTGGGAACCCCTGCCCCATCCACCCCCCTGCTCTCTGTCCCCTGACCGCCCCCAGACCCCCCACCCCACCCCAATTGACCCCTGCCGCCTTATCCAACCCCCACTCCTTCCTGACTGCCCCCCCAGGACCTCTGCCCCCAGTCAACCCCCCTGTTCTCCGCCCTCTGACCAACCTGATCCCTATCCACACCCCCGGCCCCTGACAACCCACCAAATTCCCCTGTCCTCTATCCAACCTCCCTGCCCTCTTATCATGCTGCCTGGAGCACAGGTGGCTGATGGCACGGCAGCACCAGGACAGGCAGCCGCTCCGTGCAGCACAGAGCACCGGGTCAGGCCAGGCTCTGCAGCTGCGCTGCCCCAGGAGTTCGCAGCCCCGCCACCCAGAGCATTGTGCCGGCGGAGCAGTGAGCTGAGGCTGCGGGGAGGGGGAACAGCAGGGGAGGGACCAGGGGGCTAGTCTCCTAGGCAGGAGCTCAGGGGCCGGACCGGATGTGGCCCGTGGGCCGTAGTTTTCCCACCTCTGGCTTAGGATGTAAGAATTTTGAGTACTTTAGTATCATCTGCAAACTTTACCACCTCATTGTTTATATCCCCTTTTCCAGATCATTTATGAATGTGTTGAATAGGACCGGTCCCATTACAGATCCTTCCAGGTCCCTGCTATTTACCTCTTTCCGTTGTGAAAACTGATAATTTATTCTTGCCCTTAGTTTCCTATCTTTTAACCAATGACTGATCCATGAAAGGACCTTCCCTCTGACGTCATGACGGCTTACTTTGCTTAAGAGCCTTTGGTGTGGGATCTTATCAAAGGCTTTCTGAAAGTCCAAGTACACTGTATCCACTGGATCGCCTTGTCAACAAATTGTCATTTGTGTCTTTCTACTATGTTGACACCCTCAGAGAATTCTAATAGATTGGTGAGGCATAATGTCTCTTTACAAAATTCATGTTGACTCTTCCCAAACTTACTGCGTTTATCTATGTCTGATAATTCTATTCTTTACTATAGATTCAACTAATTTGCCCGGTACTAAAGTTAGGCTTACCCGCCTGTAATTGCCAAGATTGCCTCTGGAGCCTTATTTAAAAATCAGTGTTACATTAGCTATCCTCTAGTCATCTGATACAGAGACTGATTTAAGCGGTAGGTTACATACCACAGTTAGTAGTTCTGCAATTTCTTCAGAACTCTTGGGTCGATGCTATCTAGTACTTGTGACTTATTGCTATTTAATATATCGGTTTGTTCCAAAACCTCTTCTACTGATGCCTCTGTCTGGTTCAGTTCCTCAGATTTGTCACCTGAAAACAATGGCTCAGGTGTGGGAGTCTCCTTCACATCCTCTGCAGTGAAGACAAATGCAAAGAATTCCTTTAGCTTCTCTGCAACAGCTTGTCTTCCTTGAGTGCTCCTTTATCTCTTTGACTGTCTCATAGCCCCACTGATTGTTGGCAGGCTGCCTGTTTCTGATGTCCTTACAAAAACTAACAGCAAAAACATTTTTATCTTTTGCTAGTTGCTCTTCATCCTTTTTTGGCTTACCTAATTATGCTTTTACACTTTCTTAGGTCTTATGGTCCGAAGGTTTATGTTTCTTTTTATTTTCCTCAGTAGGATTTTACTACAATTTTAAAAGGATGTCTTTTTGCCTCTAAACGCCTCTTTTATTCTGCTGCTTAGCCATGGTGGCTTTTTTTTGTGTTATGTTTTTTTTTTTTTTTAATTTGGGGGGGTATACATTTCATTTGAGCCACTATTATGGTATTTTTAAATAGTTTCCATGCAGCTTGCAGGCATTTCACTCTTCTGACTGTTCCTTTTAATTTCCATTGTTGTATGCAGTGTTGTATCTGTGTTGGTTCCAGGATATTGGAGAGACAAGGTAAGTGAGGTAATATCTTTTATTGGACCAAATTCTGTTGGTGAACAAGACAAGCTTTGAAGCTACACTGAGATCTTCTTCAGGTCTGCAAAAGGTATTCTGGGCCCTGGTGTACACTACAGAATTAGGGCGAGTGTACGCTGGCAATGCTAAAGCACTGCCACAGCACTGCTTTAACGTGGCTTGTGTGGTTGTGGTGCAGCTCTCTCCCAGTGCTCTACAAAACCCGCCTCCAAGAGGGCCTTAGCTACCAGCGCTGGGAGCACAGCTCCCAGTGCTGGTGCACTGTCTACACCGGCACTTTACAGCGCTGAAACTTGCTGCGTTCAGGGGAGTGTTTTTTCACACCCCTAAGCGAGAAAGTTGCAGCGCTGTAAATTGCCAGTGTAGACAAGCCCTTAGGTCGACGTAAACTGCCTTGCATTGACTTAGCTGTGTAGTGTCTTCACTAAAATTTCACTCCCACCGACATAACTTGCCCACTACACTGATTTAATAACGTCACTGCCACAAGAGGTGTACAGTCAGTTTTGATGTAGTTAGACCAGGAGTGGGAAACTATGGTGCATCCGGCCCCCCTGACGTTTTAATCTGGCCCTCAAGCTTCCGTCGGGGAGTGGGGTCCAGGGCGTGCCCTGCTCCAGTGTTCTAGCTGGGGAATGGGATCGGAGGTTGGCCCTGCACCGCGTGGCTCCCGGAAACAGCGGCATGTTCCTGCTCCGGCTCCTACACATAGGGGCACCCAGGGGGCTCTGCACACTGCCCCTGCCCCAAGTGCTGCCCCCACAGCTCCCATTGGCCATAGGAACCACAGGGAGCTGCAGGGGTGGCACCTGCGGACAGGGCAGTGTGCAGAGCCACCTGGCTGCACCTCCACCTAGGAGCCAGAGGGGGGACATGCTGCTGCTTGAGGTAAGCGCTGCCCGGAGCCTGCGCCCCAAACGCTCTCCCAAACCCCAACCCCTTGCCCCAGCCCTGATCCCCCTCCCACCCTCTGAACCCGTGTCCCAGCCTGGAGCAACCTCCTGCACCCCCAATGCCTTATCCCCAGCCCCACCCCAGAGCCCGCACTCCTAGCTGGACTCCTCCCCCACCCACACCCCAATCCCCAGCCCCTGAACACCTCATTTCTGGCCCCACCTCAGAGCCTGCACTGCAACCCCTAATTTTGTGAGCATTCATGCCCTGCCATACAATTTCCATACCCAGATGTGGCCCTCAGGCCAAAAAGTTTGCCCACCCCTGAGTTAGACTGACATCAACTGTTGCTGGCTTTCAGAAGCTGTCCCACAGTGCCCTACACCGACAATTCAGTCGGTGGAAGTGCTCCGCCTGAGGACGCGCACTGCCAACACAAGAAGCAAAGTGTAGACATGCACAAGTAATGTAATTACTGCAATAACTGTATGCTGGCATAAATTAGGTTGGTTTATTTTTGTAGTGTAGACTTGCCCTGAGCATCACAGCTAAATACAAGGTGGAACAGATTGTTTAGCATCGGTAGTTAGTACATATTCCAAGGGACCATTCAAGATGAAGTTATTCGGCCACTCCACTTTGAATGGTCCCTTAGAATACATGCTGTCTACCTATGCTAAACAATCTGTTTCACCTTGTATTAGCTATGATGCTCACCTTTCCCAGACCAGAAGAAGAGCTCTGTATAGCTCAAAATCTTCTCTCTCTCTCACCAACAGAAGTTGGTCCAATAAAAGATATTACCTCACCTACCTTGTCTCTCTAATATCCTGGGATATCCTGCGAAGTGCTGCTACAGGTAAAAGTTACTTTTTCTTTGGTAACTTTTCCAGTCCAACAAAATATCTTGAAATAAAGACTATTGTATTAGTGAACAGAAATGACGTTGAACATAAAACGAGATTGTAAACTCTTCAGAGAGCTGAAGTCAATGGAAAATTGTCATTTGTGTCTTTCTACTATGTGTTTGTACAGCTTCCCTACAATAGGGTCCTCATCCTGATCAGGCCTCTAGGCATTACCATCATGCTAATACTTTTGTATTCAAACATTAATAATAAAGTTATCTTGTCAGAGACAAGGCTCCTCAATGACTCCTTACTTGTTAATTGCTCTGAATCCAGCAATTATTAGTATGAGATAAGTGATTGATATCCATTGGTAGTATTATGTGGTGGATTATTTCCTGTTAATGACTTGACGCTATTGCATAAATAAGAAATTTCTTCCTATGGTCTATGGATAAGTTTGGTTCTGAGGAAGGCCCTTTTTGTGGAAACACTAGCTATACCTTTTATGTTAATTATCAGTTCTATTTATTTATTTTTCTAATAAAGTATTTATTCACTTTATTCATTATTCACATAGAAATACTTCTGAGATGGTCTGTTTTTTTTTTAATTGGGGTGCTGTTTTCTTTGTAATTTTGAATATTTAACTACTTATTCCATTTTATGAAATGGAGACAAGCCTGAATGAGAGATTGCAGGAGAAATTTTATTGAGTGTCATTAACGTGCAAATGATATTGTCAGCTGTGATCAGAGATAACGTCCCCGAAGGCAGAGTATAAAGACAGGAGTAGGAGACTAAGAACAGATCCCTTGGGGACACCAGCTGAGAGAGGATGTAGGAAAAAAAGGTTATTATCCTAGTATGATGTGAAAGATTTATTAGATAAGTTGGAAGAAACGCATTGGAGATCCTGTCAGAAAAAACATATGTGCCAAGGTGATGGAGATGTGAGGGATCCACAGTGTCAAAAGGAGCTAATAAGTCAAAGAAGATAAGAAGAAAAGTGAGATATTGGGAATTAGCTACAAGTAAGTCATTAATAATTCTAGGGAGGATTGTGTTGGTAGAATGTCCAGGGCAAAAACTGGATTTTGAAGGATCAGGAATAGAATGCTGGGCATTGTGAGGAAGAATTTGAGACACTGCAGCCCAGCCCAAGAATTTAGAATGTGAAATGGTCTTGAGCTCTCATTGTCAAGGAAGATACATCCATAAGTCTGATATAAGTTTATTTAAAGGGGATCAGAGTCCTGGGATGCCAACTCACATTGTAACAGCCCAATCAGCAGAAGCTATTTGTACAGCCTCATCCTGATTTCACCTACACAGGTATTTATCATGAGTAACACCAGTGAAGAGAGTAGATATGTTAGTGCAAAAGTAGCGAGAGAGATTCTAATCAGGATGTAGGGTTAAACTCTGCTGTCCTTTATGACCATGTGAATGAAGAGTAACTCCATTGAAATCAGTTTTATTCTGGATTTGGAAAGTAGTGAGTGAAATCAGAATCAGGCCAACTAAGTTCTTAGCAGGTATTTTATTATCCTCTTCTATGTGATATAACTATTATACTATCAAAAAATATTGGTATATGTGTATGGAAATAATCATCTCTTTGTCATGTTATGTCTTTCAGCCCAAATACTTATAGAATATTTAATATTGATATACCAGAAGTAAACATGAAAATAGAAAAGGTTAATGGTGAATATCTACCTAAAAAGAATAAACAGTCTTTCCAGCACTCATATTTACCAGAGTGGCGCAATAATCCCCAACCACGTTATGCAAAATTAATTAACACCAACGTAAGGTTCTTAAATGAACCAATATACTATATGGAAACAGAAGGCACAATGGCTAAAAAGGTAGGACCATTTTGCATTATCTTTCAAATTAAGGTCATATTCTAAATAATATGTACATGTATGTTGTATAAAAGAACTCCATTAACTAATGCTAAGGATCTGAATGAACCCCTCACTAGTAAGGAAATAGAGTATTACGCCTTAAAATCTCTGCTTAACTTACTCTTTTGTGCCTAGATTTTGCAGCATATATGCCATGTAAAATCATCCACTGTGTGAGGATATTTGTATTAGCCAGGCACAAAGAGGCAAGTTAGCTAAACTCTGATTGTACTTGCTTTGTAAGTTTAAGTCATATTCTTGGATTTACTTTAGCACACTGTAGTTTGTAATTTAATTTGATTCTTTTTGTGTACTAGTATGAAAAGAGAACAGTGATTCTTAGAAAGGGTGTTTGTATATCACATTTCTGTGGCTACATCTACACTTGTGGCGGCATGCAGAGTGCAGACACTGCATGCCCAGCTAGCGCAGGTATAAATAGCAGTATAGACAGTGAGACATGGCTTAGAGCAGGGGTCTCAAACACGCGGCCCATGGGCCACATGTGGCCTGCAGAGTTATTTGCTGCAGCCCGCCAAGCTCCCCATCCCCACCCCCCTGGAGTTATTTCCTGTGGCCGCCAAGATCCCCTCACCCCCGCCCACAGCGTGCCGCATCCCAGCTCCTCTGCCTACCTCCAGGAGCTTCCCGCCACCAAACAGCTGTTTGGTGGTGCTTAGCGCTTTCCAGGAGGGAGGGGGGAGGAGTGGGGAGCTGTATGCTCAGGGGAGGAGGTGGGGCAGGGGCGGGGGGAGACTCAATGCTCGGAGCCTTTCTCTGTTGCTTCCCACTTGCAGGAGCCTTTCCTTGACACAGTGGGGGGTGAGAGAGAAGAATTTCAGTGCAGGACAGAAGAAGAAGGGGGAGAAGGATGCTGGATGTCAATGGGGTCATATCAATCAAACTTCAGACTCGGCTGATTTTCTCCTATTTAAGAGTCAGAATGTGCTAAGCAATAGTGGAAGTAGGTGGGGGAGTTGAAAACTTGTGGAGGACTGAAAGAAGTTTAGAGAAGCATTCTATCGGTACTTGCTTTATTACCTAAGTGTTTGGATAGAAATACATTTTTCTTCCCTTTGACTTTAAAGCATCATTGGTGGCCAAGTGGGGAACCATGTGTATATCATTATAGTCCACCTTACGACAGACAAAGCACTCAAAGAAATGATTTCCAGAAGCCAACCTGTACATTGTCTTCTCCAACTAAATACAGCAGTAAACTACAGCCTTCCTGTGGAATAGGTAAGAACCTGTAGGGAAGCTCTCCCCCTCCCCCCCCCCCGCCAAGTCAGGTGTAGTTTTTCTCTATATTCAGAATAAACAAATACAAGTAGTTCAGGTATTTTTGTATGGGATCTTTTGCTGTCTGACTTTGGATCAAGTTTTGATCTCCGTTGCACCAGTGTATATTTGGAGTAACTCCATTAAAGTCTGTTGAGTTAGTCTGGATTTACAGCGATGCAACTAAGAGCTGAGTCTCTATCTAACTATCCATCCATATTTCTTGCACTTATCATTATGATGTCTGAACACTTGGTAAATGTCCATTTAATAACAACCACTGTATATAATGCATACAAATACTTGCTATTGGCTCCCCCTCTTCTTCAGTTTGCAAACAAATTCTTTCAGATTATACAAATTATGGAAATGTCTAATTTTTAAATATAGCTGGGAACTGAATTGCAAACAGTCCTTGAACTATTCCCATCAGTTGCAAATGTATTTGGTATTCATAATTGTTCTCCAGATATTTTGGATGAATACTTTGATCAGAAAGAAGCTGTTTGCTCTGACTATTCTCCCTTTGTTTTGTGGTTGGTCACTTAAGTGGTGGTCTTTCTACTCATTGAATGTTCTTTTGTTAAAAAGGTTCAGTCAAGTCAAGAGTGAATAAGATTGAAAATTGTTTGAGTTGTGCCCCAAAACAGGTGTACAGTAACTCCCTTACCTTTCCTCCAGCTGTGTTGTAGAACAAAGTAATAAAAGGAAGCCTTCACCAAATTTGTTAAAACGGCCCAAGTGGGAGCTGAACTTCCATCATGCAGTGTTATAATAGTGACTGGAACTTCAGGATTCTTACCCTCCATAAAATCAAAGAGAGGCATGAGGCAACCAGCAGTACGCATATATGTGGTAGGGGCCTGGAGCGAGCTAACTGGCCATGATATCTGCATTAGTAATACTCTCATGCCTGGATCTCTCTGCATGCTCTGTAGAACTGGGTACCAGCAAGCAGAGATGCCTTCATGCTACTGTGATTAAAGTCACTTATTTTTACTGTGATAATTCATGCAATAGCAGCTGCATTTTCTGATTCCATACATATTTCTTCTAAGGGGGCAACTGGTCCTCAGACCAACACCCTTGTTGGATATGCCAGGATCGAAGGGATTGTTGCTTACCACTTTATGGTATCCAAGAATACTGCAATGAGAAGAACTTAGCAGCAGTCATGAAGAATAGTAGTGTCCGTGTACTACTGATGAGTTGCATGGTTCTCCACCAAAAAATGATTGATCACTTTAGTGACTATTTAAATGTCAGAAAACCTGACAGAATGAAACAAAGCATTTTCTGTTTAACAACCCAGCATTTTTCTTCTACCAACATTGGTACAGTTAGTGAAATGATATCACTGAAATAAAAATATATGGCCCAGATGCTCTGCTGTACTGAGTTCCCACATGCCAACAGCGAGCCTGGACATGGACAATTTTTAACATGTGGCAAGGGGACTACCCAGTTGGAGAGTTTAACTGGTTCCTGTTCTCTATGCAGCCTGAGCAGCACAAAGGGAGTAGAACAGGCCGGAGAATCTTAGGTTTATGTAGTGCTGAAAAACTCCAAAGCATTGTAGATATTATATGCATAGGCATCACTTCTCTACCTGGCATTAAAAATGGGAACAGGGGCAAGCACAGCTCGCCTTCTCTCTCAAAAGCAGAGGAAAAATTCCCTCTCTTTGGTTTAGCTTGAGGCAGTGTTGCTAACTTGGGGCTCGCTCTCCTCTTTGGTTGGTGAGGGGGACTCAGTCAGCAGGAGAATCTGAAGTCACAGCAGTAGAAGCTGGTAGTTGGCTGGGCAGAATCTGGTGCTCCCAATCTTTTTGGCAGCCCATGTAGTAGCAACAGCACCTGAGGGAAGAAGGTGTCCCAGTTCCCTATAAAAAGAACGGAGGACTTGTGGCACCTTAGAGGCTAACAAATTTATTAGAACATAAAGGTTACAGTGTATAGTTTAGCTTGTGTGATGGAATATCTGAGAACAGAGTCTCTGCTGCATACAGCTTCTTCTGAGAGCTGAGGACTGTCGGGGAGCCATTTAGAGCTCTCCCCAGCACAAGTTAGAAGCAGCCAGGGGAGCTGCTCAGATTTGCACCACCCAACTATGATTCCCCATGACTAGCTGGAGACTGCTTGAGCTTCCCAGCCCAAGGCCGGGAACTTGTGGGAATTTTCCGCTCCCAGGTGGTGCAAAGGCACCGGATCAGGACAGAGAATCTGCCCCATTGCATTAGCAAAACACTAAAACAACTTATACTTCGTTCAGTTCCAAGTGGTATTGTCCAAACGCAAATATTAAATGAAAAATGAAGGGTTTTTTTATTATTAAGATACTCAACTCTTAAGTGTAAGAAAAACAACAAAAGGCAACAGAGCTTAGATTAAATGTTTGATTGTGGGTCCTGCTTCATCTGCTTTTTGTCTCTCCAAAGTGGCCCTAAGCTTGGTGGGTCTGGTCCTTGGAAAATCTCCCCTCTGAGGTCATTGGGCGGGGCAGAGCTGCTACAGCAGCTCCTGTGTAACTCTCTCATTCCCAGCTGCCAGTGTGGGGAGGGGGCATAATTGGAGCCCAGGAGTGTGATTGCGGTTCCCCTGTGTGCTGGTGATCCCCAGATGCTGTAACAGCTCCTTGGGGCCATTGGTAGCTGGCACAAGTTAGAGTAGCCTCAGTCTACAATAAGCTTTGCCAAGGGCCCAGTTTGGTGCATAACAGTCCCAGGATCAAAGGAGTGTAAAGGGCACCATTGTGCCCCCTCTGTCCCTTCAGTTGCACTGAGTATTGCTCATCTGCAACTGAAGGTCTGGCCCTGAAAGACGGATACAATAACTAGTCTATAAGAATGTTCATTCCAATTAAATCTTTTCATCTAATCATTCGTTCATCAACCCACTTAATTAGCCATGGACTCTGGTATTTCAGCTATGCTATGCCTTGCCAAAAATGAAAGTGTTCTTTGTGTAGTACGCCACCCAACAACTGTCTGGCTGCTATCCCCGTAAAATCAACAAATATTTCTCATGAAACAGAGCTGTGTCTACTGGAAAACAATTATTCACTTCTGTTTTTTTTAAACCAAGATGAGTTAAAGGCCATATTCTTTTCATCCTGTGCAGTCAGCATTTGATATATCAAATGCAAGTTGGCTTCTCAGCTCTCTTTCAGGTTTCATTTGACTCATGACACACACGTCATATACACAGAGAAATCACATTTGCTAGAATGTGGTTTGGTAATACATCAGAGAGGTAGCCGGGTTAGTCTATATCCACAAAAACAACAACAACGAGGAGTGTGGTGGCACCGTAAAGACTAACAGATTTATTTGGGCATAAGCTCCTTCCATGCATCTGAAGAAGTGCGTTTTTTTACCCACTAAAGCTTATGCCCAAATAAATCTGTTAGTCTTTACAGTGCCACCAGACTCCTCATTGTTTGGTAATATAATCTCTCTATTAAAAAAGGTAGATTTGTAAGATTGAAAATGATGTATTTTAATAGCATAAATGAAATAGTACAGTAAGTTGGAGGTAGTGATGAGTCAAATCTGCAAACCACATCTCATGTGGTATAAATGGGCCTGGCTCCGTTGGTTTTAATTGATCTGCAGTAATTTACATCGGCTCTGGAGCTGGCCCTCTACAACCAAACCAAGGAATACACTGAGATAATCATGCTCTGTTTTTACCAACAAAGTGCCTGATTTTGCAACCCCTACTCTCATTGGGTAGGAATTTCTTGCTCACTTCAATGGTAGTAGTCTTATGAGTAAGTGCTGGCCAACATGAATAAGGTTTGCAGAATCTAGCCTGTAAATGTTTATTGACAAGTTTATTTTAAGCAGTGACTTCTGTAGAGGAAAACACAGGGGGGTTAATTCTCCAAGAAGTATAGGACAGATTAGCTGTATGGATCCCACTGAGGTAAAGACCCCTTTTTGCCACTGTGAAAACAGTCATCCATGGCTGGACATCAGCTTAGGCAGTATACATATTAAAAACTTTTCTGTGTTAACAGAGTTACCAAAAAATAGATTCAAAGCATTTGTCAGACATGACAGGGCACTCTGCCTATTTTGGTCATGCAGCACATTCTTTCCTATTACTGTTCTGGGGGCTTAATCCTGCACTTAGATGTGCTCTCACAACTCCCATTTACTTGTATGAAAGTGTTGGATGTGTGACAGTGGGCAGAATTTGATTCTGTAGTTTGATTACAGTAGCGCCTACAGACCCCAACTAACATTTGGGCTCTGTTGTGCTAAGTGCTGTACAGACAAATAGTCAGAAACCGCCCCTGCCTTAAAAGAGTTTGCAGTCTAAATAGATAAGACCAAGGAAGTACTGTTTTCCCTATTTTACACATAGGGAACTGAAACAAGAGATGAAGGGACAGATTTACAATGGTATTTAGGCACATAAAGATCCATATAGATGCCTAGTGGGATTTACAGAAGCACCTAAGCAGGGTAGGGCCTAACTCCCATTGAAAGACATAGGATGAAGGACCTAACCTGCTCAGATACCTTTTTTTTAAATTCCACTAGGTGCATATCTGTTTCATTAGGACCAGATTTACAAAAGTATTTAGGCACCTAAGTGACTTGCCCATGATCTCACAGAAAGTGTGTGGCAGAGCTGGGAATGGAGCCAAGGTCTCCTGAATCCCAGTCCACCCTTGTTGGTGTTCTTGCCATTGTTTCAGTTGGTGCTAAGTGTTCCCCCTCCTCCTCCCCTCATTATGTTCTACTTTTCAAAATTTTAGAAAGAGCAAAAATGAATTCAATAGTTGTGTGTTAGACCTTGTCTGCACTACCAAGTTTTGTCAACAAACGTTATGTCGACACTCAAAAATCGAAATGTCATGTTCACACTCCTTCTGTTGGCAGAGGGCATCCACAGTTGGAGCACTATCATTGACAGTGTGTGCAATTCACTGTGGGTACCTATCCCGCAGTCCAGCTTGACACCTTCTGTCGCTAGGTGTTGCGATCCGCTCTGCCTTCCTACAGCACATCTTGGGACAGGACTCAATGTTCCATGATGCACTGCTTTCTGTCCCAGCACTCCATGGGCTTCCAGCATTTTGTGGCATTTTTCAACTGCCCTTCTTTGCTGTGCACCCCGGCATCTTTGTGAGAAAGGATGGATCCCACACTGCTCTCCTGTGCTCTGTTAACTGTCATGAAGACATTGTGGATGGTTAATCATAAAGTTCCTAACTTTAAAAAGACTCCCAGTCGCCTGACATGCTGCGTGATATGGATAGGAAGAACTTTAGATTGCTTTTGGTATTCAGAGAACAGCTGGATAGGGTAGACCTTTGCTTTTGGGCTCAGGAAACGAGCACTGAATGATGGGATCGTATTGTCATGCAGGTGTGGGATGATGAGCAATGGCTACAGAACTTTCAGATGCAGAAAGCCACCTTCCTGGAACAGTGTGCAGAGCTCGCCCCAGCACTGTGGCGCAAGGACGTTATAATGAGAGCTCCATCCTATCAGTAGAGAAGTGTGTGGCAATCGCTGTGTGGAAGCTGGCAACTCCAGACGGCTACTGATCAGTGGAGAATCAATTTGGAGTTGGGAAGTTGACCGTTGAGGCTGTGTTAATGCAAGTGTGCAGGGCAATAAATTACATCCTGCTACGAAGGACTTTGACTGTGGGAAATGTGCATGAAATAGTGAACAAATTTGCAGAAATGGATTTTCCTAACTGTGGAGGGGTGATAGATGGCAAACACATTCCAATTTTGGCACCAGATCACCTTGCGTTGGAATACATCAATAGGAAGGGGTACTTCTCCATGGAGTTGCAGGCACTTGTGGATCACTATGCGTGTTTCACTGACATCAGCATGGGGTGGTCCGGGAAGGTGCATGATGCATGCATCTTTGGGAACACTGGCCTGTATAGAAAGCTATAAGCGGGGACTTTTTCTCCAAACCAGAAGATTAGTGGGGGATGTTGAAACGCACATAGTAATCCTGGGAGACCTGGTATATCCTTTACAGCCGTGGTTTATGAAACCTTACACGGGAAATCTGGACAGCAGTAAGGAGTGGTTCAGCAACAGACTGAGTAGGTGCCTGATGACAGCTGAATGTTCCTTTGGCAGATTAAAGCCGCGCTGGCGATGCCTTTATGGCAGGTTAGACTTTAATGAGGATAATATTCCCAGTGTCATAGCCACGTGTAGTATGTTGTATAATCTCTGTGAAGCTAAGGGTGAAAGGTTTGCTCAGGGGTGGAGTGTTGAGGCAGACTGCTTGGCTGCTGATTTTGAACAGCCAGATACTAGATAGCTAGAGGAGCCCAGAGGGGGACAATTCAAATCAGGGAGGCTTTGAGGCAACACTTTGAAAATGAGAAGCAGTAATATATATCTCTCTGATTGGTGCTGCAATGTTACATTACATGTAGTTTTCCTAGGAAGTAATGGTGACATTTGGGCCTTACATTCCAGCAAGCACATGAATAAACTGCCTGAGTATATATTGATAGTGCCTGCTATCTCAATTTGTACAAAACAAATAAAGATGAGTTACCATTCAAAAACTTTGCTTTTATTGCACAAAAACCAGCACGTGCGCGCACACACACACACAAAGATGCTTGGTGGGAAAGAAGGAACCAGGGAAGGGCAGACTTTCAGAGCTGTATGTAGATCCAGCTATCATTGTGAAAGTTGTCTGAGTGGAGTGAAGGGGAAACCAAGAAGTCCCAGAAAGTAGAAAGGAATTTGCAGACAGAGTTTGGGGGGTGAGGGTGGCATGGAAAAGAGTTCTGAATGTGCTGCAGGGGAGGACTTCAGCATCTGCATTTACTCCTCTGTTAATTTAATCATCCGCTCCGTAGCATCCTTAACAAACTCCTGATTCTCTTTTCTGTCCTGCCGTTCAGTTTCCCAGCACTCCCGTGTTCCCTTTTCTCTGCATTGGAGCAGAGCAGTACCTCCCGGAACATGTCATCTTTGCTGCGTTGTGGGCGCCTTTTTATCTGGCAGAAATGCGTGGCTAATGTGTGGGGAGTGTCCTGAAGGCCACATCTGCCAAAGCACAAGGGACAATGCACAGAAGCAGGATTGTTAAATTCACGCACAGCTTTGAAACATTTCAGTTAAATACACCTTTGGCAACATAATAATCACTTTCTCACTGACCTTTGGCAAGCACACATCTCTGCAAACACCCAAAGCATGGTGAGTGTTGCTGGGTGAGTGAGGGAGCTCCACATGGGGAAAAGAACATGCACTCTGCAAGGATCTTTAAAAAAGGGAAGAAGGAGGATCCTGGGAACTACAGGCCAGTCAGCCTCACCTCAGTCCCTGGAAAAATCATGGAGCAGGTCCTCAAAGAATCAATCCTGAAGCACTTGCATGAGAGGAAAGTGATCAGGAACAGCCAGCATGGATTCACCAAGGGAAGGTCATGCCTGACTAATCTAATCGCCTTTTATGATGAGATTACTGGTTCTGTGGATGAAGGGAAAGCAGTGGATGTATTGTTTCTTGACTTTAGCAAAGCTTTTGACACGGTCTCCCACAGTATTCTTGTCAGCAAGTTAAGGAAGTATGGGCTGGATGAATGCACTACAAGGTGGGTAGAAAGCTGGCTAGATTGTCGGGCTCAACGGGTAGTGATCAATGGCTCCATGTCTAGTTGGCAGCCGGTATCAAGTGGAGTGCCCCAAGGGTCGGTCCTGGGGCCGGTTTTGTTCAATATCTTCATAAATGATCTGGAGGATGGTGTGGATTGCACTCTCAGCAAATTTGCGGATGATACTAAACTGGGAGGAGTGGTAGATACGCTGGAGGGGAGGGATAGGATACAGAAGGACCTAGACAAATTGGAGGATTGGGCCAAAAGAAATCTGATGAGGTTCAATAAGGATAAGTGCAGGGTCCTGCACTTAGGATGGAAGAATCTAATGCACAGCTACAGACTAGGGACCGAATGGCTAGGCAGCAGTTCTGCGGAAAAGGACCTAGGGGTGACAGTGGACAAGAAGCTGGATATGAGTCAGCAGTGTGCCCTTGTTGCCAAGAAGGCCAATGGCATTTTGGGATGTATAAGTAGGGGCATAGCGAGCAGATCAAGGGATGTGATCGTTCCCCTCTATTCGACATTGGTGAGGCCTCATCTGGAGTACTGTGTCCAGTTTTGGGCCCCACACTACAAGAAGGATGTGGATAAATTGGAGAGAGTCCAGCGAAGGGCAACAAAAATGATTAGGGGTCTAGAACACATGACTTATGAGGAGAGGCTGAGGGAGCTGGGATTGTTTAGCCTGCAGAAGAGAAGAATGAGGGGGGATTTGATAGCTGCTTTCAACTACCTGAAAGGGGGTTCCAAAGAGGATGGCTCTAGACTGTTCTCAATGGTAGCAGATGACAGAACGAGGAGTTATGGTCTCAAGTTGCAGTGGGGGAGGTTTAGATTGGATATTAGGAAAAACTTTTTCACTAAGAGGGTGGTGAAACACTGGGATGCGTTACCTAGGGAGGTGGTAGAATCTCCTTCCTTAGAGGTTTTTAAGGTCAGGCTTGACAAAGCCCTGGCTGGGATGATTTAACTGGGAATTGGTCCTGCTTCGAGCAGGGGGTTGGACTAGATGACCTTCTGGGGTCCCTTCCAACCCTGATATTCTATGATTCTATGATTGTGGTACAGCTGATCAAGGAAAAAATTCTAAAGTTCTCCCACACTTTTCCCCAGGTGGGGGTCATTCTAGCAGATATCTCACTGCTAAGGGTAAGCAGGGAAACCAGAGTACATCTACTCCATGCTTGTGGCTTCCGCTCTGCTCCCTATGCTGCACTCCTGTGTGCCTCTTTGGTCCCTGTAGAAGTGATTGCTGAATGGCACAGGAAAGTTTCCTACAATGGGGGAAGGAACAAACTGCTCTGCCATGGAACCTGCGGCAGAGGATTACCGAGTACCTCCAGGAAACTTTCCTGGAGATCTCTCTGGAGGATTCCTGTGAGATCTCGGCGTGCATCAACACCCTGTTCTGCCGTACCAATTAGCTACACAGGGAAATATCCAGCTCACAGAAACACAGCCAGCATCCCATATTTCTATGTCCTGAACCCACCTCCGCACTACACAAGCCACATCCACTTACCAGGAGTCTCATCTTCTGCTTTTTGCTCATTGGAGAGCAACTCCTGAGACTGGCTAGACACCTCTGGAGTGGAGAACAGTTCCTGGCTGCCTGCCCCACCAGGTGACCCTGCTGGGAGCTGCACATCGTCCTCTAACTCCACTTCTTCATCAGTTACTTCGTCCCTGGGTTAGGTCCTCTTTCCACCACTTTCGGGCCTTCCAAAGTATCCACGGGGCTCTTGGCGATGGAGGTGGGGTTGCCACAAAGGATAAGGTGGCGACCCCACCTCCATCGCCATTTCTCCTTATAGAACTGGTCGATCTTAGCTGCAGCACCAAAGTGACGGTTTGCCTCCCTTACCTTATGGTACGCCTGCCTGAGCTCCTTTATCTTCACTGTGTACTGCAGCGTGTCCCGATCATAGCCCTCGCACAAGCCTTGGGAAATGTGCCCGTAGGTATCCCAAATCCTATGGCTCAAGCGCAGCTGTGACTGACCAGCCTCCTCTCCATATACTGAGCGGATCCAACAGCTCTGTAGTGGTCCAAGCAGGAGAGCGTTTGCTGCTATAATCTGTCGTGGTCACCTGGGAAGACCTCTCCATGCCGAGCCAACAGGAAATAGAATTTCAAAAATCCCCAGGGCTTCTAAGGGGGAGGGGTGGATGGCCGTTTACTTGGCTGCAGGGCAGCGGAGTTCAAATTGCTGACCAGAGCAGTCACGATGGATATTGTGGGACACCTCCTGAAAGCGAATTAAAGCGATGAAATCAAGCGTGGTGTCTACACTGGCACTTTGTTGACAAAAATTTAGAGGAAAAAGACTTATGTCTCTTGTTGGGATGGTTGTATTTTGTCACCAAAACAGGGTATTTTGCTGACCAAAGTCACATTGGAGGGTGTACACCTTCACTGTTTTGTCGACAAAAGGCAGCTTTTGTCGACTAAACTTTAGTATAGACAAGGCCTTAGTGAGTGAATATAGTACAAAGTCTTGAGGTAGTAGATTTTGGGTAACATTAACTTTTTCAGAAGCACCTAAAAGTGACTGAAGAGCAAAAGTCCCCCACTTTCAAAAGTGGCTTAGGCATTCGGTAGCCTAAGTCCCATGGAAAGTCATCCTTTATTGCATGACTGTTTGTTGCGCTGTCTGCCATACTGCTCTGTCTGCCATTACTGCTGGGCTATGCTTCTACCTTGTCTTCAGTCAAATGAAAAACTCACTTCTGTGAGGCTCACAAGAAGTGAATTTAGAATTTGAAACAAAACAAAATACTGAGCCATCCCCACAATTGGATTTCACGGTACTTCCTGAGTGAAATTGAGGCCCTATTGAAATCAATGGAAAAACACTCCTTGACCTCAGTAGAGTCAGGCTTTCATCTCTTATCTTGCATGGGCCCAGTTCTGAGCTCACACCACTGTCGATCAAGAATAACTCCACTGAATGCAACAGAGTTACTACTGGTGTGAATGGGTTCAGAACCAGGCACTACAAGTCTTCTCTTTTACACTGTAAACTTTTTGGGGTAAAGGCTGCCTTTGTTTCTTGTACTATAGTGCTGAGCATCATGTTTGAGTTAAACAATTTTAAAAAATCAGATTTCCCTGTCTTTTTATCACAAGGATTTGTCCTTGCATTAGCAGCTTCTGCTCCCTTTTATATACAGACTAAACACAAGGATGTCTGTATTAGCAATGCTTTAACAATAGAAGGTTTGCTGATTCTCTAGTCCATTACACAGGTTTTATATCAGTGTAAATTCATTAAAGCCAATGGAGTAACACTGCCATCGCACCAGTGTCACAGAGTGGAGGCTTGGCCCCAATATTTATTATTGAACTTTCTCTCCTACCCCCCTTCACTTGTCAAAGTGCTCCCTTTAGTCCCAACTTTGAAAAGCAGCTGGCAGAGCCTCACTGTGTAACCCTCAAAGAGCAGGATGGGAAGCCAACACTTCAGCCACTGTCACTACTGAAAAAAGAAAAGGAGTACTTGTGGCACCTTAGAGATGAACAAATTTATTTAAGCATAAGCTTTCGTGAGCTACAACTCACTTCATCAGATGCATGCAGTAGAAAATACAGTGAGCTGTAGCTTACGAAAGCTTATGCTCAAATAAATTTGTTCGTCTCTAAGGTGCCACAAGTCCTCCTTTTCTTTTTGCGGCTACAGACTAACACGGCTGCTACTCTGAAACCTGTCACTACTGAGGTTGTTGTATTAAACAGCAGAGCACCATCGGAGCTGGTGCATGGAATGCAATCTTCTGCTAGAGAGAGGGTCAGGTGAGGTAGGGCATTTAATGTGGCCTGAAGAGCCAGTGCTGGCAGAAAACTCTCTCCTTCCTGGGGAGTGTCAGTACCTCTGTTTCTCCCCATAGGTGGATCTAGAGTTCTGCCTTCAGCATACTCCTCCGGTATATTGAAATACAAATAATGAAGCAGTTTATTTTGGATGATTGATTGTGGAGATATTGCTCACAAACCCAGATCATCTCATTTCACTTCCTGCCATTCCATTAATAAGGAAAGTGATGGTTTCCATGCTTTGGCATGTTTGCCGTTTTGAGGTTGAGCCAGTTGTCTTTTGGCATTCAGGCTTCTGTAAGTGATGGAAGATTATACCTTGGAATTGGTGTCTTAAATGGCTCAATTCCTTAAAAGGTTATAAATGCTGAGATATTCTCTGGGAAGTAATGTACGGTTCCTTTCTGTTTGACTTTACAGAGATAAAAAATAGTGGGGGATTTTTATGTGTATCTCAGTTTTTCCACCTAAAAGAATAATAATAAAAAAGCTAGTGTATTCCTATGTGCTACATAATTGCACTGACTGTTGCCTGTCAAGACTTGAAAGGATCCTCCCTCTTACACCGCCCCCTACAGCCATTTCAGCAGCTAAGGTAGTTGACGACAGTGATTTTGGCTGTAATTTATAACTTTGGAGCTAATTTGTCCTATTCGTGAGTTTTGTGTACACCTATTTACACTTGCTGGGGATCTGGCTCAAAGACTCCATCAAATGACTGTCAGGCATGTTATATTAGGATAGCTCACAAACCCAAAAAAGTAGGTGGTTTAGTATTCTAAAACTTTGTTGAGGCATTTTACCAGGGCAGTATCTGACCACCTTACAGAAATACTATAGTCATCATCATGGCCCTTATCCCGCTTACAAACATGCAAAAGAACTACTTACCTGCTTAAAGTTAAGCATATCTGTGTTTGTGGGATCAGGTTACATGCTGCTAAATTACAAGCGAGTCTTAAGTTTGGTTCTCTTCTCTTCTGTCACATGAAGACAAAAAATGGGATTATTATTATATTGAAGTATCAGGGGGTAGCCGTGCTGGTCTGTATCCACAAAAAAAGAGTTGCATCTGAAGAAGTGAGGTTTTTACCCACGAAAGCTTATGCTCCAATAAATCTGTTAGTCTTTAAGGTGCCACTGGACTCCTTGTTGTTTTTATTGAGTTTTCTACTGGAATATTATATAATTTATTATGAGTGTTCTTCTGTTATCTAATATTCCATGAAAAAACGCATGAACTAATATTACTGTCTTGAATTTATTTACTTATTATGCTGAACCAAATTATTTGTGAATAATTCATCAATTTACAGAAATAATTTGTGAATATTTGACAAACATTATTGATCACTTATAGAGGCGGTCAAGTACTGAGAAAAATGTTCACCAATTTATTTGAGGATTGACAAGAAAAAAAATCAGTGGAGATATTCATTATAATTATTTGGCCAATTCAGATTCTACCTTATCACTAGAAAATGCCACTCTTCAGGGTTCCAAGAAAAATATTCCATCCATATTTAATTGACCAGAAATTAAACATTGAGAGAATATTTTTTTTTCTTTGCAAGAAATTCTACAGGGAACTAATATAACCTTTCCTCAGTTGTAACAACAATACAATCTACAGAATTAAAAATGTTGTTATTCACAGCTTCTAGCACATTTGGTATGAATATGCTTCTGCTATTTTATATTCTAGTAAAAAACTCATGAACTAATGTAATTCTTTATATAAGTTTATTTTTCAGTCTTACCATAAAATCTTCATTCATAGAATTCCCAGATCCAGTTACGAAGCACTGAAAGTGGAAGCTAGATATGCAGTTCATACCCATATTCTTTACTGAACAGATTGCTGGTGCACTGCACAGAAAATAGCATAACAGCTTGTAATGTGCCCCAGTCAATTTTAAAATTATGGGATCTGAGGATAGCTACAAATGTATCTGTGGTGCCTGTAGTGAGGTGTGGGCTCTCTCTGACCCAGAAGGGGAGGAACCACCCTCTGTGCCCAGGTGGGTGGAGCCAGACCTGCCTCATCCCTCCCACTGGGAGTGGATAGGCGGGACAGGAAGTATAAAAGGCGGAGCCTCTAACTCAGTTGGGTCTGGAAGAGTGAGGGAGATAGATGCATCCTGCTTGCTTCAGGCTGCTGACTTTGCTGCTGAGCCCAGAGATGCCCTGCTTGCAGAGGAACCCCTTGGGGTGGCAGCTTCCCCACTGTAGGCCAGGTGGCTGGTGTTAGCCTACCATCTGCCAGAACTAGGATGACAGGCTACTTGCTAGCTCTACCCTGCTTGAGGGCTGGAGCCCATAGACTGGTGTTTGCTCTGCCCCTGCCTAAGGGCCCAGAGCCTATAGACTGTTGGTGTTTACTCTGCCCCTGCCTAAGGGCCCAGAGCCTATAGACTATTTGGGGTTCAGCCCCACTAGATCAGTCAGGATTCTAACTCCTGGTCTGCCAATTTCCACTGATACTAGGCAGCAATCATGACGGTATAGTGAGGCAGTGTGGCCTCCCTCTGACTCAGAAGGGGAGAGACGACTGCAACACCACTACATGCCCCACAAATATATTACGGACAATTCAATGCATATTTTTGCAATTTTCCTAAGGTAACGTTTCCAGGCTTCTTAAGTGAAATGTATCAGAAAAATAATGGTCATATTTCTATAGCTCTTTTCACCCAAAACCTTCTATGCGCCTTACAACCATGACAATTCACAAAGCTTTACAACATTTCTGTAGGGAAGGTAGGTATCATTACTCCCCCTTTGTGGATAGGGAAACTGAGGCACAATAGGTTACCTATCCTACGCAAAGTCACATAGCAAAGCAGCAACCAAGCAAGACTCCCAGTCCTGAGTTTTAATCACTGGAAACTGCTCCCTCAAATAGTGCAATTGATGCCTCTTCAGAATCTTTTGAGTGCTAACTTGCCACTTTTAACATATCAGCAAAATGTAATACTTTTAGCTTGTGCTAGAACAATGTACTGCTAAATGCTAGCTGGATCCTAAACCTCCGGTAACTAAAAACCAGTTGAAAGAGTTTGCAACTTGCAAAAAGACTGGAAGATTAATTTTACAAAGTGATCTGCATATTCATCTAAACTTGATGTATCTGGCATCAAAGCACTTAAACATAGACTCAAAATCCACCTTACGCTGATCTTGCAGAACACATTATTGACTTCTGTTTCCATGTCTACTCAGTGATTTATCTTGTTTCCTCAAATATGATTCTACCAAAAGACAGTAAGTTATCATCTTTGTGCCTGATTTGCCCTTTGTCTCTGTATGGTGCCCATGAACACTGTTTGTACACTGTGCTCATGTACTCTGAGTTAGGGTGAATGTATTGATGTATTCATTGGTGTACTGACATTTTTTTGGTACAATTTCCTCAGTGTATTTATGTGAGTTTTAGTGCTCATGACCAGTGCCCTGCTGACAGCATTGGAGACTCAATTTCTCCGTTTATCCCCAGAACAGACACAGCATGGGCAACATAAGCATAAACTTGTTCACACTTCCCTGCTAGTGTGCTTGGGCAATGATGAGAAGGGACCATCTCTAGGGCGGAGAGGATCGTTCAGCCCCCATTGCCCCCTTTATTCCTTGCCTGCCCTCTTTACTGTTTTCCTTTTAATGATTAAAGGCCCAATCCAGCTCCCTCCAAAGTCCATGGGAGTCTTCCGATTGGTGTTAGAAGGAGTTGATCAGGCCCCTTATTGTTGTGAAACTTCTGTATCATTCTGTTTTATCATACAGTTATGAATTTAAAATATTTTTAAAATATCCTCCATATGTGCTGTGCTCTCTTATGAGTATATCCAAGTAAAAACTGGATGAAATAGGTGGAACATTAGCAACTTTAAACATCTTGGCACAATGGGAAAATATTGGGTTCTGTTCCCAGCTCTCCACTGACTTGATGTGCAACAAAGATCTTAGTCAGCTCACCACTCTGCCTCAGTTTCCTCATCTGTAAAATGTTGATAATGATCCACACCTTCCTTTGCAAAGCTATTTGAGATCATGAAGCAAAAAGTACTGTAGAAGAGCTAAGTTATCGATAGGTAGGGCCAATTAACCAGTTGTCTTTAAATTTTTCTTAACACAAAGAATAAAATCATTTTTAACTTATACCCTTTAAGAATAATTGAATTTCCACCAAATTTAGGCCTTGATACTGTAGTGAAGTTCATATCTGCCCATATGGTTCAAGTCACATGATAAAGGTCTTTATTGTAAACATAAGATTTCAGTTCTGATCCCATATTCAGTGTTTATTTTCAAAATGTGTGTCCTAACTGCTGCAGCAGTTTAGATCTGTTAACACTGTGCAAATGAAAGCACATGTGGCCTACATTTTTCAAAGGTGACTAGTGATTTTGGGTGCCCAGTTTGGGATACCTTTAAGGAGCCTGATTTGCAGAAAGCATGAAGCATTTGTTCCCAGAAAATCAGGCCCCTTTAAAGTATATCAAGTTGGGCACTCAAAATCAGTAGTCCTATTTGAAAATGTAGGGTGTGTTTAATTGAATTATGCTTTAAAATTATGTATTTATACTGTACATATGCAGCATATTTCAGTATAGCATTTTAGTCTGTGTCATGAAGTAGTAACTGCAAAATTTATTCCTATTAGCTTGGACAGAAAACTGTCGTCTGGATTGAAAACTGGCTAAAAGATTTTAAATAAAGAGTAAAATTAAATGGCAATATATCAAATTATGGGCAAGTGTCTAAACAGCTACCCTGAGAGCTGTGTGAGATCTGGTCTTGCTACTCTGGTGCATAGGACGAGTTTACACCATGCACCATTTTTTTAGAAAGTGCTGCCTGCTTCCTGGATGTGCCAGGCCCACTCTGTGCTTCAGCGTGAAGAGGGGCAGGTCCATTTTTTCACCCCCTTATGGGGACTCACAAGGGGAGGAAGGCTTCTTTGTATTCACTCCTGACACCCACCCACAGGCAAGCCAGTTGCAATGTGCCCAAGATTGTTCTTGTGATACAGAAGGATATAATGTTAAAAAGTCCCAAGTGAAGTTAAGTGCTCGGAACTGTATTGTCAGGAATAGTCCTGTATGTACTAGATGATCTAACAGGCGTTTTCAATATCTCATTTTAATAATTCTTATACTCAGAATGCCCTTCCAATTTCTATTTGTCTGGCTTCCATTGTCTCCTCATCCAAATCACTCATTTAAAAACCAAAATACTTATGCAGAATTGCCTATGAAGAATGAGTTCGTTTCCACTCCAAAAAGCCTTTGAATCAACATGATGTATGTATGCATGTAAAACTGAGTGTCCATACAGTCATGTAGCTGATCCATGTCCCTCTTTGCCCCTCCCTTTCCTGGTATATGTTACATCTTCACTTGTCTGTCAAGCCCATCGCTTATTTTTTAAGCAATTCAGGACAGGCATCTGTCTTTTTTTTCTTTTGTGTTTCTGTGCAACATCTAGTACACTTGTGAGTGCTGTTAAACAGTGATTCTGTGCTGTACAACATGAGGCCACACAATACATCTTTGCCCTGACTTTACAACAATATTGGGTTTTTTTCCCCAGTTCCACTTGCAACTCCTAGAACATCAACAAGTCTTCCAACAATTTTACAGGAGCGGACCTCCTTTATTCATCAGTACAATGCCAGAAAATCTCCTAATGAACCCATCCGAGGAAAGGTAAGACAATGTGCATCCTGTATGATTAATAGCATGCAGGAAGCTGGAGGAGTAAGTTTATTCACGAACTTCCGACTAACTGTTTTAAAAGTAAGAAATACTGTTACACGCTTTAGAATTGCCAGGACTTAATATTAATGACACTTTTTAATATAACTTAAACATTTCATTCTGTGTTTATGTGCATCATAACACCGTGGTTTCCAGCACCTATAATAATAGATAAATGCCCTAATGATATATGACACAGTTTGGATTTCCAGTAGGTCTATGTCTGCTCTCACTTACATCTGAGGTCAGTGGAGTAAAAATAATGTGGGATCGAAACCAGGCCCAATGTGTATTTTGAAGCCATTCCATAAGTAAATATCCAAAAGTTTTGTCAGTCTTTGTTGCCTACAAGTTTTTTGTGTGTGTTTCTTACAAATCAATAATTAACTGTGTAGGGGCCTGATCCAAAAGCAATTGAAATCAGTGGAAAGACTTCCATTGACTCCGGTAGGCTTTGAATCAGGCCCAAAATACAGAATTCCATTCTTGGAAACATATTGTTTGTTCCCACTTCTGTTTATAAAAAAGAGAACCTTTCTGTGTGACCCTAATGGACAAAGTTGTTTGGGTTGCAGTCATAAATCTCCTGGCCTACAAAAGCAGCAGTTTAGAATTGTATCCATAGCAACCCATGTAGCAAGAAATAAAATCTGATATGATTAGACTTACACAGGAGAGCCATATGCAAGTCACACACTCAGGGTGACAGAATGGTTGTGAACCAGAGAAAATAAGATGCATTTTTTCTTTTATTTGTTGTTTCTCTCCAAGTTTTCCTGCTGTGCCCCATTTCATGGATAAGAAAGGCTAACAGGCCAGACAGTATTCCATTGCCTGTAGCTATTGGGAGGGGGCCTAGGCTGATGGCCAGACAGTATTCCATTGCCTGTAGCTATTGGGAGGGGGCCTAGGCTGATGGCCAGACAGTATTCCATTGCCTGTAGCTATTGGGAGGGGGCCTAGGCTGATGGCCAGACAGTATTCCATTGCCTGTAGCTATTGGGAGGGGGCCTAGGCTGATGGCCAGACAGTATTCCATTGCCTGTAGCTATTGGGAGGGGGCCTAGGCTGATGGCCAGACAGTATTCCATTGCCTGTAGCTATTGGGAGGGGGCCTAGGCTGATGGCCAGACAGTATTCCATTGCCTGTAGCTATTGGGAGGGGGCCTAGGCTGATGGCCAGACAGTATTCCATTGCCTGTAGCTATTGGGAGGGGGCCTAGGCTGATGGCCAGACAGTATTCCATTGCCTGTAGCTATTGGGAGGGGGCCTAGGCTGATGGCCAGACAGTATTCCATTGCCTGTAGCTATTGGGAGGGGGCCTAGGCTGATGGCCAGACAGTATTCCATTGCCTGTAGCTATTGGGAGGGGGCCTAGGCTGATGGCCAGACAGTATTCCATTGCCTGCAGCTATTGGGAGGGGGCCTAGGCTGATGGCCAGTAGAGAGACCAAGAAACAAGTGGATGTTTTGCCAGCACTTGAGCTAATAAATGAACTCAGATCACAGCTGCATTTACTAACTGCTTATGCTCCCCTGGTTAACGTCAACCTTGTTTCCCTTTCCAGCGACATGGAGCTTTTGTGTGGACAGAGATAAAACCAGTGAGTGGGCCAGTAGTTCCTCAGGGAACAGAAGTATTCCTGAGTGCTAGAGGGTCATGCTCACTGGAACAGGCAAAAACAGAGAAAGGAAACTCAGTGGAAAGCCAAATGACCTCACCCACTCTCTGCCTGCACAATTCCCAGGAGACATTAGGCTGTGAAACTCACTTATCAAAACCAGACGTCCGAGAAGCAGCCAAGGCATATCCCAGAATCCCTGTAAGAGGACAGAAGAGTTCAGACATTTCTCAGGCAACTGAGGTGGATGTTATCCGTCCTGCTGAGGAAGAGTCTTTATGTCCAGCAATGAAAGGTCCTCTGGATAAATCTCTGAATAGGTTACCTCCCACACATAAAAACATATGAATCACTGAGATCACCATCAGTCACTAAAATGAAGAGAGCCTGGAATCACTGTGCAAGCTCATGCATTTGCTTGGTCTAATATCAATAATACTAAACACAAGCTAACAATTCACTGGTGTCAGCGAGAACACAGTACTCCTTTGACAAAACAACAGCTGCACTGTACTTTGATGTTTGTCGAAAACTATATACCTATAAGAATTATGGGGTGGGTTTGTTTTTTTTTTAAGGTGGAATTGATTTCCTTGTTAGGCTGAACACAATCATCTTGATCATATATATTCTGTACTAAGTCTGACTTTGAGTTAATTAACACTTTCGGGTCTGGAAGTGATTATGATTCTTGAGTATGTACTTTTTTTTCAGTAATAGAAACACCAGTTATAGTGTTTGGTTTTATTGCTGATTGCTGTTTTTTTAACATATATACTTGTGACATGCTAATTCTCCTTGGATGCTGCAGTGTGGAGTATGATTTCACACACCATATGGTGTCAGCTTGTGATAAATGGAAACCATTATGCTTCCATAGGAAACAATGGCAGTCAAGAGAGACAATTTGCTGTAGCCCACAGGAATGCAAAAATAATGTGTGTTGCCACTCTGAACAGCTAACAAGGACAGCTTTGAAGTAAACCTTTCTTTCTTTTTGGGAGCAAGGAGGACAGGCATTTTCTTCCAGACTTGTGCTGCTGTTCTTGTTTGAATGTGTTTCACATCAAAAATGCAGAAGAGATCTTAATTACTGTATGCTTTTTCCCAATACTAGAGAAAAATCATTAATCCAGAGACTGATGGGTACATTTTTACTGATTGGACTATTTCCCTAATTTTTTTAGGGAAACACAGAAAGTTTAGGCTTCAGTTATAACCTACAGTTATTCATCAAACAGTGAAGCAAGTTATTACCTGTAGCTCTTAAACAGCTCCTCTTATATACCAGGGAGGTTAATGTATGCATTTTACTTCAGTGAGAGCAATAAAAGTTTGATTTCCAACTTTCTGTTCTGAGAAGATATTATAACAATGTTACATGTTCTATATGTTCTCTTCACAAAGAATAATAGCAAAAACCTGGGAAAATATTCTTTGGAACTTATTTTGAAACAATATTTACCAAGGATTGGGCAGGTCCCATATATTATAGCTAAAAGTTAAAATGAACTTAATATATATAGTGCTGATTACTTGTTTTTGCTTGAGCTGAGACTTCAGGGACCAAATTTGGCCTTCAGATATGCATACACAACTTCCACTGATGTTGGTGGCAGCTGTATACAATATGGGAAGCAGAGTCTGGCTCTTTAATGTACATGCTAGCTGTAGTAGTTACATGTAATTCAGAACCCACCATCATTAATACATTAATAACATATTGACATTAGTGGACATACAGTTGTGACCAATAGGTAAATATCTATCATAATATAATTATATTATTTTGTTTGTCTTAATTCTAGTCATTACATCTTTTGATTGTCAGTTCACTACAAATGAACAGTTCATCATATAAGCAAAGTGTAGGTGTAGGAAATTAGTTAGAAATGAACAAATGGGGTAAAACTGAAACATTTTCTAAAAATGCTAATATAGAAGCGTCAGCTGCTGGACTGCAGTACAGCCGCTCTGGGCTACACTGCCAGTGGTTTTTGGCTATAAAGGAAGCATGCCCAGCACCAGAAGGATCACCCAAGTACAAAACATATGTTCAAATAGAGTGCAGCCATCATAGAAACTCCTTAAATCATTGCCCTTCTTGTTACTGGCATAGGGAATGGGGCTAGAGGGGAAAAAAGCATGGCCAGAATACCCCTACACTGCATTACCTTTGGCTGCTATTTCAACTTCTTCAAGCCACTAGTAGGCAAAGCAGATTAGAGCCAGCAGGTAGCTGGTTAAACAATTCTAGCTACTTTGTAAAGTGCTTTGAGATCTACTGACAAAAAGCAGTATGTAAGTTGGTATTTTTTTAATTATTATTTATTATTCTGGAGGGCAAAACTTTGCATACCTGACACAGCTCTAACCAATGCTCAAGCTTCTTCTGGACAGTTTTTCACATGAAACAACAGAAGTCTGGCATCATATTAAATTAGCTATTTCCGTAAAACAAAGGAATTTTCAAAACAAAAACTTTGTTACTTTACAGCTAAATTTACTAAGGGCCATTTGAGAGGTCCCATTAAACACAGCCATTAAGAAACAAAACACAAACATTAAAAATAATGGAAAAACATACAAAGATTACATAAATTCTGGCGCTAGCCTAACCTCGAAATCGCACATGCATATGTGAGTATCCAGATACACCATTAAACAGAAAACTTAGTGATCAGTACACAAACCAACTTAATTTTGCCACTTCACAAGCCCCTCTACTTAAAAGCTTGAATACCTTATCCATAAAAAACTGTAAAATGTCTGGCCGTACAACCACATACTATCCAAAACATCAATGATATTTTAAAACCAAAGTCTAGCTGCATCTATTTCTATCAATCAAAGTTTCTGTAACCTGCATCAATTGCAGTCTGAGTAAATTAATTCCATATACCCTTAATTAGGTAAATAATCATTAGAGGCAAAGATATTCTTACATCATATTATAAAACAGTTTCCATTATATTAAAACAGGACTGTTTGTGTCAAAACAAACCATCAAACTTGATACACAGAACAAATAGTGTGTTTGTGTACATAGATATATTAACAGGTTTCAGAGTAGCAGCTGAGTTAGTCTGTATTTGCAAAAAGAAAAGGAGTACTGGTGGCACCTTAGAGACTAGCCAATTTATTTGAGCTCAAATAAATTGGTTAGTCTCTAAGGTGCCACCAGTACTCCTTATAGATATATTAAATTATCCAAATATATAATACTAAAATGGTAAAGGATATAGTTAAAGGAAAGACCATCATTAACTGAAGTAGTTAATAGTTCTACTCAATTTACACACAACAGTGGAGCTAGAAATACATAATTTTGTATCTATATAGTTCACTAACACCTGAGTACCTGTATTTTATATTCTTTCTGATGAATTCTTCCATCTGAAAGCTACCTTTTGAATATATTAAACTTGTTCTAAGTTTCTTTTGTGGATTTGCTCTAGCCATCTTGCTCCTTTGACCATGTACATTCCGCTGTGCAATTTGGGACTTCTACCATCTGCCCACACTTCATTACCTGTGCATTGAACACTTGTTGCTTTAACAAATTTCTTTCCCGTTAATGATACTTTTTGTTTGTCTCAAGCATTAGTGAAAGCATTTTACTAGCTATTATACATACGGAAAAGAATATTGTTTTGTTTAACTGGAAATTGTCTTTAAATTTATTTTATAAATACTTTGAAAATATCTCTTCTTTCTATCAAAGTTACCCATTGCCATTCATCCGACAGAATAATAGATAAACACCAATTTAAAAGAGCAATAACTGGGTCCATGGCATGAGGACAATAGGTTGGTCTGAAAAAGATGGGAACCACCTATTTCCTAAATTACTCACTGCAATACACCAGAGCTGATATATGGGACAATTTTACTTAATGCACTGAGCTTGTTCCCATTTGAGCCAATGGCAAAACTTCCATTGACTTCAAAAGGTCCCACATTGGGCTATAGGAAGCTAAATTTTAACTATCAACACTAGTATAAAATGTAGAAAGCGGCTGGGATGGGGTGAGTTCCTCACACTAGCTCTGTAAGAGTTGGGTTGGCAGGTTGAGCCCATTCAGCTAATTAGGCTGCAAATAGGAGAGTTTTAGGGAGGAGGCAGCTCGTTGGAACAAGGCTCACTTGCGCAGGAACAGGCGGGACCTAGAAAGTCAGATAGTGGACCAACAGACTAGGCGGCTGGGAAGGGTAACAGGAAGGCAGACAACAGTCACTCTAGGGGTATGTCTACACTACGAAATGAGGTTGAATTTATAGAAGTTGATTTTTAGAAAGCGATTTTACACAGTTGATTGTGTGTGTTCCCACTAAGTGCATTAAGTCGGCGGAGTGCGTCCACAGTACTGAGGCTAGCATCGACTTTCGGAGCATTGCACTGTGGGTAGCTATCCCACAGTTCCCACAGTCTCCGCCGCCCATTGGAATTCTGGGTTAAGCTCCCAATGCCTGATGGGGCAAAAACATTGTTGCGTGTGGTTTTGGGTACATGTCGTCAGTTGCCCCTCCCTCCGGGAAAGCAATGGCAGACAATCGTTTTGCCCTTTTTTTCCATGCGGGCGCCATACTACTTTCAGCAGACAGTGCAGTAGGACTTCTGTCATCATCGAACCACCACTTCCGCTGCCACTCTGCTCTCCTGCTCTTGTCTCGATAGCAAATTTCTCCATGTTGTCTCTCATGGGCTCCCGCTTCCGCTGCAACTCTGCTCTTCTGCTCTTATGAATCCACCTCGCAGGTTGTCAGCCACTGCTTCTGCTGTCACTCTGCTCTCCTGCTCTCCCGGTGGTCTCGCAGGGCTGCTTCTGCTGCAACTCTGCTCAGCTGCTCTTGTCTCGCCATAACACGGCAAGCATGCAGCCCGCTCAGCTGTTGTGTCCTGGCAGCAGACGGTGTAGAAGGTCTGCAAACCATCGTCATTGAACAACTGCTTCTGCTGCCACTCTGCTCTCCTGCAGACCCCATAGCATGGCAAGCATGGAGCCCGCTCAGATCACCGCGGCAGTTATGAACATTGTAAACACCATGCGTGTTATCCAGCAGTATATGCAGAACCAGAACCTGCAAAAGCAGGCGAGGAGGCGATGGCAGTGCGGTGATGAGACTGATGAGGACATGGACACAGACTTCTCTCAAAGCATGGGCCCTGGCAGTTTGGCCATCCTGGTGGCAATGGGGTAGGCTCATGCCGTGGAATGCCAATTCTGGATCCATGAAACAAGCATAGCCTGGTGGGACCGCACAGTGTTGAAGGTCTGGGATGATTCCCAGTGGCTGCAAAACTTTCGCATGTGTAAGGGCACTTTCATGGAACTTTGTGACTTGCTTTCCCCTGCCCTGAAGTGCAAGGATACCAAGATGAGAGCAGCCCTCACAGTTCACAAGCTAGTGGCAATAGCCCTCTGGAAGTTTGCAATGCTAGACAGCTACTGGTTATTTGGGAATCAGTTTGGAGTGGGCAAATCTACTGTGGGGGCTGCTGTGATCCAAGTAGCCAATGCAATCACTGATGTTCTGCTATCAAGGGTAGTGACTCTGGGAAATGTGCAAATCATAGTGGATGGCTTTGCTGCAGTGGGGTTCCCTAACTGTGGTGGGGTGACAGACGGAATGCATATCCCTATCTTCAGACCGGACCACCAAGGCAGCCAGTACATAAACCAAAAGGGGTACTTTTCAGTGGTGCTGCAAGCACTGGTGGATCACAAGGGACATTTCACCAACATCAACATGACATTGCCAGGAAAGGTACATGATGCTTACATTTTCAGAAACTGGTTTGTATGAACAGCTGCAGCAAGGGACTTACTTTCCAGACCAGAAAATAACCATTGAGGATGTTGAAATGCCTATAGTTATCCTTGGGGACCCAGCCTACCCCTTATTGCCCTGGCTCATGAAGCCGTACACAGGCAGCCTGGACAGTAGTCAGGAGCAGTTCAACTACAGGCTGAGGAAGTGCAGAATGGTGGTAGAATGTGCATTTGGACATTTAAAAGCATGGTGGCGCAGTTTACTGTCTGTTAGACCTCAGCGAAACCAATATTCCCATTGTTATTACTGCTTGCTGTGCGCTCCACAATCTCTGTGAGAGTATGGGGGAGACGTTTATGGCGGGGTGGAAAGTTGAGCCAAATCACCTGGCCGTTGATTATGCGCAGCGAGACACCAGGGTGATTAGAAGAGCACAGCGCTGCGCATCAGAGAAGCTTTGAAAACCAGTTTCATGGCTGAGCAGGCTACAGTGTGACAGTCCTGTTTTGTTTCTCCTTGATGAAAACCCGCCCCCTTGGTTCACTCTACTTCCCTGTAAGCCAACTGCCCTGCCCTCCCCTCCCCTCCCCCTTTGATCACTGCTTGCAGAGGCAATAAAGTCATTGTTGTTTCAAATTCATGCATTCTTTATTAATTCATCACAAAAATAGGGGGATAACTGCCAAGATAGCCCGGGTGGGGGAGGAGGGAAGGACAAGGCCACGCTGCACTTCAAGCGTTATTGAATGCCAGCCTTCTGTTGCTTGGGCAGTCTTCTGGGGTGGAGTAGTTGGGTGCCCGGAGTGCCCCCCCACCCCCCCTCCCATGGCGTTCTTGGGCGTTTGGGTGAGGAGGCTATGGAACTTGGTGACGAGGGTGGTTGGTTACACAGGGGCTGCAGTGGCGGTCTGTGCCTTTCCTGCACCACAACCGTATGCCGCAGCATATCAGTATGATCCTCCAGTAGCCTCAGCATTGCATCCTGCCCCCTCTCATCACGCTGCTGCCACCTCTCCTGTTGCTCCAGCCAACTATCCTCTCGCACATCCCTCCTGTCCTCACATTCATTTTGTGCTTTCCTGGACTCTGCCATTGTTTGCCTCCACTCATTTTGCTGGGCTCTTTCAGTTGGGTGGACTGCATGAGCTCAGAGAACATTTCATCACAAGTGCATTTTTTTTCCTTCTTATCTGTGCTAGCCTCTGGGACAGAGATAAGTCGCAGCCTTGAAACATTTGCAGCTGTGGGAGGAAAAAAAGGGAGATTAAAACTGAAAAAGACACATTGGCCATTTAAAAGGAGGGGCTGATGTTTTCAGGTTAACATACAGCACAAACCCAACTAAACCTCCCCCCACACCCAATTCTCTGGGATGATCACTTCACCCCTACCCCCACTATGTGGCTAACAGTGGGAATGGTTTCTTTTCAGCCACAGGCAAACAGCCCAGCAGGAACGGCCACCTCTGAATGTCCCCTGAATAAAATTGCCCTATTTCAACCAGGTGACGATGAATGATATCACTATCCTGAGGATAACACAGAGAGATAAAGAATGGATGTTGCTTGAATGCCAGCAAACACCAGGACCCATGCTGCCATGCTTTCTTATGCAATGATTCCAGACTACATGTTACTGGCCTGCCGTGGTAAAGTGTCTACCATGGAGGACACAATAAGGCTGCCCTCCCCAGAAACCTTTTGCAAAGGCTTTGGGAGTACCTCCAGGACACCTTCATTGAGATGTCCCTGGAGGATTTCCGCCCCATCCCCAGACACGTTAACAAACTTTTCCGGTAGCTGTACTGGCCGCTAATGCATCCCAAGTCTTCAGGGCAAAGTAATTATTAACCATGCTTGCTTTTAAACCGTGTATTATATTTACAAAGGTATACTCACCAGAACTGCCTTTCCGCCTTCAAGGTCCAGAAGCCCGGGTTGGGAGGTTATTATTTGATCCAGGGTGATAAACAGTTCCTGGCTTTCGGGGAGAACGGTTTCTCCACTTGCCTGGTGTGTGCGATCTTCAACCTCCCCCTCATCATCATCCTCATCCCTGTTGCGTGAGACTCCCCCTTGCAGGAGTCCATATACAGGGGTGGGGCAGTGGTAGGGGCACCCGCTAGAATTGCATGCAGCTCATCATAGAAACGGCATGTCTGGGGCTCTGACCCCAAGCGGGCATTTGCTTCTTGGGTTATTTGGTAGGCTTGCCTAAGCTCCTTAAGTTTCACATGGCACTGCTGCGGGTCCCTGTGATAGTCTCTGTCCTTCATGCCCTTGGAGATGTTTTCAAATATTTTGGCATTTCGTCTTTTGGAACAGAGTTCCGATAGCACGGATTCGTCTCCCCATACAGCAGTCAGATCCAGTACCTCCCGTTCGGTCCATGCTGGAGCTCCTTTGCATTTCTGGGACTCCATGGTCACCTCTTATGGTCACCTCTTCTGATGAGCTCTGCATGGTCACATGTGCTGATCAGCTTGCGACACTGGCCAAACAGGAAATGAAATTCAAAAGTTCCCAGGGCTTTTCCTGTCTACCTGGCCAGTGCATCCGAGTTCAGAGTGCTGTCCAGAGCACTGTGGGATAGCTCCCGGAGGCCAATACCATCAAATTGCGTCCACACTAACCCAAATTCGGCCTGGCAATGTCGATTTCAGCACTAATCCCCTCGTCGGGGAGGAGTACAGAAATCGATTTTAAGAGCCCATTAAGTCGACAAAAATGGCTTCATTGTGTGGACGGTGCAGGGTTAAATCGATCTAACGCTGCTAAATTCGACCTAAACTCATAGTGTAGACCAGGGCTAGGAAGAGAGAGAAGTGTTTTGGAGCTGGTACACCCAGAGAGAGAAGGGGAACCAGCGTGGTAGGAAGCAGTCCAGGGAACGAGCAGTGGGGGCAGAGAGGCAGCTCAGTGCTGCTGAGCTGAGGTTCCCTGAATTGGAACCCACAGAAGAGGATTGGTCCGGGTTCCCCTACCAGCTACCAACCGTGTGGCATAGAACAGAGGCAGTGAATGGGAAGACTGTTAGGACTACTGATGGACTGTACCATGGAAGGGGGCATGATGAAAGAGAGCCAGGAAAAGCACAAGGGTCCGAGCCAAGAGAAAAGAAGAGGTCGGGGCCCATAAGGAGCCCAGAAAAATGGCCGAGAAGCCCAAGAGGGAGATAAAGATGTGAGGTGAAACCGGGAGGAGGATTTTATAGGTCTTTATCACATCTCTCCTTAGTCATCTCTTTTCCAAGCGAATAGCCCCAGTCTTTTAAATCTCTCCTTACATGGAAGCTGTTCCATAACCCTAATAATTTTTGTTGCCCCTCTCTGTACTTTTTCTAATTCTAATACATCCTTTTTTAAGATGGTGCAACCAGAACTGCACACAATTCTCAAGGTGTTTAGATTTATATTGTGGCATTACAATACTTTCTGTCTTATTATCTATCCCCCTTCTAATGGTCCCTAACGTTCTGTTCACTTTTTTGACTGCTGCTGCACATTGAACAGATGTTTTCAGAGAACAATCCACGATGACTCCAAGATCTTTCTTGAGTGGTAACAACTAATTTAGACTCCGTTATTTTATATGCAAAGTTGGGATTATGTTTTCCAATGTGCATTACTTTACATTTATCAACATTGAATTTCATCTGCCATTTTTTTGCCCAGTCACCTAGTTCTGTGAAATCTGTTTGTAACTCTTCACAGTCAAACTTGGGATGTAACTACCTTGAGTAATTTAGTATCATCTGTAAACTTTACCACCTCATTGTTTATACCCCATTTTCCAGATAATTTATGAATATGTTGAATAGGACCAGTCCCATTACAGATCCTTGCAGGTCCCTGCTATTTACCTCTTGCCATTGTGAAAACTGACCAGCCTGTGCTGCTTCCCGCAGCTCCCATTGGCTGGGAATGGCAAACCGCAGCTACTGGGAGCTGCGGGCGGTTGTGCCTGTGGACAGTCGTTGTAAACAAACTGTCTCGCAGCCCACCAGCGGATTACCCTGATGGGCTGCATATGGCTCGTGGGCCACAGGTTACCCACCACTGCTCTGGACCCTATCCCTACCTCCAGCGTATCTACCTCTCCCCCCATCTTAGTGTCATCCGTAAACTTGCTGAGGGTGCAAGTCATCTTATCATCCGGATCATTAATGAAGATGCTGAACAAAACCAGCCCCAGGACCGACCCCTGGGGCACTCCGCTTGATACCGGCTGCCAACTAGACATCAAACTGTTGATCACTGCCCATTGAGCCCAAAGATCTAACCAACTTTCGATCCACCTTACAGTCCATTCATCCAATCCATACTTCTTTAACTTGCTGGCAAGAATACTATGGGAGACCATATCAAAAGCTTTGCTAAAGTCAAGGACAGTCTGCCACTCATGATCAGGAACTTGAGACAAGAGAGGGATGACCTGAGAGCCCAGCTCTGGCAGGTGAAGGGTAGGTGATTCAGAGTGAGAGAATACCTACTCACCCCTGGGCTGCATTCTTGCGGGGGAGGTGTATGAAGAGGTGAGCTCTCCATATTGGCCCTGCAAGAGCTGGGTTGGGCAGGTAGGCCCATTCAGCTAATTAGGCTACGAACAGGGGAGCTTTAGGCTGGAGGCAGCTGGTTGGAGAGAGGTTCACCTGCGCAGAAACAGGCAGGACCTAGAAAGCCAGGTAGTGAGTGGACCTGCAGACTAGGCAGCTGGGAAGGGTAACAGAAAGGCAGACAGCAGTCTCTCTCTGGGAAGAGGGAGAAGGGTTTTGGAACTGGTACACTCAGAGATAGAGAAGGGGAACCTGCATGGATGGAATCAATCATAGAATCATAGAATATCAGAGTTGGAAGGGACCTCAGAAGGTCATCTAGTCCAAACCCCTGCTCAAAGCAGGGCCAATCCCCAATTTTTGCCCCAGATCCCTACCCAGTTCCGTGTGTCCCTGCAGCTCCTAGGGGGAGGGGTGGCTGGGGGGGCTCCTTGTGCTGCTCCCACCACAAGCGCCAGCTCCGCAGTTCCCATTGGCTGGGAACCGCAGCCAATGGGAGCTGCAGGGGAGGCACTTGTTGGGTGCAGGCAGCACATGGAGCCACCTGGCCCCTCCGCCTAGCAGCTGCAGGGACATGCCAGTGGGAGTTAGGGAGCCCCCCACCACGAGGTAAGTGCCGCGCTGCACCCCAATGCCCTGCCCCTAGCCCTGAGCCCCCTCCCACACCCAAACTGCTGCTCCCGCCCCAGGGGCTGGCAAGACAGCACCGGCCGCTGCAGAAGTCACTGAGGTCATGGAAAGTCCGAATCTGTGACTTTCTGTGATCTCCATAACAGACATGCAGCTTTATTTATGCTTACTGTGAGGCCCAAATCCTCCCATCCAGCACAGAGATCAAATTCAAGCGATCAGTGGCAGGTGAAAGGGAAGGAATACTCCCCAAATAGAGTGGCTGCCACTGCAATAGTGGCTCTTGTGGCCTGGCTCTAATGCACCCTATCTCAAGTAGGCTCCTCCTACCCTGCTCCTTCCCAGTGTGCTGGTATTCAGGAAGCCTCCAAAGAGCAGAGCTGCACACCATGCCGAGGCCATACACCCCCTATAGAGCCTCCATTAAATCCTGCCCCCCCCGCCCCCTGATGCAAATGAACCAGGGGGAGTAGGATTTGCTCCTGTATAAAATGTCTCATGATAGCTAAAATAGTGTGTGACCAAAAACCCCTGACATTGGTGACCCAGCTGTGGTGAGACCAGATCTGCAACTAGGAAATTAATTTATAGGAACAATCAGTTTGTTGAAATTATATAAGTTTGAAAGTAACTGTATTACAAGCTAGCGAGCATATGAAACTGGATACTAGCTGAAACCTCCCTGTCACAGGACAGAAAAAAACAAAATGTTAATAAGCACCTGCGACAAATCTTCCTCCTCTTCCTGCCTGTCCTCTCGCTTCTCTAATGTCTAATGTAGTCTCTTCTGCACATCCATGAGCAGAGCTACTGGAATGATAACTTAAATTAAACATTCCCCCAAATTATTATTCGTATTACTGTATCACCTGGAACTCCAAGTCACATGGTAGGCACCGAACAAACACAGAACAAAAAGACAGTCCCTGCCTCAAGAAGTTACTATCCAAGAGTACATCTACAACACAGCTGGGAGGTGTGATTCCCAGCCTGGGTAAACAGACATGCTAGCTCTGCTTGACCAAGCATGCTAAAAATTGCAGCATGGTCATGACTGATAGGTGGTAGCTTGGACTAGCCACCCAAGTACAATCCCATCCGATCCCTTGGGTACGTACTCGGGGGGGCTAGCCTCAACTGCTGCCCTGGCCACCACAGTCATACTGCTATTTTTAGCACATTAGCTTGAGTGGAGCTAGTGTATGTATGTCTCCCCAAGGTGGGAATCAGACTTAAGATACAGCAGTTGGACGATGTAAGACAAGATTGCATAACAATCAACACAAAAGTTTTGGTGTATGGGCTAAGATTTGTGAACTATCGAATTTTTTTTCCTTGTCTCCATGGCATAAAAGCAAGTCAGACTCACTCACAGGTGTTCTAAGATTTGCTGATGGGAGCCATTCTTTCGTTACAGTTCTTTCTCTCTCTCTCTGGATTGATCCCTCATCTAAACCTGTGTTATACATTGAGGTCTCCATGTTTGTACCCACAACAAGCATCTCACCTTGTCAACTCTCTCATCCTCTTCCAGCTCCTAGTCTCCCTTCCACCCTCCCGATCTCATTCAGTCACTCTCTCTGGTTCCCACCCTTCTGAATCCAAGTAGGCTGTTTTCTGTATCCTGAAGAAATCCTCACTTGACCCCGTGCCTCCCTTCTTTATTGTCCCATGACATTTTCCCCCTTTATCTCCGAGTTCTTTGAATGGGCTGGCTATGCTCAGGGCTCCGATTTCCTCTCCTTCAACTCCTTCCTAGATCCACTCCACTCCGGATTCCACCATATCTCTGCCACTGAAACTGCGCTCACAAACTCACTAATGCCGCCTTCCTTCATAACCCTAAGGCTCTCTGTTTCATACTTCTCATTAATCTGTCTGCTTTTGACACTGTCAGATGCTCACTTTGACGCTGTCATTTCTTGGTTCTTTTACTGTAGCAACCTGTATGAAACTTGGAGGTAGGAGCACAGGTTGTAGGAAGGAAGAGTTTGCAGTCAGTCTGTGTGCAAATGGCTGGAATGTCACTGCAGTAGCTTTGTAAATAGTTCTCTTAATTTAGAAACCTTTTGATTTTACAACCATGGAGTCCTTTGATAGCATTAACCAGTATGCGGTACATGAAACACTTCCTATGTTATTGATTGTCATCTTCTTTAGCATTACCTCTAATAGGTTTTCTTTTCCTCCTTTGCTCCCAACTGAAACAGGCTCTGCACTGAATGAGGAACAAGTGTAAGAGTGAAGCAGGTGGGTGATGTTCTTGAGAGGCTGTGCTGCTAAGAAGGAGAAATAATAAAAATGGAAGCCATAATGCCATTATGACATGTCTGTGATGTCAATCCCCTCTGAACAGGTGCTTACCAATGAGGTTGCTACATTTTTCACTGATCTCATATTGCTGACATACTAGCAACCTACCCCCCACCCCCATCTGTGCAGCTTCATGAGAAAAAGTAATACAGCCTTGTAGCTATTCCATGGAGCCCCCTTTGCAGTGGGGGACCCAGGTTAACCACAGCTAGGAGGGATCCCTATTAGGATAGCTGCACTGCACCAGCCATGGCTCCAGTGTCCCAGGCTCTCTGCAATTTTGTAGTGATCTGTTCATTCCTCCTGTTTTGAGACTAGGCCTCCTGACTCATTCAAGGTGGGTGAGTGGGGAAATCCCAGGCCATAATGATACAACAAGGAACTCTTCCAAGGGATCCCCATGGAGCTTTCTGCCCCCTTAGCACTCTCCCAGGAGTTTCAGCATGGGGTGTATATGGAAGTGATTTGGCCCCATGTTATGTAGTTAATAAATGCCTATGCAAAGCAAGGTTTGATGTTAGATTTTTTTTAAAACAATCAGATGCTTCATGAGGAGCCAAAGACTCCAAAATATGAAGAGAATCCTTTATAGTACATACTGACATGTTGGGAGATACGCACAATGAATACTAAACCACAGAAGTTCCTAGTGCTGCTGCCCAGAATCTGCACTTGAGTCTCCAATATGTGCAGTGACTTTTGGAGGCATTGTAAGGAGCTCTACCATGAGGAATTACCATAGAAGCTCTTGTTACAATCTATCTGGGTCACTGATCTATGAACTAAAAATTCTTCCAGGCAGCAGTAAGAAGACAAAAGGAGCCACAATGTTCTCACAGGTCAACAGCTCAAGCTTGAATTAATTGAATCACCCATGCTGGTGTAGTGGAGGGTGCAAATTACCCCTTACATTAGCAGGAAAGGCTGCATCTGGGATGGGGGACAGGATTGACTCATGGGAGGAATCAGGCAGCATTTACATCCCCACTTTTCTATGGCTCAAACAGAAAGGCAGCATTAGACTGAGTCTGGCCTTGACTCATGCTGCTTTAGCAAGAGAGAACAAAAAACAAATGAGCAAGTGTCAGCTCATGACTCCAACTTTAACTGTACTAGTCTGTAATTTTGTGTTTTCCAGGTCTCTGCTGTTGCCTTAAGGGTCTGTTTGCAGAGTTCTTGTAGCTGTGTTGGTCCCAGGATATTCGAGAGACAAGCTTGTCTCTTTCACCAACAGAAGTTGGTCCAATAAAAGATATTACCTCACGAGGGGCTGCTCGTTTATGCAATTAAATAAATCTCCTTGTGTCAGGTAAAGTGTGATGTTGTTACCTGCTAGGATTCTCTGGAGATTTTTTAAAAATATTGGATATAAGAGAATCAATGACTATTTTGAGGTCCAGTTACTGCCTCCACACTTCTCCCTGCCTGAGTCCCAGCAGAAGCTTCTTCAATAGACCGCTGGGGATGCAGATGGATTCACTCTTCCTGGTGCAGAAAGGTGCAAATTCCACTTCCCAGTGCCAGGTGGGTCTGCTGTTCTCTGGAGAGATTAACCCTTAGGGGGAAGGCAAGTGATGTGTCCAGTGGCCCTGTTAGTGGAGCTACAGTGTTGCTGCACTGTATGAGTACAGCCCCTAGTCACTGGTCAGACTTTCATCCCTGATATCATCACTCACTGTTAGGTTTGCACTTACAGCCTGCAGGACCCAGCTAGAAGAACAGTGCACTGACACCAACCTCTCCCAGGGCGGAGTTCTAGCAGCCGGAGCCCTGTGCCTTGGTTTGGTTGGTGGAAGACTGCATGAATCTGCAGAGAATTTAGCTTGCAGTAAGTATGGTCCAGCCACAAAATGGGGAGATGGGGACTTGGCTATGGCTTTTTTAAGTGTCTGGCTGCCATGAACATTCACTGGAAAACTCAGTGATGGTTCTGTAGGCTCACTTGCTTTCTTTCCTCCTCCTCCACCCCCAGAAGGTAAAAGGAGGCAGTTATCAACCAGGTTTTGAATTTTGCGGGGGAAGGGGTTGAACGCTTTTTTAATGTTCAGTTTCTAGAAGAGTGTTGAGGGGGACTGGATGATACAGGGATATAGAGCCTTTCACTTGTACGTCTCTGGTTCAGATGTGGCTTAGGATGATAGCTAGAGGAGTATTGCCATCTGAAAGCTGTTTACATCTCTGTGAAACGTAAATGGGTCCATCTAGTTCCTGATGGACGAGCATCCACACATTAAGAGCATTGCTCTTGTTGGCATTTTCAGCAGGGAGGTGGAGGAATGGATGAGCTATGGAAACTGAAATACCACCTCAGGCTGTAAGCTCATCCCTGCACCAGATAAGAAAAATATCAAACCATCTCAGTGCCTTGTTAATGTTTAACAGAGTGTATGAGATTAAACATATTTTCTGGGCATTTTGGGATGTATAAGTAGGGGCATAGCGAGCAGATCGAGGGACGTGATCGTTCCCCTCTATTCGACATTGGTGAGGCCTCATCTGGAGTACTGTGTCCAGTTTTGGGCCCCACACTACAAGAAGGATGTGGATAAATTGGAGAGAGTCCAGCGAAGGGCAACAAAAATGATTAGGGGTCTGGAACACATGAGTTATGAGGAGAGGCTGAGGGAGCTGGGATTGTTTAGCCTGCAGAAGAGAAGAATGAGGGGGGATTTGATAGCTGCTTTCAACTACCTGAAAGGGGGTTCCAAAGAGGATGGCTCTAGACTGTTCTCAATGGTAGCAGATGACAGAACGAGGAGTAATGGTCTCAAGCTGCAGTGGGGGAGGTTTAGATTGGATATTAGGAAAAACTTTTTCACTAAGAGGGTGGTGAAACACTGGAATGCGTTGCCTAGGGAGGTGGTAGAATCTCCTTCCTTAGAGGTTTTTAAGGTCAGGCTTGACAAAGCCCTGGCTGGGATGATTTAACTGGGAATTGGTCCTGCTTCGAGCAGAGGGTTGGACTAGATGACCTTCTGGGGTCCCTTCCAACCCTGATATTCTATGATTCTATGATTCTTAAACTACTATATCTCAGAGATTTCCCATTTTAATCAAAACTACAAATCTCAATAGACCAGAATACCACTGAACAGCTTAAAGTCTATTCTTCTGAACTCAACTGAGAAGTCATTCACGGTGATGGCAGATGTCTCTCCTTCCCTAAAACAAATGCCAAAACAGGTGAAATCCATCAACTCATGGCTTATTACCAAGAATGCTAAGTTGATCAAGCTAATCAGCAGCTATGTGAATGGTACCCTGCCCCAGGCTTTGTTTTGCAAAACTACTGCTTTGGGCCAAGCAAGACCAGCCGTTACTCATATGGAGCATGTAATGCTTTACCTCTCTCCCTAGGCATGGTCACTTACGAAGAGCTATGAAGCAGCCCGTGATGTCAGTATCCAAGAGTTACATCTGGTAGTCATTTTACTTGCTCACTTAAGCTGCAGTACCCTTTTATGTCGTAACATATGGAGTGGTGTTGTCGGTGTGCATTGGGTGATGGATGGTAAAAATTTTTAATAAAACCTCAGTTATTAGTATGAACAGAAGACACTTTGGAGTAGAAGTCAAAATATTCTGTAATGAATCTTTTTCAGTAGATCTTTAATTATGAGCTAGCTCCCATTCCCATTAAAGTCCATGGAGAGGCTCCCATTTACTTTAGTGGGGCTTGGCCCAGGTCCTATAACAGTATCACATGTTCTGATCACGCCTCAGGATTGTGGTTTTCATCTGATCTCACGTTAGCTTCATTGTGTAGTGAATGGTTAGAGTATAGGGAAAACACTGAGGAATGTTGTCTGAGGTCAACGCAGAGATGTAGTTTCCATTTATAGTAAGGGGGCAGTCAGGCTAAAACTCCAATCTTTGAATTAAGAATATAGCCCTGTAGGGATGGTTTTTTGGTGCGGAGTGATGGTCCTGAAACAATGATCCATGGAGATTCCTAATATATCTTTCCAATGTCTGTAATTGCTGCTGTTGTGAACAGGAAGGGAAGAGGTTTGTGTCGTCATGAATAGGAGGGGGAAAATCCATGAGACATCCTCTCTATTAAGCTGTGGTCTTGACTGTGGAAAAAGTTTGGGACCTTCTAATGTAGAGTACTGGAAATATATTTAAATGGGTTAATTAATGTATTAGAGCTACCCCCATCCAAGAAAATAGTTTCATTTAGTCCAAATCCTCTCCAAATCCCGCTTAATACATTTGGCTTCTGTTAAACCACATTTATTTACCCTAATGCAGAATGTACCAGGATATTTTCCCCTCAATCAGAAACCTGTTGCATCATTGTTGAAGACTGGGGCTAGTACAAGCAGAAGCCATATTATTTTTAATCTTTATTGATTTACTAAAAAAATAAAGCAAATAAACTTTAATCTCAGAATCTTTGAGGCAGTTCAGTATAGAGTTCAGGGAACTGGACCAGAGCTCAAGTGTGCTAGGCTCTATGCCTAACGCTGGCACTGACCTGCTGTTTGACCTTCACCTTCACCTCTCTGTGCTTCCTTTTTCCTTCCCACCCTTTGTCTGGGCCATCTGTAAGAGCTCTGCAGCAGGGAGAGATTATTATGGGTTTGTCTAATACAATGAAGCCCTGATCTCAGCTGGAGCTGCTAGGTACTGTCCTCATACAAAGCATAAATAATACTAGAAATCATTAGAAGGATTGCTCAATACAAAAGAGCTGTAAGAGTCAATAAAAATATTAGTTAACTAGCAAGGTACAACACAGGCAATTCAAACAATATGTATCCCATGGGTGAGTGAACCTCTGAATAACTGCTGGATAAGAAAAGTGTCTCATTATTCTTTTCATTTCCTTCTCTGCCAAAAACTCCTCAGAACTTAATTTCTCCCTCTGCAGAGTACTAGTAATGCGCATAAATGCCCAGAAAGTGTCTCTCAGGATCATAGCTTCTCGCCATGATCAACAATGAATATTAAGCTGAGGTGAATAAATTTGGCCTGAGACACATGGTTTAGTCCTGTCTAACTAACTGGCTGACATAACCATGTCTGTTATGAGTGAAGTCACTCTGTTTGATCCTGTTTTGTATCCTATTCAGGAGTTTTATTGTGCAGACAGATAAGTCACCTTCAAAAGTTTATTCATGTGTTGTCTGGGTTTGTTAGCGTTATTGAAATAAATTATACCTTATGGAACAAAATCTAATCTCTAAAAATAAAGGTCCAAATTTGCAATCTTTCCCCTGAGGTTACTTAAAGAAAACCCAACAAAAACCCAACACTTCCTAGACATTTCTATTCCTGTGTGCTTGAGCTGAAAACACAAATAATTTGTCCACTTCCCCACAGGGGTATAATATAGGAGCATTTGGCTAGGGCTCCTATGTATGTCAGAGTAAAATATGAGCATGAGTACGTGACGTGGCTTATTATAAGGAGGAGTATATATACATGCTCATGAGGAATTGATTCATCAACTTGAATTTTATAAACAGCAGGGCATGCCTATTTTGTTAAATAAACACTGAGGCTGAAAGCAAAAGCCCAGCATCCAGCCTGAGTAGCTGGGCCATGTGCTGGATGAGATGGAACTCCCCAACCTCCTGTTTCAGGGAGGCTTCTCCAGTGAACATGAAGATATGCTTGGCAGTGGATCTCCCTCCCCTGGTTCATCCTTATCCAGCACATTCCCCTATCCTCTCCCCTTCCTCTACCCCACATCCAGTCCCTCCCTTGAACAATGGGACCACACTGGTTCTGCAGCTCAGCTCCCCCCTGTGTCCATGGAGGAGGAAGTGAGATGTCCCCCAGAGTGCCCAAAATGGCAGAATAAAGGAGCATGGGCCCACCAAAGACTGGAATCTGCCTACTTTGGTATTTAGCCAAGGGTTTTGCATGGCAATCAAATGGAAATGATTTATGATCAATTCCAGGCACTTGGATGCTGTTCCCCACGGAGCTATAAGAGTAAATGCTTAACAGGAGACCCAGTTGAGGTCAACATCAATCATTGCCTATGATTTTGACTTCACTTTCACTAAAGATGCAAGTGAAACTCCCTGGCCTTTGAAATACCATTAAGAATTTGGCTACAGGAACAAATCTGTGGCCACATAAGACTTCATGGTATTTTTTTATTCTGTATATCATGGTCATGTTGATCTTCACTGCAGCAGGGGTGATCATAATATGCAGGTCCTCTGACTCCAAAAGGAGAACCTCTTGACTGAAGGAGAACCTTCACAGGGCCTAGGGCACATATTTGAGCCATTCTAATTCCATCCAATCGAGGGCAGTGGGACACACACACACACACTAGCCAGTTCATTGGCAAGCACTTTATGTGATGATTTAATTTCAGATATGAAACATACACATTTTAGATTGTTTCCACTTCTGCCTGGATCCGAACAAGACATTCTCCAAAACATCAGCCCCATTCTTCAGGAAGAGGACTTTAAAAAAAAACCCCAAAACAGCATCTTCCTAGCAATGAGGATTTCTTACCACTGGAGTTTCTTCCCCACTCAGTGATTAACAATAAGGACTCAATCACTCTGCTCCTATAGAAATCTAGGACAGTCTTACTTCAATGAGAAGCTAGACTTAAGCCCCTAGTCTTATCTTCAAAGATTTATAAATTCATATCTTATCCTTCAAGGCTCTCTTCAGGTATAATCTGCTGCCACTCTGCCATAGAGAGACCTTCCTCCCTGGAGTGAAGATCACTAGGCTTCCTGACCATGCCCAGTGAAATATGCAGGTGGGATTAAAGTGACTCACTGCAGATGCTATAGGTCACTGTGGGTGGAAAGGAAGTCTTGGGCTCTAAGCAAAAGTCCGTGAGCTTCTGAAGTGTCCAGTCATTGGTGTTTTAAATATGCTGTGTATGGTGCACTCTCTCGAAATGTCAGACTGATGGCCTTGGAGATTGCAGTCCGCAGTTCAGGAAGCTTTTACAGGCAGGGACTATGCCTTCACTACTGTTGGACGCACATTGTGGCCACAAGTGGGGAATAATAATAAATTACTAAATCAGTTCCCATCCACTGAAGTCACTACGCAGTAATTACAGTTAAACAATGTGTGGGACAGGGTGGTTTGCCTGTTTTCTAAGAACACTGTAATCAAAATAGCATCATATTTTAATAGCTATTTTCAAATACAATGAAGAAAAAAATCCAAGAAAGTAAGGCTTCTCTTTTCTCTTGCACAGAACAACTCTACCTTGTAGCACCATAGTATTGTTGTCTTCTCAGGATAACAGGAGCCCTTAGCACCCTGGCCTCTGGTTCACAAATCCTTGTCTGCATTCAACCTTGCTTCACTTTGGGCTTTCCACCAGCAGAAGCCACTGGAGGAAGCTTCTGTTGGTGCAAGGCAGCCTCCACCAGGAGCTTTCAGGGGGCCCAGCAAAGCCTGACAAATGACCAGTAGGTAGCATAGCCAGAGGATGTGCAGATACAGCATGTTGCCTCCACTGGCAAGTTATCTATAAACATCTCAGCATGGACAAAACCTGCTTCCTTCAGCGTAAGCCCAGCAACCCTTTGCGTCCCCTTGGCTGAACCTCTCCTTCCCCTCCCTGCACATAGCAGACCCTGCTAGGGCAGGGTGTGGAATCTAGCACTATGTTTATCTAAGAAAGGCTTGTGGTGAACTAGGAAAACAGAAGAGTATGGACAGTAATATAAAGTAATGGCCCTGTGCGGTATAACATTTTGCTCAGCTGAAGTTTTTAATTAGGAAACAAGCGTATCACCATTTTTACTACAGATGTAGTGTTTGCTTTTTTTAACCCATTGTCAGCATAGCTCCAGCCATACAGAATTACAGAAATAAACAGGAATTTTAATTAACTAAATATAATTAATTGATTAAATCATTCACTGTTATAATGGATTTATATAATACTGTTTGGAAACCTCTGAGTGCTTCACACAGTTATACACTATATGCGTACAAATTTACACAACTGAAATTGTCAATAGTCTTTTCTTACATGATTTATTAGTATTACATATTAATGTAGTGAAGTCAGGATGCCCTGACATGGCCACAATAAGTTACCCTGGGTTCATTGACCTCTCTGACCATTGGAGAGGAATAGTTTGTGGAAATTTTGATTTAACCTAAAGTCTGGTTGAACCAATCCTTTTTGCAGAGAGGAAGGATAGCCTTCTGGGTAACGCACTCAACTGGGACTCAAAAAATTTGGTTTTAACACCTGGCCCTGAGCAGCAGCCTTCCTGTGTGACCTTGGGCCAGTCATTTAATTTATCTGTGCCTCAGCAAACCATCTGCAAAACAGGCATAACACTTCCCTCGCTCACACGTTGTTGTGAGGATAAATTTATCCATGGTTGTAAGGCACTCAGATACTATGGTAACAGGGGCAACATTAGTAGTACATAGAAAGATTGTGCAAGATACATACCTAGCTTTCACTGGTTATGCTGCAAATCTGCTGATATTTTAGAGTTGTTAAATAGAGCCAATGGGTTAATAAATGTCTCTGAATCTTCTAAAAATGCTGCCTTCTGATCTCCTAGGTTACAGAAAGAGCTTATGTCACTAATTGGTCAATCAGTGTGCAGCACTACGAGTGACGTGAATGAGTCTGGAGCATATGCAATTATAGATTATGAGATTTGCAAAGACGGCAGCAAGAATGAAGGTGTGTTCATGCTGCTCCAGTCAATCAAGGATCACTGTGTCTAATCAAGATGTTGGTAGAAATGGGAGACTTGGGCCAGTTGTGGAATTGCTTTGGAGACTGTATAATGTAAATCACTGTTTTGATCAGGCCTTTGCTATGATTAACAGTGTAGAAAAATCCCCATGAAATGCCAGTTTTGCTTCATACACACATACTGCTGTATTCCTCCTTTGCACTGAGGAGTTTTAGCAGATGTCCTTGGATCACTATTATGCTTTCTTGGTAATGAAGAAAAATAACGAGTCAGTTAATTAAGTCTGAATGACATTGTAAATCCTATTACAGAACATAAAGCAGCTTCACTTTTTATTTTCCTTTCGACATCCCTGGCTCATGCACTGTTCACCAAAGTAAAGAAAAAGGTACATGTTTGAAGCACCCTGTATAATAATTTTAAAGAATTATGGAGAACTGTTGATCACAATAGACAAACCGGTCCAGTGGTTTTTTGCAGCTTCTATAAAAGAAGTTTCCATTTTGTTTATTAGCAAAAAACCAAATGCTCGCACTTGGTCAAATACTCCATATAAAACACATTTGGTATGTGAGTGTTTGTTCAAACAGCTGTTTGAATCTGAGCACATTTGTGCCCCTTTTTATTCTGACTCTGCAGACATTCGCATATGTAGGATTATATCACCCAAATGTTCAGGGAATGGCTGTTATTCCTATCCGTACCTGTGTTTGAAAGCACAGTGATATGGGAAACATGCCTGTGCTGGGGTTTATATACGCTCCCCCCCCTCCACAAGGAGAGGGAAGGGTCATTGCACTTCCTTTTGCAGAAGGAAAAACACTCGCCTCACCCCAGAGGGAGTGCATGAGCTGTCTGTTCTGGAGAGCGAGGCTGGCAGTAGGATCCGTTAAGGAAACAGGTTTTTTGAACAAAGTGTTAAAATAATGGGAGAAGATCCTATCTTGCCTGGACCTAGAGGTCCTCTGCCAATAGGCACAGAGGGTCTACTTTGGACTCCCAGGGCTGTTGTTCTAGGGCCCCTGGAGAAACAAGGAAGTTTGGGAGTTGATTGTAACAGGGTAGCTTGCCCTGTCGGCTGCAGAGCCAGGGGGCTAAGCCAACCCTGATTACAAGATGAGCCCCACCTGAGAGGAATCAGGTGTTCCCTGTATAAAAGGAGCCTTTCAGGGAACAAGAAGGCACCTGGCTGAAGATGGCTGCTGGTCTACAGAACTAGGAGGGAAGAGAAATAGTGATGGCAGATTTAATGGATGATACTGAAGCTAGTTTAGAAAATGTTGATAGGGATGGTAGAAAGACTGGTTACAGGTTAGGAAAAAGAAAAGGGTGGATCTGCTTGACTCAGAAGAAGGAGCAGCAAGTAGGAGGACAGGAATGAGCAGTGGAGAAAACTTTATAATTGTGAAATCACTGGCAAAAGATATGAAGATGGGGGATATTAATCCCTGGGGAGTAGCAGAGTGGGTCAGAAAATGTGCTAGTGATGTAGAAAGAGCTAGGAAATTACAAGGTGGCAATTTTAGTTGAATGTACAAACCAAGAACAAATGGGGAAACTACTTATGACCTAAGGTTCTAGGAAAACTGAAGGTAAGCTCTCAGCTGCCCAAATTTCTGACAGAAACAAGAGGAGTAGATTATAGTGTCCTGCCTGAAATGACTAAGGTGAAATAAAGCAAGAAATAGGTGATAAGGTGACTTATGCTGTCATAAATATAAAGGGAAGGGTAAACCCCTTTGAAATCCCTCCTGGCCAGGGGAAAGCTCCTCTCACCTGTAAAGGGTTAAGAAGCTAAAGGTAACCTTGCTGGCACCTGACCAAAATGACCAATGAGGAGACAAGATACTTTCAAAAGCTGGGAGGAGGGAGAGAAACAAAGGGTCTGTGTGTCTGTCTATATGCTAGTCTTTGTTGGGGATAGACCAGGAATGGAGTCTTAGAACTTTTAGTAAGTAATCTAGCTAGGTATGTGTTAGATTATGATTTCTTTAAATGGCTGAGAAAAGAATTGTGCTGAATAGAATAACTATTTCTGTCTGTGTGTCTTTTATGTAACTTAAGGTTTTGCCTAGAGGGGTTCTCTATGTTTTTGAAGCTAATTACTCTGTAAGATATCTACCATCCTGATTTTACAGGGGGGATTTCTTTATTTCTATTTACTCCTATTTTTATTAAAAGTCTTCTTGTAAGAAAACTGAATGCTTTTTCATTGTTCTCAGATCCAAGGGTTTGGGTCTGTGGTCACCTATGCAAATTGGTGAGGCTTTTTATCCAACATTTCCCAGGAAAGGGGGGGTGCAAGTGTTGGGAGGATTGTTCATTGTTCTTAAGATCCAAGGGTCTGGGTCTGTAGTCACCTAGGCAAATTGGTGAGGCTTTTTACCAAACCTTGTCCAGGAAGTGGGGTGCAAGGTTTTGGGAAGTATTTTGGGGGGAAGGACGCGTCCAAACAGCTCTTCCCCAGTAACCAGTATTAGTTTGGTGGTGGTAGCGGCCATTCCAAGGATAAACGGGTGTAATATTTTGTACCTTGGGGAAGTTTTGACCTAAGCTGGTAAAGATAAGCTTAGGAGGTTTTTCATGCAGGTCCCCACATCTGTACCCTAGAGTTCAGAGTGGGGGAGGAACCTTGACATATGCTAAGTGGCTAGCCAGCTGGAGAGGAGGTGAAAGAAAGCCCTCAACATCAGTTGGAGTCACATGTAAAGGAGAGTGTGTGCCAATCAGCATGACAATAAGGTACCACATTTGCTGGATAAACTTTATCTTCATCCCACTTTGAGATTCTACAGATATAAAGGGGAAAATGAGGTGCAGGAAGTGTGGCAGACAGCATTCCTATGACAACTGTGTGGAAGAGGCAACATTAAAGTGTAGCAACAGGGGAGGGAAACATAGTTCAGCATATGGGGGAATGTACCTTAGCAAAGCAGGCTAGGGAAATACAAAAGAACCCCTAAAATCACTAATAACATATGCAGATGCTGTTAGGGGACATCAAATTAAAAAGGAGGAAGAAAGGAAGCGCAAAAAGAAATAACAGAATAATGGAAAGGATGTTATGAGTGATATGGGTGATAACAGAGATGACATACCATTTATGGAGAAAGAGGTTAATAGCATTTATGATTGAAGCAATAAAATGCACATCTCAGACAGAAAAAAGAAAATTACAATTACAGCAGCTGAAAAGTACTTACATGTTACCAGCCTAGCAGTAGAATGATTCCATGCTTTCTTAAACAAAGAAAGTTAATTGAAACAAAGATGGTTAATTGAATAGTGGTGACAATTTTTGGTTGGAATGCGCACAGCCTGATAGCTCATGGGCAGGAATCAAATTAAAATATTGTTTATGAAAACTAATCCTGACATATGCATTCAAGAGACATGGCGGATAGGAAATCTAGACTATAGAGTCCCTGGTGGATATAGGCTGGATAGAGAAGTAGGAAGGGGTGTATTTTCATTAAGGAGAATTTAAATTATTTTGAAGTAGAGATGAAAAGGTTTAATATTGAGTATAATACTATTGAGATGCCAATACAAAATAATTCTATGTAACTAAGAATATATAACATGTACAATCCATGCAGAAAACTAGTGTCCAAGGAACTGAAAGAGATAATTGCAGGTATCACAAGCCGGCATATAATATGTGGAGATCTAAACAGCCATAACGGATTGTGGGGTGGTAGGAAAATTAATAATAATGGAAAATGTCCAGAACAATTCCTTGATAAAAAATAACAGTAATTCTGAATGATGGAGCACCTACCAGGTTTAATGCAGCTGATGGAAGTTTCTCCTGTCTAGACCTGGGAATAGCAAGCAAATGTAGCTGGGAAATCTCTAAAGAGGAGGGAATGGGAAAGGACACTTCCCAATGCTCATTATATGTCAAGCAAAGGGTAATATTGAAGACACTGTCTCCCTACCTGGGAGCTAAAAAAGCTGTTTGGGAACTCTTTACAAACAAAAAGTTTGGAATATGTAAATGAGGGCACTGAGGAGTTCTGTAGTAATATTACAAAGTGAATTATAAAGGTGGCAAGCCTAGCTATACCTAGGATACTGACTTATCCTAAAGATAGGAGATGTGTACCATGATGGAATGTGTGTAAAATAGCAACTAAAGAAAGGAATAAGACATATAAGCAAGCAAAAAATATGATGAATAATGAGGACTTAGTGGAATATAAAAGTAGTAAGGCAGTTGGTCAAAGAACTATAAACAGGGTAAAAAGAAAAAGCTGGAGAAAATACTGTGGAAGAATTAATGTAGATTGGAGGTGTATAGGTGACTAGGAAAACGAATGACATATGGCGTAAGAGCTTTATCGTGGAAGGCCATGGAGAAAGATGCTTCAATGTAAGAAGTGGAAACTCTGGCAGAAATGTCTGAGAATTAATAATGATGAGAATCGGAGTATAGAGATCCGTGAGAGGAAAAGAAAATCCAGTGAGGAAAACTGAGATATTGGAGAGGTGGGAGGAAGATGGGGAAACTATTTTAAATGAAAACTGTGGTATGAGGGAACTTCACAAAGCTATAATAAAGAGCAAAAATTCTGCTCCCGGCAAGTGTGGTGTAAAGCTTTGAAATGCTTTAACTCCTAGCCAAAGGGAGGCTGAGGGTGGTACTAATATTGTACAATAGCATATAGGGGGAAAAGGTGAGATGCCAATGGGCTGGAAGCATGTGGAGATTGTTCCAGTAAGGAAACCAAGCAAGCTGTGATCAAGAATTGATGCATGTAGGCCAATTGCCCTTATAGCATGCATGATAAATGAAATGGGTGGGGGGAGCTCCCTTTTATGGACACCCAGACAGCCAGTAGCTAGAAAATCCCTCTTGGTAGCTATTCTCTACTTGCTTTACCTGTAAAGGGTTAAAAAGTCTCACTGCTATGCATAGGTAAAAGGAAGTGAGTGGGTACCTGGCCAAAAGAGCTAATGGGAAGGCTAGAACTTTTTAAAATTGAAACAAAACTCCCCTTTAGTCTGTCTGTGGTTGTTCTCTCCAGAAAGGAGACCCAGAGCAGCAGTGCTGTAAGAAACTTGTGCCAGGTATGAAAAATGATCAAATCATACCTAGAAACCACTCATTTGAAACCACAGATATGTAAGTAGATCAGGAAATGTCTAGGAAGACGCGATTAGGTTTATCTCTTTTTATTTCTGTAAGGCTTGTGGACTCCTCTGTGCTAACCCCAGGTGCTTTTGTTTTGCTTGTAACCTTTAAGCTGGAAAGTTATTTTGATGCTTAATCCTTATGATTAAATCTTTTTTTAAATCTAGCAATAGTCTGAGTTTTTAGATGTATTTTCTTTCTTTTTGTTTTTAATAAAATTTACATTTTTTTTTAAGAACAGGATTGGATTTTGTGTCCTAAGAGGTTTTGCACATTGTTTAATTAACTGGTGGCAACAGCTGATTTTCTTTGTTTTCTTTCTCAGCTCTTCACCTTCGGGGAGGGAGGAAGGGGCTTGAGGTTACTCTACAGGAAGGAATTCCCAAGTGCTCTTTCCTGGGTTCTCAAAGGGGTGGGGTGGGGGGTTACACTTGGGTGGTGGCAGCCACTAGCAATCCAAGGTCAGAGAAAAGCTGTATCCTTGGAAGTTTAATATGAGCCTGGAGTGGCCAGTATTAATTTTTAGAATCCTTGCAGGCCCCCATCTTCTGCACTCAAAGTGTCAGAGGAGAATCAGCCTTGACAGCATGTGTGGATAAAGCCATGGGAAAATGGTAACTGAGAGATGGGTTTCATACTTAGAGAGAATTAGATCCAGCATGCAGAGTATGTTTAGGAGGAGGAGGAGCGTGATCATATTGTAAAGATAGCAATGGAAGCAAACACACACACAAAAAGAAAACTAAGGAATTTATGATAGTAGGTTTTCTGGATATTCAAAAGCTTATGTATGATATGAAAAGAGGGCTTAGGAATAAAAGGAAGAATGTATAGGTGGATAAGGGATTCCTTAAGTAAAAGAATTATGTAGGTCAGAATAAGGAAAGCCTACAACAGTGTTTATATACACTTATAAAGGGAACCCCAAAGGGAAGTGTCTTCAGTACTACCTTATTCATAGAATATAAGGGTTGGAAGGGACCCCAGAAGGTCATCTAGTCCAACCCCCTGCTCGAAGCAGGACCAATTCCCAGTTAAATCATCCCAGCCAGGGCTTTGTCAAGCCTGACCTTAAAAACCTCTAAGGAAGGAGATTCTACCACCTCCCTAGGTAACGCATTCCAGTGTTTCACCACCCTCTTAGTGAAAAAGTTTTTCCTAATATCCAATCTAAACCTCCCCCACTGCAGCTTGAGACCATTACTCCTCGTTCTGTCATCTGCTACCATTGAGAACAGTCTAGAGCCATCCTCTTTGGAACCCCCTTTCAGGTAGTTGAAAGCAGCTATCAAATCCCCCCTCATTCTTCTCTTCTGCAGGCTAAACAATCCCAGCTCCCTCAGCCTCTCCTCATAACTCATGTGTTCCAGACCCCTAATCATTTTTGTTGCCCTTTTTTTTTTTTTTGTTGTTGCCATTTTTGTTATTCAGGGTCATGATAAATGATTTTCCAAAGGATGATGAATGCAGGAATGGGGATCACTTTATTTGCGGATGACTGTGTCATATGGGCCAAAACACAAATCCTGAAATAGCTGCTAAAAGAGTATCATAGAAGATTAGGGTTGGAAGAGACCTCAGGAGGTCATCCAGTCCGAGCCCCTGCTCAAAGCAGGACTAACACCAACTAAATCATCCTAGCCAGGGCTTTGTCGAACCGGGCCTTAAAAACCTCTAAGGATGGAGAGTCTACCACCTCCCTAGGTAACCCATTCCAGTGCTTCACCACCCTCCTAGTGAAATAGTGTTTCCTAATATTTAACCTCCCCCACTGCAACTTGAGACCATTGCTCCTTGTTCTGTTATCTGCCACCACTGAGAACAGCCTCTCTCCATCCTCTTTGGAACCCCCCCTTCAGTTAGTTGAAGGCTACTATCAAATCCCCCCTCACTCTTCTCTTTTGCAGACTAAACAAGCCCAGTTCCCTCAGCCTCTCCTTGTAAGTCATGTGCCCCAGCCCCATAATCATTTTTGTTGCCCTCCGCTGGACTCGCTCCAATATGTCAATGTCCCTTCTGTAGTGGGGGGACCAAAACTGGATACAATACTCCAGGGGTGGCCTCACCTGTGCCAAATAGAGGGTAGTAATCACTTCCCTCAATCTGCTGGCAATGCTCCTACAAATACAGCCCAATATGCCGTTGGCCTTCTTGGCAACAAGGACACACTGCTGACTCATATCCAGCTTCTCATCCACTGTAATCCCCAGGTCCTTTTCTGCAGAACTGCTGCCTAGCCAGTCGGTCCCCAGCCTGTAGGAAGGGATTCTTCCTTCCTAAGTGCAGCACTCTGCAATTGTCCTTGTTGAACCTCATCAGATTTCTTTTGGCCTAGTCCTCTAATTTGTCTAAGTCACTCTGGACCTTATCCCTACCCTCCAGCGTATCTACCTCTCTCTCAATTTTAGTGTCATCTGCGAACTTGCTGAGGGTGCAGTTCATCTCATCATTCAGATAATTAATAAAGATGTTGAACAAAACTGGCCCCAGGACTGGCCCCAGGACCAACCCCTGGGGTACTCTGCTTGATACCGGCTGCCAACTGACATCAAGCCATTGATCACTACCTGCTGAGCCCAACAATCTAGCCAGCTTTCTATCAACCTTATAGTCCATTCATCCATTCCATACTTCTTTAACTTGCTGGCAAGAATACTGTGAAGCTCTAAGGAGTTGTGTGTAATGAGGAAAATTAGGGGCTTTAAAGTCTCAATTGACAAAACTAAGGGAATGATGTTCACAAAAAAGAAAATTTTAAAAAAATTATAAATTGTATCCAAATGGACTGCAAATAAGTACAGTTTAAAGCTTCAAATGTTTAGGTGTTTGACATTTGGAAGAATCACACTGAAAATATTAGAGAAAAGAAAAGACAGAATGAACTTACTTTAAAATGACAGGTTTCAGAGTAGCAGCCGTGTTAGTCTGTAGTCACAAAAAGAAAATGAAGGACGATGAAGTGAGCTGTAGCTCACGAAAGCTTATGCTCAAATAAATTGGTTAGTCGCTAAGGTGCCACAAGTACTCCTTTTCTTTTTACTTTAAAAGTATTTCTAGAACTCCTTGGGGTATAACTAAGAAAGCAGTGGTAATGCTATACAGAAGATTAACAAGACCAGTTATTGAGTATGGCAGCCAGGCTTTCAGTTGTCAATCAAAAACAAATTTGAGAAAGCTTGACTCAATCCACACACAGTTGTTGTGAATTGATTGTGATGCCTTCATCGGGGCTTTGGAGCAGAGCCTGGAGCTGGAGCGTGGAGCGGCTCCGGAGCAGTGGAGCTACAGGTTTCTGTGCGGCTCCAAAGCCCTGGCCTTCCTCGTAATACTTGCTGTGTATACTGCAGATAACTGCAGGTGAAATGCCTTTTACTTTTAGACTTAACCTTTTGGGTTAAAGACACTTGAAACAGTGAAGATGGAAATACTAAGCTAACATATAATGAATGCTGGGAATTAAGTGCTCAACATGTAGCACCAAAAACGCAAAATGCCTCATGTAAGGAGGGTTAAACATAGACAAAGGATCTTAGTGGGGAAAGAAAACCTAAGAGGTTAAAATCCATACCTTTGGAAAAATGCATCATCATTGGAAAAATATACCTTCTGAGGTAGACATGGAATTGTATAATGAAATTAAAAGAAGAAAAGGAGTATTTAAAAGTGAAAGATATAGCAAACCAATATGTTTGTGATAAGTGGGAATGCCAAATGTATACCGACAGCTCCAAAGATGTAAGAACAGGAAGAGTGGGAACATCATTTTGTGTTCCTTTGCTTGGAATCAAGAAAGGTGTAAGGCTATCAAATTCTGTAGCCATTTTGATGGCTGAACTGGCAGGGATAATGCTGGCATTTAATTGGGTCACAGATGTGCACCCAGCCGCTGTGGTCATCCTGTTTGATTCCTTATCAGGACTGCTTGCAATCAGAAATGGCACTTCAGATAGCAGACATGATATACTTAATGACATATTACCGATAACAGAATAGATGCAGCTGGTCATAATCACAGTAATAACATGGATCCCAGTGTACGTAGCAGTAATACGCAATGAGTTGGGAGATAAAGTGGCAAAAAATGCTGTGAAAGCAAGTTGATTTAGAAATCCCTTTAAGTAAACTGTAGCTTAAATTGAAAATTTAAATTAAAAATCAGTATAGAGGAATGGCAGGAACTATGGGCAAAAGAAATGAAGAGGAAAAGATTCCATGAAATTGCTGATATACTCCACACCCTCAGCGAGAGAGTGAAGTGGTTCTACTTAGAATTTTTACTGTCCATTGTGGCTTAAATAGTAATTTGTTTCTAATAAACATAAAGATGGGTTATGTGAGACACGCAAGGTCCAGGAAACAGTTGATCATTTCCTGTAGGAGTGTAAAGAGTGTTCCATTGAAAGGGGATATTTATGAAAAAAATGTAGAGGCCTTAAAGTATCAGAATTTTCACTGCAACAGCTAGTAAGAGCATCAGGACAATGGGGCACTAGGGGGAAAAAACAATATAGCAATTATTTCAGAATACTGTGAGAGGAAAAAGGCTTAATTCTTGAATTAGCTGTGGTGTCCAGTGCTTGGTGGGCATAGACTCAGCAAGTGAGTCCGTTTCTCCAGAAAACGCAAAAAGAAGAAGAAAAGGAGTACTTGTGGCACCTTAGAGACTAACCAATTTATTTGAGCATGAGCTTTCGTGAGCTACAGCTCACTTCATCGGATGCATGCAGTGGAAAATACAGCAGGGGAATTTTATATACACAGAGAACATGAACCAATGGGTGAACCTTGGAGTTCACTGGACCCCAGTGATCCCACACTCTGCTCTGTATGAGGCAACACTGAGCTTCAATATAACCTTAGAAACAGAATAGTCAAAGTAAGATTGTAGTATGGAATAAACAACTTATTCCACAGTATGAGGTTTCCTGTATGCTGTCACTCCAGCAACCTTACAGTTTGGACATCCCTAATGGCTCTATAGCTATAATCCTCCAGCAGGGATGGTTCATAACAGCCCCATTAAAGCCCACGGTTTTCATTGCCATGTCATTTTAGGGTATACTACTGAAATATAAAGTTAAACATGTCAGTACTTTGTACAGCATTAGCAATTTTTCATGACTTATATGTCATTATTTAGACTTACAGTTCACTTTCAATAAGTCTCTCCATACATAGTTTATGTAATAACTTAATTTTAAATAGGAAATTAGCCTTCATGAATTAGGAGACCCCTCATTTGCCAATCTCTGTGTCATGAGGACTCAAATTGGGATTTTTCAAAGCATCTAAATGACTTAGAAGCACCAATTCTATTGAAAGGCAATGGGACTTGTGCTCTTAAGTCATAGGTATTTTTGAAAAATCTTAGCCACAATCTAACACATGAAGACAGATGCTGTATTGAAAACTAGTCTGTGGTGTTTCCTTAAGTCAAACTCCAATATGATAGGCCAGATCCTCAACCCAGCTAAATTTGCTTTGTGGTTCTCCAGTGTCACAAACCAGACTTAATAGTGGAGTAAGTATCCAGCAGAGGATTTCTCCTTCAGCGGAGAGAAAAGATCTATGTCTAGGAACCCAACAATGATCTCTGCATGGCAATTCAACACTGCCACAATCAACATTATCATCATCACTGTACCCCAGAGTGTACTAGCTGCAAATAAAAATATGGGAGAGGCCGCTGCCCTATGGAATTTACAATCTGAACAAACAGCATATAACCAGAAGAGTAGGAGGAGATGGGAGGCCATGCAAGGTACATTTTTAGGCATGTCTACCAGTTTATTTTACTCTTCTTTGCTCTGCCTGTTGAGCCCACAATCACACAGAAGCTCATTTTGATTTCCCTTACTGCTCTTGACTGCTTGTCTGGTGTGAGTATTGCTGCAGCTTTCCTTTGCTTTTCATCTCTGGCCAAGCCATTTTGAACTCTCAGTTATTATTTCACTGGCTTTAACGTCTCATGTGTTGATTTTTTTCAATAACAAAGGAAAAGTTAAAAGTGCTGCAGTTGTGCTTAACATGGATTATTGCCAAGAGTCTCATGTTCTAGTGGCCATAAGAGTCCCTTTGGGCCTTAAAATCTATGAATCTAAAAGCCCCTTTTATCAGGAAAACTGGTAGCTCTGTCCTTCCCCATCTATTTCTTTTTTAAAAGGTCAAAAGACAAGGAGCAATTGAAGGTGATTCCCTTCTGTTGTTCTAACCATGTTAAAAATGAAGTGAAAGCTTCCAAGAATCACAGCCCTTCATTAGGCCACAAAAAACAGAGCAAAGTACAGCAGGAGATACAGTAGTAAGGAGTTCATTGAGACCACATAATTAAACCCAGAGATATAGGAGATCAAAGAGGAGTTGGGTAAATTAAAGAAAACCACCACACACATGGAATGGATTCATCTCTTGACCCGCTTTCTGTGGATTAGAATGGCAGTCAGATTAAAGATGAATATGGTTTTGGGTAGCTCTGTGAAGTGGGGCACAGGGCCTCTCACCTCTGGTTTGAAGTCAGCCAATGACAATAAAGACTGAAAGTAGTTGCAATCTGACTGGTTGGTGAAATGAGTTGGTGGCTTCAATCCCATTTCTTTCCTAGGGCCTGATCCAGTGCCCATTGAAGTAAATTCACAAGGAGGCCATAGGTGCTGCCATTCATGCTGCACTTCAGCCCCCTAACTTCTAGGCACCCTGCTGCCTAGCAGAATTCGCAATGCTAAGAGTGGCACCCAGGCTCCCTGTACAATGAATGGTGAAATTTAGGGGCCCATAAATGAGATTCACAAAAGCCAGTGGGCTGAGCAGGGAGCCACCTAAGCTAGCCAGTACAAAATGCTGAGGAGAGGGGTGTGACCTAAGCTCCCCCCCCACCAAGGCGTTAGATGCCTAAATCTAGCCCAGAGGGAGTCACCTATCTCCACCTGGGATTCACAGCAGAGAACCCACTCCTGGAGTTAGGTGCCTAAGACCCATCAGCCCTTTACTCAGGAAAAACCAAGGAGGAGGAAGAGTCTTCCATACCCTGGGTGAATGCTCTAATTCAGGGGTCTCAAACTCAATTTACCTTAGGGCTAGGGCCAGTCCTCAAATCCTCCCAGCAGGCCAGTAATGTCACTGAAGATGGTGGTCAGAAAAGAAAACGTTTATATTGTATTTTTTATTTCAAATTTCTTAGAAATAATAAGACTGTCATACAACTTTATACAATTCTTCGTTTGCCAGAGAGTTTTTAGTGTTGGCCAGACACCTGGCAACACTTCAGTTCTGTCAGTTTGTTGATGTTTGGCCTCAGTGACTGAGCAGTTGAAACCTTCAGGACTGCAGCAAGGTGGGCATTAGAGAGTTGTGTTCAGTCCACTTTCCCACACTCCACGCTCCGCTGACAGCAGGACCTTGCGGGGCTGGGCCTCCGTGGGCACAAAAGCGGCTGAGGAGGAGGCCTCATGCTGCCCTGGCTGACTTTGCCTGGTGACTAGTGACACTGCTGCCATGGCTGACTCTGCCTGGCAACTAATGATGCTGCTCCATGGCTGACTCTGCCCGGTGACTAGTGATGGTATCTCTGTCCCTCTCCCGCAGCCAACGGGAGCTGTGGTGGGCGGCAACTGCAGCAGACAGAGCCGGCAGTGTGGCTGCATCTCTCCTGCCTGCTCCCCTCCTGCCCCTCCCCTTCCCCCCTCAGCTGGCAGCCACGAGGGCTGGATGAAAGGAACTTTTTAAAAAGTTTCCATGGGCTGCAGTGTGGAGTTTCTTGGGCCGCAGATGGCCCGCGGGCTGGGACTTTGAGACCCCTGCTCTAATTGCTGAGCCATTGGATATAAAGGGGATGGTGGTACCACCACCACCAGCATTTGGGCAGGGCAATCTGGTAGGCATACTGTGAGGCAGACTCTGAGCATGCCTACCAGCCCATGTCTTACAGGTGAGATAGGTGATGGAATGTATAGTTTGTGAATCCGCTGAGGCTTAGGAGGTGAGCTACGTGCTAAGCTGCTCAGCACTGTTAGGACTTAGGTGGCCAAAACTGGCCTCATATTTAGAGTGAGATACTTTGCAAGGCATGGTGAGAGCTGGTCTCCCCCAGAGCTTACGTGCCACATCTAGAAGTCTCATATTCCAATGTTTGGGGTTTCCCAAAAATGCTAATTCAGTTAGAGGCATTTCAGCAGCAGCCCTAACACATGAGGCAAATAAACAGAGTTCAGAGGAAAATGCATACTAAACTATGTTGCTGTAAATTTTTCTGCATCCTTACTCTACAATCCAAGTTGCTGAATCATCCAGATGAGTTCACAGGGTAGACATATGTCCATAGTAATTGCATGCTTATGCTTAGCCTTGTTAAGCTCTGTGCCAGTTCAAAAGTCAGTGGCAGTAATGGAACCTGTAACAAAGTGAGATGATTATTTACTCATTTACATATCAATACCCCAAATGCCCTTCAGTTCACAGTTCTGTCATAGGCAGTGCTGATTGTGTCTGAGAACAGAGGGAAAGATCTAAACATGTATGTCTATGCACTCAGCTTTTTTTGAGCCAATTAAAAAAAATCATAGCCCCTTGAATTACCCATAGCACTTGAAAGCCACATCACCACACCTGTAGAAGCTTCAGATGCACTGAACCCTCTGAAGACCTTGCTGCCTCATCACTTTCTTCCCAGCCTCTACATACAATGTGTCCCTTTTCTTCTTTAAAGCAAGAACAGTAAAAACATAAATATGATCAACAATGGTACAAAGTGCCCTCAGCAGTGTGGCTTCTGTCTCCACACAAAGCTTTTCTATGTCTCTTGATCTGAGTACAATTACTCTGTGTGTGTAAAATTCAGGAGCATGCTGCATATGATACTATATTAGTAACTAGCAGAGACACCCATGTAAGTAATGGGAATGTTAAGAATGGGAAAATATTATGAAATTAATATAATGAGTCAATTGCAAAACATTGCAAATCTAAGGAAATTAACTTCCACATGACACTTGGCATGACCTTCAATTCCTAATGGTTTAGGAGGCCCTCCTGTCTGACCAATCATACTAACATTCAGAGCCCTCAGACTATATAGGATAGTGTTATTCAGCCTTTAAAAGCTAGACAGGCACTTCACTTCACTATTGAACAGAGTTTCAGAAATAATCATTCTGCAATGTCCTGAAACTACTTAGTAGGTCAGTGATGTAACATTGCATAAGCGCTGTCATAAATATAAAGGGAAGGGTAATCACCTTTCTGTATACAATGCTATAAAATCCCTCCTAGCCAGAGGCAAAACTCTTTCACCTGTAAAGGGTTAAGAAGCTAAGGTAACCTTGCTGGCACCTGACCCAAATGACCAATGAGAGGACAAGATACTTTCAAAGCTGGAGGGGGGGGAAACAAAGGGTTTGTCTGTCTGTCTGTTGCTTTTGCTGGGAACAGATCAGGAATACAGCCTCAGAACTTCTGTTAAGTTAATAAGTAATGTAGCTAGAAATACATTAGATTTCCTTTTGTTTAATGGCTGGTAAAGTAAGCTGTGCTGGATGGAATGCATATTCCTGTTTTTGTGTCTTTTTGTAACTTAAGGTTTTGCTTAGAGGGATTATCTATGTTTTGAATCTGACTACCCTTTAAGGTATTTACCATCCTGATTTTACAGAGGTGATTCTTTTACCTTTTCTTTCATTAAAATTCTTCCTTTAAGAAACTGATTTTTCATTGTTCTTAAGATCCAAGGGTTTGGGTCTGTGTTCACCTGTACAAATTGGTGGGGATTCTTATCAAGCCTTCCCTAGGAAAGGGGGTGTAGGGCTTGGGGAGATATTTTGGGGGAAGACGTCTCCAAGTGGGCTCTTTCCCTGTTCTTTGTTTTAAAACTCTTGGTGGTGGCAGCATAGGGTTCAAGGACAAGGCAAAGTTTGTACCTTGGGGAAGTTTTTAACTTAAAATGGTAAGAATAAGCTTAGGGGGTCTTTCATGCAGGTCCCCACATCTGTACCCTAGAGTTCAGAGTGGGGAAGAACCTTGACAAGCACGACTCAGTCTTCACATATTGATACAGTATCACACTGCAATAGCAGGACATTTCATTGGGATTATTTTGGAGAGCTCTACCACTTTACTGGCCACACTATCACTTCTCTCGCCTTCCTGGCTGCTTGGAGCCACTATAATCCCCCTCAGTACTTCCAGTCAGATTCCTTAGCACTTTCTGCATGGTCATGGCTATAGGGTGTGTGCTCCTGCACCATCTGTCTGCCTGAGGCTAGGTAGAATGTAAAGAGCCTAGACAAGACCTATGGATTCCACAAGAGCATCATACAGAGCCCTGAAGAACCACATACAACTCTACATCCATAGGGAGAGGATCACTCTTAAAGGATACTCAACGTTGCCTTTGCACGCAAGACACTTCTTTTAACTTGTGAATGTACTGCCCTACTCTAAGTCTTTGGGTAATTCCTGCACTAACCATGAAACCATATATATGTCAGTTCCTAGAGAGACCATAATTATCTCAGCTGGTGATCCTGGGTTATGTCATTTTACAGTCTTTGGTTTCTGTTATAACTTAAAGAATAATTCATCCTTTCCCATTAGATAACTCTTAAATGTTAACTGCTGGTTTATTAGATTGCTTAGAATTGTTTGCACAGCTGAGCTATGTATCTCAACGGAAGTAAAATAAATACTCTTTCCCTAGGAGAAGTCAGTGACAACCTTTTAGCCCTAGTGATCGGTTTGCTTTGGTTTATATCATTTTAACACTTTCAAGGTTGTTTTCACAAAAAGGGCTAGACACTTGCTTTTTAAAAGGAAAGCTGAGGTTGTTCTTTATATTTCTAATTTATTCAATTCAAGGATGTCAGTGCTGTCTCTCAATGCCAGGCAGAGGGAATGGGGATCAATAGAAATCAGGGGCTTCTTTTGCTTTTTTACATAAAAATTCATGATACAAAGGATGCAATAAACTAAAGCAGCTGGAAAACCTTTAATCTACAGGGAGGGCATGTTAATGAATGAGACCACGAACAGTTTCAGTTGCTAAAAAATTATATTCTAGGCAGTGCAGGTAACTACACCTGTAGATAACTACACTTGCCCAGTGCTTTCCAATTATAAATCCCTCTTTTTAATTGCTCACAACATTCACAAATTTTTAACTGTTCATGCTGAAATTTCCCATGCTGGCTTGCTGTCCGAGGCTGAATTATTTTTTATTTATTCTTAAATATTTTCAGCTAAACCAGTTCAGCCAATTTTCAGAACAAACACTGTGAAAAAATAAGTTCATGTTAAAAAATCCTTACAACCATTTCATTCAGAAGCTCTAGCCTCTCTATGCTTTGGAACAGGGACTTGGAATTTTCCAGGGGGGGCTGACCTGATGTCACAGATGTAATTTTTGCCATCCCTCTGTAAATCTACCCAAATTTGGCCCTGATAAGCCTCCAAAAATTGCAGTTCAAATTTGCTCAATAGAGACTTGTTAGAGTTTGGCAACTAAATTCTCCAGAGATTCTTTGTGCCCTGAATGTGCTCCAGCCCAGGCTGCAGGGACTGAGCAGAACCTTCCGTGCAATTACTGCCAGGGCTGCTATGGAGCCAAGCACAGGATTTCAGAGCAGGAAGACCATCTCTCCTATACTCTTAATGCTCCCTCTGCTGGCACCCAGGCAGTGAGGAGGAAAAGGAGAAAGCAGCCTGATTTGAAAGCACAGTGGTGATAAAGTGGGCCTGAGGATGGGGATAATGAAGGGAACAGGACCAGCCCTAGACCAAATTGCGTCCAGGTGAGAAGCATCTTCGGTGCCCCCTCCATTTGTTGAACTTTTGAATACCTTACTTTTTATTGCATTTGGAGCCCATTTCACTAATTTCATGCATGATTTGCATGCATGATTTATCCCTGTCATATAAAACAATAAATTTGCATGCTAGGATCTGTAAATCTGTATTTATTCATGCTATATACAAACAAATAAAAAATTTATTTCCTTTAAACTTATACAAACTTTTTAATTTTAAAGATAACTGAAATGTACTAACATAAAGAAATTGAACTGTGCACCAATTTATCCGAAAAGCCCCAGAAAGCCAAATTATTTTTTGCAAGGAAGAGGGTAATTGAGATCAGACACTCAAGCATGCTCCTCCAAAGCTGGTTTCTACATTAATGATGAACTGGTTTTCTGCACCTATGCATTTGTTCAGCTTGACGTTGGACTTGACCTCCATCCATTTGGGTAGGCAGTAAAATGGATATGTGATTTTTTGTTGTTGTTGTTGCAGAACATCTGCTAAGTTATGCCAGTAATTGTACCCAGAAAGCACAAGCAACGATTTGGCATTCTTGTAAAATATTTTGCAACAAAAACAGAACACTTTGTTGGTTGATTTTGAGTAAACTAGCCAAAGCCAATTCAGTTTCTCACCATCCTCAAGCACTCTTTCACAGGGTGACTTTGAAAAGTGGAGCTTCTGTTCATTTACAGGAAACGTCATATCCTCAATTTTGTCCAGCGAATTGAAAATTGTCTGACCAATATCGGCAGAGTTTAGGATCACCGGCCATAAAGCAAGATCTGATGTATCGATTTGTGGTGTGCAACTTTTCTCACTGCTGTTTCTGTCATCATGTGAGGCTGATTTTTCTTTATCATTTCTCTCCTTTTCATGTGACTCACATTCTTCTTTATCATCACTCTCCTTTACACCACTTTAGCAAAGCTTTTGACACGGTCTCCCACAATATTCTTGTCAGCAAGTTAAAGAAGTATGGGCTGGAGGAATGCACTATAAGGTGGGTAGAAAGTTGGCTAGATTGTCGGGCTCAACAGGTAGTGATCAATGGCTCCATGTCTAGTTGGCAGCCGGTGTCAAGTGGAGTGCCCCAGGGGTCGGTCCTTGGGCCGGTTTTGTTCAATATCTTCATAAATGATCTGGAGGATGGTGTGGATTGCACTCTCAGCAAATTTGCGGATGATACTAAACTGGGAGGAGTGGTAGATACGCTGGAGGGCAGGGATAGGATACAGAGGGACCTAGACAAATTGGAGGATTGGGCCAAAAGAAATCTGATGAGGTTCAATAAGGATAAGTGCAGGGTCCTGCACTTAGGACGGAAGAACCCAATGCACAGCTACAGACTAGGGACCGAATGGCTAGGCAGCAGTTCTGCGGAAAAGGACCTAGGGGTGACAGTGGATGAGAAGCTGGATATGAGTCAGCAGCGTGCCCTTGTTGCCAAGAAGGCCAATAGCATTTTGGGATGTATAAGTAGGGGCATAGCGAGCAGATCGAGGGACGTGATCGTCCCCCTCTATTCGACATTGGTGAGGCCTCATCTGGAGTACTGTGTCCAGCTTTGGGCCCCACACTACAAGAAGGATGTGGATAAATTGGAAAGAGTCCAGCGAAGGGCAACAAAAATGATTAGGGGTCTGGAACACATGACTTATGAGGAGAGGCTGAGGGAACTGGGATTGTTTAGTCTGCAGAAGAGAAGAATGAGGGGGGATTTGATAGCTGCTTTCAACTACCTGAGAGGTGGTTCCAGAGAGGATGGTTCTAGACTATTCTCAGTGGTAGAAGAGGACAGGACAAGGAGTAATGGTCTCAAGTTGCAGTGGGGGAGGTTTAGGTTGGATATTAGGAAAAACTTTTTCACTAGGAGGGTGGTGAAACACTGGAATGCGTTGCCTAGGGAGGTGGTGGAATCTCCTTCCTTAGAAGTTTTTAAGGTCAGGCTTGACAAAGCCTGGCTGGGATGATTTAATTGGGGATTGGTCCTGCTTTTGAGCAGGGGGTTGGACTAGATGACCTCCTGAGGTCCCTTCCAACCCTGATATTCTATGATTCTATGAAAACTGGACGATTCTACATCGCTTTCCTCACATTTCCATTCCTTATCTTCAGGTAAATCTGCTAATTCCTTAGTAATAGGATTTCCATCATTTATGTTTTGCTCCTCAATTTCTTCTGCACTGGGACAATCGCTACTGCCTAAAGCCCGGTCTGTGTATTCTGTTTCAGATATTTTCCCATCAAATTTGCCCCTTACTGAAAACTAGATTGCTACTGAGCTTTTTGCTTCCTATTCTGAGCTCCTGAAAGCTTCTTTGGGGGCATCTTTTATTTTCTGTGGGGGAAAACAGACAGTATTAGGGAGAGGAAAAGTCTATGTGCTGCAGTTTTAGAAAGTCATCAAACATTATGTGTTAAGCATGGCAAAAGAATAAACAGTATTTCTTTTATGTTGTGTAGATAGGGGTTCAACAGATATCTCTGATGTCTCATTAAAGATGTCCTTTATCAGTCGCTACTTACACTCTTCAGGTCTTAAAACACAAGTACACTTTCACAATTACACAATAAAACAAGGTTCACGATATCACAGCTGGGCTCTCACTTCACTTCACTTCATTCTTATAGCTCATTGACTGACTGACAATGCGCTGCCCCTTATATACCTGTGAGGCCATGGCTGACAACATTCTAGGAGGTTTGAGGAAAATGTAGTGCTCAGAAAAAATCTGAAGGTTCCACGAGGTTCTACAACGGTCCAGAACATTCTAGGAGGTTAGTGAAAAATGAATCCACATACGTAATACCTGAAACATTTTACTTCAAACATTCTATTTTCCCTTTTGACGCTAACAATAAAAACAGCACCCCAAACCCAGCACCCCCCCAAGCCTGGCACCACAGGTGGTCGCCTGGATCGCCTGCCCCTAAATCAGCCCTGGAGGGGAAGATTGTGTCCAGAACTTGGTAGGACTGGGAGATAGGGCCGTGGAACCAAGCTGGGATGAAGGTGGGGAAATGGGATGTGGATCCAAGGGGATGCTGGGCCGTGGAGCTGAAGGGGTGTGCATGGGAGAGCCTGTGATTGGGAGAAGGACCCAATTAGGGGTGAGGGGAGAGACTGGGACAGGCTGGAGGGGCTAGGCAAAAGGGGTCAGGTTTGGCTGTGGCAGGAACAGAAGGGTCTGTGAGGACTCGATACATCTCCTCAGAACCCAAAATAGAATCCAGGATTCCTGAGTTTCAACATTGATCTGCTGGCAGCAAACAACTGTGAAATCCACTGGAAAATGTGTGCCTCATCCCCCGCTCTGTCTAGTGGCTGATCCACACAGAGGATAACAGCCCATTACTGCTATGAATTACTCTATTACCACAGGTGGCCACCACTTGTATATATCCATAAGTGCTGAGCACTCACAACTGCAACTGAAATCAACTGGAGCTATGCTTTGACCATAAAACATGCTATCAAAATGCTAAGTACTCTGAAAAATCAGGCCTTGGAATCTCAAATTGGGCACCTGAGATTAGTGGACATCTTTGACAATTTTGGCCTTAAGGGCTCTGGGCCTCAGTTCTCATCTGTAAAATGGTGATAATACCATCACCTAATCTCACAGGGTTGTTGTGAAGAGAAAGTAGTTACTGTCTGTGATGCACTCAGATACCATAAGGACAGGTTTCAGAGTAGCAGCCGTGTTAGTCTGTATTCGCAAAAAGAAAAGGAGTACTTGTGGCACCTTGGAGACCATAAACACCCAGGAGGAAATTAATATTGCTTTATTCAGTGCAGGGTTTGTATGGTATGCAATAAATAGGCCGAGGGCCACACACTGAATGAGGACAATAAAAAGAAATATTGAATAACTACCAATTCACTGAATGAGGCTGGGATCCTGAATGAAGCTGAATGAGGCTGGGGCAAAAACTAGTCCCCCTGCCCCGGCTGTTACCCAGCTCTGTCTCTTGTCCCCTCTGCATTCAAATCTCCACACTGCCTGTGCCCGATAGGGGGATCACAGAGAGCACAGCAGAAAGTAAATAAAAGCAGGCTCCTGAATTCAAATAGAAATATAACAAAAGGAGAAGCTGTAACTCATCTTAGCAAGGCAGGTGTGTGTCTGAGAGAGTGGGAGGAAAAGCTTCTAAAGTGGAGTCATGAAACAGGAGAAAATGGAGATGAAATCATTTAAAATGAGATTGGGAAAGCCCTGGAAAATATGCTGTAGGAGACAATCATGTATTGGCTGGGGGAGGGGTTGCACAACTGGACATAATAGACAAACATTTCAGCAGGCATCTCCAAATGCAGTGGCAAAATGTGTAGGTACTTCCATTTGCCTATGCTTTGTGCTTGCAAATTTAGGTTTTTGGGTGTGCAGATTGTGGCAACTGTAATTTCGTGGCAAAAATAATTTTGCAGACACATTTGCTGACCCCTACTAAAAATTTCCTGTTTGGTTCTTGTCCAGTGCTTTTCTAGCATCTGTAGGCTGCTGATGTTATTCTATAATCCTGATCAGATGCTTTCTAAAAAGGTTTATATCATTCAGAGACGCATAGGTCCCAGTTCTGCTCTCAGTTACACCAGTGTAGTTAAATGTTGTTACCCCAGGTTGACAGCAGTATAAAATGAGATCAGACTCTGGCCTGAACAGTGACCAACTTCTGCTCCCATCCCCACAGACTGAGCCCCCTCCCACTGCAGTCAGGCAACAGGCGGATCGTCCTGGGATTCTAATCCAGATGGTGATCTCTAACCTGGCTCTTGATATGGCGTACAGAGGAAGAACTGGTTTCAGAGTAACAGCCGTGTTAGTCTGTATTCACAAAAAGAAAAGGAGTACTTGTGGCACCTTAGAGACTAACCAATTTATTTGAGCATGAGCTTTCGTGAGCTACAGCTCACTTCATCGGATGCATACCGTGGAAACTGCAGCAGACTTTATATATACACAGAGAATATGAAACAATACCTCCTCCCACCCCACTGTCCTGCTGGCAATAGCTTATCTAAAGTGATCATCAGGTGGGCCATTTCCAGCACAAATCCAGGTTTTCTCACCCTCCACCCCCCCACACAAATTCACTCTCCTGCTGGTGCTAGCCCATCCAAAGTGACAACTCTTTACATAATCAAGTCGGGCTATTTCCTGCACAAATCCAGGTTTTCTCACATCCCCCCCACCCCCATACACACACAAACTCACTCTCCTGCTGGTAATAGCTCATCCAAACTGACCACTCTCCAAGTTTAAATCCAAGTTAAACCAGAACATCTGGGGGGGGGGGGGTAGGAAAAAACAAGAGGAAACAGGCTACCTTGCATAATGACTTAGCCACTCCCAGTCTCTATTTAAGCCTAAATTAATAGTATCCAATTTGCAAATGAATTCCAATTCAGCAGTTTCTCGCTGGAGTCTGGATTTGAAGTTTTTTTGTTTTAAGATAGCGACCTTCATGTCTGTGATTGCGTGACCAGAGAGATTGAAGTGTTCTCCGACTGGTTTATGAATGTTATAATTCTTGACATCTGATTTGTGTCCATTTATTCTTTTACGTAGAGACTGTCCAGTTTGACCAATGTACATGGCAGAGGGGCATTGCTGGCACATGATGGCATATATCACATTGGTGGATGTGCAGGTGAACGAGCCTCTGATAGTGTGGCTGATGTTAGATGATGGAAGAACTGTTCCCTGTTTATAGAAACTGTAAATGCATTTTTCCAAAAGGAGCCCCTCCTTAGTCTCCTTTTCTCTTTTCATCTCTTTCTCAGTCAGTGCTACACCAAGACCACCTCAATCAGGCAGAGAAACTGCTTCTGAGAAAAGAAAAGAAAAGAAAAGAAAAGAGTACTTTTGGCTGTAGCTCACGAAAGCTTACACTCAAATAAATGTGTTAGTCTCTAAGGTGCCACAAGTCCTCCTTTTCTTTTTGCGGATACAAAGTAACATGGCTGCTACTCAGAAACCTGAGAAAAGAAAGAATCCTCCCTTCTGCTTACAGCAGCTGCCCCCTGAATGACAAGCACTGTCTGTTCTGGAAGCTGCAAGAAGCCAGTGGCCCGGACCAGTGCACAGAGGTGCCTGGCACCTGAAAACCAAGTCCCTCCCTGTCTCCGTCTTCCTCCTTTTGGTTATGGCTTGTGCAGGGGGCAGGGAAGAGCAAGCAGGAGATGACGAAAGGTACATTTCTTCCAGTTCACATCCTCTTCAGGGATTTTAGTTCATAAAACCAGATGATGTGTTTGTTTTGGAAAGACATCAGCTGTTTACAGCTCATCTTCCGTTCGGGGTGGAGGCCCAAAGCCCCATAGGAACTGCAGACAGACGATGATCTGGAGGCAGATTTGGTGTCCCCAAGTTACAATCAAGCCTACTGTATTCTAGTGTCAGAGAGCCCTTGGAAAAAGCTGTGTGCCTGCAGTCACATGCAGCTATCGTGCTCTGCTTCCTCCCTGTGCACACAAGGACCTGCACACTCCTGTTTTGAAAACAGGCCTTGTAACACTTTCAGATCAATCCTGTAAGAATCTCTGTAAAAACCAGGATCTCTATTTGTTCCTTTGCCAACACAAACTGGAGTACTTTTCTGGCCCCTAAAGTAAAATTTCAACAGGATTCTCCTCATAAAAATACATTGACTAGAACAGAGGCTTTATGATTACAAGTTAGGCTCAGAGGGTGGTGAATTTTATGAGCAGCATTAAAACAAAAAGGGCATATTAGCCACCTTTATGGGATTTCGTTCTTGAACAAATGGTTTGACACCCAAGAAACATAACCTAGGGGGGTTGGTTTGCATAGATTAGAATAAAGGTCCAATACAATTTTGTTTTGTTTTAAAAATAAAACTCTACCAGTCTAAAAAGACTAGGCGATGTCACTATTTAAACAAAAGCTGGATGGATATTCTCAATAGGCCTGAATCTCCACTGCCTTTCAAATGGGGTAGTCATGTATGGATCTGAGTCTCCACTCATGTAAATCAGCATAATTTCACCTACTTCAGTGGAGCTCTGCAAGTTTATACCAGCTGAGGATCTGGCCCTTATATATTTGCACATTGGTTGTAAATGCCATCGTTCTGATTTGGTGGTGTACTACAACCACTTTGCACTGTGCATGGATGTAAATAACTTGACAAGGAGCAGGGCAGTGGAGAATCAGGTCCACTATGTTTATATAAATAAATAACAATAATTTTCTGGACAGGCTTACAAGAGGTCAGCTAATGAAAAGTCGCTGAAAGATGGAGGGATATCACCTGAGATAATTCCTCGCCTTTTTAAGCTACTTTTGAACCCAGATCTATCAGTTATTTCTATGTATGTATGTATTCTCTTTTTCATCCCAGTAAACTCAGTGAATTTACCAAATTCCAGCTGTGTGGACTGTGTTTTCAATGTGAAGTTGTAGTTCTTTGAGGATAATTTCTATGACATAAGTGCAAAGCTAACCAAGTACACAGTTCTTTAAAAAATCTGCAATAGCAACTTTCATCAACTCCCTATGCATCATACCTAGCACTACAAAAATCACATTCCTTTTGAGTTATGGATAAGGTGTTAATATTCTTGGCTGAGTGGAAACCCAGCAAATACCTTTGATATCTACATTGGCTGAGTTTCTTGTTAGAGTTGCCAAGCATTCTTTGTATGTCAAACTCCAGGATTTATATGCTGGGAAACACACAATATTTTGAGGTTGTAGAATTAACGAGTTTTGAAAGGCAAGCTTCCCCATCCTAATGTGATACTGTGCTTCAACCCTGACATGGAGGGCTCAGCTGGAAGTTGAATGGCTAATTGGATTTTTATGTCCACTTTGCTAACAAGTGTGTCAAGCATTTGTGATGGTGGATTTCTTTGAGGTTTTTTTTCTCCATATTAGATGCTTGGTTAAAAAATGTGGTTTTCAAAAGCACTAAACTATTAAATAGCACAAGAAACTTTACATCTTAAACTAGAACACTCCCCATTTCTCTTCCCTTCAGCAACTCAAATCAAAATTCCATTTATTTTAGTAACCTAACTCAGGGGTGGGGACTTGTTGTGACATGGTCACTTGACCACTCAGAACTACACTAAAGCCACCAGCGCAATGTTGCCAACCCCAAATGTTAAAAAATCCCCTCAAAAATGAGACTGACTTTAAAACTATGGGATTTTTAAAAATAAAATAAAATTGGGGGGAGGGGCTCTCTTTAATTGCCTTTTAGTTTTTGAGTCTCCAGAGAGCACTTGGGACACATTTTCAAGCATTGCTTTGCAACCATGAAGAACAGACCCTAAAAATAAATAAAAAAAAGCTGAGCTTCTTGCATAATCACACTTCTCCAATAGCTGGAGTTTTAAGAAAAATATTGAAAATCTCAAAACTCAGGTAGTGCTGTCCCAAAAGGATGGGTAGATGGCCTGAACTCTTACTGCCTGGAAAATGACTGAGGACTCATGCTTTATGCATGGCAGCATGTTCCCTGCTGGTGTGGAGGAAGTCAACACCAACCAGGAGTGGCAGTTGGGGTTGGTTTGTTTTTTTGGTTGATTGGTTGGGGTTTTTTTTGGGGGGGGGGAAGGGGTGTTACTAAAATACTTTTTAAAAATTAGACAGATGGAAAATTTAATTATGATAACATGCTCAGGAGATTATATTTTGTTGGAAAACTACAGTGCAAGGCTTGCAGATATTGATAGGGTCCCATTCATTTAAGTATAAATACCCTGTGGCAGGCTTCAGGAAACAGTCTGCATGAAAGCGAGCAGTGCAGACCCAGTTGCAGATGCTGTGGCTTGAGGAAGATGTAAGCCTTTTCCAGGAATGCCATTATTTCAGAAAACACCTTCTTCCAAGCAGTTCAGAGATTTAGAGTTTTCAAAACATTGCTCATATCACAGGAAAAAGACAGCATTTCATTACCTGACATTCCCCAGGTGTCTTTTGTATCCCGCTGCGGTGGGGATTTCCTACAAAGTATGAAATTCATGAAAATACATATTTAGATCATGGAAAATAACACACACACACAGTCCTTTATTTGTTTGGAGGGGAGCCCTTAGTTTATTGTGCTAATAGGTATATAGGCATTCTTTCAAACACTGCAGTCTTTACGCACACATAAATACTCATTTTGGAATGGGTGCTCTGTGCACAGTTACGTCTGACCCCTGTGAGAGCACACAAGTGGGGGAGGGCTCAAGAAGATTGAGCCCATTGTTCCTCCCCTTCACAAAGATAGCTCCCTGTTAGCGTAATGACACACTCCCTGGGTCATGAGCAGGGCTTTGAACCTGGGACCTTCTGCACCAAAAGCACAGGTCTCAACCAAAGGGATAGGATACAGAGGGACCTAGACAAATTAGAGGATTGGGCCAAAAGAAATCTGATGGGGTTCAACAAGGACAAGTGCAGAGTCCTGCACTTAGGAAGGAAGAATTCCATGCACTGCTACAGACTAGGGACCAAGTGGCTAGGCAGCAGTTCTGCAGAAAAGGACCTAGGGGTTAGAGTGGATGAGAAGCTGGTTATGAGTCAACAGTGTGCCCTTGTTGCCAAGAAGGCTAACGGCTTCTTTTGGGCTGTATAAGTAGGAACATTGCCAGCAGATCATTCCCCTCTATTCAGCACTGGTGATGCCTCATCTGCAGTACTGTGTCCAGTTTTAGGCCCCACACTACAAGAAGGATGTGGAAAAATTGGAAAGAGTCCAGCGGAGGGCAAAAAAATGATTAGGGAGCTGGAGCACACGACTTACAAGGAGAGGCTGAGAGAAGTGGGACTGTTTAGTCTTCAGAAGAGAAGAATGAGGGGGGATTTGATAGCTGCTTTCAACTACCTGAAGGGGGGTTCCAAAGAGGATGGATCTAGACTATTCTCAGTGGTAGCAGATGACAGAACAAGGAGCAATGGTCTCAAGTTGCAGTGGGGAGGTTTAGGTTGGATATTAGGAAAAAAACTATTTCACTAGGAGGTTGGTGAGGCACTGGAATGAGTTACCTAGGGAGGTGGTAGAATCTCCATCCTTAGAGGTTTTTAAGGCCCGGCTTGACAAAGCCCTGGCTGGGATGATTTAGTTGGGGATTGGTCCTGCTTTGAGCAGGAGGTTGGATTAGATGACTTCCTGAGGTCCCTTCCAACCCTGATATTCTATGATTCTATTAAAAGAGCTAAGGGAGTAACAGCTATTAGCAGGCAGCAATAGTCTGTTGCTCTCTATGTGAACTATCTCTGAGAGGAAAATGTGACATACCTTTGTCTAGTGTGTTATACTAGTGTCCTCTGGGTATTAGCCACCCTAATATGTGGGTATGGAATACGGGGAAAGAAAGAGGACCATGGCCTTCTCCCTGCTCTACACTGCTAGCATCCAACAGGGTGATGTGCTTTCCCTGCCATTTGGGGTGCTCCAGATGTCATTGTGCCTCCCAGAGCTCTCTGTGCCTCTAAATGTCCCCCAATATAGGCTGTGCCTTAAAAGGCATGCTGGCCCTTAACGTGCACAGGAGTTACTAATGCTGATCAACATTCATTTTATGCAGAGAACTTCTAATGAAGCCAAGGAGAATTTGGCATGAGACAGGACTGAGGAGGAATAGCATGTAAATAGCCTCAGGAAATTTTGTATTTTTTGAGTGGTTGCTATGTGACTACTTTTCAAAGCGAACTGTCTCAACTTTTTATAGTCCTCCCCCTCCCATCCAGCTAAGAACGCCATTGTGAGCTAATCTCTCATATCTGTAAGGGAAGAATATGATTCTTTTTTAATTTCTGGAAGAAACAAAATCACTGAAGATATGCCAAGATTCAGACAAGAGTGGAATTTTTTAATAGCTGTTATAAACCTCTTAAAATAGGGGTTTATTGTGGACCAGACAGACTCTTAGTGGCATTGCCAGTTATCACTAAAGTGTATGTAAGACAAAGGAGATAATTTTTCTGACCTTTTTTTTTTTTTAAATGAAGAACAGCTTATTCTCTGACATCAGCTAGGGAGTTGAAACGGAGGGAACCATTCTTGCCATACACTTCTCTGAATTGGGCTGAAGATCTGACTGCAGTCATTATTGAAGTGGAATTTAAAAACACAATGTACTAATACATCCCTACCTTGAAAAAACAGAATTGAAATATTAAGAGGAAAGTCTTCATTTTTAGCTGGATGTGACCCCACCCTGTATGTATCATTGTTTATTTGTAAGCTTGTTTCCTTTTTTTCTTATCGGAATCTTTCAGCTGTAAATTAAAATAAAGACCCAAGCTATGACGCAGTTACAGGGCTCTTGACTAAGTGATGTGAGGAGTTCTTCATGCAGAGCTTTGAAGCAGATTTCATTAGATTAATAGCTGGATAATTAGTGGGGGAAACAAAAGATTGTTGTGGTTTTGTGGGATAGTTTACTCTTGGTGTAACTCCACTGAAGACAGTGGAATTAGACCAGGGATGAAGTAGGCCCAGTTTACAGTAAATAATTTTTATATATTGAATTGTTATAGAACCCTTCACGCGTTGGACTCGAAAGTGATGTACAAATGACGAACAACCCCATGCTCCCCTTGAGCAGAGATGATTCTGTACTCATGGTTTGTGGCTGGGATGGATGTAGGCATTAGGACGGCTTCCTTTCCCCTAACCCCATAGACATCCTCTTTTTGTGAATCCAAGGGGTTTAAGATGTACAGATTTGGAGGTAGCGGGGAGGGCAAAGGCTAGGGGCAGGAGGGTGCAAGCTGGGAGCTTGGCCAAGCTCTGCCAGATCTCACAGCCAAGCATATGGGCCTAAGAAGGATACATTACTGAAGTCTACAGTTTGTGCCTTCTGGAGTTTGTAACTCTCCCACACCCACCAAGCTAATAAATGAGTTGAGGGGGATTCTGAGGCTAACCAGCTCTCGGGGAGCCATAATCTGTCTGGCTCCTGAAGAATCTGTGCTGTGCCAGGTAGTAAAAGTGAGCGGCTGGCTGGCAAAAGAGCTTCTACTGTGAAACCTGTCTTGCAGCTAGTCTCCTGGGATATGTATGGTTCTCGGATCTCTGTACATTTGAAGCTTGGAACCTTCAGCTTCTGTGAGTGGGATCAAACTCCTGCACCTGACAAGAGACTTTTCAGGCTACAACTCACTGAGTGCCCACTCCCCGATGTGTGTAACAGGCTAGCAGTGTTTGTCTGATACATTGCACTTCAGTAGCAGGTGTTCAAAAAGATAAATGGGTTCTGCTTACTCACTGAAGCAGTGGTCTGATTACTCCACTTGGATATATGGTAAGTGGGGTAACTTGTGGGGGTGGAGAGGATCTAGGGTGTGGGCAGTGCAATTTTGAGCAAGGTACTCTACGAGCAGCCAAGTGTGGAAGAGAAGATTACAGCTAAACATTGTTATTTTATTGTTGAATTCTTGATTAATAAAGGCAAACCCCAGCAAAGGGTCAAGTTTGTATTTATCTAGGGCAGTGGTTCCCAGACTTGTTCTGCCGCTTGTGCAGGGAAAGCCCCTGGCGGGCTGGGCCGGTTTGTTTACCTGCCGCGTCTGTAGGTTCGGCCAGTCGCAGCTCCCACTGGCCGTGGTTCGCTGTGCCCAGCCAATGGGGGCTGCAGGCCGAAAGACATACTGGCTGCCGCTTCCCGCAGCCCGCATTGGCTGGGCACAGCGAACCACGGCCAGTGGGAGCTGCGATCAGCCAAAGCTGCAGACGCAGCAGCTAAACAAACCAGTCCAGCCCACCAGGGGCTTTCCCTGCACAAGTGGCGTCCCAAGTTTGGGAAACACTGATCTAGTGCACAGGAATCTGCTTACAACACAGCACAATGGAACCACAACCATGCAATCTGGTTTCAGGTGACACACCTCCTGCTGAAGCAAAAACAAAGAAGCCCAGAACAGGTCAGTTGCAAGCTGCAGCTATACAGAGGAGTAGTAAATTTTGTTACCTCATTTCTGTGCATAACTCCTGTTCATGATAAAGGATTTATCTTGACACCTGTTTGCTCATCAGTAAGATACTGCAAAGGCCATCCTCACAGAGCTCTGTGCCTCCAGACTGGCTGCCGAAAACTTGCAGCCTCTTCTGGCCATCCAAAGTCCTGCAGAAGTATCCTGCACAGGCTGTACTGCTGACTTCTCTTCATATGAGGTTAGTTGATAGCAATGACGTGATAAACTATTAATGTATCCCAAAAATTCCATGGGATTATTATGGAGGACAATGCCACAGCTGCAGAAGTGAAAGAAGCACTGCAGTCCTATGACTAAGGCTATGTCTACACTACGAAATTAGGTCGATTTTATAGAAGTTGATTTGTAGAAATCGATTTTATACAGTTGATTGTGTATGTTCCCACTAAGCACATTAAGTCAGTGGAGTGCGTCCCCACTACCGTGGCTAGCATTGACTCACGGAGTGGTGCACTGTGGGAAGCTATCCCACAGTTCCCGCAGTCTCTGCTACCCATTGGAATTATGGGTTACGCTCCCAATGCCTGATGGGGCAAAAACATTGTCGCGGGTGGTTTTGGGTACATGTCGTCTGTCTCCCCTCCTGCCCTCCCTCCATGAAAGCAATTGCAGACAATCATTTTGTGCCTGTTTTCCTGGGTTACCCGTGCAGACACCATAGCACAGCAAGCATGGAGCCTGCTCAGCTCACCGCTGCTGTTGCGAGCATTGTAAACACCTCGTGCATTATCCTGCAGTAAGTATGTGCAGAACCTGGCTAAGAGACGGCAGCACGAGGACAATTGTGAAGAGGTCATGCATACAGACGTTCCTGAAAGCACAGATGTGGCAACTGGGACATTATGGCAGCATTGGGGCTGGTTGATACAGTGGAATGCCAATTCTGGGCCTGGCAAACAAGCACAGACTGGTGGGACTGCATAGTCTTGCAGGTATGGGATGATTCTCAGTGGCTGCGAAACATTCGCATGCGTAAGGGCACTTTTCTTGAACTCTGTGAGTTGCCTTCCCCCGCCCTGAAGCACAGGAATACCAAGATGAGAGCTGCCCTGACAGTTGAGAAGCGAGTGGCAATAGCCATGTGGAAACTTGCAACGCCTGACTGCTACCGGTCAGTCGGGAATCAATTTGGAGTGGGCAAATCTACTGTGGGGACTGCTGTGATTCAAGTAGCCAATGCAATCACTGATGTTCTGCTATCAAGAGTAGTGACTCTGGGAAATGTGCAGGTCATAGTGGATGGCTTTGCTGCAATGGGGTTCCCTAACTGTGGTGGGGCAATAGACGGGACGCATATCCCTATCTTGCCAACCAGTACATAAACCGGAAGGGGTACTTCTCAATGGTGCTGCAAGCACTGGTGGATCACAAGGGACGTTTCACTGACATCAATGTGGGATGGCTGGGACAGGTGCATGATGCTCGCATCTTTAGGAACTCCGAGCTGTTTGAGCAGCTGCAAGAAGGGACTTACTTCCCAGACCAGAAAATTACTGTTGGGGATGTTGAAATGCCAATAGTTATCCTTGGAGACCCAGCCTACCCCTTGCTCCCATGGCTCATGAAGCCATACACAGGCACCGTGGACAGTAGCAGTTCAACTATAGACTGAGCAAATGCAGAATGGTGGTGAAAGTGCCTTTGGACGTTTAAAAGCTTGCTGGCGCTGTTTGCTGAATACGTTAGACCTCAGCACAACCAACATTCCCATTGTTATTGCTGCTTGCTGTGTGCTCCATAATGTCTGTGAGAGTAAGGGGGAGACATCTATGACGGGGTGGGAGGTTGAGGCAAATGGCCTGGCTGCCAATTTTGAACAGCCAGACACCAGGGCAATCAGAAGAGCACAGCTAGGTGTGCTGCGCATCAGAGAGGCTTTGAAAACCAGTTTCATGTCTGGCCACGTTACGGTGTGACCGTTGTGTGTGTTTCTCCTTGATGCAAACCCGCCCCCTTTGTTGATTTTAATTCCCTGTAAGCCAACCACTCTCCCCCCTTCGATCACAGCTGGCAAAGGAAATAAAGTCAGTATTATTTTGAAACTATGCATTCTTTCTTTATTAATTAAAAAAAAAGAGAGAGATAATTGATGAGGTAGCCCGGGTGGGGTGGGGGAGGGAAGGACGGAAGGACAAGGGCACACTGCTTATTGTAGCCACACTACAAATCAAAACTGTTTGAATGACAGCCTTCTGTTGCTTTGGTCATCCTCTGGAGTGGAGTGGCTGGGTGCCCGGAGCCTCCCCCACCGCGTTCTTGGGCGTTTTGGGGCAAGGAGAATATGGAACTTGGGGAGGAGGGCAGGCGGTTGTATAGTGGATGCAGCGGCGGTCTGTGCTCTTGTTGGCTTTCCTGCAGCTCCACAAGATGCCTGAGCATGTCCATTTGCTCTCCCATTAGCCTCAGCATCGCCTCCTGCCTCTGCTCTTCACGCTCACTTAATGCTTTCCTGTACTCTGCCACTGAGTGCTTCCATGCATTCAGCTGTGCCCTATCAGTGCGGGAGGACTGCATGAGCTCTGAAAACATGTCATCGCGAGTGCGTTTTTTTCGCCTTCTAATCTGAGATAAACTCAGGGACGGAGATGATATGGGGAGCATAGAAACATTTGCACCTGCAGGGGGATAAAAAGGCAGAGTAAAATTTAAGATGATACACTTCTGAGAACAAAAGGGAGACTCTTTCACAGTGAATCAAGCAATTCACAGCAGACAGCACATGTGCTTTAGGTACAAGGTTGAATTTTGCCTTTTATATTGAGCGCCTGCTGCTATGGTGACACATCACACACATCTAGGCAAGAGAATTCGGTTTCCAGGCAGCCATGGTAAGCCAAAGGGTACACCGGGTTGACTTCTAATGCCTTCATAACATGTGGGAATGTTTTCAAACTGCAGCATCCTCCTTTCCCATAGCAAGCAATGCCGGTTGGGTTTCCCATTTAAAAGGAGGGGCTGCAGTTTTCGGGTGGATGTGCAGCACACACCTTCCCCCACCCCTCTGCATGGCTATTTGGGATGATCCCTTCACCCCTCCCCCTGCCACATAGCTATGCGATGATCCCTTTTAGCCAAGTGCAAACAGCCCAGCATGAACGGGGTCCTTTTACTGTTCCCTTACAAAAAGTCCCCTATTTCAACCAGATGACCATGAATGATATCACTCTCCTGAGGCTAACACAGAAAGATAAAGACCGAATATTGCTTGAATGTGACCAAAACCCAGAACCATTCGCTGCCATGCTTTGTGCTGCAATGATTCCAGACTGCTTGCTACTGGCTTGGCATGGTAAAGTGTCCTACCATGGAGGACGAAATAAGGCAGGCCTCCCCAGAAACCTTCTGCAAAGGCTTTCAGAGTACCTCCAGGAAAGTTTCATGGAGATGTCCCTTGAGAATTCCCACTCCATCCCCAGACAAGTTAATAGACTTTTCCAGTAGCTGTACTGGCCATGAATGCATCCCAAGTCTTCAGGGCAAATCAAACATTTAACACTATTGCTTTTAAACCCTGTACTGTAGTTATGAATGTGCACTCACCAGAGCTGCCTTCTCCGCCTTCAGGGTCGGGGATCCCGCCATGGGAGGGTATTGGCTCCAGGGTGATGAAAAGGTCCTGGCTGCCGGGGAGAACGGATTCACCGCTTGCCTGCTGCGCATTCTCCTTCTCCTCCTCCTCTTCTTCATCCACAAAATCCTCCTCCGTGTTGGGTGAGACTGCCCCCCTTGCAGGTGTCCATGGACAGTGGTGGGGAGTGGTAGGGTCCCCCCCTAGAATGCCATGCAGCTGATCATAGAAGCGGTGTGTATGGGGCTCTGACCCGGAGCGACCGTTTGACTCCTTTGTCTTTTGGTAGGCTTGCCTTAGCTCCTTGACTTTCACACAGCACTGCTGTGTGTCCCTGCTGTAGCCTCTGTCTATCATGCCCCGTGCGATTTTTGGCATGTATATTAGCATTTCTTCTTTTTGATCGGAGTTCGGCCTGCACAGATTCTTCTCCCCCTACAGCGATCAGATCCAGTATCTCCCTTTTGGTCCACGCTGGAGCTCGTTTGCGATTCTGGGGGGACTGCATGGTCACCTGTGCTGCTGAGCTCGTCATGCTGACCAAACAGGAAATGAAATTCAAAAGTTCCCGGGGCTTTTCCTGTGTACCTGGCTAGTGCATCGGAGTTCAAAGTGCTGTCCAGAGCAGTCACATTGGAGAACTCTGGGATAGCTCCTAGAGGCCAATAACGTCGATTTGTGTCCACACTACCCCAAATTCGACCCAGCAAGGTCGATTTTAGTGCTACTCCCCTTGCTGGGGAGGAGTACAGAAGTCGATTTTAAGAGCCCTTTAGGTCGATGGAACAGGGTTGCTTGTGTAGACGCATTCATTATAAAATCGACCTAATGCGGCTAAATTTGACCTAACCCTGTAGTGTAGACCAGGGCTAAGAGAGAATCTGGTGCACCATTAGAATCATGCATCAGAGCATGTCGATATCCACACAGAGCAAAGAGGACCTCAGGTTTGAAAACATCATCCAACGATTCATGTACAGTGAACACCATGGAATTTCATCGATCTACTTGGAGGATATAAAGGGCTGAGTCAACCCGGAAAGGAAGTGAATCTATGATTCCTGGGACTCTAGACTGAGTGACCATGAAGGTGTTTCATAGATTTTAAGGTGATACGGAACCATTATGATCATCTAGTCTGGCCTCCTGCGTAACATAGGCCATACAACCTCATCCAGTAATTTCTGCATCAACTCCATAACTTCTGTTTGAGCTATAGTGTATCTTTTAGAAAGACATCCAGTCTTGATTTAAAGACTTCAGGTGATGGAGCATCTACCACATCCCTAACTAAAAAGAAAAGGAGTACTTGTGGCACCTTAGAGACTAACAAATTTCTTTGAGCATTAGTCTCTAAGGTGCCACAAATACTCCTTTTCTTTTTGCGGATACAGACTAACACGGCTGTTACTCTGATCCCTAACTAAGTTGTTCTAATGGTTAATTACCTCACTATTAAAAATTTGCACCTTATTTCTAGTCTGAATTTATTTAGCTTCAGCTTCCAAACACGGGATCTCATTAGGCCTTTTTGTGATAGATTAAAGAGTTTTCTACTATCAAAATGTCTTCCCTCTGTAGATACTTGTAGACTGGAGCAAGTCACCTCTTTATCTTCTCTTAGATAAATGAAATAGATTGATCTTCTTAAGTCTCTCACTGTAAGGCATGCTTTCCAGACCTCAAAATCATTTTTCTAAGTCTTTTCAGAGCCCTTTCCAATTTTGCAACATCCTTTTTGAAATGTGGACACCAGAACTGGACCCAGTATTCCAATAATAGTCTCATTCATGTCATATACAGAAGTAATACCATCTCCTTATACTGAAAAAGATGTGGAGAGTGAGGGACGGAACTGACCCTGATTCTTTCCTTTGTTAAGTTGCAAGTGCTGACAAGATTTGTGAAAATACTGTGATTTGTGATACATTGTGATTTTCCTACCTAAAATAATGGGGACAAATTTTCTGCTGTATAGTTCAGCACAGCTCCATTGATTCCACTGCTTATGGCAGTGATTATTTAGCCCAGGGGCAGTGTTCCCCCTAATTTTTCCCACCCATGTGCAGAATGAATTTTGTTATGTGCACCAATATGGAGGTGATATGTGACACATCACCTCCATATTGGTGCACATGATAAAATCCATGTGTGGGGGTGGAGCCGAGGGGTTCAGAGTGTGGGAGGAGGCTCAGGGCTGGGGCAGAGGGTTGGGGTGCAGGGGGGTGAGGACTCCAGCTGGAGATGTGGGCTCTGGGGTGGTGCCGGGGATGAAGAGCTCAGGGGTGGGGCAAAGGGTTTCGGTGTGTGTGTGGGGGGGTGAGGGCTCTGGCTGAGGGTGCGGGCTCTGGGGTGGAGCTGGGGATGAGGGGGTTGGGGTGCAGTGAGGCTCCCCAGGGCTACAGTGGGGATAGAGGACTCCCCCCAACTCTCTCTCAGTGCAGCAGCACCTGGGCTGGGGGGGGGGAAGGCACCTCTCCCCTGGCCGCAGTAGGTCCAGGCCGCGGTGGGTCAGGGCCAGGGGAGGGGCACCTGTCACCTTGAGGAATGGTCCCTGGGTGGCCTTTGTTATGTGGGAACATTCTGCAAATAAGGCCTCATGTACCAATAGACACAACGGGTTTTCCCCTTGTTGATTTTACACCAGTTAATACCCATCACATTTTGCACTCTCACAGCTGTCTGATTTACATGCACGGATGCACGTTACCCATCGTTTGCACACCCGGACATGAACTGGATGCACCATAATTAGAGAGATCAATTTAAGACTATCACAGATTCTGAAGTTTATTCCAATTGCTTTGCAAGCACTGGCGCTCATAAAACAGTTCATTCCAATCAGAGAAGCATCTAACGTGGCTTCATAAGCCAATTTGTTCAAGACAGTGAGTATCAGACATACATGTCAGACATACGCATTGCTCACCTTTGGGAAGAACAGGCAAGCTCACTGTAGGGAGGGCACACACCGTCTGACCAAATCACAGACCATCATCTTCCCTGTGGGTAACTGACGGATTTGAAAGGTTTATGTATTATTGACATCGCTACCACTGTCATCCTATCTTCCTGACAGTAGAGCCTAGTGATGATGTGAATCACGAGCCTTGGAAAATGGCAGAAGTGAGGCACTTCTAGCTACACAAAGGAAACTTTTCTCATCCCTGCTGGATCTGGTCCTCACTATGGAATTGCTTTTCCTGGCAATCACTGGGCTACATTGTGGCTTGGCACGCGTGACCACAGGAAGGAGTTAAGTTGCCATAAAGCAACCCCTTACTCCGTTGTGCTAGCTATCCAAACTGCAGGTAGCAGTGTAGGGAATAAAGCAGCTGCTGCATTCCCCCAATGTTCAATCGGAAAGGAGAGGACAGGATGGGGTGAGTGGGCAGAGTGCCCCGCCTCAAAAGTGTTTGCTACTGTAGTTTACTGGTGCTCCGGGGGAAGTATGCTGCACCAATACAGACCAGGTATAAACCTGGTGCAGACTTCTTCCTCCTAGAGGCAAGGGAGACCTTGAACAAGACAGACTGTGACTCCCAGAATCACAGTCTGTCTCCTGACTGCTCCCGGTCAGTGCAACAATGTGCTGCCACTTGCTCAGGGCTCATGGCAAGACCATGACTGAGCCCATAGTGAGTGCAAAGGGATCTATTTCGAGATAGCCAGGTTGCTGTTGAAAACTATCGATTTTGAGGAGCTAACCACTGGCATGGGTTAGGTGCCGCACACTGCATTTGTTTTAGCATTTTGGCTAACCCTAAAATATACCCTTTCTAACTGGACAGAGTGTTGCAGACAGAGTTACTTCATTCAGCTGAAGCAGAGCCTTGAAAACTTGTAGCGGTAGAGTGCAAACACATGAGGCTGAAACCTGTTTTGCCTGAGTTTTGATTATAAGCCCTCATGTGTTCCATGCTGGTTTCCTCCCTCCTTTTTAAGAAATGGCAATGAGTGAATTGAATTTTGGTTAAAGATGCTGGCCTGACAGCCTTGAAGACTGAAGTTCAGAATATGCTGTGGCAGTCCAAACTTCCCCTTCTACTTCGCCAACGTGCCTCAGTCCTACTCTGAAGGGAGTACTCTAGGAGCAGGAGACTAGCTCAGTCACTGGCCTCCCTGCTCAGACTGCCTATAATGCTACTAATTAATGCCAATAGTGATGGTGCACATTGTGACATGTACACTTGGTTGCTAGGAACTGATCTGTGGCCATGAGCCTATTTCACACAACCAACCAACTAGTAACAGCTTCCATCTACTTCTCACTTAAGCCAGGTTAGAATCTTTTTCCTAGAGGTGCAAGGCTTTGGAGCCCATTACCAATCTCCTAAGCCTTCTAATTGCTGAAACATAATAGTGATCTCAAGCAAAAGAAATACAGAATACACAATAGTACTTATCATGAGCTTATTAAAGTATATTTTTATTGTTGGCTTACACTGCACTCATAAGAGTAACAAATATAAGGCATCTGCATGCCCAAAAGCATAATGTACAGCTATGCATCAGGTAGTCACCCTTCCTATTATTCATGAATTTATTTTTCCTTTTGGGTCACATGTCTGGAATAAGATAAGGCTAGTACATTTTCAAGTGATAATAAATAAATACAGAATTATATAGAACAAAAAAGAACAATAAATCCTGAGGACAAATCCCAACAAACAACATTCTCAAGGGACTTCCCTTTGTCACCATTTTTAACATTTAGGGTCTTTTACTGTTCCATTTTATACTGTATTGCCTGTATGTATGTTTTCCCCTTGACTGTTCAGCTGTATATTCCAAAAGAGAAGTCCATACTGAATAAGATTCCTGGGATTTAACCGGAAATGCATAGATCGCTTTCCCCATGATCACTGTGGGCCTGATCCAAAGCCCAGTGAAGTCAGTGGGAATCTTCTAATAGGTTTTAGATCAGGCCCTATGTGCCATACATATTAGAATTGCGTGTGCTGGGAACATAGAAAATTCTATTCCACTATTTTCCTATTTGAAAAGGGGACACAGTCTGCACCAGGTTCCTTTTTTAAATTGTTTTTACAAAGTATATCCTAAGTACAATTTCCTCTGATGTAAACATAGCTGGTGTTTGTTTCAATATTCTTTTAACAATGTTTATAATGCTGGGGGCAGAACCATAATATGTTCCCATGAACTCTTTCTTTTACTCTCTTCAGCAATCTTTGGCCAGATTCTGATCTCAGATACTTCTGGAGTAATACCACTGAAGTGAAGTCAATAGATTTACTTCAGATTTGCATGGGTGTAACTGGGTTAAGAACTGGGCCCCTAAAAGTCACTAGTCTCCATGGAGAGGACAAGGTTGGGTATATGGGAATTTCTACATGATCTTGTATTAGACTGTTATAGGGTGTGTTTGCATACATATAAATAATTTCTTACATATAGTGCTATATATTTTTAGTCATTCCTTTAATTCTAACTGCATATTTTACATTTCCCCACATCAGGAAACATCTTTTACTTAACTCATTGTTTTGGTTGTATTCAATATTGGATCAAACCCCTAGATCTAATCACCCCCAATCTATAAGAAATGTCTATGAATGGAGACCATCACAAAAGCAATATCCATTTTAAATAATTATATGTAATCGCCAAGTGAGTTTCAGACACTTGATGTACAAGTGAAATCCACAAATGCTCCCCCATCATCCCGCACACCTGATTTCCCATCTTGAAATACTGGTGTCAGATTCTTTCATCACGTACAAATGCCACTTTTCTATTCTAAGCTTCCATTTACTGGAGATAATTGAACCATTCTACTGCATTGATCTGTAAAGTGCTTTGCGGTATCTTCAGTATGACAGGAGGCAAAATCAAATTCTGGTCTATAAACTACTAAAAAGTTCATCTCTTTGGTGAGAGAATCATTATTCTCTAATCTCAGTTTTCTTGCCAGTGTCTTCCACATGGTAACACAGAGGGGCTGGAAGGATTTTTGGGACTGGAAAAATCAGCAAAGACTAAGGTGGCTGAGAACCCCCAATTGACAAGATATCCCTTTCCCTCCAATCCTATCTCCTTTTAAATATTTCCTGATAAACATCTCGATCCATTCCTGAGAGCAGATGCCTTTAAAAAAAATTCCAGGATTGTATTGATTGCAAAGTGAGGAAGGCTTCTGCGGTTTATTATGAAACCCAAACGCTTGCGTATTGCTTTTACCACAGAGGTTTCCTGATGGAGTTGGAACTGATCCTTGCAGAGGCCTAGCATACAGCATGGTCTTAGCCAGACAAATAAGGACACAGATGCAGCTAGCTCTCCTACCAGCAGTTACTGGTTAGAGAAATTTCAAAAGAAAACATGTAACATATGTCATGTAGGTGAGATGTCAGAATCTGGTTTGCTAGATCAATGGAGGATTTTCCATTGGCCATTGTTATTATGGACTCTGAGACACAAGGCCCGATTCACTGCTTCATTACACAATTTTTACACAAGTAAGACACCATGGATTTCAATGGGTATAACGCAAGGGTGGGCAAACTATGGCCCAGGGGCCACATCCGGCCCTTCAGTTGTTTTAATTCAGCCCTCAAGCTCCTGCCAGGAAGTGGGGTCCATGGCTTGCTCCGCTCTGGCGCTCCAGCCAGGGAGCAGGGTCGGGGTCTTGCCCCACTCCGCACTGCTCCCAGAAGCAGCAGCATGTCCTCCCTACAGCTTCTAAGCATAGGGGCAGCCAGGGGGCTCTGCACGCTGCCCCTGCCCCAAGTGCCGCCCCCGCAGTCCCATTGGCCGGGAACACAGCCAATGGGAGCTGCAGGGGTGGCGCCTGCAGACAGGGTAGCGCGCAGAACTGCCTGGCTGCACCTCTGGGTAGGAGCTGGAGGGAGGACATGCAGCTGTTTCTGGGAGTTGCTTGAGGTAAGTGCTACCTGGAGCCTGCCCCCCAACTCTTCTCACACCCCAACCCCCTGCCCCGGCCCTGATCCCCCTCCCACCCTCCAAACCCCTCAGTCCCAACCCGGAGCACCCTCCTGAACCCCCAACCCCTCATCCCCAGCCCCACCCCAGAGCCTGCCCCCCCCAACCTCCAATTTCATGAGCATTCATGGCCCGCCATACAATTTCCATACTCATATGTGGCCCTTGGGCCAAAAAGTTTGTCCACCCCAGGTATAAAAGAATGGTGAACCAGGCCTATAGCCTTCAAAACTGAAAGGAATCCTCCAGGCATTCTGAATAAAGCAGCCTTCCAGCAAGTGATCATCTACTGTGTGTTTCTTGCTTGGTTGTTGATGCTTTTCCTTTTTCAGAGGACAAGTGTATTTGGCTAGAGAGTTCTGAACTGAGCTAGACTGTGGAGGGGCAGATCCCCAGCCACATCAGGAAGGCGTTAAAGGAGAACGATCAGCCCCAGCCCAGCACACCTATGAGGCCTGTTGAACTTGGAGGTGGGCAGGTTCTTAGGAGGAAGGATCCCTGCTCAGTGCAGGGTAGCACTCTGAAGAAGCAGACTGCAACTGAGAGCTCTCTAGTTCCCAGCTCCTGGAAGGTGTTGTTGACTGACGAAACAGCTTGAGAGCCTTGTCTGCCCAGGCCTTCTCAGAAAGGAGGAGGGCTGGTATTTTTTTTTCTTTCTTGTGTGGCTTCCTGAAGGCCCAGCATTCTGCTGTTTATGAGTAGTGGCAGCATATTGATGCTGTCAACCCCAAGACAAGAGCAGTGCCTACCCTCTCCTCAAGAGGGTGCTAGAAAGGTATATTATAGGAGGTTTTTGTAAAGCCATATGTTCCCAAAGGTAGGAATAGAGCACTGTGGCCTGGTACTTGTCATTTTGAAAGGTAAGTGTTTGGAGCAGTATCTGCAGAAATTAACCCCACAATTAAGACTTAATTATGCAATACAACATCTCACTTAGTCTTGTAATGATGCTATGTTGTGATGAAAGAGTTCCTAACAGATGGCTTCAATTCTCCAAGCTCTGATGCATTGTTAATTTCAGAATGCTACAGGAATTTAAAAGCAAATGTCTCCCTACCTTGGCTAGTCTGATAAAGCAGTAGCAATCTGTCCTCAAACTATGGCAGGCAGGATTTGTGACAAATCAATTTGTGTATTCCCATGCAAACATGCCCACGCACAAAGTGCTGTCAAATGCACAAAGGGCTAAAGTGTGACTTGGACTTTACCCCCATGCCAGGGAGTAAGAACTGTTTACCCCTGCTTGGGATACCCAGACCTGGGATCCAGACACACAGGAGTAAACTGGGCTATTGCCCACTTATGCCTTTCCCTGGAACAGGTGGATGGAGAGGATCAGCAAATGAGTGGACTGTATATTTGACAGTGTCTCTTTTAAGTACCATAAGAGAAATGCATGTTGAAGTGAGGCAATTTTGGAGATAAAATGAGAAAAAATAAAAAAAGGAAAAACACTCAAAAGGGACCAAAGGGTATATTTTTAAAATCCCTTGTCCCCCTGACACCTTATTTGAGTTGCCTTAAGCTTTGCAGAAAAATTCTACCCTATGATGAGCTGGGACATCTGGATTTTCAGATCCACTAGTGTATGTGTCGGGGTTGGCGCTTCAAAATGCATAATGGGATGTTAGGGCTTATCTACAAGGGGACATCCAGGAAAATTAATCTGAATTAACTAAGGGAGTGAATTTGAACCAGATTAGTTAAACCACATTAAATTCCTGTGTGAACACCCGCATTCAGAATTAACATGGCCTTAATCAGGTTTATTTTAAAATCAAGGCTATGTTCATTCTGAATGAGGGTGTGCAGATTGGGATTTAATATGGTTTAACTAATCAGGTTCAAATTCACACCTTTAGTTAATTTGGATTAATTTTCCTGGATGGCCCCTGGCATGATGTTTGTTTCAAGCTTCATTTATGGAAGGATTAGCTTCTCTCCTTTATGCCAGAGTTTCTGAAACTGTGGTCCATGTGATGATATGTGGAGCACTTGCTGGTGGTTTGCAAAAAACTAGCTGGACACATGGTCCTGGCTCGCCCCCTTTTTCCTGGTTGCTGAACTGTATTCCAAGGAAGCTAAAAACAAATTGTGTACACTGGTAACATTTTTTCATGTTAGCAAATACTGTATGTACAACAGTGATATTGGGTAAAACTTTCAAAAGTGTCAGTGACTTATGAACCCAAGTCCCATTTTCAAAAGTGACTTAGGAATCAAAGTCCCATTCACTTGTATGTTGACCTAAGTGCTTAAGTCACTTTTGGAAATGGATTCCTAAACCACATAAGCACCTTTCTGAAAACTGTACTTGTTATGGGATTGCAAATGGGAGGGGAGGTTGGTCACTAGACAATCTTTGTATTAAAATATGGCTCTGTGGTGTATTGAAAACTATTAAAGCTACCAGTTTAAGGGCCATGCTGTAGAGAAGCATGTGATTTGCATCTTCAGCCGTCAGTCTGTAAACTCTGTAGCAAGATGGAGTGAGTTGTGCCTTCGGCAGAAGACTACTCTCTCTCTCTCTATTTGGCGATTGTGTGTTAGAGTTCTGGATTCTTAGAAATAAAGCAGTTTACCTTACAGCCTTTCGGGAAGCGTGTTTTGTTTTGTTTGTAACTCTGTGTGTCTGCCATGAACATAACAGGTTCAACTATTTCATAAAAGCTTGTGAGGGATCTCTGCTACCTGAGGAGATAGGAATCTTCATAAAGCCTCCCTCAGACTTTAAGGCTTTGATCTTGCAAACACCTAAGTATGTGAGTAATTTTACTCATATGAGAAGTCCCACTGAAGTACATAAGTATCTTCAGGAGAAGGGTCTTAATATGTTGATATTAGTGATAATGACGCGCATGCATGTTGCATCTCAAGTGAAAGCTCTGAAAACCAGAGTAGCTCTTTTTTGCATGCAAATATAGGTGTGTGGGTGTTTTAAAAATCACTTGAATAATCCTTACCTGTGTGACTAATAAACAACACTCAGTGGGCCCTGACTCTGCAATTGGTTCCATGCATGGGCTCAAGGGTCCATACACAGAGCTCCACTGAAGTCAAGTGGGGCCCTGTACAGGTAAAAGCATCCAGCTGTGTGGAGAGCTGCACAAAAAGAATCACATGGACTTCACAGGGTGTCAGCCAAGTGCTCGTGTTTTGTTAACTTACCTCACCATTTTCTATTTGGAGCATATGAGAGAAAACCGTGCTACAGTGGCATTTCCCTGTGTCACTTTATCTTCCATAATGTGGGGTCTGATCCAACCAAAGTTGCACAAGGAAGGATGTTTTGAAGGATGAACATAATAAGATATCTGGCCAGAAGCATTTCTCATGAAATACATAAAATGTTAGACCCATTCATGGAAGTCTAAGACAGGCTTCCTTACCACTTGGGGCCTATATAACACCCAGGTGGTGGGACCGGGAACTCTTGCATTACCTTTTTATTTACAATCTTGAAAACAAGATAATGCAATGACTGCACGGGATTTTCAGTTAGATTCCCCATATGTTTGTTCCAGCTCCAACTAAAGTCTCTCTCATCCACTCAGCAGGGCTGCAGGAACTTCTCCTGCTACAGAGAACACAAAGACTCTGCACCCTCAGGGCTCCCCCAATGACTGCCTACCTGTATGGTGCTGGAGGGAGAGAGCAGGAAGAAGACGACAGAGTGCCTCTGGGTCTCCTTGCTGAAAGGGGGAGACAGGCTGAGATGGAGAAAACAGGCTCCCTTGAGCCCTTGTCCCACAGGCATGTTCTCCAGAGTCCCTGTTCCCTTGTCTGGACTCACAGGCCTCTGACAAATGTCAGTCCAAGGCACTCTTTCTAGATAATCTCTATGCACAGAAACAAGCCCATCCATTTCACTGGAACAGGCCAAGGGAAAGGCTGTTATAACTTTTTTCAGAGTAGCAGAAGTGAGCTGTAGCTCATGAAAGCTTATGCTCAAATAAATTTGTTAGTCTCTAAGGTGCCACAAGTACTCCTTTTCTTTTTGTTATAACCGTGTATACTTTAGTAGTCTAGTCATTCACCAGTAGCTGATGTACTTGAACACTACCTCTAGCGCACAGGCTGGTGGGTCCTTAGCTCAGTGGGGCCTTACTGTAGTAAGTTTGAAAACCACTGCACTAAGAGGCTGATTCCACTGTGTTCATTAGACCAGCCTACATGAGGCACAAAGCTGGTGATAAAGTCCAGAGTAAGGGCTATCTTAGGGAAAAGAATGAGATTGATGACCCTTCCCTACGGGAAGGCAGGGTGTCCGTTTCAGATGAACAAGCTGCTGTTAGGTCTGTGTGTGACAGTTTGTGACCTTATATTCACCAGTTTTACAAGACTATGATAAATGTTACACAAAGTATGCCTGGTGAGGTACCACTTGAAAACTCATAATCTGCTGAACATTATTTTCCTGGTAAAATGTGCAAGATGCACATTTCTGGAGAGAAGTCTGGGACTACAAATCTTCTGGTGTTACTTTGCAATATAATTCAGGAGTGGCTGACCTTGAGCACACCTATAACTCAACTGGGAGTAATTTACATGCTAGAGGGTGTGTGAACAGGCCAGCCGTGGTAGCTCTCACAGCAAAGCAGTGTAAAAGGCACCCCAAGTTGGAGAATTGAGGGAACACAGCAGTCAATCAATCCAGATTGTACCCTGGTAATGTCACAGTCTGTGGTCAAGAAATGCTCTCCTGACATTGTCTACCACTTTGCCTCTAATTCATCCATTTCAGATATGATAATAGACAATGGTAGCAAGGCAGCTCCGGCATGATCTGGAATCTTTGCGTTTCTGGCCTGGAGCTAAATTGGAGACAGTTTGTGTGGTTGTTTATCTCCTAGCAATAGACACAGACAGATATTATTGTTGATTTTTGCATTTGCCAGTAGCCTTTGATATCACTGACTGCAAAATTTTGGTGAGTTGACCCTGAAAGCCCCTCCGCCCAGCCCAGCCAGGAGCCTCTCCCCTGGCCCCAAGCTGCTGTGGCGAGAGAGGGCGGGGGAGTCCTCTCTCCCACCACAGCCCGAGGGCAGCCTGCATCCCAAACCCCTTATTCCGGGCCCCACCCCAGGGCCTGCACCCCCGTGACCCCAACCCTCTGCCCCAGCCCTGAGCCCCCTCTCGCACCCTGAACCCCTTGGCCCCACCCCCACCACATGAATTTTGGTATGTGCACCAATATAAAGGTGATGTGTCACACATCACCGCCATATTGGTGCACATAACAAAATTTATTCTGCCCATGGATGTAAAAAATTAGAGGGAACACTGCTCCAGGCGGTGATTTATTGGGCAGTTTGGAGTAGAGTGCTTGATCCCTCTAAGAAAGATATCTGAGCATCTGGGGGTAGGGGAGTTCTCCAGGGAGGAAGTGCCTTTCGAGTAAGAACAGGCCTGTAGTGGAAAAAGGTGGCTCTCAGGGCAGAGTAGCCAACTGAGAGACAACTCTGAAAAAGAGACTGGTAACCCTAGTTTGGACACGGAACAAAAGCTGGGCTTAGAAGGCAAAGGACTTGGGGCTGCTTTTGAGGAGAGAAGTACAAGCGTTCAGAAAGAATGGACTACAGACTAAGAATAGCTCTAAAAATAAGATTTTACTTATATTAATTTCCATTACCAGTAAAGGGAGCCCCTAAGTTGAAGGTTTTTTTAAATGGTAAAGGTAAAAGCTTGTTTGGACTAATTTATGCAGGGTGAAAGAGAAACTGAGGCATGATCCAAGGATGGGCTCTTGGACAGGTAGGGACATAACCAGGGCTGTCTCAGGGTATGTCTACATTGCTATCTACTCATGTTGCTGAAACCTATGTTGCTGCATTTTCAGTGCTATCTGTAGTCATGCTAGCTCAGGTAAAGCTAGTGCAGGTATGCCTACCCAAACTGTAATCACACTAAATTATGCTGGGGGATGCTCCAGCCCCCAAAGCAGCCCCAGGAGGGGGCAAGTGTGGCACAAAGCCAACATAGGCATGGCTTCCCCTGGTCTGAGTTTTTTTTTCAATAGCACCCTCTGAGCCTAAAATGCTCCCCTACTTGACAGGGGTACTGGATGGATTAATTAATTAATTCATACTGGATTATCAGATGCTATGGTGTGGGGGCTATGTAAGTACATAGAGGGAGATTCACATTGTAGGGGTATTCCTGGATCCTTGATTGATCCTGCAGTCCCAGGTGGCATCAGTGGCTAGAAGTGTCCTTTTTCATTTGATTCCTGCTCAAAGACTGTAACTACTTCTCTTTTATATGGACCTTGCCTGTGTCATTCAGGCCAACTAGATTAGATTACTGAAATGTACTCTACAGGGAGCTATGCTGGAACAACACTTATTAGGTGATGCTGAATGCAGTGGTTTGTCAGCTTAATGGCCTTGCTTTAGGCAGATTGTTTACAAATTGTTTTTTAAACTTTTGAATTAAATTACACCCAGAAGTGAATAAGAACCAGTGCAGTCTTTGGTGTAACAATGAGTGGGGAACTCATTGCCACAAGATATTATAGCAGGCATGAGTTTAATAAGTTTCAAAAAAAAGATTAGACATATATAAGAACATCTGCAATTACAAATTAGACAGGATAAAATATTTGAGAGATATAAACCCTTATGCTTGAAGGCATAAGTCAATCACTAACTGATGAGTTTTAGGAAGAAATTTCTTCTTTGGGCAGACTATTCCACAATTGTCCAGAATGGATTTTACTCTGAAGCACTGGGTACAAGCCACCATTGGAGACAGGGTACCAGCCTAGATGGATTACAGGTCTGATTTCTAAGGTCACAGCACCATGAACCGTTACCACAACACATGGGAGTCATTGGCCAGCAATCTTCCTCCATGTCTTGCAGTCTTTGCACAGCCTTGAGTTGTGTGCCATGCCACATCCCATCCAGTCAGCCACATTATCAAACCACACTTGTTGTGGGCACACCCTGCTGCTGGCCCCTGTCCCTACAAAACTAGCTTCAGCAACTTTCCTCTGCTCTTCCAGCCCACATCTCCCACAAACTCAACTTTTCTTTCTTTTGGTGATATTGGCTATCACTCCAGTTATGCTGTAAATTCAAGTATTACCCATTTGTTAGTCATGTGAAAGGTATAGCTAATGCTCAGCAAGTGCCTGTAGCATTTCGATTCAAGGGCAGAAAGCCTCTTAATGTCCTGTTTCCTTAGTGTCCATGTCTTACTTGCCTATAGCAAAATGCTGAAGACAAGAGAGTGCATCAGTTTCATTTTACACTTCATAGTAATACCTTTGCTTCTCCAAATTTGGCTGACTGTTGCTAGAGTAGCAGTCATGAGTCCAATTCTATGTCAGATTTCTAAGGGTTGTTTAGTGTCACTTGTAGTGATGCCACCCACATATCTGAAGTGCTCAATGCACTTCAGTGTCTCTTCAGATTTGGGTAGGTATACCTTTGCCATTTCAACAGAAGTAGATGTCACCACTGTATTTGTGGTTTTGTGTGATATCTTTAGAACTAACTTCTCTGCTTCTGCTGCTACTCTTTGTAGCAATTTTTGTACTTCTTGCAATAGTCCAATCAGGTCAATATCAAAAGCACAGATGAATAATTTTTCATTCACCAATGGGAACACTCTCCTGTAGGTTTCCATCAGTGGCTGTTCTTAAGATTTCCTCAAGATAACAGTTGAAGAGTCAGTGATAGCATGCATCTCTGTCTGACTCCGATCCTCAGATCAAACCAATTATTCCGCTCACAAACACTGAAGCTGTCATGCTTCTGTAGAGATTTTGTCTCAGCCTTATTACATTTTCACCTGCTCCGACCAGCCATAGGATTGCCTAGATAGATTTCTGCCATATGCTGTCAGATGCCTTCACAAAATCCACAAAGACATGCACCACCTTCCCATCATTCTCCAGCACTTTCTCACATAGCGCATGCAGACTGAATATTTGCTCCACCCATAGTTCAGCTATGTGGATTGAGAGACACAGAATCTTGAAATATGCTGGATGCTCTTGCCCACTCTCTTTCAAAGATTGCACACTTTTTTTTTTGCACTGTCTACTTGCTCGGGAGCTATTAATAGTTGGTTATTAACATTTTAATCTCTTATCCTTTAAACAGGAACAAGCATTATTACATCCCTCTATTCGGCTTGTGATGTTTTATCACACAAATACTACTAACAACTTCCTGGCTAAAATCTATGCTTTATGAATTACTGAACAAAATCCAACTAATTGAGTTCACACTGATGCCTGGCAAAAGGATATTAATAAGCCCAATAACTTGTATAAATAGAGTAAAAGTGAAAAATTACAGGCTCTTGCTCCAGGATTGTATACGATGTTTATCATTATAACCCATACATTGTGTATAAAATGGGCAGTAACCTAATGCAGAGGTTCTCAATCTTTTTCTTTCTGACTCCCCCCCCCAACATGCTATAAAAACTCCACGGCTCACCTGTGTCACAATAACGGGTTTTCTGCATATAAAAGCCAGGGTCTGCGTTAGGGGGTAACAAGCAGGGCAATTGCCTGGGCCTTATGCCACAGGAGCCCCCACAAAGCTACATTGCTCAGGCTTCAGCATCAGCCCGGGTGGTGGGGCTCAGGGGCCAGGCTTTAATTCCATGCAGCAAGGCTTTGGCTTTCTGCCCTGGGCCCCAGTGAGTCTAATACTGGCCCTGCTTGGCGGCCTCCCCAAAACCTGCTCACAGTTCCCCAGGGGGCTCGGACCCCTGGTTGAGCGCCACTGACCTAACCGACTGTGTCCCTGATCCTCAAAGGTATTTAGGCTTTTAACATTAATTTAAATCAATGGAAGTTTGAGGATCTGGGCCTGTGAGGTGGAGGAACTGTAGTCAGGCTGGTAATATGATGCATAGATCCTGGAACTGCCCAAAAATTAAAAGATTTTGGCTTGTTGTAGAAAGGCAATGCAATTGAATTATAAACTAATCTTGAGAAATCTCCCATGTTAACACAACTAGTGGGCAAAATACTAATCTTTTTGGTGATTAGTTCTTTGAATTATTATTCCTGATGACTGCAGTAAAAGCAATGCTTCAGAGTCTGGACCAAAATTTGGGAAGCTTTAACCACGTAAAACAAATCAACAGCCTAAAATGGGATGTACGCAACAAGTACTTGAACATGTGGTTAGCCATCATTATTTAGGGTCAGATTCTTCAGACCTTAATGGCGCAAAACTCCCATTAAGCTGATGGGGAGTTTTGCTTTGTCAAACATTGTAAAATTTAGGAGGGCTGACAAGCAATTAAAAAAATTAATCTTGATTAATTGCGTGATTAATCGCACTATTAAACAATAATACAATACCATTTACTTAAATATTTTGGGATGTTTTCTACATTTTCAAATATATTGATTTCAATTACAACATAGAATACAAAGTGTACAAAATGCATCCGATGAAAAGAGCTGTAGCTCACGAAAGCTTATGCTCAAATAAATTGGTTAATCTCTAAGGTGCCACAAGTACTCCTTTTCTTTTTGCAAAGTGTACAGTGCTCACTTTATATTTTTTTGATTACAAGTATTTGCACTGTAAAAAAAACAAAAGAAATAGTATTTTTCAATTCACCTAATACAAGTACTGTAGTGCAATCTCTTTATCATGGAAGTTGAACTTATAAATGTACAAAAAAACTGCATTCAAAAATAAAACAAGGTAAACTTTTAGCGCCTGCAAGTCCACTCAGTAATCATTCTTGTTCAGCCAATCGCGCAGACAAACAAGTTTGTTTACATTTTCAGGAGCTAATGTTGCCCACTTCTTGTTTACGTCACCTGAAAATGAGAACAGGCATTCTCATGGCACTGTTGTAGTCGGTGTCGCAAGATATTTAAGTGCCAGATGCGCTGAAGATTCATATATCCCTTCATGCTTCAACCATCATTCCAGGGGACATGCGTCCATGCTGATGATGGGTTCTGCCTGATAACGATCCAAAGCAGGGCGGATCAACGCATGTTCATTTTCATTATCGGAGTCAGACGCCATTAGCAGAAGGTTGATTTTCTTTTTTGGTGGTTCGGTTTCTGTACTTTCCACATAGGAGAGTTGCTCTTTTAAGACTTCTGAAAACACCTCGTCCTTCTCAGATTTTGGAAGGCACTTCAGATTCTTAAACCTTGGGTCGGGTGCTGTAGCTATCTTTAGAAATCTCACATTCGTATCTTCTTTGCGTTTTGTGAAATCTGCAGTGAAAGTGTTCTTAAAATGACAGGTTTCAGAGTAACAGCCGTGTTAGTCTGTATTCGCAAAAAGAAAAGGAGTACTTGTGGCACCTTAGAGACTAACCAATTTATTTGAGCATAAGCTTTTGTGAGCCTTAGAGACTAACCAATTTATTTGAGCATAAGCTTTCGTGAGCTACAGCTCACTCCAAAGTGAGCTGTAGCGCACGAAAGCTTATGCTCAAATAAATTGGTTAGTCTCTAAGGTGCCACAAGTACTCCTTTTCTTTTTGTTCTTAAAACAAACAACATGTGGTGGGTCACCATCTAAGACTGCTAACACACATGGAATAGTGGCCGAAGCAAGAAGGGGCAAATGGATGTTTAGCATATCTGGCATATAAATAAATACCTTGCAATGCCAGCTACAAAAGTGCCATGCAAATACCTGTTCTCACTTTCTGGTGACACTGTAAACAAGAAGAGGGCAGTATTATCCCCAGTAAATGTAAACAAACTTGTTTGTCTTAGTGACTGGCTGAGCAAGAGGTAGGACTGAGTGGACTTGTAGGCTCTGAAGTTTTACACTGTTTTCGTTTTGAGTGCAGTTATGTAACAAAACAAAACGTACATTTGTAAGTTGTCCTTTCACAACAAAGATTGCACTATAGTACTTGTATAATGTGAATTGAAAAATACTATTTTTTTGTTTAACATTTTTACAATGCAAATATTTGTAATAAAAATATATACTTTGGTTTCAATTACAACACAGAATACAATATACATGAAAATATAGAAAAACATCCAAAATATTTAATAAATTTCAATTGGTATTCTATTAACAGTGCAATTAAAATTGCAAGTAATCCCAATTAATTTTTTTAATTGCGATTACTTTTTTTTTTAGTTAATCGCGTGAGTTAACGGATTAATTGACATCCCTAAATTTTAGTCCTTATATTGAAGGAAATATGGATTGGGAAACTCTCTCTTCTGTAGAACTTTTTACATTGAGTCAGATTTTGTTAACCTTACTCAGGTTGACTAGCATTTTACTCTGCAGGTACGCCATCTGATTTCAGTGGGACTATGTAGGGGATGAGGTTCGATTTGGCATGCAGAAAGGTGGCAAAACTCAGCTCTTAAACTGTACAGTTTATTTCACTTTATTTCCTTTCACTATATATGTAAACTTCTAAAATGCTCTTTGTTCCATGTGACCTATTCTTTTTCATAATGGTCAGGCGGTTCTGAGCTATGATTCCTGCTTTTTCGGCAAAATAGGATCATTTTATTGTTACCTCATCTTCCCCTTTGCCTATTTTATACATCTGTTGTGTCTTGTCACACAGTTGGCTTGTCAAATCTCTGGGACAGGGGTGGTCTTTTCACTATGTGTTTGTACACTTCATATCATAACAAGGCTCTAGGGTTGCCAACTTTCTGATTGCACAAAACCAAACACCCCTGCCCAGTGCCTTCTCTGAGTCCCTGCCCCTACCCTGCCCCTTTTCAGAAGGGGTTCCTGGCCAATGGGAGCTGCGCAGCCGGCGCTCGGGGCAGTGCCTGTGCTGCGGGCAGAGGCAGCGCACGAAGCCCCCCTGGCTGCACCGGCACCGAGGAGCTGGAGGGACACGCCGGCCTCTTCCAAGAGCTGCATGGAACTGGCTGCTGTGGCCAGACTTTTAGCAGCCCACTCAGCAGTGCTAACCAGAGCCACCAGGGTCCCTTTTCGACTGAGCGTTCCAGTAAAAAAACAGATGCCTGGCAACCCTATCAGGCTCTCACCCCGATGTGCTACTGTGCTGTAAATAAAAATACTTCGTTCTTATACAGTACTCTAGCTGTTGTTTTAAATTATTCCCATCTCACCAGAGTTCCTTCCCCACGTTATCTGTGGGGCAGGGCCCAGCGCTCCCCCTGCTCTGTGGGGATGGTCAGGTATTTTTCCCCACTCCACTTCCACCCCTAAGAGGCTCAGCCGTCCAGCTGGGCCTGGACAGTCCACTCTTCTGGGGTTGGAAGTGAACAGAACAAAAGAAGAATTAACACAAGTGAATCATCCCCAAACTGGGTAAAAGAAGCTCTTGTCCGTCACCGGGTGTTCAGCAGGCTGCAGCCCTAAGCTGAGTTCACAAATAAATAGCAGGGTATAGTCCCGCCCCAGGGAGAGTCAGTCTCAGGTCTCCCTTCCTTCTGGAAGGGGTCATTGGGCAGTGGCTATTCGAGACGCTCCTGCCTTCAGCTAGCCCCTCTCCAGGCACTGAGGACTGAATTCAGCTCTCCTCTCAAGTCTGCCTGAGCCCAGAACCCTTCTAAGTTCCTTCCTCCATTTTTGACCTCTCTCTCAGGTGTGATGGGGCCAGGGCCAGCTGAGCCCCCAGTGGCTTGTTAACCCCATGGGGTTTGCATACCCCCTCACACACCTTTCAAGGAAAATGATGGCGACCTTGTCCCATGCGGGGGGGGGGGGGGCGCTAGTGGTTTAAGATCAATGTAATTTCTGTTTGGTTCACACAATTAAACTCCTTCCAACTGTGGCAGAATTGGTGAACACCCATCTCCGGAGATACCAGCTACTGCACAGAGCCACTGTGCCCCCAGTTCCTCCACTAATCACTTGGTCAATTCAAAACCAAATGCCCACAGGCTGATCCTCTGGCGGCGGGTAAGGGAAGTCACCACCACCATGCCGGCAGCACAAACCCCGGGTAAGGGTGCGTACCTACCACCCAGCAGTGAGGTTTGCAAAATTGCAGGTCTCCTCGCCTGGGCCCACAGCGTGTAAGCCCTACATGCCAAAGCGCCTCACCGAACATCAGTGTCCCCTCTTGCAATGGCGCTAATTAAATTACCTTTACTGTCCCGGTGGCCTCAGCCATTGCTAGGGAGGCCAGTGCACACCCTGGGCCTCGGAGCAGCAGCCCCGCGCCTTCCCGCTCCGCCTCCATGTCGGGCGGGTTGGAAAGTCTGTTCGGGTGCCCTGTTCTGCTTGCATCACATCGCGGCTCCCAAGGAAGGAGAGGGAGGCCCGGACACCCGGGTGCGTGTCGCTCCGCCGGCGCTGCCGCAGCAGCAGCGGGGCTTGCGGTGCCGCTTGGCCCGCTGCCGGGCGCTGGGGAGGGGCGGCGAGGGCGGAGGGCGCCTGCGCTGCCACCCCCTCGACCGCCCGCGAGCGCGGGGCGCGGGGCGTGGGGCGTGGGGGGGGTGCGCGCGCTCTCCCCGCCCCCTGGCTCCCGGCGCGGCGCAGCTGTCGCTGTGCAGGCGGAGGGGGCAGGCGGGCTGCGGATTCCTCCAGTCACTCCCTTTCGCTCCAGCCACTGCCCGGAGCGGCGTCGCCCCCCACTCGCCGCTGCGGTGCGGAGCGGAGCCCTCAGCTTGCCGCGACGGGAGCGGCTCCCCAGCCCGGCGAGGTAGGGGCTCTCGGTGCATGCGGACAACATGGCACAGCCATGAGCGGACCCCCCCGCCCCCGTAAGAGTCCTGCCCCCTCCCCGCAGGCTGCAGGGAGGCATGGCAGAGGCCGGAGGCCGGGGGGATGTCCCCTCCCCATGGGGAAGAGCACACGCAGGGGACAGTAAGGCTGGGAAGCGGGAAGTGTGTGTATCTGATGGGGCGGGGGGCTGCAGAGAAAGGAGGCGAGGGCCTGTGATGCACCCGGCTGAGTCTCCCTCTGCAGAGGGAGAGGGGGAGAGAAAGGCTTTGCCCCTGCCGCGGCGCGGGGGACGGGGCCGTGGGCTTGCCAGCCCGGCTGGAGCTGGTGGGAGTGGGTGCGGGCTGCGCGCACCCAGCGCTATAGCCGGCTCCATCCCTCTGTTGCAGTGGGGTTATTGTGCCCCCTCCGCGGTCTGGTTTGTGCGTGGACAAGGCGATGAATGGTCCAGCCGCAAAACCGGGCAACGACGGGGGAGCGAATGACAGCAGGGAGCTTCAAACCCCCCGGACCGTGGGAGCCTGGCATAGGTGGCTGCCTGTAACGGTACATGGGATGCAAACAGGCGTGGTCGGGAGCTAGCTGCGCTGCTGCCGCCGCCGCCTCCTCTTCCCCCCCCCCCCCAGGTCTTTCTGGACTGGGCGCACACCAGCTCTGGAGGAGACCGGTCAGTTTCCCCTCTCTCCTTCCCTACCCCCAGGACTTCAACAGGTTCGTGTTTTAGGGTTGGATGTGGATCTGCCAGGGTTCCCTCTGTTGGTATAATCGGCATCTTCGTTACGTATTGGTTGGATTGCGGTAATAGTGCCTTTCCAGACCATAAAGCCTAATCAGATTTGAATTTATCTGTGTGGAATGAGAAGGACGTTTCGCCTCCCTGTTCGCTCTGTTGCAGTATTTATATTTGGGAAGCATGTGTGTGCAAATCATGCCTGTGTTATATATTGTTATGGTTTTCCCTTTCCTTTATGCCTGAGGAGAAATGATGCAGCACAATGCAGTGATCTGACAACGTTTATTCGGGTCTTTCCGGCTACATTTTGCATGATTCCCTTATGCACTGTCAAAACCCCACCCAACAGGAAATCGAGATTGTTTTTTTCCCGGGAACAAACGCAATCACCGCCCTATCATTCTACCCGCTTGCCTTTTATGTTGGTGGTTTGTGACTCTGATCAGTGTGTCGTGGAGGTGCAGATGGCAATTGTGCGTTTAGGGTGTGTGTGTGTGTGTGTTTTTGCTTGCTCTTGGTTTCTGTAATGAAGGGGGAGTTATGCGATTGCAGTTCTGCAGCTCTAATGCGGTCTGATGGAGTCCAGCCTGCAGCTGTGGAACATTAATCTGATACTACAAAAGTAGCAGCATTAGGGAGGGGTTAGAGGAAGAATGTTATTGTAAATGAGAGGAAACGGTGTACATTTATATTGTACCAGATAGGCACCTACTGTTCTTGCACCATTTAAACGCAGACTGTATGTAAATCAAGTGGATATAGTCAGACTGGTTCTCGATATTAAGTGCCCTTTCACATTATGCAGGAGAGCATGTTAGACCACCTGGTATTTCTTTACTTTATACATGAAAGGTATTTGTGCTGTCATCACCATTAAATCTTTAAATTCTCACACTGTACATTTAGGAATCTAAAATGTTTTTTTGCAATTTCATTAGTCTCCTTTCAGATTGTTACACAATTCTGTTGCTTATATTTACAGAAGAAACATTTGTTTTATTTGGAGTGTTTGACTTCCTGACTTCTAAATGATTAGCCATATAAAGTTCAAACTTATTGGTTATGAGGCTTTGGCTTAAATTTTTAATAGTCTGAAAGTTTTATGGACCTGAAATGCCTGTATTACTGAGGTGAATACATAATTAAAAAGGCATAATGCATGGAATTTGTATCTTCCAGATCAACAGAGTAGTTTGATGTCTACAGGCCTGTTTTAACCAAAAAAACCCAAAAAAACCAAAAAACCCCCCAAAAAACAAAAACTCCACCAAAAAGCAGAGTTCTGCCAAATATTGCAAGAGTGCAGTATCTCTGAAAAATCCGTCTTTCATAGCAGTGTAAAGTGACATTTTAAAATCAAGATGACTTAAAAATAATAATTTAAACATAGATCCTTTGATTTTGAAGTATATGAAACATTTAATCTATTACAAGACTTAACTTTTACGCAAAAATCGAGTAAGCAATTGAATATAACATAAATTCCATTCCAGTCCTCCAGTTCTGAGGAAATTTGCATCCTTACAGTCGGAAGGGTGGGGTGGTGGGAGAGAAGAGAGATTGCTTTCTAGATAATGTCTACATAAGATTTTGTGCTTTCATCATGAGATTGTCCATAGACCTAGATTTTGAATTATCAATATAAAAAGTAAAATTCCTGTAAATGGAAAATAAAACTACCAAGGTTTGAGATTTCTTGAAACATTATATACAAAGGTTTGTTGATAGAATTGTGGATATTATGAGCTAGGTGACTGATTTTTGATTATTTCTGGCCTGTCCTGAAGATTATCTAGGCAGTTGGTGTTTATTACTTTATTAAAGAAATCTTAGCAGTGTGGAAGCGTCACAGGAAACTTATCCATTTTGACTTGTTAGCCAATGTGCAAAACTCCCAACCAGAAAAAGGACTTGAATGTACGATGAAGCCTCTAGAGTAGTCGTATTTACCACTGTGGGCTGCATTTACACAATATATATACTACCTGTATGGCCCTGAGGATGTCACATGGGCTGCAGCTATGTGCCGATTTGGCCAAAAGCGGCCCGTGGGCTGAGAATCACTGCTCTAGAGTAAAAGATGTACGTTTATGATGGTAATGGTGACAAAAAGCAGTAGGTGGCCAAAGAATTAGTTGCTTTTACCAAATTCACTTCTACTGTTTAACAGTCTAGTTGTCAAGATGGTTGACTTTTCTGAAGAAAACTTGCAAAAATGGTGGTTGTGATTCTAGTGTGACACAGCAATTCTTGGTGATTAGTGCTGGCTGGTTAATGTGTCGCAACTGATACTAGGAAGACACTAAATAAAATGAATAAACCATAGTATTTTTGCAATATTAAACCATACAGTTTATTCTTTGCATACTGTAACAAAGTTGGTACTAAATCTGGTAGTAGAGTAGTAGCATTGCTGTAGAACAAGTTCAATGAAGTAAATTGTATGTGGTAAAAGGTAAAGCTTTTGATGGAACATAAATTAGTAGTTGTGTCAGAAAGTGTTGTAGAACCCTATTTCAGCTTTAGTGTGGGATGAATCCAGAAACCCTTGGGATTAATCTGTACGTGCTCCCAAGGATGGAACAGACTGATGGTGAAACGTTTGTGCTCACGCTGGTCATGTTGTACACAAACCAAAGCACTACTGCATGATCTAATTTAAGGCCTACCTGCCTTTAAATTGGACATATACCTTCAAAAGAAATGTGATGAAAGCCCTATTTTCATATAAAGATTTCTTGAACTACCTCTCCTTTATCAAGGGCCCCCACAGTGATCATTGACATTACATAGGCTTGGAGAAGTATTTTATATGGGTCAGTGTGACATGAGTCCTACCAAATTCATGGTCCATTTTTGTAAATTTCACAGTGGTAGCATTTAAAAAAATCTTGAATTTCGTGGTTTCAGATATTTATATCTTAAATGTCATGATGTTGTAACAAAACATGAATATGTATTTTAAAAAGGCAAAATATAAACATGTAAACCCCTTAAAACTATTTCTCAAACTGGGTGTCTGGACCCAAAAAATGGGTCACAAGGCGATTGTAGAGGGGGTCACAGTATGGCACAGTAGAGCTGGGTGCCCAGCTCTGAAGGCAGCACCACCACCAGTAGCAGCATGGGAGTAAGGGTGGCAATACTTTAATCCTCCCCACAATAGCTTTGTGACCCTCTTTTGGGTTGGGACTCCTAGATTGAGAAATGCTGTGTAGTTTTGTATATTTTTTACCCTGTAGTATAGGGTACTTTTATAGTATATAGTAAAAATACACAAAAGACTAGATTTCACAGCGGAGACAAGATTTCATGGTCCATGACTCGTTTTTCATGGCCATGAATTTGGTCGGGCCCCAGACATGAGACATTCACCTCTTTTGTGAGTGCCTCCTGTTGGCTGGGTGTGGTGCTGCAGTCTTTTTTTCTCCTGGCACCCCCTATAGGTTGTCAGCCTCATTAGGCAGGTCTTCAGTGGCTCAGTTCTCCAGCCAAGTCACACAGCTGATATGGTTGAACCCTTTCCAGAGTAGGGAAAGTCCAGCAAAACTATTTGTCCTCACCAGGGTCTTCCGCCCTGTCTGTAGGCGCTTTACATCCCAACTTTCACCCAGGCTTCTAAGCTAGCCTTGTCCTCTTTTTGGGGCCTTAGGCTGCTTTCCCAGGGGCTTGTGTGGGTGCAGAAAAGGATCTGGGGATTACAGGGGATGAGAAGCCGGATATGAGTCAGCAGTGTGCCCTTGTTGCCAAGAAGGCTAACGGCATATTGGGCTGTATTAGTAGGAGCATTGCCAGCTGATCGAGGGAAGTGATTATTCCCCTCTGTTTGGCACTGGTGAGGCCACATCTGGAGTATTGTATCCAGTTTTGGGCCCCCCACCCACAAAGGATGTGGACAAATTGGAGAGAGTCCAGCAGAGGGCAACGAAAATGATTAGGGGGCTGGGGCACATGACTTATGAGGAGAGGCTGAGAAAACTGGGCTTGTTTAGTCTGCAGAAGAGAAGAGTGAGGGGGGATTTGATAGCAGCCTTCAACTACCTGAAGGGGTGTTCCAAAGAGGATGGAGCTAGGCTGTTCTCAGTGGTGGCAGATGACAGAACAAGAAGCAATGGTCTCAAGTTGCAAAGAGGGAGGTCTAGGTTGGATATTAGGAAACACTATTTCACTGGGAGGGTGGTGAAGCACTGGAATGGGTTGCCTAGAGAAGTGGTGGAATCTCCATCCTTAGAGGTTTTTAAGGCCCGTCTTGACAAAGTCCTGGCTGGGATGATTTACTTGGAGTTGGTCCTGCTTTGAGCAGACAGTTGGACTAGATGACCTCCAACCCTAATCTTCTATGATTCTACTCTGGTCCTTCTACTACTCCAAGTACCGATCCAGGGACCCTATAAACAGCAGCCACATATCACTGCCTTCAGTTTGCTGCTGCTATTCCCTGGGCCTTTTTCCACATAGCCCCTTTTTCTTCATCCGTTACCTTAGGAGTACAGTTCTCCAGTCTAGTAAATGCAGCTCATTGAACTCCTTTGGCCAGCACAGAGCACCCATCATTGACTCTCTGGTCCCATCCAGGAACTGACCTGTTCAGGCCTTGCAGCTCCTTTTAGCTGAGCCTGTTGGGCTCTGATAGGCTGCACATATACAGCCATTCTAGGCAGGCCTGGAGGACATATCTTTGCTGCTCCTTTCCTGGGGCGGGGAGGGGTAGGACCATGGGGCCTTCAGCAGGAGGCCTCAGAGGGCCAGGGACACCCTGTCACTGTCAAGTTACATGAATATACATGTATGCAGTTTGACCGTTTGTACAAAGTATTGTAATTCATTTGTGAGGAGCCTGTGCTACACAGCTCAAATGAGACCATTTATTTATTCAGATTTGTGGGTACTACACACAAATTAAAAGCCTGTACAGTGGTTTACCAATAGCGCAAACATCTTCCAAATCTAAGTCCCAAGCAGTCACTGGCCCCCAAACCCTCCACTCCATAATTGTGGGAAAACCTTTGCAAAAAGCTGTATTTTGGGCTCAGTTGGACCAAAGCGAGGAGCCAATTCTGGAGCTGATGTATTGCCCCAGATAGTGCCCTATACCCATCCCACTCCCATTTAAACCAGAGAGCTGCACACGAGAGCAACACAGATAATCACAACTGCTGCAATAATTCCTGTGGCGAAAGACAACCTTTTAGGGCCTGATCTCCACTGTGCAGTCAATAGGAGTTTTCCCTACAGTACCTATGACTCAAACGATAAGGGATTTTTTTTAAAGTCAAAACCAACCCATAGGTCTCCTCCTGTTCCTAAATAACAGCAATGAGAGCTTTGCCTCTGACATAGATAGGAGCATTACTCAGATGTGTAGCTCTGTCTAGGCCCAGCTTGACTAGATTTGACGTCAACAGTTAAACCAGGACTGACTTTGGCCCATTGGTTTTAAAGTTTATTTGACAATCTAATGCCATCTTCTTGTTTTTATTGTAGGTTTATATCTTCACTTTAAAAATCCTCTTCTGGGTGTTTGTAATCCCTATATAACAATCAACGGTTGCCTCATGAGGAGAGTGCTAGAGGGTGGAGTATATGTACTATCTAATGTTACTCAGGTAGAATCAACTTTCTGCAGGTATGCTGCACCAAAGATGACCTTATCCTGTGTTTAATTTTGTTTCACATATGATTTTCATTTGTCAGATTTTATTATAACTCTTAAAATGATCTGCTGTAAATTTATTTTTTTAATGAACATTAAGGAGCAGCAATTACTTCTGGACCTAACAAAGGTTTACTTTTCTTTAATGAAAAGTAGCGTTACAGAGATTTCACACATGCAAAATTTTTATTATGTATAGCTATATCCCATCTGATTTACATAACATCATTCTTGTTGCTGTTTAACTCATCCTATGAATTTAAGCAGTCTAATCTTTTTAACAATTTTGTTGAGCTTTGGCTATTTTTAATTTGTAGTTAAGTGCTAGAACGAATTGCTCCTGTCAAATCCCCATAGAAAATGCATAGTTTTGCTGCAGAAAATCCTCTGTACAATTAAGAAATGCTTGAGTTTATAGCAAAAATTTTCAGATTTCTTTACCACAGCTTGAGAAGGTGGATTTTTGATGTGTGTTTATCTGAAAGAGAGTGATTTCTATATGGCTTTTAATATATGTTACAGGAAAAAGATCTACAGTCATATGTAATCTTTGCAATCTGTTGGTGTCTATCTTACTGTGCCCAATGACAGATTAAAGCTGAAGAGTAATTTGAGCTGTGTTCTTTTAGCGCCATTGACTGTTTTTTTCTGACCATTCCCCCTTATTAGTGATTTTTTGTTGGCTGGTGTCATTTCAGATGTTTCTGCTTTTATGTATCTTTTGTTTTCCTTCCGTAATTTTTTCTTCTGCACAAATTTAGCTTTTCCTTAAGCTCACTCTATTTTTTTAATTGTACACAGGACTTCTTTTAACTTGTAACAATTGTCACTAGACTAGAATGCCTTATGCTAGTTTATAGTCACTTTTTTCATTAACTCCTTTGGAAATGTGCCAAGCATTGGAACTTTTATTTAAAACATATATTAGTTTGACTTGTTCAGCAACCTTGGCACATCAAGAAAACAGTATGAACTGAACAAAAGGGCCACTCTGTGTGAAAAATTTAGGCCAACAAATGCTAATTCACACCTGTCAGCTACCACGAATAGACTAGTGGCTAATACCAATTATGCCATTGAACCAGAAGAGGTGTGCCATTAATCTGCTGTTCAGAGACACTCACTGCACTGCAATCAATCTGTTCACAGGTAAATTTTCCAAAATTAAGTGGATTTTCCATTTACTAGGGCCCTAGTAGATTTTACTACATGCAGCTCTTTTGTCTGAAAAAACTGCCTGAGTGCAAGGTTTATCTGGTCAGATCCTGGAGCTACACCTGTTTATACCAGCTGAGGATCTAGCTTTCCATCCACAAAGCATAATCACCATTTGTTCTGTTGAAGATATTAAACTCTGGTAATGGGGGATTTGCCTCCTGTTCTGCCCCATATAGCTCAAAGCTCTGGGCAAGAATGTTGTCATCTCTTGTCTTTGTTTTATACAGTGTTTTTTTTTTTTTTCCAGTTGTAACCTGAAAGAGGAAATGCTAACCCCAGTCCATGGAGAGGGTTTCTTCTTCACCCTCAGTACGGAAAGAGATGGATAAAGAAAAGTTAGAAAAATAAAAATGAATAGAGGCTGATTCAGCTGTCACATTATGCCAGTTTTAACATGATATAACTCCGTTAACTTCAATAGTGCTAATAGTGATTTATGCTGATATAAGAGGGTAAGAATGAGTCCCACTCAGGGATTTTCAGTCAGAGATCTACTGGGTAGCTAAACTAGTTTATTTCAGGTTATATGCAGCATATTCATATTTTAAAGTAGAATATGCAGTTCTGGAAGAACAGTTTTTGACCATGATGAATCAGTGGAAAGGATGATCAAAAGTGGAAACACTTATTGGAATTTAAAAAAAAAAAATGTCTCCCTGTGTCTCTCCGTATTCCAGACAAACTAAATAACAGACAGATTAATGACAGGTTTCAGAGTAGCAGCCATGTTAGTGTGTGTCCACAAAAAGAAAAGGAGTACTTGTGGCACCTTAGAGACGAACCAATTTATTTGAGCATAAGCTTTCGTGAGCTACAGCTCACTTCATCGGATGCAACTGATGCCCAGAGCCTATAACTTAATGTTAAAACATTTGTTGGGATCTATTTTAATTATGGTCTTTATAACTTGGACTTTTGGAGGAGCTTGTTCCAAATGTTTTTTCTCATTTGCAGGCTAAGATTGTGCAAAGTGACCTCATGCTAGTAAAGGGTGGGTCAGTTATAATGTGGAAAAATCTCAGTCAATGTGTCTTAGAGATAAGTGGGACTGAATCCCAACTAGAGCTGTGCATTAAGTACTGGAATGTGTTGGAGACCTGCCAGCAGATTGGAAGCAGGACACTGCGACAAGTACTAATGCAGTCGCACTATACCTTAAAATAGTACCCTGGATAACAAAAGATCGGAAAAGTTGTCACTTTACCTCATTTTAGCACAGATTTGTTCCTTAAAATAGATTAGAGAATGAATATATATTTTTTCTGATTTATGCTCTGTTTGCTTTTTATAACTTACAGGTCCTCAAAAACCTTTAACACAGGGCAGAATTGCATTGCAGGAAAGAAGGAAAATAATGATAACTTTAACACTGGGGCACAAGTCCTTGATTAGGCAAGACTATCCATTACCTACTCCGATACCTAAGTAAGGACTGAATAAGAATCTATACCTTTGCTCGGAACTCGTGTAGTTTTTTCTCAAATTTGTCTTCATCTGTAAGCAAGTATTGAGGTAGAGATAAGCCAGTCACATTGGCACAGAGTTACATGAAGGCAGGATTTGGACTTAAGATTCTGGATGTGAGCAAGCAATATTTGAATATTTAAAATGAATATTGGTTTACCATCAAATACTGAAGTAGGCTTTGTTCAATGGTAAAAATAAGTTTATAGAATTTTCAGCTCCATGTCAAATTTGTCAACAGAACAATTTGACCCTGCATTTTATTCCTTTTGCATAAACGTTTTAAAAACTTAAAACCTGTGATACCTAAAGTAGTTTGTTATGGAAAGAGGATGAGTGTGCTTCTAAACGGGCACTACGGAGAAAACAAAGGGTATGGGCTGCTCTTTTGGAACAGCTTGTGCTATTGAGCCAGTATGTGGTTCTGGTCAGCATTGGTGAGAATCAGCTATAGAAAAGCCTGGAATGAACCAACCATTCTCTTAACACATATTTGTGTTGCTGTGGGGACCAGAACAAGAAACACTGTAATAGGAAGAGGAGAGTGGAAATAAAATGGAACAGTGAGGATACAGAATGAAAAATACATATGTAAATCATGACCTTTGGATTTGTGCAGGTCTCAGGACTAAAAATCTGAGTTGCATTTTTTTAAAATGACACAACTTACTTCATTTGGGGAAAATATACAGCACTTTTGATCTCATTTCATATTTGGAATCAAGGCGACAGCAGTAATTTAGCTCTGGCTGAAAAGGAGGGGCTTGCTCCTTCATTTTGTTCACCCGCATTGAAATCCTGGTCCCAGGACAAAGGTCCTTTTGAGCTGGGCTCAGGGCAGGACTCAAGTGTTGGGAAGAGGCACAAATGGCTTTACGCCCCCCTTGTGCTCCTCCAGTGGTGGTGCTTTCTCAGGGTGGGGGTTTCATTCAGCATGTAGCGTACCTTACAGAACCCTCAGGGCTGCTTTAAGTAATGCTAGCTGGTAATAACCCCCGGAAGGTCATTTCATCAGCCGGGCATAGGGTGGAGCACAGTGGCACTATGACCGTGCCTTCTCACTTCCAATGCTGGTTCTTGGAGGGGGCGTAGTGTACCAGCTACACCAGTTCTGCACTACCTGGGGATTCCCCAATCCCAGCTGGCCAGCAAAAATAGCTTTAAGGATTTGTATTGTTGGAGTGTTGCTAAGCATCATTGTTACGTTTGTATAAAACTAGTACTGTATAGTGGAATTGAGAATCAAATTCAAAAATTTCCATCTGAGTTTCACTGAACTTTCCATTTTCCCAGTCTTGTGGTCTTTCAGATTTTCTGCATGTATTAGGTTTATTCATTTCCAGAAATTACATTATTTAAAAAGCTATTTGAGTCATGACTAATAAAATATTAGGTGGCACTGAGTTAAAGGAGCAAGTAAATGATGGCAGTGGATTATTTTCAGAGAGATACTTCAAAGGTATGCTTAGATAAACAAGGATAACATAAATTCTGGGTAAATAAAACATACACTAAAGAGGATTAAACATATTTGACCCAGACAGGTATTTAAATAACACCAATACAATAAAGAATATCTGCTAGTTATTAATTAAAGTCTCAACTGGATTCTTAAATTTATTCAGTCATGGAAGAAAAGAACGATGTTCATAGGTAGCCTAGTTGCAGTGGAGTGATTTTCTTTTCCTGCTGTGCTTAATCCATATCATCATCATATGGACAAGCATGGCGAAGGATGGCCAGAGCAAGAGAAGATCGGAAGACATGTTGTGATCGGCTCAGTCTCAACCGATGAAGGACCGACAGTCTACGCAGTCTGTGCTGTGCTTAAAAAATGAATTGGCCAGATCTTCTGCTAGGATTAATCTACATTGCTCCACTGAAGTCAGTGAAGCAATACTGATTTCACCAGCTAAGCATCTGGCCTGAGATTTTGAATTCTCTTGGTATAAAAAAATGCAAATGACTTTATTTGGGATGCACATCGATCAGTTAAATTTTTAACCAGTGTAAATAATCTGAATCGGGAGAGGAAAGATTTATTAACAAAAGTGTCCATAAATCACTCTTGTAGATGATGATACCCTCTGTATAGAGAGGTTTGAGTGACACAGCTCTTATCGTATCTGTGTTTTGAGTCTAAGACAAATAATCCGAATGTGTAGTAAATCCTGTGTTGGATTATGGTACCGAAGCCTGTGAAACAAAGATCAGCACTGATAATTCTAAGAGAAGGAATAGATTCTCAAGATGCTTGCTTAAGTAATACTTTATGGTGACAGGGCAATGTAAAACTAGCAGTTTAAATTGCTTTGACCACCATTTTCTTTTAAACAAGCAGATAAGACATTATGGAAATCTAGGGAGCTGCTCACTAAAATGGAACTGACAGGTGAGGACCACATGGACATACCAACAGTAGGTGGAGCAGTGAGTTGGTGCATGATACACCAGCCATTTTAGAGATGTTTCTACAGCTGTTTTCAACTAGCGGAAAATAATGTGAATCACTTGGGATTGCTGTAGCTGGGCTTGTTGAGAGAGTTCAAAGAGTCACAGAGTTCCTTAGATTCCTGGCATGGTTCTGTCACTTTAAGGGCAGTTTGCAAAGTCACATGTTTAAGAGCATCTTTAACAGTAGTTGATATAGTACAGCAGTTTTCATTTTTAACCTTTGGGTGTCATAAGCAATGGCAGAAGGCCAAGGAGCCATTGAAGGAATTTGGGACTGAAATTAGTTTTAGCCAAACTGGATTATAGTGGCATCTACTAGCACTCTTTTATAGTTAAAAGTTTTTGCATATTTCTTTGTAAAACACCAGTCCTTTGTAGAGCTTGGTAATTTCCTGTTAAATTACTCTGTGCTATAATTTGGAATATTAGGAAATACAGACATGAAACAAATACTTCTGATTGTTTACAATAAGTAGAAAAATGTATCTCAAAAAGTTTTTAAAATATAACTTACATGTTTTGGGTTTAAAATATTATTAGCACATGTTCAGTCTGTAAAAGATTAATGTATCAAATGACTAAGATATTAATTTTGGAAAGTGGCTGTTATGCAGGCAGCATTATTATTTTATTAGAAGGATGTTTACAAATTGTGTTACAAACATGTTATTTACAGAATTAAAGTGATCAGGGATTCACCCTTGGTCTAACTCCACTGAAATCATGTTTGTTTATGATCGTTGCAGCTCATCAGTTCTATACATTTAAAGACATAATTTCTTATCGCAATAACAAAACAATTTTGAGAATCAGGCAAAAGAAAAAATAACAGAATCAAGCCCTGATCTGGCAAATTATTCTGGATAGCCACGGGACACAACTTGCAAGATTGGAGCCTTAAAAGTGAAACTCTCTTCTTCGGCTTTGTGCCTCAGGATTGTAGTGCCTATAAAACAGCCCACAGTGTCACATGCTGTTCTGAAGCATTTGTAACATCAAATTAAGAACTCTCATAGCAAGATGTGTGTTTGTATTAAATTCTTGTGCCCCCTCTGTTGTGTTCACACATTAAGCTGATGTCCAACGGTCTGATTCTGCAAAGTACTGAACACCTCATGTGGTGAGAGCTGGGAGCAATCCGCACCAGTCAGACGATACTCATTATCTCGCAGGCTTGGGCCCCAAGAGCTCTGAATGTATCTGGAGACAGTGTGACTTCACAGTACAAAATGCTAACTGCTTATAATAATTAGTTACGTTATTGTAACAAGTGGCCAAATTCCAGCCCTGGTAATTTTGCAGGTTGAACTAATAATCTTCATCTGCAATCGGGTTCTCCTGTCTACCCATATTACTGTAACAGGAGTGGGCTGATGGTGGAAGTTGGTCCTTATTTTTCTGGCTCTTATCAACATAAATAACTCTTACTTTTGTTTCAGTGCAATGAGGACAATCTAGAAACCATTACACACGTGAGTAGTCATTGGTGACTTCAGTGGGATTACTCCTGTAAGGGTTTGTAGTATCTGCCCCAGTATTACAGTTTACGGCATTGCTTCACCAAATAGAAAACACCTCAGACTTGCATACCAAAACCAAGTTTTGTTTTCATAGCTGAACATTTTATAGGTTGGAGACTCGAACATTCAAGGTGATACATATAGGAGGGACACTCCCTAATTTTTAGAATTTTTTTTTAAATTTTATTCCACCCTTCCAAATTGTGGAGGTGATATATATATATATATATGTGTGTGTGTGAAATTGCAGAGTCATGAAAATTTATTATTTTAATCTTAATCACTCTATTATTATGTTCTCTGCCTGCCAACCATCTCCTCCAGGATTTACTCCAGCACTCCCACCCCCTGAATTGCTTCATAGAGTTGCCACCCAAAAAGAAAAATCAGGCTGCCCCTGAAATATTCATTTCTTGTTCCTCCCAAAATGTGGAATTACTCCAAAAATTACCCAGGAGTGAGGCCCAGGAGTTGGGCAAGATTTGGTTCTGGGCCAGTAATGGCCTTTGTAGACATCAAAATTGTTACAATTTTGAAGTTTTATCTCATGACCCTTCAGGAGTTTGATGCCATTTGGAAGGGTGGACAGATCTGAAATATTCTACTTTGAAGTCATGACTTTTTATCTATAGAAGAGTTGTATTATGTCTTTTTTTATTGTTTCTTCTGAAACCACTGCGATTGGACTTACAGAGCCTGATCTTGCACCACTGAAGTCCATTCCGGTGGGAGCTGGTTTATAGCAACCAAGGTACCTGACATTTGAGGCAGAGGGATATGATTGTTCCAGGAAAAAAAAACCTTAGAATTCTTTAAAATATTCCTGAAATTGTGTGTGTGTTTTTGGCAACATATGTGACACATACAGGTAGTACAGGGGTTGTATTAAGGTTTTATTTGAATGTATTTGGGGTGGCATGCTAGGTGTAAATCAGGCTTCCCAAATTCATACTGAGAACAGTGAGTGATGTTACATAAACATACTGATGTTTATGTAACATCACTCTATCGTGTATTGTGTATATTTATATATGAATGAGAGGAAGGGAGAGAGCATATTTGTTGTCTCTTATATTCACTCTTTAGGAGATTTTCAAATGTTTGTTTAGTTTAATTTTTTACACCTTCAATCTTACTATTAAAATCACCCCACTCTCTTTTGAAGTGGCTGTGGATAGGGAAATTATTACATTTATCTGACCAGAGAGGCTCGCTCTTGTGTATATTTTAATATTTCCTTTTGTCCGATTTAGTTTCCATAAAAGGAAAATTTCTTTAAGATATATGGTAAACAAGCAGTGAAACTGACATATTGTTTGACAAGCAGCAGATAAAAACACTTTATTACAAATATTATTCCCCCCTCCCCCCAAGTATTTGATTTAAATAAAGGGTCAGCTCACCAGGGAATTTTATCATTGGTGGTCTCATACACATGTAGCATACTTAAATGTGGAAGCTTTTATTTAGATTACTGTATACACTGTTTATGCTCAGTAAGACTTTGGAATAGTTCCCTTCCTCTTTTAATAGTATAATGATAACCTTTAGGTTTCACTGGTGAAAGTTCTTGAAAATACACTAAAAAGCAAAATTTTCAAGTGGGCTTTAAATAAAAAACAAACAAAAAACCAATCGCTGCTTTATTAACAAATTTTACATTTGGCTAATCAAATTTGTGGATTGCTGAATCATGATGTTCTATCTTGTACAGATTACTCATAATGCATATAATGTTTTTTTCTCCAAATTGATCTTAATGTATGGGAGTAGACCTCAGCACTTTCTACACTGGTTCATAGCATTACAAGTAGCTTCCCGTTTTTTTTATTGTCATTGGGAGTGATGAATTCTTGTTCTCTTTTGCAAAGCTGTCCTTCCTGTTTTTGACTTTCATTAGCTGGTGCCTGGAAAATACTGGTATTTCTTTTCAGCTGCACTGGAACTCCATAAACATTTAACCTGAAGGGCACAGTATACCTTTGGGAAATGCTGATTGGAAGATTAGAGCATGCTGAAACTGGAATGTCCACAGCTTTAGCACTGTCCAGATCTGATGTCTACAAAAATAAGAGCCAGGAAAAAACTGCACCATTTCATTAAGACACTGGATAAAATACTGATTTTCAAGTCAACAGATTTCATGTGTTCATAAAAGCGGGCAACTAGAACTAGTACCATCTGATGACACTGTCTATATATAGTACAGCATCTAACAGCTGATGTTCTCAAAATTATTTAGAAAATTCCTTATCGCTCCCCTCTCAGATACGTAAGTAGAATCATCCCCATTTTACAAATGGAATCACAGATAGGTGAAATGACTTGTCCAAGGTCACACAATGTGTATCTGGTAGAGCTGAGGTTACAACCCAGAATATCTGACTCCTAGTCCTGTGCTCTAATCCCTAGACAATACTCTATGTTAAGTATAACTAATAGTGCTTGTATTTTTAGTAGTTAAAATGCTGATTTAGTGATGGTTTTGAAAGATTTGATCTTGGAAGTCAAAACCAGGTTGTCTAATCTTTTGAATAATAAAAAAAAATGTTGACAATCTGTTTATTGCTCTTAAGTGCTGATGTTATATTAGTGGAATAACTGAGAAAACAGTGATTGCAATGCTGTTTGCCGAGAAGCAGGGATTTGGGGTTACTGATGTATAGATGGATGCAGCAGCTTCCAGAAAAATGACATGTTCATGGAAATGATGTAGTTGTTCATGTTTCGGAGATTAGCACTGAACTGCTTTGAGTGTTGATTGTTGAGAGGGGTTCCTGGCCCCTTTGATAACAAAGTGTTATCCTTAGCTCTTAGCAAGCAAGAGATTCCACCTCACAGTTTGAACCAGAGTTTCTGTTCATGATAGTGTGGTGGAGATAAAAAGAAAAGGAGTACTTGTGGCACCTTAGAGACTAACCAATTTATTTGAGCATAAGCTGGTTCTCATGGGTGACTTCAATTTTCCTGATATCTGCTGGGAGAGCAATACAGTGGTGCATAGACAATCCAGGAAGTTTTTGGAAAGTGTAGGGGACAATTTCCTGGTGCAAGTGCTAGAGGAGCCAACTGGGGGGGAGCTTTTCTTGACCTGCTGCTCACAAACCAGGAGGAATTAGTAGGGGAAGCAAAAGTGGATGGGAATCTGGGAGGCAGTGACCATGAGTTGGTTGAGGTCAGGATCCTGACACAGGGAAGAAAGGTAAGCAGCAGGATACGGACCTTGGACTTCAGGAAAGCAGACTTCGACTCCCTCAGGGAACAGATGGGTAGGATCCCCTGGGGGACTAACATGAAGGGGAAAGGAGTCCAGGAGAGCTGGCTGTATTTCAAGGAATCCCTGTTGAGGTTACAGGGACAAACCATCCTGATGTGTCGAAAGAATAGTAAATATGGCAGGCGACCAGCTTGGCTTAACGGTGAAATCCTAGCGGATCTTAAACATAAAAAAGAAGCTTACAAGAAGTGGAAGGTTGGACATATGACCAGGGAAGAGTATAAAAATATTGCTCGGGCATGTAGGAATGTTATCAGGAGGGCCAAATCGCACCTGGAGCTGCAGCTAGTGAGAGATGTTAAGAGTAACAAGAAGGGTTTCATCAGGTATGTTGGCAACAAGAAGAAAGCCAAGGAAAGTGTGGGCCCCTTAATGAATGAGGGAGGCAACCTAGTGACAGAGGATGTGGAAAAAGCTAATGTACTCAATGCTTTTTTTGCCTCTGTCTTCACGAACAAGGTCAGCTCCCAGACTGCTGCGCTGGGCATCACAACATGGGGAATAGATGGCCAGCCCTCTGTGGAGAAAGAGGTGGTTAGGGACTATTTAGAAAAGCTGGACGTGCACAAGTCCATGGAGCCGGACGAGTTGCATCCGAGAGTGCTAAAGGAATTGGCGCCTGTGATTGCAGAGCCATTGGCCATTATCTTTGAAAACTCGTGGCGAATGGGGGAAGTCCCGGATGACTGGAAAAAGGCTAATGTAGTGCCAATCTTTAAAAAAGGGAAGAAGGAGGATCCTGGGAACTCCAGGCTAGTCAGCCTCAGCTCAGTCCCTGGAAAAATCATGGAGCAGGCCCTCAAAGAATCAATCCTGAAGCACTTACATGAGAGGAAAGTGATCAGGAACAGTCAGCATGGATTCACCAAGGGAAGGTCATGCCTGACTAATCTAATCGCCTTCTATGATGAGATTACTGGTTCTGTGGATGAAGGGAAAGCAGTGGATGTATTGTTCCTTGACTTTAGCAAAGCTTTTGACACGGTCTCCCACAGTATTCTTGTCAGCAAGTTAAGGAAGTATGGGCTGGATGAATGCACTATAAGGTGGGTAGAAAGTTGGCTAGATTGTCGGGCTCAACGGGTAGTGATCAATGGCTCCATGTCTAGTTGGCAGCCGGTGTCAAGTGGAGTGCCCCAGGGGTCGGTCTTGGGGCCAGTTTTGTTCAATATCTTCATAAATGATCTGAGGATGGTGTGGATTGCACTCTCAGCCAATTTGCGGATGATACTAAACTGGGAGGAGTGGTAGATACGCTGGAGGGCAGGGATAGGATACAGAGGGACCTAGACAAATTGGAGGATTGGGCCAAAAGAAATCTGATGAGGTTCAATAAGGATAAGTACAGGGTCCTGCACTTAGGACAGAAGAACCCAATGCACAGCTACAGACTAGGGACTGAATGGCTAGGCAGCAGTTCTGCGGAAAAGGACCTAGGGGTGACAGTGGACAAGAAGCTGGATATGAGTCAGCAGTGTGCCCTTGTTGCCAAGAAGGCCAATGGCATTTTGGGATGTATAAGTAGGGGCATAGCGAGCAGATCGAGGGACGTGATTTTCCCCCTCTATTCGACATTGGTGAGGCCTCATCTGGAGTACTGTGTCCAGTTTTGGGCCCCACACTACAAGAAGGATGTGGATAGAGTCCAGCGAAGGGCAACAAAAATGATTAGGGGTCTGGAACACATGACTTATGAGGAGAGGCTGAGGGAACTGGGATTGTTTAGTCTGCAAAAGAGAAGAATGAGGGGGGATTTGATAGCTGCTTTCAACTACCTGAGAGGTGGTTCCAGAGAGGATGGTTCTAGACTATTCTCAGTGGTAGAAGAGGACAGGACAAGGAGTAATGGTCTCAAGTTGCAGTGGGGGAGGTTTAGGTTGGATATTAGGAAAAACTTTTTCACTAGGAGGGTGGTGAAACACTGGAATGCGTTACCTAGGGAGGTGGTAGAATCTCCTTCCTTAGAAGTTTTTAAGGTCAGGCTTGACAAAGCCCTGGCTGGGATGATTTAATTGGGGATTGGTCCTGCTTTGAGCAGGGGGTTGGCCTAGATGACCTTCTGAGGTCCCTTCCAACCCTGATATTGTATGATTCTATGATAAGCTTTTGTGAGCTACAGCTCACTTCATCGGATGCATACTGTGGAAAATAAAGAAAATGTTTTTATACACACAGACCATGAAAAAATGGGTGTTTATCACTACAAAAGGTTTTCTCTCTCCCTACCCCACTCTCCTGCTGGCAATAGCCCATCCAAAGTGATCACTCTACCTACAATGTGCATGACAATCAAGGTGGGCCACCTCCAGCACAAATCCAGGCCCTCTCCCCATCCCCCGCAAAACCCACTCCCCCGTTGGCAATAGCCCATCCAAAGTGATCACTCTCCTCACAATGTGCACGACAATCAGGTTGGGCCACCTCCAGCACAAACCCAAGGTTCAGCAAGAACGTCCGAGGAATGGTGGGGGGGAAGGAACAAACAAGGGGAAATAGGCCACTCTCTACAATGGATCAACCATTCCCAGTCTCCACCCAAGCCCAAGTCAACTGCATCCAATCCACAAATCAACTCCAACTCAGCAGTCTCTTGCCGGAGTCTGCCCTCGAAGCCTTCCCGTTGAAGGACAGTCACCCCGAGACCAGAAACCGAGTGACCAGAGAGACCGAAGTGCTCTCCGACCGGTCCACAAATGCCACAGTTCTTGACATCTGATCTGTGTCCAATGGGGGAGTGGGTTTTGGGGGGTGGGGTGGAGAGAGGGCCTGGATTTGTGCTGGAGGTGGCCCACCTTGATTGTCGTGCACATTGTAGGGAGAGTGATCACTTTGGATGGGCTATTGCCAGCAGGAGAGTGGGGTGGGGGGAGAGAAAACCTTTTGTAGTGATAAACACCCATTTTTTCATGGTCTGTGTGTATAAAAACATCTTTATTTTCCACAGTATGCATCCAATGAAGTGAGCTGTAGCTCACGAAAGCTTATGCTCAAATAAATTGGTTAGTCTCTAAGGTGCCACAAGTCCTTTTCTTTTTGCGAATACAGACTAACACGGCTGTTATTCTGAAACCTGTGGTGGAGATGTAACTTCTTTTTGTGAGACTGTAGGAAAGGTAATAGGTTTGATTTGCATGGTCAGTGGTATAACTGGCTTAATTAGTATTAGCACTGTGCTTAGCAGCATATTGTTTAAAGCTGTAGCTTCCTATTAGAAAAAAAGTAAACTTTGATGGCTTATTCCTGAGTTTCTGGCTTCAGAACGGAGGCTACAGGCCATCTGTAAGATGTCAACTAAAAAGGGGAGATGGGCTTGTAACTTGAGAACCCTAGCTCCTCTCCCCCCAAAAAATGCAGGGGAGGGGCAGATGAGAGGAATAATTGTGCCTGCTAGTAATTAGCATTTGCTATTTTTCCTAAATTTATGAATGGATGTTTAGTGCTCACAAGTGAGAAACCAAGAGGCTTGGCTAGAGACAGGCATGTTGCAAGTTTCCACCATCCAGTTCTACTGCTGTACCTCAATGTTGACCTATAATACCTCTGCTACTCTAATTCAAGGTTTTTCAAATGCAGCCACCGGGAGATTTTCTTATGGCCACAGCCTCCTGGGTGTGATGGGGGAAGGAGCGGCCCCTCCCCCGGAGCCGCCAGCAGTGGTTTGGCCCTGTCCCCCTCTGGAGCTGCAAATGCCAGAGGAGCAGGCAGCCGGGTAAGTTCCCCACCTTCCCAGGAAAGGTGGGGCTTGGTCTTCCAGCTTCAGCCCTGGGAGGCGAGCTGCAGGCTACGGCTGTGTGGCATCGGGCTCTGTCCCCCACCTGTGGTGGGGCTTTGGGCTCTGGCACTGGGGTCACCACCTCTCGATTGCTTCTGGCCCCCACTGTGTCCTCCAGCTCCGGACCCTGGCTACAGGGCTTTGGGCCCCCACCACCTCCCCCCGTACCCTCCAAATTCCCTTACCATCTGTCACGGCGTCCCTGGGCGATGCTCTGGAACTGCTCCCTATGAAGCCAGTCAGGACTTTGGTGAGGTCTCCTCTCTGTGAGCAGACTGTCTGCAGGGCAAAAAGCTTGCACGGCTTCCACCTTCCTGGGTCTGACCTTGGAGCATTCAGCATCCTCTGCCCCTCCATGCGCTTCCCACAGCGAGTCTGCTCAGGCGGGGTCCTGTGGAAGCCAGAGGGTCCTGCACCCCAACTTCACAGTCAGACGTGACTCTCAGCCAGCCAGTAAAACAGAGGTTTATTAGATGACAGGAACACGGTCTAAAACAGAGTTTGTAGGTACAGAGAACAGGACCCTTCAGCCGGTTCCATTCTGGGGGGCAGTGAGCCAGACAACCGTGTCTGCGCTTCATTCCTCCTCTCCAGCCAGTCCCAAACTGACTCCCCTTCCAGCCCCTCCTCCTCTGGGCTTTGTCCCTTTCCCAGGCCAGGAGGTCACCTGATTCCTTTGTTCTCCAACCCTTTCGCTGTCACCTTACGGGGGAGGACCAGGCCATCAGTTGCCAGGAGATAGAGTGTCGGCCATTTATGTACACTGGCCCTTTGCTCTGCAACAATTACACCCCCTTATCCCACCACCTAGAGACTTAAGAAATGCATAGGGGAAACTGAGGCACCCCTACAGTATTCAGAGGAAACATTACGAACAGTCCCACTTCATCACGCCATCCCCCCTGTTCCCTACCGCCTCCCCATCCAGGGCTTAATTTGTCTCCCAGCTTGCCAGGGCTGGGTAAGTTTGCTGTGAAAAGTGGTATTTGTATGTTTGTTAATATCACTTTTCACTGCCTCCCAAATAGCTAGCAAGTGTTCTGCTGTGAAACGTGGTATTAACAAATATCGCTTTTCACAGAAGCAGACTTACTAGCTAGCAAGTCACCAAAAACAAAAAACCAAAAAAACCAGTAACCAAAAGGCAAAATAAATAACAAAAAAGTCAAGAACATCAAAGCACCTTATTTGTGTTTCTATTCTGTTTAGATCCAGTAAAGAAGAGAGACAAATGTACATTATATTTATTATTGAAGCCTGCAAAAAACCCCCAAACCCATACATAAATAAATTACTATGATTTGTACATGTATATGTGAATATTTATTTGTTTTTCCTAAAGTTAATTAAGTATTTTAGGAAAAATTATCAGAGCGGCCAGCAGCAAGAGTTGGCCACCAAAAATATTGCTGTGAGAACCTTGGATCTCTGGAGCAGAGAGACTGCCAGTAGTGACTGACTAATGCTTTTGCTGTGTTACGGCCTCTTAGTGAGACTAGACTATTTCTCCCAAACTCCATTTCCACGTGTAATCCAAAATGGGATAAAAACAACGAGGAGTCCTTGTGGCTCCTTAGAGATTAACAAATTTATTTGGGCATAAACTTTCGTGGGCTAAAACCCACTTCATCAGATGCATGGAGTGAAAAATACAGTAAGTAGTGTGTGTGTGTGTGTGTGTGTGTGTATATATGTATATATATGTATATATATATATATATATATATATATATATATATATATATATAAAAAGATGGGAGTTGCCTTACCAAGTGTGGGGGGCAGTGCTAACGAGGCCAATTCAATTAAAGTGGAAATGGCCTATTCTCAACAGTTGATTACTTTTGTAGTGCTAACGAGGCCAATGCAATCAAGGTGGACATCACCCATTTCCAACAGTTGACAAGAAGGTCTGATACACCTTCTTGTCAACTGTTGGAAATGGGCGACGTCCACCTTAGGTCGTGATTTGTATTGTGTTGCTTTGTGCAGATGGAGCTCAGGCAGAACAATGAGAATCAGAGTAGCAGGCAGTGGAGCTATTAAGAGGCCACCTGTTGGGGTGGGTGTGAACTGGCTGGGCAGCTGCATTTGGGAAGAAGGTCAAGAACTTGTAAAATGTGAATGTAAATGAGGAGCCCTGACAAATGATGTCCTCAGCCTATGTGCTGTGGGATTGAGCAATCCAGCCAAAATGTGGATTATTTTTTAAGAAATGTTCTTGTAGATTAGCTAAAGGAAAGGTTTTAATAATAAAAATGCAGTTTCGGGAAAAGATTTCTCTAAACTTGCTGTGGATAAACCCGTGCTGGAAATAAGAATTGCATCTGAGATGAAATAGAGAAAAGAAAGTAATACAAACAAAAATGACCAATTTGTATTTAATGAAAGAAAAAACATTTTGCTTTCCCTGTGATTCAAAGGACTTAGTGTCATCGGTGAGAGGAGGGAGGAAACCACCCAATGCACAACTTTCATCAGTGCAGTGGAGTTCAGAAAGGCTTTCAACAAATGCTGTGCAGCCAAAATGATTTGTCATCTGCTGCTCAAGGAAATCTAATTTTCCTTCTGATTATGTTGGACCAAGTGAATGATGATGGTGCTCTTGTTTTTAATTGTCATTGAATTTCAAAGTGAAAACGGATCCTTTTTTATATCCCTTTTTCAAGTTTAACTTTTGTGGGTAAGGATGAGACTAGCAATATTTTTTTTATTGACTTAGTTTTAAAAACAAAACAATAGCATTCCATTTGAAATCAGATCAATGTTCAGCTTAGTTGACTTGCATATTTAGCTGTAGTCCACTTAAAAAGTAAAAAACAGAGGAGAGAATTTCTTAGCAGTTCGCCCTCCTCTCCCCCCCAGTTGTTTAACTGCAAAGAGTACATGAACATTGCAGGAAACTGTAGTAACAATGCCTTGCATAGTGACAGGTTTCAGAGTAGCAGCCGTGTCAGTCTGTATTCGCGAAAAGAAAAGGAGTACTTGTGGCACCTTAGAGACTAACCAATTTATTTGAGCATGAGCTTTCGTGAGCTACAGCTCACTTCATCGGATACATCCGCATATTGCATCGGATGCATCCGATGAAGTGAGCTGTAGCTCATGAAAGCTTATGCTCAAATAAATTTGTTAGTCTCTAAGGTGTCACAAGTACTCCTTTTCTTTTTGTAGTAACAATAATACCCAGCCCTTACATAACACTTTTCATCTGCCTCTTTCAAAGCACTTTACCAAGGTGGGGAAGCCTTATTGGCCCCATATTCAAAATGATGCTGAGGCATGGTGTGGCGAAGTGACCTGCCACGGCTACACAGTGAGTTAGTGATAGAGCTGGGCTCCAAACCTGGTGCCCTGTCCACTGGGCATGTGGACTCCTCATTGATAAGTGTTTGACCCTGCAGCTGAAACAGTGTCTGGTGTACCTGACACATTCAGAGATGGGCACGCTCTGGTTAGTGACTGCTGGCATTGTGCCAGATTTGATCCTGAGAACAAAAGTCTTTTAAAAAGGGGATGAATTCTGCTGTCTGTTACACTAGTGTAAATCCAGAGACTCCTCTCTTGTCAGTGGAGTGACTCCAGATTTGCACCAATGGAAACTCATATACCTTTTCAGATGGGATTATGTGCACCTTTGTATTGGCCTCCAGCTGCTTGCAAAGGGGCACAGTAGGACTATTGCTACATCTCCAGCCAGCCCAACGACATTCTGTTGGGAAACGGAGCATCTTTGGTAGTGCTGGTCTGGTCTGTCCCCTCTGCCCTTTACCATAAGAGAGCACAAGCACTGGCATTTGGGGTGCTTTGTGTATAAGGTGCAGAGGGAAGGAAGGGAAGTCCTCTCTGAGTCCCCAAACTCAGGCCAGGTCTACGTTGCAAATTTATATTGTTATAGCGACATCGCTCAGGGGTCTGAGAAGTCCACCCCCCTGAGCGATTTAGTTCTATCGATCTAACCCCTGATGTAGACAGTGCTGTTGATGGGATTGTTTCTCCTGTTGACAGAGCTACTGCCTCTAGGAGAGGTGGATTAATTGTGCCGATGCCCTCCTATTGGCGTAGTAGCGTCTTCACTAACGCGCTGCTACAGTGACTCAGCTGCGTAGCACTGCTGAAGCACTGTGCCTGAAGACAAGCTCTTACATTTCATATCAGCTGAGGAGTAGCAACATTTCTGACCTCTTAGTTTACAACTGTGTCTATCAAAACAACAAACCAAAACCCAACAACAACAAAAGGTGGTAGCAGCAGTGGAGCAGGGTCCTGACTGTAGAGTGAAAACCAGCCGGAATGGTGTCATTCTTTGTGATAGAGCTGGGCTCCAAACCTGGTGCCCTGTCCACTGGGCATGTGGACTCCTCATTGATAAGTGTTTGACCCTGCAGTTAGTACGGAACCTAGAGAGTGGGGCCCTAACCCAGATTAGGGCCTCTAGGTGCTACCATAACATAAATAATAAGTTCTTCTGTACTTTACAAATCAGTTTATCTAAGTAATGGCAATATCATTTATTTTCCATTCCACTTGGTATAAACAGGTACAGCTTCAATTAATTACACCCCCTGTGGATCTGCCTCCTCCCCCCCCCCCCCCCCGTGTCCAAATACTTTTGGCCAAATTCATCCCAAGGGTAGCCCTCTGTGCTTCCATGGAGTAACACCAGGGATAGATTTCGGCCACTAGATATCCCACCTTTCATGTTACCAATGAACAATGTGGAATTTACTTCTCTAGTAGCCTGCCTTTGGAAGGGAGTACTCAAAACAATAGCTGGTTGATTTTTAAATAAAGTTGATTGTGTAGATGGAATAAAAATCAATATTTCATCACCAATACATCATGCTAAACAAAGGACCAGTCCTGCAAACTGTTAGCAGCACTGCAGACATCTTTATTCCCTCCCTCATTTAGTTATATGGACTATGTTTTGTGATTGTTTGACCTATTAAATGCAAAATTAGCAACTTAAAAATTAAGAACTGTTTTTAATTTTTTATTAATGAAGTGCCTCATTGTATTTTAATAATATTTTGAAAACATTAATGTTCCTGCCACTGTAGTACTTACCCAGGCAAAATTCCCATTGGGTTATGACTACAGGTTTGGATTCCCAAAGAGATTTTTTTTTAGTATTTTTATTTTTCTTGTATGGTTGATGTTTTATGTACCATGAAGAAGAAGATGGTTGAACAGGCTTGGCTTTGGATAATACAGAATTGTGGCTTATTCATTTTCATGAATATTTGATGAAACTGTCCAGTTTCATCATAATATGTCTTCAGATAACGCATCCCATGTGTGTAACAGCTGCACCACTTTCTCCGTTTGACATCTACAGTATTTTCTTTTGTCTGGCTCATGTGAACATTGGTTGTGTTTTGGTGGGATGTGGGAGGGAATGAGGTGAAAAAGCCTGGGACATCCGGGATGATCCTGAAGCCCATGAAACTGGACAGCTAGCAGTGTGTATAGAATACTCTTACAGGTTTGCTTGGACAGCTACCTCAAAAAAGGATGATCCTGGGAAAACTGGACAGTTGGCAACTCTAAATGAGTATGTCTAAGGAGGTTGTATGGAGGAAAATATTAACAGGAACATGTTAAAAGAAAAGATTTTAATAGTTTTGTTCAGTTTTACTTTCATATCTGAATGTTACTTTGAAAACTATCTGGTTTTGTACAATGGTTTTGTACAAATACGGTGGTCGTCATGAAAATGTCATCATTTACTCATGTAACCACAGTGGTATCTGAATATTGCAGTTTTTCCAATTCTAAGAACAGGAAAAAAATGTATCATCTCAGATCCCACAGGGTGGAATTTGATCTTAAATGCTTGGTTTTCATTGGCAACCACTGTAATTCTGTTAGAAACATTAATAAGATTTTTTTTGTCCTGAGAATGAGTCTCAATTTCTCCTCTCCTCAACAATAATTCAATAACAGAAAAACAGTGAAAAGAAATAATCAGATAAGTATTACCTATATTACCTAAAGTTTAAACAGTAGTTTCATTCTCCTGACAAGTTTAAGCCGCAGCCTGCAAAGACTTATGCACTTGCTTAACTTAAAACTTTGAACTCATCAGGACTATTCACATGGTTAAAGTAAGCATGTCTGTAGGTCCTTGTAGGATCCAAGCTTTATTTGTGATTGACTGACTGAATCCTGGGTTCTAATTTATTTTTCCTGCATTTCTTTTTTTAAAAAATGACTAATTTTTCTTTGATGGAAGCAATGTCTGTGATTACCTTGAACCCTGCTTGTGAAGGACATGTTGCTAGTGCATTCAGTGGTTTTAAAATAGCCTTATTAGTTACCTAAAGGTACAGGTACAAGTACAAAAGTAAAAATATCAGTTTACCTCAATGTAGCTCAAACACTGAGCTGGATTGATACTTGACAGAGAAACTCAAACAGGTGTTGTGAGGGTTGGAACAAAAATCTCCTTTTCACATATCTGACCTTTTCAACTAGTATAAAACCAAAACCAGTTTCATGAAGGTGAATGAAAAATGGAAAATATGATAAAATAGAACAGATTTTCTTTTAAAAGAAACTGGATTGTAATTTAAGATCCAGGTTTGTGCTTTTTTCCAGGGCCAACTCATGGGTTCCCTACACATTGCTTCCTCAGACAGCTCTCTGGCTGAAGTCAGTGAGAGTTTTGCTTGAGGAAGGACTGAGAGCCAGATTGGACCTTATGTAGGGAAACCTGCACAAGGGCCAGGAAACCCCACGTTTTAGCTCATAAAATTTCTGACTCATAATTGAGGCATCAGACTAGATTTGGCCACTCAGAGGGCCGGATAGTTCCTGGCTTGAGTATTAGGAGGTAGGAGAGTGTAAGCAGCCTTCTCCAGTCCTTTGCACACCTCATGGAAGAGGAGGGATAGTCACAGTCCTGATGCTTAGGAGCCACAGAGACTCGTTCCCTGCTAGTGCCTGAGGGGTGGGGGTGCACAAGTAGCTCTGTGTGGGATGGGGAGGAAGTAGACGATGACCATCCGCCCCAGTATCTGGTGGAGCTGGCCATGTACACCAGGGGGAGCAGGCTGCACTATCCTAAGGTCCTCCCGTTTGCACTAGGGAGCTGAGGAACAATCCTTCCTGAGCGCCCCCTGGAGCGACTCTGCACTGTCCCCTACCCAGGGCTGTGGCTCATACCAGTCTGGCCCAGAGTGAGGAGGGGCAAGACCAGCCTCACACATGGATCCTGTGAGCCATAGAGAAAATCTACCGAGCCAGCCATAGAAGCTGGATATTTACTTGTAGACTCAATGCCAGTCAGTTACTCCTTGGGCACCTCTCCGTCATGAGCTACTGCACAGTGGCCTTGCTGCTGTTTAAGAAGCTCTCCCCTGGTGGAATGGGAGGTACTATGTAGAGGGGGGACAGTGAGGAATAGAAGGTTGGTAGGTTTAGCATTATCTTTTGTGAAGAATCTCTGTGAGTGTTAGGTAGACTAATACTGCAGAGAACAGCCATTTCCTGGCCTCTTAATCCCTCACAGAAGAGCCTTGATCCTGAGGGCTTGAAGCACAGAAGGCTTCTGCAGGATCAGAGGGGAAGGGAAGTGCATGCTACAGAGAAAATGTTTCCCCTTTCCCAACCTGAAACCATCCCTACCTCCAAGGTAGTTTCTGCCAGGTTAGGCTGACCCACTCAACTTAGTGAAAGGAAGCATAGAGAGAGCAAATTTTGCCTACCGGGCTTGATCCTCAGAGGTACTGAGCATCCACAATTAAGTTCAAGTAAATGGTAGCTGACGATGACTGGTACCTCCTGAAATCCAAGTCCCTAGAATCTGGCTGTGGGCAAAAAAGCTACTCAGTGTTCAAATGCTGGTGTCTTCTAATTTATTTCCAGTTTCCTTGAGACAAAATTCAAAAATTGTGGCTTTATTTAAACCTGGATGGATTTAAAAAAAAATGTTTTTGGTGTTTTTAGCCACCACTCCAGTACTGAAAATATAATAATCGTCATGATTTGTAACCAGTTAAATGAAGTGGTTGCTGGTTTTGTTGTGCTTTCTGCTCTTGCACAACCACACAGTAGCTCTGCAGTCTGGTTAAGAGAGTATTCCCAGACACTGTTCTATATACTCCTGCTGACTTTGATTATGCAATTTTTAACAGCTTTTCATTATTATTATTTAATCATTTCATTTAAAGAAAATATAGAGGTAAGGAAAAATGTTCATGGCTGTGTTTGTTTGTTTCTTTTCTCCAACAATCTCCTGAGAGTCTGATTCTGATGTAACTCATTCTGGCTTTTTACACCAGTGTAACTTTATTTTCTGTAGTGGAGTTACTTTTGATTAACATCTGTTTAGACAAGATTGGACCCTTGATCTAAAGTAATTAATTTAAATAGGAGGTAATGTGCATTTTTGGGAATACGAGAGTCTGTTAATAAGGACTGATTTTTGTCTTATGAAACGTCAAACCCTGTTATCCGTTTTGATTTGTTTGGGAGATAAGGCTATAGCTGGCAACTATTAATTTATAAAGAATTCTTATGAATGTTGGAGCCTCTCTGTATTTTCCTCCCACTCCTGGATTCCCTTTCCTTTGTGTAACCCACACCCACTTGTTTGTTCTGGTTTCAGTCAGTTCAGAGTAATGCATCACTGTGCTGCATCTAGCAATATACAGCTTTCCTTAATATCTCAAATTCATCCTAGATGTAACTCTGTTGAAGTCCATGGAGTTACACCAAAGTTTAATTGGCTCATTGTGTTTGTAGTAAGTTACAGAAACACTTATCCTAAGGTGTAATAAGCTTCAGGATCACAGGCCTGGTTTAACTCAAAGGCCATATTCAGGTTTTTGTTACTTTCATGTGTATCTGTTCCCAGAATTATCTCAGGATTGGATATTCCCCCAAAATGTGATAGTAATTGTCTAGTTCTTTCCCCACCCATATGCACTGCAATCACTTCTTTTAGTCTTGTGCTTCACAGGGTTATGAAATAATCTGATAGTAGCTACCAATGAAGTGAACAAGAAAGGCACAAAGAACTTTTGTGCTACATGCCTTCTGTCATGTGTTTTGGTACATTCAGCAGCTTTCAAGAATGTGGAGCCTTTATTTTAAATTAGTATTTCGGTTCCTCTTTAAATGAGTACTTTGTCCTTCCTGGATAAAGTCAGATAGTATCTGATAATTTACACTGGAAGAATCTAGCACCAGGATTAATATTCTTAACCTCTTTTGTGTTTGGGATGAGGTGCATAGAAATTTATTGTGGTAGGTGCCTAGTGGCACCCAACAGAATTAATTTTGAAAGGCAGTTTCCATTTTGATATTCAGAAAAGATGTTCCTGCTGCTGGTTCATGCTATAAAGTTCATTTGAGCCTATGCAACTCAAGTAATTCAGCCAGGCCAAATTTGGCTTTATACTACACCATACAATTCACCTAATGTATCCCTATTGAATATGGTTTATTTAGTTCTGTTCTTTCTCTGTTTTGGGTGGATTGCATTAAGATTTTTGGTCACTCATAATTCTTCTCTTGATATTTATATCTTGCATATGAGCCACGAGAATGAGTAAAGGATTAGAAAACATGCCTCATAATGATAGTCTCAAAGAGCTCCATATATGTAGCATAACAACGAGAAGGTTAAAAGGGAGACTTAATATTCATCACAGTCTATAAGTAGCTACACAGGGAACAACTATTTAATAATGGGCTCTTCAGTCTAGCAGAGAAAGATATAACATGATTGAATGGCGGGAAGTTGAAGCTAGACAAATTCAGACTGGAAATAACGTGTAACTTTTTGACAGTGAGGATAATTAACCATTGAAACAATTTACCAAGGGCTGTGGTGGGTTCTCCATCACTGACAATTTATAATTAAGAGTGGATGTTTTTCTGAAAGATATGCTGTAGGAATTATTCTGGGGAAGCTCTATGGCCTGTGATATATAGGAAGTCAGACTAGATGATCACAGTGGTCCCTTCTGGCCTTGGAATCTATGAATCTAGTTTGCGTATTTGTTTTACCATAGCACAGTGTCAATGTCTATATCTGTCTCCACTTCATATACATAGATTTGGCTATCTCACCATATAGGTCCCCAGTGAGAATTACTGAACTGACAAATCCTGCTCCTCCTCACACCCCTGTGAGCATTAGCTGCCTGAAAGGTGGTGGGATGGGGATAGGATCATGCCTCTTTTCCTTGCACCAGACATCACAGCTGACCAGGCAAGATAGGAGCATGTTGCACCTTCCCCAAGAGTGGTGTAGCTGTCGTGCTTGTGTGTACTGTCTGGCAGTCCACAGGAAGAATTCTGGTGTTAGTCCATCAGAATTGCTCCGGGGGGCTCTGTCTGCAACATGGCAGCTTGCGCCCCCTCTAGTGTCCCTGAGCACACCATGGCATGAGAGAGATTTGTCTGCACACATAGATCTGCTGCTGCTGTAGGCACCAACTCCATGGTGCCTACATCACCAGGGCTGGAGCTAAGCACCCACCAGCAGCTCCCCCCAGTGCCTCCCGCCCTCCGGCGGGCCCTGTGGATCAGCGCCTCCACCTCCCTCCCTGCGCCTCCCACCTGCCATGGATCAGCTGTTTTGCAGTGTTTAGGAGACTCTGGGGGGAGGAGGGAGGACGCGGTGTGCTCGGGGGAGGGGGTGGAACTGGGTGGGAAGAGGTGGGGCTGGGGTAGGGTTTTGAGGGGAGGGGTGAAGTGGGGGCAGGGCCTGGGGCAGAACCAGGGGTCGAGCACCCCCGGCACTTTGGAAAGTCAGCGCCTGTGCTTGTGATGTCTTCTCTTTTTATTTTTTTTTTTCAAATGTTCTGGTGTAGTATCATAAGTCACAGGTGGGCAAGAACAGTAGCATCCATCCCAGTGATAGGCTATAAAATTCAACACACTACTTTTTGTCTCCCTTTCCCCCCACCTTTTTTAAGGTCTCCCTACTTTAGCAGCTATGTGCTTTAGGCTGAGCCATTCTAGTTCCTAGATCAGAGAGGTACTGCTGAATCTGCTGTCCATTATCCTACTCAAGAGACCAAGGAGACTAGCTAATTCTGGCTGAATCCTTAAAATGGCTGAATCCTTTTGTGTCTAGGTGTTACTTCAAGATGGAGTCAGCCAAATTGGTCATTCTGGCAATCAGTCTTGGCAATTTTGCTAGCATTGCTGAATTTACAGGGCATCTGTTTATTTATTCCACTTGCCTGACGTCAGCACCACGAGCAAATATTTAACATAAGACCCTTTTACCTTCAAAACTGCACACTCCGTGCCACTCTGGCTTGCCAAAATATCAACAGTATTTACCCAGATAAAGATTGTAATAGAATCAGGCTTCGAAAAAGGAGGGACCAAGCCGTGATCTTGTATCTCTTTAATTTTAACTCGTTGGTATTCTCACGGTGCATGGATTTTTAATGGAGAGGTGCAATTATGAAAAAACGAACATAACATAATCGCAGGGTTTATACTAAAGCTTCTTAGAGCATTTTGTGCATTTCAAAGTACTCAATTAATTTATTTACTTTGGAAGAAGATGCACAGATCCAGATGTTCCTAGTATATGCTGGTACAACTTAGTGCCTCAAAAAAGGTTGCTTTAATTGCTGTTGACCTGATTAAATATGATTCCATTTAAAGTATTGATTGCCACACACTGATAATGTTTCTGTTTCATTTATTTAACTGTTACCCTCATTGAAATCATCCTCAAAACTTATTTCTTTTTTTCTGATGCCCAGAGGAAGGGAGCTTTAATGTATTTATTGGGAGGGAAAGGACTCTAGATTATCCCGTCTGGAAGGTTTCACAGTTGTCCTGTTTTCTCTGTGTCTGCCAGTCTTCTAGGTTATAAACTCTTTGTGAAAGGGGCTATCTTTATTTTTTGGTATTGTACAACACCAATCTCTTTGTCATTACTAACTGAATACATCGTTGAGTTATTGTATATCTCTGTATTTGCTACATAATATTATAGTGGAGTGTTTGAGTTACTGGAAGTTTAAATGAGCTGTCTTTTCAAAATGTTTTAAAGTTCCAAATCAATTATAGACTATATGGGATGATGTAAAATTTACAAATGGATACATTTGCAATCCAACCATGTCAAAACCAGCCCTTGGTTTACCTGTCACTGTGTGAGTTTGGGGTTCCGTTTCTCCTGAAGCAATATATAGACCGGCGATATATGGATTCTATAGCACCTAAGGCTCTACTCGTTGTCCATGTCTATCTACCACTTGCCATAATCATGCATGAGCATGGTTAGATGTTCATGAAGCCATCAACAGTTGCAAAAGAAGTACAGCACCCCGGTCTTGTATCTTAGCAGTTAAAATACCTTTATTCAGTTTTTCATGCTGTTTCCAGTATTGTTTTGTTGATAGTGCATTCTGCTGTTGCCTGGGACACAGTCACTGGTCTTGCTTCCTGGGTCAGCAGGAAATTACTTTCAAGTCAGCACACTGCTCCAGATGTTAGTCTCTAAGGTGCCACAAGTCCTCCTTTTCTTTTTGCGGATAGAGACTAGCACGGCTGCTACTCTGAAACCTGCTTCAGATGGGTGGCAGTACCACATAGGGGAGTGTTAGCTGTGATCTAGCAGACACCAAAGGGCCTTGATAACATTGCAGTTAGCAAAGCCAGATCAATTTCTGTGGTTCTTGGAGGTGCATCACCTTTCATACTCATTGCATGAACTCAAACTGTGACACAGCATTTTTTGTTTGTTGTTTTTCTTTTTTGAATGTATGCAAGTAACATTTTCACTGTGAGATTAGAGCTGGTTGAGTAACAGAAATAATGGGAACATTTGTTCACAAATTGTTCACTTTAAAAAAAAAAAAAAGCCAACTTTTGTAGTGACTATTTTTTGCAACAAATGGTTGTGCCAGCTCTATGAGAAACAATAAAACTTACTTCTACTAGAGGCCTCAGAGATTTGAGCACTAGTTCTGCAGCTTTTAAAGCTGTAAAATGATGGCCATCTTGGATGACCTCACAAAGGAAATATTCTGTCTTGTCCCTTTCTTGCCCCTTAGTTGCACTGACATTTTAAAACTTTAAACATTTAATTTTTGCAAGAAAAATAAATTAATGTTCATAATTTGCTCAGAGAAATGAAGCTTTGAGAGCTTAAAAAGGCCGTGAATAAAACATTCTCTTTTTGAGGTGTGTCCTCATCCAAGGTGGCCATCTGAAGTGATGTGTAGGAGGAAGAGAAGTAGGGTAGGTCTGGAGAATGGCCAGACGTTTGAAAGGACAGTGCAGTTAAATGGTCATTAGCAAAAAAATGATCAGTTTTTACACTTCTGAGTTTTTAGTGTTGCCAGTTTGTGCCATTTTATTGTAAGTGTCATGATATTTGGACTTTTTCTTAAAGCTTAGCTTTCATTTAAAAAAATAAACATTTCTAATCCTCAAGGTTGTGAAGTAAAGCTTGTAAACTTGTACTCCAGTGTACCCTAAAAGCTCCAAAACATGAAGGCAAATAGAAAGCACCCAAAATGTTAAAAATCTCATAATTTTAAAGTCAATCTCTTGGTATTTTGGGTCCTGACTCTTGAGTTTTGAACACTTGAAATTGGCAATAGTAATAATTACAGGGCGATTCTGAATTGTGCACTTGCTTGTAGCAAAATCTATATTCAGATGTATCTTGTATGGCAAAGTGAGGTATTGCATGGATCATCCCAGCCAGATAGATTTTTCTCAAATATGGATACCTGTTTGAGCCCTAATAAAATCCTACATGGTTACTAGAGCACAGTGGTCTGTACTGTGAAAACATTTCAGCTACAGTAGCCATGTGGGATAAAACTTTTACATGATCAGAGTTTTAGTAAAGTGACTAGTCAGCTGCTGATGTTATTGGGATCCTTCTCAGCGTTAGCTGAATACAACCTATGGTATTCATTTTTTTTTTCTGTTCATGTTAATCCTGAAATCTGGTTGCTGGTTATCCTGCTTTGTTGCCTACAATCAGGCAGGACAAAAGCAATTGCCAGCAAGTGTTTTGGCATTCCTTCCTTATTCCTCAGTCTTGTACCTACATCTCAAGCCAGAGTTACACTTTGTTTATCTTGGCCAAGCAGATAAAGCTGGGACATATACAAGAAAGTTCTAAGAATGGGTGGCTTTGGGTAAGAAAATGGTACTACTGTTCAGCTCCTAGCTACCAGGCATATTCTCGTCATATTTCACCTTGTACTTATTATACATATGGTCTAGAGATATTTCGGGTTCCATCCTGACTAATAGAGATGACCAGTAACAAATGGAGGGTATCTCTTTCTGTTGCTTTCCATCATGATATAATTCCTTTCAGGTATTCCAGGAACCCAAAACAACTGAAGGCCACCCAGTTCTTCTGAAATCCAGAGAGGGCCTTGAATCACAGCACTAGAAAGTTCTTTTGCCCAGTAAGGGACATAAGGCTTTTCATGAGCCTTATTCTTATACTCTGACTGGAACCACAAAAGTGGAGACTAAGGCACAAGCCAGACTCTGTATCATTGGTTCTGATCTACTTCCTTATGAGCTGTCTGGACCGAGCTAATATTTCGGAATGAAAGCTAAAATGTGGATTGTGCGCTATTTTTGTGCACTTGAAACATGGAAATTAGTCCTAGTTGGGATTTATAATTCTGGTTAATAGATTCAATCCAATCTAATATCTTTCTTTTCTTAGTCCTGTTCTGATTCATGTTTGTTTTGTACTTTGAATTTTTAAAGTACATCTTAATTGCTTTGTATAAAAGGTGCTTTTATTCTTACCTTGTAGTGGCTTGCATTATATAAGGGTATGACTGACAAACATAGTGTACAAAGACAAAGTTAAAACAGACAGTGACACTGGGAATCAATTCAAGTAATTAAGGAGTCTAGTGAACAAACCCAAACAAGTTTGTGGACGATACGAGGCAGGGATATTTGCAAGTGCTTTGGGGGACTGGATTAGAATTCAAAATGATCTTCACAAACTGGAGAAACTGTCTGAAATAAAAAAGGATGAAAGACTATAAGGACAAATGCAAAGTACTGCACTTAGGAAGCAATAATCAATTGCACAAATGCAAAATGGGAAGTGATTGTCTAGGAAGGAGTACTGCAGAAAAGTATCTGGGGGTTATAGTGGATCACAAACTAAATATAAGTCAACATTGTAATGCCGTTGCAAAAAAGTGAACATCATTCTGGGATGTATTAACAAAAGTGTTGTAATCAAGATACAAGAAGTGATTCTTCCACTCTAATCAGCACTGATAAGGCCTCAGCGGGAGTACTATGTCCAGTTTTGGATTCCACACTTTGATAAAGATGTGGACAAATTGGAGAAAGTGTAGAGGACAGCAACAATGATTAAAGATAGGAAAAAAAAGTGGGTTTCTTTAGTCTGGAGAAGAGAAGACTGGGGGAGGGAGGAGACACATAACAGTCTTCAAGTATGTAAATGTTTGTTATAAAGAAGACAGTGGAGATTTTTAAGAAAAGGTAAGACTAGGCTTACCAGGTGTCCAGTTAAAGGGAACTCATCAGGGTCCCGTCAGCACTGCTGACCAGATACTTAAAGTCCAGATGCCTGCAGTAACTGGCCTCTGCCACCAGGGGGTGGGAAGAGCAGCAGCTGTTGGTGGAGCCTGGAGGAGCACTCAGGGACTGCTTCGGTGGAGGGAGGTATCGGCGTCTCCCCTGTCCTGCACCGAGCACGGCTCTCCCTGCCTCACTCACCCATCTCCCCACCCCCGGAGTGCGGCTTTCTCTTCCCTGCCCTGTCCCAATTACTCACCCCTAGAGCCCGGCTCTCTCTCCAGCGTCCTGCCCGTCACCTGTAGAGCCCTGCTCAGCTGGCAGGGGGAAGGTGGTGGAGAGAGCAAGCAATGGGGGTGGGGAGAGGAACAGGGGCAGAGCCTTGAGGGAAAGAGATGAAGCAAGGTGCAGGGCCTTGGGAGAAGAGGCAGAGCAGGGGATGGGAGAGGTTCAAGTGCTCCGTGTCCAGTTTTCACAGATGAGAAAGTTTGTACCAGAGTATCAGCAAGCCTATCAGGGGGCTGAGGCACATGACTTACAAGGAGAGGCTGAGGGAGCTGGACTTGTTTAGTCTTCAGAAGAGAAGAATGAGGGGGGATTTGATAGCGGTCTTCAACTACCTGAAGGGGGGTTCCAGAGAGGATGGAGCTCAGCTGTTCTCAGTGATGGCAGAAGACAGAACGAGGAGTAATGGTCTCAAGTTGCGGTGGGAGAGGTCTAGGTTGGATATTAGGAAACACTATTTCACTGGGAGGGTGGTGAAGCACTGGGATGGGTTACCTAGGGCGGTGGTGGAATCTCCATCCTTAGAGGTTTTTAAGGCCTGGCTTGACAAAACCCTGGCTGGGATGATTTAGTTGGTGTTGGTCCTGCGTTGAGCAGGGGCTTGGACTTTATGACCTTCTGAAGCAGGGGTGGGCAAACTACGGCCCGCGGGCCAGATCCGACCCATCAGGGCTTTGGATCCGGCCTGCAGGATTGCCACCACCATGGCACCGCGGGCCCCGCACCACTGCTGGAAGTGGCTGGCATCATGTCCCTGCAGCCCCTGGAGGAGGGGAGGCAGAGAGCTCTGTGCACTGCCCTCGCCTCCAGGCACCGCCCCCCACAGCTCCCATTGGCTGGGAATGGGGAACTGCGGCCAATGGGGGTTTCGGGGTAGGTACCCGCAGGGGAGGGCAGCGCACGGAACCCTCTGCCCCCCCTGCCCCAGGGGCCACAGGGACATGGTGCTGGCTGCTTCCGGAAGTGGCGGGGCCAGGGCAGGCAGGGAGCCCTGGCCCCGGTGCGCGAAGCTGTTGCCCCAGAGCCACTCGACGTGAGCAGTGCCGGACTGGAGCTCGCACCTCAACGCCCTGCCCTGAACCCCCTTGTACATCCCGCACCCCTCCTGCTCCCCAATCCCCTGCCCTGAGCCCCCTGCCGCACCCCTCCTGCACCCCAAACCCCTGCCCTGGGCCCCCTCGTACACTCCGCACCCCTCCTGCACTGTGCTCCTGCTGCACCCGCTCCTGCACCCCAACTCCCTGCCCTGAGCCCCCTCATATGCCCCGCATCCCTCCTGTGCCCCAACCCCCTGCCCTGAGCCCCTTCCTGCACACTACACCCCCTCCCACACCGTGCACTCCCTCCCGCACCCCAAACCCCTGCCTCAGCCCTACATTCATGGCCCTGCATGCAATTTCTCCACCCAGATGTGACCCTTGGGCCAAAAAGTTTGCCCACTCCTGTCCTGAGGTTTCTTCCAACCCTAATATTCTATGATTCTATTACTAACCCATGAATGCCATGCTAGTTCTCTTACCATTCTGCATTGTTTTAGTCTTGGAGGGGGATGATTTGTCTTTCTCAGAGTTGATGGGAGAAGTTAAGTAAGCCAGCCTGGGCATTTTAGTGTGATTTCCTGCTAAATTAAGAAATAGAAATTTCTCTGATTTATCTTTTCAGTAAATACCTTCAACAAAATCCCTTTAACCATCAAGATACAAAAGGAAGAAAGTTTTACCAATATACTTGGCATTTGAACAGATAATTATCTGAAGTGGGGTGTCCCTAATGCTATTTTTTTCCTTCCTATGTTATTTCTTGGTCTTCATAACTTTTATGAGGATAAAGGATTCATGGTGTATGCCAGTGAAAATTGTTAATTCAGCAGTGTCATCCTAAGCTGAATATACCTTCCCTAGTTGTGGTCACTCTCAAAGATATCCTTAGTATAGCATGTGTGTAAAATGAAAGCCACAACTGACTATGCAGTTCTCATGGTACATTCATATTTTGACTGGATGAAAGAGAGACATCCAGCTTCAGATACTACACAGAGAAACTTGACTTGTGTTCTGACATGGCAAGTAGCATTTATAAATGTTATCATTCCACAGCCACTAGGCCACCTGGAAACCCTGGAGTTTTGGAAGGGCAGTGTTATCTGGACTCAGGGACAAAGTTCTTGGCTTTGCTCCAATAAACATCTTTTTGGGGAGGTAGACAGGCGTGAATGACTTAGTAGACAACCAGTCTTGTCTGCTTCACTTTTCTTTTAATTGGCTTGAAGTTGGAAGGGAAGAGTTGAGGTTAATATCCACAACAAAACCTGTTATGCATATTGGCTTCCATGCACAGCTGTATTTGGAGATAGTGGCCAAATTCAGACCTAATGTATATAAATTTGAGTCCGTTAAGGTCAGTGAACTTGCACCTGCATATATCAGGTCTGCACTTTGCTTCAGTGCATCTTAATGAGCATTCAGGAATAGCTAAGTAGCACCTGTGGTCCTTAGTTTCAGAATCAGGGGTTAAAGTCACAATTAAAGTCCTACACTTGAGAAGGATGAAAAATCAAATTGAACTTAATGAGGAGGACAGGCAATTAGCCTATGGGTTGGAAACAGTAGAGGGAGCATACCAGGAACTATACAAGGAATAGAGCCAGCAAGTAGTGAGCATGATACATGAAGAAACTGCACAGGGTGTGCAGTCATTTTTCAGAAGCTAAGAACATTTGCATCAGCTTTTCACCATGTAAAATGGAACTTTTCACTGGTCCTTTTAATTTTTCACCTTGTTTAAATCTTTAGTGTTGTCCTGTCTCCTCAATGTCTCCTTCCAAACCTTTAGCATAGTATTACCTTACCATAAATGGCGTCTAACTTTAGAGAAGTAGGGTAACTTCCAGGGCTGTCTTTCTGGTCTTTGTTTGTACAGCACCTAGCACAATGGAGTCCTGTTCCATGACTCGGGTTTCTTGGGTGCTATCATAGTACAAGTAATAAATAATAATAATAATTAATAATTTTGTGATTCAAAAGGACAGGGGCATCCTTGACTGATGAAATCTGTAGCACAGCTGTGGGAAGAGTGGGCTATTCCAGGTCTCCACTAATTCTCTTTGCTGGACCTCCAGATTTAACAGAACTGCCTTTTTAGATGGGAATTGAATTCATAACTCCCATAGGCCCCTTTGAAAATCCCAGCCTTTAGAGAATTTGAGCTGTGTGAGTACTTCATAGGAAAGGATGAAATAGTTTTTCAGGAAGAGTTTATTGACATGCTGTGGACTGTGGGAAAGATTAAAGAAAACGTCAGGCTCTCCAGCAGAGTCACAAACTGTTCCTGGGGTGATGAGGGAGGGGTTAGATTGGGTACTGTGTGACTGGCTGTGCTACAGCAAATGACTGTGTTCCCACAAGTAGTTCGTAGAGACGTTATCCTGCATTGTATATTACTGTGTTTGATTTTCTTCTATAAATGCCTGCTGTGGGTGTTCGGTTGGATTTTTTTGTGAAATATCTTCAGCCTATTTTATACATTTCCTTGCCATTGTATGTTTGTGTAAAGAATTGAAAATATAATTTGAAATGTACAGGGTCCTTGCCACTAGTTATGCAAAGCGCCAGCAGACTCTCTTTATATTTTCAGCTTACTATTATTTACTGTGAATTTTGTTACACTGAACATTTCAGAATTCCTTTTGGAAAATAAGTTTCATAAGCAAAGTAAAAGATTAGGTTTTAGAAATCTCATAAAAACTGGATTACTAAAGTAGGCAGATCAGTCTTCCTGATGGAAATCCAGGTTAAAGTTCAGATATGTATCTATATGACTACTAGAGAAATGAGATTCACAAAATACACTGAACAAATACAGTTCATATTTCAATAGAGAAATTGAAATAAACTTTGTTTTATGCACTATGTTGTTTTGCATACCATGCAGGGTCACTGTAAATCTGTTAAGTGAGTCCGGGGGCGGGGAGGAGAAACCCTGAATTATGCAACTAGATGAGCATAGTATGTCAGCACATAGTAGTTTACTACGCACCCCCTCCTGGCTAGGGTCACTTTGCAGGCACTCTGCCTCTTTTAGCCCCTCCTACATGCCCCGAAAGAACAGAAACTATTCTTAACAATCCCAGGGTCCCAAAATAAAGTCCACACTAAGTCCATAAAGTCCAGCACCACACAACAAGTCCATACTAAGCTCTGGTGTCTTCTCTCACAGCTGAAACTCTTCTTTTGTTGCAATCTGTTCTCACAGCACACCGTTCCAGCTGGAACTTAGCCTTCTGGTGCTGACCTCTAGGCCCAAACTCCGCCCAGGTTTCACCACAGGAGCCGCCTTCCGCTTGTGTTCCTCTCTGTCACAGCTCACTTAGTCTCAGGGTCTCCCCTGCAGTCTCTCCACACTTTCTCTGTGCTTCCCCACTTCATTGCAGTCACCTTCCGCTCTTCATAGGGCAGCCACCCTGATCTGTCCCCTTGTGGCTCATTCTGTAATCAAGAATAGCTAGCCCTAGCCCTGCAACCTGTAAGGGGCCAGCTGCTCTCTTACAGAGCACATACCAATAAAGTCCATGTAAAGTCTGTGCTATTTAAATGGCATGATTTTTGTTTTCAATTCACTGCCTTTGGTGATTTTGATTAGCTGTTTTATCAGAAATTCTAAATGGATTTCCTTTTGAAATGTGATAGGTTTAGTGTTTGGGAAATTAAATAAAAAGGAAGTAGTGAGGCACTGATTTCTTTCAGAACCTGCCAGATACTGAAAACAAAAGTCGAGTTCTTATTTAAATATGGCATTAATAATAAATGATATACACACTAACCCATAAACAAAGCTTGTTACTGAGAGAAAACAAGTGGAGTTCAAAAGTTATTTATTTTTGAATGAGAAATTCTAGACTGTTCTTCAAGCATAGCATGCATAGTTAACTTATTAAAAAGTCAGAAAGTAAACAGGTGATAGAAACAATATGTGAGATACTGTCCAGTGGGTAAAGCTTCATAAATCTTAACATCTGTACTCAATTATGAAGCCTCTATGGATGTATTTTTTCCTTAGTCCACATTTCTCACTATGAACTAATAGTACATAATAATAAAATCTTGGCTATCTGCCAGCACAAATAGAGTTTTGGCTAACTTCTAGAGTGTTTGTGGAAGTAGAAAAGCAATGCAGCTGTCGGGTTGGGTACCTTCCAGCTGAGAATACATTTTCCAGACCAAAAAAACCTCAAATCAGAATGGAGTAATACTCGGATATTTTGTGGATCTTGGCTTTCTGTTTCTTTTCAGTTTATCCTGCTTTAAATGTTATGGCTCTGTAGGGTTTGTAATCAAGGTATTTTGCTGTGCTCCTTACAGCTGAGGAAACTAGAAAAAAACTATAAGTGATTTGTTTGTTTTTTCCATGAGTATTTTGGGGGGGGACAAACTAAGTGTATTTTGACATCTCCTTCTGTCTTTTTAAGTTTATAGCTTAAGCCTTGGTATCTGTGTAAAATAGTCTAGGTTCTAAATATAGTACCAGTGTTTTTCTTTGTGTGTTCGCTGCAAGGAGCCATAAAACTCAAAAATAATAAACATGGAGTATGTTGGATGAAATAATGCATTAACCTTTTTTTTTCCCTAGCCTCAAACTGAGTTCCACTTAATCTGTGTACTCACTGTATGTCAATGAAGCACTATTCACTTGTAGCTAGTAGCTGTTTACAGTAAAGCACCATGAAATTCCCAACTATAACAGTAGCTAGATATTTAGACCGAGCTTAATTTATTTTATTTATTTGCCTGTTTTGTTCAGTTGTTTTAGATACCTGTGAAGGAAGTTGTCAAGGTTCCTTCCCCACTCTGAACTCTAGGGTACAGATGTGAGGGCCTGCATGAAAAACTCCCTAAGCTTATTCTTACCAGCTTAGGTTAAAAACTTCCCCAAGGTTCAGACTTTGCCTTGTCCTTGAACAGCATGCTGCCACCACCAAGTGTTTTAAACAAAAAACAGAGAAAGAGCCTACTTGGAGATGTCTTCCCCCAAAATATCCCCCCCCCCCACAAGCCCTACACCCCCTTTCCTGGGGAAGGCTTGATAAGAATCCTCACCAATTGGTACAGGTGAACAGAGACCCAAACCCTTGGATCTTAAGAACAATGAAAAATCAATCATTCTTAAAATGATTCTTAAAAGAAGAATTTTAATGAAAGAAAAGGTAAAAGAATCACCTCTGTAAAATCAGGATGGTAAATACCTTACAGGGTAATCAGATTCAAAACATAGAGAATCCCTCTAAGCAAAACCTTAAGTTACAAAAAGACACAAAAACAGGAATATGCATTCCATCCAGCACAGCTTATTTTACCAGCTTTTAAACAAAAGGAAATCTAACGCATTTTCTAGCTAGATTACTTACGAACTTAACAGGAGTTGGAAGGCTGCATTCCTGATCTGTTCCCAGCAAAAGCATCACACAGACAGACCAAACCTTTTGTCTGTCCCCCCCCCCCCTCCAGCTTTGAAAGTATCTTGTTCCCTCATTGGTCATTTTGGGTCAGGTGCCAGCGAGGTTACCTTAGCTTCTTAATCCTTTACAGGTAAAAGGGTTTTGCCTCTGGCCAGGAGGGATTTTATAGCACTGTATACAGAAAGGTGGTTACCCTTCCCTTTATATTTATGACAGAAGTGAAAGAAGATAACTAGTCAACCATAGAGGTTTTCTTTTAAATATAACCTAGGTTATGGTAACTAGCCATGAGCTTTTGAGAGAACCTGAGTCCCTAACAGAAGCAAGTAAGAAGTCTGTCACTGTGCTGTCTGGTGTTCTACTAATGGAAATGGTGACCTGGAAGAGATGTTTTCATGCACAACAAACTAGCAAGGCAACTCCCAGGTCAGCATGGGTTTGAAGCACTACTTTAGCTCATGTGGGGAGCAGGGAGTGCCTTGTTTCATCCTATAGTCACTCTCTGACTATTTCAGAAGACCAAGTATTGCACTCCTCAGAGGGATGGATGGCTCTTGCAACACCATGACAGTGAAGAGGCTGGAAATTAAAAATGGAGAATGGGACTTGGAGAACCGTCCAGGCTGACTTGGGAAAAGCTAGGGGAAAATGTCCAAGGCACCGTCTTTCATGTCAAATAAAACTTTGTGGTTTAGATTACTTATGGCCCCGTCACTTTTAAAAATGCATGTATTAGCCTTGCATAGTGCACTTTACAGGGCAACACGAAGCATTTGTGGAAACATATTGTGGTGGCCTTTAAAGACTGGTCATTTGTCTTAGATACCTAAATACATTATAAGTGTTCAAGGTACTTCCAGTAGTAAGTGTTGGGGAGTACAAGGGAATGTTATGGATACTGAGATCTGTGTCTATTTAGTTTTGGTAAGACAGGCACATTTTTAAGAACCAGTGCAGTATCATATAAAAAGAGATAAATGCCCACATTTCAGATTAAACAGCTGAGGAGAATAGGTGCAAAAATACCCACAAAAGACCTTGACTACTGTTAAAACACCAGAGAACTACAATATTTACCCAAATTATTTAAGATGTAGCTTTTCTGAACCATCTCCTTCACCCTGTCTCCCAGGGTGTTGAAGTGCAGTGTGTGTGTTTTTTTGCCTTCAGGCTGCCCATCAAACTGTTCACTCATAATGCACTGAAAAACAATTTGACTTAATCTAGATGACATTAAATCCCCTAACCCATCCCAAAGGTCATTGGAGACCTATAGGCATGCATCTAAAATTAAGATATATATTTCTTTTTCTTGACTGAAGATGCCTAACTGGTTTATCTGTACATCAGATGGAAGTTTAGGGGGAAAGATTTCTGTCAGTCTTGTCAGGAGTTGGCTAAAAAATGTGAGGAATGTAGAAAGGAATCAGCAGCTGGTGTCCATTAAAAGCGTCGGTATGGCCGAGTATAGCCAGTAAGTTTAGTTTTACCTGACATCTTTCTCTGTGAAGGATTAGTTTAGAGAGGCCAAGAAGAGCAGGATGATATGTGCTGCTTTCCTTTTGGGACAATGAAACAGAATTAATATTCTTTTTGAGGAAACATTGGGCCAAACCCTGCTTGCCTGTTGACTTCAGTGAGGCTGCTCAAGCATGGTTTGACGTGGTGTTTTATTATTATTATTGTTATTCCTGGATGCTTCTCTTTCTTATCTGAGGGTTCATTTTTCATAAGGTTCTCTATCTTGCTTCCATCTTTGCATACACACAAACATAACCCCATGCTTTGCAGGTGGCACATATTTAAGAATTTAAAAATTCTAACAACTGGGCAAGCATTTTCTCTAGTGCAGCAGTTGCATACACAAGTGTCAGTTCACATCCATAGGCTTAGTGAGTACAGATTGACACTTGTGCATGTAAGTGTTGCTCCAGTGAAAATGTTATACCTGCAAAGTGCAGACCCACATGCAGAGGCTAGAATCCGACATTTTACTTCCTTGTCTAAGGTATTTCTTGGGCCCCCATCATCTCAGTATGTAGGTGCCAGCAGTATCCTGTAGGCTCTTTGTAGAGAGAGAGAGAAAGAAATTTGTGTTCCTGAAAAGCTAAAGAGAAATTGCTAGTGTAAAAGGCACAGGTTAAACACTAAACTAAATGCTGCTTAAGAGAGGTTCTTTCAAGTTATTGCACATAAAGGTGATGTGGACACTGAAGATGAATATACTAAAGATTGTGCAGCACTCAGATATGGATGTAATCTTGATGTGAACTTGAAACAGACGTTCTTGACCTAATTCTCCAAGATGCTGAGCACTTACAGTTCTCATTTTTGTTTAATTTTTCAGTGGCGGGTCTGTAACAACTAGGGCTCTCAAGCAGTTAAAAAACTTTAATTGTGATTAATCGCACTGTTGAACAAACAATAGAATAACATTTATTTCAATATTTTTGGATGTTTTCCACATTTTCAAATATATTGATTTCAGTTATAACACTAAATACAAAGTGTACAGGGCTCACTTTATTTTTATTACAAATACTTGCACTGTAAAAAACAAAAGAAATAGTATTTTTCAATTCACTTAATACAAGTACTATAATGCAATCTCTTTATCATGAAAGTTGAATTTACATATGTAGAATTATGTACAAAAAATAACTGCATTCAAAAATAAAACAATGTAAAACTTTAGAGCCTACAAGTCCACTCAGTCCTATTTCTTGTTCAGCCAATTGCCCAGAAAAACAAGTTTGTTTACATTTGCAGGAGATAATGCTGCCAGCTTCTTGTTCACAATGTCACCTGAAAGCGAGAACAGGTGTTTGGATGGCACTGTTGTAGCTGGTGTCACGATATTTATTTACATGCCAGATGCACTAAAGATTCATATGTCCCTTCATGCTTCAACCACCATTCCAGAGGACATGCAGCCATGCTGGTAACGGGTTCTGTTAGATAAGAATCCAAAGCAGAGCGAACCAACGCATGTTCATTTTAATCATCTGAGTCAAATGCCACCAGCAGAAGGTTGGCTTTCTTTTTTGGTGGTTTGGGTTCTGTAGTTTCTGCATTGGAGTGTAGCTCTTTTAAGACTTCTGAAAGCATGCTCCACACCTCATCCCTCTCAGATTTTGGAAGGCACTTCAGATTCATAAACCTTGGGTCAAGTGCTGTAGCTATCCTTAGAAATCTCACATTGGTACCTTCTTTGCATTTTGTCAAATCTGCAGCGAAAGTGTTCTTAAAATGAATAACATGTGCTGAGTCATCATCTGAGATTACTATAACATGAAATATATGGCAGAATGTGGGTAAGACAGAGCCAGAGACATACCGTTCTCCCCCCATTAGTTCAGTCACAAATTTAATTAATGCATTCTTTTTTTAATGAGCGTCATTAGCATGGAAGCATGTCCTTTGGAATGGTGGCCGAAGCATGAATGGGCAACGAATGTTTAACACATCTGGCACACAGATATCTCGCAGGGCTGGCTACAAAAGTCCCATGCAAATTCCTGTTCTCAGTTTCTGATGACATTGTAAATAAGAAGTGGGCAGCATTATCTCCCGTAAATGTTAACAAACTTGTTTGTCTTAACGATTGGCTGAATGAGAAGTAGGCCTGAATGGACTTGTAGGCTCTAAAATTTTGCATTGTTTTGTTTTTGAGTGCAGTTATGTAACAAAATATCTACATTTGTAAGTTGCACTTTCACAACAAAGAGATTGCACTACAATACTTGTATGAGGTGAATTGAAAAATACTGTTTCCTTTGTCATTTTTACAGTGCAAATATTTGTAATAAAAATGATCTAAAGTGAGCAGTGTACACTTTGTATTCTGTGTTGTAATTGAAATCAATATATTTGAAAATGTAGAAAAACATCCCAAAATAATTAATACATTTTGATTGGTATTCTATTGTTTAACTGTGATTAAAACCGCAATTAATTGCAATTAATTTTTTAAATTGTGATTAATTTTTTTGAGTTAATTGCATGCGTTAACTGTGATTAATCTACAGCCTTAATAATAACATGAAAATTATTAAGATTTTCTGATAAATGCAGAAATTATAAGAATAGTTTTTTTTTAACATGTATCTGTGCAAAGGAACCATTTTTAATTAGACTATCTTGTCCTTTTCTTCATCTTACTTTGCAAAGTGCTTGAATATAGAGAGAAACTATACTTCCCATTGGTGTTTTCTAGAAAATAATTGTCTAATCAGCCTTTTTGAAGTAAACTTGTTGAGTCAAAAATTATACGTCTGTCAGTAACTCTATTTCTTTGATAAGTTAGTAACTAAAAATTGTACAGTCCTTGAAGCAGGCTGTGACCCTGAGCCAGTTTCAGCCAATGGGCAATGAGGCTTCTCTGTTTTGGGGCTACCACTTGGGGTCAAACACCTAGAGGGAAATTTTAAATCTGGAACTGTCTCTGGTGAGCCTTCTCTGAGTTCTGTCCAGGACAGCTTTCTTTACTAGGTCATACCTTGGGCAGTTGTTCATGTGAGACCAGATAAGTTAGGACCTGAAAATGACCTTCAAGTCTAACGAGCTCAGGACTGGGACTTGCAGTAGGGGCATCAGGTGCACTCAACTCAACAGTAGGGACATATCTAGTCAGATGCTTGAAGAGGTGCTCTTGAAACTGCTACGGGGCCTGTAGTTACTCCTTCATAAATTGCTGTTGGACCTCTTGGGCTGCAGCCTGGGCCTGCTGCTGCTCAGCTGCCTATGGTTGTTGCTGCACTAGGGTTGCCAATTTTGGTGGGATGGATTCCTGGAGGTTTCATCACATGACATAATCTTTAATTAACGATTAATCTTTAATTCCTGGAGACTCCAGGCCAATCCTGGAGGGTTGGGAACCCTATGCTGCACTTAGATATTTTAGTATCTCCTCCATTTACCCTTTTTTAAAAGGGAGTTCGCCAACCAAAATCTTGCCAACTATGGATATAACTGGCTGCGACCCTGAGCTGACATCTCTCAACTGGCCCTTTTAAATTACTTCCACCAGCTCTGCCTAGAGTGGTTGCATAGTCTCTCAAATACACCAAACTTGAAACAAAAACCTTCACAAATTATCCTTTTCTCCCCACATGCCTCTGCTGGGTGGGATTTCCCACTGCTCCCCCCACAATTTGAAGGCAGAATCAAAACAGTTCAGGTTCATTCTCCCTGGCCTGGGAGATGTTAGCAGGCAGTTCCTCTCTTATGAGGAAAGAGGCAGATTTTATGCTACCCTCCTTTTCACTACTTGTTCGTATTGGCTGCGAGAGAGGGGAGCCCTGCCCTGTCCTGCCCTACACTATAAAACTTCTGGGTTCTTAAATAAACAGGCTGGGTTTTTCCTGACACCAAATGTTACCCTGGGCCCACTTCCTTTCTCCGAGTGTCTGTACCCATCATCCTCTGGGTCTCTGCCCCAGAACTCCTGGAACAGGGAAGCCTGGCTCCCAAGACTTCTCTTTCTGGCCAGTATACTCTTATAGTCCTCTTTTTCACAACGATAACAGAATGTCACAGACCAAGAGGGCACCAGGAACAGACAATTAATGATCAATTCTACATACCTATCAGACTAGGCCTGTCTCCTAAACATGGCAGAAATCCATTTGATGGCCGACTGTAACACTACAGCAGACCTAGTGTCAGGAGAAACAGATGGAGTTGACGCTCGCAATGTGTGGTGGGGTGGTGGCAATTTGTAGGATTGTGGCCTGGATGGGAAAGTTTAGGTTGTTTTTTTTTAAGCAACAATTGAAAGTGAGTTATGTCCTTCAGTAAAAGAGCCATCCACAGTGCTGCAATCCCCTTTTCAGTCTGGAAGTGGGACACAGGCAGACTCAGGCAGGGAATCAAGGGGGCATTAGTATAACTGCTATTAGGCTGGGCTTTTGCCTTCAATTCTGAAGAATTGGGGCTGTTTATCAAAAATGTGTCTGTGTTTAAAACTGAAATTAAAACTTCTGATTATATGAGTCAAATACTAATTCTTTACAAAAATTATTCTTTTATATCCCAGATTCTGCACTCTGAAGATTATCTGCCTAATGGTCCATTAATCAGTCCATGGCATTGTCCTTAGCTCACTCAGTCACACAGCAGGTTATCCATTTTCTTAATAATCAAAGAAAGTTGGAAGAAAAACTTGTAACACGATTAGGTTGGGGAAGGGTGAGAATTCAAGAGTGGGAGTATAAATGCTAAAACTACAGCAATTCCTGAGCTAGCAGAATCCTCAGGCTTGTTTATTTGGCAGTGTTCATATTGCAAGGAGGTAAGAGTTATCAGATTTCAGATTCCAAGGAATATGACCAGACTACAGGGAATTACACTCTCTAGCTTTAATTCAGATGATCCCATGTTTAAAACTCCCTCTTACCAGAGCCAGTTTTTCATTAGGCTTCTACCAGAGCTCATTGGAAAGGCAGGTCTGTTTATCCTCCTTTGGCAAAAGTTATAATAGACACTGCCGCAGAACAGCTCTCCCACTTTGCTAGATTTTCTTGTTAGCTACAGAGATGGGACAAAGATCTCTCAGGAACGCTCTCATGCCTGCATTTCATTTCATGAAGCATACTTCAACCTCCTCTCCATTCTCCCCTCCTCCCCCAGTTTTCCTTCTCCCCTCAGTGATTTTTCTTTAACAAGAGAATAAAATAGTGGTTTAAACACATACCTGCTAATCATAGGAGTATTTTCATTAATACCATGACAGTGGTCACACTATTGAATGGCTGGAATATTTTGTCATTGGAGCGAAGCTCTTTGTCTTTCATTTCTTCTAAGGAATGACTCTTCTTAGGTTTTATGCCTGACACTGTAATCTGCATTGCAGTCTAACTGTTGGGTAGAAACATGGTCCTTAGTGAGACTGTTGATGCCCTCCATGGACTGCTGCTGAGAAAAGTTCACAAATCTGATCAAGATTTTCTGGCTCTTCCATTCTTCATCTACTCACAGATTTATGCCTTTACCCATAGAAGAGCGAAACTACTGGCAGCTGTTACTGAAGTCAGTGGGAGTGCAAATGTTCAGCCCCAATCATGGTCAGTCCTGTAGCAACTCAAGGCCAGTTTTCAAAAAAGCAAGTTAGACGTTCTCTTTTTCATAAGCTGGGCTATAACAGAATAGTAGTCAGAAAAATGGATCTCTCTTCCAAGGTCAACTGTATTTTATTGAAACCCAGAAGATCCATGAGCTAATGTAGTATACTGAAAGGGTTTTTAATTATACTGAAGGATAAAGGTTTGTACTACTGTAAAATATTGCCCCATATTCTGAACTTCTTTTGGAAAAGCCTAGCTGAGGGACTGGCTCCTAAAACAATGAAGGATTAAATGTTGGCATTTAGAGCACTGAGGAGCAGATATCAGGTTTCTCAACCTTTTCCCTCATTAGTTTTCATCATAAGCAGCTAGTTTACCATTTTACAATGTACTTCATTGGTTCTCCACTTGTAAGGTAACTCCCTTCTCTTCATGTGCCAATATATGTTTATGCCTGTATCTGTAATTTTCACTCATGTATCTGAAGAAGTGGGTTTCTTACCCACAAAAGCTTATGCCCAAATAAATCTGTAAGTCTTTAAGGTGCCACCGGACTCCTCATTGTTTTTGAGCATTCATGTTCAGGGTAGAAAGATCTAGGTTTAGAGGTTCAGGCTGTCCTACAGGGGTTCAGACTATCCTGATAGAACTGTGTGAATGTGTGCCAATAACTCATTAATATAGGAGTTCTTTATCCATGCTGTGAATGTGTCCTGAATTTTCACAGCAAATTTGGCCATAGACCCTAATTCTGCGCTCATGGAATAGTTTGTGCTGCTACCCTATTAGGACCCAGTCCCCTTCCATTGACTTATATTGGGCCCTTGGTAAGGAGGTATAAACTCTTTGAAATGGACTTCTTTCTTTCTCTTGCTCTCTTCCTCTCCTCCCTCCCCAACCCCCCGCCCCCATACCCTCAGGTATACACAGTATCCACCATTTTTTTCTGTCTTGTGCTGGTCTGTTCAGAAATAAATGTTGGAAACTGGTGGATGCCGTGTACACCTGAGGGTGCGGAAAGATGACGCTTTTTTCTCTAATCTGTGCAATGTTTCTCTAGATCAGGGATTCTCAACCTTTTCCTTTCTTGTCCCCCCCTCCCCCACATGCTCTAAAATTTCCATGGCCCAGCTGTGCCCCACAACAACTGTTTTTTGCATATAAAAGGCAGGACCACCTTTGGGCAATTGCCCGGGGCCCCACGCTACAGAGGGCCCTGTGAAGCTAAGTTGCTCAGGCTTCGGCTTCAGCCCTGGGTGGTGGGGCTTGGAAACCCAGGCTTCAGCTCCATGCAGTGGAGCTTTGGCTTTCTGCCCTGGGCCACAGCAAGTCTAATGCTGGCCGTGCTTGGCGGACCCCCTGAAACCTGCTTGGGGCCCCCCAGTGGACCCCGGCCCCCTGATTGAGAACCACTGCTCTAGATCACCCTCTTCTTTTCTTTCCAGGTGGTGTTCATATTATCACTTGCTGTGAGATTTCTGTTGGTAGCATCCTTAAAGCATGTCCTAAGTATGCCCATCATCATCATCATCTTACCATGTTTGGTGCTTCAGGTGATTTGGTCTACTTAGAATTTCTGTTTTTGCAAGAAACTCTTTCCAGTGAATTCCGAAGATCTGCAGGCATTTACTTTGGAATGAGCTGATCTTCTTATCAGTTTCTGTTGTAGATATCCACAGTTGCTCCATAAAGGAGGACAGACATTATGCTGCTGGTAAAAATTCATATTTTTGTGTTAGTGCCAATCATGCCACTTTTCATAAACTTGAAAAGATTTGGAAAGTTGTTTGCTGATTTTGATATTCATTGTGTGACATCAAGCATGTTATCACCATCATTGCTTATCTCATTCCATAGCTAGGTAAAATGATTTACTTCTAGTGTTTCTCCATCTACTCTGATGGTTGCTTTGGGGACCTTGACAGCCATATATTGTGCCTTTCCAGTTTTCACCTTCCAGCATCCAGACAAGAAAACCACAGTAACAGAGCATTTTGAGGCACTCAGGGTTACAAGACAGGCAGTGACACAACCCCTCACCAGTCTGGATTGCACCCCAGAACGTGACAATGAGGTTAACAGCCCCATATACAACCTTAGGTCTGTGGCTCCATATTGATTATTTGGGGCTGTCCACATGTGGATGCCCCCCCCATTCTACATTTGGTGGTTGGGCTTGGTAGCTTTGGATGCCCTCACACTGACAGTGACTATTTAAAAAAACCATAACAGATAAATGTTGGAAAAGATGTTGCATATTCTGAATTTTGCTTAAAAACCATAATAAGGACTTAATATTGTTCCAGCCCTACTCAAGTGAGAGCATTATGAAATGGCCTTAATTACATATTTCTTGTGCAGTCTATGTGCATTCATGCATATGTCAGCATTTGGTGCAAACTGTACAGCTGAAAAATGAAGCCTTTGCTGTGATCCCTGTAGATGTTCATTTTCTGTGCAGAGATGGAGGAACATGGCTCACTAGAAATGCATTAAATGGCTGACTTCCACAGCTTTCTGTATCTTGCTGCAGCGAGCAGTTAGGCAAACAGTATTTTACTTTTAAATTATTTTACTTTATTTTTTAAAAATGTGGTTAATGTTTTGGGGCTGTGTAGAACCATGCTTAGGTTCTGAGCCTGATTTTGTCCTCAACCCTGATTAACTTCCTCTCTCCTTCCCTCCCCCCCCCCCCCCCCCCCCAAAAAAGGCTACTTTTCACCTAAAATTTCTCCCTACTGGTTTTCCTAGCTTGAGAGGATTTCTTAAAAGGTGAGGTTACTTGGAGAAGTTGTCTTGTAGATATGAGAGTTTGAAAACTGATAAGCTTCTGTTGTTGGAAAAATCTTCATGCATTCTTTAGAATATAATTGGCCAGCTACTCATCTCAGTGGAGCTATGCCAATTCACACCACTTGAGAATGTGGCTCCATATCTCAAATGGCTTATTCTAGAACCTCCAGGACAAAATCCTGAAGTTGTTACTCAACTTCTTCCAGTTACATGCAGCTCACTGAAGTCAGTAGGACTTTTGGCTGAGTGATGGATGACTAACCCAGGGACAACTGGGTGAAATTCTACAGCCTGTGTTATACAGGAGGTCAAACTAGATGATCTAATGGTCCCTTCTGGCCTTAAAATCCATGAATCTGTGAAAAACTGAGTAGTCTCCAGATTTGTTTTATGACGTTGTCCTCAATGACGACTAGAGCCTCTGTGCTCTAAGTTTGGAGGGTTGTATGATTAGTTTTAAGTATTTGCTATGAAACTTGGAACCTTTGCCTCATGCGCAGCACAAATTGACTATAGATGTCTCGGTGCTAAAAAAAACTGAAACTGATGGGCTAAAGTACCTAATGTACTATGATCATTTCCTGCGGATACAGAACAAAGTGAAGATTTTCTGATGAGCCGTGACTCGAATTACCTGGCTTTCAGATGTTTGTGTTTTGAGCCCTGGAATGCAGATTATATGGGAACATATGTTTGTAATTTTATGGCCCATACACACCCTTTCTGCATGTAACGGGAAGAAAGGGATTTCAGTCCTATTTTGCAAACGTGTACATTAGTTAAGTGTTTGTGGTGCATAGTTTGATATCTGGTCTGTACCTAAATCATGTGGTTTCTGATAATGCTAGAAAGGTAAATGGAGTAGAGTGGAGTATCCATCTCATGGAGGGTAGTGAATAAAGACGGGGTCTTGTATATGAAGGATATAATGTGGACCATAAGTGGAGGTAGGTATTTGAGATGTGGTGGTATCCAGACTGCACCATCGGGCAGTAAGGATTCTTATCTCCAGTTAAGAATGCATTCACAGTTTACAGGTCACTATTAATTTTTTTTCTGGACGGGATAAGTGGACAGGACTGTTACTGGTCCGTTCAAAATTAAATGTTGCATTTGTCAGAGTAAGGAAATCAAGTTAAAGATGATGTTGGAAATGTAACTGAATCTTTTCAGATTTTTTAGGCTTGGTTTTTAAGGTCTCCAGTTTTTCAGGCGCATATGTTAGCGTGTAGTTATCTTACTGCCAGGTTGTGGCCCTACATGTTCATTTTTTTTAAATTAACTGTAGCAATTTTAATAATAATTTTTTAAAATTAATGTAGATCTTTTACAGCCTCAACTTTCTCCTAAGGTGTTTCTAAATCATTTGGGATCAGTCAGCTTATATGTATCTTGCAGAAGTAGAAGCCAGTCTGTGAGAGTGCCAAGTTGTAGAAACAAATCCAACATATGTTTTGTTGTTCTTGGATGAAGGGAGCTGAATATTACTCAGTATAAATATAAAGTCTAATTGCTATTCAGCTATTCTTTAAAAAAAATTAAAAATGGTAAAGTGAATTTATTGTTAAGAACCAGACTGACAATCACTGAGGCTGACTTTCTGTGTTTATCAACACAAGAGGAACAGCATGGGCAAGATAAGTGCAAGCTTCTTCCTACTATCCTAGATGGACATCCCATAAGGATGAGAGGATAGTTCAGTCTCTAGGCATATTCAGCCTTGGCCTGTCTGGGGAGGCTGCCAGTAAGAATACCAGTTGTGATATTGGTTGCTGTGACATATACATCTGACATTTAGGAAATGGATGGAGACCACCAGATGTATGATAACAGTTTTTGGTCACGGTCAACTTTGGCCAGATTTATTCTAGTAACCTAGAGGTGGAAGTTTTTGTATCTCATTTCCAGCCCTCTGAGCCATCCAATCCTACATAGTTTAGTGTAAGAATGTCAGGCAAATAAAATAGGGTGAGCAGTGTGTTAATCAGAGAATAGATAATTTACATAAGTAATGAAATCATTTGAGATGGTTCTTCAAAAGATAACTAGTTAAATCCAAATCTATTGATAATCCTTGGGGAATAAGAGTAATTTGAAACTGACTATATAGTTTACGACATTTTACATAGGAATAATAACTCTTCAAAGTAAAGTTAAAATAAAGTAAAATTTATTTAGTCATAATAAATTCAAGTATTAGGAAGTAAATCCGGATGTGGTTATGACAGAATTATTATAACTGTAATCTTATCCTATTAAACACAATAGTGTAATTCACAGTGAGTAATCAATGAGTTTCTTTTAAAATTAATTCTTTCTTCAAATGATCTGAATAAAATTGTTTATTTTTTGTTATCTGATAAATAAATGCATCAGAATCCAGTATATTTATGAGAGTAAATACAAAGGTTCTGCCCCTTGCAATTTGCCTTTGAAAGCTGTGTGAGAGAAATGCTGTCTGGTAGTTGATTCTCTTTTATAAACCACTTAATCTTTTTGCAGATAATGTCAAGAAAAGACAAACTCTTTTTATACAACGTCTTTTAAAGAATGCTTTGAAATTAAAGGGCTTAATCTGTGAATGCTGGACTAGACACCACAGTGTTACATTGGATCATCAACTAAGGCTTTAGCTGATGAATATACAAAACTATTGGTTGCAAATCACGAGCAGGACTCCATATTTAAGGCCTCCACTGTGTATTCTGGGTACTGTTACCAGGTCTGTGACATTTACTTATTAACCATCATGTTGATTTTAGTTATGGAGTCAGACATTTGTAGAGACACCATTTTCCTTTGTATCTGTGGTGCAGTCGGGTCTTGCTTTGGTGTAAGAAAGACAGTATACATGTGTGTGAATGTTTAAATGCACAGTAGAGTATACATTTTATAAATGAAATTAGTTTATAATTTAAATAAAACTTGATTTCATTCTCCAACTCTCATGTGTAAATGTTTTTTCTTGTAATTTTAATATGGGGCAAATGAAAATGTCTGGTTTTGTTAATTCTTCTTAATTGATACATTTCATCATCAGCTAAGATACTAGCGAATACATGCACCATAAGTTTTCATTACTGAAGAATGGGAAGGACTTCTCGTTTAAAACGTGTCCCCAAAATTCCTGCAGAAGGCTGAACTGAAAATCCTTTATGTATACTGCACATACAGTTACGATTCCAGTTTGGCCATTGTGGATCAATAAGTTGCTAATGTAACAGCTAAAAGGCATGAGATTGAATACTTGCGGTGAAATCCTTACCCCACTGAAGGCAATGACAATACAGTAACTCCTCACTTAACGTTGTAGTGATGTTCCTGAAAAACGCGACTTTAAGCGAAACGATGTGAAGTGAATCCAATTTCCCCATAAGAATTAATGTAAATGGGGGTGGGGGGATTAGGTTCCAGGGAAATTGCCCGCAGCAATCAGCTGGTTTGCAGCATTCAGGCGGCTGGGGGGAGGAGCAAGGATGTGGCGCGCAGTCTCCCCACTCCCTCCCCTGCCTCCTGACCACCACAAGACTGCTGATTGCGTGGGCAGGAGGTGGGGGGGAGCAGGGGGAAGGCGCTGATCCGCAGGGTATGCCAGCGGGTAGGAGGCACTGGTGGGGGGCGCGTAGGGGGGATGCCAGCCATGGACAAAGCAGGCTGCCAAATGGCATTATAGCAGGGCATTGCACAGCTTTAAACGAGCATGTTCTGTAATGGAGCAGGGACGTAACATCGAAACAACGTTAAGCGAGAGGACGGTAAGTGGGGAGTTACTGTGGTAAGTGGGGAGTTACTGTACTCCACTGGTTTTAGTGGGGCTAGGATTTCATCCTTGGTTCTCCTACTTTGTCTCTAAAGCTTTTGTGTGCAAGTCCTTGACATGGGAATATGGAACGCACAAGGAGGGGGAAAAAAGCCTTCCATTTCCTAAACCTTTGTGTGGGCCAGGTACAGTCTGCCTCTAAGTTATTTACTTTCCAATGTACACACGGCAAATAGCATAAGTGTGAAAAGAAATTCTGAAATTCCATAGCAAAGAAACATAGATCTAGGATCTTTAAGTCTTGTTTTCAAAGTATGTACTTCTATCATGTTTTGTTAGTGTGGAAGCACTATACCCTTAGAATTCTGTGTATTTGGCTACTCACAGTGTATGACAGCTAAACTTGATTTTCTATTCAATACATAAAGTCTGTTGCATTGTTAAATTGGTATTTCAGCTTAAAGACAGGATATTTTAAGTCAAGTAAGTTGCATTTTTGAGCTAAATCTTCCCTCTGTCAAAAATACTTTTTAGTATGTGCCATATATTATATAGTGTATTTCTTGCATGTGTTTTACCAGGCACTTTACACATGACTGGAAAATGCAACAGTAAGCTAATGATAAACAAAACGAGTGTCTCCTGCTTTGTGCTGACTATATAGTTCAGTAGAGCAACTCTGCACTCACAAAGATCTTGCTGAAATCATCAAGCAGCGGATAACTGAGCAAATACAATTATTGAGCAGAACTTCAGTGAAAGTAACATGCTGTCACTGAAAGACATATTTAAGTCTTTTCAACATGCATCTGTGATGTGTTTGGAGAATATTATTGACAATAGATCATGCTTTAAGTAATTAATGGTGATCACAGATACTTTTATTTGGGCATAAGCTTTCGTGGGTAAAAAAAAAAAGCACTTCTCCGTGCATCTGAAGAAGTGGGTTTTTTACCCACGAAAGCTTATGCCCAATAAATCTGTTAGTCTTTAAGGTGCCACCAGACTCCTCGTTGTTTTTGTGGATACAGCTAACATGGTTACCCCTCTGATCCATAACAGATACTTTTGCAACTGTAAAAGTATTGTCAAACATTTTTTCTCCATGTTATATTTATTTGGCTTACAGATACTTTGTGTCCAGTTTTTGAATAGGGACACGCATAATTTAGGAACACGACTTAAGATTTTAGCTCAGGAGAGCTACAGGGATTCCTTTTCTAGAATAGGAAACCTGAAAACTTCACCTGACTCTCATATTGACCTTCCTTTTGCTCCCCCAGAGCCCCTAGTGCAGTGTTTTTCAAACTGTGGGTTGCGACCCACTACTGGGTCACGGCTTGTAAGGCACTGGGTCGCCTTGCTCTGGTCAGCACTGCCGACTGGGACGTTAAAAGTCCTCTCAGTGGTGCTGCCCAGCTAAGGTAGGCTAGTGCCTACCTGTTCGGAAACCGCGCTGTGCTCTGGAAGCGGCCAGCAGTGGGTCTAGCTTCTAGGCAGGGGGGCCACGTGGCTCCGCACGCTGCCCCGAGCACTGGCTCCAATGGGAACTGCGGGGGGGGGGGGGCAGTGCCTCAGGCGAGAGTCGCGCAGAGAGAGATACCTGAGCTGGATGCCGTGGGGCAGGCACCGCTGGTTAGTAGAGCCTTGCGCGGTTGTATCTGCAGCCAATCTGCTATCTGCAAGAATGGTCTGCAGATAGCCATGGATTTTCTTGGCTCTAGGGAAGGGCCAAATCTCAAATAAGCAATTGAATCAACTGGGAAAAAAATATGAGAGTTCTAAAAGTGAGGCTTAATTTTACTAAGAAATCCTGTCAACCACCCCGGTTGTGGCCGAGGCTCCAACTCTCAGCTCCAGGCGGCGACTCCCCTGCCAGCCTGGGATTTAGGAGCACCCCCACCAGTCCTGGGGGGGGCTGAAGAATCCTTAGGAGCAGAGGTGAGGCTGGGGGCTGCAGGGAGGCAGAAGTGAGAAGGATGAGACCTGGTGGGGGGCGGGGCTGTATTGATGGTGGGTTCTGAGCAAACGGGGTGAGTGCTGGGAGGGTCAACTGATGACAGTGGGGGTTGATGGGGTAGGGGGGCTGAACTGATGGGGTGGTGATGATGGGGACTGAACTAAGGGGGGTTGGGTGGGGACAGAACTGATGCAGGGGACTGGGAGACAGGATTAATTGCTGGGACAGAAATGGGCACAGGAGGGGGTGAGAGCTCCTACAGCAGGGGCCAAAATCACCTTATCCAGTTAGGTTGCCAGGTGTTTGGTTTTTGACCAGAATGCCCACTTGAAAAGGGACCCGGGGAAGGAGTTGGAATATTGGCAGGGAGGGGACAGAGTTGGGGTGGGGACTTTGCGGAAGGGGTTGGAATGGGAATGGGGGTGGGGAAGGGGTGGAAAGAGGTGCGGCAGGGGTGGGGCCTCATGGAAGGAGTGGAGTGGGAGTGGGCCTGGGGTCAGAGGGGGGTCGAGCACCCACGGGAAAGAGGGGAAGTTGGCGCCTATGGCTCCCGGAAGCGGCCGGCATGTCCCTGAGGCCCCTAGGCACAAGGGTGGCCAGGTGGCTCCGCGTGCTGCCCCCACCCACGGGCTCCGCTTCCGCAGCTCCCATTGGCCAGGAACGCTGCCAGTGGGAGCTGCAGGGGCAGCACCTATGGGTGGGAGTGTCGCGTGGAGCCGCCTGGCTGCCCCTGCTCCTAGGGGCCTCAGCCCCGGAGCACCCACAGAGTCGGTGCCTATGCTGGGAGCCACCTGAGGTAAGCACTGCCTGGAGCCTGCACCCCTTGCCCCATCCCGCACTCCAACCCCCTGCCCGAACCCTGAGCACCCTGAGCAACCTCCTTCACCCCAAACCCTCATCCCCGGCCCCACTCAGAGCCCTCACCCCGAGCCAGAGCCCTCACACCCCACGCATCCCAACACCCTGGCCCAGCCTGGAGCCCCCTCCCGAACCCTGAACTCCTCATTTCTGGCCCCACCCTGGAGCCTGCACCCCCAGCTGCAGCCCTCACCCCCCTCCACTCCAACCCCCTGCCCCAGCTCGGAGCCCCCCCCACATCCCAAACTCCTCATCCCTGGCCCCACCCCAGAGCCCACACCCCCAGCCAGAGCCCTCACCTCTCCCGCACCCCAACCTCCTGCCCCAGCCTGATGAAAATGAGCGAGTGAGTGAGCGATGAAAGGAGGGCGATGGAATGAGTGGTGGCGGGGCCTCAAAGAAGGGGCGGGGTAGGGTGGGCCTTGGGGAAGGGGCAAGGCAAGGGTGTTTGGTTTTTGGCAATCAGAAAGTTGGCAAATCTATATCCAGTAGTTGTGTGAGAGTGGGCAATACTAATTGTCTCATGCACACACCCTGGGGATGGACGGGGGAGTTAAAAAATCAAGAAACTGATCAAAAAAACATAATGTACTCTTTTTTTTAAAAAGGTCATGATTTTGGGGCCAATTTCATGATTTTTTGGAGTCTGACTCATAATTTTTGATCTCATGAAGTTGGCAATACTGTTTAGGTAGGTTCTGTATTTTTTTCTGAAGGATTTTTGTGGATTTGTTTAGAGTGGATATCCTGAAAAATATACAGAAATTCTCGAGAAAGAACTGTGGAAACTTCTAGCTGCGGCTTTGATCTCTACAATGTCTGTTTCCCTGGGTGTCTGGCTGCACCTCTGACCTTCCTGTCTTGATACATATGATTAGGCTGACAATATGGCCGCCTTCTGCTTCATTATTTCATATTTTAAAACTTCAGTGCAAGGCATTTAAAAGAAATAATTACAATTTATTCATGGCTTATGTCAGAGCAAATGAGGGAAATGATTTCATATTGCACTGAAATTTTCCTTTAAAATTGTCTTCACCATAGTACCAGAGTGCTCTCCTGCAAAGCAGTTCTTTTTTTCTCTGCAGTCTCTCTCCTCTACCAGCTGGTCTGCCTTTCCTCAGTATTCAAGCAGGTACTCAGTCTACATTCCAGACATAAGCACTTCTTTTAGAAATGCCTATTTTCTGCAACAGTCTTCTTGGAGCAGCAGGAAAATGCAGATTGTCCAGTCAATCAGGTTTGAACTAATGGACCAAGTGCATCTTTACCAGGGATGGATTGGGCCCACAGAATTAGAAAGGAGAATAAGGGAATAGGAGAGTCACAGCTGTTTGGAAAACACATCTGTAGATATAGATGATATAGAAATAGATGAATTCAGTGGCCTATGGAACCTATGGGAAATTATTCCGTAACTGGGTTTTGTCCTTAAGGTTCACTAATTTTATTTTTCCATTCTGAATTGCTTCCTTTCAAAAAGTACATTTGAAACTTCAGGGGAAAGAAAAGGAGTACTTGTGGAAAGAGTCATTTTAGTGGATCAGATGGAATGCTGTAAGTTGCCCTACACATTTCATATCAGACATCTGTGATTTTGCAGTTAAGACTGGTCTAATTTGATGCTGTGTAAAAGATATGGAGCCTGATTCTGGTCACAGTTATGCTTGTTTTACACACGTGTAATTCCATTGACTTCAGTGGAGTTATTCCTGATTTATGCCAGTGTACAGGCCTGATCAAAAGCATGTGGAAGTCAGTGGGAGTCTTTCTGTAAACTTAAAGCCTGATCCAGAGCCTACCTAAGTGAGATCAGAATCCGTCCCCTAGTGCTACTGCAGAAATGTTCCTACCATGTAGTGTGAGGCCTAATCAGGCTTTTTTCACCCTTTTTCTGTGTCTGTTTATTGACGTGGGCAGAAACAGCTTTAAGTTTCTCAGGCTGAAAACGATCTATTTTCAGAGTTTTCTACTAGAAAACTGTCATCCGCAAAAGGTAAAATGCCATAAATGAGGGAGCATGATTTTTTTAAAGGCCTTCCCAGAACAGCTTGTTTCATATTCTTTCATCTGTTGGCATCTTAAAATAACAGAACTGATTCCTTCCCACCTTTTGTAAAGGTCCCATAGCTCACAAAAGTTCCAGTAACGGTATCTTATATAACCACTAGCTATCTCTGTGTAAAATAAGGGGATTGTTGCAATCCCCTTTGGTGGAAATCTCCAGGGGTTGGTGTGGGGAAATTAACCATACTTTTTATTCTAGGATATCTGGCTGGAAAGCAAGCACATCTCATTCAGAGAACAGTAAAGTTCAATTTGTGTTTCCATGAGATGGATTTTTTTTGTCAGCTGCAACGTGTAAAATGCTGATGGAATGAACCTGGACTCAGTAAAACCATTCATATATCCTTTAAAATATATATAGCAATAGGTTTTGTAACATGAACTCAAGGCAGGGTAATAAGAGTGCTTTGCTGTGGTTGCTGTGCCATTGTATTCCATTTTCATTTGTCAGTAGGTGGCACCAGATAGCTAGGCCAAATCCAGAGACCCTGTCTGGAGTTGCTTCTGATTCCCTATTAGATTGCTCAAGGAGTTTTTGTTTGCTGTACTGGCCATTGACTGTAGGTGTTAAGTACTTCATTAATGACCACTATGCTGTTTGGGACCCTTTATTGTGTGATAATGATTTAGCAATAATGACAGTCAAACTCTACTTTGTCAAATTTCTCTGTAGAGCTAAATCATCATATAAACATCCAGATGCCTAATGTTGCTTTTGTTATGGCATGATAAGCTTTAAAAAATGTAAGATATGTAACTACTGTATGTCATAGTCAGGTCTTGGGTGTTAAAATATTGGGCCTGATCCTGCTGTCCTTACTAAAGCCTACTGAAGTTAATATGCAATGCCTGAGAAAGGACTGCAGGCCTCAGTCCAAAATCAGTTTGCTATGTAATTCTGTATTGTTGTAATGACCTGTCTTGTATTATAGAATTTGTGGAGGGGAGGGGAATCATATATATCAATTAAATTCGATTTTTTAAAAATGTGTTGACATTTTCTATTCCTGTGTAGTACATATTGGATTTCCCCATGCCCTGACCCTCTTTTTCATATTTTTATGAGTATAATTTCTATCACTGTCGTTCCTTTATGAAAGGAAATGGTGCACTGGATTTTATATTTACTTTTCATCTTTTACATAGTTATTTAAAGATTTACAGCAAATATTTTTTTGGGCCCAGTTCCTTAGAAATATTCAGTCCACATATGCACAGTTTGTTTGTAATTGATATACTTTTCTCTAGCAAAGTACGGTACTTTTCTGATCAAAAGCAGATGTTACACCCGCATCTCTGCGGAGGTGCAAGGCAGCACATCCACAGAGGGGCATAAATGAGAAGTAAGAACCTGTTTATATCCCTGCAGAGTCTCCCTGGGCCTTAGGTTTGGGTGTGCAGGGGTAAACCATTCTTGCACGCTCAGGACTCTAGCCCATGCAGGTGGTCAGGGGAGCGAATAGAGCCTGGCCTCGATCCACCCAACACTCTGGCCACTGGCAAAAGGTGGGTAATAAATATGCTGTTGGTATAGGACCAGTAGAAAATGGGGATCCCCCCACCCTTGTGCCTCTGGAGGGCTGATTCCTTCCTTACACTGTTCCTGTGATGGCATCAGTGAGCTTTTGTGTTAAAAGTATACTGCAATCCTTAGTCGTGCTTGTAAAATGCTTTAAGATCCGTGGATGGAAGACAGCATAGATGTGCTAGATACCATCCTGCTGATTGCAGGAAAACAGCCTACTGTATTATTTATAGTACCTAATGCTGGTATGCTACCATTTTGTTGCTGAAATAAGTACAAGGAAATGGTGGTTAGTATTGTATGTCACTGGACAGGATTCCAGGTAAATTCTCTGTGATAGTTATTTGATCAGACTTTATATATGCAGAAAGAAACATTTCTTCATCTTCATATTAAATGTTCCTGCTTGTCAAAACACTCATCTAATGAGTTTACATGAGTTTGGTTTTTAATTTTTGACATGTAGTCTGCACCTTTTTGGAAATGTGTCTAGGTCTTTTTTTGCACATTAGGTTTTTTGTACCTAACACATCTGGAGTTCATGTTTTACAGTCATGTTTCACAGGTGTAAAATGCAAACAAATTCCCTTTGAAAATAAAAACTATGAAAATGTCTTATTGTGCCATTTGGCATGTTCCATTCCCTTGGTTGAGAGTCATGATGACCTTATTTATTTTTTACTGGAAGTAAATATTATTCAGTGGATTTCAGTAAGGATGGTAGGCTGTTAAGACTTCTGAATTATATTGGAGCTGTTTCTTCAGTTTACCAAGTGGAACCCAAAGAGTTTGAAGCTGAAAGTCCTGAGTTTGAATCTTATTGCGACTTTTTAATGTATGTGTATAGTTTTAAGCGATCACATTATTTTTTCCTTTCTACAGAGCTGTTTAAGGAGAAGCTGATGCCAAGGATAGGTTAAGAAGGTTCAAGATGACAACAACAGTAGCAACAGACTATGACAATATTGAAATCCAACAGCAATACAGTGATGTGAATAACCGCTGGGATGTTGATGACTGGGACAATGAAAATAGTTCTGCACGACTGTTTGAGCGATCCCGTATTAAGGCTCTAGCTGGTAAGCATTCAAGTGATGAGAACTCAGTGCAAGTAGGTAACAAAAAAAGATTTCCATTCAGTAGAAATCTGATGTGATACAAGTGAATTATTGCTTGATGTGACACTCCAATGTGTTTAAAATATTCCTCCTTGAGTTTTGCATGTATTTGCCCCTGTTAAAAACATTACATTGTCTGCCTGAAAGTACCAGTGCCCAAGACTCAAAGCGCTAATATAACTGAGTAGAAGACCTTATTTATTTCATATGTAGTGTCTTGGGAGGAGACTACTACCAGTGTAGGGCCTTTGTGACATGCCCTTAGCAATGGCTCCCACTTGGACTACAGTCCTTCCTTACCATGTATGAACCAGGTCCAGTGCTTAATTTTGTAATGAAAGAGGTGCCGGGGCTCAAGCAATTTTTTTACATTCATAACTGATGCAGCAAACCCGGATGTGGCGGTTCTATGAACTGCCAAGCTTGGAGGTGCTGGGGCTCAGCCCTGGGACAAATTAAGCACTGACCAGGCCCATTTCAGAACAGTTTCCTCTCCAAATCAGCCCATAAAAGTTGCCATGGAAGCAATACCCCTCTCCAGCCTCCTGCTAGCCTGAGAAGTAGGAGATTGAGATTCAGACTGAATAACTGACATACTGAGGGCCAAATTCTCTGCTCATTTTACACCCATTTAAGCTGCTTGATTTCAGTGGTGTTGCATGGAAGTAGTTGTAGACAGGTTTTGGCCCTTTATTTACCAGCTTAGACTTCAAAGTGGTAGATGATAGAATCATAGAAGATTAGGATTGGAAGAGACCTCAGGAGGTCATCTAGTCCAACCCCCTGCTCAAAGCAGGACCAACCTCAACTAAATCATCCCAGCCAGGGCGTTGTCACCCCGGGCCTTAAAAACCTCTAAGGATGGAGATTCCACCACCTTCCTAGGTAACCCATTCCAGTGCTTCACCACCCTCCTAGTGAAATAGTTATTCCTAATATCCAGCCTAGACCTCCCACACTGCACCTTGAGACCATTGCTCCTTGTTTTATCATCTGCCACCATTGAGAACAGCCTAGCTCCATCCTGTTTGGAACCCCCCTTCAGGTAATTGAAGGCTGCTATCAAATTCCCCCTCATTCTTCTCTTCTGCAGGCTAAATAAGCCCAGTTCCCTCAACCTTACCTCGTAAATCATGTGCCCCAGCCCCCTAATCGTTTTTGTTGCCCTCCGCTGGACTCTCTCCAATTTTTCCACATCCTTTCTGTAGTGGGGGGCCCAAAACTGGACACAATACTCCAGATGTGGCCTAACCACCTCATCATGTGGCCGAATAGAGGGGAATAATCACTTCCCTTGATCTGCTGGCAATGCTCCTACTAATGCAGCCCAATATGTCGTTAGCTTTCTTGGCAACAAGGGCACACTGTTTACTCATATCCAGTTTCTCGTTCACTGTAATCCCAAGATCTTTTCTGCAGAACTGCCGCTTAGCCAGTCGGTCCCCAGCCTGTAGCAGTGCATAGGATTCTTCTGTCCTAAGCATAGGTGCTGACTCTGTGGGTGCTCTGGGGCTGGAGCGCCCACGGGGAAAAATTAGTGCGTGCTCTGCACCCACCGGCAGCCATGCTCCCCGCCCCACCTCACTTCCTTCTCTGCCTCCTCCTCCTCCCTTGAGCACGATGCGTCCCAGCTCCTCCGCCTACCTCCCAGCGCTTGCCGCTGCCAAACAGCTGTAGCAAGCTCCAGGAGGGAGGGGGGAAGAGTGGGAACGTGGCACGCTCAGGGGAGGACGCGGGGCCAGGGCGGGGATTTAGGGAAAGAGTCAAATGGGGCGGGGGGGCGGAGTTGGGGCGGGGACTTTGGGGAAGGGGTTAGAATGAGGGGGTGGAGTTGGGGTGGGTCACCCACTGACACCATTAGAAGTCGGTGCCTATGGTCCTAAGTGCAGGACTTGCACTTGTTCTTGTTGAACCTCATCAGATTTCTTTTGGCCAATCCTCCAATTTGCCTAAATTGCCCTTTATCCCTACCCTCTAGTGTATCTACCTCTCCCCTCAGCTTCGTGTCATCTGCGAACTTGCTGAGAGTCCCATTATCCATCCCATCATCCAGATTATTAATAAAGATGTTGAACATAACCGGCCCCAGGACCGACCCCTGGGGCACTCCGCTTGATACTGGCTGCCATCTAGATATCGAGCCATTGATCACTATCCCTTGAGCCCAACGATCTAGCCAGCTTTCTATTCACCTTGATACCAAACCTGGCTTTATATTATGTACTTTTGGTCACTGATGATAAAAGAAAATAATATTTTGATGATTTCCCCATTTCCTCAATCTTGATGGCCTAATCGGGATAAATTCAGTATTCTACTAAATTTGAAGAGCTCATATACTGTACTATCCTTGGAATAAGCTAGAGAAGTTGGTCTGCTATAAATCTGAATCTATATGGCAGGCTGTGAGTAGCTTCTCTTCTGGTCCATTCTGGCCTATTTTCTACCTTATCATGTCCACACAAAGAGTGTAAAGGAAGAGGCTCCTTAATGCACCTTAACAATATCAACTGCCTCATTCATTGCCCACTGTAGTCAATGGACGTGCCCAAATACCTTGCTCTGGTTTAACTTTCCTTTTCCAGAGCCTGAAAGTGAAAATTCTCAGGCAGTCTGAGTCAGTTCCCCTGAATGATTTGAATTCTTTGAAAAGGAGGGACTTAACCAGTGTGATTATTTGGCTAGATTATTCTGTCTGCTGAATGTTATACGTATACTTTAAAATGTAACATTTCTAATCATTGTCTTGGAAATACATATAGATGCTTAATATTTTTAAACAGTTTTTCACACATAGCATTGTTGAAACAGAAGGTTTGTACCCGTTCTTCACAGAATACTTTAATGGGTGTATAAACTTGTCCTGCAACTCAAAATAAGTTCCTATCTCCATGTACAGAAGACACACATTATATTTTTGGGAAATATGGACTTATTGCTTAAAAAACAAGACAACAGAAGGCCAAATTCTTTTGTCAGTTACACCAGTATTAAACAAGAGTAACTCCAGTGAAATAGTGGAGTTATTCCAGATTTACATGGGAGTAACTGATAACAGTGTTAATCAGTTTGTTTATCCAAATGCACACAGTCAGAATCCAGAGTGCAGTAGTACCTGTCTTATTCTCACATTAACTTTCTTATTGTCTTTCTGAATAAACTGTTATGAAATGTCACTCTTAGCCACTTTGATTTACATTTTTTACAAGGTAGGTGGTCTCTGGTGGATCATGCACATGCCCTTCTCGGCTAGAATATAACTTCTTATTAAATTTAAAGCAGTGTTTTGACTAGTCTGCTATGGAAGCAAGTCTAGAAATCAAAACTACTTCAGTTACATACATCAGATGGAAACCTTCACATTTTTTAAAATTTTGGCTCCATATTCAAATTATTTTGATTCATGGTCCCATAATGTATAACACAGCCAGCAACATTAATTTCTAGATCCTAAAGGAATCTGAAGGACAGTATAACTTTCACAGTTTCACAATCTCTTCTGTGAGCAAGGTTTAAAATGCTAAGGCTGTCCTTAAATGGAGAAATGCTATATTTTGAGGCTTTTGCTATCAATAGTAAGTTTTGACAAAGATATACAATTATTTAAATTAATAAAGTTTCTAAAATTCATGCAGTTTCCTTTCTAACTACATTCTGATCATCATGCAAGTTGTATTTGACTTTATTTTTTTTTTGTTTAAAGGCATGTGATTATTGCATATTAAAGTTTGCACATTAACCAAGTGTATTTGAGTAGCAAAGATATTATGTCATGCCCTCTTAGCTCTGAGGCACTGTACTGCAAAGACATTTTTATGCACTCTGTAAATGATTTCTTGAATCCCATGGTAGCATGTCCACATTCCTGACCTCTGAACAAAATGCCTCAGTAGTGTGGGACATACTGTGAGCAGGAAAAAATGGCTCAAAATGTGCTGAGGTTCCTGGTCGTTGGAATTTTGATTAGAAGAACAATTACAAATACAACAATTGCTAATGTCTGAAAATATTTTATTTATAAAATTTATTTTAGCAAGGTATAGATACTATCTGCTTTTATTCATTAGGAGCAAACTCTGGGACGAATCCTGAAAGGTGCTGAGCACCTTCAGTCCACCTATTGACGTTAGTGGGAGTTGAGGGCTCATATCACCTTGATGTTTCTAAGGATCGTACAGTATCAGGCTTAGAGCTGGGTGACAGGAATATGAAATGGTCCATGCAGCTAAATAAAGGCCAGCTCTTGCAGCTCTTACTCTTGTGATTAGCCTGTTGACTTCAGAGGAACTACTTATGAAAGGGATGAGGCACTGGGTTTTAATCCTAAACTTTGTTACTTTCAGAAGACCTGTATTTTTTATTGACACTCTCAGATTACATCTGCCCAGTGTGAATTTGAAGTTATAGGGTAAATGTCTGCCCTGAAATGGTGAGATTTTTTTTAACTAATTTTTTTTTTAAATTAGGGCCTGATTCTGATCTAAGCGACACTGACTCAAATAGCAGTGACTCCAGTGTGAGATCAGAATCAGGCCCTGTGACCTTTAAAGTTTGATATTACATAAGAAACAAATGGCATTTTACTACTACCAAGATACAATATTCTGCGTTTTACTTTTATCCAGTAGATTTGATGGTATTTTTCTTACAAATATTACTAGCAGGAATTAGGCACCTGATATAGCTCCCATTGAAGTCAGTTGTTTCAGTGAGTTCCAGGGCAGCTAGATCACACCCTATCTGAGTAATAAATAATAAGCATGAAACAATCACTTAAAGGAGATATAAGTAGGTACTTAAATAATTCAGATAATCTAAAAGAGACACCAGTTTCAAAGCAGAGCAGATTTGATATGCAGCTATATTTAAACATACTCACTTCTCTAGTAGGGGAATTGATTAGGGTTTTATGGGCATTACTCACCATTATTAGAATTTTTATACACTTTTGCCTCTTTGACTTTGCATTTTATTGTTGGCATTGTGAGCACCTTGTGACACAGATGCTATGGCTACACTGGAGAGTTTACAGCAGTACAGCTACACTGATGCTGTCTGTGTAGCCGCCTTAAGCCGATGGGAGAGAGCTCTTCTGTTGAGTTAATCTACCCTTAATGAATGGCAGCAGCTGTGTTGGTGGGAGAAGCTCTCCCGCCAACATAGCACTGTCCTCACCAGCACTTAAGTCAACGTAGGTTATGTTGGTCAGGTGATTGGCTAATTCACACCCCTGAGCAACATAACTTATGTCAACTTAAGCTGTAGTGTAATCATAGCCAGAGACTTGGCTTGTTCCTTCCACTGGTGCAGCACTGCTTGAAATACTGGCATCACAGAGCTTTATTTCAGATCAAAGGTTCTAGTTATAGTCTGAACCAATACCGCAGGCACCGCTTCAAATACATTTTCTGCTTCTCTGCCTGATGGATGACCTTTCTTCCAGTCTCGCCAGGCAGACATGCAGTTTCAAATTTTTAACAGGGGGTGAGGGTAGTTAACCATTAGAGTAGACAAATAAGGAATGTGAGGTCTTTAAACCATCACTCGAGGTCTTTAAACGAAGACTAGTTCTTTTTCTGAAAGATATGCACTAGTTCAGTCATAAGTTATTGGACTAGATGCAGGAATTGCTGGGTAAAATACTATGGCTGTGTTGTGCAGCTGGTCAGACTAGATAATCATTGTAGTTCCTTCTGGGCTTGCAGTCCATGCATCTATAAAATTATTAGTATTGACACTACCATCTCAGAAATATTTAACTCCTTTTCATCTCTAGTCTCTGTTGGCAGATGTGTTTTTGCATCATTGGCAATGTACGTATTTACTTATTTGGCTGAGCCAGTCATCACCGTCATTGCAGGATGTGATAGAGAGAAGGGAAGGACCTCAGCTGCTCCCATAACAGCTCATCTTTATGACTAAGCATACAGTAATGTGAACCGTTATTGCTGTTGCCAACAAGACCCCACACTCTTGAAAGAAAATACTTATACATAATTTTACTTCTTTTGATGCAGCAGAATTCACTGTTACCAACAGACAACACTTTGGCCAGAAATTAATCCTCCATCAGACTAGGACTGTGTATCCTCACTGTTCTCTTATTAATCTGGGTAGTATATGGGATGGTTTTGTTGACCTGTTCCTCTTCCATTAAGCCTAAAGCTTGAACTGCTAATTATCCACCCAATCTTAGCTATCTCCAGTGATGCGTATATGGTGGGGATGGTGGGGAGAATTCTAGGCCTTTGTTATGATAGAAGTTAAAGATAAGTAAAATATATTCAAATCATCCATTCTCTCCCCACATCAGTTCAGAACCTTTAAATGAACTCTACAAGGTTCAGAGGTGTTCCTAGAAAACAAGAGCAGAGGTATTCTAGGACCCGATCAAATGCCCGTTGAAGTCAGTGCAAGTGTTTCCACTGATTTCATTGGGCTTTGGTACACAGCTTCACCAGAGAAAGAGTTCTTCTGTTCCCTTTTGTGTTTTTTAATCAAATCATCTATCTCCGAAAATATTTTACCCACCTGCTAGCTCCTCACCCTCTGCTAGCAAATTGAATTTAGATGAACACTGGCTCTTTCTGGATGTTCCGGATCAAAGAAGTTCACCAGATTATAGAGCAGGGTCCTTTTTCAATATGGCCATCTCCTGATGGCAACTATTTCTTTCCTGAAGTGATACATGAATGATAGGTTTCAGCGTGGTAGCCGTGTTAGTCTGTATCAGCAAAAACAACGAGGAATCCTTCTGGCACCTTAGAGACTAAAGAATTTATTTCAGCATAAGCTTTTGTGGGCTAGAACCCACTTCATCAGATGCATGGAGTAGAAAATACAGTAGTAGATATAAATTAACAGCACATGAAAAGATGGGAGTTGCCTTACCAGGTGGGAGGTCAGTCTAATAAGATAATTCAGTTAACAGTAGGCTACCAAGGGAGGAAAAATTATTTTTGTAGTGGTAATGAGAATGGCCCATTTCAGACAGTTGACAAAAAGGTGTGAGTAACAGTAGGGGGAAATTCGTATGGGGGAAATTAGGTTTGTAATGACCCAACCATTCCCAGACTTTATTCAGGCCTAATTTGATGGTGTCCAGTTTGCAAATTAATTCCAGTTCTGCAGTTTCACGTTGGAGTCTGTTTTTGAACTTTTTTTGTTGAAGAATTGCCACTTTTAGGTCTATTATTGAGTGACCGGAGAGACTGAAGTGTTCTCCTACTGGTTTTTGAATGTTGTAATTCCTGATGTCAGATTTATCTTTGAAAACTCATGGCGATCGGGGGAAGTCCCGGACGACTGGAAAAAGGCTAATGTAGTGCCCATCTTTAAAAAAGGGAAGAAGGAGGATCCTGGGAATTACAGCCTCACCTCAGTCCCTGGAAAAATCATGGAGCAGGTCCTCAAGGAATCAATTCTGAAGCACTTAGAGGAGAGGAAAGTGATCAGGAACAGTCAGCATGGATTCACCAAGGGCAAGTCATGCCTGACTAATCTAATTGCCTTCTGTGACAAGATGACTGGTTCTGTGGATGAAGGGAAAGCAGTGGACATGTTGTTCCTTGACTTTAGCAAAGCTTTTGACACTGTCTCCCACAGTATTCTTGCCAGCAAGTTAAAGAAGTATGGGCTGGATGAATGGACTATAAGGTGGATAGAAAGCTGGCTAGATTGTCAGGCTTAATGGGTAGTGATCAATGGCTCCATGTCTAGTTGGCAGCCGGTATCAAGTGGAGTGCCCCAAGGGTCGGTCCTGGGGCCGGTTTTGTTCAATATCTTCATAAATGATCTGGAGGATGGTGTGGATCAGCAAGTTTGCAGATGACGCTAAACTGGGAGGAGAGGTAGATATGCTGGAGGGTAGGGATAGGATCCAGAGGGACCTAAACAAATTGGAGGATTGGGCCAAAAGAAATCTGATGAGGTTCAACAAGGACAAGTGCAGAGTCCTGCACTTAGGACGGAAGAATCCAATGCACTGCTACAGACTAGGGACCGAATAGCTCGGCAGCAGTTCTGCAGAAAAGGACCTAGGGGTTACAGTGGACGAGAAGCTGGATAAGAGTCAACAGTATGCCCTTGTTGCCAAGAAGACCAATGGCATTTTGGGCTGTATAAGTAGGGGCATTGCCAGCAGATCGAGGGACGTAATCGTTCCCCTCTATTTGACACTGGTGAGGCCTCATCTGGAGTACTGTGTCCAGTTTTGGGCCCCACACTACAAGAAGGATGTGGAAGAATTGGAAAGAGTCCAGCGGAGGGCAACAAAAATGATTAGGGGACTGGAACTCATGAGTTATGAGGAGTGGCTGAGGGAACTGGGGGTGTTTAGTCTACGGAAGAGAAGAATGAGGGGGATTTGATAGCTGCTTTCAACTACCTGAAAGGGGGTTCCAAAGAGGATGGCTCTAGACTGTTCTCAGTGGTAGCAGATGACAGAACAAGGAGTAATGGTCTCAAGTTGCAGTGTGGGAGATTTAGGTTGGATATTAGGAAAAACTTTTTCACTAGGAGAGTGGTGAAACACTGGAATGCATTACCTAGGGAGGTGGTGGAATCTCCTTCCTTAGAAGTTTTTAAGGTCAGACTTGACAAAGCCCTGGCTGGGATGATTGGCCCTGCTTTGAGCAGGGGGTTGGACTAGATGACCTCCTGAGGTCCCTTCCAACCCTGATATTCTATGATTTGTGTCCATTTATTCTTTTGCATAGAGACTGTCTGGTTTGGCCAATGTACATGGCAGAGGGGCATTGCTGGCACATACTAATTTCCCCCTACTCTTACTCACACCTTCTTGTCAACTGTTTGAAATGGGCCACTCTCATTACCACTACAAAAGTGATTTTTCCTCCCTTGGTAGCCTACTGTTAATTGAATTGTCTCATTAGACTGACCTCCCACTTGGTAAGGCAACTCCCATCTTTTCATGTGCTGTGTATTTATACTTGCTACTGTATTTTCCATTCCATGCATCTGATGAAGTGGGTTCTAGCCCACGAAAGCTTATGCCAAAATAAGGACTCCTCATTTTTACATGAATGACAGGAGCCCTAGATAACTACAGCTAAAGATCACCCAGGAACATTTAGCTTTTTCAAGACATCTCCCTTTCTTCGAAGTGACAGGATAATTAGAAGATATATTTGACTAAGATTTGTACCTTGACACCTTCGTACACAAGGCATGCACTAGTAGGCTGTCATTGCCAGTCAAATGTTTATTAACTTCAGTTCTTCTGATCCTTATGATAGCATGTTGGCACCTTGATCCCTCTTTGGATGGACAAAATTGTATTCGCTCTAGCAGAACTGACTAGTCTTCCAAGTGGTATAGCGCTAGATTCCAACAAAATTAACATAGGGTCTTGTAACCAATGATATTTCCCATTATTAAATCTTAGGAAAGAAATTGTTTTCCAAACATGCTTATAGCGCTATGATTTAAGGACTGTAGGCTTTTTAGAAATGCATTAGATTAAACTTTGGAAGAGATTTCTTGCTTCAAAATTTCAGATGAAATTAAACATCAGATTAGTGAGAATCTATAGTCTCTCAACGTACCCTACATATAGAAGTGTCAGTCAGGTAAAAACTTAAAAATCACAAGCACCATATACCAGCCTTTCAGGATAGGGCCGATAACACAAAGATCCTTGAAAAGGGTAGTTTTATTTAGTTTTCCATAAATGGACAATGTCTTTAATTTCCCTTTTAGAGAAATGGAGCGCTTTGCTCAGTTTTGCTGTTAAGAATGGCTTTTCTTCTAAAATGATTAAACAGCTCTGGTTGTTACAACCATTTGAATACAGACACAGTGAGATTCATCATTAAGTCTGTGGAATTTTCTCCTGTCAATATACTGCTCTTTGTAAAATGCATATCTCCATGTTCGTGTTATCCTACCCTATCACAAAACAGTCTGATGTGCATCACAAATCCAGCATTAGTCTTACAGAACAGACCGTGATTCTTTGTGCACCCCTGTAAGTAATGGTAGTAAAGCATGGCATTGCTGCAGGCATTAGAGACTGCACAACCCATGCTTCTGTAGTCTGTGTGTATAATCCTACTGGTTCAAATGCCATCTGCCGCCTAGCACATTCTTGGGAAGCAATGTTAGAAAAAGTATGCCACCTCCAAAATATTCCATTTCTCAACTAGATGTTAATAAAGAATTAGCCCAAATTTCGCCTAACTCCACATTTTAAATGTTAATCTTTGTCCCTCAGGTTTACCTGAGAAAGTAGGAGTTAGGATACTCAGGCCACAAAGCATTCATGTCTAGGGAGTGTTAACAGCCTCATCTGACCTTAAACGTCATGGTTGTGCGTGGGGACAGAAGTGGTCTTTTAGATAGACAAGACCTAAGCCATGCATAGCTCATCGTTTATTGTCAACAGCTTAAGTTGCTTCCATAAGCAAATTGTAGGAAATAAAGTCTTTAAAGAATTTATCCTGTTCATGTATTTTTGTTGTTGTTGTTAAGAAGGGTAATAGGTGGGTTTTTAGGCTGAGGACAGAAAAATTCATACAGGAGATATGCTGGGCAGCTACAAAGTGAGTCTGTCCTATGTGGGTAGATACACTGTAGCCCTTGGCCACAATACTTCAGCCTGAATTTGGACTACCCCCATTTGTTCTCTAGGCCCCCAGAGAACCTCTGCATTGTGGTAGACATTTATTTTATTTTATTTTTTTACCCAAGAGTATTTAGTCATTTGGATAAAACACAAATAAACAGCTCCAGATCAAAAAAGGGAAAGGCTGAAATTGTCTTAAGTTACTGTTTATATTACTTTTTAGGCATACATTTGTTTGCCTTTGCTATCTGTCTAACATATCCCTATTACCAAAGTTTCTGCTTCTTCAGTTTATGAAGTATCCAGTAAAAATATACAAGTCAAAATAAAGCATTGAGTCCAAAATCAGTAACAAAGGAATATAAAGCAATGATGTAAATTTTGCACCCTTATCAAAGCTAAAAAGGCTCATTCGTACATTTAAAGGATACTACTGAGAATAATCTTTTCCAGAATCTCTTTCATGAACCTCTGTCAGGTAAGATGTCTGGGACCTTAATAAAAAAAAGTACATTGATTTTAAAAAGAAGCATTTAAGGGGAGTGTAGTCTGGATGGATACTTCTAAATAATAAAGAAGCGTTCCGGGCCTCACAGACAATTGGAGGTTGTATAAAGGACATCTGAAGGATTCACTTGATACAAAAGAGAAACATAAAACCCATACTGCTGAATTAGCAGATGCACCTCTTTCACTGTGTATTTAGTCAGCTGGAATTCTTAGCGCTGCTCAAGTACTGAAGATAACCTGAATAAAAAGTACATTTTCATGGTAATATGCAGATGTGTAGCTATTTTAAATGCTTAAACCAGCCTACATTTTTAAGGACTAGATCTTGCTATCATCACTCACATATAGTTCCATTATTTCAGTAGTACCTAAAACTACTGCAGTGTTATAACCCAGTTAAAACAATGGGTCTAATCCCATGAGAGAGGATGACTTGCAGCAAAAGGGTTGCAAAATTGGAATCTAGAGGACACTCCTCTTGGTCCTTCAGAACAGACTGATCACTCTTAAAGTGACAAATTTCAGCGTAGCAGCCGTGTTAGTCTTTATTCGCAAAAAGAATACAGGTGCATCGGATGAAGTGAGCTGTAGCTCACGGAAGCTTATGCTCAAATAAATTGGTTAGTCTCTAAGGTGCCACAAGTACTCCTTTTCTTAAAGTGACAAATGTAAGTCTTTCTGATTTAGTTACTGTAGCAATGCATAACCCAGCCAGGAAAATGGAAAAGAAGGGAATGCATATGATCCATTTCTGATTGCTGAGATCACCACAAGCCTCCTTAAAGTCCTGTTCTGTTTCTTTTTCCTTCATTTTTTTCCTGACCCCTTTTCTTTTCTAGCTGACAGCATTATAACAGCGCTAAATCTAGCCTAAATTTTCAAAAGTGCATTAATTTTTGGTGCCCAGCTTCAGACACCTGAGGTTTGATATTTTAGAGGTATTGATCATTCATTGCACCCATTGATTCATTTAGTGGTGTGGGTTATGCCTGATTTGAAGAGAAGGGACCGCGGTGATTTTCCATCAGGTGTGTGTTAGCACTGTGCTGTATCAGCAGTCTAGCAATTTACAGTTCTTTGCGAGTAATCTGATATTTTGCCCAGTAGTCCTATATTCTGGCAACAAAGTGCAATTAAAACTAATTTAGGAATTTCTAAATTTTATTATACCAGGCTGAGGAAATGATTATTTCACTTACACTTCAAGGGAAGGGGAGAGAGAGAGAGGGGAGAAAATAGTAGCAGTTGCTCGATTTAGGTGAACAGCTTCGTGGCCAGTTACTAAGGCCAAGTCTACACTAAAAACTTTTTCTGGTCTAGTAGTGTCACTTACGGGTATGATTTCCCTCTTTCCCCCAAATTTCCATATTGGCAAAAGCTCTAGTGTAGATTCAGTTATACCAGCGTATACTTTTACCGGTATAGCTTATTTTGCTTGGGGAACCAGAGCAAAAGCACCCCCCCCCTTTTTTTTTTTTGCCATTTATAAACTGTGTCTACATTAGGAGGGTTTGTTGAGATAGCAGTATCAGTACAGAGATACTGGGAGATCTTTTTTACTGTAAACCTCGCATGACACAGTTAGGGCTCTGCTTCTGGAATGGCTTCTTAAGCTGTAGTCTTGGAACTATTGCCTACTGGAACCAACATAGAACTAAGTGAGCTGGAGGGAAAATGAGTGATATGTTCTAGTCCCAGAAATCAGGGATATAATATTTAGCATCTAATGTGGCATTGTGGGAGGGAGTGTGGCAGAAGAGATACTGTTAAATTTTTGTACATTACCTGCCATACTCATATAGATCAATGGTGAGCACTATGCTGTCATGATAATATCTAAAGCTTAACCCCATCTGTCACTAGTAAATAATTTATTTGATTTTAAGGTTGTTGGGAGAATTAAAAAAAACCAACAGATGAGCAAGTAAGTAGCAAAATTGTTTATTTTTGGCTTATTTCATTCCTTCCCCTTCCCCCCACACTTTAAAAAGTCTTGACAGGTTGGTGCAGAGGAAAATTCTGTACATGGTGTGACGGAATCCCTGGGATACAGTCTGAAACTGGGATACCGCAGTGCCCACTTAACTCTCCAGCCTGGACTGTCTTTCACTGTGCTTTGCCAGTGACAAGCAGCCAACCCCTCCAGGTGCTGTTATCCCTCAACACAAACAGCATGTGGAGCCCCACACGCAGCCAGGTTGTATGAATGCTCCCTAAGCCATTCACGAATCACACAGAGAAAGGCACCAGCCAGTTCCCGCCAGCCTTGCACCCCAGAACTGTACCATCTTGCCCTGGTCAGAAGCCTGACCAGTGTACATTTGTTACCCAGTGTGCCCCTCCCTCAATGTGGAGAAGGTCAGAGATAGTTATCAAAGAAAATAAAAGATAAGCATACAGTCTACATCTTAAACCTTATTACACTAGGCAGTAGTTGGATCAAGCAGTTTTCTCACCCCACTGGATGTTATAGTTCTTAATACACAGGCTTCCCCTTTTAAGCCTGGGACCAGTCTACTTAGTTGAAGTCTTTGTCTTCCCAGAATTCTTGTTGCTTCCAGCATAGGTGGGGGAGGAGAGAGGCACAATGCCACTGTCCCTTATTTTATATCCTCAGTCCATGTGCCTGGAAAACACTAGCCCAGACATGTCCTGCTGGGCTTTGCTGAGTCATGGAGTTGAGCAATCCCCCATTGTGTGATGCTTGTGCAATCCTCTTACAGTATTGTAAATCCCTTGTTTATAACTTCCCTGCTGATCAGTGGTCATTTATTACCCTTGTTGTCACTGTGGAACTTGCAGTGGAGACTCTCAGACTTACAACATATTTCGGAACAACCATACAGCAAAATCTCTTAACTTCATACACACTAATGATATACATATTTGGACAGAACAATGGGTTTCAGCAAATCATGACCTTTCATATGATATCTTACATGACATGCTTTGTATGAAATATATCATAATTATATGACACGGGTGAATATGGGGGTTCCAGGGTGCTGCTTTGAAGTACAGAGTGCCACACATGGATCGATCGATCGATCTATCTATCTATCGTACATACAGCAGTAGATATACAAGTAAATGGTACAAATGATACTATTTTTGGAACAATATCATTATACATAGTTTAGGGCACAGGCAATTGGTACAGCATTGTTACAACTCAGAAGAAAAGCATGGTTTTGGTATGGCATAAACACAGGTGTTCATTATGGCCCTGTTATCTCTCCGTCAGTGCAGGAGTAGATGTTGTAGGAATACATGTTTTAAATATGGCTAGTATGCAAAGAGCCCAGATACATAAATCAATTGCTTTCCTGCTTTGATTAAATATCAGATCCATGATCCTATATAATTCTCTGATTATAAAACCGGTTCAAACCAAACTGAAAAAAGGACAAATGCTATATTTTTATTACTAGTTTGTTTAAGTGATACACCATGGTTTGTTTTAAAGGTAGTAATTAAAATGATCAATGATATGATGAGTTGGTTAAGGGAACTGATTGCTTGATGGCAAGTTAATAGCTGTGTGAAACAGCATACAAATTGCCCAGGTATGACAAGTGTAACTGTCAGAATAGACTTTGATCTTAGTTAAGTGTCTTGGGAATGGTAAAGAATGTGGGCAGTTGCTGGCAGCATGTGCTGAAAACTCTGAAAATCATGGTCATTTTATGCCTCCAGTTAAGCTCTATTGGGGCCGTCAATAGCTTGTAAGAAGTGGGTAAGGGAGAACCCAGCATCTTGCTGTTAATTCCTGTATATTGAGCTCTGGGACTGGAGTGCAGGCACTATATTTCCCACACTTAATCTCACAGAAAGAGCTCCAGGCATGCATCGGTCTTCATGCACAAAGAGGGATGAACTTCATGCTTTTGTGATTCTGCTGAAGATGGAGTAATCTGTAAAATTTGGTAGTTTAGCCAAATGGAAACTTTTCAAAAATAAGTGTAGAGCATCTAAGAAAGTAAAGGAAGTGACAAAAGCTCATTAGTTGTGTAACAGAGAGCCATCTTTGCACAGTGGAAAGGAGGCTGGAAACTGCTGGAAACTCGGTATAAATGTGGATGATCGTTATTTTTATTTTTTTTGCATGTGAAATTCCCATGAGGTAATGGAAGTCAGTAAGCCTATGGACCTGTTTCTGTTCTCTTACACAGTTGTTCTCAGGTTAATGGCATTGCAAGTGCAAGTGATTCTTGATTTACATTCGTGTACGTGAGAAGAGAATAATGTCATAGGATTCTCTGATTGGTGCAGTACAGTTCTATCCTGTCTATCTTTGTTTTCATCACCCGCTCATCACTATGGTATTTGAAGAGAGTGGAGCACTGTAGAGATGTGCTTTTGGCTGTCTGTGTTGCTGAGTTAAGTGGACTGTAGCTTTCTGCATCAATTGGAGCAGGACAGGCTCTTAAAAGCAATAAAGAGAAGGCAGGATATTATTTATGAGGAGAACTAAAATACTTCTGGGAGCCAAGATGCACAGAGAAGAAAGGAAAAGTGCTCATGATAGATAAGAAATCTTTCATGGAGGACAACCTGAATGCTAGTGCATAGGTGCTGGAACTAGGGGTTCTGCCACACCCCCTGGCTTGAAGGGGATTCCATTTTATATATAGGGTTTACAGTACGGTTCACTGGTTCTCAGCACCCCCACTCTAAAAATTGTTCCAGCGTCCCTGCGCTAGTGAGATGCCCAGGTGAATATTGGTTGTATCAGATCAAATCACGCTACAGTACATGTTTCTGGAGGAGAGCTATCAGTCTAGAATGGAAAAGACCAGAACCTCGGCTGGTGTAAATTGCCATAGCTCCAATGAAAGAGTGGAGCTGTGCTGATTTATACCAGCTGAGCAGCTGTTCCAGAATGAGAATCCAGAAGATTTAAAAGGGTAAAATCTACTGCTTTTGTTGTTATCATCATCAACATTTTACGTATATTTAACAATTAGCCCAGGCTCTTTTCTGTGCTAGGTACTGCTTATAGCCTTAATTTAGTAAAATACTTAAGCATGTGCTTCATTTTAAGCATGTACTTAAATGTTTTGCTGAATCATGACTTTAAAAAATAAATTTCGTGTTGACAGTTGTCCACACACCAGTAATGGCAGATTTTTAAAAAAAGGCTTATGACTTCCACCAGCAATGAATTTGGCCCATAGTGTTAAGCGCATTTCAAAATCTTGCCATGAGCCAATAATTTAAGAGAAAACTGTCTGCAAACTCTTAGTATGAAGAAGAAAATGTTCTCATGTCTGTCTTTAAGCTTCTAACTAGCCAGGCTTCTGTATTTGTGGAGCCAAAACTCAGTGTTGTTTGAGTTTCTCCTTTTTGTTGCTTGGATACCTCTGTAGTATAAATACTGTCTAATTTCAAAGTAAAATTCAATACAGGGTTTTTTAAAATGTTCCTTAATTTCTAATAACTTCAGAGATATTCCATAGGGGAAAGATTAGTGACCAAAGCATCCCCTGAGACCACAGATTTGACTCAGCCTTCACTCTTCAGCAGGAAACTTACTCTGTGTTGGTCTTTCTGATGGGGGTTCAGAGAAGAGCTACAACAATGGTTTAGAAAATTCACCTCGCAATCAGACACAAGAGACTATTCGGAGGCAGCTTGATCATGGCCTTTAAGTCCTAACACAAGCCAAAGATATCTGATCTTAATGCGAGATGGTAAATGATATATAAGATATCAGGCCTCAATTTAGTGCACAAAAGCATAACAAGATCCAATGGCTGGAAACTGAAGTTTAAAAAAAAAATCAAATGAGGAATACATTTTTAACAGTGAGGGTAATTGACCATGGGGACAGCTTACCAAAGGAAGTGTTAAATTCATCATCACTTGTAGTCTTGAAATCAAGACTGAATGTCTTTCTAAAAGATAAGCTATAGTTCAATCGTAAGTAATTGAACTTGATCATGTTCACTTCCCAGTAGGGATGAGTAATTCTCTCAACTGGAGGAATCACTGGGTGAAATTCTTTACCCCATGTTATGCAGAAGGTCATTCTAGAATGATGATCACAATGTGGTCCCTTCTGGTGTTAAAATCTATAAACTATGTTTCTGTCAGCTCTGCATGGACTTCAGAGACCTCATGGCACTTCCAGTTTGCCTTTGTTCTTAGCAGAAATATCCTCTTTACCACATTGTTGGGTGGGAAACAACACTGTACATCTATACTATTCAGTTTGTTTGAAGTGTTTGGAATCCTTCAGGATGGGAGGCACTATATAAATATGAAATTTCAGGACAAGTCAAGGTATTTACTTTGCTATTACTGAGCTGGTTGAGTGCTGAATGAGTTTTTCACCAGTTGCTTCACACCAAAAGCTATGAATGCTGCAGGGCTGATGCACTTGCCAATGTTGTTGAGCACCTTCTGCCGGGAAGGAACACTGCTTGTCTCTTCCTGTCTATATTTGCTTCTGCAGCGTTCATGCATTTTCTCTCTACCAGTTAGAAGGACAAGTGAGGCAACAGTGAATCTGGAAATGTGAAAGAATTGCTCATATAGCTCACTGACCATAGCCAAGAGGGGTAGAAGGGGCTCGGAGGATTTTCTGTGAGGGAGGAACCTGGGAAAGTATAAGTCTGAGGTGCCCTACATGAGAGTTTGAGGAGAGGAAATTGATGGTGAGGAGGTAGAAAGACGGAGGGGGGGAATGAGAAGAGATAAGAACAGGAGAAATACAGAAGATGATGACAATCCATTTGCAACAAGGTCACACTCCCTATGACTCTCCATAGCAATGCAGGGCTCCTCTGTTGGGCAAGCCTAAATGCAGGGGCTAGAACCATAAAAATGCAGGGTAATCACAGCTGACTCATATTGGCAGGGGATGTTAGCTCCAATCAGGAAGTAAGAAGGATTGGAGTGTTTTTTAAGGGCAGTGGGAACTAAGGGCTGGGCAAGGCTATGTGAGAAAATCCTAGGAATAGTCAAGCTTGATGTGAAACTTAGGTTGTGGTTTATGTTTGGTTTTTGTATTTAATTACCAGTAAAGCCTTGCAGGTGGGTAAGTTTGGGCTATATAATGTGTGTATGCACTCTTTGCAGCAGGGTGATAACTCCACCAACTTATACACTGTGGCCTTGTCTACACTACGAAATTAGGTTGAATTTATAGAAATCAGTTCTGTAGAAAGCGTTTTTATACAGTTGATTGTGTGTGTCCCTATACAAATGCTCTAAGTGCATGTAGTCGGCGGAGTGCGTCCACAGTACCGAGGTAATGATTGACTTCCGGAGCGTTGCACTGTGGGTAGCTATTCCACAGTTCCCACAGTCTCCACTGCCCATTTGAATTCTGGGTAGAAATCCCAATGCCTGATGGGGCTAAAACATTGTTGCGTGAGGTTCTGGGTACATATCGTCAGGCCGCCCTTCCCTCCCTCCCTCCGTGAAAGCAACGGCAGACAATTGTTTCGCGCCTTTTTTCCTGGGTTACGCGTGCAGACGCCATACCACGGCAAGCATGGAGCCCACTCAGCTAACCGTCACCGTATGTCTCCTGGGTGCTGGCATATGCGGTACTGCATTGCTACACCTCAGCAGCTTATTGCCTTTTGGCAGCAGACAGTGCAGTATGACTGGTAGCCGTCGTCGATGTAGTCCAGGGTGCTCTTTTAACCGACCTCGATGAGGTCAGGGACGCCTGGGCAAACATGGGAGTGACTCAGCCAGGTCATTACCCTTTTAAGTTTTGTCTCCTGGCGATTCAATCGTGCTGGCAGTCCTGCTGCACAGTCTTTTAATGAGCAGCCAGGAGACGACGATGGCCAGCAGTCATACTGCACCATCTTCTGCCGAGCACCCAGGATATGACGATGGCTAACGGTCGTACTGCACAGTCTGCTGCCAGCAAGGTGTATAAAGATAGATGAAGTGGATCAAAACAAGAAATGGACCAGATTTGTTTTGTATTCATTTTCTCCTCCCTTCCTCCGTGAAATCAACGGCCTTCTAAACCCAGTTTTGAGTTCTATCCTTGAGGGGGCCATTCTGTTTCTCGTAAAGCCACCCCCTTTGTTGATTTTAATTCCCTGTAAACCAACCCTGTAAGCCATGTTGTCTGTTGCCCCTCCCTCCATCAGAGCAACGGCAAAGTAATCGTTTTGCTCCCTTTTCCCTGGATTGTTCGAGCAGGAGCAGACACCATAGCATAGCAAGCATGGAGCCCGTTCAGCTCACTGCAGCAGTTATGACCATTGTAAACACCTCGCGCATTATCATGCCTGTCAAGGTTCCTTCCCCACTCTGAACTCTAGGGTACAGATGTGGGGACCTGCATGAAAACCTCCTAAGCTTACTTTTTCCAGCTTAGGTTAAAACTTCCCCAAGGTACAAACTATTTTACCTTTTGCCCTTGGACTTTTGCTGCCACCACCAAATGTCTAACCGGGTTTATTATTGGGAAAGAGTCGTTCGGAAACGTCTTTCCCCCAAAAATCCTCAGCAAAACCTTGCACCCCCTTCCTGGGGAAGGTTTGATAAAAATCCTCACCAATTTGCATAGGTGACCACAGACCCAAGCCCTTGGATCTTAAGAAAAATGAAAAAAGCATTCAGTTTCTTACAAGAAAAATTTTAATAGAAGAAAAAGTAAAAAGAATCACCTCTGTAAAATCAGGATGGTAAATACCTTACAGGGTAATTAGATTCAAAACATAGAGAATCCCTCTAGGCAAAACCTTAAGTTACAAAAAGACACCCAGACAGGAATATCCATTCCATTCAGCACAGCTTATTTTCTCAACCATTTAAAGAAATCATAATCTAATGCATATCTAGGTAGATTACTTACTAAGTTCTAAGACTCCGTTCCTGTTCTGTCCCCGGCAAAAGCATCACACAGACAGACCCAGACCCTTTGTTTCTCCCCCCCTCCAGCTTTGAAAGTATCTTGTCTCCTCATTGATCATTTTGGTCAGGTGCCAGTGAGGTTATCCTAGCTTCTTAACCCGTTTTACAGGTGAAAGGATTTTTCCTCTGGCCAGGAGGGATTTTAAAGGTGTTTACCCTTCCCTTTATATTTATGCTTCTGCATAAACTGCATTGTCAGCACCTGAAAAACCAGGTGAGGAGGCGACGGAAGCACGGTGGTGAGGACATGAACACGCTTTTCTCTAAAACTGCATTCCCCCACAATTTGGAGATCATGGTATTAATGGGGCAGGCTTATGCCGTGGAACGCCAATTCTGGGCCCGGGAAACAAGCACAGACTGGTGGGACTGCATAGTGTTGCAGGTCTGGGATGATCCCCAGTGGCTCCGAAACTTTCGTATGCATAGGGCCACTTTCATGGAACTTTGTGACTTACTGTCCCCTGCCCTGAAGCGTAAAGACACCAAAATGAGAGCAGCCCTCACAGTTGAGAAGTGAGTGGCCATAGTCCTGTGGAAACCTGCAACGCCCGACAGCTACTGGTAAGTCGTGAATCAGTTTGGAGTGGGCAAATCTACTGTGGGGACTGCTGTGCTGCAAGTAGCCAACACAATCATTGACCAGCTGCTATCAAGGGTAGTGACTCTGGGAAATGTGCAAATCATAGTGGATGGCTTTGCTGCAGTGGGGTTCCCTAACTGTGGCGGGGCGATAGACGGAACGCATATCCCTATTTTGGCCCCGGCACACCGGGGTAGCCAGTACGTAAACCGCAAGGGGTACTTTTCAACGGTGCTGCAAGCACTGGTGGATCACAACGGACGTTTCACCAACATCAACGTGGGATGGCCGGGAAAGGTGCATGACGCTCGCATCTTCAGGAACTCTGGTCTGTTTGAACAGCTGCAGGAAGGGACTTACTTCCCAGACCAGAAAATTACTGTTGCGGATATTGAAATGCCGATAATTATCCTCGGGGACTCAGCCTACCCCTTAATGCCGTGGCTCATGAAGCCATACACAGGCAGCCTGGACAGTAGTGAGGAGCTGTTCAACTAAAGGCTGAGCAAGTGCAGAATGGTGGTAGAATGTGCATTTGGACGTTTAAAGAGTCGCTGGCACAGTTCATAGAATCATAGAATATCAGGGTTGGAAGGGACCCCAGAAGGTCATCTAGTCCAACCCCCTGCTCAAAGCAGGACCAATTCCCAGTTAAATCATCCCAGCCAGGGCTGGGTTCACTGACTCGATCAGACCTGATCGAGTTCACTGACTCGATCAGACCTCAGCGAAACCAATATTCCCATTGTTATTTCTGCTTGCTGTGTGCTCCACAATCTCTGTGAGAGTAAGGGGGAGATGTTTATGGCGGCGTGGGAGGTTGATGCAAATCACCTGGCCGCTGAATACACGCAGCCAGACACCAGGGCGGTTAGAAGAGCACAGCTGGGCGCCCTGCGCATCAGAGAAGCTTGAAAACCAGTTTCATGACTGGCCAGGGTACCATGTGACACTTCTGTTTGTTTCTCCGGGATGATAACCTGCCCCCTTGGTTGCCTCTAAATTCCTTGAAGCCACCCACCCTCCCCCCTTTGATCACAGCTTGCTTGCAAAGGAAATAAAGTCACTATTGTTTATAAAACATGTGTTCTTTATTAATTGATTATAAAAATAGGGATATAACTCACAAGGTAGGCCGGGTGGGGTGTGGGAGGAGGGTAGGAGGGAAGGAAAAGGCCACTTCAAAACTCGTTGAATACAGCCTTCTGTTGCTTGGGCTATCCACTGGAGTGGAGTGGTTGGGTGCCCGGAGCCTCCCCCGCAGGTTCTTGGGTGTCTGGGTGAGGGGGCTATGGAACTTGGGGAGGAGGGAGGGCAGTTAAGCAGGGGCTGCAGCGGCAGTCTGTGATCCTGCTGCCATTCATGAACCTCCACCAGACGCGAGAGCATGTCCGTTTGATCCCACGGTAGCCCCAGCGTTTCCTCATGCCTCCTCTGATCTTCCTGCCACCACCTCTCCTCACGTTCATCAGCCACTGTCCTGTACTCTGCTATTGTGTCCCTCCACACACTCTGCTGAGCTCTGTCAGTACCAGATGACTGCAAGAGTTCAGAGAACATTTCATTGCGCGTGCCTTTTTTTCGCCGCCTTATCTGAGAGAGCCTTTGAGATGGAGGAGGGAGGCTTGAAACATTTGCGGCTGCTGGAGGAAAAAAAGGGGAGTGAAGTATTTAAAAAGATACATTTTACAGAACAATGGCTATATCTTTCATGGTGAACAACACTATTCACATTACGTAGCACATGTGATTTTGGTACAAGGTCGCATTTTGCATCTTCTATTGAGTGCCTGCGGCTTTGGTGTTAGAGATCACACATGCAGTGCCGGGCAACAGAATTCGGCTTGCGGGAGGCCATGGTAAGCCATAGTCTTTTGGCTTCTGCAACCTTCATAACTGCAGCGCCCTCCTTTCCCGTACCAAGCAAAGCCTGTTGAGTTGGCCATTTAGTGCTGCGGTTTTCCTGTTAAAGTTCAGCAGCAGAAACCAAACTAACCCCCTTCCCCCATCCAGTTCTCCGGGATGATCACTTTACCCCTCCCCCCACTGCCTGGCTGGTATCAGGGAAGATCCCTGCTAGTGAAACATGAACAGCTCAGCAACAATGCCCCCCCCTCCCCCCCACTGCGTGGCTAACTGCGGGGAGGATTTCTTTTCAGCCACAGGCAAATAGCCCAGTAGGAATGGGCACCTCTGAATGTCCCCTTAATTAAATTCCCCTATTTCAACCAGGTTACCTTGAATGACATCACTCTCCTGAGGATAATGCAGAGAGATAAAGAATGGATGTTGCTTGAATGCCAGCAAACACCAGGACCATATGCTGCCAGGCTTTGTCATGCAATGTTACCAGATTACTTGCTACTAGCATGGCGTGGTAAAGTGTCCTACCATGGAGGACAGAATAAGGCTGCTCTTCCCAGAAACCTCCTGCAAAGGCTTTTAGAGTACCTCCAGGAGAGCTTCATGGAGATGTCCCTAGAGGATTTCCGCTCCATCCCCAGACACGTTAACAGATTTTTCCAGTAGCAGTACTGGCCACGAATGCATCTCAAATGCATCAAAGCTACTTAATCATTAAAAAACGCTTGCTTTTATAACATGTATTATATTTAAAAAGGTACACTCACCAGAGGTCCCTTCTCCGGCTTCGTTGGGTTGGGAGGGTATTTCAGTCAGGGTGATAAGAAGATCCTGGCTGTCGGGGAGAACGGTGTGCTGTGTGCTCTCCCCAAGATCGTCCTCCTCCTCATCATCTTCCCTATCTGCAAAATCATCAGGCATGGCGGAGAGTACCCCATCATCGGAGTCCACAGGGGTAGGGTAGTGGTGGCGGCCCCCCCCTAGAATTCCATGCAGCTCAGCGTAGAAGCGGCATGTCTGGGACTCTGTCCCGGAGCGCCCGTTTGATTCTTTGGTTTTCTGGTACGTTTGTCTGAGCTCCTTAAGTTTCACGTGGCACTGTGTTGCGTCCCTGATGTAGCCACTGTCCCTCATGGCCTCGGAGATTTTTTGAAATGTTTTGGCATTTCATCTTTTGGAACGTAGTTCTGATAGCACGGATTCCTCTCCCCATACAGCGATCAGATCTAGTACCTCCTGTTCGGTCCATGCTGGAGCTCTTTTTTGATTCTGGGACTGCATGGTTACCTGTGCTGATGATCTCTGCATGGTCACCTGTGCTGATGAGCTCGCCTGGCCAAACAGGAAATGAGATTCAAAAGTTCCCGGGGCTTTTCCTGTACACCTGGCCAGTGCATCTGAGTTGAGAGTGCTGTCCAGAGCGGTCACAATGGTGCACTGTGGGTTAGCTCCCAGAGGCCAAATACCTTCCAATTGTGTCCATACTAACCCTAATTCGAAACGGCGATGTCGATTTCAGCGCTAATCCCCTTATTGGGGAGGAGTACAGAAATCAGTTTTAGAGCCCTTTATGTTGAAAAAAGGGCTTTGTTTTGTGGACGGGTGCAGGGTTAATTTGGATTTAACGCTGCAAAATCCAACATAAACTCGTAGTGTAGACCAGGCCTGTGACAAAGCTCCTCCTCTGCCTTGGTGGGTCCTGCGCTTATTGGTGGATTTTATCGCCTCAGAGGTTCACGACAGCCCTCAGCTTGGCCACTTTCGTGGCTCAAATCTGCCGTTCACTCAGTTAGCCTCATCACTAGCCAGCATGGGGAAAGGAAGAAGAACAATCCCCGCAGTCTCTGCTGATCCACCTAGTGGATTGGGGAACAGGCCAGAGACCTTCCCCTCTGGTGGAACCCACAGTCCAGTTTAACTCCTCCGGTATCAAGTAGGGAGTTGGGGGGATGGAGGGAACCCAGGCCCACCCTCCACTCCGGGTTCCAGCCCAGGGTCCTGTGGATTGCAGCTGTCTACAGTGGCTCCTGTAACAGCTTCATGACAGGTACAACCCCCTGGGCTACTTCCTAATGGCCTCCCCCTGGGCTACTTCCTAATGGCCTCCTCCCAACACCTTCTTTATTCTCACCACAGGACCTTCCTCCTGATGTCTGATAATGCTTGTACTTCTCAGTCTTCCAGTAGTACGCCATCTCACTCTCAGCTTCTTGCGCCTCTTGCTCCCAGCTCCTCACACGCCCCACAAACTGAAGCGAGCTCCTTTTTAAACCCAGATCTCTGATTAGCCTGCCTTAATTGATTCTGGTGGCTTCTTGATTGGCTGCAGGTGTTCTAATCAGCTTGTCTGCCTTAATTGTTTACGGAAAGTTCCTGATTATTCTGGAACCTTCCCTGTTACCTTATCCAGGGAAAAGGGACCTACTTAACCTGGGGCTAATATATCTGCCTTCTATCACGCTCCTGTAGCAACCTGGCCTGACCCTGTCACAACACATAGCACTTCTTGTCAGGCATGAGGCATTATTGGAGTGATAGACAATTCCCAAATCCCCCAAGTCCACCGCACACGTTCACTGTATGTGAATGAGCTTTTAGAAAATAAGGAAAAGGATAGTTCATTTATTTTGGCATTAAAATAAGTTTTCCAGGGTGAGGACTGCACATTTGGGATAAAAAAAACTCCAACAATATTAGGAATGGGTCATAGGGCAGTTTCAAAACTTCTCCAACTTTTATAAGTTACTGATCAGTAAACAGAAAATATAAAACACTGTTATGTAGCCACTCACTAATCACTTTTCACAAGTTGAGGAAATTTTGAAAAATTACTGAGTGTGGGAATCCTGGATCTGCCTTGCCTCATCAAATATCTGAAGAAACTGAGGGTCTGCATTTTCTCCCTGGCCCCCATCATTCCTTCCCTGGATCCAGGAGACTGGTACGTCGCCCTCGACTTAGAGATGTGGAAATAAGTGTCCTTTATCTTCCACGGTCACAGAAGATTTCTCAGGTTTGTAGTGGATCAATGCCACTAACAATTCACCGATCTTCCCTGCGGCCTATCGGCAGGCCTACAGTTCTTCACGAAGTATATGGTGGTGGGAGCAGCCTTCCTTAGGCATTGAGGCGTGCAATGACTACCCGTACCTCAATGACTGGCTGATCAAAGGTCAGTTGCAAGCTCAGGTGCAGCACAGCATCAGTACAGTATGGACCAACTTCCAGGCACTGGATCTCTTGATAAACAAGCAGAAGTCAACCCTGGTCCTGGTTCAGAGAATAGAGTTCATCGGGACAGTGCTCGATTTGACCCAGGCCAAAGCCTCCCTACTGGAAGCCCAATTCCAAGCTATGTCAGACCTGATTTTCAAGGTCACGATTCACCCAATAACGACTGCTCAGGTCTGCCTCAAACTACTGGGATACATGTTGGCATGTGCCTACATGGTGCAGTACACAAGTCTATGCCTCAGACCGCTCCAGATGTAGCTGGCAGCTCCCTGGGCAACTGGTAATCTGTGAAAACCTGTTTTACATAATTGACAAATGTGAGAAGTAAAAAATAGCACATGTTCACAAAAATCAAAGCCTTGTGTCTCTTCAAAAACAGCTTTTGATTTTAGAAGATGTATTTTTCTTAAATTTTAGAATAGTATCAGTAATACGTGTGCAGCAGGACTTTTCAAATGTAGCAGTATTCAACAGTTACATTTGATGCTGTAGACTTGCAAATCTCTTCCTGGCTAATACAGAAGAAAATTAGCTTAAGTTTTACGTGAAGAGTAGAAAGCTTGATCCTGCCAAGGCAAAGGCAAAATTTATATCCACTTGAATGGTACAGGATCAGACACAAAGAGTTTAAAAAAACCAAACCAAACCAAGCAAAAAAAAAAAATCTTCAAAGCTCTATAGGAAACAAACCCTGTTTAAGGGTAGTTGGCTGGAGAATGGGCCTGTATTAATTAGCACTTAAATTCCACTGAAATTCATGGAAATAAATGGAAATTGCATGATCAAATGTGTCAGTATATTTATTTTGTTTTCTTCTGATACATCTGACTAGGAGTTAAGGAATTGTGGAAAAATGTGTGAAAATGACATGCTTGTTTATATATTGGTTCCAATATATTACCACTAATAACTGCAGAAGGTGAGAGATAATTGAGGTTAGTGCATAGTTTTTATGATATTGTGTGTTTGATTCTTCCTTCCCTGCTCCAGTGTATTAGATAAAAATTGGAGGGGAAACGGGTAACTCTGGAGAGTTAGTTTTAATGTTACATATAGAGTTAAATGTAACACATATCGTTATTTTTGAGATATTGCACTCCAAGTTTCATTATCTGTGGCAAAAGCAGCTGCTTTCTTATTGTCTGAGGGTATGTCTACACTACGGAATAAGGTTGAATTTATAGAAGTCGGTTTTTTAGAAATGGGTTTTATATATTCGAGTGTGTGTGTCCCCACAGAAAATGCTCTAAGTGCATTAAGTGCATTAACTCGGCGGAGCGCTTCCACGGTACCGAGGCAAGTGTCGACCTCCAGGGTGTTGCACTGTGGGTAGCTATCCCACAGTTCCCGCAGTCTCCGCTGCCCATTGGAATTCTGGGTTGAGATCCCAATGCCTGATGGGGCTAAAACATTGTCGCGGGTGGTTCTGGGTACATATCGTCAGGCCCCCGTTCCCTCCCTCCCTCCGTGAAAGCAAGGGCAGACAATCATTTCGCGCCTTTTTTCCTGAGTTACCTGTGCAGACGCCATACCACTGCAAGCATGGAGCCCGCTCAGGTAACCGTCACCCTATGTCTCCTGGGTGCTGGCAGACGCGGTACGGCATTGCTACACAGTAGCAGCAACCCCTTGCCTTGTGGCAGCAGACGGTACAGTACGACTGGTAGCCGTCATCGTCATGTCCGAGGTGCTCCTGGCCACGTCGGCTGGGAGCGCCTGGGCAGACATGGGCGCAGGGACTAAATTTGGAGTGACTTGACCAGGTCATTCTCTTTAGTCCTGCAGTCAGTCCAATTGAACCGTCTTATGGTGAGCGGGCAGGCGATACGGACTGCTAGCAGTCGTACTGTACCATCTTCTGCCGAGCAGCCATGAGATGTGGATGGCATGCAGTCCTTCTGCACCGTCTGCTGCCAACCAAAGATGTAAAAGATAGATGGAGTGGATCAAAACAAGAAATAGACCAGATTTGTTTTGTACTCATTTGCTTCCCCCCCTCCCCTGTCTAGGGGACTCATTCTTCTAGATCACACTGCAGTCACTCACAGAGAAGGTGCAGCGAGGTAAATCTAGCCATGTATCAATCAGAGGCCAGACTAACCTCCTTGTTCCAATAAGAACAATAACTTAGGTGCACCATTTCTTATTGGAACCCTCCGTGAAGTCCTGCCTGAAATACTCCTTGATGTACAGGCGCCCCCTTTGTTGATTTTAGCTCCCTGAAGCCAACCCTGGAAGCCATGTCGTCAGTCGCCCCTCCCTCCATCAGAGCAACGGCAGACAAATCATTCCGTGCCTTTTTTCTGTGCGGACGCCATACCAAGGCAAGCATGGAGGCCGCTCAGCTCACTTTGGCAATTAGGAGCACATTAAACACCACACACATTATCCAGCACTGTATGCAGCACCAGAACCTGAGAGAGTGATACCGGGCGAGGAGGTGACGTCAGCGCGGTCACGTGAGTGATCAGGACATGGACACAGATTTCTCTGAAAGCATGGGCCCTGACAATGCATGCATCATGGTGCTAATGGGGCAGGTTCATGCTGTGGAACGCCGATTCTGGGCTCGGGAAACAAGCACAGACTGGCGGAACCGCATAGTATTGCAGGTCTGGGACGATTCCTAGTGGCTGCGAAACTTTCGCATGCGTAAGGGCACTTTCATGGAACTTTGTGACTTGCTTTCCCCTGCCCTGAAGCGCATGAATACCAAGATGAGAGCAGCGTTCACAGTTGAGAAGCGAGTGGCAATAGCCCTGTGGAAGCTTGCAACGCCAGACAGCTACAAGTCAGTTGGGAATCAATTTGGAGTGGGCAAATCTACTGTTGGGGCTGCTGTGATGCAAGTAGCCCACGCAATCAAAGATCTGCTGATATCAAGGGTAGTGACCCTGGGAAATGTGCAGGTCATAGTGGATGGCTTTGCTGCAATGGGATTCCCTAACTGTGGTGGGGCCATAGACGGAACCCATATCCCTATCTTGGCACCGGAGCACCAAGCCGGCGAGTACATAAACCGCAAGGGGTACTTTTCAATAGTGCTGCAAGCTCTGGTGGATCACAAGGGACGTTTTACCAGCATCAACGTGGGATGGCCGGGAAAGGTACATGACGCTCGCATCTTCAGGAACTCTGGTCTGTTTCAAAAGCTGCAGGAAGGGACTTTATTCCCAGACCAGAAAATAACTGTTGGGGACGTTGAAATGCCTATATGTATCCTTGGGGACCCAGCCTACCCCTTAATGCCCTGGCTCATGAAGCCGTACACAGGCAGCCTGGACAGTAGTCAGGAGCTGTTCAACTAAAGGCTGAGCAAGTGCAGAATGGTGGTAGAATGTGCATTTGGACGTTTAAAGGCGCGCTGGCGCAGTTTACTGACTCGCTTAGACCTCAGCGAAACCAGTATTCCCACTGTTATTACTGCTTGCTGTGTGCTCTGCAATCTCTGTGAGAGTAAGGGGGAGACGTTTATGGTGGGGTGGGAGGTTGAGGCAAATTGCCTGGCTGCTGGTTACGCGCAGCCAGACACCAGGGCGGTTAGAAGAGCACAGGAGGGCGCGGTACGCATCAGAGAAGCTTTGAAAACCAGTTTCATGACTGGCCAGGCTATGGTGTGAAAGTTCTCTTTGTTTCTCCTTGATGAACCCCCCTGCCCCTTGGTTCACTCTACTTCCCTGCAAGCTAACCACCCTCCTCTCTTCCCTTTAATCATTGCTTGCAGAGGCAATAAAGTCATTATTGCTTCACATTCATGCATTCTTTATTCATTCATCACTCAAATAGGGGGATGACTACCAAGGTAGCCCAGGAGGGGTGGTGGAGGAGGGAAGGAAAATGCCACAGAGCACTTTAAAAGTTTACAACTTTAAAATTTATTGAATGCCAGCCTTCTTTTTTTTGGGCAATCCTCTGTGGTGGAGTGGCTGGTTGGCCGGTGGCCCCCCCACCACGTTCTTGGGCATCTGGGTGTGGAGGCTATGGAACCTGGGGAGGAGGGCGGTTGGTTACACAGGGGCTGTAGTGGCAGTCTGTGCTCCAGCTGCCTTTGCTGCAGCTCAGCCATACACTGGAGCATATTGGTTTGATCCTCCAGCAGCCTCAGCATTGAATCCTGCCTCCTCTCATCATGCTGCCGCCACATTTGAGCTTCAGCCCTCTCTTCAGCCCACCACTTACTCTCTTCAGCCCGCCACCTCTCCTCCCGGTTATTTTGTGCTTTCCTGCACTCTGACATTATTTGCCTCCACGCATTCGTCTGTGCTCTGTCAGTGTGGGAGGTCAGCATGAGCTCAGAGAACATTTCATCACGAGTGCGTTTTTTTTTTCTTTCTAATCTTCACTAGCCTCTGGGAAGGAGAAGATCCTGTGACCCTGGCAACAGATGCAGCTGGTGGAGAAAAAAAAGGGACAAAAGTATTTAAAAAGATACATTTTATAAAACAGTGGATACAGTCTTTCAGGGTAAACCTTGCTGTTAACATTACATACATAGCACGTGCTTTCTTTACAAGGTCACATTTTGCCTCCCCCAACTGCGTGGCTACCCCCTCAACCCTCCCCCCTCCCCGTGGCTAACAGCGGGGAACATTTCTGTTCAGCCGCAGGCAAACAGCTCAGCAGGAACGGGCTCCTCTGAATGTCCCCTGAAGAAAAGCACCCTATTTCAACCAGGAGACCGTGAATGATATCTCACTCTCCTGAGGATAACACAGAGAGATAAAGAACGGATGTTGTTTGAACGCCAGCAAACATACAGTGCAATCTTTCTTGTACAATGATTCCCGAGTACGTGTTACTGGCCTGGAGTGGTAAAGTGTCCTACCATGAAGGATGCAATAAGGCTGCCCTCCCCAGAAACCTTTTGGAAAGGCTGTGGGAGTACATCCAGGAGAGCCACGAATGCCAGGGCAAATTAATCCTTTCACATGCTTGCCTTTAAACCATGTATAGTATTTTAAAAGGTACACTCACTGGAGGTCCCTTCTCCGCCTGCTGCGTCCAGGAGGCAGCTTTGGGTGGGTTCGGGGGGTACTGGCTCCAGGTCCAGGGTGAGAAACAGTTCCTGGCTATCGGGAAAACCGGTTTCTCCGCTTGCTTGCTGTGAGCTATCTACAACCTCATCATCCTCATCTTTTTCATCCCCAAAACCTGCTTCCGTGTTGCCTCCATCTCCATTGAAGGAGTCAAACAACACGGCTGGGGTAGAGGTGGCTGAACCCCTAAAATGGCGTGCAGTTCATCATAGAAGCGGCATGTTTGGGGCTCTGACCCGGAGCGGCCGTTCGCCCCTCTGGTTTTCTGGTAGGCTTGCCTCAGCTCTTTAAGTTTCACGTGGCACTGCTTCGGATCCCTGTTATGGCCTCTGTCCTTCATGCCCTGGGAGATTTTGACAAAGGTTTTGGCATTTCGAAAACTGGAATGGAGTTCTGATAGCACGGATTCCTCTCCCCATACAGCAATCAGATCCCGTACCTCCCGTTCAGTCCATGCTGGAGCTCTTTTGCGATTCTGGGACTCCATCATGGTCACCTCTGCTGATGAGCTCTGCATGGTCACCTGCAGCTTGCCACGCTGGCCAAACAGGAAATGAGATTCAAAAGTTCGTAGTTCTTTTCTTGTCTACCTGGCCAGTGCATCTGAGTTGAGAGTGCTGTCCATAGCGGTCACAATAGAGCACTCTGGGATAGCTCCCGGAGGCCAATACCGTTGAATTGTGTCCACTGTACCCCAAATTCGACCCGGCAAGGCCGATTTAAGGGCTAATCCACTTGTCAGGGGTGGAGTACGGAAATCGATTTTAAGACCCCTTTAAGTCGAACTAAAGGGCTTCATCGTGTGGACGGGTGCAGGTTTACATCGATTTAACTCTGCTAAATTCAACCTAAAGTCCTAGTGTAGACCAGGGCTGAGTAACTATTGTGTACACAGGGCCAGATTCTGCTCTCATTTACTCTGGTTTAAACCTGGAGTAACTTGAGTAAAGTCAGTGGAGTTACTCTGGGTTTACATCAGTTTTAATGAGAGCAAAATCTGTCCTATAATCTTTAGTTCTTGCAGTTGCTCTAAATAGGTGTGTTCAACCTTTACCCTTTTTTGGGGAATAGCAACTGTTATGTGACTTGCATGGCATTTTAGATTAATAAATCATCCTTTCTTACCTTTCAGTTTTTCTCTAGTTAGTTACCTACAAGAGAATTTACAAGAGCAAACATGAGTAAAAAGGAAAGACCGTGATGATGATTAACTAGAAAGTCTGCAATAATTGTAAGCCGTAGCTTGCACACTGCTTCCGTCTACAGAGATTAATGCCTTTCACAGAGTTATAGTTTCACTGCTTTGTTTCAGAACACAACAGTGTAAAGAATGCATTTATTTTATAATTTTAAAATAGCTAGGGATACCTTGTGTATTGTCTCTCTGGCTTTAAACGTAGGGTGACAGAAAATAAATAAATGTCTTTGATGAATAGCTCAAAACGAAAACATTTTTTCCTAAAGCCCTTTGCCCCTTAACCATCTGTCACACAAGTTAACTTCGTAAGTGTCCACAGAAAAAAATAATGTATTTGAATCCTAATGATTGTGTATGATTGTTTATGATTGTTTTAGGGTTTAGAGTTTCTGGTTGTTCCCAAGCTGGCACTAAAAAGGCAAACTTAAGGGTTTTTTGTTTTGTTTTGTTTTGTTTTTTGGTAATATTAACTGTACATGCAGCCTTTTGAATACTTTTTGGAGGAGAGTTATAAAGTGGAACCTTAACTTGGAATTTCCAGGTTTGTTAATTTTATGTTTTTTGAGAAAATGACAGAATTTTCTCAAGGGTTTTTGGGCTGAAGAAAGTGATATATTTGTTCAACTGTAACTCATTTTTTGAATAGGAATGTCCTGAGGTGTTTTTTAAACCTGTGACAGCAGTCTGTGAAGACCGTACAAGCTGCTTGGAGAGATTGGCAGATCTTGAAATCCATGCAGGGGTAGATCCTATTCTGTCCCAGATAGTCTCTTGCCTCCAGATGTTGTTTCACCCCTCTCATTATTACCATACCAGACCCTTTTGTCTCCCATGAGACTTTAGTCATAAAGCTCCAGTCAGGCCATTTGCAATTTACAAAGCATGACTCCAACTGAGGCATGCATCTAATGCATGTTTTGTAATGTGTACGTATATTGTTAATGGATATTCATCTCTGTGGGTTGTTTGTGATAGCTATTATTTAAATGAAGTTACATGAAACTCCAAAGCTACGTGTTAAATACAATGATGGAAGAGTAATTGGAAATGTGTAGGTAAATCTGTTTCAGAGAGACACTGAGCCACAAGAGTGCTAGGAAAATCTGTTTCTTTTTTTAAAAAAAGACATCATTTAAAAAACCTGACATATCTGAAACTCAGGATGTGATTTGCCCCACACTTTACAAAAATTTCTAACCAGTGATGAGATATGATGTGAAATTTCATGTCAATTTGATTTGGTTTTGTTAAAGGTGGGCCTGTACTCAGACATTACCTTTAACCTTAATTATGATGGCATTAGTGCCCCTCCACAATACATCACATAATTAATATTTGTTAAGGTTTCTTGGTCAATTAAAATGAATAATTGAAGAGAAGTCTAAACATGAAAAATATCCCAAGGGCTTGGTGCACATGAGAACCTTGTGATAAATTCAGAGCATTGCCACATAGCAGTAAACTAAATACTAGGTTGACAGTTTTGGAGTCAATAGCAAATAAGCATATTAGGATTTTATGTTACTAGAGCAAAAATAGGAACTGTCAGGATTCCCATTTGTGAGAAATCTTGATACATCTGGTATAGAGCTTCAGAAATACAGACAGAACCTATTTGCTTTGCTCTTTCCATTGCATTATCAACAAAGTGTAAAGTGGAGCCTTTAAAAATGTATAGAGTGGGCCCAGCAAAGCAGCTGAGTCAGCATCACCTGATGATCAATGCCATCCAAAGTAGCTAATGTGATCATTATGGAAAACTGTCATATCGATCACTAAAAGATCAGTCAGGCTGTCCACATGGCAAGCAAACTGGATGGCAACTACAGCGGGGGCAAAATTCACAGAAAACAAGCTACAAGAAGTCTTAGTGTGTACCACTGCTTTTTTTTCACAACGCACAGAAAGCCCGAGCAGATAAACTGTCCAAACACAGAGCTTCTTCCCATCCTCAGCATGCCCCTACGTGGGGTGGTGCAGTGGTATAGAGCCTGCACTGCTCCAGCATGCCCCTACGTGGGGTGGTGCAGTGGCATAGAGCCTGCATTACTCTATACCTGCTGTAGTTGCTCCCTCTTCAGGGCAGTGTTGCCCCACATTGTGATGGATAGGCCAGAATTTGGCCCCAGATTCATAATGGGAAGCTGACTTCAACCTTAACTATGGAGTGGCTACTGCCATTCTACAGTACTGCTTGGTATTTTGTGCCAGATTTTGAGATACCTTGGAATAGTGAAAAGAAAAGGAGGACTTGTGGCACCTTAGAGACTAACCAATTTATTTGAGCATAAGCTTTCGTGAGCTACAGCTCACTTCATCAGTATGCATCCGATGAAGTGAGTTGTAGCTCACGAAAGCTTATGCTCAGATAAATTGGTTAGTCTCTAAGGTGCCACAAGTACTCCTTTTCTTTTTGTGAATACAGACTAACACGGCTGTTACTCTGAAACTTGGAATAGTGGTGAAGGGTATTATATAAAACCAAATTAAATTGGAATTCACACTAATATTTGGTCTGGAAAACAAATGGTTAATTTAAGCCTTTTATTTATTTCATTAAAAATACAAAAAACCAAACACCATCTCCAAGAAATAGAAACAATGCAGCATGTGAGACATTTGCATTATCATAACAGTCATTATTACCAACATCAGAATAAATACAAGACATGAGGGCTTGTCACAGAAAATTATTTAGCATTCCATCTGGTGTATTGCAGACATTTTCCTATTTTAAACACTAAACAGTACAGATGAGAAAGAATCTCCCTTTCAGTGCAATTTGAGGTGTAGTCCAAGGACTTAAGAAATTCATAAACTCAAATTTATCAAATTCAATATTCAGACACACAGGGGACTATCCAGAGTTTAAAAGTTCACGTTTTGTTTGTAGTGGTTTATTGTCTTAGTGATATTATTCAGATAATTTTTTTCATTTTTAAGCATATCTCTGCTCTATTATCAGTCATGTCTACCGTAGTGTTACAGTCTAGACTTGCATAGCAACACTTTGCTAAGGGTGTGGCTGCTGTGAGTTGATATGCCCGCAGGTATGTGCACTGCTTACCTATTGTTGCAGGAAAAAGCTTTCTTATCAGTATAACATAGTTCAGACTTCAGAGCCAGAAGGTAAACCATTGTAGGAGGAAAATTACAAAAAAGAATTCTGCAAGATAGAGATGGACCTGTACTGGCACACCAGATCCAAACCCCCTTAACCTTTGGGAAAGCTCAGATCCATATCTGAACATCATAGCCCAGCCCAATTTGATTCCAAACATTATTCTCCTTAATTTTGGCCCTGCTGTGGAATTTGTATGGTTGGTGCGCTTCCCCTCCCCCTCCTGGAGATCAGGGGGCTGCAAATGCACTATGTGGATTTCATGGTGCTTTCTGTGCATTTCGGAGACAGCTGGTTGTACAAAGATTATCAGGAAAAGGTTTTAGTAAGAACATGGATTTGCCCTACTGGGATTAGAGCCGTGTTCTATCAAGTAGAGTATCCTGCCTCCAGCAGTGATCAATACCTGTTGCTTTAGAAGAAGATAGACTTCCCTGAGCCCTTTCTGTCCCCACTAAATTTATACATACACCCACATGTGTACACAGTTACACCCAGCCATTGTGCAACACTGCAAATGAGGTGAAAAATCTTACCTGACCCCTGCTGACAACTCCCTAAAGCATGAGATTTGGTTGCACTTATATTAGTTTATGTAGCTATTATTTAGTTAGTTACTAATGTTGAGTAAAAAGAAAAGGAGTACTTGTGGCACCTTAGAGACTAACAAATTTATTTGAGAGCTCATTCTTAATCTTTCCCTGTTTGCTGTAGAGGATGTTGATTAGGTTCTGCAGTTTCTTTGAGAGCATGTGGCTCAAGCTGTCAGCATAGTCTGTGTGGTATGTAGATTGTAATGGATTTTTTACCTTCAGTCCTTTCGGTATGATGTCCATCTGTTTGCATTTGGAAAGGAAGATGATGTCTGTCTGTATCTGTACGAGTTTTTTCATGAAGTTGATAGATTTCCACTCCATACGGCTAAATTCAGTGCCTTCCATAATGACAGGTTTCAGAGTAGCAGCCGTGTTAGTCTGTATCCGCAAAAAGAAAAGGAGGACTTGTGGCACCTTAGAGACTAATAAATTTATTTGAGCATCAGCTTTCGTGAGCAACAGCTCACTTCATCGAAAGCTGATGCTCAAATAAATTGGTTAGTCTCTAAAGTGTGACAAGTCCTCCTTTTCTTTGTGCAGACACAGACTAACAGGGCTGCCAGTCTGAAACCTAATGTTGAGTAGTCCCTTTCAAATCTAGTGTTAGTGCCACAAGCACATATGGTGTTCTGAAGACTGCGGGTGGGACTTTCAGAGGCACCTAAGTGATTAAGGGCTGGTCTACACTGGCACTTTAAAGGGCTGCAACTTTCTCGCTCAGGGGTGTGAAAAAACACCCCCCTGAGCACAGCAAGTGTCAGCGCTATAAAGCACCCGTGTAGACAGTACACTCGCGCTGGTAGCTACGATTCTCATGGAGGCGCTTTAGCGTTGCCAGTGTAGACTAGCCCTTACTTAGAATATTTTACAGGCATGACTATGTCAGCAAGGGTGTGTGTGTGTTTTTTCTTACAGGTATGACTGCCTAGTAAAAGCCCTAGTATAGACACAGCTCTACTGGTATGAGGCACTTTACCAGGGTTAGCTCTATTTTGCTTTGCCGAACCCAGATAGTCACATAGGTATGAACGTTTTTATATTTATATATATATATGAACGCTGTTTTGTCTGTGCCTGAATACTTAAAAAGCAGCAAAACTTTGAAGTGTAGTCAAGGGCTTAGGTGCATGAGTGCTTTTAACTATCAATGGGATTTTGGTCCTATATGGCTTTTGGAAGTCCTATGTTGAGTTTCTCCTGGGAGGTGCTGAATCCTCTCACGCTTCTTGATATCGATGACTGTACAACACCATCCAGATCAGACCCTTTGTGCATTTGTTCACAGGTACCTCTCATAGGACTGCTTGAATTTGCACATAACTAGGAGTAGGAGTAGGGCTGCGGCAGTCAGTGGGGTCGACTGTGGTTCTCCTACAGAAATTGTCTTTACAAGTAGTGTCTGACTAAAAGCTGGTGAAACTGCAGTGACAAACAAAGACAACATTTTGAAATAGTAACTGAGGGATTGGAGTGGGCGGGGAAGGGAGAATTGACTCAGATGGAAAGGAATTTGGAAATGTGAGAAATAGGGGGAAAATGCTTGTGTGAAGATTATCAGCATTTTTTAAAAAAAAACAGGCAAACAAGAGTCTGTAGTGAGCACATGAAACTGGAACTGAGCTCTGTGGATTTATATTATTGAAAGGTGAGGGCTGGGGAGAAGAATGCTTCTGAAGAAAAACTGAAGCACAGTGTCTAATGTAATTGAAGATCATTTGAGTTTTGATAATTCTCATGCTGCTGCTGCTGCTGTTCATTTATATTACAGAAGTGTTAAAAGGCTCCATTCAGGGTCAGGCCCATAGAAGAACAAAAGACATCTTCATTTACATTAACACCCCCACCCCCACCCCACGCACACCCTGTATTCTCCGAGTGCCTACCATGGAAAATCATTAGTCTCACAGTAGTACCCACCATACATATAACTGAGCAGGCAGAAAAACACACTCAAGAGATATCAAAATGTTTAGCACCTGCAATTAAAGCTAAATTAAATAGAAAGGAATTGCTATTTAAACAGCATTTTTGCAAAGGCATTTGTCCCTAGCACAGTCCATATTTTTAAATGCAGCCTTTGTGCTAAATACTGAATGAGTGCTGCTTGTACATCAGCGTTACTTTTTTAAGTGAACAGTCTTGAAGATAAATGAAGAAAAGTGTTCTCCTTTTCAAGTGATAGTAATCTGAGACTTTTCCGTTACATGAGGCTCTTAACAAAAGATTGTAATTCCACCAGCTTTGTTTAGGAAGGTTCCATTGTCTCTAGAGTATGCCTAGATGTTAAAAAAGTCCAGGAGGAGAGTCATGCTTTCAGCTTTTCACTTAAGGGCTTGGAATGTATACATTCCATTGAGTGCTTTGGATTGTAAAAGCTGGCTGAATGTTTCAAGATCCTTTTAGCCCTTCCCCTGCACCCCCACCGCCTTACCCTTGGTACAGCCTTCCTTGCCTCTACAATGCTTTATGCTAATCAAGTGACATCACCACTAAGTACACAGCGAGTGGCTACTGATTATATTACAAACCAGCAGAAAGATCTGACTGAGGTGTGTGGTGCTGCTCCTGGAAGCTTTGGGAAGGAGGGCTGTGGATGGCTCTGTGCTTCTTTTACTTTGGGTTGAATCTGAAACTTACTTTTATTTTATAGTTTAATTGCATTAGGGTTAGGTTTGTAACTGAAACCATCTTGGAGCACTGAGGGTTCCATGTAGTAGAGAGAAAAATAAACCATGGGGGTTTAAGTTTGAATGTGCTACTGGCAACTTACCATCAAGCTACACTACTGGATTTTGAACCGAAGCTGTTATTTACTTAAAGTGCAGCCAGAGCATTTTCACTGGTGAGGGGGGCCAACCTTCTGAGGAAGCTGGGATTTGCTTGGATGTATGGTGGATTAACCTGTGGGGTTTTTATGCTGCAGTTCGACATATCACTGAGTTGTAAATGGAATTACAAAAACCAACCGGTATGCCAGGGCCATTGTCCTCAGGTTATGCAGCTCAGGTGCCATATAACTATAATCAGTTAGAAGGAAGATTCAAGCAGTTACAAGGTAAGCCGGTGCCTATGCCTTTTTCTTAAGTGTTGCTATGATATGATGCCTGTAAACATATTAGCATGAGCTGGTTCTGATGCTACTGTAACACGCAGAGGCCAAGAGTGCTGCTGTGATAAAAAGCTTTGCATTCTTTTAAAAAATACTGTAAATCCTCTGTTCCTCTGGGAATGCCTTGGTCTTACACAGTATGGGGGACACCTTCAGCTTTATAGGTGACAAGAGGACTACATCAGATCCAGTCATTTAGAACAATAGGAAAGTGGGGGAACAGTGTGGGAGTGGTCTTTTTGTTTGAAACTTCTCAGCAAATTACACTTGTGAATATGGTATTTAATCATGGAATCTTAATTTAGTTAGCAGTGCAGGAGCTACTTCTGATTCCTTACAGCACTTCCTTGTAAAATGTAACCTGGCGTTTTCAAATCAAGAATGATCGCTTTTCTTCCAGACATATTAGTTTGCTTAAATGGCGAATCTTCAGAATCTGTAGTACAAGGAAACGGTCACATATTTTAACAATCCCATTCTCTCTGCAATTTATTTAGTTCAATTTAATTTTAAAAAAAAACTAGATAAGTTCATGGAGGATAGGTCCATCAATGGCTATTAGCCAGAATGGGCAGGGATGGTGTCCCTAGCCTCTGTTTGTCAGAAGCTGGGACTGGGCGATGGGATGGGTCACTTGATGATTACCTGTTCTGTTCACTCCCTCTGGGGCACCTGACATTGTGTCTGAAGACAGGATACTAAGCTAGATGGACCTTTGGTCTGACCCAGTATTGCAGTTCTTATGTCCTTTTGGAGGGAGAGGAGTGGTATTTTTTATTGTCTGTTATTTTAATTTCTGCTTTGTGTGAGAATGGGAAAGTGACATTTGTTTCTAGAAATATTCTTGTGTCCTACAGAAAGTAATGCAGGGTCTGATCTGTGGTGAAATCCAGAGCATCATCAGGGTAAAGAAATAGAAACAGGCCCAGCATCTCTTTTTTTAATATGGCAGTACAAGTTCTGATGTTCCTCTGAGTCTGGCATGTCTTAGGGATCAAGGAAACTCAGATATTGTCGTTTGAAAATCAAAAAGAAATCATAATCGAAACCAAAATTCTCTTCACTTTGCAAATCCATGTGACTCAGTAAATATTCCCAGAGCAATCCAAGTGCAATGAAGTTTAACCCCACTGTACATGTTTCTTATTTTACTCTCATCTGTACCACAAGTGTGGTCCTGTGGTTCCTGTCAGAGAGGGAGGAAGAACCGAGGTGAGCACAAAGAATGTTTTTATTTGTTGGCTTAAAGAGAAAAAAAAGTTCATTCATAGTAGTTTTATTTTGTAAGTTAGCTCACAGTAATGATTGCACACTGGATCCGAAGAGATAAAATGACAACATTTTAAACGTTGGTAAACTAGACATTCCTTAGGCACAGCACGAAAAAATCAAGGCTCCAAATTTACAAGAGCGCATATGTTAAAATCTTTAGCTTACACATCTGTCAGATCATATACTGCAATAGTTACTTTAAAAAAGAGCCAGCTGAATTTGTGGCAGAGAGAAAAATATACAAACTCATGTCTCTTGCTTTGCTGGTAAGTTAAATGTCCTAACAAAATAGGTTTTGTCATTTTAAGTTACAGCACTTCAGGAATTCAAGTCAGTTTACATCCCCTTGAAATAGGCAAGCAGACAGCTTGTGGTGTAAGCACAGAAAGTGTGTTTTTCCCTTAAAAGAGTATTTCTGTGCTGACTTCAGAAATCAAGTCACTGTAACAGTCTCTTTACTGCAGTTTCCTCTGAAGAATGGACAGTTAAAAACCAGGGAGTTTTTCACAAGGTATAGGGTGGGAGGGGCTTTGTAGCAGACTGCCCATAACAAAAGGCTGTTTATTCGCAGTGCAGAGGTGGGAGTCTTGCTTGAAAAAACAGTGCTGACAGTGATCTTGTTCAGGGTGGAACTTAACTACAGGAAATGTCTTAAACCATGCACTAAATAGTCCATGAAGTGCCAAACAATAACACCAAATACTGAGTGTTGCAAAGGGGGGGTGGGGAGCAGTTTAGTACTGCTGACCCTGGCGATCTTACCTCAGACTTGAAGGCTCTTCATTTGGAACACGTTTAAAAGTCTTAATTTTGCAGTTGGTATAAAATTCGAAAGTGACTGTTGTCCTCTAAGCTGGCTATAATATACTCAGTTCAAAATATTGTGGGTTCTGTGCACTGGAAGTTGCTTAGTGTGGCAATGCTCATGCTTCTGGGCTAATCCAGGACCAGCAATGATGAGCTGAAGAAGTACAATATTTTTAAATTACACTTTCATGGCATTTGTTCTTTCCCATCACAAAGGGTGAATCAGCAAAAAAAACCCGATGACCTTGGTTGCACCCTGCACGTCTTGCAGGCTCTGTGGAACAGCACCACTGTTTTGTTTTATTTCGGGTTTTATTCTGGGTTTCCCACATTTATACCTGTTCTCTAAGTTGTGACTCGCTGCCCTGGTGACAGAAGCGACACTACTTTAGAGATCTCATAATAAATACAGAACGGAATAACATTCATTGACCTCTCTACCACCCTGAACCTGCCCCCCTATTTTTCATAACCCTAAAAGTTTTTGGTTTTGGCCCTGGCAAGGCTCTGTTCAAATTTAGTGCATTCTAGGCTTCCCCTGTAAGAAACTCTCGAGTAGATTAAACAGAAGAGTATCTAGGCCCAGCACAAAGCTGCATATACATTTAGAGATGAGGATGGCTCTTTCTTTGACCTTGCCTCACAAAAAGGAGGCAAGTGTGGCTGGAGCTGGAAGTGTCACATCACAGGAGAAGAGAAAAGGAGCCAGGAGGCAGCTTGAACCTACACAGCATCCTAAGAACCCAAATTACACCTGCATTCCTCTGTAATCCACCTCTTTCAAATGCAAAAAAGTGGCTCTGATGAGTAGTAAGAGATGCAGCTGATAAACTTGGTGATGAGGCTGAAGAGATTTAAAACATGCCCCCCCACATGTCTCATTAGTCTTTTGAAATCTTATATTCTTTGGGGTAGTATTTTTAGATATAGAAAGCAGTGGTATTCAGTCTGTGTGGCAACACCCACCCTCCAAATGTTTCTCAGCTCTGACTTTCACACACTAGTCACCACACCCCTGCAAGCCATTTCCACCAGTAGGCAAAATCAAGCAGGAGCTAGTGGGGCATGCCACAGTGAACTGAGAGCAACTAACCCTATCCCTTGTTTATGAAAGGATGCCAAACCAGAAGAGAAACTGTATTAAACTGGTGCTAAAGGTACAGATGGCATTACACATCAAAAGAAGGTGCATAATGTATGCAGTGTAGTTACAGCCAGGTCCGTCCCAGGATATTAGAGACATACGGTTGGTGAGCTAATATCTTTTATTGTACAACTTCTGTTGGTCAGAGAGACAAGCTTTCGAGCCACACAGAGCTCTTCTTCAACTCTCGGTACTGGTGCATAAGGATGGCTAGGTAATCTGCTGTAGATTTAGAGTTACTTAGTCATCATGGTCGTTGTGTGGGTGAGAATCTTAATGCAGGTTAAGAAGCTGAGGGGATTCTTGTGCAAGTTCTGTTCACTTTAATAAACCTCACATGAGTTAATTTTTTTATGGTCAGGTCACGCAGTCCTTACTTATCACTTAAGGGATAGCATTATCGGCTGCCATAGTCATAAATCTACATATAGGTGGTCCATTCTTTATGGCCATTTGTACAGTAAATAAAGGCCTTCTTTTAGGGATAGAGCAGCTGGCCGCGAATGAAGACAGTCCTCAGAAAGTGGCCCACAGAAAACCTGTTTCCTGTTAACCTGCCCAAGGAACTGCTGGAGAGAGCTCATCCAATTTAGTTGAGAAATTAAATGAAAAGAAAACACAAAATGTTAATGTGACACTGAGAGGTATTTTGAAGTAGATTCTTGCATCTCTATTAAGATCCACAATGAACACCTAGTAATTTCAGTGCTGTGGGAAGGCAATCCTTGATGAGAGAGGAGGCAGCCATCATCACCACAGTGCAGTGGTTTTCAAACTTTTTTTCTGGTGACCCAGTTGATGCCTACGACCCAACGGAGCTGGGGATGAGGGTTTTGGGCTGTGGGAGGGGCTCGGGGTTGGGGCAGAGGGTTGGAGTGCAGGGGTGAGGGCTGCGGGGTGGGGCTGGGAATGAGGGGTTCAGGGTGTGGCAGGGGGTTGGGGCTCTGGGCTGGGGTGCAGGCTCTGAGATGGGACCAGGGATGAGGGCTTTGGGTTGCGGAGGAGCTCAGGGCTGGGGTAGGGGGTTGGGGTGCGGGATTGGGGTGTGGGCTCAGGCAGCTCCCGGTCAGCAGCTCAGTGGGGGTGCAAAGGCAGGCTTCCTGCCTGTCCTGGCACTGCTGACTGAGCTGCACCTCAGAAGCGGCCAGCAGCAGGTCCAGTTCCTAGGCAGAGGCGCGCGGCACTCACCTGCAGGCACCGGTCCCCCCGTCAGCTCCCATTGGCCGATGCTTGGGGCGGGGACAGCGCGTGGAGCCCTGTGGCCTCTCCATCTAGGAGCCGGACCTGCTGCTGGCCGCTTCCAGGGCGCAGCGAGATGTCGGAACAGGTAGGGACTAGCCTGCCTTAGCCAGGCAGCATCGCTGATGGGACTTTTAATGACCCAGTCAGTGGGGCTGACCAGAGCTGCCGCGACCCAGTGCCTTACATTCCATGACCCAGTACTGGATCACAACCCACAGTTTGAAAACCACTGCCACACTGCTTCCTTAAATTCATTCCCATGTAATCAACAGAACTGAGTAGCATTTATTAAAGTTTCTGGAATTTATAGCACTGTGCCTTTATCAATTTCTGCAGTGTAATTACGGGGTTCATTCCAAGCTGTAAGATTGTACCATAGGTGTGAAATTGCCTACAATCATTATAGTTTTAGAATTTCTGGAGAGGAAGTCAGCTTGATTTGTACTGAGGATGAATCCCCAGAAGAAAGCTTGCCCTTGAAAGGAGCTGTATGAAGTCCCAAGCTTGGTGGTAGATGTTATTTTTGTTTTTAACAACTTAGGTTTGTGCATTTTTAATGAGAGCCAAATTCTCTCTGTTGCACTCTCCATCAGATTATTATGGAGGTTTCCTTTATGGTTGTTAATTACTGTATTTTCTCAAGTTCTTTAAAAAATATCTTGCTTTTAGAGATTTAAGGCCTGATCTAACACTCACTGATGTAAATAAAAAGATACCCCTCCCCCCATCGACTTCCTCAGACTTTAAGATCAGTCCTTAACTCTGCTTGGTAGCTAGATGTAGTGACTTGACTCTCTAAAGTTTTCCTTTAATGAAATGTTGAGACTGCTAGGAGATGTGTGTGATAAGACCCCTTCTTATTAAAAGCTGTCTGATAGGTTTCAAAATGTAATTTGTAAGAGAGAAATCAGCATCAAGCAGATGTGTTTCTAATGAAGTATCAAAGGGATTGGTTCTTGGCCCTCTGCTAGTTAACATTATCATGAACAAAAGAAAACATAATATCACTGATAAAGTTTGCTTATGACACAATGGGAGAGTGGTAAATACTGAGGACAGGTCACTGTACTGAGGAATCTGGATCATTCTGCAAGCTGGGTGCAAGCAAACAATATGAATTTTAGTTTCACTAGATGTAAAGGTATACACCTAGGAAAAAGAATGTGGCCCACATTTACAGGGTGGGAAACTCTATTCTAGAAAGCAGTGACTCTGAAAAAGATTTGGGAATCACAGTGGGTAATCAGCTGAACATGAGCTGCCAGTGTGATGCTGCGGCCAAAAGGGCTAATGCAATCCTTGGATGCATAAACGGAGGTCTTGAGTTGGCACACTGAGGTTATTGGTGTAACCGCTGCTGAAATGTAGTGTCCATTTCTGGTGCCCACAATTCAAGAAGGATGTTGATAAACTGGAGAGGCTTCAGAGAATGAGTAAAGGATTAGAAAACTTGCCTAATAGTGTTAGACTCAGGGAGTTCAATCTATTTACCTTAAGAAAGAGAAGGTTAAAGGGTGACTTGATTCCACTGTGTAAGTAAAAATATGCTCTCAGAATTATTTGGCAGGGGGGAGGCTATTGCCTGTGTTACACAGGAGGTCAGACTAGATGATCGCAATGGTTCCTTCTGGCATTGGAGTCAATGAATCTATTCTCACATGTGGGCACCCATCATCTGGGACACAGCACAACACATTCACTAGCCCTGTGGTGGGCCTGCAGCGTGCTGGCCGCTGCTTCCCGCAGCTCCCATTGGCCTGGAACTGCAAACTGCGGACACTGGGCACTACCTGCGGACAGTCAATGTAAACAAACTGTCTCGCAGCCCGCCAGCGGATTACCCTGACGGGTCGCAGGTTGCCCACCACTGCACTAGCCCATCATGAAGTGGATTGCTGTTCAAAATAGCAATGTGGAACACAATAGTTTTCATTTTGGGCTGAGCTTTTCAGTAGATTTCCTATAGTGAAGATGATCGAGAATCGTTCATGGAGAAATATAGTGAACTTTAGTCCAAGACTAAATCTATAACTTTTTGTAAAAAATTGATTTCACTGAGGAAAAAGTCAAAGTGAGAAAATACACTTTATGTGAGCAGGGGTACAAGCAAACATGGTAGGGTCAGTTTAGTCCTCTTTACTAAACATTTCACTGGAAAAGCAAACTTGACTACATTGCACTATAAAAGTGAACTATGATCATTTGACTGTGATGTGTTCCGTGCAACAACCCTTATCCTGACAGCAGTATCCTTCAACATAATAACTACTTTTGATGTGAATCTTACACCTGCAGGAAGCCAGAGTAGCTAGGTTTGGTGTGGGGGGTTCACAGTTGGTAGGAAGGAAGACAGAAATATTGTTTCTAATTTTAAAAAATTGAAGGCACTCAGATAATATAATGATGGGGCCATTATACAGATAAATAGATTTAATTCCATTGAGGCCATGGTGCAGCAGCAAAGCTTCTCCAAGGTCTGTACGCTTTCTCTCCTGGCCCCTCTATATGAGAGCAGTTGGCCGATGGATCAGCGTACTTGTTGATACGCTGGCGTCATCTCCAAATCGCTCTCCATGTCCACACCAGGAAGCCTCATGGAGCTGAGCAAACTGCTCCATGTTTAGGGAAGCCTTGTGTGAGATTTTAAAATTCTGCCTAACCCCTGGGCAGTGCAATGACAGCATTCTGCTACAACCAGGACCCTCTGAAGATGTGGGAGAAACCCTAAGGGGCTAGGTTTCAGAGTAGCAGCTGTCTGTCTGTATTCGCAAAAATAAAAGGAGTACTTGTGGCACCTTAGAGACGAACCAATTTATTTGAGTAAAAGCTTTCATGAGCTACAGCTCACTTCATCGGCTAGCTAACCCTGCACTATGTCTGCACTGTAATAAAAGATACATGGCTGGCCCAGGTCAGCTGACTCAGTCTTGTGGGGCTCAGGCTGTGGGGCTATAAAATTGAAGTGTAGATGTTCAGGCATGGGCTGGAGCCCGGGTTCTGAGACCCCGCAGGTCCCTGAGCCTGGACTCCAGCCCAAGCATGAACATCTGTACTGCAGTTATATAGTCCCACAACCCAAGCCCAAGACGGCTGACCCGGGGCAGCCGTGGCTGTGTTGTGGGTCTTTTATTGCAGTATGGACATACCTTAGACAAATATAATTGAGAGAATTCTCTCTTCTGCTGCATGTATTCAGTTTTAAATCATTATACAGTAATTCAGTAGCAATGGTCTGCATAGCTAGAGCCAGTGATTACTAATGTACCCCTACTGTATGTAGACTAACCTAGCTACCAGCCATTATTGTCATGCTAATTGTTATTAGAGGTGAGGCAAAAGGGTGGGAGGGTGTATTTAATTTCAAATAAAATGTCACTCAATTTTAATGTAGTTATTTAGGCCCAGTTTAACTTGCTCTATGGGCAAAATTCTGCCCATATCTCCATCCTCTGCAACCCGCTGATGTCTATGTGAGAGGGCAATTTGGTCCTTGGTCTTCAGTGGACATGCTAACACAAGTTGTACAGCTAGATGGATGGAAATGGTTTGCAGATTCCTAAATGCTTATTTAATCTGCTCTAATTATGTGGTTTCAGTGTTTATTTCTATGAGAATCTTGATTCTATTCCTCCCATTAAAAAATAATTCTGCGAACATGTGAACACTAAACTTGTTCTGGTGTGGTTGTTTCAGAAGACTCAGAAGCTGGTAATAGAATACTGTTGAAAGTCTCCTATGTTTAGAAATTCATTGGAAATATTTATGTATGTGCAATCGTTGAAAGAAGAGGCTTTAAAAAACAAACCTGTTACTTAGCTGAGTGTCTAATTTGGGGATTTAATGCAAAGGAAATGATGTGCTATGAGCTGTAATTAGAGCATCCAAGTTCTTCATTAAAGCTGACTTCCCAGCAAAACACCTGCTGGGATTTGTGCTGGATTCTTGTCCGTTCTTAAAATTAGCTGGCGAAATTTAAACCATTCGTGCATTCTCGTGCCTCCTTTTATCAGTTTTGTACCAAGGTGTGATGTAAAACTGATGCAGAGAAGCTTACAATGATGCAAAGTGGCTCATAATTGCCTTACAAGTTATTGGCTGTTTCCAGAAATGAAAGCCTTCAGTTGCAGTTACATTATAGAAGTTGTAGAGTAGCTCATAGACAAGGCTCTGTTTACTTGCTTTCTTAAAGTAAAGGATCTGGATTCTGAGGCACTCCATTGCTGCAGGCTGGAACTAATGTGGCAGCTTCATGTAAATTAAGAAGTGGAAGTTTTTAATGAATTCAATATGAAAGTGAACACTATCAATGCAGTATTCCTTATAGTATTTAATTTTATATTAAACTGAATTAACCCTGACCACACATTTTTAATTTTCAGTGTACCACAGGGGTTTTTAGAGGATATGTGTATCTCCATTAGAGAAGTCATCAAGAGAAGGCTGGAGGCTTTGGGAGCTGGGTGGAGAATAATTGTGGTTTTAGGCACCTGAGAAGATGTGTGAAGCAGTAAGACTGTAATATATACACTAGGGCTGTCGATTAAACGCAGTTAACTCACGTGATTAACTAAAAAAATTAATCGGGATAAAAAAATTAATCATGATTAATTGCAGTTTTAATTGCACTGTTAAATAATGATTACCAATTGAAATTTATTAAATATTTTGGATGTTTTTCTACATTTTCATATATATTGTATTCTGTGTTGTAATTGAAATCAAAGTATATATTTTTATTACAAATATTTGCACTGTAAAAATGTTTAAAAAATAGTATTTTTCAATTCACCTCATACAAGTTCTGTAGTGTAATCTCTTTGTTGTGAAAGTGCAATTTACAAATGTAGATTTTTGTTGTTATTACATGACTGCACTCAAAAAGAAAACAATGTAAAATTTCAGAGCCTACAAGTCCACTCAGTCCTACTTCTTGTTCAGGCAATCACTAAGACAAGCAAGTTTGTTTACATTTAAGGGAGATAATGCTGCCCTCTTCTTATTTATAAAGTCACCAGAAAGTGAGAACGGGCATTTGCATGGCACTTTTGTGCCAGATAGGCTAAACATTCGTATGCCCCTTCATGGTACGGCCACCATTTCAGAGGACATGCTTCCATGCTGATGACGCTCATTAAAAAAATTAATGCATTAATTAAATTTCTGACTGAACTCCTTGGAGCAGATCTATATGTCCCTTGCTCTGTTTTACCTGCATTCTGCCATATATTTCCTGTTATAGCTGTCTCAGACGATGACCCAGCACACGTTGTTCATTTTAAGCACACTTTCACTAGAGATTTGACAAAACACAAAGAAGGTACCAAAGTGAGATTTCTAAAGATAGCCTTCCAAAATCTGAGAGGGATGAGGTATGGAGCTTGCTTTCAGAAGTCTTAAAAGAGCAACACTCCGATGTGGAAACTACAGAACCCAAACCACCAAAAAAGAAAATCAACCTTCTGCTGATGGCATCTGACTCAGATAATGAAAATGAATATGCATCGGTCCGCACGGCTTTGGATTGTTATCAAGCAGAACCTGTCATCAGCATGGACTCATGTCTACTGGAATGGTGGTTGAAGCATGAAGGGACATGTGAATCTTTAGCGCATCTGGCACATAAATATTTTGCGATGCCAGCTACAACACTGCCATGAGAACGCCTCTTCTTACTTTCAGGTGACATTGTCAACAAGAAGTGGGTAGCATTGTCTCCTGCAAATGTAAACAAACTTTTACTTGTCTGAATGATTGGCTGAACAAGAAGTAGAACTGAGTGGACTTGCAGGCTCTAAAATTTCACATTGTTTTATTTCTGAATGCAGGTTTTTTTGGTACATAATTCTACATTTGTAAGTTCAACTTTCAAGATAAAGAGCTTGCATTACAGTACTTGTATTAGGTGAATTGAAAAATACTATTTCTTTACAAGTATTTGCACTGTAAATACACAAATAAAAAATAAAGTGAGAACTGTACACTTGGTATTCTGTGTTGTAATTGAAATCAATATATTTGAAAATGTAGAAAACATCCAAAATATTTAAATAAATGGTATTTTGTTATTGTTTAACAGTGCAATTAATCACGATTAATTTTTTAAATCGTGGGATTAATCACAATTTTTTTAATCGCTTGACAGCCCTAATATACATATAAGTGGGATATTTCTGCTCAAATGTTTGACTGTAGAGTAGTTTAAAATGCTGATATTATATTGTCTTTAAATTCCAGAGTCAACACAATGTTGAAGTAACTGGGAGAATTCACAACACTTGGAGCTGTCATTTCAGGCTTTTGGCAGATCGTTCTCTTCAGTTTGTATTTAGTTAATGTTTGGAATATTTGCTTTTAACTGTCAGGGCTAGAAACCTAATATTTTATAAAAACAATAGCTCAGGTTGTGGAGCATTATGTTGCTGAAAGGCCATTCTGGGTCAGATTTGGTGGTCCTGCAGTTGTGGAGTAAATGGGTCTCTGAAAACCAGAACTGTTGCATATATAACCATCTGCCAGTCTTTGAGCAGGGTGGGTTTGAGCCAGTGGCATTGAACGGAATTTCCATTGATTTAGATGGGTTAGGGCAAGGCCCTCCTGTTCCATAGGTTAAAAGAGAAACGAAAATGTGTACAGCGTCTTTAGCTGGGATCAATCTGCACAGCTCAATGGAATGCTATTGATTGACAGCAGCTGAGGGTCTGGCCCTTCATGTAGGAGACGGATAATTTAAATTAACTAAATTTGATGGAGAATCCAAAAGTCAGCTAGCCGCTTTAAACTAAATAGTACTAAATAGTACTAAATATCTGTATTTAGGAAGGTGGTTAATGTTCCAAACAGGTTTTTATCTCAGGGCTGTATCCTGTTTCCACTCAAGACAATTTGTACTTTTGCCATTGACTTCAGTGGAAGCAGGAGTGAACTCTAAGTAAACCACATAGAGGTGATGCTATTGGGGGAGAGAGGCAAAACCGTAATGCGTTTTCTCTTCTGATTTCTTTCTGAAATCTATTTTATGCTCTTTCTTCTTTTTCCTCCAGCCCTTACTTGACCATTAAACTTGTACCCTAAACAATGAAAATCTATCTAAAGTAAGGATCCAGAGAGTGTTGAGGGGAGAAGAAATTACAGATTTGCAGCATGATTCACGGGAGCCATGTTTCCTGTACTGAACTGCTTTTCTCTTATATTTTAGTACAGAACATAGTATTATGTTTAATAAGATGTACCACAGATGTTCAGAAACTGAATTTAGCAAGTGAGGATGCAGTATCTTTTCCTGCTGCTGGTCCAAGCCAAGGCAGTGCATGATTGTTCAATAATTAGCCCTCTGAACTGTTTTGTTCCTTTTTAAGTTGAATTGAAAAGTACTAAATATCTGTTATTCAACTGTGCATGGTATTGACACATTTTCCCATATGAAAATGAACGGACCCTGTGTACTGAATAAGCAGCTTTAAGGAAGTTATTCAACAAAACAGTAGGATCAGCTTCTCTAAGGTTAGAAGCGGTTGTAAGGGAGATGTTCAAGGGAAGAAAAGAACTGAAGAGGGTGGCTCAGAATCTGCTTTGTACTTCAAGCAAGGTGGAGCAGAAATGTTGTTTGGGATTTAACCTAAGGGGCTGCCAGGTAACAATCCATTCCAGAGCATCTGTTGTTCCAGCTAACTGCCTTGTTGACTCTAAAGCAGGGGTGGGCAAACTTTTTGGGCCGAGGGCCACATCTGGATGGGGAAATTGTATGCAGGGCCGGGGCAGGGGGTTGGGGTGCGGGAGGGAGTGCGAAGTGTGGGAGGGGGTGCAGTGTGCAGAAACGGGCTCAGGGCAAGGAATTGGGGCAAAAGGGGTGTGTGGGGTGCAGGAGGGGGCTCAGGGAAGGGGGGGTGCGGGGAGCAGGAGGGGGCTCAGGGCAGGAAGTTGGGGTGCACTGGGGTGTGGGGTGCAGCAGGGCTCAGGGCAGGGAGTTGGGGTGCAGGAGGGGTGCGAGGTGCAGGCAGGGAGTTGGGGGGTGGGGTGCAGGAGGGGTTCGGGCTCCAGCCCAGTGCCACTTACCTAAAGCTGCTCCGGGGTGGCAGCGCCGTGCACCGGGGCCAGGGTAGGCTCCCTGCATACCTGCCCTGGCCCCGCGCTGCTCCGGGAAGCAGCCGGAACCACGGCCCTGCACGGCCCCTGCGGGGGGGGCCCACAGGGCTCCACGTGCTGCCCTTGCTACGCCTCCAGGTACCTCCCCTAAAGCTCCCATTGGCTGCTGTTCCCCTTTCCCAGCCAATGGGAGCTTGTGGGGGTGGTGCCGCCTGGAGGCAAGGGCAACGCACAAAGCCCTCTGCGCCCCCCCTCCCGTCCCCGGGGCCCCAGGGACGTAGTGCTGGCCGTATCTGAGAGTGGCACAGGGCCTGTGCCACCATGGGGGGCAATCCCGCGGGCCAGATCCAAAGCCCTGAGGGGCCGGATCCAGCCCACGGGCCATAGTTTGCCCGCCCCTGCTCTAAAGTGACAAGGTTATTAAATGGGTCTGAGGTGAAAGCTCTGAAGTTGGTTAGTCCTTTTCAAGGTGAGGGTTAAAGGCCATTAATGGACCGAATTAGAAACCTGTGGGTTACTCTGCTTTACGACTAATCCCGTATTGTTAACAAGTTCTAAATTCATTACAGCAAGAAAGAAACCATGAAATAGCATGTAAAAACACAGAGAGCCCTCTGTCTCCTGTCCACTTGTATGAGAGTGCAGGTATTTGGGGAATCTTATATTTTCTCCAATTTGACTGTATTGTTAACAATACATGTGAGATCATATAGTGAATGTAGTTAGCATCAGTGCTGTATTATTTCCCCTTCATGCATCCTTGCATCCCCCAAACCCATACTAAGTGTCATTAAAAATGACATTCCAGGACTATGTTCAGGGCTGCTGAAGACTTGCATACCAGAACTCTTCTGTTTCTCTCTGCTGAGATGGATACAAGATGGATAATGATCACTCATGCTTGTGACTTTTGATGTAGAATCTAAGGTCAGGATGGCAGTGAGAATTCTCATTAACACAAAGGACCTTGTACAGTTGCTGCTGGAACTAGGGTATCCCGAGCTGAGAGCTTCCTTTGTAGAAGAAAACCACTGTAGCCAAACTAATATTAACCAGTCTCCATAGATATGCTGAATGCCCCACTGTGTTCCTCTTCGAAAAAAACAAAACTAAAAGGCCCTTCAGTTTAAGGGGAACAGTACAGTTAAACAGGCACACAGTAATCGTTGCACAGTCTACTCTAGAGGCTGCATTAATGATTTTTAAAAGGTCTTGTGAAAGTTGCCTTTTAATCCTAAAATGATGTGACTGGAAATCCGGATAATTCAGTGTTCCCTGACATTTGTTTTATTCATAGAAAATATGAGGAGGAAATCCTCATAGAACCCAGACATAGCAGATAATACAAGGCTAACTTACATTTCACAGACTTTATTATGTAATTGTTATTTGGCTGAATAAAATATGTTTTTACTAAAGAATGGTGCAGGATAGTGTAGTAGGCTGTAAGTGTGTGTGTGTGTGTCCGTCCAAACATGATCAGTCAGTTATCTGTTCTGCATATGCCCTTTAGCTGGAAACACAAAAAATACAATGCTATGGTATTCCGCAAGGATTGTTTCAGAGGAACAGCCGTGTTAGTCTGTATTCGCAAAAAGAAAAGGAGTACTTGTGGCACCTTAGAGACTAACCAATTTATTTGAGCATGAGCTTTCGTGAGCTACAGCTCACTTCATCAGATGCATACCGTGGAAACTGCAGCAGACTTTATATACACACAGAGAATATGAAACAATACCTCCTCCCACCCCACTGTCCTCCTGGTAATAGCTTATCTAAAGTGATCAACAGGTGGGCCATTTCCAGCACAAATCCAGGTTTTCTCACCCTCCACCCCCCCACACAAATTCACTCTCCTGCTGGTGCTAGCCCATCCAAAGTGACAACTCTTTACATAATCAAGTCGGGCTATTTCCTGCATAGATCCAGGTTTTCTCACATCCCCCCCACCCCCATACACACACAAACTCACTCTCCTGCTGGTAATAGCTCATCTAAACTGACCACTCTCCAAGTTTAAATCTAAGTTAAACCAGAACATCTGGGGGGGGGGGGTAGGAAAAAACAAGAGGAAACAGGCTACCTTGCATAATGACTTAGCCACTCCCAGTCTCTATTTAAGCCTAAATTAATAGTATCCAATTTGCAAATGAATTCCAATTCAGCAGTTTCTCGCTGGAGTCTGGATTTGAAGTTTTTTTGTTTTAAGATAGCGACCTTCATGTCTGTGATTGCGTGACCAGAGAGATTGAAGTGTTCTCCGACTGGTTTATGAATGTTATAATTCTTGACATCTGATTTGTGTCCATTTATTCTTTTACGTAGAGACTGTCCAGTTTGACCAATGTACATGGCAGAGGGGCACTGCTGGCACATGATGGCATATATCACATTGGTGGATGTGCAGGTGAACGAGCCTCTGATAGTGTGGCTGATGTTATTAGGCCCTGTGATGGTGTCCCTGAATAGATATGTGGGCACAATTGGCAACGGGCTTTGTTGCAAGGATAAGTTCCTGGGTTAGTGGTTCTGTTGTGTGGTATGTGGTTGTTGGTGAGTATTTGCTTCAGGTTGCGGGGCTGTCTGTAGGCAAGGACTGGCCTGTCTCCCAAGACTTGTGAGTGTGTTGGGTCATCCTTTAGGATAGGTTGTAGATCCTTAATAATGCGTTGGAGGGGTTTTAGTTGGGGGCTGAAGGTGATGGCTAGTGGCGTTCTGTTATTTTCTTTGTTAGGCCTGTCCTGTAGTAGGTAACTTCTGGGAACTCTTCTGGCTCTATCAATCTGTTTCTTTACTTCTGCAGGTGGGTAATGTAGTTGTAAGAAAGCTTGACAGAGATCTTGTAGGTGTTTGTCTCTGTCTGAGGGGTTGGAGCAAATGCGGTTGTATCGCAGAGCTTGGCTGTAGACGATGGATCGTGTGGTGTGGTCAGGGTGAAAGCTGGAGGCATGCAGGTAGGAATAGCGGTCAGTAGGTTTCCGGTATAGGGTGGTGTTTATGTGGAAATGGCCCACCTGTTGATCACTTTAGATAAGCTATTACCAGCAGGACAGTGGGGTAGGAGGAGGTATTGTTTCATATTCTCTGTGTGTATATAAAGTCTGCTGCAGTTTCCACGGTATGCATCTGATGAAGTGAGCTGTAGCTCACGAAAGCTCATGCTCAAATAAAGGTTAGTCTCTAAGGTGCCACAAGTACTCCTTTTCTTTTCGCAAGGATTGTGTTAATCATTCTCTAACCAGAAAGATCCCAAACACCTTCCTCAGAAAGGTATATCTGGGTCACATGCACCTGTAAAAATGGCAGGGCAAAGGTTTCTAATGAATTTGGTTTTTACTAGAGTGAAAATGAGAACACTTCAGGGGTCAGTTAGGAGGAGGAATAGATAAAAGTTCAGCTGCAAGGAGGATTATATACAAATGAGATGCTGTAAAAATGTAAAAAAATCAGCTGCACAGATTTTTACAGGAAAGTGCCTTGTTATAGAAATATATTTAAGTAGAATAAATCGTAATATTATTGCAAGGAGATTGTTAGGAGTCAGATGATACAAGAGCTGAAAAGCTGGTGTGTAAATTGTGGCAGCTCCTTAATGGAGCTACACCAATGTATGGAGCTGAGGATCTGGCCCACAGTTTATCTCTGCGATTCAGGCCTAGCTGTCTACTCTGCTCAGACGACTACCTCTCTTTGGTTGCAACTTCTTTGCATTGATATCGCATGTTGGGTTCTTTTCCCCTAATGTACAGCAGCCTTCTTTGTATCCCTTTTGTGCTGGTAACACTATCAACTGTTGAGTTTGATTTGAGCATGATTCAATTCCAGAAAGGAGAAAAAAAAAGGGAAGAGACAACATGTCCATGGTTTTTCTTATTTTTTGGCTGCACATAGGAGTCCTCTTATCTGCAGTAACCTCTGCTCATAGCTGTGAGAATAGTTGTTTTTGTCTAAGTGAATATCTTTCAGCAACAGTGATAATTTCCAGGGAAGGTGGAGTATTCTGTTAATGAGGAGGCCATTATTTTTCCGGGTATGTACATCTTTCAGCTTTTTAGATTGTCTGCCATTGCAACAAAAGTGATTACATTGTTACATGTGACTGCCCTTTGCAGTTTAATATATGAGTAGTGCTCATTATGATATGGCAGTTAAATCAAACTATGAGTAAGTATGGGAGGTGTCTCAAGAATTCCAGATGTTAGTTTTTCATGTTGAACTTTTTACCTTTAAACTATAATTACTCATCAGAGAAACAGATAATGTTGGCTTAGGCTACTTCTGGTTTTAAATATCTCAAGTTCTTTTGAACCAAGGAAATTCATCTTGAGCATGTGTGCCTGCATGAGTAGCCTGGTGAGGCTCCCTAGTCTAGAGTAAGCGGTCTCCATGCCAGTCCCACAAGCACCTGTGCAGAATGTGGTGAGAGGGGCATGAGCCAGAAGGGCCATGGGATCGTTGTTTAAATGAATCTAGTAGCTACTATTCCAGCCGTGGTCGTGGGGACTGCACGCCACTCTGTGGGGTGAATTTCATCCCATCGGCCCCCACGTGTGCTTCATTTACTTGGGATTTGTGTGGCTGATGCAAATTGCTCTCCGTGCACATTGCCTCATCCGAAAGAGAGAGGTTTATGTTGCTTTTAACACAAAAGGAAAAAAGTTCTCTTTGAGCAGCTGTAGCACCATCTCCAACCAGATCCCTGGTTATTACCCACATCTCTTTTTGGAATCTTGCCATTTTCACAGGTGTGGTGATAATCCAGTCATACCGTATTATGTTTTAGATGAATCTGGATGTGATTGACGACAGCTTTTGCTTAGGTTATTGTTCTAAGAGTTCACGTTGTGAGATGTGAACTGTGAAATGGAAATGGTGGCGTGTTTCTCCCTTCAACCAGTTGTAACTTCTGTATTGCTAAAGTCTCTTTTTTATATATATAGTGGTGCCTGATGGGACTTCCATAACATTTCTGTTACATAAATCCTTATCTGTGCGGGTTTGTAACTAGGCTAAAAAAGTTGCTCCAGTGTGGGAGAGTTTTTGAAATTACTCTCAAAAGAATATGGGTATCCATGTAATTAAAAATAACATATGGAACCCAGCTACATTGTGTTGAGTCAAAATCTGTGCAATTTTATTCTAGTGGTGTTGCACAGGGTATAAATCAAGCTCGAATTTGGCCCTGTAGGCTCAGTAGTAACATGTTGGACCTGATTCAGTTATGCATGTTTTATATTGATGTACGTGTATTGACTTCAGTGGAGGGATTCCTGATTTGCACTTGGGTGCGTGAGGGAAGAATTGGGTTTATGGGGCCTGATTCTCAATTGTCCTGTGGTTTGTGTAATTATTTACACCTGTACAAAGTTGTTGTTTTATCAATGAAAAATGCGGGTACTCAGTTCTTCTGAAAATCAGGCCACTAGGATTTAGCACATGGATTTTGAAAATAATCTTTAAAAGACCATTTAAAAGTGTTTGTCTTAACATGTCCCTTCTTGCCCTTCCAAGAATGACTTTGTTTTCTCTTTTTCTTTCTGATTTTAAGGCAGAAAATATCTTAACAATAAAAAGCCACATTTGTTGATTTTTGAAAATGGAGGGGTGAGGGAGGAAAGGGGGGGGGGAATAAAACCATGAATTAAAAAAAAATGTGGATTTTTTTTTAAATAGACAATTTTTCTTAAATCTTACTAGAAAAAAGGCCATCACCCCCCTCCCAAAATCTTTTCATTCAAAAAGGTTTGGCCAGCTTTGGTTAAAAGTGGAATTTTGTCCTTATCTGCCTTGTGCTGACATCTGGTGGCAAATCCTTGACTCTGGCTGACAAGTGTGCAACCCACCTCAAGGGTGGTACACCACCACAGCCTATGCACTCCTGCTATCCAGGGTCAGTTGTGCGTTACATTTCTCGAGCTCCACTCTAAATAACTCCAGCAGCCAATGGCCCCAGAAGGCTCATGGCAATTACTGGGGTATAAGGAAGTTTTGGCCATGTCCTGTTTCCCCAGGCTATGTCCCCCAGCAGGGATGGAACGTAGTGTGTTGCGGATTCTCTCCAAACTAGCTATGCTGGCTTTTAAGACCAGAATCTACCAGTGGTGAAATATCACGGGGTAGCTGTGTTATCCACAAAAACAACAAGGAGTCTGGTGGCGCTTTAAAGACTAACAGATGAAGAAGTGGTGTTTTACCCACAAAAGCTTATGCCCAAATAAATTTGTTAACCTTTAAGGTGCCATCAGACTCCTTGTTGTTTCAGTAGTGAAATGCCATTTCCACACTACAGAATTTGAGCCAAGGTGAGTTTAAATTAAGACTACTGGATGATGCCTGCAATGGCAGGAACTATGGGTTGGGTAAAGGGCTGCCTTTCATCCTTGTCTCTTCTGAATTCCATGGATGTGCTTGACTATAAACATTTGTTAGCATAGTTTTAGTATGTCTTTGTACGAATTACTTAATACCAAAATGAAAAGGAGTACTTGTGGCACCTTAGAGACTAACAGATTTATTTGAGCATAAGCATAAGCTTTCGTGAGCTACAGCTTATGCTCAAATAAATTGGTTAGTCTTTAAGGTGCCACAAGTACTCCTTTTCTTTTTGCGAATACAGACTAACACGGCTGCTACTCTGAAACCTGTTAATACCAAAATAGCTTTTGTTCTCTGATTTACATAAACAAACCCTCATTTCTGGTTTAGCTGCTGTTGCCAAGTTTGAATTACACTTTCCAGCAGCTGTTGCAAGTCACTATGGACCAGTTTTTGAAAAGTGTATACACAGAGCATTTTTCACACCCCTGAGCTACATATGTGCTTGAGTCAGGCTTACATGAGCTCAATAGGTATGTGCTCATGAAAATCCCTGATTTGTGGGTGTGTATCAGATGTTGAGCACACACAGAACACACATATGCACTTGATGAAGTGAGCTGTGGCTCACGAAAGCTCATGCTCAAATAAATTGGTTAGTCTCTAAGGTGCCACAAGTACTCCTTTTCTATATGCCTGTAAGTGCTCCTTCAGAGCTTAGGAAGTGTATCAGCCTATTTCATTTTTAATTTTTCAGCTACTATATGGACTGAATTTTCTTTTTACTCTGAGTGTCTGTGTGCATGTCTATGTATATATGTGAATTATGGATTCAGTTCAGCAAGGTATTTAAGTACATTCCTGACTTTAGTCCCATGAGTTCAATGGGACTGTTCACTTACTTATGTAGATGTGTGCGTAAGTACAATACCGTGCTGAAATGGGGTTAAATGATTTATATATGTTATATACCATGAATGCACCATTAATAATGAGTGATCAAACACCCAACTTTTGAATTTCCTGAGTTTTTATGATTGCACCAAGAACATTAATTAAGCTGCATTGTATATCTTATGGTTTATATTTATAACAAAATAATACGCTAAGGTTTATATTTGAAAACAGATCTAGAATATGCTACATATATGCCACATGGCCAAGGCAGCTTTGTTGGAACAACCCTCCCTTTGGGAATTTCCTGAGTTTTGAGTTTTCTTTATTCTCTTCATATTGTATTAATATTAGGTTTTGGCATTTAATTTCCCTGCTTTTTTTTTTTTTAAAAATACATAAAGAAAAGGGGAATGAAAAAAGAAATCTGAAGGTATATGTGAGTTGGTGAGCTTGGTAGACAATTTGAACTGAAGCTATCATTCTCACTAATTCTGCTTTCCATATGTAAGTTCCTTGATGGAGATTTTCAACCTGTGAAGTTTATAAACTCCGTCACCAGACTACAGTATCCTTAATCAGAGCCCCCTTAACAATTCATTTTACAAAGGTTAGAAAAGTTTAAGTATGCATGCATGAAACTACCTACAGGTATTTTAAATCTTTGAAACTTTATAATTATTGAAACCAATTTCCTTCAAATTTGCTTTGCCTTTTATATCTCAATGAGATCTATAGAACAAGTCAAGTTTGGATACTAGAAATTTCAGCCTCTCTCTTCAGCCACTTTGGAGTTAATTATCTGAGCAAAGACATTTCTTACCGGAAAAGGATATTCTCCTCCCCCCGGTGCATAACTCTAAAGGTTGAAGTGAATTTGCTTAAAGGTTCCCACTCATCCTGCCAAAAACCAAACAAACACAGATAGATAAATAAAATTGCATTTGGTCTGGGACCAAGCACGGAAATTTTAACACCGAAAGGAAAATTCTGAAGTGAGAGATTAGGATGAACGTTGAAACTCAACCTTAATTATACCCTGGAGAGCTTCTAGAGAAGATTCGAGGAGGTGATATCTTTGAAGTGAAGAAATTGTACAATAAGTTTTGATTAGCTGCATCCTTTTTTATGGTTGAATTTTTGTGTACATTCTGACTGACTGATAGAGACGTTGATAGTGGGGTGTAATGTTCAGTGGGGTGTAATTTTTTAATGCAGGTTTTTCTGGAGCATTTCTTAAACATACTTACAGATTAAAGGGCTCAGTTCTGCAAGACTTGAGCTATGTGAATATTGGGACTAATGGGAGCTCTCTGTATGGCAGACTTGCAGAGCTGGGCTCGTGGAGAAGACAGTTTTTCCTTTTAATGCTTCTTGTTAGTAATCTTTTTAGAAATAGCCTTATGTTCTAAATTATCCGTAGATTCCTTCAGTTAGTACAAGTAACCTTTGCTGTAACCTAGACATTTTTTATTGCCAATATTCATTCTGCTTTAATCAAGGGAGAGCTTAGAGGCCATTTTAACTCCAAACCATAATACATGCTGATATCCAGCATTATTATCTGATTTGTTACTGCTTTTATTTGGCAATCTCACTGTACAGAACAGTATATTGCCATATACAATATACCTTGTAATCATCAGAGGTAAATTATTCTGTGACAATGGAAGCAGAATGAAACGAACAAAGCATGAGCAAGGGTATTAAATCAGCCTATTAAACTGAAAATATTATTAATCCCCAACTGATGCAGTGGTTATTTAAATATATGGTTGTCAATTTAAAATATTTAATCTAATAGTACAAATATATAATTTAACCGCAAATCATTATAAATTTAACTCCCAGATTTTATATTTCCAAAAGATTAAATGCATTCATGATTGAGTATTAGCTTCTGTCTACCATGGCAGTGTGTGCCCACTTCCCTGCCTTAATGGTGAATATGGGGCTGCACTGAGTCAAAACACTCCTGTCTCCTTTTCTCTATTCTAAATTATAATCCCAGTGGACAGTTGTATACTTCATATTCCAGAGCGTCTCGACATGTATGAGTTTGGAGCTCCAGAATGTGGAGCACTCCAGGTTACCCTATGCACCAGTATGCACACACAGCTGAATCATAGAAATGGGCAGTTAGTTGCATCTAGGCCCAGTCACAGACATTTCTGAGCCCTGAGTTCATCATTAAGGTAAGGAGGGAGTGGGGAACCGGAACCAACAGTACTGCATCTGAGGGGGAAATGGAGAAGACTGAAGGAAAAGAAGTGGCACGGAGAGGAGGTCATAAATAATCTCCCCTACCCTCCAAAATTCAAAACTTCTTATCTTCCCTTCTCCAAACAACAAAGAGAAGTAGGTTTATTGTAAAAATACATTCGCTCTATTTGGTTTGCTGGACAGGAGGGAAATAACAGGTGGTAGAGGTATGGGTATCAGCTGCCTACCTAGGCTGTTCAGAGAACTAGCACTAGTCCCCAATGTCAGCCTTTAACCATCTAGTGTACGGGGAACGATTTTTGTGAAAACCTTTTGGCCCGTTCCTGCACTGTGCCAGTAAAGAATATTTTTGGAGGAAGCTACAAAGGCCACACAAGACTATGTGTAGTTCAGAACACTGCTGTGATCTTGATCATTTTCATTGTTCCTTTGTGGGAGTTTCGTAGACAATATCTTGGGACAAGTCAGTTCTTTTCCGAGATCCCTTTTAAGAAGGCGATGTCTCTGACTCGATCACATTTACAATTTTTTTCCCCAAGAGACTTAAACGCTCGGGACCAAATTGGTTGTGCTGAATTTGTGTATTTTAACAGCACTAGGATATTTTTATTCTATTAGTACATGCAGATTTGTCTGAGCTATACACCGGACAGTAGCTCCTTTATTATTCTACTCAGGCTATTTGTCTGTTCTGTAAGGCTGTTCACTATAGGCGCCGATTTCCTGTGGGGTGCTCAACCCCTGCTCCCGTCCCAGCCCCCGCCCCTATTCCATCCCTTCCCCCAAGGCCTCACCCCGGCCCCCCCTCTTCCCACCCCATTCTGCCCCTCCCCCGCCTCTTCCTGCCCCTGCTCCTCCCCCAGTGCCTCCCGCATGCTGCTGAACAGCTAATCGTGGTGTGCTGAAGGCACAAGGGGAGGGGAGGAGAAGGAGCTGATCGGCAGCTCTGCCAGCGGCGAGAGGTGCAGAAGGGAGGTAGTGGGGCGGTCGGGGGGGGGAGGCTGCTAGTGGGTGCTGAGCACCCACTTTCTTTTTCCCTTGGGTGCTCCAGTCCCAGTGCTGTTCATTCATATGTCCCTGTAGTATTTTTCTCAGGATATAATTTCTGGAGCTAGGGAAAAATGTGGCAAAGCCGTGTGCCTGTGCTTAACTTCAGTCATGTGAGCAGTCTCACTGAAGTCAATGGGACAGCTTCTGTGCTTAAAGCTAAACACCGGCATACAGATTTGCAGGCGTGTCACCTAAGGTGTTAAATGGTTTTAATTCTCCATTATGGCAGTTGCATTTCAATGGCTAGTCTTCAGTTTGTAAAAATAATTTAACTATGATTTCCCATAATGCAGAAGTCGGGTTGAATATCTGATTTGCATAGTTTAAATCAATCTAGTGAGGATAGGTCAAAGCATCTTCCTTTCTGTAAACCTGCTATGTGATTTGTCCTCTTTAGAATAAAGATTTTCTCTTTGTTTGGTCTTTTAACCCCAGATGGCTTTTATGTTACATTTATTGGAATGTGAGACCTCCCAGTGATTGTCACATATGGACCCAGTCATTCTAGTATGCTGCCTTTCTTAACCTTCTGGTGACATCTTTTGATATTATAGCACCAAACAGCTATCAACCGTATGCAAAAATAACGACTATGAAAATACCTGTCCTCCCAAACGCTGTACTACTTGGCTGACTACTCAACATGGTTTTATACAAAATTTTATTTTCTGGGCAAGGTTTAGCGACATCAGAGAGAAAATATCAGAACGGTTTTTATGGTGATAGCCTTGTGCAGCTGTTTTCCTTTTCTCATTTTAAGATATTTTAGGCAATCAAACCATATATATGAAATATTGTTTATAACGTGTGTTGTGATATAGGACTTAAACTCCCTCTGGTGCTTCCCAGTAAATGAGGAAGAATTGTGAAATACACAGCCTTGTTTTGAAGTTTGGGAACGTTAAGCCATTGTGGTAGAGTAGGGGAGGCTCTAGAGACTTGATCCTGCTCCAAATGGAAGTCAGTGGCCAAACACAATGTGAGCAGAATAATTTCTTACCTTTTTAATCTTTAATGGGCGAAGTTCAAACACATGTAGGTAAAACCCTGGTTATAACACCCTTTTCTTCAGTGGAGTTAATCCAGCGCAACAAATTCACGTGTAGTCTGTTTTGTGTAATAAATTAACCCTCTTGAGTGCACTAGTTTTACATTGAAAACATCGGTTGGAGCCACTTTGCTGTGTTAAACTACCTGAGAGATTGAAGTAAAAATAAAGCAGATGGCCGTTATTTTAGAATTTCATCCAGCGTTATTAAATATGGCACATATATGAAATAATGTTCTCAGCTTTGGAATGCTCACTTTGACTTTATTGGGGATTTTGGCTTCCAGGTTAAATACCTTTCTTTATGCTTTTATCAGTCCATATTTTCAGTACTAGCATCTTGTCAGCAGATGGAAAACCATCGCAATGCTAGAAGACAAGAAACGTTGCTGTTCAGTTTTATTTGCCTTGTTCTTAAAGGGAAATATGGATACAGTTTTAGAATGCAGTAACGTTAGGAGGAGCTGTGTTTTTTGTGTTCATAATAGTGACCTTTTTCTAACAGTGTCTAGTAATCTTTGTTCCCACCTGATGACATTTTTTCTCTTCTTTTGGTGGATTTTAAACATTTTAAATTAGAGTCTTCATTAGCATAATAGACTTGCTTTTAGTTTGAGTTAGTTTTATGTTTTAGAGCAAGTGATATGAGTTCATGAGTTTTATTCTCTCTGTGCTTGTAATAACAATAATCATATTTATCTGTATAGCAATGTCATGTGCTAGGAGCTTAGCAGGCGTGTAAAAAGACAGTGTCAGCCTGGAGGAGCTTACAGTCCAGGGCTCCTGATTGTCCCTGGCCCTTGTGTAAGTGTATGAGTATAACAACACAAGGAGTCTCTACCACCACCTTGTACGTTGCACACTAGGGCCTTGCTAACGCTGGCCTTGGTCTTGCAACCACCCTGGGAGTTGCAACCCCCAGGTTGAGAAACACTGATCTAGATGAGTTGAATATCCCCTAGAAGACCTCTGTGTACCCCAGGGGTACACGTACCCTTGATTGAGAACCCACTGGCCTAAAGGACACACTTTTGTTCCACCTTAGAATGATCGTACAGCACCTGCTGCTGCTGTTAAAGATACTGGGTGAGAGCCTCACCCCTACTCTGGCCCCCTGGTGGCCTCATAAAGGCACCCTAAAAGCCCCAGTTCTAGCTGTAGGAAGATTACAAAGGAACTCTAGAAGTCAGGCATAAGACTGCCCACGAAGATCCCTTCACAGGTCCTGGTGTAGATGGTATGTTGTGGGGCAGGCCCAGAGCTGTGTAAGTTGTGCAGAGGGCCCCAGACCAGACCAGGATAGGGAAGTGCAAAGGTGGCTGAAAGCTGCATTATCTACCCTTCACCTGGGTTGCAAATTTTGGGCTGCTCCACTTAGAGATGCAGCACAGAATTTCACCCATTATATTTAACTGGCTCTTACAGTTACAAAGCAGTGAAAGCTGTAGATTGTCACAGTGAATATGTTTGTGTTTCTTCACAGTAAAATCTGCACAGATCATAACAGAGTTGTCCAGATAACCAATCATAGTTTTCTCAGGCATCCTTCTTAATAGGAAGACCTTCAGGAATGGTTGGAATTTTTGAAATCATCTGTTGTTGGCAGCTGAATTCTATATCTATGCATCTGTGTAAACACATTAGACCAGCGTAGTGTCCTGTATCCTGAAAAGCCGAGAATAGAGTGACCATTGGCCTGAGAAAGAAAGTTCTGTTTTCCTCTCTGCGCTGTTGACTTGAATTCTTATGATTCTAAGAGTTCTGGGAAACTGTTGACGTTGAATATCTAAGCAAAAGCCAGGAGCCTAAATTTGATCATTAAGACAGTGTATTTAACAGAGTTTGATGGGAAGAGCATACTGTCTATATTTCTTTACTGTACAGGAAAAAAATATTTTTACGCTTTAGAAATTATATTCAACTTGTAAAAAAAATATTTAATATAAAGAAGCTGTTGCATTTGCAATTAGGAAGGAAAAAAGGTCCTGCATTTACCCTGGTTGAAGTATTGCCCAGGTCTACACCTGATTGTGTATAACATATACAATACGCTGCTTATTACCTGGGCACCGCAGGTAAGACTTGAGATGAAGCTTCAGCCCTGTCTCTAAACATTATGTTCCGACAATACTGCTAGTCTAGATTGTAGGTTAAACACCCTGTAGCTAGTATTAGTCAGACACTTAATTCTTCTTTCATGGTTTCTTTTTCTGGTTTAATTAATTTCCTTGTCTTTTTTCCTATGTCATTTGTGCTAATTTTAGAACCCTCCCTTTGCAGTTTATCAGATTGAGCACAGCATCTGTGTCCAGCTAAGTGGTGGTTATACCTTTTAGGCATCAACTGTCAATGTGATTTTGACTCCTAAATGCCTAAATCTCTTTTGAAAGTGAGCTTTATGATCCTAAGTCTGTTAGGTGCTGCAACATTGAGTGCAGCAGCGTCTAAATACCTTTAAAAAGCTGGGCTTAAAGTTCTTCTGCTTGTGTTGGGCTGGGTACAGTGCTTGCTGAACAGATTTAAAACCCAATTTTAAATGGGTTTGGGCTCAATCTGTTTAAACCAAGCTTTGGTCAATGTGGAAGAGGGCAAACAATCTTTAAACTGAGTTCAGAAACAATCTTCCAGTTCAGGTAGCCTTTGCAGCCACAACATTTGATTGCCTTTGTGCTAAAGGAACGGTGCTGATTAGGGATGTAAATAGCTGTTAAAAAGAGTAACCATGTAACTGACTAAAAATTTATAGGTTACACGTTTAACTGGGGAACTAGGGGTGTGGGGGGTGCTGCAGCACCCCCATGTTTTACACGGGCCCCCAGCTGCCAGCCCCTGCACCCGGGGATCCCCACTACTGGTCCCTGCTGCTGGTGTCCCGGCTGCGCACCCGGGGTCCCTCCTGGCTGCCACCCGCAGTGCGGCAGCGGAGTTTAACTGTTAACTGAAATAGATAAGTCTGCTTATCTGTTAATCGGTTAACCAGTTAAACTTTTACATCACTAGTGCTGATATCACTGTTCTGCACACTGTGGGGAGGGCTGTGTATGTTTGTGTTTGTTGGCTGGATTTTCGTACTTCCCACTTCATATCCGGAGCCAAATTCTCCATTATACTGGTGCAAGCCCACTGAGTTAATTGAATTCAATAGGATGGCACCGGTGTAATCGACAGCAGAATATGGTTCATGGATTTTTATCCAGAATCCTACAGTCCCTTTAATTTTAATGAGAATTGGGCATCCAGATTCCTTTATCAGCTTTGAAAATCCCACCCTTAATATTTCAGAATGTTGCTAAAATTATAAAGGAAGAGTGTTCGTTAAGGAAAGTTTATTACCTAACTCCTGTTTACTTACTAAACTACTAAACCAAGTCAGCCACAGTAAATCACAAGCACTAAGCATGAGCTGCAAGTCCACCTGCTAATCGTATTTGTCAGAGGGGTTTCCGTCCAAAGGAAATTTCCTTCCTAATGTTGCCTCAAGATAAGTTGGAGTCTGTATTATCAATACAGCTGTTAAGAGCTACTTCCTTTTTCCTGCTGTGCATGTTTTGCATGATGCTCGTTTGTCTTTACCCCTGGGAAACAAATGTTTTCACAAGCTAAAAGACATTGGCAGCTCCACCCATATCCTCTGGTTTCAATTAGATTGTTCAAAATCTAAAAATAACTCTTTAAAGATATGAAGGATATTTGTCAAAAGTGTCACATTTGCTAATGTAAACTTAAAAGGCATGAGTGACTATAAATGGTGCTTCCTTTCCCACTATTGATATTAAATACCCATAATTAATTATTAATGTATATTAATATATATACATGTATATTTTGTTTTTGTGTAATAGTATATACATGAATATAGCATCAATTAGTTATTTTCTGTGCTTTGTTGCATTTTCTAAGCTGCAGGTGCAATTCCTGGGTTAAAATAGATATGCAAATAAAATTGATGGTCTTTGTTTAATTCTGTGCGTCTTTTAACTTAAAAGACCTGAATAAAAAATGTACTTGCAGTTTATCAGTTTGAAGGTGATGGTGAAATCAGTTGCAAAAATCTGCCATCGTTGTGAAATGCCAAGCAGAAATAGTCCGTAGAGGTTTTAAGACTACATGCCACACCCCATTCAAATAAACTTATCAACCGTTTTAATCTTGTTTTCTAGTTCCATATATAGAAACCTGTATAAAGTATATATATTATATGCAGTACTACAGGGGGTATACATGATGTGGTGGTAAAAACGCCTGCATTCTGTCTACTCTGGTGGTTGCACTGTTGCTACTATCAGTGGAGAATTACAGAGCTGAATTTTTCCAGGCTAGCTGCACCCAGTGAGAGAGACAGAGTGCCCTGGAGTGGGTAAGGAAAGTGTGAGTCCAGAAAGGGCTGCAGAGCTGCATTCCTGGATATCTTTTATTGTCTATTTGCCAGCTCTCCTGAAGAGCTGGCAGTCAGTAGCATGCCACAAGGCTGTGTGGGAGCTTGGCTATTTACTATCAAGCAGGGCTTTCTCAGTGCAGGCAAGTGGATGCATTCGGCCAGTCAGTAATTTGACTTTCCCAATGGCAAGTTTGTTTTTCCATCCTTACTGCTCAATCACAGTGGGCAGTAAGAAAGACAGAAACACCCCCTCCCTCAGCCCACAAACCTAGATGTGGATTATAACAAATAACTGGAATGTACAGGGATTGGAGAGACATAAGATTTAGAGCATGAAAATTAGAGAGACAGAGATTTCATGTCTGAAAACATCACAGGTGCAGTAACTAGAATTTTTATTGCCTCCATTTCTATCTTTAGGTTTGTGTAAACAGTGGGGAGAGAAGGAAGGAACCACCAGGGGTGGGTGGAAAAGGGGTGAAAACAAGACAAAGGAGGGTGGAGAAACAAAAAATCAGAAACAACCCATGCCAATGCAAAGGAAATAATGGAAATCACAAAAGACAAGACAGAGAGAGTGAATAGGTAAAAGGAGGGGATCAGCAACTGTACTGGGACACGACTGGAAGGGGGACACAGTGTGAGAGGAGTAGCCAGCTACTGATCTGTCAGAGGGGTGGTAGGGCCTCCATGTGAAAAGGATGGAAGTCACTGCTTAAGGAAACAGAGCTGGCTTCCTGGGGATGGATTAACTGAAATACATTGTTGTTTGACCCACACAGCTGTTTTCCTTCCTCAGACAATGGGCCAGATCATCAGCAGCTGTAAATTACTAGAGCTCGGTTGAAGTTAACACAGGTTTATGCTAGCTGAGTATCTGGCCCAATATATCACCATATTTTTTCATATAACGTCCATATTCTGTTTTACCTTTCCCTGATTAGTCCATATGTCTGGCCCCTCAGTTGCCACCTGCTAAAACAACATGGTATCCGCTGGTTTGCTTTCACCACCCATTATGTTTAATCTGCACCCCAAGGAGGACTGGAGAATGGCTGATAATCATGTGTTTATTTTAATAGGTTCCATTACAGATAACTTAGTAACTAGATTTCACAGCTTTCTTGAAGCTATAATGCTTTGAACATCCAAACTATAAGTCTGTACCAGTATCTAGACATCTCTTAATGTTGCATTGCTATATAGACATTACAGTAGTTAAATAAATATACATTATGTAGTGTTCTTGGACACATCTGGGTCACAATGAGTTTTTATGTAAACTTTATGGGGAAGGGAGAAGTGGTAATTGTTGGAAAATTTTTAATAGATGTAAAGCATTGCTAGTTCTTTAACTGTTTTCTGTGACTCACTAGTTAAAGGAATCATTCTTGACTTGACGCATGAATTAGCAGACATGCAACTGTGCAGATAAAGCATTCTAAGGAATTCACTACAAATAGTTCTGAACAGAATGTTTAAGGTTACTAGAGAGTATATTTAAATTATTATTTGGATAGACTAGTATTTCCACTAGCCAGATATGATGGGTTTTTTCCTTTGGTGAAGGATTGAGCAAACTGTGCTATTATGCTGCTGGAAATGAGGAGCAGCTTGAGTATGGGAGGCTGTATCTTTTGACTCTATTTTTGGTTTTGTAGTATTGCTTTGCTAGAAAGGAGTCTGTGCTTTCTAATGAAGTGGCCCACATCCTGTTCACACCGCTTATTAACAATATATATCTTGGCTTTGTATTGCTGACGTTGTGATGTTGTAATAATAATTAGAAGGTATGCATCCGATGAAGTGAGCTGTAGCTGACGAAAGCTTATGCTCAAATAAATGTTAGTCTCTAAGGTGCCACAAGTACTCCTTTTCTTTTTGCGGATACAGACTAACACGCCTGCTACTCTGAAACCTGTCAGAATGAAATATGTGGTCACAAAGCATTGAGCATTTTGTGGGGAAAAGTTACAACACAATCGGGAGTAGATAGCTCAGTGGGGCAAAGGTCTGCAGCATGTAATAAACTAGGGTTGGTTACTATCAGGGTATCAGAAAGCAAGCCTCAGTTACTGCGAACTTCCTGTTGTGTTGCCATGTCATTGTAACACTGTACTTCACAAAGAGAGGACCATTGCAAACTGTACCACGGGCTGTCAGGCTGTTGAAAACGTATTGGTGTAATATAAACACCTTTGAGGGTCAGTTCCAATGCATTAGCCCTCTCACGAGGTACTGCAAGAATAAATTCAGAAATACACGGGAGGCACTGAGATATTGTAGTGACAGGGGTCATATCAGTAAACAAATACCTACAGTCATTTTAGTGACTGATAGTGCGCTCTCTCCTTTTCAGATTCCTTCTTCCTGTTTCCTTCCCTTACCACCACCCCCTTGTCGCTATTGCTATTTATTTCTTTACTTTCTGTGTTCTTACCCCCCAGGCTTCAGTTTTCTTCTCCTCTTTCCTCCTATCCCATGTTGCCACGATCAGTCCCTGTACTCCAGCAGAATATAGTAAAACTAGCTATGAATGTGCCAGATTTATGCACCTGTCCATGCTGGAGAAGCACTGTCTGTAGGAAAGCAGGCACATTGCACCTCCTGGGAAATTCCAAAAGGCCAGGGAGCATGGGAGACATCAGACAGATTCAGTTCTGCGTGAAAATGTAACCCTCCTACATTCCAAAAACATTTCATATATCTCAAATAATGTGTTCAGAGTTTTTTGGGTGCCTAAAATTAGGTGTCTAAGTCAAAGTGGCCTGATTTCCAAAAGCGCTGAGTTCCCACAGATCCCAATGAAGTCAATAAGAGTTTCAGATGGTCAGTGCCTTTGAAATCAGGCCTCTTATTTAGGTGCCTAAATGTGAGGCCTGATAAATAAGGTCCTGATCCAAAGTCCACTGAAGTCAGTTAAGAGCCTGAGTGACCAAACGATGCACCTTTTTCTGGCTAAAAGTCGGATACTCAGCAGACAACTTCTTAAGAGTTTCTGAATTAACGTAGGTCTATAGGGAGCATACACATTAAATGAACTATGACTTTTGCCAACGGTTATCTGAACAAACAGTTAGGAAAGTGTGTGGTATGTGTATGTTGAAAAAATCTGTTTTTCTGTGGCTTTATGTAAATCCAGGCCAACTTCACTCTTGCAGTTCTGGAACAGTTCATCCGGCTTTTACATAAATATTTGTTTAAATCTTTGAATCCTAAAATAAATGCTATTATGAGGGGGAAAGACTAAAATAAGTGAGAAGCATTGGACCAAATTCAGCTCTCACACGAAGGTTAATCCTGAGTAACTCCATGGATTTCAATGAAGTTGCTCTGAATTTACACCAATATAATCAAGAGCAGAAGTTGGACGGTTATCTTAAAAGCTGCAAGATAACCAAGATTAACAAAGGACGGGGAAGTTTGATAATTCACAGACACACTTTAGGTCAGAGGCGGGCAAACTTTTTGGCCTGAGGGCCACATCCGGTTTCCGAAATTGTATGGAGGGCCACTTAGGGGAGGCTGTGCCTCCCCAAACAGCCAGGTGTGGCCTGGCCCCCGCCCCCTATCTGACCCCCCCCCCCCCGCTTCTCGCCCCCTGACGGCCCCCCCCGGGACTCCTGTCCCATCCAAACTCCCTGTTCCCTGACACCCCCTGCCCCATCCATCCCCACCCGTCCCCTGACCACCCCCAGACCCCCCTGACCCTGACTGCCCCCCGCTGCCCCATCCAACCCCTCCTCTCATTCCGGACTGCCCCCCCCGCCCCATCTAACCACCCCTTCTCCCTGACCGCCCCCGGAACCCCTGCCCCTGGCTGCCCCATCCAACACCCCCCTCCTTCCTGACGTTTCCCTCCCGCCCTCCCCCAGGACCCCTGCTCCCATTTAACCCCATCCTCTGACCGCCCCGACCCCTATCCACATCCCCCGTTCCAGACCACCACCCAGAACTCTCCTGCCCTCTATCCAAACCCCCTGCCCCCTTATTGCGCTGCCTGGAGCACCGGTGGCTGGCGACGCTATAGCCGTGCCGCCCAGAGCACCAGGACAGGCAGCCGTGTGGCCCGTCTGGAGCTAGCCACGCCACCGGGTCAAGCTGCGGCTCTGCAGCTGCTCTGCCTCGCAAGAGCTCAGAGCCCCACCGCCCAGAGCATTGTGCCGGCTGTGCAGTGAGCTGAGGCTGCGGGGAAGGGGGAACAGCAGGGGAGGGGCCGGGGACTAGCCTCCTGGGCCAGGAACTCAGGGGCCAGGCAGGAGGGTCCCACAGGCCGTAGTTTGCCCACCTCTGCTTTAGGTTATTCTTTTACTAGTCACCTATTCATGTCTTAAGAAACAGGTTCTGCTGCCAAATCCTGAAGTCCATGCTCCAGATTTACTTCTCAAACATTGCTGAGGCAAAATTCCCAGTGAAATCAGTTCTCCTGACTTCATCAGAAAATACTATAAAATAAGAAAGTTGGATTTTCTGTGAAATGTCCTGATTAAATAACTCCTCTGGAGACACGAGCAAGCCTCTTTATTTGAATATATTGAAACATGGGTTTGACTATCATCATTTTATGTCTGTGCATAAGCTTTGGTTTGTTTAGAATAATCCTTTATTATTTCTTTGCCTAGATGAACGAGAGGCAGTTCAGAAGAAGACTTTCACAAAGTGGGTTAATTCACATTTGGCACGTGTATCATGTAGAATTACAGATTTATACACTGATCTTCGTGATGGACGGATGCTTATCAAACTGCTGGAAGTTCTTTCAGGAGAAAGACTTGTAAGTGTCTATATCTTTATATTCTTTTTGTCATCTCTTCATGAAAACCATGGGTGAAATCCTGGCTTCATTGAAGTCAGTGGCAAAATTCCCATTAATGTCAATGGGGCCAGGATTTCACCCCATATTTTTAAGAAACCTCTTCCTATCAATTTTTAAAAATTGTATTTAACACAAGTAAGGGCTTGATTTAGTTCTCATTGAAGTGTCTTTCTATTGTCTTCAGTAGGAGTTAGAACCTTTAGAGCCTCATCTATCATGTAAGGTGCTGAGCACTACCAGGAAGTACTGAGCAACCTCAACTCCCATTGGAATCAATGAAGGCTCTGAAAGGTGCTCAGCACCTTGCAGGCTGTGGCTGTCTTTGATTAGGGGGGTATGCCACATGAACTAGAATCCTCTGGGTGACACTTTTTCCTCAGGTATGTATGTATGTGAGCAGTTCTCATTCTCATCAACGGGAAATGAGTGTCAGTATCTGAGGGAAGATATTCATCCTGTGGACTGGGTGTAATAAAACTCCAGTGGTAAGAAGTGGTGCTGTATGACTATTGGAAGTGTATTTTAGGGAATGGTGGGGTACTAGTTTTCCCCCACACAGATCATTTAATGATGTCCCTGCTCTTAAGACAACCTTATCAAAGGAATACGGTCTTCAGCTGTGATCCAAGGCTACATGAGGTTGCAACTGTGTAATCAAGTGTCTTCAGCTGGTCTTATTAATGGAAGCCATATGGGTTAAGACCCTGCATAGTAAATTGGGGTTAAGACCCTGCATAGTAAATTGAACATATGCCCCACAGTGCTGTGTTAGTACAGCAAAACTTGATATAGGGATTTCCAAATATTGTTTTGATTATATAAACTCTGAGATGCATATAAGTACCCCGTCCTGATATTCCATACTAGAAGTTAAATATACTTAGTATGGGTGTATATTATATTTTGCGCAAAATAAATTCCTTTATGCTGACTAATTTATTTTAGTGTGGTATTGGTGTTTGATGTTCTCTCTGCAAACAAAAACAACGAGGAGTCCTTGTGACCACATTAGAGACTAACAAATGGATTTGGGCATAAGCTTTTGTGGGCTAGAACCCACTTCATCAGTGAAGTGGGTTCTAGGCCATGAAAGCTTATGCCCTGAACGATGAAGTGGGTTCTAGCCCACAAAAGCTTATGCCCTGAACGAGATCACTGCAAACAGTGCTTATTCCGATACTGTATTCAATTACATTGGTGTAGCTGAGATCAGAGTTGGTCTTTATTGTAAAATTTAGACTATTTCAGGTATTAAGTCTGCAAACCCTTCAACACAGTTTCACCGCTTAATTTCAGTTTAATTATTTGCTCTGAAGTCAGTTTTGATGTCACATATTACTTTATCTACGGGGAAACTCAGACCAGCCATGCAACTTCCTCCATGTGATTTTTTTTTTTTCTCACCAAGGTTTGAAAAATGGATCTTTTATTCAAATAGAACATATGCAGTTATATTGGGAGTAATGGTGCCAAGCCAGCAGCGTTCTCCTAGTGAGAATGTTACATCTGTGGTTACATCACCATTAAAATACCATAGTAGTGGTTTGCAACACTACTACAATTTCTTATTTTAGTATTGTTATCTCAGCTTTAGAATGTGAGTACAGCAACCTTTGTTTAAACAGCACATTCTAGCATTCCTTCCACTGCAAACATGGATATAGATAAGGTAATTCACAAAACCTTGAGACAGTTACGCACAATGAAGAGTATATTATTTTGATCATCTTATGTGGCTTACTTGCTGAAATTCTGTTGCTCTTTGTAATTACCTTTATTTTTTATTTGTTATTCACTGGCACAATGTGTTTAGTGCTACATAAGACACAGATATCAAGACAATCTCTGCTCAAAAAAACTTACCATTTAGAGAGCAAACCTAGAAAGTTAGGACAACTGGGATAACTAGAGACAGAAGCTATCTTATATATGTTATTTTTAAATTGTAAATGCAGTTAATATATTCATTCAATAAAATATATAATAACCTTACACTTGTGTTACAAATTCTTACCCTCATCCTGCAACACGGAAGAATAGTCCAGTGGAAAAACAGTCCAGTGGCTAGGACACTATCCTGGGATGCTGAAGAGCAGAGTTCAGTTCAGTGCCCTGTCAAAGACTTCCTGTTTTCCCTTGGGCAAGTCACTGAGGCCTAAATTTTCAAAAAGGTGTGGTGATTTGGAATGCCCCAATCTTCAGGTGCCCAAATTTGTACATCACTAAAGGGCCTGAATTTTCCAAAGGTGCTGCTAACAATCCATCCTCTGAAAACCTTTGAGGTGTCTCAAGTTGGGAACCACAAAATTAAGGCACCCAAAATAACTTCACTTATAACTACTCTTTAATAATCATTGCATCCGTTTACCTGAAGGTCAGACTCACTGGTCTATAATTCCTGGGATCACCCTAGTATCTTTTCTGAAATGTGAGGTCTTGTGTACACTAAAGCCTGTTTGCCCTGCTCTGACAGTGTGTGGAAACCTCAGAGTGGAAATGTAATTTATGTCCGTTTTGAGGGCCTGTTACATAGCCAGGGTGGTGTAAAGTAGCCATCATGTAAGTGAGAATCAGGTTCCTGGAAATTTACGCCCTGGATTAGAATTAATGCTGACTTAGGCCATGCTGCCCCCAAAAGAGAACTTGTGGTCACAGAAATTTGAAGTGAAACCAGTGACTACTGACACTTTGGTGTCCTTAAGAATATTTTTTTAGCAAAGCGTTTCATGTTTATTACTGATGTTGTTCAAGCCAGTGTTCCTAGGATACATAACAGAGCTCTGGCTGAGACCTTCTGTCTCCTGAGTACAGTCTGAAGAAAGGACTTTGCCTGAGCTATTTCAGTGGCCAGTTAATTACATTCACTGAATAAAACAAAGAAAACAGTGTGGATTAGTGTTTTGGCTGAATACCCTCAAAGATATGTCAGTGAGCACTGAACAGCATATTCAGCTGTAATGCTTGTCTACAGAACAAAGTTTCTTTTATTTTATACCTGACTGTTTCTGTTTTATACCTGACTTTCAAGTGATGTTATTGCGTTCATGGTTTTGCTGGGTTACACTGGGTCTTGATCAAAAATGTTACTTTCACGGTGCTGGCTTCCTTTTTTTTCTTTTAAGGAAATCAGTTGGAATAAATGTATTCTGCTATTTTGATAAAATCTGCCTGTCTTTAAGGGTCAAAGAAGTTTTGAAATTTCCTTTTCATGGTGCCTCATCAGTTTGTTTAAGGGCCAAATCTGAGCTGCCTTTAAAAGAGTTAAATGTTGGCAGGAGATGTCCTCTGGAGTTAATTGTTTATCTTTATTGTGTTCATGCATTGGTGAGCTTGCTTATTTAATATATTTCCCAATGCAGCAAATGTTACTTTAAAAACAAATCTTGGCTGTCTGGCACAGAAAGGGGTGTGTCAGTAAAACATGCCATTATCACCCAGCAAAATCACTAGTCTTGCAGATAGCAAATGAAGGTAGTGAATTGAAAAGGAAGATGATGGCAGCATATTTTGACTGGGAGGTGGAATTAAATTGCCTTCACTTCTGCTTCAGAGACTTGATCACGTTCTCAGTGAAGGTGTTCACTTTCACTCCTTATATCGGCCAAATTATCCTCTCTCACCTCTGGGTGTGGTAACCACGGGCACGTTATCTGGTTCCATAAACGGACGTTATTGGTTGATTGGGGATGCACTGGTCCTCTGACTGGTTTGGACATGTTTCAGCCAGAGATGACCACACAGCAACATTATCCTTTTAAAAATGAGTTTTACAAGGAAAACAATTTAAATAAATAAATAAATAAATAAACCTATTCTCTCAAGGAAGAAATGCTTATCTCATATTGAAAGGGGTTAATCTGGGTCAAAGCCTGAGATGAGACTGTGTCCCTAAAATGATGTGTGACCACAGATCATGAATTGTGTTTTTAATTTTGTCATCAGCGTTAAATCCCATCTGGAGAGAAAATACATACTATTGCCAGACTGAGAATGGAAATTGTAGATGACTGCACCTGTTTAGATTGAATGGTTGAGAAACATTTTTTGCAGTTTCAGTAATATCTTTTTTCCCGGTCTGTGTTTTGCCTTGTAGCCCAAACCAACCAAGGGAAGGATGCGCATCCATTGTTTGGAGAATGTTGATAAAGCCCTCCAGTTTCTGAAAGAACAAAGAGTGCATCTAGAAAACATGGGATCCCATGATATTGTGGATGGGAATCACAGGCTGACTCTTGGCCTTATTTGGACCATTATTCTGAGATTCCAGGTAAACAAATTACTTTTGAGTTCTACATGTTCGTTCTCAGTGGACCTGATCCTCCAAGTTACTGGGGACCTTCTGAGAAGTGCTAAGTGCCCCTGAGTCACACTGACTTCAAGGGGAGCTGAGGGTACTTAGTACTCAGCAGGACTTCTCAGGAGCTTACAGAAATGGACAGCGGCTTGCATGATTGATGCCTAAGTTGCGCTACTGATCCATAGCAGGAAGCAAACGAGAACTGTCAGCCTAGGTTTTCTGTCTATAATTCAGGTACTGTTTTTAAAAACATAGGTAAATACAAGGTGCAGAGAACAAAATAAACTATCTTATTTTCATTATCAGGGTGTTTAAATATATGACATATAAACACTTAAAATCACTGAAAGTGATTTGTAGAGATTTCACAGTTTAGTCATAACCAATAGTATAAATGTATAAACCTTATTTCTCTTATCTTTCTACTCTTGACAGCCACGAAGTTGTTTAAAATCTTAATATTTTTGCCTTTTATGGCTTTACTTAAAACCATGCAAACAATGAGTGGGAGTATTTTTGGTTCTTTGAATATGTATGAAATACAGGAGAAAAGTTCCCATCTCTGTGGAGTAGAATGTAATTTTGAAAAGTAAATGTCTCTTTAGCTTTTAAACTGGTCTGAACTAACAGCTAACTTACAAAAAGAAAAGGAGTACTTGTGGCACCTTAGAGACTAACCAATTTATTTGAGCATGAGCTTTCGTGAGCCACAGCTCACTTCATCAGATGTGTACCGTGGAAACTGCAGCAGACTTTATATACACACAGAGAATATGAAACAATACCTCCTCCCACCCCACTGTCCTGCTGGTAATAGCTTATCTAAAGTGATCAACAGGTGGGCCATTTCCAGCAGAAATCCAGGTTTTCTCACCCTCCATCTATCACCCTCCAAATCTATCAACTGCATGAAAAAACTTGTACAGATACAGACAGACATCATCTTCCTTTCCAAATGCAAACAGATGGACATCGTACCAAAAGGACTGAAGGTAAAAAATCCATTACAATCTACATACCACACAGACTATGCTGACAGCTTGTGCCTCACGCTCTCAAAGAAACTGCGGAATCACCTGATCAAGATCCTCTACAGCAAACAGGGAAAGATTAAGAATGAGCTCTCAAAAATGGATACTCTCATAAAGAACCAACCTTCCACACAAACTTCCTCGTGGCTGGATTTTACTAAAACTAGACAAGCCATTTACAATGCACACTTTGCTTCTCTACAAAAGAAAAAGGACACTAAACTTTCTAAACTACTACATGCTACAAGGGGCCACAGCAATGGTTCCCTCACCCCACCTAGCAATATTGTTAACCTATCCAACTATACTCTCAGCCCAGCAGAAGCAGCTGTTCTATCTCGGGGCCTCTCCTTCTGCCCCTCCACCCCCACGAACATGATACAGTTCTGTGGTGACCTAGAATCCTATTTTCGACGTCTCCGTCTCAAGGAATATTTCCAAAATACCTCTGAACAACATACTAATCCACAGAGGTCTCCCTGCCAACACTACAGAAAGAGGGATTCTAGATGGACTCCTCCTGAAGGTCGAAACAGCAGATTGGACTTCTACATAGAGTGCTTCCGCCGACGTGCACGGGCTGAAATTGTGGAAAAGCAGCATCACTTGCCCCATAACCTCAGCCATGCGGAACGCAATGCCATCCACAGCCTCAGAAACAACTCTGACATCATAATCAAAAAGGCTGACAAAGGAGGTGCTGTTGTCATCATGAATAGGTCGGAATATGAACAAGAGGCTGCTCGGCAGCTCTCCAACACGAGTTTCTACAAGCCATTACCCTATGATCCCACTGAGAGTTACCAAAAGCAACTACAGCATTTGCTCAAGAAACTTCCTGAAAAAGCACAAGATCAAATCCGCACAGACACACCCCTGGAACCCCGACTTGGGATATTCTATCTACTACCCAAGATCCATAAACCTGGAAATCCTGGGCGCCCCATCATCTCAGGCATTGGCACCCTGACAGCAGGATTGTCTGGCTATGTAGACTCCCTCCTCAGGCCCTACGCTACCAGCACTCCCAGCTACCTTCGAGACACCACTGACTTCCTGAGGAAACTTCAATCCATCGGTGATCTTCCTGATAACACCATCCTGGCTACTATGGATGTAGAAGCCCTCTACACCAACATTCCACACAAAGATGGACTACAGGCCGTCAGGAACACTATCCCCGATAATGTCACGGCTAACCTGGTGGCTGAACTTTGTGACTTTGTCCTTACCCATAACTATTTCACATTTGGGGACAATGTATACCTTCAGATCAGCGGCACTGCTATGGGTACCCGCATGGCCCCACAGTATGCCAACATTTTTATGGCTGATTTAGAACAACGCTTCCTCAGCTCTCGTCCCCTAAAGCCCCTACTCTACTTGCGCTATATTGATGACATCTTCATCATCTGGACCCATGGAAAAGAAGCCCTTGAGGAATTCCACCATGATTTCAACAATTTCCATCCCACCATCAACCTCAGCCTGGTCCAGTCCACACAAGAGATCCACTTCCTGGATACTACAGTGCTAATAAACAATGGCCACATAAACACCACCCTATACCGGAAACCTACTGACCGCTATTCCTACCTACATGCCTCCAGCTTTCACCCTGACCACACCACACGATCCATCGTCTACAGCCAAGCTCTGCGATACAACCGCATTTGCTCCAACCCCTCAGACAGAGACAAACACCTACAAGATCTCTGTCAAGCTTTCTTACAACTACAATACCCACCTGCAGAAGTAAAGAAACAGATTGATAGAGCCAGAAGAGTTCCCAGAAGTTACCTACTACAGGACAGGCCTAACAAAGACAATAACAGAACGCCACTAGCGGTCACCTTCAGCCCCCAACTAAAACCCCTCCAACGCATTATTAAGGATCTACAACCTATCCTAAAGGATGACCCAACACTCTCACAAGTCTTGGGAGACAGGCCAGTCCTTGCCTACAGACAGCCCCGCAACCTGAAGCAAATACTCACCAACAACCACATACCACACAACAGAACCACTAACCCAGGAACTTATCCTTGCAACAAAGCCCGTTGCCAATTGTGCCCACATATCTATTCAGGGGACACCATCACAGGGCCTAATAACATCAGCCACACTATCAGAGGCTCGTTCACCTGCACATCCACCAATGTGATATATGCCATCATGTGCCAGCAATGCCCCTCTGCCATGTACATTGGTCAAACTGGACAGTCTCTACGTAAAAGAATAAATGGACACAAATCAGATGTCAAGAATTCTAACATTCATAAACCAGTCGGAGAACACTTCAATCTCTCTGGTCACGCAATCACAGACATGAAGGTCGCTATCTTAAAACAAAAAAACTTCAAATCCAGACTCTAGCGAGAAACTGCTGAATTGGAATTCATTTGCAAATTGGATACTATTAATTTAGGCTTAAATAGAGACTGGGAGTGGCTAAGTCATTATGCAAGGTAGCCTGTTTCCTCTTGTTTTTTCCTAACCCCCCCCTCCCCCCAGATATTCTGGTTTAACTTGGATTTAAACTTGGAGAGTGGTCAGTTTAGATGAGCTATTACCAGCAGGAGAGTGAGTTTGTGTGTGTATGGGGGTGGGGGGGAAGTGAGAAAACCTGGATCTATGCAGGAAATAGCCCGACTTGATTATGTAAAGAGTTGTCACTTTGGATGGGCTAGCACCAGCAGGAGAGTGAATTTGTGTGGGGGGGTGGAGGGTGAGAAAACCTGGATTTCTGCTGGAAATGGCCCACCTGTTGATCACTTTAGATAAGCTATTACCAGCAGGACAGTGGGGTGGGAGGAGGTATTGTTTCATATTCTCTGTGTGTATATAAAGTCTGCTGCAGTTTCCACGGTACACATCTGATGAAGTGAGCTGTGGCTCACGAAAGCTCATGCTCAAATAAATTGGTTAGTCTCTAAGGTGCCACAAGTACTCCTTTTCTTTTTGCGAATACAGACTAACACGGCTGTTCCTCTGAAAGCTAACTTACAGTTAACTTTTATGGCAGTCACAGTGCTATTCCCTTTCGTTCCTTATATGTAAGGAAAAGATTTATTGTAAAATTTCTGTGTTCTACAGCTATCCTGATACAAAGTCAGTGTAAAATATAGCAGTGCAATATATCCAGAAAGTCTGACATTTTTGAAGTAAAATCTTTTCAGTTTACTTTGTCTTTGAGGATAAAATGGTCAACATGCCCATAGGTTACCATCTTTATTTTAAAGTGAATAAAATAGTAGACTTCAACATACTAGACTGTGTTGCTTCTAAAGCCACTGGTTCCACTGAACTCAGTGACAAAACCATGTTGCCTTCGAAGGAACTGGGATCTGTCCCTCAGGTTTCCGTCTCACAAGATGCTGAGCATCCTCAACTTCCACTGAAATGAGTTGAGAGTACTCAGAACTTTGCAGGAAGCACAGAAAACCTGGCAAGATTAGGCTATAGCTTTGTATAAAACAGGTTTTGTTCTGACAATTTGAATTGGACGTTTCTGGTGAATTTTAAATTGTTTGTCCGTGGACTTTTAAAAATATCTTCTGGTAAGTTAAAGGCAAAAGAAACTGTTCATCTTATTTTTCTTCTAAGTGAGTGAACGTAAATGACTTCTGCGCTGCTGCTCTTTTGCTTTGCTGTTCCTTGGTTTTCTGTGTTGCTTTTGCTCTGGTATTAATTTATTTTATTTCTTTGGAAATGTGCAGAATTAGCTCAGAAATGGTAAATTGATTTCATTAAAACTGATTTGTGAATCTTAGATCCAAGATATCAGTGTCGAAACGGAAGACAACAAAGAGAAGAAATCTGCTAAGGATGCTTTGCTCCTGTGGTGCCAGATGAAGACAGCTGGGTGAGTGTAGATAAAAAGGTTATCTGAAATATTCTTCTTACAGCATTCCGAGGTTTCAATGAAATTGTTTTAAATGTATAAACACGTATCTTCCCTTAAGTGGATTGAACTAAGATAAGCCAATCAACAGAAATCGTAAAATTAATCTTAAAAGCTGATATTTACTAGTCAGTGAAATCTGGCTTACTTATGTTTCTTTCATGTGTTCTACGTGCTAAATATCAGAATCTGAGAATTCAGGAAAGACTACTAGCTCAACACCCCCTTTCCATTCCTGTTATGAGATTGTGATGACACTGAGGCATGTTTACTACCAGATTTTTTCCCTTAATTTTTTTGTGAGGTCATAGATATATACAATAACTAGCATTTTAACTGTTTCAGAAGCTTTGCCCCAAGTCTTCTCTGTGTTTTCAGTGGAATTTTGGGTCATTCTAAACAATGGTGTTCTGCTTGTGGATCATTAGATTATTATTGTGAGATTGACAAGACTCTGTGGTATATAATCCTGGGCTGCTGGTCCTTCACATTTTGTTTTAGAAAATATACTAGGAACCGAGAGCTGTTTCCATGAAAGTCCGTGTCAATTTCCCTTTGACTTCAGTGGGAGCAGGCCAAAACATAGATAGCTGAAAATTGATGCAGTCCTTTTGAGTTTGTGTGTTTGTTGACTAGGATGTTCCATATCTTTTCCTAGAATATCATTGGAACACAAAAGTATTTATCTGAATCCTGCTCTCCTTTCAAGGCAGAATCTCAGAAGACTCTAACATCAAAATAATATAATTTTTTCTCTTTCTGGTTGTGGGGTTGCATTTTGGGACGGAGAAGTTGGGCGTTGTTTTTGTGGATGGCGTAGGCTGGGCAAAAGGACTTAATGAAACAAAGATGTTCATTGTAGTCTCAGGAGTGGTATAATTCTGAGGACTACAATTCTAGTCTTCTGAAAGTCCTAACCTGCAGAAATAGTGTGTCGCTTTTTATAGGAATTCAGTATTATGCAATGGAATTCACCCTAGATAATGAAAAGAGTTTTAAACGTCAAAGGACTGTAGCTTGTCTTGATTAAATCTTGTTCTTTACGCTTGATTTCGGTGGATTTGGTCCACAGAATATCTTTTGAGGGCTGCAAGGAAAAAGAATATCAATGGGAAGACTGTTGCTGCTTCTCTGAAACAGACTCCTTGGTGTCCTGCTGCCTTTGAGGTAGCCACACACATTATTTAGTGCAGGTTTGAATTTGTTAGGCAATTAAAGTTTTGATTTCTTTCACATTTAGAAAGAGGGCTTACATAAGCAGAAGTGCTTCCAAAATGCCTTTCACAAATAGTAGCCTTCTTGCTATTAACTGGCTATCCATTATTTATAGAAATCCACTGTTTCTTTCCTTCATGAAACTTGAATGGACGTATAGCAAATTGAGCGCAGTTAAGTAATTCTAGCGAAACTTAGGCCTCTCTTTCAGAGAGTTCACCTGAACTGGGGTTTGCAAACAACCTGAACATTTTTCGGAAACTTTGAAAGTCCCTGAACCACTGATCAAATTAATCTTGAATCTGCTCAATCCATTAGGCACAAATTTGACCATCACACTCAAAATCTTGAACTCTCGGTTAAAAGCATTTGTGGGGAAAGGTCATTCCTCTGAAACTTTCCGTTCTGCTTCTCCAGCAGTTCCTATCCCTCTCCAATATTTAATATTTCAAGTACCTGAAAATAATAATTTTCAGCTGTTGAGTCAAGAAGTGACTTCAGACTTGAAGACATCGGAACAATACGGACTGCAGACTGGGCACCACAGAGTAAAATTACTTTTCTAGCTTTTTTAAAAAAGTTGGTTATTATCACACGCATAGAATGTATATCCTTTCTTTAAGTGTTACAAGGAAAACTGAGATGTTCTTGCCTCTTGCTATTGACATGAATAGAAAACAGTCATTATGATTGTGAAACTTTAGTAGCTGGTTGATAACATCCCTCCCTTATGTTATAATTGTCACTCCTACCACCAGCTTCCACTGACGTAACATGCAAAGCCAGAGCAGGAATGCTATATTGATTATGCTCTTTCTGGTTTTTGTTGTGTCAGTTACCCCAACGTCAACATTCACAACTTTACCACTAGCTGGAGGGATGGGATGGCTTTCAACGCACTAATCCATAAACACAGGTATGTCCTTGGAATATTCGCTATAGATTTAGAAAGATGAAAGTGTTGCTGTGTACTCACAATTTTGTAGTATAGTAGTTCGCTGTTTGATTTTTAAATCTGTGGGAGTTGAAGATAGGTTGCAAGAACATTGCAGAGTCCCATGAGCAAAAGATGCAGCAAAATAATCAGACTGTTGTAGCTCTTCACATCATTGCCAGTTCACCCAAGTGGTAGTTAGTGTCTGGCATTGCACATCAAAATGGCCACATTTGTATTCAGGAGAATAAATCATACATATGTGATTGTATCACTTTGTGATTGACTACTTTCCTCGCAATGTCAATTCGGTACCTAAATAGACAGCTACTCTTTTCCACATGTGCTACCCTTACTTACCCTGACTAGCACCATTGAATTCAATGGGACTACTTGTGAAGTATGGTGATACTCCGTGTTAGTAAGGTGGCAGAATTTGGCCCTAGGTTAAATGTTCATTAGGAGCTAAACTATACCACTTGTACTCACATTGGTGACTACTTGCACAAGAAAGTGCTCACAAATGTGAGTAAAGGCTGCACAACTCTGGCAGTAGATTATTTGTTTTTTCTTATTCATTTAGGTCACATTCATTCCTGGTAAATTATCCCCATTTTTGTCATTGGCCAGATTGTGCCACCCTGGCACATGCTGTGCAGTACCTTACTCCTTCAGTGTCCCACTGAAAGGGGTACGACTACTTGAGAAGTAAAGTACTGGATAATACAAGTAAAGGTGTCAGAATCTGGTCCAAATTCATCCCTGGTGAACTTAGCTCCATAGGTCACCACTGCTATTTTGGGTGTCTCGGATTTATTTTTATTCATTCATTTTAAAGCAACATGCTTGTGTGTTGGGGAAATCAAGGATTTTTCTTATTTTTTAGGCCTGATCTGATTGATTTTGACAAGCTGAAGAAATCAAATGCACACTACAATCTGCAGAATGCTTTTAACCTGGCAGAGCAACACCTTGGTCTCACTAAGCTTCTGGACCCAGAGGGTAAGAGTTCCTACCCTTACAGCATTGACTGGCTGTATGTGGAGGAATATCATTCCTTTTTTACAACCCTCCATGCCCCAAGGTGATGTTTTGTGGCAGATTTTTGTGCGGAAGGCAACTGGATGCAGCTCTCTTTCCTATCAGTACCACTCCCTGCATTTTCCTGAGGAGGAGTAGGTAGGACATCAGAGAGATGCTCGAGATGTTCCCTTCTGCAAGGGACCTTCAATCCCAGTTCCCTTCAGTCCCAGTCAAGGATCCGAGGACTCTCATGTGGCAGTGTTTTGCTGTAACTAGACCACCATACTGGCCTTGTATATAAAACATAAGAACATCCCAGTTAAGAGGCATCTCTATCATCTGTACATTAAAACTTTTTCTTTAAGCTAAAATATAGATGACACATTCTTCATAGAATTGTCAGCAGCATTTTTTCAGCCAACAAATGAATATTAGTGTTCATGTGCGGCATGTAGTTTCAAGTCAAAGTAATATTAGAATAGGGAGCTTTATTGTCACAGGACAGGTAAAGATCATGTCGTCACTGGGAAAGTTTCTTCTCACTGACTTTCCAATACATCAACATTTCTGCAAGGATTGGAAATAATTTACTTTCCATCTGCACTCGTTAAGGATTCTCCTGAACAAATATCCAGCTGGGTTTGCTTGCCTTTGTGAATTCTAAATATGACTGTGGGTGACAGTCTATAACTCCTTGGTGCTGGTGGTTGGAATTTCCTCTCTGTAATACTCTTAATACTATCATAACATCAGTCTTCTAAGTGTTTGACAAAAATTGTGCCTCACAACATCCCTGTGAAGATAGGTAAATATCAGCCTCAGACAGCAGAAATTGGAATAGAACCAAAAGGTCATGACTCCCCGTCCTTTACTTCAATGACAGTTTGCATTCTCTAAGCCTAACACAAAATATAGCACCTAGTAGTCATGGAGTTCTGTAGCTGCCACTACCAAAGAATATGACACTAACTCAGAACCACTGAACGTATTTTAGTTTAGGCACGTAAGGCTAGACTTCAGATAAAATCTGGGAAGCTGAAAGGCCACTGAACCCACATCTCTTAGTCTTACATAGTGGATTGTCAGCACTGTACGCATTGTTTCAAACCACATATCCCACAGTATACTAAAGTAACTCTTATTTGGTTTTCAGATATCAGTGTTGACCATCCTGATGAAAAGTCAATTATCACCTATGTGGTGACATATTACCACTACTTTTCTAAGATGAAAGCTTTAGCTGTTGAAGGAAAACGTATTGGAAAGGTTTGCAAGCTAAGATTTTATTTGTGATGCAGCAAACTAACTATTCGTTTCTAGTGAGCGCTTCAGCCCATTGTATATGTTAGCTTTTAATTATGGATGTGAACACTATATATTCCTATAAAATATAGGAAGTGCTTAATCTTTCCTGATATTTCCATCCATATCTTAACAAAAACCATTTAGCTGATATTTTATTTTGCTTGTTAACTTTACATAGACGTGGCTTTCTCCTGCCCAATAACTGCTTCCCACCCCCAAGAGTTTCTCTCTCCCCTTCTTTGCAGCCTTGAGGAGTCCCTTGTTTAAAAAAGCACACATGCTTTCTCTCCCACTTTGCACAGCAGCCACCATCCTTGCCCTTGAGACAGACTGAACGGGAATTCTTTCTCAGTCGATCAATCACCACATCCTGCCCCTCAGTTTGCCTGGGATCATGGGAATTCACTGCAGAGCAGTGCAGGGTCCCCACTCCTCAGTTATCCTATCCCCTGTTGTACTCAGGAATTAGCCATTGATTTGTAAGCTAAGTTCCCCTGCACGGTCTCTCTTACGTAGATGTAGGATTGAAATGCGTTTGAACTGGTCTGGCCTTGTTCCTCAGTTATTTTGTGCTGCTTGTTACAGGTGCTTGACAATGCTATTGAAACAGAGAAAATGATTGAAAAATATGAATCGCTGGCTTCTGACCTTCTTGAGTGGATTGAACAAACGATTATCATCCTGAACAATCGCAAATTTGCCAACTCACTGGTTGGTGTGCAACAGCAGCTACAGGCATTCAACACTTACCGCACAGTGGAGAAACCACCTAAGTAAACTCAATCACTCTGCTTTTGTTTTTTTATTAATCTCATCTTAAGAAAATAGCTTAAAAACCTCTGGTATCTTATTTCTACTTAGTCCTGATCTTTCACTCTTTCACTCACCCACACACACAGTAGAACAAGAAAACACTGTGCCATTTGCAAGATCTTAGATACCAGCAGATACTGCCTCGCAGCAGCCACTCATGACTACTCATAGTAAAGTACTGCAAGGAGCAATAGAGTATCATTATCAGACAATAATGCCACCATTTATGCATGTCAGCACTGTATAATACATGTACACAGCTAATAATAGTATTTCATTGTTTATCCCAGATCAAGAGCAAGTGTCTTACAAAACATAACTTTGAATGCTAAAAACTGATGTAACAAGAAACTAAGTCTCTTTAGTTCTGTAAGCTGCCATGTAATGTTATGACCCTGTAAATATGTATAATCAATTAATGCAGTTTTCATTAATAATAATCACCGTCCAGATGCATTACAATTGCGGTTGGTTTCATAGTGCCTATAAAACGAGTGTATTTTCTAGGAAGTGCTCTAAAGGCCTGATTCAAAAGAAAGAGTCTCATTGACTTCAATGAACTTTGAATCTAGCCTTAAATTCTGTGTCAGTAGATTAACTAGGTCAGTTCATGAAATAAAAAATCTGCCTCCCCCCTCCCCGAGGGATTTCAATATATAAAAACAAATCAGCTGACTTTGTGCAATCATTGTGACATTTGAACCAGTTGGTTCTCGTGGGCACTACTCCTGTCCTTCCTGCTTTCACATGCAATGAAACAGAAAAAAAAGACTAATAATAATTGTATTACTGAGCTATGAACAACGTCAGTCCTTCAAGAAAGCACTCTTTAGTTCATTAGAAGTGATGAAATATTCATTTTAACTCTGTTTTCTTTTGGGAATTTGTGTCTAGATTTACAGAAAAAGGAAACTTAGAAGTACTGCTTTTCACCATCCAAAGCAAAATGAGGGCTAACAACCAGAAAGTATACATGCCACGGGAGGGCAAACTCATCTCGGACATTAACAAGGTGAAAACATAAACTCTGTTTTCTCAGCTCCTTATGTGCATGTCAAATGTTTCTTTTCTTTTAATCTCACTTCCAGCTCGCTAGGGAGAAAACTGTCCCCCGCACCAACCCCACGACCCCTGGATTGACGCAGGGGATCCTAAAGGATTGAGGGGGTAGAATGACTTTTCCTGCAGGCCACACTGGATAACCACTAATGTAGCCTCAAGGCTGCAGCAGCATCTGCAGCACTTGCATATGCTCCCTCTGCTGGGGGAAATGGTGACTGGTGTTGTGTAGCTGTAGATCCACTGGCCTTGCCCTGCTTCTCATTAGTCCCGCCCCATAGAACTCACTGGGTATATCTACGGAGCAGCTGTGATTGTGCTTCCCAGTGCGGGTAGACAGACACGCAGTAGCTTGGCTCAAGCTAGCATGCTAAAAATAGTAGTATGGCCCTGGCAGTTGGGGCTAGCCACCTGCGTACAGGGGGTTAGGTGGGATTGTACTTGGGTGGCTAGCACCCTCCCAGTTGCTGTGTAGGCAGGCCCTCTGACAGAAAAGAGAAACAACATTTAGTGATCTCCCTTCCCCCCATACCCCATTTTCCAATGCGCTCTACCTGCCATCAAAGCCCCCTGGCAGCTAAAGCAGAACAGAGTTCCACAGTGAATCAAGGGTCTTCCTTGGCCACAGAACAGGGGGCAGGATTTGCCCCATAAGTGTCTCTGTCCTAATGTCCACTATGCGAGAGAGTTAGGGAAGGAGAAGGTTTGTGTGAAGCCACTGGGAACAGTCTTGTTGGTTCCCAGTCAGAGTTTATACAACTAGCTGTTACTCAGCTACAGCTGACTGAACAGCAACAGGTCTGACAAGATCTCTTGGGGATAACAAATGGCTTCAAACTGTGAGCCTTCCTAATTTGCTTTTTATCATGCTTGGAATTCCGAGAGCAGCTGTTACTGGTGCCTGTGCTTCACTCTGCATCCGGGAGAGCAATAAACTGCCCAACTCCCCTGTTTATGTTATGCTCCTGCTCCTGTGCCTGTGAATGCCTAAAATACTTGGTTTCAGGCAAAGTCACATCTGTTAGGATTTAGACGAATCTAGGATAGTGTCTGATTAACTGGGGATATTTTTGTTTTTGATGAGAAGGATCTGTAATGCTGATTAGCTTGATTTTAATATGTAATTTTTATGGCAATAGCTTAATGTACGTGAACAGCTTTTTACTTTTTAAAAAATGTCTCATGCAACAAAAGAAATAGAACCCAGTGTTCTGCTCTTTTTCTAAAAGTCAGACCTTAAAGATCTATGTGCAGAATGATTTAGGAGAGAGAACAGGTGAATCATATTTTCTCTCCCTAAAAGGGAAAGATTTTAGCTCCTTTGAGGAAAGATTAAACGCACTTGGATGTACAAATTCAAACCAATTGTTTTGTTTAAAGAAAACAGATTTAAAACAAATAAAGAAAGATCCTCACAACATTCCTGTGAGGTAGGCACATTTGATACCCAGTTCATAGGCAGGTAAATTGAGGAACTGAAAGTGTAAGTAGTTCTGTCTTGGCCACGCATTGGCAGAGGTGGGTATAAAGCCTGACAGTCCTGTGCTCTTTCACTAAACAACATGGGCCAAATTCGTCCCTTATGTAACTGCTTTGGCCACAGTGAATTTACATCGGGAATTAATTTTAGTCCACAGTATTGATTTCATGCAAAGTTGATGTGATTTCTCAAAGTTCTTTAAAAAAGTGAATCTAAAGAATATGATGATTCATTTTTTTCATCTCTTCAGGCCTGGGAAAGACTGGAAAAAGCTGAACATGAAAGAGAACTGGCACTGCGAAATGAGCTCATAAGACAAGAGAAACTGGAACAACTTGCACGGAGATTTGATCGCAAGGCAGCTATGAGAGAAACTTGGCTGAGTGAAAATCAACGTCTGGTTTCTCAGGTGGTGCTTTCAGAACTATTTGTATGACTAAACTTATCACCGTGAGTAATTATGGGATACAGTTTCTGCGCGCAATGCGTGTTCCCTACTTCATGCTAGTTTGTGCTGTGTGTGTTAGACTCCCTCTGAACTAATTCGGCAAGTCTAGACTCAGTAGAAAACTATGCAGGAATGTCTCCCCAATATTCACTATTTCCATGAAATGGAAGGACCAAGTAAATGGCTAGTGAATTCAGTGGAATTACACCAGGGATGAACTTGATTCATTGACATAAGAGACCGAAAATGCCTGTGAGGTCCCCTTGCCATAAGGCCAATTCATGATTTTCCCAGTAGTATATCTGCTGTTTTTATCAATGGATGTATTTTCAGAGTATTTTGAAGCCACCGTTGTTAGCAAATTTGTTTTGAATAATCAAAAGTAACATTACGCAGCTTTGTTTGAGCAATAGCATTTTTGATGCACAGGCATTACTAAAATGAATTCTGTGCATTTACAGGATAACTTTGGTTTTGACCTTCCAGCCGTGGAGGCTGCCACTAAAAAACACGAGGCCATTGAAACAGACATTGCTGCATATGAAGAACGAGTCCAGGCGGTGGTTGCTGTTGCAAAGGAACTTGAGACTGAGAATTACCATGATATCAAACGCATCACTGCAAGAAAAGACAATGTTATACGCCTGTGGGAGTACCTGCTGGAGCTACTCAGGGCACGTAGACAAAGACTGGAGATGAACCTTGGTCTGCAAAAGATATTCCAGGAAATGCTTTACATTATGGACTGGATGGATGAAATGAAGGTAAATGTCACCAAGATAAGATGATGGCAGGAAACTGCTGCTGTTACAGATTATGTGTGTCCTTTATTTGTTTGAATTATGTTTGTTTTAAACATAATGTCAGGAACCAAATGTTCAAAAGCAGGAGCTCTCCATTCACGTACATCAGTTCACTTCTTGATACACAATGCTGGACTTTTTTTAAAATATAAAATGAAAACAGCTACAAAAAACCCCCAAGTACTTCTCTCACCTTCTAAACAAAGTAATATTTTATTTTTGCTTGTCTCTGTTTGGGGAAGGCAGATTTACATTCAATGCAGTACTCATTCTGGGCCAGACCCTTTATGCAATGCACATGTGGGTGGAAGGAGATAAGGACCTCTCTTCCTCAGCTGTGCAGCTCTCATGAGGGCCAAGAAGACTTGCAGCTGCTGTGCTCAAGAGAACATGCAAACTGTTTCCCACCTGTCTTTGAGCTGGGGAGAGGGGCAGGGCCATGGCTCCATCCATTCTTCCTTACCTGTCAGCCAGCAGAGCTGACTGGCTGTGCAGAGGAATGACACTGCACCCCTATAAGGGCTGCAGTAGCTGCGTGCAGTGCCCAGGAGCTAAGGGAGGCAGAACGTCTCCCAGTGCTCCCCTAGGCAATACAGTTCTGCACCCTCCCCAACACAAGACTGTTTCAGTGGCACAACGAAGCCCTTTTTGCGTAATAGAGTTTTGAAAATATAGAGAAGATATTGGCCGAAATATATTGTCACCAGTGTAAATCTGTAATGGCTCTATGTAAATTACTGGTATCACTCCAGATTTAAACCAGTGTACTGAGAGCAGAACTTGGCCCATCATATGTAAATATTGCTCATTCTATGCTTATAGGTGGCATAAAAGTGCTCTATTGGCTAAAAAAAGAATTAAAAAAAAATAAAAACGCAGTCATGAAAATGCTACTTGATGCCTGGGGTCTTATATCTGTAAAGGAGACTTTTACCGTGTGGCCAGTTGCACTGCGGTGAGAATCTCTAGTTCTGTGCTTTGGGAGATGCATGAAGTAGATTGTTTTAATAGTGACTAACTCAGGCTTTTAACTTGCTTTCTTTGAGCAGGTGCTTCTGCTATCTCAAGACTATGGCAAGCATTTGTTAGGGGTAGAGGACCTGTTACAGAAGCATGCGCTGGTGGAGGCAGACATTGCCATTCAGGCTGAAAGAGTGCGGGGAGTCAATGCATCTGCTCAGAAATTTGCCACAGATGGAGAAGGTAAGTTGTAGTTTTACTTATGTGTTAGGTTTGAAGAGACAATAATTTTGGTTACATATTTATTGAGCTTCATTAGCCGTATAATACACATTGGGCTAAATTCACCAGCGTAAGTGGGCCCATCTCCATTTATTCAAGTTGGATTTACTTATGCCAGAGGTAAATTTGGCCAGTTACCTTCTCAGAATTCATCATGGCACTGTATTTTGCATGGCATTTCACACTAGTAGCTAGCAGATTTTGTAACTTTTTACCAGTCATTCCTTTTGCCTTACAATTTCCCATTTCACCTCTTTCTAATGGTTACAGTTCAAGTTATTGGATCTGACTCTGATCTCGTACACAGTAATGTAAATCAAGAGGAATTTCACTAAGTTACACTAGAGTAAAACTTCCCCGTTTTTGTACTGCCATTTTGCTCTTGAGTTCAGTAGGGTAAATCCAAAGTAATTTATCTGAATTCACTGAGAATACTCAGGACTTACACACAAATAACTTAGAGTGAGGTTTGACTGGTACTCTAGCCTTTTAGTGCACTCAGCTACTCTGTGATGGCTACTCTGCAAGCATTAAGAGTCCTAGGTGCTCTAGTTTTACAGGTAAAAATAAGTAAGATTGAACTCTAATACATTTCTGTCTGATCAGGTTACAAACCGTGTGATCCACAAGTTATCAGAGATCGTGTAGCTCATATGGAGTTTTGTTATCAAGAGCTATGCCAGTTAGCAGCCGAACGCCAAGCTCGCTTGGAAGAATCCAGGCGTCTGTGGAAATTCTTCTGGGAAATGGCAGAAGAAGAGGGCTGGATCAGAGAAAAGGAGCAGATCTTGTCATCTGATGACTATGGGAAGGACCTAACTAGCATTGTCCGTCTCTTGAGCAAGCATAAGGCGTTTGAAGATGAAATGAGTGGCCGTAGTGGCAACTTCCAGCAGGCAATAAAAGAAGGTGAAGATATGATTGCTGAGGAGCACTTTGGGTCTGAAAAAATTAGAGAGAGAATTAAGGATATGCGAGAGCAATGGGCTAACCTGGAGCAGCTGTCTGCCATTAGGAAGAAACGCCTGGAGGAAGCCTCTCTTCTTCATCAGTTCCAAGCTGATGCTGATGATATTGATGCATGGATGTTGGACATCCTCAAAATTGTCTCCAGCAATGATGTTGGCCACGATGAGTATTCTACTCAGTCCTTGGTCAAGAAACACAAAGATGTTGCTGAAGAGATTGCAAACTATAGGCCAACCATTGACTCACTGCATGAGCAAGCAAAAGCTCTGCCTCAGGAACACGCCGAATCTCCAGATGTTCAAGGCAGGTTGTCTGGAATAGAGGAAAGATACAAAGAGGTCGCTGAACTGACACGGCTCCGTAAACAAGCTCTACAAGATACCCTTGCTCTGTATAAGATGTTCAGTGAAGCAGATGCTTGTGAACTTTGGATTGATGAAAAGGAGCAGTGGCTCAACAATATGGAGATTCCAGAGAAGCTTGAAGACCTGGAAGTGATCCAACACAGGTGAGAATAGAATTGTGAGGAGGTCCTGTTGTATATCAGCTACCTGTGTGCCTCCCTCTAGTCTTATCTTGTCTGTGACTGAGGGTTCCCAATGCCTTTATGATCTTTTTTTCAGATTTGAAAGCTTAGAACCAGAAATGAACAATCAGGCATCCCGTGTTGCAGTGGTAAATCAAATTGCTAGACAGCTGATGCACAGTGGTCATCCAAGTGAAAAGGAGATCAAGGCTCAGCAAGACAAACTCAATACAAGGTGGGTTAATGACAGATGACATGTGGAAACTTGAGATTAGAGGACATGGTTAGAGTTGTTTCTTTTGTGTTTCTGTATATTTTATATATATGTTTTTGAAATTGGCAGGGTCTGGTTTTCACCTAGTGAAAACTGACATAGTTCTGTTTTTTTAAAAAAATTCTGCCTCTCTCTTAGGGCCTGATTCAAAGCCAGAGTTGTTCCATTGACATCAATGGACTCTGAATTAGGCCCTTAGTACTGTAGCTATAAATCTGTAATAATATGAAGACTTAATGTGCTAAATATTTTGTTGCAAAAATCAACTGGTACAGCATATTTTACAAACCTGCTCTTAGAGTGTTAGTTTTAGTCTTCATGTGCATTCACGCTATGCGGAAAATCCAGAGAATTAGAGTGTAACCTGCAGAAAATATTTGACCCTGCAAAAAGTGAAAATGTTGAAATCCAGTCCATTGCTATCTGGTGTTTTCTAGTATACACTGTAGCTCACTGTGGGGGGGGAACAAAAAAAAAACAAAAAGAGGTTATTTAAAAGTTCAACAGGCTTACTTCAGCCATTTTCCTCATTCAGAAATGTTGACATTAGACTTTACCATTATTGTATATTACCCTCAGTTTCTCTGCTTTTCTCTCCTCCCCATTTTTAGATGGAGCCAGTTCAGGGAACTGGTAGACAGAAAGAAAGATGCTCTTATCTCTGCTCTGAGTATCCAGAATTACCATCTTGAGTGTAATGAAACCAAATCCTGGATCAGGGAAAAGACCAAAGTAATTGAATCCACACAAGATCTGGGCAATGATCTGACTGGAGTAATGGCCCTTCAGAGAAAGTTGACGGGTATGGAACGTGATTTGGTAGCCATTGAGGCTAAGCTAAGTGACCTGCAAAAAGAGGCTGAAAAGTTGGAATCTGAACATCCTGACCAGGCTCAGGCCATCCTGTCGAGGCTTGCAGAAATCAGCGATGTGTGGGAAGAAATGAAAACTACCCTCAAGAACCGGGAAGAGTCCCTTGGAGAGGCAAGCAAACTACAGCAGTTTTTGCGTGACCTGGACGACTTCCAGTCCTGGCTATCCAGAACCCAGACTGCGATTGCCTCAGAAGACATGCCAAACACACTGACTGAGGCTGAGAAGCTGCTCACTCAGCATGAGAATATTAAGAATGAAATCAACAATTATGAGGAAGACTACCAGAAAATGAGAGACATGGGCGAGATGGTAACCCAAGGACAAACCGATGCACAGTATATGTTCTTACGCCAGCGCCTGCAGGCTTTGGACACTGGGTGGAATGAGCTTCACAAAATGTGGGAGAATAGGCAAAACCTCCTTTCACAGTCTCACGCCTACCAGCTGTTTCTCAGAGACACTAAGCAAGCTGAAGCATTTCTTAATAACCAGGTAAGTGGACAGTAATTTAGTTCCTTGCATTAATCTCTGACAAATTGACACCACTTATTGCAGTCGCCTAGCTAAAGATAGCAAGTTTTTTTTCTCACAAAGATGAGAAACACTCTAGTTCACGGTATGGGGAGCCTCTCTCTGTCAAGCAGATAGCAATTAACACATCTTATGCTTTTTTGTCTGATATATTTTTCTTAATAAAAGGAATATGTTTTGGCCCATACTGAAATGCCCACTACCTTGGAAGGAGCAGAAGCTGCTATTAGAAAACAGGAGGATTTCATGACCACAATGGATGCCAATGAGGAAAAGCTCAATGCAGTTGTAGAAACTGGCAGGAGGCTCTTTAGCGATGGGAACATTAACTCTGACAAGATCCAAGAGAAAGTGGACTCTATTGATGACAGGTAAGGTTTGCTCAGAGTTTTAGTGACTGTTGTACATCAAACTTTCCAGCTCACCCAGAACTTAATTTCTTTTCTGAATTTGCCTTTATCCTTTGGATTGTGGAGATTTCCTAGCATGAAGCACTGATACCAGTTGGATTGGTACTGAGATGTAGAAAACCCCAGCTCCGGGGAGCAAGGCATTAAGCTGAAGTATACTGAAAAGTGGGTTTGCTTCTCTCTCTTACATCAGTGTAAACAGGGAAAAACTCTACTGGAATCAGTAGAGTTACAGCAGTGCAAAGCTGACCCTAAGTGACCTGAGACTCAATCCCTGTATGTTTTAATCCAGTTTTCTCGTAGATGGATTAAGGCAAAGGGACGTATTAGAAAATCCTAATATGGTATGTTTTCGTTGTGTTATAAAAACATTAGGAACCAGCATGCTTCAAAATGAGATGGGCTAATCGTAATCAAATATGAGCTCTGCCTCCTTCTGGAGACATTTGAAATAGTGAGCTAATAGTAGGATTTGGCTGTGAGACGGTTGCTATGTCATTGTATCAGAGCATTCATAGACTGTTTATGCTATGAATTGAGGGAGCTGGTCTTCCCTGGTTCCACAAGTCTAAAGTTTCTCTGCTATCACCTGGCTAATTTAATTATATTAATGTATTCCTGTCCTTCTCCAAAGAAGGAAGGTGGCTCCTCTGGAGTACAAGTGAAATTGTACCTGTCCTACCCACTTGGCTTTGATCACGATTCCCAAGGTGTAACAGAGGTTCCCTGCCTCTTTCTGTGAAATTAGATTAGAAAACATTGGTAAAAAGAAAAGGAGGACTTGTGGCACCTTAGAGACTAACACATTTATTTGAGCATAAGCTTTCTTGAGCTACAGCTCACTTCATCGGATGCATCCGATGAAGTGAGCTGTAGCTCAAGAAAGCTTATGCTCAAATAAATGTGTTAGTCTCTAAGGTGCCACAAGTACTCCTTTTCTTTTTGCGAACACAGACTAACATGGCTTCTGCTCTGAGACCATTGGTAAAAATGTCTCTCATCCTAAAACAGGCTATTTCTTTGTCCTTATTGCTGGGACATGGCAGCTATAGATTTTAAGCATTTCTTCTTTTCTAAATTCAGGATGTTTAATTTTGATGGGAATGAACCTAATGCCTTGGATGCACTTTTATCCTTAGATCACAAAGCACAAGTATAATAATAATAATAAACTTACGTAGAACCTTTATGCCAAATAATACTTTTGATCCTTATACCAGATACTCATCTTACTCTAATTACGTAAGTTTCTCCTTCAGAGAAGCTCAGCGATAGCCAATTGCACTTCTCTCCAAGGATGAACCTAAGTGAAATACTGTAGGATATTCCATTTAGTCATTTGCCTTTCTTCTCTGTCCGGGTAAAGCAAAGACCTCTAACCTGTATGCATTCTGCCTCCATTATGGCCCACCAAGACACCCTCACAGAGAAAGGCAGAATATTTCTGTTACCAGTGATTCCTGGGGATCTCTTGAGAAGGATTTCCTTATGCCCTACACATTTCAGTGATCCTCTATCTGACCAGGATGGAGTGGATATGGCTCCCTTTAGAGCTCAGCAATGATGCCCCAAGTGCCAGAAAGATGGGATCTCTTGAAAGTGACCCAAGGCTCAATTCATTCCAGCGCCCAAGTGTGCTGACTCTGCAGAGCTTCCCACTCCTCCAGCAAAGAACCTGAACTGAGATAAACAGCACAGTGGCCACTACAATGGGACTGCCCGTGTGTCCTCATTGTTCAAATAGAAGTCTCTACTCTATGAAGGACTATTCAACTTCTCCTAGAAGACTTTGTTAATAATTAGGGAAGGCAATAACGGTACTTAATATCACACTGCTGCCAAATTACCTTTTAATCAACACCAGGACACAGTGTAAACCCAGTCAGCACCGGCACTGATTTCACTCTGTCCCTCTAAGCCTGAGCAGTTACAACTATACAGTCTCTAGCAATGTAGGGATCTTGCTTCCATAGTCTGTTTATTTCTGGCACCATACGTATTAGAGGAGAAGCAGAGGATGTATTGGTGGCATGGCACGTTGGGTACCAGCATTACCACAGAATTTTACACGTTCCAGGCTTTCAGCAACCCTCAAATGTCACTCTCCTTGGGTGATGACTAGTTTTCATGAATACCTGCTTCTCATTCATGGCTCCTCCAGTAAGAAAAGTGGAAAATAAAAACCAGTATTTGGCAACACAGAACAAGGGACTTTTCTCTTCATAAATAAGGCAATCTCTCAAGCTTCCCAACCTGCCTGTGATAACATCTTCTGACTTGATTCTGACTTAGATTTTGCAATGTAAGATTTTGTTTCTTAGACAGAAAAATAACATCTTTACACCATTTTTATTATACTGCTTGAAAGGCCAGCACTAAATATATTAGCATGGGGATAAAAGTTCTTTCCTCCCACTCATCCGAAGTAAACAAAGCAGGTAACCCCAAACTTTCCTTCCCCATCTTCTCTGATTTTCTCTCTCCTTCACCGTAGCTTTTTCCTCCCACTTGCTAAGGCAGGGAACTTGTCTTCTGGTCAGCCAGACTTTTCCTACAGCCTCTGTCATTAAGGGTGGATCCAGGAACACAGTATCTTCTGGTCAGCTTCTCCCTGAAGCCCAGTAATAGGCAGCTGAAGTGTGGGGATATTCTAGGCCTGACTAGACCACCTTCCATTTCCTATGCTTCAAAGAGGTGCTCTCAAAACTCAGGGGTCTTGTTGTCAAGTGACTCTTTGCTGCAGTGGAAACCTCCTTGCTACCCCTAGATGGCTGCCTTGCAGACCTTAATTTCATGACATGGGCTTTACGTGTTCCTGCTTTGAATGCAAGGCAAATCCTAGACACTGTTTTTGATTCCATTTTACATCAACACATTTCCTCATTTCCAAAGCTGTTTATGTGGAACACCGCAAAAACCACCCAGTGTTACACTATTAAGGAAATACGTGCAATTGCGCTTGAGTTTCTAGGAGCATAATGCCTCAAAAACAAAGTGTAAGGGTTTGTCTTCACTACCGGGGAGATTGCCGCTGCTACATATGATGCACTGGGTGTCGATTTAGCGGGTCTAGTGAAGACCCGCTAAATCGATGACAGAGAGCTCTCCGGTCGACTCCAGTACTCTAGCTCCCCGAGAAGAGTAAGGTAAATCGACTAGAAAGCGTATCCCATCAACACAGCGCAGTGAAGACACCGGGGTAAGTCAACCTAAGGTACGTTGACTCCAGCTATGTTATTCGCATATTTATGTTATTCAGTTTACCCCGGTAGTGAAGATAAGCGCTAACTTTTGAGTGTTGTGAGAATGGGTTTAAAGGAGGCCTCTTGGTTTAACAGAAAGTATGTCTCCCACTCAGGCTCCATCTGGGTGTACAACGAAGAAATAGGGCTGTTGATTAGTCGCAGTTAACTCAAGTGATTAACGCCAAAAAATTAACTGCGATTAAAAAAATTAATCGTAATTAATCTCACTGTTAAACTTATTGAAATTTATTAAATATTTTGGATGTTTTTCTACATTTTCAAATATATTGATTTCTATTTCAACACAGAATACAAAGTGTACAGTGCTCATGTCATAAATATAAAGGGAAGGGTAAACCCCTTTAAAATCCCTCCTGGCCAGAGGAAAAAAATCCTCTCACCTGTAAAGGGTTAAGAAGCTAGGATAACCTCGCTGGCACCTGACCAAAATGACCAATGAGGAGACAAGATACTTTTAAAAGCTGGGAGGAGGGAGAAAAACAAAGGGTCTGTGTCTGTCTGTGTGGTGCTTTTGCCGGGGACAGAACAGGAATGGAGTCTTAGAACTTCGTAAGTAATCTAGCTAGATATGTGTTAGATTTTGATTTCTTTAAATGGCTGAGAAATTAAGTTGTGCTGAATAGAATGACTATTCCTGTCTGTGTGTCTTTTTGTAACTTAAGGTTTTGCCTAGAGAGATTCTCTATGTTTTGAATCTGATTACCCTGTAAGGTATTTACCATCCTCATTTTACTTTATTTTATTTTAAGAACACTTTCGCAGCAGATTCGACAAAACACAAAGAAGGTACAAATGTGATATGGTACAAAGGGATATGCTGAGCTCCTGGATATGGTACAAACCTTTTAAGACATCTGAAAGCACTTTCCTTGATCTGCTGGCAGTGCTCCTACTAATACAGCCCAGTATGCCATTGGCCTTCTTGGCAACAATGGTACACTGCTGACTCATATCCAGCTTCTCATCCAATGTAATCCCCAGGTCCTTTTCTGCAGAACTGCTGTTTAGCAGCCTGTAGTGGTGCATGAGATTCTTCCTAAGTGCAGAACTGTGCATTGTCCTTGTTGAACCTCATCAGATTTCTTTTGGCCCAATCTTCCAGTTTGTCCAGGTCACTCTGGACCGTATCCCTACCCTCCAGCGTATCTACCTCTCCGCCCAGTTTAGTGTCATCTGCGAACTTGCTGAGGGTGCAATTAATCCCATCATCCAGATCATTAATAAAGATATTGAACAAAACTGGCCCCAGGATCGACCCCTGGGTCACTCCGCCTGATACCAGCTGCCAACTGGACATCAAGCTGTTGATCACTACCTGTTGAGCCAGACAATCTAGCCAGCTTTCTATCCACCTTATAGTCCATTCATCCAATCCATACTACTAAAACTTGCTGGCAAGAATACTGTGGGAGACAGTATCAAAAGCTTTGCTAAAGTCAAGATATTTCACATTCCTTGCTTTCCCCATATCCACAGAACCAGTTATCTCATCATAGAAGGCAATCAGGTTGGTCAGGCATGACTTTCCCTTGGTGAATCCATATTGAGTGTTCCTGATCACCTTCTTCTCCTCCAAGTGCTTCAAAATGGATTTCTTGAGGACCTGCTCCATGATTTTGTCAGGGACTAAAGTGAGTTCCCCATGTTCTCCTTTTTCCCTTTTTTAAATATGGGCTCTATATTTGCCTTTTTCCAATCGTCCAGGACCGCCCCCAATCGCCACAAATTTACCAAGATAATGGCCAATGGCTCTGCAATCACATCAGCCAACTCCCTCAACACCCTTGGACTGTGCATGTCCAGCATTTCTAAATAGTCCTTAATCTTTTCTTCCACCACTCAGGGCTTCTCACCTACTCCCCAGTGCAGCAGTCTGGGAGCTACCCTTGTCTGTGAAGACCGAGGCAAAAAAAGCATTGAGTACTTCAGCTTTTTCCACATCATCTGTCACTATGTTGCCTCCTCCATTCAGTAAGGGTCCCACACTTTCCCTGACCACCTTCTTGTTGCTAACATACCTGTAGAAACCCTTCTTGTTACCCTTCTCATCCCTTGCTAGCTGCAACTCTAATTGTGCCTTGGCCTTCCTGATTACACCACTGCATGCTTGAGCAATATTTTTATACTCCTCCCTAGTTATCTGTTCAAATTTCCTTCTTGTAAGTTTCCTTTTTGATTTCAAGCTCACCAAAGATTTCACTGTTAAGCTAAGCTGGTCGCCTCCCGTATTTGCTGTTCTTTCTGCACTTTGGGATGGATTGTTCCTGTTCCCTCAATAAGTCTTCCTTAAAATACAGCCAGCAATCCTGGTCTCCTGGCCTCCTCATATTAGCCTTCCAGGGTATCCTGCCCATCAGTTCCCGAAGGGAGTCTAAGTCTGCTTTTCTGAAGTCCAGGGTCCGTATTTTGCTACTCTCCTTTCTTCCTTTTGTGAGGATCCTGAACTCGACCACTTCATGGTCACTGCTGCCTAGGTTGCCACCCACTTCTACTTCCCCTACCAATTCTTCCCTGTTTGTAAGCAGCAGGTCAAGAGGAATGCGGCCCCTAGTCGGTTCCTCCAGCACTTGTACCAGGAAGTTGTCCCCAACCCTTTCCAAAAACTTCCTGGATTGTCTGTGCACTGCTGTATTGCTCTTGTCAGGGCGATTGAAGTCCCCCATTAGAACCAGGGCCTGTGATCTGGAGACTTCAGTTAGTTGTCCGAAGAAAGCCTCGTCTACCTCATCCTTCTGATCTGGTGGTCTATAGCGCACACCCACCACGACATCACCCTTGTTGCTCTCGCCTCTAAACTTAACCCAAAGACTCTCAACAAGCTTTTCTCCAGTTTCAAACTGGAACTCTGAGCAGTCATACCTCTAACTTACATACTATGTAACTCTTCCACCCGTACCTGTCCTTCCTGAACAGTTTATACCCATACATGACAGTGCTCCAGTCATGTGAACTGCCACATCAAGTTTCTGTTATTACAATCATATCATAGTTCCTTGATTGTGCCAGGACTTCCAATTCTTCCTGCTTGTTTCCCAGGCTTCTTGCGTTTGTGTACATGCACCTAAGAAAACTAGCCAATTGCCCTACTTTCTCAGTATGAATCAGGAGGCTTCCCATGTTGTACCCTCCTCCTTGTGTTTCCTCCTGGTATCCCACTCCCCCATTTACCTCTGGGCTTAGGTCACCATCCCCTGGTGAACCTAGTTTAAAGCTCTCCTCACTACGTTAGCAAGCCTGCCTGCAAAGATGCTCTTCGTTCTCTTCACTAGGTGGATCCCATCTCTTCCTAGCAATCCCTCTTTCCAGAACAACATCCCATGGTCAAAAAATCCAAAGCCCTCTCTCCGACACCACCTGTATAACCACACATTCACTTCCACAATTCAACAGTCCCTACCTGGGCCTTTTCCTTCAAGAGGGAGGATGGATGAGAACAAGACTTGCGCCTCAAACTCCTTTATCCTTCTTCCCAGAGCCACTCAGTCTGCATTGATCCGCTCAAGGTCATTCTTGGCAGTATCAGTGGTGCCCACATGGAGAAGTAGGAAGGGCTAGCGGTCTGAGGTCTTGATCACTCTCTGCGAACACTCAGTCACATCCTGGATTCTAGCTCCAGGCAAGCAGCACACTTCTCGAGTCTCCTGGTCTGGTCGGCATATGGATGACTCCGTCCCCCTTAGGAGGGAGTCCCCGACCACCACCACCCGTCTCCTCCTCTTGGGAGTGATGGTCGTGGAACCCCCATCCCTAGGATAATGCATCCCATGCCTTCTGGCTGATGGGGTCTCCTTCTGGTACCTTTCCTCAGAGGGCTCTTCCAAATCCTTCTCTGCAATAGTACCTGTGGAAAGAGCCTCAAAATGGTTTCACACCTCTATCTGCATTGGGGGTACATAGGTTCTCCTCTTTCTTCTTCTGGAGGTCACCTGTTGCCAATATTCTTCCCCGTTCTGCACTGCACTCACTTATTCCTCAGCATGTTTTGCTTCCAGAACCAAACACTGACTTCTATCCAGAAAATCTTCATTTTCTCTGATGCAACGCAGGGTTGATACCTGGTTCTCTAATCTTCTAACCTTCTCTTCCAATATGCAGACCAGCTTGCACTTCGTACAGGCAAAGTTGCTTCTTGTCCTCTGGGAGAAAGACAAACATGGCACATTTTGAGCAGGTCACAACAGCTGATCACTCACTATCCACGTCTTCCTTCTAAGAGGCTCCTCAGATGTTGTGTGTACTGCTCACAGGAGCCTGAAAGGCAGAAACACTCAGTGCGAACTCCCCTCGCGTGAACTCCCAGGCAAACTCCCTCTGTTTGCCTGGGACATATGAATCTTTAGCACACCTGGCACGTAAATACCTTGCGATGCTGGCTACAACAGTTGTATGTGAAGGCCTGTTCTCACTTTCAGGTGACATTGTAAACAAGAAGCGGGCAGCATTTTCTCCTGCAAATTGTAACCAAACTTGTTTGTCTGAGTGATTGGCTGAAGTAGGACTGAGTGGACTTGTCGGTTCTAAAGTTTTACATTGTTTTATTTTTGAATGCAGTTATTTTTTGTACATAATTCTACATTTGTAAGTTCAACTTTCATGATAAAGAGATTGCACTACAGTATTTGTTTTAGGTGAATTGAAATATTCTATTTCTTTTGTTTTTTACAGTGTAAATATTTGTAATAAAAAATAAATATAAAGTGAGCACTGTACACTTTGTATTCTGTGTTGTAATTGAAATCAATATATTTGAAAATGTAGAAAACATCCAAAAATATTTAAATAAATGGTATTCTATTATTGTTTAACAGTACGATTAATTGCACAATTAATCACAATTAATTTTTTTAATCACTTGACAGCCCTACGAAGAGCCCAAACAAACAAGTCCAAATCAATGACGTTGCTCAGTGCTTGGCAAACATAAGAAGCTGAATTCTTTATAGTAAAAACTTTTGGCATTGGCTATATTCTATTGAGAGGAGGTAGAGGACCTCATATAAAATCACCCTACTGTATTTTCTACTGCATGCATCCGATGAAGTGAGCTGTAGCTCACGAAAGCTTATGCTCAAATAAATTTGTTAGTCTCTAAGGTGCCACAGGTACTCCTTTTCTTTTTGCAGATACAGACTAACATGGCTGCTACTCTGTAATCTGGTTATGTGGCTGATGAGCCCCTTATTTCTGAAAATAAGTTCTGATTTTAAAACACCAGCATGACTGACCCAGGTCACAATGGAACTGTTTTTGCCAAGTTTTTTCACACTCACAAAAATCCTATAGGCAAAGTGGCTGTAAGTAACTTGTTCTACGATTGTTGTTGTTAATTCAGGGAAGAGAGTTTCTTGACTCTTTCAGTGGAAGAGTTGCACCTCCATGAGAAAAAAATTGAAAGGCATAAGCTTTGCTGAAACAAACAGGAATTTTAGAGCCAAACTAGTAGATATCTCTCAGCAGGCAGTTACTTCCACATGTGTTTAACAGTCTTGCTTTAAAGATGTCTCAGTTTCTATTCCTGTTTAGGCTCAGTGATACCCACAGATTAACAGTTGCGCTACCATGGCTTTGTTTATCCATTTTTCTGACTCATTAGAGTTCTTAGGTGCCTTCATATAGAGCAAGTAACATTGTAGAAATCTTTTAGCACTCTCCTTCTGGGTAATTTCCTTCAGATATGTAGTAGTGATTAACATCTCTACCATTCCTATTTCACATCCTTCATAATTCTCCTACAAAGAAGAGACTAAGCTCTTGGGGTCATTATATGAGTGTACGCTACAGAATACAGTGGGGCCCATTTTTGATGGGACCTCTACACACTATTGCAATACAAGTCATAAATATGAATACATTTATGAACAAATCTATTGGGCATATACACAAGTGTTTTAAAGAATTGAAGGCTGAAGGGGAAACTCTTTCAAATGTGTAAATGTTGGATCCCCTTCAGACAATGATTTTAGCATGTTAATTTTACCACTCTGAGTAGCAAACATGTATTGACTTGAGCCTAGTGGAGGTAGAAGGTTTTGGTTGTTCTTGTTGTTACAAGCATCATTCATGTTACTAGAAAACCGTGTGTTATGGTTACGGGGCTAGATGAACCTCTGTCCCCTTTCTGGTGTCTCTGAGTGCACCCCCTCAGGCTTCATTCATTTACCTATCTTATCACAAAATGTCAGAGTTCTCCCACTCTTAGGGCCCGGGGTTACGGTACCATGTATCAACCATTCTTACTCCAGGTGACTGAGTTCAGGAGCCTGTGGTTCTTCCCTTTGTGTATCTGTGACCACTGGTGTATAGTGACTAGAGCAGGGTGGGCAAACTTTTTGGCCCGAGGGCCACATCTGGCAATAGAAATGGAATGGCAGGCCATGAATGCTCACAAAATTGGGGTGGGGGTCAGGGCTCTGGTTGGGGGTGCGGGCTCTGGGTGGGGCCAGAAATGAGGAGTTCATGGTGCGGGAGGGGGCTCCGGGCTGGGGCAGAGGAGTGGAGTGCGGGGTAGGGGTGTGTGAGGGCTCTGGCTGGGTCTGCGGGCTCGGGGGTGGGGCTGGTGATGAGGAGTTTGGGGTGTAGGAGGGTGCGCCGGGCTGGAACCAAGGGGTTTGGAGGGAGGGAGGGGGATCAGGACTGAGGCAGGGAGTTGGGGTGTGGGAAGGGGTGTAGGCTCCGGCTGGGGATGTGGGCTCTGGGGTGGGGCTGGGGATGAGGGGTTTGGGGTGCAGGAGGGTGCTTTGGGCTGGGATTGAGGCGTTCGGAGGGCAGGTGGGGGATCAGGGATGGAGCAGAGGGTTGGGGCACGGGGAAAGGCTCAGGGGTGCATGCTCCAGGTGGCGCTTACCTCAAGCGGCTCCTGGAAGAAGCGGCATGTCCCTTCTCCGGGTCCTACACGGGGGCGCGGCCAGGCGACTCTGCATGCTGCCCTGTGCACAGGCACTGCCCCTGCAGCTCCCATTGGCTGCAGTTCCTGGCCAATGGGAACTGCAGGTGCAGTGCTTGGGGCGGGGACAGCGTACAGAGCGGAAGCCCCTGGCTGCCCCTACGCTGGAGCGCCGGAGTGGGGCCATGCAGCTGCTTCCGAGAGCCGCATGAAGCAGCCCCCGACCCCGCTCCCAGTGGGAGCTCAAGAGCTGGATTAAAACAGCTGGCGGGCCGGATGTGGCCCGCGGGCCATAGTTTGTCCACCCCTGAAACTTCTTAAAACAAAGTATTGTTTGTTTTAGCAGCAGGAACAAAGCTTTTAGAGAAAAAAGAATTTGAAAACCACCATTTACACACATCTTACCTAAATCCCTAACATCCTGTGATGGTGATCTAAGCATGGGGACCTTCTCCAGACACTCCCAGCAGTCCTGTCTCATTCTGGTTTCCCTGAACAGCTACCATCCTCCCTTGAGAGAATGTCCCTTTAAACCCTGCTTTGTATTTTTTTTTATCTTCTCTGTTCCCAGGCTTTGGTCATAGAATCATAGAATATCAGAGTTGGAAGGGACCTCTGGAGGTCATCTAGTCCAACCCCCTACCCAGAGCAGGACCAATCCCAACTAAATCATCCCAGCCAGGGCTTTGTCAAGCCTGACCTTAAAAACCTCTAAGGAAGGGGATTCCACCACCTCCCTAGGTAACGCATTCCAGTGTTTCACCACCCTCCTAGTGAAAAAGTTTTTCCTAATATCCAACCTAAACCTTCTCCACTGCAACTTGAGACCATTACTCCTCGTTCTGTCATCTGCTATCACTGAGAATAGTCTAGATTCATCCTCTTTGGATCCACCTTTCAGGTAGTTAAAAGCAGCTATCAAATCCCCCCTTGTTCTTCTCTTCCGTAGACTAAACAATCCCATTTCCCTCAGCCTCTCCTCATAAGTCATGTGTTCCAGACCCCTAATCATTTTTGTTGCCCTTCGCTGGACTCTCTCCAATTTCTCGACATCCTTCTTGTAGTGTGGGGCCCCAAACTGGACACAGTACTCCAGATGAGGCCTCACCAATGTCGAATAGAGGGGAACGATCACGTCCCTCGATCTGCTGGAAATGCCCCTACTTATACAAACCAAAATGCCATTGACCTTCTTGGCAACAAGGGCACACTGTTGCCTCATATCCAGCTTCTCGTCCACTGTCACCCCTAGGTCCTTCTCTGCAGAACTGCTGCCTAGCCATTCGGTCCCTAGTTTGTAGCGGTGCATTGGATTCTTCCATCCTAAGTGCAGGACTCTGCACTTGTCCTTGTTGAACCTCATCAGATTTCTTTTGGCCCAATCCTCCAATTTGTCTAGGTCCCTCTGGATCCTATCCCTACCCTCCAGTGTGTCTACCACTCCTCCCAGTTTAGTGTCATCTGCAAACTTGCTCAGAGTGCAAGCCACACCATCCTCCAGATCATTAATGAAGATATTGAACAAAACCGGCCCCAGGACCGACCCTTGGGGCACTCCGCTAGATACCGGCTGCCAACTAGACATGGAGCCATTGATCACTACCCGTTGAGCCTGACAATCTAGCCAACTTTCTACCCACCTTGTAGTGCATTCATCCAGCCCATACTTCCTTAACTTGGTCATTCTGGCCAAACCAGTCCTGAAGACTCAGCAGAAGAATGAGACAGAGTTTTCAGAGCGAGTGGTTCTGGCGTTGTCCTGTAACAATTCTCAAGTGTTTGCTAGGGGAGGCTTGTTTTGAGCCACTCTTTCTCCCTCCCGCCTGTTTTTTCAGGCAGACGTCTAATGAGTTAACCCACTATATTCATGCAATATATATCTCAGTAATCAGGCCAATATACAGTACTCATAAATTGTTATGGAACAGCTCCAACTCCATTTTGCCATGGCAGAGAAGAGTCTCGCATTTTGTCATGAAGTGAGTCAGGATTGCAGTCATGCTCAGCACTTTTGGAAGGGGGTTCAGAGCCGGGGTCAGCTATTGAGAAAGGTATGACTCTAGCTCCCACCCTAAATACCTCAAAAAGTGATCCAGTCTTCACTCCTGGATTATTGGGGCCCAACTCTCTTCCCAGTTTCACCTTCGCAACACTGTTACCTTCAGTGGAATCACACTGGTATAAATGAGAGAAATTGACCCTTTATCTAGATTTTTCCCTCCACAGATTGTAAACTGAAGCACAAAGAGTTAATAGAGTATCAGCCTTTCTTACCAGATAAAGTAAGTTATCTCACCTCCCCCTTTTAAGGGCCCCAAACAGCAAAGTGCAGAGTGCATCTTGAAAGGTTCAGAGCACCTGTAACTCTGTAGGAATTGAGGATACTCGGTGTCAGGAATCACTGCAGTTGAGCCAGTTTTCAGGCAACCTAACGAGTGCACCTGGCTTGTAGTAGGCTACCTGCTTGGCTACACTGCCTGATTGGTTGGAAGAATCAGAAAACCGAATCTTAAGCTCAACCGCAGTTCAGCAGTTGCTTGAAACATCTGTGTATGGCTGTAATAGCTCCTCCTTGTTCTAGGACCGTCTCCTGCTTTGTTCTATCCTTGGCCCCAGCCCTGCTCTGCCTTGCCTTGCTCCTGGTAATCCAGTCTGTACCCTCAGCTTTGATTCCTGACTTTGGCTTTGACCCTTGGCTCTGGCATCTGGCCTCTGACACTGGTTTAGACTCCTAATTACTAACTAGACATGATTCCTGCTCCAACCACTAGCCATGACCACCCAGGTTCACCGCGGTCACTCATATTCAGCACCTTTGCACTTTCTGGCCCTTGGATGTCATTGCAGAAATGAGCCCCCTATGCAATGAGAATCCGTCCTTCAGGTTTTGTTAACTATACCAAGGTCTTGCAAAGCATTCCATGTCTCCTATCCATTGGACAGCCATTATTTATAGAATTAATGTTTCTTTCTTTGAATTAGTCTTTCATTCACTGTTTAATTTGAGAATAAAACTGGATCTTCCTGATCTACTTTTTTTCTTTAATGAAAATTCAAAGACCCTAATCCTTTCTTCTCACTCCAGATAATCTCAGACTATCAAGTGACCTTTGGGAATTAAGCTAATAGCCTGAGCTCCAAAGGTTATGCTTATTATGAGGATGAGAAAAATAATTACACCATCATCTGCTTGAATATCCGTATATGCTTTCCCCTCAAAGGCCCTGACGTTAGTGGCGCTCTCACTCTTGTTTTGTTTAACCCCAGATTCCCCTGCCCTAAGATCTCTGCACATTTAACTCGGTTCAAGTTAATATCTTGTAAATTCTCTTTTTAATTTAAAATTTATTTCACTATTGGCAACAGGTCACTTTTATCTAGTAGGATCACCCTGCAAATCCATTTCCTGATTTCTTCCTTTTTGTTTTGACTTCTTAAAAATGTGTGCCTATCCTGTCACCCTAGGAGCTTACACAGTAAAACATGAACAGCTACACAATACATAACTAACATATTCTCTCAACTTCTGCCTGTCAGATTTAATAGATATCATTCCCATTTTACCCATCTCCTTCTCAAAAGAGAGTGGGGGGAAAGAGATCTCAGAAAACAAACCCAACTGAAGTGCTGTGAGACCGAAAATCTTCTGAAATTCTGTCTGAAATGCCTTGGGAATTAATTCAAAAGCTTATGTGACCATTTGTAGACAAGCAGTTGTGAGTCGCTGAGAATAGGGTCTTTCTCTGAGAACCTTATTCATGGCCAGATCATCTACCGAAGTCTTTCAGGCCTCCACCCCAACCCAGAGGAAGTCAACCCAATCCTTCTGTGGGCAAGTGCAATTATGAGGCGGAAAATGGAGTTTCCTGAGAAACCTTCTTTTCTTCTAAACCAAGTTTGATCTTAAATATTTTCTCAAATAAATAATGTTTCTGGAGATATAAAGCTTCTGTTTGCAAGACTGTATAAGTGTGGCCACACATAAATTGGTTCTTAAACACAGCATTTTGAGGATTATTGAAACCACTGCAGCATGATTCAGTAGGAGCAGGTCTAATGGTGCTGAGTCGTAGTGAAAAATACATTAAAGCTCGTTAGAGCGTGTGTATGCTTTGAATTAGTTAAGTAATATGTGATTTAATCAAGGCTTTTTAAGGTTTTTGTCAAAGTCTCAAATTTTGTGTGGTCTCAAAACTAGTAGGCCAAATTCTGTACTCGGTGACAACCATAAAATCTGACTGAGTACAGAATTTGGCCTTGTGTCTCAAAGCTAATCCAGAGTAGGTCACAAAATGCATAGGTCACAAATAAGCACATTCGGTAACAAGCCTTAATAATGTCTTCCATTTGAAAGGCAATAAAGTGAGGCTGCCACCACACGCACATTCATAACAGATATTCCATAAAGGCTGCAAAAAATGATAAAATCATAGCTTTACTTAAAAGGGCCTATCTAAGTGCGTGTTGTTTTTGTGTCTTAAATAGACATAGGAAGAATCGTGAGGCAGCCAGTGAGCTTCTGATGAGGTTGAAAGACAACAGAGATCTTCAAAAGTTTCTTCAGGACTGCCAGGAGGTAGGTTATGTCACTTGGCTATAATCTTTAAAAACCTCAACCTGCAGCATTATGAGCATCTCAACTTGCATTCGGTGGGAGCTGAGGGCTCTCAGAATCTCACAGGATCAGGCCTTAAATGCACATCTGATATGTATCAAATGATCCCGACATCTAAGAGTGAAGCGAATGCTTTCTGCTCTGTTGTTATTGGGGGCTCCATCATGGTCTCGGTTTCCTCTCCATCATATTAAGTTAAGGAGAGGAAAAAAAGTTGCTAAAAGAAGCACAAGCTTGAAGCTATGGTTATGGAATCTGGAAGGCATTAGCACTGGGTTTCTGTATTAAGAATTGTTTCACCTGTGTGTTGTGTGTTCTGAAATATGGCTTATCCACATGGCTTCTACAAGACATTAGTAAAAGGAACACAAGGCAATAAACATGGGCTGAGTAGGAATAAATTGGATAGTTTCTAATGTGGTGTTTATCTGATGGTTTGTTTTATTTCTTAAAACATTTTCTGTCCAGATCTCCTATCGTTGGACATGTGCCTTTTGCACTGCAGGCAAATTGGAAATAATCTTTCTCTTAACATGTGGAATTAGTCTAGTGATTATCGGGTTATTTCATGCATCACTGACAACACACATTAAAATTAGCTGTGCAAACCTGAGACCCTCAATGAGGTGGTTGGGAAATAGCTGTTTTAAATTTTAAATTTCGATTTATCAGCCATACCTCTCAACCACATAATGCAGAACACAAGCCACAAAGATGATTTTGTACAATAGTTGGAAATAATTGCTAATTCCATAGGAGAAACATACAAAATATCATTCATAACCTGAACAAATGATGTTTACTGAAGGCAGTGCAGTTGCATTCGTGCAAGTCCACAGCTGAGTGGCATTTGCTTGTATAGCCATGAATCTGGCCCAAATTGTATTACCGCATTAATAAAAACATTACAAATTAATAAAAAATTTGCTGGTATTGGCAGTTTGTTCTTCCCTCCTATGGAGTACTAATAATAACAAAGAACCATCTGGTTCTCTGGACTTTGGCCTTGGTGTGAATGTTGATGTGCTCTCCAGATTCTAAGCCAACAGGAATTTGGATTTTATATTAGTGTTAATACAAAATCTCTCTTTAGGTCTAGTTCAGCCTGTTAGAATGTGAGTAGTGAAGGTATGCAAGGAGCCATTCACAGCTGCAAGCTCTGTGCTCTCTGGGACTCAATGATCACTCCGTCTTAGCTCCCTTAGAGCACAAGCCATCCTGAAGGGTTGGAGAGGAGACAGAGCTATTCCTCACCCTCACCCTGCACTCCCTTCATCAACTAATGGAGTTTATCAGGGACAGAGAGGTGAACACAGTGAAGGGATAGTTCAGCATGTACACCCCTCATCCCATGCTCTCCAGTGCTCCTGGAGGCTGTGTGTCTTCCTGAAATACACTGCCTCACAGAGCTGCCCCTGAAGTGATGCTGCTCCGTGTTGTTCCCAACATGGGGCTAAGAATGGGTTAGAAGACCTGATCTGATCCTCAGGCCTCTGCTTCTGTATTCCAATATCCCCAATTGATCCCTTACCTTCCCTACATATTCCTGGTTACAGATGTATCCCATTTCATCACTGTCAACAGTAACCTAAGAAAGTTTTTTTAAGGGGTCAGTTCCTTTCACAGTACTATCAGTCTCACGATTAGCCACCCAATCTAGCTGTGGCTCCGTGCTGAGAACACCCCATGGCACACAGTTCTTCCTTTCTGTGGCTAGGTGGAGCACAGGAAGAAAACAGCATAATGCTCATACGGACAGCTCAGTTATAAGAACTAAAGACATATCTTTTCTCCAGCCCATAGGGAGTGGACAAGGCAACAGGTTTACTTTTTTAGCCATCAGGTATACTTCTGCGTTGTTAATAACTGGGCATCATTCTTTATGTCTCTCTCTCCCATTCATAAACATGAATGTATCAAATATATCTACTGAATGAACAAAATTAAAGTATGACACCAGTGAAATCCTAGCAGATAATGGTAGAATTCCTGAATTTTGCACCTTGAAAGCTTAATTTTGCCATTTCATTTCCTTTATATCCTCGTCTCTAGGTAGCCTACCACTGAAGAGATTTGTAAAGCTGAATTTCCACTATTAATGCTTAGAAGTCCAGCACTTTCTGGTCTGATTTCTCTTGAGAAGTCAGTAAAAGAAGGTTTTGGCTGAATTCCACATGTCAGACCTGCTCCATCTGTTCATTTAGTGCCAGCAGGTTTGGTCATAAGTTTTAGACGTTTATGAACCTTGCACTTCCAGATAAGCTTTGGCAATCTGCTTATTTACAGTGTCTAGGAAGAGTAAGGAAAATGATTTCATTTCCCAAGAGTCAGTGGTGGAAACTGTGCTATGAGACACAGGTCCAATAAGTGGGAGAATATCTAGTATCCGGCTCCCTTTGGCATTAAGGACCAAATCCTGGTTTCATTGAAGCCAATGGCAAAACTCCCATTGATCTCAGTAGGACAAAGATTTAGCCTTACTAGAATACATGCATCTGTTTTTTCCAAGGCAGTATTTCTGGGAATGAACTGCTACTGAAACATCATTCTGTCTATATCAGTACAGAAAATGCTGGCTTTCAGCTACCAATACCTGTCTCTGCTGGTTTCAAAGACAAGCTTTTAATGTCAATGCCTAAAAATCATTGCTTGGAACTCCTTTGTGAGCCAGAAGAGGTAAACAGGGAACTGGGAGTCAGAAATCTGGGTTTTATGCCTTATTGCCACTGGCTGTATGACATTTCTCTTTGATGTGCCTCAGTTTATCTCATCTGTAAAGCAGGGAAAGTGATACATTCCTTTGTGAAGCACATCAGGATCCCCAGTTGGGGTAATGTTGCCATTGAGAGAAAACAGACAAATGGGAGGCAAGCACGTAATTACTAGAGTGTAACACCTGTCTCTTTTCTGGAAAGTTAAGTGTACAATTACTGATTTAGAGCTATATAATAATGTATTTCTTAATATGTTTGAATTACAGGAGTATGTTTAATGAATATTTGGAAACAGCATTTAAAAAAAGAAAGAAATAGTCCTTGAGTATTGAAGAACCTAGTGAAAATTAGACAAAGAAATTGATCTCATTTAGTACATGTACATGAATTGTGTGTGTATATTCATATAATGAGAGTGACATAGACATAATGTGAAGTTCCTACAAAAACTTCTTTGTAAGACGCTGTTTTGATATAGGTGTAGGGATAGAACTTCTGATTCAATGCAGATTTACTAACGTAGATCTCTGCACTTGTGTAAAGTCACACTGACATCAGTGGAAGTCCACGCAGGTGAGGGGTCCACACTACAGTATCTTAATATGGGGTTAGGGTTCTAAGTAGGACATTTCTGAGAGAATCTTTAAGACTGTGTTGGTAACATGTGGGTCAGACTTCTGCCTACAGAGAAATAGAGGAAACATACTGTTGATGATACCAATAACTAGAACACTTGTACCTGACCCAGCTCCCATTGGACTTAGTGGGAGCTTTGTAGTTGACTTCAATGGAGATAGGGTTGGGCCCTTTATCACTGCACCGAGGGATGGCCTCTGTAGTAATGTCAATAACACATTTGATGGAATAGTCTCTTTTAATAGTCTGTGTTAAAATGTTAGAGATGGTGAGTCTTCACGACAGGGGCATGGTGAGAGAATGTAAACTGGCAGGGAAGATGGTGAGGCTCTCCCATGGAGGACATTTTGAAGGGGCCAAAAATTAATCTTCTGTTCCACCCTCTGTTATTTGTCTTTCGGTGGATGGAGCTGTCTATGTACGTGCAAGGAAGGGTAGCAGCCATGCAAGGTTTCCTACACTGCCCTGAAAATGTATTTCTGTCTCTCTCTGTGTGGTGCCTATATGGTGCTAATAAACATAATAGAGGTGTCAAACACATTATTAAGATAAGCACAAAGCTGAACTTCCACCCTGGCCCAGAAGTATCTCTTCTTGAGGGGCTCGGGGAGCTCAGTATTCATAACCATTGAATGTGTGGCCTTGTTACTGACACTGCCAAAAGGCAAGCCAGCAAATAGCTAAGGGCCAAATTAAAGCCAGGCCATGTAAGCATTATACAATATTTGGTAATCAGCGTAGCCAACGGAGGCCTTGATCAATGTTGTATATAATTGTGTATCTGCCACAGTTTTTCCAAGTGTCAATCAAGTACACTGTAAAGGAGACAGAGGTGTTTTGATCTACTGCAAGAATTAAACATGTAGGGCCCCAGCCAAAGCTCACTGGAATCAATGGGAGTCTCTCCAGTTTCTTCATTAGGCTTTGGATTAGGCCCATACTGTAAAATACAAATGTTGGTTATTTGTATATTGTAGATGTTGTTTACATTTAATAGAGAGAGCCCCAGACAAGAATCCTGGCTTCAAACAGCTCCCAGGTCTGATCCAAACTTCTTGCCTCTATCTTTGGAATGTGCCAGCCTAAACCCTACTTCTGAATACCCTCAAACTTTCTACCCACCTCTGATTCCATACTACAGACAGTTTAAAAAATCTTAAACAGTCATATTCTTTTCCACATTTTTTCAGCTGTCACTCTGGATCAATGAGAAGATGCTCACAGCCCAGGATATGTCTTATGATGAAGCAAGGAATCTGCACAGTAAATGGCTAAAACACCAGGCATTTATGGCAGAACTTGCATCCAACAAAGAATGGCTGGAGAAAATTGAAAAGGTAAATAAAGAACATTTTATAAACTTCCTCTCTTTTTAAATCATGGTTGTCTTCAGAGAAATGACTGTAAAAATGTCTTCTCTTTACTCAACAGATGAAACCCCTATTGTCTTTGAGTCATCTATTCAATTTAGACCAAAAAAGTTTTTATCATTGCTGACCAAATACAGTTATGAAAAGCAAGTCTGTTCAGTTTCTTTGTGGCTATCTCCCAGTTTGTTTCATCCTCTGTGTAATCCAATCCAGTCTGTTCTATTTCTCATCAATCTAATCTTTGTGATATTTTCTGTCAGTTTAAGATATCCAGGTTTTTGTAGTGCAGGCACTAGCCAGTTTGCCAATTCCGTCGAATTGCCAAGTTGTCCTTACTTGTAATGATGTAAGGAGGAAAACACAAGTTATTTTCAGGTGTCAGGGTTGGAAAGTACAAAAACCATCATTTTGATTTATAAACTGTACACAGTAACTATGCGGATCATGGAAAGAAAATAACTATATAACCCCATGGTGCCATTCTGACTGTCACTGTTTTTGCAGTATAATCACAATACTAATCAGAAAACAAATGTCATGTGAGAAGTTAAAGCTCAGCCTGTTTTGTGAACAAATAACATCGCCATTGAGCTAGATCAAGTGATTTTAATGGCTTTAATGTGCTGTACTATTTTTTCTGCTTCCTTGTTTGAAAGAAAGAACACTGGAACATTAAGAAATTCTCATCTTTAGCTCTGACAGTGGGTTTCTGTTCACTGTAAGTTAGCATAATTGCTCATTTCCTTCCCAGTTTGGCACTCTTTGTATCCCATTAGTGGTTTTTCTGTGTTTTGCAAACACTAATAGTTTTCATCGGTGTAACTGAAACGCTGCTCTCACCAACTGCAGTACCTTTTCAGTGCGAGTGCGTTCCCATCTTCTGTCCCAGAAAAGTCAGATTGCAACAAAGGATAAAATACCTGCACCAAAGTTGTATGTTGAACCACAATTGCAAAACATTGTATTCTTATCGGGATTGGTTTTGTATTAAATGTGCGGTGTTGTGTACAGAGGTCACCATTACAAAGCTTGTTCCGTATTGAGAGAGATTACCAGTTCTAGGGGTATAAGCATACTTTTAAATAGAAGATATGTCTCTCAAACTGGAGAAAATCTTTCAAAATGAAGAAATATTTTAAAGTCCAAGCACTCTGTTGGTGTTTTCCTTAAATATAGGGCTCCTGCTTCCCTATATGTTGTTGTTCCCATTGGAAGGAGAACTAACATACAAAAGAAGCTAGGGGTTCAGCACCATAAAGCTGGTGACTTTGGGAGGGAGCCAGTAGGGGTAATGTATAGTTACAGAGTCTCATCCTCTACCGCAGCATCCTGATTGCAAAGTCATACTGCACTGTACTCTCTCTGCCATCATTACCCTTGGTCTCCCTATTCCCCAAATGTTCCACAGTATTGTGAAGATCCTGCACAAGTTACAGCAGGTTTGTTTTTCAGTAACTTGCTCCACTTTGTCCCACATGTTTGTGGGTGAGCACATCCCACCCCCACAAAAACAGATCTGGATCCCTGCAGAACCCAAAATGAGAAGGGACTTTCACAGGATCTAAATGAAGGAGGGGAGCAAGGTATGCAGCCCGCGCTCTCCACCCTTCCAGGTCCTCCCAGACCTTGGGAACAGGAACCTTGTGGAAGTGGTGGGACCGTGGAGCCTTTGTTTTGGAAAGAATAATTGAGATGTAATTTTCAGACCTTTAGTGCTCTTGCCTAATGTCATTGTTTGCTATGTGCTTTGCAGGAAGGGATGCAGCTCATTGCGGAGAAACCAGAGACTGAAACCATAGTGAAGGAAAAACTGACAGGCCTGCATCAAATGTGGGAGGAGCTCGAATCTACTACCCAAACCAAGGCTCAGCGACTCTTTGATGCGAATAAAGCTGAGCTTTTCACCCAGAGTTGTGCTGATTTGGATAAATGGCTGAACAGCTTGGAGAGTCAGATACAGTCCGATGACTATGGAAAAGATCTCACCAGTGTCAACATCCTGTTGAAAAAACAACAGGTAAACAGACGGAGCAGCGAGTCTAGAATAGAATAGATGGAAGGGCAATTGTAAGTGGGTTGCCAACCCTCCTGGTTTGGGCGGGAGTCTCCAGGAATTGGGATCGATCTCCTGGAGGCTACTGAAGCCAATCCGAGAGATTTTAGGCATCTAAAAGTCCAGCGGCGCAGCAGGGCTAAGGCAGGCTCCCTACCTGCCCTGGCTCCATGCCGCTCCCAGAAGTAGCTGGCATGTGCCAGTGGAGTCTCTGTGTGCTGCCCGAGCACCAACTCTGCAGCTCCCATTGGCCAGGAACGGGAAACCGCAACCAATGGGAGGTGTGGGGGCAGTGCTTGCAGGAAGGGGCAGAGCCATCCATGAGCCTAGGAGCCACTGCCAGACATGCCGCCGCTTCCAGGAGCCGCCTGAGGTAAATGCTGCGCAGCTGGAGCCTGCACCCTAAACCCCCTCCCACACCTCTGCCCCAGCCCCCTCCTGCACCCAAACTTCCTCCCAGAGCCCACACACCAAACCTCCTGCCCCAGGACGGAACGCCCTCCCGCACCCTAACCCTGAACCCTCTCCCACACCCAAACTCCCTCCCAGAGCCTGCACCACGAACCCTCTCCTTCACTGCGGCCCTGAGCCCACACCCAGACTCCCTCCCAGAGGCCGCACCACGAACCCCCTCCTTCACCCCAAGCCCTTGCCCCAGGCTCAGCCTGGAGCCCCCTCCCACACATTAAACCCCTTGGCCCCAGCCCAGGGCCCACACCTCAACCCTCTGCCCCAGCCGGGTGAAAGTGAATGAGGGAGGAGGAGAGTGAGCGACGGAGGGAGGGGGGGCAGGGCCTTGGGAAAGGAGCAGGGCAAGGGTGTTTGGATTTGTGCGATTAGACAGTTGGCAACCCTAGTTGTAAGCATACCAAGGAACAGATAAAGGACCCTTTCAGTTTAGATTAAGATTTAATTTGCTCTTCTTTCTTCCTGTTTGTTCCTTCTTCTTTTAAGGGAAAGCAGCAGCCATTAGATACCCCATCCCCACATCTCTCAGTGCAATCTGTCCTCTTCCTCCCCAGTTCTTCACCTCCTGTTGATAATTTCTTTCCCTGGGGGGATCCTCCAGTAATTGGCTGCCCTCCCCACCCCACCTGTGAGTGGCTCTCTGATTCCCAGTAATTACAACAGTGGGTAAAGTGACTGAATCTGCTGTTACACTGAACAGTTTTGAAGTAGAGTTAAGCTGTGAGCACTAGTAAAAGACTAAGAACTGGGGAACAAATGCACTACTTTTGGAAGCAGGCACAACTCCTTTGACTTCAGTGATGCCGAGTCCAGCAATTCAGCAGTGAATCTGGTCTTAATCCTGCTTCCATGCACCACCTTCCCTAGGTCAAAAGAGGAGAAATGCACTGGCACTCCCTGCCAGGAAATGGATCCAGTCTACTTCGTATGCTGTCGCTGTAAAACATGTCGCAGTCATTATTAATATGGTGAATTCCTAGCTATTGTGATTCAGCCTTTGTTCTTGCCCAGGATTATGAAGCTAAGGATATTTTTTTAATCTTACAAATTGCATATATATGAATGCCCAGTTTTTCAAGCTCTCTTGGCACTTTCCCCCTACGTAGATGCTTGAAAACCAAATGGATGTTCGTAAGAAGGAGGTAGAGGAGCTGCAAAGCCAGGCCCAGGCTTTGAGTCAGGAGGGCAAGAGTACTGATGAGGTAGATGGCAAACGCCTTATTGTACAGAAGAAATTTTTGGAGCTACTGGAACCCTTGACTGAAAGGAAAACGAACCTGCTGGCCTCCAAAGAGGTCCACCAGTTCAACCGGGATGTTGAGGATGAAATTGTGAGTACAAATCACATTCCCCAAATGCTAGAAAATGCTCAGCCCCAACAAGGGGACTTGTCTGAATGAATCTCTCACTAGCACATTAGACTATTGCATTTCCCAAGGCATCTCTCACAGCCTCCGGCTCCTCTCCCATCAATATCATGGATGTTTCATGGGGCTTTTCTGTAATTTCTCTTTCAGCTGTGGGTCGGAGAGAGGATGCCTATAGCAACATCTACCGATCATGGACATAACCTCCAGACCGTGCAGCTACTGATAAAGAAAAATCAGGTAAGTAGCTGCTGTTAGAGTTGTTTATGTCCCTGTTAATTCATGTACCCAGTATCTGCAGGGGAAAATGTTTCAGGAGGCTCTATTTGGAATGAGTCTGTTTGCTGTAAAAGCCTAGGGCTGAATTATGGATGCTTCAGTGCATATGCGAGAACTCAGGGAGCCCTTTCCTGCAGTGTACTCATGCAGGAGGCAGCCGTAACTTGTCCACACAAACTGTTATGGTGTGTATTGCTGTGCCCACTACCCTTCTGCCTTAGGTGACAGCCCTGCCTGGCATCCTCATTTTGTAAGAGTTTGTTCAGCTGCTGTTTCTAATTAATATGTTGCTTTCCCATGTAGACACTTCAGAAGGAAATCCAAGGACATCAGCCTCGTATCGATGACATTTTTGAGAGGAGCCAAAACGTTATTACAGACAGCAGCCTTAATGCTGAAGCGCTTCAGCAGAGACTTGCAGACTTGCAACAGCTGTGGAATCTGCTAATTGAGGAGACAGAGAAACGCCACAAGCGCCTGGAGGAGTCTCACAAAGCACAGCAGTATTACTTTGATGCTGCAGAGGCTGAGGCGTGGATGAGCGAGCAGGAACTCTATATGATGTCGGAAGAAAAAGCCAAGGTGAGTAGCTTTATAGTGAAATAGGTTTGCAAGCAGTTTGGAGGACCGGATTAGAATTCAAAATGGCCTTGACAAATGGGAGAATTGGTCTGAAATCAACAAGATGAAATTCAGTAAAGACAAGTGCAAAATACTTCACTTAGGAAGAAAAAATTAAATGCACAACTACAAAATGGGGAATGACTGGCTTGTGTAGTACTGCTGAAAAGGATCTGGGGATTGTAGTGGATCACAGACTGAGTGAGTCAATAGTGTTATGCAATTGTGAAAAAAGCCCAATATTTTGAGGAGATATATTAACAGGAGTGTTGGATGTCAGATGTGGGAGATAATTGTCCCCTCGAGATAATTGTCCCCACTGGTGAGGCCTCAGCTGGGTACTGTGTCCAGTTCTGGGTGCTGCACTTTAAGAAAGATGTAGACAAATTGGAGAGAGTCCAGAGAAAAGCAATAAAAATGATATAAGGTTTGGAAAACCTGACCAGTGAGGAAAGATTTAAAAAACTGGGCATGTTTAGTCCTGAGAAAAGAAGACTGATAAGTTTTCAAATATGTTAAGGGCTGTTATAAAGAGGGTGGTGATCAATTGTTCTTCATGTCCACTGAAGGTAAATCAAGAAATAATGGGCTTAATCTGAAGCAAAAGAGATTTAGTTTAGATAATAGGAGAAACTTTTTAACTCCTAGGATAGTTAAGCCCTGGAATAGGCTTCCAAGGGAGGTTGTGGAGTCCCATCATTGGAGGTTTTTAAGAACAGGTTAGACAAACACCTGTCAGGGATGGTCAAGGTATATTTGGTCCTGCCACAGCGCAGGTGGCTGGACTAGGTGACCTCTCAAGGTCCCTTTCAGTCCGATGTTTCTCTGATTCGGTAATTGAATATGTCACAAATACAATGGGGACAAAAATGAACTGGATTCACTCTTGAGATCCCAAGTCAGTTCACAAGAGATCTCTGTTTGGGTAGTGCTACCCACAAGTTACTGTTTTCCTATGGAACACTGGTCTTGCAGTACCAGGAGTATATTATATAGGTTTTTTATTATTTTTTTTAAATGATCCAGGACAATAAATAACCATTTCACACCCATGTAACAGATTCCAGGGGCATTCAGTGCTCAGCTAACAAGTGTTTTGCTTTACTTTGTTTCCCAAGCATAACAAATAAAAGAAATCTTAAAAATGAAACCACCAGAATGTTTAAGGGAGAAACACGTATAGGTGATTTCAAGTTACATAGTCAGCCATGCTTTATTTTACTTAATTTTAGCTGCATATTGCAAGTGTTGATCTAAGCCATTGCAGGCATTTTTGGGGAGCCTTTCCCAGGCTCCTTAGAATCCCTTATCTTTGAACAAGGGTGTAATTGCAAAGCCTGACCAGTGATATGTTGAAAATCTTTTCTGTTGTCATGGGCTCTACACATCACCAGTTTTCTATAAACGCACAAAGCTCTTCACAGTCAAGGAAATTCAGCATGCTTGATGCACAGCTGATTTAATCTTGCTCTGGATCCCAGAGGGGTCATTGTATTCACCCTTTCACTTGTTTTGTCACTGTGTATGGACACCATTTACCATAGATTTAACTAATATTTATATACCATAGTCCGAACAAGTTTTCTTCAAGTTGCACTTGAGAGCAATCCTTCGTAAATCTTTTACACTGCTGTCAAGTTGATTGCTCTTATTTCACCCAACCTGGTGAGGTTGCTATTGCTGAGTATTTCTCCAAAGGGGAGGACCTGACTGTATTGTTCTGTCCCTGTTAAAGGATGAACAGAGTGCAGTGTCCATGCTGAAGAAACACCAGATTTTGGAACAGGCAGTAGAAGACTATGCCGAGACAGTGCACCAGCTTTCCAAGACTAGCAGAACTTTGGTTGCAGACAATCATCCGGAAAGGTTAGTATTCCCTTACAGTTGGATTTTTAGCTGCCTTTGGCAATTAGAGTACTTCATTGATGCACCATGAAAGATAAAGAGTACGACAAATTGTAAGTAACTCAGGAAAATATGTCCAAAGTGGGGCCAAGTTCTGTCCTAGTAAGACAATAGAGGTATGTCTTGGTGCATCCTTGTCAGGGTAGAATTTCACAGGGACAACCAGTGTACCAAGCTGCAAGGTGCAGTTTGCTGATGCTCTGATCAGGATCAGTGTACACAACTACTGATTAGTACTGGACATGTTGCTAAACCCCTTGGGGACATTGCATGGGCTGGTGCATTAACCATAACACCTCCACGTACATTCCTGTGGAAAAAAGGAATCCAATCATGCTGCTTGTATAGGGGAGGAGTATCCAGATACTCTTTCTTCCCTCCCATTGCACATCAGCGGGGAGCACTAGGCCAGTGAATCAGAATCACCCAAGCCCATTCACTTTTGAATGTCAGGGGCAGTGCCCCCTGAAGGAGATGCTACCGCCCGGCCTTGGGGTTTCTAGTGAGGAAGGGCAGCTTTACTTTCTAAGGATGCTAGAGACTTGTCCCTGGAGACTGCTGAGGGTTGCACAGAATCAGTGCATCTCCTTTGTGTACTAGCCATCCCCTCTCCATAGCTAGAGCCTCCCACTTTATGGGCATGGCTTGCTTCTACAAATACATCCCTACATCTCCCATGTTGACTCGCTATACAATGTATCTATGCTTACACATCCAGCTTTTCACTCTTAAGACACATGGGAAAGCACCATGCTCATAAAGCTAGTGTTGGGATACTCTGGTGTCTTGGTGTTTGTAATAGGCCCTGTGGCACAGGAGACTTCCAACTCCTCCACCTTTGGTCTGTCTCAGAAGGAGGGAAGCCTTGTTCATGAAGACAGAAGGTTAATAAATGAAGAAATATGGCCCTTGGAATGAAGAAAATAGGAGATTCTTAGGCTATTCCAAAGATGGCTCCAAGTGGCTAAATGCACATGGTTCAATGGAATGAGAATGGAAGGGACACTACCAGAAAAAAATTAGTTAAATCTAGAGTTACATACTATAGGAGAAGCCAATTTAGTTATGACCTTTCCCAGAGATTGATTTCAGGCTATGTATCCCTAAGAGAGCTTAAAAAAGTAACTTTGCCATGGTAGTTATAGCCACGGGGACTAAATTCTCCATTTGGCAATATGTTGGCTATATGGCAAATTTATTTAACCTACCCCTAGTCTGGCTGGAGCTGGGAGAATCTTGGAGATGACTGTCTCCATCTCTGTTGGAAGGGTGTGTGTTGCATAATTCAAAAGCACTCACTTGTGGTCAGTTTAGAGCTCTTATGGCTCAACTGATTTGAATACTGCAATAACATAGTAACCTGTGTATATGGCAGAGAAAAGGCAACTTTAAAGGGGTTATGCAGCTCACAGGAAATAAATCCAAGAGATCTGGTAAATCTAAATGATATTTGTTTCCTTTGGATTATTGAGCCTTAGACTGAAGAAAGCTGTTAGTGCTGTTGACCATCAATTTAGCATTAATTTAGCATAAATTCTGACTGCCAGAACCAAGGGAGAAATAACCCAGGTCCTTTCTCTCAGTCCTAGGACAAGTCCATTGTGCGATCTTAACCTCAGCAAATTGGGATCTTTGTTCACATTTACATTTTCCACAGTCAATGGGTGTGGTCTATATTCGCATGGTGGGCCAGGTCCTTGGCTGGCATAATTGGCATCGCTCCATTGACTTTAATGGAGCTATGCCAGCTAAGGATCTGATCCGAATGTTTACAGGCAAAGTTTTAGTCACTTCAGAGATACGTGTTCTATGGGCTATATATTCTAAGAGTGATTTTTCTTAGATATTTTGACCCCTGATGTTTGTTTGTTTGTTTTTTAAAAAATCCGTGGTGGCTCAGTGTTCTTCTTGGGGATTTTTTTCAGCGAGCGCATCAGTATGCGCCAGTCCAAGGTGGATAAGCTGTATGCAGGCCTGAAGGATCTAGCTGAAGAGAGGAGGGGCAAACTAGATGAGAGACACAGGCTATTTCAGCTCAATCGTGAGGTGGATGACTTGGAGCAGTGGATTGCTGAAAGGGAGGTGGTGGCAGGATCCCACGAGTTGGGACAGGATTATGAACATGTTACAGTAAGTTACTTGGCTATAGCTGCAGAGAAATCTGATTTTCCTGGGAATTGCACACACTGGCTGGGTAATATAAAGCAGTGGCAAGTTTTGCTTATTTGATATGCACTATAGTTTTGAGGCTGTTGGGTCATTTGCATGTTCTTTGGCTCTTGGCTACAACAATAGCGGTACATTGTGGGATTCCTACTGTGGTCATAAACTACTTCAGGTTCCTGCATGTGAATTATGTTGCATGTAAGACACTCCAATAGAACATTCCTGGTGATCTTACACAATTCATTTCAAAAAGTCAGGTGCTACCCATCACATTTGCAGTCCCACATGTTAAACGTAGGTAAAAAAGTACAGCTTGGGCATTGCTGACTTACAGCTGTTTGTTCACATTTCAGATGTTACAAGAGCGATTCCGTGAATTTGCCCGGGACACTGGAAACATTGGACAGGAGCGTGTTGATACTGTTAACCACATGGCAGATGAGCTCATCAATTCTGGACACTCCGATGCAGCCACCATTGCAGAGTGGAAGGATGGTCTCAATGAGGCATGGGCTGACCTCTTGGAGCTCATTGACACAAGAACACAGATTCTAGCAGCCTCTTATGAACTACATAAATTTTACCATGATGCCAAGGAGATCTTTGGACGTATTCAAGATAAACACAAGAAACTGCCCGAGGAACTTGGTAGAGACCAAAACACAGTGGAAGCACTACAGAGGATGCACACAACATTTGAACATGATATTCAGGCTTTAGGCACCCAGGTGTGTATTACGCGAGCAACTTTTTTGTGTCTGGATTTAGGCATCTGGGATGACAAGCCACCAAGTGGCTGAGAGACAAGATTGTGGATTGCTATTCAAAAACCTTCCTATGTGAATAACATCACGTGGCTTATTTTACTACTTGTATTTGTAATTTGCTTCTCTAATTATATACTGTAGCTCTGTTGTTGTCTAAAGTGTTAGAAGTCACTCTAGAAGTCCACAGCCTTCTATATATATGGATAATTGTTTACTGAAAATTTGTCATCTGCTGTGCTTGATTAGAAAAGAAATCATAAAGTCAAAGGGCTTGTATATTGCTTATGATGACAGGCAATGAAGGTAAGATTTGCAACCCCAGCTAAAGGCTTTTGTCATACATTCCCCATTAGTACTGGGGCGCTGCATACCAATATAAAAACATGGATGGATGGGAGGATGGTTGGATAGGTAGGTAGCTCAATCTGCACCGTTACAGACTAAGGACCAAATGGCTAGGCAGCAGTTCTGCAGAAAAGGACCTAGGGGTTACAGTGGACAAGAAGCTGGATATAAGTCAACAGTGTGCCCTTGTTGCCAAGAAAGCCAATGGCATTTTGGGGTGTATAAGTAGGGGCATTGCCAGCAGATCGAGGGACATGATCGTTCCCCTCTATTCGACATTGGTGAGGCCTCATCTGGAGTACTGTGTCCAGTTTTGGGCCCCACACTACAAGAAGGATGTGGAAAAATTGGAAAGCGTCCAGCGGAGAGCAACAAAAATGATTAGGGGGCTGGGGCACATGATTTATGAGGAGAGACTGAGGGAACTGGGATTGTTTAGTTTGCGGAAAAGAAGAATGAGGGGGGATTTGATAGCTGCTTTCAACTACCTGAAAGAGGGTTCCAAAGAGGATGGATCTAGACTGTTCTCAGTGGTAGCAGATGACAGAACGAGGAGTAATGGTCTCAAGTTGCAGTGCGGGAGGTTTAGGTTGGATATTAGGAAAAACTTTTTCGCTATGAGGGTGGTGAAGCACTGGAATGCGTTACCTAGGGAGGTGGTGGAATCTCCTTCCTTTGAGGTTTTTAAGGTCAGGCTTTACAAAGTCCTGGCTGGGATGATTTAGTTGGGGATTGAATCATAGAATATCAGAGTTGGAAGAGACTTCAGGAGGTCATCTAGTCCAACCCCTTGCTCAAAGCAGGACCAATCCCCAATTTTTGCCCCAGATCCCTAAATGGCCCCCTCAAGGATTGAACTCACAACCCTGGATTTAGCAGGCCAATGCTCAAACCACTGAGGTCTCACTCCCCCCCACTGAGCTATCCCCGATTGGTCCTGCTTTGAGCAGGGGGTTGGACTAGATGACCTCCTGAGGTCCCTTCCAACCCTGATATTCTATGATTCTATGACTTCCCAGAGGATCTGTTTCAGATAGGCATATATAGTAGTGCCAGCATTATGCTGTCTGGTTTATGCAGTTGGAAGATAAATTAGGAACAAAAAAGGTTAACTTGCATAAAATAGAACACTTATTAAAGCAGTTTCAGTGAGGCATTGAGCTGGTATTAAATCTATCAAGGTTTTTTTTTTGTATATCAGTACTAATATAAAAACACAGATTTAGCTTTTTCTGTGCTCTTAACACAATCTTGGGAAGGTAGGTAGTAATTATGCCAAAAGTCACCACTGAAATTTGCTATGCCTCAGTGCCCATATTTGTTCCTTTTGTGAACATTGCACAAAATAAGCTGTCCAGTGGAAGGACAGACGTTCCAAATGGTATGGGGTGGGGGAAGCAAAAATTAAAGGAAATTCCTTAATCCTCTCCAGATTTTCTCATGTTTGGTTTCTTGTTTGTAGTGGCTGATAAAGACCATAGATCTTTAAGTGCAGTTAGTCTGCCAAATAGCTATTTTTGTTATGCATTTGGATACTTTAACTTCAATAGTGCTTCTTGTGTTAGTTTCTGGAAATAGTAAATTAGGACATTTAAAATGGTAGAACTCCTATTGATTTCTATGGGAACAGAGTTAGTCCAAGCCCAAGTGCTTTTGAACATTTCACCCCTAAAATTCAGAAACTGTTCAGATGATGGACACAGTGAGCTCATTCTGATTTGATTTTATTCCACGTTCTGTACTTATGCATGCACAATATAAAGATTAGTAGAGTTCAGAATGCAGTAAGTGTTAGTGTTTAATTTATTAAACATTTAAACAATCTGAAATGTCAAAACTACAATTAAAAAATTGTATTTTCTTAAGACAGGTATATTGTATAGACAAAAAAGAGAATAGCTATTAATATATCATACTAGGAATTATAATCCCCACTAAGGCATACAGCTATTTTAAAAATGAATATTTCAAATGGGAGAAATGCCAGTGAACTCGGTTGCTATGAACTAGTATTTTTCTGCATTGTTTGGAGTGTCTGGGCCAATTCACAATGACCCTGCAACTTGTGTAGTCATTTACACTAGTGCAAAGGAAGGGCAAAGTGGATACAACACACTATCATCATGTGCTGATAGTATTTGGTACCTAGAATCTAGGTCACTTATACAGGACAGCAGATTATATCCTGGAAAAGACTGTCTCTGAAATGATTTGAAAGTCATGGTGGATGACTAACTGAACATGAGATCCCAGTGTAATGCTGTGGCTAAGAGGTTTAACATAGTTCTTGGAAACATACACAAGGGAATATCAACTAGGAGTAGGGAGATATGTTACCTTTATATACTGCATTAGGGAGACCATTACTGGAATACAGTGCATAGTTCTTCCAAAAGGATGTTGAAAAAATTGGAAAGGATTTAGAACCGAGCCACAAGAATGATTTGATATCTGGAAAATATGTTTTGTAGTAGAGTCTTGGGAAGGTCAGTCAGTTTAGTTTATCCAAGAGAATGTGATCAAGTCACTTTTTAACAATCTACAAAGTCCTATATGGGGAAGAGGGAGGGATAGCTCAGTGGTTTGAGCATTGGCCTGCTAAACCCTGGGTTGTGAGTTCAATCCGTGAGGGGGGCCATTTAGGGATCGGGGCAAAAATTGGGGATTGGTCCTGCTTTGAGCAGGGGTTTGGACTAGATGACCTCCTGAGGTCTCTTCCAACCCTGATATTCTATGGTTCTAAGAGATTTTTGATAGTAGTAGGCTCTTTAGTCCAGCATACAAAGGGATGACAAGATCCAGTGACTGAAAGATGAAAATAGACAGGTTCAGACTTTTAAAGTGAGGTTAACTAACTGTTGGAACAATTTACCTAGGGATGTGATGAGTTTCCCATCACTTGAAGTCTTTTAATCAAGACTGGCTGTCTTTCTAAAAGATATGGTCTATTTCAACCAGAAGCTCTGGGCTTGATGCAGGAATTACTGATGAAATTCTATGACCTGTTATGCAGGAGGTCAGACTTGATGATCATAATGATCCCTTCTGGTCTTAAAATCTGTGAATCATTTTGCATGGGTGTAAATGATCACGCAAGATGCAGGCAACAGTGAATTGATCTGTGTTTCTTCTGTTAACCAGAAGTCTCTACTTCTCTAGGTATGAGAAGTTCTAAAATGAAAGGCTGACAGGACACCATGAGTGAGGTTTTCACAGTGCAAAGTTCCAACTTTGAAAACTTGCAACTTACAAAAGACTTTAAGGAGAAACTCAAAACATAAATTAGTATCTGAAATTTCCTTAAGCTGTGGATTGTTTTGACTAAAAAGCATACACGAGCTGAGGTGCGGTTTTGTTGTTTGTTTTTTCAATACATTAGGTGAGACAGCTGCAAGAGGACGCTGCACGCCTTCAGGCTGCCTATGCTGGGGACAAGGCTGATGACATCCAGAAGCGGGAGAACGAGGTCCTGGAAGCATGGAAAGCATTGCTGGATGCCTGCGAGGGACGCAGGGTTAGACTGGTGGATACAGGAGATAAATTTCGTTTCTTCAGCATGGTTCGTGATCTCATGCTCTGGATGGAAGATGTTATCCGGCAGATCGAAGCCCAAGAGAAGCCAAGGTAATGTGAACATCTGCAATGAAATATTGTAATATTATTATGGTAAGGCTGGTACTTTTGCTGAGAAATATAGCCACCTGTTTAAAGGACTGAGCCAAGACAGCGGGACCAAGGTTTATCTAGATAATTTAGATCCCTCCAACCAGGTGAAATAAAATGGCCGTCTAATCAACCTTTCCATATAGACAGAGGAAAAGCAGGCATTCTGGCCACCCAGACCACAATTAGGAATGGCAGCTATGCTGACTGGCAGATGGAAGGAGCTGCAGAGCTGGCTGGAGAGAACTAGTAAAAAAGAAAGATTTCAGTACTCTGGGAGGGTGGCCGCACCGCACATTAAGTGGTATGAACTATTGTCCGGCTCGTAGGAAAAGGAGAGTGCCCCTGTTAAGGGCTAGATAGGCAGAGAATGACTTGCTATGGCAGCTTCAGAGCAGATCAGCTTGGGGATTCAGACCCTCCCTCCCCCTCCACCCCCCCAGGTGACTGGAAGGTGGGGGGGACTACTCATGTCCACACTGGTGCAGGAAAAGCCCTCTTTTCCCCGAACTAGGCAAAGCCACCCCCACCCTCCGTGGGATTTGTTCAAAACCAGATCTCCTCATGATCCACTGTGGGCATTACACTGGTCAATCCTTTCTTGGGGGGCTGGAAAGGAATTTTTTCCCTCACTGCCAGATTGGCCAAAGTGAGGTGGGGTAGGGTTTGCCTTCCCCACAGTAGGTTGGGGATTTAGTTGGGGCAGACATGAAATGGCGGGGAGGCTATGATGTCACAACTCATTATGTAATCATGGGCTGGATGTCCAGCGCAGGTACTCCATAGGGGAAGGAATATGGTGATCAGATAAAATGGATTGGCAAAGACTTAAAGGCAATATTATTTAAAGGAGTGGAAATGGGGGGGGATTCAGGACCCCTGTGACTGGTACAGAAGGGAGCCTAGCCCCCCCCTTAATTCTCATTTGAGGGGGCAGGTGGGGTCACAGCAGCAAGTTGGCTGTAGAGCAGGGTGGATAAAGGAAGGGAGGTTGACAACTGCAACTCCCCCCGCCTCCCACCATCAATATAGTAATGCTTATGGAATTACCTGCACTGTACACTTTTATCTGCCAGGTATTCCCTGACATTTAGGAATACAGTTTCGGCCTGTTTAAACCACATTCAGTGTCTCCTGTGCAATGTTCCATCTAATCTTTTTTCCGTCCATCTGCAGAATAAATTTTGTTATGTATTTGCAGATGTGCTCCACCAGTAGAAACAAAATTTTTTGATATAATATATATTTTTAAAAAGTGACCATAGGGATAATTACTCCAGCCAGGTCAGGTTAGGCATTTTAGAACTCACTACTCAAAGAATTAAATTTAAGTGTAAGAGAAATAAAAATTATGAAATGCATAGACTGGTCAAAACACAAAAATAACACACTTTGAAAGAATAAAATTACAGAGAATATATGTGCATTGCAGGAAGTACCAAGAAATAACAACTACGATACAAGTATGTGTTGGGAGGTGAGTGTGAAAGAGACACTGTGTATGTGTGCGCGACACTGTGTGCGACACAGACAATGTGTGTGCTGGCTGCTGGGGACATTTCTGAGAGACACCGGGCGTGCGCTGTCTCTTTAAGACACTCAGTGAAAGCTCTCCTGCTCTGTCCTGAGCCCTGTTATCTTCCCTCCCCTGCTCTGTGGAGATGGGTACATAGGGAGTGGGGGCAGAGAGAGAGACTGTGTGAGCTGACTGCTGGGGAAATCTCAGAAACAGTGTGCACTGTCTCTTTAAGAAAGGCACTCAGTCACTCACCATTCATGCAGAGTCCTAGCCAGGCTGCGTCCCCCCTGCTCTGCGGGGATGGGGTACAGGGGCGGAAGGGAGGGGGACACCCTGACATCAGCAGCCTCCTCTTCCCCTCTTCCTCCCCCTCCCTGCTCTGCACAGCCAGCAGGAGGGTGCTGGGAGGGGAGCAGCTGCAGGATGTAGCAAGGTGGGGGAGGTGCACCTGAACACATACTACTAGCTGTGTGTTCTCTGTTAATCAGCTGGGCACCATTTGAACCTCTCCTGGGCAGCCAGTGGCCGCCCAAGCGCACAGCTTACAGGGAACACAGCTCCTGTTCTTTCGGCATAGCCGGACAATTACAACTCTTTCTCATACAGCCTCTAGAGCAGGGATGGCCAACCTGAGCCTAAGAAAGAGCCAGAATTTACCAACGTACATTGCCAAAGAGCCACAGTAATAGGTCAGCAGCCCCCCATCAGTCGTCCCCCCTGCCCCCCCCCCAGCTCCTTCCGCCCACTGGCAGCTCCCCTGATCAGCACCTCCCCCTCCCTTCCTCCCCGCACCTCCCCATCGTGGCCTGCAGGAGGCTCTGGGGGGGAGGGGGAGGAGCGAGGTCGTGGCAGGCTCAGGGGAGGGTGCGGGAAGGGGTGGAGTGGGGGCAGGGCCTGTGGCAGAGCCAGGGTTTGGGTTTCTGGAGTCGGTGCCTATACAAGGAGCCGCATATTAACTTCTGAAGAGCCTCATGTGGCTCCGGAGCCACACGTTAGCCACCCCTGCTCTAGAGTATAGCATAGGATTAAGGAGTTAATGTCACAGCCCTTTGCTCACTTCATGTCTGTTCAGATCAAAATTGTTCCATCTTAATGAAGTTATTGCTTTTTTGTTTAAAGAAAATAAATAGGTGAATAGCTTAAAAAAATCCCTCTAGCCATATCAATTCATCATCAATCCCTTTTACCACTTCTCTTTTATAATGAGCCTTTCAGCCTGTTGATTTAAAGAAGACAAATCATACTCTTGTGTATGGTTGCTTCATTGAATATCTACTGAATGATAATTCTTGGCTCTTTCTTGTTAGATTTAAGGGCTGTTAGATGCATTTAGATTCCTTGTACCTATAAGGCACAGCCACAGTGCGAGCTCCAGGAGCCACTGTTGACCCGGTGCTTCACAGTAGCATGACCATTGTGCCACATTTGGAGAGGAAACCGTGTCTAGTTCCAGTGCAGAGGGGGAGTGGGCCTGCCTCTCCTCTCCCATTTTGCAGAGGCAAGCACTAGTAGCAACACCAATTTCACATAGTACTTACTGTTAGTACTGACCACGACATAGATGTGTAAGGGGGATGCTCCTTGTAGCCTGTCTCCAGTCATGCACATCACGCAGAGGCTGGGTACAATCTTGCCTCTTGTGTAGAATTACAAACCAGGAATTAATAAATTCTAGATTGTGCATTTCTGTTGTAACTTATTTGCTTAAAAGAACAACTATGTGGTACCATTAATTTTGGAGTATACATTTCTAAACCACAATTTGTCATTGTAGGGATGTTTCATCTGTTGAATTACTAATGAACAATCACCAGGGTATCAAAGCAGAAATTGACGCCCGTAACGACAGCTTTACTACGTGCATTGAGCTTGGCAAATCTCTTCTGGCAAGGAAACACTATGCATCAGAAGAGGTACTCTGCTTGCTGACTATACAAGAGCTGCAGTGCAGCTGAACTGTGGATTTTGTTTCGGTCAGAGAAGGCTTGCATTGTGTAATCTGCTGATTAATGAGGTGTTCATTTATAATGACTGCATTACTTAAGGGTCCATTGCACTTGCATTGATGAGATTACTGTATTATTTCTAATCTAGGGTCAGTTCAGCGGTACAACTTTGTGTATCCATGTGGGGGATCAGTATTAGAGTCCCCAGTTTCTCACCTAAACTTTCCTTTTGGTCCAGGTAACATGCAGAAGTGACACTCTCAGTTCTGATGTGGAGGAGGGATGTGTACTGTTGGGATGATAAAAGAAAGGAGTACTTGTGGCACCTTAGAGACTAACCAATTTATTTGAGCATAAGCTTTCGTGAGGTACAGCTCACTTCATCGGAGTGAGCTGTAGCTCACGAAAGCTTATGCTCAAATAAATTGGTTAGTCTCTAAGGTGCCACAAGTCCTCCTTTTCTTTTTGCGAATACGGACTAACATGCCTTCTACTCTGAAACCTGTTGGGACGATGAAACCTATGAGCAAAAAGGGCAACCTTCAGTCTTGTCAAAACCAAGGGGAGTGGTGTATTACAGAGCCTACTTGAAGAAGGAATAGGAGTGGTTTTGTGCCTCGCTACGCAAGAACAGTCTCTAGCTTGTGGGTGGTGAAATATTAAGGGGGAAAGTGTCCTGTTCTGAAGTCATAAGGGAGAAATCTCTGACTCCCTGGTACTTAAACCCTGGATTTTATTCCTAATTTATCCTGGTCACTTTGGGACCCTGTTAGGGATGCCGTAAGCCTAAGGAAAGACCCACAACCCTCATTTCTTCACTGCCACCTTTGGGGGAAAGGCCTTATTTTATAGCAAAGTTACTGTCTATCCCGGGAACTGATGATTTCTTTGTCAGCATTACAGATAAACACAGTGCGGCCTCCTCAAAGAGGCGTTTAGTGGGCAACTGGAGAGGCTTTTCCAACCAGTTTTCTTGTTGAGAACAATGTAGGTTCATGTAGGTGTGTCAGTGGATTTGACTGTTGTCAACATAGATTGCTACTGACATGTAGTAGCACCCATGGATTAAGTAATGTGGATTATCTGATAGTGTACATCCTCCACTTTTTTCTATGGTTGCATCAGTCAGATTGGATTGGAAAAAATAAGCCATGTCCAATTTATATTTCTTACTAATTAATCTGTATGTTGTATTTTTAAAGTTAAAGTTGTTATATCAAGTCATGCAAATGCTGAATTTTAACTGCAATATTGTACTTACAATCAGGATTCAGAACATCAGTGTGTCCTCACCAAGGATTACTGCTGACAGAAAGCAACTGCACCCACTTCCATTAAGTTTAATTTTAAATTCCCCACTGACAGTTTTGCACAGTGTATCCTGTTTCTGAAAGTCAGCGCCTTTTGTTTGTGGTAACAGCTTATACCAGGGGTGGGCAAACTGCAGCCCAGGGGCCACATCCAGCCCTCCAGGCGTTTTAATCCAGCCCTCAAGCTCCTGCTGGGAACTGAGGTCTGGGGCTTGCCCTGCTCTGGCACTCTAGCCAGGGAGTGGGGTCAAGGTCTTGCTCCAGTCCGCACGGCTCCCAGAAGCAGTGGCATGTCCCCACTACAGTTCCTATGCATAGGGGCAGCCAGAGGGCTCTGCGTGCTGCCCCTGCAGCTCCCATTTGCCAGGAACCACAGCCAATGGGAGCTGCAGGGGCAGCTCCTGTGGACAGGACGCGCAGAGCCACCTGGACACAACTTTGGGTAGGAGCCGGAGAGGGGACATGCCGCTCTTTCTGGGAGCTGCTTGAGGTAAGCGCTGCCTGGAGCCTGCCCCCATGACCCCTTCCCACGCCCCAACCTCCTGCCCTAGCCCTGATCCCCCTCCTGCCCTCCGAACCCCTCAGTCCGAGCCTGGAGCACCCTCCTGAACCCCCAACCCCTCATCCCCAGCCCCACTCCAAAGCCTGCACCCCCAGCCGAAGCCCTCCCGCAACCCAACCCACAGTTTCGTGAGCATTCATGGCCCGCCATACAATTTCCACACCCATATGTGCCCCTCAGGCCAAAAAGTTTGCCCACCCCTGGCTTATACAGTGTGGTTGGTGGTGGTGAGTTATTTGATGTTTATGTAACGTTGGTCCATTGTCTTAAATTCAGATCAAGGAAAAGTTATTGCAGTTGACAGAGAAGAGAAAAGAAATGATTGACAAATGGGAAGACAGATGGGAATGGCTGAGACTGAGTAAGGATGCATTTAAATTGCTTATTAGCAGAGTGAGTTGTAACTGTTTCTGCATTGATATCTTTGGCTACTGCAAGAACACACAAGTACTTATCTGTTCACTATTGCTGATTGGAGTTGAGTTCACATTGGAATCATAACAGTAGCATTTGCTACTGCCAGTGGTACAGCAACTGGGTAATGGCTGCATCGAGGGCCCAATCCCGCAGCATCAAAGATTAAATGGGCATTTTGCCTTTGACTTCAGTGAGGGCAGAATTGGAACTCTAACTAGCTAGATACACAATGCCTTATGGATGTAATTATTTTCATTTTCTTTTTTACAGTTTATTTTTATTGGGTTTCCGCAGTAACAATAAGGCATTTGAAAGGGCATTTCAAGCATGCTACACATATGTGCAGTATAGACCTGTGTTATCTGATATGACAGAGTCTACATGTTTGGAAGTGCTTTGGTTCATAAACTGTGTATTTTTAAACCTGTAAACCCATGAGGTTTCTTATACCAAAGACAAACAGTCGATAAGCAGAATATCTAGGGCTGTTGATTAATTGCAGTTAACTCATGTGATTAACTCAAAACTGTTAACTGCTATTAAAAAAATTAATCACGACTAATCACACTGTTAAACAATAGAATACCAATTGAAATTTATAAATATTTTTGGACGTTTTTCTGCATTTTCAAATATTGATTTCTATTACAACACAGAATACAAAGTGTACAGTGCTCACTTTATATTATTACTTTTTATTACAAATATTTGCACTGTAAAAATGATAAGCAAAAGAAATAGTATTCTTCAGTTCACCTCACACAAGTGCTGTAGTGCAATCTCTTTATCGTGAAAGTGTAACTCACAAATGTAAGATTTTGCAATGTAAGATTTTGTTTCTTAGGCAGAAATATAACATGATCTTTACACCATTTTTATTATACTGCTTGAAAGGCCAGCACTAAATATATTAGCATGGGGATAAAAGTTCTTTCCTCCCACTCATCCGAAGTAAACAAACAGGTAACTCCAAACTTTCCCTCCCCGTCTTCTTTGATTTTCTCTCTCCTTCACCGTAGCTTTTTCCTTGCACTTGCTAAGGCAGGGAACTTGTCTTCTGGTCAGCCAGCCTTTTTCTACAGCCTCTGTCATTAAGGGTGGATCCAGGAACACAGTATCTTCTGGTCAGCTTCTCCCTGAAGCCCGTGCTGTGGTAATAGGTAGCTGAAGTATGGGGATATTCTAGGCTTGACTAGACAACTTTCCATTTCAAAGAGGTACTCCCAAAACTCAGAGGTCTTGTTATCAAGTGACTCTTTGCTGCAGTGGAAACCTTGTTACCTCTATCGTTTTATGGTACCCTAGATGGCTGCCTGGCAGACCTTAATTGCATGACATAGGCTGTACGTGTTCCTGCTTTGAATGCAAGGAAAATCCTAGGCACTGTTTTTTATTCCATTTTACATCAACACATTTCCTCATTTCCAAAGCTATTTATGTGGAACACCGCAAAAACCACCCAGTGTTATACTATTAAGGATATACGTTCAATTGCGGTTAAGAAGCTTCTAGGAGTGTAAAGCCACAAAAACATAGCGTAAGGGCTTGTCTTCACTACAGGGGAGATTGCTGCTGCTACAATCGATGTAGCAGGTGTCGATTTAGCAGGTCTAGTAAAGATCTGCTAAATCAATGACAGAGTGCTCTCCAGTCGACTCCAGTTCCCCAAGAAGAGTAAGGTAAGTCGACTGGAGAGCGTCTCCCATTGATGCAGCTCAGTGAAGAGACTGGGGTAAGTCAACCTAAGCTATGTCAACTCCAGCTAGGTTATTCACATAGCTGGAGTAGTGTAACTTAGGTCAGCTTACCCCGGTAGTGAAGAAAAGCCCTAACTTTTGAGTGTTGTGAGAATGGGTTTAAAGGAGGCCCCTTGGTTTAACAGAAAGTATATCTCCCAGTCAGGCTCCATCTGGGTGTACAACAAAGAACTAGGGCTGTTGATTAATTGCAGTTAACTCAAGTGATTAATTAAAAAAAATTAAGTGCGATTAAAAAAATTAATCAAACTGTTAAACCATAGAATACCAATTGAATTTTATTTTATTTTTTTAAATTTTATTAAATATTTTTGAATGCTTTTCTACATTTTCAAATATATTGATTTCTATTACAACACAGAATACAAAGTGTACAGTGCTCACTTTATATTATTTTTGCTTACAAATATTTGCATTGTAAAAATGATAAACAAAAGAAATAGTATTTTTCAGTTCACCTCATACAAGTACTGTAGTGCAGTCTCTTTATCGTGAAAGTGTAACTTACAAATGTAGATTTTTTTTTGTTACATGACTGCTCTCAAAACAAAGCAATGTAAAACTTTAGAGCCTACAAGTCCTTTCAGTCCTACTTCTTGTTCAGCCAATCGCTAAGACAAACAAGTTTTTTTACATTTACAGGCGATACGGCTGACTGCTTCTTATTTAAAATGTCACCTGAAAGTGAAAACAGGCATTCTCTTTTGTAGCCAGCGTTGCAAGGTATTTACGTGCCAGATATGCTAAACATTCATATGCCCATTCATGCTTCGGCCACCATTCCAAAGGACATGCTTCCATGCTGATGAGGCTCGTTAAAAAAATAATGTGTTAATTAAATTTGTGATTGAACTCCTTGGGGGAGAATTGTACATCTCCTGTTCTGTTTTACCTGCATTCTGCCATATATTTCATGTTATCTCAGTCTCAGATGATTACCCAGCACATGTTCGTTTTAAGAACACTTTCACTACAGATTTGACAAAATGCAAAGAAGGTACCAATGTGAGATTTCTCAGGATAGATACAGCACTCAACCCAAGGTTTAAGAATCTGAAGTGCCTTCCAAAATCTGAGAGGGACAAGGTGTGGAGAATGCTTTCAGATATCTTAAAAGGAGGGTGGATTTGATTTAAATCAAATTGAAATAAATAATGATTTAAATCACTAGTCAGAAAGACTCGATTTAATCATGGTTTTCTACATAAAAGTGCATTCTTGTTGGTTGTTATAACCTTAATACATATTGTTCACAACTCAGAGATAGATGTAGGTTTCATTTTTAGACGGTACATGTTATACATTTTTAAACAGTGACTTGTTTTGAAAACTTTTCAGATTAGTTTTACAGCTATATCAGAAAATGATTGTTTGGTTATTTCATTTACCAAAGGTAATTGAAGCAGATATTTATGAAGTCATTCGGAAGTGAACTATCTCCAGTTCAACAGGTTAATCATTAATATTTGGAGGATTTTCTTGCCATGCTGTATTAGGAGGAGAACATCACCAGACAGACATTTAAATGGTTTTATTTAACTAAAACAACAATGTTAAATATTCTGGATTTTTTTCTTCAAGAGCAAACATATGTCCCTCGCTTCTCACATTTATCTCCAGACTTCTTCTCCTTGTCCAGATCTATTCCGCCCCCAACAATCTTCTATTCATTGAACTTTTTGAAACTTTTCACTTTTAGAGAGAGGTAAGGGATTGACTCTGTGTACACAAATTTGCAGAGGGACGATAGAGTTGAGGTCTGTTATTTCTCACCTCTGTATATTTATTTATTTTAAAATATTTTTGCTGTTAACAAGCATGTTACCTTTGGAGACACAAATCTATAGTCTGAGAACAGTAAAACTAAGCATCTCTGATGGTGTCTTCTAGACTGAGCACTGAGTCCCATTGGGTAGATAGAAAGATTAGCCTAAATAATCAGAAGCCTGTGGAACCCCATAAGATTGGGTCCCTAATCCATGAACTATTGGAACTCATTAACAAAACTTTTCTTAAATGTTACATGAATATATTGTCTCATACAATAGAATTAGAATTTATAATCCCTATTCCAGGATGCGATACATTATAGTTCAAAGATATCTTAATTAAAACTCTCTTTAGATAGGTTTTTTCCTCAAAAAGCATTTTATCAAAAAAATCCAATTTAAATTAAAAAAAAAATCAGATTTTTTTTATTTATTTTTCTTTAAAAATCATTTTTATCCACCCTGCTTAAAAGAGCAACACTCCAATGTGGAAACTACAGAACCCAAACCACCAAAAAAGAAAATCAACCTTCTGCTGGCGGCATCTGACTTAGATGATGAAAATGAACATGCATTGGTCCACTCTGCTTTGAATCGTTATCGAGCAGAACCTGTCATCAGCATGGACACATGTCCTCTGGAATGGTGGTTAAAGCAAGAAGGGACATATGACTCTTTAGCACATCGGGCACATAAATATCTTGCTATGCCGGCTACAACAGTGCCATGCAAAGGCCTGTTCTCACTTTCAGGTGACATTATAAACAAGACGTGGGCAGAATTATCTCCTGCAAACTGTAACCAAACTTATTTGTCTGAGCGATTGGCTAAAGTAGGACTGAGTGGACTTGTAGGTTCTAAAGTTTTACATTGTTTTATTTTTGAATGCAGTTATATTTTGTACATAATTCTACATTTGTAAGTTCAACTTTCATTATTAAGAGATTGCACTACATTACTTGTTTTAGGTGAATTGAAATATACTATTTCTTCTGTTTTTTAGAGTGCAAATATTTGCAATCAAAAATAAATATAAAGTGAGCACTGTACACTTTGTATTCTGTGTTGTAATTGAAATCAATATATTTGAAAATGTAGAAAACATCCAAAAATATTTAAATAAATGGTATTCTGTTATTGTTTAACAGTGTGATTAATCGCAATACTTTTTTTAATTGTGCAATTAATCTTTTTAATCGCTTGACAGCCCTAAAATATCGTAACATCACAATACTCAGTGACAGACGACAGGTCACGTCATAAAATCTTAAATACGTCCATTGTAAGGCCCGGCCAACAATCCATTATCTTATTATTAATGTATGGTGAATGCATTACTTGCACCAAAGACACATGCTTTGCATAGTTCTACCACTGTATTGGTTCCTGAGACACCAGCTGTACTCCTGACAGTGCTACTGGAGTAGAACCCAATTCAACTTCCACTGAACTCAGCAGATGTCTCTTCCTTCACTTCTGCAGGAACTGGGCAAGCCCATAGTTGGGAGTTTAAGTGTTGATTAATGTGCCTTTTGCATCTTGATATGAGCATTGCTCAAACTACCTCAGCAAAACTAGAACGTCAAAATTACTGTCTAGTATAAGTCCATTCAATTCAGTTGACTTAGTTCAGAGACAAATTCAGCCAAAGACACTTAAATCCCTCCCTGCCTCCCACCCTTCTAAAAACAAGAACTAAAGGTACCTGACTACATTGTGCCACTTTTGATGTCACTAAGCACTGACTGCCTTATATTTTTGCTCAGTTCTGGAAGTACATCAGTTCTCAAGGGATGCTAGTGTGGCTGAGGCCTGGCTGCTGGGACAGGAGCCATACCTATCCAGTCGTGAGATAGGTCAAAGTGTGGATGAAGTGGAAAAGTTAATTAAGCGGCATGAAGCGTTTGAAAAATCTGCAGCTACTTGGGATGAAAGATTTTCAGCACTGGAAAGACTGACTACAGTGAGTACTCTTTAAGTCCCCAAAGGGCTGCTTTCTTGGCTACTTTCTTATGTTTTGTTCACTGTAATATTTACACTTTCCCTTCAGTTTATTAAATCAAATTGACCCTGTCACTCAGACACTAACATGTCTCTCCCACTAATGCTAATACCTTCCCCAGCTCCAGAGGTGAAAGTAAGGCGGTCTAGACCGGCAAGAGCCGGTACGCTGTGCAGGACCAGACCGGCTTCCCCAGGCCAGCGATTTAAAGGGTCCGGGGCTCCCTGTAGCAGCCGGAGCCCTGGGCCCTTTAAATCACCACCTGAGCCCTGCTGCCGGAGCCCTGGGGTAGCAGCAGCAAGTCTCTGGTGGTGATTTAAAGGGCCAGGGGCTCCGGCCGCTGCTACCGCAACGGAACCCCAGTCCCTTTAGATCTTGATTTAAAGGCCCTGCCTCTTCTGGATGAGGCCATGCCCCCTGCTCAGCAAAAGCCCTGAGTTATAGGCATCTTTTAGAAATGCTTCTTGAAAACGACTGAGGTGTGAGTCATTACCATTCTCCAATATTTTCCCTCCCTAGCTGGAATTACTGGAAGTACGTCGACAGCAAGAGGAAGAGGAAAGAAAGAGGCAGCCTCCTTCCCCAGAGCCAAGCCCAAAGGTTCCAGAAGATGCAGATTCACAACAATGGTAAGCTCAGACCAAAGAAGGCAAACTGCATATGAATTACTCCCCCCTTGGGCCCCACAAGTAATAATAAACTTACCTTCAGACAAAACTCTCAGGTGTGCTGATGTGTTTGAAGTGAGGGACCCAGGGTTAATGTTTCTGGGTGGTACATGCGTGTGCATGCCCTAAATTGAAGTCTACTGAATGCTGTGTTCCAGATTATTGAGGATCGTGACAGGATGGTAGATGCTAGCACCCTGCACAAAGGAGCCCTGCTTCTCTGTTGAGCCATAACTCTGCATAACGATACAGGATATTTACGAATGAGTCAAAGTGAAAAGTGCATTTTGTTAACTGTTACCAGGATACAAGAGGGGCAGGATTGTCATTCTGAGGCAGAGGGAACTATGGGTTAGGAACAGAGAACCCCAGGAACAACCAAGTTTAGGGAGAGCTTATGTTCTGTTGTAGTTTGAGTTGCCAGTAAAGCCAAATGCAAGGAATGGGATAAGTGTGCACTAGTACAGTGTGTCTGTATTTTGCATGGAGCAAGATTGGAACTCCATCTGTCTGATAAAATGAAAACAGTTGTCCTCAATCACCTGCTCAAACAATCTTCGATTCAGAACTAAAGAATGAGGGGGAATTCTGAGTGTAGAGGAGAAGGCCCCCAAATAAGATATTTGATGCTGACAACAGCCCAGTTTCATTTAATTAGTCACTGGAAATCTCCATGAGCCTGCAGGGAGCTTGGCTCACCTCCTTAGGCTAATACACTGAGGGCCAAACCCATTGAAGCATGGGCTTGCCCCCGGCCTGGCCTGCCCCCTTCCCCCACCAGAGCGCTCCCCCCTATATCCCCAAGGTTGCTGGCAGCCTGCCCCAGCCCAGGGCCACCCAAATGCCTCCAGTCCCAGAGCACTGGGAGTCCCTGGCCACAGGCTGGCCCCCACTAATCCCAGCCCGGGGCCCCGGCCACGGGGAAAGAGCACCAGTGAGAAGCAGAAGTGGTCCTGGGGGCTGAGTGTGGGCTGGGCCATACAGGGCTGTTTGGGGAGCCTCAGCCTCCCCTGTCCTGTGATAACTGCCGCCCATGCATTGAAGTCAATGGACAGATTGATTTCATTCTCAGCATAAGGACATATGGGTAAAACTTTCTAGGTCTGCACAACATTTGAAGAAGTTGCTCAGTGTGCACCAGCTACAGTTACAATTTAAGTCGCACACAAATTCCAGTTATTTTCTGTGTGATGAGGACAGAATCCTAGTTAGGTTATTATGATATAAAAGACTCAGGGCCTGATTCTGCCCTCACATTATTCCATATCAGGAGTAACCCATAGAACTCAATGTACTTACACTTTTAAAACTGATGTAAATCGCAGGAGATTCAGGCATTTGTATAACAATTGCTTCTATTTCTACAGTGCATAAAATACAGTAGGAAAGTTTGTTTTTTGAGAGGAAGGTTTTGTGACTTTCTAGAATTTCATGCAATTTTTTTTTCTCTCTCCCAACAGGGATGGTACAAAAGGAGAACAGGTTTCCCAAAATGGTTTACCTTCAGACCAGGAGTCTCCACGGGTTAGTTACCGCTCCCAAACCTACCAAAACTACAAAAACTTTAATAGCAGATGGACAGCCAATGACCGACCATGGTCTGGACTGTGACATACAAAACCAATTGCAGCGAAAACCGTCTTTATTCAGTATTTTATTGGTTTTAATCTTTTGGCTTCAAATCCCCTGCTGCTTTTCTTTTTTCCCATCCAGTCGACTTTTATTTAATTAGTAGCCCTCTTGGATATATATTTGATTCACTTTAATCCTTGTTTATTTGAATCTCTTCACTGACACTCAGTTAAGTTAAAGTGACACTTTTATTTCCTGTTACTTATTGTGAGTTTTTTATGTCATTAATAGCATTAAGTTTTTACAGCTAAATCATCCTTTAGATGAGTAATTAAGATTTAATGAGATTCCATCATAATGAAGAAGAAAACTAAAATCTGACAGGTATGACGCATTCAGTTATACTAGAGATTTCAGCGCGGCAACATTATTAAATTAGCTGCATTAGCAAATGAGTTATTTATGAGGCTGAAGATAATATATGCAAATGAGCTTGACAATACAGGCTGTGGGGGAGAAAAGAGTTATAACTACCAAAAATAAAGGCCCAAAGGTTAGTTGTATAACATTCCATGCAGAATGAACTTTTTAACTGAAGAGAAAAACAAACAGAGAACCTAGCATGCTAAAAATTAGCAACTGGATTTTTTGATATTCAGTCCTTATAAAGTGTTTTAGTCTTACCGCATAACCATTTAGGTCCAGATTCTACCCTGATTTCTTCTTAGTTTACACCATAGAAACTCCATTGAGTAAAATAGAGACACCCTGGATATGGTGGTATAACTGAGAGCAGATACCAACTCTGAAAAAGGAGCTGCAATGCTTTCTTTAAAAAAAAAATACACCCCAAATTTTTAACTGAATATAGGCTAATTCTTGCCTTATTCATGTGAGTAATCCTTACCAATAAGAGATGTCCAAGTGAAGTCAGTGGGAGTGTGCATAAGAATAAGGCAAGCAGGAGTTAGCCTCATATGTGCAAACTTGAAAATTACCAATAAATACATTTATTTATAACAACAGAATAGCAGAAAATTGTTTTGTCTCTGATACCCTTCCTGCCAAGGCCTGAAATCAGGGGCTGTTTCCCCTGCTACTTGAATTTCTCTAACACTCAGAGTTCTGTAAAGCATGCTGCTGCTCCTTGTTATGTCTTTGGACCTGATCGTGTATGGTACTTACAGTTACCTTAAATAACCTAAATGAGGGGCCCTGGGCTATTAGAGTTATCATTTTCGCAGTGGAAATGCAAAGCCCTGTGTGATGGGTTGTCACCCCCAGGGTGCCATCTGGGAGCCGTGGAAACCTCTTTTCCCCCAAACCATACAGCTTGACTGGTCCTCCTCACACTGCTCTGCTGATGATTCAGCCAGCCTCTTCAGGCCCTGTTATCACCCAACACAGCAGCAGGTGGCACCACACACCCAACTGAGCTACCTGAGTGCTTTACCTAAGCCACTCAAGAACAAACAGCCAATTTCCCAGCTCCCCAGCCTTGCTCCCTAGCGTTTAAACCCAGAATTATGCCATCTTGCTCCACAGGGTTCTGTACAATGCAAGCTCTTTAATATATTTGCTTCCCCCTCGATGTGGGAAAGATATGCAACAGCCTTTGTTTACAGAGCTGAGATTTTCCCAGACACTTCACTCAAAACACGCTGGTTAAGATAAAACAAGTTTATTAACTACAGAAAGGTACATTTGAAGTGATTATAAGTGATAGGAAACAGATCAAAGCAGATTATCTAGCAAATAAACAAAAAACCACAAAGTAAGCCGAACATACTAGATAGGATTTGAATTAGCTGTTTCTCACCCTGACTGATACAAGCAGTCCACCAAGTTTCCATACACAGGCTAGAAATCTCTTTAGCCTGGGGCTAGCACTTCCCCCAGTTCAATCTTTGTTCCTCAGGTATTTCCAGGTGTTCTTGTGTGGGGAGTGACACCTTCAGATGATGTCACTCCCCACCTTATATAGTTTTTTCCATATGGCGGGAAGTGGGAACTCTTTGTTCCAAGCTAAGTTCCCAGCCCAGTTTGTGGTAAAGTACAGGTACCAAAATGGAGTTCAATGTCATGTGGTCTGGCCACGTGCCATGACATGCCTTGCTGAGTCATAGCAGCTATTACTTATAGGCTGGCTGAAACAAGGCTAAGTTCTTCCATGGTCCATTGTCTTTGTTGATGAGCCATTAGCACTGTCTAGCTTCTTCATTGTTGTATCTGAAAGGCTAGTTGTGGGCTTTACCCAGAGTAAGCACATTTGAAATGCAGATACATAGTCAATATTCGTAACTTCACATACAAAAAGGATACATACACACAAATAGGATAATCATATTTGGCAAATCATAACTTTTCCAATGAGACCTTACATGACCCATCTTGTACACAATGCATAATAATTATGCCATAATCATATGAGGTGCAGTGAAACATCCTGAACTCAGATTTTGGCAGGAAATGCATTTCAGCAGTTCACCTCTCAAATACCTATCCCTATTGCTTTTTGGGTCTGCACATATATTCTGTAAACATTCTGGGGTGTCAGACAGTTTTTCCATGTTCCTTTCTCCAATAAAGCATTTCAGTTAACCTTTAATATTAGAATGATGAAAAATAGATTGTTTTAAATGCCAGAGCTTTGCAAAAGTGATGCCATAAGTAAATGTGACGAGGAATTTGAGAGTGGGCCTGCAGTAGCATCACAAAATTTTTGCATACAGCAAACCTTCTTGGTTGTTACCATAACCTTATTCAACTTTTGTTTTTGTTTTATGGAATCTTTTTATAGCACATCTTCATATTAATCTTCACCATCTGCATGTTGATCTCTTAATGAGAGGTTTCATCTCCTATAGTTTAATGAACCACATGTTGCAATACATCAGACATACACCAGTTTTGCTGTTTGTAACAGAGTTGATATAAGCTGCTGTTGATGATCAAAGTTTAGATTTCAAAAGAGTATCTTAGTCAACGTGACTGATGGACTGTTCTCCAACAATTGTACTTTTATAATAACTTATCTTTCCACTTCATGATGCATGTCTTTTTTTTTTTCTCTTTTGTCAGGATAACAACATATAGCTTCTTAATCCGTTTTAAATTTCTGTATACAAATATACACAAATGTTCTGGTGGATTCCATGCACCAGTATTGGGTCTCTGTGCCTTTAAAAGTATTACAGTACTCATAAAGCATAGCTGCGTCTTCAGACTTGCCAGACCAGGAAGCCTTTACATGTATTCTGGCTAACAATAAGCCATTTAGGTAGATGATAATTTTTAGTTTATATTATTAGGATTAAGTATACAAATTTTGTTTTACTGTCAAGAAAAATGAGTAAAATCATAATGCCAGACACTAAGGGAGTATAATATTTTTACCTGTTAATTATGACTAAGATTTCAAAATTATATCTTTGACAGAACAGTTTATTGGCTGTAATTTATTTGTATTTGAAGAAGACAAGTATGTCTCTTTATTCTTTGAGTTGTGGTGCAGAGACTCAAGTTGATGAACTGAATGTAATATTGCTTCATGCACTTTGAAAATCAAAGGGATGTTTCTAATCCTGTCACTAGCTGTCATGTTGCATGTCACAGTTGTGATTTAAATACCTCATGAATAGTAGCTAGCCACTAAAGTACTTTCAACTAACTTCCCATAAACAGTCACAATGAAGAAAAATGTATTCATGTGTGTTAACTGTTTTGTTATTGTAACAGTACAGTTTGCTATTAATGTTTGTCCTCTGTTGTGTTGTTTTTTGCATGCTCAAAGCATGTTTCCATTAAAGTTTATTTAGCTCCTCTTTTTTCTTTTTCTTTTTTTTTTTCTTATTTTCATGGCACATACTTGGTATAAATATTTGTGGTCCACGTGCAGATTTATTTTGCTTGTCTTCTGTTCATTGTGAATAACATATAAAAAAGAAAATTATGCTTCAAAAATTTCCATTAAAGAGCATCCAGTGAGCTTTTCATAGTCCTAGCATAACTGTAGTGTTTTAGTTTGCATATGCATTTTTGTTTTTATTTCAATCCAGTAATTAAAATCAATAGCTAAATTGTAAGTGGAAGTAGAAGTTCAGGGACTGATTATGTAATTACAGTTGGTAGCTATCATTTAAAACAACAGGTTTGCAAATCGCAGCAGGGAGTGATTTTTTTCTCTCTTCCATAAAAACATTTTAACTAGATAGGCAGTGGCTGTACTGAAAAACTTCCCTGCTTTACCTACAATGAGTAGATATAGGTACCTCCATATTTGTGATATTCTCATATCCTTCCTATACTTACTATGGGAAATATGTTGAATCCTGCAAATACTGAGGTTAGCTAATAGGTAGTTTTACATAGTTATATAAGGCTATTGGCAAGTATTTAAGTTACCATCATCCACTGTAATGTACAGTTTACACACATGCCCAGTAATTAATTCTTGCTGTTCATTTAAACTTCATACAATCTCACTGTATAGGTCTGTCAATTTAGAAATAAGAATTTGTTTCAAGAACAGTAATTAAGCTGTCACTAGCCCATTTGCTTAAGGTTTCCCCCCTCCCCACCCCCCTTTTTTTTTTTTTTTTAAATGCTGAACCAGGATATTAGCTTGCTTTATTATAACATCCATTTCCTGGTAACCATGCTGGCAACATTAGGATAATCGTCCACCAGTCTTTCTTCCTGTAGCATGTTTTGTTTTATTTTGATATCTGGTTAAAAGTGGCAGATGTTAATGGTCCAAATTTCACACAGTTTGCAGAATAAACTCTGCCACTGCTTTACGAAGGCCACGTCTACTCTACAGACTAGGGGTGTGATTCCCAGCTTGCGTACACATACTTATGCTAGTTCAGTGTAGAAATAGTAGCGTAGCCACGGTAGCACAGTCAGCAGCCACATAGCTTAGCTCTGCTGAGTACACACTGGTCTGAAATGGGTGGGTACATATTCAGTACGGTTTAGCCCTGCTACCCCTGCCCATGCACTGTGGCTACGCTACTACGTATACTCATGCTAGTTTTATTGAGCTAGCATGTGTATGCGAGCGGCAACCTTACCCTTGGCTCATAGTGTAGACGTAGCCTAAAGATGTAAAATACTGACAGGAAATAGAACCATAATCCAGGATGGACATTTTCAAGGGGCACTTGTTTTCCAATAACCTAGATCAGCGGCTCTCAAACTGTGGGTCGGGACCCCAAAGTGGGTCGCGACCTCATTTTAATGGGGCTGCCAGGGCTAGCTCAGACTTGGTGGGGCCCGGGGCCAAAGCCCGAGCTCCACAACCTGGGACCAAAGCTGAAGCCTGAGTCACGCCGCCCAGGGCTGAAGCCAAAGCCCAAGGGCTTCAGCCCTGGGTAGCGGGGCTCAGGTTACAGGCCCCCTACCTGGGGCTGAAGCCCTGAGGCTTCAGCTTTGGCCCCCCACCCGGAATGGTGGGGCTCAGGCTTTGGTCCCCTCTACTGAGGTCGTGTAATGATTTTTGTTGTCAGAAGGGGGGACTCAGTGCAATAAAGTTTGAGAAAGTCTGAACTAGATTGTACATCTTTGGAGGCATAGTCCTATTAATTGAATATGCCTGAAATTTAATCCGAGTTGTGATTCTTTCCCCGTTTCAGTGATGTAATGTATATACTCTGAAAATTTAGTTTGTTTAAAGGCAGTTAACCAGTCCTTCCCAATTCATATCCCATACTTGAATTTTTCTAGGGTTTAGGATATGACATTCAATGATGAAAGATACAGTAATTCACAGTTGACAGGCATGAAAAGTTCTAGCAAAGGGAGGTGTAATTTGTAGTTCATTGCCTAATAATTTTGCTGCTTTTGACTTGTTCAGACCCTGTGCAACAGTGGGAATGTCTTTAATTATTGTGCCATTTGAAAATACTTGCTTGCATAAAAATGGTACAGAATGTTTGTAATCTACTAGAGCATTAGCAGCAATGAGCTTTAGTAACTTGCTAATAACAATACCAGACACTCATCGTGTAACCTGTGGGCTGCTACCAAAGGCTCTACACGTCAAAGTAATGGTACAGGAAAAAATAAAACTGGAACCAAGCTGCATTGCAAAAGCACACTAGCCATTAGGATTCCAATTTAAATGATTTTTGGATGAATGGCTCCTGAAGACGTCGACAGCTTGACCAGTCAGAGCTGCTCTCTAGGCTATCTCGAACACAGTGCAGCAGGCAACGCGATCAACAAAGCAAGTGATGGGCAAGGCCTTGGTTCTGTCTTTGTTTGGGGGTAAATAGCTGTGTGATGTTGAGTGACTGTGGTGTTTCCAGTTCCTTTAACATAAATCCTATCCACCTAATAATGAAGTCTGTAACAGACTTTGATAAATTGACATTTGACCTCTCACAATTTCCCTGTCTTTAAGATCCAAATCCTAACTGGGATGATGGACATGAAATGCATGGTGTAATCTTCCTAATTTCTGCATGTTTTGATTATATTGTGCTATCTGGGGCATGGGGAGAAAGAGCATTTACAGAAACCAAGCAATTTTGCAACATACATTAAAGTTGTGTTTTTGTGAATGCTCCTGGACAGTTCTGATTGTATTTTCTGTTTACTTGTAATTTAATACATGTTTATAATTTATATTAAACTTAAAGCAGTAAAATTATAAATATATGTAAGGTGGCTGATGTCTATAACTTTAATTATTCCTCTAATGTTTACAGAAGTGTGATTGTTACTGTTGCAAGTATTTGAGTACTTAGCAATGGGATGAAATGCTCTCATTTTAGGATTGACAATGTATAAAATGATATGGATTGATTAACAGAACAAAGTGCAGTAAAACTCACACTGATGTTTAGCTCTTATTTTTCCTGGATTTTTTTCATCTGTAAAATGGGTACTAATCCATTCATATGTCTAATTTCCTTGGCCTTCTGTGTCTCCATGGGGGTGTGAAAGTGATTTTACTGGACTGTCTTACTCTATAGACAAAGTGTACACTCAGCCACATTGTGCAAGATAGAAAATTAACTCTAAGATGTTGTAGCTTTGTGTGGCCTCTAGCTGAATGTTTTTTCCACTGTTCCTAGATGGCGGAAACTGTGGAAGCAAATGAAATGGTCAATGGAGCTGCAGAACAGAGGACAAGTTCCAAAGAGTCTAGTCCTGTTCCTTCCCCAACTGCAGACCGCAAAGCCAAGACTGCCATTCAGGCTCAGACTGCGGCTACCCTACCAGCCAAAACACAAGAGACTCCTTCAGCTCAGATGGAGGGCTTTTTGCATCGTAAACATGAATGGGAGACGCATAACAAGAAAGCCTCAAACAGGTAAAGTAGCCAGCATTTAATGCAAATAAGTTTTACATCCAAATATACTCTAAAAACTACTAAATATCATGATTTGTACTACATAGCCCCTAGAAGCCCCAGTCAACATTAAGGCCCCACTGTGCTAGGTGATGCACAAACACATGGTAAAAGATAGTTCCTACTTGTAAGAGCTTACAGCTAAATAGACAGGGAAAACAAAGGATAGAGAAAGGAATTTTATTGTGTTCTCTTATAGATGGGGAATTGAGGTACAGGGAAATTAAGTGACTTGCCCAAGGCCACACAAGAAGTCTGTGGCAGAGCTGGGAATTGAGTCCAGATCTCCTGAGTCCCAGTGTAGTGCTTCAATCACAAGCACAGGAAAAGAAAAATGTGCAAGTGTGGTACTAGAAGCATCCATGCTTTTAGTTGTTTGTACATTAACACCCTCCATCTACACTGCAATCTGTCAAAGTGTGGGTTGAAGTTAGATTTGTATGTAGTGGTTGATTTAATTTCTAAGAGCCTTATTCTGCAGTCCCCATACAAGGAACACTCCCACTAAAAGTTTTGTCTTTGTGAGGAAGCAGAATCTGGTCCTATATGACCATTTGAGGGGGAGCACTGGGAAAGCCATAACTATAATTTTCTTGGAAAATAAAGTATTGTCTGAATCCTGGATTAGCTCATCGCTCCCTACTTCTATGAATGGAGTGAACTGTTGGGTAGCAGCCAAGGGGCAAAGATTTGAATTACAGTAAAATGACTGTCTTTGTCCTCTTTATCTAGAGTCCCACATCACATGTGAAAACTATATTTGTGCTGTGACTGCTATTGAGGAAAAAGTTTTTCCACAGAGTTGAGATTCTACAGGAATATGTCAAACTATAAAACTTTATGTAGATAGTTACAGGTCCTAGGTATTAATATTCAAGGAGACCTGCTTCTAGTACTACTTTCTTTTTACAACCGTGTTACAGGTTGGTATTACAGGAGGTAATAATTACTGCTACAGAGTGTGTACAAGAGTAAAGAATTTTATGTTCAATTCATCCATAATCTTATAACACCGTGAAAAATCCCTCTACAAGAACAAGTGCTCATTAAAAGGTCAAGCACTTTCTCTCTCAAGTACGTAAACTGCCTATCTTCCAAACAATACTCCCACTCTTAGGGTATCCTAATGTGGTATAAGATAGAGCTCTAGAAATCTCTCTTACTTTTGGCACAAGATCAGTACTTTTGTCTTGAAACAGCACTTGCATGAGAGAATTCTCAGCCGGCAGTTAAGAGGGCGATACATGTTTTGCTACCTCCCCAGACTGAGTTGGTGTTCATTTTATAATTGTATAAAGATAATTGTATTTGTTTCAGTCAGATTCATGGTTCATTGAAGAGAATTAGACTTACACATGCTTTGACTACTTTCCCTTTCTTGAAGATCTTGGCACAATGTGTACTGTGTTATAAACAACCAAGAGATGGGCTTCTACAAAGATTCCAAGGCTGCTGCTTCTGGCATTCCCTACCACAGTGAGATCCCCATCAGCTTGAAAGAAGCAGTCTGTGAAATAGCGGTTGATTACAAAAAGAAGAAACACGTGTTCAAGCTAAGGTAAGATTGTTGGAGCACCATTCTGGGAAAGGAAAGGTTTTATTGCAGAACATGTCTGGGGGGAGGGATAGCTCAGTGGTTTGAGCATTGGCCTGGTAACCCCAGGGTTGTGAGTTCAATCCTTGAGGGGGCTGTTTAGGGATCTGGGGGGGAAAAATTAGGGATTGGTCCTGCTTTGAGTGGGGGGTTGGACTAGAAGACCCCCTGAGGTCCCTTCCAATCCTGATATTCTATGATGCTATGTTCTCTTCCTGACAAACAGTTCCCAGTCCTGTTCTCTCCCTGACAAACAGTTCACAATCCTACAAGGTGCTGACTGCCCTCATCTTCCATTAAAGTCAAAGGGATTTGAGGGCATCAGCCACCAATCCACAGTCTCGAAAATGGCCCTTTAACATGTAGAACAAGATTTTTTTTTTTTTTTAGTTCCTTAATAGGCAGAGAAGCTAAGTTCAGATTCACTGATAGTTTAGTTCATTATTTTGCATGAGATTCTGCCACCCTTACTCATATGAGCATTTACTAAAGTTCTACTCAGGTGAGTCAGTGCTACCCAATGTAGAATAGCTGGGCACCTCTTTATTTAAGTTAAACTGAACTATGTGACCGTGCAAGCTACTTTCTTACATGGTCCCAGTCTCATCAAGATATTTTAGCATGTGCACAACTTTAAGCAGGTGTCCACTTTATAGCATTTAATAAAGGTGTTAACTAATGTCCACATTGCTGCCCTGAAGATCTCTGCAGTGGAAGCACAAGCTCTTTCCGCCCATGATGCCACCACAGATCTCATCGTGGTTCCATGATGACGTCTGGAGCAGGAGAACCTGATACCATGTATGCCTCTATGATGCATAGCTTGATCCATCTAACTAGTGATAGCTTGAGTACCCTAAGCCCTTGGCACTTCAGATGAAGGTAGACAAACAAGGTGCCCGATCTTCTGTTGATTCGGTGTGCTTGATATAGATCTTCAGTGCTCTTTGAACATCGAAAGTGTGTGACAACTTTTCTGTTGGGTGCTGTGGGTTTGGACAGAATGAAGGAAGGATGATTTTCTGTGAGGCATGGAAAGATGAAATCACTTTAAGCAAGAATGATGCTTGGATTCTTAGCACTGTCTTGTCATCGAGGAACACACAGTGGGGTTCCTGCCTGGATAAAGCTGCCAGTTCAGAAATTCATCTAGCAGACATTATAGTGACCAGAAAACAGGTTTTGATGGATAGATAGAATGAAGATATTGATGTCAGTAACTCAAAAGGGTGTGTGGTTAGGGCTTTTAATACCAGTGGTAGGTTCTACTTAGGAATGATTGGTCTGATCACAAGTTTAACCAGTCTGACTGCTCTGACAAATCTGGATATGTTGTTTTTGTCAAGGAACCAGAGAATCTTGTGACCAGGATACTACTTATAGTTGACACCTGGTGTGCTGGGCTGAATCTCTTGTCTGTGCCTTCCTGAAGAAAATCCAGGATAACTGGGATAGCAGGATCCTTGGGATTTTTGTTGTGCTCTTGCCATCACAAGCTAACCCTCATCCAGATGGAGGAGTGGGCCTTTTGTGTTGAAGCTAAGCTGGAGGATTGTAGAGTTCTAGTCACTTTGGAGGATAGTCATAGTCAGTTAATGTTTCCCTCTCATTAACTAGGCAGTCAACTATAGGCCTCATCTGGAGTACTGTGTCCAGTTTTGGGCCCCACACTTCAAGAAGAATGTGGAAAAACTGGAAAACGTCCAGCGGAGGGCTACAAAAATGATTAGGGGACTGGAACACATGACTTATGAGGAGAGGCTGAGGGAACTGGGATTTTTTAGTCTGCGGAAGAGAAGAATGAGGGGGGATTTGATAGCTGCTTTCAACTACCTGAAAGAGGGTTCCAAAGAGGATGGATCTAGACTGTTCTCAGTGGTAGCAGATGACAGAACGAGGAGTAATGGTCTCAAGTTGCAGTGGAGGAGGTTAAGGTTGGATATTAGGGAAAACTTTTTCACTAGGAGTTTGGTGAAACACTGGAATGCATTACCTAGGGAGCTGGTGGAATCTCCTTCCTTAGAAGTTTTTAAGGTCAGGTTTGACAAAGCCCTGGCTGGGATGATTTAGTTGGGGATTGGTCCTGCTTTGAGCAGGGGGTGGACTAGATGACCTCCTGAGGTCCCTTCCAACCCTGATATTCTATGACTCTTTGATTCTATGATCAGGCCTTGAGAAGGAGCTTCTATCCCCATTTGGGTCTGCTTCCCTGGTGAAATACTTCAGTCTCATTTTGTTTTTGTGACTGGTGAACAGGTCAACTGCCAGAAGGCCAAACTTGTGCAAACTCAGAGTGAAGGCATTCTATTTGACACCATTCTGAGCTATTGACTGTGCATCTGCTGGGTCAGTCTGTCTTTTGGTTCAGCTCTCTTTTTACATGTATTGCTTTTATGGAATGGAGAATTCTCTATGCCCATTCCATTGTTTCCATTGCTTCTGAATGTAGGGTTATACTCTTGATTGTTAATGTACACCACAGTGGTCATGTTGTCTGGCTGGACCAGAACACGTTCATCCTCTAGGTAGTTCTGGAATCTCAGTGGGACTAGCTTGACAGCTCTGAGCTCCAACAGGTTGATGTTTTGGATCCTTTCCCTGAGGTTCCTGACGCCTGCACTGCTATGTGCCCGTTATGCACTCCCCATCAGACCAGGCTGACATCAGTTGTGAGTACCTGTGGATCTGTTAGACAACTAGGAATACCCTTGCAGACATTCTGCGGGATTGTTGACCACCTGATTTGGAACCAGGACCAGATCTTGGATGCGTTGTGGTGAATGGCTCCATTTATTCAGGAGAGAGGCCTAGAGGCACTTGATATGGGACTTTGTCCATGGGTGGTTCCTATCCATGAAACCAGAAGGGGACATGGCTAGCATAGGCTGTGCTTTACCTTTGAAATGCCTCCAGAAACTGCAGACAGGAAGGGAATAACCTATACATATCAGAATTGTGGGAGATGCTAAGCTGCAGAAAACTATAATAAACAAACAGTTTATGCATTTAAGTCTTCGTCGCCTGCAAAATGTCTCAGCCCTTTGAAAACAGCTGCAGCCCATTTACACCAGCTGAGAGGCAGAGAATACATCACAAGGCTTAACTGTTTGAGATGGTCACATTATTTATTTATTTTTATTTATTCTTGCACATTATAAAACTGCAAACAGTCATGCAGGTCATCACAAATGTGTGCCAGTAGAACCTTTATATAACAGGACAGTTCCACATATTCTGTACAGAAAAATACCTTAGAAATGTTTTTGAGTTTTATAAAATTCTGTTGGGACTGTTTTTGGTATCCCTTTAATTCCCATTAGTCCCAACTGTAGAAACATTTCAGTATAGATAAATAAAATATTACATGTTTAAACCTCAGTCTAAACTATACCTAGGATAGGTTTTTTTATATGTAAAATAAAACAAAGTTCAATATCTCTTGGTATAGAGTGCCCGTTTATAACCCCAGTAGATCATGAGACACTGAACCTTAAACCTGTCACTAGCCCAGGATTGAATATTGCCCATCCTGCACTTCAGGGCAGGTTGTTTTTGTTAAATGACAGCTTCTCAAAATTAAAAATGTTGGTAATGACCACAAGGAACATGGATTAGTGAGTAGAGTGCAGGCCAGGTGATTACAGATGCATGGGAAATACAGCTTATTACAAGGTTGTGTTATTTATCACTCTGCCATGTAGTCCCATTTACCACAATGGGATTGCTTGCTTGAGAAAATGAAGCAGGATTTGGACCCGTGTATTATTAGGCTAATATATGTGGTGGTTGTTTTTAATTGCAGATTAACTGATGGCAATGAGTACCTCTTCCAAGCCAAAGATGATGTAAGTTTCCATCAGTTTGTTTGTTTGTTTGCCGATTTTAATGGTATTGCTGTCACATTCTCGTATACTGACATATGCTAAGAAAAGAGAAATGGTTTAGATCGTAAGATCAGTTGTGCATACATGTCCATGTACTTGCAGATCCACAAGTGGTGTTGGAATTTGCTCCTTCAAAACCCATCAAGACAGAGAGACTTTCAAGGTGCAAATTCTAATACTGGTATCCATGCAGGGGTTAGGTTTTTTTTGTTTTTGTTTTTTGTTTTTGTTTTTTAAAGCACACATGCACATTTTTGCATCTGCAAAGAGCAAGTGCATGGCACGTGAGTGGCAGCTGAGTAAAGGCCTGGTTGAAAAGTTGATGCTAAATTATGACTTGGGATCATGTTCTCTTTAATTTTCTACTTCTGTATCAATTACCTTTTTGAAACGTTGTTTGAATGATAGAAAACAGTATGAGCTGACGTGTTGATTCCTACATTTTAACTTTGCTGTTTGTTGAAGGAGGAAATGAACACATGGATTCAGGCCATCACATCAGCTATCTCCTCTGACAAAATTGAAGTGTCTCCAAGCACACAAAGCACTCCAGCTTCTAGTCGTGCCCAAACCCTGCCAGCCAGTGTTACAATAACCAGCGAATCCAGTCCTGGCAAGCGGGAGAAAGACAAAGAGAAAGACAAAGAAAAGAGATTCAGCCTTTTTGGCAAAAAGAAGTGAATTCCATCTCCACACGCTGCACTTCTGACCTTTCCAGTGGAATTCCAGCATGCGAGCTCAGAACCAATACATTACTCTCTGTGCCTAATGTTCCTCAATATGATTTAATTTTTATTATTTATAGAGCATTAAAAAACCCATTACAAATGTATGAGGTGCATTGGGCAGCTTCTGTATGAGAGGGAGGACCAGGTTTTGTTTTGTTTTTTTAATGGAATTAATGTAGATTAGATCTTAATATTTAAACTGTTCCTCAATTTTGTGAGGCTGTCTTGGAAAAGAACCCATATCCTGTGCTATTGATATGCAAGGCAGCGGTGCTTACAAATTTACTGTGCGCATCAAAGACAAATGTACAAATTTTCAAACGTGTTCACTTCCATTTAAGATGGTTATGCTGAGTCTTGACTAACAGAACCTCCCATTACAAGTCTAACCTTTATTAAAATAATAGTGTATTATCTTTGCTGTAACAGAGTGCAGATATGCATTAACTTACGGACAAACCATTTGTATCCTGGCATCAGTTATTAACACAATGTGACGCTTTTCTGGATCAAGTACAACAGTTAAGAATGTTGGAATACAAGAAGGATTTAGCATACTGATACAGTTTTAAATAACCTGAAATTTCAATTTTTTTTGCTGAAATACATTATATTGTATGTTTCAGATAATTCTAGTACAAAGTATAATAAGACTAGATGTATAATAAACCCTTTAAAATCATTGATAAGTGTAAAAGTGGAACTGAAGCATTTACTGGAAAAAAAAAGTAATGTTACTCAAATGGTTACTTGCTTGTCAGCTACAGCACTGTGTGTTATAATTTTGCTACATTACCTTGCTATTTGATACATAGTGTGCATTTCTCTGTCACTGTAACTATTGTAATGAAAAAAATTTCATCTTACTGCACAATCAAAAATTACATTTAATAGGAATGAACTTTCAATGACTGGGCCTGTAGTCAGAGTAGTCCTGGAACTGGCTTTCAGTTGTATGGATCTGTACCTCTAAGACTTTTACCCTGTCTGTTAAATACATGCTATGTCATTAAATGCTTTTAAAACTAAACATCTTGGTAGTTTTTTATTTCATTTCCAATCCTGTCAGATAGTAATTCTGAGATATGAGTAAAAGTAATTCAAAATGCAATTTTTCTTTTGTAGTGAAGTTAATGGGCTTTTTAAAATAAATATTTGATTTCTGTTGTGTGTGTGAAATTCCATATAGAATAATTCTCATGGAAGTGCAACAAACAACAACAACAAAGAGATCAAAGGGAAAGGTGCGGAGGAAGGGAAGCATAAGGAATAGCCCTCTTATAAAATCCTGCACAGTTTGTTTCATTTATTAAAGTAGACCCATCAGAATCAATGTGACTATGCTTAGTAAAACAGGCTGTAATTTAACTGCTATAATTCATTATTACATCCATTCAATTTAATTTCATGTTCCTTAATTTCAGATCTTTTTCTAAATATAGATTCTCTTGAGATAAGGTCATAATTAAATTTAAAAGTCCTTTTAAGGCTCTGTGTTTAACACAGTACATCAAACAAAACAAAAAAATTGTCTAAAATGTGTTAAATATCGATATTATACTTCTAATGCAATTGATTCTGGATCCAAAGCTAGGTATTTCTATGGATTTATCATCTGTATATATACAATGTGGCATTAGCTTTCTCAGTCGTCTTTTCTGGTGAGAGAGACTGATACTAGGGGAGAATCCTCCTGAGTTATTAAGGATATTCATGAAGTTGGAGGCCATTCAGAGCAGCCACAATTCCAGCAGATACTAGGAGAGAATTTTTAAGAGCTCTGTGAAAAACAAGGAATCAATTTTTAAATCTTCAGGATTAATAAAATGCATTCTGAATGTAATTTTAGACAGTGAACAGATTTATTGTAAAACACCCAGCAAGGTGTTTTCAAACCTAAATCTCCTTAACATGAAGGTAATATAATGTCAGTGTCTTAATCGCTTTCATTGAAAACTAGTGTACCATGTTTATCTATTTTTCTTTTGTTTTTTCATTTCTGCATTACATTAAATTTTGAGACTTATGCTCACGAGGTTTTACTGGTATAATATTGCACTGTTTTAGTTTGAAATTAGTGACACGTGGATAGGAGCTAACACCAGCAGTCATGTATATGTAAAACTGAATACAAAAAAAGCAAAGGTTTACTGTGTCAGAATAAAATATGAAATATTATTCTTGGTTGATTAAAACATACCAGAATGTTGATGACTATCATATTTGTCACTTCTTTATTCAAGTTATGACTGCCAGAAACTCAACACTGTTGTGGGAATGTATGTTGTATGTGATAGTGGTGTGGTTTGTGGGTTTGTAATGGGGTGTGTGATTTGACTTTAGTGGGGGTAACGTTGGAATTATACTGATGTAATCAGCCCAAACCCTCAGGATTTGGTGCCTTGTTAGTATATCACTTCTGGCTACCTATATTGAAGAATTTAGGGTATTATTTGTGGTTTCTTAACACTGTATTTATTTTATTCTGTATTCTTGTGTTAGTAGACATGTAGAGTATCCTGTCTTTATGCTATTTATGACTCCTAAGACACTTGTAAAAGTAACACTTCCCTCCTTTAACTTTGGAAAGACAATGATTTAAAAACCAAAAACTTTTTAGCTAAAATATTGTAGCTGTTAGGAAGAAGAGTGAGATTCTTTCTGCTATTCAAAGAATAGTTTGGATCCATCTTTCCTCCAGATGGGAGCCCCAAACCCAGTTCAAGAATATAAAAGAAATGGGGCCTCAAGTGGATCTGCTACTTTCTGATGAAGTTTGGATTAAGAACAATGAGAAAATGTGCTTTAACCATTGGGATTAATGATCTCATGGGTGGGACTAACTTCCTTTCAGACTGATACAAAAAATCTTTCAATCCAATGCATCTCTGCTCAATGTGGGGAAGCAGAATTTATGATATATTCACAGAAATATGATGCTTATGATTAATGTTCTTGCATCACAATGTTCTAGTAAGTTTTCTTCTTCCTTGTGTTCCCTTTCAAGCATTTATTTACATTTGATGACTTTGCTGATAATGGTCTTAAAGTGTGGAAGGCCTTTAATATACTTTTTGTAATAAACTGTTTGCAGGCATGATTTCATGCTGTCTTTTGTTTATGAAACTTTTAGTTTTCAAGCTTGGCTAACAAGGTGGTGGTTGAGTATAAATAGAAACTTAAATTACATGGGATTGGAACAAATTTTTATTGGCATTAATTCCAAAGGGAGCTATGGGTGTTCAGCACCTCTGAAAATCACTGTAAGTGACTTGCTGAACGTGAAACAGTGAATCATTGAGAAAGCAGAATATGAACTCAGATCTCCTGACTCCCACTCTGGTGGCCTGTCTACTGAATTGAACAGTCTCCTTACTGGAGACTGGAATGAACTGGAGAACTCAGCAGAGATGGGTAGCATCACCAGGTTTGGTTTAATTTGGTATTCTGTCTTCATTTATAAATAAGAAGATATAGTACAGTCTGTCCTGGGTGATATATAGAACCAAGAAAAGCCTGACTGTCAGGTAAGAAATTATCCTTAATCCAACACAACATTAACATCTGGGGCCAAGTTTTGATCCCAGCTACACTCATAAAACTTCTTTGGTTTCAGTGTGGCTGCTCAGGTGCAGCTGAAATCAGAATTTGGCTCAGTCACTCTAATGCCCTGATCCTTCAATGAACTCCATGTGGGCAGACCTCTGTCTCCACACACAGTCCCAGCATGTTCCATCATGCTCCACATTGGTCTATAGGCAAACCAAATGGATTTTGGGATACAAGGGTAAAGTCAGCAGTAAAAACTTAGGTGCAGAAAGGATGTGATATCCATGAGAGACACCTTATGTACATGAATAATGGAAGTGCAGCCTTTTGCAGTGTAATAATTTATTTAAGGATTAAAGTGAAGTTTATTTGACTTGAATCATAGACTATCAGGGTTGGAAGGGACCTCAGGAGGTCATCTAGTCCAACCCCCTGCTCAAAGCAGGATCAACACCAACTAAATCACCCCAGCCAGGGCTTTGTCAAGGACTTGCACTTATGGGAGCCAGGCAGAAGATGGCTGACGATGCCTAACATCTGACAGTTGAACCAGGGTCACTGTAGTTTTCACACTAAGTTGCTATTCATTGCCCATATTGAAATCTGTATTCCTATTTAGAGTGATTTTTTTTCATACTTACCTGAGGTTTTCAGACTCTATTAACCTTGCCAGTTCTTGCTGATTTTGAATGTGGCTGTGATTTGTTTCATTAATGTTAGTAACATGAGTGGATCTGGTTGAGTCCTGATAATGTGGTCCCTCTTAACCACTGCTCACCGGCAGTTACGTGAAGCCTATTTCTGATAGTGCTTTCTATCAGCTTTTTGGATGCTTCTCACTCTCCCACCCCCACCCCAGTTATTTTATTTGGAAGTTGTGTTGTTACAAAATAAGTAACTGTGACTGTTAACATTACATATTGGTGACCATTGGGCTATAAAGAGAAACCCAAGAGAGCAGGGGCAACATCTCTACACCATCCCCATGCCATCCCCATTGTAGAGATATGCTGGGGGAGTGGAAAGGGACATGCTAAGGGCATAAGAAAGGCCATACTGGGTCAGACCAAAGACCCATCTAGCCCAGTATCCTGTCTTCTGACAGCAGCCAAGGCCAGGTGCCCCAGAGGGAATTAACAGAACATGTAATCAAGGGATCCATCTTCTGTCGCCCATTCCCAGCTTCTGGCAGAAGGGATAGTTACCAGAGCACAGAATTGTGGGCTGCAGGGCAGTCCATTGGCAGTTGTGGAAAAGCTAAATAAATTAAAGCTGCCATGGGGTCATATTATCCCCAAGAATTTGAGAAGTATAAAGGTGTGAGACACAGTACAGAAACTGGCCCATTGTCTCTATCAGAGATTTCCCAAAAGGAAAGTGAAAGAACACAACACTCAAATTATATTGTTTTACGTTCATTTAATTGTTAATATGCACAAGTCTTTTTTTCATCTTTGGTGCTGTCCCCTTTTTATTCATTGCCTCTAACAAAGCAATTTTAACCTTCACCAAGGAGAGAAAAAAGGCTGGTGGAAACTACCATTTTAATAAGACAGCTAAGGTAAACCACATAATTGTTAGTGTTACTTGCAATAACAAATGTGAGTCACATCTCCCCAGGTGTGCTGCAGCTGTCCATCCCCTCCACTGGAATTCCCTGCCAGTGCTCTTCAGAGACAATGGGTAAAATAGGAGCAGAGTTCTCAAAACAATTTGAGAAGTGAGCTGAAATCATTAAAAGCTCTTCAGAAAACACTCTAACATTTATCTAAACACTAGGTTTTCGTGTTTATTTGCCAAGTTATATATTCCTTGCTCTTTCATGTAAATAATCTCTTCTGTTGCAAAACTGAACCATATGGTGGCTTAAAACTTGTTTTGAAATTTGTCCATGTTTAAATCTGCAAAGAGTGTTGTATATTTACTGTAATATTGAGACTTAGATTGAATGAAATGTTGACACTGTTGCTCATTTAAGTTTAATGTTTTACAGGGACGCTGCCAACTTCAATTTTTTAAAATTTCTAATATTTAAAAATTCCAATTTCTGGTGACTTTTACATATTATGTCCTGAAGTGTAAATATATATATAAAGGTTTTTCTGCTCCCCTGTTGATGTTCATAAGGATCTATTCAGCAAGGGAGAAACTAAGGCTTTGATCCTTCAGGCACTTACTCACAACTTTACTTGCATGAGTAGTGCCACCGAAATGCTCCAGTCTTGAAGTTCCTGATCCTGCAAGCAATCAAATGTGTAGCTGTATTCATGAGTGTAGTCTCATTCGCTTCATTGAGACAGCTCACATGAATATAATTATGCATGTGTTTAAGTATTTGCAGTTGAAGCCCTAATTGACTTATACAGAAGAGAAACTAATGCAGTAAGTAAATTGGAAAAATAACAGAAAATACCTGTTTTAGATTGTCAGTGACAATAATCTCAGGCGTTACTTGAAACAAGAGCAGATACGACATTTTTAGGCAGACAAACAGAAAAGTTGAGTTCCAAGTTAAGGAAAGACATTTTATGTCCTTACATGCCTAGTCCCAATTATTTTTAATGGAAGTCAATGGCTGTGGGTATGGGATCGGTCCATTAATGCTGGGACACAGTTATTCTGGTAAGTAAAATGAACTGTTCCCCTGTTTAAATAGCCGCATAAGTCTATAGGTACCACACCTGTGTTCCTACCTGTAAACATCAGGTGTCAAATCCTGGTAGTTTTTCTGCCTCCATGTAACTTAAACTATGGGACAGGCAGTGCTAACAAACCTTTCTTACATAAATATTTATAGTATAACCTGGCAGTTATTTATTCTGGTAGACCTAAGGAACTGACACTTTTACAAAGCTGCCTCAGGACATTTCAATGTCTTTGAAAATCTTCAAGAATTTCATTTGTAGGGCCTGATGATGCTCCCATTGACAGAACTGCAGTGTCATTGACCACTGCCCCACCCCCCATTTACTTCAATGGTTGCATGCCTGGACCTACAGGCCCCACTCCTGCACACAGCTCCATGCTAGTGGATGCCTACCCCCACATACAGCCTAACTGAAATTAGAGAAGACACACATCCACAGGGAGCGTCTCAGCACATTCGGCCAGCATTGAAGGTCATTTGCTCTCTGGTGTATTTGCACATTTATTTCAATACACTAAAGCTACTAGAATTAAAAGGAGTCTACATTATTAGCCAGCTATGCAGTAAGCCATCTATGCATTAAGCATATGTAAGGGAATGATATAATTAATCTGTGAGTTTGTTGTTAGGGGTGAGATTAATGCTGCATGCAGCTCTGTGAGCTACCTGCAATACCTAGCCAATACAGCAACCACGGGAGGTTGCTAATTTTACATGATATCATCACAATTAACACAAAGCAGACAAGAGGGAGCAATAAATATTGAATTGTTTAAATTAATGGACTAGATTTCAAGCTGATGCTGTCCTTTTAAAAATTATGTTCTATTTCATTTAAATAGGTAACCACCATGGTCCAGAAAACATTCTGTTAGAGAATGTCCACTTTTTTAACCTGTATTAGACCCTTCACTTCAGCAGGTGGGTATTGTAGTTGTAAGAACGCTTGAAAGAGATCTTGTAGGTGTTTGTCTGAGGGGTTGGAGCAAATGCGGTTGTATTGTAGAGCTTGGCTGTAGACGATGGATCATGTGGTGTGGTCTGGGTGAAAGTTGGAGGCATGTAGGTAGGAATAAGAGAAAAAGTACTTGTGGCACCTTAGAGACTAACCAATTTATTTGAGCATAAGCTTTCGTGAGCTACAGCTCACTTCATCGGATGCTGTCAAGGTTCCTCCCCCACTCTGAACTCTAGGGTACAGATGTGGGGACCTGCATGAAAAAACCCCCTAAGCTTATCTTTACCAGCTTAGGTCAAAACTTCCCCAAGGTACAAAATATTACACCCGTTATCCTTGGAATGGCCGCTACCACCACCAAACTAATACTGGTTACTGGGGAAGAGCTGTTTGGACGCGTCTTTCCCCCCAAAATACTTCCCCAAAACCTTGCACCCCACTTCCTGGACAAGGTTTGGTAAAAAGCCTCACCAATTTGCCTAGGTGACTACAGACCCAGACCCTTGGATCTTAAGAACAATGAACAATCCTCCCAACACTTGCACCCCCCCCCTCTCCTGGGAAATGTTGGATAAAAAGCCTCACCAATTTGCATAGGTGACCACAGACCCAAACCCTTGGATCTGAGAACAATGAAAAAGCATTCAGTTTTTTAAAAGAAGACTTTTAATAAAAAATAGCAGTAAATAGAAATAAAGAAATCCCCCCTGTAAAATCAGGATGGTAGATATCTTACAGGGTAATTAGATTCAAAACATAGAGAACCCCTCTAGGCAAAACCTTAAGTTACAAAAAAAAGTACACAGACAGAAATAGTTATTCTATTCAGCACAATTCTTTTCTCAGCCATTTAAAGAAATCATAATCTAACACATACCTAGCTAGATTACTTACTAAAAGTTCTAAGACTCCATTCCTGTTCTGTCCCTGGCAAGAGCAGCACACAGACCCTTTGTTCCTCTCCCTCCTCCCAGCTTTTGAAAGTATCTTGTCTCCTCATTGGTCATTTTGGTCAGGTGCCAGCGAGGTTACCTTTAGCTTCTTAACCCTTTACAGGTGAGAGGAGCTTTCCCCTGGCCAGGAGGGATTTCAAAGGGGTTTACCCTTCCCTTTATTTTTATGACACGCCCCCCAAATCTCAGCTAGGGTGAAACACTGGCTGGGATTTCTTCCTGGAGCTCTAGGAAAAACAGAGTTAATAAGACACATGCATCTCTAAATATACTACCAAGTACATAAAGACTAACAATATTTTCCACATCTCAAGGACGATTTTAACCAGTTGATTCTGGGAAACTTTCACGGGAGAGTGCATCAGCCACTTTGTTAGAAGCTCCTGAGATGTGTTGGACGTCGAAATCAAAATCTTGGAGAGCTAAACTCCACCGAAGAAGTTTTTTGTTAGTTTCCTTGACGGTGTGAAGCCACTTCAGTGCAGCATGGTCGGTTTGCAGGTGGAAACGCCGTCCCCAAACATATGGGCGTAGCTTTTCCAGAGCGTAGACAATGGCGTAACATTCTTTTTCAGCGACTGACCAGTTGCTTTCCCTCTCAGACAGTTTTTTGCTGAGAAACACTACAGGGTGGAATTCTTGATCAGGTCCTTTCTGCATTAAAACTGCTCCCACACCACGCTCGGACGCATCTGTGGTTACTAGGAACGGTTTGTCAAAGTCTGGGGCCGTTAGTACAGGGTCAGACATGAGTGTCGCTTTAAGCTTGTTAAAGGCCTTCTGACACTTTCCGGTCCACTGAACAGCATTTGGCTGTTTCTTTTTGGTTAGGTCTGTCAGTGGGGCAGCGATTTGGCTGTAGTGCGGTACAAATCGTCTGTAATAACCAGCCAAGCCTAAGAAGGATTGAACCTGTTTCTTTGACTTTGGGACAGGCCACTTTTGGATAGCATCCACTTTGGCCTGTAGGGGGCTGATAGTTCCTTGACCCACCTGGTGTCCAAGGTAAGTCACTCTGTTTAGGCCTATTTGACACTTCTTAGCCTTAACAGTTAGTCCTGCCTCCCTTATGCGCTCAAGGACTTTTTGTAGATGTTCCAGGTGGTCTGCCCAGGAATCCGAAAATATGGCCACATCGTCAAGGTAGGCGACTGCATATTCTCCTAATCCCGCTAGGAGACCATCTACAAGTCTTTGGAAAGTGGCGGGTGCATTTCGCAGCCCGAAAGGGAGTACATTAAATTCATACAGCCCGAGATGTGTGATGAAGGCTGACCTTTCCTTGGCAGATTCGTCTAGCGGTACCTGCCAGTACCCCTTGGTTAAGTCCAAGGTAGAGATGAACTGGGCCCGTCCCAGTTTCTCTAATAGTTCATCTGTGCGTGGCATGGGATAGTTGTCTGGGCGAGTTACAGCATTTAGCTTACGGTAGTCCACGCAAAAACGTATTTCCCCATCTGGTTTGGGAACTAGAACCACTGGAGATGCCCATGCACTTTCAGAGGGGCGGATTACACCCATCTGTAACATATCCTGGATCTCCCGTTCTATAGCAGTTTTAGCTTGGGGAGACACTCGGTAAGGTTGGACCCTAATTGGGTGAGCATTACCTGTGTCAATGGAGTGGTATGCCCGTTCAGTCAGTCCTGGGGTGGCTGAGAACGTTGGCGCGTAGCTAGTGCACAGCTCCTGGATCTGCTGTCGCTGCATACGCCCAAGGGTCATGGAGAGGTTCACCTCTTCCACACCACCAGCACATTTCCCTTCGTAGTAAACACCTTCAGGCCACTCAGCGTCGTCTCCTCCCTGGGCTGTAAACTGACAAACCTTTAATTCTCTGGAATAAAAGGGCTTTAGAGAATTAATATGGTACACCTTAGGCTTTCGGTTGGAGGTGGGGAATGCTATGAGATAATTAACAGCTCCCAGGCGCTCCTGGACCGTGAATGGCCCTTCCCACGATGCTTCCATTTTATGGGCCTGGAGCGCCTTTAAGACCATGACCTGGTCTCCTACTTTGAAGGAACGCTCTCTGGCATGTTTATCATACCAGGCTTTTTGCTCTTTTTGAGCATCCTGTAAGTTTTCTCTAGCAAGGGCTAAAGAGGTTCGGAGGGTGTTCTGTAGGTTGGTTACAAAGTCCAGAATGTTAGTTCCTGGAGAAGGTGTAAATCCCTCCCATTGCTGCTTCACCAACTGCAATGGCCCCTTAACCTCACGGCCATATACAAGTTCAAATGGGGAAAACCCTAAACTGGGATGTGGTACAGCTCTGTAGGCAAAGAGCAACTGCTGCAATACTAGGTCCCAATCATTGGAGTGCTCATTTACGAATTTACGTATCATGGCCCCCAAAGTTCCATTAAACTTCTCCACCATGCCATTTGTTTGATGGTGGTAAGGAGTGGCAACCAAGTGATTTACCCCATGAGCTTCCCAAAGGTTTTTCATAGTTCCTGCCAGGAAATTAGTCCCTGCATCGGTGAGGATGTCGGAGGGCCAACCTACCCTGGCAAAAATGTCTGCTAGTGCCTGGCACACACTTTTAGCCCTGGTGTTGCTTAGAGCTACTGCTTCCGGCCATCGGGTGGCAAAATCCATGAAAGTCAGTATGTACTGCTTTCCTCTGGGTGTCTTTTTCGGAAAAGGATCCAGAATATCCACAGCTACTCGCTGAAATGGAACTTCAATGATGGGGAGTGGCTGGAGAGGGGCTTTGACCTGGTCTTGGGGTTTTCCCACTCTTTGGCACACCTCACAAGACTGGACATACGTAGAAACATCCTTGCCCATTCCCTCCCAGTGGAATGACCCCCCCAAACGGTCTTTGGTCCTGTTCACCCCAGCATGGCCACTAGGGTGATCATGGGCTAAGCTCAAGAGCTTGGCCCGGTATTTAGTTGGAACTACCAACTGTCTCTGAGGATGCCAGTCTTCCTGGTGTCCACCAGAAAGAGTTTCCTTGTATAAAAGTCCTCTTTCTACAACAAACCTGGATCGATTAGAAGAGCTGAGAGGCGGTGGGTTGCTCCGTGCCGCCGTCCAAGCTCTCTGGAGGCTTTCATCTGCTTCCTGTTCGGTCTGGAACTGTTCCCTTGGTGCTGGAGACATCAGTTCCTCATGGGATTGTGGACCTAGGCTTGGTCCCTCTGGAAGCGATATAGGGGATGGAGCTGTTTCTGTTGACTGTGAACCGCTCTCCGCTGGTGCACTATGTTGGGATTCAGGCTCCGGCTGAGCCTCTTGGGTCGGGTTATCGGCTGCTGCCAGTTCAGGTTCGGTGGGGCCCTCTGGTGTTGAGGTTGCAAGTACTGGATTCAGTGCTGACACGGGGTCTGGTGTTGGTTGTTCGGCTGGTTCCGGTTCTGGGACTGGTTCTGTCTGGGTCTCTGGGACTGGATCCACTACTGCTGTTGCAGACATTGGTCTGGGGTCCAGGTCCATCACCTCTGACTGGGTCCTGATAGAAGTTTCCGGAACAGAGCTAGGCCTCACGGCTTGTTTAGCCTGGCTGCGGGTGACCATTCCCACCCTCTTGGCCTGCTTCACATGATTGGCCAAGTCTTCCCCCAACAGCATGGGGATGGGATAATCATCATAGACTGCAAAAGTCCACATTCCTGACCAGCCCTTGTACTGGACAGGCAACTTGGCTGTAGGCAAATTGAAAGAGTTGGACTTGAAGGGTTGAATCGTCACTTGGATCTCTGGGTTGATTAAATTGGGGTCCACTAAGGAAGCATGGATAGCTGACACTTGTGCTCCGGTGTCCCTCCACGCGGTGACCTTCTTCCCACCCACACTCACAGTTTCCCTCCGCTCCAAGGGTATCTGGGAGGTATCTGGGCCTGTGGACCTCTGGTGTGATTCCGGTGCAATGAACTGTAATCTGTTGGGGTTCTTGGGGCAGTTGGCCTTTACATGCCCCAGCTCGTTACACTTAAAACATCGTCCAGCTGACGGGTCACTGGGGCGAGGAGGGTTGCTGGAGAACGGGGTGGTGGGACAATAAGGGGTCTGGAGGGTTCTTTGGGAGGTAGGTGGGGCTTTGGGCGGCCCCCGGTAATAAGGTGTGGTCTGGGGTGGTCCCTTCTGGTCTCCGCTCCAACTGCGACCAGTTTTCTTCTTCTCTGCCACCTCCACCCATCTGGCTCCAATCTCTCCTGCCTCAATTACAGTTTTGGGTTTCCCATCTAGGATGTATCTTTCTATTTCCTCAGGAACACCCTCTAAGAATTGTTCCATTTGCATTAGGAAGGGCAAATTTACTGGAGATTCAACACTTGCTCCTGATATCCAGGCATCCCAATGTTTCACAATGTGGTAGGCATGTCGGGTAAATGACATGTCTGGTTTCCACCTTAGGGCTCTGAACCTCCGACGAGACTGCTCGGGTGTTATCCCCATTCTGACTCTCGCCTTGGATTTAAACAGTTCATACTTGTTCATGTGTTCTTTAGGCATTTCAGCTGCCACCTCAGCTAAGGGTCCACTGAGCTGCGGCCTCAGCTCTACCATGTATTGGTCAGCAGAGATGTTGTACCCAAGGCAGGCCCTTTCGAAGTTTTCTAAGAAGGCCTCAGTATCATCACCTGCCTTGTAGGTGGGGAACTTTCTGGGATGGGAAGTGGTACCTGGAGAAGGATTGCTAGGGTTTGTTGGTATATTCTGCTGGGCCTTTATCCTCTCCATCTCCTCCACATGCTTCCTCTCTTTTTCCCTCTCCTCCTCCACATGCTTCCTTGCCTCCATTTCTTGTTCCTTCTTCAGCTGCATGAGTTCTATCTGTCTTTCATGTTCCCTTTGTCTTTCCTCAGCCTGAAATTTGGCTAATTCGAGCTGTAGTCGAGCCGCGGATTTTGCCATTCTAACCTCTCTGTTTTTACTAACTTTACACCCGAGGTTTAGAAATAAACAAACAAAACTTGGCTGTAAAATTTTGCTGTGCTGGAATAGAATACCTATTCTCTGATAGTGATTGTCAGCCTACAGAAAAAGACAATTCCCTTGTCTCTGCTCTGGGCCCAAATTAAAGCAAAAAACCTCCAACTGCTTGGAAACCTGCTTACCCAGCCCAAAGAAAAAGCAAATGGGTAGAACACACACCCCCTATTTACTTTTAGGAAGAAAAGAAAAAAAAAACCCCTGGGTTGGAAGACTGTGAATTTCCCTGCTGGAGTTAAGTACCCTGCCTCCAGGCAAAGAAAACCTGCAATTCACAAGATAATCCCCTTTTGTCTCTGCTTGGCCACAAAGCAGAGAGAAACCAAGCTGCTTTCAGTTTCAAAGCTGCTTTCTGGACTTTCTTTCCAAAGAAAAAAAAATTTCCTTTTTAAAATCTGTATTTCTAGTTCAAAAAATCTCAACTGGATCTCAAATGATTTCAGGTTAATCCCACCACTGTGCCACCATGTCAAGGTTCCTCCCCCACTCTGAACTCTAGGGTACAGATGTGGGGACCTGCATGAAAAAACCCCCTAAGCTTATCTTTACCAGCTTAGGTCAAAACTTCCCCAAGGTACAAAATATTACACCCGTTATCCTTGGAATGGCCGCTACCACCACCAAACTAATACTGGTTACTGGGGAAGAGCTGTTTGGACGCGTCTTTCCCCCCAAAATACTTCCCCAAAACCTTGCACCCCACTTCCTGGACAAGGTTTGGTAAAAAGCCTCACCAATTTGCCTAGGTGACTACAGACCCAGACCCTTGGATCTTAAGAACAATGAACAATCCTCCCAACACTTGCACCCCCCCCTCTCCTGGGAAATGTTGGATAAAAAGCCTCACCAATTTGCATAGGTGACCACAGACCCAAACCCTTGGATCTGAGAACAATGAAAAAGCATTCAGTTTTTTAAAAGAAGACTTTTAATAAAAAATAGCAGTAAATAGAAATAAAGAAATCCCCCCTGTAAAATCAGGATGGTAGATATCTTACAGGGTAATTAGATTCAAAACATAGAGAACCCCTCTAGGCAAAACCTTAAGTTACAAAAAAAGTACACAGACAGAAATAGTTATTCTATTCAGCACAATTCTTTTCTCAGCCATTTAAAGAAATCATAATCTAACACATACCTAGCTAGATTACTTACTAAAAGTTCTAAGACTCCATTCCTGTTCTGTCTCTGGCAAGAGCAGCACACAGACCCTTTGTTCCTCTCCCTCCTCCCAGCTTTTGAAAGTATCTTGTCTCCTCATTGGTCATTTTGGTCAGGTGCCAGCGAGGTTACCTTTAGCTTCTTAACCCTTTACAGGTGAGAGGAGCTTTCCCCTGGCCAGGAGGGATTTCAAAGGGGTTTACCCTTCCCTTTATTGTTATGACAGATGCATACTGTGGAAAGTACATAAGATCTTTTTATACACACAAACCATGAAAAAATGGGTGTTTACCACTACAAAAGGTTTTCTCTCCCCCCACCCCACTCTCCTGTTGGTAATAGCTTATCTAAAGTGATCACTCTCCTTACAATGTGTATGGTACACTTTAGATAAGCTATTACCAACAGGAGAGTGGGTTTGGGGGAAGGGGGGGAGAAAACCTGGATTTGTGCTGGAAATGGCCCAACTTGATTATCATACACATTGTAAGGAGAGTGATCACTTTAGATAAGCTATTACCAACAGGAGAGTGGGGTGGGGGGAGAGAAAACCTTTTGTAGTGGTAAACACCCATTTTTTCATGATTTGTGTATATAAAAAGATCTTATGTACTTTCCACAGTATGCGTCCGATGAAGTGAGCTGTAGTTCACGAAAGCTTATGTTCAAATAAATTGGTTAGTCTCTAAGGTGTCACAAGTACTCCTTTTCTTTTTGCGAATACAGACTAAACACGGCTGCTACTCTGAAACCTGTCCTTAGGTAGGAATAGTGGTCAGTAGGTTTCCAGTATAGAAACAAATTGTAGTTCTAATAATTTCAGTGGAGCTATGCCAAATAAAACAGCTGTAAATCTGACCCTGATTTTTGGAGGATTTTCAAGTAAATCAATAATTAGCTTATAAGTTAAAATTACATTTTAAATTGTTTTTGTCTTTTATCTCATTTTTTGGGTCCCTCTAGTTAACAAATGGCTTGTTTCTAGCCCTTCAAAGTGTCAATATTGTTAAAACTCCTTGAAATCTCTGGGAATAGGCACATTTGATGTATATTACTGTTTATCTTTAATAAATGTCTGGCATTTTGTTAGTTGGCCAGATCGTGCTCACCCCTGCCCAGTTGTGCAAAGGAGAGGCAAAGGAGTAAGAAAACTTTGCTCCCTACGTAGGTGCAAGCCAACCAGCCAGAGTCCTTTTGTTCAGGAAGACCAAAGATTGCGAAATGCAGGACTGACTCTTCAAAATGGGCGGGGAAAAGGCTTATCCCCCTCCAGAACAGCAGAGCAGCTTTCCAGGGGGAGGGGGCTGAGAGCACACACTACACGCTCTGTCAAAAGGTGTCACAAGAGCTGTGCTCCCGCTGCATGCTTGGAGGCGCTTTGAGATGTTTTATAATTAGTGCTATTGAAGCAAATTTTGATTAGTTACATGTATGATCACCTGACATCTGAGTCATTAAGTGTCCTAATAATCCAAGTGTGCAGCTTCAGTAGGATCATGTGGTCACATCTGCAGTGTGTCATAATGCAGGCATACAGTGTGCATCCAAGAAGAAGAGTATTAAGACAGGAGGAATGGATATTATACACTCCTAAATGGCAGAGAATCTTAAGTATATTCTTCAGCTTAGCTCTTAGAAGATTAGTAGTAATGTGTTTGTGGTAAAATATCTGTTTTATTCTGCAAGGTGGAAATGCAAGATGTTATGTACAATTTATAATTCATAGTAAGTCCTCCTTGGTTTCTATCTATGCATGTAAATTAGCCTGGTTATAGTGAGCAACAAGTCTAAGATACAATTGTAACAGCTCTGGTTGTTCTTTAAGCTTATACAAGTATAATTGTATGTCTATTAAAATCATACATTTTACAGAATAAAATAATTCATTGAGATCATCTCATGCTTTTTATATTACAGATGAAGAATTTTTCAGTATCTTATTTGAGTTGCATAAGTACAGTCTTATGAATACTACAATTATAATTTGGTTGCTTGGTTTAGAAAGTTCACAGAGAACAAGCATTACCCAACAGAGGTCACCCTTATCAGTGCTGTCCTCAACTATACCATATTCACTACACTTAGTAATATCACCTGAAAAAGAAAATGCAGACATTTTTGTGGGCTTGCCTATTTGTCTGGAATGTAAAGAGACTTTTAATGTCTAACAAGGTCTTATAACATTTTGTTCTCTTGCAAGTTATGGATACATAAATTGATGGATGGATGAAATATGTAATATGATTATTCATGTCAATAATTTATTTTGTTTTAAAGCAACTATTTAACATAGTTGAGTAAATAGAAGGAAATTACATTTCAAAAAAGTAAAAGCAGATGAAATGTCAACAAATGGTTCAAAATAAATTCTTACTTTACATTTCACCTTGTCTTTGATGCTCCTCCAGAATTAAATCAACACATTACACTGGAATCAAAAGCAGGGCAGGTAAAGGAACTTGAGAAAAATAATAAATGTAGCTTCTGTTTTCTTATTGTCCTTTAACAACAAAAACCAGCCATTGTGGGAGGAAGTATGAATTCCAGTGTGAATGATCAGTCCACAACTTGGAGCAGATTCAAAGCCAGGGAAGTAAATGAAAAGACTCCCATTACTTTCAGTGTACTTTGGATCAGGCCCTTTGTGTGAAATGCAAGCTACTTGGCTTCACAGTGCCAAAGTTACATTTGTAATGCAGACAACTGATCTAGCACAGTGAGAGGGCCATTCTGGTATGATCAATGCTTTAAATTAATTCAAGGAAGCAAATTAAGTTCTTGTTGCTGCAGAAAATATTTGTATTTATTCCTGTTGCAACTGAGAGCAGTGCAATAAAAGCCAGGCACTAAACATCATCTGACCTAGGATGTAAGAGCTATGTAAGGTAGAATTTGGCTTTTTTGTAACTTGAAGCACTGACAACAAAAGCAGGCTTCCTCTGTTGTCAGTTGGAGCATGACATTGGTGAGACAGGTAGAAGCCACAGAACCTTTTAAGTAAAATATACTACATGCAAATTCCAATTCGATATCCCATCAGTCATGGTGAGGCTTCCATGAGGAGAGTCAGAGGACAAGAAAACTGGAAACACAAAGCTGCTGCTCTTGCTCATTTATTGAAAAGGTGGGGAATTGTGCCCCACCTCCTTCACATGCGAGTTTTCTCCCTTCAACATGGAAGTCAGCCACCTCTAACAACACCACCTCCTATGGCCCAAGACCATGGGCCCTCCACTGATCTGGGGATCTATGCAGGGTTGAATGAGGACTGGATAGACAAACCAAGGGTAATGCATATTATCCTCTCTCTAGTCCCACAGAGATTACCAAGGAAATATAATACTGGTCCAGCCTGTATTCTCTTCTTTGTGGCTGTGCCATGGGAGGGTTCTTCCCTTCAAAGTCCCAGCCACTCGCTCCATCCCTTCATGGAAAAAAAAAAAGGAAAGAAAAAAAAAAACAGCCAAGAAGATGATCTCAGCAGCAATGTTTGGAATAGTCTCGAGGGGTCAAGGCTGTAGTTAACAAGACACAAACTAGTGAGTCACTGAATGAGAATTCTGGTGCTTTGGATTGGCTATGCTAGATTTTAGCAATGTTATGTAGGATGATGTGGCAATATTTAAACACAGCCTGAATGTGGGTATATCGGGAAGGCTGAGTCAAAGATGGTGCCCATGTTACAGGCCTGAGTGACTGGGAGGATGGTGAAGTTGTCCACAGAGACTGAAAATGGAGAGGGAGGAAAAGGCTTTGTGGGACAGATTAGGAACTCTGTTTTGGCCAGGTGGAATTTAAATTGATGGCTGGATGCAGGGCTGTCTTACCCATATGCAAAGTACTCAGCTGCGTAGGGACCAGGAAATTTGGGCCTCCAAATTTCCTGGTGCCCTGCTGTCATAAATATAAAGGGAAGGGTAAACTCCTTTAAAATCCCTCCTGACCAGAGGAAAAACTCTTTCACCTGTAAAGGGTTAAGAAGCTAGGATAACATCGCTGGCACCTGACCAAAATGACCAATGAGGAGACAAGATACTTTCAAAGCAGGAGAGGGGGAGAAACAAAGGGTCGCTCTGTCTGTGTGATGCTTTTGCTGGGAACAGAAAAGGAATGGAGTCTTAGAACTTAGTAAGTAATTGAGCTAGATATGCATTAGATTCTGTTTTGTTTAAATGGCTGATAAAATTGGCTCACTGGAGCCAATGGCTCACTGGAGGTCCTGGTGATGTCAAGGAACTATGACGTGATCGGAATAACAGAGACTTGGTGGGATAACTCACATGACTGGAGTACTGTCATGGATGGTTATAAACTGTTCAGGAAGGACAGGCAGGGCAGAAAAGGAGTAGCACTGTATGTAAGGGAGCAGTATGACTGCTCACAGCTCCGGTACGAAACTGCAGAAAAACCTGAGTGTCTCTGGATTAAGTTTAGAAGTGTGTGCAACAAGAGTGATGTAGTGGTGGGAGTCTGCTATAGACCACCGGACCAGGGGGATGAGGTAGATGAGGCTTTCTTCCGGCAGCTCACGGAAGCTACTAGATCGCATGCCCTGATTCTCATGGGTGACTTTAATTTTCCTGATATCTGCTGGGAGAGCAATACAGCGGTGCATAGACAATCCAGGAAGTTTTTGGAAAGCGTAGGGGACAATTTCCTGGCGCAAGTGCTAGAGGAGCCAATTAGGGGGGGGCGCTTTTCTTGACCTGCTGCTCACAAACCAGGTAGAATTAGTGGGGGAAGCAAAAGTGGATGGGAATCTGGGAGGCAGTGACCATGAGTTGGTTGAGTTCAGGATCCTGACGCAGGGAAGAAAGGTAAGCAGCACGATACGGACCCTGGACTTCAGGAAAGCAGACTTTGACTCCCTCAGGGAACGGATGGCCAGGATCCCCTGGGGGACTAACTTGAAGGGGAAAGGAGTCCAGGAGAGCTGGCTGTATTTCAAGGAATCCCTGTTGAGGTTACAGGGACAAACCATCCCGATGAGTCGAAAGAATAGTAAATATGGCAGGCGACCAGCTTGGCTTAATGGTGAAATCCTAGCGGATCTTAAACATAAAAAAGAAGCTTACAAGAAGTGGAAGGTTGGACATATGACCAGGGAAGAGTATAAAAATATTGCTCGGGCATGTAGGAATGAAATCAGGAGGGCCAAATCGCACCTGGAGCTGCAGCTAGCCAGAGATGTCAAGAGTAACAAGAAGGGTTTCTTCAGGTATGTTGGCAACAAGAAGAAAGCCAAGGAAAGTGTGGGCCCCTTACTGAATGAGGGAGGGAACCTAGTGACAGAGGATGTGGAAAAAGCTAATGTACTCAATGCTTTTTTTGCCTCTGTTTTCACGAACAAGGTCAGCTCCCAGACTGCTACGCTGGGCATCACAAAATGGGGAAGAGATGGCCAGCCCTCTGTGGAGATAGAGGTGGTTAGGGACTATTTAGAAAAGCTGGACGTGCACAAGTCCATGGGGCCGGACGAGTTGCATCCGAGAGTGCTGAAGGAATTGGCGGCTGTGATTGCAGAGCCATTGGCCATTATCTTTGAAAACTCGTGGCGAACGGGGGAAGTCCCGGATGACTGGAAAAAGGCTAATGTAGTGCCAATCTTTAAAAAAGGGAAGAAGGAGGATCCTGGGAACTACAGGCCAGTCAGCCTCACTTCAGTCCCTGGAAAAATCATGGAGCAGGTCCTCAAAGAATCAATCCTGAAGCACTTGCATGAGAGGAAAGTGATCAGGAACAGCCAGCATGGATTCACCAAGGGAAGGTCATGCCTGACTAATCTAATCGCCTTTTATGATGAGATTACTGGTTCTGTGGATGAAGGGAAAGCAGTGGATGTATTGTTTCTTGACTTTAGCAAAGCTTTTGACACGGTCTCCCACAGTATTCTTGTCAGCAAGTTAAGGAAGTATGGGCTGGATGAATGCACTACAAGGTGGGTAGAAAGCTGGCTAGATTGTCGGGCTCAACGGGTAGTGATCAATGGCTCCATATCTAGTTGGCAGCCGGTATCAAGTGGAGTACCCCAAGGGTCGGTCCTGGGGCCGGTTTTGTTCAATATCTTCATAAATGATCTGGAGGATGGTGTGGATTGCACTCTCAGCAAATTTGCGGATGATACTAAACTGGGAGGAGTGGTAGATACGCTGGAGGGGAGGGATAGGATACAGAAAGACCTAGACAAATTGGAGGATTGGGCCAAAAGAAATCTGATGAGGTTCAATAAGGATAAGTGCAGGGTCCTGCACTTAGGACGGAAGAACCCAATGCACAGCTACAGACTAGGGACCGAATGGCTAGGCAGCAGTTCTGCGGAAAAGGACCTAGGGGTGACAGTGGACGAGAAGCTGGATATGAGTCAGCAGTGTGCCCTTGTTGCCAAGAAGGCCAATGGCATTTTGGGATGTATAAGTAGGGGCATAGCGAGCAGATCGAGGGATGTGATCGTTCCCCTCTATTTGACATTGGTGAGGCCTCATCTGGAGTACTGTGTCCAGTTTTGGGCCCCACACTTCAAGAAGGATGTGGATAAATTGGAGAGAGTCCAGCGAAGGGCAACAAAAATGATTAGGGGACTGGAACACATGAGTTATGAGGAGAGGCTGAGGGAGCTGGGATTGTTTAGCCTGCAGAAGAGAAGAATGAGGGGGGATTTGATAGCTGCTTTCAACTATCTGAAAGGGGGTTCCAAAGAGGATGGCTCTAGACTGTTCTCAATGGTAGCAGATGACAGAACGAGGAGTAATGGTCTCAAGTTGCAGTGAGGGAGGTTTAGATTGGATATTAGGAAAAACTTTTTCACTAAGAGGGTGGTGAAACACTGGAATGCGTTACCTAGGGAGGTGGTAGAATCTCCTTCCTTAGAGGTTTTTAAGGTCAGGCTTGACAAAGCCCTGGCTGGGATGATTTAACTGGGAATTGGTCCTGCTTTGAGCAGGGGGTTGGACTACATGACCTTCTGGGGTCCCTTCCAACGCTGATATTCTATGATTCTATGAAAATAAGCTGTGCTGAATTGAATGGATATTCCTGTTTTTGTGTCTTTTTGTAACTTAAGGTTTTGCCTAGAGGGATTCTCTATGTTTTTGATCTGATTACCCTGTAAGGTATTTACCATCCTGATTTTACAGAGGTGATTCTTTTTACTTCAATTAAAATTCTTCTTTTAAGAACCTGATTGCTTTTTCATTGTTCTTAAGATCCAAGGGTTTGGGTCTGTGTTCACCTATGCAAATTGGTGAGGATTTTTATCAAGCCTTCCCCAGGAAAGGGGGTGTAGGGTTTGGGGAGGATTTTGGGGGGAAAGATGTTTCCAAGCAGGCTCTTTCCCTGTTATATATTTATTAGACGCTTGGTGGTGGCAGCAATAAAGTCCAAGGGCAAAAGGTAAAATAGTTTGTACCTTGGGGAAGTTTTAACCCAAGCTGGTAAAAGTAAGCTTAGGGGGTTTTTCATGCAGGTCCCCACATCTGTACCCTAGTGTTCAGAGTGGGGAAAGAACCTTGACACCTGCGCAGCTGCGTGCTGCTCCAGCCCCTGCTCTGCCTCTTCCCCATGGTCTCAGCCCCTGGTCTGCTCCACCCACCTCTTCCCACCCCTGCTCTGCCCCCATTCCCCTGAGGAGTGTAGCAGGGCTGCTCACCGGCAGCGGGAAGTGCAGTGACCTGGCCCCAGCCGCGCTGCTGGTGAGTGCTGGGTGGTGGTTCCCCAAGCCAACCTCATGCCCTCCTCCACAGAGGTCTGCCCCCCCATGGGGGGGGCTGCATAGGGCCCTAGAATAGCTAGGGACCACTGGCTGGACATACATGAAATGATGACAGAAAGATAGGTTCATATGTGGGATTGGATAAAGGAGTCAGTTACAGAGTTTAACCGTAATAGGTTGTAGGGGCAAGGTTACAGAAGATTGGCGAGGAGCTAAGTGGTGGACTGAGTATGTGACTGGATGTAAGCGGAGGATGTAGGCAGTTTCAATTAACTTTGTCAGACAGACCCTGCCAAAAGATATTGTAGCAGAGCTCAGCATATTTTTGCCTGTAAACGAGTCAGTTTATGTAATAAGCATAAATCGTACATATAAGAATGTAGCCAGCTGTTGACCCCATGTAACCCCGAGATAAGCGCGGAGAACATAGCACCGCAGAGGACCCCCGCCCCTGTGGAGTCCTGCCTGGTCAGCTGTCCTGAACAGCCAGAGTCCCCTGCAGCCCCTCCACGTGTCCTAGGGGCTCCCTGCGTAGATTGGAGCATAAGTTCTTCCTTCCTTCAATAAAACATAGTTTACTATTCTTAGGCCTGAGTGTCCTCCTTTCACTGGTATCTCTTCCCCCCCCCCCCCCCCCAGCCCTTGCAGGCACAATTGGCGTCATGAACAAGATACTAGCGGAGGGATGCCTCTTTGGGGGGGGAGGGAGAGAGCCGCATCCCCGGGTGGCCTTCCACGGGACACTGGGCACTGATGGCTTGCAAGCTGGTGCGGTTGGTTGCCCCCGCCACATGGCTGGAGCTAGAGCAGGAACTGGGGGTTACCCCAGTTAGGCTGGAGGAACTGATATCCAAGCTCCAGCTGGACAAAGTAGGACCCGCAGAGCGAAAAGCAGTGGGGGACCTGGGATGGGTCTTCCTGACCGCGCTCCACGCAGTGGACGAGGTGCTGCTGGTTCAGCGCCAGAGGATGGGAAGATTAGAGGCTGATTTGCAGCAAGCAAACAAGGCCTGTTCACTAACCCAAGAAGTCATTACTAGTATGGGTGAATGGGCCGATCAGTTAGAGCACCGCTGCGCGGTTATGGGGGCTTGCATTGCACACTACTGGCAGCGAAAGGGAGGACGGCAAGATGTGCGTCCCCTTGCCGTACGCATGTTGGTACGCAAAAGTGACTGGGATCCAGAGACCTGGGATCGGGACATTTGGGAGATGAGCGAGGATAAGTCTCCCGGGGAGGGGGATGGCGAGAAGGCGGGACGGTACCTAAAACTGCAGCCCGTTGTCGAGACATGATACAAGGGACCACACTGGGAAAACGACCAAATAGTAGAAAGGGATTTTATCCGGGAATATAAATCCTCCAAGATACAGGATTTCGTGGCTCGCTCACCACAGACACCCTCCTTCGTAGGAGTCTCAAGATAGGGGCCAAATTGGAGGCGAATTATCCGAATCCCTCCCTCATGGCATGGTTGACCATGGCTGTCAAAACCATCTGGAGCTCACCTGCAGACATGGATGATGGGTTGAAACAGTGGGCCTCCATCCCAGAGGGGGTTAGTCAGCTCCGGCAGCTGGGCGTGCTCACTGGCATCTTTGCTGAGCATTTTGAAGGGCCTGACGTCATGGAGCTGACCCGTACCATCCGCACCTGGCTTCTGTGGAACGCCCCGCCCCCCCACCTCAAGGCAATGATCCTGCCAATGGTTGGGGGGGGCCGTAGGGTCATTGGGGGATGAGGTGCAGTTCATGATGCAATTAATGGAAATTGACAGTATGATGAAAACCACAAGGCCGCAGCAGATGAATGTGAAGCAAAAGAAGCGGGTTAGCCACAATACTATGTTTAAAGACCTTCCGAAAGCAGGGATTCCCTTGGGGGAAGTGGATGGGAAAACCAATGCTGAGCTGTTAAAACGCTGATTACAGCTTAAGCCGGAACAGCGTACCAAGGAGAAGGTGGGGGCCCCGACGACAGGGGGGCCCCAAAACAAGGTAGATGGCACCTCCCCAGTGAACCCAACCATCTGCCCTGCCAGCAGACTATGTTGAATGGAAGCTGCCCGCCCAGTATTGACGGGGTGGTGGGTCCCCCCCGCCCTGGAGGTAAGGTGCTATGTAGTGGGGGACCACAGCCCTTATGTCCCAGTAGAGATCTACTGGCCTAGCGCAGTGTGACAACGAGTAATGGCCCCTGAGGACACAGGAGCAGAGGTGACTGTATTGCATGGCACCCCGTCCCGTCAGGCCGGTCGGTAACGGTGCGTGGCCTCGGAGGGGTGGATGTTCAGGCCGCGCCGATGCAGTTATGGCTGGCCATCGGGAAGGCCCCCCCCATACAAGTCACCATTTTAATCACTCCCATTCATGAATATATATTGGGTATAGACCTCCTCCAAGGGCAGACCATAGGTACCCAATGGGGATCCTTTTCCTTTGGGCGTCCGCTGTATGTCCGAGCGGTTGTAACCATGCTGCGGGGGGCATCCTCAGTGGGACCCCATGATGCTTTCAACCCCCACCACAGTGGCCAACACCAAATAGTATTGGATACCTGGTGAGCATGAGGAAATAACGGCTACCGTTAAAGATCTGCTCCAGGAGGACATCATTTGCCCCGCCATGAGCGCATTTAACAGCCCAATTTGGCCAGTCTGTAAAAAGGACAGAACCTGGCGCATGACAGTAGACTACCGCAACCTGAATAGGGTCACCCCAATCCTGACAGCGGCAGTTCCCGACATGGTCTCCGTCATGGAGCGTCTCACGATACGGGTAGGGCAGTGGCATGTCGTGGTGGACTTGGCAAATGCCTTCTTCTCCATTGCCATTGTCCCACAGAGCCAGGATCAATTTGCCTTTACATGGGAGGATCGGCAGGACACGTTCACTGTGCTGCCTCAGGGCTACAAGCATAGCCCTACCATCTGCCACCAGTTGGTTAGTCGAGACCTGGAGCAGGTGACTCTTCCAGAGGGAGTGGTACTAGAGCACTATATTGATGATGTCCTGCTGAGCGGGCCCCATGAGGCAGCACTCTCCGAGGCCACGAACAATGTGTTGCAGATTCTGGCAGCCAGGGGATGGGCTGTCAACCCTAGTAAAATCCAAGGGCCCAGCCAGGAGGTGATCTTCTTGGAAATACTCTGGTCAGGGCCTCAACGTGAGATCCCACAAAACAATTACCCACTTCCCAGAGCCCACTAACGTAAGCCAAGTCCAAACTTTCCTGGGCCTCCTTGAGTATTGGTGCACATTTATTCCCCTTCTAGGGTACATCTTGAAGCCCATACAAGCAGTAGTCCGGAAGAAAGCCACATTTAGTTGGGGGGGCCAAGCAGCATGCTGCATTCCATCAGGCTAAAGAGGCGCTCAGTCAACACGCAGTGCTGAGCCCAGGCAGACGAGACACCCCCTTCAAACTCGAGGTAACAGTGGTTGACCACATGGCCTCGTGGGGGCTATGGCAGCAAACTTCATCTCAAAAGGAGCCCATAGGGTATTGGTCGCAATCCCTGCGAGGCTCAGCTGAGCGTTATACACCCCTTGAACAGCAGCTGCTGGCAGTAGTGTGCGCCCTGCAGCAAACTGAGCCCATAACAGGCGCGGAGCCTGTAAAGGTGCGTACCCCGCTTCCGATTTTGGGTTGGGTCCGGGACAAAATCCCGCTCACACGGACTGGGGTAGCCCAAACTCAGACCTTATGGAAGTGGAAACGCTACCAGCAGCTGCGTATGCAAATGACCTAGGCAAGCATTACCGATGCACACGCGTGGCTTTTGGGCATTGTCACCTTCAAGGAACTGCCCTCCGGGGGCCAGCACACTTATGCCCCCCAGTTGAGGTGCCTCAACCCACCTGTACAGAGGCCCCTTCCTATGCCTCCTTAACCGAACAACAACGAGAGGTTGCATGGTTTACTGATGGATCAGCCTCATACAGGGGGGCAGAATGATGGTGGTGAGTGGCTGTTGGGCATATAAAACCCTACACAACCAATGGTGTGGACAGTGCACATTGGGACAGCTCCTCCCCTATATGTATGGAATGCAAACCATGCATGCTCATGCAGTGCATAATTACATATTGGTGGCACGTCCACAACAGAGCCCAAATCCCATTGTGCAGAGACCCACGGGCTTCCATCAGTTTGTCCGCGCTTTCCTCCCCTGGCTAGGAGTGGCCGAACTGGAGCGGGCTATTGTAAATATTTCAGCAACATTAGAGATTATAGAGAATAATACCACAGATGCAATCCAAGCCCTGCAATTAGAAGTAGCTTCTTTGTCGCAAGTTGTATTACAGAATCTCATGGAGTTAGACTACTTATTAGCCGCTCAAGTTGGGATTTTGGCCTTGATTAATGAAAGTTCTGTTTACTCAAATCAGGATAAGCACATAGAGACTGATGTTCATAATATGATGGACCACTTGAAGGTGTTACATGACGTAGGCTCTGAGGCTTCTGTATGGGATGACCCTTGGCGGTGGCTAACCACCTGGCTTCTGGATCTTGGCGCCTGGGTGAGACGCATCGGGCTCTTGCTATTGATTGGACTACTGGGCTTTGTATGTGTGTTTGTCATTCTTCAATGCTGCGTAAATTGCTCCTCTGCCCTCCTGGCCTGACTGGCAACCCCCAAACCAGTGTGTATGCTCAAAGTGCGCTGGTGGCAGTAACTAATACACCTCAGTCCGCCAAGGGGTGGAGTGTAGGGGCAAGGTTGTGGAAGATTGGCGAGGAGCTAAGTGGTGGACTGAATATGTGACTGGATGTAAGCGGAGGATGCAGGCAGTTTCAATTAACTTTGTCAGACAGACCCTGCCAAAAGATATTGTAGCATAGCTCAGCATATTTTTGCCTGTAAACGAGTCAGTTTATGTAATAAGCATAAATCGTACATATAAGAATGTAGCCAGCTGTTGACCCCATCTAACCCTGAGATAATATAGCACAGAGAATATAGCGCTGCAGAGGACTCCCCCATGGCAGAGTCCTGCCTGGTCAGCTGTCCTGAACGGCCAGAGTCCCCTGCAGACCCTCCGGGCATCCTAGGGGCTCCCCGCGCAGATTGGGGTGTAAGTTGTTCCGTCCTTCAATAAAACATAGTTTACTATTCTTAGGCCTGAGTGTCCTCCTTCACTGGTATCTCCCCCCCCCCCCCCGCCCAGCCCTTGCAGACACATAGGTCATCTACAAATCAAACAATTGTTGGGGAGAAAAAGCTGTTCTTCTAGTGATGGTCCCTATTTTATTCTACTGCGGGTTACACATGTGCACCTTGCACTCAAAGTTGGAGAATTTGAAAGTAGGGTAAGCAATGAGTTATATTGTCTTACCAGAGCACAATCCACAGCAGGAGAGCATTTTATGTCAATAATTATAGGTTTGTCAACCTGACATCAATCTCAGGCAAGATAAGGAAGCCTCTGAGGTGGGACTCAATTCATAAAGAATTAAAGGAGGGTAATGTAAATCAACATGGGTTTATGGAAAATGGATTCTGTCAAACTAACTTGATATATTTTTTTTACACATTTTTGGTCAATAAAGGTAATAGTGTTAGACTTCTGTAAAGCATTTGACTTGGTACCACCTGACATTTTGATTAAAAAAATAGAAGACTATAAAATTAACATAGCCACACATGAAATGGGTTAAATACTAGCTGATAGGTCTCAAAATATAATTGTAAACGGAGAATCCTCGCTGAGCAGATGTGTTTCTTGGCCCTATGCTATTTAACATATTTATCAACGACCTGATAAAGTTTGCAGATGACAGAAAAATTGGAGGAGTGATAAATAATGACGAGGAGAGGTCACTGATATAGAGTTATTTGTATCACTTGGTAAGCTGGGCACAAGCAAACAAAATGCATTTTAATACATCTAGGAACAAAGAATGTAGGCCATACTTACACGATGGGGGACTCTATCCTGGGAAGCAGTGATTCTGAAAAAGATTTTGGGGTTGTGGTGAGTAATCAGTTGAACATGATGTTGTGTGACACTGGGGCCAAACGAGCTAATGTGAAACTGAGATACATAAATGGGAATCTTGAGTAGGAATAAAGGGGTTATTTTACCTTTATATGTGGTATTGTTGTAACTGTTGCGTGGAATTCTGTGTCCAGTTCTGGTGCCCACAATTTCAAGAAGGATGTAGATAAATGGGAATGGGTTCAGAGAAGAGCCATGACAATGATCAAAGGATGAGAAAATATGTCTCATAGTGATAGACTCAAGGAGCTCAATCTATTTATCTTAACAAAGAGAAGATTAAGGGGTTACTTGATTAGTTGATACGTATCTACATATAGAACAAAAATGTAATAATAGGCTCATCAATCTATCAGAGAAAGGTATAACACATTGCAGTGGCTGGAATTTGAAGATAAACAAATTCACACTGGAAATAAGGTACAAATTTTAATGATAAGAGTAATTAACTGTTCAAACAATTTGTCAAAGGTCAAAGTGAATTCCCCATCACTGAACATTTTTAAATCAAGATTGGTTGTTTTTCTAAAAGACATGCTCTAGGAATTATTTTGGGTAAATTGTATGGCCTGTGTTACACAGGAGGTTAGACTAGATGATCAAAATGGTCCCTTCTGGCCTTGGAATGTGTGAATCAGCTGAGTGGTTCTTGGGGAACTATCATGATGACTTTCAGTCTTTGGCTTCTGACTAGAGGAGATGATGGTCAGACTAGGAAATAGCCAATGGCTCACCACCTCTGGTCAGACCTACTAGTCTCTCAAGTTTCAGACTTGGATTGTATTTATACATCTAGCAAAGCAAGTAGGCCCAGAGATGGTATCATAAATATAAAGGAAAGTATAACCACCTTTCTGTATACAGTGCTATAAAATCCCTCCTGGCCAGAGGCAAAATCCTTTCAACTGTAAAGGGTTAACAAGCTAAGGTAACCTCGCTGGCACCTGACCCAAAATGACCAATGAGAGGACAAGATACTTTCAAATCTGGAGGGGTGGACAAAGGGTTTTTTCTTTCTGTGTGATACCTTTGCTGGGAACAGATCAAGGATGCAAGCTTTCTAACTCCTGTAAAGTTAGTAAGTAATCTAGCTAGAAAAGGCGTGAGATTTTCTTTTGTTTTTTGGCTTCTGAAATTCGCTGTGCTGGAGGGAATGTGTATTCCTGCTTTTGTGTCTTTTTGTAACTTAAGGTTTTGCCTAGAGGGATTCTCTATGTGACGGAGAGACTGCCGAGACTCATCAAGCCCTCGGATCGCTACCCCTTCCTGCTTCTCCACGTGGGCACCAATGATACTGCCAAGAATGACCTTGAGCGGATCACTGCGGACTATGTGGCTCTAGGAAGAAGGATAAAGGAGTTGGAGGCGCAAGTGGTGTTCTCGTCCATCCTCCCCGTGGAAGGAAAAGGCCTAGGTAGGGACCGTCGAATCGTGGAAGTCAACGAATGGCTATGCAGGTGGTGTCGGAGAGAAGGCTTTGGATTCTTTGACCATGGGATGGTGTTCCATGAAGGAGGAGTGCTGGGCAGAGATGGGCTCCATCTTACGAAGAGAGGGAAGAGCATCTTTGCCAGCAGGCTGGCTAACCTAGTGAGGAGGGCTTTAAACTAGGTTCACCGGGGGAAGGAGACCAAAGCCCTGAGGTAAGTGGGAAAGCGGGATACCGGGAGGAAGCACAGGCAGGAATGTCTGTGAGGGGAGGGCTCCTGCCTCATACTGGGAATGAGGGGCGATCAACAGGTTATCTCAAGTGCTTATATACGAATGCACAAAGCCTTGGAAACAAGCAGGGAGAACTGGAGGTCCTGGTGATGTCAAGGAACTATGACGTGATCGGAATAACAGAGACTTGGTGGGATAACTCACATGACTGGAGTACTGTCATGGATGGTTATAAACTGTTCAGGAAGGACAGGCAGGGCAGAAAAGGTGGGGGAGTAGCACTGTATGTAAGGGAGCAGTATGACTGCTCAGAGCTCCGGTATGAAACTGCAGAAAAACCTGAGTGACTCTCGATTAAGTTTAGAAGTGTGTGCAACAAGAGTGATGTAGTGGTGGGAGTCTGCTATAGACCACCAGACCAGGGGGATGAGGTAGATGAGGCTTTCTTCCGGCAGCTCACGGAAGCTACTAGATCGCATGCCCTGATTCTCATGGGTGACTTTAATTTTCCTGATATCTGCTGGGAGAGCAATACAGCGGTGCATAGACAATCCAGGAAGTTTTTGGAAAGCGTAGGGGACAATTTCCTGGCGCAAGTGCTAGAGGAGCCAACTAGGGGGGGGCGCTTTTCTTGACCTGCTGCTCACAAACCAGGTAGAATTAGTGGGGGAAGCAAAAGTGGATGGGAATCTGGGAGGCAGTGACCATGAGTTGGTTGAGTTCAGGATCCTGACGCAGGGAAGAAAGGTAAGCAGCACGATACGGACCCTGGACTTCAGGAAAGCAGACTTCGACTCCCTCAGGGAACGGATGGCCAGGATCCCCTGGGGGACTAACTTGAAGGGGAAAGGAGTCCAGGAGAGCTGGCTGTATTTCAAGGAATCCCTGTTGAGGTTACAGGGACAAACCATCCCGATGAGTCGAAAGAATAGTAAATATGGCAGGCGACCAGCTTGGCTTAATGGTGAAATCCTAGCGGATCTTAAACATAAAAAAGAAGCTTACAAGAAGTGGAAGGTTGGACATATGACCAGGGAAGAGTATAAAAATATTGCTCGGGCATGTAGGAATGATATCAGGAGGGCCAAATCGCACCTGGAGCTGCAGCTAGCCAGAGATGTCAAGAATAACAAGAAGGGTTTCTTCAGGTATGTTGGCAACAAGAAGAAAGCCAAGGAAAGTGTGGGCCCCTTACTGAATGAGGGAGGGAACCTAGTGACAGAGGATGTGGAAAAAGCTAATGTACTCAATGCTTTTTTTGCCTCTGTTTTCACTAACAAGGTCAGCTCCCAGACTGCTGCGCTGGGCATCGCAAAATGGGGAAGAGATGGCCAGCCCTCTGTGGAGATAGAGGTGGTTAGGGACTATTTAGAAAAGCTGGACGTGCACAAGTCCATGGGGCCGGACGAGTTGCATCCGAGAGTGCTGAAGGAATTGGCGGCTGTGATTGCAGAGCCATTGGCCATTATCTTTGAAAACTCGTGGCGAATGGGGGAAGTCCCGGATGACTGGAAAAAGGCTAATGTAGTGCCAATCTTTAAAAAAGGGAAGAAGGAGGATCCTGGGAACTACAGGCCAGTCAGCCTCACCTCAGTCCCTGGAAAAATCATGGAGCAGGTCCTCAAAGAATCAATCCTGAAGCACTTGCATGAGAGGAAAGTGATCAGGAACAGCCAGCATGGATTCACCAAGGGAAGGTCATGCCTGACTAATCTAATCGCCTTTTATGATGAGATTACTGGTTCTGTGGATGAAGGGAAAGCAGTGGATGTATTGTTTCTTGACTTTAGCAAAGCTTTTGACACGGTCTCCCACAGTATTCTTGTCAGCAAGTTAAGGAAGTATGGGCTGGATGAATGCACTACAAGGTGGGTAGAAAGCTGGCTAGATTGTCGGGCTCAACGGGTAGTGATCAATGGCTCCATGTCTAGTTGGCAGCCGGTATCAAGTGGAGTGCCCCAAGGGTCGGTCCTGGGGCCGGTTTTGTTCAATATCTTCATAAATGATCTGGAGGATGGTGTGGATTGCACTCTCAGCAAATTTGCGGATGATACTAAACTGGGAGGAGTGATAGATATGCTGGAGGGGAGGGATAGGATACAGAAGGACCTAGACAAATTGGAGGATTGGGCCAAAAGAAATCTGATGAGGTTCAATAAGGATAAGTGCAGGGTCCTGCACTTAGGACGGAAGAACCCAATGCACAGCTACAGACTAGGACCGAATGGCTAGGCAGCAGTTCTGCGGAAAAGGACCTAGGGGTGACAGTGGACGAGAAGCTGGATATGAGCCAGCAGTGTGCCCTTGTTGCCAAGAAGGCCAATGGCATTTTGGGATGTATAAGTAGGGGCATAGTGAGCAGATCGAGGGACGTGATCGTTCCCCTCTATTTGACATTGGTGAGGCCTCATCTGGAGTACTGTGTCCAGTTTTGGGCCCCACACTTCAAGAAGGATGTGGATAAATTGGAGAGAGTCCAGCGAAGGGCAACAAAAATGATTAGGGGTCTGGAACACATGAGTTATGAGGAGAGGCTGAGGGAGCTGGGATTGTTTAGCCTGCAGAAGAGAAGAATGAGGGGGGATTTGATAGCTGCTTTCAACTACCTGAAAGGGGGTTCCAAAGAGGATGGCTCTAGACTGTTCTCAATGGTAGCAGATGACAGAACGAGGAGTAATGGTCTCAAGTTGCAGTGGGGGAGGTTTAGATTGGATATTAGGAAAAACTTTTTCACTAAGAGGGTGGTGAAACACTGGAATGCGTTACCTAGGGAGGTGGTAGAATCTCCTTCCTTAGAGGTTTTTAAGGTCAGGCTTGACAAAGCCCTGGCTGGGATGATTTAACTGGGAATTGGTCCTGCTTCGAGCAGGGGGTTGGACTAGATGACCTTCTGGGGTCCCTTCCAACCCTGATATTCTATGATTCTATGATTCTATGTTTTGAATCTGATTACTCTGTAAAGTATTTACCATCCTGAATTTACAGAGGTGATTCTTTTACCTTTTCTTTAAATAAAATTCTTCTTTTAAGAATCTGATTGCTTTTTCATTGTTCTTAAGATCCAAGGGTTTGGGTCTGTGTTCACTTATACCAATTGGTGAGGATATTATTATCAAGCCTCCCCCAGGAAAGGGGGTGTAGGGATTGGGGGGATATTTTGGGGGGGGAAGATGTCGCCAAGTGGTCTCTTTCCCTGTTCTTTGTTTAAATCGCATGGTAGTAGCAGCATATCAGGTTTTTTAACCTAAGTTAGTTCCCAAGGCAAGAAAGAAATCTGTGCCTTGGGGAAGTTTTAACCTAACCTGGTAAGAATAAGCTTAGGGGGTCTTTCATGCTGGTCCCCACAACTGTTCTGTAGAGTTCAGAATGGGGAAGGAATCTTGACAGATGGTCTAGGCTAGGTTTACTTGGTCTTGCCTCAGCAAAGGGAGCTGGACTGGACATGATGACCTTTTGAGGTATCTTCCAGACCTACATTTCTATGGTTCTCAAACTGTGGGTCGGGACCCCAAAGTGGTCAGGACCCCATTTTAATGGGGTTGCCAGGGCTGGCTTAGACTTGCTGGGGCCCGGGGCCAAAACCGAAGCCTGAGCCCAACCGCCTGGGTGGTGGAGGTCAGGTTACAGGCCCCATGCCTGAGGCTGAAGCTGGCCATGGGAGCTGAGGATCCAGCATTTGGGGAGGAGGCAGTGGAGCCAGGTAGGGAACCTGCTAGCCCAGCAACTGCGGTGCCCCTGGGCCACCCTCCTTCCCAAGATTTAGTCAGGGGTATATAGTAGAAGTCATGGACAGGTCACGGGCCATGAATTTTTGTTTACTGACTGTGACCTGTCCATGACTTTTACTAAAAATACCGGTGACTAAAACTTAGCCTTTACCTGTTGTTCAACTAAGAACTCTGTGCTGCCCAGAAACAGTATAAAAGATTCTTGGGACCTACTATTTTCATCTCAAATTTGCTTATGCTTTATCAGGGAAAGTACTGAGCTGCAAGATTGAGGTCTCCAATTCAATTTGGATCACCTTGGTATGGAACATTGGACTGAAACTATGGACTAATTCTAAGAACTCTTTGCAACTCCAAAGCTCACAATCTCTACTGTGAAACAGATCTCATGTCTGTATGTATAATGATATTTTAACCAATACACTTTTTCTTTTCTTTCTTACTAAATTTTATTTTAGTTAATAAGAATTGGTCATAAGCATGTAGTTGAGTAAGAAATGTTCATTAACCTGGGAGGTAAAGTGTCCAAGCCTTTGGGACGGGTAGAACTTTCATATCTGACTTGGTTCTCTGGGAGGCAGACCAAAGGCTGGGGTTGCTTTTAAGGGAACTGTGTTTTGGCTTCTGTGTAACCAGTAAGGTTTTGCGCTGGCTTGGTAAATCTAAGTATTGGAATATCTACCAGATTTGGGGATTGTCTGTCCCATCCTTTGCAGTTTGCCCTAATTGAGCAACCTCAGTGTGGCCCCTATCTGGGACCTCGGTCACAAGGATTTTGCAGACTTTATAGTGGAGGAGAAGCTGGATCTTTTTGCCTCTCTCCACCTCTACCTAGGATACTGAACACTGTATTAGTCTGTCTTTAATGTCATGGAGTTCCATGGCAGAGGTGGCTGCATTTTAGTGAAGATTGCAGTGATGCCTAATAGCTACAGACTTTACTCTACATAGGCTGTTGTGGGGCTTACATGACATTTGCATATTGCTCCGCAATCCTTGAAGGAAACATGCTTTAGAAGTGCAAAATATTCTTTATTTTTCCTAAAATACATACAGATATCTAAATAAAATAATAAAAATATTAACCACATTTTTCTTCCAGTTGTGTAATTTTGAAAGCATTGAATGCATTCAGGTTGTTGCTTTCGGACACTATTGCTTTTCTTTTACTGAGGTCCAGATTCTTTCTACAACAGAACTATATAAACATGTCAATCATCTATATTAAGTGTAAATCTGAGTTACACCTCATGTATGGGAGGGCAGAGAAAAACCCAGAAGAAATACTTTAAGGGCAGAGGATCTGAATGAATTAATGGGGTTAAAAATAATAGTTGACATTATAAAATAAAGTATCATGCTGTCAGGCCTCTATTTCAAGTGTAAAGTTTGGTTATAATACTAATGCTGAAGTAAAAACATGAGAGCATACTCCATGTTGTACTGATAATCAACTGTAGGGTGCAGTGTTTATGTAGATATATTCTGCAACATGTCTAGTCGAGAAGGAAACTGAATACCTTTCTAAAAAAACCCTCAGTAGTGGCAAGATTAATATTTACTCCTCAAAATAAGCTACAGAAAACCCCCATGTGCACTGATCACAGAAAAGTAGAGGGGATTCTACTAGCAGAACCAGTTGAGGGGTTTTTTTTTTGTGTCATTTGGGGTCCTGCTCCATGACTAGGGCTCATAAGTGCTAAGATGATAAAAAATAATAAATAAAAATAAATTGCAACAACTAACTGCTTAAAATTGCAAGCGCTCACTTTCTCTCAAAATTATGATTTGACTGCTAAATAGCCATGACAACTGCTTCTGACCGTGTTCTACTTACAAAGAATTTCTACTGTTTTTTGCAATCCAATGGTCAATGTATGTATTATTAATGCTCAATGCATGCTAAACTCATTATTATGCAATAATCAAAGAGCAAACTTATTTCTCTAATCAGTATCTAAGTGTCTGAATTATTTTAGAGCAAGGATTCTCCCAGCAAAATTTTTGGTGGCCTCAGAGTGCGGCCACCAATTCTTGCTCTTGGCCACGCTGACAATTTTTCCTAAAACACTTAATACATGTTCAAATCATTGTAATTTATTTATATAGGTTTTTTTTCAGACTCAGTAATAAACATAATGTACAGTGGTGTCTGTTCTTTATTGGACCTGAACAGAACAGAAACACAAATTAGGTGCTTTGCCTGTTCTTGTCTTTTTGTTGTTGTTTCTTTTGCTTTTTTGGTTGCTTTTTAAAAAACTTGCTAGATAGTAAGTCTCCTGCTCTGAAAAGTGATAGTTGTATGTTTGTTAATATCACTTTTCACTGCAGACTTATACAGCCTTGGCAAGCACTGGGACAAATTAAGCCCTGGAGTGGGAAGTGGGCAGGGAGGCCACGGGGCCCAGGGATGATAGCATGAGTGGTGAGCCTGGGACCAGAGCCTGCTACCGCGTGCATGTAGACCGAAGCCCTGAGGTCGAAGCCTCCTCCCTCTCCCCCGCCCCCAGGAAAATGGAGAATTCAGCAGCTGCCTGCACCTCCAGCATTTGTATCTCCAGAGGGAGACAGGGCCCAACCCCCGCTGGTGGTCCTGGAAGAGGGGCCACTGCTCCCCCCCAGAATCACAGCCCAGGAGGCTGTGGCCACAATAAAAGTCCCTGGTGGCCGCATGTGGCCATGGTGGCTGCATTTGAGAAATGCTGTTTTAGAGGGTGCTGCTGAAATTCCTTGTAAAGAAGTAAATACAAATTGCAGAGTAATAATCCTTTCCCTAAACACAGTTAATTTTTTACAAAGCTACAGTATACACAGCACATATTGACTTTGCAGATACATGGAAAAATTTTTACTATTATAATATTTTAAAACTCTGACTATAGAAGTTTCTAAGGGAGAACACATTAGTAATAAGGCAAGGGTAAATCCCCACTTATCATAGAATTGCATATCTTCCATGAGAAGAAGGCTGAGTATATGAGAATGAGTTCCCACCATTTACTCCCACTTTGTAGCAGACAATTATAGAATAACCTGGCCATAGGGCAAGTTTTTTCTCGTCCTCAGTCAGTTAGTGATTGTTTCATGCTCTAAAGCATGAGAGTTCATTAAAAAAAATTATCCTTTCAATTGTTCTAGTTCTCATTATCCATACAACAAATGTCTATTTTTTTCTTTTAATTCTACTATTCTTTTATCACTGGTGACAATCTTGTGACAATGAGTTCCACTGATTAATTATATGTATTTTTTAAAATACTATTTTGATACTTGTTGCCATTTATTGTCATTGAATGTCCCCTTCATTGCAGCTGGAGTGTGAACCCATGTTTTCAATAAGTTGTTAGCATGAAGCCCGGGTCTTTTTCCTGAGCGTTTACAGTTAATTAAAAAAACCCAGCAGTGTATATGAATAGCTCAAATTATTCTTTCCTAGGTACACTACATTGCATTTGTTAACATTTAATTTCATCTGCCATTCCACTGCCTATTATTCTAGGTTTGGTAGGTCTCACTGGAGCTCTTCATTCTGCTCTAGTCTTGGCTATACTGTATTATTTTTATGTCACATGCATTTTTTGGCACCTTTTCCAAGTCCCTCAGCCGGCACCGCTTCCAGCAGCTCCTGTTGGCCTGGAGCAGCGAACCACAGCCACTGGGAGACGCGATTGGCTGAACCTGCGGACGTGGCAGGTAAACAAACCGGCCCGGCCCGCCAGGGGCTTTCCCTGCACAAGCAGCGGAACAAGTCTGGGAACCACTGCACTAATGAATACATAAAAACAACAAATGTGTTAGTGTGAAACCTTTTGGCACCATACTATTAACCTTTTGCCAGGTATAAAATGAACCATTTACTCTTGCTCTTTGTTTTCTGTCCGTTAACCAATTTCTAGTCCATGACAGAACTCTCACAGCACAACTATTTAGTTTTCTTAATAGATTTTTGTGAGGGACTTTGAAAGAAGACTTTTAGTCATAATCATTGTTACTGGCATTTCAGTGATAATTGTATGTTTTTTCATTATATGTATTAAATATCACAAATATATTGACTAATTATCACAAATGTATTTTCAGAGCCCATGCATCTGAAGAAGTGGAGTTTTTACCCACGAAAGCTTATGTCCAAATAAATCTGTTAGTCTTTAAGGTGCCACCGGACTCCTCGTTGTTTTCACAAATGTTTTACTATCTCAGTCTAGATTTTATATCAAAATTGTATATATATAAACTTTTATAGTTATAAAACAAGTGTTTATAGTATGCAAGAAGAAACCTGGGTTCAGCACTGGCCAAAGTACAGTTGATGATGGAGCAGAAAGTGTTTTAACGAAGGAGATGGAGACTAGCTGAAAATCACAGAAGTGCTCAGGTAAATTGGACAGATGCTGAAACAGTCAAATCTGCTGTTTAAAATTTGAAGACTGAAGACAGTTTTCACGTGTTTTTTTTAAAAGGAAATTACCACACCAAAAATGTCACTAACTCAGAGTAAAGGCTGGTGAAGTATGTTTCTTGACAAGAATGTGATAGCAAGTTGTAGCAGGGCAGCTACCCTGCTCCTAGGGAAAAGGGTTAAAGGCAGCTGAGGCAGTCACAGCTGTGGCCACACCCAATCAGGCCACAGCTGGCCCTGATGTAAGGGCTAAGGGAGGATCTGGGTCAGTCTCACTCCAGCCTTGGAGTGGGAAGGACCCAACTGCCTGGGAGTACAGGGTACCTGAAGCAGAGCAATGCTGGGGAAGAGGAGCTGGGGAGCTCCAGCCTAGCAACTCCCCAGGCTGAGGCCTTGTTAAAGGCCTAAGGAGGTACTGGGGTTGTAGAGGGGGCTGGTCCAACCCCCTCGCCAATGATGAGTGGCCATAACAGACTGCAGTTTTCCCCAGAGAAAGGAGGCTAGATGATGACTGGCAGTAGCCACTGAGGCAAGGTGGGCATAGAGGGAGGGGGCCCCACTGGGAGGGGAGACCCAGAGGAAAGGGGTACCGGGGTCTGGGAGGGACATCAGCAAGACACCAGCCAGCATGGGGTGCTCCACGGCTGAGGAGCTAATTCCTGGATGACCAGCAGGAGGTGCTGTTGCAGTGAGTGCTTGACCTGTTACACAAATATATACATATTTTGAAAGAAATTAGTATCTTGCTTTACCAACATAGTTTAGACTATGGTTATGCTTATTTGTAGTCAGTGTATTCCAGACTCTCTGTGCAAGATTTTACACACTTTTTTTTGTTGTCTGGTTGGAGAGTTCACTCCTACAAACAGTTACTACAGCCTGAAACCCATAGCAACTTTTATGAAGCAATAGATCTACTGTGTACTTAAAAACAAACAGGCTTCTAATCCTCTATGGTCTATCCACTGGCTCACCTATTTTGGCCACCCTATGCTGCTGTAGACTTTTATGTGGAAGTTTGTGCTAATTAGATGTCTCTATCTGGTGAGCGCTGCCTGGGCAGCTGCTGAACCAGTCCTGAGTGCTCAGCACCTCAACCTCTCAGGACATTGTCCACTGCAGGATTGAGCCCTTAAACTTTATGAGCTTTTAAGATGTTTCACTTTTCTGAGGCTAGCTTTTCTAGATGACAAACTTTTCCAGAGTCCTCACCACTGACAGTGTGTCACATAGTTGTGACAGAGTCAGCGTTATATTTTAGTCTAGTTTTCCTAGAATGAATATTTTAGCTTCAAATGAAAACCTCATAACCTTCATGAGATTGGTTTAGCTACTCAGAAGGCTTTACAGGAGAGTGAAACTAAAAGAAGCACCTTGGCCATTGACTCTCACAGAAAGGTGCAAGTCAAGGAGCCACAGACCTGAAGCTAGGTTTGACTTCAGACCAAATCTTGGGAAGCTTTTCCTCTCCAGCCTTCACTAAAAAAACACAAACTGTAAGATCAGACAATAATTATTTTTAGATAAATTATCTTCAACCACTTTCACTTTTAAGAAGTTTGGTAGGTGAAGGTACAGAGAATGATACTAAATGTAAAAATGTTCTGATTGTCCTGACTGAGGAGGTAGAGAGTATGTTTGTGTGTGTTATCAGCTGGTTCTAACCAAGAGATTGAACAGATATATAGAGATAGAAATTCACTGAAGCTACATGGCTGGTTTTAGAGTAGAGACTCAACAGAAGTCCTGGTAGAGAAGGAAAACTAATTACATGAGTTGGGGTAACAGCAGGGGAGAATAAGTGAGTGTGATGTAAATGGCACCCACTATCTATTTATACAGAATGAAAGGAAGGAAAAGACAAGATGAAGTAAAAGGAAGACTAACAACATAGGCACTGACCTAGCTAAAGCTCACACACATTCTTAACTTTATGCACTGGGTGTAGTCCCAATAACATCAGTGGTATTACTCAGGCTGTGCAAACTTAAGCATCTGCACAAGTCTTTGCAAGATCAGGGCCATGCTTTCTAACAAGTTTCAGATATTTGCCACCACTGAAGGAGATTCAAAAGATAAAGGTGTACAATAAACAAAAAAAAAGAGGGCACTATAAAGCAAAATAAAAATAGATTTGGGATCATTAATATGCAACATAAAAGACACACTTAGTCATTTTAGTTAACCAGCTAAAGGTACCATGCTTTTCATGAATTTGTTGAATATTGGATAAAATATAGACTTAAGAATTCTCATAAATGAAGCCTTGTCTCCACCTAAAACTTAGGTTGATCAAAATAGAATTTAAAGATAAATTAGCAATTACAAAAAGAAAAACAAAGGTTATATGATACTGTTTACAAAGTTTAAATGAACGTGTTTAACATAGGACAATAAATCTTATCAAGAAATAGTCACAATAAATCAGTCTTATCACAATTATTCTGGGAAGCTGATTTTTTTAAAACCAAAATGGAACCATGGGTCCTTTATTTAGGTCCTTACAAATTTGCCAGTCAAGCTTTCTGTCAGTCAAAAGTCATGAGACTGCCAGTGACAGTGAAACTAAAAGTAATTCTAAAGTTATAAGTTAGAAAACAGTGACTTAACTACTGACATTTCAATTAAAAAATTGTCTTCTCAGATAATGATAATGCATAACCAAACCTTTTCCTTGTACACCAAAATACCATACACTAGCCCCAAATATATCCTCAAAAGTGGCACTGTCCGGCCCTGTTCTTCCAGATAGGAGCAGGGGAACAAGGAGTGGAGCAAAGGCGTAGTTAAAGACATGGACATTCCTTCGGGATCTTCCAAAGCATTCAGAAGCTCCAAACAGTTGCTCTTACTATAGTCATGCCTGAGGCACGACTAATCAACAGAAGTGAACACATTCACCTCACTGCTACTTGTTAGCCTAGACCAGAGGTTCCCAAACCTGGTTTGTGGCTTGTTCAGGGTAAGCTCCTGGCGAGCCGTGAGATGCTTTGTTTACCTGAATGTCCGAAGCTATGGCCGCTCGCAATGCCCAGTGGCCGCAGTTCGCCGTTCCCAGCCAATGGGAGCTGCGGGAAGCAGTGGCCCGGCCCGTGCCGCTTCCCGCAGCTCCCACTGAGTTCCCATTGAAGCTCCCATTGAGCTTCTGTTGAGTCTCTACTCTAAAACCAGCCATGTAACTTCAGTGAATTTCATTATTCATTATCCCGCAGCTGTGCCTCTGTAGTGTAGACATAGAGCAACATGTACTTGTGATATTACTCCATATTCTTTGTGGAAATATGCTTATGATATAGATATGACATAACTGAGATGTACTTTATGCAAGATATCATTGGATAGGTTATGATTTACTGAATGTGATTATCTAATTTATATGCCTGTGTCATTTCTGTATCTGAAGTTAGGAATATTGACCATGTAGCTGTATTTCAAATGTGCTACCTTGGGTGTCACCCATGACCAGCCCTTTAGGTAGAACAATGAAAAGCCTGACAGGGCTGATGGCCCATTAGCAAAGCAATGGACTGTGAAAGATCTTAGGCTTCCTGTGGATGCTCCAGACAGCCTGCGAGTAATTGCTGCTACATCCCTGCAGAGACATGGGTCTGAGTCACCTGGTACTGCCCACCCCCCTTGGAATGCCAGTGTGTTTCCACTGGAAGAAAAGGTTCCCACCATACACAAAAGTTATATAAGGCAGGGGAGTGACATCTTCGAGGTTCTCCTCTGCCTCCCCGCCCAAAGAGACACTGGGAAACACCTGAAAAGAAGAACTGAACTGAGGGGAGAAGAGTTGAGCCCAGGCTGGAAAGGTGTCTAGCCTGTGAGTAATAATATCTGAAGTTTCAAGCTGCAGGCTAATCATAGAATCTTAGGGTTGGAAGAGACCTCAGGAGGTCATCTAGTCCAAACTCCTGCTCAAAGCAGGATCCCAACTAAATCATCCCAGCTAGGGCTTTCTCAAGATGGGCCTTAAAAGCCTCTAAGGATGGAGATTCCACCATCCCCCTAGGTAACCCATTCCAGTGCTTCACCACCCTCCTAGTGAAATAGAGTTTCCTACTATCCAACCTAGACCTCCTCCACTGCAACTTGAGACCACTGCTCCTTGTTCTATCATCTGCCACCACTGAGAACAGCCTCACTCCATCCTCTTTGGAATCCCCCCTTCACATAGTTGAAGGCTGCTATCAAATCCCTCCTCACTCTTCTCTTCTGCAGACTAAACAAGCCCAGTTCCCTCATCCTCTCCTTGTAAGTCATGTGCTCCAGTCCCCTGATCATTTTCGTTGCCCTCCGCTGGATTCTCTCCAATTTGTCCACATCCTTTCTGTAGTGGGAGGGGGGCCCAAAACTGGATGCAGTACTCCAGATGTGGCTTCACCAGTGCCGAATAGAGGGGAATAATCACTTCCCTCGATCTGTTGGCAATGGTCCTACTAATGCAGCCCAATATGCCGTTAGCCTTCTTGCCAACAAGGGCACACTGCTGACTAATATCCAGCTTCTCATCCACTGTAATCTCCAAGTTCTTTTCTACAGAACTGCTGCTTAGCCAGTTGATCCCCAGCCTGTAGCGGTGCATGGGATTCTTCCATCCTAAGTGCAGGACTCTGCACTTCTTCTTGTTGAACCTCATCAGATTTCTTTTGGCCCAATCCTCCAATTTGTCTAGGTTACTCTGGACTCTATCCCTACCCTCCAGCATATCTACCTCTTCCCCCAGTTCAGTGTCATCCACAAACTTGCTGAGGGTGCAATCTATTCCATCGTCCAGATCATTAATAAAGATGTTGAACAAAACCGGCACCAGGGCCAACCCCTGGGGCACATATTAACTCTAGCTCTCGGGCCACACAGCCATGAGGGAATGGGCAGCCATATTGACTTTCACCGTCCGGCCACACAGCTCTGAGGGAGAGGGAAGCCACGTTGTCTGTAGCCATTTGGCCACGCAGCCCTGAAGTGGAGGGCAGCCATTTTCACTCTGTCCATTAGGCCAAACCTCCCTGAGGCTATGTGCCCGAAAGTCTAGGCCAGAAGCTGCCTATCTCTGGAGCTCAATGAAAACTTCCAGGGCAGCATTGCCCTGGAAGTCCCAACACAACACTATGTGGAAGAGGCCGTTTCGTTCCAAGGATGTGTTTTGCAGAAATCATGGCCTAGACCTTCGGGCTATACCTGTTCTGATTGGTACACATTTCCCTTCTAAGATGGCCTAAAGGGAAGGAGTGAAACCCTTGCCAGTTGGTAGAGGGCGGTGTGGGGACTTGGTCAAAGCCCCTCTCAGGGTGGTCCTACAGGTCTGATGCCCACTTCAATTGGTAGAGGACAATGGGAGGAGTTCTCAGAGGGGATATACAAGCCACTTCCAGATGGGTCACCCTGCCATGGAACTTCCCCCAGTTGGTAAAATCTGCTCTCGGGGTGGTCCTATGGGGCTGAAACCCACTGTGATTAATAACCTGTCCTATTCATCATGATGTTTATGACCCTGTGTCTCATAGGGAAGTAGCTTGGGGTAATTATGCATCTTTTGGTTTAAAATGAGCACTTATATAGTTTACAGACAAAGAAGAACAACTTTTCAAATCTACTCTTACAATGTGCAAAGAGATTGTATGTACACTTAATTTACTGAATAGAATGCTTTTATCTTTAGTCTGCTTGTTAAACAAAGACATTCTTGCAATAAAATTGTATGTAAAAATTGTCACTGTAAATTAATCATTTGCACGTTTTTATCAATAAAACTAACAATATCACTGCTGTAGACCCTGCTTTGTTCTTGACGGCTTTATTATAAAACTATGATTTAGGTTGAAAATGAGGTTTTGTGCACTCACATTTTCCATCTTGCATGGAATTATATATATGAATGTAGAAAAATGGTTTCTTTCTCCCCAACTATACAAACTCTTGCAAACGGATTTGGTAGAGGTCTCTCAGCATACCTTATTTGTAATACCGTGCAGAGGTTACTGCATGAGGTTTTGGATGGTCCATGGAGATAATGTATTTTGTAGGCATTGTCCAGTCATTTTAACTCTTTCACTGCCTTTAACCTGATAGTAAATTTAGACTTCCTCAGGGTCTTGTATTTATTAGGAAGGAGTGAGAGTAGAATCCTATTATAAACCCAGCATACCCTTTCTCTAACGCACTGCTCTGAGGGCATTTTTTCCCTAAGATTAGCAAAGAATGTTTACATAGTGTAGAAATATGGAAAAAATGGTGGAGTCTGATAGAAATAGTCTGTAGAATGTTTACAGGTAACTTATTCCTTCTCTTACCAGTAATTTATAACCACTGTTTAGTGTCTCTTAATCAGCTGATTTAACTGAGAGCATTCAAGGATCCAGGGCTGGGACTTGGTGCTTGTGGGTGTCGTACTCTATGTAATTCATGAGTGACTAGTCAGAGTGCTCATATACTTAGCAGGGAGTGATTGCACATGCTAAAGGCTGTGTGAACAGGCCAGGAGTTGGTGTTCTGACAGCAAAGCTGTATCAAAGGCATGCCAGGCGAGAGAACTAAGGGGACATAGCAGTTCAACAGTCCAGACCAGACTGTACTCTGGGGAATGTCCTGGTGGCACAGCCATTAGTAGGGTATACGAACAGCTTGCTCTTCTGAGTGAAGTTTGTACTTTAAACACTGGTGTAGTGATTTGCAGTGAAGCTCAAGTGTGGTGGCTGAGAACAGTCAGAGAGCTTACAGTTTTATTCTTTTCTGTTTGCTTCTTTTGGGCAGGAGAAATAGAAACAGAAAAGCATAAAAATGAGCAATCATAAGGCACAGCTAGAGCTGGCCAAATTGAAGGCTGAGGGGGGGAAAAGGGAGGAATGTCAACATCAGAAGTGGGGAACTGAGAGGAGAACGAAAGAGGAGTTGGAGCTGGGAGAGGATGAAGCAGCAGCTGTATTGGAAGAAGAAGCTGATAAGCGAGCTGTGAACCTACATGAGAAAATCATGGAGCCGAAAGCTGAAGAGGCTGAGGAGAAGGAGAACAAGTGGAAGCACCAACTGGAATGGATAGAGAACCGAAACAGATCTCAGTGCCACCAACATCTCCCTTCACTCCAAAAGTTTCCAACAAGGACCAGGTATGCCCTCCAGACAAAGACAGACTGCCCTGATGAGCACTTCACTGCTTTTCAAAAACTGTGTGTGAAGTCCATGGAATCCCTGAGGACCAGAGAGTCCCCACACTGACTGCAAAATTGTCTGGGCAGGCTTGAAATGCATTTCATGAAATGCCAATTGAGGAAGCCCTGGTGTATTTTAAGTTTAAATAAACTGTTTTCAAAATGTTCCAAATTACTCCTGAGGTGGACAGGGCAAAATTCAGAAGTATTACGAGTGTTGCTATGAGTAATCGTGGATATGTTTCCAGGTAAGGAAATGGGTTAAGGGAAAAGGTGTTGAAAATTTTGAACAACTGCTTGATCTCATTGGTCAGGAACATTTCTTGAGCTTATTTAAGGATGATGTAAAGCAATGTCTATGGGATAGATCTGAAAGTCTGTGACAGAAATGGATGCTCTGGCAGATGTTTCATCAAGCCCAATCATCTAGTGAGCATAAGCCAGAGAAAAAGGGATTTTAACCTGGTGGGAAAGGGGGACCCTATTTTACCCCTGGGACAAAGGAGGAGGATTGGGAGGCTAGGCACTGACCTCCCCCAAATCATTTCTCTCCTAGTAATTCCCATTACAAACCTCCTGTGAAGGAAGAGCCCAAGGAAATGTTATCAGTGGAACTACCCTGAACACCAGAGAAATCAGGGCCCTTATCTGAGAGAAAACAAGCCTCAGCCAGTTCCTTACCTCAGCTGTCTTCAGCACAGAAACCTCTGAAGCACCTGAAGTTTACCTGAGAGGTTTGTGAGGACTGGCTCTGCAGTGCTAGAGATGAAGCCTATTATGGTTGGTAAATCAATGACAGAGTATGCACGGGATGGAAAGATACAGGGACACACAATTCTCTGCTTAAATCGAGTGTGATTCCCAGATCTGACCTGTTGCCTGGCCAAATGGCAGAGCTTGTGTTAAGAGGATGATCTAGGAGTTTTGTACCTTGAGCCATGGTGTATAGAGAAGATGGTGATTTACAAGTGGGGGCGCTGGATGACACCCCGCTGACATGCTTAATGGGAATTATTTTTTTATGTGGCTTAGACTACGTATGTGGTAACCTGCAGCAAAAGGCATCTTTGTGCTGAGATCCCAGAGAGAAGGGGGGAAATCCCAGAACTACTAAGAGAGACAGAGAAAGTCTGTTTGACACCCCTGCGGCAGAGAGAAGCAGCATGTCTCCAGCAGCAAAGGGAGGAGCTGAGCTGAACTCCTGCCATGCAGCAAAAGGCAGCCTGCCCAGTTTCCTCAGAGACAAAGGGGGTTGAGGTGGTGCCTGTCACTGGACAAGCGGTTCCAATTGTTCACTGCCAGACTTCTGTAGTTGAGCAAAGGATAGACCTTGCTCTAAAGAGCCCCAGGGATGGTGTCTTAGAGAAGGTCACAGGAAAGGAAAACGGGGAAAGGCCTCTTGACAAAGCTGAAAAATTGTCTAGGGGAGCTCCTGTGGGAGAGAACCAAAGCCCTGACCAACCCACTTAGCAGTTGGATGTGTCCAGACAGCACTGCGGGGAAGTAATGTTGTTACACAGGAATGTCCTCATGCTGGTCACTTGGAAGTGACTGCCCTGCACAGTGGGGCTGACTCAGCCACTGCTCCCCCACTCCCCTAGGCAAGCAGCCTAGGACTCAGAGAGTGAACTGTGTAGTTGACCTTTCGGAGGAAAGCAATCACACAGCCAACCCCTCAGGGACGTGGAGTGGTGGCAGACGGGCTCCCACTCCAGTGGGATATGTGCATATGTCCTGTTGTACCCTGCTGGGCTCAGGCACATCTGATCCCCAGTGGGAGTGGTAGTTGAGATTCACCAAGACATCCATTTTGACATACCATCATTTTCCACAAGTATCTCTTTAAGACAGAATTCAGCCCCTACCTCTGTAACTGCCAAGGATTTGAATCCAAGGAGCCTTCAAGCTGAACATGCAGGTGGCTGTGAACATGGAAATGACTCAGCTGGCTGGGAGTGGGGAGTGTCTTCCTCTGGGCCGGCAGCGGAAAGAATGTTGCTGGTATCAGGGATGCCTGAACAGAGGGAAGATTCTCTTAACCCACAGAGGGGCTGGGGGAATGACTCAGTCCTGGGGGTGAGGACCTCAGATTGATCCCAATAGGGGAGATGGGCTTCTTGCATATGTGCAGCCCTGGGGTTGGGAGACAGCTCCAGACAGGGCCTGCCAATGTGTAGGAGCACCCTGCATCCTCACCTCACCAGACTCTGGGACACCACAGCCCCAAGATTATGACTGGATGAAGGATCTGTGCTGAAGAGAACCCTGAGGGAAAGGAAGAGCCAATAACTGAATACAGACAAAGGTTCAGGAAGGAGTTAAGTCAAAATGGGGATTGTCCAAACCAACCTCAGAGACAGAGGATCTAAACAAAAGGCGTAGAATGACATAAATACTCGTGAATGTTCTTTTGCAATGAGTGAATTAATGTTAATGTTAACCCCTGTGGAAAGGTACAAAATGCCAAATTCTTGGAAAGGTCCCTTTGAAATGATAGTAGTGGTAAATAAGGGCACATATGTAGAGAAGCCTCATGGAAATGCTGTTTCACAGCTAATACATGTAGACAGACTTGAAAGTATCATGGCAGAGAAGCTATAGTAAAAATGATCTTCTGTGTAGAAGGGGAAACTGAGGTACTCCACCTCATTGATTTGATCACTGAATGACAAGATAACTCCACACTAGAAAGCATTGATATCTGCAGTGAGCTAAAACCAGTTGAAAGGGCAAAAGTGTTATCAGGGTTGCCAAGGCACATAGAGGTGTTTTCTGACAATCCACTTGCTAACTCTTGAGACCACTAGACTGGTTCACAAAGTGTTACCTGGTCCACAGAACTTTGCAAAAGCATATGTGGCTAACATTACACTGTTTAGCAACACTTGGGAGTTATGTTGTCAAAACTCTAAAGGGCCTCAAACACACTGGCCTTTGCATCCGCCACTGGCTGACATACCTGCAGTTCTGAAAGGGGGGACGTGTGACACCCTATCCCCCATGTTCACCACTTTTATAAGGTGATCTATTTTGAACAAATAATGTCTTGTGAGCGATCATTTGAAAACATACTCTGCTGAACATGATTGCCCTGCTAAAATATGTGTATCATCAACATTGTATGATTCAGTGATTGGTCTCTGGGTGTGAGGAGTGCACGAGAAGGAGTTACTAGAAAATATTACTTTAGGGAGGTGGAGATGAAGAGTTCTCAACAGGCTTGGTCCAAAGCCCAAACAAAGTAAATGGAAAGACTTCCATGGCTTCAGTCCCTATCTGAAGGTCTTTTAAGCAAGGTGCCTGTCACCAGGGGATCTCAGCATGCCTTACTAAGGAGGTTAAATATCATTATTGTTTTATTAAAGGAAAGGAAGTGAAGAGATTGAATTATTTGCCCCAAGTCACAAAACAAATCAGAGAATTTCTGTAGGAGTGGAATCCAGGTTTCCAGCACTGTCACAAGTGAGCCCTGACACAAATACAGCAGGCTGGCTGATGGAAAAGCTGGACTGAAGACCTTAGACTGTTTTGAAATTACTGATATCAATCAGCTCCCAAAGGCTTTGGGTCCATTAATTAAAAGGACATTGTTAAGCACCCTGAAGGAATAGGAAGGCACAGGATTTGCAGAGATGGGTTGGAGCTATTATATAGAGACACAAACAACCAGGCTGGAACGTGTCATCTTGTCAGAAGCCACAAGAAGCCCACATTTTGTGTGCTCTGCACTGACCCAATCACTCCTTTGCTTTGATGAATCACACGAGACACTTGGTACCAGGGGAGAAAAGACAAAGGGACACAGCAGGGCTCCATAACAGAGCGCTATCTCTTCATCAGCAATGCTCAGGGCCCCATCTACAGGTCACTGGATGAGCTGTTACACCACTGTTTCTTCACACTTTAGGTAAGAGTTGGCACTTCTGCAACTGGCAACTATCACACAAGTTTCACTCTACTCCTAGGAGCCGGAGTGGGCAGAAGCATCAGAAGTACTGGTGTGACACTCCTAGGCAGGTTTTGTCCCCATGATGATTTAAAAAGTGCTGGGGGAGGGATTCCTAGAATTCCATGTGAACTGAAACTTCTGATGTAATAAACTAGGCAACCTTGTGCAGGTCGCCTTTACTAGAGGGGCCTCTGAACTTTATTGGGAGTGTTCCAGGGGAAAAGCCGGTGTGCTGCAATCGAGCCTCAGAGACAATAACGTCTGTAAGGTGCCACAGGACTCTTTGTGGCATTAACAATTCCTATGATGCCTTGAGGAAAGAGATAGAGACTTCCTCATGCAGGGAGACAGGTGGTGGACTCCATTTTCAGAAAAGTAGTGAGATTGCTGCTGTGGGGCTCTGTCCATACCAGGAGCTGCTGCTGAGAGCCTGCTGGGGCTTTGGCTGAGCAGGGATCCTCCGAGGCTGTTGGTGGCTTCACTGGAGCCAGGGCAGAGACTGTTGCTGTGCCTGGAGCTGACTGAGGTGGGCCTGCAGTAAAGGCAGCGTGAGTAACCCTCACTCTTGTTTGGGAAGGTACTTGCACGGGAAGGGGCACAGCAGAGAGTCTGAGTCTGAGGAGAGGCAGAATGATCGTCCCATCGAACCAGGACCCAGAGCTGCTGACATTTGGTGGAGCCAACTCCAGTCTTCAGAGGGGTTGTGCAGCTTGTTGCCTTGGCTGGACGGATACACAGAACCAACAGCGTGCTGTCTCCAAGCGCTCCCATGCAAGCACAAAGTCTCTGCCACCCCGCAGTGTACACTCCTCTGGATTTCAGTGTAAATGCCACTTACATAAGTTTCATTTATTACTGTATGCTATATTTGTTAATTGATTTTATTCAACTGCCCCCTGTGGATTTAAATTAATAGTGACATATCTTAGACTGTTATACCCTGATGTTTTTTAATTGTTAAGTAAAGGTGTGTTAACTCTAATTTAAGTATATTGGATGTATGCTATTTATTAATTGGTATTTCTGAGTTAGACCCATGCCACAGATTTATTTATTATTATTATTTCTATTTGAAGGGGTTTATTCTGGAGGTTCCCAAGGCACGCCATTGAGTGTGTACAGGGGCCAGCCAGGTGGAGGCACCACCAATTTAAAATTCCTTTAGGAGTAAAGGGACTCCATTTATTCTTTTACGTAGAGACTGTCCAGTTTGACCAATGTACATGGCAGAGGGGCATTGCTGGCACATGATGGCATATATCACATTGGTGGATGTGCAGGTGAACGAGCCTCTGATAGTGTGGCTGATGTTATTAGGCCCTGTGATGGTGTCCCCTGAATAGATATGTGGGCACAATTGGCAACGGGCTTTGTTGCAAGGATAAGTTCCTGGGTTAGTGGTTCTGTTGTGTGGTATGTGGTTGTTGGTGAGTATTTGCTTCAGGTTGCGGGGCTGTCTGTAGGCAAGGACTGGCCTGTCTCCCAAGACTTGTGAGAGTGTTGGGTCATCCTTTAGGATAGGTTGTAGATCCTTAATAATGGACACAAATCAGATGTCAAGAATTATAACATTCATAAACCAGTCGGAGAACACTTCAATCTCTCTGGTCACGCAATCACAGACATGAAGGTCGCTATCTTAAAACAAAAAAACTTCAAATCCAGACTCCAGCGAGAAACTGCTGAATTGGAATTCATTTGCAAATTGGATACTATTAATTTAGGCTTAAATAGAGACTGGGAGTGGCTAAGTCATTATGCAAGGTAGCCTGTTTCCTCTTGTTTTTTTCCTACCCCCCCCCCAGATGTTCTGGTTTAACTTGGATTTAAACTTGGAGAGTGGTCAGTTTAGATGAGCTATTACCAGCAGGAGAGTGAGTTTGTGTGTGTATGGGGGTGGGGGGGTTGTGAGAAAACCTGGATCTATGCAGGAAATAGCCCGACTTGATTATGTAAAGAGTTGTCACTTTGGATGGGCTAGCACCAGCAGGAGAGTGAATTTGTGTGTGGGGGGGTGGAGGGTGAGAAAACCTGGATTTGTGCTGGAAATGGCCCACCTGTTGATTACTTTAGATAAGCTATTACCAGCAGGACAGTGGGGTGGGAGGAGGTATTGTTTCATATTCTCTGTGTATATATAAAGTCTGCTGCAGTTTCCACGGTATGCATCTGATGAAGTGAGCTGTAGCTCACGAAAGCTCATGCTCAAATAAATTGGTTAGTCTCTAAGGTGCCACAAGTACTCCTTTTCTCTAGATACAGTTACATGGTTCAAACCACAGGCAATGAGGAGCTAATGTAACTCCTATTTCACGCAGAGAAATGGAACCTTCCTACCTTGAAGGAATTAGGCAGCTATCATCTCCAAACTGCCCCCCTTGGGCAAGCCATTTACATCCTGCTCAATGTTTACTCCAGACAGAAGGCAGGGAAAGGCAGAGATTATATCAATCCATACCTGGCAATTCTTTTATTATATTAGATTAGCCATTCTCAGTCTCTTCAATTCAATACAGGAAATGCCAGACTGGATCAGACCAGTGGTCCACCTAATCCACTAGTTTGTCTCCAATAGTAACCACTTCCAGATGCTACAGAGAAAGGTGCAAGAAACCCTGCAGTAGACAGTTATGAAATAGCCTGCCCATGGAAGACTTCTCTTCCTACGCTTGACAGTTAGTAGTTGGCTTATGCCCCGAAGCATGAGGGTTTCTATCCCTATAATTTTGTTTTAAATGCTATGTGATGCAACTATGGATGTTTACTATTCAAATAAACATCCAATCTCTCTTGTAATCCTACTAAACCCTTGGCCTCAAGGGTATATTGTGGCAACAAGTTCCCCAGGTGAATTACAGAAATCAGATAGCATTTCTTTTCATCAGTTTCAAATTTTTGTCTGCCTCTGGACCTCTTCTGTTTCCATTGTATCTCTGAGAAAAGATCACCACAAATGAAGATGTTCTGGCTGAAGATCTATCACTAGGTTTTGTCTGCCATTGGGCTGGATTAATCACATAGACCTGGGCCCTGATTATCTTGTTTTTACTATTCTTTTGCACACCAAGCCAATATCTTTACATCTCAGCTGAGCATATCCTTGGAAGGAATCGCATTCCAGGGCTTCTTGGGCTGAGATCATTATAATCTGAAGGTGAGGAAAAGAAGTTTGTGGAGGCTAATTAAATATTGTGCTAAAGCCAGGTGCACTTTGGTGAGCGCAGCACATTAGTCAGGGCTTGTTTCTAGCCAAATGTGTTCTTTCCCACTGCTCTGTAGTAGGTAGCACAGCCTGTGATGCAGGGAAAGATGGCTAATGAAGCGAGCAGGGAGGAGAACGGCATGGGTGGAAGGTGGGGTGGGATGAGACAGGGCCATGTTCCCCAGGGGGGCAGGAGGCATTGTGTCTCCAGGGATGAAGCCCTTACGACAGGATCAAAGGTGGAGCTAGCTTGATTTCAGCTCCCCTTTACTCCTTCCCCTGGCTTGGGCTGAGGTTAGCTGCCCAGCTGTTTTCAGAAATCAAATGCTAGAAGAGGTGTGGGGGCGGGGGGGGGGACATGGGAAGGGGTTCGGTTAGTGGATTTTTGTTTTTAAATCTACTTTCTTAGCTCCCTGAAGCACTGAGCTCAGCTCTGTAAACTGCAGCCCAGCATGGCAGGGGTTGGTTAATTTCAGCTGAACCTCCCTTTCTTGCCAGCCTGGGTTTGAGCTGGCCTGTTAGTGAAAGAATTTGACATGAGTGTTTGCCACATACCTCTACCAAGAAAAGCAACAACCATGAGTTCAGTGACTATGACCCAGCTGACCTAGCATTGGTTGAACAATCATCATTATAGCACTTAGAATGCTGATGTGCTTTCCTGTGGGGAAGAGTTTGCACAATACATTTGTGGTGTTACTGGGGGTCAGATCAGACTAAATGAGAGCAAGGAGTAAGTTATCTGAAGAGTTTGGAGTTATTCCAGACTTATAGTGGTATAAATGAGAGCAGAATCTGGATCATAAATAATTAATCTCATTAGCCTAGAATCCTGTAAAAATGATAATGAATGAGTTAAAATCTGCCTACTTTTGTCAGCACTTTTCAAAATTGTAGGTCAAAGTCCTTCTGTGGTTTTTATTCAGAGGCAAAATTCCCATTGGATCTGAATCTCCTTACACAGTGGTGTGAATCAGGAGAAGCACCATGGACGTCAATATAATTGACTCAGTGCCAAAGAGAGGGGAATCCGTTCCATTTCTGTCAATAGTTTTGCCTACATATGGGCTCCAGTATTTGACCTGGCCAGTTTTCATGCTTGTTTTTATCAAGTGTAGTCAAAACACACCACACAATAAAGGATCTGAAATGTTACTAATGTAGAAAGCGAGCAACCCACTTTAAGATGAAATGATATATATGTGTTAAAAAGCATTGACAATTGACACTGCAGTTTAAGGCAAATTTAAACATTTCACTATCTATAAACCTGGCCCACAGAATTTTTGATTCAAGAATCAGGAGAGAAAAGTTTGACCACCCTCAGAGGTTTTACAGAACGTTAAAAGAAACTCAAGTTCTCAGTAAACAACATATTTCAAATTTAAAATTATAGGTATAAAATTACTTCACACACACAACTCAGAGCTACACTGAGAATTTACTGTGATTCCAATGGATTGGGTGGCACATAGCTACACTCCAATAGCAGTATCTGTGGGAAGGTTTGTGACTCAGAGAGAGCCTCCTGATACAATTCCTCCGGGGATCCTGTTACGCTCTGGGGTGAAGAGAATATGCTGTGTCAGCCCACTGCCAGATGCAGCACACTTCCCCTTCTCGTATCCAGCCAGCACAGTAGTAATTACAATACAAGGTTAATACTACAAATAGACTGTTGATTAGAAAATGTGCGTGTAATATTGTTATGAAAAATGAAGTTGTATTCAGCGATGTAGGGCCTGTTTTTCAGAGGTGCTTTTTCAGAGTATTCAGTTGTAAGTGCTCAGCACTTCTGAATATAACACACATTATGGGCATGATTCTCCTCTGTGAGTCGCAATGTGGATCTCTTCTGTGAAACACTGATCTGTACTGCATAATATGTAACTCCGAAAACTCCCATTGATATCAGTAATAGCTGTGCATGTGGCTATAAAGTGAAAGCAAATGTGAAAAAGTTAAGAGAAAAAAAAGTATACATGTTGCACTAAATCCGGCAGGGACCGGGTCACTCTTCAGTTTACTTTTGGCAATACTCTGCTCCAACACCAAATCAGTCTGGCTCCAGACAAGCCCCAGAGATCTTCTCTAGCTCGCCATATATCTAGATATGGGCTAAGGAGGCAGCAGTCAAATCCGGATTTGATTTAGGCAAGCGTTTGGGGTTCAATTCCAAATCAGGGCTAGGATTTGGGGTCAGTGCTGCCAAAGTCTTGCAAGCTATTCTTGAAAGATTTTTGCTCCTTCTGAACCAGAACTGGAAAATAGATCCCTTCTGATCCTGTATCCAGCCCAGAACCAAAACAAGTAGTGGATTCCCACCAGAGATTTGAATCTGAACTCCACCTGTCAAAATTCAAAGGGGTTTGGATTGGAGGTTCTAGATGTGGCCCGTCTCTTGTTTAATCCCCCAGTGGCAGATCATTTAAAAGTTAAAATCCCCTTTAATCCATTGACCAAACTTCTTTCAAGGAGAGCATGAGACTGCTATTTCAAAGTATTTGCTACTTGTTTTGGCTAGATTTTGTTACTGTTACTCACCCTTGAGTAGCGCCTTAATCTGTGTGAAGTTCCACTGAATTCAGGGGGACTACTCTGGAGTAGAATCTGTGTTTTAAGAGTCTGTGGGAGAGGGATTTAGCACTAAAAGAACTTCTAGGGGCATAACTATGTGTAAAAGGAAATTTAATTTGTACTACAGTGTTTCAACATTTGTATTGTAGGGTAATAGCTCGGATTAACACCTTGTGGAGTTTGTTTATTTTGGGGCATGAGACCTTTACCCCGCTGAGATTCTGTGTGAGAAAGCACAATGCATGTACAGAGGCCAAGTGAGGTTTTGCCACAAAGAATGCGCACCCCAGGAGCAGACACAGAGCATCAATCTGCCTCCTGGTTTCTCCTGTCCCAAGGGCTGAGGGGGATGTACCCTGGTACAGCCCTATACCTGGTACTGGCTGGTGTGTTGCAGGCTGGAGTCACAGCTCTGCCCATTCCCCACCACTTCTCTCCCACATAGATAGAGACATAATGGCCCCACAGAGGCTGCTCCCTGAGGTATGGTTAGCTGGCATAGGGGAATAAGGGGGTCGCTTAGCCCCAGTTTGACTTTTTCTGCCTCATCTCCTCCAACCTGTGTCTGTCCTAATCCTGTATCTTCTAGTCCTATTCTCCTCATCTAACCAGTCCCAGGCTCCACTCCTCAGGCTTCTCATCCCAGGCCCAGACTCCCCATCATAGTCTGAGTCTCTCCTCCTCCACCAACTTCCACTCTCCTTGTCCAGCCATTCCCAGTGTTGTAGTGGGGCCCCATCCAGGCTGCCTGTCTCGCCTCTTTGCCACTCTCTGCCTCTCCAGCATTTTTAGAAGGCAGAAGGAACATCACAACGCACCTTTTTTTGCAGTTCACAATGGCCCCTCCTCTCTTTGCATCTCTCCAGTCTGGCCTGGTGTTTACCTCATTTCCCACCTTTCATTCTGCCTCCTTCCTCTGCTACAAACACATTTGCAACGAGAGCTTCATGCAATGAGCCATTTCTAAGTGCAGAATTTCAATTTAACTGCTCGCAAAGGTTCTCTCACTTGCAAAATATACGGAATATGCTGGCTCAGATCTCAGTGTTTCCTTTTTCAATGCTGTTAATAGTGAGCCTGATCAATGCAGGCAAGCTCAGTGTGAAAACCAAATGTGGCCAGATCAAGAGCAGAAATCTCTCATACTTTAAGAAGTGTATTTGTTCCCTTGAGCTCGCTGCAGAGCTGTGTGGAAGGGTAGCAAGCTGATGGTGGGTGGCAAGGAGGGGTAAGTTCCAGCTAAAAATTGGGGCATTTTCAATGGTTTTTTGCTAAAATAATATCACAGCTATTTTTAAATCATTTTTATTCTTTTTAAATAATATGTTATGGGACTGATTCACTGCCTTGCACCTTGTCTAGGAATGTGCAAAGCTGTTGTAAAGTCTTACCCTTCTGATTGTTAGCATTTTACATTTTACATCAGACCCACAAAGGGGACTTATGTGTTACAGCACCGGACCCCTTCGCACCCTGCCGCCCATTGGAATTCACAGCTCTGAGTTAGTCTCCCAGGCTCCCCATGTATTGTATGGGGAGAGTTAGGGTATGTTTGCACTGCATTAGTAAACCAGTGGTCAGACTCTCAGATTTAAGACCACCCACCCTCCCTCCCACACACAAATCTGCTTGATTTGGGTCATAAATCCCTCATGACTCGGAACTATGGACCCACCCAGGGATATAGGTCCAAGCCCAAGTCTCGCTAGGACAGGGGTAGCCAACCTGAGCCTGAGAAGGAGCCAGAATTTATCAATGAACATTGCCAAAGAGCCACAGTAATACGTCAGCAGCCCCCAATCTGCTACCTGCCTCCAGCGCCTCCCACCCACCGGCAGCCCCACCAATCAGTGCCTCCCCCTCCCTCCCCATGCTTCCCGCTTGCCGCAATCAGCTGTTTTGCAGTGTGCAGGAGGCTCTGATGAGGAGGGGGGAGGAGCAAGGGCATGGCAGGCTCAGGGGAAGGGACAGGGGCCTTGGGGGAAGGGATGGAGTGGTGGCAGGACCTGGGGCAGAGCAGGGAGTTGAGCAGTGAGCACCCCACAGCACATTGGGAAGTTGGCATCTGTAGCTCCGGCCTTGGAGTCAGCGCCTATGCAAGGAGCTGCATATTAACCTCTGAAGAGCCGCATGTGGCTCCGGAGCCACAGGTTGGCCATCCCTGTGCTATGACATAGGTTCAAGCCCAGGTCGCCACACTCATATCTGGAGAGTCTGCCAACACTATTCCACAGGCCTGTTTCTCCCAGCCCTTCCATCCCCAGACTTCCCACTCTAAGGAACTGGAAGCAGCCTCCTCATTCAAATTCAGCTGTTTGGCATTTAACCCTACATTTATACACAAACTGCTCAACTAGAAACACAGTTAGTCCTCACATGTGTTATCTATGGCTAGCACTAACAAAAAGTAGTGCATCAAGCATGCTGCTAGCTGTCTGGATTCTGGTTAATCTTTGGTGTGAGGCAAGCAAGACATTAGACACCAGCAAGAGCACAAGAAATAATCATGTCAACAAACTATATCTGAGCATCTGGTGATATTGGGATTGACTGTACAATATAAAGAATTGGGTAATCTGCACCTTCCCCCTCACCAAAAAAGTTTCCCAATCGGATTGACTCTGCTGTCTTTTGATCCTGTGCGTGAGATAGGTGGCAGGGGAATACCAAGTTTGAGAATCCTGCCAGGGCTGAGGCATGAACTCGTATGCTGAGCAGCTTGGTGGCATCAGTTCTTAGGTGGTTTTGCACACATCCACCAGCTAAAACTTAGGTTCCTAGGGAATTTAGGCACCACCAGGTTAAGACAACAGCTGAAGGGAGTGTTGAGGAGCTTAGTGGCACCTAAATGTTGGACCATGTCAACACTACTACTTATGCTGGCAAAACGTATGTCACTCAGGGATGTGAAAAAACACCCCCTGGAGCAACATAGTTTTGCCAGCATAAGTGGCAGTGTGTACAGTGGGAGCTTCTCCCACTGACTGATATAGTTACCCCCACTCATTGGTGGTAGTTTAATTATGTTGACAGGAGAGCTCTCTCCTGTTGACATAGAGCGGCTCCATGAGAGATCTTACAGCGGCACAGCTGCATCAATACAGCTAGGCTGCTGTAAGGTCTGTACTATAGACAGAACCTTAGGCACCTAAGTCCCTATGAGGATCTAACCCTTTGCATTCAATTTGGTTAGGTGTAAATTACCACCCAAGGGCCAGGCAGTGGAGACTCAGGTCCTTCATGTGTACAGACTTACATGGATGTCAAAGCACTTTATGGACCAGACCCTTAGTTGGTGTAAATCCATAGAAGCCAGTGGAGTTATGCCAATTTATACCATCTGTGAACACCAATAAATCCTTCAGAACACTTAATGAAGTACTATATGTGAACACCAACCATTCTGCAGCTAGACGGTGAGGCACAGTGGGGCTGACACCAATACTGGACACTTATAGTTAAGGACCTGAATTTGTATTTAGATGCCTAAATAAAAGTGGCATGATTCTAAAGACGCCAAGCACTTTCAGCTCTTATTGACTTCAGTGGAAGTTGGGTATGTTCAGCACCTTTGAAAAGTTACGAAGAATGTACTCGAATAACTCACTTAAACCTAAAAAGAAAAGGAGTACTTGTGGCACCTTAGAGACTAACCAATTTATTTGAGCATGAGCTTTCGTGAGCTACAGCTCACTTCATCGGATGCATACCGTGGAAACTGCAGCAGACTTTATATATACACAGAGAATATAAAACAATACCTCCTCCCACCCCACTGTCCTGCTGGTAATAGCTTATCTAAAGTGATCATCAGGTTGGGCCATTTCCAGCACAAATCCAGGTTTTCTCACCCTCCACCCCCCCACACAAATTCACTCTCCTGCTGGTGATAGCCCATCCAAAGTGACAACTCTTTACACAATGTGCATGATAATCAAGTTGGGCCATTTCCTGCACAAATCCAGGTTTTCTCACATCCCCCCCACCCCCATACACACACAAACTCACTCTCCTGCTGGTAATAGCTCATCCAAACTGACCACTCTCCAAGTTTAAATCCAAGTTAAACCAGAACATCTGGGGGGGGGGGGTAGGAAAAAACAAGAGGAAATAGGCTACCTTGCATAATGACTTAGCCATTCCCAGTCTCTATTTAAGCCTAAATTAATAGTATCCAATTTGCAAATGAATTCCAATTCAGCAGTTTCTCGCTGGAGTCTGGATTTGAAGTTTTTTTGTTTTAAGATAGCGACCTTCATGTCTGTGATTGCGTGACCAGAGAGATTGAAGTGTTCTCCGACTGGTTTATGAATGTTATAATTCTTGACATCTGATTTGTGTCCATTTATTCTTTTACGTAGAGACTGTCCAGTTTGACCAATGTACATGGCAGAGGGGCATTGCTGGCACATGATGGCATATATCACATTGGTGGATGTGCAGGTGAACGAGCCTCTGATAGTGTGGCTGATGTTATTAGGCCCTGTGATGGTGTCCCCTGAATAGATATGTGGGCACAAATGGCAACGGGCTTTGTTGCAAGGATAAGTTCCTGGGTTAGTGGTTCTGTTGTGTGGTATGTGATTGTTGGTGAGTATTTGCTTCAGGTTGCGGGGCTGTCTGTAGGCAAGGACTGGCCTGTCTCCCAAGATTTGTGAGAGTGTTGGGTGATCCTTAATAATGCGTTGGAGGGGTTTTAGTTGGGGGCTGAAGGTGACGGCTAGTGGCGTTCTGTTATTTTCTTTGTTAGGCCTGTCCTGTCCGATGAAGTGAGCTGTAGCTCACGAAAGCTCATGCTCAAATAAATTGGTTAGTCTCTAAGGTGCCACAAGTACTCCTTTTCTTTTTGCGAATACAGACTAACACGGCTGTTACTCTGAAACCTGTCACTTAAACCTGTGGAACTTATCGATACAAGATATTATTGAGGACAAAAACTTACCAGGATTCAAAAAAGCTTTAGTCATGTATATGGATAATGAAAATATCCATTGAAAAATTAAGTTGGCTAAAAAGTTATAAAGGAATATAATTCCACATGCTTCATGGAATGAACCAGTCACTAACTGATGAGGTGTTAAGAGGAAAACCTCCCTCCAGGCAGGTTATTCCAGAATCACACTTTTCTCTGAAGCAGCTGATGCTGGTCACAAAGAAAGACAGGATACTGCAGTAGATGGACCACTGGCTTCATGCAGTGTAGCAATTCCTGTATAGCGAAGTGTGGCCACAGTGGCATATGGTGACTCAGTGATAGTCTGGAACTGAACCTAGGAGTCCTGATTCCCAATTTCTCCCGCTGTAAACACTAGCCAAAAGATATTACATTGTGAATTATGCAGGTCTTCTGTTGAACTATTGCTCCTTTTATTGAACTTATCCCGTTATCAGTACAGCAGATGTTTTAAGGAAACTCATTAGAACAGACAGTAACTATTTCTAAAATGCTGTAAGATTTCAATGGGCAGAAGTGAGGAATATTTATTTCCACAGAAGTTGTATGTAATGGAAAAGTCAAGAATACAAGGGCCATATGAATGAATGAATAAAAAACCTGGAAGAAGCCATTGGCATGACAGATTTTCCCTCTCCTTTGGAGTCATTATAGAATAGTGTCATTAGTCTATGTATCAAAGGCTCCTTGACTATGCATTAAACCTGGATGAAAACCTGAATGAAAAACCTGAATAACTATTTAATGGTGTATCGTGACAATTATGTCAGGACTCTATAATACATGTTAACATGATGCATTATATTCTATCGATTACCCACACATTAAATACTCCCTAAAATAAATGCATTGAGCAATTATAGTTTGTCAGGTCAGTCATTTACAGATTAAGTGCTGATTAACTATGCCATAATACAATAGACCTTAATGGAACCCAAAAGGACAATTATATTTATTATAAACATCACTATATTCAGTCTATTTTATCTTGTCAATGATTTATAGGTGCTGGAAGTGTCACCATGTACCTCCAGTGAAGTCTTGCAATCAGTATAAAGTCTCCCTAAGGAACTCTCAGATAAGACATGAAGCAATTTTAATGGGAATGTTTCTTCAGTATATTTCTACTGTTTCTGCTGATTTCAATAGGATTGAATTGTCTATAAATGAGAACTCAGGTTGGCCCTAGACTCAAGCTGTTTCAAATTTTAATCACAACAGAAAAGCCTTAATGATTCCATAGCAATTCATGCCCTACACATTAGGATAGGTTTTGCCCACTGCCTTTTTTCATGTTGCAGTAATCTATTCCTGCTAGGCATGGAAGGATTTAGCTTCTGGAAGCACACAACATTTCCCTATTAATTACAAGCAAACAGCTAGACAAGGAGTGCAATTCCTTAGCCTTGATCCCAAAATATCGGAAAGTACGAAGAATTGGTTGCAGTTGCATATTAAGATACTTTTTAATCCCTTTACATTGGAAGGTAACAGATATTGAGTAGGAATAATTAATACCCCTTCAGCTGGAAATAATGGACTTTATTTCTGATGCAAATGGAGCTCAAACTCCACTTTCAGTTCTAGATTAATAGATTTTTAAGGTTAGAAGGGACAATTGGATCATCTAGTTAGGAAATCATTATAATGTGCTTTAAATCTTAAACTCTTACTTTCTCTATTATTTTTCATTCATTCTCTCTATTCTTCTTGTATGTGTAGGCACTTGATTAACAACTGTGTAGATGGCTTTCATCTATGCACAGAACTGATCCAATGCTGGCAGTGGCAGCCCAACCTTTCCTACCAAGTGCAACTGCAACCAATTATTCTTACTTCCATATATTTTGGGAGACTGAAATTCAAGGTTAAGGAATTGTACTTTGTCTAGCCATTTGCTTGTAATTAGTGAGGAACTTTTGTGTGCCACCAAAGGCCTTGATCTGACTATCAAGCAATAAGAGAGAATTTCTGTTCACTCCTACCCCAGCCTACATTCCAGACATTCATTTTAATATATAATAAACTGAAAATAACCAAATAAATTGGTTCTATCTTCATCAATGATTTAGATAATGGCATAGAGAGTACACTTATAAAGTTTGTGGACGATACCAAGCTGGGAGGGGTTGCAAGTGCTTTGAAGGATAGCATAAAAATTCAAAATGATCTGGAAAATTGGAGAAATGGTCTGAAATAAATAGGATGAAATTCAATAAGGACAAATGCAAAGTACTCCACTTAGGAAGGAACAATCAGTTTTACACATACAAAATGGGAAATGACTGCCTAGGGAGGAGTACTGCAGAAAGGGATCTGGGGGTCATAGTGGATCACAAGCTAAATATGAGTCAACATTGTAACGCTGTTGCAAAAAAAAGCAAACATCATTCTGGGATGTATTAGCAGGAGTATTGTAAGCAAGACACTAGAAGTAATTCTTCTGCTCTACTCCACGCTGATTAGACCTCAACAGGAATATTGTGTCCAGTTATGGGCGTCACATTTCAGGAAAGTTGTGGACAAATTGGAAAAAGTCCAGAGAAGAACAACAAAAATGATGAAAGGTCTAGAAAACATGACCTATGAGGGAAGACTGAAAAAATTGGGTTTGTTTTGTCTAGAGAAGAGAAGACTGAGAGGGGACATGATAACCGTCTTCAAGTACATAAAAGGTAGTTACAAGGAGGAGGGAGAAAAATTGTTCTTCTTAACCTCTGAGGATAGGACAAGAAGCAATGGGTTGGAGCACAACAAAACTTCTCCTTTTCCCTGATCATGCCATCTGTGCTGGGGACTGAGGAGATGTTGCACAAGCTATGGCCTGGTACACCACCTGAGGATTCTCTACTCACATCTTTGTGGCCCCTTGGTGGTACTGAATCAGTACAGAAAGGCTATAGTGGAGTCCAGGATCAGGTCAATTGTTTTTCCACTCAGAGAATAAATGAAATATGTTTAGTGCAGGACTGTGCTTTTCTCTCCACTGCTGAAATCTATTGTAGAATGGATGGATGAAACATTTGCTTTTGAGACAGGTTGTCTACATCTAGGTACTATTTCACATCATTATTCCTGATCACAATACAAAAATCCAGATCCCACTCAGAGTAGGAGGGTCATTAGAATCACCTTTGGGAGCTATTTCCCACTATGCTATGATAAAACATGAACTTTGCCATATCTCCCCAAACTTTTCCCTGCAATTTCTCTTGAGTCTGCTTGACTTTATGTGTAGTATCAGGGAGCAGATTCAGTTAGGTATGTTCTGCATCCACTTGGCTAGTAACAATGACACTCATTCCCATAGCATTTTGTTGAAGTTCTTACATGGCTGTGACTTGGACAGTCCATCGTGTCATCAGCTCTTTGTCTCCATTTTTCAGAGACTCCTAGAGAACGTGATGTAATTATTAATGTGTTGGGGGATATATACAGAAATATATGCTGTCATATGCTATAGGCCATTGAGGCCTAGTATGAATGCAATATGCTTGACGTGCGTGTGTGAGTTGCATGTTGGCAACTGAAGTGAGGATTTAAGGTTATGAGCGATCAAGAATTGTTCTTGCAAAACACCTTTGTTGTGCCCATGGGAAATATGAAGAATCAGCAAATAAAGGAATAACATTGGCTGTGTTGCCATGATACTGTATCCGTTACAGCTGTGGACAAAAATTGGGAGAAATGGAACACCTTAGATTATGGCGGCCTGTCCGGAACTGTTTTCCTGAAGTTATGGGTGAAAGGCCTAGCAAATGGAGACAAGGAGCTGATGACGCGACAGACTGATCTATAAATAGTTGCCTGACTATTATATCTGAAATCTGGAGTCAGACATCGATCCAAAGCCCTGATTTTGAAGAGGTGTGTAATGCCGGTTCCCCACACCTTATGAGGGGAGCGAACCTCAACTGGCCATCAGGACTTCGTTCTAATCTTCGGACTCTGGTGCAGTATATTTGGGGTGTGAATGTGGAGTGAGTGGGGTTTATATTGTAATCAATAAAAGTATTTAGAGTATTATATACTAACGCTGTGTTCGGTATCTGCCTGCTCCCCTATCCCATAGGGAGGCCTCTATCAGAGCCTAACATTTGAGAAATGAAGATCCCTCTGTTTTCTGAAAATTCTTCTCTCCAGAGAAGTTTTGGTCTTCAGAGAGAATCCCTTTTCAATGCTCCATTGATCTGTGCCTGTGTAGTCATTTACATCCATGAAAGTATGTATAAAATTCCAGAATTTACATATGGTGGCATTTCACAATTACTTTGCACTGATTTTGCTTAGTCCTAATGCCCAAATTTGTAAAGGTATTTAGACATTGCTTTTGTCAGCATTGACTTTCATTCAAGCTTAGGTGCCTAAGTCACTTTTGAAAATGAGACTTTCAAGGCTTAAGTGACTCATTTTCAAAAGTGACTTAGGCTCCTAAGTCTGACTGAAAGTCATTAGGCCTTGTAATAGGGAGCAGAGCAATGCCTAATTACCTTTAAAGAGCTGGGCCTAAACAACCACACAAGGTGCAAGAGAACAGCGAATCACATTCCCAGTATGTGTCAGTTAAGCTCAAAAGACACACATACACACTTCCAAATACAGTTGATGCACTTAAAAATATTCCACCGTTTTGAAAAATACTTTCAGTTCCAGAGAGGTCCTCTATACTTACAATGGAGAAATTCATTAGAACCAGTAGAATTTTTCATATTGGTAGAACTTCTAAAGGCACCTTTGTAGCAGTATTATGATAATATAAATGTCCTCTTAACACATAAAATTAAATTTTTTTCAGAAGGTTGCACTGAGTTTTACCCATGAAATTCCTACTGTGATTCAGAGACTAAAAGCACCTTCTTCTTTGAAATGTTAAGGTTAGATTCCAAAATACAATGGCATCAGTGGAGATCTCCAGGGGTGAATTATGGCCCTTTATGTTTTGTTCTACTTGTACGTCTATTTTCAGTGGCTGTAATTCATAACAGTTCTTGCTTCAGCAGAGATTACTTTCAGAATTCAACATATTGGATCTTGTCTAAATCAATGAGCTGTTTGGTATTTGACAAATCAATCTGTCTCCTCATCTAAAGATAAATCCGTTGTTAATTGCAGTGGTTTGTAATACACCACATGCAAAGCATATGCTCCAAATTTTAGAGGGACAGGACTTCAATTTTCCTAATATTTATTAAGGCACCTGAATCCCATTTTCAAAATTCTAAATGTCCTTTCACTACCTCCTTTGGTGAAAAATGGTGAATTTCATTATTATTTAAAGAACCACTTGACACTGCTTAGGCTACAAGACTAAAACCAAGGAAATCCTGGGTTCTCATCATGGTTCTGCCACTGAGTGTGGCCTTGTGCACGTCAATTAACCTCTCTGCCTTTGTTTTTTCATCTTTAAAAAGGGGATGAAAATACCCACATTCTAGTGGAGATGTAGGATGAATTAGCTAGCATTTGCGCAGGGAGGATGTAAAGTGCTTACTATTACTGTTTCTCATTTTACTGTGGATTTTATTATCCCATTAGCAATGTCTTTAGAAGTTAACTAGTGGCACTTGGAAAACACATAAAAGGAAGCAGGCTTACTGAAAAACAGCGTACAAATAATTCAAAATAATAACTCCATTTGTGGTTAATCCTCTTCTGCTCTGTTTGGCCATAATCAAAAGAAGGCTCTAAAACTGATTGGTTGAGAATGAATGAATTCTGTTCTGGGAATTTGGTTCACTACACCTGTGAACATGAGCTCGGCTTCCCACTCAGCCTGAAGACAGGGGAGACGGAAGATTTTCAGTTCCTATAGCTTACCTCACTATGCAGAGCTGTGTGAATCACCACATGAGGAAAATCAGTTCAATTACAGTACAGATGGATATCCTGCAATGACATAACATTCTCTCGTTGCTTGTGGCTGATGTTCATTATAGCCTGAAAGACAAGCTATCTGACTAAACAGAGGCTGAGAAAAGTGACGGGCAGACTGTTTTACGTAAAATATAATTTATTCTTTCCTGGTGCTTTCAAGATGTGGCACCAGCCTTATTAGTATATTCCAAGACCTAAATCTCTCTGTGCAAGGGACACCCTATGCTGTTCCTCAGCTTCTTTTGTTCACTTTGCAGTGACTCTTCAGCAGGGTCAGCCTCAGAGCTGGGCTCAGCTGTTAAAGCTGCATGTGTGTGCCATGTATCAAGGTAAGCAATAGACAGGAGTTGGTTGTAATGAATAGAGAGAGGTCTGAGGCTATTATACACATACAGGACCTCGTATTTCTCTCTAATTCCCTGACTAAATGCATTCTGTGCTGTCTAGCATCACTTCAGCCGGTTTCCCTGGGCCTGCCCTGACCCAAGCAGTTGTAGAAAGGACAGCTGACATGGCTACACCACACAGCTCATATTTTATGAGCTAACCAAGTTGTCTCCATCTCTAAGTGGTGAAAAGCTCTCGACAGGCAGATGGACCACAGCAAGAAACGGTTTTCTTCACTAAGAAATCAATACCACCAGCTTGCTCCTTTGGCATCTCAGCTTTGAATCTTTTAAGCCTGCTATAGTCAACCAGGGGTTGGGAATACTTAAAGCACAATGTGCCGAATTTTTCAAATTCCTTGCACCTTGTGTGGTTGCTTACATCAGTGCAAAGGGAGGGAATAAAGCTACCATTCAGATCAGGTAGCATTTTGCACTCACTTTGCACAGGTGTAAATGGCTACTACAGGGGATAATCAAGTCCAGTGTTCTCAGTCCCAAATTATATTTCTCTCCATGCTTAGGTATGCATTTATTTCTGACATGGTTTGCTAGCTGTAAAAAGTACTACAGTACCACTGCATGCTATTGTGGCATGCTACCTGAACTTTGAAAGGCACAATGTTTCAAAGAAGACAGGCCAGTATCATACAAGTGGCAGAATAATTTTCCTCCTGCTCCGAGGAAAGCATGATTTTAGTTATCAATGGAAAGAAAATTTATGTCACTTATAAATATGTCTTCCTTTTAATTTTAAGTCCTCAGTAACGACAAGGAGAGAAATGTGGGAGCTAGAAAAATAGACTCAAGATTAAAATGAAATGAAATAGTCCATGGTACAATACAGAATGCTGATTTTGGGATCTAGAGAGTGTCCTTTTGCTACCAAAGAATATGATGAGGCTACATGTTGTATCCTTTGTAAAGAAAGACTGAGCAGCTGTCTTCTGAGTGAAACAAAATGGTGACATTTCTATGTTACACAAAGAGCAATGGGAGATGGAGATTTGAGGCAGAGACTTGGGCTTGTTGTGTTTTCAGATATACAGAGAGAGGCTCTGTTTTAGGCTAATGTTGTGGTTACGTTGTGGCTTTTTAGTATTCTTCCCAGTATCATAACAACTATATTGAGGAATATGATAAGTTTCTCGCTGGGAAGATTTAGTTGGGGCTGGTCCTGCTTTGAGCAAGGGGTTGGACTAGATGACCTCCTGAGGTCTCTTCCAGCTCTAATCTTCTTTGATTCTATAGGTGACTGATGGCTGCAGGGATTTCCCTAGACACCCCCCCTGAATATTCCCAATACCCACCCCAGTTACATGCAGAGTTGCCAATTTAGTCATTGGTTGGAAATTTGAATTTAAATTGAAACAGTAATAAACACTTTAAAAGAATACATAGTATATGAGAAAATACTTGTACCTGAGAAAGCATAATGGGTTTGAAAAGTATGAACAAAGACTAGCTTCCTCATACAGCCGTTATTTATGACAATGTCGGCACATTCGTTTTGGCTATATTGGCCTACCTAATAATTTCAAATTAGGAGTTGTAAGCAAGGTCTGAATGAGCTCTCCTCTGACAGCTAGTGATGAGCCAGTGGTGGGTGGAAAGGCTTCAGGACCAGACTGCATTTACATGAACACACCTACTCTGCCTAGGTATCCAGCAGACAGAGCTGTGCTGCCCCAGTGATCAATTTTGGCTGGTGTTGGGTTACAAATCACTTAAGTATTAAATGTGGGAGTCATGAAATGTTGTTATCCGTATTGTAGGAGTAAAGGGCACCAGAACTGTGCTTAGCCTGACTGAATGAGGGGGTCTCCCTCAGTGCTTAATTTGTGCTAGGGCTTGCCAGGGCTGAGCCCCGGCACCTCTAGGCTTGGCAGTACATAGCCCTGGGACCTCTGGGCTTGTCACATCCATTAGGAAAGTAACAAACTTGCTTGTGCCCCGGCACCTCTTTCATTACAAATTAAGCACTGGTCATCCTCAACTGAGCTCCACACCCCAAGCAGGAGGTTTGGATGCCAGATCCTAGTGAAGAGAGAGAGGGTGGGGCACAGGTGTTATGGTTGGTGGTGTGGGCTCTGCCTAAGACTCACAGGCACTATTTGACCTGCCCCTCTCTCCTGTTTAGAGAGAGAGCTGATTAGGCTTCATAGAGAGTCTTTTGGTTTGTTAAGTGACCGCTAGAGCTTAAATCACTGATAATCAGGTCTAAGTGCTTAGACCCGCTGCAGGACAGCATTTCTGTGGAAAAGACAGCCCAGTCTGCACTAGCAGTGAGGTTCCCCCACTGACAACTGAAATCACTGAGAGCTGGGTGGTACCTCAAGAGATTGACTTGCAGAGGTCACAGTGGCAAGTGGCAGCAGAAGGTGACAGTGCAGGGACATTGGGGATGGAGCAGTAGAGTGAACAGTGGCATGACAAACAACAGCAGCCAGGCCACTGCACTATGTTTTAGTGACTTTGCTCCAGAATGCTAAATTTGTGACTGGGAAATGAAAATTAATATATGTTTCCTAGTAGGCCAAGACTTTTAAAATGCATTATTTGCCAAGGTCATTATCTCACATCATTGCTATCTCAAGAGGTCCTTATATTGTGGAGTTTCTATACTAAACTTTTTTATTATTATAATTATTTTTTATGTAAGAATGGCTATATTGGGTCAGACCAATTGTCCACATCTATCCCAGTATCCTATCTTCCGACAGTGACTATTCCAGGTGCTTCAGAGGGAATGAACAGAACAGGGACTCATCGAGTTATCCATCCCCTGTCGTCCACTCCCAGCTTCTGGCAAATAGAGGCTAGGGACACTCAGAGCATGGTGTTGCATCCCTGCCTATCCTGGCTAACAGCCATTAATGGACCTAACCTCTATGAACTTATCCAGTTCTTTTTTGAACCCTGGTATAATTTTGGCCTTCACAACATCCCTGGCAAAAAGTTCTACAGGGTGACTGCGTTGTGTGAAGAAATACTTCCTTTTGTTTGTTTTACGCTTGCTGCCTATTAATTTCATTGGGTGACCCCTGGTTCTTGTGTTAAGTGAAGGGGTAAATAACACTTTCCTTAGTCATCTTCTCCACACCAGTCAAGATTTTATAAGCCTCTATCATATCCCCTCTTAGTCATCTCTTTTCCAAGCTGAAAAGTCCCAGTCTTTTTAATCTCTCCTCATATGGAATCTGTTCCATACCCCTAATCATTTTTGTTGCCCTTCTCTGGGCCTTTTCCAATTCCAAAATATTTTTTTTGAGATGCGGTGACCAGAACTGCATGCAGTATTCAAGATGTGGGCATAGCATGGCTTTATACAGTAAAAGTGGAGGAACTTGGTTTGCCAGACTGATCAGCTAAACCAATACTGACAACCTATATGAAAAGGCTGCAAAACACCATGCCTCTGGACTGCACCAACATGCAGAAAGCCTTATAAGCCAGTCACTGTCAAAGCAAATTTTAGAAGAACTTAATGAGGCTGTTAAGAATGCTGGAGACACAACTAAGTTCATGACAGGTTTCAGAGTAGCAGCCGTGTTAGTCTGTATCCACAAAAAGAAAAGGAGTACTTGTGGCACCTTAGAGACTAACCAATTTATTTGAGCTTAAGCTTTCGTGAGCTACAGCTCACTTCATCGGAGGCATGCATCCAGTGAAGTGAGCTGTAGCTCACGAAAGCTTATACTCAAATAAATTTGTTAGTCTCTAAGATGCCACAAGTACTCCTTTTCTTTTTAACTAAGTTTATGTGAACCAACATGGCGGTTGCATCATACTTTCTATTTAAGCAAGAGATACCACAAGCTACAAACTGGGGCCAATGTTAAGTGCATTGTCACTTGTTAATCCTGAGGTTGGACACTGGTTTCGAACAAGACTGGCAAATACTCGCTATCTTTCTGAAAAAACTCAGCTGATACTCTTGAAGCATGCGGTGCAACAGTGAAAGATTCAGCAGTTGAAAAAGTGAGGAAATCTCTCACCATATTCAAGATATGTGCATACATGGCTGATGAATGTACCAATGCAAATAGGCATCAAGTCATTGAGTATGTTATCTTGATGTCCATGGGCCATCAAGTAAATGCGGGTAGGCCAGTAAATGCATTCTAGATGTTCATTCTATGGGAATCTCTTGTTTACCGCCATCAATCCAATGATCAGACCCTTGATGCCTAGAACATTCCCTGACATGTTGTAATTGATTGGATCTGGATTTTAAAACAGTTACCACATTTACAGATGGAGAAATATCAGCAAATTGAGTGGAAGGCCATTGCAAGTTCAGCTAATTATGCAATAAGAAAAGGAGTACTTGTGGCACCTTAGAGACTAACCAATTTATTTGAGCATGAGCTTTCGTGAGCTACAGCTCACTTCATCGGATGCATACCGTGGAAACTGCAGAAGACATTATATACACACAGAGACCATGAAACAATACCTCCTCCCACCCCACTGTCCTGCTGGTAATAGCTTATCTAAAGTGATCATCAAGTTGGGCCATTTCCAGCACAAATCCAGGTTTTCTCACCCTCCGCCCCCCCCCCCACACACAAACTCACTCTCCTGCTGGTAATAGCCCATCCAAAGTGACCACTCTCTTCACAATGTGTGTGATCATCAAGGTGGGCCATTTCCTGCACAAATCCAGGTTCTCTCACTCCCTCACCCCCCTCCAAAAACCACACACACAAACTCACTCTCCTGCTGGTAATAGCTTATCCAAAGTGACCACTCTCCCTACAATGTGCATGATAATCAAGGTGGGCCATTTCCAGCACAAATCCAGGTTTTCTCACCCCCCCACCCCCATACACACACAAACTCACTCTCCTGCTGGTAATAGCTTATCTAAAGTGATCATCAAGTTGGGCCATTTCCAGCACAAATCCAGGTTTTCTCACCCTCCGCCCCCCCACATACAAACTCACTCTCCTGCTGGTAATAGCCCATCCAAAGTGACCACTCTCTTCATAGTGTGTATGATAATCAAGGTGGGCCATTTCCAGCACAAATCCAGGTTTTCTCACCCCCCACCCCCATACACACACAAACTCACTCTCCTGCTGGTAATAGCTTATCTAAAGTGATCATCAAGTTGGGCCATTTCCAGCACAAATCCAGGTTTTCTCACCCTCCGCCCCCCCACATACAAACTCACTCTCCTGCTGGTAATAGCCCATCCAAAGTGACCACTCTCTTCACAGTGTGTATGATAATCAAGGTGGGCCATTTCCAGCACAAATCCAGGCTTGCTCACCTCCCCCCCCCCCCCGGAAACACACACACACAAACTCATTCTCCTGCTGGAGTTTGTGTGTGTGTGAGTGCGTGTGTGAGTGAGTTTGTGTGTGTGTGTGTTTCCGGGGGGGGGGGGGTTGAGAAAGCCTGAATTTGTGCTGGAAATGGCCCACCTTGATTATCATGCACATTGTAGGGAGAGAGGTCACTTTAGATAAGCTATTACCAGCAGGAGAGTGAGTTTGTGTGTGTATGGGGGTGGGGGGTGAGAAAACCTGGATTTGTGCTGGAAATGGCCCACCTTGATTATCATGCACATTGTAGGGAGAGTGGTCACTTTGGATAAGCTATTACCAGCAGGAGAGTGAGTTTGTGTGTGTGGTTTTTGGAGGGGGGTGAGGGAGTGAGAGAACCTGGATTTGTGCAGGAAATGGCCCACCTTGATGATCACACACATTGTGAAGAGAGTGGTCACTTTGGATGGGCTGTTACCAGCAGGAGAGTGAGTTTGTGTGTGGGGGAGCGGAGGGTGAGAAAACCTGGATTTGTGCTGGAAATGGCCCAACTTGATGACCACTTTAGATAAGCTATTACCAGCAGGACAGTGGGGTGGGAGGAGGTATTGTTTCATGGTCTCTGTGTGTATATAATGTCTTCTGCAGTTTCCACAGTATGCATCCGATGAAGTGAGCTGTAGCTCACGAAAGCTCATGCTCAAATAAATTGGTTAGTCTCTAAGGTGCCACAAGTACTCCTTTTCTTTTTGCGAAGACAGACTAACACGGCTGTTACTCTGAAACCTGTAATTATGCAATGTGGCTTATGCCCCATCTAACAAGCTCCTTAAACAGTAGCTCCCAATTTTCATTCACATTGTTCCGTTTAGTGTTTTTCTCCAAAACACTTCCACTAATCATTTTGGTCAGCTTTGGAAAGTTAGCCCTTTCAGTGCACCAAATATAAATATTGCTTGTTGGGACTACCCTCTGCTGGTCATAAGAACAGCCATACCGGATCAGACCAATGGTCCATCCAGCCCAGAATCCTATCCTCCCACAGTGGTCAATGCCGGGTGCTTCAGCGGGAATCGACAGAACAGGTAATCATCAAGTGATCCATCCCCTGTCACCCATTCCCAGCTTCCGGCAAAGAGAGGCTAGGGACACTTCAAGAGCATGGTTTTGTATCCCTGCCCATCCTGGCTAATAGCCAATGATGGACCTATGCTCCATTAACTTATTTAGTTGTTTGTTGAACCCTGTTATAGTCTTGGCCTTCACAACATCCTCTGGCAAAGATTGAGGTTGACTGTATGTTGTGTGAAGAAATACTTCGTTTTGTTTGTTTTAAACCTGCTGCCTATTCATTTAATTTGATGACCCCCATTTCTTGTGTTATGAGAAGGAGTAAATAACACTTCCTTATTTACTTTCTCCATACCTGTCATAATTTTATAGACTTCTATCACATCCCCCTTAGTCATCTCTTTTCTAAGCTGAAAACTTCCCCTCGTCTTATTAATCTCACCTCATATGGAAGCTGTTTCATACCCCTAATCATTTTGGTTGCCCTTTTCCTTACCTTTTCCAAGCCAATATATGTTTTTGAGATGGGGATACCAGCTCCAGTATTCAAGATGTGGGCATGCTAGGGATTTATAGAGAGGCAATATTACATTTCTGTCTTATTATCTATCCCTTTCCTAATGATTTCCCAACATTTTGTTCACTTTTTGATTGCCAATGCACATTGAGTGGATGTTTTCAGAGAACTATCCACAATGACTCCAAGATCTCTTTCTTACATTGTAAGAGCTAATTTAGACCCCATCATTTTAGATGTAGAGTTGGGATCATGTTTTTCAATGTGCATTACTTTGCATTTATCAACATTGAATTTCATCTGCCATTTTGTTGCCCAGTCATCCAGTTTGGTGAGATCCCTTTGTCACACTTTGCAGTCTCTTTTGGACTTAACTAACTTGAGTTGGTTTGTATCATTGGCAAATGTTGCCACCTCACTGTTTACCCCCTTTTTCCAGATCACTTAGGGGTATGTTGAACAGTACCGGTCCCGGTACAGACCCCTGGGGGACACCACTATTTACCTCTCTCCATTCTCAAAACTGACCATTTAGTCAGACCCTTTCTTTCTTTCTTTCTTTCTTTCTTTCTTTCTCTCTGGGATAGGGTAACTGGTTAAAAGGCAAGAAAGAAAGAAAGAACCTTCCATCTTATCCCATTTTGCTTCACAGCCTTTGGTGAGGGACCTTGTCAAAGGCTTTGTGAAAATCTAAGTACACTATATCCACTGGATCACCTTTATCCATGTGCTTGTTGACTCCCTCAAAGAATTCTAGGAGATTCGTGAGGCATGATTTCCCTTTACAAAAACCATGTTCACTCTTCCTCAGCAAATGGTGTTTATCTATGTGTCTAATAATTCTGCTCTTTACTATAATTTCACCCAATTTGCCTACTACTGAAGTTAGCCTTAGTGGCCTGTAATTGCTGGGAGCATCTCTGGAGCTTTTTTTAAACATTGGTGTCATATTAGCTATCCTCCCGCCATCTGGTATGGAAGCTGATTTAAAAGGATAGGTTACATACCACAGTTAGTTAATAGTACTCCAGTTTCACTTTTGAGTTGCTTCAGAACTCTTGGGTGAATACCGTCTGGTTCTGGTGACATATTGCTGTTTAATTTATCAATTTGTTCCAAAACCTCCTTACTGGTCCTTACTGAATACAGTCAAGTCATGATCAATGGTCCCAGAGCAACCATGAACATCCAGTCTAGTGATCAGTTCATCATTATCCACCACAAGGAAGCCCACAATAGAGTCACCCCCTGTTGGGTACAAAACTTTGTATTAGAAAAGTATCTATAATTTTTCAAAATCTCCAAGGATGATTTACTTCTGGCTACGTGAGACCTCCACCGTCTATCTCCCAATAGGAAGTCCCCCATGCTAACCTAATTTCTTCCCACAAGTCACAGACAGGTGCAAAAGGAGAAACATTTCCTGTTTTCTGGTTTGTATTCAGTGAACTGTTCCAGCCCCCCACCAGTTCATCTGCTGGGCTGTGTTAGGTAGCAGATTGATCCCTATCCATTCTAGGTCCTGGGGTTCTCAATAACCAAGAATGTAAAGCAGGTAATAATGTGTCTAATGCAGGGGTTCTCAAACTTCATTGCATTCCGACCCCCTTCTGACAACAAAAATTACTACAGGACCCCAGGATGGGGGACCAAAGCCTGAGCCCTCCCGAGCCCCACCGCTCCAGGTGTGTGGGGGAAGCCAAAGCCCAAGCCCCACCACCCTGTGTGGGGAGGCCAAAATCAAAGCCCAAGGGCTTCAGCCCCAGACAGGGGGCCTGCAACCTGAGCATGGCTGCCCAGGGCTGAAGCCCTCAGGCTTTGGCTTTGGCCTCAGGCATTGGGGCTCGGGCTTTAGCTTTGACCCAGCCACAGCAAGTCTAAGCCAGCCCTGGTGACTCCATTAAAATGGGGTTGAAACCCACTTTGGGGTCCTGACCCACAGTTTGAGAACCGCTGGTCTAATGTAAAGTGCCACCCTGCCCTCCACTTTTACCCTCTCTCCCCTACCTCAGTGGGTTGTAACCAGTGACACTAACATTCCAGTCATACACATCATCCCACTGCGTTTCCCCATTTCCCCTCCCCAGGGAGAATTTCCAACTCCTCTTCCCAGTTACCCAGATTCCACTACCAAGAGTAGTGTTGCTTCCCTTCATGAGTGATATCTTGCAGGGCACACACACCACAGCACAGCATTCCCCTGAGTCCACACTTGTGTTACTGCAGGATGGGAGACTCCATTTCACGTGTCCCTTTCTTCCCTCCATTGGAAGGTGCCGGGGGAGAAAGAACGTGTCCCCAGGGCTGAGGCAGCATGGGATTGCTGGCATTGCAGCATGCTCTCCAGGAACCCTCAAGCCTTCCCTTTCAGCTCTGCAGCATCAGAACAGCAGAGCCTGGATTGGAGCAAGGGAAAGGCCTGTTTTCCACAGAATCCTTCCCTCAGACCCAGAGCATTTAGAACAGAAATCCCTGTGGGAGTTAATGTTGCTCTAAAAAGAGCTCCCAAGGGGTGTGCAGCTTCTTGACAACACCACATGAAGTGATCTGTTTGTTATGGTCATATATTAACAGGCAACATTGCAAGTGACCCCCATGCCTCTCTATTTCCTTGGCCACATGTATCGTGTCCTTTTTCTGGTGGCTAGTCCAGAAAAAGAGGACAAGAGCTCACTACTGTTACCACCTCAGGGATTTGTTGGGTTGAGATCAGCATGCAATAGTGACAGAATCAGGGACTTCAAGCCTCTAGGGTGACCTCTTACCTTTATAGACCTGCCCTTTCATCATACACAGCTATTTTAAAGTTTAGTGTGATCGTAAACAGACCCATTTTCAACCCTTCACCACACAAGACAAAGCCTGCAGTATTCATCTTTAACTATTTATTTCTACTCTCCTGGCTCCCAAACTGTCTTTCCTCCCTACTGCCGCCAGTCACCTTCGAGTTCTCCATCTTCTCTCCCCAGCTCTGCTCACTTGATTGCAGCAGCTCAGCAGGTGCTCCAGCTTTGCTCTTTCACTTCCATTCTTCACTTCTTTGGATGGCTGCATTTGCCATTCAGCAGCCTGATGTAAATACCTGAGTCTTCCATCTAGACATGCAGGCCCAGCAGCTAAAGCCAAAGCCCCACTGAGAGCAGTGAGACATTAGCCTGGAGTGTCAAGAGTGGAGGCTTGGCCCATGGGGACCCTAGGCACTGCAGCTTCTGCCACCTACATGGTGAATCCTCCAACCCTTTGCCAAATGGCTCTTCCACATTCTGCAAAATGGCCTCACTGGCTGACTATCTAGGAGAACAGAAAACCTTTGTTAGAGCAGGAGAGTCTCTTCAGTGCAGCACTCTTTCTACAGCTTCCAGAGGGTCACAATGAAACACCTGCGAGTCTCTAGGAGTCTTCCCTGCTCGGTCACTTGGCACCCACTACCATTGGTCTCTGACAGTGGCATTGCAAAGGGGAGCTCAGCAGATGGTCCCTTCTATGGCTTCCTGAGTGGGAGGGAGGTTGCTCTTGTCATTTAAGGCCTAGCTTTCAGAATCAGAGCTCCTGGGTTCTCTGGCTTTGGAAGTGGGTGGAGTCTAGTGGGTGGAGCTCAACTGGCATCAATACCATGCTTCCTTCCTGCCTCTGGCAGTGACGTTGTGGGTGACCTTGAAGCCAGTTGGTTTCCATCCCTGTGCACCAGCTAACAGAGATAATACTGACCCCCCCTCAGAGGGGCTGGCCAGGGTCACTACCGTAATGACTCAAGTTGGAGTGAGTTGCGCTTTTGGCAGTGAAGTGCCCAGATTCAGTCCCCATGGATGCCCAAGGTGTCTATATGTGGCCATGGTTTGACTAACCTAGCATTACAGGCTGTTTAGCCCGGTCCTGGCCATGTGTGGTGCATTCGCTCCTGGCCCTCTCTGGCACACAGCTCCATCACACACAAGAACATGGCCCACCAAGGACAATCTATCAGCTCCCATCTGGTGTTCATCTCCAAGATGGCCGGTGAGCCCTAGTCAGACCACAGAAAGACAGGGTGATGTTCTTTGGTGGAAACTGCTGGAGCTTCAGCCTCTGCTCCCAACTCCACCCACACTGTAAGGGCTTCAAAAGTGGACCCTGATCCCAGGTAAACAAAGGAGCTGAGCGGAGGCCAGGGTGGGTGGAATTACTGCTGGGACTGAGCCTAAGAGAAGAACAGATTTCTCCCCTGCTCTAGGGAGATCCCCATAGGAAAAGCAGCTGGGGTGGGGGTGGGGGTAATACAAGCATTACCCCACAGCCCTTGAATAGCAGGCAACTAGGACTTTGGGAGCCAAGGGACTGGTATATCTTGCTGGAGAGCAGAAAAGGGCATTGGAGAAATTGTAGAAAAGTCAATGTCACGGCTGGGTCAAGGGCAGCCAGACCTACTGCTCAGAGCCAGAGTCCACACTCACATGACAGGAGTCGAGAGGCAGCTGGGTCAGGATACTGGCAGATCAGAAGCAAAAGACAAACTTGCGATCACAGCCACAAATCAGATGCCAGGAAATCAAGCCAGGGGAGCGGCAGCAGAAACAGGCAGCACACGGTCCAGAACAGGGAGCAGCCCTGGTGTTCAGTCAGCTTCCTGTTCTGCTGCTGCCTTAAGCAGGGCCAGAGGGCCAATTAGCTTCTCTGGGACTCCTCCAATTGGACCTCAGGAGTGGAGCCTCAAACTGGAGCTGAACTTCATGGGTCCTAGGTAAGCAATTTTCAGCAGGCTTCTAGGTGAAGGGTTGGAGCATGGCTGCTCCCATGAATCCTGCAGACCCTGGTTGAAGACCCCTGGGTCCTGACAATGAGTGATCTCTCCCCGCTCAAACCTCCTGCAGAAAACATTATTCAGGATCCTGGACACAATAAGATGTGCTGAAGTCTGTCTGTGCTGGGGATTGCTGTCAGCAGGCTCTTCAGCATGGCATCCACATCTCTGGGCAGGCCTTCTTCGGAGCCTGTCAGAGGAGGGAGACCATTGGTCAGGGTTATGGAACTTGGGGCAACACCTGCCAGGATGACAGCTGGCTCTGCAGTCCTTGCCCAGAGGAGCTCTCTGCAGCGGGTCTGGTGCTGAGCAGGGTAGGGAACAGCCAAGCTGCTAGGGATGGGAGCTGGGCTTCATGGCAGAGTCCAGGAACCAAAAGCACAGCATCTGCAAGGAAGGGATTCCCCAGAGAGGGGCAACATAATCTCCCACAGAGGGGGAGTCTCCCCCTGACACTAGATTACTCCTGTGGCCTGTTCCCATCTCTGCCCAACGCACCACCAACTCAGCAGAGAGCAAGAACCAGAGACCTTCCTGCTCCTGAAACAGAGGAGTAGGTTGATGATCTACCTGAATGTCAGTGTTGGCCTTCCCCATGCCCATGGTCTACACTCCATTCAGGGCAGCACACAGGAACTGTGATTCCTATTCTGGATCTAGGGGCAGCTTCAGTTTGCTGGCAGGAGACTGTACATGAGACCTTGTAGGTGGGCATGGACATGGGCATGAAAGTTTGAGGAACAGGGCAGATGCCTGTGTGCAGCAAGGAAGGCAGGGATTTGGGAAGCAAGAGCAGAGGATCAAACACTTTCTTAATGTGGGTCAGGATGATCCCCCTTTCAAAGATAGAGAAAGTGATGCACCAGGTGGGAGAGTGACCTAGCCAGGATCATGTTACCATTCAGTGGCAGGTATGCAGTACAACCTGTTTCCTGCTCTCATCACTGGACCCTGCTGCCCCTTCTGTGTGACCCCTCCAACCATCCTCTCCCATAGGTCATCACCACTCTCCAATACCAGGCTGTTTCCATAATGGAAGCAGGCTTGTAACAGATTTCACTCACCGATAGGTGCCCTTTCCTGAAAAGGCCTGGTGTCACAACTTTCTTGCTGGGTTAGCACCCCCACTGATAGTCGCTAGGGCACTCTGGCAGTTTTTTGTCTGGGAACTCAGCCCTTCAGCCAGGTGACCGTGTTTTAGTCCATTCCTTTCTGGGTCGCGCTCATCCCAAACTAAAAGTCCAAAAATGTCTTTGTCAAGGTTCCTTCCCCACTCTGAACTCTAGGGTACAGATGTGGGGACCCGCATGAAAGGCCCCCGAAGCTTATTTCTACCAGCTTAGGTTAAAAACTTCCCCAAGGCACAAAGTCTTTGTCCTTGGATTAGGTAAAATGCTGCCACCACCAAGTGTTTTAGACAAAGAACAGGGAAAGGACCACTTGGAGTCCTATTCCCCCAAAATATTCCCCCAAACCCTTCACCGCCTTTCATGGGGAAGGCTTGATAATAATATCCTCACCAATTGTTACAGATGAACACTGACCCAAACCCTTGGATCTTAAGAACAATGAAAAATCAATCAGGTTCTTAAAAGAAGAATTTTATTTAAAGAAAAGGTAAAAGAATCACCTCTGTAAAATCAGGATGGTGCATACTTTATAGGGTAATCAGATTCAAAACATAAAGAATCCCTCTAGGGAAAACCTTAAGTTACAAAAAGACACAAAAACAGGAATACACATTCCCTCCAGCACAGCGAATTTACAAGCCAAAACAAAGAAAAACCTAACGCATTTTCTAGCTAGATTACTTACTAACTTTACAGGAGTTGAAGGACTTGCATCCTTGATCTGTTCCCGGCAAAGGTATCACACAGACAGACAACACCCACCCCTTCAGATTTGAAAGTATCTTGTCCCCTCATTGATCATTTTGGGTCAGGTGCCAGCGAGTTTACCTTAACTTCTTATCCTTTTACAGGTGAAAGGATTTTGCCTCTGGCCAGAAGGGATTTTATAGCACTGCATACAGAAAGATGTTTACCCTTCCCTTTATATTTATGACAGTCTTTAACAGAAACAAGGTCTTCCGTCCCTTTGGGGGCTCTTCCTCAGCCTGACTTTGGCTCGGCCTGCCCCTGCTAGCCTTGGTAGCCCTTTCTATGGCCTTGTACACCCCCTTCCTTAGAGACCATGGAAGAACCAGTCCTACCCTGGATTCTAGGTTCTGCCCCAAGGCCCTGTACTGAACAGCTAGGCCTGCTCCTGTACCTTTGCTGCAGTTTTCCCTGGTTTTCCCCTCAGGTGGAGCTCATTCTGTAATCCGTTTGCCCTAACTCCAGGCTTTACAGCCCACAAGCCAAGCCCCCCTATTACATACCCTCCTCCTTAGAACCTGGCCCAACCGGGGGGCAAGTTCTATTCTTGTCCAAGCTTCATCCCTTGTCATCTCATCACTGTCACCGGCTGCGTGCTTGTACAGCCTGCGCACAGTGTCCCCAGCTCCACTGCCAGCTCGCTCACCAGAATTAAGAGGCAATCCTTCTCTTACGCAGTATCCCAGCGCTCTTCCTGCAGCCACTCCTTCTCATTAACCGCTGCTTGCAGAGCTTCTTCTGAAGCCTTTAGCTTCTTCTGTAGCCTTTTTGCTACTGCCACTGCATACGCCAAAACCCTTTCCATCAGGGTCTGAGAACCCACCATGGACTGCTCCACTCTGGTGTTTGTCCCGACTTCAGTCTGCATCATCTCTGTGCCAACCATTTCGTCCTTCACCTCCCTCCAGTACCCGACAGGGTATGTTGGTGGAGGGTCTGCAAAGTCCACGGCCATCCCTGCCACCTCCACATTGCCTGCCTTATGTGGGTTTGTGTCAGAGGACACCTTCTCCTTTCTTTCTACCTTCTTGAGACTCTGGCCCCTCGTTTTGCCACTCAGCAATTTCCTAAGCAGGCCGTGTCTTTTGATATGGCCTGCTTCTCTGCACCCAAAACAAAGAACTCTTGTCCCCATCTTGGCATTAGGCCACTCTTGTACACTTTCTCATGCCCTGCTCTCCTGGGCTAATCTTCACAGCACAGCCCAGGCATGCTCTCCTTGTCTGCTCTTTTTGTCCATGGGCATAGCAGACCCTGGGTTGATTTCCCTTTGCAGGATCTCTCACAGGTATTTCTGCTGCCGCGTCTGTAGCTCCGCCTGCACTTCCTTCTGCCTCTGTTGGTGTTCTAGGAGCTGCGTGAGAAACCCCTAGACCTGCTTTGGCTGCTTAACCAGTCCCTGGAACTGAAGTGAGAAATCCAGTGACCAGCTTGGTCCCTCGAGACACCCGCTTGGCAGGACAGACCGTCCTTCAGCAACCAAGACTTCCATCAGCCCTCATGGATCACAGGGGGAATTCAATGCTCCTGACTATGCCAATCAGAAACAAATCTACACATCGTTACATGCCCCCCGGCAGCCAAACATGGCATCACAGCCCTCTCGCTGGGCTAGCGTCCCCCATCGATGGTCACTCCAGCACCATGACAGTTTCTCTGTCTGCTAACTCAGCCCTCCAGCCAGGTCACCACCTTTAGTCCACCCTTCTGTGGCCCAGCTTGTCTCACACTAAAAGTCCAAAGAGATCTTTCCACAGAAAGAAGTCCTTCTGCCATCGCTGGGGCCCTTGCTCAGCCTGCAGCCCACATGCTGGGCTTGGTAACCCTCTCCGGGTGCGTGTAAGCCCCCTTATTTGCAGCCAGTAGGGGAACCCAGTCCCACCCTGACATTGGGAGCAGCCCAGGGCCCTGTACCCAACAGCTAGGTCTGCTTCTTTCTCTTTGCTGCAGTTTTCCCTGGGTACTTCCTATTTCTCTTCTCAAGTTCCCCTCTAGACTTTCCTTGCTGCTCTGAACTTCCTATCTCGTTCTCATTCCTGTTGATTGCTCAGCTGGGCTGTATCACCACTGCACTCTGGCTCTTTAGGGGGAGGTACATGGTGCCTCTCAGTTAGGGCTTATTCTGTAATCAGCTTGTGTCAAGGTTCCTCCCCCACTCTGAACTCTAGGGTACAGATGTGGGGACTTGCATGAAAACCTCCTAAGCTTACTTTAACCAGCTTAGGTTAAAACTTCCCCAAGGTACAAATTAATTTTATCCCTTGTCCCTGGATCTCCACTGCCACCACCAAACTCTAACTGGGTTTACTGGGAAACATAGTTTGGACACGTCTTTCCCCCCAAAATCCTCCCAACCCTTGCACCCCACTTCCTGGGAAAGGTTTGGTAAAAATCCTCACCAATTTGCATAGGTGACCACAGACCCAAACCCTTGGAACAGAGAACAATGAAAAAGCATTCAGTTTTCTTACAAGAAGACTTTTAATAGAAGTAAAGAAATCCCCTCTGTAAAATCAGGATGGTAGATACCTTACAGGGTAATTAGATTCAAAACATAGAGAATCCCTCTAGGCAAAACCTTAAGTTACAAAAAAGACACATAGACAGGAATAGTCATTCTATTCAGCACAGTTCCTTTCTCAGCCATTTAAAGAAATCATAATCTAACGCATACCTAGCTAGATTACTTACTAAAAGTTCTAAGACTCCATTCCTGTTCTATCCCTGGCAAAAGCAGCATACAGACAGACACAGACCCTTTGTTTCTCTCCCTCCTCCCAGCTTTTGAAAGTATCTTGTCTCCTCCTCATTGGTCATTCTGGTCAGGTGCGAGCGAGGTTACCTTTAGCTTCTTAACCCTTTACAGGTGAGAGGATTTTTCCTCTGGCCAGGAGGGATTTTAAAGGGGTTTACCCTTCCCTTTATATTTATGACAGCTTGGCTAAGCCCCAGGCTGTGCAGCCCAGGGGAAAGCCTCCTGTTACAGGCCTGCTCTGCCCACTCCTGCTGTTACTGAGCTGAGGTCCTTGCTCCCCATTTCAGATCTGGTTTCCAGAGGGGCTGAGTACACACAGGCCCCACTGCCTGGAACTGGAGTTTTCTTGTTTTGGTGACTCTGACATTCAGGCCCTTCATCATTCAGTGGCTGACAGGTGTGGTGAGGGGGCTGGAGAAACCCCACTGCTGACCGGAAGGAGGTCAAAGAGTTGGGATTCTGGGAGCTGATGGGTTCATTTGCCCTGCTGCGGGAAGTGGAGCTGGAGACCAGAGATGCCATATGAACGAGACTACCTGAAGTTCTCTTCATGCCCGAGGGGCTGGAGCCTCCTGCCGGAAACGCTCTCAGGAGTCCAGGTTCGAAGACATCTCCGGAGAGCCCCTTCCTAGGAACAAAACCGGGGTGGTACAATGATGGAGACGTCTCTGTCCCAGAGCTGGGAGCCAGGGATGGGGAAGGCTCCCAGCCAGGCTGTGCATCAGGGATCCCATTCTCCCCCAAGAGACCCACACGTCCCAAGGAGTAAATGGCTCTTACTCCTATGAGGGAGTGGGGTCTTCCATCTAAGCTTCTTTGAGAGCCAGCATTGCTTGCTTTGATGGGACGAGATGACCTGTCCCCACTGCTCCCGGAGGTGGCTCAGCTGCAGGCTGCACCTGTCTGGGAGGCTGTGACAGATCCCAGGGCCTGGAAGACAGCTGGGAAGGAGGCTCCTATTCATTTCACACCCAGAGACCCCATAGAAGGGCCAAGGGGAGAATACAGGGCAGGAGGTGAAGCTAGCCCTGAGCCTCTGTCCCACCCCCACCTCCTCAAAGTGGAGCTTTGCGAGCTTCAGTGGGGCTAGGGGCTGTGGCCCTGACACAATGGCCCTGCTGCACCATATGGGGCAGGGAGAGCTCTGCCTGGGAGCAAGGGGAATGGGATGGGGATAGACCAAGGAAACGGCGGGGGGGAATGGGTGTGAGGGAAAGAACTCCTGCCCCAGATGAAGAAATTTGGGGGGCAAGGGGAAGGACCCTGCTCCAAAGAGAGGGGAGAGAATTTTTGTGAGTGACGGGGGCTCCATTTCCCCTTCCACTAGCTCCCCATTTACAGTGAGCCAGAACAGTACCTGCAGCAGGGAGCGGGAGTTTCTGGTGGCCTCAGAGGCACAGCCCTGCAGTGCCTCAGGCACCTGGCGCAAGTGCCGGATGATGCGGAGCTGGCGCATCACATTGGCCGTGAAATCCTCCTGCTGCAAGGGAACGAGAACCTGTCAGAGACTCAGATGCCCCCGAGGAATTGGTGGGATTAAGGGCACCTGGAACCAGCAGCATATCCACCCAGCACCTGCCTACCTCTGAGAGTAGATTCACCCTTCTGACCCCCAGAATGGAGTCTTCTTGTCCTTTCTAGTGACCTCCAGTACCAACCCCCCTCCTTGTAGGGTGAGCTCCTGCTGCCTCCCCGTCAGTGCCCCTGACAGCTGTTCCACCTCCAATCCACAACTCAAGTTCTCAAAACCCTCTCCTCCACCCCAACCCAGGTTGGGCAGAGAGGGGGCTCTAGGAGGTGGGGCAGGAGGGATTCTGGCAGAAGTGAAGTGGGATGAGGGGAGGTTGAGACATTTCCCCAAGTCATCCCAGCCACTAATGCTGAAGCTGCAGGATGGCAGCCCTGGTGAATGGGGCAGACCAGCAGCCCTTGCTGACTGAATCCTCCTGTTCTCTCTAGAGCGGATCCAGCCCTGCCAGCAGCAGGACAAGCTTCCCATTCCCATGTGCCTCAGCCCTGCCTGGTGCGTCGCCATCACCCGTCAGTCCTTGGCCTCCCAGGCTGCCAGTGATGGGAGCAACTCTGGGTGGTGGTTCAGGTGACATGGACATTAGGCCACTGGGAACTGGTGTTGCCCTGTGGGACAGGAGAGGCTCACAGAGGGCTCTTCCCAAGAGCGATAACACGGTGTCCTAAGAACATAAGTCCGTGATGAGGTAATGCTTGTCATTAATTAGCATTGCTAAAGAGCTGGGTTGGAGCTGCTCCGGGGACAAGCTGGCTCCCTCCTGCTCATGTAGGTGGATTCATCTCTCTACCCAGTAGCACCTGCTCTCACTCTCATTCCCCACCAGGCTCCTTGTTGCCGGGCCAGCGAATGACCATAGGATGGGAATGAGGCCTGGGCCCTGCCCCAATCTCCTGAGTCTAATGTAGCTGCTTACCTTGTCCTCCATCAGCTGCTGGGCTTCCCCCAGGAGGGAGTAGGTGAGGAGCAGCCCAGCCTGGCTGACAGGGGGTTGTGGATGGCCAGCACTGCCATCTGGAGGAAGGATCTTCTCTGCCTCTCCTAGAAGAACTTTCCGAAGACCTAAAATCAACAAGACGGGGGAGGCATTAGCAGATTGCCCAGGGCGAGGCTCCAAATTCTGGGGCTAGAACGGTATCTCCGTCTAGTGACCCCAGGAGGCAGCCACTGCAGGGAGCCCAGCCACTCCCACTCCCTGAGCTGTGTCATGCCCTGGCAGAGTGTCCTTACCACCTCCGCCCTGGCTGTGTTCCTGTAGCCCAGGAGCCTGCCGTCCCGGTGCCAGTCCCAACACCACAGGTCTTTGGCCTCATGGATGGTCAGCCCTGGGAAAGAGAGACACACACACACATTTGTCATTCTGGTTGCAGTGCTTGTGTCCTTCCAATCCCATTGGTGGCCGCATAGTGGGCAGAGTCCTCGCTGCTTGCCTGGCCCAACAGAATTGCAGGGGGTGGGGTAGAACAGAGAAAGAGATTGAGAGAGACTCAGCCTCCAGCCAGGGTCAGTCTGAGACAAATTGGCTGGGGTCCCAGTCTCACTCTTCTACCGGGTGCCATTTCGCAGCTGGGTTCCTTACCCCTCTGGTGCAGCAGCAGCTGGTAGAGCTGGTACACTCCCTCTCTGGCCTCCCAGCTGATGTCCTTGGCTGGGTCACTGATGGACAGAGCCAGCTGTGCCACACGGTGACCCATCCTGGGGAATTCTGCTGAGTTCTAATGGAAGGAAGAGGGAGAGGGGACTCTATCAGCATTTTCCTGTCAGCTCCCAGTCTCCCCAGGCCCAGGACACTCCTTCCCCTCAGCCCCTCTACAGGAGATGCTAGAGGATAGGAGCTAGAGCTAGATCCTTAATTTCCTCTGCCCTCAAGTGAGCCTGGAGCACAGGGATGTGGGCAGGGCCCTCCATGAGGATTTGCTTCCCCAGCTGCTCCAGGATGACAGGAAGGCATGAACCTGGAGCATGGTCCCCTTAAAAGCCCAGAGTCACCACTTAACCAGGACAAGAAGAACTTGACTCAAGCCAAGCTTATTTTCTGCTCTGACTCTGCCTCCCCAAGAGGAACACTCCTAACCCACAGCCCCTGCAGCAGCACATCCTACAGCCCGTTTGAGCCAGCCCACCTACGCTTGAAGTCAGGAAGCTGGGGTCAGAGGTCACTTACTTCAAACTCAGGGAGGGTGATGGTGGATCTGAGCAGGAGGGAGATGGGGTTTACAGGCCTACTCAGTATTTTTAAACTTTGCATTCAGTTCATGTGGAAAATAAAATCAGAAGATCAGACTTCAGAGTTTCATGCTTATTTAATGCCCGATTAAACATGGAACAAATGCATCTTCATTAAGGAGAAATGTTGCTATTGTTTGATTAAGCAGCACTCATTAACATAGGCTGTTGCTATTTATCAGAGGGGCAAATTTAGGCCAAACCAGCCCCACTATGCCAGCCTTCCCACTGAAGCATGTGCTTCTAAACAAGCAGCATTAGTGATTATAATTATATATTTTAGCTGGCAATCCCAGAGCCAGAGAAGCCTAACAACTAGTAGCTATGTGCAGAATATGCCATATGCTTTATTTTGATTAATTAGTTAATGTTGTAAAGCACTTTTTGAAGAAGAAAAGTTCCAAGTATGATCCTTTTCAGCACCAGCCCTGCCAGTCTCTGATTTTTTGCCAAAAATGCCTTTAGCTTTTTCAGTGCAAAATTAAGTATAACTGTCATTTTATTAGACTACATGGTTAGGACAGCCAAGTTGTTTTGTTTTTAAGCTCAGGGCTTCTCAGTTTTTTTTCACAGCAGGCTCCATCATGATAAAGTAGCAGCTCAGTTTCCCCTCACTATAATTTCCTTGCCCCCATGCTCTGCCCCAGTTTTGCCACATTCATCTTTTATACTGTCTATTTTCTGCTCTCTTCCTCTTGGACACTGCTTTCACCATTTTAGGGCTGTCTTCACTGCAGTGTAAGCATGAGGTATAGCTCGAGTCTTGTCTCTAATTCAAGTCTTGTTCTCTCTCTCTCGCTCTCTCTCTCACACACACCCAAACTCAAGTTAAGTGGTGCTTTAATCTTGAGCTAGCTGGTCATCAGGGGTACATCTGTTAAAGCTTGAGTGCTGGATGCTCAAACAAGGACTGCAGTGGGAATATAGCTATAGTGTGCTGCAAATCCAATCATGCTGTTTTGCAATGACAGTGCTCTCACTCGACTGAGGCCAACCATAAGAGGTGTTATAACTCAAGTTAATACTGCAGTGAAGACAAGCCCTTACCAAATGACAACGGTAGCAGTGCTAAGTTTCACCCTTTTATAAGGGGTCTCAATGTTTGGTGTTTTCCTTAAAGCTCCAGCTTCTGGAGTCATGGGATTACATAAAATCTCAGTTTTCATTAAAAAAGTAAGTTTCTAGCCCTCCTGGCTGCTGAGAAAAGCTTGAAAACATGAAAAGCAAAGGCTCATGAACCAGGAGATAAATTTAAAGAATGCAAAATGACATCTCATAATTTTTGAATCCTTGAGGTTAGCAATAGTCATATGGCCCATTGTAATCAACAAGATAGGGATTTAGGATAAATATATATTTAAAACGCTAGAGGCTGGAGGAGGGAACTGACTAAGCCCTGGTCTACACTATGAGGTTAGGTCAAATTTAGCGGCGTTAGGTTGATTTTATAAGCAATGCAGCTACACAACCAACCCTGTTCCGTTGACCTAAAGGGCTCTTAAAATCAACTGCTGTACTCCGCCCCGGCGAGGGAAGTAGCACTAAAATTGACCTTCTTGGGTCGAATTTGGGGTAGTGCAGACGCAGTATTGTGCAATTCGACGGTATTGGCCTCTGGGAACTATCCAAGAGTGCTCCAATGTGACCGCTCTGGACAGCATTTTCAACTCCGATGTACTAGCCAGGGACACAGGAAAAGCCCCGGGAACTTTTGAATTTCATTTCCTGTTTGGTCAGCGTGGTGAGCTCAGCAGCACAGGTGACCATACAGTCCCAGAATTGCAAATGAGCTCCAGCATGGAGTGAATGGGAGACACTGGATCTGTTTGCTGTACGGGGAGAAGAATCCGTGCAGGCCGAACTCCGATCAAAAAGAAGAAATGCTAATATATATGCCAAAATCACACAGGGCATGGTGGAGAGAGGCTACAACAGGGACACACAGCAGTGCCATGTGAAAGTTAAGGAGCTCAGGCAAGCCTACTACAAGACAAAGGAAGAAAACGGTTGCTCCGGGTCAGGGCCCCATACATACTGCTTCTATGATCAGCTGCATGCCATTCTAGGGAGGGACCCTACCACTACCGCACCACTGACAGTGGACACCTGCAAGGGGGGAGTCTCACACAAAGTGGAGGAGGATTTTGTGGATGAGGAAGAGGAGAAGGAGGAGAATGCGCAGCAGGCAAGTGGAGAATCCGTTCTCCCCAGCAGCCAGGACCTTTTCATCACTCTGGAGCCAATACCCTCCCAAGGCAGGTTCCTGGACCCTGGAGGTGGAGAAGGCAGCTCTGGTGAGTGCACATTTGTAACTACACTACAGGGGTTAAAAGCAATTTGTTTAATGTTTGATTTGCCCTGAAGAATTGGGATGCATTCGCAGCCAGTACAGTACTGGAAAAGTCTGTTAACGTGTCTGGGGATGGAGCGGGAATCCTCCAGGGACATCTCCATTAAGCTCTCCTGGAGGTACTCTGAAAGCCTTTGCAGAAGGCTTCTGGGGAGGGCTGCCTTATTTTGTCCTTCACGGTAGGACACTTTACCATGCCAAGCCGGTAGCAAGTAGTCTGGAATCACTGCAGCACAAAGCATGGCAGAGAATGGTCCTGGGTTTTCGTCACATTCATGCAACATTCAGTCTTTATCTTTCTGTGTCAGCCTCATAGAATATCAGGGTTGGAAGGGACCTCAGGAGGTCATCTAGTCCAACCCCCTGCTCAAAGCAGGACCAATCCCCAATTAAATCAGCCTCAGGAGAGTGATATCATTCATGGTCACCTGGTTGAAACAGGGGAATTTTGTAAGGGAACAGTAAAAGGACCCCGTTCATGCTGGGCTGTTTGCGCTTGGCTAAAAGGAATCATCCCGGAGAACTTGCCAGTAAGTTAAAGAAGTATGGTCTGGATGAATTGACTATAAGGTGGATAGAAAGCTGGCTAGATTGTTGGGCTCAATGGGTAGTGATCAATGGCTCCTTGTCTAGTTGGCAGCTGGTATCAAGTGGAGTGCCCCATGGGTTAGTCCTGGGGCTGGTTTTGTTCAATATCTTCATTAATGATCTGGAGGATGGCATGGATTGCACCCTCAGCAAGTTTGCAGATGACACTAAACTGGGAGGAGTGGTAGATAAGCTGGAGGGTAGGGATAGGATACAAAGGGACCTAGACAAATTAGAGGATTGGGCCAAAAGAAATCTGATGAGGTTCAACAAGGACAAGTGCAGAGTCCTACACTTAGGAAGGAAAAATCCCATGCACTCCTACAGGCTGGGGATCGACTGGCTAGGTGGCAGTTCTGCAGAAAAGGACCTAGGGGTTACAGTGGACGAGAAGCTGGATATGAGTCAACAGTGTGTCCTTGTTCCCAGGAAGGCTAACGGCATTTTGGGCTGTATAAGTAGGAGCATTGCCAGCAGATCGAGGGACATGATCATTCCCCTCTATTCACCCGGGCTTCTTTGTCAGTGATCTTCCTTTTCTTTTAATAAATAATGAATGCATGGATTCAAAACAATAGGATTTTATTTCCTTTGCCAGCTATGGTTGAAGGGGAAAGGGGGATTGGCTGACAGGGAAGTAAATTCAATAAAGGGGGTGGTTTTGCATCAAGGAGAAACACACACAACGGTCACACCATAGCTTGGCCAGTCATGAAACTGTTTTTCAAAGCCTGTCTGATGTGCAGCGCACCTAGCTGTGCTCTTCTAATCGCCCTGGTGTCTGGCTGTTCAAATTTGGCCACCAGGTGATTTGCCTCAACCTCCCACGCTGCCATAAATGTCTCTCCGTTTCTCTCACAGATATTATGGAGCACACAGCAAGCAGCAATAACAATGGGAATGTTGGTTGCGCTGAGGTCTAACCTAGTCAGAAAGAGCTCCAGCAAGCTTTTAAATATCCAAAGGCACATTCTACCACCATTCTGCACTTGCTCAGCCTATAGTTAAACCGTTCCTTACTACTGTCCAGTTTGCCTGTGTACAGCTTCATGAGCCATGGGAGCAAGGAGTAGGCTGGGTCCCCAAGGATAACTATTGGCATTTTCAAAAAGAAAAGGAGTACTTGTGGCATTTTAACATCCCCAATGATAATTTTCTGGTCTGGGAAGTAAGTCCCTTCTTGCAGCTGTTCGAACAGCCTGGAATTCCTAAAGATGCGAGTGTCATGCACCTTTCCGGACCATCCCATGTTGATATCGGTGAAACATCCCTTGTGATCCACCAGCGCTTGCAGCACCATTGAGAAGTACCCCTTGTGGTTTAAGTATTGGTTGGTAAGGTGGTCTGATGCCAAGATAGGGATATGCATCTCGCCTATCGCCCCACCACAGTTAGGGAACCCCACTGCAGCAAAGCCATCCACTATGACCTGCACATTTCCCAGAGTCACTACCCTTGCTAGCAGAAGGTCACTGATTGCCTTGGCTACTTGGATCACAGCAGTCCCCACTGTAGATTTGCCCACTCCAAATTGATTCCTGACTGACCAGTAGCAGTCAGGCATTGCAAGCCTCCACAGGGCTACCGCCACTCGCTTCTCAGCTATCAGGGCAGCTCCCATCTTGGTGTTTCTGCGCTTCAGGGCTGGGCAAAGCAACTCACAAAGTTCCATGAAAGTGGCTTTACGCATGCGAAAGTTTTGCAACCACTGGGAATCATCCCATACCTGCAATGCTATGCGGTCCCACCAGTCTGTGCTTGTTTGCCAGGCCCAGAATAGGCGTTCCACTGTATCAACCAGCCCCACTGCCACCGTGATGTCCCAGTTGCCACATCCTGTGCTTTCAGGAACGTCTGTGTCCATGTCCTCCTCACAATCGTCCTCATGCCGGCGTCTCTTAGCTAGGTTCTGCGCATACTGCAGGATAATGTGCGAGGTGTTTACAATGCTCACAACAGCAGCGCTGAGCTGAGCGGGCTCCATGCTTGCCGTGCTATGGCATCTGCATGGGTAACTCAGGACAAAAGGCGCAAAACGATTATCTGCCATTGCTTTCACGGAGGGAGGAAGGGGAGACTGACGACATGTACCCCAAACCACCCATGACAATGTTTTTGCCCCATCAGGCATCAGGAGCTTAACCCAGAATTCCAGTGGGCAGCGGAGACTGTGGGATAGCTACCCACAGTGCACCACTCCGTGAGTCGATGCTAGCCATGGTATTGAGGACGCACTCCGCCAACCTACTGCGCTTAGTGGGGACATACACAATCTACTATATAAAATTGCTTTCTAAAGATCGACTTCTATAAAATCGACCTAATTTCGTAGCGTAGACATACCCGAATAAGAGGAATAGAGAAAAGGAGAAAGAAAAAGAGATAAGAAGGGTGGAAAGGGAATAGATAGAAAAGGGAAGAGCTGGCAGGTCAAGGGTCCCAATTTCACACATGGTATGTGAATCATATAAGAAAGAGCCTGGCTTAAAAGGGTGGATGACAAAACACTGTGATATTGCCATTCTAGGAGTTGAGAGTGTAATGGTTGCTTTGAGGTTTGAGGACAGAGGCTTCCTACGACTTCTGCTTACTGAAGGGAATTGAGTGAATTTATTCTCTCTCACTAGCTATCTTGTTCTGAATGTTGTAAACAGTACATTGTGTTCTGGTAACCAAATTGTACTAGTATTTATTTTAATAGCAGCCTTCACAAGCTAACTGTGTTGTCAAAGTTAAAATAAAGAGAAAAATAAAACTAAACTCAACAAAAAAGACCTAACATGGGACTGTAAGGCTTATGACCTGCTACCCCCATCCAGGTAGTTTGACTGTTTTCTTTCAGTTTAACAGACATTTCTGAAATGCAGGCAGTATTCTTTTAATCAGGTACTCTCAATGACAGTGGAGCAGTAGTGACAGAAGCAGAGGTTGTAGGCAGTGTATTCCCACAAAGTGTGCATTTGATCAGGGTCTTTTTTGTACATCAAATGATTCTGTTAATGTGTAACTCCGTGGTGGGTGAGCATTTAGCATCAGTTAGATGTCCCTGTTTATTTTGTTTTGGATTGACGCTTTTTTTTAGAAGCCTCAAACACTGGTATTTTATGGCTGTAGGCTGGGGAAACCCTATTCAGTTGAGAAAAACTAAATAATATGGATAAGCTCTTGAAATGATGAGTCTGTGGCACCCAAGACTGGGAGGAAGTTCAATTTGCTTGACTGCAGTTCTAAATAAGAGAGCAGAATCCTGCTTCTGCTAAAGTCAATGAAAAAGCTGCCATTTCTGTAACTGGCTTCGGTGTTCATACCATAGAAACAGTGATTGCTGTCTAATGAACAAGCACAGCCACAAGACTTTAAAGAATACTAGGAAATCCTATCAATGTGCATTCTAAGATCTGTTCAGACTCTGTTGGTGTGAGAGATTTCTCCAGATACCCATTATTTGTCAAACAACTTTAAATAGCAATTGATACGAGGGCAGAAACATATGTAATTTATAAACCCTTTATATTTGTATCATAACTATTTTTGGTAACAAAATTAGAGTTAAAAGAACAGGAGGACTTGTGGCACCTTGGAGACTAACACATTTATTTGAGCTCACGAAAGCTCATGCTCAAATAAATGTGTTAGTCTCTGAGGTGCCACAAGTCCTCCTGTTCTTTTTGCGGATACAGACTAATAAGGCTGCTACTCTAAAATTAGAGTTGTGTCAGCCTGATGACAGCACAATAAAAAGAAGCAAATTACTCTTCACTTCCAGATGAAAGCTTTATGACTCAGACTGCATTTCTAGTCCTTTATGGCCAGTTTCTATCATGCATTTAATGAATATTTCGCCCTTCCTATAATTCACTTGACAGCAAAATGTCATTTAACATTTCACCACCTTCCTTTCCTCCCCCTACTCCCCCCCCCATACTCCCATGGGCCTCCCACCACTGCTATTCAGCCACTTGTCTCCCTCTATGCCCTGTTCTACACTAGGACTTTAGGTCGAATTTAGCAGCGTTAAATCGATGTAAACCTGCACCCGTCCACATGATGAAGCCCCTTTTTTTCGACTTAAAAGGCTCTTAAAATTGAATTCCTTACTCCACCCCTGACAAGTGGAAAAGCACTTAAATCGGCCTTGCTGGGTCGAATTTGGGGTACTGTGGACACAATTCGACGGTATTGGCCTCCGGGAGCTATCCCAGAGTGCTCCATTGTGATCGCTCTGGACAGCACTCTCAACTCAGATGCACTGGCCAGGTAGACAGGAAAAGAACCGCGAACTTTTGAATCTCATTTTCTGTTTGGCCAGCATGACCATGCAGAGCTCATCAGCAGAGGTGACCATGATGGAGTCCCAGAATCGCAAAAGAGCTCCAGCATGGACTGAACCGGAGGTATGGGATCTGATCACTGTATGGGGAGAGAAATCCGTGCTATCAGAACTCCGATTTACCTTGCTGCACCTTCTCTGTGAGTGACTGCAGTCCCCTAGCCCCTATGAAACACTCTTGCCGGCAGCTCTGTCCCTATTGACAGGATGTGCTGTTGCCAGAAATGCCAGCTGGTGATAGAGATTAAGATGCCACTCATGGTAGCTTAATAGCTGTTGGGGGGGAAATTTTCATGATGCTTTGGTTACCCCAATGGGATCCTATCATCAGGACACTTAGCAGAACTGCTTCCCATCGCACATTGGAAAAAATAAAATAAAATATAGAAAAATGCACTAAACACCTGAGAATAAAGGAGCAGTGATCTAAAGCAGCCTTAGGTGAAGTTTCAAAAGATCAAAATCTTGCCAGACAACGTTGATTAGAAACTGTATCATAGAAAACAAAGTAAGAGATAAAGGGAAGCTGGAAAACATTATATTTTCAAGGGCCAGAAACTCAGCTGATGTAAATTGACATAGCTTCTGTGAGGATCCAGCCCTTAGATTTGTAATGAATCATTTCATAAAATCATAGAACCATAGGACTGGAAGGGACCTCAGGGGGTCATCTAGTCCAGTCCCCTGCACTCGTGGCCAGACAAAGTGTTATCTAGACTATCCCTGATAGGTGTTTGTCTAACCTGCTCTGAGAAATCTCTAGTGATGGAGATTCCACAACCTCCTTAGGCAATTTATTCCAGTGCCTAACCACCAATTAGGACATTTTTCCTAATGTTCAACCTAAACCTCCCTTGCTGCAATTTAAGCCCATTGCTTCTTCTCCTATCCTCAGAGATTAAGAAGAACAATTTTTCTCCCTCCTCCTTTTACTTGAAAACTGTTATGTCCCCTCTCAGTCTTCTCTTTTCCAGACTAAATAAACCCATTTTTTTCAATCTTCCCTCATAGGTCATGTTTTCTTTAATCATTTTTGTTCCTCTTCTCTGGATTTTCTCCAATTTGTCCACATCTTTCCTGAAAGGTGGCACCCAGAACTGGACACAATAATCCAGTTGAGGCCTAATCAGCGTGGAGTAGAGTGTCTTGCTTACAATACTCCTGCTAATACATCCCAGAATGATGTTCGCTTTTCTTGCAACAGTGTTACACTGTTGACTCATATTTAGCTTGTGATCCACTATGACCTCCAGATCCCCTTCTGCAATATTCCTATTTACTTCAGACCATTTCTGCAGTTTGTCCAGATCATCCTATCCTCCAAAGCACTTGCAAACTGTCCAAGCTTAGTATTGTACTCAAACTTTAAAAGTGTACTGTAGTAGACTCCTACTTGGACATCACCCTTGTTTTTTACCCCTTTTATCCTTACCCAGAGACTTTCAACAAGTCTGTCTCCTATTTCCATCTCAACCTCAGTCCAAGTGTATACATTTTTAACATACAAGGCAGCACCTCCTCCCTTTTTTCCCTGCCTGTCCTTCCTGAGCAAGCTGTTCCCTTCTATACCAATATTCCAGTCATGTGTATTATCCCACCAAATCTGTGATGCCAGCTATGTCATAGTTGTGTTTATTTACTAGCATTTTGAGTTCTTCCTGCTTATTCCCCATACTTCTTGCATTAGTATACAGACAACTGAGATACTGATTTGATTTCCCCCTCTCCCCCAGTTCTGTCTTGTCTCTCCCTTATCCCTGCTATAACAGCCCATGCTCCGCCAAAATTCTGACCCTTCTCCCAGGTCTCCATGTTTTTCACTTAGCTATGGGCTTTAGTCACCTTCCCCCTTCGACCCTACTTTAAAGCCCTTCTCAAAAGTCTGTATCCAAATATGCTCTTCCTCGATAGATGGACCCCATCTCTGCTTAGCAGTCCTTTTTCCAGGAACAGCATCCTGTGGCTAAGGAAGCCAAAGCCCTCCTGGCGACACCATCCTCGCAGCCAGGCATTCACCTCCAGGATGCATCTGTCTCTGCCTGGGCCCCTACCCTTGACCAGAAGGATCGGAGAGAACAGCACCTGCACTCCCAATTCCTTCACCCTTACTCCCAGAGCCCTGTAGTCACTTCTGAGCTGTGCGGGTCATACCTTGCAGTATCATTAGCGCCCACATGGATGAGTAGCATGGGGTAGTAGTCAGAGGGCCAGATGATCCTCAACCATCCATCCGTAATGTCTTAGATACGGGCCCCTGGCAAGGCAGCGTACCTTCCGGGATGCCATGTCAGGGTGACTAGATGGGTGCCTCGGTCCCCATCAGAAGAAAGTCACCAATCACCACTACCCTAAATTTCCTCCTCGGAGTGGTTGCTGCCATCCTCCCCAGCCCATGATCCTCCCCAGCTTCTCGTCCTCCATCTTTGGGGGTGATTCCTCATCGCTCATTGCCAGGGCAGCATAATGGTTTTCCAACACCATGGTGGGTGGGCTGGGAGTAGGGCTAGAGCACTGCCTGCTGCCAGAAGTAACCAGCGGCCAGTGTCCTCCCTGTGACAGCATCATATCCTCTTCCCCCAGTGGTGTGACAGCAGTCCTCTGTAACTGGATAGCCTCCTCAGCCTTGGATGTCTCCATATGAATACTCTCAAGGAATTCCTCATGGGCGCATGGATGCTCCTCAGCCTAGACACCTTCTCCTGTAGCTCTCCCACCTGCTTCCTGAGAGATTCCACCAGCAGGTGTGACGTTGCACTCCATATGCTTTACGAAAATCTGCTTATGAATGTGAATATGATGTAACTGCAATATGCTTTACGCAAAAGGTCTCGTTAGGTGTCATTACAAAGTTTATAATCTACTGAGTGTGTTCATCCTATTTGTTTGTATGTATTATTTCTATATCTGAAGTTAGGAGGATAAGACATAAACTTGTATTACTGATGTAGACATATTAAGTGGAAGCCATTAAGGGTGCTTCAGAATCAATGAACTGTAAATGGCTCTGTTTCCTTCCAAATGTTCCTGTGTACATATGGGCCAGCCCAGGGAGAATGGAGGCTGGGGTTTAACAGGACATGTGGCCATGTCACCTAATAATGAAATCCATCTTAAATCTGGTTCTTTTCCATTTAGAAGGAGGGGTGGTGACCCAGAGAGACAAAAGGTTGCCGCCTTGTGCTCAAGCTATACAAGAGAGTGCAGCAGGACAAAGGGAGGCCAGTCATGAGAAACCCCTTAGTTACCACCTGAGATGTCTGCTAGAACTAACAAGGACTCTACCAGGGGAAATGATTAGGCCCAGACTTGGAAACAGTCTACCCTGTGAAAAAAGCTTATTGGAACATCTCTGAGGGTAAGATATTACCTGTAATCAGTTTTTTAATGTATTAGGCTTAGACTTGCGTGTTTTTGCTTTATTTTGCTTGGTGACTTACTTTGTTCTGTCTGTTATTACTTGAAACCACTTAAGTACTACTTCTTATACTTAATAAAATCACTTTTGTTTATTAGTAAACCCAGAATAAGTGATTAATACCTCGGGGAGCAAACAGCAGTGCATATCTCTCTATCAGTGTTATAGAGGGCGGACAATTTGAGAGTTTACTTTGTATAAGCTTTCTACAGAGTAAAACGGATTTATTAGGGGTTTGGATCCCATTGGGAGTTGCGTGTCTGGGTGCTGGAGTCAGGTAACCTGCAGAGCTGCTTTCAGTTAAAGCCTGCAGCTTTGGGGGTGTGGCCCAGACCCTGGGTCTGTGTTGCAGCAGGCTAGCATGTCTGGCTCAACAAGGCAGGGTTCTGGAGTCCCAAGCTGGCAGGGAAAACAGGCTTGGTGGTAATTTCAGCACATCAGGTGACAGTCCCAAGGGGATCTCTGTGACCAAACCCATCCCCCAGGCCTGGCTTTCTGTGAGTGGGAAATGCAGGCCACAGTCTCTGCAAATCCACACCAGGATCTGGGTAGAGGCACCCATGGTTAGGCTGTCTGTCTGGATACAGGCGCAGGTGGAGGAGATAGGAGCAGCATTAGCACCATAGCAATTATATTATGAATCCCTCTTACAAACTCCCCTGTTTGCGATCCCCTGTAAACTCTCCTGTTCGCTAGCTCCCCTTGGTTGCTTTGCCTCTGACTTTTAAGGCCTTTTCTCCTAGGTCAGTCCTACCCCCCCCATTAATCACCTGGCAAGGGTGATCACAAGGCTGATTGAGGCTGATCAAAGATGATCAAGGATGATCCAGGGAACAAAGGCTCAAACAGTCCCCACACACACAGTCCCAACTGACCCTGTAACTGAAATAACCTGAAAGAGAAAGAAAAACACAAACAGCCAAACAAACTCACTCACCCCAAGATTAGTACTCACACCTTGTTTGTTCAGCAGGCTTTTACCAGCTGAGCTAAAATAAAAAACCCTTTAATTGGCAATAGTAAGAGAAGCCTTTTCCTCTCTGTGGGCCTACGAGAGGGCAACATTACTCACTCTTTCACACACACACAAAGCCTCTACCTTACGATGTAAGTAGCACATTTATGTGTGTGTAACATTTATATGGCTATCTAATATTTCAGCACATGGATTTGTAACAGCAGAAAGTAAGAGGTTTGCGGGGTTGAGAACTTTGCATCTTTGCTAGTGAACCAAGAGAGAGTTAAAAAAAAAGTTATTGAAATGCGTAGCTGACTCTAAAGTGGATGCAAGTCCCAAACACCAGCAAAGACTGAAAAATATATAAAAAGTAGGGACGTGAATTAATCAGTTAACTCATGCAATTAACTAAAGAAAATTAATCATGATTAAAAAAATTAACTGTGATTAATCACAGTTTTCATTGCACTATTACACAACAGAATACCAATTGAAATTTATTATATATTTTGGATGTTTTTACATCTTCATATAGTGTTCTGTGTTGTAATTGAAATCAAAGTGTAAATTATTTTTTATTACAAATATTTGAACTGTAAAAATTATAAAAGAAATAGTATTTTTCAATTCACCTCATGCAATGCCGGCTACAAAAGTGCCAATGCCTGTTCTCACTTTCTGGTGACATTGTAAATAAGACTTGAGCATCATTATCTCCCATAAATGTAAACAAACTTGTTTGTCTGAGCGATTGGCTGAACAAGAAGTAGGACTGAGTGGACTTGTCGGCTTTGACGTTTTACATTGTTTTGTTTTTGAGTGCAATTATGTAACAAAAAAAATACATTTGAAAGCTGCACTGTCACAACAAAGGGATTGCTCTACAGTACCTGTATGAGGTGAACAGAAAAATATTTCTTTTGTTTTTATACAGTGCAAATACTTGTAATCTAAAATAAATATAAAGTGAGCACTGTACACGTTGTATTCTGTGTTGTAATTGAAATCAATATATTTGAAACTGTAGAAAACATCAAAAATATATAAATAAATGGTATTCTTTATTAACAGTACAATTGCAAAATTAATCACAAATAATTTTTTAATTGTGCGATTACTCACGATTAATTTTTTTAATTGCTTGACAGCCCTAATAAAAAGAGACGTTACAAATATGGACGGAAATAACAAAAGGTTATATATCTGGGGGAGAGCAGGATCACAGTACTATGGAGAGAAACTTGGGCAACACTTCTGCTGAGTGAGAGTGGACAAGAAGTTAGACATGAATTTGTAATTCAGTAAGACAGTTTGAGGCTGCATAGAGTAATGCAAAAGCTTTGTGTCATGGAACAAGGAGAAAATAGTACAAATGCCTTGGAATAGTACATTTGATTTGAGGCTTTTTATTATCACCAGAAGATATTGGCAAACTAGAGGGAATTCAGAAGAAAAGCAAAACAAAAAACATGATTAAGGTTGACCAGGATTGATTTACAGGGACAAATTAAAAGAAGTAGATATATGTTGGCTCACTGAAGACTAATAGTAGATGGAGAGCATAATAACTCCACAACTTGGAGGTACCATCAAGGATGCAGAGGAATTATTTAGCATGATACTGTGGTGGAAAATTAACTATGCGTTGTGTTTGGATCAGAACAAGCCTGAGGCTCCTTTATTGATTACAAGCATAACAGCTCTAAGTAGCTGCCCCCTGATGCAAAGCACACACAGCTTTTTAAAGCTTAAAAACACAGACAAATTACACATACTTCCGTATTAATTACCTTATTTGGAATACATTGCAGAATTAACACTAGACAAAAGCAAAAACAAGCGTCTCCCCCACTAGGCCCTTCACTGTCTGTTCTTTTGCGGTCAGCGACCTTTCTAACACAACTGTTGCGGTTATATATTTCATAAGCTTGACTATTGCAAATTTTTTCTGTCTGGGGACTTGTCCATCCTGCCCCTTCATGCCCCTTCTGTACAGAGAACCATTGTTCCATTTTGGGGACTTTCCACTGTGACTTCTCCTACCCCTTGACACACATAAGCAAGCAGGATCTCAGTTTACAGCAAGCAGGCAAGCTTGACCAAAGTCAGGGCCTTGACCTGAGTTTTATGTCCTGTGAATTTTCCCTCACAATACCAATGGGGAACAGTTAGAGATAATGGAAGAAAATTAAGAAAGGAAAATCTTCAGGTTATCAAGAAAACTTCCTTATGGTGGGATCCATGTGGATGAGTCTCTGTGGCACTCTGTACCTCAGAGTAGCACCCTAGAACTCCCATATTCACCATTGTGATAGAGTTATGTTTTGTACAAAATATGCCTTGCGAGGTATCATTTTAAAAGACTTGTTCTGGTGAACATTAATATCCTGTTGGATTGTATGTCCTTTCATTATATGTGACGTTATGAAGCATTGCTTGATGTGTTACTGAACTATGTTGTGAGATGCCCACAGCCAACCTTTCAATTGCAACAAATGACCAGCTGGACATGGTGGGCAGCTGATCTGAGAAAAGGGGAACATGGGCTACAGCATTTGTCACAGTTGGGAAAGGTTCAGTGTTGCCAACGTTTTTATTTTTTATCAGGAGCCTAGCACTATTTGATGTTTCTCCTGTGCTGTGTTTACAGGAGAATCCAGCATTCATCTTTTACAAGCATTTTCTGTTCAACCAGGAGGGTAGGTTTTTTGTTTTATTTTTTTAAAATGAAGCTCAGTGCTCATAAGCCTGGTAGCAAATAAAAAGATCAGGATTTTTGCATAGTTGGGATGATTGATTTGTTTTTGCCCTTATTCTTGATAACCCTTTTATTTTATAAGTGAATGATGCAGTTTTGAACTTTTCCATACTTCATTTCAGCAACAAGATTAATTACCAGCTTTCTGTATAAGACTGTCCCCTTTGAAGCAATGTATACCAGCAATGTAGAGGAGGGAAGGGAAGGCTGAGAGAATCTGAAAAGAATCTAAGTTCCAAGTGACCTTTTAACCTTTACAAAAACACTTTTCTCTCCTCCTCCTTTGTCCCACGGTTCTGCTTGCCTGCTGCATTTTGAGGAGCAGCTACCATCTAAATGCTTTTCTTGCATGTGCCACAATTCCGTATCTGAAGGATAGTTCAGAAAACGGATCTTGAGGGATGATACAGGATTGTTGACAATCAGAGCAGTTTTTCCACTCATCCATAAGCAAAGACCTACAATGGCACACAGGCATGTGCAGTTAACATTGTCTCAGCTCATGGAATGGAGAACTGCTAGCAGCAGGCTTGCCTACATGAACATTTAATTGTGGCAAGCTGAGCTGTAAATTTACCCCACATTAGCCTATTGCACCCCAAGCATTCATGCAGACACTGCCGCCGTGCGCTAAAGGCTCCCTAGTGCACTTTAATTTTCTCCCAAGCGCACTAGGGAACATTTAGTGCTCAGCAAGAGGGTCTGCACAGACACGTAGTGCACAGTAGGCTAATGTGGGGTAGATTTACACCCCATTTTACCACAGACTAAATGTATGTGTAAATGCCATACATTTTTCTGTCCCATTTCATGAGATGTTTTTTCTGCTACCACAGAATATACAACAAGGATGCCAGGAAAGCAAGAGTCACAATATCACCATGATGTATCCTTGGCAAAGAGGAGACCCCCCATAATCGGTCTTTAAAGCCTTAACACCAATAGGTGACTTGGTGTCTATGTTTTCTTTGTACACAAGAATCAGGTCTGAATTCTGCTCTCATGTACGGATACCACCCCATTAAAGCTAATGATGTTGCAGTAATGTAACCGAGACCAGAGTCTGGCCCTGAAGTCTTTGTATGCAGGGGTGGGGGTGAAGCTTCTATTTCATCATTGGCTGGGATTGATTTAACAACCATAACAATAGCATCTTCCCATTTTATCTGTAATGCTCTTTCTCTTTGCATAGATACTTTTGTTATTGGGAGCATAGTGTAAAAGTAATGTTGCAGTATTAATACATACATCATTGCAATGTACCCGAGCTGACTACATCAAAAGCAATATTATATCTAGGTAATTAATCCCTTTAATTCTTACCAACAACCTTACAATAGGTCATAACTAAGGCTAAGATTTTGTCATAGTTATTTTTAGTAAAAGTCATGGACAGGTCACTGGCAATAAACAAAAATTCATGGAAACGTGTTCGTGACTTTTGCTGCTGCGGCTCCATGGTTTCTCCCACCATAGTTCCCAAAGAAAAAATGGGACACCCCAGCCGCTTGCCTGAGGCATCCTCCTTCCCCCATGTGAGGCTGTCACCTGTCACTGGAACTTTGCAGGGGGCCCCCGGTTGCTGCTGTCACCTGTTGCTGGAACCTACCTGGGCCCCACTGACTGTCAGCTCCAGATTCCGTGACTTCCATGACCTCTGTGGCATAAATGTAGCCTTAGTCATAGCTATGAAAACACAGGTTGCTTTGATGTACACCATCTGTTACACTAAATAATTATAATCAAATCTGGGTTAAGTTACTGGATCCAGACCATTAAGCATAGCCGCTAGCTATGAAATAACATGACATGGCTGAACCATTCTTATAACATGGAGCTTTTGAATTTGAATGTCTTTCTCTGATTCAATATTACCTGTGGTTTGAATTTTTAAGTACATATGTTTGGTGGGTTGTAAATTTTTTTAAAAACATTTAAAAACAACAACAACAAAAAAACCCCATTGTAGTTGAGAGCTTCCTCTCCACCTCGGTGGGTCCTGCACTTCCGGTTAGCAGCAAGCTGGGGTATTCCTCTATTCCCTAAGGATTTTCCCCAATCCCCTGGGTTTACTGTCCACACCCTGTTGGAGCAGGATTCCTCTCAGCCTCCCTGATGGCGGGAGAGGGCGGGGAGCCTCTCAGTCTCTGGTAGCCCTCCAGGTGTGGTGACAACAGACCAGACACCCAGTTCAGTCTCACCCCTCTGGCAGGGTCTCTTCCCTCAGACCTCTGTGGCTCGGAAGGGCCATCTGCCCTAGTGTGCATGGATTCACCTGCCCTTTGCCTCTGTACCTGTGTGGCTTCTCTCCTAATGCTTGTCAGCGACTACACTGCCCAGCTCTCCAGTAGCTCACCTTCCTCCCTCAGCTCCTATCGCACGCCTATCTGGCTGGAGGGGAGGCTTTTAACAGGTTCTAACAGGCCTTTGATTGGCCCCAGGTGTCCTAATTAACCTACAGTAACCCCTGTTCAACTACCAAGGGAAAAGGGACCTACTTATCCTGGGGCTAATATATATGCCTTTCAGCACTCTCCTGTAGCCGTCTGGCCTGACCCTGTCACATATCCCTCCCCAGTGCTCAACACCATAGGGTTGGGCAACTTGGGTAGTCAGACAGTGTACCCATGACAGGCCATCCGCATCACCGTGATGGCTTCCAGCCTTGTGATGAATGCTGAAGGGGAACGGTTGGAGGGACAAGAACCACATGGTCACCCTTGCATTCTTCTTTGTTCCATTGCATTCATTAGAAGGGAGCATGGTCTGTCACGAGGACAAATCGCTGGCCTAGCAGGTAATATCATAGAGTTTCCACTTGGCAGCGACGCACTCCTTCTCTACTACTATGTATTTCTGTTTCCTCAGAAGGCGTTTTCTGCTAAGATAAAGGATTGGATGTTCATCCTCTCTGACCATCTGTGAAAGGAGAGCCCTCAACCCCACTCTGGATGCATCCATCTGCAAAATGAATTCTTTATTAAAGTCCAGGGCTGTGAGCACGGGTTACTGCAGAGGGCTGTCTGCAAGTCTGTGAATGCCCCCTCCACTGCATTGGTCCATCTCACCATGTCAGGGTCCTGGGCCTTTACCAGGTCCACCTTGCCCTGGTGGTAAAGTGGGAGATAAATCGCTGGTAGTACCCCACTATGCCTATGAATGCTCAGACTTGTTTTTTCCGGTTTGGCCAGGGCCAATTTTGAATTGCCTCCAGCTTATTTAATTGGGGTTTTACTCCACTTCTTCCTAAGATGGATCCAAGGTATTTAGCCTCTGCTAGCCCTATGGCATACTTAGCTGGATTGGCTGTGAGGCCAGCCTGCCTTAGGGTGTTCAGCACTGCTTCCACCTTTCCCAGGCAGGTCTCCCAGTCTGGGGTATGGATGATCACACTGTGCAGGTATGCAACGGCATAACTGGCATGTGGGTGCAACAGCTTGTCCATGAGGCACTGGAAGGTGGCTGAGGCCCCATGCAGCCCCAAGGAGAGAACAGTATACTGAAATAGCCCCTCTGGTGTGGAGAAAGCAGTCTTTTCTTTTGCTGCTTTGGCTAGGGGGATCTGCCAATACCCCTTTGTCAAATCCAGGGTGGTCAGGAACCGGGCATTGCCCAGTCCATTAATTAACTCATCTATGCAGGGTATAGGGTATGCATCAAACTGAGATACCTTGTTCAGTCAGCAAAAGTCATTGCAGAACCTTGTGGTGTCATTGGGTTTGGGCACCAGCATGATCGGGCTGGACCACTGGCTGTGGGATTCCTCGATGACCCCTAATTCCAACATTCTCTTTACTTCGGCCTTGATTTCCTCCCTTTTGGCCACTGGGACCCAGTAGGGCCTTAGCTTCACCGTGGCTCTGGGATTCATGACAATGTGGTGATATGAGGCATATGAGGTCTCCTGGCTCGGTCTCGTTGAGAACACATCCTGGTTCTGGTTGATCATCTCGGACGCTCAGTCTTTTGATCTAGCATCAAGTTGGGAGATATCCTCACCTGCTTGGGCTGATTGCTTTCCCGGGGCAGGGTCTCTTGGGTGACTACGCATGCTTCTCGAGCATGCCAAAACTTCAGGAGCTTGATAGGGTAGGTCTGCTCTTGTTTCCAGCGTCCCAGGTGTTGCACCTCGTAGTTCACCTCTCCCATGGGTTTGACCACTTCACAGGGCCCTTGTCACTGGACCAAGAGCTTACTCTCTGCTGCGGGTACCAATACCATCACCCGGTCTCCAGGTTGGAACCGCTTAACCTTTGCTTGGCAGTTGTAGTGAGCTCGTTGTGCCTCCTGTGCTTTCTCCAAGTGCTCCCAGATGATGGGGAGTGACCTGGGCTATCTGACCTCTCATCTGTAGCATGTGCTCAATTACGTTTCTCCCTGCATTGGGTTCTTCCTCCCAGATTTCCCTGACTATATCTAATATGTCACAGGGGTGGCACCTGTATAATAGCTCGAAGGGAGAAAACCCGGTGGAGGCCTGAGGAACCTCCTGGATGATGAACGTGAAGTAAGGCAGTAGTGTGTCTCAGTCTTTCCCTTCCCAACTTACCACTTTCCTTATCATGGCCTTGAGGGTCCTGTTGAGTGAATATGCATGCTGAAAGCTGTGTGAGCAGGCCAGGTGTAGTGTAGCTGTTGTTACAGCAGATAGTGTTAAGGAGCACTGCTGTTCAACAGTCCAGAGTGTACCCTAGGGCACATCACATAGTCCTGGTCCCAGGGGTGAAAGTAAGTCTAGGGACTTACTGGTATGGGGCTGGGCTGGGGCCGGCTCTGGCCCCCAGAAGGGGTGGGGCCTCAGGAGGAAGGGGCGGGGCTGGGGGAGGTCAGAGCCAGCCCCGGCCCACCCTGTACTGGCAAGTGCCTCATTCCCCCTCCCTGGGGTAACAGTGGCAGCCGGGGACTCTGACAGCGGTTTAAAGGCCCCTGGGTGGTAGTGGCGGCCGGAGCCCTGGGCCCTTTAAATCGTTCCCAGAGCCCCGCTGCCACTTCCCCAGGGCTCTGGCAGCAGGGCTCCAGGGACAGGGCTCTGGCCGCCACTACCACCCCGGGCCCTTTAAATCGTCCCCGGAGCCTGCTGGAGCCCCAGGGGAAGTGGTGGCGGGGCTCCAGGGACGATTTAAAGGGCCCAGGGCTCGGCTGCCGCTACCGCCCCGGGCCCTTTAAATCACTGCCCCAGCCCCGCCGCCACTACCCCAGGGCTCCGACAGCGGGGCTCTGGCAGCAATTTAAAAGGCTGGGGGCTCCAGCTGCTGCTGGGAGCCACAGGCCCTTTAAATTGCACCTGGGGAAGCCGATACATCCCGGTATGACACACCGGCTTACTTTTACCACTGCCTGGTCCATGACTAAAGCACCGAGGTGCTGTGGTAATACAAATAATAAATTCAGAGCCTGCTATGCTGGCATAGGTCTGGGTGGCAGGATTTGCCCAGCATATACTTAGAATACTGTAGTTTGTATTATGAAACTTTACAGTAATTTCCTCACAATGAACAGAAATTCAAGGAATTGTTCCAGGGTGTGCTGTCAATACATATTAAGACTTTATTATGGAACCAATCCATTATTATTCTAGGTGCATTTTTGAAAAAGGGATTTTGTATCAGAATGACTATGCTAACTAATGTATGCTTAAACATTAAGAATATTAGCATCTGTGCATATATATTATGCCTCTTTTAGAGTTTCAACACCTTAAGTGTTTACTGCGTTTTATAATGCCTGAAGGACAAAGTCCTCCCTAATAAAGGTCCTGTAGAAAATGTCACTTCCAAAACCAAAGCTTTTAAAGAGAGAAATGGAAACAAATAAAAGCCACTGAATTGGTCAATAATATTGACCATTGTGGGGGAAATATAGTATTTCAGGACTGGTAATTTAACACCAGGGCCAAGATTTTCAAGAGCAGGTTCCTAAAATTAGGTGTCTAGGTCCAAACTCGAACACCTGTGGAGTCTGATGCACCAGCTTCCATTTAAATCAATAAGATTTTTTTTTGCTAATACGAGAGGATTTGGTCCCAGAGGACACAATCCTATGAGATGCTGAATGCTCAGAACACTCATTGGCAGGAGGTAATCAATCTTATAGTATCAGTCTATGGTGAAAGTCAACCTAAAATATTTCAGTGAAAGTCTATAGAAACCAGCTGATTTTTGGAGTGTTTCATACTAAACAGTCACGATACACAATACCTAGCCAACAAAATAACTCAAAATACTTGGAGCCATAGACTTCCCTGCCTCACAATGTGTTTTAAGGATTAATGTATCATTTTTTAAAGTGCTTTGAATTGGATGGAAACTGTTATAGAAGGGCAAAAGTATTATCTTGGCACCAAGATACTATTTTATTGGGCAATTTAGAATTCCATGTAATCACTAATTGGTAATTACTCAGTTAATCCTTTTAAGAAGGCTCTTTAGACTCTTATACTTAATGCTGAAATGACTTCTAATAGCTTAATGGGATTTGCTGTGAAATAGATAAACTGATATATGAACTGGACTCAAGACTTCTTGTTTTCTAGGAGGACTGGACTTTGCCTGAAAAATGTAATTATTTCTAACATAGAACTTGAAAGTAGAGTTGTTAAAGGTGCAGTCCCACAAACATCCCACCAAGTGTAGTGCTTACTGTTTTGAGTATGTTTTACTTACTACCCTGAGCACTATGTTCACTTGTAAGGGCCCAGCTCACTGTTGCTTGGAATCACGTGTTGGCATTTGCACCAGCACAAAGTGAGACCAAAATGAGTATAAAGCACTACCATTCTGATTCTTTCTGGGAAATTCTACACCACTTGATCAGGTTAATAAAAATCACAAGTTATAAGATTAGAATATTATGCAAATATTAATGTGAATTTTCTTCCTTAGTTTTAATGACTTCCCTTTCCACTGCTCAAGTGTAGGCTCTTAATCTTTACTGTGTATTTTTCATTAAATTTAATGTCTACAAAAAAGCTCTGAAGGTGCCAAATAAGGAGTTATATCTGCTTATAGCTCTGGGGATAGAGCAATTAGATCACTCAAATCCTCCTGAAGCACATACAAGAGCTACTAAAATATCTTCTGTCTGATGCTGCTGGGACCTCATTTATTTCTGGGACGATAGATTAGAAGAGACCACCTTTGACTAATGCTCCGTTTATGTGAATGTTTCTTCTACAGCTGTTTTTCAGCCATGACGACAATCAATTATTTCCCCCAGCTCCATTTGTGGTTCCAGGATATTTGAGAGACAAGGTGGGTGAGATAATATCTCTTATTGCACAAATTTCTGTTGGTGAGAGAGAAACTTTTGAGCTTACAGAGAGCTCTTCTTCAGGTGTGGGTAGGGGTAGCCAGTTTTCATTTAGCAAGGAAAGGTTGCTTTAGCAAAAATGCTCTTATTCAGAATGTTTTGTATATTTGAAGGGAAAGAGTAAAACTGTTAATTAAATTCAGAAATGTCAACATAACCTTATGCAATTCCTCACCCTGAAATACTTCAGAAAATATCAGACACACAAAAATGTTGCTGATCCCAGTTTGATTCTCTACCAATTTCACAACACGATGGCCAGATTCTCCTCCCCTATCCGTGGTGCAACTTAGGAGAAACTCCAGTGAAAGCAACACATTACAAAGCTGTAAGACTAGTGAGAAAAGGATGATCCAGCCCATTTTCTTTATTTAAGACACCACCAAGTGTCCTGAGCACTTTTGCGGTCAGTATGAACAGCTGTGGAAAACTAATTTCTTTTCAGTATGAACTCTGAAATTCCATTCATTCCCCCAGATCAGATTTAAAAATTTTATTAAGATGATGTTTAAAAGAAAAGTGAATAGTACAGAGTTTAAGCATAGAAGTTTCTGGTTATCAGGGAAGAACGTGCAGATTATCAAGGGGTGCGAAGTTTGGTTTAAGATCGGATTGCGTAAGGAATACATAATCTGCAATATCCCCGATTGGGGGAAAAAGGTTAACGGGTCAAAGTACAGACATTGAGATATGAGGATATGCTGTTCATATAATGGCTATGTGGTGTGGTGTATAATGAGTGGGTATGATGATGAGGATGGACTGACCCTTATTTTGTGAGATTTAATGTTCAGTGAGTTTATGGTTCCAGTTCATATGGTCCAATGGACAAAGTCTCTCGGTCACTTTCTCATAGTCGATGTGCGAAGTCGCTCTGGCTCACTCCTCCTGGTTCCGTTGGTGGCTGACGATGTGTTCTGTGTAGATGTCCCTGGACCATCGGACGGTGTCTGAGACCATGAGGCGCCGCATGAGCTGTGCGTAGCATTGACTGATCCCACAGGCCCACAGCACATGCTCGTTGCAGGAATCCCAGGTGCCCAGGGCTCCTACTACTACAGTTCCAGGCCAGATCCTCAGCTGGTATAAGGTGGCATAGCTGCCAATATCATTTATCTTCAAAATAATCAAAATGGGTTTTTAAAAACTTTAATATTTTTTCTAGGATATGTAAATCTCATTTGATAATCCAGTGTGGAGAAAATCTTATTGGTAATTTTTCTGAGAATTGAACAGCCCCTGACCCTACGGTAGATTAAAGAGAACATCATGGGGATTGGAAGATGAGATTTCTCCTCCCCCTTCACAACCTTGCTCTCAGAGTAGCTATTTTGGACACATTTTTAAAATCCATGTTTATAAAAAAGAGATTTTTCTGTATTTAGGAGACAAACTACAAAAGAATGAAAATTGTATCTCCTCAAATTAAAAAGCAATATTAAAGATATTTAGCAAAGAACAGCAACACTTTACAAGCTTAGACCCCATTCTTCCAAACTGCTTCAAGTGGGTGCACTTCTGTAACCCAGGCAGCATGGCAGGATCAAGGTCAGCGTTAAAAAAAAAAAATCAACAGAAAGAAAAAAGAAATGGTGCAAATATATTCCATTCTTCCTGAGTGTAGTTCTCAAGTGTTCATAACAGTGAATCCCAAACCAGCTTTCTCTGGAAAATTCAAAGGTTGTTGTTCTCACTGAGGACTGTTTCCTCGCTAAATGAAAACTGGATACCTACACCCAGACCTGAAGAGCTCTCTGTAAACTCAAAAGTTTCTCTTTCATCAACAGAAATATGTCAAATAAGAGATATTACCTCACCCATCTTGTCTCTCAAATATCCTGGAACCAACATTGTTACAATACAGCATACCCACACACATCAGCATTCCCACTGACTGCAGTGGACTTTACCTCAAGCCCTGAAGCTGCTAAAAAAGTTCATGCTTTTTTTGAAAATATGCTTCATCCTTGCCCTTCTCTTTCTAAACACTGGCTGAGTTGTTTTTACTCAAATGTGGAAAGAGAATACAGCCTGGAAGATTTCAGCCTGAAAGGTGAATATTTGGAAAGTTAAGGGCAACTGATTCTAGGGGATTAGAGGGGAAACTTGTATGCAATCTCAGTAATAACCAGTCTCTCCTGCTGTAACAGAGCCTTTCGGTACATCTACACTGCAACCCCTCCCTCCTAGCAACAAGTGTCAGAGGCCAGGTCAACAGACTCAGGCATGTTCTACGTGGCAAGAACAAAAAGGGTGAGTATCAACAGAGGGGAAATTATTTTTTGTAGTGACAACTTCTTGTCAACTATTGGGAATGGACCACATCCACCCTATTTGAATTGGCCTCGTTAGCACTGACCCCCCCACTTGGTAAGGCAACTCCCATTTTTTCATGTGCTGTATATTTATACCTGCTTACTGTATTTTTCACTCCATGCATCTGATGAAGTGGGTTTTAGCCCACGAAAGCTTATGGCCAAATAAATTTGTTGGTCTAAGGAACCACAAGGGCTCCCGATTGTTTTTGCTGATACAGACTAACACGACTACCCCTCTGAAATTTGTTTGGTAGGTGTTTTTTGTGTAGTGTACACATATGCTTAATATTTTCACATTCCTTGCATACTGTATTTGGTAAAATGATTTCTTTATATACACACATGATCAGCTCTTTGGCAATGAAAATGTTTTATGTATGTAATAGGGTATACTCAAATCAACACTAGAGCACCTCCTCCTGGATGCTCTGGGGATTAGCTCCTTTCAGGTCCAACACCCCCTTATATCACTTGTTTGTGTGCCCTACTGCCTGGTCTACACTGGGGGGGGGGGGGGGAAATCGATTTAAGATACGCAACTTCAGCTACGAGAATAGCGTAGCTGAAGTCGACGTATTTTAGATTGACTTAGAATCACTTACTTCACGTCCTCGTGGTGCAGGATCGACGACTGCCGCTCCCCCATGGACTCCGCTTCCGCCTCTTGCCCTGGTGGAGTTCCAGGGTCGACAGCAGAGCGATCGAGGATCGATTTATCGCATCTACACTAGACACTAGGAACGCAGGTTCCAGTTCAGGGACCCCTATGTCTAGTAACTGGACTGATTTCTCCCAGACCCTGTTGCTATTTCTCTGGACTCCTTTCTACTTCTTCTGGCTCCCCGCTCTCAGGTTTACCAACCTTAACACCTTCCTCCCATGGACTAACTGCAGATTACTTAGCTCCATAGTCCCATAACAAGCCTCTCTTCACCCAGGAAGTAACTGCAGACTACTTCCCCTTCAGCCCCTTTCTGCTACCAACTTTCTGGCTTTATATCAGTCCTGCCTGTTCCTTCCCAGCTGGGCTCCATCCTCAATTAGCCTTCCAATCCCAGCCTGCACCAGGAGGACAGCCAACCAAGTTAATTAACCTAATTTAACCTGCTCTGTCTTGTTTTGGATGGACACTCCATCACAGTATATAACAATTACAAAGACATGTCTAGAAGCAGAAATCTAAAGTATTCCTGGGGCACAAGTGAAAGCCTGAACCACATTCCTCAGCTGACTGCAAGAGTTGTTTCAATTAAATATTTGTAATGTTAACAATGAAAACTTTGGGCCCAATCCTGATGGACACAGAGCTCTTATGTCGATGGGAGCAGAAGGAGCACAGTACCTTGTACCAAGTCCTCAGCACCTTTCAAGATGAGCTCTAAAACAACAGAATGAACACCCTCTCTGTACAGTATTAAATGAATTCCACCCAAGTTTCCCAGAGGACTGTACACATTTGGATTAACACATCACAATTTTCTTTAGCATGTTGCCCGCCAACTCCCTGATCCTGTTGAGTGCATCTTCCTACCCAGCAAAGGCTCTTATCTCACACTGGGGGGTTTGAGGTACTCTGCACTGCACCTCACCCACTGCAGGCTTACTCCCTCATGGCTGGGTGTGTTTTCTCCTCTCTAGCAGCCTCTGACAACTGTCACTCCAGCCCCACAATAGTATGCCGCTTCTTGTGACTCAACCTTCTGTACAGGTCACATTTTGTTTCCAGTCCTTCCAGGGTAACAGAGGACAATAAAAGTCCTTCTACACCCTCTTGGGCTAACTCTCAGTTCATCGTTGAAGCTTAGTCCTCAGCTATATCCTGAGCTCAATAGTCCTTAAATCAGGTTTACACATTGCTTCCTCAAGGCTAGCAGACCCAGTCTCTGCTCCAGGTTCCAGACCACAGACACTGTATTAAGCAACTAGGTCTATTCCTCCAAATGCGCTGCTGTTTTCCCTGGCTACTAACTACCTCTGAGCTTTGTGTGCTGTTTCGCTGCAGCGGATGCCTATCACAACTTTACCTCTGATTCCCAGGCCTCTGACTTCTCCCTAGGTCCTTCCAGCTCCTTCTTTCTCTGTAGAACACCACCCCCTCAGGACTGCCTCTGTGTGCCTTGTCCCCTTTCCGGGGCACGCCTCAGGGATTCTTCAGCCAGGCAATCTGCTCACAAAGCAGGAACTCCCTAGATTGTCTCTCTCCTGAGTCTTTCAGCAGCTCCCACTTTCTTCTTTTATGAAGACCCAGTTTCCCTCCAGCTGGGTCTAATAACAAACCTAGCCTGATACACCATCCAGGTGCAGCAAGGTGGGCTAACTGAGCTCTCAGAATCCTATTAACACTTTGTTTACCTGTGTGGCATAGACACCACATCACAACTTCATGGAGCCCTTCAAATAATGCCAGGAGAATCTGAGTCTGAAAGGTGCAGAGCACTCTCAGCATCCAAAGAAATCAGTGGGAGTGGGAGCACTCAGCTCCTTGCTGTATCAGGCCCCAGGTGAAGCCAAGTGTGCAATTTCCTTCCCTAATAATATTTCAGAAAGAAAAAAGTGCCTCTAATTTAGCACAAAGTAAAGTCTCTAAAGCATAATCTCCAAAAGGAAGCACATTGGAATTGTGTCAGATAAATAATACTGTGCGTTTTCTTGCCTGAAATCATTCTATTTCCCTCTCCACCCAACCCACAAGGAAGCAGTTATTTGATTTCAATGTAGTGCAATGTCACTAATTTGTTAGCAGGAAATTTCAGTATGCTCAAAATACTTTATTGTTTTGAGAGTAATAATGAAATGTGTAACTTGCCTGGATATTAGCTATCCATTTTCTTTCCTGGGAGATTTGTGAGAATTACATAGGGATGCAATTCAACATTATTATATTGTGGGGTACATGTTCAAAGCAGTGCACAGGGAAGTAACTTGATCGGAGTCATGCAGCTAACTCTCTGCTCACCACTTTGAAAATTTAGGGATACAAGAGTTGGAACCTTGAGCATAAAAAACACAAATTACAGCCACACATTGTTCTTTAGAGAGCAGGAATATATTTTCCCTTGTTAGAAAACAATCTGTCATGCTGGCATTCTGCAAGAAATGAGACCAGTCTACTGGAGCACATATTTTTGCTCATAGTTTAAGTTAGAGCCAGATCAGGCAAAATGTTGGGTCAAATATTAATTTGGCTAATTCATCATGGATCTTACAATACTAGCAATTTTTAGTCATAGTGTTTTAGATTTCAATTAGTATAAGAGTATGCTGACTGACTGGGCATGAGTTTTCCATTATATTTTAATATAATTTTACCATTTCTCGTTGGTTTGGAAAAGTCATGTTAAACTGGAAAAAGAGCAGCTAAGATTTACCTTTGACTTGGAGAGGGCAGGGATGATTTAAAAAACTGCATGAGCCATTTTAGTTCAAGTAGGTCATGCAAAGGATTATTAATTGTAACAAGACCAAAACAATTATATTTACTTCTGAGAAGGCCCAGTCTTCTGAGTCCCAGTCAAGTGACCTATTGTTTAATTTCAAACAAAGCAATCAGAAGAGCCCAACAGAGATACCATGGGTGGGATCCACAAAGGTACTTAGGTTCCTAAGGGCATGCCTACACTTGCCATTTAAAGCAGAAAAAGTCTCATTTTTGCACAAAAACCATGGGAGCTTCTACACTTGCCAATGACTCAGAAGTTTCACTGCAAGAAGAAAACCACCTCCATGAGAGGCATACAGCTCTTACCAGTGATGCTTTTGTGGTGATGTACAAGTGAAAACACTTTCTTCCTATTTACACAGCTTTTAGCCTCTGGAGGATAATCAAGTGTCTGTCTGCTGTGACTATTTGTTTGACCATGTGCTTGTTTGTTCAAATAGTGTGACTGGTTGACCGTTTGGGTGTCTGATTGAAAAGTGTGAATTGGGAGTGCTTTGTTCCAGGTGGGCCTTGAGTAGTTGATTGGAGGGAAGGCTTTCAGCTGGGCCACCTGCTTTGAGCCAGCAGCCATATAAAAAGGCAGCGAGTTGCAAACAGAGGACATGCAAATAGAGGGAGTCTGCACAGAGTGTTTCTGCCTTTCAGGCTCCTGTGAGCAGTACACATAACATCTGAGGAGCTTCTTAGAAGGAAAACATGGATAGTGAGTGATCAGCTGTTGTGACCTGCTCAAAATGTACCGTGTTTGTCTTTCTCCCAGAGGACAAGAAGCAACTTCATCTGTATGAAGTGAAAACTGGTCTGCATATTGGAAGAGAAGGTTAGAGGACTAGAGAACCAGGTATCAACCCTGTGTTGCATCAGAGAAAATGAAGATTTTTCTGGATAGAAGTCAGTGTTTGGTTCTGGAAGCAAAACATGCTGAGGAATCAGAATGCAGTACAGAATGGGGAAGAGTATTGGCAGTAGGTGACCTCCAGAAGAAGAAAGAGGAGAACCTATGTACCCCCCAATGCAGATAGAGGTGCAAAACTGTTTTGAGGCTCTTTCCACAGGTACTACTGCAGAGAAGGATTTGGAAGAGCCCTCTGAGGGAAGGTATCAGAAAGAGACCCAATCAGTCAGAAGGCATGGGAAGCATTGTCCTAGAGATGCGGGTTCCATGACCACCACTCCCAAGAGAAGACAGGTGGTGGTGGTTGTGGACTCCCTCCTAAGGGGGATGGAGTCATCCATATGCCGACCAGACTGGGAGACTTGAGAAGTGTGCTGCTTGCCTGGAGCTAGAATCCAGGATGTGATGGAGTGTTTGCAGAGACTGATCAAGACCTTGGACCACTACCCCTTCCTACCTCTCCCTGTGAGCACCAAAGATACTACCAAAAATGACCTTGAGAGGATCACTGCTGTCTACATGGCTCTGAGAAGAAGGATAAAGGAGTTTGAGGAGCAAGTCATGTTCTTGTCCATCCTCCCTGTTGCAGGAAAAGGCCCAGATAGGGACCATCAAATTGTGGAGGTGAATGCATGGTTACGCAGGTGGTGTCGGAGAGAAGGCTTTGGATTTTTCGACCACGGGATGTTGCTCCAGGAAGAGGGATTGCTAGGAAGAGATGGGATCCACCTAGTGAAGAGAGGGAAGAGCAACTTTGCAGGTAGGCTTCCTAACATAGTGAGGAGGGCGTTAAACTAGGTTTGTGGGGGGGATGGTGACCTAAGCCCAGAGGTAATTGGGGGAGTGGGATACCAGGAGGAAACACAAGGAGGAGGGTACAACACAGGAATCTTCCTGATTCATTCTGAGAAAACAGGGCAATTGGCTACTTTTCTTAGGTGCATGTACACGAATGCAAGAAGCCTGGGAAACAAGCAGGAAGAATTGGAAGTCCTGGCACAATCAAGGAACTATGATGTTATTGAAATAACTGAAACTTGGTGGGGCAGTTCACATGACTGGAGCACTGTCATGTATGGGTATAAACTGTTCAGCAAGGACAGGTACGGGAGGAAAGGTGGAGGAGTTATAGTATGTAAGAGAGTGGTATGATTGCTCAGTGCTCCAGTTTGAAACTGGAGAAAAGCCTGTTGAGAGTCTTTGGGTTAAGCTTAGTGGTGAGAACAAAAAAGGGTGATGTTGTGGTAGGCATGTGCTATAGACCACAAGATCAGAAGGATGAGGTAGACAAGGCTTTCTTCGGACAAGTAACTGAAGTCTCCAGATCACAGGCCCTGGTTCTCATGGGGGACTTCAATCACCCTGACATCGGCTGGGAGAGCAATACAGCAGTGCACAGACAATCCAGGAAGTTTTTGGAGAGGGTTGGGGACAATTTCCTGATACAAGTGCTGGAGGAACTGTCTAGGGGCTGTGCTCCTCTTGACCTGCTGCTTACAAATGGGGAAGAATTGGTAGGGGAAGTAGAAGTGGGTGGCAACCTAGGCAGCAGTGACCATGAGATGGTTGAGTTCAGGATCCTGAAAAAGAAGAAAGGAGAGCAGCAAAATATGGACCCTGGACTTCAGAAAAACAGACTTAGACTCCCTTAGGGAACTGATGGGCAGGATCCCCAGGGAGGCTAATATGAGGGGGCAAGGAGTCTAGGATTGCTGGCTGTATTTTAAAGAAGACTTATGGAGGGCACAGGGACAAACCATCCCGATATGTAGAAAGAATAGCAAATATGGCAGGCGACCAGTCTGGCTTAACAATGAAATCTTCAGTGAGCTTAAACACAAAAAGGAAGCTTACAAGAAGTGGAAATTTGGACAGATGACTAGGGAGGAGTATAAAAATATTGCTAGAGCATGTAGAGGTGTAATCAGGAAGGCCAAGGCACAACTGGAGTTTCAGCTAGCAAGGGATGTGAAGGGTTAGAAGAAGGGTTTCTACAGGTATGTTAGCAACAAGAAGAAGGTCAGGGAATGTGTGGGACCCTTACTGAATTGGGGAGGCACCTAGTGACAGATGATGTGGAAAAAGCTGAAGTGCTCAATGATTTTTTTGCCTTGGCTTTCACAGACAAGGGCAGCTCCCAGACTGCTGCACTGGGCAACACAGCATGGGGAGTAGGTGAGCAGCCCTCAGTAGTAATAGAACAGGTTAAAGACTATTTAGAAAATCGGGACGTGCACAAGTCCATGGGTCCAGATCTAATGCGTCCAAGGGTGCTGAGGGAGTTGGCTCATGTGATTGCAGAGCCATTATCTTTGAAAATATGTGGTGATTGGGGTAGGTCCCAGACGATTGGAATAAGGCAAATATAGTGCCCATATTTAAAAAGAGAGCCCAGGGAACTACAGAACAGTCAGCCTCACTTCAGTCCCCAGCAAAATCATGGAGCAGGTCCTCAAGGAATCCATTTTGAAGAGGAGGTGATCAGGAATAGTCAACATGGATTCACCAAGGGCAAGTCATGACCCACCTGATAACGAGCACTGTGATATGGGGAAAGCGATAGATGTGATATAGCTTGACTTTAGCAAAGCTTTTGATATGGTCTCCCACAGTATTCTTGCCAGCAAGTTAAAAAAAGTATGGATTGAATGAATGGACTATAAGGTGGCTAGAAAGCTGGCTATATTGTCGCGCTCAATGGGTAATCAATGGCTCCATGTCTAGTTGGCAGCCGGTATCAAGCAGAGTGTCCCAGGAGTTGTTCCTGGGGCCGGTTTTGTTCAACATCTTTATTATCTGGATGATGAGATGAATTGCACCCACAGCAAGTTTACAGATGACCCTAAACTGGGGGGAGAGGTAGATACGCTGGAGGGCAGGGATAGGGTCCAGAGTGACCTAGACAAATTGGAGGATTGGGCCAAAAGAAATCTGAGGTTCAACAAGGACAAGTGCAGGGTCCTGCACTTAGGAAGGAAGAATCCCATGCACCACTACAAGCTGAGGACCTACTGGCTCGGCAGCAGTTCTGCAGAAAAGGACCTAGGGGTGACAGTGGACGAGAAGCTGGATATGAGTCAGCAGTGTGCCCTTCTTGCCAAGAAGGCCAATGGCATATTGGGCTGTATTAGTAGGAGCATTGCCAGCAGATTGAGGAAATGATTATTCCTCTCTATTCAGCACTGGTGAGGCCACACCTGGAGTACTGAATGCAGTTTTGGTCCCCCCCCACTACAGAAGGGATGTGGACAAATTGGAGCGAGTCCAGCAGAGGGCAACAAAAATGATTGAGGGCTGGTGCACATGACTTAGAGGAGAGGCTGAGGTAACTGGGCTTATTTAGTCTGCAGAAGAGAAGATTGAGGGGGGATTTGATAGCAGCCTTCAATTACCTGAATGCGGGTTCCAAAGAGGATGGAGCTAGGCTATTCTCAGGGTGGCAGATGACAGAACAAGGAGCAATGGTCTCAAGCTGCAGTGGGGGAGGTTTAGGTTGGATATTGGGAAACACTATTTCACCAGGAGGGTGGTGAAGCACTGGAATGGTTTACCTAGGGAGGTGGTGGAATCTCCATCCTTAAAGGTTTTTAAGGCCCGGCTTGACAAAGCCTTGGCTGGGATGATTTAGTTGGGGATTGGCCCTGCTTTGAGCAGGGGGTTGGACTAGATGACCTCCTGAGGTCCCTTCCAACCCTAAGATTCTATGATTCTAAGCTGTTCCCAAAAGAACAGTGCACACACCAGCTTGTTTGGCTCAGCTCCAATATAAGATCAGAGCCCTGAGATACAGAGTGAAAACAATAAGTTTATTATCAAAAGCTAAGATTTAAGAGATGGTTCTGTGTGTGTGTATATATACACAAACCATTCCGTTATATATAACCATTTCCATGTTGGTTGGAGATGCTGGGAGATTGTTTTAGGTGTGATAAACTACTTCAGACAAGGCTTTTAGCCTGTTAAAGTTCAGTTTAGATTCTAAGCAACATGTTGTTTTATTTATATATAAAATTATAACATGTTTCCTAGAATCTAAACTGAATTTACTGAACTGACAGCGGATAGGGGACTTAATTAGCCTGTGCCTCAGTTTCTCCAGCCAAAAAATGGATAATAATACTTGCCAGCCTCCGCAGGAGTTATGTAAATTCATTGGTTTTGGTTAGGTGCTTTGAGGTCATCAGATGGAAAGTACTTCGAAGTGCAATTTTGCCAAGTAGTTTTACAATTCCAAAACTTTTATGCTTCATTCATGCAGTAGGCACTGCTAGTGGATCACAGGAGAATTTAAATTTGGGAGAAGGAGGGGAACAGGGACCCACCAGGCCCGCTCCCATCATCACTTTTCAAAGTAGGAGGTGGGAGGGTTAGACAAAGCCGCAGGTAGGCCAGCCAGCCTTATGCTATGTGTGCAATCAGTCAATGTGCTGCAGGGACGGCTGGATCACTGTGGCAGCAGGCACCCTATGCTGTCCTGTCCTCAGTGCCAGCCATAGGTGCTGACTCCATGGGTGCTCCGGGGCTGGAGCACCCACGGAGAAAAATTGGTGGGTGCTCTGCACTCTCCAGCAGCTCCCTGCCCTGCCCTAGCTCACCTCCGCCTCCGATCCACCTCCTCCCCTGCGTGTGCCATGGCTCCATTTCTCCCCCCACCTTCCAGTGCTTGGCACCGCAAAACAGCTGTTTCATGGTGGCAAGTGCTGGAAGGAAGGGGGGGAGAAGGGGGAATGCAGAATGCTCAGGGAAGAGGCAGGGCAGGGATTTGGGGAAGGTGTCCAATAGGGGCAGGGACTTTGGGGAAGGGGTTGGAATGGGGGCAGGGCAGGGGTGGAATGGGGCGGAGGGGAGTTGAGCACCCACTGGCACCAGGAAAAGGTGGGTGGCTGAGGCTGAGCAATAAATGGCTGGGAGGAATGGATGCCCCTCTACCTGGGCCAGAGCCCTTCAGAGCATTCTCACAGGTAAGCAATGGGCTGGGGACAATTATGTTTTTTACTTGTTCAAATTCTGCAGTGGTCAGGGGGAGCACTCTACTGGGGCTAGCGGGACAAAGAACTTGAGAGGCGGGAGCCTGGCTGGAGAGGAATATGGAGGGAAAGAAGCAGGGGCAGAGGGAGGAGGGACGTGGTGGCAGGGAGGAGAGGAGACATTGCGGACCTACGCAAAAGAATTTGCCAAGAATGTTTTCATTAATCAAGAACAAAAGTCAGAGGTTCGAAGACAATCAGATACTGTCATAATTCCGACCATTAACGGTGCTGGCTAGCGATTTGGCAGCATCATTCCCATGACCCACCGGGCAGCTTATTTTCATGCCGGAGGCAACAAAAATGATTAGGGGGCTGGAGCACATGACTTATGAAGAGAGGCTGAGGGAACTGGGGTTATTTAGTCTGCAGAAAAGAAGAGGGGGGAATTGATAGCAGCCTTCAACTACCTGAAGGGGGGTTCCAAAGAGGATGGAGTTAGGCTGTTCTCCATGGTGGCAGATAACAGGACAAGAAGCAATGGTCTCAAGTTACAGTGTGGGAGGTCTAGGTTGGATATTAGGAAAAGGCTATTTCACTAGGAGGGTAGTAAAGTATTGGAATGGGTTACCTAGGGAGGTGGTGAAATCTCCATCCTTAGAGGTTTTTAAGGCCCAGCTTGACAAAGCCCTGGCTGGGATGATTTTGTTGGAGATTAGGTCCTGCTTTGAGCAGGGGGTTGGACTAGATGACCTCCTGAGGTCTCTTCCAACCCTAATATTCTATGATTCTATATCTCACAGTGCCTAGGTGATCACTCTAGCCAGCAGCTCTGCTGCCAGGTAAACAGACATCCACCCCTCCCACCATAAAGCCCTGGGAACTTTGAAACTCCCTTCCCTGTTTTCTTAGCAAGTGCTCACTTATCTGGCCAGGTGACAACACCAGCTCCACCAAGCATAGGATCCCCTGCTTGGAGCAATGCTGAGCTACTGGAGCTTATCAATGTTTGGAGAGAGGAGGCTGTGCAGGGACCCAGGATGCCCCTCAATCACCCCCAACCCCTTCCCACAAGACCCATCATCAAACTGGAGAGAGCTACACTGTGGGATAGCTGCCATAGAGCGCTGCTCCCATCGGTGATGGAAGTGATGCTAATGTAAACACTCTCTGATGCCTGAGGAATTAAGTGAGTACACAAGCCAGTGCTTTACTTTCACCCGTTCCTTAACACCGGTGAAACTTACAGCACAAAAACTCTGTAAGTGTAGACATAGCCTCTCAGGTTGGAGTGCCTACGTCCCAGTTTTGGCTCCACTCTGATCCACAAAACTCCGGACAAACCCTGTAGGTGCCTAAACTCACTCAGTGCCTAAGTTTTTCAGAGTAAAAGTTCCTTGGGCATCTATGTTCCTGCCTCTGGGCACACACACTGCTGCCTCCTTCTAGGCATCCAGATGTGTCTCTCCCACCTAAGCCCCAGTGTGATTCACAAACCAGGAAAAGATAGGTGTCTGACCACCTAAATCACCTGAAGTTCCTGATCTGGTAAGAAACCTCTAAGCATGCCTACCGGATTGGGTCCCATTCAAAATCTGGCTGAAGAAGGAGGTAGCAGTACCCACCTTATAATTTTTAGCCCAGAAGTTAGCACATGGACCTGGGATTTGGGAGACCTAGGTTTAATTCCCCCCTCTCTGCCAGAAAGGGGAAATGGATTTTAACAGCGGTCTGCCACCTCTCAGAAGAGTGCACTAGGCTAGCCATTTAGCTGTATTATATTCTGTTGTAGGGCTCCCTTGATCTTTCCTGTTGCATCTGTTGCACTCTGGATAAATAAGAGTGACTGGAACAGAGTTACTGGACCCAGATGGGTGGCCTAACCACTGAACTACAGAGTCATTCCCATTTTCTCTCTCTGGTCCAGTGACAATTTAAGTATCTACCCACAGTGGAATACTCTTGCAGGGGTGGGAGTGGGGGAGGAGAAGAGAGAGATGTTTCTATTGTTGCATTTTCACCTTGTAAATGCACCTTGGGGGCAAAATCCTACTCACTGGTATAGATCTAAAGTAACTCCAGTGTAGGCAATGGAGCTACAGTGGAGTAAACCTGACGTAAGATGTGCAATCACTTCACCTCTCTACAGCTCAGCTTACTGATTTGTAAAATGAGTAGAAATAAGTTCCCCAAAACTTCATTAATGAAGAGTTAAGCTTACTCCATGGTGCCTCATGACTAACCAGAATGTGGACCGTGGTTAAATCTAAGCCTCTGGAAAACAGAAAATGAAGACGTAAGGTACATGCCAGGCCTACCACACAACCTTAACTTAGACCCCCTTTTTCCCAGCTGACAATAGCCACTGGGAATGATTCAGTAAGGGTGGTGGCAGAACAAAGAGAGATGAGGAAAAACTAAAAGAATGGGCAGGTGAGGCAGGTGTCCTGTGACTTGTATGTGATCATGTAATTAAGACTGTATCACAATGCATAAGCAAAAGGGAGCTGAATGGAAGTTTCATGAGCAACCTGGCATTTCCTAACTTGTGAGTGCTTGACTTGGCAACCGTAACAACCTTTTAATGTAGTTTTTTGTATGTAATTCTAGATATGATGAGTGACTATAGATATATAGACCCACATCCTGGCTCTTGCACTGGCCCCTTTGTCACTCTCCACAAGTGCAAAATGAGTGGAAAACTGGTTTCAAGAGCCAACTGGGGATTTGACCCATGTAGGAGAATGGCAGTAGCACGAATTTGGTGTTGCTGACTTACACTGGGGGGCAGGACTGGGTGATGTAAGGGCTGTGCTTGGGGTGTGAGGGAATGTGGCCAGAGCACTCCATTCACCTATGGGAGGCATACTGACCATTCCAGCAAGTCATAGTTTAGAGCAACCTGCCCCAAGAATAAGGGGATGGAAAGGTTACATAAAGTCATCTTTACTCCATATCTTCTCAGTGCGCCAAGAAGAGCTCTGGTGCACCTCAGAATCCAGCCCATAAAGCCAATTCTGATTTCATTTACACCAGTGTAAAACTGATCAGAATCAGGCCAGTGAATTCAGTCTATCTATATTGCTATTTCCCTCTCTCTTTAAAACTTTATCTGTCTTTGTCTTTTCATATAGTTAATGATTTGGCAATTCTATAACGTTTGTTGCTGCACTTCATGTATAAAACATCCTTTGCAGACCTACAAAGCTTGGAAAATCTCATCTGGGGGAAGCTTTTTTTAAAAGAAAATCACTTTTTTTTCTTGCCAAGCTGGAGCTTTATTGAAACTTAATGTTACTTGAAAATATGCCCTCCTTCTTTGGTGTGACATCAAAGAAAGAATGGGCATCATTAAAAGTGGTGAATCTTAAGGATACTCTTCTTTGTTTGCCACCCCACCCCACCCCTGCCCACCATTGCTCAGCAGGTATTGACAAACTCATTTCTTTAAATTACAACATTCTGCTCTTCCCTCACATTCCCAGTTACAGAATCACACACCACTGTCTCCCTAGCTCACAAATATTCTGTGCAAAATAATACCAATAATTAATCATTGCAGTAAAATGACAAATTTCTCTCAGCATTTCCTGTTTTTCATAGAATCATAGGAAGGGAACTTGAGAGGTCATCTAGTCCAGTCCCCTGCACTCATGGCCGAACTAAGTATTATCTAGACCATCCCTGACAGGTGTTTGTCTGACCTGCTCTTAAAAATGTCCAAGGATGGTGAGTCCAAAACCTCCCTAGGCAATTTATTCAAGTGCTTAACCACCCTGACAGTTAGGAAGTTTTTCCTAATGTCCAGCCTAAACCTCCCTTGCTGCAATTTCAGCCCATTCCTTCTTGTCCTATCCTCAGAGGTTAAGAAACATTTTTTCTCCCTCCTCCTTGTAACAACCTTTTATGTGCTTGAAAACTGTTATGTCCTCCTCAGTCTTCCCTTTTCCAGACTAAACAAAGCCATTATTTTTCAATCTTCCCTCGTAGGTCATGTTTTCTATACCTTTAATCATTTTTGTTGCTCTTCTCTGGACTCTCTCCAATTTGTCCACATCCTTCCTGAAATGTGGTGCCCAGAACTGGCCACAATACTCCAGTTGAGGCCTAATCAGCACAGAGTAGAGCAGAAAAATTACTTCTCGTGTCTTGCTTATGACACTCCTGCTAATACATCCCAGAAGGATGTTCACTTTTTTTTGCAACAGCGTTACACAGTTGACTCATATTTAGCTTGTGGTCCACTGTGACCCCCAGATCCCTTTCTGCAATTCTCCTTCCTAGGCAGTCATTTCCCATTTTGTATGTGTACAAATGATTGTTCCTTTCTAAGTGGAGTACTTTGCATTTGTCCTTATTGAATTTCATCCTGTTTTCTTCAGACCATTTCTCCAGTTTGTCCAGATCATTTTGAATTTTAATCCTATCCTCCAAAGCACTTGAAACCCCTCCCAGCTTGGTATCCTCCACAAATTTTATAAGTGTACTCTCTGTGCCATTATCTAAATAGTTGATGAAGATATTGAACAGAACCAGACCCAGAACTGATCCCTGCGGCACCCCACTGATTATGTCCTTCCAGCATGACTGTGAACCACTATCTACTTTCTGGGAACGGTTTTCTAAACAGTTTTGCACCCACCTTATAGTAGCTCCATCTAGGTTGCACTTTCCTAGTTTGTTTATGAGAAGGTCAAGCGAGACAGTATCAAAAGCTTTACTAAAGTCAAGATATACCACATCTACCGCTTCCCCCCCATTCCACAAAGCTTTTTAGCCTGTCAAAGAAAGCTATCAGGTTGGTTTGACATGATTTGTTCTTGACAAATCCATGCTGACTGTTACTTATCACCTTATTATCTTCTAAGTGTTTGCAAATTGATTGCTTAATTATTTGCTCCATTATCTTTCTGGGTATAGAAGTTAAGCTGACTGGTCTGTAATTCCCAGGTTGTCCTTATTTCCCTTTTTATAGATGGGCATTATATTGCCCTTTTCCAGTCTTCTGGAATCTCTCCCATCTTCCATGACTTTTCAAATATAATTGCTAATGGCTCAGATATCTCCTCAGTCAGCTCCCTGAGTATTCTATGAGACATTTCATCAGGCCCTGGTGACTTGAAGACATCTTATTTGTCTAAGTAATTTTTAACTTATTCTTTCCCTATTTTAGCCTCTTCTGATCCTACCTCATTTTTCACTGGTATTCTCTGTTAGACGTCCAGTGACCACCAACCTTATTGGTGAAAACCGAAACAAATAAATCATTAAGCACCTCTGCCATTTCCACATTTTCTGTAATTGTTTCCCCCCCCCTCCCTTTGAGTAATTGGCCTCGCCATCCTTGGCCTTCCTCTTGCTTATAATGTATTTGTAGAATGTTTTCTTGTTACCCTGTATGTCTCTAGCTAGTTTGATCTTGTTTTGTGCCTTCTGCCACTCCTTCACATTGATTTTAGATTTCTTATATACACTGTAGGGCTCCACTAGGCTAGTGGAAGTAGCAGCAGCCTCTCTGCTGAATGGGAAGATAGTGGGTGAGTGGCAGTGCTATTTTCATTACCGTAGGGATTTGCTTGCTAAATTTCAAAGCTTTGTCAAACAGCCTACTGCTGCTGGGCTACTTTTGTACTGCATGACAGACAAGTGAAAATAAGGAAATGACTCAGAAAATGATCCGCACATCCCGTACTAGCAATAGTAGAAGAAAGCGAGAGAGAGGCATGAATGAGATGTCTGAATTAAAGCTGGTCACACAATGGAAAAATACAAATACATAAATACATGTTTGCCTGTGCTATGCAGGAGATCAGGCCAGTTAGGCCCAGTCTAGTGCTTAGGGCAACATGGACTCAGTCAGCCCCGGAGATCTCCGAAAGGAATCCCTTCTGTGGGTCTTGGGTGCATAGGGTAACAAGTTCTCTGCTGCACAGCTTTTGGGGGTGCAAAACTTGTCCCACAGGTTCCTGTGGTGGACTTCAAAGAGAAACTGCAGAGCTACAATTCATTTGCAAACTTAATACCATTACTTTGGGCTTGAATAGGGACTCGAAGTGGCTGGCTCACTACAAAAGCAATTTTCCCTCTCTTGGTATTGACACCCCCTCATCAATTATTGGGAGTGGACCACATCCACCCTGACTGAATTGGCCTTGTCAACACTGGTTCTCCACTTGTAAGGTAACTCCCTTCTCTTCATGTGCCTATATTTATGCCTGTATCTGTAATTTTCACTCTATGCATCTGAAGAAGTGGGTTTTTTACCCACGAAAGCTTATGCCCAAATAGTCTTTGTTTTTTTTTTGGGGTGGAAGGTTGTGTGTATGTGCTCTACAGCTCCGGTGGAAGGTGGGGAGGGGGTTGTGTGTATGTGTGGGAAGCCATAGCCCTCCCTGTTCCCTTTGGGGCATTATAAACCCTGTGTTCCCCTGCGTATAGGGGCCTGATATTCAAAAGAGCTCAGTACTGAACAGCCCCCAGTTAGGCACCTAAGCAGAGTGGTCAGATTTTCAGAAATGCTCAGCACTCACAATTATTCTCAGTGGGAATGGAAGGCTGCTGAGCATTTCTGGTGCCTAAATGGGGGCTCAGTTCTTCTGAAAGTCCAGACACTCATACAGAGAACTGCTGGGTGCCAAGCTCTTTTGAAAATCTGGCCTTTGGTTGTACTGTTCAGAGGGAGACTTCTAAGAAGCTGAAACTGTGACTGTTGTCTAATAATCTAAATGAATTACTCACATTGTGGATTGTGCATACAGAATTTACCCTTGTTGACTTCTCAGTATATTACATGCCTTGTTGTGGATCTACCGCTCAGTGAATAGTCAGACTACAATCGTACCTATTAAAAGACCCTTGCATGTCTTGACAGTGGGAGCAGAGGTCTCCCTGTGCAATACAATCCTACAAAATGCATTAGCAAACAGATGAAGGAAGAACCTAAGCCACCAGTGTGGAAGGATTAAGACATGAAATGTAAAGTTTCACACTTCGTATGAAAAAGGTCAGTGCCTGTATAAAGCATTAGGTTGCAGGTACAATTCTATAAGGTGCTGAGTGCCCTAAGCTACCATTGAGGGCACTCAGCACTTCACAGGACCAGGCCTTTGGAAAGTAATTACGCATCACAGTAAAACTGAATTGAATTGTGGCACTAATGAGATTATTCTCTCCGAGTGAGTCTGAGAGAACATAATTAAATTGTTACATGGCTTTGAGAAAGAAACCCTTAGGTTGCTGTTTATAAAATAGAAGATAAGGTGATAAGTAACAGTCAGCATGGATTTGTCAAGAACAAATCATGTCAAACCAACCTGATAGCTTTCTTTGACAGGCTAAAAAGCTTTGTGGATGGGGGGAAGCGGTAGATGTGATATATCTTGACTTTAGTAAAGCTTTTGATACTGTCTCGCTCAAATAATAAGTGACATTTCAGCAAACACTTAGAAGATAATAAGGTTTATAAAATAGGAAAGAATGCAGGATTATTTTACATTACGTAGTTTAAGTGTTAAAACATCATATAAAACTTTAATCCTTAATGCAGAACATCATGTCCCATTTTTATGACTTGTTTTCAGAATGGCAGTTTAATTAACAACTAATGAATGTATCTCCTGTCTTTGCATGTGTTTACATTATTAGCTTGGTTGTTTAGAGGGAAACACTGCTGTTTGATTATAGAAATAATTGCTTTTACAAACCCTGGCCTCCAGTTAGTTAAACACAATGGCTGATATCACACACATAAACACAGGAAATCTGGCCTCACTGTGCTTATAGTGAGGTGTTCCAGTTTTGGCATAACAGGCTTGGGGTTTAATAATCAGATAATTATTTAAAGAGGCCAGAATAGCTCCACTGTATTGCTAAATTATGGCATGAGTAGCAATGCATAAGCCTTTGCTAATCCTGAATAATCTTTGGACTATATTATTGTCAGCATATTGATGTGCAATTGTGAAGACATTAATGAGAATTGCCTATGGTATGAATCTATCCTACCATTGTAATTCACTAAACTGAAACACATTACACTTCTGTTGAGGTAAACATCAACATGTATTGGTCTGTGAGGCAAGCATTGAATTTACTATTGAAACCCTGCTTTATAAAAACATCTGTTCTGATGTAAATGGTTTAGAAGCCTAATAATGTTTTGGCCAAATGCCAGGGAGTTTCAATAACCTAATCAAATGGCAAAGTATCATAGTTCTTTGACCAGCTGGTTAAAAGTGTCAGTCATTTGGCCAAATAACTAGTTTCAGAGATTGGCTTTAGTGGGAGTTTTGTGTAAGTAAGGACTCAGCAAGGACTTCAGGATTTGCCCCCATGAAGCTTTGATTGCTGTCCTGAGCAAGATGGAGCTGTGGAATTCCTTTCAATCAAAATCCTTTGCCTGATGTTAATCCTCCACTGATAATGTTCCATCTCCATGGAGATGGCTATAAAAGGGACATAATTTCTGCAGATATTTTAATGAAAAATTAATCTTGCTTTTTCATTGACATTTTGATTAACAAATTCAACATTTTTCTACCAGCTCTATCACAGATTGAAAAATGGGATATATATATATTGTTTTGCAAAATTTTGTAAAAAATTTCCAAGGCTTTTTTATTAAGTTAGAAATTTCAATGCAACATATTGTTAAAATTGAAAATTTTGAATTTCATGACCCCACATACCCTACCCCCCAAGTGTTGCCTCCAGCTTCTGCCCAGCGGGTGGGAGGTCCGGGGCATGAGCCCAACAGGGTATACCTACCAGGGATCAGGGCTTCAGCAGGAGCAGGTCTGGAGCCCCACAGGGCTGAAGCAGCTCTTAAACTGTTGAAGATTAGCCTAGGTGGCTCAGATGGTCAATAAGTTTGGCCACCCCTGCTCTGTGTGGCCTAGCTGCCACTTGAGCAGACAGAGTACTACACTGCATGGGTGCAGGTTACACAAACACTTAGTCAAGTGAGTAGTCCATAAAAAGTCAGAGATCATTCACATAAGTATGTTATTTGGCTCCATTGTCTCTCATAGGCTAAAGCTGCTGAACACCTTGCAGGATTGGGCCCTTAGATTATAAGTATTTAATATTTCATTTTTTTTAACAAAAGCACTAGACCTGAATTCTCTCTCTCACTCAGTTTAACATGCATGGTCCAGAATCTGATCTCTGCTACACAAATGTAAATCCAGTGAATTCAATGGAAATCACAATCTGGTTCAGTTTGATGCCACTGATACCAAGGTATTTACTTCTGATTCACAACTGTGTAGGTGAGAGAAAAAGCAGGCCCTTTGTCCTAGATGAAACATTTTCTCCTATTTTGATCATCGGTGGTGCTATCATGTAAAACAACTGGTTCCTTAGCTATATTTTTAGCTATATTTATTGATTCTATTTGGCTGCAGCTCCAGTGACTCTGCTTTGCCATATAGTCAGCTGCTTGCCTGCTCTTTTGTTTCTAGCTACAGCTCTATTGACACTCAACTGCCAAGATCTCAGCTATTATATAGGGCTCCTCATTAGGGGTCTGATTTTAAGCCTATGGAAGCCAATTGAAAGATTCCTATTGATTTCAATGGGCTTTAGGTTAGGTCCTAGGTGCTTTTCTCTATTATTTTACTGTCCCTTTGGCCTTCCTTGCTTTTCCTTCTCCCCTGCTGAGTTTTATTGGAACCAGACCAACTTTAGGAGTGTGAAGGCTACTTTAGGGATATTCCACCTCTAGATCCAGTGTGTGTTCTGATACAGCCCAAACTTCCCAGTTAGTGTCTCCAACTATGATAGAAGATGCCTTGTTCTCTCAGTTTTATCTGATGTATCATTTCTCAGGTTGCCCCTTCATTGCTTATCCTGGAGTCACTCTAATATAATGTGTTTTCTGCCAGAGAGTGTCCTTTTCTTTTCTATTCACCCTCTTCTGCCCCTATGTACAATCAACAAGTCTGACTAACCACACTTGCAACATCTTGGCTGTGCGTGGCCTCACACATGGAGTGCCTGGTAACCGGTACCACATCATTCAATCAAGATGATGTTAGCTCCAAGTTCAGAGAAAAAGCCAAGATCTAAAACAATGTGGTATTGGGAACAGTACCTTTAGGGGCTGAGTTTCTTTGACAGAGTGATGTGAAGCTTGTTATGCACAGAACAGCTGGAACTGGACACAGAATAAAGAAGAGCTCTTGAAAGTACCTTCTGCACTAAGTGAGCACTGAACACCACATGGTATCAGGAGTAAAAAGTAATTAAGAAAATACCCCAAGTGGAGGAATGGAACAGTTAACAGCCTCACCAGAACTGAAACTCTAGAAATGGGGGAAACATTGTCAAAATAATAAAGGCTACGGTATCAGACTCTGATTCACATTTAGCACTGTAAAAGTACAGAGCACCACCAGTGACGCCTGTGTTGTCACATGCTGACATTTTACGCAATAAACAAGAATATCTGCACTGTCAGACACTGATGTCAGAGTCAGTGGGGACTTGCAGCTGTATAAAAGGACAGATATGCAAAAACAAAAAAAGAAGTCAGTATGATTTGGGATCCCAGGAGCTGCCACAACTTCATGAAAATTATGTTGCACATCTTTACGATAGGAAACAATGCTTGCAAAAAGCAGTGGTGTCAAAAGAGACTGCATGAGGTTGTCATCCCAGATGGACATATGCTATGGAGGAATAGGTGACAGCTTCTCCAAATCCCAGAAGGGAGGGAGATAAAGGGCACTGAGCCTGCCAGTTTGCCCAAAAGGGTCTCAGGCGGTTAAGTGCTATTAAAGTTTGGCTTGGAAGGGAAGAGGTGGTATACGGGACTGTGCCTTTAAGAGCTGAGCTTCCCAGACAGAGTCTGGCCTGTGTGCTGTGAAGAAATTTAAATATTTCTTACCATTGTGAAGACATCAAAATATATTATACCTCCCTTGAGAATGAATGTCTCTACTGTGGAGTAAGCAAAGTCCCAAATTTTGTTTGTGTTCCAGATCTGTGTAAAGAGAGGATAATTGCACAAGTGATATGGAACCTTAGTGCAAAGCAAAAACACTCAGATCTCAGATAAGAACTTATAGCAGTTACCTATGCATAAATAACATGTAAGCATCCTGGTAAAGGACAAGACACCATAATCACTCATCTGCAAAGTCATGATGTTACTTTGTTTATTATCTCGTAAAGAGTACACTCCCCCAAATGAAAAGAGCAAAATAGAACAAAAAACAGAAAGCAAAAACGCTCCTAGAAAAGTTTGATGCTGCTGTGAATTGGTCCCTATACTTCCACATTTAGGCCCAGCTCCTGCAAACACTTATGCATATGAATAATCCCAGGATAAATAAATACATGTGATTTATCTGTATAGTTATTCCCATGCATGTGTGTTTGCAGGACTGGGACTAAATGGGATATATTGCTCTGTGCCTTTTGCAACATGCTCATTACAATTTCCTATCCACTTCTCACCACCGCAAATGATTCACCAAGCAATTGTAGCATCTAGGTGGGCAAACTGTGGCCTGCAGGACCATCCTGCCTGGACCTTGAGCTCCCGGCCAGGGAGGCTAGCCCCAGGTGCCTCCCCCACTGTCCCTCCTTCCCCCACAGCCTCAGCTCGCCCTGCTGCCAGTGCTCTGGGTGGTGGGGCTGCGAGAGCCGCCAGTCTGCCCTGTGCTCTAAACTGCGTGGCAGCGTGGCTGGCTCCAACCAGGCCACGCAGCTGCCAGTTCTGGTGCTCTGAGCAGCATGGTAAGGGGGCAGGGAGCAGGGGGTGGTTGGATAGGCATGGGAGTCCTTGGGGGGCCTGTCAGGGGGTGGGGGTGTGGATAGGGGTCGGGGCAGTCAGGGAGTAGGGTGGGTTGGATAGTGGGTGGAGTCCTGGGGGTGGTGGTTGGGGTGGAGGGTCTCAGGAGGGGGTGGTCAGGGGACAAAGAGCAGGGAGGTTGGATGGGTTGGGGGTTTTGACGGGGCAGTCAGGGGGCAGGAAGTGGGAGGGGGCAGATAGGGGGCGGGGGCCAGGCTGTTTGGGGAGGCACAGCCTTCCCTACCCTGCCCTCCATAGAGTTTCAGAACCCTGATGTGGCCCTCAGGCCAAAAAGTTTGCCCACCCCGATCTAGTGGGACTTAATGGATAAGAGAGGATATAAATCTTGTTGTGAAGAAATTATCAGGGAAAGAATCCACCAGCTTTGGGAAAGTCTTGATCTTAAAGATGGTAGCCACAAACTAAACTAAGTGATGTGCCATTTCCTTGGGTTTAACCTAGAGTACTCCAGGAAATGTAGATTGATCACAAACATTAATGTGCATTGAAGGGAATAAAATGTTCATCTAATTAATTAACCATTAAGCTATTAGCAGACTCTTCAAAAAGAACCTTTCTTGTGATAAATTAAAACATTTCCTCAAATAAATCTAAGACCTCGTTTTACTTTACATTTTTAATTATTTACATAGTTGTATAAACAAAATCACATCATTTAAATAATTTTCTTTATATGCTCAACTAAACGGGCCCCGGACTTACAGTTCTGCTTGGAAGGCAGCTCAATCCAGTGGCTGGGGGCACTGGATATCAGGAAGAGAAATGGAAGAAGAAGCCTGCAGGTTTCGCCTACCTGAAAGCACTCCCCCTTCCTCCGCGAAGTGGTTTGCATCTCCTCCTTTCGGCGGCTTCTTGAGACTAGGCCCAGGGCGGCTCGGAGGGCCGCTGACTGGAGCAATCCCCCAAACACCTGCAGCGTTGGCAGAGCCGCCTCTCGGAGCCCCCAGAACAAAGAGCGCAGGCCCCTCGGCCGGCGGGCGGGCAGAGCCAGCATTTTCCACCCTCCTCCGATCAGGCGTTTTGCATTTGGTTAGGTGTCAGCGGATCTGCCGCAAAATATCCCGTCCATTAGCCCCACGCTGAAGCGCGCCTGTCTGAGCCGCCGCGGCCCCGCTAGAGCGCTGCGCACCCCAGGGTGCGGGTACAGGGCAGCGCGCCAGCTCCCTTTGCCTGCTCTCAAGGGTCGCCCCCCCCCCCGACTGTCTGTGAAATATGCCGCCCCACGGCTCTTGGAGACGCTGTAAACAGCCCTTTGGACTAACCCCGCGGCTTCCGAGGCTCAGTGCACGGAGCCAGAGCGAAAAGTGCCATTAGATGCGGCTAGTTCAGGGACTTTGGGGGGATGAGGGGCCGGGAACTGTCTGGCTGAATATTGTGATTTACAATGAATTTTAACACCAAGGCTTTTACGCTGACTTCAGGTGGAGACAGAAATCGAGCCCAACAGGGGACTCCTAGAATGAGTCAGGCAAAAAAGTAGAAGTCACGCGTATCCAGATTGAAATTTGCCTCCCTGGTGAATTGCATGGCTGTCTACGGATGCATTTTTGCAACGAACCATCCAGTTTGAAGTATACACCAGTGCGCGCAGAGGAAGTAACTTGGGTATACATCCAGTGCTTTGTTACAAAATAAGCCTTAAACCGTTTGGGATTCTATACGAAAAAACTTGTCGAGCCCTTTTCGCGAGCAGAGAGGCACGTTTGAATGTAGATATGTTATAACCCAGAGCAGTTACGGTCTGCAGAAAGGTGTGACTGCATTTTCACCCAACGAAATGAAAGCAAAAAAATCTGAGCAAATGCAGAGGACCAGTGCGCATGATGGAACAACGAAGCTGAAAGCCAGACTCATGGTGTTTTGCCAAATCTTGAGCTCCGACAGAATCAAGATGGCTTTAAACGCAGCTGATCCCTAACTACCGACACTGGTCTCAGGGGATACTTATGGATGCCTGTAAGCATGATGCAGCGACTTGTATATGGAAATATGGACTCACAGTGGAGACAGAGAATACTTTTTAAGATGCGGGATTTAAGGGATCTGTTACCAGGGCAAATTCCCCAGAACTTTGCAAATAAAACCTTAAGATATTAGCGTGATGTAAGTAGTATTATTTGGCGAACCCCAGCTATTCCATTGAATACGTCATGACCAAACAGTTGTTAATTGGAATGAGAGAACATTGGACCCCATTCACCCTGGCTACCAAAAACCAGCGCTCCTGAAATCAATAACTTTCCCCAAAAGAGGACGCCAGACAGACGGTGTCTGTCAGCGGGTGGCAGGCTGGATACAAAGAATATGGTCACAGGGGGGATGGGGATGCGGAGTAAAGCCGTTTCCCAGAAACCAATGGCCACTGCAGTTCGGAGCTCAGTGGAGAGCTCAAAGGAAAAAGGAACTCCAGACGTGGCTCCAAGGAAAGCTAAAGCCAAGGTGGGGATTGTCCACAGGACCCTCTGGGCTTCAGGCTAGTTGTATTCTCCTGCAGCTTCAGCCACTGAAATCAGCATGGCAGCTCAGGGCTCCCCGCTGGCTCTTGCTAAGTATGACTGAGAAAAGACGCACCTGCAATGAACCAGCTACGATTTTAACTCGGGATTCCATGAATTTAACAGTAGTCCAATGCCAGTGTCTTCGAGGAGGTGTTGGTCACTGTCCGCCGGCTCGGGGGTGCTGAAATTTGGATGATGTCGAGCCGGAGATCGCAGGGCTGCTGCTGCTTGTCCCATTTCAACAAGGACAATGGCAGATTCCTCCTCTTAGCGGCCCTGATCGCAGCTTATCTGGCAGCTGGAGCTACGGTGTTCTCAGCCCTCGAGAGGCCGTCCGAAGTCGAGGCTCAGCATCGCTGGAACAGGACCCTCCAAAACTTCAGCCAAATATTCAACATCAGTATGCCTGAGCTAAGGGACTTCCTGCGGAGTTATGAAGCAGCCATGGCCGCGGGCATCCGGGCAGATGCCGTAAGACCAAGATGGGACTTCACCGGGGCTTTCTATTTTGTGGGGACAGTAGTGTCAACTATAGGTAAGTCCCCCTCTCTCTCATACACACACACAAAGACACAGGATCTGCAATACACTGACTTCCTAAAAATAACGAGTCAGCATTCTTCATCTCATCAGTCTATTATCCATCGTGAATTTTGAAACCTTTCTTTCTAGTGGAAACCTCTTTGCTTCAAAGGGGCCCGACTTGTGGAACTGAATAGCAGGAATGAATGAATGCTAATGCATTGTGTGTTAAAATAGTACAGTTCCCATTATAAAAAATAGGTTGTAAAAGTTACTTTGAAATGTTTTAATCTTGTCCACACACCCCCCCCACACACCCACCCTTCTGCTTTTGTTGTATTTTGAATAATGGTGAAGTAGTGACGCAAGGATAGTTACGTTCCATCTTTCCTTTGTAATGAGATGCTTTTTGTCTTTTCCAGAGGGAAAGAAATACAAGTGGAGTAAGATACACATTAAAAATTCGTAAAAAAAATACGATTTTGCTTCAAAGAGCTAAATTGTGTTGCTATGGTGATTAAAGTTTTGAAATGACATTAAAATCTCCCCTTACAAAGCTGTATCAAGTTGCTATAGCAACTGGAGTTAGCGAGTGGTTTAAAAGTGAGGATGCCACCTATAGGATTGCATTCATGTTTCCATTCCAGGTTACTGATCACAACCCAAATCTTGTACAGCACCAGTGAAGAAATTAATCACCAATTTCATGTTTCACACTGTTTTACTTTGTACTTGGCTAATTTTTTTGTAAATAGAAGGTTATTCACGATAGCTTGTTTCAGTCTTCATTACCACTTGTAATTTAAGACTAGTTTCTGCCACACGCACTTACTCTGAATAACACTTTACTTTGGTAGTAGGTCCATTGCAATCAGTAGGACTAACTGCATAGTAACAATCTATTCCAGTGGTTTTCAACCTTTTTTCATTTGCACAGCCCTAACAAAATTTCAAATGGAAATGTTTGGAAATCTTAGACAGTCTGCAGACCCCCAGAGGTCCATGGACAACAGGTTGCAGAATCTGTCCCTTAGCACATTTGCACTTGTTGAATATTTCCTTCGTCACCCTCCCCACCAGAAATCAACATGTATAATATTATAATCTAATATACTTTCTCTTTAGTTTCCTCTCTGTGCGAAGTCAACAGTAGAGATCAAGAATTTTGTTTTAAATTGTAAAGCAAATACTACCAGTTTGAAGGTTTTTGGAGATTTCTCAATTTCAAGCATTTTTTAGCTTTGGAGATTTATCAGTCCCTTCATTTTATTTATAAATTGATGGGATTTTTACTTACTGTGCACCTAAAGTCTCCACTGCAATGCTTCTTCATAGCAAAATAATGTAGGGTGAATACGTGGAAAGGTTTTTATGTTCATTTGTGGCGAAGTTCACAAGGGGGACTTAGGCACTGGAATGCACAGTATTCCAACACCTAACGTTTAGGTGCCTTGCTGCCTAGTGGAATTCACAACCCCAAGTTACGGATCCAGGCTCCCTATACAATGCATATGACAGTTAGTTACTGTCGTGGGGTGCTCTACTCACACCTGGATAGAACCTACTCTGGTGATTCTGGGGATTAGATCTACCCAGTTCAGTGTCCCCTTTCTTCTCATTCCCCATTGAAGGTCTCCTCCTGCTCATAGGATCATGATACAGCTGCTTCATGACTTGGCCCTCCAGCCAGGTCACACTGCAGTTTCTCCTTCCAGGGGAGTCTTTCAAAGTCCTTCTGCATCAGCAGCATCGAGCAGTCCTCATGCCTACCACCCTGACTACATCATTCCTGCAATGACTCAGGCAGTCTTTCCCTTCATTGCCCCTAGCAATATCACTTAGCAGTGGATAGCAGGGGAACCCAGGCCTGCCCTCTACTCTGGGTTCCAGTCCAGGGCCCTACCGCAAGCTAAGTTCTGCAGCTACATCTACTTTACTGCTATCACCCTGGACTACTTCCTACCATGTGTCTCTAAGTTTTTCATTCTCCAGTCTTCCTAATCAGACCCCTTGCTGTTACGCCTATTAGATAAACCCTTCCTCCTAGGTTCCTCTACCTTTTCTCAGGGGTTCCTATCTTCCCTTCCTTCTACCTTAACTCAGGGATTGCAGGACCTCCTTGTCAACCTCCTCCTAGCCCTAGCCAAAGTAGCCATCTATAAGACCAGGGAGAGGAAGTTGGCTGAGTGGGTTTCCTGCAGCTGTGGGGCCTATTTCTGATCCTGCCTTCGCTCACGTATCTGGCCAGAGTTCCTCTGGGCAGCATCCACTGGCTCCCTTGACACCTTCGAGGAGCAGTGGGCACTGTTCGGGGTTCTCTGCTCGGTGTCCCCCTCAGGTTCCCTTTGATTGACCCTTTAACCTTCACACCTGCCCCTGTTACATTTTTGGTTGCCCCTGTAATTATTTGAGTTCCTGGACCTTATTGATCCTTCCCTAAGGCTGGGAGAGGGTCCTTTAGCAATGGGCAGGTTTGTATCTGCCCACTTCCTAGAACCCAATAGGACCTTAACTCAGGGAGAGAGACTGCAAGCTTCCTCCCGCTGCTACCAGCCTCCTGGCTTTATAGAAGACCTGCCAGTTCTCTCACAGGTGAGCTGCCTCCTAATTAGTGCCCTCCACATGGCCTAATTCAACTCTCTCAGGGCCAGTGTGGAGAGCACACCCCATCATAGGCACCTAAGAAAGGGATTCACAAAAGCCAGCATGCTGAGCACAGAACTGTCTACATTAGATAGCAGGAAATACCAAGGAGACCTAAGCCCACCCTCTCCCAGAGTTAAGCCCCTAACTCCAGGTCCAAGAGAGATGCGTATCACTGTTTGGGATTCATAGCTGTGAATCTTCTCCTGGAGTTAAGTGCTTAAGCCAGGTCAGCCCTATTCTCACAAGGGAATGAAGACAAGCCTCCTTTTATACTCAGAAGCCCAGAGGTTGCAGTGCTTACCCAAGAGGTGAGAAACATAGCTTCAAGTTCCTGCTCTAAATAGGGTAGATCAGCCATTTGAACCCAGGTTTCCTATCTCATAGTGGAGTGCCCTAACCTCAGGGTACAAGCATACAATCAGCTCCTCCTCTTGTCTTTTGTCCAGGTTAGGCAAGCTCTGAGCATGTGTGCCAGATAAGGTCCTGCAGGTAAGACAAGTAGGAAAATGCCAAGTTTGTGAATCCCTCTAGAGCTTAGGTATGAGTCAGGCACCAAGCAACTTAGTGGTGTCAGGACTTTAATAGCTGTGCACATGCCCACAAATGGAAATGTAGGCACATTGGGACTTTAGGTGCCTACAAGGTTAGGTGGCAGCTGAATGGTGGTTTTGTGAATTCCAGTGGTGCCTACATGTCGGACTTAGACTTAAGTCCCCCTTGTGAATCTAGTCCTTGATGTTTTAACACATACTTCTGAAGATCAGATGACATGAGAATCTATTTTAAACATTTTAACTGATAGTTTGATATGTTCTTCACCATATGTGACTTTGTGTTAAATATAGCACATTTACTATGTGTATAATTACGTTATAGAATTATTTTTGAAATTGGCCAATAAATTAGCATGCTGGAACCACTGTTGAAAAATACATTATTCAAATACACTATTCTTCTTTAATGTAAATAGGCTAATAGTACTAATTGTATACATGGAGATATTTGTTGTCTGCTTTGCTGTAGGGAGATTCGGATTGGTAAATATTTGATACATTTCTTTAGAAGCCCAATAAAAAGGTTAAACAATAAACAGACTGTCAGTCAAGCAACTTAAAATGTTCACCCAAACTTCATCAGCAGTTAAAAACAGAATGTGAAGCTCAGTGTGTGCAAATAAAGTTAAAAGATGTATTTAAGGCTACATGCCTGCAAATTTCATAATGGTATACATTTTCAGTATGTCCATGACCACATTTAATTGCTATTAGCTATATCTAATAGCAATTTAGGCAGAGCAATGATTTGATGGAAGGTTTTTTATCCTAAAATAGCACCATCAAAATTGTTATGTAGACAATTCAAATTAAATATATCCATGTCATGACTATCTAAAATAGATTATACTGATCATTTTACTATAGAAAATGATTCCTCAATGATTTTGTTTGAAGGGAGCCTGTGAAGTTTTTAGTTTGATAACAATAGCCAAATTGTAATAGTACTGTTGAATTTAAATAAACTAATTCAAATTCTTTTTAAAATTGTAGGTCTTTATTGCAATTACATTATGTAAACCTTTTCATTACATTCTAGAAGTGTTTTATCAACTAATCACTATGATATAGACATGATGATATAGAAAGCAACTAATCACTATGATATAGACATGATGACGAATATAACTACATTGACTACTATTGTAACTGTATTGCATTAAATAACTTAGTGTTTTCAAATTAAGTACATTTAATTATCCAGACATTAAAATACCAGTAAGCATTAGATCTTTTCTCATTACAAGACCATAACTTTTTAAAATGACTGCTACTTCTATAGGCGGGATGAAAATGTCAGTACAGTATGGTAACACACTCTTTCTTTCCCTACATTTTATGGTAGCAAACAAACAAACACAAAAAACCCTTAGCAGAAGTGTGAAAATATATATTCTGGTTTCAAATATGTAACATCTAAGTGAATTCTTTCCGCTATTCTATTCTCTTAAAGTTTATTAAAGTGTTTCCTTTTCATTTGTGCATTCTTTTTTATAATACATCAATGTATAGAGACAAAGGGTTTGAGTCCCCTCTTCATTACACTCATGCAGAGTGAGTGTAAAACTCATTGGTAGTGTTTTGCACAGGTGGTAAATGACTGCACAAGGGAGTAAGCAGTCCAGCTCCATCTTTCTCTAGTTTATCCTATCTGACTTCTTTTTTATATCTAGTAGTGTCCAGTTCTCTGTTACACAGCTTTTCAACAGAGACTTAAGTTATTTTTTTTCCTGAATGATAATAAATTGGCAATCCTTTTATTGAGTAGTCCCTTAATTGCTGGGTGGTGCCAGTGATTTCAGTGGGATTACTTGTGGAGTAAGGTGCTATTCAGTGTGAGAAAGCGTGGCAGAATCAGGCTCAGAATGAGGGCTCATTTGTGCCTTGTAGGCCCAGCACATAGCAAGGGTCAGGGTAGAGTCACACTGTTCTGGAGGGAGCACTGAGAGGCATTCTGCATCAGGTCAGCACAAAGCCTCCTAGAGATGCCTGGCGCACACATGGAGCCATGCTGTTACACCTTTATGGGATGCGTATTACCTCCTGCATACCCATCTAGCAATGCATGCTGAGGTGGACCCATGGCCCCACCTCCTCCCTGCCCATCTCTGCTCTCGTTATGGTGTCATTAGCCTCCAGAGGAATAGGGAGGGGTCCTCCTGAGCACAGCTATTCCTGGCCTTTATGCAGGCTATGCAGGTATGGAGAGACTCCTTTCACCCTCTTGCCTTCACTGAAAACAAGGGTCAGTCACAGTCTGACCCTGGTAACTAACGGGAGAGCGAAGCCTTAGAGCTCACATATACCACATCCTTTATGTTCCAGTTGACTTATTCTGGGCCAACCGTATATTCCTTAATGAGGGCCAGATTCTGCCTGGCCTTTATCCAGGTGTGAAATGTGTGCAGGGAACTTCCCCCCCTTCCCACCTCTTTGCCTGGCCTGCATAAAAGCCAGGCAGAATTACAGACCCTGTGCTGAGGGAAATACAGGGACTGCTCCTTACACACTCGCCAACGGAGACACAATGTCATTGTTCTCCTCCCTCTCATGCATCTGCCAGCAGAGCTCACTGGCCATGTGAGTGAAAGTAAGCTGTGCACCTGGGAGCTCCAGCAGGTTCTGCTTGCCTGAGGCAGAATGCCCCCCAATACTCCCCTTAGAGTTCTGTAGCTCTGCACAGCTCCTTGTTAAGCACTGTGCCTACAAGGCAAAAATCAAACCTTGGGTAAAAGGTACATGATTGGCCCTGTAGATTTCCTTTTATGTCTTTTACTCTTTTTAAAAGCCTAATCTTACTGCACTGTCCTGAATGGCCCACAAGTGACCTACTCTGAATGCCCAGATTGCTGTCAGTAGAATGCTTATTGCTTAGGGTTGAATAACCAAATATTAGCAAAAAGAAAAGGAGTACTTGTGGCACCTTAGAGACTAACACATTTATCTGAGCATAAGCTTTTGTGAGCTACCGCTCACTTCATTGGATGCATGCTGTGGAAAATACAGTGGGGAGATTTATATACACAGAGAACATGAAACAATGGGTGTTACCATAAACACGGTAACAAGAGTGATCAGGTAAGGTGAGCTATTATCAGCAGGAGAGCATGGGGGGGTGATTCTTGTCAACTGCTGGAAATGGCCCACCTTGATTATCACTACAAAAGGTCCACCCCCGCTGTCCTGCTGGTAATAGCTCACCTTACCTGATCACTCTTGTTACAGTGTGTATGGTAACACCCATTGTTTCATTTTCTCTGTGTATATAAATCTCCCCACTGTATTTTCCATAGCATGCATCCGATGAAGTGAGCTGTAGCTCACGAAAACTTATGTTCAAATAAATTTGTAAGTCTCTAAGGTGCCACAAGTACTCCTTTCCTTTTTGCGGATACAGACTAACACGGCTGCTACTCTGAAACCTAATCAAATATTGAATCTATTTTTCCTAATAGTCATTTAAATTTTTGGTAGCTTTATAAGAAAACTCTCCATTCTAATTTCTGATTGTCTGCTGCCTATTTGTAAGTAAGGTTTCTTCAATCATTAGACTATTAGACTTTCAGAGAGATTTTCTATTCAGCAATTAAAAAAAATCCTTCAAACAAATGGTCAGGTGATGTGTTCTTAGCTTACTGGCAAGTGTCAGCAGAATTTATTTCTCAGTTGATTTTGGTCCTTTCCAACTTGTGAACACATATTTCTCCTATGTTTCATTCTGGAGCAAAGCCAGCATGGCTCTGATTAATTTACTTTTGATGCTCTGATCACAGGTCTGTAAGCCAGGAGTTCTGACCCCAGCTCCAATGCTAAATTATGTTGTGGACTTAAATTTTCAGTACTTTAGTTTTGCCATTTGAAAAATGAGCAGAACAAATTATACTTACCTATTTTATAAAACATGTTGAGACATTGGAGCTGCTATTACATTTTAGGCAGCCACTTGACAGTAGCCATGTCAGGGAGAGTACGGGTCCCTCTTCTATTATATTAAGGGGGTGGAGAGGCCCTGCTGTGTGGCCAGGACATCTGAGCTCTCCATCTCCTGTGCAGGCATAAGTGATGCAGAGGGCTTTGTGCCAGCCTTCTGCACCATGCTTGAATTTGATTCACAAGTTTTGTCCAATCCTGAAGTTTTGCATAGATTCCTCTCACAGCAAAGTGTTATGCTTGTGCATGCACATATTGCAGCCAATTTTGCATGGCATACTACACTGTCATGCACATGCCCATAGCTGAAAATAGGCAGGTGGAAGGAGATCTTACTGTCCTAACATAATTTTTCATCACCATTGGCAGCACCACTGAGTGTAAATAACCTCAGCTTGTAAGGCAAGCTTATATTCCTTACTGCTTAAGCCAAAAGCTCCATATAGCTACCTTCCTCTCTGAACCTTCTGTGAAGACATGAACAGCCGCAGTTTTACCACCCTGCAGAAGCTTCAGCATGACTGAATTCTCAGAACATTATCCATACACAGTGCCTGGTTCTCATTTATGCTACGTCCCCTTTACACTGATTTGGAAATGTAAAAAGGCATTAAAGTGCATACATCTATACTCTATTTATTATTTATACTATAGCCCTCTTTACCCTGCCAGAGACATATAAAGGGGTCCTAGCATAAATAAGAATCAGGCACACAGGGATCTCAAGTTAAATTGCATTAGAAAATCAATTTTGAAGAAATCCAGAATTAGGGCTCAAAGTGTTGAAAGTGCTGAATCAAAGCAAACAACATTCAAGAGGCAATCTGGTGGCTCAGTGAGCACATTTTCAAACATTGCACTGCACCATACAGAAGCCAATGAGTTGGCCCCCACAGGAGTGAGCTATGAGTATAATAACTTGGCAAGTAATTCTACAGATAACCTAGACTGTCTGAAGGTTAGGGAGGAAAAAGTCATCAGATTTATCCCATCTAACATAATCTAATTGCACTCTACTTGACCGGCATATCCTTGAGAACATTGGACCATATTCTCAAGGGTCACAATTCATCCCTGTTCATAACGCCGGTTCACAAGACCTATGCATGCATCACTTAAATGCCACTTTGCCCTATTTTGAGGGCTTAAGTGGGACTTGGGGACAGTCCTTATGCTGGCCTTTTGCACGGCAGTGTCCTACACTCTGTGGCCTGGTCTACACTGGGTGGAGGGGGGGAATCGATCTAAGATACACAACTTCAGCTACAAGAATAGTGTAGCTGAAGTCGATGTATCTTAGATCGACTTAGAATCACTTACTTCACGTCCTCGCGGCGTGGGATCGACGGCCGCTGCTCCCCTGTCGACTCTGTTTCTGCCTCTCGCCCTGATGGAGTTTCAGAGTCGACAGCAGAGTGATCAGGGATCGATTTATCATGTCTATAGTAGCTATGATAAATTGATCCCTGATAGATTGACGTGGCCTTAATGCCCATGCAGACTTATTGCAGCATAAGCTGCAGTTGGATATAAGCAGTCCCAAAGGGCAGTTGTTCTAAATGGACTTGTATCCCGCCCTCACCTATCTCCACACAACAATATTATGTATAGATTTCCTGGAGTGGTTATTGTGAAACATTTGTTTGAAGTATTTAATTAGGTAAGAGGAAATCAATTTTCTGCACGATATCTTTGAATGATAGCACACATCCAGCAATAATTCCATTAAATGTTTTCTAAATTCATGGTAGCTCCAGTGAATTACAACAATAAACAATGTATCTACTTTAGTGTGATGAGACCAGGAATGGTCACATAGTTCCACAGACACCAGACAAGGTGAAAAGCAACAGTCAAACCAAAATGTAGTTTTGATGAAAATCACCGATATCATGTTTTCCCAAAACTCTGCAATTACATACTTGAGGTTTGTACTGACATCTTTTTGCAAAAGGATCAGATTTTCAGGTAAATACTCCCAGGCCTGGAGTAGAGTAAAAACAAAACTAAAGTATGTATGTATACATTTCAAAATGCATGTAATAAGGCAGAAGAAGCAGCAAGCATTATAAAGCTTTTCTCACTGAGCTGAAATGTCAGACTGCTTGCCTTCACTGCTACCTGACTAACTGCAGTTTGAAGCTGGCATGAAAGTGCTGTGTTTAGTTTTGTTTCTTCAGGATGGTCTGTTGTAGCAGGATTTGGTGCATCTGATAATGTGATGATTTTATCAATGTGCTAAGTGGACATATGGAAGCTGTTTTATCAATCTGTTGCTCCCAATAAAGATTAAAGGGCTAGATCCTCAATTGATGTGACTCAGTATAACTCCATGGACTTAAATGGGGCTACAATGATTTATACCACCTGAGTACCTAGTCCATTTAGTTTTACAATTCCAAGCAATGTTTTCTGCTTCCTGTGTCTAGTTATGTACAGGGGTTTGCTCATCTGGATGGGAATTTTGCCAGCATATGGTCACAGCTTGCATTCATCTGGGGTAAAGAACACTAGAGACTCCACTTGGAGCCCATCAATATAATCTAACAGGTGACTAGAAAGGTCTTTTCTAAATGGTCACTGTGAAATAATTTTGACCCTAAATTTAATATTTTAGTTTAGAGAGAAAAAGCCAGCATGTTTTAAACAAAACTTAGTTTTAACAGTAATGCTTTCAAAAATTTTTTAAAAAATCAATGAGAGTATTGCTTAGAGTATCTTTGCAACCCAAATTTTGCATGATTGTGCTAATGCATGACAACCAGAAATTGAAACTGACTATCCTGATTCCATTGTCCACGACAAATGGAGTGCACAAAATAAGCAGCACAAATAATTTCATCTGAGAAATTATGAATCATATTATATATATTAACCATGTCTTTTCATTATGCAAAACTATGCCTCTTCCTATCCATTGTTGGCACTAGGCTAGATCCTGAGCCCCTGCTCTGGCTGATTTGTCCTGGTCTGAAAAGCCAATTTACGCAATTAGCTGGGGAGTCCCTTGACACAGGGGCATCCCTGGGTTGTGTAGAACTGACACAAATAGCTCCTACACCACCTCCCACCCAGCCCATTGCATGGGAGCATGTTAGAGGTGTGATGATAAGAGTGTGTGGCTGAATGCTGCTGTGCTCCAGGGATCCCCGCTAGTGCAACATTACTCAGGGACCATAGCCAGCCTGAGGCTGCTCTGGATTATTCTAAGGTCTGGAACAGTGTAGACCCAGACATGAGACCAGACAGCTGCAAGCAGCTCCTTTGAGGTCTCTGCCTCAGGTATGCCGAGCCCCAGGGCATACTGGAATCCGGACAGCTGAGAATCTGGGCTGCTGTATATACAGCCTGTCTGGAAATTGAGACTAGGACAAGAAATTGAACTTCGGTCTCCCACATGGTAGTGCACAATGTTACTGAAAGGCCACTGGGCCAGCCAAATACATGGTTTAAAGAGTATTAATATTAATATAGAATGTGCAATATTTAATATGTTAACTTAATAGTTAAGTACATTTACATAGGCTAAAAGGACAAGACATGGTTTAAAAGGGAACTTTTATCTAAGAAATGTTTTAAAAAGGAAATTTAAGTACCAGAGCCATCATATATGAATACTTAACTCAGCTAGAATATTTTATTTTCAAAGTACTATACCAACATTAAATTATTCTTCACAACCCCCTGCAAAGTAGGTGTTATTTTTATTTTACAGACAGAGAAACTGAGTCAGAGAGAAGATAGATCAACATTTTCAAAGCACCCTGAATTTTTGGGCACCCAACTTGAGAGTTGGAGTTCTGGAAGCTCAGCACTTCTGAAAACCAGGCCCCAAGCTGTCTCAAATTGGACATCTAAAACTGAGAGCCCACTTTTGAAAATCAGGACCTAAAGGCCTACAGTCATGCAAGGGCTGGTCCTGTGCCACTGAAATCAATGGATGCAGGCTCAGGCTCAAAGTGAATAGTGCCAGTGCTGGGATCAGATTTCAGAATAGCAGCCGTGTTAGTCTGTATTCGCAAAAAGAAAAGGAGAACTAGTGGCACCTTAGAGACTAACACATTTATTTGAGCATGAGCTTTCGTGAGCAGCAGCTCACTTCATCGGGTGCATTTGTTGGTCTCTAAGTTGCCACTAGTACTCCTTTTCTTAGTGCTGGGATCAGAACTCAAGAGTTCCTGATTGCTATCCCATGCTCCCTTCTAGATCATGATGCCTTTCTAAGGAGGGTGTGCCAGCCTACTAACTGGTCACATGTTTAACAATATATCTAACAACCGTTTTAACAATATCAATGATATTGTTTAAAAATAGCAGTCTCTTTGATCCTGAAGAAAATTCAAAGGATTTTAAGAGTTTATTGGCATGATACTTGATTATTCCCTTTTGACTTTGCTACTGATTTCTCTGATCTAATGCATGTTGGAACATTTGGATTTCAAGGTGAAGCTCTGAGTTCACTGTGTGCGTTAAGTGATGTTACCATTTTTACTTGTCACAAATCTACAAAGGTTGGAACTTGTCTGGTATTTGATCACAATGGAAAAATTACTCAGAAAACTCCTTACCCATGACAACAGGGAACAACTGTTAGCATGCAGCAATTGTTTTATACCCTGGCAGTGCAGCACAAGGAATTTCAACGAAATATTAAAAAGGAATATGCAAAAATGGTCCAAATATTACAAGCATACTATATCATTTCAATGGGAGTGTGAATTAACTGCACCAATCAGGTTGGCCAAGGAAAAAAACACTCAGTGATGTGTATTACTGGAAGCTGTAGTCTAAAGGAAAACATTGGAGCAATATTTGGGCAAAAACAGTTGCAAAGCCTCATTCCATTTGTTCAGCTACCACCTAGTGAAGCTGTTTGTGAAGAATTTTTTTTAATTTTTTTGGTGGGGTGGAGGAGAGATAGCTCAGTGGTTTGAGCATTGGCCTGCTAAACCCAGGGTTATGAGTTCGATCCTTGAGGGGGCCATTTAGGAATCGGGGGCAAAAATTGGGGATTGGTCCTGCTTTGAGCAAGGGATTGGACTAGATGACCTCCTGAGTTCCCTTTGAACCCTGATATTCTATGATTCTATACTCTGAATTTATCCTTGATGTTACTCCACTGAAATCAATGGAGTTTCACCAGGGATGAGTTTGGAACACTGATTTCCAAATGCTGGTCTCCCCTCATAGTTCAACTAGTTCAAAATATTAGGTGCCAACGTTCTTCTCCTCCTTTTCTGCATTTTCTTTGGTGAGCACCCCCAGAAATGAATGAGCTCTTGTGCTCATTATGCACTTTAATAGCTCTCCGGCTGTTGAACTCACATTAGGTAGCTCCAACCAATTAATTTTCTATTACTAGGCAACCTTACTGTATATTAGTTACTGCGTGTATATCAGCAATGAAGGGATCATAATTACTATGCTTATCACCTGGTCTAGTTACTGCTGGATCATAAACCCAAACCCCGAGTAGAACTCTGTATACTTTGTTCCTATGGAGTCCAGATCAATCTCCATTCTCTATCTTCTATATTTGCTTTGCTGTTTCATTCTCCTGAAATTTTCTCCCTTGTCTGCTTCTGTTACAGTTTCTCTCATACTCCCCAATTATTTGCCTCTCATAGGCACAATAATTCCTCCAGCTTCTGCTGTCTCCCCAATTTGCCAGGCTGCTCTCTACTGCTGATTTGTTTGCTTGATTAAATTTTTAATATTTGTTTGAGGACACACGTAATCTTTCAAGTTGACAACCACCAAACAAATAGGGAGGGGAAAAATAGTCTTGCATTTTCTTTCTATAACTAATTACCCCTTTGTCTCTCTTCAGCCTCTTTCCTGATACTTACCCTTGTTTCTTTGTCCAACTTGAGAACTTCTCCCTTCTTTGACCTCCCCCACCATCTGTCACAGATCATTTGGATGTCAGCATTTTTTCTCTCTTTTATTGGAGGGACATCTTTGCAAACATGTTTTCTTGCTTTTCTGGAATCTTCAATTGCTTTTCAACATTCAAGAAAGAGGCAGAGAACTGTACAAAAGATCTATCTATCTATCACCAACTAATATCATGTAGCAGTTTGTTGTTATGACATTCTAGAGTGACATAGGGTGGCATTAGCAAAGGCAGTCAGCATTGGCCTCACTCTGCTGCTATTGTATTTACTGGGAGTTTTACCATTGACCTCGATGGTAACAGATGTATCCCATGCCTGTGCCTATGCAGAAGCCTGAATCTCCAGTGTTTCATACAACACTTTGAAAATTCCCATTCTCACAACAGGTATCAGTAACAAGTGCAGCTGAACCAGTGCTGAACACACATCTAGACACGGACAAACTAAGTCCAGCATTATTACGGTTTCTGTACCACTGTAGATTCATTGTCAGCAAAAGGTAATATTCAAGGCTTAGGCCTGGTCTATACTTGGGATTCAACCATTGGAAGCCAACAACTAGTGAGGCTGCATCATTGCAAACCCAAGCCATAGACACGGAGACATGTGATTTGTATAAATTGAGGTTAATCCTGCTTGAAACTGTAGTTTTCCTTGCCTACATTTGGGCTTTGCACCAGAACTGCAATGCTGGTTGCTGGCCACTAATGGCTGATTCAGAGTGTAGTGAGGCCTTATTGGAAATCCTCCGACCAGAGTGGGAGGGAACACCCTTTGTGACCAGGTAGGCAGAGCCAGACCAGACTTGCCCCTCCTGCCAGAATTGGGAAGGTGGAACAGGAAGTATAAAAGGCGTAGCTTCCACCTCCATGGGGGCTGAGACAGTGAGGGACACAGATGCATCCTGCTTGCTGCTGAACCAAGGGGTGCCCTCCTCCTGGAGGAGCCTATGTCTGCAGGGGAGCTGCCAGGACTGCCGTTGCCTACCCACCCTGAGGAGGCTGAGGACACCCACAAAGCCGAGGTACCGAATGCAGGGATAGTAGGAAGTAGCCCAGAAACAGCCAACTCCAGTCTCACTGTGTTGCTGCCTGAATTTAGGTCAGCGTGCTGTGCCTGGATTCCCCACTGACCCAGTGGCAGAGTCTGCCACTGTTATGGTCCTGGGCTGGGATCCAGTGGAGCAGGGTGGGCCCAGATCCTGCTGTCCCCTGCTGCTGCCAACCCCACCCACAGGGTACCAGCTTCCCCACCATAGGCCAAAGGCCTGCATTTGTTTGTCATCTGCCAGAGCTAGGATGACAGATTGTGTGTGGTGCTCTTCCCTGTCTGAAGGCCTGAGCTTATAGAGTACTTAGCAGCTCTGCCCTGCCTGGGGGCTAGAACACTACAGACTGCTCATTAGCTCTGCCCTGCCTGAGGGCCAGAGCCTATAGACTAGTGGTGGCCAAACCATAGCTTATGAGCCACATTTGGCTCTTTTACAGTTAAAGTGAGGGTCCCAGAGGCCACCCCCACACATCTCCATTCTTTGCCTACCAGACTTGGGGGTAGGGGAGAGCTCGGGGGGGGTCTGTCCTGTGGTGGGGTAGTGGCGCTAGGGACTTCTGCCAGATACAGCTGGTGCCTGCTGAGCATGGGGGTGCAGAATTTAAAGGTTTTGCACACCCCCCAACAACTTGAGTCACACACTCCCAGGCATACCCCCTCCCTCTTTCCCTCAACAGTCCCTCCCTTCAGCTCCCAGGTATTAGCTCTGCATGGAGAGGCAGAGGCAAACAGCTGGGAGCTGCAGGGAGGGGCTTCTGCTTTAGTTCCTTGGGGAGAGGCAGCTGCAAAAGCAGTGGCTCTTCTTACAGCAATCAGCTGTTTGCCACAGCCTCTACCCAAGGTGAAGATCCCAGCTTGCTGTGCAGGGAGGGGGGCCTGGTGGCAATACATGATCGAGTGGTTTCCTTGAGGACCTGCTCCATGATTTTTCCAGGGTCTGAGGTCAGACAGACTGGTCTAGTTCCCTGGATTCTCCTTCCCTTTTTTAAAGATGGGACTCTATTTGCCTTTTTCCAATTATCTTGGACCTCCCCCGATCTCCATGAGTTTTCAAAGATAATGGCTCTGCCATCACATCAGCCAACTCCCTCAGCACCCTCAGATGCATTGTATCCAGCCCCATAGACTTGTGCATGCCCAGCTTTTCTAAATAGTCCTTAACCTGTTCTTTCACCATGGAGGGCAGCTCACCTCCTCCCTGTACTGTGCTGCCCAGTGCAGCAGTCTGGGAGCTGCCCTTGTCTATGATGACTGAGGCAAAAATAGCATTGAGTACTTCAGCTTTTTCCACATCATCTGTCACTAGGTTCCCTCCCCCATTCAATAAGGGTCCCACACTTTCCCTGACAACCTTCTTGTTGCTAACATACCTGTAGAAACCCTTCTTGTTACTCTTCACATCCCTTGCTGGCTGCAACTCCAATTGTGCTTTGGCCTTCCTGCATTCTCGAGCAGTATTTTTATACTCCGCCCTAGGCATCTGTTGAAGTTTCCACTTCTTGTAAGCTTCCTTTTTGTGTTTAAACTCACTGAAGATTTCTCTGTTAAGCCAGACTGGTCGCCTGCCATATTTGCTATTCTTTCTGCACATCGGGATGTATTGTTCCTGTGCCCTCTGTAAGGCTTCTTTAAAATACAGCCAGCTCTCCTAGACTCCTTTCCCCCTCATATTAGCCTCCCAGGGTATCCTGCCCATCAGTTTTCTGAGGGAGTCAAAGTCTGCTTTTCTGAAGTCCAGGGTCTGTATTCTGCAGCTCTCCTTTCTTCCTTTTGTCAGGATCCTGAACTCTACCATCTCATGGTCACTGCTACCCAGGTTGCTACCAACTTCTACCCTGTTTGTGAGCAGCAGGTCAAGAGAAACATGGTCCCTAGTTGGTTCCTTCCGCACTTGCACCAGGAAGTTGTCCCCAACACTCTCCAAAACTTCCTGGATTGTCTGTGCACTACTGTATTGCTCTCCCAGCCGACGTTAGGGTAATTGAAGTCCCCCATGAGAACCAGGGCCTGTGATCTGGAAACTTCAGTTAGTTGTCCGAAGAAAGCCTCGTCTACCTCATCCTCCTGGTCTGGTGGGCTATAGCAGATGCCCACCGCGACATCACCCTTGTTGCACTCGCCTCTACATTTAACTCAAAGACTCTCAATGGAGTTTTCTCCAGTTTCATACTGGAGCTCTGAGTAATCATACCACTCTCTTACATCCAGTGCAACTCCTCCACCTTTTCTCATCACCTGTCCTTCCTGAAGAGTTTATATCCATCCATGACAGTGCTCCAGTCATGTGAGTTACCCCACCAAGTCTCTGTTATTCAAATCACATCATAGTTCCTTGACTGTGCCAGGACTTCCAATTCTTCCTGATTGTTTCCCAGGCTTCTTGAGTTCATGTACAGGCACCTAAGATAACTGATTGCCCTACTTTCTCAGTATGAATCAGGAGGCCTCCCCCATTGCACCCTCCTCCTTGGGTTTCCTCCTGGTATCTTCAGCCCCATGGTGTGTGCATGCCAGGGTTTGGGGCTTCAGCAGGAGCGGGGCAGGTGCCTCCCATGGGGCTGAAGCCCCTAGACCCCCTTCCCCACAGGGCTGAAACCCTGAGCCCCGGGCAGGCACCTCCCATGTGGCTGAAGCCTTGAGGCCCCCCTCCCTGCAGGGCTGAAGCCCTAAACCCCAGCAGGAGCCTCCCATGGGCCTGAAGTCCTGGGACCCTCCACCCTGCAGAGCTGAAGCCCTGAATCCCAGCAGCAGTCCTGCAGTTCTCAAACTTCTGAAGATTGTCGCATGTGACTTGGATGGTCAGAAGTTTGGCCACTTACTGTTTGGGGTTCCACCTCATTAAGACAGTCGGGATGCTAACACCTGGTTTCCTAATTCCCCTGATACTAGGCAGTGATCCTGGCAACATAGAGAGGTGGTGTGGCCTCCCTCCGATCCAGAGAGGGAGGGATCACTGCAACACCATTACACAGGGCTCATCCAAAGTATAGACAAGGCCTTATCCACAGCTCCAGACTCCAGTAGATCTTAGATATAAAAAGTTGTGTTCAATGTTCATAGTCAGAAAAGGTTTTAAACAATAGGAAGTGTTGTAAACTAAAGGACGAGTGCATAACAACTCCCCTGCACACTTACAAAAAATACAAACAAACCTATTAATCCTTTAATTTTATATTTTGGCTTGATATAACTAATCCCGTAATGAAAAGCTATTACTCACTGGTTTTCATATTGTTTCAATTAATCAGAATGTAGAATCATCCAGAAAATTGATTTTACTGAACCCATTACAAATAGTCGGAAGAGGAATGCATCACCAAATTGTTTTTAAGTTCAGGGGTGAAATGTTTGAAAGTGTTCATCATTGACGTACTTCTGCTCCCACTGAAGTCAATAGATAAGCTAATGCTATGCGCTTTAGAAAATCCCACCTGTCATAAATATAAAGGGAAGGGTAAACCCTTTAAAATCCCTCCTGGCCAGAGGAAAAATCCTCTCACTTGTAAAGGGTTAAGAAGCTAAAGGTAACTCGCTGGCACCTGACCAAAATGACCAATGAGGAGACAAGATACTTTCAAAAGCTGGGAGGAGGGAGAAAAACAAAGGGTCTGTGTCTGTCTGTATGCTGCTTTTGCCAGGGATAGAACAGGAATGGAGTCTTAGAACTTCTAGTAAGTAATCTAGCTAGGTATGTGATAAATTATGATTTCTTTAAATGGCTGAGAAAAGAGTTGTGCTGAATAGAATGACTATTCCTGTCTGTGTGCCTTTTTTGTAACTTAAGGTTTTGCCTAGAGGGATTCTCTATGTTTTGAATCTAATTACCCTGTAAGGTATCTACCATCCTGACTTTACAGAGGTGATCCCTTTACTTCTATTAAAAGTCTTCTTGTAAGAAAACTGAATGCTTTTTCATTGTTCTAAGATCCAAGGGTTTGGGTCTGTGGTCACCTATACAAATTGGTGAGGATTTTTACCAAACCTTCCCCAGGAAGTGGGGTGCAAGGGTTGGGAGGATTTTGGGGGGGAAAGACATGTCCAAACTACGTTTCCCAGTAAACCCAGTTAAAATTTGGTGGTGGCAGTGGAAATCCAGGGGCAAAGGATAAAATTAATTTGTACCTTGGGGAAGTTTTAACCTAAGCTGGTAAAAGTAAGCTTAGGGGGTTTTCATGCAGGTCCCCACATCTGTGCCCTAGAGTTCAGAGTGGGGAAGGAACCTTGACACCACCCTACATATTTTACTGGTATATTAGATGCGTAACACAACTAACTGCAATTAATTATGGATCTGATTTTGCAAACACTTACTAATGCACATAGCACTTATTGCCATTTGTTGTCTCATTGACTTCAGTGGGACAGCATTACATCCAGTTGCAATGCTTGTAGGTTAAGCCTGATATTTGTAATATCAGGAAAAATAGAACAAAATGAAATCCATCTGCACTAAAATATACATGAAGGGCAGGAATAGCACCATCAGCACTGTGCAACAAATAAAAGATGTGGAGTAGACTAACAGACAAGAAAATGCAGTATGTCAACCTGGGTATCTATAAAGGTCATGTACTGCCATTACTCATGTTTAAAGGGCCACAGTCAGTTCTCCTTACTCATAGATCAAATGAACAGTAGTAATCTAGCTTTGAAGTGATTCTTCTAGTGAACATCAAACCTTCCTAAACTTGCGGCGAGTTGCATTATTCATCACAGCACCTTTTTTACATATACAAAATCCTGAGGGAATTTGTCTGAGTAAAAACGGAGTTAAGAACTTCCGGGTTCATCCAAGTACAATATGACAACTGAATGGAATCCTTCCAATTATTAAGTTGAAACAGCCATGAAATATTGGATCATCTCTCTACTTGGGCTGAGAGCATTATAAGAGCAAAGTGCTCAGCACTTAAGGGGGAAGAAGAAAGGAAGAGCGCCTTCGGCTAAGTCAACAGCAACCACTCTGGCTGTTTAAGGAGCAGTGAAGGAGTTTTACAATGGAGAAAAATGAGTTCATCAGGCTTTGTTTGTGAACCAGAGGGTAACCCCAAGGAAAAATTATCTAGGAACTTATTTCTTTCTGATTTCAGCAATATCTTCTGGAAATAGAGAGCTCCATAAAACAGGATCATCTGTGCTGAAGCAGGGAAATAAAAATCCTGACGGAGAGATATTTCCAACTCCATTTCCAAACTGAGAACTAGTCACTTTAATTAGGGTGACCATATATTCCGTTTTGGCTCAGTCCGTCTCTTTTTTTAAGCCCTGTCCTGGCCATCCTGACTTCTGTGGAAGGAGTGGCCATTTGTCCTGTTTGCTCTTGGCACCTCAGTTCGTCAAAAGTGGGGTGCAGAGGAACGTGGGCTCTGTGTGTGTGTGGGGCGGGGGCAAGCAACAATGCCAGCCTCACTCTGAGTGGACGCAGGGCTCGGACAGGGGACTGGCAGGGCTTGAATGAGCAGCAACACCAGCCCCAGCCCGCACAGGGGCAAGCAGGGCTCGGGCAAGCAGCGATGCCAGCCTCAGCCCCAGCCCTGCATGGGGGGAAGGCAGGGCTCAGATGAGCAGCTCAGGCCAGCCCTGAATGGGGGACTGGGTGGGGAGTCTGTCCAGCCTGGCACAGGAGGTGGGGAGGGGCACTTGGACTCCCACATGGTGTCCCATTTTCCCTCTGGGAAATATGGTCATTCTAATTTATAACACTGTCATTCCTACAACTCCTAATCTGTCCTGTTCACCCAGTTGGAATTCCTCCCTTTGGATATCTGACACCTTCCCTTTCATTGCTTACACTATGTAACAAGACAATTGCTGACAATACAAATTCTTTATCTTTAAAAAGAAACAAAAACAAAAGATTAAAGGCCAACTTGTGGCCTGCCTAGTCAGGCATGAGGGAGCAGCACTGTGGGATGGGAAATAGATTCCTCAGAGCAGCTATGCTCCCCCACTTTGTGTTAGTAGGCAGGAGGAGGTTGAACTGGGTAGAGACTAGGGGGAGCCTTGGCTCTGCCCCTGAGCTTACCAGATAGAGAACACCTCCTGGTCTAGACCCAGTAGAGTTTACTTCTGCTTTGAAACAGCAGGGGAACAGGAGGGTAATTGAGGATCAGTTTCCCTTCTGAGCTGTTCCTGGGGCAGCATAACCACATGCTTCCCATTACTCTGAGCAGAAAGAAAGTCACAATCTAGCCCTTATTAATTATGTCACTAACCACTTTTCAAAAGAGAAAGTGGAGTCAAAACCAATTGAGTTTCATTTGCTCTCACATAAAAATCGTGAACACTCACAAACGTCATACGTTTTCTGTGCATGACCCTGAACTGGCCCAGGTTCACTTGAAAGGTTCCTGAATTATGGCAGACCGTTCACCAAGCACAGTCTGAGGTCAAGGGCCTTGATCCAGCTCCCATTCTGTTGGCTTTAAGGGGCACTAAAGCAGGCATTTCACTTGAGCTAATAAAAAATAAAACTTACTGTGCTCAAATAAATTTGTTAGTCTCTAAGGTGCCACAAGTACTCCTTTTCTTTTTACTAAAACTTTGAAATTTTCAAAATCTGTTTCACTCCATGGGATTTAAAAATGGAATTAGTTTTCTTTGAAAATTTGTTTGGACTTTCGTACTGATGGTTTTTGTTTGTTTTTTTTTCCTATCAAAATTGTTTTTTATTTAATTTCCAAATCTAAGATTTTGACTTTTGAGGATTAATGTGATTAAGCTGGTCCATCCAAATTGGCATTGAAAAGGCCTAGAACTGAAAATAGTAAATTTCACAGAAAATCAGTGTTTTTGCAAAAGTAGAAGCTTTTGCAAAAAATGGCCAAATTTTGTGGGGGAAAAACACTGTCAAAGATGTTTAACAAGCTCTGTATTTCACACAGCTCTGATAACATGATATACTGAGTCTGCAGATCTCTAATAACAGTCTTCATATTTTCATGATTTTTAGTATTTGATAGCATTTCATTTTCTTTGGGGTTCTGATTCCCGATCCTGCTTCTTAGTAAACATTCTTAAATTTAAATTGCTTTTGCAAAAGGTTCCTGATACTTGTAGCTGATTTACAAGAATGTTCAGTCTCTTAAGGGATTCTTTCAATCAAAAACAGATTAAAAACTTACTTTAATAAAAATAACAGCAATGGGATAAAGGTACATGTAGAAAACATTGCATTTTGATCCTCCAACCAGTATGTTAAAGTAGTGGCATGGTATAAAAGTAGCCATATTTAACAGTGCTGAAAAAAAATGGATAAATTCACCAGCATCAGCCCACAAATATTCAACTCTATGAACCTCAGTAAGCCTAGAATTATTGGTCAAGCAATATATTCCTTATTTATTTTGAACAGAACATTTGTCAGTGTTTTTACCAGGGAATTTGTACAGATATTTACAACAGAAAAATAAGAAGGATGATCTTGTGATTAAGGCGTTGGTTAACACTCAGGAAATCTGGGTTTCCTATGCTGCTTTATCATAGACTTCCTGAATGATCTTGGGCAAGACAGTGAGTGCCTCAGTTTTCCACCTATTAAATGGAGATAATAGTACTTCTCTACCTCACTGGAGTGTTGTGAGATTCCCAGACACTATGGTGTAGGGAAATTTGTAAGTACCTTGATAGATTTAGTCTTCTATATCATTTGAAAGCAGATGGTCATAGAAGGAAGGAAAGTAACTCTAGTCATTTCCCCTCTGTTTCCTCTGGTAAATATGGTCACTTTCCCTTTGTATCTGAGAGCCACAGAAAGGATAGGGTTAGCAATTTTTCTGGTGGCATCAAGAGGTGCTGCAGCAACAGGGATTTTGTAAAGTTGTAATATTAAAAAAAAAAATCTCAGTTTCCCTGCCATCGAGCTGCTGGGTTTAAAGAAAGGGAATGTGAGCTAGTTCTTGATGGTGGTCTCACACACAGACAGCTGCTACCTGTGTCACTGAAACAATAGTAACAGTAATAGTAATAGAGCTCTCTTATGGAGGGACAGAGACAATATGCCTGGCAGGACCACAATGCTAACACAGAGCTAGAAAGACAGGCTTTCCTTGGTAATATATATAACATTTCTTCAATGCCTAGGGACCAAGCATAAAGCAGAATTTCCAGAAGCGATGGCACCAGGCAACAAGCATTTGATTGCAAAATTCTAGTACTTCCCTTGGCAGCAAATGAAATGGGTTTTAGGCTGACTGGCATTCAAAAGAATAGGTTTACACAATTGATGATGTCTGTGTTAAAAGTGTAATATAGTAAATATTACCCAATACTGACTATACCCTTCTTTTGTTCAAACCCTTGGAAATACACAAAATGACATAAAATAAATATTCCTAGCAATGTACAGTTGTTTGACAGGTTTCTAGCATGTTGCTTCCATCTAAATACTTTTAATTTGGATGGTGTTCAATAAACCAAAGAGATCTGAAAGCCATGAGAATATAACAAAATATGGATGATACCCTGTCATTAATATAAAGGGAAGGGTAAACACCTTTAAATCCCTCCTGGCCAGAGGAAAAACCCTTTCACCTGTAAAGGGTTAAAAAGTTAAGATAACCTCGCTGGCACCTGTCCAAAATGACCAATGAGGAGACAAGATACTTTCAAAGCTGGAGGGAGGGGGGGAAACAAAGGGTTTTCTCTGTCTGTGTGTTGCTTTTGCCAGGACCAGAGCAGGAATGCAGGTCAGAACTCCTGTAAAAAGTCAGTAAGCAATCTAGTTAGAGAGGCGTTAAGAGTCTGTTTTGTTTAAATGGCTGATAAAATAAGTTGTGCTGAATGGAATGTAAATTCCTGTTTTTGTGTCTTAAGGTTTAACCTAGAGGGATTCGCTATGTTTTGAAAATGATTACCCTGTGAGCTATTTACCATCCTGATTTTACAGAGGTGATTCTTTTACTTTAATTAAAATTCTTCTTTTAAGAACCTGATTGTTTGTTTTTTCATTGTTCTTAAGATCCAAGGGTTTGGGTCTGTGTTCTCCTATGCAAAATTGGTGAGGATTTTTGTCAAACCTTCCCCAGGAAAGGGGGTGTAGGGCTTGGGGGGATTTTGCGGGGAAAGACCTTTCCAAGTGGGTTTTTTCCCTGTTATATTCGTTAGATGCTTGGTGGTGGCAGCAATAAGGTCCAGGGACAAAAGGTAAAATATAGTTTGTACCTTGGGGAAGTTTAACCTAAGCTGGTAAAAATAAGCTTAGGGGGTTTTCATGCAGGTCCCCACATCTGTACCCTAGAGTTCAGAGTGGGGAAGGAACCTTGACATATCCACCTGTCACTTTGTTCCTTTTCTCTGCCATTTCAAATGCATACCTTCTTTGCAAAGTTTTGATCCACTCTGGCACTTGAAATATAATCAAGAATTTCATTAGACAAAGAAAATGTGAAAGAGAATGTTTGAAGCACCCAATCTGAGATGACAGGGCACAAGTTATATCTTGAAAGGTGTTACTTAAAACACAATTTTCCTCATATGGAAAATGTCATTCTCCAAAGTGTTTGGAGAAAGGCAAGTAGTAGAAACAGCTACAATAGTAACAATAACAGTCAGAGAAATCAAGATCCCTAGGGAAAGAAGCTCAAATAAATCAACTACATCAAGGGTTTAGGAAACTCAGAGAAGGTGGTAGTCTGGTTTTACTCGTATACAGTATCCCTCTCTCAGGCTAAAGGGAAATGGCCAGGCTTTGGCGGTCCAAAGAATAACCTTAGATGTGTGCTGGTGTAAATGAAAACAGAATCCAATCCTGATTTGCTCTGTGTATATATATTTTGCTGTTTTAGTTATTTGGGATTCAGTAAATATTCAGCTATTATCATTTCAAGACTACATGTGCATTGGCTCTGTATGATCAGTTGAACTTAGCCATGATTCTTTTGGAAGAAGATCATAGAAGATTAGGGTTGGAAGAGACCTCAGAAGGTCATCTAGTGCAACTCCCTGCTCAATGCAGGACCAACACCAACCAAATCATCCCAGCTAGGGCTCTGTCATTCCAAGATATTCTAAATGTGTAAAGTTACAGGCTGCCAAGTCTTAAAGCTGAAACTTTGCACTCTCTGACAGCAAGAAGTGGTGATTTAAAATTCAGAAGTGTAACAAGCCAAGTGAGATGGACTGCTTCTGCACAGAATATAGAATGTGAATTAGTAGTCTTGTGACAGCACTGATTGCTTTTAAAGTAGAATTTTTAAGACCATCACCTTTTAAAGCGTATTAAAGTTTGACTGAATTACGTCATTGGGAGTGGACTACATCCACCCTGATCAAATTGGCCCTGTCAGCACTGGTTCTCCACTTGTGAGGTAACTCCCTTCCCTTCTTGTGTCATTATATAATGCCTGTATTTGTAATTTTCACTCCATGCTTCTGAAGAAGTGGTGTTTTACCCACGAAAGCTTATGCCCAAATAAATCTGTTAGTCTTTAAGGTGCCACCAGACTCCTTGTTGTTTTTGTCATTGAGAAAAACAGCTATTGAGTTTGTGGGGTATCTTTTTTTCAATACTGATGTCATAGGGACTTAGGGACAGATTGTTAGAACCAGATGTTTGGCACCCAGCACACCTCAGAAGGTGAGGAAGGATCATATTCTAAGCTATTTTTGTGTCTCTCTGATCCTCAGACTGGTAGGCTAGTTCAGTCCTAAGAAGCAACTTTTAGCAGACTTAAGGCTGCTCTAAATTGTACTGGCTGGAACAGCCTCCACATGGCTGGCCTGCTGGAAGAGCACTCTGGCCATGCCATCTTTTCTGGTTCAGTCAGGGATGTCAGGCAAGATGGTATAGAATTAGCTATGATGGCTCTGCACCCCCCGGGGATTCCTCCACAGTGTGGGAATCCCCACCTGTCAGAGTGCCTTTATGGCTTCTTTGTGCCACCAGAGCACTGCAAAGCAGACTCAGAAGAAGATCCTGGTCCTTAGGGGCCAGTGCATTCACATAACAGATGTATATTCACTGTGAACTCATCATTTATCAGTATATTAAGGACTTCATAGTAGTCCTATCCAGCCTAAAAATTACATATACAGGAAAGATTGTACAATGAGTGCATTTACTCCTGATTTACACAGGTATAACTGAGGTTAGGGACTGGCCCTCCGTGTTAACAGAAACAGGATTACATTGCTACTAAAAGCAATAAAACTTGACATTGCAGAAGCAGCTTTAATTATAACCTCTATGTCAGTAAAGACATTCAGAGCAACTTCTGTCACTCTCTCTGGAACTTCCCCTTCCTTTTCCATTTTACAATTATACTCTACGGACTTTAAAACTTGTGGGTTGTAGCTTTCCTTTTGTTTATGCAATTTGAAGCTAATCTCTTTTACTGACAAGGCAATAGCCTGATTCTCCACCAATTCTCATGGTCTCATCATTGGAAACTGTGCCCTGGTCTAGTGGTGCAAAGCTGCCAGAAAACCAGTCAACCAACCCACTAAGGGTTCTTCCTGCATGGGAGAATTTTCAGATGGGATAGCAACTTCTATGCATCTCCCTACCGCTCTCAGTACCAGGGGCATAGCAGAGGGAAAGGAGCATCGCTTGACAATGCCTACCTGCTAGAACAGCTCCTCCCTTGGAGATCTAGGCAGCTGGGGGCAAATTACAATACTCCTAACTTAAGCAGAGGACTAGCCCAGTGGGAAGCATAAAGGTGACTGTTTTCAATTGCTTATAACTTTGGCAAATGTTAACCTTTGGGGCTGAAATTTTCCATGCCAAATGTCTGCTGCAGGCTGACATTTTCCAGGAAAATTGCAGCCAAAACAATTCAGCTATTTCTTCAAAGAAGGCTAGTGAAAAATACATTATTTTGCTGCTGTTAAATTCTGGAGACCTTTTTTTGAACAGATCCCGCACCCCAATCCTTTGGAGCAGTGACTTGAAATTTGGCAGGGGTTGGCCCTTGTGCCAAAAATGTGCCTCGTCATCCTCATGAAAATCTACCTAAATTTGGCCAAGTTATAAGCTATAGAAAAATCTCAGTTCAACCATGCTCTTGAGTTTAACAGCTAAAATCTCCATAGATTCGGACCTCACTGAGCATCCCCTCAAAGTTGCTACGTATGACTGAACCGTGTGCGCACCATCCCCTCTGCGTGACTGAACGTGATCCACCTCAGGGCGGCTGCTCTGGACTGTGGTGAGCTGTGCTGCGTGCAGGTACAGTAACTGAGGGCAGAGACCCTGTTTCTCCTGTCCTCTCGGTGACCCGTTTGCAGGCTCCCAAGCAGAAAAAATAGTACGTGGTCGTGTAAAGACTGTAGGATAAGACCGTGGGGGAAACTGCTGTTAACCTTGCTGTTGAACCTGACCCCATCCCACTCTGTGACAAGATCTGTGCACTGTATGCAGCATAGGCAAGAGTGGTAACGCAAGAGGCCTACAGGCCTGCATCTTGTAAGACTTAGCTTAAGCTAAGAGCATTTGCATATGCTGGGTCGTGGTATTTTGACCCAGATAACAGACTAAGCCAACTTTTAGCCTAGCTCAAGTCCCTAGCTGTCCATTATATGCAAACCCCCCACCCCCGAACCTGCAAAAGCCCCTAGACAAAATGCTGCCACAAGCAAACCGCAGATCTTGATAATAACAAAGCGCGTCAGCACAGTGCTAATTATGAAACTGTTTACTTTGGCTCCTTATAAGGCTTTATTAACAATGCTTGAGTGATAAAAATATTAAGGAAATGTGTCATTTGACTTGAATGTAAAAAACTATATAAGACTGGTATTATAGGGGCAGGACAGAGAGAGACCAGGGTGGCACCTGCTTGTGACCATCTCTGTCTCCTTCTCCCTGCATGCTTGTCGTCAATAAAAGGACCTCAGACTGTTTGAACCAAACAGATGGTGTGACTCGTTTTCCACAACAAGACATAAGCACAGGTAGGCTGAATTAATGTTGCACGGCAATCTTAATTCTGGCATTTCCTAACTTTCAGTGCTTCACTTTGGAACCTTAATAATCTTTTAATGTAGTTTTGTTTGTAATTTACTCTGTAGACACCTCTGGGAATTTTTAGCTAGAAGATGTTTAAATACAAGATATCATCACCAAGGCCCTCATCCAACCTGGCTCTTTAGTTCAAACTGTAAGAGGTCTTGCTTTTAGGCTGGAGATCATTTGTTAACTCCTTGGTGTTGGCCCCTCACACAGTCATGGCTTGTCCAGGATTTTGAACTGTTGTGGGCCATCAATGCTCAGGAAATGCTTCTTCTATCCAGAGGAAGGTGGTAACTTCAGGGCTATATTTAGGGGCAGGTGGTCTAGGAGACTGCCTGGGCTGCTGGGCTTGGCGTGCTGATTTTTGTTGTTAGCAACAAAGAGAATGGAATGTTTGAAGTAAAATGTTTCAGGTATTCCATACGTAGATTCATTTTTCACTAACCTCCTAGATCCTAGCATGCAAATGTATTGTCTTACATGACAGGGATAAATAATGCATGCAAATTGTGTATCAGTCATGAAATGGGCTACACATGTAATAAAAAATAAAGGTATTAAAAAGTTTAACAAATGGAGGGGGATCACCAAAGATGCTCCTTGCCTGGGGCACCATTTAGTCTAGGGCTGGTCCTGGGTAACCTAGTGGTCAGTGTGTGTTCTCCTCTGTACCAGATCCAGAGGGGATATAAGTCTATAACAACTATCTATTCAGCTCAAGCTGTAGAGAACTGTGCTTTTGCTCTAGAGGTGCCTGGATCAATCCGGGTGTCAGCCAAGTGTCAGCCTACAACCAGGCTGAGCCCCATTAGCTCCTTGGAGGATCTGGGCCAATTTGTATGTATGTGTGTATTGGCATAAAACTGATAAGGTACCACATTGCTCATGAGGTACAGGGTTTGATGAATGTCAAGTAAATGCTTTGCTTTTATGTTTCTGGAGTAAAAGTGAGCATACTGTAAATACACAAAGCAATTCTTGTTTGATTTTATACTTTGAATAAATTTTCGAAATGTTTTATTCACTGGATGGATTAGAACTACTCAAAACTCCAGCTATAATGGATTAGTTTTAATTCGTCAAATATATCACTTGGTATTATATCCCGATTACATGGTTTTGCAAATACTTCCTGAGAAGATACTTCTGCGTGAAAAGTTAATATGTGTTTTTCATGTTTAATTGGGCTAATAAAGCCTGACTGCACAAGTATCACAGGACAGTGTGAAAAGCAAAATCTTAACCCTCCTTAAGGGGTGGTTTCTATGAATAGCTTTTAAAATTGACTATAATCCTAGGAAACTGAAGGAATGACTTAAATCCTGGTTACAGGGAGGTCTCAAGAAGACCAGTGCCCAAACAGTTAAAATGAAACAGACTTGATCCCTGGATACAAAAAGATTACCTTTTCCTTTCTAAAGTTCTACCCTTTAAGCCGGGGGAAAATGCTACAAATATTAGAACATCTGGAAATGAATAGGTCAGGAAGGAATCCTGCTGAGTCATTTCTGGACATACATTCCTACCCCACAAAAAAACCCCAAAAAACAACCCAACAACTTTGTGCTCTCTAACCTTTGCAAAAAAGACACACTTTTTGCACAATAGTGTTCATATTGTTAGTTGTACCAATGTGCAAGGCCTGCATACCATGACATGTATCTATACCACCTGTATAATCAACACATTTTGTAAAGGACAGCCATATCCGTTATTTCAACATAATCCTACAGTCGCAGGTCATATACACCCTGTCCCCTTTTGGGATGGGGTATGGGTCGTTATAGGCCCACAGGCAAATCTGCGCAACCCCTCTGGGTCTTGGAGTAGTGTGGCCTAACAGTCAAAGTCAATCTACCTGCCCTCTCTATCAGGGCTGCGTGGCCTAGTGGCCAGGATCACTAGAACAGCCCTCGCAATCAGGGCTGTACGGCTTAGCGGCCAGAGTCAGTAGGCCTGGTGGAGTGGGCCACCACGCCAGGGTGGGCGGCGGTCAGGATAGGGGGACCTGGGACCTACATCTCCACCAGGTCGCAACCCAGGACTCTGTCAGTGGTGGGGTTGCCCGCTACCAGCTCGGCGGGGATCCGGCCGAAACACACCAAGCTAGTCTCCATGTCTCCAAACACCACCCCGCAAAGCCTCCCTGGGTTACTTCCTACCCGATTCTCTGCAGTTTGTGGTCTCACATTTCCCGCCGGTCTCTCCTCTCTGTGTGGCATCTGGAGCCTGGGGTTCGTGGGTTGCTACCATCTGGCTGACCTCCGCATCGTGGAGCATCGGCGGTCCTTCAGCAGGAGTCTGCAGCACAGCTCCTTCCTCTCTAGTAGTCAGGCCCAAATGAACTGGGCTTCTCCCTTTTATACCTGGCCTCCAGCTGGATCATGTCCAGCAGGGTTGAAGGGGGGTGGCCTTCTAGGCCCAATGAGAGGAATTAACCACTGCAATCCCAGTGTGGGGCATGCATGCCCGGTCACACCTACAACTATCCTCTCTCTGCTACTGCTGAGACAAAAGCTACAGAATTCTGACACAACTTAAAATGCACCCTGGGAATATAACAGAGTGCATATGTCCTGCACTCGGACTGCAGGGGTTAAAGAGCAACTCTGGGCCCAGAAGACCCCACCTCACTGCACTTACAGAGCATGCTCCAAAAGGAAGCCAGACAGCTCAAAAGGGGGCTGACAAGGCATGGAGAAGGACCGGTCCGGGGAACTCTTGAGAAGGGATGGAGCAGCAGCTTCTCTGGGAAAAGAGGAACCTACCTGCAGGCCCAGACAAACTAAACATAAGAATGGCCCTACTGGATCAGACCGAGGGTCCATCTGGCCCAGTATCCTGTCTTCCAACAGTGGCCAGTGCAAGGTGCCCCAGAGGGAATGAACAAAACAGGTAATCATCAAGTGACCCATCCCCTGTCGCCCATTCCCAGCTTCTGGCAAACAGAGGCAAGGGATACCAGCCCTGCCCATCCTGCCTAATAGCCATTGACTTATCTAGTTCTTTTTTTGAATCCTGTTATAGTCTTGGCCTTCACAACATCCTCAGGCAAAGAGTTCCACAGATTGACTGTGCGTCGTGTGAAGAAATACTTCCTTTTGTTTGTTTTAAACCTCCTCCCTGTTAATTTCATTTGGTGACTCCTAGCTCTTGTGTTACGAGAAGGAGTAAATAACATTTTCTTATTTACTTTCTCCACACCAGTCATGCTTTTATAGACCTCTATCATATTCCCCCCTTAGTTGTCTCTTCTCCAAGCTGAAAAGTCCCAGTCTTATTCATCTCTCCTCATATGGAAGCTGTCCCATACCCCTAATGATTTTTGTTGCCCTTTACTGTACCTTTCCCAATTCCAATATATCTTTTTTGAGATGAGGCAACCAGATCTGCACGCAGTATTCAAGATGTAAGTGTACCATGGATTTACATAGACGCAATATGATATTTTCTGTCTTATTCTATATTCCTTATTCTCTATAGCCTCAGAACGCACCCCCATCACCTCATCATCTGTTGTATGGAAGCTCCAAGTCAAATCTAACGCTTATAAAAACCAATGTAGCTGACCTCTGCTGTAGTGAAAATTTTAACATGCACTTTTAGCCAGAATTTAAATAACAGTTAGCGTTTACAGTGCTGAACATGATTGATCCAAGTATACCCTTGTGGCACCTTCATCGGATGAAGTGAGCTGTAGCTCACGAAAGCTTATGCTCAAATAAATTGGTTAGTCTCTAAGGTGCCACAAGTACTCCTTTTCTTTTTGAGAATACAGACTAGCACGGCTGTTACTCTGAAACCAAGTATACCCTGACTGCTAAATTAGGATTAGCATCATGGCAGATAGATTCATAGTTTCCAAGGCCAGAAGGGACCATTGTGATCATCTAGGCTGACCTCTTATATAACACAGACCATAGAACTTTGCCAGAATAATTCCTAGAGCACATCTTTTAGAAAAACATCCAGTTTTGATTAAAAATTGTCACTGATGAAGAATCCACCAAAACCCTTTGTAAATAGTACCAATGGTTAATTGCCCTCACTGTAAAACACTTGAACCTTATTTCCAGTCTGAATTTGTCTAGCTTCAGCTTCTAGCCCTTGAATCATGTTATGACTTTCTCTGCTAGATTGAAGAGTCCATTATTAAATATTTGTTCCCCGTGTAGATCCTTATAGACTGTAATCAAATCACCCCTTAACCTTCTCTTTGTTAGCCTCAAAGATTTTTCTAGGCACTAAATATGAAGTGCCGCCATCTGAGCTCCTATAGTTAAAGTTCTTAGAGCTTTTACTTTGAAAATGCCTATACTTTAGATGCTTAGGGCCAGACACATGAAGGACATTAGTAGGGTGACCATATGTCCTGTTTTGGCCGGGACAGTCCCCTCTCTTGGAGTTCAGTGCCTAAGTGCTGGCTGCAGGGAGGCACCTGTCTCTAGAACTGGGAAATAGTCTCCTGGAGTCAGGTCCCTAAGTAAAAGGAATGTAACTTTTTAACTGGGAGTTGTAAAACTACAAAGCCAGATGTTAGAAGTGCCTCATACTATTTTCACACCTTAAAATAAGCAGAATTTTCCACTTGCAGTAGTTTTGTCATTAATAACTATGAGTGGTGGCCCTGTATCCAAACAATCAGTTTAGTATATTAGGTGTTAAGGATACATAGACTCAATGACAGGAAGTTGTGAATTATGGGGCTGTAATTCTATCACGGAATTTTGAGTAAAAGGGGCTCAGGTAGACGCCAGAACCCCCAAATGGAATTATAACCTCAGAGTTTGAAATTGTTCTTTAACAGGTACAGGGATCAAACAATAAAACCCAGCTGAGAAAAAATGGGAAGACCACTGAGGAAAATTAGTGTGGGAAAATGTAAATCAAAGTCAATTTGTTTGCTGTGTCTCTGTTCTTTTGGGGCCCAGTGCTGTCCAAGACCGGTCCTTGATGTCTCAAGAAATAGCATGTTCCCTGTACCACCTCATGCCTCAGGTCAGACTGGGATAAAGCCTATTAAGAAGTAACAAATGAATGCATATGCTGAAACTAAAGAAGAAAAGGCATTTATTTCTTTCCAGTTGCATGTCCGTCACTGTCAATTCCTATATTTGCTATAAAACAATTAAGGCTATTTAATGTGTAGACTTCATGCTTCAACAAACTAGGATTTGCCGTGGAATGAATGTCTACTGTACTGGGTTCCTATAATTGGGTTCACATTTGAGACACAATTGGGTACAAACTCTTGAATGCTTTGCTCTTTTCAATCCAAAACAGACACAAATACAGAGATCCATTCTATAACCCATAAAGAAATGAAATTCATTAACCTTCACATTACAAAAATAAATCTTGTTAAGAAAGTTCAGTAAAACTCTCTCTAATCACACAGTAGAGAAACTTCCTATGGTACTTGAGACATGTATATGTTTATATTTAAAATCCCAGACAGATAAGGGATGTCAGCCTATAAGACAAAACATCAGTCAGCTAAAAAATTACTGAAATCAAAATGGTCAGTGTGCAGTATCTGCAATGAATTTTTTTATCTAATTTCAGTACACAGGGAAGGAATATGAAAGAATTAAAGACTATCAAAAATTGCCTTCTTTATCAGACTCTTCATTGTTGTAAAAATCAAATTAAAGAAATACAATATAACTATATGGTACAATGCAAACACTAGGACCTTGAAAAGAAAATACACAAGGGGAGGGAAAACCTAGTGAAGGTTAAACCTATTAAAAATAAAAAGTATCACCAGCTAGAAACAATTACTGAAGAAAATGAAAGCACTGTAAACAGAACTTGCAAGAAAAAGCAGCCTACCATCAGACACTATAATAGTTTCATAATAGGTACTCAACAGCTGCAGATGAAAAAGATACATCATAACTCCATTCACATACAAACACACAGACATCAGTTGTCAAGGTTGGTTTGGCACATGCATTTTACACTGTAGGTCTAATTCTCCTCTGAGTTACACAAGTGCAAACATTTAAATCAGTGAAGTTACCCCTATGTAGGAGAGGAGAATTTGGCTTGAGTTTTTAAAATGTAGCATCAAATATATATAATGCCTTACATGTAGGTGCACTCAGGGAGTTGGTTCTGCTCCCACTGAATTCAATGACAAAACTTCCACTACTTTCTAGTGACACACATGGGCTCTGATCCCACAGATGATTACATGTATGCCCTAGAAGAAGTCCCATTGGCTTAATAGTGTGTCAAGTTAAGCACATGTGTAAATCTTTCCAGAACTGGGGTCATGGTCTGTATTACAGACCAGTAAAATTTTTACAGGACAGCAGACCTAAAATTATAGCAGGTTAATTCAAAATTAACATATTTCTGTAGTAAACTGCATTTTGCAAACAGATAGAATTAAATTGTTCTTGTTTTTTCAATATATTGAGTTTGTCCGAGTGAAAAATGCAACACAAGTATACTTCTCTCTCTCTCCACCTTCTAAAATTGTAGTTCAACTGTCATATAAAGAAAACAATAGTAATCATGTTCTTATTCTGACACTCCTCTCAGCAACTGATCGCATGTTCTCATATCTAAAGAGGGAGAAGCAATCTTAAATAATTAGCAAGTTAGGAACATGTTCCAAGAAATGCAAACAATAAAAAAATAAAGCTATTAAGAGGTGCCAGGGATCCAGTCCTGCTGCCATGGAGTTTTGATATTTATTTCAATGCGAGCAGGATCTCTTTGTTGTTCATTCCCCCTCTACGCCTGCCCATGTCTGCTCCTTGAGGCCTGTCCCTGAGTACTGCTGAATGCTGACTGACTCCTGTTCTCTTTGAAAGAGTTACAAGCCCTCATGTTTCAGGACATAAGACAAATTCTACATAACAGGTGTAAGAAGAAATTTATTTGTGGATAGGTTACTTCATAACTGCCTAATGCCGGATCTCTAACAACTTCCCCCAAAGTAGCTGGCACCAACCACTGCTGGAGAGAAAGAATATTGAACAAGATGGACCAATGGGCAGTTCTTATGATCTTCTGATGTTTGACTTTCAGTACCAGATAACTAAGTCCTGCTCCTTAAGCATAGGTATATAAAGGTCTTTGCTTATAGTCATCATCACTTTTACTCTTGTGAGCACTACATTTGACTTCTTTTCTTGGGAGGAGCCCCTGGCCCAGGTCTCTGTCCACAGGGCCCCCCACCCAGGGCAGATAGAGGGTCTGCGTTGCAGCTCCCCACAGCTGCCAGTTCAGCTCTTACCATGGCCGGGCTGTGGCTCCAAGGCCCTACCCCCTGGCCAGAGCCTGGTTAGGGTAAGAACCATGCAGGCAGCTGTGTGGAGCCTGGGCCCTTCTATCTACCCTGAGCAGGAAGCTCAGGGGCGGGGACATGGGCAGGGGGCTGCTTTTGGGCTTCTTCCACCCCGGGCAGGAGGGGGACAGGCTCCCTGGCCCTGCTCTGGCTTGGCCAGGGGCGGGGCCTCTGGGAAAGGGGTGGGGCCTTGGAGGTAGAGGAGGAATGGGGACAGGGCCACTTTTGGGTAGGCTCTGGTGGCAATGTTCCCTCTAATTTTTGACAGGCTGTGTACGCAAAAAATTTCTTCTGGGCAAATTATTGTGTGCGCGGTGCTTCGTCATGTGCGCAGGGTTTAGGATCTGTGTGCGTGCACACACGCGCACAGCTTAGAGGGAACAGTGTCTGCCGAGCCCCTGCCGCCGTCCACTAACTCCCTAACACCATCCCAAAATACACGCCACCGTCAGAGACCAGTTGCTCCACTCTCCCCTCACAAGCCCCCAGCTGGCACAGCAAACAGCTTGGCACAAGGGAGTGAAAGGGGAAAGAAAGCATAATCTGTGTCTTGGACTTTGCATTTGAAAAGTGGGGGGCAATCAAACTGGTTTGCAGGGGCATCTATATTTGTGTAAGCTGGCTCTGGCCAATTTAGAAGGGTTGGATCTAATATCAGAGAGGTGAGCTCAGTACAAAAGTCTAGCAAGACAAACAGAATCAGCCCTAGAAGGGACAACGCACAGCAAGAACCATTGAAAGTGTGTGACAGGGACACAAAAGCCTATCGTTATAATTTATTCACTTAGGTTAGCTCATCCCTCAAAACCCAGCTTTATCTGTCATTAGTTTAAATAAACAAAGCAAGATGCTGATAAATTGGGTAATACTTACAAGACCAGCAATGAAAATCTGTCTGAGCAATTCATTAGTGTTAGCACTTGTCCTTAAAATGCTTCTGAAGGATTGTAGTTAATGGGTTTGTAACAACTCATCTCTATTAATTGTTTTTGTGTGGAAAAAGGAAGTGTTGAATACTTGAGATTAAGGAGGCTGCTGGTCTTAAGTGGTTAGACAGGGAGCTGGAATTAGAGAGCAGTCAGTTGACGTATTGAATGCTAATGGCTGTGCAACACAAAACCAGCTCTAATGTACTAATCACATAGCTCAGTGACATAACATATGCTGAACACCTGCATGCTCTTTGTTTGTTTGCACTAAATCAAAAGCAGAGGCAGTTCTGAGTTATTAGAGCTAAAGGATTTTGATTTTTTTTATCTTTGAGAATGGAGTCAGCTTTAAGATTTATTACTCAGTACATGCCAAGACTAAATCCCTATGAGCATGGTGGTGCCAAAGAGACAAGTACACAGAATTCAGGGGGAACATGCCCTCTCATATACCCTTCATTCCGTGTAGCCAGCTGCATGCCTGTCTCACTTTGCTGGCTGGTGCAAAGGGGTGGGAGTACCCGAGGACTTTTCCTTGGTCTTACTTTATCTGTTTGGTAAGACCTGACTTCTTGGTTTCAGTGACTTGTAGTGTCTTTTCACACTGTACTACTGGCATCCTAGCTGAACTTTGGTAAAACATGTTTCAAAACCTTTGCTTTGATTTTTTGCAAATGCAAGTAATGGCCACCTGCTATAGGTCATAGCAGGGATTGACCCTTAGATCTCTCAGTCTAAAAGGTGAGAGTTTTGACTGCTTGAATTAAAGAGACACAGCCCTAAATCAACAAAGTACTTAAATACATGCTTAACTGCAAGTATGTGAGTAAGCCCATTGACTTAAATGGGACTGCTGACATGCTCACAGTTAAGAATATGTTTTAAGGCTCTGCCGCACAGGAATGGATTAACACAGGGGTTCTCAACCTTTTTCTTTCTGACGCCCCCCTCCAACATGCTATAAAAACTCCACCGCTCACCTGTGCCACAATAACACTTCGGCTTTCTGCCCTGGGCCCCAGCGAGTCTAATGCTGGCCCTGCTTGGAGGTCCCCCTGAAACCTGCTCAAGGACCCCTGGTTGAGAACCAATGGTAACAAACATTAGTGCTTTAATTGAATTGGGGCCAATGCCCCCTAGCTGGCAGCTGTAATTCACTCATTCACTTCTTCTGTGAACCATCCATTAGTGGGAGACAAAGACCTGCCCTGCTTCCTCGCTGACCCGGAGAAAACACAAAGAAAAACAAAACAAAAACCTTCCCCCACAGATTTGAAAGTATCTTCTCCCCTTATTGGTCCTTTTGGTCAGGTGCCAAGCAGGTTATGTGAGCTTCTTCACACTTTACAGGTAAAGGAGGGATTTTATGCTACCCTTACCTGCATGTTTATGAGAAACTCGAAATGCTAGTAAATAAACACAGCTATGACAGAGTTGGCATCACACAGACCTGGCGGGATAATACGCATGACTAGAATATTGGTATAGAAGGATACAACTTGCTCAGGAAGGTCAGGCAGGGAAAAAATGGAGGTGTTGCCTTACAGATTAAAAATGTATACACTTGGACTGAGGTTGAGATGGAAATAGGAGACAGACGTGTTGAAAATCTCTGGAGAAGGATAAAAGGGGTAAAGAACAAGGGTGATGTCAGGGTAGGGGTCTACTGCAGACCACCTAACCAGGAAAAAGAGATGGATGAGGCTTTTTTTAAACAACTACCAAAATCATCCAAAGCCCAGGACTTGGCGGTTATGGGGGACTTCAACTACTCAGACATCTGTTGGGAAAACAACACAGCAGGGCACAGATTATCCAACAAATTCTTGGAATGTATTGGAGACAATTTTTTATTTCAGAAGGTGGAGAAAGCTACTAGGGGAGAGGCTGTCCTAGATTTGATTTTGAGAAATAGGGAGGAACTGGTTGAGAATCTGAAAGTGGAAGGTAGCTTGGGTGAAAGTGATCATGAAATGGTAGCGTTCATGATTCTAACGAATGGTAGGAGTGAGAACACCAAAATAAAGACAAAGGATTTCAAGAAGGCAGACTTTAGCAAACTCAGGGAGTTGATAGGCAAGATACCATGGGAAGCAAGTCTAAGGGGGAAAACAATTGAAGACAGTTGGCAGTTTTTCAAAGAGACATTAATAAGGGCACAAGAGCAAACTATGCCACTGCGGAGAAAGATCGGAAGTATGCCAAGAGACCATGCTGGCTTAACCAGGAGATCTTTAATGATCTAAAAAATCAAAAAAGAGTCCTACAAAAAAGTGGAAACTAGGTCAAATTATGAAGAATGAATATAAACAAATAACACAAGTGTGTAGAGACAAAGTTAGAAAGGCCAAGGCACAAAATGAGATCAAACTAGCTAGAGACATAAAGAGTAACAAGAAAACATTCTACAAATACATTAGAAGCAAGAAGAAGACCAAGAACAGGGTAGGCCTGTTGCTCAATGAGGGGGAAAAATAATAACAGAAAAGGTTTTCACCAAGAAGGTTGGTGGTGATTGGACATCTAACATAGTGAATGCCAGTGAAAATGAGGTAGGATCAGAAAAGGCTAAAATACGTAAAGAACAAGTTAAAAATTACTTGGACAAATTAGATGTCTTCAAGTCACCAGGGCCTGATGAAATGCATCCTAGAATACTCCAGGATCTGACTGAGGAGATATCTGAGCTATTAGCGATTATTTTTGAGAAGTCATGGAAGACAGGAGAGGTTCCAGAAGACTGGAAAAGGGTGAATATAGTGCCAATCTATAAAAAGGGAAATAAGGAAAACCAGAATTACAGACCAGCCAGCTTAACTTCTGTACCCAGAAAGATAATGGAGCAAGTAATTAAGCAATCAATTTGCAAACATCTAGAAGATAATAAGGAGATAAGTAACAGTCAGCATGGATTTGTCAAAAACAAATCATGTCAAACCAACCTGACAGTTTTCTTTGACAGGGTAAAAAGCCTTGTGGATAAGGGGGAAGCGGTAGATGTGGTATATCTTGACTTTAGTAAAGCTTTTGATGCTATCTTGCATTACCTTGTCAGAAACAAACTAGGGACATACTACCTAGATGGAGCTACTGTAGGATGGGGGCAATACTGATTGGAAAACCATTCCCAGAGAGTAGTTGTCAGTGGTTCACAGTCATGCTGGAAGGGCATAACGAGTGTGGTCCTGCAGGGATCAGTTCTGGGTCCAGTTCTGTTCAATATATTCAATGATTTAGATCAGGGGTCTCAAACACACGGCCCGTGGGCCGCATGCGACCCACAGAGTTATTTCCTGTGGCCCATCATAGGCGCCAACTCCACCAGCAGCCAAGCTCCCCTCCCTCTCGCCCCCCTCTCCTCTGCCCTCCGAGCACACCCCATCCCCACTCCTCCACCTACCTCCCGGTGCTTAGGACTTTCCAGGAGGGAGGGGGGAGAAGCAGGGATGTGGCTCGCTCAGGGGAGGAGATGGAGAAGAGGCGGGGCTGGGGCGGGGCTTTGGGGAAGGGGTTGGAATAGGGGCAGGGAGGGGGCGGAGTTGAGGTGGGGACTTTGGGGAAGGGGTTGGAATGGGGGCGGGGAAGGGGTGGGAAGAGGTGGATCAGGGGTGAGGCCTCATGGACTAGATGAGGAGTCTGAGGTATGAAGTTCAGCATGTATGATTCTTTGCTGTGAGTAGTTGGGAAGAATGTTTGTTAAAAGTGGCAACATATTTTGTCTGAACGGTTCCTTTAAAAAGTTCCTGCCATTATAGCTAGGTTGATTGACTGCTAACGCAGGATCACCATCGGTGTTACTGACCACATAATAGTTACAGGTGTTCATATTTTATTAAAACTCCTCTTTGCATTACAGTTTTTAAAAAGTTAATACATTCACTTTTAATAGCATACTATGTTACTCTTCATTTTTTTCATTTTTGACTATACTTTTGTATTGTTTTATGAAAAGGTTTCAGTGATGCAGCCCTTGGGCCAATGTACTAGTCCTCATGTGGCCCGCTTGGTGATTTTGTTTGAGGTCCCTGATTTAAATAATGGCATAGAGAGTACACTTATAAAGTTTGCGGATAATATCAAGCTGGGAGAGGTTGCAAGTGGTTTGGTGGATAGGATTAAAATTCAAAATGATCTGGACAAACTGGAGAAATGGTCTGAAGCAAATAGGATGAAATTCAATAAGGACAAATGAAAAGTACTCCGTTTAGGAAGGAGCAATGACTGCCTAGGAAGGAGTATTGCGGAAAGGGATCTGGAGGTCATAGTGGACCAGAAGCTAAATATGAGTCAACAGTGTAATGCTGTTGCAAAAAAAGCGACCATCTTTCTGGGATGTATTAGCAGGAGTGTTGTAAGTGCTGATTAGACCTCAACTGGAGTATTGAGTCCAGTTCTGGGAGCCACATTTCAGGAAGGATGTGGACAAATTGGAGCGAGTCCAGAGAAAAGTGACAAAAATGATTAAAGGCCTGGAAAACATGACTTATGTGGGAAGATTGAAAAAATTGGGTTTGTTTAGTCTGGAAAAGAGAAGACTGAGAGGGGACATGATAACAACTTTCAAGTATGTAAAAGGTTGTTACAAGGAAGAGGAAGAAAAATTGTTTTTCTTAACCTCTGAGGATAAGACAAGAAACAATGGTCTTAAATTGCAGCAAGGAAGGTTTAGGTTGGACATTAAGAAAAACTTCCTAACTGTCAGGGTGGTTAAGCACTGGAATAAATTGCCTAGGGAGGTTTTGGAATCTCTATTATTGGAGATTTTTAAGAGCAGCTTAGACAAACACCTGTCAGGAATGACCTAGCTAATACTTAGTCCTGCCATGATTGCAGGGGACTGGACTAGATGACCTCTCAAGATCCCTTCCAGTTCTGTGAATCTATGAAATCAATGTTTGTGTTATTCGACCAGCTCTGTTGCATAATACTGTTTTCTCATAAATCATATTGTTTAAATCTAAAAGAAATATATAAGGAGTCCTGTCAAAATATACAGGATGTGAAAAAGGGCTGAGAATGTTACTGCTGGATCCTTAACTTTTGCATATTCTGACTTTGAAATTTAAATTTTGCAGTAATAATGTTGCATTAACACAGTCTTTTTAATTTAATTAATTAGTTAAGCAACCACTGTATACCTGAACTGGGCTGAAAACATAAATCAGGAATTATTTTGGAGCTGGAAAATAGTGTTTCTTTGTAAATCATAAACCACTATCTGTGTGAAATCTATACGAGGGAGCAGGTGGCAATTATGATCCATTCATTAACTGAGGATACATTGGGATATAGCTGTGGGAGGAGTCGTGGGAAAAGGGAGGACATCTTTTTGTGTTTTTTTTTTTTAATTCCCCACTCCTTTTTTAGCTGACTTGTTATACTTCTTCAATCCAAAACTACTGAAAAATCAACTGGGTAAATATAAGATTCTTGCACTACTGGGCAGCAGAGAGAAGCAGTTTTCCACAGAATCCCAAGGGAGGGGGAAAAATCCTACAGCAGTGGCAAATTTCAGATCTATGTTGGAATCATATTGTGCATGAGACCTTGTTAATCTAATTGGAAGTCTGTCAGTGACTGGCACATTAGAAATGCTAAATATCCCTATGGATTAGTTTCGAAATGAACACCACATATGTAGGATGTGAAACCATTTTTTTCTCTGGATTTGAGGTAGTAAGTATGGAAAGCAGAAAACAAGTCCTGGCAAAAGGTTCATTGATTGTCTCTATCTTTCCAGCTAAGGTTAACGGAAACACACTCTCTAATGGTTTTCAAGAGATTGCCATAGTACTCATATATACTGTAATTGATCTGGATAACATATAGCTGTACTCCTTACGTGCTTAAATTAGAACTTTAATGTAGCTAAAATAAATCTAATGTCCATTAGCAGTTAGCCTTGAAATAAATTGGCTTCTGTTTGGACTCAATAGGGCTAATTTACCCATCAGTTAATCCACTTTATGTAACTTTCCTCACACCAGTGAATTTATAGCAGGGATGAATTTGGCCACTTAACTTTTACAGCCTGAGAATAATCCAAATTATTAATTAAAGTAAATAGTCTAGACATAAAAGGTTTTGTGTTTGAGACATAAAGGATGTAGCATATGGATAAGTAGATCAAATTGAGAGTAGGATGACACTGTGGCCTATAGAAATGGGGGTAGGAGCAGGATAGAAGCAACACTGAGACCTCAAGTTAGCAAAGCACTTAGTCAACTTGTGACCCTGGTCGCTGGAGGGGCTATATTGAGAATACTCAATCAGGAAAACTGCAAAGAAGGAGCGGACAATCCCCAAAACTGGTGGTTTATTCTATAATTAGACTCACCAAGCCAATAATAAAACAGCTTCTGGATGACTGGATGTAGAAGCTGTGGCATGTACATGATCCTGGAGGGGGTACCTGAAAAGAATTTCATCTGCATGAAGTGCTGCCTGATAGAGCTGATGGAAGGGAAGATCCTAGGACTGGAGATGCAGGTGGAGAATCTGGTTGAGTTTAGCAGGGGGTTCGAGTGGATGATGGAGCAAAGACATGAGGAGGCTGAAGGGAAAAGCTCAGACTTGCAGATGGAAGCAGGACTGAAGAACTCTGAGAGGATACTGCTGGGTGAGGAAAGTGGACAGTGGAAGCATGTGACTAGGAGAACCAGGCAGAGGAAAAGACAGGGCAATGAAGAAGAAATAGCTCAGGAACCGGTTTGCAGAGTTGGAAAATGAAGAAGGGGCACAGCAGATGGTCACTGAAGGTGAGAGGGCAAGGAAAAAGAGAAGAGCAGATAGTCCTATTGGAAGAGGGCAAGAGTCAATGGAGATATCAACACCAAATATGAGCCCCAGGAGGATACGGGATGGGTTGCAGAGGATTGCAAGGGACAATAGGAATCGAGAGGACCTGCGGCCAGACGGAACAGAGGATAGACTGGAAAATCGCACCATCGCCAGGAAAGGCAGGTCTACGTGATTGGGGACTCATTACTGAGAAGAATAGACAGGCCTGTAACAAGAGCTGATCCAGAGAGCAGAAGGTTGTGCTGTCTGCCAGGTGCTAAGATATGGGATGTGGACCTGAGGCTGAAGAGGATCCTAACGGGAGCGGGAAAGAATCCATTGATTATCCTTCATGTGGGAACAAATGATATGGCTAGATTCTCGCTGGAATGTATCAAGGGAGACTATGCCCGGCTGGGGAAGATGCTAAAGGAAATGGAGGCTCAGGTGATCTTCAGTTGGATTCTGCCTGTTCCTAGAGAAGGGCAACAAAGGTGTGACAAGATTATGATGCTCAACAGATGGCTCAGGTAGTGGTGCTACAAGGAGGGCTTCGGGATGTATGGCCACTGGGAAGCATTCATGGACAGAGGACAGTTCTCTCGGGATGGACTTCACCTGAGTAAGGAGGGAAATAGACTTCTAGGATGGAGGATGGCACAACTGATCAAGAGAGCTTTAAACTAGAAATTTGGGGGAGATGGTTGGGAGATGTCCAGGTAATCTCCATGCCAGTTATTCCCTTTGAGAGGAAAGAAAATGAAGTAAGAAAGGATACAGCCATGGGTAGGACAATAGACATAAGGCGGAAGGGCAGTGTACATACCAATCTAATAGGTAATATTGGCGGTAGAATGTCTGTGCCCAATTGGGTAAAGAATGTGAGCGAAGCCAAACGGCAAAAATTAAGATGTTTGTACACTAATGCGAGGAGCCTAGGTAATAAAATGGAGGAACTAGAGCTACTGGTGCAGGAAATGAAACCAGATATTATAGGGATAACAGAAACATGGTGGAATAGTAGTCATGACTGGAGTACAGGTATTGATGGGTATGTGCTGTTTAGGAAAGACAGAAATAAAGGTAAAGGTGGTGGAGTAGCATTGTATATCAATGATGAGGTAGACTGTAAAGAAATAAGAAGTGATGGAATGGATAAGACAGAGTCTGTCTGGGCAAAAATCACATTGGGGAAGAAAGCTACTAGAGCTTGCTCTGGGATAGTGCGTGGGGTGTGCTACAGACTGCCTGGATCCGATTTGGATATGGATAGAGACCTCTTTAATGTTTTTAAAGAAGTAAATACTAATGGGAATTGTGTGATCATTGGAGACTTTAACTTCCCAGATATAGACTGGAGGACAAGTGCCAGTACTAATAAAAGGGCTCAGATTTTCCTGGGTACGATAACTGGTGGATTCCTTCACCAAGTAGTTGCTGAACCAACAAGAGAGGATGCCATTTTAGATTTGGTTTTGGTGAGCAGTGAGGATTTCATAGAAGAAATGATTATAGGGTACAACCTTGGTTCGAGAGATCATGAGCTAGTTCAGTTCAAATTAAATGGAAGGATAAACAAAAATAGATCTGTGACTAGGGTTTTTGATTTCAAAAAGGCTAACTTTAAAAAATTAAGGAAATTCGTTAGGGAAGTGGATTGGATTGGAAAACTTGTGGATCTAAAGGCGGAGGAGGCCTGGAATTACTTCAAGTCAAAGTTGCAGAAACTCTCAGAAGCCTGCATCCCAAGAAAGGGGAAAAAAATCATAGGCAGGAGTTGTAGACCAAGCTGGATGAGCAAGCCTCTCAGAGAGGTGATTAAGAAAAAGCAGAAAGCCTACAAGCAGTGGAAGATGGGAGGGATTAGCAAGGAAAGCTACCTTACTGAGGTCAGAACATGTAGGGATAAAGTGAGAAAGGCCAAAAGCCATGTAGAGTTGGACCTTGCAAAGGGAATTAAAAGCAATAGTAAAAGGTTCTATAGCCATATAAATAAGAAGAAAACAAAGAAAGAAGAAGTGGGACTGCTTAACACTAAGGATGGAGTGGAGGTGAAAGATAATCTAGGCATGGCCCAATATCGAAACAAATACTTTGCTTCAGTCTTTAACAAGGCGAATGAGGATCTTAGGGATAATGGTAGGACGACAAATGGGAATGACAATATGGAGGTAGATATTACCACATCCGAGGTAGAAGCCAAACTCGAACAGCTTAATGGGACTAAACTGGGGGGCCCAGATAATCTTCATCCAAGAATATTAAAGGAACTGGCACATGAAATTGCAAGCCCGTTAGCAAGAATTTTTAATGAATCTGTAAACTCAGGGGTTGTACTGTATGACTGGAGAATTGCTAACATAGTTCCTATTTTTAAGAAAGGTAAAAAAAGCGATCCAGGTAACTACAGGCCTGTTAGTTTGACATCTGTAGTACGCAAGGTCTTGGAAAAACTTTTGAAGGAGAAAGTAGTTAAGGACATTGAGGTCAATGGTAATTGGGACAAAATACAACATGGCTTTACAAAGGTAGATCATGTCAAACCAACCTGATCTCCTTCGTTGAGAAGGTAACAGATTTTTTTAGACAAAGGAAATGCAGTAGATCTAATTTACCTTGATTTCAGTAAGGCATTTGCTACAGTTTCACATGGAGAATTATTAGCTAAATTGGAAAAGATGGGGGTCAATATGAAAATTGAAAGGTGGATAAGGAACTGGTTAAAGGGGAGACTACAGAGAGTCAAACTGAAAGGTGAACTGTCAGACTGGAAGGAGGTTACTGGAGTTCCTCAGGCATCAGTTTTGGGACTAATCTTATTTAATCTTTTTATTATTGACCTTGGCACAAAAAGCGGGAATGTGCTAATAAAGTTTGCGGATGACACAAAGCTGGGAGGTATTGCCAATACAGAGAAGGACCAGGATATCATACAGGAAGATCTGGATAACCTTGTAAACTGAAGTAATAGTAATAGGATGAAATTTAATGGTGAAAAGTGCAAGGTCATGCATTTAGGGATTAATAACAGGAATTTCTGTTATAAACTGGAAACACATTACTTGGAAGTAACAGAGGAGGAGAAGGACCTCGGAGTACTGGTCAGTCACAGGATGACTATGAGCTGCCAATTTGTTATGGCCGTGAAAAAAGCTAATGTGGTCTTGAGATGCATCAGTCAAGGTATTTCCAGTAGAGATAAGGAAGTGTTAGTACTGTTATGCAAGGCACTGGTGAGACCTCATCTGGAATATTGTGTACAGTTCTGGTCTCCCATGTTTAAGAACGATGAATTCAAACTGGAACAGGTACAGAGAAGGGCTACTAGGATGATCTGAGGAATGGAAAACCTGTCTTATGAAGGGAGACTCAATGAGCTTGGCTTGTTTAGCCTAACTAAAAGAAGGCTGAGAGGAGATATGATTGCTCTCTATAAATATATCAGAGGGATAAATACCATGGAGGGAGAAGAATTATTTAAGCTCAGTACCAATATGGACACAAGAACAAATGGATCTAAACTGGCCATCGGGAAGTTTAGACTTGAAATTAGATGAAGGTTTCTAACCATCAGAGGAGTGAAGTTCTGGAACAGCCTCCCAAGGGAAGCAGTGAGGGCAAACGACATATGTGGCTTCAAGACAAAGCTTGATAAGTTTAAGAAGGAGATGATACGATGGGATAGCCTAATTATGGCAATTAATTGATCTTCGACTACTAGCGGTAGATATGTCCAATGGCCTGTGATAGGATGTTAGAAGGGGTGGGATCTGAGTTACTATAGAGAATTCTTTCCTGGGTGTCTGGCTGGTGAGTCTTGTCCACATGTTCAGGGTTTAGCTGATCGCCATATTTGGGGTTGGGAAGGAATTTTCCCCCAGGGCAGATTGGCAGAGGCCCTGGGGTTTTTCGCGTTCCTCTGTAGCATGGGGCACGGGTCACTTGCTGGAGGATTCTCTGCACCTTGAAGTCTTTAAACCACGATTTGAGGACTTTAATAGCTCAGACATAAGTTAGGGGTTTGTTACAGGAGTGGGTGGGTGAGATTCCGGGGCCTGTGTTGTGCAGGAGGTCAGACTAGATGGTCATAATGGTCCCTTCTGACCTTAAAGTCTATGATTCTATGAATACCTTACTGGTTATCAAGAAACTAAACTACAGTTCCCTTTAAACAATCCAGCCTTTGGCTCCCACCCAGACAGCCAAGTCTATAAGGTGATGGTTATTTAAAACCTTATTCACCATATATAAACTTCTACCAATCCCAACCGATAAGACATATTACTCACCAGGTCAATGAATTTCAGATCTCACCCAAATACACACTTACAGCCAATTCTTATTTCCTAAATCTAAGATTCATTGAAAAAGAAAAGAGTTACTATGGTTAAAAGATCATTATATATACAGATATGAGCAAAGTTCTTAGGTCAGTTTCATTACTGAGATGGTGAAGTTGCTGATTTGTAAAAGTCCTTTCAGAATTGGTTCAATAGGTTATAGTCCAATAGGCAGTCCATGTGCATAGTTTGTTCAAATTCTTCCATGAAAAAGTGCAGGGCTAATCCAGAGAAGACCTCAGTCTTGTGGCTTGAACTTCCTCTGACAGAGTTTAAGCTGATCTGAGATAAAACAGGACCAGGCCTGAAACTTCCTTTATAGTTCTCTAGCAGGCTGATAGCCTCTTAACAGCAGACATCACAGCAGGGGCCTTCCTGGGTGAAGAATAGGCAGCGTATATTGTTGTTTTGAAGCTAAATTTCTATTTCCTATGTATACACCTGCAAACTAGTAGTATTCATTAACATAAGGCAATTAGCCATTCAGACTATCAAGGCATACCATTATGGCATAGTGAATTTAAACTGAAGACAATGTAAGTAATATTATTTCCTGCAATTTCTTACATCTTTGATCTTAAGGTTAACTGAACCATCCATATGCATAATATAATATAATTTAAGACATGAACGGGAATTAGCATCCACAAGCTAATCTGGTTACACTGGTAATTTCTAACAAGATATAGGTAAACACAGAGAAATAAAATTAGTATCTATTCTTAATCCTCTAACAATAAAGCCCATATTTTAAGAACTCTAGTCTATTTAACATGGCTTTCCTAACTATCTATGAGGAATGGCCCTGTTTACCATTTCAATACTTTTTAAATATGTCCTTACAGGTTGTTTTCAGGTCACACAGCCTGGTGGTTGTTTAACCCCCGCTGGCTCAGCACCACACATCTGCTGAACTTTAAGCACATGTGTAGTCTTACTGATAGTCAATTGGAGTATGCACAAGCTTAAAGTTAAGCATGGTCTTCGTTAATAGACGCTTAAATTGGTTGCTCCCTTCTATACTTCAGCAAGGCTAAAGAAAGTTTGGAGGGATAAAGTTGTCTGAGGCAGCCTTAGTTTTTGCTGTGTACTCTGAAAGTCTGATCCACTATTGCTCTGCACTTTGCATAGACATGCACACAAGTGCAAAAGTGGGAGAAAAATGCTACTAGTCTGATCTGGTAGAGTTTTACACTCATTTTGGACAGGACAAGAAGCAAGGCATTGCAAAATCAGACTGCATGGTTCCACTATTGCCAGCCTCAAAGGTTCAAAAATCATGGGCCAGAACCCCCCAAATCATGAGATTAGCACAAAAATCATGAGATAAATAGAGTTTTGGTCTCTCTTTCAATTTTTTTTTAAAACTCTCCCAGTGCCAGGGTTGCAGTTTTGCTTGGATGTATTCCTGGAGGTTTCATCACATGACAATCTTTTATTGAAGATTAATCTTTAATTTCTGGATACTCCAGGACAATTCTGGAGGGTTGGCAACCCTACCCAATGCACATGTGGGACCATTACTGTTGCCCACTCCCAAACGTATTGGCAAGGTGATTTTTGATCCCTGCTGCAGGACCTCTCACCCTCACATCTGCCTGTCCCCCTGCCTGGCGATTGATTAATTCTGTCATACCCCAGCCCTGCTCCTGCTGCAGCTCCCAGGGGTTCTTCCTTCCCCTTTCCCAGGCTTAGGGCATATGTCCTCCGTAGTCCCCTTCTCAGGTCTGATGTTTCAAGGAGGGAGAGGGGAGTGGGGAGGAGCAGAAAGGAGCTGTCTGGTTCACAGGAGAGGAGGGTGAATGAGGAAGTGGAGCTGCTGTGCTCTTTCTGCTCCCTTTTCCCCCCTCCCATCCTCTGAGAATGGTGTTGGGTCCTGATGGGAGGGGAAGAGAGCGCAACCTGCTTCTGCAGCAGCCCTGATTGGCTGCTCTTCCCAGAAGGTGAGTGGGGAAAGCAGCCACTCAGAGAGGGCCCCCCCACGCACAAGCAGGGCTGAAATTTGCAAGGGAGCTGGAGGTTCTCACATCATTGTCCACCCCTGGCTGAAATTCTATGATGTGCAAAAGAATCACAAGCGCTGGCAACATACTGGGCTTCCTATGGCCTCCCAGGGAACAGCTGGGGGCTGACCACCAATAATAAAACCTAATGGTCCTGTATCTAGGGGATCACAGAGCAGTCATTCAGTATAGTGACCAGGACCTGTATGTCCCTGGCCTAACTATGCCTTTTCAATCTCCACATCCTGCCCCCCTGACTCCTGCCCGTCCTGTGGAACAGGGGGGGAGTCTGCTCAGAGTCTATGGCTCCAACTATGTAACTTCTGTAGAGTTACTTTTGATTTACATTGGTGTAAAACTGAGATCAGAAGCAAGTTCTTGATTTGTAGTATTGTTTGTAAAATGGGCCAGATCATTAGCTTGTATATAAATTACTCCTGTAGGAATTCTGCACCACTGTGCAATGCAGAATTTTGCAGAAATTAACGTGCGTGCAGAATTTCCTTTCCCCACAGAAATGGGCTGCAGTGCTGCCGGCTGCCATTAGGGGCCACTGGACCCGGCAGATCCCAGCTTGCACATGGAAGACAATGCTGGGAGGTAGGAGAGGGAACTAGAGGGTTCCTGGCAGCTACAGTTCCCAGCATGCCCTGAGGGAAGGAGACAGCAGTGTGCAGGAAACTCCATGCAACCCTGGGATCGAGCATCAGGCTGTTTCTCCCTCTGAATCCCTGGGCTCTGTGTGTGTGTGTGTGTGTGAGTGTGGGCTAAGGGGGCTCTGACTGGGCTCTGGGTGGGTGGCAGTGTGGGTATCTGGGTAAGGGGGGTCTCCACAGCTGGTCTCAGGCGGGAGAGGGTGCAAGTATCTGGGCTGGGGGGGCCCCACGGCTGGGCTCGGGGGGGAGGAGGTTCTGGTGTAGTGGGGGAGAGGTTGTGGGGGTATGGCCCCCTGGCTTGGCTTATGGGAGGGAAGAAGGGGGCAGAGAAATAGGAACAGGGTTGTCATAGGGGTTTCTTTAACTCTACTTCTGGGGAGATTTTTGTGTGTGTCTGTATTGTTACAGACATACTTGCTGACAGGTATTTTGAAATAAATCACCAAAATAATTGAAACTGGCCTGATTATGTAGTGTTATTTTTGACAAATAAAATTTGCAGAATTTTGCAGAATTTTAAAATATTGTGTGCAGAATTTTAATTTTTTTGGCACAGAATGCCCCCCGGAGTAATAAATATATGATTCAATGGAACTATGCTGAAAGATCTGGACCAGATTCAACCTATTCTGTTGATTGCTTATTCTGTATCCATTAACAGTACTATACAGGATTGCAGAAAGGTATTTGCATGATAAATGTTATTCAGTCTCCTGGGTATGCTGTATAGTTTGTATAACAGCATTAAGCAATCTACTACAATGTTGCCTGGCCATATTTCCTTATTACTATTTAATGATTTGATGGCATCCATTATTCTTTCCTCTTTTTAAAGCCTGTATTATATTTTCTTTTAGCTCCTCTGTTCGTTTTTGCAGGAGAGGATCCATTCAAAATACAGAGCTATACTTTTTATTTAGGATCATGGTTATTTTATAAGTGCAATGTACAATTTTTCATAGTAGTCTCCAAATTATCTCATTATTTCTTCTGTTCCTATAGGACCATGTAGCTGTCAAGGTGTATTTCATTTTCATTGAGTTCTTCTAGCTCTCTCCCTGCTTCTCTTGGCCCTTATAAAATGTTTGTCTGTTGCAGTATCATGGCTGGTCCTCTTTTTGTTGTTGAAAAGATTGGTAAGCTTTTGCTTGACGTGTTGTACCTAACTCCCAGAACTCACTCAGACTTGTTTTTTGTTTAAATGTGAATTTAGGGTCTGATCCAAAGCTTTTCCCATTGGATCAAGCCCTTGGTTCTTATCAGGGGTTGGATTGACTGAGACACTCAATATCCACTCCATAGGTATTGCACAATTTCCTTATTCTGCCCCACTGACGTACCTCATATCTGATAGAGCAGAGTAAGAAATTTAGGATGAGATCCTTATCCCCCCTCCAGTTGGTTTACATAATGTAGAGGGGCAGTAGCATTGAAAAGGGGCCCTAAAAGCCCTGTGTCTGACTAGGAGAGGATTCCCTCCATGTAGGTACTGTGAAAAACTGGCATAAGGCTGCCTCCCAATGACCCCCTCAGAAGTTCAAGTATAAGGTGTTCCAGGGTGGGGCCAGAGATAGAAGGGGTATGTCCGAGGCAGGGTCACAGCACTCAGCCCTGTGGAGATTTCAGGCAATGCTGAAGCACGTAGGGCAGCCTGGGGAGGCTGCTGTAGTTTAAATACCACTAAGTTAAGGGGAGGCCTCTCCAGCCCCTGGAACAGCCCACACTCAGGAGGGTACAAAGATGACTTAAATTCCCTTAGTTTCACTGACCCTGGGCTCCAGAGGAACAACACCTCACCCTTAATTTCTGCCCCCCCCCCCTTAACTCCTAGGCCTCTGTGCTGAAGCCTCCAGCAGGTCTGCCATTTTGATGTTGGCCGCACTAGGAACTGGACTGATCCTTTCTCAAAAGTTAACAAATAGCCATCAGAAGATAGTGACTCTTGCTCACTACCAAGGTAGACCAAATTTAGACCAGTGATCTAGAAATGAAAGGCTCTGTTTTACCGTTCCTCTGAGCATTTCATTGCACAGTCTGGCACACAGGCTATTTATTATTCTACCTCTCTGTACGACTTTGTAGAACCTCCCAGGCAGGTTTTCACCTGGTGAAATTGTAGTCATTGTCACACTGAGACAATGAAACAAATAATGATTTCGAATTTTTTGAATTACCCAGAAAGCTTGAGCATGGATGCCAGCTCTTGGTTAGTCTCTCAGGTGCCACAAGTACTCCTTTTCTTTTTGCGAATACAGACTAACACAGCTGCTACTCTGAAAACAGCTCTTAGAGAATGTCCGCTTTTGAAGATCTACAGCATAACTTTCTGGGGAAAGATCTGAATGCTTAATTGACAACTTATGTTTTCTAAATGTCCTTAAGTCCTTCAGAAGCCGTTGGGGGGGGGGGGGGGGGGAGAGAATCCATTCTCTAGCGTGATTTGTGTGGAGGTGAAAAAAGAGGGTGTAATCTCTTTTCTTTAGAAGTTCTGTAAATCTCTCCAGCTGGTAGATGCCACACTTTAGCATTTTAAAGTTGCTATGATATGTGGGCTCTCTGTAACGCTAAGTTTCTCTCTTACTAGTTTGAACTCTGACTATAACAGGGTTCAAAAAAGAACTAGATAAGTTCATGGAGGATTGATCCATCAATGGCTATTAGGCAGGATGGGCAGGGATGGTGTCCCTAGCCTCTGTTTGCCAGAAGCTGGGAATGGGCGACAAGGAATGGGATCACTTGATAATTATCTTATCACTTGATAATTGCCTGTTCTGTTCCTTCCCTCTGGGGCACCTGGCACTGGCCACTGTCAGAAGACAGGATACTGGGCTAGATGGACCTTTGCTGTGACCCAGTATGGCAGTTCTTATGTTCTTAGTTCCCTCTCTGTGATGGGATTTAAAGACCCCTCAGTAAGACTAAAGGAGTAATGGAGCAGTTCTGGGCCCAGAAGGCCCTGACCTTCAGCAACTGCACAGCATGCTCCAAATGGAGGATCTGCTTCAAAGGAGACTCTGACAGTCAAGCTGGGGAGAGTGAAGGAGAGACTGGCTGCAGGCAGGCAGCCAGGCTGTAGCTTCTGGGACAGAGGGATCTATGGGGAAGAGTCTGGACTATGGGTAAGACCAAACAAAGAGGCCAAGGGCCTGACGCCCTTTTTTCTCGCCTCTCTCCCCTGACAAGGGGAAGCAAGTGGGCACTGAAAAGTGGACTTGGAAGACTCAACAAACTGTTTGAGCTAGTGAGATTGTGGAAGCAACCCTCCACTAAGAGGGAAGCTGAGTGCCATGACCACATCCTAAACTGGAAAGAGAACAGGAGGAGGTAGGAAGAGCCCCAGGGAAGGCTCCTCTGTTGTACCAGCTAGAGGGGACCATGGCTATGTTGGCGGGAGAGCTTCTCCCGCTGATATAGGTACAGCCCCTTGTGGAAGCGGAGTTACTAAACTAATGGGAGAGCTCTCTCCCAATGGCTTAGAGCATCTTCACTCAACACACTGCAGCGGCATGCTGCCCCGATGTAAATTTGTAGTGTAGACCTGCCCTGAGGCTCTCCTCATCCCTTCTTCCTGGTATTCTGGGCTGGACCCAGTAAAAAGGGAGGCCCCAGGTTCTCCTACCCTTTCTCCCCTCCTCTGCCTGACCTGGGGAGCACTGGGGAAGGTGGACTGTAACTTGGCCAATTGGTAACTTGTAGGTTGCCTGGCAAGGCCATCCCAAGACTGTTGAGCCACAGTCTGCCTACTAGACATGCAAGCCCCAAGTGATCTCTGCTACCCTGAATAAATAGTATTAAGCAAGTCAATCGTATTTCGCAACCAAAGCCTTGGATTATCACTGAGTACATATATATTAGCTATGCCAAACTTCAGATCCTAAAACGGACCATTTATTGATAAAGCAGTCACCATGTTATGTTTGGATGTTAAATATCAATAAAAGTAAAGTCGCACGTGACAGCCCAAATAGATCCAGATACTCTGAAACAAAATACAAACCAAAACATCATGCAAGCAACCAAAGAAAAATACTGTCATCGTAATAATGCTTAATTATTTCTCTGTAAGTTCTTTCCTAAGGAGAAAGGGTGGTCTAATGGTTTATGCACAGAACTGAGAGTCAAGTGAAATGGGACCTGACTCTGTATTGCCCTGCACCTTGTATAATTTGTAATAGGCTTGGGGAAAGCAGTATGCTAATGTTAGGTATATTTCCTATACCTCAGCTTACCTTTTGGCTGGGGTACAGACAAGAATTTAGAATTTTCAGGATGTATATAAAATACAGAGTTAAAACTCTGAAATAATGAAAGTGACAATCTCTAAAGGACAAAACGTTTACTAAATCTGTCTATCCAGATGTAGAACAGTTGACTTATAATCCATGAAACAATTGTGAACATTGACAATAACAATTTTTAAGGCTAACATTTTCAGAGATTTTTCCTCAGGTTATAGCACTTGTTACTACCACAAGGTTCAACACTGTATTACCTTTTACTGCTCCCAAGCTATAGAAGGCCTCCACTCATATGGAGTCCTGGGTAGTCCCTGTGTCTACATTATCAGATAGGTTTCAGAGGAACAGCCGTGTTAGTCTGTATTCGCAAAAAGAAAAGGAGTACTTGTGGCACCTTAGAGACTAACCAATTTATTTGAGCATGAGCTTTCGTGAGCTACAGCTCACTTCATCAGATGTATACCGTGGAAACTGCAGCAGACTTTATATACACACAGAGAATAGTTATATAATATACACACAGATAGTTAACACTTTAGTTACTGAATTAACACTTTATGCTAGCATAGATAGATAGATAATCTCCTTCAATAAATAAATACCTGGATATTTCCATAGGTGTAAATAATCAAATAAAGTGATGCCCAATGGATAAAGAGTCTGCTTTATAGTTAAAAAAAATGGAATGGAATGGTGGCTTTTAAAAACTTGCCAGTTCCTTTAGATAATTAAATATGCACTTGCCATCAGATCGCTTCCATATTTGCAATATCCCTGTCTTTCCTATAATAAGTATAATTTAAAATTGCTGATGATGACATTATCTTCTTATCTTATCTTAGAAAAACTGACCAACGCTGTATAAATCACTTTTTTAATCTAAAAAATCTTCATATCTTTCTTTCCTCTGTGACAAAGTATCCCTTCATTTTAATTACAGGATATTTCTAGGTAGTGGTGAAGTATCTAATTAAAATATTTAAACAATTCTCTTAAAAAAAGAAATCTATAGTATATAGCATTATTAAACATGTTTTACATGACATTTGCAAAGGGGAAGTTTGTGTCTAAAAAGCTCATGGCCCAGACTTTGATATCATGTGCTCACAATACAATAACTGCTTATTTGAACTCAGAAGCAGTATTTTATTTTTTCTTGGTTTTCATTCCATTCACGAAGCTTATACTAGTATAGTAGCTTGTTTTAAGTCTACAGGATTCCATAATTCTTACTGCTTGTGGGGTTTAATAAAAGTTTCTATTAATTTTTCTATCAAAAATTGAAAAAAATCTGACAACTGGATACAATTTTTATAACATTCCAAAAGCAAATGAAACAAATGTAATTTATTCAAAATATTTCACATGCACAACAACAAAAATATATTATCTGGTAGACAGACAGTTCTGTCTTCTAAAAAGTTGCAAGAACTGGGTTTAGAGCTACAAAACCAAGATGTTAGCTATTCACTAACTCTTGATCTGTGGCTGTAGGGAATATCGTGACACCACTGATGTCGGGGGTGTTTTGCCAGTGATTGCAATGGAACCACGATTTCACGTATTCTCCTTTGTGTGATGATACTTTCAGGAAAGTCAGTCTGGTTCTGTATTTGAATGGAAGGCTTTGACGGAAGCGCTGATACATTTAAAAGATAATCAAGGTTCAAATTCCTTTACTATTGGACACATTAAAATCTGTCATCTGTTAGCAGGAATTGGTGTAATCATAGTGAGACCTTAACTTGAGTGGGGCTACAATGATTTACAGCAGTTGGGGAACTGGTGCCTTGGCTGTAGAGAACTAAACTTTCCAGAGGTTCATGCTGGCTTGAATGAACAGAAGCAAAAATGTGGTGTGTTCATTTAACATTGTCACCAAGTGATTTGAGCTTATGAATTCCAATTTTGCAGAGCAACTAATACAGCTCCTCCAAACACAATAGCCCTTCTCTGTTAATAACCTACACTTCATTTCCTAGAGACCTTTTTGCTCCCTCTTGAATCCTGTTCACCTTGTCCAGCATTCTGGAATCTTCCTCACCTCCTGAGAAATAATTCACTTTACTTCCGGCTGGTCCAAATTGAGTTATACACAGCATGATTTCACTACCTGGTTAAACATATTCAAACCTAATTGTCAAAGTGAAAGGGGATGTGGTCGGATAAGATATACTAGGAGTATATGCAGGAAGAGCTATGTTGTGATTATAATTACATTATCTGTGCCGCTGCAGGTTTTGGAATGACCACTCCCGCAACAGTGGCTGGAAAAGTGTTCCTCATAATTTATGGACTATTCGGGTGTGCTGGGACTATCCTTTTCTTCAACCTGTTCCTGGAGCGTATTATCTCTCTCCTGGCTTTTATCATGAAGGCGTGTCATGAGCGGCAACTGCGAAGAAGTGGTCTTCTACCCGCTAACTTTCGAAGGGGATCAGCTATCTCTGAAGTGGACAGCCTTGCTGGATGGAAACCATCAGTTTATCATGTGATGCTGATTCTGGGAATTTTTGCCATTACACTGGCTTGCTGTGCGTCAGCAATGTACACAGCAGTGGAAGAATGGAACTACATTGATTCCTTATATTATTGTTTTGTCACCTTCAGCACCATTGGCTTTGGAGATTTGGTAAGCAGTCAAAATGCAGTGTACCAAAATCAGGGATTATACAGATTTGGAAACTTCATGTTTATATTAATGGGTGTATCTTGCATATACTCCCTTTTTAATGTCATATCAATTGTAATCAAGCAAGTTTTAAACTGGCTGTTGAAAAAGTTTGGATGCAGGTGTTGCTCAAAGTGCCATAAATCAAGTGCCCGCCTTGGTCGTCGCAATGCCATCACCCCAGGAAGCCGCTTCCATAGGCATGACATCTCTGTGGAAACTGATGGACAATATGACAGTGACACAGAGGGGAGGAGGCTTTCTGGTGAAATGATTTCAATGAAGGAGCTCACAGAATCAAACAAAGTCTCCCTGGCCATTTTGCAAAAGCAGCTGTCCGAGATGGCCAATGGGTACCCTAGAAACGTCAGTATGAACAGCAGACAAAATGGCTTCTCTGCAGGCATCGGTGCACTAGCTATCATGAACAATAGGTTGGTAGAAACAAGTGATTCTAGGTAGAGTTTTTGAAAGTCTCTTCTATAAGATAATGACATTTTCCTATTCTTTATTTAATAAAAGATTAAGTTATTAATCTGATGTTATCATGGGCTTATGGAAACTCCAAAGTGAAGAGATAAACAGGGAAAGAGGGGGTGTCACGGGGCAGAGGAGATACGTGGGACAGTCATGTGTCTTCCCCTTTAGATTGTGCCCCCCAGTATGGGGATGCACGAATCTATGATTTAGAAGAATGGTATATGTGGCTATGTGTGAAGACAGTACCCTAATCAAGATGCTTTTCTTCATTGTAGAGAATGGCCTGAACCAAAATCCTGAATCTAAATGCCACTGAACTCTGGAGTAGTTCAGATCTGGATTCAAAGTTCACAGCTAGACAGTGCCTCTGTGATGAGGTAAACCAAAACTCCAGAGTTGAATATCCCCAACACCCAAACTTTGGTGAAGTTTGGATCTGGACCTGAACTTTGCACCTTATGCTCCTCACTGATCCATTAGAAGCCAGTTTTGTGCATAACACACTTAGCACAACAAATATACTAACTTTAGGCATCTATCATGCTCCCATTGAAGTAAATGGGGCCGGGGGGGAGGGGAAATTCCATTGATTTCAATGGTGCAGGGAAAAGCCCAGTGAATTCCCATGGCCATGAATTATTTTCCCCATACACACCAAATTTTCATGTAAGATGGTCTGTAACATTAGCTACTATCTGACTTCAAGAAGTTACATGGTTATCAGTTAAAATTACTCTGGCTATACATGTGAAACTATTTCTAGCTACTGAGTGGCTGAAGTCAGCCAAAGGGCAACTGCATCACTGTTGACCTCATTTGGTGTAAGAGGAACAAATATTCACCTCTGATGTCAAGTATTTCCCTCTCTATCACCCAGGAAATACATAATCACCACATGGTTTATTTAATTGTTGATAGTATAATTTTCTGCTTTCACATGGAAATAAATTGTCAACTTAGGCTTTTTCCATATCTATATAAATCCATGGTACACCTACATCTTGAATACTGCGTGCAGATCTGGTTGTCCCATCTCAAAAAAGATACATTGGAATTGGGAAAGGAACAGAAAAGGGCAATAAAAATCATTAGGTGTATGGGACAGCTTCCATATGAGGAGAGATTAATAAGTCTGGGACTTTTCAGCTTGGAAAAGAGATGACTAAGGGGGGAATATGATAAAGATCTATAAAATCATGACTGGTGTGGAGAAAGTAAATAAGGAAGTGTTATTTACTCCTTCTTATAACACAAGAACCAGGGGTCACCAACTGAAATTAACAGACAGCAGGTTTGAAACCAACAAAAGGAAGTATCTCTTCACACAACGCAATGTCAACGTGTGGAACTCTTTGCCAGAGGATGTTGTAAAGGCCAAGAATATAACAGCGTTCAAAAAAAGAACTAGATAAATGCATGGAGGATAGGTCCATCAATGGCTATTAGCCAGGATGGGCAGGGATGATGTCCCTAGCCTCTGTTTGTACCATGAGCAGTTTCCTCTTTCCTACCACTGTACCCAAAAGAGTGCTGAATCTTATGATCTGCTGCACACTATGTTTACAAGGATAAGAAAATAAAAACGCAAGTAAATCTCAGCATTAACATCACTACTGCATGTAGTTTGGCTAACTCCAAACGAGTTTCTACATAGCTAAACTATATGTAAAGGAACATTACAAACCATCCGTTACATAACCAAATTATAGGTAAAAGGAAACTCAGCATAGCCAAATTCCATATAAATCTAGTGACGGGGGAAATGAGGAAAAGCTATGGGTCTGATGCTTAGTCAAGTTAGCCAAACCTTTGGAGGACCCCAACAGCCCACACGTCCTTACACAATCATCTATCAACCTTGCCTAGTGTTATCTCCTTAGGAGAAAAGCCTGGTTGTTTGTTACCCCCACTTCCCCAGGCTTCTTTGGTGAATGGACTGCCCTCCCAGATGGTGTCTTCAGAAGCTAGAGGACAGGGCCACTACCCCTTAAACTCCTGTTTTCACAGGAGGGAGTGCAATAAATGATTCTCCTTCCCACTTTACATGGACTAGCACACAGAGCCAAATATTTTTTGACTTAGTCAGAGACAGCACACAAAATACAACCATTCTCATTCCCAAAAACTGATGGTCACTGTGTGAAGGGTTGATGCTAGTGTGTCATGTAAGAAGCAGCACAACACTCCAGGGATGTTCCTCTGGCAGCTGAGTGATGTGAGCGGAGGCGAAGTGTTGCATTTCTGCTGCCTGAATCGCTTACACACAAGAAAGAACTTGCAGAATGGATAAGGGTGGTATGGCACCCTTATTTCTGTGCTGCTGCTGGCGGCCGCGCTGCCTTCAGAGCTTGGTGGCTGGAGAGCGGTGCCTGCTGGCCAGGAGCAGGTGCCAGGGCTATGAACTGCCAAGCCTAGAGCCCCAGCACAAATTAAGTGTCTAGAACACTCTGACATTAGCATCAACGATGGAATCCTACAGGCAATTATATACAAAAAACCCACAGATCCCCACACCTACCTTCATAGATCTAGCAACCACCCCAAGCACACCAAGAAATTTGCTGCCTACAGCCAGGTACTCAGATACCACAGAATATACTCCAGGGAGAAAGTCTGGATATAAATCTTAACACACCTAAAACCACCTTCACCAAAGAAGGACACTCCACCAGAGAAGTAGATCACATCATGAAATGTGCCACCCAAATACCCTGAGAGAACCTGCTTCAATATAGAAATAACCACACACCACTCTCTGACCACACACCACTAGTTGCCACCTACCACCCCAACACTGGAACCTATACAGTGCATCATTGAACAGTTATAACCCATACTCAGTGGGGACCACATCCTGAAACAAATCTTTCCTGAACCCCCTTTTCTGACCTTTAAACAACAACGCAACCTCTTCAAGCTCACCATGTAAGAAGTTCCCCCCAGACCAGGACACATCAACTCAAAGTGGCCCCAGACCCTGCCAGAACAACAGATGCAAAACCTGTGGACATATCTCCATTACTACAATGATCAACACCCCCAACCACACACCTTTCAAGATCCATAGGTTCTACACATGCCTATCACAACATGTACCATACTTCAACCAGCACACTAAATGCCACCATAGCAACTATATGGGTAAAACCAGACAATCACTACGCTTTTGAATGTACTCACACAGGAAAATGACAATAGACAAAAACACAATATCACTTGTGAGTGAACACTTTTCACAAAGTGATCACTCTATATCTGACATCATTCTCAAAGGAAACCTGCACAACACCTTCAAAAGATGAGCCCAGGCGCTTACATTCATAACTTTGTTAGATGCTAAAAATCATGGACTGAGTAGAGACACTAGATTTATGGCTTATTACAACAGTTTGTAACCCACTAACCCCCCTCAGCTTTTTTATCCCCCTTTCCAGTGGTGAGCTGGAGCCGGTTTGCGTGAACTGGTTGTTAAATTTTGAAGCCGGTTTAGAACCGGTTGTTAAAGGCGTGGGCAAACTCCGTCCTGTCCGTCCTGCCTGAGATCTCGTCTGGGGAAGCTCCCCTGAGAATTTTTACTCACCCAGCGGCACTCCGGGCCTTCGGCGGCACTTCGGCGGCAGGTCCTTCAGTGCCACCAAAGACCTGGAGCGACTGAAGGAACCGGTTCTTCAGCTTCTGCCAGCTCATCACTTGCCCCTTTCTTTCCCCACATGACTGAAGTGGGGTTAACAGGCCACTTCATCTTGAATGGTCACTTGAAATATGTATTAACTACTTATGCTAAAACAGTCTGTTCCACTTTGTATTTAGCTGTGACACTCTGAGTACATTTCTCACTCCTGAAGAAGAGCTGTGTGTGGCTGGAAAGTTGGTCCAATAAAAGATATTCTTACCCACCTTGTCTTTCTATAACAAAGTTACAATTTTAAAAAATAATTTATTTCTGGGTTGATGGAAAGTTGGTCTCTAGAATGTACAATGAGATGTAAATGCTTTAAACAACACTGAATATTTTTGATGCAAACTCAGGATTTTTTCCACTGTAAAATCTTTGAATGAAGAGGATTGAAAGCCATATACTAAGATACTGAAATGGGGATCACATTTCTATGTTACATACAGTTTGCAAGCAAAATCAGTGGATATTTTGAGTTACCCACCTCTATGGACTCAGGAATACTTTTACTGATATAGGAAGTAGTAACAGATAATCAACAACTGCATTATTCAGTTAACATTGTATGTATTTTATTGACATGATGTACTACCAATAATGATTTCTATACATCTGAAAGGGTATCAAACTCCCAGAAGAAAATTTGGATGGCTGTGATAAAGATATTTCAAAGACTTTTTTAAAAAATAGCAAAAAATGTTGCCTGGAATATGTGTGAAGTCCACCTCCGCCCTCAGTCACAACAGGAAAAACCATAGATGAACTAGTATAATCCCTCAGTGATTGTGAACAAGATTTTTAAGATGGATATTATATAATTGCTATAAGGATAACCCTGAGTAAGTGTAGAAAGCACACAAGAAAAAGAAATTAATAACCCCAGTGAGCATTAGTAAAAACTAACTACTGTCATTGTTAGTTGCAAGAGATCAATACTGTGTATGAAATGAGTTCCTAAGAAACAGCTGCCATAGGAAATTATTCTCATTAGAGGCTTTAGTAGACTATCAATTAGATCTGATATTTTTGAGCTGGGAAATAGGTCAGGCATTTCAGAAATGGTGGATAATCTCTGCCATGATGTAATTTTATGGGATCATCCAATGAGCCACTTGAAATGGTGTTTTTACTTCTAAATACAGTACAACTGTAATTGAAATGAACAACATGAAACTGGTGTTCAGGAAACTCCCTGAGACTAATGCATCAATGAATTCCGAAAAGGGTACATTTGGTAGGGATGAGTCAGGAGTGGACAGTCTCTTTTTGAACCATGGTAGGAATAAAAACTTAGATGTGCCACATCTTTGACTCCAAGGAAGATTTTAATGGGCTAAAATAAAGGACCTTATGGTACCTGAAAGAACATGTCATTAAGGCAGCTGCAGGCCAAATCCGCTGCCGGTGAAAATTAGCACCACTGCATTCACTTTAATGGAGCAGGGCCAATTTGCAGCCAAGCATTTAGCCCAGTATGAGAAGTCAATGGGAGTAGCAGGTGCACAGCACCTTTGCAAATCAGCCCAGTTCTTTAGGTACCCAAATTTAAAATGCTGGCCTTAATATATTGTGTTGCATAATTAATTTGCTGCATGTGAATGATTTTGACTTGCAAGATGCATATTTATGTCACTGGATGTACTTTTATATTTTAATTAATTAACTTTTTGAAAAATAAAAATGCAGGATGGAAAAGCCTGAAAAGTTTCTTTTCAACTTCCATTTACCTCACCCCTTTCACAATCACTGTTAATTTGTGATGGATCCAGATCCTTTTATCTTAATTCCTCAAAAATATTGGTGAATCAGACAAAATGAAACGTCAGTTCAAATCATCCCTACTTTTTGTTTGCATGTTACAGAGATGGGACTAAGTCAGCACTTTTAGCCAATCCCCCTGCCCCACTTCAGAGATCTGGATAAAATTAATTGGTCCTTTAGTTCAAACCGTAGAGGTCTGGGCTAAAGATCCTGCAGTTAAACACCGTTGATGACTTGTGTGGGGAGTTGCTACAGATGTACATGGTAGACCATGTTAGAGAGGAAGGATGGTCTTGTGGTGGATGAACTAGATGGAGACTCAGACTGTGGTTCAATTCCCAGCTCTGCCCAAGGCTTCCAGTGTGACCTTGGAAAAATCACTTAGAACAATATCCACACAAGACTTAGGTCCTGGATGCACAAAAGGAGTTAGTGCCTAAAGTCCCAGTTTCAGGACCACTGCAATACTCAGAACTTCTTAATAATCCTGCAGGCACCTAAACTCACTCGAGGCCATATCGACACTACAAATTTTGGTCGATGCAAGTTACATCAGCATGAAGTTGCTGCAGTTAGCATGTTGCTGGTGTATGTGCATGTTTGGCCGCCTGGGCCAGCCCAGCGCAAAATCACCAGGAGTGCTTGTGTCAAGGTGCAGTGCAGTACACCGTGGCTAGGTATTCCAGTGTTCACGCCTCACCATCCAGTGCACTGTCTTTGGGGAAATGTTTGCAATATGTTGTAGGACAGAAACCAGTCATGCTGGAGTGACGGAGCAAGGGGTCAAGTTCCCATCGTACAACTTTCTTCATGTCATAATGCCATCTGTAGCCCATTATCATCTCCTTTAAAAACAAAATCCCACAAACTCACGTGCCACTTTTCACTGTCCACCATCTTTGACAGAAGCACGGAGCCATTCTAGCTCTATGGTAGCGTCATCAGTGTTACAGACACAGGATGAACAATCCTCCAATATTTGCAGAGCTGCAACAAGAACCATAACAACAGAAGGCATAACAATTGTGTGGAGGGCAGCTTGCTGCAGGACATAACGAAAGCCAATTCAAGGTCATTGGCGGCAGCTGCAAACAGTGGAACACCACTTCTGAGCCTGAGAAACAAGTATTGACTGGTGGGATCACATCATAATGCAGATTTGGGACGACAAGCAGCAGGGCCGGCTCTCGGTTTTTTGCCGCCCCAAGCAAAAGATTTGCTGCCCAAGCTCAGGGGCTCGCAGGCGGCACTGGAAGCGGAGGGAGTGATGCCACCTTCTCCCAGGGCCTGCAGGGCCTTTCCCCCCTACCCCGCCCGGCTGCACAGAGAAGCCCCGATATAAGGGGTGGCACAAGGCAGCAAAGCAGCCAGGGCGCAGATGGGGCGGCTCAGCCACGGCTCCCCGGCAGGACTCGCCCTCTCCTCCCCAGGTAGCGTCTGGGCCCTGGCAGCTCAGCATCCCGGGGTTGGGGCTTCCCCTTCCCGCTACGGCCGGGGGCACAGCGCCCTTGCCCTGTCTAAGTGGCGCAGCTCTGAGAGCGCAACTGCCCCGAAAAAAAAGGATGGCTGGAATGCCGCCCCTGGAAATGGGCCGCCCCCAAGCACGTGCTTGCTTTGCTGGTGCCCAGAGCCGGTCCCGACAAGCAGAGGCTGCTGAACTTTCGGATGCGAAAGACCACATTCCTGGATCTGTGTACCGAGCTCGCCCCAGCCCTCCTGTGCAGGGACACCAGAACGAGAGCATCACTGACAGCAGAGAAGCAAGTGGTCATCGCACTGTGGAAACTTGTAATGCCAGCTTGCTACCGGTCAGTGAGAAGTCATTTTGGAGTTGGAAAATCTGCTGTAGGGGCCATTGTTATGCAAGTGTGCTCAATCCTGCTATGCAGGACTATGACTTTCAGCAATGTGCAGGACATAATGGATGGATCTGCAACACTGGGGTTCCCAAACTGCAGTGGAGTGATCGATGGCATGCACGCCCCTATTTTGGCAGCAGCTCATTTTGCCACAGAGTACATCAACAGAAAGGGCTGCTTGTCTACGGTTATGCAGGCATTGATGGATCATCAGGGTTGCTGCACTGATGTCAGTGTGGGCTGGTTGGGGAGGGAGCATGATGCTTGCACCTTTAAGAACACAGGACTGTTCAGAAAGTTGCAAGCATGGACATTTTTCTCTGAGTGGTGGATTACCATTAGAAATATTGAAATGCCAGTTGTGAGCCTGGGTGACCTAGCCTACCCCTTACTCACAAATCAGCACAATGGCCATCTTGACAGCACCAAACAAATATTCAACTACCATATCAGCAAGTGCAGAATGACAGCTGAATGTGCTTTTGGTAAACTGAAGGGACACTGGTGGTATTTACTATGAGCTTGAATTTCAGAGAGAAAAATATCCCAATAGTTATAGCTGTCTGCTGCGTCCTGCATAATATCTCTGAGGCAAAGGGGGAAAAAAGCTGCCACCAGGCTGGAGGGCACAGATGGAGTGGCTGTCTTCTGAGTCTGAACAGCTAGACACAGGGGCCATTAGAAGAGCTCAGTGTGGAGCTATGAGGCCGTGGGAGGCCTTGAAAGAGCACTTTAACAGTCAGCCACAGTAATACATTGTCAAGTGGCAGGTCTAACTCAGCGCCAGACTAACTGTTGGCCTCTGCTGCGGCTCCTTCGCTTTCACACAGCACCGCGGCTGATCACTGTTGTATCCCCCGTGCAATCTTTTTGTAGATGTCCCCACATTTCTGTGACTGGTCTGTAGCTGTGCCTGTACAGCTTGTTCTCGCCCCCTGCCCCTGCCCCCAACAGGGCCAGCTCCAACACCTCTAGTCTACTCCAGGCACAAGTGTGTCTATAGTGTGTAGCTGGCATGGTTAGTTGGGCAGTTATATGCAACAATTGAGAGCTGTTAGGTGTGCTCGCCAAGCTGGGCAATCAGGAAAGAGTATTAAGAAACATATGCAGGTTTTTTTAAAGGTGGGGGTGGCTTCCAGTCTCCATGACCCCTGGGCAGTGGCGTTCACAATTGTGCCCAGAACATTCATTGTCAGGCATTATGGGATAGCTGCTGAAGGACTGTCAACATCGGTCATGCTGGGTCTACAATCGCACTGTCCCAACCTCTGTAGGTAGACCATGGCTGAATGCCACTTGAGAAGATGGTGTTACTGTGTTGCCATAATGGGGCACTAATACTGGCCAGAGAAGAATCTGAACATAAACGCATGCACAACTAGTTGACACAAGGGAACTTATGTTGACTAACTTTGTAGTGTAGACCAAGTTTAGCTCTAGCAATAAAAAGTTCCCTAGGCCTTTATGTTTCTGCCTCTGAGCACACCCACTGCGACTTCCCTCTAAGGCATCCAGAGGCCTAACACTCACCTAGGTTCCAGAGCTGTTCACGAACCAGGAGAAGATAAGTGTTTGGCCACCTAACTCACTTGCAGGACCTAATCCAATAGGTTCCCTCTGAGCATGCTTACTGGACCAGGCCCCTCAGGTAAGTTCACACAAAAAAGTTGAGACGCTCCCTCATAACTTTTAGCCTAGTGGTTAGGGTACTCACCCAGGAAATGGGAGATCCCCAAGTTCAAGTCCCCCTCTCTGTCTGAAGAGGCGAAGAGATTTGAATGGGGATCTGCCATTTCTTAGGTGAGTGCCCTACCAATTGGGCTATGTGATATTCTGAAATGGGGCTCTATCTCTCCTGTTGGAGCTGTCGTACTCTGGATAAATACGTGAAGAAAAGCATTTTTGAGTGAGAGAGAATGCAAGAGCACAAGCCTGGTGATTAGAGCACTTATCCAGGATGTGAAAGATATAGGATCCAATCCTCTGTTCCACTGACTAATTATTTATCCACAGTGAAACAGTTTCAATGGGAGAGACTAAGAAAGCTCCCCCCGACCCCTCCACACAGTCCTATCAGAATATCCCATATCCCAGGGTCTAGGGCATGCATATAAAAGATGGCAAATCCCTTCTCCCCCTAAAATGAGAGGGGAGGAATTGAACCAAGAGTCTCCCACAGCCCTAATCACTGGGCTAAAAGTTCTGAGGGTGGTGGTCATCCTCCACCCTCACCCCCCTCCAGCTTTTGCTAAAATGACATGGGGCCTAACACCAGGAGACTGTTCATAGGTGAGAATCTCTAGGAGAGATAGTTGCCTAAATCAGGTTGCGGGGAAGTACCTATCTCTCTGGGAGAAGTGGGGCTTAGTACAACATTTAGGCACCACTGAGATTCTCAAAATTTTCCTGGTTTGCAAAATAGTGCAGTTTCTGCAGCAACCTTTTTAGTGAAATCTACCAAAAATTATGGAACCAAACTGCATGAAGAGATATTCAATGAGACTGCAACTCAGTTAAGATTACAGGAACCCTTTCCCTTGTTCCCAACTATTATAACTTGACTAGCTGATCTGGAATCTTCTGGCTAGTTTACAAGGAGTACATATGCCCATACATTTTTTAGCTACCTAAACTTATTAGAAGGCATCAGTGTACTGTGTTGTAAATACAGTCTGATCTCGGGCTTGCTATTAACATATGCAGGTTCTGTGAGGAAAATAAAATTCGTCTAGCTTTGTAGCATAGTTAGATCTGAAAACTGGACCACAGATCATAAAGCCTCATTCTCTCTCTTATGTAGATTAGTCCTGCATAAGGGAGTGGAAAATGGAAAATCTCAGTTCATGTAGCACACTGCTAACGGGGAATGAGGCGAAAGAAATACAGATGAAATGCTTAGAAACTGATCAAGCTATTTCTCCTACAGATTGGAAAGGAGAAAATAGTATATTTTTACTTTTAAATATATGGGAGTTGCTTAGCTACTATGCTAATGAGAGCAATAGAGGAACATATGTTTTCCTCCATTCAGGCTTTTGAAAGCCTGTGCATAACGCAGAAGTTTATGGTCCCAGCCCTACCTCCTCCTCTCACCTCCCTCCCCCAAAACCCCATCCCCTGGCTGGGGCTGCAGCTGCTCCTTAGCTCTCCACCACCCTGTGACTGCTCGCAGGAAGACCTGGCTCTGAGGGCAGTGGAGCAGATATCGTGGGAGGGTGCCGGGGGTAAGGACCCCGGGCGGGTCAGTTCAGGCCGCTGTGGGGAGGGGGCAGGCAGGGACATGGGCTGCTCTTGGCCTTCCCCCCCAGTCCCCTGCCCGGGCTTACTCCTGCACTGCCACCTTCAGAGCTGGGTGCCCAGCCAGCACCTGACACTTGCTCCACTCTGCCTTCAGAGAGGACTTCTTTCCAAAAGTGTTTATATTCTAATTTAAGGCTTTTGGCCCAATATACTTCAAGGATTAGATTAAAGGATTGTCTTCAGAACAATCATTTATATTCAGCTACATCCTTCACCAACATTAGCTAAATGCTTGAAATTTTGAGCAGTCATGTGACTCCCACGGTGCACTACAAGGTTCAATCAGAGGGGAGATTGCAGTGCATTATGGGAGTCCAACTTAATTACAGTTCCTATGAGGCACATCTCAGATAAACTAGAGTAATATGAACTCTATTAATATTAATACCTGATCTGAAACTAGGTATTTCATTGATTTTCCTGACCAAAAATCCAAAACTTTCTCCACAGAAAATTCAATTTTACAGAAATTGTTTTTTCCAAATTGAAAAAACATTTTGATGGTCTGTTCATTATAGACTGAGTGATATTGCTCATTTGAAGGCAGGATTAGTTCTGCTTTTTCTAATTCTTTTATGTCTAAACTTTTAAGTTTATTTACTTCTTAAATGCCTCTCTCTCTCTCCTATTTCCTGTGAACAATCTGGTTTATGATTTGTCATGATCCCATATTTCCTACACAGTAGGCTTGCTGCCATTACCAAGCTGCACAGTTGGATATTTTATACTGTGTCACTCCTCACTCTGTTCCCTTATTCAAAGGGCCCTGTCTCCAGGAAGTGGGGTGCTTGCCAATCAATATGGTTGGTGCTCTTTGAAGACCACTGCACGAATATCCAGACACTGAAGCTCTACTCCAGCCTTAGTTAAACTTATTTTTTTTATTTAAAACTAAACCCATGAATAAACTCAGTTACTGTCAACCTAGAAGTGTCTTCTTACCCTCATCCTGTGCTTGAGAAAGTATTTTCAGATCTCAGTTTAGACTTCATTCTTCAAAGCAGCTAGGTCCTACATTCTACAACCTTGGTCTCAGTGCCACCTTCCTGGTAGCCTGGACTCCAACAGTATCCCTTATACTAGTCTCTGGTGTCTTTTGAGAGTCCATTCCTAGCATCTTCAGGCAGGTCCCAGAAACCACCCCTCTAGCCCCAGCTCTCCCTTCTACCAGTCCTTGCCCCAGGGCTGGAAATAGAACAGACATTCCATAGCAGCTCCTTGCAAGCAAATGGGCTTTTAGAGTCCTCAGATGTGAAATCATTGTCTCACGTCCAAAGGTTTCACTTCCCACCACCCCATAAATGAAACGTTAACTCACTACATTACCTAACATCCTCCACATGTTCATTTTCTGTTTTAATTTGAGCTTTCATTGAGCATTTTTAAATTTTGGAAAACTGCCAAGTGAAATAATTAATTAATGATCTGCATCTTCTAACAAAGGTGCCTTAATTATACCACAGGAGATGTTTCTGCCAAGTAGTAGAAAACAGGATGCCTCCCATAGTAAACATTTTTAAATACAAAATGATAGGACTTCAATGTTTAGCTCTTCTCAAAGCAAATCCCATTGAAATCAATAGGCCAGAGCCTGAGGTCCTTCCTAACGCCATTTCCCACTGAAATCAAGGGCAGTTTGCCCAAGCAAAAACAGATAAAACCTGTGCAATAGTTCCATTACCAAGAATGGGTCCAATTTGGCATGCACAAGGACTGAGTAAAAGAATAGGTAGGATATCAGGGGATGGCCCTTTATGCAATGTTATAGACTAGGCTGATGACTAGGATTATTCTGTGATAATTTCAGACAGCTACCTATCACTGTGGCGAAACACCAGTGGTCTGCTTTTCTGCTTGACTTCTAGGGAAACAGTTATAATTATATTGTGACAAAGTTCCGCCTCTGCCTTGGTGGGTCCGGCGCTTATTGGCGGATTTGCTCGCCTCAGAGATTCACAGCAGCCCTCAGTTTGGCCACTTTTGCTAGTGGCTCAAACCTGCCATTCACTCAGCTAACCTCATCACTGGCCAGCATGGGGAAAAGGAAGGAGAACAATCCCCGCAGTCTCTGCTGGTCCACCTAGTGGGTCAGGTGACAGGCCAGGGACCTTCCCCTCTTGTGAGACCCACAGTCCAGGTCAACACCTCCTGCATCCAATAGGGAGTTGGGGGGATGAGGGGAATCCAGGCCCACCCTCTACTCCAGGTTCCAGCCTAGGGCCCTGTGGATCACAGCTGTGTACAGTGTTTTGTGTAACACCTTTATGACAGCTACAACTCCCTGGGCTACTTCCCCATGGCCTCCTCCCAACACCTTCTGTATCCTCACCCCAGGATCTTCCTCCAGATGCCAGATAGCATTTGTACTCAGTCCTTCAACAGCACGCCCTCTCACTCTCAGCTCCTTGTGCGCCCCTCACTGACTGAAGTGAGGTCCATTTTAAACCAGGTGCCCTGATTAGCCTGCCTGTCTTAATTGATTCTAGCAGCTTCTTAATTGGCTCCAGGTGTCCTAATTAGCCTGTCTCCCTTAATTGGTTCCAGCAAGTTGCTGATTGTTCTGGAACCACCCCTGTTATCTTACCCAGGGAAAAGGGACCTGCTTAACCTGGGGCGAATATATCTGTCTTCTGTGACTCTCCTGTAGCCATCTGGCCCGACCCGGTCACAATATATACAATTATACTTATAACATCAAACAGGGAAGAATTGGTAGGGGAAGTAGAAGTGAGTGGCAATCTGCATAGCAGTGACCATGAAATGGTCAAGTTCAGGATCCTGACAAAAGGAAGAAAGGAGAGCAGAAGAATACAGACCCTTCAGAAAAGCAGACTTTGACTCCCTCAGGAAACTGATGGGCTGGATCCCCTGGGAGGCTAATATGAGGGGGAAAGGAGTTCAGTAGATCTGGCTGTATTTTAAAGAAGCCTTACGGAAGGCACAGGAACAAACTATCCCGATGTGCAGAAAGAATAGCAAATATGGCAGGCAACCAGATTGGCTTAACAGTGAAATCTTCGGTGAGCTTAAGCATAAAAGGGAAGCTTACAAGAAGTAGAAACTTGGACAGATGACTAGGGAGGAGTATAAAAATATTGCTTAAGCATCCAGGAAGGCCGAAGCACAATTGGAGTTGCAGCTAGCAAGGGATGTGAAGGGTAACAAGAAGGGTTTCTACCGGTATGTTAGCAACAAGAAGGTGGTCAGGGGAAGTGTGGGACCCTTACTGAATGCGGGAGGCAACCTAGTGACAGACAATGTGGAAAAAGCTGTAATACTCAATGCTTTTTTTGCCTCGGTCTTCACAGACAAGGGCAACCCCCAGACTGCTGCACTGGGCAGCACAGTATGGGGAGGAGGTGAACAGTCCTCCGTGGTGAAAGAACAGGTTAAGGACTATTTAGAAAAGCTGGACATGCACAAGTCCATGGGGCTGGATCTAATGCATCCAAGGGTGCTGAGGGAGTTGGCTGATGTGACTACAGAGCCATTGGCCATTATCTTTGAAAACGTGTGGTGATTGGGGGAAGCCCTGGACAATTGTAAAAAGGCAAATAGAGTGCCCATCTTTACAAAAAGGAAGGAGAATCTGGGGAACTACAGAATGGTCAGCCTCAACTCTGTCCCCAGAAAAATCATGGAGCAGGCCCTCAAGGAATCCATTCTGAAGCACTTGGAAGAGAGGAAGGTGATCAGGAACAGTCAACATGGATTCACCAAGGGCAAGTTATGCCTGACCTACCTGACTGCCTTCTATGATGAGATAACTGGCCCTGTGGATATGGGGAAAGCTGTGGACATGATATACCTTGACTTTAACCAAGTTTTTGATACAGTCTCCCACAGTATCTATCCCACAGGATAGAAAGCTGGCTAGATCATCAGGCCCAACGGGTAGTGATCTATGGCTTGATGTTTAGTTGGCAGCCGGTATCAAGCGGAGTACCCCAGGGGTTGGTCCTGGGGCTGGTTTTGTTCTACATATTCATTAATGATCTGGATGATGGGATGGATTGCACCCTCAGCAAGTTCGCAGATGACACGAAGCTGAGGGGAGAGGTAGATATACTGGAGGGTAGGGATAGGTCCAGAGTGACCAAGACAAATTGGAGGATTAGGCCAAAAGAAATCTGATGTTCAACAAGGTTCAACAAGGACAAGTGCAGAGTCCTGCACTTAGGATGGAATAATCCCATGCACTGCTACAGGCTGGGGACCAACTGGCTGAGTGGCGGTTCTGCAGAAAAGGACCTGGGACGAGATGCTGGATATGAGTCAACAGCATGCCTTGTTGCTAATAGCATATTGTGCTGCATTAGAAGACACATTGCCAACAGATGGAGGGAAGTGATTATTCCCCTCTATTCGGCACTGGTGAGGCCACATATGAAGTATTGTGTCCAGTTTTAGGCCCCCCACTACAGAAAGGATGTGGACAAATTGGAGAGAGTCCAGCGGAGGGCAACAAAAATGATTAGGGGGCTGGGGCACATGACTTATGAGGAGAGATTTAGGGAACTGGGGTTATTTAGTCTGCAGAAGAGATGAATGGGGGGGTGGGGGTTGATAGCAGCCTTCAACTACCTGAATGGGGGTTCCAAAAAGGATGGAGCTAGGCTGTTCTCAGTGGTGGCAGATGACAGAACAAGGAGCAATGGTCTCAAGCTGCGGTGGGGGAGGTCTAGGTGGGATATTAGGAAACACTATTTCACTAGGATGGTGGTGAAGCACTGGAATGGGTTACCTAAGGAGGTGGTGGAATCTCCATCCTTAGAGGTTTTTAAGGCCCAGCTTGACAAAGCCCTGGCTGGGATGATTTAGTTGGTGTTGGTCCTGCTTTGAGCAGGGGGTTGGACTAGATGATCTCCTGAGGTCTCTTCCAATCCTAATTTTCTATTATAATAGTTGATTCGTTATAGAGTTAACCTTAAAAGGTACCCAGTTTGTATCATGCTGCTTCAAACAATGTATCAGGAATTGCTTACAGTTACAGGCCAAAATGTTCAAAAGTAATTCATTATTCTGGGTGCTTTCATTTTGGGTGCCCAACTGGAGACATCCGAAAGGGCCCTGATTTTATAGAAAGTGCTGAGCACTCATTTTCTGAGGCAAAAACAAAACACAAAAAAACCTTGCAAGCCTTTTTAGGGAGTCTCAAATTGGGCATCCAGAATCACTAGTCACTTCTGAAAATCTTGGCCTGACAATGTACATCAGATCAATCTCATTACCACCATTAATTGCAGAGGGCAGGGCCAGATCAGCACTGGTGTAAGTGAATGTAACTCCTCTGAAATAAATGGAGCTTACATTGGGTCTGGTTTTGGCCTGTAATATTCACTTTCATATCCCTGCAGTTATATTCCAGCATCCTCCACTCATACTAGTCCTTCTGGATAGTATCATTCCTCTGCTTTGCCTTCCCTTCCTTCCCATTCCAATCTAATAGCACATGCATGTACTTTTGACACTGTATCCTCCTTCCAAGTCACTGAAGCACAAAGAACAGTGGCCTTAATTCTAATCCTTTGAGACAACTCAGTGATTCTCTCTCTCTACCTGCAATCTGTATAGATGAATGACGGAATAGGTGGATAAATTATTGAATAATTTCACTCATATTTAAGTGACTAGGAGAGAATAGATAATTGATTAGACTTTGTTCACTTAGTCTTTAATGATTAATTTTCTTTTTAAATGTCCCTGTAAGCAGATTGTACCTCACTACACAAAACTTGCTGTTCTCATTTTCTTTATCTCTACTTCCCTTTCCTCCTCCTATTGCCACTGCTGAACATTTTATCACATCTCTCTCCTCCCCCTTGGAAATTGCATATTCCTCTTGGAAACTGTGTATTCTTTTTGGAAGGTGCCTTCTCACCTGGATTCCCAAATAGTCTCTCCTCTTACCATACACCAGCTAGTTAATTACAAGTATCCACCACCAACAGAGATAGATAACTAATTAGTATATTATATAAAGAGTGAAATCCTGTTTATCTTATGGATGTAGACAGTTCCATTTCTGTCTGAATGAGTAAGTCAAGAAAGATTTGGCCTGTTATGTACTTCAAATGTGCAATATAAGTCATTAATCACTCAGAATGCTTTGTGCTTTTTTCCTTGCTGTTTCATTGATCATTTAAGGCATTTATTCTATCTAGACCCATTTTTACTACCTAAGTTTCCAGTTTCCTTCTACTGCTCCAGCCCAATAACCTGGCTCTTAAAATTGCATATAATCCTAGCCCCACTGCAGTCAATGACAAACTCCCATTGATTTTAGCAGGACCAGGATTTCACCCACTGACCTCTGTGTCATGGTAACTCAGAAATTAAACAATGCCTCAGATATTTTTGAGTAAGCCACCATGTTTCAAAGGTTTTTTTCCCATGGCATTTCCTTCAAGGCATTAGACAATATTGCTGAACTGAAAGGAAATGAAAAGAGAGGGTTGCAAATGGGATTAAGGTAACATATTTTCATCTTCATGTACCCTGCCTACTTGGCAACTTCATAGTATATGTAAAAATCTAGTAAAAAAGCTTTAGTATTCACAGAAGAATCTTGTTTCTCAAACATCACAAGCAACAGAACAGGAAAAATCAGTAGTTTGTTTAAAACTCCTTCTGAAACAGCATTTCAAATGGTTTCATCTGGCACTACGGCAGTAAGAGTGGAATTGGACTCTCAGAATTTCTGAGGCAGTGCTTTTCAAGAACAAGTAGTTCTCAGAAATCCATTGCCCTTTGCTTTTACCATCAGCTCCCCTGTTTTGAGCTCTTATTGTAGTCTATCTTTAAAACGGCTGTGCCATCTATAAATGGGGTTTCCATTTTCAAAGCTTTTAGTTTATTACTGTATCAAATTTGAAGGACATTACTGGATTCCCAGCTTATTGGTTTCCTTGCAGGTGCTTGGAAGCCTACCGTTATTACAGCTGTTGTAAGTGGTTTGGGGTACAGCTTAGCAAAGTACATTCTGCCAGCCTAAAATTCCTCAGAAGTTGGAAATAGTAATATTTTCTTTTTCACTTCCCATCTTAAACTGTTTGGCAGTATGCCCAGGTGCTATTCAGTAATTAATCTCTCCCCCTACAAAGGTCTATGTTTCAATGTTAAGTAAAGTTACTCCTGTCTATAATACTAAAAAAAAATTTACATTCATATAATGCAAAAATTACACTTTTGAATATTCAAGTGTTGGGAAATGCAAGGCTTACACAGTTTTCATAGGAAACTGAACTCTCCCACATTAAGTATATGATTCAGTTTTGCTGTCAGATACAGCTGTACATTCCCATTGAAGCCAACTGAAGTTGCGAGGACATATCTGAAGACAGGACTGCCCCATTTTATCTTCCTTACTTAATAGCATAAACATTAATCAAAGAATAGTCCACATAGGAAATTTGGTTCAATTAAAGTTACTATTAAGACCTTCACTTTTGCATCTGCTGATTTATAAGTGTTTACAACTATAACCTTAATGTTCCATTAGTGCAAGTTCTTCTATTGAAATTTCTGTAGTATTTAAGAAAAGCGATTGTAGAAGTGTAGATTCACTGCTGAATGTGGCATAACAGGCTCTCCTCTCTGCACGTCCTACTAACGGTTGTTCCTGTCAAAGTAGTCCAGATTCCTAATTAAGCATTTTATCATCCAGGAAGGGCAATCATATTTGCACCCCCTAGAGGCAATGCAAAGTCACATGCCCTCCCTCCCCCCCCTCCAGATTTCTGCCTCCCATTTAGCAGAGAGGTTTTCAAACTGTGGGGCATGCCTTCCCAGGGGGATGTGCCCTGCAATTTGAAAAACATTGCCTCCTGCTAGGAGGCAGCAAGTCGGAAGCTGCCCAGCCCACTTGGGCCCCTGCTGTCTGTACTTTGGGAGCCAGTGTACTGGCTACCTACCTGGCAGAGGTACCCACTGGAGGTGGGCTGCAAGTGCTGTGTGTGGATGAGCTGACTTAATGGGAGAGCCCCAGATGCTAATCCTGAGGGGACTCTGCATGTGGAGTTCCCACTCCCACCCACTTCCCCATTCCATCCCTCTTTCCATTTGTCCCCTGCTCCTATCTCCCTCCCCACCCTCTTCTATCCCCCTTCTTGCCACACTGCCTCATCCCCTGTCCCCACATTTCCCACCCCCCACAGGCACTCACCTTTGTACAGAAAACAGGATGCTGACCATGGACTCCAGCCGACACTGCTAGGCCCAACCCTGGGGGCAGTGGGGGTGGGGGCAGGGCACTGATGCCACTGGGCCTGATCCTGCACAGCCCCATTTTTGTGCCCCCACCAGCTCTTCACCCTAGGCAGCTGCCCCTCTCACCCCACCCTAGTTACAGCCCTGCAGTAGTCTCACAAATAAAAGAACAGTTCCCCATGGTCTAAGTGCCCTTGCTCTCTCAGTTAAAACCATCAAATAAATAGAAAAGGAGTACTAGTGGCACCTTAGAGACTAACCAATTTATTTGAGCATAAGCTTTCGTGAGCTACAGCTCACTTCATCGGATGCATTCAGTGGAAAATACAGTGAGGAGATTTATATACACACAGAACATGAAAAAATGGGTGTTATCATACACACTGTAAGGAGAGTGATCACTTAAGATGAGCTATTACCAGCAGGAGAGCGGGGGGGAGAAAACCTTTTGTAGTGATAATCAAGGTGGGCCATTTCCAGCAGTTATTTCCCCAGGTTTATTTCCCCCACCCCCCACTGCTCCTCGGACGTTCCTGTTAACTGCTGTGTATGATAACACCCATTTTTTCATGTTCTGTGTATATATAAATCTCCTCACTGTATTTTCCACTGAATGCATCCGATGAAGTGAGCTGTAGCTCACGAAAGCTTATGCTCAAATAAATTTGTTAGTCTCTAAGGTGCCACAAGTCCTCCTTTTCTTTTTGCGAATATAGACTAACATGGCTGCTACTCTGAAACCACCACATAAATATAATTCCAAACCTCAAACAACATCACCTGCCTTCCCCATCACATACAAAACATCAGGTAGCAAAACTGTATTCAAGCCAAAATCTCTTCACCCCTCAAATGAAACCCTGCCCCCAGCCAACAAGCCCTCTTCAAGAAGATGGAATTTGAGCACGTTTGGAAGGCCAACAAATCTGGGCCATTTTGGATTCAGTGAGGCAAGCAAATTCCAAAGCAGAAAGGCCCTCACAGAAAATTCCCTGCACTAAACCAACTCCCATTTTACTAATGGGTCTTCAGCTTAAAAGCCTTTGGTGATCTCAAGTGTACTAGTATAGTATGAGGAGAGAGGTTGCCTCTACGTGAGTCATGGCTGGAGCAATGGGGAAAGGTCCAAGCTGGTTCTTATTAGGGTACATTTACATAAAACAAAGAGACAAAAAAAATGATGATGTATGTAATTTTTACATACAGTTTTCTACATGTGCATATATATACTGGTACAAAAATGCCATTCACTTAAAGGACTAAATGTTATCGGCATTACCTACACTACTAGTAAACAAGAGACTAAGAACAGAAAGAGGTGGAAAATTAATGAATGAATATGTAAGCTCCGGGCTTTTGGTGACTTTAGTAATATGTGGAACTGTCTAATCTCTGCATGCCTTCTATTCCAGCCGATCTATTACAGTTTTGTTCTTTCATCATGTATTACATTTAAATTGTGTGTGTGGGATGGAGAGGTTAGTACAGAAAGCACAATCTAACAAATCAATAAAATTGGCTTTAACTCTGTGCTCCAAAATATGCTTTCATCCCTTTTCTTGGTACATTCATTTGGCTGGGTCACTCATGTTTCTTTACCAATTACAAGCCACAGTGTTAATTGTGAACCCCGTCTTTCTTCCAGATATTAGCCATTCTGCAAGCTACCTTTGGCTAAAACACAATTAGAGATGATTGCCAGGGTTAATTCACTGATGGAGATTCAAGTGGAAAGACAAAGTATGCTGTCATCAACTCCTTATTTTACCAGAACCCAGGGTGAATATGAATCAGAAAAAAAATTACACTTAACAATGTTTCTGTTGCAATCATGTGATGATTATTTGCCTGTACCATTTTAACATATTTGACTATTTTGGAGTATTTGCAGGGAATTTTGCACAGCCTATTATTTTGAATGCAAAAAACCATGTTAGAATAACACTGCCATAAATGCACAAAACAAGCACATTCCAAGTTTTTTAAAAAACTTTTTAAACGTGATTTATTTTTTGATGCACCTCCAGGCTGCTTACACATAGACATTGCAATGTATACAGTTCCTTTTCAGACCCCAAACATTTTTAAGTAACTCTTTACAAAAAAGATTAATATTTTAGACGGGATTCAGTGTTCCCCTCCATTCATTTTCTAAACCCATATTGGGAAAAGACATATTTTTTCTAAGGTATTGTCTTCTAGTACTCCAGCGAATCTGCATGGTGTATTGTACTGCGGTGGAACAAAGAGGCTAAGTTTAAGTTACTCTGCAATCCTTAATAGAACATTATCTTAAAGTTCTGGAATTTCTCTCTCAACTTTCACAGTGTTTTAATATTGGCTAATTTTTCCCTGTCTAAGAGAAGTGGAACCTATACTGCATCTACTTACTTTGTAGTTATTGTGTTCCAGGATCTCCATGGACATACATTCATGCAGTATTACCATAATCTCACAGCATAAAAGGTATAATACAGTGACCCATCACAAACTGTGATTCTAGCCATGGCCACATAATTGCAAACACCATGGTCACAATGAGAACTGAACCCAGCACTGTTAGCCCCCCAAAATGCAGGGCCTTACCTCATAATAAAGGAGGACTCCTATTACTGAAGTAAGTAGCTGGCAGTTTTTAGTCACTAAAGCCAACCAGTATAGAGAAACCAATTGCTTATTAAGCCAGTGTACTGTTTGTACAGTATTGCTTATACTGTGTCACCCTAACCTGCCACTCACCTTGTTAGATAAGCTAATAGCTAGCTTTTGAAGTCTACAGGAATTCAAGTCCCATTCTCAGGTATCACTTTGCAATGAACCACGGTTGCATACATAAGGGCAATATAGTGCCCCAGAGGATTAGAACCAGGATCAAGAGTCCAAACCCCTGCCATTTGAGCCAAAGGAGCAACGGTGAGTAAGTAACAGGTTGTTATGGTCAGTAGGACCAGATACAGGAGCACACCATGATCACACACATATCTGTGTAGTACAGTTCAATATCTGTGTAGTACAATCAGTTTAGCACTTTGACCTCATGTCAGCACGTCCTTATGGTGGGATCTCTCTACACTTGCAATGTGAGTGTTTCAACAGTAACAGACTCAGAATGGGACCTGCACAGTGACTTCACCATCTCATGCAATAATGGCCTCATAAGAGGGTAAAAATCTAATTTGCACAGTGTCATTAGCGTAGCACAATCATTTCAATTTCAGACACTAAGTTATTAAAATGTATGATACAATAAAATGACTTTGCATTCATCTTTGACTTTGAATTCCATTCACCATGGACCCAATACAATGAAAAGCAAAAATAATTCTGTAGCTAACATCTTACCATGTTGTTGTGTTGCAGTGGATTTTGTCCTCTCATCTCATACTCCATCTGGCTCTCTTCTCCTCAGTTGTGTGTGGGAGCCAGTGTCTGACTTTTCCCTCACTAATTTTTCAGTAATGTTTAAGGACCAAATTCTACTCCTATCTAGAGTCAATGGCAAAATTCTCATTAACTTCAGTGGAAGAGGATTGGGCACAAGTAGTCTTTCAGTTATGCACTTCAGTTGAAGTGTGTGCTTAAGTTTTAAAGCCTCAGCCTTTTTCCCTCCAAATTCATTTGCTTTCATCTCTAAGAGGCTTTTACTTTTCTAAATTTACATTTCTCTTCCATTTCCCATCTTCAAGTGTCTATTGTTTCTATTCTAATTTTCTTCTTACTTTTTATAGTTAAACCTCTTCCATCTCTGTTCACCTAATTTCACTTTTACCTCCAGTCAATCATTCCCTTTTCTCCTTTTTCTCTTTCACTCTCGTCTTCTATTTCCCTATTCTCCTGTTACCCACATTCACCACCTCCTGCCCCTCCACATTCCCTTCATTTCTTTTGAGCTCAATTCCCTTTCTTTCTCCCCACGACAGCCCTGAGCCTGCAAGAAGCTGCATGTAGGCAGACCCATGCAAAGCCCTTTGTAGTCATGTAGACACATAATGAAGTCAGGGAACTCCACGAGGACACAGGATTTGCCTGAGCAGAGCTCCTTGCAAGCTCTGGGCCTTGGATTGCAATAGGTCTGCACAGAGCATAGGGACACAGTGTTAAATTCTTCATTCCTCCTTCATCCATTCTGAATTAGTACAAGATAAACTTCTCCTTCCTGAGAATGTCTGAATGGAATGAGGGACTGAGAGCTCCCATAGGGTATGTCTACACTACGGAATAAGGTCGAATTTATAGAAGTCGGTTTTTTAGAAATCGGTTTTATAAATTCGAGTGTGTGTGTCCCCACAGAAAATGCTCTAAGTGCATTAAGTGCATTAACTCGGCGGAGCGCTTCCACAGTACCGAGGCAAGCGTCGACTTCCGGAGCGTTGCACTGTGGGTAGCTATCCCACAGTTCCCGCAGTCTCCGCTGCCCATTGGAATTCTGGGTTGAGATCCCAATGCCTGATGGGGCTAAAACATTGTCGCGGGTGGTTCTGGGTACATATCGTCAGCCCCCCGTTCCCTCCCTCCCCCCGTGAAAGCAAGGGCAGACAATCATTTCGCGCCTTTTTTCCTGAGTTACCTGTGCAGACGCCATACCATGGCAAGCATGGAGCCCGCTCAGGTAACCGTCACCCTATGTCTCCTGGGTGCTGGCAGACGCGGTACGGCATTGCTACACAGTAGCAGCAACCCCTTGCCTTGTGGCAGCAGACGGTACAGTACGACTGGTAGCCGTCATCGTCATGTCTGAGGTGCTCCTGGTCGCCTCTGTGAGGTCGATCAGGAGCGCCTGGGCAGACATGGGCACAGGGACTAAATTTGGAGTGACTTGACCAGGTCATTCTCTTTAGTCCTGCAGTCAGTCCTATTGAACCGTCTTATGGTGAGCGGGCAGGCGATATGGACTGCTAGCAGTCGTACTGTACCATCTTCTGCCGAGCAGCCATGAGATGTGGATGGCATGCAGTCCTTCTGCACCGTCTGCTGCCAGCCAAAGATGTAAAAGATAGATGGAGTGGGTCAAAACAAGAAATAGACCAGATTTGTTTTGTACTCATTTGCTTCCCCCCCTCCCCTGTCTAGGGGACTCATTCTTCTAGATCACACTGCAGTCACTTACAGAGAAGGTGCAGCGAGGTAAATCTAGCCATGTATCAATCAGAGGCCAGGCTAACCTTCTTGCTCCAATAAGGACAATAATTTAGGTGCACCATTTCTTATTGGAACCCTCCGTGAAGTCCTGCCTGAAATACTCCTTGATGTAAAGCCACCCCCTTTGTTGATTTTAGCTCCCTGAAGCCAACCCTGTAAGCGCCCCTCCCAGCGTCAGAGCAATGGCAAACAATCGGGCATCTGAGAGTGCTGTCCAGAGCAGTCACAATGGAGCACTCTGATGGGGCTAAAACATTGTCGCGGGTGGTTCTGGGTACGTGTCGTCAGGCCCCCGTTCCCTCCCTCCCTCCGTGAAAGCAAGGGCAGACAATCATTTCGCGCCTTTTTTCCTGAGTTACCTGTGCAGACGCCATACCACAGCAAGCATGGAGCCCGCTCAGGTAACCGTCACCCTATGTCTCCTGGGTGCTGGCAGACGCGGTACGGCTTTGCTGCACAGTAGCAGCAACCCCTTGCCTTCTGGCAGCAGACGGTGCAATACGACTGGTAGTCGTCCTCATCGTGTCCGAGGTGCTCCTGGCCGCGTCGGCTGGGAGCGCCTGGGCAGACATGGGCGCAGGGACTAAATTTGGAGTGACTTGACCAGGTCATTCTCTTTAGTCCTGCAGTCAGTCCTATTGAACCGTCTTATGGTGAGCGGGCAGGCGATACGGACTGCTAGCAGTCGTACTGTACCATCTTCTGCCAGGCAGGCAAGAGATGAGGATTGCTAGCAGTCGTATTGCACCATCTTCTGCCAGGCAGGCAAGAGATGGGGATGGCTAGCAGTCGTACTGTACCATCTTCTGCCGAGCAGCCATGAGATGTGGATGGCATGCAGTCCTTCTGCACCGTCTGCTGCCAGCCAAAGATGTAAAAGATAGATGGAGTGGGTCAAAACAAGAAATAGACCAGATTTGTTTTGTACTCATTTGCCTCCTCCCCTGTCTAGGGGACTCATTCCTCTAGGTCACACTGCAGTCACTCACAGAGAAGGTGCAGCGAGGTAAATCTAGCCATGTATCAATCAGAGGCCAGGCTAACCTCCTTGTTCCAATAACAACGATAACTTAGGTGCACCATTTCTTATTGGAACCCTCCGTGCAGTCCTGCCTGAAATACTCCTTGATGTACAGGCACCCCCTTTGTTGATTTTAGCTCCCTGAAGCCAACCCTGTAAGCTGTGTCGTCAGTCGCCCCTCCCTCCGTCAGAGCAACGGCAGACAATCGTTCCGCGCCTTTTTTCTGTGCGGACGCCATACCAAGGCAAGCATGGAGCCCGCTCAGCTCACTTTGGCAATTAGGAGCACATTAACCACCACACGCATTATTCAGCAGTATATGCAGCACCAGAACATGGCAACGCGATACCGGGCGAGGAGGCGACGTCAGCGCGGTCCCGTGAGTGATCAGGACATGGACACAGATTTCTCTGAAAGCATGGGCCCTGACAATGCATGCATCATGGTGCTAATGGGGCAGGTTCATGCTGTGGAACGCCGATTCTGGGCTCGGGAAACAAGCACAGACTGGTGGGACCGCATAGTGTTGCAGGTCTGGGACGATTCCCAGTGGCTACGAAACTTTCACATGCGTAAGGGCACTTTCATGGAACTTTGTGACTTGCTTTCCCCTGCCCTGAAGCGCATGAATACCAAGATGAGAGCAGCCCTCACAGTTGAGAAGCGAGTGGCGATAGCCCTGTGGAAGCTTGCAACGCCAGACAGCTACCGGTCAGTTGGGAATCAATTTGGAGTGGGCAAATCTACTGTGGGGGCTGCTGTGATGCAAGTAGCCCACGCAATCAAAGATCTGCTGATATCAAGGGTAGTGACCCTGGGAAATGTGCAGGTCATAGTGGATGGCTTTGCTGCAATGGGATTCCCTAACTGTGGTGGGGCTATAGATGGAACCCATATCCCTATCTTGGCACCGGAGCACCAAGCCGCCGAGTACATAAACCGCAAGGGGTACTTTTCGATAGTGCTGCAAGCTCTGGTGGATCACAAGGGACGTTTCACCAACATCAATGTGGGATGGCCGGGAAAGGTGCATGATGCTCGCATCTTCAGGAACTCTGGTCTGTTTCAAAAGCTGCAGGAAGGGACTTTATTCCCAGACCAGAAAATAACTGTTGGGGATGTTGAAATGCCTATATGTATCCTTGGGGACCCAGCCTACCCCTTAATGCCATGCCTCATGAAGCCATACACAGGCAGCCTGGACAGTGGTCAGGAGCTGTTCAACTACAGGCTGAGCAAGTGCAGAATGGTGGTAGAATGTGCATTTGGACGTTTAAAGGCGCGCTGGCGCAGTTTACTGACTCGCTTAGACCTCAGCGAAACCAATATTCCCACTCTTATTACTGCTTGCTGTGTGCTCCACAATATCTGTGAGAGTAAGGGGGAGACGTTTATGGCGGGGTGGGAGGTTGAGGCAAATCGCCTGGCTGCTGGTTACGCGCAGCCAGACACCAGGGCGGTTAGAAGAGCACAGGAGGGCGCGGTACGCATCAGAGAAGCTTTGAAAAACAGTTTCATGACTGGCCAGGCTACGGTGTGAAAGTTCTGTTTGTTTCTCCTTGATGACCCCCCCCACCCCTTGGTTCACTCTACTTCCCTGTAAGCTAACCACCCTCCCCTCCTCCCTTTAATCATTGCTTGCAGAGCCAATAAAGTCATTGCTGCTTCACATTCATGCATTCGTTATTCATTCATCACACAAATAGGGGGATGACTACCAAGGTATCCCAGGAGGGGTGGTGGAGGAGGGAAGGAAAATGCCACACAGCACTTTAAGCACAGCACTTTAAAAGTTTACAACTTTAAAATTTATTGAATGCCAGCCTTCTTTTTTTTGGGCAATCCTCTGTGGTGGAGTGGCTGGTTGGCCGGAGGCCCCCCCACCGCGTTCTTGGGCGTCTGGGTGTGGAGGCTATGGAACTTGGGGAGGAGGGTGGTTGGTTACAGAGGGGCTGCAGTGGCAGTCTGTGCTCCAGCTGCCTTTGCTGCAGCTCAACCATACACTGGAGCATACTGGTTTGGTCCTGCAGCAGCCTCAGCATTGAATCCTGCCTCCTCTCATCACGCTGCCGCCACCTTTGAGCTTCAGCCCTGTCTTCAGCCCGCCACTTACTCTCTTCAGCCCGCCACTTACTCTCTTCAGCCCTCCACCTCTCCTCCCGGTCATTTTGTGCTTTCCTGCACTCTGACATTATTTGCCTCCACGCATTCATCTGTGCTCTGTCAGTGTGGGAGGACAGCATGAGCTCGGAGAACATTTCATCGCGAGTGCGTTTTTTTTTCTTTCTAAGCTTCACTAGCCTCTGGGAAGGAGAAGATCCTGTGATCATTGAAACACATGCAGCTGGTGGAGAAAAAAAAAGGGACAGCGGTATTTAAAAAGACACATTTTATAAAACAGTCGCTACACTCTTTCAGGGTAAACCTTGCTGTTAACATTACATACATAGCACATGTGCTTTCGTTACAAGGTCGCATTTTGCCTCCTCCCACCGCGTGAACGGATTTTGGTTGAATGCCAGCAAACATACACTGCAATGCTTTGTTCTACAGTGATTCCCCAGTACGTGTTGCTGGCCTGGAGTGGTAAAGTGTCCTACCATGAAGGACGAAATAAGGCTGCCCTCCCCAGAAACCTTTTGCAAAGGCAGAACCGCAAATGCCAGGGCAAAGTAATCCTTTCACATGCTTGCTTTTAAACCATGTATAGCATTTTAAAAGGTACACTCACCAGAGGTCCCTTCTCCGCCTGCTGAGTCCAGGAGGCAGCCTTGGGTGGGTTCGGGGGGTACTGGCTCCAGGTCTAGGGTGAGAAACAGTTCCTGGCTGTCGGGAAAACCGGTTTCTCCGCTTGCTTGCTGTGAGCTATCTACAACCTCCTCCTCATCATCTTCTTCGTCCCCAAAACCTACTTCTGTATTGCCTCCATCTCCATTGAAGGAGTCAAACAACACGGCTGGGGTAGTGGTGGCTGAACCCCCTAAAATGGCATGCAGCTCATCATAGAAGCGGCATGTTTGGGGCTCTGACCCGGAGCGGCTGTTCGCCTCTCTGGTTTTCTGGTAGGCTTGCCTCAGCTCCTTCAGTTTCACGCGGCACTGCTTCGGGTCCCTGTTATGGCCTCTGTCCTTCATGCCCTGGGAGATTTTCACAAAGGTTTTGGCATTTCGAAAACTGGAACGGAGTTCTGATAGCACGGATTCCTCTCCCCAAACAGCGATCAGATCCCGTACCTCCCGTTCAGTCCATGCTGGAGCTCTTTTGCGATTCTGGGACTCCATCATGGTCACCTGTGCTGATGAGCTCTGCATGGTCACCTGCAGCTTGCCACGCTGGCCAAACAGGAAATGAGATTCAAAAGTTCGCGGTTCTTTTCCTGTCTACCTGGCCAGTGCATCTGAGTTGAGAGCGCTGTCCAGAGCGGTCAGAATGGAGCACTCTGGGATAGCTCCCGGAGGCCAATACCATCGAATTGTGTCCACAGTACCCCAAATTCAAGCCGGCAACGTCGATTTAAGCGCTAATCCACTTGTCAGGGGTGGAGTAAGGAAATCGATTTTAAGAGCCCTTTAAGTCGAAATAAAGGGCTTCATTGTGTGGACGGGTGCAGGTTTAAATCGATTTAACGCTGCTAAATTCGACCTAAAGTCCTAGTGTAGACCAGGGCATAGTAAAGAACTTTAGCTAGGGTACAGCCAACAATTTGGCAGATACTTTTGGGGTGAGGGACTTCAGCCAGCTCATGACAGAACCATAGAAATGAAGGGCTGTAAAGGACCTTGAAACATCATCTAGGCCAGCTCCTTTCTCCCCACCCACCCCACCCGAGATAGTACCAAGTATGTCTAGACCAGCCCGGACTGGTATTTATCTAATATGTTCTTAAAAGCCTCCAGCAATGGGGATTCCAAAGCTTCCTTTAGATTTGTCAAAAGTACTGACAGGCTGCTACAGAAACAGCATGCTCAGAGCCTAGTGGGGAAGGGTCCGGACTTCAGAAATAGCACTTTATATCACCTAGAGTTGACCACTGACTGGCACTGACAACCTTTCGAGAAATTTCTAATTACTGAAAAAAATATAGCAATAAGGATGGAGGCTGCAATGGTAGATCTTGAGAGTACAAGAGGTGTAAGTTGGAGAAAGAAAAAGGTGTTCAGATATGGACACAAGGGCAACGGAAGAGGACAGACAACACTGGTGACTATAAAAATTGTGTTCCCTTGATAAATCAGGTCCAGTGACACACACAAGAGAGTCTAAAGAGTAAGTTAGTTCAGGGACCATAAACTCAAAGACATGCCTCCTTTATAATGTGCATTGAGATGCCCAAGAACAAGTTCTCAGGGGAAAAGGAATAAGCACAGGCCAAATAACCTTTATTGCCCAACTCAGCTTCCGTGAGATCAACTATGGCAGTGTCAGTAAATGAAGACAATTCCTGAGCTTCTCATCTTTGATACACTTGCAATGGAGAACATTCAGGATCAGAACATGGTTCTATTGAAATCCTTAGCAGTAACTGCAATTGACTTTAAACAGAAACTGCAGTAGTCCCTGAGTGCAGAACAAGAGACTTTTTGCCAATGTTGAAGAACATAATAAAAACACATATACCCCTTGTGAAGAAGCAATTCTACTCTAGGTCAACTTTTCTTTATTTCTTTGGTTTGTATCCTTTGCTCTTCACTGCCAACAATATTTACATAAAAACAGGATCGTTCCTGTTTAGAAGCCTGATCCTGCAAGATGCTGAATGCTTTTAACTCTCATTAAGTTCATCACCTCACAGGCTCTGATCTTAAACTTATCAGGATTCATTCCTTATCACACATCTGAAGTTATACATTTTCTGTAACTTCATACATTGCTATCAGGGGATTATTTCTTCAGGAAACAACTTTTAAGGGAAGTACCAACACGAAAGTGTTGCCTTTTTAATGTTCATCCTATTTTTAGGTTTCTACTTCAAAGATGAGAAGTAATGCAATGTTCAAAGGAACATTTAAAAGTGCATTTTGAACAAACTGGAGTATATGTAAGTGTGGGGGTTGCAAGCGGCAGAGGCAGTGCTAGCCTATTGAGGGCTTTAAGCAGGAATATTTTTGCGGCCTCCAACACACCATATGATAAAAAGCATTTGTGGGGGGGGGGGGCGCCATGAGCTGCTCCGGAGCCTAAGCAATTGCTTAGTCAGCTTATGCCTAGCACTGGCTCTGGCTAGTGGAATGACACTGTGGTCCTTCAAGCAAAGAGATTGCTGAAACTACATTAAGTGTTAGTGTCAGAGGGCTTTCCCTTCACCCTCTCCCCTAGTTTTTGTCATGCAGACAGAAAGCAGAAGACCAGCAGTCCGAAGTGAAGCAATGCGATGTTTATTGGGGTTAGTTCCAAGCAAACATACCCATAGCTCTACAGGCCAGCAGAGTCGGTTTGTCAGTGTTCTATTCCCAGCCCTGACACAGCAGAGCATTTACTCCATGTCCTCCTTCCCAGCTCTGACGCCACAGAGCCTTGCCTGTGTTCCCGTTCCCCCTTCCCTAATCCCCATTTCACACCTCCTCTTTCTTAGCAGGCCCAAATATACCTGCAATGCACACCCTCGGTCCCACTCCTTACAATTTATGGTCATGTTCTGTTTTTGGGGGTCATGGGTCTGGGTCTTCATCCCACCTCTTTTGTACCCCATGGGAGAGGTAAGGAGTGAGGTTCTGTTCTGGCCAAGGCCAGGACTTTCTTTGACTTCTGGAGTTTTTTATGTCCCCCCCCCCCGCCTCCACCATCCCCTTTGCTCCTCCTAACTGGTTGCTTTACCTTAGCTAGAGAAAGGAGCCAGGCATCCTTTCAGTGTATGCTCATATATTAACACTCCCACCATACCCTCTAACACTTTAGCTCTACCCCTTATCTTTTCTCATTCTACTAAAACCCCATCTGGTTGTGGGAAACGCAACACACAGTGTCTTTGTTCATTGTTCTCACACGTTAGTATAAGATATAAGAATATCAAAAAGTCAAACCCAAAATTCTATCTCAGGGTGACAAACAAGCCAATATACTAATAGTTAGCATTAGTTTTCAGAGAATGGTCAGGATGTTGTGTTATCACCATATGAAATGCACCACATCTCCAGTTCCTGCACTGGGGAAGTCTGGAGGGTCTCACCATCAAATTCTGTATCAATGTGATTATCTCCATTTTACTACAGCCAGCTCAGATCGTCATTCCAGTAGTTTGTTTGGTTTCCCCCTCCCCACAATCAATATCATCTTCCTTTTCATCCTTTTTCCTTTGGTTACTTTACTGTTGTCCTTCCTGGCTCATCATTGCTTACTTGATACTTCTTTGTAAAACTAAAAGTCTGCTCAAGATCTGACTACATCTTGGACTACACTGCTTAGTCTCAAAAATTCAATTTAAAAGCTAAACAGGAAAAGTTATTGTTTGGGGTTTGTTCTTTTTCCATTTGGTTTCTTCTTCAGAGAGCTTTGAAAATAGCAAAGACAACAGAACATTAGTGTTGCAGGTGGTCCATGGAAATATCTGCATCTCGACACTGGTAATATAATTTAAAATGCACTAATTTACTAAGTAAGATGGGACCATCTAGGGAATTCATGAATACAAAATTATATTTTATGGCTTGAGTGTTTTTCTGTCTGTCCCCAAACACTCAGTCAATATTGACTGAACGTCAAGATGTTATTTTGATTATAGAGGTTTGTACTGCTTGGCCCAGATCCACAAAGGTACTTAGGTACCTAAACTCCAGACTTAGGAGCCTAAGTCATAGGTGTGGTTCCACTGTGATCCAGAAGAGTCCCACTGTGATGTTCCCCTCTGGTGTTATCCGGACCAGTGATCTGTTAGGTCACTCCAATCCTTGACTCTGGGAGCCAGCCTTACCCTGTTCTGCTGTGAGAACCTCTACTCCTGGGCTGTTCACGCAGAGCCTCTAGCATGTAAGCTGCTCCTTGGATTGTGCAACTAAATGACACTAGACAGTATCTCCGGTCCCAGACACAACCCTAGGAACCTTTGTCTTGCAATGCCCAGTTGTGCCTGTTGGACACAGCAAGCTTATATGAGTTTGTCAATTTAACAAAGAAATTGATATGTACCAGGCTTGTTATCCCAAGGGGAGTCTTAGTCATGCTTCAAACCAAATGCACTGCTTCAGGTAGAATAAACAAACAGATTTATTAAACTATAAAGATAGATTCTACTTTTGCAGAAAAGGACCTGGGGATTACAGTGGACGAGAAGCTGGATATGAGTCAGCAGTGTGCCCTTGTTGCCAAGAAGGCCAATGGCATATTGGGCTGTATTAGTAGGAGCATTGCCAGCAGATTGAGGGAAGTGATTATTCCCCTCTATTCGGCACTGGTGAGGCCACACGTGGAGTATTGCATCCAGTTTTGTTCCCCCCCACTACAGAAGGGATGTGGACAAATTGGAGAGAGTCCAGCGGAAGGCAACAAAAATGATTAGGGGGCTGGGGCACATGACTTATGAAGAGAGGCTAAGGGAACTGGGGTTATTTAGTCTGCAGAAGAGAAGAGTGAGGTGGGATTTGATAGCAGCCTTCAATTACCCGAAGTGGAGGTTTCAAAGAGGATGGAGCTAAGCTGGTCTCCGTGGTGGCAGATGACAGAACAAGAAGCAGTTGTCTCAAGTCGCAGTGGGGGAGATCTAGGTTGGATATTAGGAAACACTATTTTACTAGGATAGTGGTGAAGCACTGGAATGGGTTACCTAGGGAGGTGGTGGAATCTCCATCCTTAGAGGTTTTTAAGGCCCGACTTGACAAAGCCCTGGCTGGGATGATTTAGTTGGTGTTGGTCCTGCTTTGAGCACGGGATTGGACTAGATGACCTCCTGAGGTCTCTTCCAATCTCTTCTATGATGTTAAGTTATTATAAGTTAAAACATAACAAGTCAGATTTGGTCAAATGAAATAAAAGCAAAACGCATTCTAAGCTGATCTTAACATGTTCAGTGCCCTTACAAACTTAGATGCTTCTCACCACAGGCTGGCTGGTTGCTCGTCAGCTAGGCTTTTCCATTTGATCAGCACTTCAGTCATTCGTCTGGTGTCTGTAGCTGTAGGTGGAAGAGAAAGAGAGCATGGCAAATGTCTCTCCCTTTTATCATGTCTTTTCTTCCCTCTTGGCTTTGCCCCCACTCCCCCTTCAGAGTCAGGTAAGCATTATCTCACCGCAGTTCCAAACTGACCAAAGGAATGGGCGTGACTCCCTCAAGAGTCCAACAGATTCTTTTGTTGCTGCCTCAGCCAGCGTCTTTTGTTCCTGTGAGGCTGGACTGGGTTTGTCCCATACCTGCCCTGATGAGATGTGAACTGCCTCTCTGCTCTTGGAGAGTTTTTGCCTGGGCTTATTTTAAGCCATGAGGATATATTTTCAGCCTCATAACTATATACATGACATTATAACCTATAACCTTACTATAACTTTACTGTAACAATTACTATAACAACCATGCTCAGTGCTTCATGAGCCTTACGAAGACACCTGACATGACAAACTTTGCATTGGATACCACACAATCATTTTACAAGGATGAACATGGGGGTACTGGGTGTTCCCCTGTGGTGCAGAGCGTCCCATCCACCAAACTCTGTAAACACACTTGGCACCTACATTTCAGGGTAAAAGTTCTCTCAGCATCCAAATTTCTGCCTCTGGACCTGTGCACTGCTGCCTCCCCCTACGTATCCAGATGCCTCTCTCTCACCTAAGCAGTTCATAAACCAAGGGTAGACAGTTGTGTGTGGGGCCCAATCTGGTAGACGTGCTCACAGCCCACCTACCAGATCAGGTCCCATTCAAAATCTGTCTCAAGGTGGTGGTGCCCACCTTACAACTTTTAGCCTAGTGGTTAGAACACTCACCTGGGCTGTGGGAGACCCAGCTTCAATTCCCCCTGTTGGCAAGAGGGGGAGAAGAGATTTGAGCAGGGGTATTCCACAACTTAGAAGAATCCTCTAACCACTGATCTATTGTGATGTGGGCCTGTTGAAGCTGTTCCACTGTGAATAAATAATGAAAAAGTGGTTGGAGCAGGGAAACTGGACCCTGGGTCTCCCACCTCCCAGGTAGGTGACCTAATCACCAAAACTATAGAATCACTCTCAACCTTTGGCCCAATGCCTATTTATTTATCCACAGTTAAATGGCTCAAGCCCAAGCCCAAATGGCTACACTGCTTAGCCACATAGCATGAACCCAAGTCAGTTGACCTGGGCTCTGAGTTTCACTACCATGTGTCTTTTTTTTTTTGGCAGAGTAGCCATACCCTGGGTCTCCCACATCGCAGCTGAGTGCTCTAACCACTGGGCTAAAAGTTGTAAGGTGGGCATCGGACCACCACCAACTTCTCCTTGTCTGGCTATTTTACGTGGAGTGAGGCAGGTGTCTAACTAACTTGTGCACAAAGTGCCCAAGCTGTCTGACTTCAAGAGACTGTTTCCCACTTGTTGATTACTAAGCAGCAATAGGTGCTTAAATCTGGGCTGCAGGAAGGTGACTATCTGGGAGAGAGGGGAAGGGATTACCACATACCCCTCTGGTGAGCATCTCCCATTGGCTAGCTTAGACACCTCACTGCCTAGTGTGCTGGGTTTTGTGGATCTCTTCCTATAGAATAGATGGCATGGGGGTTGGGGGGTGAGGGAGTCTAGGCACCTAACTCAGGCTTTGTGCACCACAATGTGGTTTCTAGGTGCCTAGATAGATGGTGTGACGCTCAGCGTTACAATCCCTATGTCCCTTGTGTTTAAATAAGAATCCTAACATGTCAGTGGAGACTAAGTCTGTAGGAAGAATGAAGTTTGAGATGCATGGTCTAGTGAATGGTCTTCTCCTGCTCGGACCAGCTCTGTTCACAACACATGAACAGTGTGCTCATGTGTGGTGTCCCTTTATAAACCAAAGTGCTACAGTGAGAGAAGTGGCAATAAAGCATTTTTTTAAGTAGGAAGATGATGGGAAAGGATGAGATTTGTAAAAGCCTCACATGGAGGAGATGCAAGGAGCAGAAGAAGCCTCTTGGAGGGGCAACAAGGAGAGAGAATGAAGAAGTTAGTATCTTTGGGAAATTTTTGTGTTTCCTTTACAAACGTGTGAGGCCAGTGCTGTCTGCAAACACTGCCAAACACAGTGAGCGTGAGTGTGTAAGTACATGTAGGTGTACAGTTGGGCCTCAGGCAATGTGACAGCCCTGGATGACACACCCGGGACTGACCAGAGACCTCCAGAGCTGAAAACCATTAGTGGCTAGAGCCTGAACTAAAGAGGAAAGACTAACTGGGGGCTGTAACAACTCACAGCCTCTTGATATCAGCACAAATGGGAACCTAGAACACGCTCACTAGTGGGTTACAGCAGGACCTCAGGAGTCTTTCATTCTGTAGCAATCTAGTGCTAACACCCATTGTCCACAATAACAAAGTTTCACAGTCAGAACCATAACTGAGCATTTTAGCACCCGCGCCGAGCTATGCGCCTGACTCCCATTTAGCACAGAGATTTTCAAACCATGGGGTGTGCCTTTCTAAGGGGATGTTCCCCACAGTTTGAAAACTGTCACCTCCAGCCAAGAGCTGGCAGATCGGAAGCTGGTGGGAGCTGTCCAGCCTGCTCGGGCTCCTGGCTCTCTGTGCTGTGGAAGCCAGAGTGCTGGTTGGCTGCCCAGCAGCCCTCCCTGCCCTGTTCCCCAAGCTGGCCGCCTCTGCATGGCCAGGCACTCCCTAGGCAGGGCAGGTGGCACAGCTCTCAGCTGCACCCCGATACGCTCTTGCCTCTGCCCTGAAGGAGCCTGGCAGTGGCTGGCAACATCCCCTGGAGCCAGGACCTGCCCTTGGAGCCTAGCTGCCATGAGCTGCTTCCTGCAGCATTCATCCCCCTTGGGCTTCTGCCTCTCAGCAGCCAGGCCACACTACTCTTGCTGCCCATGGACCTGCCACTGCAGCCAGGTCACTCTCCCCATGCTCCCTGTGAATAGAGAGGAACTACCCCTTGCTCCCCTTGGCTGCCCTGCCCCAGTCCCATGGCTTCTGGACTCAAGGTCACAAAGCCCAAGCTCTGAGCTCAGCCACATGAACCCAGTGTGCAGCCCAAGCATTGGGGGCAGGCGGCTGCTGGCAGGGCAGACTTGCTCCCACCAGCTCCAGAAACCAAGGCTGTGAGAATGGAGTGACCCCGAGGGTTACCATATTTTAAGCTCCCAAATGGAGGACACTGCCGGGGGGAAAGGGAGGAGGAGCTGAAAGGGATATTTGGGGGGTGTTCAAAGAGATGTCTGTGCACTGGGAGGGATATTTGGAGGGCACTGAAGGGGATACCTGTGGCTGGGGTACCTGCAACAGGGGTACCCTCTGGAGGTGGGCTGCCAATGCTGGGGGAGATGGGCTGGCTGAAAGGGGGAGCCCCAGCTGCTGATGCCACTGAGGAGCCACTGCACTCAGGCTCCTACTCCCCCCTGCCATTCCCCATCCCCTTCTCTTCCCCACTATCCTGTGCCCCTATCTCCCTCCCCGGCCCTATCCCATCTGCCTTCCTGCCCCACTGCCTCTTCCCCTCACCTCACCCCCCTTTCCCCATCCCGTCCCCCCCCCCGCCCCCACGGGCACTCACCCTTGTACAGAAAACAGGATGCTGGCCATGCAAGGCACCCAGGTTCTTGTTAAGTGACCCCTTGTTCTTGTGTTAAGTGAAGGGGTAAAAACACTTCCTTAGTCATTTTCTCCACACCAGTCAAGATTTTATAAGCCTCTATCATATCCCCTCTTAGTTGTCTCTTTTCCAAGCTGAAAAGTCCCAGTCTTTTTAATCTCTCCTCATATGGAATCTGTTCCATACCCCTAATCATTTTTGTTGCCCTTCTCTGGGCCTTTTCCAATTCCAAAATATTTTTTTTGAGATGGGGTGACCAGAACTACATGCAGTATTCAAGATGTGGGCATAGCATGGCTTTATATAGTAAAAGTGGAGGAGCTTGGTTTGCCAGACTGATCAGCTAAGCCAATTCTGACAACCTATATGAAAAGGCTGCAAAACACCACGCCTCTGGACTGCACCAACATGCAGAAAGCCTTATAAGCCAGTCACTGTCAAAGCAAATTTTAGCAGAACTTAATGAGGCTGCTAAGAATGCTGGAGACACAACTCAGTTTATGTGAACCATCATGGCTGTTGCATCATACTTTCTATTTAAGCAAGAGAAACCAGACGCTACAAACTGGAGGCCAATGTTAAGCGCATTGTCACTTGTTAATCCTGAAGTTGGACACTGGTTTCGAACAAGACTGGCAAATGCTCGCTATCTTTCTGAAAAAACGCAGCTGACTCTCGAAGCATGCGGTGCAACAGTGAAAGACTCAGCAGCTGAAAAAGTGAAGAACTCTCTCCCCATATTCAAAATACGTGCATATATGCCGGATGAATGTACCAATGCAAATAGGCATCAAGTCATTGAGTATGTTATCTTGATGTCGGTGGTAGGCCAGTAAATGCATTCTAGTTGTTCAGGTTATAGAAGACACATCAGCTGCATCTGTGACATCTTAGAAGAGTTAAATGCTTGTAAACTGAACCCCAAACAGATGGCTGCTTGTGCATTTGAAGACATAGTGGAGTACAAGCTTTGCTCAGAGAAAAGTGTAACCCTCATCTCTCCTCTACCCACTGCAGAGGCCATCTACTCCAACCGGTGCTAGTACAAGCTGCAGCATCTTAAAAAAAAACTTAAAAACCATAAATTTAATGGCTTTTTATACTCTTTTTTTTTTCAGCAAGAGTCCAAAAGGACTTTATATTTTGGAAATAGAAGAAACACTGAGATTGAAGTTCAAATTAGTCCAAGCTGGGAAAACTTGCTGGCTTTCTCATGAGCGATTCTTGGCTGTTGTCTTAAAATTACTGCAACCATTATTACTGGCTTTGGAAAGTATCCACCAAGATAGGACAGATCTAAGTAGTGAGGCTGGTGGACTAAGTTCAGAGAAGACTATCGCCGTTCTCTCTCTTGTAAGTTTATGGTTGAAACCACTTGGGTCATTAAACAATGTCATCCAGGCATCTGCTACAACAATAGTAGATCTTTGTCCAGGAACAGAAGCTAGCCCTTGGATCAGTCAGAGATATCCACTGATAATGTACTGGAAGAAGCAAAGACTTCAGTTCAGAAATTGACTAATGAAGGTACTTATATTGACTCCTTTAGTGAAGAGGACAAGAAGTGCTTGTTGAGCCAGCTGAAAAAGTACACAGACTTGATTCTTACAAATCTACAATAGCGATTTCTGGATTCTACTCAAACTCCATGTAGCTTTTTCAGATGCCTGTCTTATAAAACACCTGCAGTTGCGTGGAGTGAGGCACTACCAGCATAGGGCTGCTATGTGATCTGGACAGAATAGAGAATTTTGAACACAGAGTGGAATATCGTACAACGAACGAATGAAGATTTAACTTCAACTTCTTTATCATCACAAGTGGTTCGACCCAATCTTTGTGCTATGTTTCCTAGGATGAAAGAAGTAGGAATTCATCTCTTGCTACTCCCAGTCACAACAGCTACAGTTGAGCATTCTTTTTCCTCATTGAATAGAACATAACATGAGAACATAAGAACGGCCATACTGGGTCAGACCAAAGGTCCATCCAGCCCAGTATCCTGTCTACCGACAGTGGCCAATACCAGGTGCCCCAGAGGGAGTTAGCCTAACAGGTAATGATCAAATTATCTCTCTCCTGCCATCCATCTCCACCCTCTGACAAACAAAGGCTAGGGACACCATTCCTTATCCATCCTGGCTAATAGCCATTAATGGACTTAACCTCCATGAATTTATCCAGTTCTCTTTTAAACCCTGTTATAGTCCTAGACTTCACAACCTCCTCAGGCAAGCAGTTCCACAGGTTTACTGTGTGCTGAGTGAAGAAGAACTTCCTTTTATTTGTTTTAAACCTGCTACCCATTAATTTCATTTGGTGGCCCCTAGTTCTTATATTATGGGAACAAGTAAATAACCTTTCCTTATTCAGTTTCTCCACACCACTCATGATTTTATATACCTCTAGCCTATCCGCCCTTAGTCTCCTCTTTTCCAAGCTGAAAAGTTCTAGCCTCTTTAATCTCTCCTCATATGGGACCCATTCCAAACCCCTAATCATTTTAGTTGCCCTTTTCTGAACCTTTTCTAATGCCAGTATATCTTTTTTTGAGATGAGGAGACCACATCTGTACGCAGTATTCAAGATGTGGGTGTACCATGGATTTATGTAAAGGCAATAAGATATTCTCCTTCTTATTCTCTATCCCTTTTTTAATGATTCCTAACATCCCGTTTGCTTTTTTGACTGCCACTACACACTGCGTGGATGTCTTCAGAGAACTATCCACAATAACTCCATGATCTTTCTCCTGCTTAGTTGTAGCTAAATTAGCCCCCATCATATTGTATGTATAGTTGGGGTTATTTTTTCCAATGTGCATTACTTTACATTTATCCACATTAAATTTCATTTGCCATTTTGTTGCCCAATCACTTAGTTTGGTGAGATCTTTTTGAAGTTCTTCACAGTCTGCTTCGGCCTTAACTATCTTGAGCAGTTCAGTATCATCTGCAAACTTTGCCACCTCACTGTTTACCCCTTTCTCCAGATCATTTATGAATAAGTTGAAACACATTGGTCCTAGGACTGACCCTTGGGGAACACCACTAGTTACCCCTCTCCATTCTGAAAATTTACCATTTATTCCTACCCTTTGTTCCCTGTCTTTTAACCTGTTCTCAGTCCATGAAAGGATCTTCCCTCTTATCCCATGACAACTTAATTTACGTAAGAGCCTTTGGTGAGGGACCTTGTCAAAGGCTTTCTGGAAATCTAAGTACACTATGATCCCCCTTGTCCACGTTTGTTGACCCCCTCAAAGAACTCGAATAGATTAGCAAGACATGATCTCCCTTTCCAGAAACCATGTTGACTTTTGCGCAACAATTTATGTTCTACTATGTGTCCGACAATTTTATTCTTTACTATTGTTTCAACTAATTTCCCCTGGTACTGATGTTAGACTTACCGGTCTGTAATTGCCAGGAGCATCTCTAGAGCCCTTCTCAATTATTGGCATTACTTTAGCTATCTTCCAGTCATTGAGTACAATAGCTGATTTAAAGGACAGGTTACAAACCATAGTTAATAGTTCCGCAATTTCACATTTGAGTTCTTTCAGAACTCTTGGGTGAATGCCATCTGGTCCCGGTGACTTGTTACTATTAAGTTTCTCAATTAATTCCAAAACCTCCTCTAGTGACACTTCAATCTGTGACAATTCCTCAGGTTTGTCACCTACAAAAGATGGCTCAGGTTTGGGAATCTCCCTAACATCCTCAGCCATGAAAACTGAAGCAAATAGTTCATTTAGTTTCTCCGCAATGACTTTATCGTCTTTAAGTGCTCCTTTTGTATCTCAATTGTCCAGGGGCCCCACTGGTTGTTTAGCAGGCTTCCTGCTTCTGATGTACTTAAAAAACATTCTGTTATTACCTTTTGAGTTTTTGGCTAGCTGTTCTTCAAACTCCTTTTTGGCTTTTCTTATTACATTTTTACATTTAATTTGGCAGTGTTTATGCGCCTTTCTATTTACCTCACTAGGATTTGACTTCCACTTTTTAGAAGATGCCTTTTTTATCTCTTACCTCTTCTTTTAAATGGTTGTTAAGCCACGGTGGCTCTTTTTTAGTTTTTACTGTGTTTTTTAATTTGAGGTATACTTTTAAGTTGAGCCTCTATTATGGTGTCTTTGAAAAGCGTCCATGCAGCTTGCAGGGATTTCACTCTAGTCACTGTACCTTTTAATTTCTGTTTAACCTCCTCATTTTTGCATAGTTCCCCTTTCTGAAATTAAATTCCACAGTGTTGGGCTGTTGAGGTGTTCTTCCCACCACAGGAATGTTAAAATGTTATTATATTATGGTCACTATTTCCAAGCGGTCCTCTTATAGTTACCTCTTGGACCAGATCCTGCGCTCCACTCAGGACCAGATCGAGAGTTGCCTCTCCCTTTGTGGGTTCCTGTACCAGCTGCTCCAAGAAGCAGTCATTTAAAGGATCAAGAAATTTTGTCTCTGCATTTCAGCCTGAGGTGACATGTACCCAGTCAATATGGGAATAACTGAAATCCCCCACTATTATTGAGTTTTTTATTTTGATAACCACTCTAATCTCCCTTAGCATTTCATCATCACTATCACCGTCCTGGTCAGGTGGTCGATAATAGATCCCTACTGTTATATCCTTATTAGAGCATGGAATTACTATCCATAGAGATTTTATGGAACATGTGGATTCATTTAAGATTTTTATTTCATTTGATTCTATATTTTCTTTCACATATAGTGCCACTCCTCCCTCTCCCCTCTGCACAACCTGTTCTGTCCTTCCGTTATATTTTGTACCCTGGAATGATTGTGTCCCATTGATTGTCCTCCCTCCACCAGGTTTCTATGATGCCTATTATATCAATGACAGGTTTCAGAGGAACAGCCGTGTTAGTCTGTATTCGCAAAAAGAAAAGGAGTACTTGTGGCACCTTAGAGACTAACCAATTTATTTGAGCATGAGCTTTCATGAGCCACATCTGATGAAGTGAGCTGTGGCTCACGAAAGCTCATGCTCAAATAAATTGGTTAGTCTCTAAGGTGCCACAAGTACTCCTTTTCTTTTTATTATATCAATATCCTCCTTTAACATGAGGCACTCTAGTTCACCCATCTTATTATTTAGACTTCTAGCATTTGTGTGCAAGCACTTTAAAAACTTCTCTGTTTATTTGTCTGCCCTTTTCTGATGTGTCAGATTCTTATTTGTGAATGTTTCTTGTCTGATCTGGCCCATACTTTATCCTCTTCCATCCTCTCCTCTCTATCCATAGACTCTCCTCTAAGAGAAGTCTCTGTCTGATCCACGTGCGCCTCTGCAGGAATCGGCTTTCCCCCCAACTCTTAATTTAAAAACTGCTCTGCAACCTTTTTAATGTTAAGTGCCAGCAGTCTGGATCCACTTTGGTTTAGGTGGAGCCCACCCTTCCTGTATATTTTGTGTTCTGAAAGAAAGAATTTTGTGTCCTGAAAGAAGTCGCCTTTTCCTGATCATGAGCATATCATGAAGGACCGGAAGTAATGGACACACAAGAAGACACCAAAGAGTGCAAAATTACAACAAGAAACCAAGAAGAGTGCTTCATAGTAGGCTTGAGTAGCCAACTTTAATTTTTGTGATGATTTTAAAACATGAGTTAGATCTAATAAAATGGTTGTGAAACATTTATAAAGTTTTTACTATAGTGCCATACAGCCCACCTTCACAGTCACAGTCTCAACCCTCGTCGGCCCTTACCCCCCCGTGAATATTCCAACACCCACTCCCTAATTTCAATTCCAGGGAAAAACACTGCATGGCGTAAGGCCCTAAATAGAGCAGAATGAAATTGTGCATTCCTGCTGTTCTCCCTTACTGGCAGCTGCAACAGCCCTGTCAGAAAAACTGATTCATATGCGGAGGGGCCACTGGGAGACTTTAAACATTTTCGCTGACATGGCTGCTGCTTCCATTGCTAGCTTACCTCTCAAAGGAGTGGAGCAGGGGATCAATGATGGAATATGGTAAAGAAAGAAGACTGGCAGAAGGGAGCTAGAAAGAGAAAAGATAACAGGAGAGTTAAAAAGACAGATGTGGGAGGGAGGCAAAAACATGGGGAAGAACTCCACAGCCCCTGCCAAAGATTCACATTCAGGCACTTTCCACTATCTCCACCTCCCTGCATAATTCTCTTCCATTCTTCTTCAACAAGAATGCAATGTCTCCCCTTGCTCGGCTTCAGTATTTAATATTCACTTAATCACAACTTAAAATAGGAAGTGCAGCTTGGCGCTTTTAGGACTCCAGGCTGCACTCTTCACGTCAATAGGAGTTTTGTCACGGACTTCCAGGGGAGCAGAATCCAGCCCAGAAAGAAGATCATCATTTAATTGTATTACAGTAGCACTCACAGTCCCCTATCAAAGATCAGAGCCCCATTGTGCTCGGCCCTGCACAGACAACAGAGAATAAGATGATTGCTGCCAGAAAGAGCTCTCAGTCTAGGTTTATGACAAGGTGTGACAAGCAAATGAAGCAGACACATGGAGGGGTCAGTGAGTGGGAGGTCAAGGTACAAGCTCACTAAACAAATTTTGCAGAATAGAGAGGAGTCAACTCCTCACCTGAGTCATAAGCAGCCTGTGGCTTTTTGCAGGAATTACTGCACTGCAAGTTTTAAGGACAAGTCTGTCTGGATTGTGATGTGGAGTTTTTCAACAAGCATAAGGGATTGCACGGAAGAAAACATAGAGGCACTTGTGAAGATAAGAGAATAGCATTTTGAATGGCACAGGTAAACGTGGTGATGACGACGCAGCAAGATGAGCACTGCCAGTTGGATATCTACTGCTCTACTTGGGCCAGCTAATCCAGTGTTTCCAGTTCCCTAATGCATTTTGCAATGCTGAATTAGGGCAAGAGATTTTGTTCGTATTACTTAGAAAGAACTCTGCTTGTGTCCATTTTTAATGGTATTCAGTACAATGCAAGAAAATGAAATACTTTTTGGGACAGTCAGTTTTATTTTAGGGGACAAAGTGGGTTCACATTGCCTAATCTCTATTCTTGCAGTTGTATAGGAACATCATGGAGTAGATGCACAGTGTATTCCTAAACTTCCAGAATATACAGCTACCTAAATGTTTACTGGTACAGGTTTTGGTAGGGCTTTCCACCTATATTTATGTTCCAAACCTCCATAGCTTCCGATTCAGAGTTATGACACATACCACTAACCTGTATGTTCAATCACTCCCTGGAAGTTTATTCTTGACAACGAACTGTAGCAACTTCATCACCTTTTCAGTAAGCACCTGCTGGCTCATGATTACTTTATCTGAAACTGTGATTGTGCCAGGTTAGTGCCTGCTTCTGTTCCTACTGAAGTGAAGTGGGTGAAAGCCCCGGTTTACAGAAGAGGGGCCCAGTTTTGGGAGATGCTGAGTGCCCTCAGTGACCATCTTGCCATACCGAACACTATGAGCCTGGTCCTGCTTCCACTGACATCAACAGCAGGCTTTCTGTTTACTTTAATGGGAGCTGGGCCAGACCTATAGAAGTATTTCAGAAAAAGACACGTGTCTATCACAATATCCTGAGCAAATCAGCTTCCACCAGGACAGGTGGCAGCACAAGGTGTTCACCAGCTGTCTAACTTGGCACGCCCATCTCTCTTTTCCCGACATAAATAGATCTATCAATGCTGCTAAGGTTTTGGGGACTCTAAGTAGAACTGTGAAAATAACTGATTTTTCTGGGTTCAATAGCCAAACCGAAAAGTTATAAAAAAAATTGTTTTGGGTCAAGCCACTAAAAACCACAAACAAACATGAAAATCCATTTGAGGCACTATTTTCTTACATGGGGAGTTGCAGAGGTGAAGACCAGCAACTACAGGAGTTTGCTGAGAAGGTGTTTGAACTTCTCATTGTAATTTGCCTACTGCAAATTGTCTAATGTTAAATAACTCGAAAACTACATTGATTTACATTTCCCAGGCACATGTTGACTTGATTGTGACTAATGAAACCGTACAAACTGGGAAAGGATACACTGTAAGCAGGCTTTTACTCTACACCCCCAAAGGGACAAACCGACAGAGTCTATACTTGTAATATATATCACTGAACAAGGGCCCAATTTTTCAAAGAGTTCCTAAAATGCCCCTGAAAAATCCTGCATTGGCAGGTTAGAAGGTTTATTTAATACATAAATATGGTTATTTATTTGTGCAAATTCATAAAGTTTGCAGGCACAGCTTAAAAGGCTCTTTGGAAATTTAGGACCAGATCCTCAAATGGCATTAACGGATATCTCCATTGATAAAATAAATTCACCTTTCGCGTTTCCAGGGCATTCTGCTTACCAGAGAGAGCTGCCCGCTGCTTTAGTAGTGGTATGGCTACCACATCCCGGGGTGGCAAGAGGTGCAGTGAATTCAGCTCGCTTTGACTAAACCAGAGTTGTGGGTGCTCGTGCTTCTGAAAATCACATCCTGGCAGGGCTGGATTATGATATGCCTAAAATATGCCAAGTGTAAGAGGTCCCATACCATAAAAAAAAAAATTATTATTTTCATGGAAAGGTCATTGAAAAATAAACACAAAACCTTTATAGTTGCATACATACCAAGGCAAAGTTGTAAAAATAGAACAATCTAAGTAAAACAAATGTCTTGCAATATGCTTGTTTGCATTATAAAATAGTTTCAAAATTAACATTTTCATCTGATTTCTGAATTAGTAGATATCTACAGCAACACAAAAGCAGTTACTGTTACACACACCGGCTTACTTAATGAAAGCAGTAGAACCTGCAGTATGTCTGGTTGCACATCACATTCATTTTAACACTGAAATTTAAAATATTTTCTTTTGTGATTTTTGGAGCGTGAAGTCAAAGCTCAAATGATAAGCTACGGAGTTTGTCACTTTCAATGCACAGAATGCTTAGGGCAGATAGCTTTTCTTTCAGCATTTTCTAGGCAGACATCTCTCTTCGCGTTCGCTTCTCTATCCTCTTTCGCCCTCAGGACCATTAGTTAATTTCAAGTAAACATCTCGGACACACAGAGTGACAACAAGCTATATGCGTGAAAGACAAAGAAAGAATTTACCAGAAAAAGACTGGTAATTTCTAAACAGGCATTGAGAAAGTGAGGAAAAACTAGCCTATATTCAAGCAAATATAATGACTATTATAGGCTTTAAATCATATATGCACATAGCTTGAAATAACTTGCTCACCAATTACTCAGAATATTTTGATACATATGTATATGTTCCTTCACTTATCTCAAAACCCTCTATTTATCCTTTTGACAGCACTCTCTGATATTTACTGTGAAGGTTCCCGAAACTGACGAGGGAAGCCAACACAAATTTATCCTCCTCAAGATCCACTATATCCAAGTCCGTAAGATGATCACCTGCAAACTCAATCATGTGAAGCATGGACAGTGCATGAAGCAGAAAGTGGTGTGCACACTAAAACAACAATTGTATATATGTACAGATCAAAAGAAGAAAGAACACACTAACACTTAAGAAAATGAAGAAAAACAGGAGGGAAGGTACTATACAACTGAGCATGCTGGACCATAAACAAAATATGGCTGCCTTCCAGCTATTATCAGCCAAGGGGGACACTATACTATGATGTCACTCCTAGGATGAGACCCATAAGAGTATGAGCTTGGCAGGATGGCTTCACGACACTGCCGTCTCCGACCTCATATTTTTCCCGATTTTATCAGCAGTGAGATTATTTATTTATTTAAATAAGTTATGAAGGCACAGTCAAAATTTTACTAGTAGCAGCTGGCCAAGAAAACACTGCTTTAGGAGATTTATAGCAGACTTCCTCATAGAAATACTAATTTTACAAGTGCAATTATTGGCGTTTTTTCTCAGCCCCGGCCTCCCACCTGTCAATAATAAATAATTAGTGAAGGGTAAGGGTAGGGTAAGGGTATTTGTATAGTCAGATGTGTACATTTTTGTCATATTTGAACAACAATGTCTATATTTAGAGAGAATCTTCTTTTTCCTATATCTCCTTTATTTATCAATCGATTTTGGTAAAATTTGACATGGAGTCAGTTTTTTCTTTTTTAGAGGCCCCTCATATTGCAAGGCCCTAAACTGTAGTTTAGTTATCTTATACCTTAATCTGGCCCTGGATATCTCATGTCAGGTACCCACAATTATTAGATACATTCAGAAATGTAGGGAAATAGGCTTTTGTCTCTGTATCATCTTTACAATGGCAATAACAATACTCCCCTACCTTGATAAATGGTTATGTGGGGCCCACATAGTATGGTGGTGAGTCCCATAGAAATGTCTCTCAATAGTATATCTATATTTTTAAAAATCTGTCTTCTACAAAGGAGACACAGTTCTAGTTCAGCTGTCAGTCCATCTGATTTCATTATATCCAAAGCAAACAATTGCCCATAACTATAGTCTGATTTGTATTCTTACACTAAATAATGCAGATCAAGAGACATGCAGTAATCTCAGTGTCTAGGACAGTGGTTCTCAAAGCCCGTTCACTGCTTGTTCAGGGAAAGCCCCTGGCGGGTCAGACCGGTTCGTTTACCTGCTGCATCCGCAGGTTACCTGATCGCGGCTCCCACTGGCTGCGGTTCGCCACTCCAGGCCAATGGGGGCTGTGGGAAGGGCGGTCAGCACATCCCTTGGCCCGTGCCGCTTCCCGCAGCCCCCATTGGCCTGGAGTGGTGAACCGCGGCCAGTGGGAGCTGCGATCGGCCGAACCTGCGGACGTGGCAGTAAACAAACTGGTCCGGCCCGCCAGGGGCTTTCCCTGAACAAGCGGCGGACTGGCTTTGAGAACCTGGTCTAGGACACGTACATCATAGTGTGAACTGGACACACCACCTACTGCTACTCACTGAATATATGGCTTATATATAAAAAAAACCTGTGTTGAACCAAGACCACCAATATACTCGAATGCTCAAAGTTGTAAATGGGGATTGCTCTTTCTTTGGGTTAAAGGTTAACATGGGAATTTGGACCTCAATTCTCTCCTACCTTAGCAGAAGGGAGCTAACTAGATTTGGGGTTGGTAAAGGAAGCACAAAGAGGAAGCTGTGGATGTTTAGCGAATGTCCTCCTGGGATGGGTATGTACCGCACCCAGGCAATGAAAGGGTCAATGTGGGCCTGCCTGTACATGGAGGATTAGCCTGTCTTAATTATAGCTGGGGAAGAAGCTGGGTGTCTCTAATAAAGAGAGGAAATGCAGAGTAAGAAGCTGCAGGGAGAAAAGTTGCAGTCACTCTGGGACTAGAACAGAGAGACTAGGGAAAGATCAAGGAGGAAGCCTAGGGAAGAATTGGTCCTCGGTTCCTCAACTGAGTAGAGAGGCTGGCAAGAGGCTAGGAGGGAGACAGAGCAACCACTGGTATGAAGCAGGTTCCAGTGGTAAGGAGCCCTGATTATAATGGCAGGATCTGGATGTCAGGGAGAGAGCCCTAGGAGTGCTCAACTGAGGAACAGAGCAAAGGATCTTAAGAGCCATGAAAGGTCAAGCCTGAGGAAGGCAAAAGTTGGCTTAACTTTATACTCTTGGTTTGGGATTTATTGGTGGATTCCAGGGGAGTCCTGCCCCTGAGATAAAGGTGAATTTACAGAGGCTGTGGGAGAGGCCTGCTGACTGGCACGGTAGGAAGCAATTCAGGGAGGTAGCTGCAAGGAGCCTGGTGGCATGAGTCCAGCCTCCAGCCCAAGCGGGAAAGCCTTCACTGCTATTTTTAGCCCCAAAGTGGAAGCCTGAGTCAGTTGACCTGGGCTCTGAGACTCAATGCCATAGGCATTTGTTTTTTTATCCCTCCTCCCCACTGTCGATGCACCCTTTGAGACTAAATCTCTGGGATTCCCCCCGTCCCAACCATATTAATGACATGTCCAACTCAGTTTTGACACAAGTGTTTCCCTTTGGGTACCTATGACAGCAAATCTTTGCAGTCATATGGAAACAAAGTCTTTGAAACAAAGCACATTTTATTTGTTACGCACAGGTACATGGCCTTTAGGAAAATGGGTTATCACAACTAGAGACCTAGAGGCAGACTTCTTTACCTCAGTTTAACTTCTCTATCCAGAGTTCTGGGAGGTCCAGCTTATTCCCATCTCAGAGTCGAGAGAGCCTACCTGTCCTGCTTGCAGCATGCTCCCTCCATCAATCTGGGTGTCAGCTTCCATCTGCTGACAACCCACTCCCCATCCTCTGTTCTGAGCCCAGGACATTGTAGTTCTAGGATTCCCTCTGATGCTAGACTCAAACTTGGGAAGAGTAAACTGTTCTGGCCCTGGTGGAGCCAGGTAGGGGATACTCCTCAAAACAGCTTTTCCATGGTTTCCTCCAGGATTGTGTCTCGTCTCTTCATTTGCAGTTGATTTTGCCTTACCACCCTCCTTTCATTTGACTCCTGGCAGTCAGGTTGATTAATATGACTCAGGTAATCTGAGGGGCATATAATATTCATAAAACATGGTACTCCTAAGCCCCTAATTCACCACATCCAGACAATTTGTTTGACTTTAAAAATTTTTTTGCTTTGCTGTTTAATCCCAGTATCTCTGCATTGATCCCAGACAGACTAGGGACAAGAGCTTGATCAACAACTAAAACTTTCTTTGCTTTAAAGCAGCGGGCTAGATTCTCCTCACTGGTAAGATAGCCATGTGCCATTCTATTAGAGCAATGCAGTCTTATAGCTGCTCTAAGTGACCAGCGATGGATATCCTCAGTGCTGGGGAATCTCTGGGTTGAAAATAACTGGCTCTATGGAGTATTCTAGACAGGGAAGAGACATGGCAAGAAAGCACTGTGCTTCAGCAGTGCTTGACCAGAATGACAGCCCCTTCAGAGTCATTGTAGCTAGCTGTCAGTTAGCCTCAATGGAATTTGACCCCAGCAGCCCTGGGGCACTGGAAACACAAAATTGCTCTCCTACACTGAGGACAACTCAGCCAGTGTTTAGTTAAGGTTACACCAACACTGTAATATATGTGCAACACATCATTCTTCAGCTTTCTAGGCTCCATGTCTGTTTTGTTTTTAAACACACACATGCAGACATTCATTTCCACATAACCAGCTGTTTAATTACATGATGGTTAGTAACAAATACCATTTCTCCTTGCCTGCTGCAGTGTCAAGGAGGAGTTAGTATAGCATACAGAGCACCTTTACATTTGATAGATATTCCAATACAATGAACATCTTTGGAATTCAGTAGAATGAATTTCATTGCTTCAATTACATCCAAGAAATAGGGATTAGATGGCTCAATACATAAAATTTAATTAAATGATGCAGATCAACATTCCGTCTGTAAGAGCTAAAGCTACATTTAGTCAGTCTTAGTTTAAGATTCCCAACCCCATTTCATTTCCATCCAGAAGATAAATATTTAAATATACAAATTTATTTAAATAAATAAATTTAGATAAAAATTACGAGATTAGACTAGCTGGGGACATAAAAGGAAACAAGAAAACATTCTACAAATAAATTTGAAGCAAGAGGAAGACCAAGGACAGAGCTGGCCCGTTACTCAATGAGGGGGGAAAAACAATAACAGAAAATGTGGAAATGGCAGAGGTGCTTAATGACTTCTTTGTTTTGGTTTTCACCAAGAAGGTTGGTGGTGATTGGACATCTAACATAGTGAACGCCAGTGAAAATGAGGTAGGATCAGAATCTAAATAGGGAAAGAACAAGTCAAAAATTACTTAGACAAGTTAGATGTCTTCAAATCAACAGGGCCTGATGAAATGCATCCTAGAATACTCAAGGAGCTGACTGAGGAGATATCTGAGCCATTAGCAATTATATTTGAAAAGTCATGGAAGATGGGAGACATTCCAGAAGAGTGGAAAAGAGCAAATATAGTGCCCATATATAAAAAGGGAAATAAGGAAAACCCAGGGAACTACAGACCAGTCATCTTAACTTCTGTACCCAGAAAGATAATGGAGCAAATAATTAAGCAATCAATTTGCAAACACTTAGAAGATAATAAGGGGATAAATAAGTAAGCATGGATTTGTCAAGAACAAATGGTGTCAAACCAACCTGATACCCTGTCAAAAAAAGGTAACAAGCCTTGTGGATGTGGGGGAAGTGGTAGATGTGGTATAGCTTGACTTTAGTAAGGCTTTTGATACTGTCTCGCATGACCTTCTCATAAACAAGCTAGGGAAATACAACCTAGATGGAGCTATTATAAGGTGGGTGCATAACAGGTTGGAAAATTGTTCCCAAACAGTATTCAGAGTAACAGCCGTGTTAGTCTGTATTCGCAAAAAGAAAAGGAGTACTTGTGGCACCTTAGAGACTAACCAATTTATTTGAGCATGAGCTTTCGTGAGCTACAGCTCACTTCATCGGATGCATACCGTGGAAACTGCAGCAGACTTTATATATACACAGAGAATATGAAACAATACCTCCTCCCACCCCACTGTCCTGCTGGTAATAGCTTATCTAAAGTGATCATCGGGTTGGGTCATTTCCAGCACAAATCCAGGTTTTCTCACCCTCCACCCCCCCACACAAATTCACTCTCCTGCTGGTGATAGCCCATCCAAAGTGACAACTCTTTACCTGGATTTGTGCAGGAAATGGCCCAACTTGATTATCATGCACATTGTGTAAAGAGTTGTCACTTTGGATGGGCTATCACCAGCAGGAGAGTGAATTTGCGTGGGGGGGTGGAGGGTGAGAAAACCTGGATTTGTGCTGGAAATGACCCAACCCGATGATCACTTTAGATAAGCTATTACCAGCAGGACAGTGGGGTGGGAGGAGGTATTGTTTCATATTCTCTGTGTATATATAAAGTCTGCTGCAGTTTCCACGGTATGCATCCGATGAAGTGAGCTGTAGCTCACGAAAGCTCATGCTCAAATAAATTGGTTAGTCTCTAATGTGCCACAAGTACTCCTTTTCTTTTTCCCAAACAGTAGTTATCAGTGGTTAACAGTCATGCTCGAAGGGCATAATGAGTGGGGTCCCGCAGGGATTTGTTCTGTGTCTGGTTCTGTTCAATATCTTCATCAATGATTTAGATAATGGCATAGAGAGTACACTTATAAAGTTTGTGGATGATACCAAGCTGGGAGATGTTGCAAGTGCTTTGGAGGATAGGCTTAAAATTTAAAATGATCTGGACAAACTGGAGAAATGGCCTGAAGTAAACAGGATGAAATTCAATAAGGACAAATGCAAAGTACTCCACTTAGGAAGGAACAATCAGTTGCACACATACAAAATGGGAAATGACTGCTTAGGAAGGAGTACTGTGGAAAGGGATCTGGGGATTATAGTGGATCACAAGCTAAATATGAGTCAACAGTGTAACGCTGTTGCAAAAAAAGCAAACATCATTCTGGGATGTATTAGCAGGAGTACTGTAAGCAAGACACAAGAAGTAAATCTTACACTCTACTCCGCTACGATTAGGCCTCAACTGGAGTCTTGTGTCCAGTTCTGGGTGCCACATTTCAGGAAAGATGTGGACAAATTGGAGAAAGTCCAGAGAAAAGCAACAAAAATTATTAAAGGTCTAGAAAACATGACCTAGGAGGGAAGATTGAAAAAATTGGGTTTGTTTAGTCTGGAGAAGAGAAGACTGAGAGGAGACATAACAGTTTTCAAGTACATAAAAGGTTGTTATAAGGAGGAGGGAGAAAAATTGTTCTTCTTAACCTTTGAGGATAGAACAAGAAGCAAAGGGCTAAAATTGCAGCAAGGGCGGTTTAGGTTGGACTTTCGGAAAAACTTTGTAATTGTCAGAGTGGTTAAGCACTGGAATAAATTGCCTAGGGAGGTTGTGGAATCTCCATCATTGGGGATTTTTAAGAGCAGGTTGGACAAACCTCTCTCTCTACCCGGAGTGGTACCTGGGCGGCCAGTGCTGGGGGGGACAGGCCATCTTATTGGGGCAGCCCCAGCTGCTCCTGGAGGCCACTCCAGCACCGGCTGCTGAAGTGATGTCCCTGCTCTGGTGCTGCTGCTGCCACCGAGGGGATGCCACATGCCAGGCTCCTGCTTCTCCTTATCCATTCCCATATCCCCTTCTCTTCCTCACCCCTTCCTCTCCCCACTGTCCCCTGCCCCATCCGATCCCTTTCTCTTCCCCCTGCCCTATTTATCTCCCCCTCTGCACCCCCCAGCCCCACCCCACCCCCTTCCCCTGCCCCACCCCTCCCATGGGGCCTGATCATTGTACAGGAATTTGGGGGGTACTAGGACCCAGGAGGAGACGGCATCCAGCTGCTGAGGCAGCAGCCTAGAGTGCAGGGGGGAAAGCTGCTCCGTCTTGCCCCCCGAGAGCTGAAACATGCTATGGGGAGCAGGGGGAAGGTGTGTGGGGGGAGGACAGAGCCCCCCGGCCCCGGGCAGCGCAAACCCTAGAAGGCAGCTCGGTGCTCGCAGAAATGGGGGAGTAGCACGTGACCCCTCCCCATGCCTCACCTCTGTTGAGAGGGGCAATGGCCCTCCCCCCCACATGCTGCCTCCGCCCCGACTTCCACAGCTCCCATTGGCTGGGAACTGCAGCTAATATGAGCTGGGGGGTGGTGCCTGCAGGCAGGGGCAGCACGCGGAGCCCCTCCCCCTCTCGGGGCTTGCCAGCCAGGAGCGTCGCGGAGTCTGCCTCAGCCCCGCTACGCCACTGACCGGGAGCTGCCCAAAGGGAGCAATACCTGGAGAGAGCCCGCGCCTCTCACCCCCTCCCCACACCTGCCGCTCCAGCCCTGAGCTCCCTCCAGTATCCAAACTCCCTCCCAGAGCTTGCACCCCACACCCCAACCCTCTGCCCCATGCTCAGACCGGAGTCCCCTTCCACACTCTGAATCCCTTGGCCCGAGCCCAGAGCCCACACTCCCTCCTGTACCCCTGCCCCAGGCTGGTGAGAGTGGGGGAGAGTGAGTGACGGAGCAAGGGGGATGGAGTGAGCCAGGCAGGGGCATTTGGGTTTGTGTGGTTAGGCAGTTGGCAACCCTAGTCTCACACCTCCTGTTCACAGTCGCTCTGCGCCTGCAGTGGGCTGCCTTGCCTCCCAGCTCGACCCTCTGGCCAGGTCACTTCTTAGTATTACACTCCTGGGGTACTCCAGTCCCGAATCTACAGAATAATAACCAATCTTCAGGGTTACTAAGACCCATGGGATCACTGTAGGTCACTCGAAGAAATCTCCACTCTAGTACTGCTACTCACACTGAACAGCAAGTACTTCATCACAGCCAGTCTTGGACTTGCCATGGCAAGAACCCCTCACCTCCCACTGTCTTGGTACTTCCTCAGTCTCAGCTCCTGACTGAGCCACCTTTTGGGCTTGCTGTAGTGAGAATCGCCATTTTCAGCAGCCTTTGCCTTTTAACTGCCCATACTTGGGATCTACCCTGTTCCCAGCAGCCTTCCCTGACATGTTCAGCTTCCAGCAAGAAGCCTTGAGGAAGAAGTGCATCAGCCTTATGCCTGCAAAGTCATTCCTTGCTCTTATTTCAGAGCTTCTTCCTTAGAATCTCCCCTCCTCATGGGCCATTTCACAGCCTTCTGAACTTCAATCCAAATGCCCCTTTCACTTTAGCATCACTACCCTTTGGGCTTCACTGCCTCTGGCTTCCCCCTGGTTCAGGACAACCTACCTCTGCCGCCAGGCTTCAGTGTCCTAGGCACCCAGGCTGCTTTCTAGCTCACCAAAGTTTCAGGCCTCCCTAGCTTCTCTCAGCCTTTAGCCCAAGAAAAGAAACACCCAGTTACTTTTCATCTGGGTCTTCTCCCAGGTCTCTTTTTCCTCTCTGCTCCCACTGTTAAGAGGGCCCTGCTGAGTTTGATCACCAGTTATGCACACACCTCCAGGTGCCACCCCATGGCCTAATTGGGTTTAGTCTCCAGTTAAACCCCATGCTGGTTAACTAGAGGTTATACACCTGACCCAATCACACGGCCTATTCCCTTTTATTACAGTGATTTACTGTACTTGCTAACACATCAGCTACACCTTACACAGCAACCCAAAAGCAATGAATTGACTTGTATTACCAACTGCACTGGTAGCTAAAATCCTAGTTGTCCAAAAGCAGCTAACAATTAGTGTCTTCACTACAAATGACCGATGACAGCAGTCCTTGCGTAGACTATAAACTCTTTGGGGCAGGGACCATCTTTTTGTCTTGGTTTGTACAACACCTGGCACCTATGTGCTACTACACTGAAAATAAACAACGACAGATGTGTATTGTAAATATCACTGAGTTTATCCAGAGCTACGTTCATGACTTTCATGTGTTAAGGGCTATGAAAAGTTATAGTACTCAATAAATCCATCGCATACTTACATAAACAGAAGTGATTACCAAATCCTGTGTCTCCACGTAGTGATATGTAGAAAATACAGACCAAATTGCTATCAAAGCAATCGCTGTGAAAATATCTCAAAGCATTTAATCATTTAGTGCCACTCCCTTATGCATTATTTCTACTCATTACGTGCAGCGCACCCTTGGGGCTTGTTCTGCCTATGCACTCATAACATCATCAGTATCTGAGCACCTAACTGTAGTGAATTATTCCCACAATACCTTCATGAGGTAGGGAAATATTATTGTTCCCATTTTACTGATGGATCTTGAGGCATGAGTGATTAAGTAACTTGCTCAAAGTCACACTAGAAGGTTGCAGTAAAGCCAGGAATTGACTCTAGCTCTCCCGTCACACACCAATAGTTTTAAACCATAAGCACACACTTTTTCTCCCTGATCTATGCATTAAACACCCTTTAACATCAAAGGGAGATGTACATACAGCATGTATACAGGTTAAGTAAAACCCTTCTGGGTTCTTTCAACTTTAGGTTGTAGGAGGCTTTAAACATAGAAGAATATGCAATTTTAGACTCCACTCCAGAAAGGGATTCCACTCAGACAGACCTCTGGGTGTATGCAGATGTGCAGGATCATGACCTTCGTTTATTCGATGTGCACAGTTCCCAGCTGCTTTGAAAAGCCAAGCTACATTTTATAATGAATCTTAATTATTTAAGTTAGTTAGTTATGCAAGTGCCGTAGATGCTGCCATTATGAGAGCTAAAATAAAAATAAACAATTGACATAAAATCAGGGGAGAGAGCATGTTTCAGTCAGTGTGATACACACAATAGCAATTCTACAATGGAACATGTTAATTATTGTGTAGCTCCTACTATATTGAGTGAGTATCAAGCAATTGCCTGCTATTGCTCATTTGTTAGAACTAACAGAAAGCAGGAAACAGCATGGGAGTGAGAAAACATTGCAAAGATGACTCAAAAGCATTAATTTTGGAGTTAGAAATATTTAAGCCAGTTTGTTAGAAATGCTCACACTACCAGCTAGGGTGTGGCTGTGATGGGAGTAGAAGCGGAGAGGTGAGCAAAGGTAGTGGAAGGATCTCAGCTGGGAGCAGCACAGTCAATGTTCCACAGGTCCCCTCTCTGTTCCTTCCCTACCACTTGCCTTCAGTGCATGGGGGCTTCTCTCTTTCCTTTCCTTTGTTGTGCTGCAGAGCATGGGTAGGAGAGGGGCCACCAGCTGCACCTGGGGTCTATCCCATGCATTGCTGCTGCCGCCACCACCATTGAACCGGGTGGTGTTGCTGTGACCAGGTGATTGGCTCCCAGTTGGGAGACCGCAAGAGGAGGGGTTGATGGAGTTTGCTGCCTGGGTGGGGTAGTCATTGTGGGTTTCATTTCAGTCCCACTTTTCCCACCCTTAATCTAGTAGCTGGGTCTCTAGTGATGCTAGGCTGACTGCCAGTTTTGGTGTCTGCAATGGATTTTTCACCTTTGGAAAACTGGAAAATAGCCATGTGGGTTTTTCACTTTTCACCAGCCACCCAGAAGGTCTAGTTTTGGGGGTTTCAGTTACAATTGCTGCAGCTTCGTCAGGTTACCAGTGGATTTGGTGGGTTAGTAACGGTCTGACTTAGATTCCTGCAACCCCATCGGTTGCTTGAGCATTGGTCACAGCATAGCCTTGCACAGTGAGAAGGTACATCGCTAATCTTCATCCAAGAATATTAAAGGAATTGGCACATGAAATTATAGCCCATTAACAAGGATTTTTAATGAATCTGTAAACTCAGGGGTTGTACCGTCTGACTGGAGAATTGCTAACATAGTTCCTATTTTTAAGAAAGGAAAAAGAAGTGATCTGGGTAACTACAGGCCTGCTAGTTCGACATCTGTAGTATGCAAGGTCTTGGAAAAAAATTTGAAGGAGAAAGTAGTTAAGGACATTGAGGTCAATGGTAACTGGGACAAAATACAACATAGTTTTACAAAAGGTAGATCGTGCCAAACCAACCTGATCTCCTTCTTTGAGAAAGTAACAGATTTTTTCGACAAAGGAAACGCAGTGGATCTAATTTACCTTGATTTCAGTAAGGCGTTTGATATGGTGCCACATGGGGAATTATTAAATTGGAAAAGATGGGGCTCAATATGAAAATTGAAAGGTGGATAAGGAATTGGTTAAACGGGAGACTACAGGGGGTCATACTGAAAGATGAACTGTCAGGCTGGAAGGAGGTTACAAGTGGAGTTCCTCAGGGATCTGTTTTGGGACGAATCTTATTTAATCTTTTTATTACTGACCTCGGCACAAAAAGGGGTCGGTCCTGGGGCCGGTTTTGTTCAATATCTTCATAAATGATCTGGAGGATGGTGTGGATTGCACCCTCAGCAAGTTTGCAGATGACACTAAACTGGGAGGAGTAGATATGCTGGAGGGTAGGGATAGGATACAGAGGGACCTAGACAAATTGGAGGATTGGGCCAAAAGAAATCTGATGAGGTTCAACCAGGACAAGTGCAGAGTCCTGCACTTAGGATGGAAGAATCCAATGCACCGCTACAGACTACGGACCGAATGGCTCGGCAGCAGTTCTGCAGAAAAGGACCTAGGGGTGACAGTGGACGAGAAGTTGGATATGAGTCAACAGTGTGCCCTTGTTGCCAAGAAGGCCAATGGCATTTTGGGATGTATAAGTAGGGGCATTGCCAGCAGATCGAGGGACGTGATCGTTCCCCTCTATTCGACATTGGTGAGGCCTAATGTGGAGTACTGTGTCCAGTTTTGGGTCCCACACTACAAGAAGGATGTGGAAAAATTGGAAAGAGTCCAGCGGAGGGCAACAAAAATGATTAGGGGACTGGAACACATGAGTTATGAGGAGAGGCTGAGGGAACTGGGGATGTTTAGTCTTCAGAAGAGAAGAATGAGGGAGGATTTGATAGCTGCTTTCAACTACCTGAAAGGAGGTTCCAAAGAGGATGGCTCTAGACTGTTCTCAGTGGTAGCAGATGTCAGAACAAGGAGTAATGGTCTCAAGTTGCAGTGGGGGAGATTTAGGTTGGATATTAGGAAAAACTTTTTCACTAGGAGGGTGGTGAAACACTGGAATGCGTTACCTAGGGAGGTGGTGGAATCTCCTTCCTTAGAAGTTTTTAAGGTCAGGCTTGACAAAGCCCTGGCTGGGATGATTTAGTCGGGGATCGGTCCTGCTTTGAGCAGGGGGTTGGACTAGATGATCTCCTGAGGTCCCTTCCAACCCTGATATTCTATGATTCTATGCGGGAGTGTGTTTGGGTTTGTGTGATTAGACAGTTGGCAACCCTAGCTGGTGGTTGCCTAATACAACCATTTTTTATCCTGTTTTTATCCTATTTGTCAATTTTTATCCTGTTCTAACTTTTCCCTCTCCTCCCTCCCGCCCCGATCCCAGAGCACCCCTACCGCAGCTGCCAGCCTCTCAGCCCCCAGTCACCCCAGTGTCCCCGACCCCAGCTCCAGAGCGCCAGGCAGGCAGGCACCAACCCCAGCATCCCTGAGTCCAGGCAGCAGGCTGTCAGGCCTCAGCCCCAACCTGAGACAGGAAAGAGTCAAGGCACTCCTGGGGGGCAGAGCATGGGCAGGGCCACGCCAGGCTGTTTGGGGAAGCTCAGCCTCCTCTGGCCTATGGTACCCACCACCCATGTCGAGGTGGTTTTATTTTGTCACTGAAACTGAAGAGTTTTGTTGCCAAAAGTGGCATTGCAGTGTGTAAACCTCCACCCTTTCGTTACCAAAAACTGCCTTTTGACGACAAAACCCTGCAGTGTAGACAAAGCCGAAGATGCAGGGTTCTCACTGCTATGCACCAACTCTTATGGTTAAAGCATATCAAGCTCCTAGAGAACACAAAATGATTTGCACCTCGCAGAAGCTCTGAAACAACTTGTGAATTAATGCTTGAATTGCGTTGCTGGGTGGGTTGCCAATCCTCCTGGTTTGACCAGGAGTCTCCCGGAATCAAGCTCTGTCTCCCAGAGGCTACTGAAGCCAAACAGGGAGATTTTAGGCCACTGAAAGTCTGGTGGTGTTGCAGGGCTAAGGCAGGCTTCCTATCTGCCCTGGCCCCACGCTGCTCTTGGAAGCTGCCAGCACATCCCTGTGGCCCCTGGAGAGGGGCGGGAGAGGAAGTTTACATGTTGCCCCTGCCCCGAGGCTGGGAACTGTGGCCAATGGGAGCTGCGGAGATGGCGCTTGGGGCAGGGACAGCACATGCAGACCCCTGGCTGCCCCTAGGGGCCACAGGGCCATGCTGGCCGCTTCTGGGAGTGGCATGGGGCCAGGGCAAGCAGGGAGCCTGCCTTAGCTCTGCTGCGTCGCTGACTGGGAGATGCCCAAGGTAAGTGCTGCCTGGCTGCAGATCGCAGTCTTCACCCCCTCCTGCACCCAAACTCCATCCCAGAGCCTGCACCCCAGCCCTGAGCCCACTCCCACAGCCAGCACCCCAAACCCCCTCCTGCACACCAACTCCCTGCCCTAGGCTCAGCCCAGAGCCCCCTCCCACACTCCAAACTGCTTGGCTCCAGTCCAGAACCCACTTCCCAACCCCATGCCCAGTGAAAGTGAGTGAGGGTGGGGGATAGTGAGCGACAGAGGGAGGGTGGAAAGGGGTGAGTGGGGAGGGGGAGAGGGCAAGGGTGTTTGGGTTTGTGTGATCAGACAGTTGGCAAAACCCTAGCTGGTGGTTGCCTCATGCCCTTGTCCAATTTTATCCTGTTCTTACTTTTCCCTCTCCGCCTCCCCCCCCCCACCTCCAAGATTCAAATATACATGATTTCCTAAACAAGATACTCCCCCAGGGAAACCAAACTTCAGCCTGTGCTGCCATAGGAAGTTAAATACAATGTATTCTTATTAGGGCTGTCAATTAATCACAGTTAACTTACACGATTAACTGATTAAAAAAAATTAATCATGATTAATCTCACTGTTAAACAATAGAATATAAATTGAAATGGATTAAATATTTTTGGATGTTTTTCTACATTTTCAAATATATTGATTTCTATTACAACACAGAATACAAAGTGTACAGTACTCACTTTATATTTTTATTACAAATATTTGTACTGTAAAAATGATAAAAGAAATACTGTTTTTCAATTCACTTCATACAAGTACTGTAGTGCAATCTCTTTATCTTGAAAGTGTAACTTACAAATGTATTTATTTGGTTACATAACTGCACTCAAAAACAAAACAATGTAAAACTTTAGAGCCTACAAGTCCACTCAGTCCTACTTCTTGTTCAACCAATTACTAAGACAAACAAGCTTGTTTAGATTTACAGGAGATACTACTGACTGCTTCTTATTCTAAAGTGTGAATAGGCGTTCGGCGTGGCACTTTTGTAGCTGGCGTTGCAAGGTATTTACATGCCGGATATTCTAAATATTCATATGCTCCTTCATGCTTCAGCCACCACTCCAGAGGACATGCTTCCATGCTGATGATGCTCGTTTAAAAAAACAAAAAATGCATTAATTAAATTTCTGACTGAACTCCTTGGGGGAGAATTGTATGTCTCCTGTTCTGTTTTACCCACATTCTGCCATATATTTCATGTTATAGCAGTCTTGGATGATGACCCAGCACATATTCATTTTAAGAACACTTTCACAGCAGATTTGACAAAATGCAAAGAAGGTACCTGTGCCAGGTTGGATCACAGGAACCCCCTGGGGCTGCCAACTGATGTGCCAAGACTACTTCTGCCCCTGCTTTCTCTACCCTCCCACCTGGGGACTTCAGTGCTCTGCCTGGTTTGAGCCAGACCCAAGTCTGAACCACGTCCCCTAACAGCCGTAGGCTTAAACTGAAAGCAGCTTAAGAAGTGTTCCTGTCTTTAACACTGATGCCCAGCTCCCAGTGGGGTCCAAACCCCAAATAAATCTGTTTTACCTTGTATAAAGCTATACAGGGTAAACTCATAAATTGCCCGCCCTCTATAATACTGATAGACAGATATGCACAGCTGTTTGACCCCCCCAGGTATTAATACATACTCTGGGTTAATTAACAAGTAAAAAGTGATTTTATTAAATTCAGAACGTAGGATTTAAGTGGTTCCAAGTAGTAACAAACAGAACAAAGTGAATTACCAAGCAAAATAAAATAGAATATGCAAGTCTGTGTCTAATACAGTAAGAAAACTGAATACAGATAAAATCTCACCCTCAGATGTTTCAATAAGCTTCTACCACAGACTGGACGCCTTCCTAGTCTGGCACAATCCTTTCCCTGGTACAGCCCTTGATCTAGCTCAGGTGGTAGCTAGGGGACTTCTCATGATTGCAGCCTCCTTTGTTCTGTTCCACCCACTTATATATCTTTTGCATAAGGTGGGAATCCTTTGTCCCTCTCTGGGTTCCCACCCCTCCTTCACAATGGACAAGCACCAGGTTAAAGATGGATTCCAGTTCAGGTGACATGATCACATGTCACTGTGAGACTTCATTACTCACTTGCCAGCACACACCTATACAGGAAAACTTACAAGTAAAACAGAGCCATCTACAGTCCATTGTCCTGGTTAATGGGTGCCATCAAGATTCCAAACCACCATTAATGGCCCACGCTTTGCATAATTACAATAGGCCCTCAGTTATGTTTTATAGTTCTAGTTTCAGATACAAGAATGATACATTCATACAACTAGGATGAACACATTCAGTAGACTATAAGCTTTGTAAAGATACCTTACATGAGACCTTTTGCATGAAGCATATCCCAGTTACATTATATTCACACTCATTAGCATATTTTTATAAAATCATATAGAGTGCAATGTCACAGTACCAATGTGAGATTTCTAAGGATAGATACAGCACTCGACACAAGGTTTAAGAATCTGAAATGCCTTCCAAAATCTGAGCGGGATGAGGTGTGGAGAATGCTTTCATATGTATTATTAAGAGCCATGCTCCAATGCGGAAACTACAGAACCCGAACCACCAAAAATCAAAAAAGAAAATCAACCTTCTGCTGGTGGCATCTGACTCAGATGATGAAAATGAACATGCATCTGTCCACTCTGCTTTGGATGGTTATCGAGCAAAACCCATCATCAGCATGGACACGCCTTCTGGAATGGTGGTTGAAGCATGAAGGGACATATGAATCATTAGCGCATCTGGCATGTAAATATCTTGTGATGCCAGCTACAACACTGCCCTGAGAACACCTGTTCTCACTTTCAGGTGCCATTGTAAACAAGACGTGGGCAGCATTATCTCCTGCAAATAATCAAACTTGTTTGTCCGAGTGATTGGCTGAAGCACGACTGAGTGGACTTGTAGGTTCTAAAGTTTTACGTTGTTTTATTCTTGAATGCACTTATTTTTTGTACATAATTCTACATTTGTAAGTTCAACTTTCATTATAAAGAGATTGCACTACAGTACTTGTATTAGGTTGCAATCAAAAATAAATGCAAAGTGAGCACTGTACCCTTTGTATTCTGTGTTCTAATTGAAATCAATATATTTGAAAATGTAGAAAACATCAAGAATTTAAATAAATGGTATTCTATTTTTGTTTAATCACAGGATTAATTTAATTGCTTGACAGTCCTAATTCTTGTGTACAGTAACTCCTCACTTAATGTCATCCCAATTAATGTTGTTACGTTGCTGACCAGGGGGAGAACATGCTCATTTAAAGTTGCACAATGCTCATTTATAATGTTTGGCAGCCTCCTGCTTGTCCACTGCTTGCAGGAAGAGCAGCCTGTTGCAGCTCACTGGTGGGGGCTTGGAACCAGGGTGGGCTGGCAGCCCCCCCCCCATCAGCTCCCCTAAGTTTCCTGTGCAGCAGCCGCCAGCAGGCTACCAATTGCAACACAGTTCAGCTGTCCCTCCCCGTGCTGCCGTGTGGTGCTCCTGCCCTCTGCTGCTCCTGCCCTCTGCCTTGGAGCTGCTCCCAGGAGCCTCCTGCTTGCTGTGCGGGGGGTGGAGGGAGATGGGTGTTAATATCAGGGTGTCCCCCTCCTCCTGTACCCCATCTCCACAGAGCACGGTGGGATATGACATGGGAGCTTGCTGGCTGCAGCTGCTGTCTCAACTTACTGATCTACTTCAAAAGGCAGTGTACTTAGAGTGGGGTCAGCGTACTTAAAGGGGCAATATGCATCTCTCTCTCTCTCTCTCACACACACACACAAGGCGGGTGGGTGTCTCTCTGCCATGCTGGGTCTCCATGTCTAGTTGGCAGCCGGTATCAAGTGGAGTGCCCCAAGGGTCGGTCCTGGGGCCGGTTTTGTTCAATATCTTCATAAATGATCTGGAGGATGGTGTGGATTGCACTCTCAGCAAATTTGCGGATGATACTAAACTGGGAGGAGTGGTAGATACGCTGGAGGGGAGGGATAGGATACAGAAGGACCTAGACAAATTGGAGGATTGGGCCAAAAGAAATCTGATGAGGTTCAATAAGGATAAGTGCAGGGTTCTGCACTTAGGACGGAAGAACCCAATGCACAGCTACAGACTAGGGACCGAATGGCTAGGCAGCAGTTCTGCGGAAAAGGACCTAGGGGTGACAGTGGACGAGAAGCTGGATATGAGTCAGCAGTGTGCCCTTGTTGCCAAGAAGGCCAATGGCATTTTGGGATGTATAAGTAGGGGCATAGCGAGCAGATCGAGGGACGTGATCGTTCCCCTCTATTCGACATTGGTGAGGCCTCATCTGGAGTACTGTGTCCAGTTTTGGGCCCCACACTTCAAGAAGGATGTGGATAAATTGGAGAGAGTCCAGCGAAGGGCAACAAAAATGATTAGGGGTCTGGAACACATGAGTTAGGAGGAGAGGCTGAGGGAGCTGGGATTGTTTAGCCTGCAGAAAAGAAGAACGAGGGGGGATCTGATAGCTGCTTTCAACTACCTGAAAGGGGGTTCCAAAGAGGATGGCTCTAGACTGTTCTCAATGGTAGCAGATGACAGAACGAGGAGTAATGGTCTCAAGCTGCAGTGGGGGAGGTTTAGATTGGATATTAGGAAAAACTTTTTCACTAAGAGGGTGGTGAAACACTGGAATGCGTTACCTAGGGAGGTGGTAGAATCTCCTTCCTTAGAGGTTTTTAAGGTCAGGCTTGACAAAGCCCTGGCTGGGATGATTTAACTGGGAATTGGTCCTGCTTCGAGCAGGGGGTTGGACTAGATGACCTTCTGGGGTCCCTTCCAACCCTTATATTCTATGATTCTATGATCCCACCCTCTTCCACCCTCTGACTTCACCACCTCAACCAAGCTTCACAGTACAGTATTAAATTGTTTGTTTAAAACTGTGTATGTATATATACACATGTATCTGGCAAAAAAAAAAATTCCCTGGAACCTCCCTCCCCCCATTTACATTAATTCTTATGGGGAAATTGGATTTGCTTAAGATCATTTCACTTAAAGTCGCATTTTTCAGGAACATAACTTCAATCTCAGGCGAGGAGTTACTGTACTACATTAGCAGTGTTACCCTATGCTGAAGACGCCCCGTTCATACGTCCTCTCAAGCAGCTGGCCCCTCACTAGTTTGTGGTGGTAAAAGCAGACTTTTTAGGTCACACTGGTGTCCCAATTCAATTGTTTGTCAAGCCAAAGCTATAATATAGAGTGCAATTATTTACTGTGATTTTCTTGTGCACACTATCTACTGTATCTTTTTATCTCCCTAGATGTTTTGACCAAGTGTGATTGGTGGTCTAAATCTTCTCATGCACGTACTCAGGGGGTGAATTACTGAATAAAGAAAGAGCTCATTAACACTGTTTGAGAATATTTAAACAGTATAAAAATGTCATTAGTTTCACAAGTTGATGACAGTGCATTCAATTATATTCAATGGACAAGGAGTTAAATTACACATTTAGCTAGGATATTTGTACTCCATCTTAAATTCCATAAACATTTAAGTTACAACATACAACAAAAATCAGATTTTAAAGTCATTTATCAGTTGTTAGAGGTGAACATGCAGTTGCAACTGGACATTCAGATCAGTGTTATTCTATACATATTAGTCTTAAATAGCTTAAAGGCAAACACTACAGCTAGGTTACTGGTCACATGAGAACTGGAGTTTCAGAACTGATAGGCTGATTTTAATTCATTAACTTGTTTATCTGATCACTGAATTCTCCCTACCACTGTATCAGATTGTTCTAGCTCTTTTCAGTTGTCTTAAGCTACATCTCATTTGCCTATGAATGCAATAGAAAAATAAAACAAGTATTTCATATGTATACTGAATAGATGTTGCACTCATGCACATACACTACACTGCTCTTCCATTCTATTTTGTGAACAGATGCTAAAGTAATCAGGGAGAAAATGGCATTTTCCAAAGAAATGAATTTTAGTAGTGTTTGGTAATATGACCTTTCCTTTTACCGAAAGCTATTTCTTCCTCAACAGCCTTCTAAATGAAAAGCAACTGCACAGATTACAAACTGATACTGAATATGCAGAAGGTATTCAGTGCCAAGCTTTTTGAGAACACTGGTGTGAATGAGCAAAAAAGAAAATTACATCTTGACTCAAGACTGACAGGACGTGGCCTCAAGCTTTCTTGATAATGGCACAATTTAGTTCTGAAGCTTTGATCATCTTTGCATTCTTGACACCGTTCCTGTTTCATTTAAGATGTGTTCCTGGCACAGTTCTTGTCATTACGGACATGTTTCTGAAAAAAAAGAAGCTAGATTTAATTCAGTGATGCTCAGACCTCAGTGGTTCAGGAACCAGGTTAGCAATAAACATTTCACACTACTGTGGCTCTTTTGAGAGTATTCATTGTTTCATTTACTATTTATATTTACTATTAACCAATTGTCGTTAATAAAATACTTGGTCAGTCATATATATTCATTCTCATAGCAAAAGGACAAGTATTTTATTAACAACAATTGGTTAACATAGTAAAAGCTCAGGATAACTTAAATTGGTTAATAATTAAGTCACACACTGTTTTAGTAGATGCTGCAATGAGCCGCAGGAGATACATTAAAGAGCCACTTGCAGCTCTTGAGCCTCAGTCGGAGGGTCACTGATTTAAATTAAAACAAATGGCACCCTTTTCCCCTTCAGAGGAACAACCCGCATGATGGGAGGAAACTTTGCAAAGTTCAACTCACAATTTCCTACTCACAGGTCTGTTGGAGGGTTCCTCCATCCTGCAGAAGCATTCAGGGATTTTCCCACCTTTAATCCACAGGTTGCAATGGAGCATCCGCAGAAGTGGCCCATGCTCTTGAGTATAATTCCTGATCTTGACACAGACCTCCTGACTATACTTCTCTTTCTCATAACTTTGGACAGCATTGGCTCCAGAAGGAGCTGTCCTCTGGGGGTTCCCTTGGCACAGCTGCTGCTGGTGCCCCTCAAAGGGGATGTTTCAAGTGCACACAGAAAAGCAGTGTACGTTAATACAGCCTCAAGTTGTATTTGCTTACACCTTCCTTTCTTGTGGGATTTGGAGGACAGAATATGGGAGGAACCAAGATGGTTTTTGTACCCTGCCCACTAGATTCCAAGCTGAAATCCTGTGGAGTGCCCATGTAACACAACGGTGGAGCTGAGCAGGCATGCTGCAGAAGTAAAACTCCTCTTTCATGGTTGAGGAGGAAAGCATGCATAGATTAACAGTCACAAGGACCATAAACAGCATGACAACATTTTCACTAAGAGATTGACTCAAGCATGTGATCTTCACATAAGCAAATATACTAGTAACTCATTTCCCTAGGCTTGTAATAGGTGTATGTCACTTACAGTCTTCAAAGGACTGCTAGCTTTCTTTAGATATAGTGAAACAGGTTGATCTAATTCAAACCCTGTGACTTCCCATGAATTTCTATAGTAATTTAAATAGATTCCCAAGTATCTATAAGAATGTTTGTGTATTAAGAAAATTGACTTGTATTGCAGTACTCTGCTCTGCTTTATACAATTCTATTCTGACTGACAATCTAGTTACTTTACAGACACTATATAATACTGTATATAAGTACTATACTTAAGATATTTTTTCTTACAATGTTTAATAGGAACAAAGTATACTGCATTCTAAATTAAAACAAAAATAAGGTATTGTGGCAGAGTCCAATGTACATAAAATCTCTGCATCGAATTAACATTTTCCTACATCTGCTAGGGTATAATATGCTTATTTTCCAACTTCTACTGAATTAAAAGTAAAAATGATCAACTTCTCAAGTTTAGTATAACCCTTTTAGAAACAAACATTGCAGTAATAAAATTATATGTACTGTACTCCAACAAGTGTATAGCTCAGACACACACAATTAGTTTTTCAACAGCACGCTTCTATCAACATCCCTAACACATATTCTGGTTTAATCTCTGCTAGAGCATATATCAAAGATTCATGTCTGTCACCTTCAGCATATATATATTCTTATAATCCCAAAGCCAGACATATTCTATGATATAGCTAACAAGCAAGGTCTTAAGAGTTAGGCAAGTGGTGCAGGCAAACTTGTACCTTGATGTGCTTCAGGGCTTGCCAACACAGGGAGATTACGGCACTCTGAATTGAAGCACACTAGCTGATACACAGTATGTAAGAGGCAGTAATAGCATATGCACAGGACAGTTGTGTCCTCTTTCAATTCAAATAATTGCATACATAAGACAGGGCCCCCCCATGAAGCATGTTAAGTAGATCAGGTAAAATGAATTTGCTTTCTCCCTTCTGGGGACTTGGGCTTATTTAACTCTCAAAAGAAAGTAAATTGGTGGCATCATCCTAGTTCCTGTTTGTTCACATTACAACCCACCACATGACTGGCAGTCTCTGTACAATGAAGAGTTAGCACTGGAATGGAAAGTGCACTAGCCTGTACTACACCTGGCTCAAGCGAGCATAAACAATCCCTTGCATTTAAAGAGAGTATAGTCAGAACCAGTTAAATGTTTAATCATTAGCTAAGATTCCTTATCAAATGTTTTTCTAAAAGACATCACTAATACAGCCCTGTTAAAACTGCAATTATCCCGGGTACTCTTTTGGACCAGCGAGTAAAGCATCAGTGATGACAATGAAAAATAACTGCAGTAGAGGGCAGCTGTAGATTTTGCACTAGAACTGACCATTTTCTTAACTAACACAGCATGGTAAAAGTTACACGTAGTTTGACTTTCTGGAAAAAAAATCTACGGCTTTCTTTTATTCACACTTCCCTGATATTCGAGAAATGGATTTTATTGAAAATAGCAGTAACTAAACTATTACTCAGGTACAATAGGTACTCATTTTAAAAAGTAATTACAAGTCAAGAGAAAGTGTAGCTTCAGTAGTGAGTACAAAACCTCACAAAGCATAAAACATACAAGACAAGAAAATGATAGCTCTTGTGACTTAAAACAATTCAAGCAGTGTCATTTTAGCTTTTTTCATGGAGTAACTTTTGTTCGGGAAACAATTTCATTCACAAAACCGTTGTTCTTTGCCAACACTTCAGCTTTCAATTGTTTCAGTTTGGTTCTGATGTCTTCCTCTGACATGTCTCTCAAGGGCAATGCTTTCACTTTACAAAGGAATTCCTGAATTATTTTTTCACCTTCCTGAAAGAAAAATGAAAGCGTATTTCACCTTTAAGATCATTCTCTCCCCAATCCCACCAAGGAAGCATCAAGAACAGAATTTCATTAAGTGTCAGAAGTTTTCCTGAAGTAAAGGATTTAGTAGAGTAATTAGTAGAGCAATTAGTAGCAGAGCAATAAGAGTGCTTTCACCTTCTGAACGATGGGTAGAAATCTTTTGTTGACAAACAAAAATGGTTAGAGGTTAGTAACTGTCCATGTAAAGACCTGTAGATTTAAAAACCTGCTAGTTTGAAAGGCTGGATCTACTGTGTGTGTTTCATATTTAAATCCCAGTCCATAGTTTAGCTCTAGAGCTATGCATTAGATGAACATAGAGACTATTCCAATATATTTGATCGGCAACAGCTGGAATACCTATACAGCTATTATGAAGCTAAACTGCAAATAGAAACATGTTTTTAAAAACAAAGGAAAGGACAAGTTGTTACCAAGCAACCAGAGACTGGCAGTCACCAAGGGGAACACATGAAAATAGAAAAGCTTTATGCATTTGACTTTAAGGAAACCAATGAGCAGAACTTTTTTAAATTGAAGTGGCGTGCAATAAAACCAAACATTAAGAGCACCAAATTTTTTACTAGTATTCAATATCCCTGTGTTGGTAACATAATATGTCAAGAGTACAAGATTCTGCATAAGCCTCTATTGCACTGTGCGACTCCAATGCAATAACCTGCTTAATCCCATGGCTCCTATAATTGTGATTTCCTAGCATGAAGTGCTTATGCAAAGCACATCCAGTGGGGAACCTTCATCAGTCTAAAGGATTTGCAGATATTATAGCATGTGTCTGCCTCTAGAAGTGATGTTAATGCATCTGGTAAGTTAACACAGACAAAACAGCTGAAACTATGCAGTACTACTGCGTCTCTTTCTGAAGTGACACTGTATGGTATAACCTTAAGAGTATTTTTAAAAAACACCTAAGAATGAAACATTTCCCCCTACTTTGAGAGGTTTGCTACAGTCGGTTATAGCAATTTAATTTACATCCGATTAAGAGATGACATCATTTGAACTCAGACAAACAATTTTGCAGATTATTTTACCCTGACCTTGATTAAGATGCAACAAAAGAACAGTTACTGGTAAAAAGTAACCTAAATTGAGTAGACTACAGATTACATACTCTTGAGATGTGTATGTACGTACTCTGGAAACCCCCCTGGAATCCTACTGGGCCACGACCACAGGGCTGTGTGTATGCTCCCTCACAGGGAGCAACATTCAGACTTCGGAGTACAGTACTGTATGGAACTGTTGCCCCAACCATCCCTCAGATCCTTCCACTTCCTCAGGACTCCATAACAAGACCATGCATTTATTAGGACTTATAAAAAGATTTATAGGAAGGAATGTGGGTTTGGACTAAGTCTATCTGAAGAACTACAGCTACTGGCTAAGTTCCCTCTAAGCTGCGCAGCCGCGCGCAGCTGCCTATTAAGCCCTGTGCAGGAGCTCACGGCTGCAGCAGGGAGAAGAGCCCCTCCCCGCCAGCCCCACTGCAGACCTGCCCCGGTCTTTCCATGTCTGGGGGAGAGGAGCCCCTCCCTGGGCCCGGCCCAGCCCCGCTGGAGCTGCCACGGCTGGGGAGAAGCGCCTCTCCCTGGCCTCGAGACGCTGTGATGAGATAGGGCTGAGGGGAGTCCTGTCTCCCCACTGCAGCCCTGGAGCAGCCTGCACCCTAAACCCCTCATCCCTGGCCCCACCCCAGTCTTCACTCCTAGATGGAGCCCTCACCCCCTGCACCCAGACCTGAGCCCCCTCCCACACCACAAACCCTTCATCCCCAACCCCACCCCAGAGCCTGCACCCCCAGCCAGAGCCCTCATCCCCCCACACCCCAACCCTCTGTCCCAGCCCTAAGCTCCCTCCCGCACCCTGAACCACTCATCCCTGACCCCACTTCAGAGCCTGCACCCCCAGCCAGAGCCCTCATCCCCCCCACACCCAAACCCTCTGCCCCAGCCCTGAGACCCTTCCCACACTCCGAACCCCTCAGCCCCATCCCCACCACATGAATTTTGTTATGTGCACCAATATAAGGAGATGGTTTCCTCAGATTCATCTCCATATGTCACAAACCTAGGAGACCTAGGTTAGATTTACATGCACCAATGTAACTAGGATAAGGTGGATCCATTACTGGCACCCTTGGTGAAAAGGCAATATGGGATCATTATTGGCACAAGGACTCCCAGAATGGCAGAGAAGCCAACTAGAGACTATTTATAAGAAAGCCTCCTGTTGCCTATTACTAGGAGGCATTCTGGGGAATGAAACCTTGCTTAAGCCTATTAGAGGGGGAAAAGGAAGAACAAAGATTAAGAAGAACAATTTTAATTGGCAGCTCATTTCCATGATCAATGGCAGCATCTAGTACTGAATGATCAATTGGTGCTGACAAAGGCAACAGACCACTGGAACCATGGCAGTGTCTGAATCAGCTTCCCTTGATATCTGAGATTGCTCTCAGATCAGCACCTCCTCAACCTCCTCCCAGAGTCTGGGTAAGACCAAGAGGGAACACTCATGCCTTTTCTTCGTCTGATGAGGAAGAGGAAAAATCTCAGCCCAAATTCTCTTACGGTCTTTGAACCTAAAGACTGCTTCAGAACATCTATAAAACACTGAAGTCCCAGAGTCCAAATAGCTAAGTCTTTAAACAGATTAACCAGTAGTGCTCTCACCAACAACAGTAAGTTTACTCAAAGAACAAGAGTCTAAATGGGTATATGCTACACACCTCCCCAGGGAAAAAAAACAGTTACTCACCTTTCCTAACTGTTGTTCTTCAAGACACGTTGCTCATGTTCATTCCGTTGTAGGTGTGTGCGCTCCCCACATGTGCTGGTGCTGGAAGTTTTTCCCTCAGTGGTATCTGTAGGGGACCAGCTCTGGCACCCTCTGAAGTTGCACGCTTATGCACCAGTATAAGGGGCGCCACCCCTCCCCCCTCTTCAGTTCCTTCTTGCTGGAACTCCAACAGAGAGGAAGGAGGGTAGGTATTAGAATGGACTTGAGCAACGCATCTTGAACAGTTACGAAAGTTGAATAGCCATATTTTTCTTCGAGTGCTTGCTCATGTCCATACCATTGTAGGTGACTCCCAAGCAGTACCTCCAGAAGGGGATAGGAATTCATGGACGTGTCAATTGCAACACAGCTCTGCCAAAGCCAGCATCGTCTCTGGCTTGGTGGGTAATGGCATAGTGCATCATGAAGGTGTGTACTGACGACCGCGTTGCAGCTCTGCAGATGCCCTGGATAGGGACATGTGCCAGGAAAGTGGCCTGCGACGCCTGAGCTCTTGTTGAATGAGCCATCACTATCGGTGCAGGCACAGCCTGTGCTATCTCAAAGCAAGTACAGATGCAGGCAGTGATTCAGGTTGAAACCCTCTGAGAATACACCAGGAGGCCCTTCATCCTGTCAGTCAGCACAATGAAGAGCTGAGTGGATCTGCGGAAGGACTTGGTGCACTCCAGGTAGAAAAGCCAGGGTATGCCTGACATCTAGGGTATGCAGGGTATGTATCTTCATTGGATGTGTGAGGCTTTGGACAGAACACTGGGACAAAGATATCCTGGTTAACATGGAATTGTGACACTACCCTTAGCAGGAAGGCTGGATGGGGACGCAGTTGTACTTTGCAGAGTACTGTATATGGGAGCTCCGACGTAAGAGCTTTAATCTCAGAGACTCACCTCGCCAATAGAGACTCACCTCGCCAATAGAATGTGACCTTCCATGACAGGTGCAAAAGAGAGCAGGAAGCCAGAGGCTCAATGGGAGGGCTAGTGAGCCTGGAGAGGACCAGGATGAGATCCCATTGGGAAACCAGATTCCAGACTGGCGGGAAAAGTCTTGCAAGGCCTTTCAGGAATCTGATCATCATCTTGTGTGAGAATACTGATCTACCCTGGATGTGAGGGTGGAAGGCCAATGTGCCAAGTGCACCTTGATGGATGAAAAGGTGAGGTCCTGGTGCTTTAAGTGAAGGGGGTAATTCAGGATGGATTGTCGAGATGATTGGACCAGAGAGATATTCTGGTCTGACACCCAAGAAGGAGAAGCACTTCCACTTCACCAGGTAAGTTGCTCTGGTGGAGGGTCTTCTGCTTTCCAAGAGAACTTGATGGACCTGACTACAGCAAGCTTGTTCCTCAAGATTTAGCCACACAGCATCCATGCTATGAGGTGGGGAGAGGCAAGGTTTGGGTGCAGTAACCATCTGCAATCCTGAAAGAGCAGGTCCTGGATAGTTGGGAATAGTTCATGGGGCTGCTACCGCTAGGTCCATGAGTGTGCCAAACCAACGTGGCAAGGTCAAGCCGGGGCGATCATAATGATTCACACTTTGTCCCTATCGATCTTCAAGTCGCCCTGGGGCACACCCTCAAAAGGCCTGCTTGCTATCCAGCTAGTGGTGGGTAGAACCCGACTGAGCAGAGGTGGTCGGCAGTTGGCCCTGACAGTGCTTATAGCCATTACCCTTCTTGTGGTAGGGCTCCGACCTGCACTTGCTCCCGAATCTCTGGGTCTGCTGTGGTCTGAACCACATCCTTGCAGGCGTGGGCGTGCAAAGACCCAGGGAGCACAGTGTAGCGCTGAAATCTTTTAGACCGTGCAATCTGTCGTCTGTTTGGTCTGACAACAGCACCAGGCCATCGTAGGGGAGGTCCTGGATTGACTACTGAACCTCCACCAAGAGCCTGGGTAACTGTAGCTAAGACGCCTTTCTCATGGCCATGGCCAAAACCATGTCCTGGCTGCACAGTCTGCCATGTCTGAGGCTGCTTGGAGGGCAGCCCTCACCACGGTCTTGTCCTCCTCGAGAATGGCCAGGATCTCCTGCTTCCAGCCCTTTGGCAATGAGTCCACAAACTTGGCCATGGATTGCCAAATGTTATAATCATATCTTCCAAGCAAGGCTTGGCGGTTGGCCACTTGCAATTGGAGGCTGGTAGTTGAATAAACCTTTCTGCCCAACAAATCGAGCCTCTTTGCATCTTTGTTCTTAGGGGTTGAACTGGGTTGCCTCTGCCTTCATGCTCATTGGCAGTGGATGTGACCAACGAGCTCAGGGAGGGTGGGTGTAAAGGTATTGGAAGCCTTTAACCAGGACATATTTTCTCCCCATGTGCTTGGAGATGGGGCGCAGGGAGGAGGGAGTTTGCCACAAAGCCTTGATTAACTTTACCACAACCTCGGGGATGGGCAGGGCCACATTAAAAGGGGCTGCTGTGCTCAATATGTCAAATAGGGTGTCGGAGGGTTCCGACAATACCTTGGCATCCAGCCTTAGATTCGCTGCCACTCTTAAGTAGCTCGTGGTGAGCTTTGACACCCTCCTGGGGAACCACGTGGGAGGGCCCCACCACTGCCTCATCAGGTGAAGAGGATAAGGAGGCAGGCACAGGGGAGTCGACCACCTCCATTTCCCCTGCTGGGGGAGCCTTGGCCGAGGCTGGCTGGCCCTGGGCACCCTGCTCCAACTCCTCTTTTGAGTCTGGGGGTGAACAGGAGACTGTCACCGATTGCTTCTCAGATGTCCCTGAGACCGACTGCTGCACATGCTCTGATATCTGAGGGAACCCCCACAGATTTCAGAACTGCCACAGAGCCAGCCACTGGCCCTGAGGCCACATGTTTACTGGCAGTCCCGGGGGAAATCCCAATGCCATTGGTGGGTGATGTGGGCCTGGGCACACTGTGACCTCCTTGCCTTCCAAGTCTGAGGAGGAAGAGACTCGTCCCGAGGACCAGAGTGGTACCGCTGCCGCCTCCTTGCCCTTTCCATGCTGGCTGTCTCCGTGCTCTTCCCTTGGGGACTGGTGCCGGGATGTCAGAGCTCGGTGCCATGCCTCTGGTGATGGCGCTCGGCGGATCAGGGATGGTAGCCCGGTGATTGATGCCTCACTCTGGGAACGGCGCCATGGCTCCGGTGACTGGGTATGTGAAGATCTTTGTCTTGATTCCAGAGACCAGCGTCAGGCCTCTGGAGATGCGTACCATCGATCCGGAGACCGGTGGCGTGACTCTGGGGACCGGCATCGAGACTCAGGGGATCGGTGCCGCGAGTCTAGAGAGTGATGCGGATGCTCAGGAGACCTGTGCTGGGCCTCTGGGGACTGGCAGCACGCCTCAGGAGGTCTGCGCCAGATAGCCGGTGATCAACAGTGGTATTACGGAGAACAGTGCCGGGAGCTCTGGCAGGCCAGCCAGCTTGTGTTGGAGGGACGATAGCGCAGTTCTGGAGACTGCTGGAGGAATGCCGCCTACAATGGTGCTGGGGAGCGGTGCTGCGGACATGGGGATTGTTGCAAGGGCCACACGGCTTGCCTCTCAAGCAGGCAACTTCTCTCGCAGGTGTTGGTGGCACCAAAAGGGACAATATGTCCTTAAGCAGCTTGGAAGGCTCCAGCGTGGATGGCACTGCCAGGTGCTGGGTGCCTCTTCCACTTCCCGGGGTGGCGGCGGGTCCCAGAGGGGGCTCGACAGATCAGATGGTGATGCTGAAACCTGGCTGTGCTCCGGTGGGGATGAGCTGCCCCACGTGGGTCATTGCTCGGCTCCAGCTTTCTCCTTTATGGGACATGGGAGACCGCTCTCTCCCAGTGTGTTTCTTCTGCTTCTTAGCAAGCACTGGTGATGGGGACAGTGGGGTGCTCCCCACTGATGCAGAGGTGCTTGGAGCAGAGTCCAGTCTGGCCAGCTCAGAGGCCGGTGTGAGGGCCCACTCCATAAGGAGCACTCGAAGCCGAACGTCCCGCTCCTTTTTGGTTCGCGGCTTAAAATTTTTACAAATGCGACACTTGTCACTTATGTAGGTTTCCCCCAAGCACTTCAGACAGCTTTGGTGAGGATCGCAGATGGTCACAGGTTTTATTAATGCTCACCATGCTTGAAGCCCGGAGACTGGGGCATGCCCCATCTCTGGGCTAAGTCCCATTGGGGACTAACTTTTTCTATACTTACATTAAGGGAACTAATAAGAACTACACTGGAAACTACTCTCAACAACTATATATAGCAAAAAATACTAGAAAGCACACTGGAATAGTCAAAAACTTGCTGAGGCAAGGGGACATTGCAGCACCGTCACTGGCGGTAAGAAGGAACTGAAGGGGGCGGGTTGGGGGGCAGCGGTGCCCCTTATACAGGCGCATATGTCGTCCACTCCAGAGGATGCCAGAGCTAGTCCCCTATGGATACCACTGAGGGAAAATCTTCTGGCAGAGCATGTGGCGAGAACATACACCTCCAATGGAATGGACATGAACAAGCACTCAAAGAATGATGACTTTCATTTTGCATAGCACACACCTGGTATGCTAATCTTTGACATTAATGTTAAAAAAATTTAGTGTCTGTACATCTGGGTATAAGTGCTTAGATTATCCACACATACAAAGTTTGTTTTAAAAGTCATAAGATACATATATAGTGCATAATCAGCAATAACCCACATTTAGGTGAATTTTAACAATACAGTTTAGATATTGTACCCCAGTATTCAGATTCTATCACTCATGAAAAGTTGTCGAGAGTTTTCATTGTGGAAAGCAATATATATTAATGAGTGAAGATTGTCCCTCAGTAATAGAGAATTTAGGGTACATTGTCTATTTAGAAAATACAATCCATGAAGGAAGTATTTCAGTTACTTTCCCAACTGTGCTTCTCATCAGAACTCCAGCTTATCCCTCCTGGTATTGCTGATGTCCTGTGATATGTTCATGTAGATGTCCCTCGACCACCTTATGGCATCTAACACCATGAGTTGCCACATCAGCCAAGCATAGCGCTGACCGATTCCACATTCTCTTAATACTTAGAAAACAATATGAACCTAACTTTTTACTGGCATCAGCTATACTGAACAGGCCTGTCTGAGGTTGAAGAAATTAGTACAGATGAACCCTCACGTAACAGGACAAAGACAGTGCGTCAACTGCAGAGCCATGCAAACTACAAACCTAACAAATGCAAGAGCTATTAATTGACATATAAACTAAATTACAACCAAAGGCGCACACAAAGCCCCCCACCCCCAAAAAACAAACCAATTCTGGCTTCCAGCCCATGGGAGAAAGAAAAAACTGAAGGATAGTTGGAGCCATGGTCCCATATATGCCTTCAGTCCCCTACTGTTCTGCTCAGCGAGAAGACATGCATGCAACTCCACCCACTGCTTTCTAAAGGCTTCATGTGCATCTCCCTGGAGGGGAGCTGTAAACTGACAACACTAGAGAAGATGACATTCTCAGAGTCTGACATTTTTCTAGCCCACTTAAACAGTGGCTAAATATAGCAAAATACAATTCTGCAACCTGTTTGTTCACAGAAAGGATGAAAGGCTTTTGCCAGTCACCATCTTTTTATTCAAAATCATGTATTGTTTGTGTATAACCATTATTCACTGAAAAAAGTTGTCAGTGTGACTAGCTGACATAGGTTTTATTTGGCCTATGTTAACAAACCTCTTTTTCTCTGTAGCATCTCTTAGCTGCTGGTTCTCCTTCAGATTCCTCAGGTTTTCCAATAGTTTGGAACTCCTCTAGCTCCAGAGCCTTCTCTTTTGCACTCTCTATTACATGCTTTGGAAAAGCAGCAAGCTCTGCTACATGTATTCCAAAACTCTGATCACATACACCTGGAGAAAAATAAATAAAGTCAACTCTCAGGAAAAAGTATTTACAATGACTAACAGATCATAAAAACAAGCCCTGCAATATTTCTCTTTTTGAGAAGGGAGTGATATGATTTAGGTCCTCCCAATATTTCTTGACTTACAACCCTTAGTTTATGTTTGATAACATCCTAGGAAATGTGTTATTTGCTTACATCCCTGCATAGAATAGTGCAAAGGAAGTAGATAACATTCCTTTAAGTTACAATAATGTTTGTCTTCAGTCTGTTAGTACTATTTGTAATTGCTTTAAAACATTTTTCTTTCCTCAATTTCACCCAAGCATTTTGGTATGGAGCTCTGCAGCATATAATTAGCTATGCCAAGATATAAGTCCAAAAACACACACACAAAGCTATGAAGGAACTTGGAGGTTTATTTGTATACATTTTGATGGCTGGTACATCATGGCATATTCCTTTAATCTCAGACTTTAAGGCCCACAGGAACCATCATGATTATCTAGTCTGAGCCTCCTGCACATCGCAGACCATAGAACCTCATCCACTCACTCCTGTTATAGGCCCCTAGCCTCTTGCAGAGTTACTCACAGAATCATAGAATATCAGGGTTGGAAAGGACCTCAGGAGGTCATCCAGTCCAACCCCCTGCTCAAAGCAGGACCAACCCCTAATTTATGCCCCAGATCCCTAAATGGCCCCCTCAAGGATTGAACTCACAACCCTGGGTTTAGCAGGCCAATGCTCAAACCACTGAGCTATCCCTACCCCCTCAGGCCCTCAAAACTTGATTAAAAGACTTCAACTCAGAGACGCCACTATTCTAGTTCAAACCAGCAAGTGACCCATGCCTCACATTGGTAAGGAAGACAAAAATCCTCCAGGGTCTCTGCAAATCTGACCTAGGAAAAAATTCTTTCCAAATTCCAAATATGGTGATCAGTTAGACTCAGTTTGTGGGTGAGACCCACCAGCCAGAGACCTAAGAAAGAATTCTCAGTAGTAACTCATGGCTTGTCTACACTGGCAATTTACAGTGCTGCAACTTTCTCGCTCAGGGGTGTGAAAAAACACCTCCGAGCGCAGGAAGTTTCAGCGCTGTAACGCGCCAGTGTAAATAATGTCCCTCGTAAACAGTGCGCCACAAGGCAGCACTTTAGCGTTGCTAGTGTAGACTAGCCCTCAGAGCCCTTCCCATCTTGTTGATAGCCAATTTATTTCCATTTGTTCTTGTGCCAAGATTGGCCGTTAATTTAAATAACTCCTCTCCCTACCTGGTGTTTTCTCTCTATACATACATCAGAGGGATAATCAGATCTCCCCTCAGCCTTTGTATTGTTAGGCTAATAAAGCCAAACTCCTTAAGTCTCCTCTTGTAAGTAGGGTTCTCAATTCCTCCAATCATCCTAGCAGCCCTTCTCTGAACTTGTTCCAGTTTGAATTAATCTTTTTTAAACAATGGAAAACAGAACTGCACACATCATTGCACATGAGGTCTTATCAGTACCTTCTACAATGGTAATAACTCTTCCCTCTCTCTACTGGAAATACCTCGCCTGATGCATCCTAGGATTATATTAGCCTTTTTCACAGCTAAAAGAAAAGGAGTACTTGTGGCACCTTAGAGACTAACAAATTTATTTGAGCATAAGCTTTCGTAAGCTACAGCTCACTTCATCGGAGGCATTCAGTGGAAAATACAGTGGGGAGATTTATATACACAGAGAACATGAAACAATGGGTGTTATCATACACACTGTAAGGAGAGTGATCACTTAAGATGAGCTAATACCAGCAGGAGAGCGGGTTGGAGGGGGGGGGGGGGAAGAACATCTGACGTTCTTGTCAACTGCTGGAAATGGCCCACCTTGATTATCATTACAAAAGGTTTTACAGACTAACATGGCTGCTACTCTGAAACCAATTTTTCACAGCTGAGATTTACCAATACACCCAGGTCTTTCTTCTCCTGTGTCATTTCCAACTGATAAGTCTCTAGTTTATAGCAAAAATTCTTGTTGTTAGTCCTTAAGTGTATGACCTTGCACTCTGAACTATTAAATTTCATCCCATATTTATTGCTCCAGTTTTCAAGGTCATCCAAATCTCCTTGGAGGATATTGTGGTCCTCCTCCGTATTGGCAATACCTTCCAACTCTGTGTCATGTGCAAATTTTATTAGCACATTCCTACTTCTTATGCTAAGATCGTAACTGAAAATATTAAAGAAGATTGGTGCCAAGACTGATCCTTGAGGAACTCCACTAGTAATCTCTCTTCAGCCTGGCAGTTCACCTTTCAGCATGACCCATTTTAGTCTCCCCTTTAACCAGTTCCTTACTCCTCTTTTGATTCTCACATTCACTTTAATTATGGAACTATCAGATGCTTTACTGAAATCCAGGTAGATTCAATCTACTGCATTTCCTTTGTCTAGAAAATCAGTTATCTTCTCAAAGAAAGATCAGGTTGGTTGGGCACAATCTACCTTTAATAAAAAACATGTTGTATTTTACCTCAATTACTGTTTAGCTGTAGGTCTTCAAATTTTGAGAGAAAAATAATTGTTCTAAGGCCTTGCATACAATTGAGGTGAAACTTTCGGTCCTGTAGTTTCCTGAATTAATTTTTTTCTCCTGTCTTAAATATAGGTACTATATTTGCATTCTCCAGTGATACAGTACCCGAGTTTATGGATTCATTAAAAATCCTTGCTTTTGGGCTTGCAACTTCATTTGCCAGTTCCTTTTAAAAAGGGCAAAACCTTTTTCCTAGATATGAATTGTTGCAGAAATAAGTTAGCCAATATCTTCAGTGATTACGCCTCCACACATCGAACCATTTGTTAATTAAGATATATGTATCTGGAGCTTACGGTTTTATTTCTTTTTACTATCTTACTGAACTGTTCTGCTAAACTCTAAACACCTATCCTCCCCGTAGAAATAGGTTCCAATTGTTTGCTCTAAAACAAAATTATAAGGCATGAAATATGCCAGAGTAGTTATAGGTAGTATGTTAATTAGAAAAATGCAGAGCTGTGAAATTTGGGAAGGGTTTCTCCTTTTGATAATCCAATATTAAAAACAAGACAAAAAGCTTTAATTTGTGTTGTTGAACTATGTCTGGGGATCAAAACAACTCTTTTCATTACCAAAATATACTGATTTTCATCTGTATTCACCCAGAGATGCAGCTCTCTGTAGGTATCCGATTTCAGAGAGAAATGGACCAAATCATTAGTGATGGCTAAGAACAGCTTGAGACCTAGTATCAGAATAGGAAAGGTAGTTTCAGGTCTTTTTGCAGGAAAGGCTCCCTCTTCTTCTCCCACGGCATCTGATAGTTTTATCTTGTTCACCATTTAAAAGATCTTACCTTTCTTGACACGATAAAGCATAGTCAGCATCTCATCAGTGGTTAGTGCTGTAACATGTAAATTATTCACAGTTGGCACTTGGTTAGCAAGTGCTGTCAGTTCATGAAAATGTGTGGCAAACATACAAAAGGCACAAATTTTGCTGGCGATATATTCTGAAATAGCCCATGCCAATCCAAATCCATCATATGTTGAAGTTCCTCTTCCCAACTCGTCAATGATTATTAAGGAATTTTCAGATGCTGTCCTAAAAATAAAAACATTTTTTCAAAGTTTAGATAGTGTAAGTGCTCTGAAATTCAAAATTTAGTCTAATGCCAAGTGCAAATAGCTAATTGTGTACACACACAGAAAAAGAAATGAGATTATGCAAGAGACATGTTTATCAGGCTCACATGACAATGTGTGAATGAAGATGAGCACTCATTAAGTATAACACTTAGGCTGTCCTTATCTAGGAGCACCAGTATCTATGGTGATAGATTAGATATTTTCTAAGTAATAGAAACAAAAATGGTACAATATAAAGAAATCCTTTGAAGTAGCCTCCTCCCGCTTTGATGAAACAACGCAGGTACAACTCTTACCGAAGAATTGAAGCAGTTTCTAACATTTCCGCCATGAAAGTTGAGACACCTTTCAACTGACTGTCTCCTGCTCCTACCCGAGCCAGGATACAATCCACAATAGTCACTTCTGCTGAGTCACATGGTACAAAGCACCCAATTTGGGCCATAAGAACTATCACTCCAGCCTGGCGAATGTATGTTGATTTCCCTCCCATGTTAGGGCCTAAGAAATGAATTTTGACAAGAAATTAATAAGTTAGCTTCCTCTCCTTGGTACATTATGTATAGCTTTAAGGGATTCTTCAGCTTAATGGGTCTGAAGCTAAATTTAACCTAAAACTGATATTTTAAAAACTTCTTCCTCCCTATATAACCAACAGCTGCAACAAGTAGCACAGCTTCATGGATGGACTTGCTTGCAACTGTAAATACTTGACTGCAGTTCTTCCTAAAGAAGATTTTTTTTAACCCAACTTCTCAAAAATATGAGCAACAATCTGAAGCACATGTACATACCTGTAAACTAAAGCAAAGGTAGAAGGGTTTAATTTTATGCTCATCAGTCTTGATAGTGTTTCCTTTCAACAATGAATGCAGTCTGTTTTAAGTTACAAGATCAATTATTTCCTCCACAATCTGCTCCATATAAAACTATTTTAAAAAATGATTTATTAAACGAAGGAAACATCAACTGTAGTTAGTGAATTGGTGATTGTTTCTGGTCATCTAACTTGCTCCGGAGCTTTTGAAAATCCTACTCGACACCTATCTGCATCTTTAGGTGCCTATATACACACACCCACCCACCCACACACCTTTGAAAATCTGGCTCCATGTCCCTCAAGTTTTCAGAATTAACAGACCTCATCCTCCCCCACCTAATTTTTATTAGTAGACTGGAAGAGGAAAACAGGCTCTCCTGATTTTTCAACATCCAGTCAGTTTCTCATCTTTGAATTAACTCCTCCAAATGAAGAAAAACATTCTCTGCGCCTGCTAGACAAACAAACCAAAATCTGAGGAGGGCTCATTGCTGCAGCACTTCTTTATGTGCGTGATTGTAAGAGATTATAGTAAGTTTAGGCCTTAACATCGGTTGTCAACTTCAAATTTAAACAGATTTTAAAAACAGAACTGTTTAATTTACATTCCCCCCCCACCCCCACCCATACACACTTTTTAAACCATCAATTTTTATCCACTCTGGTAACAGAAGAGTATGAAGGTATAGCAGATTATTCATATTAAAGATGAACTTTTACAGGAAATGTACATATATATACAGTGTAAATACTTTTTAGACAAACTACACATCTATACACTGTATAGAAACTACACTGTCTACTGGACATACTAAAATATATTGCTCCTGTAAAGCCTGCCTGTAAAGTAATCCACACTTACACTATTAATGTGACGTTTATACATCTCCATTGATAAGTCACATTAGCAACAACTTCTGAACAAGGACTGTAGACAAAATTTTCAAGTAGAATGACCTATCTAATTATCATAACAAGAATGGCAATATAATGCAAGGAATTATGATGCATTTCAAGTTAGATCCTGGGATCTTTCAAGGCAGAAACCACGGTTTCCTCCATGTATGTACAGTGGCAATCATGCTGTTGGTGTTAAGAATGATTTCACCTTATAATTTGTTACCAAAACAAGAGTTTATTATATCACTAATTTATTAAGTCATACTACCTTTTAAAGTAGTCCACTGTACGTTAATTTAACAGAGAAATTTAACATTCCCTTAAGTGTTAACTTATAACTCTGACTCAAGCGTATGGCAACTCCACAGAAATCGTGAACACGTACACGGTCGTCTTTTAAAGTGCTATGGGATTTACTAATATTCTAGTATTTATTTATAAATATCTTGTGTGACCTCTCCTCTACCCTAACAATCCTGTTTAAATGTTACCAGACCCCAAATGCCATGACCAGCATTCCCACAAGCGCACCTCTACTAAAATCATGCAGACTAGTCATTTTGAAGACTGCTGAGTCCGTGTGTATGAAGTACCCAGCACAGAAGGAAACATTTTATAAGTACATGATGGCCACTTTTTGTTCTAAAACACATGCTTATTAACCATAACCATCACAAAAATAAAGCAGTGCTGAAACTGGCCTATAAAAGCCAGTCTCATCTTTTTTTCAAAACCTACCCCAAATGCCAACACTGGTATAAGTAAATTACTAAATGGTCTCTTTCCCCACTCTTTCCCCCCCTCCCCCACCTATAAAGCACTGAATGGTTTTGACAGACTTATTTTTTAAAAACATCTTCCACAAGAAATACTGCAAAATTGACATTGCTTCTTGAGTTTAAATGAAAACTGAAAATATTGCATATAAATTAGTTTTTACCAGTAATAATATGGAACATCTGCTTGCCCTTCTCAAAGTTAACATCATTGGGGATGAATGCTATGTCATCTTGAACTTCAATGCAAGGGTGTCTGGAACCTTTCAACAGAATCCTTCCTTGTCCCTTTTCCAGAATGACCGGACGTACGTACGGCACAGGTGCTCCATTTGATACATGAGCAAAACTGACGACAGCATCTAACTGAGCTATCACATCATTCATTGTCTGTATTGGCTCTACATATCCTGTTTTAAGAAAAGCAGAACAATTCATCTATAACTGTACTGAATTTATATTTATAGAAATAAAAAACAAGGGAACTTTTAACATAAATTTGAACTAAAATAGGGTAAGTTCTTTAGGGCAGGGACTGTCCCTCCTTTTGTGTTTGTGCAGCACACAGCATTTTGTGGACACTATGAAAAACAAAAGACTGCAATTTACAATAAAGCTGCATGGAAAATCTCAAATCAGAGTTCAACTTATCTTTCACACACTTTCCACTCAATTACTATGATCTGGTCACAAAATCCATGTTTTTTTAATTAAATTTTGCTTTAAAGCAAATATGGAAACCAATAATGAAGACATTTTTGATAAATAACTCCATTCATTTTGCAGACCACATATTGCAGATGATAGTGACAAATCTGAACTGAATGAATTGTATGTGATAATACAAATGCGTACTTGGCTGCTTAAGTGACAAATCACCACACACCATATTTGAAGCGAGAGTTAAGACGTCATGATGTGATTCCTCCACTTGGGCCACAAAGATAAGATGCTCTCAGTCTATAATAGGGAGGAGGCATGCCCATTACTAATTGCCTCTTACTGGCATTAGAGAAGGGGGGAAGCTTATTTTAATATGGAAAAATAGATGGTCAGAATGACAATGTAGCTGGAAATATTTTCCTCCCACACAATCTCTGATGACCACTATTTGGATGTGTCGCGAAAACAAGGTCGAGTGAGCACACATACTGTGCAGTTATTTAAATTCTATAACCTGTGTTAATAGCATTAAATGTTTGTTGGGGGTGTTTATAGTGATTGAACTACAAACCTGTAATTACTTTAATATTTACAAGTGGTATAACATGTCAAAAGAAGTGACTAGTGCAGTGCAAAAAAATTTCATTCCAGAACATTCTACCAGGCAATCTTCACTGGGAAATTAGAACTCTCTCACTGGGTTTTAACTAGCTCCACTGACATCTCATTGAACAGCAGGGTACAGAACAGCATGAAGGCTTTTTTTTAAAAGATCACTTCCAATTAAGAATTGTATACCCAATCCAGACTGTAGAAAGTTTCTTTATTGTATTGCCTCCACTGAAGGAAGACAGAAAAATTATGTTTAAATATAGGATTATACATCTGTGGGCTTGTGTTAACACACCAGTGAAGTCTTCAAATAAGTCAAGAGAGACCTACTTTTATGTCTGCTGGATGTTTATTGTAGAAGATGCCATTTTTACAAACCTCCTAATTTGCTTTCACGCAGCTGCACCATGTATATTAAAGCAAAAGACATAACGAATAGCTACTGCATGATGCAAACTATGAAAATACGATCCAATCAAGCCAAACGAATGCTGGCTTTGCAATGTGTGAGTGAATTCTATACATAGTAGTGTATGCAAGCGGCCACTGCAACTGACTATAGTTAAGCAAATGAATACAACAGAAACTGAGAATAAAAGTTAAACAAGCTTTATGCAAAAAAATCATTATGGGGGATTTTGCTGCCTTTAACTCCAGATATAAGTAAACAAAATGTAATATAAAACTTCAGTGGAGAGCAAGAGATTCAGTTGTCTTCTAAACATTTTGTATTTCTTTAATTATGGTACCCAGACACAGAATAGGACCTACAGTTCCTATAATCTGGAACAGTTTATGTGGCAGAATGAGAAATCTTGAGTAATTTCCATTTCTTTTTCAGCATCATATCTGTGCTTAACTATCTATTCCCAAAATATATTTGCTGTGAGAGACAAGCTAAAGAAAGACAAAACATTAGGACAAGGCTGCTGCAACAGACTGGTCTCAAGTACGTGACGGTTGCTACACACACATGCACCTACTGTAGTTCTACAGAGTGTGAAACACACGTGGGTGCTGCAATGCTAATTGATTATTTATCCCTCTGCACCTAACATTTTTGCCTCCTATCAGCAGCTTTTTTCCTCGTTACTCATTCTCCCTTTTATGCACTTGCAAGTTTACCAATTATTATTCAAAACCCACTGCAAAGCCAGTTCTTAGGAGCAGTGCTTCACATAAATAATTACCAGCATTTCTTTGATCGACCTAAAGCAGTCAAGAAAGTATTCATAAAGACACAGAACACTTATACTGTGTTGCTTTCTACAATTTTCTTTACTATTCTTTGGCTTAAAGATGCAGAACTGTCAGCTCTTTCCTTACTGGGCTAGTGGCTCATTTAAATAAAGCTTGCTTAGCAGCATTTTTTTCTTCCCCCCTAGATTTGGGATTTATGTCCACGAGCTTTTTAATTTGTCCCCTAAAGATTTAAGAATTGCTTTGCATGAAACTACGCTTCCAGGTAAGTTATAACTCTTCATCCAGGAATGTTAAACATTTTGGCCACCTGAATAGGTGACCAATCCATTTTCAAACAATTTGGGAGTTAAGGGACTCGTGCTTGAAACCAACTGCAAACAATAGATCATTGTGTATACAGGAAAAAAAGAAAGATTATAGTAAGTTCTCCAAACATTTCAGCTCATTTCATTTGTTAACAGAGCCCTATTTACCTGAAGCAATATTAATGATTTCTTTAACAATGGCTTCCTGAGCCTCTTCATACTCTTCTCTGCTTCTTACGTAGTCTTCATTGAAGGAGCTCAATTTACTGTGAACAAAATCACAATATTTCAAGTTGATGTTCTCTCAGTCTGTACTACCATTTGCTACAATACATCACTTTTTGTTTTTTCAGTTAATGGCAAGATATTGTCCTGGGTGTTCAACTTGGGGAGGACAATCCAAAAATCAAGATGCAGAACATCTAAGGTTATGTTGGTCTGAACAAATGAATTAGAGTTTAGACTACAGTCCAACAGAAGATCACTGCTGTGACGCTAAGCAGCAGTTTAATGTGTCTGTACACTGCTATTTTTAAAATCTAGCAATGTACCTGTTTGCTATGTGTGTGTGTGATGAGAATGGATTTATTTTTTAAAAGGACAGAAGCAGAACTGAACTTTGGCTACCCTATAATGAACTGTGATGTGTGGAAGATCTGATGGGGGAAAACCTGACACTGAGCAAACTGATTTGTCCAAACACGTAGAGAGGTCCATATTAGAGCTGTGCACAGTTGAAGAAAGCAATGTATACTATGAGAAGTCAACCTTTTTCATTCATAAAGTCTCAAGTAGCTACTGCACATTATGAACAATTCATAGTCTTCAGATAAGGTGGATTCAGATGGATGTGTGATGCTGGCAGATCAGGAGACAGCTCATTCCAAGGCCCCTAGGCTTCAATTGAACATTCACAAATGCATAGCTGAAAACCAGTCTGGCTCACCTGTATGTTAGCACTGTTACAACAGGTATTAGGTTTATGAAAACATGTTTAGTGTTAGACTTTATGAAATGCTTGTAAATTGATGCAGGCAGTAATCTCACATATCTGCATCCCATGTTATAAGGTAATATTTACGTGTTTGCTCTGAAACTGTAAACCCCCAGGGTCAAGAGAGAAGCACTAGCATGTGCTAAATACTAGTTCACCACAGGAAGTATTATTTCCTGTCCAACAAAAGAAGGCCTACAGACACCAGACAAATCATTGTGGAACATCAAAGGACAAGACTTCATTGATTGCTCCCCCCCACACCTATGAAGAGGAGATCTGACAAGTCCCCATGCACATCAGCTTGAACTCTGCGGGAAGGGAATAAAAATCCCTGACAGGAACAAACCGCATCTCTTCACTGCCTGGACTTGGAAGGTGCAAGATTTCTAAGCATACACAAGGGATCCCCAGTGCTTGGCCTGGGTTAACCCTAGAGGACTTATAGAGCTTGCATATTGTAGCAGCTTCCAATACACACACAAATGAGTTAATCTTAGGTTCCAAAGGGTATGTTTACTTGCTCTAACCTTGTAAATAACTTATTTCTTTTTCTTCGTTAATACATTTTTAGTTAATTTATTATAGAATTAGCTACAATTGTCGTCCTTGGAGTAGGACCTAAAGTACAACTGACCTGGGCTAAGTGCCTGGTCCTTTGGGACTGAGAGTAACCTGAATATTTGATTTTTGATATAAGGGACCATCTATCACAACAGCAAGCTTATCTGGGAGGCAAGAGACTGGAGTACCTAAGGGAACTGTCTGACTCCATGTTAAGGCTACCGCAGTGCCTGAGGAATTCACACTTGGTAATTCGTTGGTGAAATCTAAGTATAGAACTCTCAATCAATTTGGGATGTGTGCCCTCCTCCTTAACAGTCTGCCCTGAGGTTGGTGCTCATGCTCCTGAGCCACTCCAAGCAGCTTCACAACATGATGTTCAAACAAATATATATCTACATACAACTCTAAGCTGCCTTTTAATCTCCGCTCTCCAGGTTAGGTTCTATGGGGCCGTATAGGAAAGCATGCGCTGCGACTATGCCTATTCTATGAATAGAGGAGATTCAGCTCCATGACTGTCAACTCAGTCTCTCTGGGTGCCTTTATGCACAACAAAAATGTTACAAAAAAGTTCAGTTTTTCTAAGGGATTCTTTTCCCTTGTTAAATTTAGCATCTTCAATAGCTGATTAACAGTATTTAACATCAATTTTGGATTGTGAAGTGAAACAAGATTTAGAACAACTAAGAGCACAAAAGATAACTGCTTTACATTTTAGGGATGTGTTGAAGATCATTGTAATCTTTCAATCAAATTAATGTTTATTTCCTCATTCTTGTTTTGATCACCTACACAAATGTACAAAACAAACTAAGCCAGCATATTTGGAAAGGCCAAGATGCAAGAAAATTAATTAAGCAAAATACACTAGAGGACAGAAACGATTACCTCAAATAGCAGCATATAAAATTCAGGGATAACTAGAATTTGCTGTTTTCTACAACAACCTGCAAGAATGCCTTCACTGCAGCTATTACTATGGTCAATTGCAGCCAAATCATCCAAGAGAAATGGACTGAAATCAAAGCAGCAAAAATCTATAGCAGGATACAAGGGGAACGTGTGGTAGTGACAGCCATGCCTGCACCAGCATCCCTTCCCTCACGCCTATCTCAACAACATTTCAGTCTGTGAGCAGAATGATTACACAGAAGAGGGGGAAACCAAGCAATTCAATATGTAAATAGGCTACTCCTGGGGGCATTCTGCAACAAAAAATTAAAAATTCTGCAGATGTTGTCAAAATAACACTGCATAATCACACCAGTTTCAATTACTTTGGTAATTTATTTCAAAATGCCTGTCGGCAAGTACGTCTATAACAATACAGACAGGCAAAAATTCCCCCAGGAGTAGAGAGTTAAAGAAACCCCTATGACAACCCAGTTCCTGTTTCTCTTCCCCATTCCACCCCCATCCAGAGCCCAGATGGGGGGGCTAGACAGCCACAACCCCTCCCCCCAATCCAGCCACAGGGCCCCCCCCAGCCAATACACCCAAACCCACTCCCCCCCATCCCCGCAGAGCCCAGCCACGCTCCCTGGCCCAGATACCTGTATCCTCTCCCCCCAACCCCTGCCACGGGGCCCGCCCTTGCCCAGATACCCCCGCCCCCTCTCCCGCCCAGAGCCCAGGGATACAGAGGGAGAAACAGTCTGATGCTGGGTCCCAGGCTTGCTCACTGTCTCCTTCCCTCAGGGCGTGCTTGGAACTGCAGCTGCCAGGAACCCTCTACCTCCCGCCCCCTCCCCCCCGTGCTGTCTTCTATGTGCGAGCTAGACTCTGCCAGGTCCAGCTGCCCCTAGTGGTGGCTAGCAGGACTGCAAACCATTTCGGAGGGGGGGGGGGATTCTGCATGCAAGTTAATGCAAAATTCTGCATTGCGCAGTGGTGCAGAATTCCCCCAGGAGTAATATGCGAACAGTATTTTTCTGAAAGAAGACCCCCATAGGTCTACACAAAAAGGGATGAATTAGCATCTCAAAACAAACAACTGAAAAGATGAATTATGTTTGCCAAATACCTGTTTGTGAATTTCACACCATTCTTCTGGGTATCTAAGATCTTATATTTTGTGTTGTTCCGGAGAACTTTTTCTTCCCGGCAGGTAATTCGGAAGTAATGTCCTAACTGTGAATTGGAGTCCAGTTTGATGTTCTTGCCAGCTTCCAACCCTTTTCAGTAGGAGGAAGGTGGGGAAAGAAAAGAGAAATGAATGATTTCACCATTAGAAATACATGTCACCATATTATCCCTATTCTCTGAATGCTGCCTGTCAACTGGGTTGCCATTTAAACGATATTGGGCACGCCATGTTCAATGTTCTTGTCTTTGGTGCTACAGACAGGAAACATCTGAACTTTATTTGGAAATGTATTGCTCACCTCCACCATTAATTCAGTAAACCATCAAATGGCACATTTATCTAACTCAAAGCTCCATCCTGCTGCTGGATACAAAATAAGCATCACATCATAGAATCATAGGACTGGAAGGAACCTCAAGAGGCCATCTAGTCCAGTCCCCTGCACTCATGGCAGGACTAAGTATTATCTAGACCATCCCTGACAGGTGTTTGTCCAACCTGCTCTTAAAAATCCCCAATGATGGAGATTCCACAACCTCCCAAGGCAAATTATTCCAGCGCTTAACCACCCTGACAGCTAGGAAGTTTTTCCCTAATGTCCAACCTAAACCTTCCTGGCTGCAATTTAAGCCCAATGCTTCTTGTCCTATCCTCAGCAATTAAGAGGATTAATTTTTAACAATTAACAATTTTTCTCACTCCTCCTCCTCCCTCCATATTCAACTAAGACTTAATATGATGTGTACAAAGCAAATTACAAGTATTGTCTATACAACTATCAGTATAGAACAGCGGTTCTCAAACTGTGGGTCGGGAACCCAAAGTGGGTCGCGAACCCATTTGAATGGGGTCACCAGGGCTGGCTTAGGACTTGCTGGGGCCTGGGGCTGAAGCCGAAGTCTGAGCCTCAAAGCCGAAGCCTGAGGGCTTCAGCACTAAGTGGTGGGGCTCAGGTTACAGGCCCCCTGCCTAGGGCTGAAGCCCCTGGGTTTTGGCTTTGCGCCCTCTCCGCCCAAGGTTGCAGTGGGGGAGGTTTAGGTTGGATATTAGGAAAAACTTTTTCACTAGGAGGGTGGTGAAACGCTGGAATGCGTTACCTAGGGAGGTGGTAGAATCTCCTTCCTTAGACGTTTTTAAGGTCAGGCTTGACAAAGCCCTGGCTGGGATGATTTAATTGGGGATTGGTCCTGCTTTGAGCAGGGGGTTGGACTAGATGACCTCCTGAGGTCCCTTCCAACCCTGATATTCTATGATTCTAAGGGGGTGGGGCTCGGGCAGGCTCAGACTTCAGTTCCCCCTCATAGGGTTCTGTAGTAACTTTTGTTGTCAGAAAGGGGTCACGGTGCAATGAAGTTTGAGAACCCCTCATATAGAGCTAAGCTCATTTGTATTAAAAGAACTGCTTATCTCAATTGATACATGCTTCTGGAGGTGGAAACCCCAGTTCCACTCCTAGCCAATCAAGTCTTTTGCTCCCTTTCATCCAGGTATTTTGTTTAGAAGCACAAAGTAAAAACAAGTTTGGTTTACTTGTGTCCCAAAAACCAATCAAAGTAGCCAGAAATAAGTTTAGTTCCATTTTTGGAAAACAGCAAACTAAGCAGAGTTTCATTCACTCAAGTAGTCGACTAACTAGATGATCTATAAAGAAAAACTGAATATTCTGATAGCAGTGTGTGTGTAGGGTACATCTGGAACCTCCAGAAGAAGCAGCAGGGACACATGAGCAAAACCATGATGTAAATATAAAACTAATTTAGATTAATTTATTTTGTCAGTTTCTTACCACTTTATTTTCATTAAAAGAGATCATTTAATTATTGATCAGTGTGAGATTTGCACTGACTGTACACACAAGAAATTGTAGTCTTTAAATCTTTAATTCTGCTTAATAGAATTCTGTATTCCATTTTATATGCACCTTCATACCACAGAAATGGGCATTTCCAGAATGGACACCCATAAGAATAGATAAGGACAGGATATTTGAATACACATTCCCCAAGGATCTTAATAAAAATAAAATCAGTGGAGAAGGCTAGACACAGTTACAGTAAATAAACTCTGTACAACCCTGTAATAGGTATGCAGCAACTGGGTAAACGTTCTGAAACACCATCTTTCACAAAAAGCAATTTGGACATAAAGCTGCTTGTTACTCTCCATGTACCATACTAAATAACACCATTAAAATCATCCAGCAGTCTAACAAATAATTAAATAATTAAACTAAAGATAAAAATACCTTACTCTTAAATGGTCAGTAGAGCTCAAAGCACTTTATGAAGAAAGTATTAAAGAGAGTTTTACCTCACCGTACCTAGTTCTCTGGCTGCAGTCTTTAGAAGAGACTGCATGCTCTCCTCTAGTTTGTTCATCTTCTCTCTCAACTCTGTCAGATTAGGATCAAAAGAAGCCTTCACAAGGAATTCATGATTTTCCACCTACGAAAAGAAGAATGAGAATGAATACAACTATTTTGATTGCTGCATACATTTGTTATGCAGATGTTCAATGTTTTTACATTAGTCATTTAGTTTGATTTGGTTTAATAGATTTTGTTCAACATTTCATAATTCAGTATTGTTTGTGTCAGATTATATTCTTAGCTGGTGAGAGTTTAGCTGAATCACATACAAAGCCTGGTAGCGCTCCCCATCTGGCTGGACACTCTGCAGGCTGCTGTGTTTGTCACTGGGTCCCATGTACGCTAAGCTTTTTGAATCTAAACACATTCTAAGCATTATCCCATGCTAGAGTGTCCCTCCTGAGACCTGGCACCCTGTGCTTCAACTGCCTAGCCCCTGGGACTAGTGTGGTCTCATCAGACTTCCCCATAGCTTAAATACACCTTTTCCCAGAACTCCAGCCTCATGGGAACTCTGGGTTTACAGTTACCTCTTTAGGGATATGTAGTGTTCTGCATTTTCAGTTTTTACCTATTTTCACGGAAAAATTACCCGTTTTTTTATTAAAGGAATTCGGTTTTTACTGATTTACACCTGTTTATCAATCCACTCAATGTTTTTTTCAGGTACTTATTTTTGTTAAACACTGCTTGTTGTGTCCTGCAGCTCTGTGATTCAAGCAGTTCCAACATAATACACAGAACACACACAAAGTGGTGGCTGGAAAATCAAACAAACAATATTAATACTGCACTACAATAGGCTCACTGCTCGGCTATTTTTTTGTATCCATTTAGCGCAGTACTGAATTCAAACCAGAAATCCTCCACAGATAAAGATGAGGTAAAAAGGTAAACATGGGGCGAAAACACAAATCTATGCCTGAATACCAACAAGAAAATCAGTGCTTAGAAATTTCCAAGAAAAGTAAAGACAGGAACGAAGAGAATGCATTGCACTGCAAGTATTACAGCATTGAGGTCAGTGCTCACACTAACAGAATAAAGGAGCCTGTCGAAAGCAAGAGACCCAAGAAGCTTAAAGAAGAAAGTGAGCTTTCAAAGTTCCAAGATCAAAGATCCATTTAGTCAGCTTACTCTCTCTGACCTTGGCTGGTCGTGCAGTTAAACAGGACCACCCACTACAAAAGCATGCACATTTCTCTCTCCTTACCTAACAATAGTGCTCAAGCAAAACTACTGGACAAGTAGCCTACACTATCCTGACTATAGTTTTTCCACCCCCAGATCTGAAAGCTGTGCACCAAGAAAGCTTTCCTGCATTGAACTTGGTGAAAAAAATCCTGCATCTGGATTGACTATCACCTGCCTGACATATCAAGAAGACCGATCCATTCACCTACAAGAACGGGAGCCACATCACAGAAACTAATTTCACACAGACCAAACAGCTACGAGGAGCTACAGATTCTCGTTCCCTGCCAACTAGGACTACACACAGACTCACAAATTAAAGGTTGAAAGATTCCCATGTTCCATTTCAAACCAAATCCAGTTCCCCCCTTCTGCTCCAAAGCCAGTAATCACAAAAAGGCAAAACATGAAAATAAGTTTTCAGCATTTATATCCATAGACACCTAGAAGTGTGTATCCCAGTTTGCACTGCTTCCAGTAAGAGTCTGTAGGAGCCAGCAAATTGATAGCTTACTCCAACTCCTGTAAACAGATCTGTTATCACCTGTGCCACTTTCAAGTATTTGAAGACTATACTCAACTATCCTTCACTAGCAGATGCTGAAACAGAACTGTTACATTTGACCACATTCTCCAAGGTAAGCTGATTAAGCTAATATTTAATGTTTTATAAACCTTAACTGTGAAAATTGAACTGACTAGATGATGCAGCTTATTAACAAACACACACAAAGGAGTTCCTAAACTATTTGGTAAAAAAACCAATCAATCATATCTGCCATTCCGGATAAAACTTTTCAGAATAATAAAATAATCAATCTATTATCCCAAAATAGAACATTGGAAAGTTTAAACTTTAATTTTTTTACAAACTGTAGCCCTAACTGTATTTAGAAAAGTTGCCCAACACAGAAGCTATTCTCTTCTCCTTCACCAAGTCTCTCTTCATTCCATGTGCAGCTGCCAATCTGGTGTGAGAAATTTTAGAAAGAACATGTGGAATTGTGAATCCCAATAGTTTTCAGACATTAAAATGCTTTTTTATGGCAACATTCTGCCATATGACTATGGAAAAATCCACCAGAACCTAGGAAAACACTGAAGGACTGGATTTATTCTCTCCTGGGCTTCCCATAAGAGCAGGAATAAAAAGTCAGCCACCATCACCATGCACACATTTTCAGCTTTAAGAGCACATCAATGATTTTTTCATTGTTGAAATGGATACTGAATTCTAAAATAAAGGATTCTCCTATTCCAGTATAGCCAAATGTCCACCTGGCTTCAGAGATTAAGGAGTACAAACATGCAGTTAGTTTCAATGGAATCTGCCATAACAGATCAAAGATTTTGATTTCCATTCCGGGCATGGAACAGTAGATGAATAACAGTCATGAACGGACAGATTGCTGTATCAAACACATACCAGGGCATTCCCTTAGACCATCTTCTGCTTTTGCACATTGGGCTACCCACATTTGCCATCCTTGCCAGTCAACTGCCCTTCTCTCCAAATCTTCCCATTTCATGTTGAGGTGCTTGATGTTGTTCAGAATTGTTCCTTTCCATGTTATTCAAAGTTTTCCTCTCTTTCTTCTTGCATTTTCTGGCTTCCATTCAAGGGCAGTATTTGGTGACCGCTTTTTCCATTTTCAGCACATGTCCCAACCACTGATGTCTTCTGTAGATTATTTGTGAGAGGGTGCCTTGTCCACTAATTTTTCTGACTTCATTTGTCTTCTTATCTCTGTATGTTATTCCCAATATTCTTCTCAGACATTTGTGATTAAATGCATCCAGCTTTTGCATATCTTTCTTGGTAAATTGCCATGTCTCACTGCTATATGTTGTGTTGGCGATAACAGTTGCTTTGTTCACATTCAGTTTGGTCTTGAGGGAGATGTTTTTGAGTTGCCAGATGTTTTTGAGTCTTCCAAATGCAGCATTTGCCTTCCAGTTTCTTCTTATTTCTGCAGAACTAGTACCATATTGGCTGATGGTACTTCCAAGATCCGTAAAACTGTCCACCTTTTCCGTTTTCTCTTCAATTTTGATTTCTGTCCCTGTGGTCCCCATTAATATGGCTTTACATTTTTTTGCATCGTATCTCAAACCTTTCTCCATTACTTTTTACTTGGTTTGTGCATTTTTGTAGTCCGTTGGCATCTTCACTGATAAGAGCAATGTCATCAGCAAAGTCTAGATCAAATAGCCATGAGTTGTTCCATTTTAAGCCATATGTATCTCTGTCACATTGTTTTAATCCACATGCATTCACTTACCAGGGCATTAGACTGAATACAAATCTCCTAACTCAGTGCTGACTAAACAACAGAAGAACTAGCTAGCCCCCTCCCATCTCACCCCTCGCATCCCACCCAAAAAAGCCCTTTTTTCAGCTTGCCAAGATTTAGTTTTCTCAGGACTGCTGGTGTATATTAATAAACACTCCGACACATTTGGCTATGTTAAAAATGTACATGGGTGGATAATAAATAAGATACAGCTCAAATGCTGCAAACACTTAAGTAGGTACATATATTTACCCATTACTAATTAAAATCTATTCCATTTGGACCCCTCTAGGCAATGCTGTAGTCTAATACACTCTTTGTACATGTACAGAGCATCAAGCCTATGGAAAAAAGTGATAACTAATCAAATACAGGAATGGAAAAAGAGTTATCCAGTTACCAATATTTATTACAGCTATTTAAGTGAATAAGTCATTATTAGGACTGCAAATATATATGCTGCTTTTCAAATAGTGTTCTTTGATACCTACCCCAGAAAGCTTACTCTGAATGGATTACTGATAAAACTTGGTTGCTATGACACCTTGTAATTCTGTCATACCTTATTCTCTATTAGACTCAGCCATTATAGTTAAATCCTATAAAAACCTAACAAAATGCAAAGCCGGAAGGCATAAATTTTAATGCTCATACTGAGGAAAGGTTATTGTTCCAGTACAACCACAGCTGGCAAATCAACAACCATTTTAATTAACTCCTATGACTTGAAAACAAATCCCACATAGTGCATTTTATAAGGTGCTACTACAAATATCCAATTCATTATTTTGTTTAGCAGAAGTGCAATAAAAACATTTACATCAAGTTGGAATGTGATTTGAAGGGTAAGAGCTTAGCACAGTTGTTGGAAAAGAACAGAAGATGCCCCAAGGCATAAAACTAAATCAACAGATGGTCTCCAACTAGTGTAAGGTTATAAATCTCTATTAGCATATATTGTAAATTCTAGGATTTTTGTCAATCGACCTGTCTTACTTCAAACAAAGAGTGAAAGCCAATTATTAAGCTATACCATCAAAACGGCACACAGATGAAAAAAACCCTGACTAAATCTTGGGTGCTCGGGGGCAGGGCAGACCAGGGGCGCCATGGTGCTGGGCAGCAGCGTGCAGCCTGGGACCCCCACTGCTGCTTGGGGGGGGAAAGGGGGGAGGGTGTTTAGCAGGGCTGGCAGGCTCCCTACCTGGCTCCACACGGCTCCCCGGAAGTGGCGACATGTCCCTAGGCGCAGACGCAGCCAGGGAGCTCTGCATGCTGCCTCCACCCTGAGTGCTGGCTCCGCAGCTCCCATTGGATGGGAACCACAGCCAATGGGAGTTGTAGGGGCGGCGGCAGCGCACGGAGCTGCCTGGCCATACCTTTACCTAGGAGCCGAAGGACATGTTGCCGCTCCCAGGGAGCCCCCCATCCCTGCAAGGTAAGCACCACCCAGAGCCCCCACCCCCTCCCCAACCTCCTGCCCCAGCCCTGAGCCCCCTCCCACACCCAAACTCCTGCTGCTGCTGGGGGTGAGGGAGGTGTGGTGGCCCAAGACTGCCTGAGCAGCGGCTGGTGCAGCTGACCTAAGGGCTTCCTGAGCTGCTCACGCGGCGCCCGGGTCAGCCACACCGGCCTCTGCAGAAGCCCCGGAGGTACCAGAAAGTCATGGAATCTGTGACTTCCGTAACAGACTTACAGCCTTAATTATCAGTAATAAAAGCTTTTCCTGAAATTACTGAAAAAATATATTGTGAACAGAATATTAATATATAGTACTAACCACCTGGGGAAATTAGTGACATCTATGAATCATGTTTGCTATTTTACACATCAAAAATTACCGTTACAGAAATGCATAGGACCTATTTTAGTGAAAGGACATGAAGATGTCAACTCTGAATTTTCAGGACTGTTGAACACAGTCTACAATAATCGCAACTGATTATTGCCACTTACTTTCAGAAACAGACCAGGTTTTCTCTCTCAGAATCAGAAGCGTTGGGTTGGAAGAGACTTAGAGAAGTCCTCACATCCAGCCCCCTGCACTGAAGCAGGACCAAGTAAATGTATACCAACCCCGACAGGTGTCTGTCTAACCTGTTCTTAAAACACTCCACTGATGGAGATTCTACAACCTCCCTTGGAACCATATTCCAGAACTTAACTACACTTACAGTTAGAAAGTTTTTCTTAACGTCCAACTTAAATCTTGCTTGCTGCAGACTAAGGCCAATATTTCTTGTACTACCTTCAGTGAACATGGAGAACAATTGATCACCAAACTATTAGTAACAGCCCTTAACATATTTGAAGACTTATCAAGTCCCTCCCAATCAGTCTTTTTTTCTGAAGACTAAACATGTTCACTTTTCTGAACCTTACCTCATAAGATTTGAAAAACTAACCTTTTTTTAAAATCATTTCTGTTGCTCTCCTCGGGATTCTTTCCAGTTTGACTGCATTTTTCCTGAAGTATGGAGCTCAGAACTGGGCACAGTACTCTAGCTGAGGACAATTGCGCCCTGTGTCTTACATACAACATTCCTGTTAACGTATTCCAGAATACAAGCCTTTTTTGCAACAGCATCACACTTGACTCATTTATTTTGTGATTCATTGCAACACCCAGATCCTCTCCTGTAGTACTACCATCTAGCTATTCTCCATTTTATAATTGTGCATTTGGTTTTTCCTTCTTAAGTGAAGTACTTTGCACTCGTCTTTATTGAATTGCATCTTTCAAGTCTTCCTCAGTGATCTGACATAAAATAGAAAGTTTTGCCAAAAATCTTAGACCTGTGATCTATGGTATCTTACAATGAAGTTATGTAACAGTTTAACAAAAGTTAATACAGGTTGTTTTTTTTCTTCATAAGAAAAAGCTTCTCTATGCTGGGAAGGAAAGTTAACTTTTATATCTGGATCAATTATTTGCCACAGAGGCAACATATTAGCGATGCACACTTGATTCAATCAAATAATGCTACGTGTACTTGACATTACAGCAGTAGAGAAAAGTATCATGAACTGGTCACATGCTAGAATTACGAGTCCTGGAACAGGTTCCCTGACAGCACCAAAACTATGGGATTTAGAAACACTTCACAAGTGCCAATTAGTGGTTCTACACAAGTCTCTGTGGAAAAACAGTTTCAGAAGGTAGTTATTTATATGTCTATCCAGGGACAAGTGACTTAAGAAATGCAGAACAATTGTTATTGACAATTATTGGTCAGTAAACAGATGTAGAAGTCACACAGTATTCAGGCTACAGGACAAACATCAATATTTAATACCATTTAGGAAAACTTCATTGGCCTCTTCAGAAAGTCAGAATTGCAACGATCTTTAAAGCCAAATGTGTGGCAGAAACTTGTTAACTTCCTTCTTTTGCTTATACAGTTGCTCAAGAGGTGATAATCTTACTGCAATTTTGATATTAGTGAATGAACTGTACATTTCCAATATACCCAAGAATAGAAGGTAAAGTATATTTAGGATATAGAGGTGGAATACAAAACATTAACCAATGTTGCAACACAGGGCCTACAGCCAAAGAGAAATGGGAGATCCCTAAATTAGTGGGGTGTGGAAGTATGGATAAGGAAAAAGGGGTTGGAAACGGTATACAACCTTAGTAGGGTAACTCAGGATAAAAGATATTGCCTAACCTATGTGCGGGGGTGGAAGTGGGGATGGGGAACGCACCAGGAGACGCGAGGACGACCACTACAGATGATGAGGAGAAAGTAATGACTGACACTCTGGGGTTCCTGGGCAGGAGATGTGAGCGATAGCAGTCATAGGGCTAAACACTTTGCATTGTTTCTATCCGCTGTCATATTTCAGTGCTTGTGGCACTGTTTAGCTGCATAACAAAATTATTAATAAAACAGTTGGGTAGTTATTTGTGAATGTTTCTGATGTCACTGTCATGTGTTCTTACAGTCTTTCATTCTCATGATAAGGATAATCTTCCTGATGTTGTGGGCATAAAGAAAGAGACCGAACATTTGCTGGACACTACAGTCTGAAAGACTGACCATTAATCAACACCCATCTATTAATGAGGCTTTACCAGTCATTTTTTTTCTGTCAGTATTGTCAATTTGTCATTTGTATTTTATTTTACCTCAAAACAATTAAAATACATATCCTAGTACTAGAGTAAAACATTTGCTTTATTTATTATTTGCATTACCATAGTGCCTTTGGACCCTAGTCATGAACCAGGACCCCACTGTGCCATGTTGTACAAACACAATGGTCCCTGCCCCAAGGGACTTACAATCTAAGTATAAGACATGAGACAGAGTGGCACAGGCAGGGGCTTACAGATGTGTCTCTTCCAGATACGTCCTCACATATAACATTCCACAGGAGTCCATAAGAGTTATGAATATTCATAGATTCATAGACTTTAAGGCCAGAAGGGACCATGATGATCATTTAGTCTGACCTCCTGAACGCTGAAGGCCACAGAACCTTACCCAGCTGCTCCTACAATAGACCCATAACCTCTGGCTGAGTTACTGAAGTCCTCAAATCATGATTTAAAGACTTAAGTTACAGAGAATCCACCATTTACACTAGTTTAAACCTGCAAGTGACACCATGGTCCATGCTGCGGAGGAAGATGAAAAACTGCCAGGGTGTCTGCCAATCTGATCTAGGGGGAAATTCCTTTCCAACCCCAAATATGGTGATCAGTTAAACTCTGAGCATGTGGGCAAGACCTACCAGCTAGACAACAGGGAGAGAATTATCTTAACAGTAACTCTTCCCATCTACTGTTCCATCACCAGCCACTGGCGATATTTGCTGCTAGAAGTCATGTATCAGCTATATGCCACTGTAGGCAGCCTCACCATACCATCCCCTCCATAAACTTATCAGTCTCCGTCCTGAAGTCAGTTAGGTTTTTTGCCCCACTGCTCCCCTTGGTAGGGTCTTCCAGAAGTTCACTCCTCTGAGGGTTACAAACCTTTGTCTAATTTCAAGACTAAACTTGCTGATGGCCAGTTTATATGCATTTGTTCTTGTGTCCACACTGGCACTTAATTTAAATAATTCCTCTCCTCCCGCCCTAGTATTTATCCCTCTGGTGTATTTATAGAGAGCAATCGTATGTCCCCTCAGCCTTCTTTTGGTTAAGCTAAAAAAGCCAAGCTCTTTGAGTCTTCTCTCATAAGATAGGTTTTCTGTTCCTTTTATCATCCTAGTGGCCCTTCTCTGCACCTCTTCCAGTTTAAATACATCTTTCCTAAAGACTGGAGACCAGAACTGCACACAGTATTCTAGATGAGGTCTCACCAGTGCCTTGCATAATGGTACTAACACTCCCCTGTCTCTACTGGAAATACCTTGCATACATCCTAGGACTGCATTAGCCTTTTTCACAACCACATCACACTGGCAGCCCAGCCATCCTGTGACCAGCCAATACTAGATCTTTCTCCTCCTCCTGTCTCTTCCAACTGACAGCAAAACTTCTTGTTGTTAGTCCTTAAGTGCATGACCTTGTACTTTGCAGTACTAAACTTCATCCCATTTCTCCAGTTTTCAAGGATGTTAAATCTTCTTGTATGATATTCTGGTCCTCCTCTGTATTGGCAATGCCTCCCAAATTTGTGTCATCTGCAAATTTTATTAGTACCCTCCCACTTTTTGTGCCAAGGTCATTAATAAAATGTTAAATAAGTTTGGTCTCAAGACTGATCCCTGAGGAACTCTACTAGTAACCTCCCTCCAGCCTGACAGTTCACCTTTCAGTATGAACTGTTGTAGTCTCCCCTTTAACCAGTTCCTTATCCACCTTTCAATTCTCATATTAATCCCCATCTTCTCCAATTTAAATAATAATTTCCCATGTGGAACTGTATCAAATATGTTATTGAAATCCAGGTAGATTAGATCTATTGCATTTTGTTTGTCTAAAAAAATCAATTATCTTCTCAAAAAAGGAGGTCAGGCTGTTCTTGCATGATTCTACCTTTTGTAAAACCACGTTGTATTTTATCCCAATTACCATTTACGTCTTTGTCCTTAGCTATTTTCTCTTTCAAAATTTGTTCCAATACACAAAATACAAATTCAGTTATTCTCTCCCATATTAGCCTTGGTACTTTGAATACCAGAGGTGAATTTTCAAAGCATTTTAGGGGATTTAGACAAAATCCCCCATTAACTTGAATGACAAATTTCTTACATAGTTTTGAAAATCTCAACCTCAGTATTTAGGATAGGCTCCCATGTGCAAGCATGTATTTATTATCTGTAGCACCTAGGAGACCAATTTATGGACGAGGACTCTACTGTGCCAGAAGAGCTTACAATCTAAGTAACTTGTAATACTATCAACAGAAGATTTAGGTAGCTTTATTTTAGAAAAATTGCGCATCTAAAACCCTAACAAATGCTAAATCAGTAGCAGAAATTTGAATGTATAGCATCAGAATAGCTCTAGTCATCCAAAGTAGCATCTGTACACAATTTAGCAGAAGAATATATCTTCGGTGGGAATTTTTTTTGCAGAAATTAAGCACTAGTTCACGAAGCAGAGAAACATGTTTCTATAACTATTTAAAGGAACATATATGGATCAGATGGGGTGAACCAAAATCTATTTAGTCATGTTTACAAGTTCAAACCCCTCTAATATATCTTTAATTTGGGAAGTAACCAACCACTGCCTCTGAATAAGCTGCTGCAAACTTGAACAGGGAACTAAAAATAAGTAAATTAGCTTCAGTTTGGAAAGTTACAGTACCACTGCAAAATACAAAACAAAAACAAATAAATTGGAAGTGTAGGCAGATCAACCTGGCAATCCGCCACATACGAGTATGGAAACACAGCTGTGTAAACTTGTCTAAAAACAGACTTTATATAATCAGCTATTCTACTTGAAAAAAGTTCTTGTACAGCTTGCTCAAGTGTGCCATGTTACCTGGCGGGAGTAGTTACCCCTGGAAATATTCTCTTCTACGTGAATTTAGGGTGAAAGTGTTTTTAAAATGGAAAAAGAAAGAAATTTCTAACTTTTTAAAATTGATCTTTACACTCTTGCTGGCTATTGCTCTGAGGATGAGAAGCAATGCTGCAGGCTTTGGATTTCAAGCAAGTAAGCACATTCATGCAATAAAGTGGTTTATTTAAACATTTTATATTTTATTTCCAAAACCCCAATTTGCAATTCTTCCAGCATTTTCCTATTATTTGAGTTCAATGAAAAACCTCTACGTCATCTCCAGGGCCCTACCAATTTCACAGCCATGAAAAATTTATTATGTACCGTTAAATATTCCCTTCCCCATGAAATCCAATCTCCCCATGCTACTGGGAGCACCCCAGCCGGGGGCTCCTCAGTCCTAGTCCGCGCTGGGGAAGGACAGAACTTGTCCATCCCCTGCACAGGCGCTCTCGACGGGGAGTTCTGATCCACTTCTAGAGGCAGGGCAGAAGTGAGGCCAAGACTAGCAGCTAAGAGCCCCTGGATGGGGTGTTCTCAGTAGCAAGGGGGAGATCAGATCCACCTCCACCTCCGGGAACCTCCTCCAGCTCCAGGAAGCTCTGGGGCTGCTGCCCAGCTGTGGAGCTTCCTGCAGCCTGTGGAGGTACCCAGAAGTGGGTCTGATCTCCCCGCCCTGAAAGGGGCTGTGCAGGAGAAGAGCAAGTCCTGTCCCTCCCCAACCTGTGGGGACTAGCAGCTAGGAGCCTCTGGTTGGGACACTCCCAGCAGCACGTGGAAGATCAGACTTACCTCCACCTCCGGGAGCTTCCTCCGGCTCCAGTTCTGAGGTTTTTACCCACGAAAGCTTATGCTCAAATAAATCTGTTAGTCTTTAAGGTGCCACCGGACTCCTTGTTGTTTTTGTGGATACAGACTAACACGGCTGCCCCCTGATACTATCCCATACCTTGTTCATGTCTAAAGTTGTTTCTATCATTTCCTGAAACTTGGAGAAGTCAGAGTTGAGATCGTTGAGAGGCATTACAAATACTGCCAGCAACAACATCTGGTGTGCTCCTGTCAAAGAAAAAAAATGTGATAGTCATTATTTCTCTAAATATTCAGTTGAACTTACCAGCCTGAAGCAAAATAGCACCAGTACACAACTAATGAGTTGTTAGTTTTCACTGAGATGTGACAACAGTTATTTCACAGACTGCACTTACTTCAGAAATTCTTCCTACTTTTAGCTTATCTACCTCATTCCTAGGGTGGAGACTAACCATTTGCCTCTCACTAGACAAGTGGTTCTCAACCTACGGCCCGCTTGCGGCCCAGTCAGCACATAGCTGCGACCCATGCGACATCCTCAGGGCCATACAGGTAGTATATATATATATATAGTGTGTGGATGTGGCCCACGTAACACAGACAGCTCCATATGTGGCCCATAATGGTAAATAGGTAGAGAACCAATGCTCTAGAGAATCATTTGGTGCTATTACATGCACTTTATTCATATCCAAAGTGATCTAAATAAACTGCATTGAGTGCTGCATAGCATAGGTAAAGTGATCATCAGCCATCTCAATACAACGCAGCGTTGCTGGGGGATGCAGAAATTTGAAAACTGCTTTTGCTGAGATTTTAACCTCTAGAGTTACCAATTTTTAAGATGTATTAATTGAAATTATTTGAAAACTTCTATTATCTTTGCCCCATGTGAATTGTTTGTATTAAAAATAAAATCCCACAAGTTAGGAAACGTCCGACATTACAAGTTGTAACTCAGACCTTGGGCATCACTGGGAAATACTGTTAAAATATCTCTTCTTCACCACTCTGCATCAGATCTTTACATCTGCTAATACTAATTTCAAATGGGAAGCCAATTAATTAAACATTAAAAAAACCTGAATTGTAAAACATATCATCTATTTTTCTATATGTATGTCCTGTATACATGACCTAACACTGAATACAATAGTCATACGAGAAGATTCCACATCTCACACAAAAGTGTATAGAATTTTCAAAGTATGAAATAATCCATAAGCAATGAAAAACAAAAACATAAGACTCCAGATTTATTGTTAGCACTTGCAGACTGTGTTCTGTGAAACCAGCATATTTTCTGAGCTGCAACTGTGAGCCTATACAATAGCCAACTGCAAACACTTCATATCAGTAAATAAATGTTTACATTTTTGCAACCATGAGGTATAATTTAATCACAGCAGCTAAAGTTACATCAGTATTACTAATAATAGGAATTATCACAGAATTCTTCAAAATGAATCAAAGGCTGTAACACTGCAGCAGCTGATTAAGTATAGAATTATGAGGTTTACTTCTGAACATAATCTACACCTTTCATGTTCACAAGTAACCTCAATGCGTTAACATAGGTGCGGGCAAACTTTTCGGCCTGAGGGCTGCATCAGGTTTCCGAAATTGTATGGAGGGCCGGTTAGGGGAGGCTGCCCCATCCAACCACCCCTTCTCCCTGTCCCCTGACTGCCCCCCGCTTCCCCATTCAACCGCCCTCTCCTTCCTGACTGTCCCCCCCACCCCCCGGGACTCCTGCCACCATTCAACTCCCCCTGTTCCCTGCCCTCTGACAGCCCCAACCCCTGTCCACACCCCCTCCCCCTGACCACCACCCCAAACTCCTCTGCCCTCTATCCACCCCCCCCGCCCCCTGCACCCTTACCATGCTGCCTGGAGCACTGGTTGCTGGCGGCGCTATAGCCTTGCCGCCCAGAGCACCAGGACAGGCAGCCGTGCCGCCGGGCTGGAGCCAGCCACGCCACCTCACAGCACAGAGCGCTGGGTCAGGCCGCGGCTCTGCAGCTGCGCTGCCCCAGGAGCTCGCAGCCACGCTGCCCAGAGCATTGAGCCAGCAGTGCAGTGAGCTGAGGCTGCAGGGGAGGGGGGAACAGTAGAGGAGGGGTCAGGGGCTAGCCTCCCGGTCCGGGAGCTCAGGGGCCAGGCAGGAGGGTCCCGCGGGCCGGATGTGGCCCGCAGGCCATAGTTTGCCCTCTGCATTAACATGTAAAGATAGTACTATGTACTGGCTATTACCAGAACTTCGCATTTCCTTACCAACCTGTTTAGAGAAACCCTTGTCTCTTCCCCTCCATTTCACTTTCACACTCACCCCTCGCCTCACCTCACCAATATTAACCACTGAGAAGTAACTGACTACTGCCTAAATGGTCTAGGTCTAGGACATGTTTATCCACAATCATCCCTCCCCTATAATAGTACTCCAGTTGCCAACATCTGAAACACTTGACTGGAACACCCTCCATTTGAAAAGAGTGGGCTACTGGCTCTGTTTTGATGCCCTCTCTCTTAATTCTAGAATCTGGAATTTTTTTTTAATTATTTATTTATTTTAAAGGTTTTTTAGGTATGAACTGACATGAACCACAACCCATCTTTTTGTCCTCGGGTATCTGGAGAGGTAAATTATTTCATTTCCATAAAACTCAACACCACTCTCTCATCTCCTGATTTCTTTGGAACCATACTGGGGGGAAGAAACATATACACTTCTTCAGTGTTTGTCCCCTGGTTTGAACACTCCAGATCCCATTAGGTGTTGGACAGCTTTTAGCATAATGGAGTGCATCTAAGGATTTATTGATTTTGTGTACTGAATTGTATTTGATCCGTGACTTGGAGACCTCCCTGGGAATTGTCTACAGAAATTATCTTCAAGACTTGCCTGAAGTTTTCCTTTTAATTCCCCTCCCTCCTCCAAACTGGTGCACAGTGCAGAACAGCAGCAGCAGCTCACTTCCAGTAAGGAAAAATGGGAGCATATTCTCTGCATCTACTTCTGCCTATAATAGTGGCATGAACTGAGATAGTAGACAGTGTCTTAGTGCACTCCAATCCCTGTTTTTTCTGCCTTCATGCATCTCCAACGCTCAGCAGTGCAGGACTTGCAAAGGGAAAGCTAAGACCGTCAGGCTCCTCAACCTGCAGGGGAACTTTTCTTAAAAGTTACTATTCCAAAAATATTCTCAGGCTCCAAAAGACTGCTGGACTTTAGCATCACAAAGCACATGCTGAAGCAGGAAGGTGAACATCAGCAAAGTTCTCACCATTTTCTGTTAACTTAATGAGCTCTGCAGACCTCCACTGTCAGGATTCTGCTTAAAACATGCCAAAATTTTAAATGGTCTAGGTTTCAAAATGCTAGAATGCCATCCTAACCTTTTTCACAAATTGTATTATTTAATAATGCACAAGTCTTTGAAGCAGTAGTAAATATTTGCTTCTTATACTTTTTTAAAAAGGAGTGAGACATTGTGTAATCTAGGTGCCAAGTCGTGTTTAACACTTTATGTTAAAAAAAAAAAAAAAAAAAAAAAAAAAAGACTCTCCCCCAACCCAGGCCAGCAAAGGCTAAAAAAAATGCACAAGCTAGGGGACTAGACAGTTCAGGTGATCATTATCAGCATTATAGAGCCTTTCAATCCTAAATCATGAACTCCATTCTATATCAAGTTTCAGAGTAGCAGCCATGTTAGTCTGTATTCGCAAAAAGAAAAGGAGGACTTGTGGCACCTTAGAGACTAACAAATTTATTTGAGCATAAGCTTTCGTGAGCTACAGCTCACTTCATCGAATGCATCCAATGAAGTGAGCTGTAGCTCATGAAAGCTTATGCTCAAATAAATTTGTTCGTCTCTAAGGTGCCACAAGTCCTCCTTTTCTTTATTCTATATCAAGTACCTTGTGACCTGTCATTTCCATCTGAAGGCTATTTAATGGGCTAAGTAACATAAGTTGTTGGTCTCAGTGTGCATACAGCTACATCAAGTACCATCACTAACACAACTCTCACTGGCAGGCCAAGAATAGAATGGGCTCAGAGATTAAGCTATTCTGCTTTCAATCCTAGAGTTTCATAACTGACCGAGGGAAAGATGGGTTTTTTGTTCTCCTTTTCTCTTCTGGATTTATTTTTGCTTAAATTTTTTTGATTTAAAAAATTGATCAATATCTATTCCTGAGTAAAAGATTAAATCCTTTCATTAGCAGACTGCTGAAGCTGCCGAAACAGAAGACAGTCATTTTAAATCTAACGAGTCTCTGGAAAATAACTTTGAAGAACAATGCAAGGGAGCACAGCAGAACAGAGAAAAGAAATACGTACCAATAAATTGGAAGTATGAAGTGTGCTACTATTTCAGGTGCGGAGTTTAAAATTGTGGATTTATGTGACATTGCAAAGTCACAAATTCCAGTCCATCTACAGTATGACTAATATGGAGGCAATTACGTTTCTCATTCCCAAGAGCTGAAGGAACATGAATTGTGATTAAAAAAAAAAAATCTAATATGTAAGAGAAAACTCGGAAGACAAACCTGAAGACAGCCAGCATGGATTCACCAAGGGAAGGTCATGCCTGACTAATCTAATCGCCTTTTATGATGAGATTACTGGTTCTGTGGATGAAGGGAAAGCAGTGGATGTATTGTTTCTTGACTTTAGCAAAGCTTTTGACACGGTCTCCCACAGTATTCTTGTCAGCAAGTTAAGGAAGTATGGGCTGGATGAATGCACTATAAGGTGGGTAGAAAGCTGGCTAGATTGTCGGGCTCAACGGGTAGTGATCAATGGCTCCATGTCTAGTTGGCAGCCGGTATCAAGTGGAGTGCCCCAAGGGTCGGTCCTGGGGCCGGTTTTGTTCAATATCTTCATAAATGATCTGGAGGATGGTGTGGATTGCACTCTCAGCAAATTTGCGGATGATACTAAACTGGGAGGAGTGGTAGATACGCTGGAGGGGAGGGATAGGATACAGAAGGACCTAGACAAATTGGAGGACTGGGCCAAAAGAAATCTGATGAGGTTCAATAAGGATAAGTGCAGGGTCCTGCACTTAGGACGGAAGAACCCAATGCACCGCTACAGACTAGGGACCGAATGGCTAGGCAGCAGTTCTGCGGAAAAGGACCTAGGGGTGACAGTGGACGAGAAGCTGGATATGAGTCAGCAGTGTGCCCTTGTTGCCAAGAAGGCCAATGGCATTTCGGGATGTATAAGTAGGGGCATAGCGAGCAGATCGAGGGACGTGATCGTTCCCCTCTATTCGACATTGGTGAGGCCTCATCTGGAGTACTGTGTCCAGTTTTGGGCCCCACACTACAAGAAGGATGTGGATAAATTGGAGAGAGTCCAGCGAAGGGCAACAAAAATGATTAGGGGTCTAGAACACATGACTTATGAGGAGAGGCTGAGGGAACTGGGATTGTTTAGCCTGCAGAAGAGAAGAATGAGGGGGGATTTGATAGCTGCTTTCAACTACCTGAAAGGGGGTTCCAAAGAGGATGGCTCTAGACTGTTCTCAATGGTAGCAGATGACAGAACGAGGAGTAATGGTCTCAAGTTGCAGTGGGGGAGGTTTAGATTGGATATTAGGAAAAACTTTTTCACTAAGAGGGTGGTGAAACACTGGAATGCGTTACCTAGGGAGGTGGTAGAATCTCCTTCCTTAGAGGTTTTTAAGGTCAGGCTTGACAAAGCCCTGGCTGGGATGATTTAAACTGGGAATTGGTCCTGCTTCGAGCAGGGGGTTGGACTAGATGACCTTCAGGGGTCCCTTCCAACCCTGATATTCTATGATTCTATGAACTAATTTGGAAAAACGGGCTGCACTAAGGAGGTGGCAGGGATTAGATTAAATAGAGTCAAATAATTTCTCTTCTCTGAAAGTGGACTCATCAGTTTTTCATGCACTGATTAACAGAGCTGGGGCACATACAGTGCAATAATCTCATATATACCTGACTACTTGATAAATTATAGTAATTAAGTAGCAGTAAAAATTCACCTTCTTTAAAAGAATGAAGGAAGTTTAATGATACAACTTAAATAATGAATTTAGATGAACATGTTTTCCAAAAGTCTAAATGCAAAAAATATATAAATTCACAAAAAAAGTCAAATTTAAGATTAAGAAAATACTGGATTTCTTTTGCATATGAATCATATCAAAACAGATACTTTTAAAATTAGTTTAAATGAAAATTCATTTTCATTCTAGTTTTGTTACTTAAATCTAAGGCACGGTGATACAAGGCTTAAGACACAGTGAACACTGAGTTTTCATATGCACACTCTTTATATCAGGGGTTCTCAAACTGGGGGTCGCGAGGTTATTACATGGGGGGGGTCACGAGCTGCCAGCCTCCACCCCAAACCCCGCTTTGCATCCAGCATTTATAATGGTGTTAAATATATTTTTAAAAGTGCTTTTAATTTATAAGGGGGGGGGGGTCGCACTCAGAGGCTTGCTATTTGAAAGGGGTCATCAGTACAAAAGTTTGAGAATCACTGCTTTATACGCATAATGCACCATATTAATGAATAAGTGATAGAATCCGATGAAGTGAGCTGTGGTTCACGACAGCTTATGCTCAAATAAATTTGTTAGTCTCTAAGGTGCCACAAATACTCCTTTTCTTTAAGCTTTATCAAGAAGCTCCAAATTAAACTCCATTTGTCACACTGTTGCATTTACAGCTTCATTTCAAAGGCCATTCATTTTATCACCCTATCAACATATTCTCTGCATGTAATTCCCATTGTTATTAAAGTAAGCTGTGCACATACAGAGGAAGAGAAGAATTGACCTATAACATCTCCAAAGGTGAAAAGGAAAGGAATTAACCCATTGCAACACCCACCTCTGCTCTCATCTTTTTAAATTAAACTACTATTTCACAATTGCCACGATTTTCAATTTACTATAGTAAAAGGTTTTATTATACCTATTAACTCAAAATTAAAAATACTGCATTACTACACAGAAAGTTGAAAGGTAAGAGCACTTTGCATCTCAAATCTTGAAATATTATAAATTAAATTTTTTGCTGCTAGAAACAGCATTTTTACTAATAACTTACATAATTCATAAAAGTAAGACCAGCAATATAAAGAAATCCTCCAGGGAAAAGTAGTCACTGATGCCAACTTAATGATATGGTTGATATACTTCCCAAGAATCATTAATCAGGAAACAAAGTCCTGAAATGTGTCAGATTCTCAAACTTACCAGAAACTGTTTGAAAGTTTGACAATGAGTCAAATCTCTCAATGAGGTAAAAGCTCTTCCGGTCTCAATAAACAAATGGATAGGAAAATAATCAGATCAAGACTGAATGACAACATCATAACAAAATCACACCTATCCGCAATCATTAGGCCCATACCAATATTTTTCAGCAAGGGCAGCCGAGTAGTGAGAAAAATTAGAACAAGGTCACCTACTACAAATGATCATTTAGGTATGCTGCAAATAAATGAAATATCCTATCACTGTCACTCTCATATAAAACAATCAGAAACTTTTTGCACATCATCTCAGGCATTGACACTCTTACAGCAGGATTATCTGGCTATTTGGACTCTCTCCTCAGACTCTATGCTACCAGCACTCTTAGCTATCTTTGAGACACCACCGACTTCCTGAGGAAACTACAGTACATTGGTGATCTTCCTGAAAACAACATCCTGGCCACCATGGATGTAGAAGTTCTTTACACCAATATTCCATATGAAGATGGACTACAAGCTGTCAGGAACAGTATCTTTGATGAGGCCACGGCACACCTGGCGGCTGAGCTTTGTGACTTTGTCCTCACTCACAACCATTTCAGATTTGGGGACAACTTATACCTTCAAGTCAGCGGCACTGCTATGGGTACCCGCATGGCCCCACAGTTTGCCAACATTTTTATGGCTAACTTAGAACAACGCTTCCTCAGCTCTCATCCCCTAATGCCCCTACTCTACTTGCGCTACACTGAGGACATCATCACCATCTGGACCCATGGAAAAGAAGCCCTTGAGGAATTCCACCATAATTTCAACAATTTCCATCCCACCATCAACCTCAGCCTGGACCAGTCCACACAAGAGATCCACTTCCTGGACACTACAGTGCAAATAAGTGATGGCCACATAACCACCACCCTATACTGGAAACCTACTGACTGCTATACTTACCTACATGCCAGCTTCCATCCAGGACACATCACAGGATCCACTGTCTACAGCCAAGCCCTAAAATACAACCAAATTTGCTCCAATCCCTCAGACAGAGGCAAACACCTATAAGATCTTTACCAAGCATTCTTAAAACTACAATACCTACCTGGGGAAGTGAGGAAACAGATTGACAGAGAGAGATGGGTACCCAGAAATCACCTACTACAGGACAGGCCCAACAAGGAAAAACAACAGAACACCACTGGCCATCACGTACAGCCCACAGCTAAAACCTCTCCAGCACATTATCAATGATCTACAACCTATCCTGGAAAACGATCCCTCACTCTTCCAGACCTTGGGAGGCAGGCCAGTCCTTGCTTACAGACAGCCCCCCAACCTGAAGCAAATACTCACCAGCAACTACACACCACACCACAGAAACACTAACACAGGAACCAATCCCTGTAGCAAACCTCATTGCTTTCTCTGTCCTCATATCTCCCCTAGTGACACCATCATAGGACCCAACCACACCAGCATTCACCTGCACATCTACTAATGTGATATATGCCACCATGTACCAACAATGCCCCTCTGCCATGTACATTGGCCAAACCGGACAGTCCCTACGTAAAAGAATAAACAGACACACATCGGACATCAGGAATGGTAACATACAAAAGCCAGTAGGAGAACACTTCAATCTTCCTGGACATTCTATAACAGATTTAAAAGTAGCTATACTTGAACAAAAAAACTTCAGAAACAGACTTCAAAGAGAAACAGCAGAACTAAAATTCATTTGCAAATTTAACACCATTAATTTGGGTCTGAATAGGGACTGGGAGTGGCTGGCTCATTACAAAAGCAGCTTTGCCTCTCCTGGAATTGACCTCTCTTCATCTATTATTGGGAGTGGACTACATCCACCCTGATTGAATTGGCCCAGTCAACACTGGTTCTCCACTTGTGAGGTAACTCCCTTCTCTTCATGTGTCAGTATAATAATGCCTTCATCTGTAATTTTCACTCCATACATCCGATGAAGTGGGTTATAGCCCACAAAAGCTTATGCCCTAATAAATCGGTTAGTCTTTAAGGTGCCACTGGACTCCTTCTAGTTTTGGTAGATATGGGAGTTTGCCATATAATTTGCTCCTCAGTTCATTTCATATGTATGGATTTTCACCTGTAATGATGTCAGAGTAATACTGTTGATTCAAAGAAAAAGACAATAGTGAAAAACAAAAATAAAACAGTGACAGAATGCACAGAACTACAGTATTCAAAGCGGATGAAAGCTACATCTGACAGATAGTCTAGGCAAAGGCACACTCCATCCCAGGGAGAAAGGGCAAGTGCAGGCTGCTAAGTAAGGTCAACATTGACTTTGAGGTTACACCCAGAGGTGGGAATAAATCCTTAGAATAAGGAGTAAGTGCCTGAAGAGCCTGGAAGAGGTGGCACCACAACGGGTAAATTCAGCCAGAGCAACAGTTTTAGGCTGGATAGTGCTGAACAATATTTAGTTCCATTTTTAGTTCTTGCATAGTACATTGAGAGTATATTTTGCTACAGTACCTTGCAAGTGAATATAAGGCTCAAGTACAGCGCCTCTAATTTAGAGGAAAAATCTCGTTACGGGGTGTAAACTAAATACAATCTAAACTGATGTGAAGTTAGCAGAGTTTTAAATTTGCTTAATATTATTTTAAAACAAGTTAACAAGCATTACTTGTTCATCTTAATACACACATGCTTTAAGTGAAACAAAGATCTTTGCCAGAGGGGGCCAAGACCACAAATCCAGTATCTAGTTTTGGCAGTACTTGGGTTGTGGACAGACCTTGTAGAAGAGATCATGAATTATTCCCCCCGCCCCCAATTTGATCTGTGCATGTACTGTGGAGGATAAGAAGCCTAAATTTTGATCAAAAATGATTTTATTAATAAAAAATATAATTTATTATGGTAATTTTAGTTTATTACAAACTTGTTTAAGTATCTCCTAAAATTTGGTAAAAACAGTTACTTTCATACACATATTACTTGGAGAATAATAGCTCAGATGCTTGTTTTTGGTTGCTTATTTTATTTTATTAAATGAGATATTCAAGCTAATTAAAGGAACTCCTAGGAAACTTTGCTTTCTGTCAACTGTTTTCTAAGATAAACTAAGATAGGACTCACAACTGATTTGTGGAATAATATACTGTGGTCTTAAATTTACCTAGAGAAGGATGTCCCCACCAGGGCAGACCCACTCAAAGGTGTAATCTCTGTTGAAAATTCTCTACAGAGACACATACAGGAGAAATTGTAACTCTTCTGGACCCACTGTTTACTGCTTACTTGTGTTTTGGTTTTATTCCTTTCTTTATTAAAATACTCACTTATTAATTGTGAGCATTTTACTTGTCTTAGTCATGGTATCCCATAAGACATGGTAAGACCTCCAGGAGATTAAAACAGTTGGGGCCACATCCCTTAACTGGCATCAATAGAGGCAATTAAGATTTGGCCCACTATTTCTCCTTTTTCCAGACTACAGATTTTTAGTAATTTTGGGGATCAAATTACTTGGTGTTCAGCATTTCTGAAAAACAAAACACCTCTTTCACCTCTACAGTATGCATAAATATACATATTACAAGGACTTTACCACCATTTTGTAAGGCCTTGTTCCGTAACAAGGACATTTTTAGTGAGATTCTGAGCCAAAACCTACCTTTATATATGGTGGTCTATATAATCAGATTTTAATTTTTTAGTAGCAATATGGATTTTCTATGCTTGTACAGAGGTTTACAATGGATTACATTTTACACTGCATTCTAGGCTCATATCTGGAAGCCCATTTTACACAATTGTGACAATATACCTTATTTTATGGTATTCTCCTTCCCTTTTCACACAGTACTACAATTTATCAAGAAAGAGAAACCTATTTTTGTTTATGGGTACTGAACACCTTCAGCTAAAATCAGATAGAAATACTCAATTTCATTTTTCTCTTATTCATTATGCCCTATAAGTAGCCATATTTTCTGCCTGAAGTAATAAAAGATTCCATTCTAATAAAAATCAAAGAGACTGCCTACCCAGCTGTTATTGCCTTAAGATGTGGGAAAGCTTTACCATGTTGCCTCACTAATTTTTAACAGAAAGCAAAAAAAAAAAAAAGTGTTACCAGTTATTCCACTAACATTTTCAGTTCCTGGGAAGCTGATTTTTGGATTTAAACACAGACTATTAAAGAGTTACTGCATTCTACAACTAAAATATTTCCTTCAAAAAAGTCAACAATAAATTAACTACAGCGTTACTTTCAAAGAAGAAAACTTACATTCTTTTATTTATTTTTAGATTTCAAGAGAGAATTCTAAAGACAGACTGGCTTATGGGATATTTCTCCCTAGCAGACAGGACTGAACTTTCCATCTTGGCTACCTATCAGTTATAAAGTGTTTTTGCAAAAGGGATACTACACCATTTGAGACATTTTATTTTCTATTCACTTGCTAAATTCATCTGAAAAGTATCTCTGATGTTCTAGAATTATAACACACTTCAAGTTCCCTTTCAGTTTTACTCCCTTCATCAAAACAGGCTACCACAGTCATCTTTTGAAATCCATTCTCTACTTCTTGCCAATATCAGTATGTCACAAGACATAAAACATGTAAAAAAGAGGTGGGAGGCATGTTACCTTCATGTTTTTCCAGTGCTTGTACAACATTAGGTAGTTGGTTAATAGCTTGATACATTCGGTAACAGTCCTGCAGGGTTGCTACTTGTCTTTGAAATTTCTTGGCTAGCCGGTTGAGATCTGGAAAACGACGTAGAAGCTCTTCTTGAAGGCACTGCCGTAGCTCTGTGTCTACCACAAAGGCCTCAACCAAATTTAACCTACATAAAAGATCAAAAGAAGAATTATTGCAAATTGGCAAGCCTTTGTTATTAGTAGGTCATAATGGAAAGCTTTACTGAACTGCAAAAATGGAAGTGTAGAAGGCTCTTTTAGTTTAGTTACACCCAATACCAACACTCGTTTGGTGGCAGAGCTAGTGAAATTATGACATTACATAAGACAAGGCTAAGCAAGTGAGTTTTTTTTTTTTTAGTCCAAACTGCTTAAAAAAAAAAGTACAATTCAATATCTAGTAAATGTTTGAAAGAGGGGATCTCTTTAGAAGTTCAAACACCCCTGAACATAACAACAGTTTTTCATGTACATAAAAGGTCTTTACAACGAGGAGGAAAAAAAATTGTTCTCATTTAACCTCTGAGGATAGGACAATCAGCAATGGGCTTAAATTGTAGTAACGGCGGTTTAGGTTGGACATCAGGAAAAACTTCCTGTCAGGGTGGTTAAGCAGTAGAATACATCCCCCAATGAGGTTGTAGAATCTCCATCATTGGATCTTTTTAAGAGCAGGTTAGACAAACACCTGTCAGGGATGGCCTAGATAATACTTAGTCCTGCCATGAGGGCAGTGGACTGGACTAGATGACCTCTCATGGTCCCTTCCAGTCCTATGATTCCCCCTCTGCAATAAAGGTGAGAAAGCTCACAATACACCTGAGATCAACCCTTACTCCCACAAAAACACAAAAGTAGTCCTCCAGCAAAATTAGGGAAGACAAGACTTGTCATTCCTAATATTTCTAATAAGCAGGGGAAAAGCCACTTTGAACACAAAACAAAACTTAAGCCTTCTTTATAAAACAAAGCAGTAAAACAAAGATACAATCCCCTTTTTGGGAAATCCTTTTCAGTTAAATTAAAATGGAGAGCAACTGGAAGATCATTACTAACTTCACCTTTGTAGTTTAATTACTCAACCAACATTATTTACTTTCCCAAATTACTGTCAGTGTTTCAAAGATTTTACAGAACCTTAATCCGCAAAAGAGCTGTTTTTTTGGCGATTTAATTTCATAATAGCTTAACTGCATTCATATAAAAAGAATTTTAGTCTGACACACACTTTAACCGTGTAAAGTTAGCATGTCCACTGACAAGTCTGTTATTGTCACAGTAGTCTTCATTTAAAGTGTGACCAATTAACATGTACTCATACAAGACCGTTGGAAAATCAGCAAGGTAACTAAGTGTTTTCCATCCTCTTATCAGCACAATATCTGGGAACAAGAAAATGAAATTCCAAAAACCAGGTCCTCCTCCTTTTCCCCCCCCCTTTTTGAAATTTTGTAAAAATATGTAAAATATTCTTAATGGGCTGTAAAGCCACAGTAGAGATTCTGCCATCTTCATGACAAGTGATGGAGTACTGAGTTATATTTTTCTACACAAGGTAATATAGTATCTATGAGTTCCTTTTGAGAATAGTTTTTACTGTAGTACTTGTCACTCCCCGTTGACATCTTTCCATACTTTGTATATTCTTGCATTTGCAATGAAAAAAAAAAAACTATTTTTCCTCCCTGCACACTGAACTATTCATTGGTCACATTAATAACGTTAGGTATAATTCTTTGCTCTAATATGTTTGAGCTATGTAACGTTTTATTTATAATTACGTAAGAAGAGAGAGTTGAACTACTTATAGGGACCCGCTATTGAAACATAACACAGCTGTCCTAGCTTCTTGTTAAATCATATCAACATGTAAGTGGCCAGTGACTAGACTTCAGCATTAGTCCTGCTTTAGGAGGCACGTGGGAGGAGAAAGGAACAGAACATTCACTGTATTACTGCTATTGTTTTGCAGGCTTGCAACAGACTATAATGGTTTGAATTACAGATTAATAGATATCTTTGCAGCTAGCAGTATTAGAAACGTCACTTTCTTAAATAAAGCTTAGCTTCTCGAGCAAGAGCTGCTGGAAAACCCAAGGTCCAGGGAATATAGATGTTTACTAGGGCTGTCGATTAATCGCAGTTAACTCACGCGATTAACTCAAAAAATTAATCATGATTAATCACACTGTTAAACAATAGAATACCAATTGAAATGTATTAAATATTTTTGGATGTTTTTCTACATTTTCAAATGTATCAATTTCAATTGTACACTTTGTATTCTGTGTTGTAGGGCCCACTTTATATTTTTTATTACAAATATTTGCACTGTAAAAATGATAAAAGAAATAAGATTTTTCAATTCGCCTCATACAAGTACTGTAGTGGAATCTCTCTGTCATGAAAGTGTAACTTACAAATATAGGGGTTTTTTTGTTACATAACTGCACTCAAAAACAAAACAATGTAAAACTTTAGAGCCTACAACTCCACTCAGTCCTACTTCTTGTTCAACCAATCGCTAAGAGAAACACATTTGTTTATATTTACCGGAGATAATGCTGCCCACTTAATTACAATGTCATCTGAAAGTGAGAACAGGCATTCGCATGGCACTATTGTAGCTGGCGTTGCAAGATATTTATGTCCCAGATGAGCTAAAGATTCCTAAGTTTCACGTGCTTCAGCCATCGTTCCAGAGGTCATGCTTCCATGTGGAAGACACACGTTAAAAAAATAATGTGTTAATTAAATTTGTGATTGAACCCCTTGGGGAGAACTGTGTGTGTCCTGCTCTGTTTTACCTGCATTCTGCCATATATTTCATGTTATAGCAGTCTCGGATGATGACGCAGCACATGTTGTTAGTTTTAAGAACACTTTCGCTACAAATTTGACAAAATGCAAAGAAGATATCAATGTGAGATTTCTAAACATAGCTACAGTACTTGACCCAGGATTTAAGAATTTGAAGTGCCATCCAAAATCCAAGAGGGACGAGGTATGGAGCATGCTTTCACAAGTCTTAGGGTATGTCTATACTACCCGCCGGATCAGTGGGCAGCGACTGATCCAGCAGGGGTCGATTTATAGCATCTAGTCTAGACACGATAAATCGACCCCCGAGCGCTGTCCTGTCAACTCCGCCTGCTCCTCTCGTGGCAGTGGAGTACTGGAGTCAACAGGAGAGCGGCAGCAGTCGACTCACCGCAGTGAAGACGCTGCAGTGAGTAGGTCTAAGTATGTAGACTTCAGCTACGTTATTCACATAGCTGAAGTTGCGTAACTTAGATCGATCCCCCCAGTGTAGACCAGGGCTATGAAGAGCAACACCCCGATGCAGAAACTACAGAATCCAAACCACCAAAAAAGAAAATCAGCCTTCTGCTGGTGGCATCTGACTCAGATGATGAAAATGAACATGTGTCAGTTCACACTGCTTTGGATTGTTATTGAGCAGAACCCATCATCAGCATGGATGCATGTCCTCTGGAATGGTGGTTGAAGCATGAAGGGACATATGAATCTTTAGCGCATTTAGCATGTAAATATCTTGTGATGCCAGCTACAGTGTCATGCGAACACCTGTTCTCGCTTTCAGGTCACACTGTAAAGAAGAAGCAGGCAGCATTATCTCTGAGTGATTGGCTGAACAAGAAGTAGGACTGACTGGACTTGTAGGCTCTAAAGTTTTACATTGTTTTATTGAATGCAGGGTATTTTTGTACATAATTCTACATTTGTAAGTTCAGCTTTCATGATAAAGAGATTGCACTACAGTATTTGTATTAGGTGAACTGAAAAATACAATTTGTTTTTACAGTGCAAATATGTCATCAACAATAAATATAAAGTGAGGACTGTACACTTTGTATTCTGTGTGGTAACTGAAATCAATATATTTGATAATGTAGAAAACATCCAAAAATATGTAAATAAATGGTATTCTATCATTGCTTAACAGCGTGATTAATCATGCAATTAATTGTGATTAACTTTTTTAATCGCATGATTAATATTTATCACTTGACATCGCTAATTTTTATATTTGAAAATTTCAATGCAGATATTTGTGTGCTGTACGAAGCGTTCTATTCAGAGTGTTCCTATAAAGCCAAAGTGTTATACTGAACAAAATCAACGAGCCATTTTAAGGAATACATCTTAACCTTCATTTCTATTTCTTGACTCAACTATTACTCTTCATAAATTTGTAATGACTTAAGATCTAGGCCACTAGATTTTAAATGAGGACAAGCTCTTAGATATCCTGGAAAGTGGTGTGTCGGGGGAAGTTCGTTCACGTTTTTTATTTAGAAATAAACCAGTTAATTACATGGTCATTCCCCCCCCCCCCCACCCAGGTTAAAAACTGAAGCACATAGCCAGAGACAGTGGGAAGTAGACTGGGAGCCATTAAGGTCTCTCTGTTAAATCTGTCACTACTCTAAGAATTAACCTGACTTGCTATAACAGGGTAGGGCAAACTTTTTGGCCTGCATCGGGTTTCAAAAATTGTATGGAGGACCAGTTAGGGGAGGGGGGTGTGGGCCAGCCCTCCTCCTTATCCCCCCCTCGCTTCTCACCCCCTGACAGCCCCCCCAGGGACTCCTGCCCCATCCAGCCCCCCCTGTTCCCTGACAGGCGGCCCTCCCCCAACCAGGGACCCCTGCCCCATCCAACTACCCCTTCTCTCTGTCCCCTGACCGCCCCTGGAACCTCTGTCGCGACTCCCCGCCCCCCCCCCACCCCATCCAATCCCTCCTCTCATTCCTGACTGCCCCCCTGGGACTCCTGCACCCATTCTGCCCCCCCTTCTCCCTGTCCCCTGACTGCCCCCCCGGGACTCCGGCCCCTGACTGCCCACCACCACCCATTCTGCCCCCCCTCCTTCCTGACTGACCCCCCAGGGACCCCTGCCCCCATGCAACCCCCCTAATCCCCACCCTCTGACTGCCCCAAACCCTGTCCATTCCCTGACCACCACCCCCCGAACTCCCATGACCTTTATCTAACCTGCCCTGCTCCCTTACCGTGCAGCACAGAGCACTGGATCAGGCTGGGCTCTGCAGCCCCGCTGCGCCGCCCAGAGCATTGCACCGGCGGTGCAGTGAGTGAGGCTGCGAGGGAGGGGCCGGGGGCTCAGGGGCCGGGCAGGAGCGGCCCACAGACCGTAGTTTGCCCACCTCTGTGCTATAATGATAAAGTCTGAGTAGACAGAACTCAAAACAAACATTTTCATATGCATTAATCTGGAAACTGTCTCAGCTTTAGCTTAATGCTGAGCTTTTCTTCATAAAAACCACTGTTAAGGATACAAGTGAGGGTATGAGATGGATACATTAATCTGTCCTTTTACAAGAGGTAAAAAATTCCTGCTTAAGTCAAAACTGAAAACTAATTTGGCTATTTTATCCTACAGCGTCACAAGTGAAAACATGCCCATGTTATAAACCACTACACAATGCTACAAGACTTTTCTCCTACTTGAATTACTCTTCGGAACATAGGATACCCCAGACTGGATCAGACCAAAGGTCCATGTAGTCCAATATCCTGTCTGATAGCGGCTGATACAGATACTAAACAGCAGGGGTGGGCAACCTGTGGCTCCAGAGATGCATGCGGCTCTTCAGAAGTTAATATGCGGCTCCTTGCATAGGCACCAACTCCAGGGCTGGAGCTAGAGGTGCCGACTTTCCAATGCTCTACTGTTCAACCCCTGCCTCTGCCACAGAACCTGCCCCCACTTCACCTCTTTCCCTTAGGCCCTGTCCCTTCCCACTCCTTTCCCCCGAGCCTGCCACGCCCTCACTCTTCTCCTTGCCCCCCAGAGCCTTCTGCATGCTGCGGGAGGCACAGGGATGGAGGGGAGGTGCTGATCAGCGGGGCAGCTGGCAGGCAGGGTGGGGGGAACTGCTGACATAATACTGTTGCTCTTTGGCAATGTACACTGGCAAATTCTGGCTCCTTCTCAAGCACAGGTTGGCCACCCCTGCTAAAGAGCACGATGTAAGAACCCCATAGTAAGCAGATCTGCCCCCTACATTAGGTCTTATCTTCGTCTCCAGCAGACCCAGCAGCTGGTGTAAGTACAGGGAGGGGCAAAGGGTGGCCTTGATTCCCTACTACTATTCCCAGGGGGAAGAAGGGATCCCCATGCTGCTGCCCCAGCCTCTTGGAAAAGCAGGGAGGGGAAATTCTGCCACTGTTACTCCTAATGGAGGCAGGGCCATTGCATGGGGGCAGGTGTGTCTAGGGTCTTGGATTGCCTCAATCTGCTCCTGGGTAAAGACCAAACAGCGTACATCCAAAAGAGCAGCACTGCCCCCACACAAAGGTTCCACAGCCAACATTTTTAAGTGAAAATTTCTGGATTTCAATAAAGATCTACATTTTAGGATAGATTGTTCAAGTGGATGGACATTACTCTGATCCAGATGAGAACAGTGTTCAGGCACACTGGAAAAGTGGAAAGTAGGACATATTGTCTCCCACTAAGGGTATGCCTACATTACAAAATTAAGTCAACTTAAGTTATGTCGGCATACAGCTGCCACAGTAATTCAGTCGGTTGTGCATGTCCACACTACACTCCTTGTGTCAGCAGTTTGCTTTCTCATTAGCAGTGCTTGCATCAATGCAGAGTGCAGTGCCCTGTGGGCAGATATCCCACTGTGCAACTCACCACAATCTAGCGCAGGATGTTTTGGGAAGTGTTTGCAATGCCTCCTGGGGGCAGAACATTCATGCAGGGGTGACTGGGAACATGGCATGAATGACCCATGATGCACTTTTTCCCTTCCCTAAGTTTATCTATGCCCCATAATATTTCATGCCTCTTTTCAAAAGCCGACCAAACCTGCACATCTGCCATCCCTAGAGAAGCACAGATCCTGCACAGCTCTACACTATTGTGGTGAGCATTGAGAACACAATGCACCTCATCCTGCAGCATTTCCAGAGCCGCTATGCAGAATATGACAATTCCTTTCAAGTAGCCTTGCTGGAAGCCATGGAAAGAAACAATTCCTGGTTGCTGTTGGCAATCGCAGAGCAGCTGAAAATGGTGGCGCACCGGTTCTGATCTTGAGAAACAAGCATTGACTGATGGGATCCCATTGTGAAGCATGTATGGAATGAGGAGCAGTGGTTGCAGAACTTTCAGTTGTGCAAGACCACTTTCCTGGAGTTGTGTGCAGAACTCGCCCCAGCCCTCAAGTGCAGAGACACCAAAATGAGAGCTGCCCTGATGGTGAAGAAGCAAGAGGTGATTGATCTGTGGAAGCTTGTGATGCCAGACTTATCAATCAGTTGACAATCAATTTGGCATTGCGACATCCACCATGGGGGTTGCTGTGACACAAGTATGCAGAGCCATTAATTGCCTTCTGCTAAGAAGGCCTGTGACTCTGGGCAACATGCAAGACATAGTGGATTCCCAAACTGCAGTGGGGTGATAGATAGCATGCATATCTCTATCTTGGCACCAGACCATCTTGCCACCGCGTACATCAACAGAAAGGCTACTTTTCTATGGTGTTGAAAGCACTGGTGGATCACTGGGGACATTTTACAGACAAATGTAGGATGGTCCAGGAAGGTGCATGACACACATCTTTAAGAACATGTTCAGAAAGCCACAAGCAGGGACTGACTTTCTGGACCACAAAAATCACTGGAGATGTTGAAATGCCAATAATGATCCTGGGAGACACAGCCTACCCCTTACTCCCATGGCTCATGAAGCCAGACACCTTGAGAGCAGCAAGGAGCACTTCAACATCAGGCTCAGCAGGTGCAGAATGACTGTTGAAAGTGCCTCTGGCCATTTAAAAAGGCACTGGTGCAATCTACTCACCAAGTTACACCTCAGTAAAAATAAATATATATATATATACACACACACACACATATATCTCCATCCCTATAGGATGGTGCTGGAATACAGTTTGACAGGCTGCAGAGGGAGGTGAGCTTGAATTTTTTGCACCTGAAGGTCAACCAGACTCCTCAGCATGTCTGTTTGCTTTTTCAGAAGCACTATCATCTCCTGCTGCACATCACTCCTTCTTCTGAGCTTTTCTTCTGTCCTCAATGTCCCTGTCTATTTCATCAGAGTGTGATCCTCCACATCCTCTGCTCAGTGTCTGCTGCTCCAGAGACTTGTCATCCCGAGTTCTCTTCTTTCTTCTTATCTGGCTCAGTCGCTTCACTAGTGTTGAAGGAGAGGGGAAGGCCACATTTGCAGTTGCAAAAGAGAATGCATAGAGGTGCCATTGTGAGTGCATAGTCAAGGTATATGGAAGACCTGCTATACTGAAATCACTCCCTAATCCATGCAAGTTTAAAGCAGGACATTTTCACTTTGATCAGGTATTCACAGACTGTGATGGCTATCCCAGTCATGGTGACTATGGTGCGGGGGTGGAGAGAGGAGCAGCCAGAAGAGCACTAGTGTTTGAGGTTCAGGCAACTGAACTGATTACTGGCACCATTCCCCACAGGCTGATGTAACTTTCGCTGATCTCACTCCTGAGGGTAATGGAGGCAAAAAGGGAACAGCTGCTGCACGTGTCCAGTTTCAGACCAGGTCTGTATGCTGCTAGCCTGTGCGCTGCAATGATGCCTGCCAAATTAATTGCTGAGTGGCATGGGAAAATGTCCTACCGCGGTGGCAGAAATAAGGCAGCCTTCCACAGAACCTTTGGCAATGGAATGCTGAGTATTCGGATTAGACTATCATAATGGTCCCTTCTGACCTTAAAAAGTCTATGACTATCATTAGGTTGCCATAAACCACTTTGCGTTGACTTAACTTTGTAGTGCAGACCAGACCTCAGAGGGGGAGGGCAGGTGAAAGCATGCTTCTCACCACAGAACTGGGGAAACAATTTTGATTTAACAGGAAAAGGTACTAAACAGAGAATTCATGTCCTGCATTGGTACCTAGCTCGTGGTTTATTTGTCATTAGTAAAAAAAAACCAGGAGAATTTTTTTTGTTTGTTTGTTTTTTAAATACAACCTTCAAGTCACATTAGTCCATAACCTTAACTAAGAAAAACTGAAGTCATTCTCCCTGAATTTAGAAAGGGCTTTCAGCACCATTCTTTCTCAGTTTTTTCCTCTCACTAGTCCAAACTAATTCTTTCTATTTTGAATATCAATAGGTACTAATCTTGTAGATCTCTAAAGGAAATCAGTATCTCCACTTTTTTGGCACAACTCAACTGCTACCATTTCACCCCTGTTCCTACAAACCACCACTCTGATGTACCACTACAAAATCATGACTAATTTAAACACAGAAAACCATGAAAAGACATGATGAATTCAATATGCTTATTTCCATGTCTTGTCTCTATTGAGAGGAGGTCTGCAAGCTTCTCCCTACACACACAGATTGCTTCCTCTGTTGCTATGCCAATGGGCCTTTTTTAATTACAATGTTGATGGTATCAGACTCAATCCTGACGTAACAGGCATACCTTTCAACACAATTTCTAAGCTTTTACAGTTTGATATAAGGTTTCTTAAGTTGACAAGAAAGCATTAAGCAAGACTGATATGTATGCAAACCAAATTACAGAATCACAAGGTTAAAAAGACTGCCTTACAGAAATAAAGATATATCTGTAGTAATAGATACTGTGGTTTTCTGCGTGAATGTAAAAAGCAGCACGTGTGGAAGTGTCTGGTAAAAAAAATGCCCAACGGTCATTAATAGGCTTGACCAGGGTAGATAAAAACTGGTGATTTAAAAAAAGAAAATCACATCAGATTTTTTAAAGTAAAAGTCTGATTTAAATTTAACTCTTTTTAAAAAATAAGCCTATTTAAAATTATATTTGAAATTATGGCAACCTATGTTAAGACCTAAATTATAATCTATTAAAACAATTTCAACACATCAAAAATAAGCCATACATGTTTGCTGCTAAGGTCTGAAGAAAGTCAAACCACTGAACTTTCTGAGGTCACTGGCCAAGCAGATAGAGCTCAGGTTTTTTGAAGTGTTCGATAGTAGTAGCCTCTTTTGCAGGTGTAAAGGGAATATTTTCTTCATTGCAATGTATTCAACTAGCTTAAAGATTAGTTCATTCAAAGCTAAGAAGGCAATAGGATAATATCTTTAAATACAGGACTGGCATTGTGGATTTACAGTTTTTTTTACACCTTTGCAATTAAGTGATTAATACTTTTAGCTCTCATGTTAATAATAAGTATGGCAGACTGAATGAGGGTTCTTCTTTATACTGGCATGACTTTGTCATAAGCTAGTTCTTTCAAAGATTGCATTTCTGCTGAGCTGTCAGCAAATATCACAAACTATTCCATGGACTCGCTGCACCTGCACCCAACCAATTTTTTTGCGAGTCATCCAGAAATTGACGTAAATATAGTCTTACAAAACATCTTGGCTGTTTTACTTTGCTATTTAATCACTCTACAAACTGAAAAACCAGTACAGAGAATGAACCCATGCCTAATTGTTAAACTTCTGAACAAACAATATACACCAAGCTTACATGTATAAAGCACCTTTCATCCTGGGAGAACCCAATGTGTTTTACAAACTTCAATGTATCGGCAGACTATACACTAGGATAGTTTTATCTGCCATTAAACTGTAGTCAGTTTGCTGGGTGGACTGGGGTCAACATACTGCAAGTGTTTTAACAGCACAAAGCAACACTTACTGAGAATAGTCCATTCCAGGCCATTTTGTCCATTATCATCCCAACAGTTAAATTTAAAAAAACATGAGAATCTAAAGTGCACAGATGTGTAATGGGGGGGGGGGGGAGGGGGAGCAGATTTTTAGACAAATGGCACATTTACAAACATTTCAGACACACAGCAGCCCTGCCTCTTTCACAGGAGCACTGATTGGAATTACTGAAAGGAATATGAGGAGCAACACACAGCCCTCTCCTTTCGGCCCTATCTCCCAAAGGAGAGATGAACCAACACACAGATTGCTGTAATACACGCTACACAGGGCTCCACTTTGGGAATATTTGGAAAATGAAACTTGTGCAGAATGCTACAGCCCATCTATTAAGTGGAGTTGTCAGATGCACCTCTTTCCAGTGCTCTGGGATCTGCTCAGGATTCTAATAAGCTTCCAGGTAAAATTTGAGTAGTCTGTTTTAATCTATGAAGCAGAATTGCAAAGAATCATAGAATATCAGGGTTGGAAGGGACCTCAGGAGGTCATCTAGTCCAACCCCCTGCTCAAAGCAGGACCGATCCCCGACTAAATCATCCCAGCCAGGGCTTTGCCAAGCCTGACCTTAAAAACTTCTAAGGAAGGAGATTCCACCACCTCCCTAGGTAACGCATTCCAGTGTTTCACCACCCTCCTAGTGAAAAAGTTTTTCCTAATATCCATACTAAATCTCCCCCACTGCAACTTGAGACCATTACTCCTTGTCCTGTCATCTGCTATCACTGAGAACAGTCTAGAGCCATCCTCTTTGGAACCCCCTTTCAGGTAGCTGAAAGCAGCTATCAAATCCCCCCTCATTCTTCTCTTCCGTAGACTAAACAATCCCAGTTCCCTCAGCCTCTCCTCATAACTCATGTGTTCCAGTCCCCTAAGCATTTTTGTTGCCCTCCGCTGGACTCTTTCCAATTTTTCCACATCCTTCTTGTGGTGTGGGGCCCAAAACTGGGCATAGTACTCCAGATGAGGCCTCACCAGTGTCGAATAGAGGGGAATGATTACATCCCTCTATCTGCTGGCAATGCCCCTACATATACATCCCAAAATGCCATTGGTCTTCTTGGCAACAAGGGCACACTGTTGACTCATATCCAGCTTCTCGTCCACTGTAACCCCTAGGTCCTTTTCTGCAGAACTGCTGCCGAGCCATTCGGTCCCTAGTCTGTAGCGGTGCATGGGATTCTTCCGTCCTAAGTGCAGGACTCTGCACTTGTCCTTGTTGAACCTCATCAGATTTCTTTTGGCCCAATCCTCCAATTTGTCTAGGTCCCTCTGTATCCTATCCCTACCCTCCAGCGTATCTACCTCTCCTCCCAGTTTAGTGTCATCTCCAAACTTGCTGAGGGTGCAATCCACACCATCCTCCAGATTATTTATGAAGATATTGAACAAAACCGGCCCCAGGACTGACCCTTGGGGCACTCCACTTGATACCGGCTGCCAACTAGACATGGAGCCATTGATCACTACCCGTTGAGCCCGACAATCTAGCCAGCTTTCTATCCACCTTATAGTCCATTCATCCAGCCCATACTTCTTCAACTTGCTGGCAAGAATACTGTGGGAGACAGCGTCAAAAGCTTTGCTAAAGTCAAGGAACAACACGTCCACTGCTTTCCCTTCATCTACAGAACCAGTTTTCTCGTCATAGAAGGCAATTAGATTAGTCAGGCATGACTTGCCCTTGGTGAATCCATGCTGACTGTTCCTGATCATTTTCCTCTCATCTAAGTGCTTCAGAATTGATTCCTTGAGGACCTGCTCCATGATTTTTCCAGGGACTGAGGTTAGGCTGACTGGCCTGCAGTTCCCAGGATCCTCCTCCTTCCCTTTTTTATCTCCCATCCTGTCAGCCATCTACCCATTCCCTCCTATTGCTACTGCTCCCCATTCCTGACCATTTCCTCCAGCACTCCCAACTTTCATTTCATACAGTTTCGTGTCCTTCTGAAAAAACTCAGGAGTAAAGTCAAGCGATCACTACTCCTCTTCAGTATGTTTTCCCTTTCCCAGCATCTGAGGAAAGACTAGTATTCCTAGTCCTTATTTGATGTCAAATTTGTATGTAATACATAAAATAGCCCTCCTATGGGAGCATTTTCAGCATGAACACATGCAACTTAAAGGTTAACACTTTTGTTTCAGATGACAGAACATTTTTTAAACTAGTAAGCTTCGTTATCCTGCCATATTGTTAAAACCCAGGATAGCCCCCACTATGGGCAGATCTGCCAAATCTTAACTTCTCTTATTGGTCAATGTTGCACTCTGTAAAAATGTGTTCTCTCTAACCAAAAGGTTTCTTAGTTAGTGGCTGCTAAGGTGTTTCGATGATCGGAAACTATACTTCTGATCAGTATTGCTCTTTATACCAGATTGGGACCTGAAGTTGAATCAAGCCATTTCACTTCCTTCTTTGCTCCCTTACCCCCAACTGAACTGTGAATGTACTCTGTATACCTATATTTTTTACTTTGAACAAGTCAAAATTACCTGGAAATGTTACTTTCACTATACAATTTGAATTGTGATATTGATGGTATCAATCATACATAAATGGGGACTTGATCATGTTATTATGGCTGTGGGAGGCTTCATTCCTGTCCCATACACTTTAAAACCAATGCACAAATCTTAAAAGATTGCTTAATATCCCAAATCAGTAATCATTTAGTCTTAAATGACCTGCAAAGGATTTTTTGTAAATACAAGTTGTAACAAAACACTGACAATCTTAGACCTGTATGTAGAAGCTATTTTCTACAAAGAAAAAAAAAGTATGAAAAGCAACAATACAAGAAAAATCATTACAATTTGTTGCATGACGCCAATAGATTTTACACCATTATTCTGTGACACCACTGCTACACAGGGTGCTGGAACAATTTGTATAGCGAGGGTGCTGAGAGCCACTGAACCAAACTGTAAACCCTGTATATGATAGAAACCATTTCAAGCCAGAGGGAAGCACTCCTATGCATCACCTATGCTGCTACAGTCAGTCCTTAAATATTATCTAAAGTTTTGTGCTTTGAAATACGTCTCTCTAATTTCTGATGGCGTTTGGAATCTCCAGCAGAGGGCAACATTGCCATTTACATAAAAGGTAAAATATCAGCCTCATGCAGTATTTACAATATAGTATCAATTAGCTATTTGAGTACTTTGAAGGTGAAACACTTGAGTATTCGTTCTCTACTAAGATTACTTATTTTAAGTTTTTTATACCAACAACTGAAAATACTGTTTTCTAAATACACTCTACATGGTCAATTTAGGATATCAAAATGTTGCCTCTAAGACTTTACAAAGTTAAAACCAAATTTCATTAGTGCTGACAAAATTCTTCAGTATGCACTAACAGAATCCACCACTAAAGATAAAGTTATTATATTGTGTCTCTAGACTGACATGTAAATACTTATGCAAGTAAAAGAAAAAGTGTATGAAGTTTAGTCTCTCACGTTGTGCATCCTTAAGGGCTGAGCTTGTACAGAGCAGTTTCTCAGTTCACTCTAAAGCTCTTTAATGTGTTGGCCCATATTTTGTGTGAATGTATACATGTAGATACAAATGACTGTGGGAGGATAGGTAGTCTTACATCCTACAGTAGGGTTGCTCAGCCACTTTGGTAAATAAAGTTCCCTTCTAGAGGCATTACCACAGAACAATTTGTGCAATCTAGGACTCCACAATTTTCCTAGAAGCTTTCTAGGCCATCTAAGTTGTCCCCACAAAATTCTCCTGCCATTCCCCGCTCCCCACACACTTGCTCAAAGCTTTGAACGAAACTGTCTTAAGTGAGATAAAATTCTTCAGAACTTGCATTCCTAGTTTAGCATGTTACTTACTACAAGGTCACCACTATTTCCCCAGCTCATGACAAATTCCCAGTGCTTTTGTAGTATGCAATTTTCAGGGAATGCCACTAGTATGATGTAAGAAAAGTCAAGGAAAGACGACTTAACGAGCTTACAGAAAACAATTTTGAAAAACAAAGCAAGGTAACAGAACAAAGAAAACATATGCACTAATAAATCAGGAATTGGGTGTTTAAAGTATGCTATTTTAGGTGTGGAGTTTGAAACTACGGGTTTGCGACACTGCAAAAATCACTAACTCCAGCCCATCCACTGTAGCTTCTGTGACTATAATCTGAAGGTGATTCACTTTCTCATCTCAAAAGCTGGAGGAATGGGAATTGTGATAAATGCTAGAAGGTTTGAAAAATTTTCCGGATAAAGTAATTTTTTTTAATAGAAAGACAGACCTGAACTAATCTGGAAAAAAAGGATGCACTAAAGGAGGAAGAAAACAATATTCTCCTCCTCCACTCCTCAAATAAAAAGGCTTGTAGAAGAACACGTGCTTTATTCAGGTCCACCCTCCAACTAGTTACTGCCAAGTGTCAATACCACCAAGAACTAGCTAACGTAATCCTACAATAACAAAATCATAAATGCAGGATAACAGTGTTAAATATTAATTTTCAGCTAATGAAATACAGCATTAAAGACACATGCAATACCGCTGCCATTAGTCATTAGATACAGTTTAACTATGTGCCCTCTCTATCAGAGAAAATTCAGAAAGTTTTTTCATGAAAGTTTTTCATTAAATGCAGGTGTTAGTCTCTAGGCTAAAAATGCTTCAAATTACACCAGATAGCTCATTTACAAGCTGATGAACAAAGATACACACACAGGCTAAATTTGCCATTTACATAGAATATATGATTTATTACAATGGATAAATGCTAAACCCAGATATTTTAAATCTTTATTTAAACCAAGGTAACAGACTATTTCATTGACAGAATATACCCTTCTAACATAGCTTACTGCAAGTATCGAATCGTTATGAACATGCCAGCTCCTTACTGGGCATTGTGTTAACTCCTACCAGCAGAGAGCTTCATAATCCTTCCAGCACAGAAAAATAGAATAGAGCCAGAGGCAAGAGAGGACCTGGGTATACCTGGCCCAGGAGGACAGAAACACAGCGAGGCTATGTCAGAGCAGGTTGGAGGCAGCAGTCTTGGAACTGGCTGTGGTGAGAAACCCTAACAAGCTTGGGAGCTGGGGTCAGAAACAGCCCGTCGCTGGCAAGGAGGCCAGTGGTAGCCACAACAGGCAAACACTCTGGAGCAGCTTGTAAACAAGGTGGCTGTACAGGAAGGTCCAAACAAGTAGACAATAGAACTGAACTCTGGCTGGAAAGGGGGGAAATCTGCAGGCTAGTGTGATGTTTCTTCCTTCCAGGAGGCATCAAACTATTGCTGGAGCGCCCCCAGCTGATAGCACCAGAACCAGGTGGAGGGGGGGCCAAGTTCCCCCCACTTTTTTAACATGGGTGTAGTTCAGGGAGGGTAACACTGCCTCTCACCCCCACCAAACTGCAAGCCTCGGGCAGGTGCTGCCTTGTGCGGCTCCCCCAGCACAAAGCACAGCCCCTGCAGGCGCCAATCCATACCTACCCGAGGCTTGCCAACTGGAGGGACAACGCTGCCACACAGCGCAGCTCCTGTTGGCACTACTCTGTGCCAGCCCGAGGCTTGCAGTTTGGGAGGACAACCCTGCCCCCGCACTCCCAAACTACACCCATGCTTAAAAGTGGGGGGCATGTCCCCCAGCCCTCCCAGTTCCAGCACCGGTGTCCTCCCCCCTGAACTTTTACAAAGGTTCTGGCACCCAGCTCCTGGTCCAGCGCTTGGGGGGTAAAAGGGCCTTGAGCTGGCTGCGTGTGGGGAGGGACCACACCACCACCTGAACCCAGGGCATTCGCCCACACATAAGGTCAGTCCTGCCCCCCTCCCCGACCATGTGACCCTTGGGTCTGCGCTGCCTGCTGCTCTCCAGCTACCCTGCTCTGAAAACAGCACCTCCGTCAACAGCAATGCAGAATGGTGACAATACCGTGACCGCCCCGCCCCAGATGTAAATATCTGAAACCCTGAAATTTCACAGTCCTATGACTGCGAAATTGATCAAAATGGACCATGAATTTGGTAGGGCCCTAACCAAATGATATTTTTTGGCGGAGAAGAGAATGAAAGTTATGGGAGGAGAAAGAAGCAGCTAACTTCTTGGTTCACAGTGATAGGCTCCTCTACACATTTGAACAGTAAGCTTGATTTCTGACATCTCAATAAGCAAGAACATATTTAAATCACAGTTTCTTTATCAACATGTAAAAACCAGACATTTCCGACATCAACCCTGTATCCTCCAATGATACGATACAAAGCAAACAATTTCAGAACATTCTTGTTGGTAGAGCCCTGGAAATCCACAGATATCCGCTTTATATGCGCAGATAACAGCATCAGCGGATATCTGTGGATCATTTTTGCGGATCACCAATCGCACAGGGCTCTACTTGTTGGGCTACTTTCCAATTCCAGTACTTTACCACCATAGAACATTAGGGTTGGAAGAGACCTCAGGAGGTCATCGAGTCCAATCCCTTGCTCGAAGCAGGATCATAGAATCATAGAATCATAGAATATAAGGGTTGGAAGGGACCCCAGAAGGTCATCTAGTCCAACCCCCTGCTCAAAGCAGGACCAATTCCCAGTTAAATCATCCCAGCCAGGGCTTTGTCAAGCCTGACCTTAAAAACCTCTAAGGAAGGAGATTCTACCACCTCCCTAGGTAACGCATTCCAGTGTTTCACCACCCTCATAGTGAAAAAGTTTTTCCTAATATCCAATCTAAACCTCCCCCACTGTAACTTGAGACCATTACTCCTCGTTCTGTCATCTGATACCATTGAGAACAGTCTAGAGCCATCCTCTTTGGAACCCCCTTTCAGGTAGTTGAAAACAGCTATCAAATCCCCCCTCATTCTTCTCTTCTGCAGGCTAAACAATCCCAGCTCCCTCAGCCTCTCCTCATAACTCATATGTTCCAGACCCCTAATCATTTTTGTTGCCCTTCGCTGGACTCTCTCCAATTTATCCACATCCTTCTTGAAGTGTGGGGCCCAAAACTGGACACAGTACTCCAGATGAGGCCTCACCAATGTCGAATAGAGGGGAACGATCACGTCCCTCGATCTGCTCGCTATGCCCCTACTTATACATCCCAAAATGCCATTGGCCTTCTTGGCAACAAGGGCACACTGCTGACTCATATCCAGCTTCTCGTCCACTGTCACCCCTAGGTCCTTTTCCGCAGAACTGCTGCCTAGCCATTCGGTCCCTAGTCTGTAGCTGTGCATTGGGTTCTTCCGTCCTAAGTGCAGGACCCTGCACTTATCCTTATTGAACCTCATCAGATTTCTTTTGGCCCAATCCTCCAATTTGTCTAGGTCCCTCTGTATCCTATCCCTCCCCTCCAGCGTATCTACCACTCCTCCCAGTTTAGTATCATCCGCAAATTTGCTGAGAGTGCAATCCACACCATCCTCCAGATCATTTATGAAGATATTGAACAAAACCGGCCCCAGGACCGACCCTTGGGGCACACCACTTGATACCGGCTGCCAACTAGACAGGGCTCTACTTGTTGGGCTACTTTCCAATTCCAGTACTAAATCATCCCAGCCAGGGCTTTGTCAAGCCCGCCTTAAAAACCTCTAAGGATGGAGGTTCCATCACCTCCTTAGGTGCTTCACCACCATCCTAGTGAAATAGTGTTTCCTAATATCCAACCTAGACCTTTGCCACTGCAAGTACTAATTCAGCCCAATTGGCTTCTTGGCAACAACATATCCAACAATTTATCCATCTTCTCATCCACTGTAATCCCCCAGGCTCCTTATATTGTTGTATTGACATTTAAATTGCAAGATTTAGAAAATTATTTTATATTAGGCACTTAGATATCTGGTTTTTATGGAAATGAAACTTTCATTCCAACCCTTCTTTCTCCAAAAAGTCTTCAATAAAACTAATTTCTTACTGAGGGTAGAGGATGGGAAGAAAAGGTATTGAAAATTTTTGTTTATCTGGGTTTCCAGACTACTATAATAAAGTATTTCTTAAATAACTTTATTATGCACAAGGTAGGCAGAAATGTAGCAGCCTGCCTGTGTAGTAACATTGTTAACGTTCCTATTGTTAGTTAGCTATTCCCATTCTCAGTCAATTCTCCTAGGAGCATAAAACCTGTAAAACTTTTAAGGCCCCTACATTGCCAGAGAGATGTAAAGGAGCCTTACTATAAATGACAGCAAGGGAATACTCAGATAGGAAGAAGAAAAGGAGTACTTGTGGCACCTTAGAGACTAACCAATTTATCTGAGCATGAGCTTTCGTGAGCTACAGCTCACTTCATCGGATGCATACTGTGGAAACTGCAGAAGACATTATATACACAGAGACCATGAAACAATACCTCCTCCCACCCCACTCTCCTGCTGGTAATAGCTTATCTAAAGTGATCATCAAGTTGGTCCATTTCCAGCAGAAATCCAGGTTCTCTCACCCTCCGCCCGCCCCCCACACAAACTCACTCTCCTGCTGGTAATAGCCCATCCAAAGTGACCACTCTCTTTAAAATGTGTATGATAATCAAGGTGGGCCATTTCCAGCACAAATCCAGGTTTTCTCACCCCCCCCACCCCCCTCCAAAAACCACACACACAAACTCACTCTCCTGCTGGTAATAGCTTATCCAAAGTGACCGCTCTCCTCACAATGTGTATGAAAATCAAGGTGGGCCATTTCTAGCACAAATACAGGTTTTCTCACGAAAGCTCATGCTCAAATAAATTGGTTAGTCTCTAAGGTGCCACAAGTACTCCTTTTCTTTTTGCGAATACAGACTAACACGGCTGTTACTCTGAAACCTGTCAGATAGGAAGATCTATGAGCTTTATCACTTTTTTCCTGTGCCAAAGTGGCACAATGGGGTGAGATTACAGCTCAGGATTTAATTTACAGATCCATTTAATAAATTAAAAAAAAAAAGGCAAATAAAATATTTACCAAGCAGTCAAAATGTCAGGACAATCAAAACCAAGCACTCCCCAAGGTACCCAGCCAGGTCCAGGACAATGAGCATCAAAACTATGACTCATGTGTGAAAGTCTGAGCAATTTAAAATGACATTCTACTTGTTTTTTTTCCCCTGTGCTGTTTGATATTCTGTAATTTAAATGAAAATCCAGGACTATAACTGGAATGCAGAGTATTAGTTACCAAATGTTTGTAACTTAACTTTCATGTGTTTAGGAAATGCTAAATACTTATTGTGAATTTTTTTCTGTATCGTAGTTTAAATAAATTACCAAAACAATTGAAACTGGTGTGATTATATTACATTTTGACAAATAAAATATGCAGAATTTTGATTTTTTTGGGCACAGAATCCCCCCAGGAGTAATGTCTAATTTAAACAATAAAAATAGTTCTTGACGGAACAACAGTTGTTCAGTCTTTATCACTGAAAATTTGTATAAATTACCATGGAAATGTAAACTGCCCCCACTATACTATGAACCAGGTACAATAATATAAAATGAGTTTAACCCTGAATTATATAACTCAGTTAGCTTATGACACCACCAACTAGTTCAGACTGCTGCAGGCAGTACTGCTGAACAGCGTCAAAGCAGAGAGATCATTGTCATCACACTTAGGATTCAAACGAAGAGCCTTCAGTTTCACATTGAATCCTGACCACTGAATACCAAACAATTCATATACAAGAAACTCTTAGTTGTGCATGAGAGTTATTGACGGGAAGAGAGTTTCCTGTTAAAGGAAACACCTAAATGACGTTTGCCTGTCCACTGAAACCTAAATATGTTCATGACAGAACGACAACAAAAAAACCAAGCCTATTAGCCGTTTTAAAAGCAACATTTTTCATATGACAAAACAGCGGAGACTATTTTTATTCTCCATAATTACAATAAAGAACAAGCAGCAAAGTACTGTACAGTAACTAGCCAGTTTATCATTTCACATATTGAAACTGCCCCACCCTTAACCCTTCAAGAAAAATCCTGAACTGGCTGAAACTGGTTCTCAGTATCATACTTTTCTAGGATTCCTGGTGATTTGTGCCAGTTTTCATTTTGTTAAATACTAAAGCCTAACAAAATCATAACTACAGATTCTTCAAACTGCTGGGACAGTTTAGAGAAACAGGTTTGCAAAGAAGTGTCACTGAAACCTGTATTACTAAGCAAAGCACTTTAGACTTTTAGAATTGAATTTTAATCATCTAAATTTACTTCTCCAAAGATAATTGTGTTCCTTTGTTTTTTACTCTTTGCACTTCACTGAGCTTGTACAATTTAAGAACAAACTAACCAGATCAGATTCTGGTTTTACTGCATTAGCACAATGTTTCCATATATATATTGCAAATCCTAGAGGAGAATGGTTTTCTGGTCCATAGATTTAATGAAAATGTTTCTATCAGGACTTATAAAAATTAAAAGTAATCTAGATTCAACTACTTGTCAGTGCCCTAGTAACTGGCAACTCTAGTTGTTTAGGATAGTCAAACTTTCATCCAGTGTTTGAACAAGTAGAGCAGTTGCAATAATCTATAAACTATGCAGGGCTCCTATGCCTTTACATTAAGTGAATGAGCTCAAATTTCTAATCAAGAAGGACACCATGACAAAAAGCAATTATCTTTGAATGATTACTGTTTACTATTTGAACACACAGTTAAGTCATTCAGCCTTTAAAAGGTTAACTGGAGACTTTTGTCATTTAAGAAAGAGAGGGCAGGGGCGTTCAAAGTCTGTTTTAGTTCCTGATTTGTCAGAAACAAATCTTAAGCAAAGCCTCCATTTTTTTTTTAAAGTTATTATACCTTAACCTTGGAAGGCTGAGAACAAAAGAAGAGGGGCAGTATGATGTCCCTAGTCTATTAAAGAGGTGTGAAATTTTTATAACAAAGCCTAAAAGCCAGACAAAAACCTGACCGTTTCAGCCAAGTTCCTGTTTTATTTTTTTTGAACCTCAGACTCAGGTGCAGAACAGTGTGGGTGGAAAAAGAGAAAAGAAAGGTTTGCTTGAATTTCTGAAATGAAGCCCATTAGTTTCATACAGTTCTATTAGCTTTTACCTGCTACTGAAGTGGTGGCATGTACTGAGCAATGCTAGAACAGGAAATCTCAATGAAAGTCTACTTATTCTTCAATATTGGTTGGGTATGGGCATGTTGTAGTACCTATTTAAGCTATCAGGCTTTTTAAGAAAAAGACAATTCAACCCTATTTACTTTTGTACAAAATATCAAACAAGAGGACAGGTCAAGACAATTTACACTTTAACTCAGAGTTTGGAGCTTCAAGCTAAAGTTTCATTTATTTGTTTTGGCACACAATCAAAAATACTAAATGTTTAAAATGTTCCATTTACATCTTTCATGAAAATACTATTGAAAGCATAACAAAATTAGAAGTGCTGAGGGTCATACTAAGGATGGTCAAGTCTATTTGGATAAATTAACAGCGTTTCCCACCTAAATTAGATCAGACTGGCTGTCTAATTTCTGGACCAAAGTAGTTTGGATAAGTGTGGATAAGCAAACAGCTTTCAGGCACATATCCAACCCAAACACTGATTGGTGTCCCTTGGGCACAAACTACTGGTTTTAGAAGGAGTCTCTGTTCAAAGTTATTTGTTTATTCCCTAGAATATTACAGCCCAACCAAATTAATACAGGTAAAATCACTTGACAATCATTTAAAAAAGTTAAATCCATGTGTAGCACATGCAAAAATTAAAATCAGTGATTTGTAGAGGACAGTCATAAAAGTGACTAGTTTGATCTGTTTGTGCTGGGCTGATGAAGCTTTTGTTTAGTAGGATTTTTTGTTGTTGTTGTTTTTTTAAAAACACTTGAAGTCCATGTCTTTAGTTGGTTTTTGCTTCTAAAACCAAAGTTTATGAAAATGTAAGTGACCCAGAAGCAACTTTTAGAATACAGTAACTCCTCGCTTAACGATGTAGTTATGTTCCCAAAAAACACTACTTTGACATCTCTCTCTCTCACACACACACACAGTTGTAAACAAACAATTCAATACTGTACACAGGAATGATGATTGCGAAGCTTGGTTGAGGTGGTGGAGTCAGAGTGGAAGAGGGTGGGATATTTCCCAAGGAATGCGTTACTGCTAAATGATGAACTAGCACTCAGCTGAGCCCTCAAGGGTTAACTCATTGCTGTTAATGTAGCCTCATACTCTACAAGGCAGCAGGAATGTAGGAGATACAGCATGACATAGAGAGACAGAGACATACACCCTGTGGGGGGAGGAAGAGACAGAGAGAGACAGAGTGTGTGTGTTGCACATTGCCTCTTTAAGTACACTGACCCCACTTTAAGTACACTGCCTTTTTAAGTACATCAGCAAGTTGAGACAGCAGCTGCTGCAAGCAAGCTCCCTCGGTCCTGAGCTGTATCGTGTCTCCCCCCCCCCCCCAGCCCACTCTGTGGAGATGAGGTACAGGAGCAGGGGGAGGGGGACACCCTGACATTAACACCCCTCTCCCTCCCCCCACCTCCCGCACAGCAAGCAGGAGGCTCCCGGGAGCAGCTCCAAGGCAGAGGGCAGGAGCAGCACACGGTAGTGGAGGGGAGGGACAGCTGAACTGCCCGGCAATTGATAGTCTGCTTGGCGGCTGCCGCACAGGGCACTTAGGAGAGCCGACAGTGGGGGCTGCTGGTCCAGGCTGGTTCCAAGCCCCCACAAGCTAGCTCCAAGGGGCTGATCTTCCTGCAAGCAGTGGACAAAGCAGGTGGCTGCCAAACAACATTATAAATAGCACTGTGCAACTTTAAACGAGCATGTTCTCTCCCTGATCAGCCACGTAACAACAAAACAACGTTAACCGGGATGACGTTAAGTGAGGAGTTACTGTATTAAGCATTCTTGAAAAGGGGTTTATAATGCAAATGCTCAAACAGTTTTAAGCGCTACTATGTCATCTTGTCATCAGATAAAAATGTATATCTATATTTTAAACTAGAGGCTTATTGCAAAAGCCAGCAAGTCCTATTCATGTCAGTAAAATGACCGCTCATTTCACCTGCACTATTTATAGTAGCTTGTCCTGTAAACCAATCACAAGTCACGTTCTGATGTGAAACATCCATTGATCAATCTATATGTTGGAAACTTCCCTGTAGCCATTAGGTGCACTTTCAGAGTTTGTCCAAATTCAAAAGGGGTCTAAGTTTAGGTCAGAGTTTGCTACCTCCAACCTAACCAGGATTTTTTTCCATGGTGTAGATGCAGGCTAATAGCTTTCAACCTCAACACTGAAGGCTGATCTCAAACAAAAACTGAAAGGTCCCAACTTCAACCTTGACTGACAACTGTTCCAGAGCATCATTACACTAACACTTCTGCTAGCCACAGTGATAACTGTCAATACTTTGCAGGGATAAATTATTATATTTTCCTGTTCTGAGAGAAAGTTTAAGAGAAAACTACTACAGAGTATCTTAATAAAACCATTAGCGTTACCCTGACTAGTTAAAATACTTTGAAAGGTGTTAAAACCCATTGCACTAGGTAGCAACAAGTTTTTAAACCCTTAAATAAAACCCATTAGCTTAGCAGAGTTTTTTTTAAAACCTTTTTAGTCTAGAAAAGGTCTTGAATGAATCACTAGAAGCTCAGTGAACAAGGAAATTCTACCTGAACCTCTTGATTTCATCATCCAAATCTCCCTGAGTAGTATAAAGTTTCAATATCTAGTAGTCAGATTAACAATAGTTTGAGGCTGCTAGAGCGGGGATTAATTTCCCTAACCAAGGTAAACAGCAGAGACAGCAAAGCAAAATTTAGAAGCATCTCAGAATAATCCAGCCAGGTAACTAATGTTAAAGTGCATAATTCTACAGTATATTTAGACTAAACTCTTCAAGGTAGGGACACTTATGTGTTTGTACAATGCTTAGCACAATAGGGCCCAGATCAGGTCCCAGAGACTACCACAATAAGACAATACACATGTAGGACTGAATAGGTCAGTGGAATCAACATTTTTGTTTAAGAAAGGTGAACAGAAATTATACAGTGAGATATTTCAGAAAGATGTGAATGCACCCCAGACTCAAGGAATGAGCCAAATATACCATGTATGAGAGCTCACCAAGAAGCATGATGCAGCAACCTCTACTTTTCAGTCAGCGGAATTTCTAGTTTCTCGGGATTTCAAATGTCTGCCAAACAGCAAGGACTTTCACAGGCTATTTTTATAGTTAGTAATGTTACACACTATAATCAGTTATGTATTAGCTCTTAGTATCTTTGTATGACTCATCCTATTTACCATTGTGGGCTGCATATGTAGCTCTCTGTGTGTTATGTGGGGCTGCATCCACACAATTATATATATATATATACACACACACATACACACACTATCTGTATGGCCCTGAGAATGTCACATGGGCCACAGCTGTTTGCTGACTGGGGCACAAGCAGCCCAAGGGTTGAGAACCACTACATCAGAGTCACTCAGGCAAAGAAGAGATTCCCATAGATGCTAAATTTCTTAAAATATCAAATTTTAACTCAACTATTTGCTTGTATATTATCAGAAAAAAAGTCATTCTGTACTCAGCGTGACTGTGGGAAAGACTTTCAGACAGAAAAAGAATTTAGCCTCTTTCAGTGCAAAATGGAATTCAACCTTAGCTATGGAACTGTGACTGGCACCACCATTCTTAAAAAGGACACAAATCCAAAGGGTCAAAATGGATCTTGGTTTCCAACTGGCCAAAATAAAAAATGAGGTTTCAGCTACAGGTACAATCCAAAATTCATGCAGATAGTCTATGAAAATCATCTGACGTTCAAGCAACTTAGGGACAAATATTTCAGACAGATATTTAATATAACATTTTTATGAAGGAGGCTTGCTTTAAGCAAGTTCCTAGACAGCATACACTGGAGGTCTGACTTCTTCTATTAAAATAAGAGTTCTTAGAACTTTCATTCTTATACTACTCCATGTAGTTATACTACCCCTTGTTCTAAAGACATTGCAGCTAGGGTGGTCAAGCAATTAAAAAAATTAAACGTGATTAATCACACTGTTAATAATAGAATACCACTTAAATATTTGTGGATGTTTTCTACATTTTCAAATATACTGATTTCAATTACAACACAGAATACAAAATGTACAGCGCTCACTTTATATTTTTGATTAAATATTTGCACTGTAAAAAACAAAAATAGTATTTTTCAATTCTCCTAATACAAGTACTGTAGTGCAATCTCTTTATCACGGAAGTTGAAGTTACAAATGTAAAATTATGTCCAAAAAAAAACAAACAAAATATAAAACTTTATTTAGAGCCTACAAGTCCACTCAGTCCTATTTCTTGTTCAGCCAATCGCTCAGTGAAACAAGTTTGTTTACTTTTGCAGGAGATAATGCTGCCCGCACCTTCTTCGCAATGTCACCTGAAAGTGAGAAGAGGAGTTCGCATGGCACTGTTGTGGCCAGTGTTACAAATTATTTACATGCCAGATGCGCTAAAGATTCATATGTCCCTTCACGCTTCATCCATCACTGAAGAGGACATGCCAATGACAGGTTCTGCTCAATAACAATCCAAAGCAATGCGGCCTGATGCATGTTCATTTTCACCATCTGAGTCAGATGCCACCAGCAGAAAGCTGATTTTCATTTTTGATGGTTCGGGTTCTATAGTTTCCGCATCGGAGTGTGGCTCTTAAGACTTGTGAAAGCATGCTCCACACCTCATCCCTCTCAGATTTTGGAAGGCACTTCAGATTCTTAAACCATGGGTTGAGTGCTGTAGCTATCTTTAGAAATCTTACATTGGTACCTTCTTGCGTTTTGTCAAATTTGCAGCGAAAGTGTTCTTAAAACGAGTATGTGCTAAGTCATCATCCGAGACTACTATAATAGGAAATATATGGCAGAATGCGGGTAAAACAGAGCTGGAGACATACAATTCTCCCCTGAGGAGATCAGTCACAAATTTAATTAACAAGTATCATCATCATGGAAGCATGTCCTGTGGAATGATGGCTGAAGCATGAAGGGGCCTACGAATATTTAGCATATTTGGTATGTAAATACCTTGCAATGCTGGCTACAAAAGTCCCACGCCTGTTCTCACTTTCTGGTGACATTGTAAATAAGAAGTGGGCAGCATTATCTCCCATAAATGTAAACAAACTTGTCCTAGCAATTGGCTGGACAAAAAATGTAGGCTCTGAATTTCATGTTGTTTTGTTTTTGAATGCAGTTATGTAACAAACAAACAAAACAAAAAAATCTACATTCCTAGTGCACTCTCTTTATTGTGAAAGTGCAACTTACAATACTTGTATGAAGTGAACTGAAAAATAATATCTTTTGTTTATAATCTTTACAGTGCAAATATTTGTAATCAAAAATAAATATAAAGTGAGCAGGGTACACTTTGTATACTGTGTTGTAACTGAAATCAATGTATCTGAAAATGTAGAAAAACATCCAAAAATATTTAATAAATGTCAATTGGTATTCTATTGTTTAACAGTGCAATTAATAGCAATTAATTTTTTTAATTTGTGATTAATTTTTTGAGTTATTTTCGTGAGTTACCTGCGATTAATCAACAGCCCTAATTGCAGCATATACCGTGTTTTATATAAGTATGTCAAGCAATATCGGCAAGGCAGCATATGAAAGCCAGCCTTTGGGGCCATTTCAAAGTTAAAATCAGAATTTCCTGGCCTCCGTTTCTGTGCTTTGCAATATAATTTTAAAATGTACATATATACCCACAAACCTGCTATCCATCTGAGAACATGAAAGGATAACTCAGTTATTTTAGGAAGTGTCAAAAATTTCATTTGTCTGCTTATAGAAAGATTATGACCAAGATGTCACAAGGCAAACAAGTTACTTTTCAAACACATCCTCTGATCTTCAACCTGTATGTCTAGGAGGAAATAAAAGCTATCTAACCATTCACACTGAGTGGGAGTGTGCCAAAAGCTCTATGAAGTATCAAAATCCTTGGGGTACTATTATTGATTTTACATAAAAGGCACTCAGATACTATGGCGATGGGCTGCAGCATAAAGCCCCAAGACAGAACGGACTATTTATGTGTGTGGAGTATTTGATCTGCATAGTAAGCGTCTATAAAAGGTGGACAAGTCCCTCCACTCAGAAGGTAACATTCCTAATGGTGTGATCTAGATGTGCTATCCTATATAAGTGATCACTCAGGTGTCTAAATGTTCTGTTAACACAGTGGAGGTATTTTCAGAATAGGCTGGGAGACCGGAGTATTCATGCTGTGTATAGTTTACTTTTAGATAAGAATCAGAAAGTGGCTGCTGCATTTACATAGCCTGAGTCTCAAGTGTTCAAAACTGTAAAGCCTACTGTGGCTCCACGCCCCTGTAACTTGTGATATATGGTTAAGTATAAACGATTATAACTGGGAGGATTTAGCTTAGTGACCTGATACACAAAAAGAAAAGGAGTACTTGTGGCACCTTAGAGACTAACCAATTTATTTGAGCATAAGCTTTCGTGAGCTACAGCTCACTTCATCGGATGCATCCGATGAAGTGAGCTGTAGCTCACAAAAGCTTATGCTCAAATAAATTGGTTAGTCTCTAAGGTGCCACAAGTACTCCTTTTCTTTTTGTGAATACAGACTAACACGGCTGTCACTCTGTGACCTGATACATTAATCCTTCTATTAGATATAAATCGATTAGAGAAAAAAAGCCCTTTGCTCCAAGTATAATGCACCAACTAACACATTCTGTAAACAAATTTACATTATCCTCTACAGAAATCTCTAAGTGCTCGTTAGTCTATTTTCCAATAGAAAGTCAACACTGTAACCTCGAACCGCTGTTTCTGATAAATATATGGCTAAATAATATATTTGCTAAAAAAAAGCGTGACCAGACTCCTATCTATAGTGTAAGGATTTGCAGTGAAGTGATCAGATGCATACCAATATGTATGTTTACCTTTCTTCTATTCTGTTCTTGTCCGTAAGTGGCTGTTTGATCCACTGATTAACCAGTCTTTGTCCTTGAGGAGTTTTGCACTTATTTAATAACCCAACCAATGATTGTGTACTGTTGGCATTTTCAACAGAACTCTGGAAAGAAAAATGTAGAAATGATTTTAAAAATAGAGGGTATGGCAAAAAAAAAACGATGACTGCAGCTTGGTAGAACATTTGAGTTTTCTAGTTTTACATTTCTGACCCAATGAAATTTAGCAGAATAACGGCACTTTGTGGTACTATACACTACAACCTTTAAACCAGGTCTGTTCAGATTATAGTACACTATCTTCAGTCCTTGGTTAGATATTAACTGCAGACGTGCCGTGTGCACCCGCACAGCTTTATATTTTTAAATGAGCTATACAAAATTCAGCCAGCAGGAAATTCGCAGACACATTTAACACTCAAAAATAGCTGATACATCTGCTTCAAGGCCTTCAAGTCTCAGCTTGGGTGGAGGGGTTTGTAGTTTTGATCTCTTCTCTCTCACCCTCTCACGCACACCTATAACTCAAATCAAACGGCTTCAAATGGAAATCCAGTCTCAGATCTGATTTCACTATCAGAGAGACACACTATAGTAATGGAGAAAGTGTCCAGAAGAGAGAAATGGAATTCAGCAAGGTCGAATATCAGTTTAAAATGAAAGTGAGAATCTTATTTTGGCAGAGTACAATAGCCACAGTCAAGATATCGGAGAACTGTATACGACTATGAAATATCAAGCTGAGTGCAAGCAGACCCAAGACCTAACACTATTTTAAAATTTGTCATGCCAACTCCAAAATACTTTATATAACAGACAGTGGCAGTTCACGTATATGAAACATTTACTCTATTGTATGTAATAGCTAAAGTGTTTGTTTAAAAATACATACCTAGCCAACTGACGGACAGTAGAACAGATATTTGGTTTTGCATCTCTTCAAAAGTTTCCTAGCAAACTTTATTTTTCTGCACTTGCCAATCTACATTACAATTGTATGGCTCAGGCAGCATGTGGAACTACATGACATCAGCTGCGCTATCGGTCAGAAACTTCCCGCCTCACAGAGTGATTGACTCAAATCGTAAAGCATGTAAGAGCAGACTTCATAACAGATTTTCTATTTAGATGAAACACTAGTCAAGAGAGAAAAGCCTGACATTCAAGCAGTAGTGCCATGTGGCAGACCTCTTTGCTCCCAGGCTAGCAACCCAAGGACAGATTAGGAAGTGCCTTACCCATAAGGGAGCAAATGCATAGGCTGTTTATTGAGCCACATCCATTGTCTTTGGAGAGAGCTGTTTCCAGCTCATTTTACCTACTTAGACACACCCTGTCAATCCTAGCTCAAGATGTTGCATTGTACTAATTACAGCAGCGAGAACCAGGACAAAGCTTTGAGCACCATGGGTAAAAGAAAGATCCCATGAAAAACTGATTGAAGATGCTCCCCTGATGTAAGTACAGAGAGGAAAAAAACAAAGCAGTCAAGTCCTTCATTTTGCTGTCTGAACTGCTTTGTTTTCACCCTGTAATTACTCTGGTTCTGAAGTTATAGCTAATGTATCACTTACAAGTTAAGTCTTAGAAATAGCTAAATTGTATTTAAAACACATTTTTAATCTGAAAACTGTCATAGCCAAGATTCTTGTTTAGTGTGTCTAGGTGATTTTCAAATCAAATCTGCTTGGTTTACGAGAGGCAACTCCTCTGACATTCTGCAAATTCAAAAGCAAATCTGTATGACAAGCTGCGTGTTTTGGGTGGTCACAATATTCTACAGTTGGGAGTTTGGTTAACACCAACTATGATGCAAAAGACAAAAAAATCCATCTTGTTCTCTGAAAGATATATTCCTCTGCAATGCTAACAGAAATAAGGAATATAGCAAGTAAAGCTGGCTAGAACTCAGGGTGTTCGGTTAGGGAGAAGTTGTTTCAGAATTTGTTTTTGTTCCAATCTGGAATTAAAGCAAAGTTACTGAAATTTTTAGGCAAGCCAGAGATCAAAATTTTATTTTGGAATGACCAAAATATGGTGTGCTCCAGCAGCAGGGGGAAAATCAACATCAGACCGCCCCCCACACACACCACCCCTCTGCAGCAGCAGAATTCCACAGTAATGGTTTGCTATGTGTCCCGGAGCAGATAAGCATGCCAGCTGTCAGAAACAGAGCTTTGAAAGGGGATATCCACATGCCTGCAGCCAAGTTCAAAACAATGACCAGAATGGCCACTTGACTTCAAGGGATTATGGGATGTTCCCGGAGGCCAATCGCAGTGCAGTAATGCAACATGTCATCCACACTGACACCCCAGCATTTCAGCCAGGACACAACAAGCTCTATGATTCTTGTGCAGGAGGATTACCAGGGGTGCTCCAGCTGCAGAGTCCAGGCGCTCTAGGTGCCTTGCCTGTGTGGACACCTCAGGCGTTAGGGCACTTGGGGCTGATTTAATGCGCTCTAACTTGCAAGTGTAGCCAAGCCCCTATGTTGTCATTCACTGAATCCTAGATATGAAACTCACAAGGATTCCACTGCAATAAGCCCTGGAGCTCTTGGGGCTGATGGGCTCCCTGTTTGAGCCAGGATTCTCCGGTCACCCAGGGTCCCTGACACTAAACTGTGAGCCTGGAGGTCATAGGACCAATTCCCAGGGTCTGCTGCACAGAGGCAGCCCCACCATACAGACTGCCTCAGGCTGGTGACCCCAGCACTTCCAATCTCCTGGGTCAGCTGGAAGCCCTGAGAATGCCTGACCCTGGTGTAGTCTGTATGGCAGGGGCTGTCCCAAAACCTGTGGCTCTGGAACCTGATTCTAGGAATCAAAGCTCCCAGCTCCACAGCAGGGACCCTGGAAGCCCAGGCTTGAAAACGGGAGCTCAGAAACCTTGAGTGCCAGCCCCAGCAGGGTCCCTGGAACACCAGCAAGTTTCCAATAGAAACCTACCTGTTTCAACAAGACTTTTGTGAAATCTGTAATAGATTTGGTGAAACATTCCACTTCAGCAAATTTGCATTTTAAAGTCAGTAGATCTACTGTGTAAACAAGGTGCCATTTTACTAAGCTACTTTTTGATCCCCTGCATTGGGGACTTTTAGGACTATATTTTGAGCTTGCTCTATGCAACACCTCCCTTAAATAAAAGCCCATCTTCAAATGATTAAAATTAGATGGGAAGAGTCCTCCCAATGCCAAGAATCTAGTCAGAAAATTACATCTGTCCCAGTTTCCCAGGCAGGAACTCAGGAAGGAGAGGAGTTTAGAGGGTGCCAATCCCAAGAACTCCTGCATAAAGTTGAAGAAGGGAATGGAGCAGAGGTTCCCCTCCCTAAACTCTTGGGTATAGCAGGAGAAGGCAGCAAGAATGTTCAGGCTTCTCCTTTCTCCCTGAGCTAGCAAGCCTAGGTGCCAGATCTGAGTTCTTTATTCCCTGGAATCTCCAGGAGTCTCTCCTTTGTGGAGTGGGGAAGTAGTACTCTACTCCCTGGGCTTCTTCCATGGGCCCCAAAATGCATATACTTTGTAACTCAGGCCAAGGAGCACTAAGCAGAATCTGGTATGAAAAAAATACAACAGGTGAAATCAGTATATACACCAGTGTTTGAACTATTTCTCTGTGGGCATAGTCAGCAAATACACCAAAAGCGACATTCGGCCGTTTGTTTTTAAAAAGGCTACGCTGACAGTGCCCATTTAAATATGTCAAGGTTTCTTTGGCAGAACTTTCAGAGGAATCTGTTTACTGACTGCTTTCAGCTGCATCTTGCATCACTTCCTGCTCAATAAGAGGAGCACTGTGACAAGCCCCTTCCCCCCTCAGCCCCCCCGTGTAAGGTAGGATTCTGCATGCAAATAAATGAGACCGAAAATACTAAGCTGCAGACACTGGAGATGGGAACCCCTCTGGCTCTGCCTGCTGGGAATTTCTGGAGGGGGGGGTTAGATAAAGTCCCCCACTCTGCTTGCTTTTTTCAAGGAAATTACACAGCATCAGAGTGGCCAAACACACAAAAAAATAGAAACCAGAAATCAGAATCTCCAATTATGCACCACCACCGCTATAAAGGATTTTTGGGGTAGTCTGTATTTGCAAGTAGCAAAGCGTATACTTTTGTGAATTAAACTGGAAGCAAGTTCATTAGTTTAAATACATGTTTGTTTCTTACCTGGAAAAGGTTAAGGGCTCGAACAGCTGCATTATCCAGTATCATATATTGACTGAGGTCAAAGCTAGTCAATTCAAATTGTCCAAAGTTAGATTCATCCAACAAGAGCTCTAAATACTTGATAACGGCCGACAAGGATGAAATCGCAACCTAAAGTTACAAAGGTGTGTTACAGTAAAACAAACTAGTTCTGACAACAGATGCTTTTATAGAATGACAATATCCAAAAGTAGCATCTCAGAGTCACGTCAACTTAAAAAAAATATCAAAAAGCAAACAAAAATTCTGATTATCTGATGAGACTTTAGTCTAAAACAGGAATTCATAATGCCCTGGGAACTTGGGTTACACTCAGGGTCATCAAACCTCTGCTGAGTTACAAAATCCAGTACATGTGAAGATAAAGCCTATGTGTCTCATGCATTTCCACAGAACTGGTTACCAGGAACCTTAGAAATTACAAAATACGAAGTATTTTAGAATATAAATACAGCATGCGCTAAATATATGTTCAAAATATTCAGAAACAAAAAAAATTTTTTACATTTGTTATGGCTGTTTGCCAACAAACCATAAAAAAATTAGGAAATAAAGTACAGGATTAAACTTCTTGAGAAGAACGATTGGCAAGTAAGTAAGTATCCTTTGCATGTGCATCCAGCTTTCGAAAGCAGAGTATCTTGAAGTAGTTAGGTAGGAGATAAAGGTACTATCCCTGGCTCCCATCTCAAATCCAAATGAGACTAAAGGGGAATGGAATATTTTTGTGAGAAACTGCTTAATACTGCATATGCTTATACAGGTGTTTAAAGTCTGCATCTGTTTTCACTGAAGTACTATGGAAGAAGCTGTTACTGCTGCTCCCATGGTACCATCATACATGCTTACTCCCTGAGCCACCCAAAAAGAACTATCCTTCTGTCTCTCTTGAGGCTGTTCAAGCCGCAGAAGTAACCATACCTTTTCCTAACACATGAATGGTGACCCTAGGAAACCCTCAGTGCCAACAGGCAAAGTGTTCACTGTTCTGTAACAGTAACTCTTAAGAGGCCTGACAAACTCACTACACCTAGCACACCACTTTCATGGTACTTATCCAGATATGAGGTCATGTAAAATTAAATGAAAGCCAGAATCACACTGATAACTAAACTTATTGTGAACTGTATGTATGGATGCTATGTAAAGAGGCAGGAGGGTAACAAGGGGACTCTCAGGGCTGGGGACCCCAAGACCCATCACGTAGATGCCATAAAGTTGAAGAAGCCATTAATGGAACATGAGACCACCACCTCTCCCACTTGTGACCTATTGCAAAAAGTCACAAACAAATTAAGTAACCCATGCAGAATTTTACTCCTTACCATCCTTACCATTCCTAACCTGCATTATAGTCTATGGTGCCTAGCTGTGACAAGCAAGTTGGCCCTCCCATGAGATTTTTGCCTAGAAAGGTCACTGCACAGTTGCCACAGCACAAAAAACACAGGATGTTCTCACATATGCAGAGGTCAGCCATGCAGAAACTGGACTGGCTGGCCGATTCCATTTGCTATGACTAACCTAAATGTGTAATTAAAGATTTAAGGAACATTAAGTCATAGAAATGAGATTTTCAATTAGTTAAGAAGGCACAAGGCCTGCAGTCACTCCTATTCCTTCTGGGATAGAATTCTATAGTCTAATTCCAACTCTTGGGAAGGTGCCCTCTCCTGCAATCACAAGCTTCCTCCTATAAAAACGTGACTATTTCCTTGAGAGTAAGTGTTATGCAAGTCAGCGTGAGGGCACACGTGCTGTCAGGCAGCTATGCCCAATTTCTTAAAGAGCTTTGAATGTCACATCAGGACCTTAAAATGGGATTCTATTCCATGGGGAACCAAAACAGAGAGTATTAATTTAGAGGTCTCTATGATAAGTTTCAGACCATAGGAATAAGTACCTAAAACCACTTATAAACCCATGCAGAAGAGTAGGATTCCATAACCACCTTATGTACAGAAATGTAAATGCACCATGGCAAATTTAAAGTTACTTTTAATTTATGCTTTAGTAGTCCCTAGTAATAGTGGGTTTTCCTTTAAAAAGTGTCCATTAAAGTATCAACTACAAGGTGATGTAGTTTCAGTAGTCAGGGAAAGGTTTAAAAGAATCTTACAGACTTCAACCTTCCCCTCTAAACATTTGGCATCACGAAAGCCGTGACACCAGTACAGTGAAATCAAAATTATACACTATTGCTATATCTCATTTAAAAAGTATTGTTCACATTTTGGTGGTGCTCAAATATGCCAGATATTGGACAAACAGAAAGGCAGTCTGTGTCCTGAAGAGTTTGCAGTCCGATTAACAAACAAAGTCAGGAAGAAAGGAATACAGTAAAAGCAGAGTGGTCAGTCGACAACTGACAGTGTTCCATTTTTAAAAAAATATGTATTATCAATCGCTTCTCTATCTACAGCAGCTACAAGTTACTCACCTGTTTTTCTATCTCTGGTAATGTTGCACTAGTCACTTGCTCTTCCTTTTTTGATTTTAGCAAGCGGTTGAGATCCTGCACAATATCTTTTGTTGTGAATTCAGCCTTTTTTCGGTCTGTAATCATGATTCCTCCTCTTTGAATGATCTGTTGTGTATAAGTTTAGTAAGTCATTTCCAGTTCTCAAGAGAGCGAAAGTGAACTACTGAGAGTAGTCTCAAAGACAAGTTGTTAATCTGTATTCAATTGTTAGACTATACAGAGAGAAGTAAGATAGTGTTTACTTTAAGGGTATGTCTACATTACAAAATTATGTTGACCTAAATTACGTTACCATACAGCCACTGCAGTAATTAAATCACTTTTTATTCCTGGGGGAATTCTATGCCACTGCGTGCATGCAGAATTCATGTCCCCTGAAGATTTCTTTGCTTCCCCGCAGAGAAATGGCTTTCTGACAGAGAAGCAAAGGGAAGCCAAAAGAGCAGTCACGCAACCCCCACTCCTCCCTCAGCAGTGAGGGCGCGTCATTCTCGGGACCCAGAGCAGCCAGTGGAGATGTCAATCACTGCAGGTCTGGGGTAACCTCGGCTTGTGGCTCCTACCCTGCAACAGGCTGAGCTGCTAGTCCCAGCTGGGCTGGAGGAGGACAGGACTTCCTCTTCCCCTGCAAGGAGCTGCCAAGGCTGGGTCAGACCCACCCCCAGAAACCTCCCCAGCTGCAGGAAGCTCCATACCCCACCCCCCACTTCCTGCCCCCATCCTTCCTCAGTTGCAGGGAGCTACGCCCCTGTCCGCCCAACCCCTGTGCATGTGGACCCCCCATCCATATCCATACCCTTGTCGAGCCTCACATCCCTGCACCCAGAACCCTTCCACCGAGCCTCACGCACCTGGACCCCCCCCACCACCACCACCGAGTCTCATCCCCACAAGCCCCACCCCCCACCCTCCCAACAAGCCCCTGTGCATCCAGATCCCCCTGGCACCCACACCTCCCACCAAGCTGCCCACATCCACATTTTCCCCCACACACAGAACTCTCTCACCCCACACATGGATTCCCCCATACTTGGATCCTGTAGGATGATCTCCCACCTCTGTGCAGCCAGGGGCCTGTGCTCCCGACTGCCATGCTGGAGCCACATTTATTTATTGACAAATAAAACGTGCAGAATTTTTTGGGAGTGGGAGCAAAATTCCCTCAGAAGTACAGACTTTTGCACGTCCCCACTACACTCCTTGTGTTAGTGGTGCATGTCCCCACCAGGAGTGCTTACACCAATTTAACTGTCAGTGTGGGGCAACAGTCCACGTAAGCAACACAGTGTCTATACAGACACTGCGTCGACCTAACTATGTCAACCTAACCACTACACCTCTTGTGCAGGTGGAATTATTAAGTTGGCACAGTGGGCATTATATCAGCAGGAGCAACATTTTAGTGTAGACACTTAGAATTAGGTTGACTTGAGCTGCCTTGCGTAGATCTAACTCGAGAGCATAGACAAGGATTAACAGTATCTTTTGTTGTTGATTACATGTTTTAATCAACAAGCAATGTATATATCATCCAGAATTCCCTCAAGTTAATATATTAATCCTGTTCATTTCTTAGCCTTTATCAATCTTAGTTCACAACTTATTTCAGAGCTTTTTCTTCCCATTCTCAATTAATACAAATATAAATCAGTCAGTCCACATATTCACCCCACTTACGTGTCGCAGTTTTCCCATATCTCCAGAAGTCTCTCCTCCTGGTAGCACACATTCCTTAGGTCCAATTTGAACCAGCAGAGCTTCAAGGTTTGAGAACTGATCGTTATCTGGAAACTCACAGACACCCAGCTTCCTGAGCGTAGTGTCAACATACCCAACTCCAACTATTCTTTGTCCATCAGCAGTATATAGCTTAACACCCACAACACCAATGGCAGTCGACATGTCATTATTGCCAAAGAGAATTTCCTCAAACTGGGCAAGGTTACCTGGAGAACCCTATTTGAGAAAGAAAACTTAGAACAGCCCTACAATTTTTTTTTCTAATCTTTTGCAGAACAAACACTGTCCAGGTTAGTAGAACAAATTGGGGGTTTTTTTGCATTTCAGAGAAATCAGTGTTCTAAGATTTCTCAAACTTTAAAATCATCTGAAATAGAAATAAAAGCAAATATGATAATTAACTACATAAATTTGTATCCAATAAAATTCATTCCCAATGCAACTGGATTCCCAAACTATCCTGAAATCTGAAACTGCTTTTAAAATAAGATAACGGGAGTGAGGTAATATCTTTTACCCGGACCAACTTCTGTTAGTGAGAGCCACAAGCTTCTGAATATACACAGAGCTCTTCTTTAGATCTCTTCCAGGCTCCGTGTAAGCTCAAAACCTTGCATCTCACCAACAGAAGTTGGTCCAATAAAAGACATTACCTTACCCACCTTGTTTCTCTACTATCCTGGGACCAACACAACTACAACACTACATTCAAACTAAGATTAATTTGAACTACCTTTCTAGTCTCAAATTATGTTACTCTAATCCAGAAGTGTCAAAACACCCAGCCTGTAATTTGTGGACAACAGGACATTCAGATTCTACAGTTTTAGCTTTTGGTTTAAAAAAATTTCTTGTCCTAATGGTTGCAAAGAAAGCCTAAATGTGATTAATACAATGTTGTCTTTGGAGCGTGAGGATAGAAACATTTTGGCACCTGTAGTGTAGTGATTTTTTGATGCTGTAAAACATAGTAATATAATATGCTGTATATACATGCTTTTTGTTTTTAAAGGCACAAAGGGACAAATGAAATACTGCATGCTCACAGTACATAAAATAGACAGGGTTCTAACTTTTCAAACTATTAAGACTATACTTGCAGAAAAAAAATATGAATTTAAACCTCCAGCTATACAGTAAGTCAGTTGTCCTGAAGCTCCCCCAGAGCATCATATGGCACACCTGCAGTGCAGGATCCACCCACCCTGGAGTAGCGGGGAAATGCTGCGACATACGGAAAAATATGGACATACCTCCCCCCCACAATCATGTGGCCAACTGGAGGCACTGAAAGTCTGTAAGGAAGTTTGAAACTGGATGAATAGAAGCATAGTAAACATCTGCATTTTTTCCACTTCAATCATATGGAGATAGAAAATTGTACCTTGTATGCCAAATACCAGTCATTCTCTTTGGTAGATTTACTTCCTGCTTTGTTCTTGTAAATTTCAACTCTGTACTGACGAACCAGAAGTAAATCTCTCAGAAAAGATTCAAAGTTCATTTTACTAAGCACAACACTCTCGAGTTTCTGATTTCCTACAGGAAGAGGAAAAGTGAATAAAATATTTGTAAGGTAAATGTAGTATTGGTTTTCTTACATACATTCTGTAATTGAGAGCTCTGCAAAGGATAAATTTAATAACCTTTAGAGGATACAGTATTATTTTGACAAGCAAGGAAGAAGCACACACAAATTCCAAGAACCAAAATAAAAACATCTCACTTAGTTGTAAAGAGTATGCGGATTTCCAAGTGTTAAGAACAGCTACAGATTCTGTAGAAAACTTGATTGACCCAGAAAGCAATCAACTCATCTATAAAATTGATCTACTTTTCCCTCTTGATATGGGTTTTACCCTCAGATTTTCTAGTTTGTCTTTCGCACTACACAATAGTTTTTCTGAGCAAGGATAGTGGAAACAAGCTACAGTTTTCTCTTCAGGGGAGTACGACCAATGATAACTCATTTTCAACTAACTCATGAAAAACTCTGCTGTCCACATTAATTCAAGGGACGGCCTCCTACTATATAGTGACCTGAATGCTGCCACAATAAAAAATAAAATAAAATAAAAGAGTTAAGAGCACGCACATTAACTCAAAAAAACCTATACATCACCATAAAGCCCACTACCCTAAGGAAACTGTGTGTAGCTGACAAAATTCTTGGTTTTACTCTTAAGTCCACCAAATTGGAAGCTTTTCTCTCCTTTTTATATCTTTAATAAGTATACCACCTACTTATCCTACAAATCTTACAACTATAGCAGGATTTTAGATTGTTTTCTTCATTCAGAACTCAACCAATAGCCATACAAATGAGTTACATTAGAATCAGAGGAAATGGAAACACACGCTGTTAAGCTCTCTCTCTGCCAATGCAGGATTGCTCATACAGCATGATGTTTAGTATTTTGTTCAGTCTGGTTTTAAAGTAATTAAAAGAGGTGACCATCTGCAGCACATGAGGAATGTGTGAATGAAGTTTTACATGTGACCTTCATTCAAAATGAAAGTTATACTTTAGGACATTTGAATACTGTAGCTGATACTCAAGAGTTAAGTTTTGGTTCAGTTTAAACCTGGAACTAAGGAAGAATATACATGCATGCATGCATGTTTAATATCTTCTGGATTTGAACCTTTATGAGCTTTAAAATTTGTAATACACTGTCAAGCTCAATAAGTCTTTACAGTGCAAATAAAAAAAAATCAAAGTTTAGCATGTATTACAGAACAATGTTTTCCCTCTTGACACAATTGAGGGAAAAATTACTATCACTATTGTGACCGTGCCATTCAGATTTATTTTACTGAATGTGAACTAGTAACATTACACTGTACAGTAACTCCTCACTTAACATTGTAGTGATGTTCCTGAAAAATGTGACTTTAAGTGAAACGATGTTAAGCGAATCCAATTTCCCCATAAGAATTAATGTAAATAGGGAGGGTTAGGTTTCAGGGAAATTATTTTTTGCCAGACAAAAGGCATTATATACATTTTAAACAAGCAATTTAATACTACAATCATCATTGCCGAGTATGAAGCGTGGTTGAGGTGGTGGAGTCAGAGAGTGGAAGAAGGTGGATTGTCCGGCTGCTCCTCTTGCTGAACTCAAAAAAACACATTAGAGGTGGTTGTTTTGCTTCCCCTCCCCACCCCCTTTTTTGGCGAAGCTCCTGTGCATTTCACAGACTTTCATGGGAGCAGGGCCAGGTTCTGTGCATCTCTGCGCCAGTTCTCCCTCTTGCTCCAGCGAAGCAGGTGCTGGAATGCTACTCCTGGAACTTGCTTTGGGCGGGCTGCCGCCCCCTGTGTTCTTACCTCCCTCCAGCGAAGGGGGGGAGCAGATAAAACATAATTTACTCTGTAGCAAGACAGCAAGGCAGGGCCTCTGCTGTGCACCGCCCGCAGCTGCTTTGCAGGCAGCCGGTGGCGTCGCAAGCACTTGGTGTAGAGCCCTATTCCCGAGCAGGGCCGTTGGGACAGTGAATCGCTGGGGTGGGGGTGTAGTGTGCATGTGCTGTGTGTTTACAAACTTATTGTACGTACAGTACTACAGTTGGGAGGTGCCCCTACTTTACCCCGCACAGGTACAGTCCACTGGTACTGGAGACAATGAGGCAGGGCAAGGAGGCTGAAGGTGCTGTGGGCTAAGAGAAGCATGTTGCGCAGCAGCAGCTTCCCCTACTCTGCAAGCACCAGGGGCGGAGGACTCAAACCTCGGCCCGGCCACTCCACCCCTTCGCCCAAACCCATACCCTTAACCCGCCTCTTCTTTCCCCCTACCTTTACTCCGCATGCCGCGTCCTCGCTCCTCCCCCCTCCCTCCTGCCAAGGGCAATCAGCTGATTTGCGGTGTTCAGGAGGCAGGGGAGGGAGGGGGAGCCTGCGCACCAAGTTCTTGCTCCTCCAGCCTCGCCCCTTTCTCCTCAATGCCGCCAGCCAGCTGACTGCTACGGGCCGTAGGCAGGGGAGGAATGGGAAGGCGCTGATCCACGGGATCTGCTGGTGGGTAGGAGGCACTGGGGCGGGGGGGGGGAGGGGGGTCTAGGGAGGCTGCCAGCTGTGGAGAAAGCAGGCAGCCAAACAACATAATAGTGGAGCATTGCACAACTTTAAATGAGCATTTCCCTAATCGATCAGTAACGTAACAACGAAACAACGTTAACCGGGACGACTTTAAATGAGGAGTTATTGTATTTAAAGCAATTCCTGATCAAGCACAATACGATTAAGTGAGCTGTAGCTCACGAAAGCTTATGCTCAAATAAATTGGTTAGTCTCTAAGGTGCCACAAGTACTCCTTTTCTTTATACTAAGGCCTGGTCTACAATGCACAGTTTTGTCAGCAAAAGGCAGCTTTTGGCAATGAAACAGTAGAGGTTTACACACTGCAATGTCACTGTCAGCAACAAAATAGAACCACCTCAAAGAGAGTCATAGGGCTTTTTACACAAAAGTTTTGACACCAAAGTGCCTGTATAGACACCACACTTTATTTTATTGCTGTAATTGGCCTCGAGAGGGTGTCCCACAATGCCCATCCCAACCGCTCTGGTCAGCGGTTCCAACCCTGCTGCCCTACAGCCAGGCAAGCAACTGTCCACCCCTCCTCCTTTAAAGCCCCGGGAATTTTTGAAATTCAACATGCTGTTCGCTCGGCATGGAGAGCTCACATCACATCTTCCCAACTGACCTTGTTCCACACAGCAGACGCTCTCCCACTTGGACCACTGCGGAGCTGCTGGATCTGAGGAGAGGCAGCTGTGCAGTCCCAACTGCGCTCCAGCCATAGGAATTTCAATACCTATTGGCAGATTTCATGAAGCTTGGGCAAAAAAGAGCTATGATTGGGACATGCTACAATGTAGAGCAATGACCAAGGAGCTGAGGCACATGTACCAGAAGGCGAGGGAAGCAAAACACTGCTCCGGCGCCGAGCCCCAGACCTGCCATTTTTATAGGGAGTTGGATGCTATCTTCAGCGGCGACCCCACCTCCACCACCAGTAGCCCCATGGATGAGAGGAGACCCCTGGTAATTGGTTTTGCTTTGTGAAGTGCAGAGGTGGGTTGATGGCATAGAAATATATAAGGCTGGCTGTATTTCTGTGTGCTGGACATTCCCCTGTGCAAGTGTGTAGTAGATGCATGCTTGCTCACTCTCAGGAGTGAGATATCTGCTACAATGACCCCCATCTGTGGAAAAGGGTGCAAAATTTAGAATATTGTCCCTAGTCAACTGCACTGCGACCCTTTCATATTGATTTTCTCTTGATGTAGAATGTACCTCCTCCTGGGATAAACTCACCATGCTGGTCAGTGGGGAAGAGATTTGTGTGTTAGTAGAGGTGTATTTTACTGTACTGTTTCAATCCTCTGCATGTACTTAATCATGCTTCTGTGTATTGTTCTTTGTGCTTCTGCAGATGTGGCCTTCGAAGGCACCCTGTACACACCAGCAGAGCACCTCCAACAGATAAGAAAGCACCCAAGATGGAGCAAAGAAGAGACATTCCAGGAGGTCATGCAATGCTCAGATGCAAAAAACAGGGAACACAGGCAGTGGAGGACAGAAAAGAGGACAAAAGCAAAAACAGAACAAAAAGCAGGACAGAAAAGAATATGAGGCTTACAACAGGGATGCAATAGAGAGGATGATAAAAGTTATGGAGAAACAAACCAAGATGCTACCATCCTTCATAATGCTCCAAACTGAGCAGATGCCTGTCTGTCCTCCCCACCAGCATATTCAGAACTCTTTCCCATGACTTCCCCAAACTCCACCCGTGAATTCCTTTCCGTTGTCTAGGACTTCTTGCTTTCCCGCTCACTCCACCACCCAGACATCTTTTCAAATGACAGCTGGACTTATGCACAGCTCTGAAAGTCGGCCCTCCTCGGATACCTCCTCTCCCCACAGCAATTGTGGGCGTGGGTGCAGGTGGTGCTGTATTTTTTTTTACAAGAAAAGCGAAGGTTTTTTTTAATATGAACTCTGTTTCCTGCAAATTGTGATAACACATGGCAGCAACAAGCAAGCAAGCAGTTAAATCATTAGTTTATATTGAATCATAGGCCACAAAAAATCACAAGTTCCTCCTTGCAAAACTTGATTTCATTAAGCATTGTAGTCCAGAGCATAGCAACATACATTACTGATTCTCATCTTCGAAGTGTTGCCTCAAAGCCTTCCTGATATGAACTGTCTCCTGTTGTGAGCCCTTCTAATAGCCCTAGTATCTGGCTGCTCAAAAGCAGCAGTCCACCCTTGAGCAAACTTTTTCCCCTTACCATCACAAATATTGGGCAACGTGCAACACGCAACTACGATCGTGGAAATATTATCCTCATTGAGGTCTAACTTGCCATAAAGGCATCGCCAGCACGCCTTTAATCTGCCAAATACGCATTCCATGGTCATCCTGCAGCTACTGAACCTATTGTTGAATCGCTCCTTATTGCTCTTTAGGTTTCCCATGTAAGGCTTCATGAGCCATGGCATTAAGGGGTATGCCAGGTCTCCCAGAATCACTATGGGCATTTCAACATCTACTGTAATCTTCTTGTCTGGAAAGAAAGCCCCATTTTGCTACTTTCTGTACAGGCTGGTGCTCCCAAAGATACATGCATCATGCACCTTTCCAGACCACCCCGTATTGAGGTTAGTGAAATGCCCACAGTGATCCACAAGTGCCTGCAACACCACGGAGAAGTACCCCTTACTATTGATGTACTCCGTCACAAGGTTGTATGGTGCCAATGTTATACCAATAAATTAAAAACCAGCAGGATCTTATTAAAGAGGAAAAGGCAAAATACCACATTTATTGTGAATACAGAAAGAATCATAGTAAGCAGTTATAGCTATAACATTCCATTCAGTCTCATATTTATTCACACATTCATTCATACAAATACACACACACAGGTTCTGCAAGGTTGTTATCATAGTTACCAGCCTTAGAGTTGCTCATGCCAAGCCACTGGCCAGGTGACCTGGACATGAGGAGGGAGCAAGGCCTTGTCAGATGCTCATCTGATGCTCCTGGAAGTTGGTTTGCAGAATCAGACCCCAAAGTTCTCGCTTTCTAGAGTCCATTTTTATAGGAATTTCTTCCTATGCCAGTCTATGGGAATTGCTTCATCATGCTGTTGCTGAATCAATCAGCAGATAGCACATTTCTGACGGCTCCATGCTGCTAGATGTTATCTTGTTCTTTGGTTCTCCCATTCTTGAGGCTGTTGGGTGGATTCCAGTCTGCCCTCCGGGAGGTCCTCTCATTATTTTCACTTGACGCCTTCTTCAGCCAATGGACACTGGATTCTTAGGCTGGCACCTCCCTGATCATTCAGTTATTATCCACACCAAGCATCCATCCACATACATCCTCTATCTCTATTTTAATCACAATTGTTAATACAACAAAAGGGCAGGGAGTCTCTGGGTGCTGTTTCTGTTGCTACAGAGTATTGCTTTGAGTCTCTCTCTTTGTGAATTGCTTTGAGAACAGACTCTGTCTTAGAATGTACTAAGGCAACTAGCAGCTTGCAAGTTTCACACAGAGGGAGAGAAACAGTACCAAAAACCAAGAGACCTCTTAATTAATAATACCCTGGAATTTAAACTATGGGGAATCAAACTCATTTGTGATTTTAATACAGAACTTCTTTAATATGATCCAACACCAAAACTGGAAAGTGTGCACCATCTATTGCTCCTCCACAATTAGGGAAAGCCATCTGCTATTTCACATGCCAAGAGTCACGGTCTTTCATAGCAGGATGCAATTAATGGCCTTGCATGCTCCTGTTAACGCAGCCCCAACGGTTGACTGCCCAACTCCAAATTGATTTGCAAACAACTGGTAGCAATCTGGAGTCGCTAGCTTCCACACACTGATCACCATGCGCTTCTCCACTGAGAGCAGCTCTCATTTGGGTATCCCTGCGCCACAGGGCTGGGGCGAACTCAGCACACAGTTCCAGGAAGGTGACTTTCCTCACCCAAAAGTTCTGCAGTCATCCCAGACTTGCATAACAATGCCATCCTGCCACTCAGTGCTGAGTTCCCATGCCCAAAAGCGACAGTCCACGTGTTCAGTGTTTCCGTGAATGCCAAAAGTTATGTGTATTGCTTCTATTCATGGCACACAGCAGGTCAGGCAACCGTGAATCCTGCTCAGATTGGAACTTCACGATTAACTGCACTGCCGTTCGCAATGTGCTACTGACAGCTAGAAGAGCATCTGATAGCAGTGCAGGATCCATTCTTTCAGACAGGTGGCAGAGCGAGCAGAAAACAAGCAACACTGAAAAATGCCTTGAGCCAAAGACAGAAGCACATGGAATGCTGGGATGGAAAGCAGTGCATCATGGGACACTGAGCCCAGACTCATGATGTGCTGTGATCCACTCCGCCTTTCCACAAGACCTAGCGGCAGAAGGCGGACAGCTGAACTGTGGGATAGCTACCCATAGTGCATTACTCTCACTGTTGATGCTACTGCCCCAAGTGTGGATGCGCTCTGCTGACAGAGGAAGACAGTGTGAACATTCAACAATGATTTTCTTTTAGCACATTTTTGATCGTCAACCAAACTTTCAGTAAAAAAAACTGTCAGTGTAGACATGGCCTAAGTTTGACTCTCACATTGCAGTATTTTTCTGGATATCATTCTCTTTGGGCTTATCTAGATGCTCACAATATAAGTTACACAGTGAGGAAACGGAAAAAAAAATATGCACTATATAATTAACATGCTAAATTCATTGCTGAAAGGCATTACATGGCAAACAGCCTAATGCAATTCACAAACGGGAATTCACAGTTACAGCCACTAGAGACAACAGTACCTGGACTGCACTATGCCTCAAAGCATGTTGGTTAGTAATTACAATTGGGGGGGGGGGGGAGGGACATTAAAAATATTGCCAATCATGGTGTAACACTGCACTACACAATTGGCTGGACAGATTAGGAACGATTTAATTCCAAGTGTCCTATCACCCTAGGATTATGGGAAAGGCAAAGAGGAGTGCTTACATGAATTTAGGACAAAGTTTTCTTGCTTGGGTATCTAAAGTTAAACACCTAAAGCAGTGGTATCCAACCTTCTTAGCTTGGAGCCAAACATTTTATTTCAAACAGGTCAGGTGCCACATAATAATTTAGGGGAAAGTCTGTCCCATTACACTTACTTTGCAGACCTAGGGGAACTGGAACCACCCACAAATACCTAAGATTAGGGAAATTCCAAGCATGCATAGAGCCAGCGCAGCAAGTTTCAACATCTCCCTTCCCACAACCCTGGGTGCAAGGCTAGGGGGAGCGTGTCATACTCTGGCTATTCCTAGCTGACCCGCGGTCCACTGGGGAAATACCCAGTGAGCACAAGTTACAGCAACTCAGAGACCTATAAATACATCCGATGAAGCGGGTTCTAGCCCACAAAAGCTTATGCCCAAATAAATCTGTTAATCTGTAAGGTGCCATCGGACTCCTTGTTGTTTTTGTGGATACAGACTAACAGGGCTACCCCCTGATACTTGAGACCTATAAATAACCACTTATTGGTCTAAAACAAGTGCTTAGACTTTTAAATGTTGTCAAGGTTCCTCCCCCACTCTGAACTCTAGGGTATAGATGTGGGGACCTGCATGAAAAACCTCCTAAGCTTATCTTTACCAGCTTAGGTCAAAACTTCCCCAAGGTATAAAATATTCCACCCTTTGTCCTTGGATTGGCCGCTACCACCACCAAACTAATACTGGTTACTGGGGAAGAGCTGTTTGGACGCGTCTTTCCCCCCAAAATACTTCCCAAAACCTTACACCCCACTTCCTGGACAAGGTTTGGTAAAAAGCCTCACCAATTTGCCTAGGTGACTACAGACCCAGACCCTTGGATCTTAAGAACAATGAACAATCCTCCCAACACTTGTACCCCTCCTTTTCTGGGAAATGTTGGATAAAAAGCCTCACCAATTTGCATAGGTGACCACAGACCCAAACCCTTGGATCTGAGAACAATGAAAAAGCATTCAGTTTTCTTACAAGAAGACTTTTAATAAAAATAGTAGTAAACAGAAATAAAGAAATCCCCCCTGTAAAATCAGGATGGTAGATACCTTACAGGGTAATCAGATTCAAAAACATAGAGAACCCCTCTAGGCAAAACCTTAAGTTACAAAAAAGATACACAGACAGAAATAGTTATTCTATTCAGCACAGATCTTTTCTCAGCCATTTAAAGAAATCATAATCTAACATGTACCTAGCTAGATTACTTACTAAAAGTTCTAAGACTCCATTCCTGGTCTATCCCCGACAAAGACAGACTATAGACAGACACACAGACCCTTTGTTTCTCTCCCTCCTCCCAGCTTTTGAAAGTATCTTGTCTCCTCCTCATTGGTCATTCTGGTCAGGTGCGAGCGAGGTTACCTTTAGCTTCTTAACCCTTTACAGGTGAGAGGAGCTTTCCCCTGGCCAGGAGGGATTTCAAAGGGGTTTACCCTTCCCTTTATATTTATGACAAATGTCAACGTGTGTGTCTAATATGAATATAGGTTTGGAACCATGGCCCACAAGATCTTTCAGAAGTGTTTTAAACCTAACTGAACATAATTAAACCACAAGTCTTATCCCCTTAAGCAACCATACAAGAGATTTTCATTCCTGAACCCAAAACATCAATACATTTCTTGCTTAGAGCCAGCCCAGGTGGCAGCCCCCAACACATTGCTCTCACTTCTCCAACTAATCTATCCAGTCCTGTATTTCTCGGTTGTACTTTTAAATGGGGGTCACTGCATAGGTGGTTTGTTAAATGTGTAATCTGAGATTTCACTCAATTTAATAAATTCACCAGAAACAAGATATGGCAGATACGGTAAAGAAGCTTACTCTGCAATAGGGCAACATGCAGTTAAATAGAGTGATCTGATGATTACAGTACTGTATAATGCTAACTAACAAATCCTCACTGTTGTAATGATTGTTTAGTCCCCAATACTGACACAGCAAAAATTTGGGGACCTGCTGAAGCTTCCTAAATAGTTAAAAATGCATCCATAACAGAGGTCACACTTTCTGCTCACTCTCTTACAGTGAGTCCCTCAAATGCCAACCATGACCCAGAATCCTATGCACCAGCAGCAGGCGCGTTCAAATCTGGGGCCTTGGCAGCTAATCAGAAGGCTCTGGAGCACATTTAAGAGCCAAAAACAAACCCACGCCAGACGAGAAGAGGGGCACGTCCACGTAATCAGCGAGGCGCCGGGAGGGACGCAAAGGGCTACAGTAACAACATAAGGATAACAAGTGGGTATGTAGAAGTTGTGCGGCCAGCAGAGAACAGCCCAGGACTGAGCTGGGGGCAAGCTTTAGGCAGGACACCCACCCCACGTCCTTTCACAGTTACCCTGTGAGCAGCGCCCACAGGGGGAGACTCTACCGCTGAGCCCAGCACACCCTAACCTACAGCTACAGTCACACACGAGACCCCAGCGTCCCCAAGCACAGGGCCGCCCACCCGGCTGCGCCCCGGCCCTTGGCCCAAGCCGAGATTACCCCCCGGCCGGCTGCCGCCCCGACCCGCGCAGCGCCGCCCTGCCGGGCCCCCGCCGCCGGACCCCCGCCAGTACCTGGGCCCCCCGCCAGCAGCCGGATGACGCCGCGGGTGCGGAAGAGCTCGCGGGCGGCCAGCAGCGCGTCCCCGCCGTGCACCGTGTAGTGCTCGCCGCGCTCGAAGAAGCGCACGGTGGTGTCGGGCTTGTCGGGCAGCGCCAGCACCGCGCGCACGAACCCGCCCTCGGCGCCCGAGCCCTCCGGCCACAGCGACTCCCCCGCGGAGACAGGCGCCGCCGCCGCCATGCTGCAATCTCCCGCCAGCGCCGCCCCCGGTCACCGCCCGGCTCCGCCAATCACCGCGCGGCCGGCACGTACGGCGCCCGCGTGCCGCGTTCTATCCCCGCCCCTATCCCCGGGCGGGCGGCGCTCCCGCCCATCGCTGTGCTGCGCGGCCGCGCTGCGATCAAAGGGGAGGAGCCCTGGCCTGCTCCGTGTCATCCTGCGGCAACCGCCGGGGGCGGGGCTGGCTCCCGCAGGGAGGGTTTTGCCGGGTCCGTAGGGCGGGGGAGCCGCCCGGGGCGCTCGAGTTGGCCCTGCCCCCAGCCTGGTTATCCCCGATCCCTCTCCGCCCGCGGTCCCGCCGGCCCTGCTGCCATAGAACCACCTTCTCGCCAAGTGTTGCCCAGCCCCCGGCAAGCCGAGGGCCCCCGTTTGTGCCCAGGAGATCCTTTCGTGCCTGGCACCCCCACTTCCTGGGACCCGGGAGACCTCGGCTCAACTCCCCTGGCTGGGGGGGAGCCCATAGTGCCAAGCCCAAGCATTCCAAAATCAAGAGAGGTTTAAATAATAATAAGTGTTACGGTCTTTTAATTTGACTTCTGGTTTTTTTAAGGCTTTTTTTTCCCTCCAGGTGTTGCACCACAACCATGAAGATGAGAAATGTACATTTATTTTCAATGAAAACTTCCCGAAAACTTCAGGAGCTGGAGTTTTTAAAAGAACACTTAATACTGCAAGACTGGCTGCAAAACTCACAAGAGTTGGCAACGGAAGGGAATGTCTGCTGCAAAACAGCCAGCAGCAAAAGCTAACATGGCCATAGCCAGTATCACCATGCTGCAGATGTACCGGGTGATGGGAGTACCAGTACATGCTGCATTGATCTTGAATCAGATTTGAGAGCAATCGTAAGCTCATGCTGAGGTATATTCTAATATTTATATCTAAACCAGTGACCCATATCCTTTATCAGTAGGGTGTACTTTGCCCATATTACAACAGTAACCATGCACAGGGTCATACTCATACCCTGTGTATAAATACATAATTTTATACAGGGTGCAAGTTTGCATCATAAATAAACTAATACAGATGCTGTCTTGTAAAAGTAAGCTTTGTCTTCTATTTCTTCAAACATACATGGTCACCTGTCTGCCCAGTGATGCACCTTTGTAAGACAGGCATGGGCACCTTGTCCCTCTAGGGCAGTGGTTTTCAAACTTTTTTTCTTGCGACCCAGTTGAAGAAAATTGTTGATGCTCACCACCCAACGGAGCTGGGGATGAGGGGTTTGGGGTGTGGGAGGGGCTCAGGGCTGAGGCAGAGGATTGGGGTGTGAGGGTGAGGGCTGCAGGGTGGGGCCAGGAATGAGGGGTTCAGGTTGTGGGAGGGGGCTTTGGGCTGGGGCAGGGGACTGGGGGTGCAGGCTCGGGGCTGGGGATGAAGGGTTTGGGGTTCAGGAAGGGGCTCTGGGTTTAAGGGGAGGCAGGGGATTGGGGCGCGAGCTTACCTCAGGCAGCTCCTGGTCAGCGGCGCAGTGGGAGAGCAAAGGCAGGCTTCCTGCCTGTCCTGGCACTGCTGACTGCGCTGTGTCCTGGAAGCAACCAGCAGCAGGTCCGGCTCCTAGTGCAGAGCTGGTGCTCGGGGCGGGGGCAGCTCATGGAGCCCGTGGTCCCCCTACCTAGGAGCCGGACCTGCTGCTGGTGCTGACCAGAGCCGCCGCGACCCAGTGCCTTACATTCCACGACTCAGTACTGGGTCGTGGCCCACAGTTTGAAAACCACTGCCCTAGAGGGACAAGGTGCCCATGCCTGTCTTACAAAGGTGCATCACTGCATGACAGAGATTGCACTACAGTACTTGTATTAGGTGAATTGAAAAATAGTATCTTTTGTATTTTTACAGTGCAAATATTTGTAATAAAAATAATAATATAAAGTGAGCACTGTACATGTTGTATTGTGTTTTAATTGAAATCAATATATTTGAAAATGTAGAAAATATCCAAAACTATTTAAATAAATGGTATTCTATTATTAACAGTGTGGTTAATCATGTGATTAATTTTTTTAATCACTTGACAACCCTATTTTTCCCTAATATTAGTTTTTGCATTTAAAACGTAGCTGTATGCTCTTGTTGGAAGAGACCCAACCCCTTTCCTTTCCAGTAATAATAATACATAGCATGTATATAATGTATCACACATTTAAAGTATGGTATGGTATATTGCTACTTATTCCTCACAGCTCCCTGTGAGATAGATGGATAAGTAGTATTATCCCCATTTTACAGATTTGGGAATCTGAGGCAGAAAGATGAAGTCACTTGTCCAAGGTCACACAGTGTGACAGTGACAGACTTCTTAGAAAGGAACATGGGTATAACCTACCTTGGAAAATATTTGAAAATATGGTGCATACAAAATGCTGTCTTCCAAAGACAAACAAATATGCTCTTTAGAAGTAATCTAAATTGTATTAAGGCCCTCTTCCCTAATTATCTTCCTCACAGACACAACATAAAAGAGAAACCCTTCAGATCATATGCATTAGGAATTTTTGTCTCATAAGTGTAAAATGAGAAACAGGCCTTAGTGCGTTTTTTGTAAAACCTTTTGATATTAATATGGTTATTATTAACAGGGTCAAGCATGATGAGATTGGTAAAGTGAATGAATAGCTTTCATTGTGAGCCATGATTTATCAATTTCTGTTTCTACATATAGTGGACTCTGATCACCACACCCTGCAGCAGTACTAGACTCTTGACTGCTTGATGTATTAAAAAAACCACCTCTAAGAGAATAATATCAGTGCTAGCAATTCATTCGATGCAAGCTAATGGGTGATGTTTATCTTGTTTAACTTTAGAGCCTACAAGCCACTCAGTCCTATTTCTTGTTCATCCAGTCGCTCAGACAGACAAGTTTGTTTACATTTGCAGGAGATAATGCTGACCGCTTCTTGTTTACTATGTCACCTGAAAGTAAGAACAGGTGTTCGCATGGCACTGTTGTAGCCAGCATTGCAAGGTATTTATGTACCAGATACACTAAAGATTTATATGTCCCTTCATGCTTCAACCACCATTCTAGAGGACATACATCCATGCCAATGACAGGTTCTGCTCGATAAGGATTCAAAGCAGTGATGATATTCAAAGCCGTGCTTCAAAGCGGTGATGATATTTATTTAAAAGGTGATATAATATATTGCTTGAAATCTAATAACACACTGGTCAATATTTGTAATAGCTCTGTAGGTGAAATTATGGATTCTCTCTGATATTATGTCCTGAAGACTGTAAACAGACAAAGGTGATAAAAAAGGTTTTTTCTATATAAAGAGGAAAGAAAATATGGTGGCAAATGCCCTGTTCAGGAACAAGGGCTGTAACTTGTTGCTTCTGGATCAGCCAGTGGTTAACCATCCTACAGTTCTGTAAGCCCCTACACCCCAGGAAAGAGGGATGCTCAACTAAGAAACTGTTTAGTACACTGGTGATGATGCAGTTGTGAGCTGACTTCACTTTTTGCTTGGTAACATTTCTGGACTAAGCCCCTATTGCCCTTCTAAGGGGTTAAGATTGTAAGAGCACTTGGTGGACACAGGGAACAGAAACTTTCTCCACCCACTGCTGGGGAGACTTTCGGCCACTTCAGGACACTGGAAAGGTCCATCAAGGGCACTACTCCAGCCATGCCATTACAAAATTGTTGGAGAATGCAGGTGACAACCTACTCCCTGGGCAACGTCATGATCTATAGTCAGAGCTAGGAAGACTACCTAGAACATGTAAGTGCTGTACTACAACCCCTCAAGGTGGCTGGTCTGAGAGTGAACCCCGCTAAATATCACCTGGGCAAGAATGAGACTACCTACCTCAGGTACACACTGGAAAAAGGCAAGATGCAAACCTTGGTGGCTAAGATCCAGGCCCTCCAGATGTGCTCCATGCCCAATTCAAAGAAACAGGTAAGCCACTTCTTAGGACTGGCAGGATACTACCAATGGTTTATTCCCAGATTTTTGACAGATTACAGCCCCTGTTATGGATCACCTTAAAAATAATAGCCCAAAGAAGATCCAGTAGTTGAAGGCTTGTGACGAGGCTTTTCAAACCCTTAAGGCCCACCTCTGCCAAGAACCAGTCTTGTATAACCCTGAATTCACCAGAGAATTCCTGCTACAGTCTGATGCCTCTGATGTGGGATTAAAAACCATTTATTCCAGGTGGTGGAAGGAAATGAACATCCTATCCTTTACCTTTGTTGAAAGTTATTTCCAAGGGAGAGGGTTTATTCTGTAATTTAAAAAAGAGAGGCATTGGCAGTGTAATGGGACTACGTTTTGGGTGGTCACGTCACCTTAGTCACCGACCATGCCCCACTATATTGGCTGTACACCATGAAGGAAACCAACCTCGTAATTATGCAGTGTTACCTGTCCCTCTCCTTCTGCATCCATCACATGGCTGGAAGAACCCACCTGAATGCTGATTTTTTTCATGAGGTGGGGAAGACCCAATGGGGGAGGGGCTTACCACAAATGGGGGTGTGTGGGGATGTGTGATGGAGCAGAGAAGTCTCACACCAACAGAGGAGATGTTGAAGAGAGCCTTTGGGCCCCGCTAGCCCCACGCTGCTATACGTGCAGCCAATGACAAGCCTAGAGGTGGAATAAAAGGAGATAACCTGGCTCAGTTCAGGGCTGATACCTAAGGACTGGAAACATGCAATTACTGTCCCAGTGAGAAAACAGAATAAGTTGTGCTCAAGACTTTGAGGCATACAGAACAATTTCCCTCACAGCATGTTTAGGTAAAACCATGGAAAGATTGGTAATGGAGAGATTATTAGCACACCTAGCAAGAAATACGTTCATAGATGGAACACAAAGTGGGTTCAGAAGGAGTGCAATTGTCCACATTGTCAGGAAAGAGCTAGAAACACAAAAAAGCGTGAGAACCAAAGAATTCATGATAGTAACCTTCGTGGACATAGAAAAAAACCTATGATGCGATATAGAGAGAGGGACTAAAGTTAACTCCATGGCTATTAAAGGAAAAATGTACAGCTGGATAAGGGACTTCTTAAACAAAAGAACTATACAAATCCAAATAGGGAAAGCTTTTTCCAATATATATTCAACTGCAAATGGAACTCCACGGGGAAGTGTAATTAGCCCAATTCTCTTTAACATCATAATCAGTCTCCCTAAGGAGATGAGTATAGGAATAGTGATCACATTATTTGCTGATGACGGTGCCATATGAACCAAAAGCACCACCAAAAGAATCAGTGATGCTGTTAAGAGAAGTGCAGAATGGGAAAACAGGTGGCGTCTCAAATTCTCTATAGACAAACCTAAGGGAATGATCTTCACAACAAGGACAATCCAAAAAGATGCAAAGTTATAGCTATACAACCTATAGTTCTATAAATATAGTGAAAAATTACCAATTCTTAGGTGTGATATTTGATATCAAACTCAGTTGAAAATATTAAAGCTAAGTGCAAAGGTAGAAGTACCTTACTTAAAAGTATCTCTGGAACATCCTAGGGCGTGGATAAGAAAATGGTGGTAGCGGTCTACAGAGTGCTAACTAGACAAATTATTGACTCGTATGGATGTCAGGCCTTTGGGTCAGCAGTCAACACAAGTCTGAAAAAAGTGACTATATCCAAGCACAAGCATTATGTATTGCACATGGTGCCTTCATTACTTCACCTCTGTGTGTACTACAGATAGCCAGTGAAACACCTATCACTCTTAGCATGAAACTCCTAGACTTAACCTTTTGGGCCAAAGTACTAGTTAATAGTGAATTTGACAACACAAAGCTAATATGTAATGATTGTTGGGGACTACATGGAGGTTGAGAGCCACTGCTGTACAGGGCACAGGACAGAAACTAGATAATGTGACTTTCCTCATTAAACTGAAAAATGGAGGGGGCCCCATGGTGAACAGCAGGGACAGCTCAGACTCATGGCTCTGAAAAAGGCAGGGAAGGGAGGTTTGAAGGGTAGGGCTCGCTACTTCCCTGTCTGTCCCAGCTGAAATGATGGTCTAGAAAAACAACAGGAAGTCAGAGATTATTAAAATTCCTCATCTAAGCAGGGTACAGAAGTAGATAAAGGATCTTAATGAAAAGAGAGGATTAAAAGAGACCAAAATCTATAGCTATGGGAAAATGCTCTATCACTGGAAAACCATTCCCCCTGAGATAGACATGCAATTATATAATGAAATAAATAAAAGGAGAAGACCTCACTGGGACTCATAAGGTTAGCTAATTCTGTGTCCACCTTTACCGCTGAGCTAACAGGAATTATGCTAGCACTAAGTTGGGCTTTAGATGTATGGCCAGCTGCCGCCATCCTGTCTGATTCCTTAGCAGGGCTGTAGGCAATTTATAATGTCTGCCAGCAAAAGTGATATTCTTAATGAAATATTACTGCTAACAATCAAACTGGCACAATTGGATATAACCTTAATAATAGCATGCATCCCGGCACACGTAGGGATAACAGGCAATGAATTGGTGAACACACAGGTAAAAAATACTATTAACCATGAATAAGTTGTCCTAGGAATCCCTATAAGAAAACTGGAATTTAAACACCTAGTCAAAAATGAGCTAAGGAAGGAATGTCAAGAACTCTAGGCAAATGAAACGAAGGGCAAAAATTTCCGAGAAGTATGCCTAACATTTGAAAATGTTGATATAATTCAAGGCCCTGAGAGGAAGAGTGAAGTGGCTTTATTTACAATTCTAAATGGATTACATAGTAGTTCATTTCTAATTAACACATAAAATGGATTATGCATAATATGTAAGGTCCAGGAAATGATAGATCATATCCTTTGGGACTGTATAGACTGCACCACTGAAGGGAGGTGTTTATATAGAAAACTCAGACGTCTTAAAGTAACAATATTTTCCTTGCAACATTTATCAAGAATACAAGAAAAATGTGGCCCAATATAAAAAGCTCTTCTGCAATTTTTTTAAAAAAAGAAAAGGAGTACTTGTGGCACCTTAGAGACTAACCAATTTATTTGAGCATAAGCTTTCGTGAGCTACAGCTCACTTCATCGGATGCATTCAGTGGAAAATACAGTGAGGAGATTTATATACACACAGAACATGAAAAAATGGGTGTTTATCATGCACACTGTAAGGAGAGTGATCACTTAAGATGAGCTATTACCAGCTGGAGAGTGGGGGGGGGGGGGGGAGAGAAAACCCTTTGTAGTGATAATCAAGGTGGGCCATTTCCAGCAGTTAACAAGAACGTCTGAGGAACAGGTTGGGGGGGAGGGGAATAAACAAGGGGAAATAGTTTTACTTTGTGTAATGACTCAACCACTCCCAGTCTCTATTCAAGCCTAAGTTAATTGTATCCAATTTGCAAATTAATTCCAATTCAGCAGTCTCTCGTTGGAGTCTGTTTCGGAAGTCTTTTTGTTGAAGAATAGCCACTTTTAGGTCAGAAATCGAGTGACCAGAGAGATTGAAGTGTTCTCCGACTGGTTTATGAATGTTATAATTCTTAACATCTGATTTGTGTCCATTTACTCTTTTACATAGAGACTGTCCATTTTGACCAATGTACATGGCAGAGGGGCATTGCTGGCACATGATGGCATACATCACATTGGTAGATGTGCAGGTGAACGAGCACAGCTACCTGTATCGTTAGGCTTGAATAGAGACTAGGAGTGGTTGAGTCATTACACAAAGTAAAACTATTTCCCCTTGTTTATTCCCCCCCCCCATCCACTGTTCCTCAGACGTTCTTGTTAACTGCTGGAAATGGCCCACCTTGATTATCACTACAAAGGGTCTTCTCCCCCCCCCCCCCCACTTTCCTGCTGGTAATAGCTCATCTTAAGTGATCACTCTCCTTACAGTGTGCATGATAAACACCCATTTTTTCATGTTCTGTGTGTATATAAATCTCCTCACTGTATTTTCCACTGAATGCATCCGATGAAGTGAGCTGTAGCTCACGAAAGCTTATGCTCAAATAAATTGGTTAGTCTCTAAAGGTGCCACAAGTACTCCTTTTCTTTTTGTGGATACAGACTAACACAGCTGCTACTCTGAAACCTGCAATTTTTTAAGAGTACCGATGCGAGACTCTGAGTCATGAACAAGATATGAAGTTGGTGAGGCCTCATCTGGAGTACTGTGTCCAGTTTTGGGCCCCACACTTCAAGAAGGATGTGGATAAATTGGAGAGAGTCCAGCGAAGGGCAACAAAAATGATTAGGGGTCTGGAACACATGAGTTATGAGGAGAGGCTGAGGGAGCTGGGATTGTTTAGCCTGCAGAAGAGAAGAATGAGGGGGGATTTGATAGCTGCTTTCAACTACCTGAAAGGGGGTTCCAAAGAGGATGGCTCTAGACTGTTCTCAATGGTATCAGATGACAGAACGAGGAGTAATGGTCTCAAGCTGCAGTGGGGGAGGTTTAGATTGGATATTAGGAAAAACTTTTTCACTAAGAGGGTGGTGAAACACTGGAATGCGTTACCTAGGGAGGTGGTAGAATCTCCTTCCTTAGAGGTTTTTAAGGTCAGGCTTGACAAAGCCCTGGCTGGGATGATTTAACTGGGAATTGGTCCTGCTTCGAGCAGGGGGTTGGACTAGATGACCTTCTGGGGTCCCTTCCAACCCTGATATTCTATGATTCTATGATTCTATGATAAGTACAGTGGATGGTGGTCATAGACTCAAAAATGAGTCTGTTATGCCACAAAACCCAAGAAATAGTAGTAGTTCCGGTCTGACTGGTGAGGCAACAGGATAGAGCTTTGTCTGTCTGTGTGAAGGGAGCTTTGCTGGTGGAGAAACAGGCCTGACAGTCAGGGTAGCCACTGGGGGAGAAGAACTTAGCCCCCAGGAGAGAGCGACTGTTTTGGACACTGGGAATGACCCCAATCGTGAGTTGACTTTACTTTTTGCTTGGGAACATTTTGGGGCTAATCTCCTCCAGCACACCAAAGAGGTTAAGACTGTAGGAATGCTCAGTGGATGCAGGGGACAGAGACTTCCTGCCCCATTCCCTTCCCCCGCACCCGGGATACCCGTGGCCCTGTCAGGCTGCTGGGAAGTTCCACAAGAGGCTGCTATTCCAGCCATACCATAACAGTTCTATATATTTAATTATGTTTCTGCTTGGAGCAAGACACAGCATTGCTTAAATTAACCAATTTTAAAAAACCCATGCTTTACGATTTGTCCTAATCTAACCTTTTTAATCTTTATTTTTAAAAGATTTATAAAATATCATATTTTTTTACACTTTTTACAGAGATTTTAAAAATGCATGCTCCCTAGCCTAAGGAACTGGTGCAAATGGAAAATTAAGATAATATTTAATGTGCGTCATATAACTGGATATAGTGATTAGAATCTCTTAGTATAGCTTTTAAAAAAGGAAACAAGTTTTCTAAACTAGGCTAAGGCACAGAAAGTGCTAAAATGGAAGACACTCGATATTTTGGTAACTCATCTTTCAGATATGTTTCCGTAGCAAACAGCTCTTCCAGCATTTCAAAACTACCGTGAAGGAAGCATGAAAAGTCTGAATGTGCATAAAGTAACGCACGACCTCACACCTTGCATTGAAGTTTGTTGGCTTCATTGGCTTTTATGTAAAAGCCCATTTGTCAGTCTCTCTAAGCTAAAAGCCAACACATAGATGTAACCACTGGGATGGGAGGAGAAAGAACAGTCCTGTTGAGGTTTGCCTCAGCATGGCTGCAGGACTCAGGCACTCTCACTTCTGGTTTCTCTCTTCCCTCATCCCCACACATATTAACTTGTATATAATTATACCATTTGCTAGCAAGTGCTTGCTCAGTAAAGAGACAAAACTAGGTAAAGCCCAGTGCAATTGCTTAAAAAAAGAGATAAGTAGAAAACAATTGTTGAAACAGTTCTGAACAATGCAAATAAACGGTGTGTAGATCAGCTCTTTAAATGGTTATGTACCATTCTAACTATCTCAGTTTAGAAATAGATATGGTTAAAGCAATACAACGCCCTAGAGTGGATGCAGTTTTGCTAGTTTAAAAGTGCTTTCATTGACATAGCTTATCTTTGTAAACTACACTGATATGAGTACCTTTATAACAGTATAACTGCATGTACATTAGGGGGCTTAATTCTCTGTGTTTCTAAACCAAAATAGTTAAAACTATACAGCAAATGTGTGTAAACAATCCCTAAGAAAACAAAGAAACACAGACTTCATTATAAAAACAATGAGGAGTCCTTGTGGCACCTAAGGGTATGTCTACACTACAAAATTAGGTCGATTTTATAGAAGTCGATTTTTAGAAATCGATTTTATACAGTCAATTGTGTATGTCCCCACTAAGCACATTAAGTTGACAGAGTGTGTCCTCAATACTGTGGCTAGCATTGACTTACGGAGCAGTGCACTGTGGGTAGCTATCCCACAGTTTCTGCAGTCTCTGCTTCCCAATGGAATTCTGGATTAAGCTCCCAATGCCTGATGGGGCAAAAACATTGTCTAGGGTGGTTTTGGGTACATGTCGTCAGTCACCCCTCCTTCCCTCCGTGAAAGCAAAGACAGACAATTGTTTTGCACCTTTTTTCCTGGGTTACCCATGCAGACGCCATACCACGGCAAGCATGGAGCCTGCTCAGCTCACCGCTGCTGTTGTGAGCATTTTAAATACCTTGCGCATTATGCTGGAGTATGTGCAGAATGGGGCTAAGAGATGCCACCATGAGGACGATTGTGATGAGGACATGGGCACAGACGTTCCTGAAAGCACGGGTGTGATGGAAAATTAACCCGCGTTGTGTTTGAAATCAGAAATGCCTGAGGAGCTTTATTCAAGTATACGTATACAGGGAGAGTCAGCCATAAGTCTGCATAAGCAGAAAATACAGGAGTTTATATAGCTGAAAACCACAATTTATAAGTACACTTCCTTTAACAGTGTTTTCCTTATTTGGCAAATAGTATAGGCTCTAACAGTAGTTTTCCTTGTTTGGGATATAGCAAAACAAGCTTTTCCTGTTATTGACAGGTTCTTCTGTGCAGTTAGTGAGTCTTTCCTAATTTCTAACTGTTAGGGTTACATTTCCTAAGCTGTTCTGTTGCAACTTCCCCACAGTGGAATTTTTCTCAGCCTCTACTTATGCTTTTACACACACAGTTAGCTTGACCAAAGTTTTAGGCCTACTTGGGAAGTTTAGGCCTACTGGATTTTTTCCACAACTGGCTGTGGCAATTGGTACATCATGGCAGCAGTGGGGTTGGTTGATACAGTGGAATGCCGATTCTGGGCCCGGCAAACAAGCACAGACTAGTGGGACTGCATAGTGTTGCAGGTATGGGGTGATTCACAGTGGCTGTGAAACTTTCGCATGCGTAAGGGCACTTTTCTTGAACTTTGTGAGTTGCTTTCCCCCGCCCTGAAGCGCAGGAATACCAAGATGAGAGCTGCCCTGACAGTTGAGAAGCAAGTGGCGATAGCCCTGTGGAAGCTTGCAATGCCTGACTGCTACCTGTCAGTTGGGAATCAATTTGGAGTGGGCAAGTCTACTGTGGGGACTACTGTGATCCAAGTAGCCAATGCAATCACTGACATTCTGTTATCAAGGGTAGTGACTCTGGGAAATGTGCAGGTGTGACGTTATGAGTGTAATATAATATCTCATTGAAAGGTGACAGGGCCAGAAAGAGTTAATTAACTCACAGACTGACCTGACCCATGGCCGAACTTTAAAGACTGGTTAGGAAGATATGTAAATGAATAGTGCTTTGAAACGCAAGTCTGCATTGTTAGCGATAGAAGAGTAGATGTTTGCTCAAGTCTTGTGATGTAAGCAAACAAGTCTTGTCTATTGCTATAGCTTTGATTCAAAGATCAAAAAAGGAATATTAACATATACTTGAGTGAAATAGTATTATTGTCTATGTCTCTTTGAAGGTTGTGATAACCTGTATCTGAACTGTTTAATGGATAAATTATCCTGTGCTAATTGCCATGATGTTTGGAAGAAGGAAAGTTAAGCCTATTGTTTTCTCAGGCCAAAGGCTGCAGGAAATGTATAAAAACCTTGGGACATGATCCTTCGTCATCTCAGATCTGCTTTGGGTTTCAAGAAGGGGAAACCCTGAGCCATAAGGATTGAGATCCCCAGTCACTGACTGGAGTCACCCTGAACATGGACATTGGACTATAACCTCCAGACTATTTCTAAAAGGACTTTTGGCTGCTACAAACTCATCTCTGCTATGTATCTGAACCTCAAGAATTGAACTCAAGTCTGTATGTGTATTGATCTTTTAACCAACACGCTCTCTCTTTTCCTTTTTAATAAATTTTAGTTTAGTTAATAAGGATTGACTGTAAGCGTATATTTTGGGTAAGATCTGAATTATCATTTGACCTGGGTCTGGGGCTTGGTCTTGTGGGATCAGAAGAACCTTTTCTTTTATATGATGAAATAAGATTTTCAGAATTTATCATCATATGTTTGACCTGTGTGTCTGGATGGAGGCCTGAGGCTGGGCACTTTAAGGGAACTGCATTATTTGGACTTGTCAGTAACCAGGGAGGTGCTATAGAAGCTGTTTTGTGCTGACTTGGTAAATCTAAGTATTGGAATATCCACCAGCCTTTGGGGTTTGTCTGCCCTGTTCTGTTTGCAGTTCACCCTGACTGAGTGACCTCAGCTGGCTCCCATGGGCAGCACCGTCACAGCAGGTCATACTGGATGGCTTTGCTGCAATGGGTTCCCTAACTGTGGTGGGGTGATAGACGGAACACATATCCCTATCTTGGAACTAGACCACCTTGCCAACCAATGCGTAAACTGCAAGGGGTACTACTCAATGGTGCTTTAAGCAGTGGTGGATCACAAGGGACATTTCACCGACATCAACATGGGATGGCCGGGAAAGGTGCATGACACTCGCATCTTTAGTAATTTCGGTCTGTTCGAACAGTTGCAAGAAGAGACTTACTTCCCAGACCAGAAAATTACCGTTGGGGATGTTGAAATGCCAATAGTTATCCTTGGGGACCCAGCCTACCCCTTAATGCCCTGACTCATGAAGCCATACACAGGCAGCCTGGACAGTAGTAAGGAACAGTTCAACTACAGGCTGAGCAAGTGCAGAATGGTGGTAGAATGTGCCTTTGGATGTTTAAAAGCTTGCTGGCACTGTTTGCTGACTAGGTTAGACCTCAGCGCAACCAACATTCCCATTGTTATTGCTGCTTGCTGTGTGCTCCACAATATCTGTGAGAGTAACAGGGAGATGTTTATGGCAGGGTGGGAGGTTAAGGAAAATCGCCTGGCGGCCGATTTTGAGCAGCCAGACACCAGGGTGATTAGAAGAGCACAGGTAGGCATGCTGCACATCCGAGAGGCTTTGAAAACCAGTTTCTTGACTGACCCGGCTACGGTGTGACAGTTGTGTGTGTTTCTCCGAGCTGCAAATCTGCCCCCTTTGTTGATTTTAATTCCCTGTAAGCCAACCACCCTCCTCACTTCGATCACAGCTGGGAAAGGAAATAAAGTAACCATTGTTTTGAAACCATGCATTCTTTCTGTATTAATTAAAAAAAAAGTGAGATAACTGACAAGGTAGCCCGGGTGGGGTGGGGTGGGGTGGGGTGGGGTGGGGTGGGGTGTGGTGTGGGAGGAGGGAAGGCCAAGCCCACATTGCTTATTGTAGCCACACTACAAATCAAAACTGTTGACAGCCTTCTGTTACTTGAGCCATCCTCTGGAGTGGAGTGGCTGGGTGCATGGAGCCTCCCCCACCCCGCGTTCTTGGGTGTCTGGGTGAGGAGGATATGGAAGAAGGGCAGGCGGTTATACAATGGATGCAGTGGGGGTCTGTGCTCTTGTTGGCTTTCCTGCAGCTCCAACAGATGCTTCATCATGTCCGCTTGCTCCCCCATTAGCCTCAGCATCGCCTCCTGCCTCTGCTCTTCACTTAATGCTCACTTAATGCTTTCTTGGCCTCTGCCACTCAATGCTTCCATACATTAAGCTGTGCCCTATCAGTGCGGGAGGACTGCATGAGCTCGGAAAACATGTCATCGCGAGTGTGGTTTTTTCGCCTTCTAATCTGCGATAACCTCAGGGATGGAGATGATAGGGGGAGCATAGAAACATTTGCACCTGCAGGGAGATAAAAAGGGAGAGTAAAATTTACGATGATACATTTCTGAGAACAAAAGGGAGACTCTTTCACAGTGAATCAAGCAATTCACAGCAGACAGCACATGTGCTTTAGGTACAAGGTTGCATTTTGCTGGTATAGTGACACATCACAAACGTCTGGGCAACAGAATTCGGTTTCCAGGCAGCCATGGTAAGCTTTTTGGTATGTGGAGTTGGCTTCTTATGCTTTCATAATGTGGGAATGGTTTCAAACTGCAGCACCATTCTTTTCTAATAGCAAGCAATGCCGGTTGGGTTTCACATTTAAAAGGAGGGGCTGCAGTTTCCAGGTGGATGTGCAGCACACACCTCCCCCCACCCCATGGCATGACTTTTCTCTGGGATAATCCCTTCACCCCTACCCCCTGCCGCGTGGCTATTCTCCAGGAAGATCCCTTTTAGCCAAGCGCAAACAACCCATCATGAACAGAGTCCTTTTACTGTTCCCTTACAAAAATTCCCCTATTTCAACCAGGTGACCATGAATGACATCACTCTCCTGAGGCTAACACAGAAAGATAAAGACTGAATGTTGCTTAAATGCGACCAAAACCCAGGACCATTCATTGCCATGCTTTGTGCTGCAGTGATTCCAGACTACTTGCTACTGGCTTGGCGTGGTAAAGTGTCCTACCATGGAGGACAAATTAAGGCAGCTCTCCCCAGAAACCTTCTGCAAAGGCTTTCAGAGTACCTCCAAGAGACTTTTCCAGTAGCTGTACTAGCCGCAAATGCATCCCAAGTCTTCAGGGCAAATCAAACATTAAACACTATTGCTTTTAAACCATGTACTGTAGTTACAAATGTGCACTCACCAGAGCTGCCTTCTCTGGCTTTAGGGTCAGGGATCTTGCCTTGGGAGGGTATTGGCTCCAGGGTGATGAAAAGGTCCTAGCTGCCAGGGAGAACGGATTCACTGCTTTCCTGCTTTAAATGCATTCTCCTCCTCCTCCTCATCCACAAAATTCTCCTCCCTCTTGCGTGAGACTCCCCCCTTGCAGGTGTCCATGGACAGTGATAGGGTAGTGGTAGCGTTCCCCCCTAGAATGCCATGCAGCTGATCACAGAAGCAGCATGTATGGGGCTCTGACCTGGAGTGACCCTTTGCCTCCTTTGTCTTTTGGTAGGCTTGCCTGAGCTCCTTGACTTTCATGGGGCATGCTGTGTGTCCCTGTTGTAGCCTCTTTCCACTATGCCCTGTGCAATTTTGGCATGAATATTAGCATTTTTTCTTTTTGATCAGAGTTCGGCCTGCACAGATGCTTCTCCCCATACAGCAATCAGATCCAGTGTCTCCCTTTCTGTCCATGCTGGAGCTCGTTTGCGACTCTGGGGGGACTGCATGGTCACCTGTGCTGCTGAGCTCACCACGCTGACCAAACAGGAAATGAAATTCAGAAGTTCCCGGGGCTTTTCCAGTGTACCTGGCTAGTGCATCGGAGTTGAAAGTGCTGTCCAGAGGGGTCACATTGGAGAACTCTGGGATAGCTCCCAGAGGCCAATACCATCAAATTGTGTCTGCACTACCTCAAATTCTACCCAGCAAGGTTGATTTTAGCGCTACTCCTCTCACTGCGGAGGAGTACATAAGTCGATTTTAAGAGTCCTTCAGCTCGACGGAATGGGGTTGGCTGTGTAGACGCATTCATTTTAAAATCAACCTAACGTGGCTAAATTCGACCTAACCCTGTAGTATAGACCAGGGCTTAGGCTGCCTTACTACTTGAGCTACAGGAGTAACTGCAAACCAGTGGAGGAGGACTTGACACTTTCCAAGCGGGTTTCACACTTGTTTACTAGTAAGCAGTAGAAATGGGTGATTAGGAATCCTATATTCTATTCCTGGCTCTGGGAGAAGCATGTACTTTATAGTGATTAACACAGGATAACCGAAACCGGTCTAGTCACCCTGAAAGGCAGCATAGGGGAGTGGCTAAGACTGGGGATTTTCATGTTAGACATGTGGTTTATGACCTTGTAGAAGTTCTGTTAACATATTTTTAAAATGGAGAGTGTGCAACAGTACTTCTCTTTGAGATTGAGGTTATGGCCTTAGTCCCAGATTCTAAAGGTATTTAGGTGTTGCAATGCCAAACTGATTTAGAAGCCTAAATCTTATTTTCAAAAGTGATTTCTAGACACAAGTTTAGATTCCATTGTTCTGTGGATTTAGCTTGACACATGTATTTTCTGTTATGGCTAAAAAGTTATAAATTGTTCTAACACTGATGTGTAACTGATATTTTAGGAATCAGCAAATGAAGAGCAAGCACGGCTAAAGGATAAGATCCAGACTTAGATTTCTTGCAAAAGAAATTACAACAAAAGCAAGACAATCCAGTGTAAAATTGCAGGGGTGATTTTGAAGTTACTCATTCCACAGCCATATCATTTTCCATTCAAAACACCAAAAAATTTTGAATAGTCAAAGTTTACATTGCCTTGTGGCATTTTCTATTTCAGTCAAATTTTAACAAAAATTTAAAGCTCCTGTTAAACAGAATTCTGTAATGCAACCTTAACTAACCCCTCAGTATGTATTTCCAGTATGTTCTACTGGATCTACAGGTTTAAAACCTGTCCCTTTGAGACTGGAGTAGAGTCCAAGGCAACCAGACTCCACAGAAATATTTCTACTAACAAGCCTGAATATGAAGTAAAACCTCAACCAATCTTGAGAGCAGAGCCATTAAGGTTACCTAGCATTCAGTTTGTTACACATCTTAGACTGAAAGCAACTGGGTTAAGATTTGTGATTTATGGTTTAGATTGTTAGAAGAATCAGAGGGGATCACTACTTTAGAGACTGAGTTAAACTCAGCTCAAAAATGGCTGAACCCCTTATTATATTCTTTCAACCTTTTAAAAAACAATAAAGGAGTTCTCCAGCTAAAACTAGAGACAAAGTTAGATTTGATATTGAAACAGCCCTCTGTTCTCCTGAGTGTTGATTACTACCAAGGATAGAATTTAGTTATGAATTGTTACTTTAAGGAATCTCTGACTTCCTCAGCTTTAGTGTCCGCTGCAGTGGTGGGGGCAGGGACTGGAGCTGTCTGCTCCCCGCCCCCCGTCCCATGGCAGCAACTCAGGCTTCAGTTCCCCCCAGTGGTCAGCCCTCCATTATTTTTAGTGAAAGTCAAGGACAGGTTGCAGGCTTCTGTGACTTTTTTTGTGTATTGCCACTACCTGTCCCTGAATTTCACTAAAAATAACCATGACAAAAATCTTAACCTTAAGTATTACTAATCAAGAGATTTTTAAAATGGTTTTCATTTTGAGGTGTTTGACAGCCATTTTTACATTAGATCCTGCCCCCAAGATTTTTGGCACTTGAAAGATTATACATGCTTAAGATTTATGCAAGCTCATGATAGGCACAGCTAACTTAATGTATTAAAAGGGCAAGTCTGAATAAAGTACTGAACACCTTACTGAGTAGGAACAGGGGTTGAGGAACTTATGTCATAGGAATCTGCATTTTTTAATGCAGTTGTACAATTATATGCACATGAAGACCTCCTTCCCCACAAATCAAAGCTACACACGCATTTACTGTGTTAGTATTTAACAACTGGGTAGTCTTTGGCTTTGATATAATTTATCCATTTAAAATAGAAATGGATGCCATGTTTATATCATGTCCACAACAAGCATCCTAGAAGACAAGAGCTTAAACAGTTTGCACCCAGCTAGAAAGGTGATTGGCCAATACAATAAGAATGTTTAGGTGCACATAAGAAATGGCACTTGAATTTCTATGGGAAGATTTGTGGCACCTTAGAGATTAACAAATTTCAGCATAAGCTTTTGTGAGGTACAGCTCACTTCCTTGGGTGCATTCAGTGGAAGATATAGTGGGGAGATTTATATACACAGAACATGAAACATGGGTGTTACTATATACACTGTAACAAGAGCTATTACCAGCAGGAGAGGTGGGGAGGGGGCTGGAGAAGAGAACCTTTTGTAGTGAGATAATCAAGGTGGGCCATTTCCAGCAGTTGACAAGAACATCTGAGGAACAGTGGGGGGGGAGGGGGGGGGAGAATAAACACGGGGAAATAGTTTTACTTTGTGTAATGACCCATCCACTCCCAGTCTTTATTCAAGCCTAAGTTACCTGTGTATCCAGTTTGCAAATTAATTCCAATTCAGCAGTCTCTCTTTGGAGGCTGTTTTTGAAGTTTTTTTTGTTGAAGAATTGCCACTTTTAGGTCTGGGATCTAGTGACCAAAGAGACTGAAATGTTCTCTGACTGGTTTTTGAATGTTATAATTCTTGACGTCTCATTTGTGTCCATTTATTTTTTTGTAGAGACTGTCCAGTTTGGCCAATGTACATGGCAGATGGGCATTGCTGGCACATGATGGCATATATCACATTGGTAGATGCACAGGTGACCGAGCCTCCAATAGTGTAGCTGATGTGATTAGGCCCTATGATGGTGTCCCCTGAATAGATATGTGGGCACAATTGGCAACAGGTTCTGTTGCAAGGATAGGTTCCTGGGTTAGTGGTTCTGTGGTGTGGTGTGTAGTTGCTGGTGAGTATTTGCTTCAGGTTGGGGGGCTGTCTGTAAGCAAGGACGGGCCTGTCTCCCAAGATCTGTGAGAGTGATGGGTCGTCCTTCAGGATAGTTGTAGATCCTGGATGATGCGTTGGAGAGGTTTTAGTTGGGGGCTGAAGGTGATGGCTAGTGGCGTTCTGTTATTTTCTTTTTTGGGCCTGTCCTGTAGTAAGTGACTTCTCGGTACTCTTCTGGCTCTGTCAATCTGTTTCTTCACTTCAGCAGGTGGGTATTGTAGTTGTAAAAATGCTTGATAGAGATCCTGTAGGTGTTTGTCTCTGTCTGAGGGGTTGGAGCAAATGTGGTTGTATCGTAGAGCTTGGCTGTAGACAATGGACCGTGTAGTGTGGTCTGGATAAAAGCTGGAGACATGTAGGTAAATATAGCGGTCAGTAGGTTTCCGGTATAGGGTGGTGTTTATGTAGTGTCTCGTGTGGACTGGTCCAGGCTGAGGCTGATAGTGGGATGGAAATTGTTGAAATCATGGTGGAATTCCTCAAGGGCTTCTTTTCCATGGGGCCAGATGAAAAAGATATCAATATAGTGCAAGTAGAGTAGGGGCGTTAGAATGCTTCCTCAGCTCTCGTCCACTAAGTCAGCCATAAAAATGTTGGCATACTGTGGGGCCATGCGGGTACCCATAGCAGTGCCGCTGATTTGAAGGTATACATTGTCCCCAAATGTGAAATAGCTATGGGTGAGGACAAAGTCAAAGTTCAGCCACTAGGTTTGCCGTGACATTATCGGGGATACTGTTCCTGACTGCTTGTAGTCCCATCTTTGTGTGGAATGTTGGTGTAGTGGGCTTCTACATCCATAGTGGCCGGGATGGTGTTTTCAGGCAGATCACCGATGGATTGTAGTTTCCTCAGGAAGTCAGTGGTGTCTTGAAGACAGCTAGGAGTGCTGGTAGCGTAGGGCCTGAGTCTACATAGCCAGACAATCCTGCTGTCAGGGTGCCAATGCCTGAGATGATGGGCATCCAGGATTTCCAGGTTTATGGATCTTAGGTAGCAGATAGAATACCCCTGGTCGGGGTTCCAGGGGTGTGTCTGTGCGGATTTGTTCTTGTGCTTTTTCAGGGAGTTTCTTGAGCAAATGCTGTAGTTTCTTTTGGTGACCCTCAGTGGGATCAGAGGGTAATGGCTTGAAGAAAGCGGTGTTGGAGAGCGCCCTAGCAGCCTCTTGTTCATATTCCAACCTATTCATGACAGCACCTCCTTTGTCAGCCTTTTTGATTATGATGTCAGTTGCTTCTGAGGTTGTGGAAGACATTGTGCTCTGCATGGCTGAGGTTATGGGGCAAGTGATGCTGCTTTTCCACAATTTCAGCCCGTGCACGTCAGCAGAAGCACTATGTAGAAGTCCAGTCTGTTGTTTCAACCTTCAGGAGGAGTCCACCCAGAATCCTTCTTTTTGTAGTCTTGGTAGGAAGGTCTCTGTGGGTTAGTATGTTGTTCAGAAATATTCCTTGAGTCGGAGACATCAAAAATAGGATTCTAGGTCACCACAGAACTGTATCATGTTTGTGGGGGTGGAGGGGCAGAAGGAGAGGCCCTGAGATAGGACAGATTCTTCTGCTGGGCTAAGCGTATAGTTGGATAGAACAATATTGCTCGGTGGGTTAAGGGAACCACTGTTGTGGCATGTAGTAGTTTAGATAATTTAGTGTCCCTTTTCTTTTGTAGAGAAGCAAAGTGTGTGTTGTAAATGGCTTGTCAAGTTTTTGTAAAGTCCAGCCACGAGGAAGTTTGTGTGGCATTTTCCACTGAATGCATCTGATCAAGTGAGCTGTAGCTCATGAAAGCTTATGCTCTAAGAAATTTCTTAGTCTCTAAGGTGCCACAAGTACTCCTTTTCTTTTTGCTAATATAGACTTAGGGTATGTCTACACTACGGAATAAGGTCGAATTTATAGAAGTCGGTTTTTTAGAAATCGGTTTTATAAATTCGAGTGTGTGTGTCCCCACAGAAAATGCTCTAAGTGCATTAAGTGCATTAACTCGGCGGAGCGCTTCCACAGTACCGAGGCAAGCGTCGACTTCCGGAGCGTTGCACTGTGGGTAGCTATCCCACAGTTCCCGCAGTCTCCGCTGCCCATTGGAATTCTGGGTTGAGATCCCAATGCCTGATGGGGCTAAAACATTGTCGCGGGTGGTTCTGGGTACATATCGTCAGCCCCCCGTTCCCTCCCTCCCCCCGTGAAAGCAAGGGCAGACAATCATTTCGCGCCTTTTTTCCTGAGTTACCTGTGCAGACGCCATACCATGGCAAGCATGGAGCCCGCTCAGGCTATGTCTCACTCTATGTCTCCTGGGTGCTGGCAGACGCGGTACGGCATTGCTACACAGTAGCAGCAACCCCTTGCCTTGTGGCAGCAGACGGTACAGTACGACTGGTAGCCGTCATCGTCATGTCTGAGGTGCTCCTGGTCGCCTCTGTGAGGTCGATCAGGAGCGCCTGGGCAGACATGGGCACAGGGACTAAATTTGGAGTGACTTGACCAGGTCATTCTCTTTAGTCCTGCAGTCAGTCCTATTGAACCGTCTTATGGTGAGCGGGCAGGCGATACGGACTGCTAGCAGTCGTACTGTACCATCTTCTGCCGAGCAGCCATGAGATGTGGATGGCATGCAGTCCTTCTGCACCGTCTGCTGCCAGCCAAAGATGTAAAAGATAGATGGAGTGGGTCAAAACAAGAAATAGACCAGATTTGTTTTGTACTCATTTGCTTCCCCCCCTCCCCTGTCTAGGGGACTCATTCTTCTAGATCACACTGCAGTCACTTACAGAGAAGGTGCAGCGAGGTAAATCTAGCCATGTATCAATCAGAGGCCAGGCTAACCTTCTTGCTCCAATAAGGACAATAACTTAGGTGCACCATTTCTTATTGGAACCCTCCGTGAAGTCCTGCCTGAAATACTCCTTGATGTAAAGCCACCCCCTTTGTTGATTTTAGCTCCCTGAAGCCAACCCTGTAAGCGCCCCTCCCAGCATCAGAGCAATGGCAAACAATCGGGCATCTGAGAGTGCTGTCCAGAGCAGTCACAATGGAGCACTCTGATGGGGCTAAAACATTGTCGCGGGTGGTTCTGGGTACGTGTCGTCAGGCCCCCGTTCCCTCCCTCCCTCCGTGAAAGCAAGGGCAGACAATCATTTCGCGCCTTTTTTCCTGAGTTACCTGTGCAGACGCCATACCACAGCAAGCATGGAGCCCGCTCAGGTAACCGTCACCCTATGTCTCCTGGGTGCTGGCAGACGCGGTACGGCTTTGCTGCACAGTAGCAGCAACCCCTTGCCTTCTGGCAGCAGACGGTGCAATACGATTGGTAGTCGTCCTCATCGTGTCCGAGGTGCTCCTGGCCGCGTCGGCTGGGAGCGCCTGGGCAGACATGGGCGCAGGGACTAAATTTGGAGTGACTTGACCAGGTCATTCTCTTTAGTCCTGCAGTCAGTCCTATTGAACCGTCTTATGGTGAGCGGGCAGGCGATACGGACTGCTAGGAGTCGTACTGTACCATCTTCTGCCAGGCAGGCAAGAGATGAGGATTGCTAGCAGTCGTATTGCACCATCTTCTGCCAGGCAGGCAAGAGATGGGGATGGCTAGCAGTCGTACTGTACCATCTTCTGCCGAGCAGCCATGAGATGTGGATGGCATTCAGTCCTTCTGCACCGTCTGCTGCCAGCCAAAGATGTAAAAGATAGATGGAGTGGGTCAAAACAAGAAATAGACCAGATTTGTTTTGTACTCATTTGCCTCCTCCCCTGTCTAGGGGACTCATTCCTCTAGGTCACACTGCAGTCACTCACAGAGAAGGTGCAGCGAGGTAAATCTAGCCATGTATCAATCAGAGGCCAGGCTAACCTCCTTGTTCCAATAACAACGATAACTTAGGTGCACCATTTCTTATTGGAACCCTCCGTGCAGTCCTGCCTGAAATACTCCTTGATGTACAGGCACCCCCTTTGTTGATTTTAGCTCCCTGAAGCCAACCCTGTAAGCTGTGTCGTCAGTCGCCCCTCCCTCCGTCAGAGCAACGGCAGACAATCGTTCCGCGCCTTTTTTCTGTGCGGACGCCATACCACGGCAAGCATGGAGCCCGCTCAGCTCACTTTGGCAATTAGGAGCACATTAACCACCACACGCATTATCCAGCAGTATATGCAGCACCAGAACATGGCAACGCGATACCGGGCGAGGAGGCGACGTCAGCGCGGTCCCGTGAGTGATCAGGACATGGACACAGATTTCTCTGAAAGCATGGGCCCTGACAATGCATGCATCATGGTGCTAATGGGGCAGGTTCATGCTGTGGAACGCCGATTCTGGGCTCGGGAAACAAGCACAGACTGGTGGGACCGCATAGTGTTGCAGGTCTGGGATGATTCCCAGTGGCTACGAAACTTTCGCATGCGTAAGGGCACTTTCATGGAACTTTGTGACTTGCTTTCCCCTGCCCTGAAGCGCATGAATACCAAGATGAGAGCAGCCCTCACAGTTGAGAAGCGAGTGGCGATAGCCCTGTGGAAGCTTGCAACGCCAGACAGCTACCGGTCAGTTGGGAATCAATTTGGAGTGGGCAAATCTACTGTGGGGGCTGCTGTGATGCAAGTAGCCCACGCAATCAAAGATCTGCTGATATCAAGGGTAGTGACCCTGGGAAATGTGCAGGTCATAGTGGATGGCTTTGTTGCAATGGGATTCCCTAACTGTGGTGGGGCTATAGACGGAACCCATATCCCTATCTTGGCACCGGAGCACCAAGCCGCCGAGTACATAAACCGCAAGGGGTACTTTTCGATAGTGCTGCAAGCTCTGGTGGATCACAAGGGACGTTTCACCAACATCAACGTGGGATGGCCGGGAAAGGTGCATGATGCTCGCATCTTCAGGAACTCTGGTCTGTTTCAAAAGCTGCAGGAAGGGACTTTATTCCCAGACCAGAAAATAACTGTTGGGGATGTTGAAATGCCTATATGTATCCTTGGGGACCCAGCCTACCCCTTAATGCCATGCCTCATGAAGCCATACACAGGCAGCCTGGACAGTGGTCAGGAGCTGTTCAACTACAGGCTGAGCAAGTGCAGAATGGTGGTAGAATGTGCATTTGGACGTTTAAAGGCGCGCTGGCGCAGTTTACTGACTCGCTTAGACCTCAGCAAAACCAATATTCCCACTGTTATTACTGCTTGCTGGGTGCTCCACAATATCTGTGAGAGTAAGGGGGAGACGTTTATGGCGGGGTGGGAGGTTGAGGCAAATCGCCTGGCTGCTGGTTACGCGCAGCCAGACACCAGGGCGGTTAGAAGAGCACAGGAGGGCGCGGTACGCATCAGAGAAGCTTTGAAAAACAGTTTCATGACTGGCCAGGCTACGGTGTGAAAGTTCTGTTTGTTTCTCCTTGATGAACCCCCCCCCCCCACCCCTTGGTTCACTCTACTTCCCTGTAAGCTAACCACCCTCCCCTCCTCCCTTTAATCATTGCTTGCAGAGCCAATAAAGTCATTGTTGCTTCACATTCATGCATTCGTTATTCATTCATCACACAAATAGGGGGATGACTACCAAGGTATCCCAGGAGGGGTGGTGGAGGAGGGAAGGAAAATGCCACACAGCACTTTAAGCACAGCACTTTAAAAGTTTACAACTTTAAAATTTATTGAATGACAGCCTTCTTTTTTTTGGGCAATCCTCTGTGGTGGAGTGGCTGGTTGGCCGGAGGCCCCCCCACCGCGTTCTTGGGCGTCTGGGTGTGGAGGCTATGGAACTTGGGGAGGAGGGCGGTTGGTTACAGAGGGGCTGCAGTGGCAGTCTGTGCTCCAGCTGCCTTTGCTGCAGCTCAACCATACACTGGAGCATACTGGTTTGGTCCTGCAGCAGCCTCAGCATTGAATCCTGCCTCCTCTCATCACGCTGCCGCCACCTTTGAGCTTCAGCCCTGTCTTCAGCCCGCCACTTACTCTCTTCAGCCCTCCACCTCTCCTCCCGGTCATTTTGTGCTTTCCTGCACTCTGACATTATTTGCCTCCACGCATTCGTCTGTGCTCTGTCAGTGTGGGAGGACAGCATGAGCTCGGAGAACATTCCATCGCGAGTGCGGTTTTTTTTCTTTCTAAGCTTCACTAGCCTCTGGGAAGGAGAAGATCCTGTGATCATTGAAACACATGCAGCTGGTGGAGAAAAAAAAGGGACAGCGGTATTTAAAAAGACACATTTTATAAAACAGTCGCTACACTCTTTCAGGGTAAACCTTGCTGTTAACATTACATACATAGCACATGTGCTTTCGTTACAAGGTCGCATTTTGCCTCCTCCCACCGCGTGAACGGATTTTGGTTGAATGCCAGCAAACATACACTGCAATGCTTTGTTCTACAGTGATTCCCCAGTACGTGTTGCTGGCCTGGAGTGGTAAAGTGTCCTACCATGAAGGACGAAATAAGGCTGCCCTCCCCAGAAACCTTTTGCAAAGGCAGAACCGCAAATGCCAGGGCAAAGTAATCCTTTCACATGCTTGCTTTTAAACCATGTATAGCATTTTAAAAGGTACACTCACCAGAGGTCCCTTCTCCGCCTGCTGAGTCCAGGAGGCAGCCTTGGGTGGGTTCGGGGGGTACTGGCTCCAGGTCTAGGGTGAGAAACAGTTCCTGGCTGTCGGGAAAACCGGTTTCTCCGCTTGCTTGCTGTGAGCTATCTACAACCTCCTCATCATCTTCTTCGTCCCCAAAACCTACTTCCGTATTGCCTCCATCTCCATTGAAGGAGTCAAACAACACGGCTGGGGTAGTGGTGGCTGAACCCCCTAAAATGGCATGCAGCTCATCATAGAAGCGGCATGTTTGGGGCTCTGACCCAGAGCGGCTGTTCGCCTCTCTGGTAGGCTTGCCTCAGCTCCTTCAGTTTCACGCGGCACTGCTTCGGGTCCCTGTTATGGCCTCTGTCCTTCATGCCCTGGGAGATTTTCACAAAGGTTTTGGCATTTCGAAAACTGGAACGGAGTTCTGATAGCACGGATTCCTCTCCCCAAACAGCGATCAGATCCCGTACCTCCCGTTCGGTCCATGCTGGAGCTCTTTTGCGATTCTGGGACTCCATCATGGTCACCTGCAGCTTGCCACGCTGGCCAAACAGGAAATGAGATTCAAAAGTTCGCGGTTCTTTTCCTGTCTACCTGGCCAGTGCATCTGAGTTGAGAGCGCTGTCCAGAGCGGTCAGAATGGAGCACTCTGGGATAGCTCCCGGAGGCCAATACCATCGAATTGTGTCCACAGTACCCCAAATTCGAGCCGGCAACGTCGATTTAAGCGCTAATCCACTTGTCAGGGGTGGAGTAAGGAAATCGATTTTAAGAGCCCTTTAAGTCGAAATAAAGGGCTTCATTGTGTGGACGGGTGCAGGTTTAAATCGATTTAACGCTGCTAAATTCGACCTAAAGTCCTAGTGTAGACCAGGGCTAACACAGCTGCTACTCTGAAACCTATGGGAAGGTTAGAGCACATGTACGTCTGGGTTGCTTACTTTCTTCTGTAGATATTTTTACAGTTGGAGCACAGAGGATAGTACTGAAGTACTGCATGATTAGTTTAATTAGACTAGCAGAATAATATAAATTCAATATAATAAAGAGGGAGCTGACAATTTGTTTTAGAGTTTTATTAAATTCAAGTCATAAAAAAGTTACAGCAAATGTATCAAAGACAGTGTACATACAGACATCCTTAAAAACAAAGCCATATTCAACTATACATGAGCCAGATAGCAGGTATTCAGAGTTCTGTAGCTATATCCTGACAAGGCCAGCCTCAAAAAAAAAGTGTATTTAGATTAATTTTCCATTGGTAGTAGGAAGTTTGTAATAAATGTGTATACTCTGATGTGCAGGTTACTGCAACACTTCTGCCGTTCAGATCATTGCAATCTCTTGAAGAGTTAGCCAGCTCCCAAATTAAACTTGTATCCCTCCCACCCCCTCAAGATTGGTGACAATGGTACTAGTACTTATCCTATCTATGCTCATTACAATTTGAGAGATCACTAAGTCATGTAATTTTTTCCCTGTAGACCACAAACATTTACAAATTGAAATCCACACTTCTAGTCTTGTTTCAGTTCTGTTTGCCTTCTTGATAGTTCACAATTTGTCTTCTACTGACTTCAGTTATGGGTTTAGTTCTCTTTGCATTTCATTCATTTCCTTTGCCTGGTGGGGAAGGAAGGAGAAAAATATTAATGGTACAGATGATGGAAGACAATTATATTTACCTAAAGGCCACTGTGGGGAGGGAGGTGGTGGCAGTCACTCCCCTGTCCCTCTATTAGCTCTACCACTGCCCCAAACACCCTATCATAGCCAGCCATTGTCATCCCATGCTTACATAATTCATGGCCATAGCTTGGCATGCACTGTGTAGGGCCTCACTTCACTCAGCCAAACAGAAAATAAAATTCTCCTCCTGCAACCACTTACTCATGGGCTTAAGTTAACTATTGTTAGTAGATGCTGCAAACAATTATGAATGGGCTTAACTCAGTTACCAGGAACTGAATGCCTGCATAAATGTTTGGCCTTAGTGCACCCAATAAGCATTAACCTTGCTCAAAAAGAGGTCTGCCACAATGCTATGACAAGTTTTAGAGTTACTCCTCCCTTTTCCAAAAGAGTTTTAGACATCAGTACATAGACCATATAGTCAAATCTGCTACTACCACCACCACAGCTGTTACATCACAGAATGCTAGGCTTGCCAGTACTACCTCAAGGAACCCAAAAAATTTGAATTTTTCTTTCTGCTTGGCAGAGAGCAGAAGTTTTAAAGCTAGATGCTTTGTGCCTTCCTCAGTTGAGGCCTCAGTCTTAAGGCACAGAAGTACCAGACAAAAAAAGTTCTTGGCATCAGACTGCCCCTAGCGCCAAGTACATTGCTTGTATATAGTCATAATCCTGTAGATATTAGGAAAGGATGTAGCTAAACAGAAATTCAGACTTCTAAAAACATGAGCTCTGGCCACACTAAGTCATTGCAACTAGAGTCACTTGTATATGGACACAAAGCTTTGACTTTTTTTGCAGCCCACACAAAAAATTTTGCCTTAGTTGAAAAAGTCTTTCCCCCTAAACAAATCCTGAGGAAAGTGAAACTCCACACAAGTCTGTTTCTAAATGAAGTGTTTTCGCTCCTTTAGAACTTACCTCACTCTTCTCATACTTTCCTCTCCTTTTCTGAGTGATAACCTGTAAAAGACAGATAGGTTAGACAGTTAAGTCAAGCATCACAATTCAGTGTTCAGCCTCAAGCCTGCTCTGTACTTTAAATTTTCCCAAACCTTGAATCCTTAAAGAAGGGAAAGAATAAAAAAGTTTCGCTATCCACTTTACTACATTGGACTAGCAGATTAAAAATCTTATCTCCATCCATATACAGATTTAAATTCTCCTATCTTCCACTCTCCCAATCCCTCCTACCTCCAAAAGATCACCTACTTGTATGCTGCATCAAAGCTATACAGAAAAAGAACAAAAACAAGCTTTTCATTCAGAGACTGAGTTCTGAATGAGACAAGTGTGAGGTCATTTATTTTATACAGTCAGATTACAGACTGAGTGCAAGTCATTTTACAGAAATCATTTTCTGCTGTAATATACATGATTGCTCCTCTGTAGTCTACACTAATGTTTTCCAGCTGGTGAGCCATAGCAGTCATGCAGTGTCAGGCCCAAACAGGTGGGCTGTGGAATTTTTTCCAAAAGTACATGTGAGAAAAAGTGAGGGAATGCCCCCTTCTGATTAGCCATTGGCCTTGTCTATTCCAGGGCAACCAATCAGAGCTTAATCTCTCTTCCTCCCACCCCTCCTGTGAGAGCAACAGGTCAGCTCCTGTTCCCATCCCCTTCCCTCCTGCTGTCATTCACTGGGGACGGGGTGGTAGGAGAAGGAGGAAGACCCCTTGGAGCGCGAGGTGTGCTGCAGCAGAGAAAAAGAGTTGGGGACCACTGGTCTAGAGTGCTGGCACAAAGTGTACATTGCCAGTATTACTTAACTAGTTTACAGCTAAACTTACCAGTACAACAATTCCAGCAACAATTGCTAGTATCACCACTACAATAACTGCAATAACACCACCAGTCAGACGTTTCATGGAAAACTCTGGTGCCTTTTCATCAACATAGTAAATTAGAGGTTGACCAAATTTTAGAGGTTCTCCACTGATGTTAATATGTAGCATGCCATTCTGAATTAGAGTGTCACCTTTGACCTGTGGGAGGTTGAAGAGGCACTTATTAGCACACTGCTCTTCTGCAATAATCCATCTAAACAATGTTGAATACAACTCAAATATAGTTGTTAGAAGTCACTGTTTTGAAAGCAAACTATTAATGCATTCTTACATCTTTTTCAAAGTAGTAAGCCACATCAGCTATATCCACATCCTGGGGAGACTTCTGGGAAGCATTTTGCTTCAGTTCAATAGTGATATAAGGGTTTTCATACTGCAAAAGTAAAAGCAGTGTTACTGTAATTACTTCCTTGTAAACAACTGGACTGATGAAAAAAATTAACAAGTGATTTATAATATTTTAAAGCAATCCCATAGAATTATGCTCTTTTAAATGTTATTGATGAGCAGTTTTACAGATTGAGAACAAGAAGATGGAAATACCAAAAATAGCACACTAGATGCTGCTTAACCATGCAATGGTTCAAACTGAAGTTAGCTATATGGTGGGGGGAGGAATTTTAGAATTATTTTGCACAGTGAATTGATGAGAATTTGCACCAGCCTTTACTCTGATTTTTCCAATTCAGACATGACCAAAATCCTGAACTACTCACGAAGGGATTGTCAGGACAGGATTCACAGGAAAGGGAAGGTAGGGGCAGTGTCTCAGAAACATGTTCTTGAGCAAGAGTAGATTCCTCACAAACAAAGCACATTTCTCCCATTTTGGAGAGAGAACGGAGAAAATCCAACTCTAAAGCTAATCTAGATTTAGGCACTGCCTACTCTTCAGGCTCTACTTTAGTCAATTGAATGATTACACTGAAACAATACTATCATCCTTTCTATTCAACTGGAATATTCCAATTTAACAGTGTTTTAGTCATACTAGCACCAAAATGCTTGCTCTGTATGAGCTCAATCTTAAAATATTAAATTGAGTTTGACACAACTCAAAGTAACAAAAAAGGTATGCCTCTTACCACAACATCACTTATATACTTTGGATCCAGCAAATAACGCCTATTAAATTCATTTTTGATGGTTCTGCAAGAAGATTACAATATTAAAATGTAGCAACTCTAAATTTACACAGAAGCTAGACCACCCCCCAAACATATTGGGAGTCTTCATTTTCATAAGTAAGACAACCCCTATAGAAGGAATTATGTACTACATATAGCAACAGCTCCTGTGGCAATTGGCACTTTCATGGGAGTGTATGATAAAGCATTGTGAAGGCCAAGTCAAAACTTCTAATGAAGTGAGTCAGGTATTGGGATGCTTGCAATATTTGCCTTTAAAAAAAACAAAAACACACCACACACACCAGCTCAGTCTCAAGTGATTACATGGCAATTTTAATCTAAAGTTTCTAGCCCTCACAGTTGCAGGGAAGAGCACGATAGTGGGACGTAAGTGTAACTCAGACTCAAACCAGAAGGCCAATTATTTTTGGTGTTCTAACTAAAATTTCTTAGGTTTGGCAATATTGTATTTTACTTAGTTTAAATTAGGGCTGTCAAGCAATTAAACAAATCAATCACGGGATTAAAAATAATTGTGATTAATTGCAGTTTTAATTGCACGGTTAAATAATAATAGAATACCATTTAAATATGTTTGGATTTTCTTCTGTATTTTAAAATATATTTAAATTACAACAAATCATACAGTGCTCACTTTATACTTATTACAGATATTTGCACTGTAAAAAAGATGAAATAGTAAATCGAAAAACTCTTATACAAGTACTTTATCATGAAAGCGCAATTTAAAAATATGTAACAAAAATCTATAACTGCGCTCAAAAATAAAACAATGGAAAGCTTGAGGACTTGTAGGCGCTAAATCCTACTTCTTGTTCAGCAAATCACTAAGATTGTAAATAAGCGGGCAGCATTATCTCCCAGAAATGTAAACAATGTCATCTGAAAGTGAGACCAGGCGTTCGCATGGCAATTCTGTAGCGGGCATTGCAAGGTATTTATATGCCCCTTCATTCTATCTAGCACGTAAATACCTTGCAATGCCCGCTACAGAACTGCCATGCAAACACCTGGTCTCATTTTCAGGTGACATTGTAAATAAGAAGCGGGCAGCATTATCTCCTGTAAATGTAAACAAACTTGTTCAGCCAATTGCTAAGACAAACAAGAACTAGGACTGAGTGGACTTGTAAAACTTTAGAGCCTACATTGTTGTTGTTTGGAAGTGCAGTTATGTAACAACAAAAACCAACCTACATTTGTAAGTTGTACCACAGTACTTGTAAGAGGTGAATTGAAAAATACCGTTTCTTTTGTTTACAGTGCAAATATGTAATCAAAAATAAAGTGTATTCTGTGTTATAATTGAAATCAATACATTTGTAAATGCAGAAAAACATCCAAAATATGAATTTAAAATGGTCTTCTATTATTGTTCAAACAGTGTGATTAACTTGATTAAAAAATTAATCGCCATGTTAATTTGTTTTGAATTAAAATCGTTGGAGTTAACCACAATTAATTGGCAGTCCTAGTTTAAATGTACTAGTAAAAAATAAAAGGAGTACTTGTGGCACCTTAGAGACTAACCAATTTATAAATTGGTTAGTCTCTAAGGTGCCACAAGTACTCCTTTTCTTTTTGCAAATATGGACTAACACAGCTGTTACTCTGAAACCTAGTAAAAAATAGACATCCTCAACTGCATACTATAGCACAAACAGCAGATGTTTTAATCTGATGCACTTACTCCTTCAAACGAGAAGCATCCACAGCTGTACTTCTCTCACTGTGTTTTGTTTCAATGATGATCCAGCTGAAATATAAAAGCCAAGCAGTTTGTAGCTACTTTAAGTATTTGCTCTAAGTCAGGTACACCAATATATTAAAATATTTTGCCTACTCATGTTTGAGGTTAATGTTAACCTATTTTTAAATTAAGTTGTGGTGAGCAAGAAGGACTAGAAACTTTCCACCATTCCCTGCACACTGATGCAGTTGTATTAAATGAAGTATCAAATTATTTTAAAAACTGATTAACTTAATAGGAGGTAAGTACTACTGGATTCATGGTTCACATATACACGCCTATGTTTTCCCTTATGTACAAAATATAGAGGGCAAGTCACATACTATTACATTACGGTGTCATATTCGGTTACAAGACTGACCTTGTTCTGACTAGTTCACTGCACTTCAACTCCGTGTCACTCTTTTCAGTTCTTCTTGCTCCAGCAGTGTTTACACACCAACAGGAAGTTCCATTGCACTGCCTAGCCTTGAAGATGCCACTATTTTCACAGTCAGGATCATAAATACCATCATTGTCTACATATGCATACTTTGGTCTCTCCCGACGACCAGCCTTCTTTAAGCCAGCCATTTCTGCCTTCATCAGCAGACATTTTGAAGTCACTAAGAATAGTTAAAAAAAAAGTTTCATCTTGAAGTTACCAGAACCATTGGTTCAAAACATCAGTGACTGGTTTTGGTTTGCTAAGTAGAATGATGTTCTACTGAAAGGCAGCAACTGGAAAGCTGCTAGAAGAAAACATTACACAAAAGTCATCTGTGAAATGCCTTACCAGGGGACGGAAGACAAGGATTAAAAAAACAGGGGGGCGGGGGGTATATACATAGATTTGAATATGGAGAACTTGTTTAGACAGGACAAGCAAATTTCGAGGAGTTTATAACCTTTTCACTCAGTAACAGAGGGTTAGGAAACTTTCCCTAAGGGTGAATTATTCCTTAAGTGCCCATTTTGTGGCTTCTTGTCCTTTCCTCTGAAGCAGCCAGCACCAATCACTGCCAAAGCAGTCCAGTGGTCAGCCCTAGTAAGTTCTTATTTGTCACCTGAAAAGATCACAGTAAGAAGCTGTCCAAACCAAGGAGTGTAGGTGATACTTACGTGTGTCACACCTGACTGGGACGTGTGACCCAAAGGACATACACTGGCAGGTACCAGAACTGAGACTGCAGTTGGTTGTGCGTTTGTTTTTGGAACATGTACAGCCTAAAGAGATTAAAAGAGAAAAAGAAAACCACCAAGAACGCTGTGAGTACTTCACCCCTTACGAACAGGGCCCGCTCCCGCGTTTTAGCGGGCTGCGGGCGCGTGCCGAGACAAAGCGGAGCGGGGCGGCTAGGGCAGGAACGGGAAGGGAGAACTTCTCGGCTCCTCAGGCCATGCTGGCTTCGTGCCAGCCGCCGAGACCGGCTGCGGACCCCACGGACGGTCTCGCCTCCCGGCCGAGGGTTTCTCCGGGCAGCGCCCCCAGCATCCGCCGCGCGCCCCCCACTGCCGGGCTCGGCACCGCCCACTCACCTCCCCGCAGGGCGGGGCAGCCCGGGAGCTAGTTCTCGAGACCCGGCAGGTGCTCCGGGGCGCGGCTCAGGCGCCCAGATGGGAACGGGACGCTCCCGCCCGGCGCTTTCCCCAGCCCCGCGGCGCGCCCGGCTCCGTCCCCCGGGGGCTCGTCCCCCGCGCGGAGCAGGCGGCGCCCGCGTTAGCCCCAGCGGCGTCTCGAGCGCCAGGGCGGAGAGCTCGCCTCGCCCCGCCGCTGCTCAGGGGCGGGAGGTGCCATTCTGGGGCCCGGACGGGTGGGGCGCGGGGCCGGGCGGCAGCTCCGCGGGCCGAGGCCCTCGGGCACCCCGCTGGCGGGCGGAGTGGGGCCGCACTCACCCTGGTCCTGCTGAGCCCAGCACACGGCGGCGGCGGCCACCAGCAGCAGCAGCGCAGCCCCGCGGAGCAGCTCCATGGCTAGCGGGGAGCGAGGGTCGGGGGGAGTCCGGAGCGCTTGGCCCTGTCGGCTGCGGGAGAGCGACCTGTGCGTGCGCCTCGGGGAACCGCGCCCAGTCACTGAGCGGGCCGCCCGACAGGTTCCGCAGGTAGTGGCCGAGTCCCGCCGCGCCTCCCGTCTCCGGTTACACCCGCCTGGGGCCGCCGCTCCGCTCCGCCCCGCCCCTTGCGATCGCTAGCGCAGCCCCACCCGGCCAGGACGGGCTAATAAACCCCGCAGCGCCTGGCCGAAACTGAGTGAATCAGGGCGGGGGCGGTCCCAGCCTCGGCGCCTCACCTGGAGCGCCTCGGGGCTGGCCACCATATATAGCCTCTTCCGGGGCGGGGGGAAGTGAGGAGACCATGGGGGCGGGGACTCACCTCAGGGGGAGCGGAGCGGAGCAGGGCAGGGCAGGGCAGGGCAGGGCAGGAGAAGGGCATTGAGGGGGCAGTAGTAGGGGATCCGTGGGACGGGACCCCCAGGCCCTGAGGGGCTTGGCCTGGAAACAGGTAGCGGGGTATGGCCCTTGGCAAGCTGAGTTCGTGCCAATACAGTGACCGAGGGCGGGGTGGGCTGGGAAGGGAGGAGGGATCAGCCGGGAAAGGAGAGATCCACAGGGCGAGTAGAGGCAAGGGAAAGCGAGAGGAGAGGAGGGCAAGGTGCATAGAAAGGGGAGGGAAAGGAGGATGCAGGAAATGGGGAACGTCATGAATGAAAACAGGACATGACCTGTACTGGGAGGTTTTGCTCTCCAGGACAAGAAGAAACTGTTACTCATCCCGGAGAGATCCCCCACCTTCTGTTGGTTTTAAGGTGTGGCCACTTAGGTTGTCACTCACTTTTCTATGACCCCTTTGCTAGTGGAATAAACATGCCTCTTACTGGTTCGTGATACCTATGATCTAATTTTTTAAAGATGATCTCAGATTCCCAGATATCCCAATTGTTGAATTGGACTGTTTGTGTGTTGGCATAGGTATGTCATTGTAGCTATGCCAGTCTAACCCTGTAGCATACACGCAGCATACAGCAGTGGAAGGGGTTTTCTGTCCACATAGTAACACAACCTGCTCAAACAAGGGCATGGTTTGCACCTAAAACATTGCTTAGGACTCTGAAAAATTTGATGCCTTATGCAACATAGCCTCCACTGGAGACACAGTTAAGTTGACAGAAGATTTTGTCCATTGACTAGCTACTTTTTTTCAGAGAGGTCAATTCACTACATCAATGGGAAAAAAATCTATCTGTCAATGTAGAAAGCATCTATGCCCCAGCTGCAGTATCACAGCTGTGCTGCTATACTGTAGAATCATAGACTTTAAGGTCAGAAGGGACCATTATGATCGTCCAGTCTGACCTTCTGCACAACGCAGACCACAGAATCTCACCCACCCACTCCTGTAACAAACCCCTGACCTATGTCTGAGCTATTGAAGTCCTCAAATCATGGTTTAAAACCTTCAAGGTGCAGAGAATCCTCCAGCAAGTGACCCGTGCCCCACACTGCAGAGTAACGCGAAACCCCTCCAGGGCCTCTGCCAATCTGCCCTGGAGGAAAATTCCTTCCCGACCCCAAATATAGCGATCAGCTAGACCCTGAGCATGTGGGCAAGACTCACCAGCCAAACACCCAGGAAAGAATTCTCTGTAGTAACTCAGATCCCACCCCAGCTAACATCCCATCAGAGGCCATTGGGCATAGAATCATAGAATATCAGGGTTGGAAGGGACCTCAGGAGGTCATCTAGTCCAACCCCCTGCTTAAAGTAGGACCAATCCCCAACTAAATCATCCCAGCCAGGGCTTTGTCAAGCCTGACCTTAAAAACCTCAAAGGAAGGAGATTCCACCACCTCCCTAGGTAACGCATTCCAGTGCTTCACAACCCTCCTAGTGAAAAGGTTTTTCCTAATATCCAACCTAAACCTCCCCCACTGCAACTTGAGACTGTTTCTCCTTGTTCTGTCATCTGCTACCACTGAGAACAGTCTAGATCCATCCTCTTTGGAACCGTCTTTCAGGTAGTTGAAAGCAGCTATCAAATCCCCCCTCATTCTTCTCTTCTGGAGACTAAACAATTCCAGTTCCCTCAGCCTCTCCTCATAAGTCATGTGTTCCAGTCCCCTAATCATTTTTGTTGTCCTCCACTGGATACTTTCCAGTTTTTTCACATCCTTCTTGTAGTGTGGGGCCCAAAACTGGACACAGTACTCCAGATGAGGCCTCACCAATGTCAAATAGAGGGGAACGATATTTACGACTAATAGTCAAAGATCAATTAATTGCCATAATTAGGCTATCCCATCATACCATCCCCTCCATAAACTTATCAAGCTTAGTTTTGAAGCCAGTTATGTCTTTTGCTCCCCTTGGAAGGCTGTTCCAGAACTTCACTCCTCTGATGGTTAGAAACCTTCATCTAATTTCAAATCTAAACTTCCTGATGGCCAGTTTAGATCCATTTGTTCTTGTGTCCACATTGGTACTGAGCTTAAATAATTCCTCTCCCTCCCTGGTATTTATCCCTCTGATATATTTATAAAGAGCAATCATATCTCCCCTCAGCCTTCTTTTGGTTAGGCTAAACAAGCCAAGCTCTTTGAATCTCCTTTCATAAGACAGGTTTTCCATTCCCCGGATCATCCTAGTAGCCCTTCTCTGTACCTCTTCCAGTTTGAATTCATCCTTCTTAAACATGGGAGACCAGAACTGCACACAATATTCCAGATGAGGTCTCACCAGTGCCTTGTATAACAGTACTAACACCTCCTTATCTCTACTGGAAATACCTCGCTTAATGCATCCCAAGACCGCATTAGCTTTTTTCACGGCTATATCACATTGGTGGCTCATAGTCATCCTGTGATCAACAAATACTCCGAGGTCCTTCTCCTCCTCCGTTACATCCAAGTGATGCGTCCCCAGCTTATAACAAAAATTCTTGTTATTAATCCCTGTTATTAATGCATGACCTTGCATTTTTCACTATTAAATTTCATCCTATTACTCCAGTTTACAAGGTCATCCAGATCTTCCTGTATGATATCCCAGTCCTTCTCTGCATTGGCAATACCTCCCAGCTTTGTGTCATCCACAAAGTTTATTAGCACATTCCCACTTTTTTGCCGAGGTCAGTAATAAAAAGATTAAATAAGATTGGTCCCAAAACTGATCCCGGAGGAACTCCACTAGTAACCTCCTTCCAGCCTGATAGTTCACCTTTCAGTGTGACCCATTGTAGTCTCCCCTTTAACCAGTTCCTTATCCACCTTTCAATTTTCATATTGATCCCAATCTTTTCCAATTTAGCTAATAATTCCCCATGTGGAACCGTATCAAATGCCTTACTGAAATCGAGGTAAATTAGATCCACTGCGTTTCCTGTGTCTAAAAAATCTGTTACCTTCTCAAAGAAGGAGGTCAGGTTGGTTTGGCATGATCTACCTTTTGTAAAACCATGTTGTATTTTGTCCCCGTTACCATTGACCTCAATGTCCTTAACTACTTTCTCCTTCAAAATTTGTTCCAAGACCTTGCGTACTACAGATGTCAAACTATCAGGCCTGTAGTTACCCAGATCACTTTTTTTTCCTTTCTTAAAAATAGGACACACCCAAAGTTAGCTCTGTCAACAGAAGCATTCTCCCATGTGACATAGCTGTGTGCGGGAGTTAGGTTCAAATAGCTGTGCTGGTCAGGGTTTGGTTTTTTTACAGCCCAGACTGATGTAACTATCATGATCTAATTTTTAAGTGTAAACCAAGCCCAAGTTTAGCTATAGCAGAATAACTTTTTCTAAAACTATTGATTTAGGAAGGGTTTTTTAACTTTATTTAGGAAGTTTTAGTAGGTTGAAAAATCCTTGCTATATAAATATCAGAAACAAAAATAACCATTACAACAGCGAGCTTTTGTTTAGAGAAATATACAGTAATATAATAATCAGCTTTTTCTATTTAACAGTCTGTTACCATATTACAGAGTGAGAATCTTTACACTACACATGACATGTTTCTGGTGATTTTATTAAATTGAGAGACATCTCTGATTTGCACGTACTTAATGTAAGCATGTAAGTAATTCTTTTGACTTCAGTTTTTCTTAAAATTAAGCATTTGTGTAAAACCTTGCAGGATTGGGACCCAGGTTTTGTTTAAACCATTGTTATTTTTAGGTATGAGGAAATATGAATAACACCGCTCCCAATCTTATGAGGCTGAAGTTGGTTCTTTGTTCCTTATTCAGAGGCTGACTTTAAAATAAATGAGTAAAACTTTATATTGCAATAGAACTGTTTTTAAGAGTACACTTTTCTGAGATACAAGCAAAGCCTCTGGTCCACACAGTGTAAATGTCTCTTACTTTGAGTAAGTAACTGAGATTTGAGGATGTGTCAGAGAGAAATTGTCACCCCAAGTGCTTCATCTCTGCCACCATTCAACATTTCTGAAGAACCTGAGACATACAACTCCCAAACCTGAGGTTTAATTTCTGCACCAAATTGTGCCACATCTTGTCCTCCCCTCTCTCCTCACCCTTTCCATTTTGCCACCACTCCTTGAAAAAGGGACTGGTTTTCACTTGTTGTAAAATGAGAAAATATCTCTTGGGGCACCTCAAGCGACACATCCCTGTGACTGTTAGTTGATTCTGAAGAGCCCAGGACATGCCACTCTCTGCCAGAAACCTCAGTTTTGGGGCAAATTCCTACCTCATCTTTCACGCTCTCCACTTTATTTTTCCAGTGCTCCTTGGAGGATAAGAAATTGAATATAACTTGTGTTAAATGATGAAATACTTCTGGGGCAATCACAAGTAACATGTCTTTTTGACTATTTGATAATTCTGAAGAGTCTAACACGAGGGGAAGGACTAGCTTAGTGGCTTGAGCATTGGCCTGCTAAACCCAGGGTTGTGAGTTCCAATCCTTGAGGGGGCCATTTAGAGATCTGGAGCAAAAATTGGGGATTCATCCTGCTTTGAGCAGGGGGTTGGACTAGATGACCTCCTGAGGTCCCTTCCAACCCTGATATTCTATGATTCCATGCTGTCACCTTACCAGAACCTTAGTTTCTGTACAAATACTTGCAACGTATCACACCCAAGTTCCATTTTGCTTTTACTTTTTGAGCAAACAATAAATAATGAAAAATAATATTCAGTTAGCTTTCTGCAAATCCAGTGCATTCTTTTCAAATTATTTTATGAACACAATATCCATAGAAATCCTGGTATGTTCTCAGACAATTCAAGAACAAACAAAAAAAATGGTTAAAGATATAAAATATACTATTTGTTATGCATACATCAACTTGCTGTTGTCTTGAGTTCTGCTGTGGGATGTATGCAGCAGCAATGTATTTGTGCACTTTGATTCTGAGAAATTTGGAGAACCCTTCTTCTGCTGCTGGAGTATCTCCACTTCCTTTCCTTTTAAATTCAAAAATGCTATCTTAGAAAATCTGAATGTTACCAAGCTTGTGGAAACATACAAAATGGAAGTTAGTACCAAAAGGTATTTCAAAGGTAATGGGTATGACCCTTAATCTTAACAGAAAAGCTAGTTTTTATTTTTAAATATCATTGGTTTCCCAGAATATAAAAGCAATACCATTGGAAATATAAGACAGAGGTTAGGTAGAACACATTTTTAAAATATTTTCTAAACTTTTATTTTAGCTTTCTAAATAAACTTCACTCCAGAAGAAAGGCAAAATAAATAAAAAGACCTTTCTGAATAATTAAAAATGCAGCAGTAGGAAAACTTTCTTTTAGGAAAGGTGAAAGCCAGGACAGAATCCACCTTGGTCTTTTCCCCCCTTTAAGTTAGAAGTTGTAACAAACAATATGTTTCCTAATAGTTTTCTAACTTTCTCTTAAGACTATTTATATTAGTTATTTAGAACATTCTTATGTTCTAAATATAAATATGCTGCCTTTGACAGCATAATTCAGGGCTGAAAGTGCAGATACTCAATTTTAGTATTGGAACGCCATTGAGTGATCTGAGAGCAAAGTGGCTGCAGGGTAGGTCTCTTCATGTAATCTGTCTTTGTGTATCCTCTGTTTTTGTATTTGACACTAGCTCAAATAGCCTAAGCCTTTAAAAGTGTCATCCACTGAGGCCTTCCAAGTCATGTGAGAAACTGGTTCAGCTGGATCTGAGTTGAAACACAGTTTCTTAGCTTGCTATTGACCCAGTGTGAATGGGACTTCTATATCATTTATGACAGGTTTCAGAGTAGCAGCCGTGTTAGTCTGTATTCACAAAAAGAAAAGGAGTACTTGTGGCACCTTAGAGACTAACCAATTTATTTGCGCATAAGCTTTCGTGAGCTACAAAACTAAATTTGTTAGTCTCTAAGGTTCCACAAGTACTCCTTTTCTTTATATCATTTATCTTCTCCATTTCTCTTACTATTTTGTGTGACTCATTAATGTCCCTTTGTGACTTCTTTTTCAAAGAATGCAGACCTAAGGTCATCAGCCAAGCCCTGCAATCTGAAAATTAGTGGGTGTGGATGGTTTATAGGCCCTGACCCTAGATTCCCATACTGCCAGTGTCACAAATGGTGACATTGTTGAGTAGGAAATCCCAATGACAATTGTAAAGCTCAGTTTTTCCAAGTATATTTAATTGTTTATTCAAGAGGAGATTATTTCTTACCCTGTCATTTATCAGGTTGCTAGGCTGAGCAAAATGGGCCTTGATAATGAAGAGTATTGATTACTTGCCTTTTCTTATAATTTCATTTCACAGTAATGTGAACAGAACGGAATAAAATATTACTCTGTCTTACTCTCATGGGCCCCAATCCTGCAATGAACTCTCCACAAGCAGTCCCCTTTGCCTAACACTAAGGTTATGTCTACACTACGAAATTAGGTAGATTTTACAGAAGTCGACAGTCAATTGTGTATGTCCCCACTAAGTGCATTAAGTCGGCGGAGTGTTTCCTCAGTACTGTGGCTAGCATCGACTTACAGAGCAGTGCACTGTGGGTAGCTATCCCACAGTCTCCACTGGCCATTGGAATTCTGGATTAAGCTCCCAATGCCTGATGGGGCAAAAACATTGTCAAGGGTGGTTTGGGGTACATGTCGTCAGTCACCCCTCCGTGAAAGCAACGGCAGACAGTCCTTTCGCGCCTTTTTTCCTGGGTTACCTGTGCAGACGCAACACCACGACAAGAATGGAGCCTGCTCAGCTCACCGCTGCTGTTCTGAGCATTGTAAATACCTTGCGCATTATCCTGCAGTATGGTCAGAAGCGGGCTAAGAGACACCAGCACGAGGATGATTGTGATGAGGACATGGACAGAGATGTTCCTGAAAGAACGGGCTGTGGCAATTGGAACATCAAGATGGCAGTGGGACTGGTTGATACAGTGGAACGCCTATTCTGGGCCCAGCAAACAAGCACAGACTGGTGGGACTGCATAGTGTTGCGGGTATGGGATGATTCACAGTGGCTGTGAAACTTTCGCATGCATAAGGCCACTTTCCTTGAACTTTGAGTTGCTTTCCCCCACCCTGAAGCGCAGGAATACCAAAATGAGAGCTGCCCTGACAGTTGAGAAGCGAGGGGCGATAGCCCTGTGGAAGTTTGCAATGCCTGACTGCTACCGGTCAGTCAGGAATCAATTTGGAGTGGGCAAGTCTACTGTGGGGACTGCTGTGATCCAAGTAGCCAATGCAATCACTGACGTTCTGCTATCAAGGGTAGTGACTCTGGGAAATGTGCAGGTTATACTGGATGGTTTTGCTGCAATGGGGTTTCCTAACTGTGGTGGGGTGATAGACGGAACACATATCCCTATCTTGGCACCAGACCACCTTGCCAACCAGTACGTAAATCTCAAGGGGTACTTCTCAATGGGGCTGCAAGCACTGGTGGATCAAAAGGGATGTTTCACTAACATCAACACGGGATGGCCAGAAAAGGTGCATGACGCTCACATCTTTAGGAACTCCAGGTTGTTCGAGCAGTTGCAAGAAGGGACTTACTTCCCAGACTAGAAAATTACCATTGGGGATGTTGAAATGCTAATAGTTATCCTTGGGGACCCAGCCTACCCCTTGCTCCCATGGCTAATGAAGCTGTACACAGGCAGCCTGGACAGTAGTAAGGAACAGTTCAACTATAGGCTGAGCAAGTGCAGAATGGTGATAGAATGTACCGTTGGACGTTTAAAAGCTCGCTGGCGCTGTTTTCTGACTAGGTTAGACCTCAGCGCAACCAACATTCCCATTGTTATTGCTGCTTGCTGTGTGTTCCATAATATCTGTGAGAGTAAGGGGGAGATGTTTATGGTGGGGTGGGAGGTTGAGGCAAATCGCCTGGCAGCTGACTTTGAGCAGCCAGACACCAGGGCGATTAGAAGAGCTCAGTTAGTGCGCTGCGCATTAGAGAGGCTTTGAAAACCAGTTTCATGACTGGCCAGTGACAGTTGTGTGTGTTTCTCCTTGCTGCAAACCCACCCCCTTCGTTGATTTTAATTCCCTGTAAGCCAGCCACCCTCCCCGCTTCGATCACAGCTGGCAAAGGAAATAAAGTAACTATTGTTTTGCAACCATGCAGTCTCTTTATTAATTAAAAAAAAAGTAAGATAACTGACAAGCTAGCCCCGGTGGGGTGGGGTGCGGGAGGAGGGAAGGCCAAGCCCACATTGCTTATTGTAGCCACACTACAAATCAAAACTGTTTGAATGACAGCCTTCTGTTGCTTGGGCCATCCTCTGGAGTGGAGTGGCTCAGTGCATGGAGCCTCCCCCACTGCGTTCTTGGGCGTCTGGGTAAGGAGGATATTGAACTTGGGGAGGAGGGCAGGTGGTTATACAATGGATGCAGCAGGGGTCTGTGCTCTTGTTGGCTTTCCTGCAGCTCCAACAAATGCTTCATCATGTTCATTTGCTCCCCCATTAGCCTCAGCATCGTCTCCTGCCTCTGGTCTTCATGCTCAATTAATGCTTTCCTGGCCTCTGCCACTGAATGCCTACATGCATTAAGCTGTGCCCTATCAGTGCGGGAGAACTGCATGACCTCAGAAAACATGTCATCGTGAGTGTGTTTTTTCTGCCTTCTAATATGCAATAACCTCAGGGACAGAGATGATAGGGGAAGCATAGAAACATTTGCACCTGGGGGGAAATAAAAAGGGAGAGTAAAATTTAAGATGATACATTTCTGAAAACAAAAAGGAGACTCTTTCACAGTGAATCAAGCAATTCACAGCAGATAGCACATGTGCTTTAGGTACAAGGTTGAATTTTGCCTTTTATATTGAGCGCCTGCAGGTATTGTGACACATTACAAACAGCTGGGCAAGAGAATTCGGTTTCCAGGCAGCCATGGTAAACCTTTTGGTACGTGGGGTTGGCTTCTTACACCTTCATAACATGTGAGAATGGTTTCAAACTGCTGTGCTATCCTTTCCCATAGCAAGCAATTCCGGTTAGGTTTCACATTTAAAAGGAGGGGCTGCAGTTTTCAGGTGGATGTGTAGCACACACCTCCTCCCACCCCACCACGTGGCTTTTCTCTGGGATGATCCCTTCACCCTTCCCCCTGCTGCGTGACTATTCTCCGGGATGATCCCTTTTAGTCAAACGCAAACAGCCCAGCATGAACGGGGTCCTTTTACTGTTCCCTTACAAAAATTCCCCTATTTCAGCCAGGTGACCATGAATGATATCACTCTCCTGAGGCTAACACAGAAAGATAAAGACCGAATGTTGCTTGAATGCGACCAAAACCCAGGACCATTCACTGCCATGCTTTGTGCTGCAATGATTCCAGACTACTTGCTACTGGCTTGGCGTGGTAAAGTGTCCTACCGTGAAGGATGAAATAAGGCAGCCCTCCAGAGAAACCTTCTGCAAAGGCTTTCAGAGTGCCTCCAAGAGACATTCATGGAGATGTCCCCGGGGATTCCCGCTCCATCCCCAGACACGTTAACAGACTTTTCCAGTAGCTGTACTGGCCGCGAATGCATCCCAAGTCTTCAGAGCAAATCAAACATTAAACACTATTGCTTTTAAACCATGTACTGTAGTTACAAATGTGCACTCACCAGAGCTGCCTTCTCCGCCTTCAGGGTTGGGGATCCTGCCTTGGGAGGGTATTGGCTCCAGGGTGATGAAAAGGTCCTGGCTGCCGGGGAGAACGGATTTACCGCTTGCCTGTTGCGCATTCTCCTCCTCCTCCTCTTCCCCATCCACAAAATCCTCCTCCCTGTTGTGTGAGACTCCGCCCTCGCAGGTGTCCACGGACAGTGGTGGGGTAGTGGTAGCGTCCCCCCCTTGAATGCCATGCAGCTGATCATAGAAGCAGCATGTATGGGGCTCTGACCTGGAGTGACCCTTTGCCTCCTTTGTCTTTTGCCTGAGCTCCTTGACTTTCATGTGGCATGCTGTGTGTCCCTGTTGTAGCCTCTCTCCACCATGCCCGGTGCGATTTTGGCATATATATATTACTATATTTTCTTTTTGATCGGAGTTCGGCCTGCACAGATTCTTCTCCCCATACAGCAATCAGATCCAGTGTCTCCCTTTCTGTCCATGCTGGAGCTCGTTTGTGATTCTGGGGGGACTGCATGGTCACCTGTGCTGCTGAGCTCGCCACACTGACCAAACAGGAAATGAAATTCAAAATTTCCCGGGGCTTTTCCTGTGTACCTGGCTAGTGCATTGGAGTTGAAAGTGCTGTCCAGAGGGGTCACATTGGAGCACTCTGGGATAGCTCCCGGAGGCCAATACCATCAAATTGTGTCTGCACTATCCCGAATTTGACCGAGCAAGGTTGATTTTAGCATTACTCCCCTCACAGGGGAGGAGTACATTAATTGATTTTAAGAGCCCTTTAGGTCGACGGAACGGGGTTGATTGTGTAGACGCATTCATTTTAAAGGTTTCAGAGTAGCAGCTGTGTTAGTCTGTATCCGCAAAAAGAAAAGGAATACTTGTGGCACCTTAGAGACTAACCAATTTATTTGAGCATAAGCTTTCGTGAGGTACAGCTTACTTCATCGGATGCATTCAGTGGAAAATACAGTGGGGAGATTTATATACACAGAGAACATGAAACAATGGGTGTTACCATACACACTGTAACGAGAGTGATCAGGTAAGGTGAGCTATTACCAGCAGGAGAGCGGGGCGGGGGGTGGGGGGGAAACCTTTTGTAGTGATAATCAAGGTGGGCCATTTCCAGCAGTTGACAAGAACATCTGAGGAGCGGGGCGGGGGAGGGAATAAGCATGGGGAAATAGTTTTACTTTGTGTAATGACTCATCCACTCCCAGTCTTTATTCAAGCCTAAGTTAATTGTATCCAGTTTGCAAATTAATTCCAATTCAGCAGTCTCTCATTGGAGTCTGTTTTTGAAGTTTTTTTGTTGAAGAATTGCCACTTTTAGGTCTGTAATCGAGTGACCAGAGAGATTGAAGTGTTCTCCGACTGGTTTTTGAATGTTATAATTCTTGACATCTGATTTGTGTCCATTTATTCTTTTAGAGTAATCCCACTAATAGTAATGAGACTACTAATGGTAGAAACTGCTATGGTTAGTTGATTTTGTGCTTACAGAACTGGACCTTTATACCGTGCCAAATAATTTACTCTTGCTCATTCATGAATTTTATTTGTGTCTTTTTATCTATTTAGTAGTTTGTTTACACACAGAATTTGCACCAGTAAAAGTTCACTCCACATAGTGTCACCAAAATATCTCTTTTGGCAGAGTGTGTCCACCTTGGGATGCTTGTGTTGGTGCATTGTGTTTACACAAAAAGAAAAGGAGTACTTGTGGCACCTTAGAGACTAACCAATTTATTTGAGCATGAGCTTTCGTGAGCTACAGCTTACTTCATCGGATGCACAGCATCAGCAAAAGCATTGTGCACTGTGAATAGGCATTATCCTCTACGATGCTTTCAGGTGCACTACCTTGTGGGAAATAGTCACTGCGTATTGTGGAGCAGCGGGTGTGTATTGTGTAGGGTTGCCAGGTGTCCATTTTTTGACTGGAACACCTAGTTGAAAAGCACAGCTGACCAGGCCACTAAAAGTCCGGTTGGCCACAGTGGCCGGCTCCGCGTGGCTCCTAGGCGCAGAGGTGGTAGGGCAGCTCTCACGCGCTGCCCCCACCCTGAGTGCCAGCTCCACAGCTCTCATTGGCTGGGCGGGGGCGGCTCACAGAGCCACCTGGCTGCGTCTCTGCCTAGGAGCCAGAGGGACATGCTGACAGCTTCCCGGGAGCTGCCTGAGGTAAGTGCCATCCAGAACCTGCACTCCTCACCCTCTCCCACACCCTAACCCCCTGCCCCAGTCCTGAGCCCCCTCTTGGACCCAAACTCCCGCCCAGCATAAATCTGTTAAAAGAAAGTTTTTAGGTTGCAAAGTCAAGTACTCAAGTGTTAAGATAGTAGTTGATAGTAGCCTAAATAAGGCCCCCTGTGGTGGTCTTTGGTGGTGATGTTCTCTGTTTAAGGACTCTTCTAAAAAGTAAATTGTGACAACCATTTATATGGGTGTGCACTTTGCCTGGCTAGATCATTTTGCATGTACTGCTAACAGTTTTTGCATTTCTATTATTAGCAAGAGTAATCATTATAAGAAAATCTGACCTTAGGCCAAAAAAACCAGTTAAGTCAACAAAAATGGTTGTTGGGCATAGTGTGCTTCCATAGAAACAAATTAAAAACTAGGGTTCTGCCCCCCTTATCCATGTTGAGTAGTGCCATATTCCATAAATAGGCTTGGAAGGATTGGATTTTGATTGGTAAATATCAGTAAATATCGATTTCACCACATACTCCCAAACTGATGAAAAAACTGTTCATCATTAATAATCAAAATTTACCGTGAGACAAAGTAAGACACATGTTGCTTGAGAAATTATGAGAGTATGATTTAAGGATATTTACTTTGTATCTTTTGACATGTGATATTGACCCTGCCTCCCAGCCTCCCTGAATTTTGCACAATTGTGAAAATTTAAATTGATGAAAAATCTAAAAAGAAAGCTTAGAAATAAACATTGATATTATCCACTGAAATGATAAAAAAATTAAAATTTAAATCTGCCAAGCCTATCCATGAATAGTCCCGCAGAAAGCAATGGGACGACTCAGAGAAAAGGTACTGCACAATCAGAGTCAGGGTAGCAGAATCAGGCCCCTAGGCTCTGATCCTGCAGTCTTCTCCATGTACTCAGGTGAAACCCTACTGTCGTAGAAAGAGAGGCCTGAGCTAGAGCAGTGGGCAGGCTTTGCTGGTATAAAGCCCGGTTAGCAAGTCAGGCTGTGAGCAAACGTCAGTCTCTGCCTGCCTGCAAGTTCACAGAACCCGGCAAGAACGGGGCTGATATTGCGGAAACACAAACATCCCTAAGACGTGCTGGTCACAGAGCACTCATGCAAACACATCCCGATATCAAGCAATACCAGAACATCCCGCTATCAAGGATGGGACAAAGCCATTCCCCAAGGATAACAGGAACACACTGACCCCTCCTAAAAGATCAGGTCAGGATGACAGTGTGTAATAGTGATGTTTTGATTGAACCAACGTACAAGGAGATGGGTGATAACGAGCTGAGTCATGGGGCAGTAACTAACTATGTCAGAGGGGCAGTAGTAACTTGTTTGTATTGTGGTATAAAAATGTATCTCAGAGGAAGTATCTTTGTCTGGCCTAGAGAGGAATGGAAAATCCTGCCATTCACTAAGCTGGTCCATTGTTACAGGCATACATGTATTAGTGGTCCAGTAGACTCTGCAGGATACTAGTATCGTGCTTCGTCAACAATAAAGCTGCCTGGGTGTCTTCGTCCCTTAATGGATCTTGTGGTCATTGGGCAGTTTGCTTGAGGTCTGCCATGCCAGGTGTCTGTGCAGGGCTGGGGCAGCACACAAAGGGAACACACACACACAGCCAAACATCTATCAACATCTTTCCACACCTACTGATATTGCATGCTGTTCTACGCGTGCTGAACAGGAGGTCTGATAAGTTATATGTGTGACACAGTGGCCCATTGGTGGTTCACTACACTGTGTCAGCAACTCTTAGGAGGCCAGACAAATTCACTACACCTAACACATTGCTGTCATAGTATTTATTTATAAAGAATGTTGTGTGAGGTATCAAATGAAAGCTGTTGACACACTGGTCACTAATATCATGGTATTAACACTGTATGAGGAATTATGTATATCTATTGTTATTATCCTGTAAAGTTTGTAACAAGGCAGAGTGAAGAAACAGGTCTTTGGGCAGCCAAAAACATGTTTATTCAACGATCCCTGTCTCAAATGCAAATTAAGCATTATGAGAGAAATACAATGGGAGTTACATTTGCCAAGTGAAGTAAACTGGAAAAACAAGTTAACAAGGTGATGTGAAGGCCTCATGACACAGGCACACTGGAGAACATGTGAGGAGGAACAGAGTCTTATTTGGGGGTAAATTTCAAAAGGATCCATTTCAAGGGTTTACTGGGCTATAAGAAGAAGGGAGAAGAACCACTTTGTTATCCATTTTCCTGAGAAACACCTTTGAAAGAGGAGGGAGTGGTTCATGAACAACTGGATCCTGAATTGACCGAAAATGAACATACTTTGCAATGGTGAGAAACTGTTTGAGACAAAGGAGTGTAGCCTGTTAAAGTTATGGCTAGTCTGTTAGAAGCATGTTATATTTTTGGTTTATTTGTAACCATTTCTGTTTCCATTATTCTTACTCAATACTCACTTGAATCTGTGAATCTCATGTAAGTGCTGTGTTGTAATGAAGGACCTAATCCTGAGTTGTAACCTTCTCTTTAGGGCTAACTACTGAGAGTGTCCAGTGACAGGGGCTGGACACTATAGAGAGACACTTTGGAGGTGTTTGGGGATTGGGGTACACCAAGTGTTACCTACAAGGCAGAGTAAAGGCTGGCAGAGCTTCTGAGGAGATTGGATGGATGGCTAACAGACTGGAGTGACAGCTGTCTTGTCTTGGTGTACGGCAGGTATCAAAAAGTTATATTCAGTATTTTGTTCACTACTTGGTGACATTTGCCTCAGAATTTGCTCATTAAGAAGTGAAAATCAATAAACACAGAAACAAGAATTCCCAAAGATGAGGGGCAGTCTAATCCGACAAACACAATTTAACATAATAACAAGAAGTTATAGGAAAGGATATAGAGATGGTATTAGAGAACTAGATGTGAGACTAGTCGATTGCTTTAGGTTTGTGTTGTAACCACTTTCCTTGTTCAAAATCTTCCATTATTTTGCAAGTGTTCAATGGACTTTGTTAACTGCTGTTGCTACTTCTCTTTGTACTTTAATTAGCCTTAGTACTGCTAGTTTTATTGCATCAACTCCCTAACAGAGGAAGCTTTTACAACCTGTGGTTATTGAGCTTGAATACACAGAGAGAACTTTTAACCTACTGTACAGCAATTAAATTCAATTCAGACTTTCACGTCTTGGAAAGGGAGGGATATTCATCATTTAACAGACTACAGCAGATCTAATTTACCTTTGCAGTGCTTATGTATTACCAATGGTTTCTAGCAGACCCTGAGAGAGCTAGATAGACTATTGCCAGCTTGAATTTTAACTTGACTATTTTCAGTTACACTAGGGACTGACCTTAAGGCCATGCCTCTCCACCCCAAATTGGGCTGCATGCTTCTTCGCTGCAGTGGATTGAGACAAAGTATTTTACATATGGAAACTGATTTTGCTGGCTCCAGAAACTGCTGCTACATTATCAGTAATGAAGAGATGGGATTAGTCACCTAAGAGTAAGGCCTGCAAAATAAGGCTTTTGAAAATGTAAAGGTTAAACAGGCATTATAGTTCCATAACAATTATTATTTATATTACCATAATGCCTAGGAGTCCTATTCATGGACCAGAACCCCATTGTGCAAGGTGCTATACAAACACAGAGTAAAGATGGTCTCTGACTCAAAGCACTTACAATGCAACAGCTATATAGAACAGCTGAGGCAGAAATCCAGATCTCAGAGTTGGAGGGTGAAATCAAAGGTTTGATGCAACTTGTGCATTTTATCTACCTGTAGACTGTATAGGACTGCTGGCTAGGGCCTGAAAATGAAATATAGGCATGTGGTGATTCTTTCGTTTCCTCAGATTTTTAGCTAAAGAAGTGGTGCCTAGGCCAACAAGAGATGCTTAGAAAATAAAACAACATGATACTTTTCAGAGTAGCAGCCGTGTTAGTCTGTATCCGCAAAAAGAAAGGGAGGACTTGTGGCACCTTAGAGACTAACAAATTTATTTGAGCATAAGCTTTCGTTAGCTACAGCTCACGAAAGCTTATGCTCAAATAAAATTTGTTAGTCTCTAAGGTGCCACAAGTCCTCCTTTTCTTTGAACATGATACTTGTAATCCTTAATCTCTATGGACCAAACAAACAAAACCAATGCTCAAACGCCAAGCCAGAAAACAAAACAAAACACCCCCCCCACCCCCAAACTTCATAGCTGAAAAGTTGTTCACTAGGGAAAATAAAAACAGATACTTAAACACATTGGCCCTGCTATCACATAAGCATGTGAGTATAGTCCCGCTGAGCTCAGTGAGTCTATCCATGTGCAGAGTTATTTGCATACATAAGCATTTGAAGGATTGGGGCCTATGGGCTCAGTTCAGTTATCCTGCACTTTGTCGTCATTTACATCATTGCAAAGTGAGTGTAAAATATTACACCATTCTGATTTGGGTTACATTTATACCCTGCAAAATGAATGTGAAATGACGACACAAGATGCAGCACAATGGTAAAGCAAGCCTTTTGTCTTCAATATGATGGAGAGTGTTAGGATATAGATATTCAGGCCTGTCTGCAAATGCCTGTACTTTAAGAATTTAGGTGTATTCTTATCACTTGGCTAGTTATAGAGGTATAAAAGAAAGAATCAAAATCATTGTCTGCTGGTGTAATGTCCTTCTCTTACTGTGACAGTCTGAGGGCCTGTTCTTAGGCTAAGGCCTTTGGCTAAGCAGCAGAGGCAGCCATAAGCTGGGAAGCGAATGGTCACATCCTCAAATTCCAAACTAGTCACATTGAAATAAGGTACTATTGGGCTGTTAGGAATACAATCCTGTCCTGATAGTGCCTATCACCTCCAGAGAAAGGGAAGTGCCTAGAAAATGTAAAAGGAAACTTAGTTTGATAGCATCCTGTCTGGCAAGAACTCACTTATCAATAGCTGGGATGTGAAATCTTTACTTCTGTATTGTTTTGTCATTATAGTTCCCACTTTGCTATTGTTTGTCTGTATAATCTCTGTCTGGTTCTGTGATTTGTTTCTGTCTGCTGTATAATTAATTTTGCTGGGTGTAAACTAATTAAGGTGGTGGGATATAATTGGTTACATAATCATGTTACAATATGTTAGGATTGGTTAGTTAAATTTCAGGAACATGATTGGTTAAGGTATAGCAAAGCAGAACTCAAGTTTTACTATATAGTCTGCAGTCAATCAGGAAGTAGGGGGGTGGGGGTGGGCATGCGGGTGGGGGAGATGGGAACAGGGAATGGGGGTGGGGAAATTGGAATCATGTTTTGCTAAAGGGGGAAATGGGACCAGGGAATGGGGGTAAGGAAATTGGAATCATGTTTTGCTAAAGGGGGAAATGGGACCAGGGAATGGGGGTAAGGAAATTGGAATCATGTTTTGCCAATTGCAGGAATGGGAACAGGGACACAGGTGTAAGGCTCCGTGGTGTCAGAGCTGGGAAGGAGGATACTAAGGAAGGAAACTGGAATCATGTTTGCTGGAAGTTCACCCCAATAAACATCGAATTGTTTGCATCTTTGGACTTTGGGTATTGTTGCTCTCTGTTCATGCGAGAAGGACCAGGGAGGTAAGTGGTTGAAGGAATAAGCCCCCTAACAGAGAGGATGGAATTTATGTTCTGATTCAGTGACTGATGTCAGTTGCTTTGCAATGGACAAGAACCTTGCTATAATAGCCAATACATAAACATGGAGGAATGACAAATTCATGGGAAACAACAATACTTGGTTACAAACTGTACAGGAAAGACAGCCTATGCTGAAGAGATGGGGAGTAGTGCTGTATCTAAAGGATTGTGTTGTTTCTATTGCTCTTTATACAACAAAACAATATGTAGAAACCACATGAGCACAGCTGGATCCCATGTAACTGTTTACTAACTATACACAAACATACAACACCTACATGTATGTGGTTTCTGGGGGCTTCTAAAACATCAAACATAGAACATGGTGAGTACCATGAAAGAGCCCACAAACTATTTAAAGGGATACCACCCCATTCCTACATACGAGGGGCTGAATGTTCAGAATAATCTTGGCACATAACGTTTCAAAATTTCATTCCAGGGGCAAGTTAGTAATAGAAAAGTAAAGAAGGTGTCATTTGATTTGTAAAAATCGACAGAATTAGAATTTCAACGGTTTCAGCCTCTGCAGTGTGGCAGGGGAGGACTTGTATGCTCCAGGTCCTCCACCTGGTGGAAATTTTGATAATACGCCATCAGAAATGGCTCAAGTTGGGTATCATTTGAAAACACTTTCTCCCACAAACACAATGGTACCAAACATGACAACTCTAGAACAATTATGCAGATATATATTTGAGAAAATGTTTAAAAATCAACTTTTTAAAATTATACTTTAACATAGGGATGTATTGTTTACATAAAAAAAGACATTGATCTTTGGTAATGGTGGGGACGTTAGCCTTAGCATGTAGGACTGAAAAAGTTTATTCATCAAAGTCATCATCAGTGTCGTTTGTGTCTAGGGCACCACTGCTAGACATATTGTCACACTGATCTTCATCTGTGCTGCACTCACACATTACCATACAAGGCAGGCTGCTGGCCAAATGTTTGCAGGGTGATGAACATCTGGCTTTTGCACAAAAGCATTTGGTTAGCTGAAGGGTTGATTTGGGAGTGCATAATATTTCACACATAACTGGTGTGATCAGTCCATCCTCCAAGAGCCATTCATGCCCTATAGGGGAGGGTAGTTTTGGATGTGCTCAATCATCCCGGAGCCATTCTATTGCTTGATAATTTGCCCTCTTGATAAATGCACCCTTTATCAGTGCAATTTTTCTCTATTTGTCTGATTCTTGGAAAACATCCACCAATGTAGCTCTGGAAGTAACTATGTTGGCCCCACACAGTATTCTGATTGGCAAAGAAAGCAGCTATAGCTACCAGTCCTAGATGGAGACTTCTCTTCTCAAGTACTTTGTCTGTCAAATGTCCCAGAAAAACAAGATTTTGGCTACCCTGAAGCCCTCTGGTCCAAAAGTCCTACAAAAGTCTCTCACTGCAGGGTGTTGGCTACCCTGAAACCCTCTGTCTTACAGAGTAACGGACCTCTTCAGATATTAAATGGGGAACTGCCACAGCACATATGATATTCTTAGTACTTATATCCCTTGTTTTCAAAGGAGTCACATGTTCCCGGAAATATGCCCTGTGGATGTTTCATCACTTGTTTTTTCAATTAATAGTTTTGGAAGGGACAATGAAGAAGAGACTAAAAATCAGTTGACCTGTACTTACTCATCAATCATTCACCAGAGCTCTTAGTGTGGTGCCATCTTAAAGGGGTCATTTTGACCCTGGTTAGTTAGTACCAAGTTCACCATTTAACTTAGTGAACTGGCCATTGACTGACCATGACCAAAGTTCCAAGCTGAAATACACACACACACACACACACACACACAGAGCCTCTGGTTAACCATTCATAATCCACACTGTTCAAGCGTAATTGTTTCAGAGTGGTAGCCAATGTTAGTTTGTATCAGCAAAAACAACTACAAGTGTAATTGTAGCACTCTCAGTAAATTTCCATATAAATGGTTTGATGCTAAGAGAACCCAGCTCCCAGAATCCTTTAGCAAATTCAGTACCAAGCCTCACTACATTCATATCAGTCTCAATAATTCATAAAAATAATTGGCACTGTCCCAACACCTGCCACCTTCCCTCTGACTTTCTTCTTTGCATTCAAGCACAATTTTAGTCTGTTCTTCTTGATTGGAGCCCATAGATTGATGGTGTCTGGGATAATTCTTTGGGTTTTGAAGGCTTCATATAAGTCATGACCCAAAGTATCCATTTGACTGACATCTGAAGACTGCTATTGTCATGATATTAATATGCTCTGGTCCATTATAAGCAAATGGGTTGTCAGTGCAAGTAAGTTCATCCTGTAGCTTTAACAGTGTCCTCCCCTTTTGTCATTTAACAACACCTAATGAGTCTAGATGGTTCTTGGTTACTTCTAAGTCATCTCAGCCATATTTAAAATTTCGTTCAAAATTCCATGGAGTCCTGGGGTTGTCAGGAAAAACCAAGAAAGAGCATTTGGATGCTGTGTTATGCCCACCAACTCTTCAATGATTTTCATTGCTCTGTTTTCATGTTCTAGGACTTTCTCTGAATCAAGTGCACAGAAGGGAATGGCAACCTTTTAACAATCCAATTTCCTTTTCAAAATTCTTGCCATATGTTGGGGTCAGAGTTTTCTACACCTCTTATCTCAGTGAGGTACAGGTGATTATCACAGAATAGTTGGTTAAATCTAAAGCAGAAAAGTATTTCACAAAGTCTTGCAGTGCCGTGAGGTGCAAATTCTAATTAGCTGTGCTGATAGATTGAATAAAGAGCAACAAAGACTTGCCCATACCTGGCATTTGTCCTGGCATCTTCAATGTTTTCCTGGTGCTCAATGTACTTCCTTTCCAACCTTGCCAAATTCAGTTTCTGAGCTACAGAGCATTGTATTTAACCAGGTCCTTTTTAGTGGTATTCTCCAAAGATACAGCTAGTCAGTACTCTTTTTCTCTCCACTGATCCCTAAAAATGATGAAGTCCAAAGTCAAAACAAAACAAATTACTTTGGGATTGTAATTAATTATGTAATGCATGTTATGTAACTGTGTGCAAACTATTTGTGGATGGACTCCAGTAATTTTTGGCTGGATGCTGACATCTTAACCAGTGCCTCATTACAACTCTTTGGCACAATAAGCAAAGCTGACAATGCCACCAAACTACTTCTTTTTGCTGATGGTGAGTCAACCTGAAGCACTCCTTCCATTTGCAGCAATCTGTAACATTAAAAAATTAACCAAGTAACATGTTCTGAGCACTAACTGATAACACTGTAATGTCAATCAAGGGCCAGAATGTAAGTTTGTGAGGGCTGCATGTTTGACATGGCTGTGTTAAGGTATAATTTAAAACTGCTGATTTTTAAACATTTTCTCAAATATATAGCTACATAATTGTTCTAGGTGTGTCTTGTTTGGTACCATTGTGTTTCTGGGAGAAAAGACTTTTGAAGGATACGCAGCTGGACCCATTTCTGACAACACTGTATTATCAAGATTTCCACCCACTGGAGGACCTAGATTTGGGAGTCCAGGGTAAGGGTCAGTGAGTACCCCCCTGCCATGACGCAGAGGTTGGCACCATTGTAATTTGATTCCATAATTTTTTACAAATCAAATGACACCCCCTTACCTTTCTATCATTAACTTGTTGTGTAATTACACGTGCTCCCAGACTAAAAGGAGTTAGGCTCCTAACACATCTATTTAGGCTTTTAACTTTCATTAAAATCACACATTTCATAGTAACTGTTACATGTTACTGAGAACCAAGTACTTGTATTACCTGCAGTTTTTTTGCCTATAGTTTGCAATGATTAATTCTTGACTGCAAATGAGAACCTACTCACCTGCCTGCAGGGTATAGATTCCATACACATTCTTAAAATATAATGTTTGCCTGTGGCAGAGTTTCCTTTTGAGTTCTAAGTTCATGAAAACTAATCAGCCCTTCTTAAATGTGGGTGAGTTTGCATACAGAGAAAGAGAAAGGTAGAGATGGCTCTTTCTAGCTAAATGAGGCTGCAATGAGTGTGGGAGGTTTCTATAAATAATAATTTCATTTTATAAATGGCACCTGTAGCAGTGCACAGTCGGCTCCTGCCTTCTTGCATTATAGCAACCTGCTCAGACTCCACTGGTTGGCTCTCCAACCATGCTGTTTATTTCCCTCCACCAATGCCTTTGCAGTTTTGTGCAGCAATACTATTTATAGCAATCCTTGTATCCTCAGCCCTTTCCCCAGGGCCCAAGAGGTCTCCCTTCCCTGCTGGGAAGGGGCTCAGTATCTCTCATGTAGGATAAATTGTTTCAGATGTCCAGGTGGGCTCCAAGACTCTTCACTGCCAGGGTATCATTGTGAGTGATGTGAATAATAGTGCTGTAAACCCCATTGTGCTAAGCATGAACCTGATCCAGCACGGCTACAAGGAACTGCCAGGGGTACTGCAAGTGGATAGATATGAACTGCAGACCAAACAGCTGACCTGCCAGGTCCTGGAGAGAAAGCTGCAGACTGTCCAGGGGGAGAATAGGAAGCCAGATCCATGGCTGTGGGAGCTACAAGGCAAGATGGCCAGCCTTAGGAATGATTTTCAAGCCCAGCTGCTGCACAAGAGGAAAAAGACTGCTCAGGTGGAGGAACAGGTCCATCAGCATTCCCAGGTGGAGAACAGGGAATCGCTGACTTGGCAAGCCAGGTCTCCAAAGTGTTTGAGCTGTTTGGCACTAATGAGAGAGAGGCCATCCATATGCATGAAGGACTGTAATGGAGAGATGGAGAAGAAGGATCTAGCCGTTGCTGGCTTCAGTTGGTCCCTGAAGGACATTCACACTGGCAGGGACAGCTTTGACACAGACACAATCACAAGTACAAAGTCTTATCTGTATTACAAATCTATGCAATAATTATAACTGTAGTCATACTCAGATCCTCAGAGACATTGTAGGCTCTGATGGACCTCTCAATAGCATATGGAGATTCTCCGACTTGATGTGGGTTTATGCTATACATATCTTCATAAATATCTTCTTCTCTAACATCAGTTATAGATACTAGTCTTGAGGTGTGTCAAAGTTTGACTCAGACTCACAATTTATCAGACCACTCTGTTTTATTAGGAAAGCTGCTCTGCTAATACATTTAGAAGTGAGCCCCCCGAGTGGGGCTTGTGTCTTTTAATTTATACAGTTTTTTGGAGAACAAGTTACAGAGAAGTTACAGACAAAAGAAGAAAAAGATTTTAGTCACCACCCTTCGAGATCCCTGAGACCAGTCACGTATCTTCAATTGCCTGCCACCCTTAACAATCTCCTTTAACAGCTTCCAGTTAACTTAACTAATTGCCCTTCACACCTTCCATTCTGATGCCTGCTTCTTAGACGTGCTGGCTCTATCTTAATTGCTTCTCCATTCAAAAGCTAACTGTCCCTACGTGTGCTCCCTCAGATACTTTGTAACATGTTTTGGCATGCCCTCTCATATACAATGTATCCAGCATGTCCCCTTATACAACGTTATACTTATACAATGTTATACTTCCACAATCCCCCCTTTTGGTCAAGGCTACGCCCATGACCAACGTCTTACTGGATTCCATACATCAATCGTTCTTTTTCATTACTTTCACTGGTGACATTTAACAACATTAGATTAGCACTCTGGTTAGGGGTAACCTGATGGATGGTGTGTCTTGTGCAGTTTTGGATACAACAAGAAATCAATTGAAAACACACAAAGATTATTCGAATTCCAAATAAGATAGTCAGGATTCCTTGAAACAACCAGTTTCCCAGACTAGAGAAATTGAATAAGTTACTTATCCATTTCCACAAGGAACTTGGTTCTTCGTGGGGAAGGTATGCAATTTGCTCCAAATGGCTAGCACGATTTATTACCTCATTAGTATTATCAGGTATGTATACACAGCATTCTGTTCCAATTAGAGCACAGGTCCCTCCTTTGGCTGCCAGTATTATATCTAATGCCCGACGGTTTTGCAGGGCCACTTGTCGGACCGCTCCTGCTTCTTTGGCTAGAGCTTTTAAGCTCTCTCCTGTTTCATTGGCCATGATCTCAACCACCGCTTGTAACCTTAAAAGCCTTTTGCATGGTGGATTACCCCCCATACTGGGACTAAAGAAATGCCAACAGCTTCTTCCCAAGTTAGGGGGCTTATGTTATCCACATACCATTTAGCATCTGGCAAGTCCCTCCTTTTTCACCTGAAATTACGGAGGCGATTTCGTGGGAGGGATTGAAGCACCCGGAATTGTGGGAAAAGCTGAGCAGGATAACAGATACCTGACCAATTTGCTGGTAACACAGTGTAAGCATTTTCCCCACAAACCCAATGATGTCCCATTAAAGCTGGGAAGGGTTGACTGCAACCCTTTGACATGTAAGAATTTACGAAGGAGGAATAGTATCCCCCAAAGGGCACAGGATGATTTTCACTGGGAGAAGAGGTAGCATTCACATGGCATTTGTAGATGGTGCTGTTTTTCTCAGGGAGGCTGTAGGGGGAGCAAGAGATTGAATCTTTGGTTTGGTCCCAGGTTGAGAGGAAGTTTATCTTTCCATACCCGGTTCGCCATTCTCCAACCTTGTTTGAATAGTCCCATACACCATGGGACACAATGTATTGGAGACAGCTGCTCCTCCCTAGATTCAGCCCTATCCCATTACACACCCAGCACCAGTGGCCCTTTCCTTTCACCACACTTATAAGTTTAGGAACATATGTTTTTCCCAGCCCCCAAGTGTCATTTTCCTTCCATGTCCTTTTAAGTGGATAGGGTTCTCCAGCAAGCTCTGAGGAATTCAAAGGGATTGCCATGGTGGGGATACTAGCTTGTGAGTGAGCTGGGATTTGGCTGCAGACCCAGCAATTAGAAATATTCAGGATCTGGGCTATCTGCACCTGTTGTTGGATGAAAGAATTATCACTGTCACTCTGGATTCCCCAGACCCTCAGGACACAGTAGCTGAGGATTAAGCTTCTCAAAGGACACATGTTGGAAGCAGGACCCTTTCTGGTTCCGACAACCCCTTTCGAGGGAACCGCAGTCACGGTTTTACGTCCACCAAGCAGCAGGCGCTAGGCTCACTACTGCTTCTTGTTTGTTGGGTCCTGCTGTCTGCTTACCCTCTGCTTCTGGCAACCCTTACGAGAGCACAGATTGTAAGGTATTGCAGGCTGTTCCTCTTTGTCTTCTGGGGTTGAAGCTGGTTCTGCATGGTCTTGCAGAGGTGCTTGGTCCCCTTGAGGTGGCGCTGGCTTACACTGTGAGGCATGGATCCATGCAGCGATGCCGGATAATTTCACTGCTGTCTGGGTGGTGAGCAGTACCTGGTATGGACCCTTCCACCGGGGTTCCAAGGCGTGCTTCCGAAGGTGGTGCCGCAGGTAGACCCAATCACCAGGCTCAAGAGTGTGACAGGCAGCAGAGGTGGGTTCCGTCAGCCAAGCTGCTCGCACCTGTGAATGGAAGGAGCTCACAGCTTGCATTAACCCTTTGCAGTACTGGAGGAGCGTGCTGTGAGTTAGGTTTAGGTCTGGGGCTGGGGTAATTGTAGCCATTATTCGCATAGGGCGTCCCATGATGATTTCAAATGGACTCAATTTGTGTCTCTGGGATGGGGATGACCGAATTTCCATAAGGGCCAGTGGTAAAGCAGCTGGCCGGTTTAACCCTGTGGAACTACAGATTTTTGCCAGCTTATTTTTAAGCACACCATTTCGCCTTTCAACTGCCCTGCACTCTGTGGATAGTAAGGGCAGTGCAACAGGTGGGTGACATGTAATACCTGGTTTAGATGTTGAACAATTTTTCCAGTAAAATGTGTTCCCCGGTCACTAGACAAAGTGGCAGGAATTCCCTTGGTAGGGATAATGTGGTTTAACAGACATTTTGCAACGGACAATGAATCAGCTTTGTGACAGGGAAAGGCTTCAATCCAACCTGAAAACAGATATATTATAACTAAAATGAATTCATATTTCTGACACTTTGGCATTTGTACAAAATCAAGTTGCCAGTGTAGGAAAGGTGCTTGAGGCAAACCCCGGAACACTTGTGTTACTTTTACAGATTTGCCTACATTGTGGCTTTGACAAGTAACACAAGTGGCACAGTGGCGGGTTGCAAAGGAGCCGAAATGGGGAGCCCACCACCCCGCCTTACTCATAGCAGAGACCATCTCCTCCTTGCCGACATGCGAAACACCATGTAGCAGGGTGGCTAGGGACGGGTAGGGTGAGAGGGGGGCTACAAAGGTACCGGTGGGTGATCGCCAAAGGGAATCAGAATGCAAAGAGCAACCCAAAGCACTCCAGGAGTCTTTCTCTGTTTCTGGGGCAGAATCCTGGAGCTGAGCGAGATGAGACAGGGATGGTGGCATTACAGAGACAGAGAGGGGACCAAGAAACGCTTCTGGTGAAGGTTTTATAGTGGCGGCATGTTTTGCATCAGCATCAGCAAGTGCATTACCTTTTGCCACCTCGGTGTCTGCCGCTGAGTGGCCAGTACACTTAACAATTGCCAAGGCAGACGGTAGTAAAACTGCATACAGGAGGGCGGCAATGTAGGGGCCATTCTTGATAGGGGTACCAGTAGAGGTAAGAAAACCTCGAGCCTGCCAGAGGGTGCCAAAGTCATGCACAACCCCAAAGGCATACCGAGAATCAGTAAAAATAGTGGCAGAGAGCCCCTCGGCTAGAAAGCAGGCACGGGTTAGAGCAATCAGTTCAGCCACCTGGGCAGAGGTCACAGAAGGTAAGGGCGCAGCTTCTATGGTCTCAGAGAGAGAGACCACAGCGTACCCTGCAAGAAGGTGGCCTTGGTCATTTCTATAACAGGACCCATCAGTGAATAATACCAGGTCAGAGTTAGGGAGAGGTACATTTGAAAGGTCGGGGTGCCGAACAGTGATAGCGGAGACAGTTGCAAGACAGTCATGGGGTTCACCATCACTAGGTAAAGGAAGGAGGGTAGCAGGGTTTAACCGGGAGCAGTGCTTAATAGTGATATGTGAGGCTGAAAGCAGCAAAAGTTCATACCTAGTGAGGCGAGCAGAGGAGAGGTGAGCAGTGTTGCGTTGCAGAAGGAGAGTTTCCACAGAATGGGGAACCATGAGAGTGAGAGGAGAGCGGAGGACAAGGGACTCAGACCTCTCGACCAGGCGCGCTGCAGCAGCTACAGCGCGTAGGCAAGGGGGTAAACCCTGGGCTACAGGGTCCAAGGTTGCAGAAAAATAAGCCACCGGGCGATTTCTGTCACCGTGCTCCTGAGTCAGAACCCCGAGGGCACAAGCAGATTGTTCGTGACAGAAAAGGGTAAAAGGCTTGTCATAGTTAGGTAACCCTAAGGCAGGGGCAGAGGCTAAATTCTGCTTAAGGGAGATGAAAGCAGCATTTGCTTCAAGTGGCCATGGTATGGGGTTAGGTACAGAGGATCGAGTGAGTTCTTGGAGTGGTTTAGCCAGAGAAGCATATTGGGGAATCCATTGCCTACAGAACCCTGTCATGCCTAAGAATTTTCTGACCTGGCATGGAGAGCAAGGCTGGGGAAAGCTAAGGATGGCTTGTACCCGGACTGGAGAGAGTGTACGGGAGCCCTGGGAGAGAAGGAAGCCTAGGTATGTGACAGAGGTTTGGCAGAGCTGCAATTTTGTGTGAGAAGCCTTATGACCCTTGTTTGCTAAAGCTGTGAAAAGTGTTAGTGAATCAGCTTCTGAGGCAGACAGAGAGGGGGAGCACAGGAGTAAGTCGTCCACATATTGGATCAGTGTGGATCCTGATGGGAAAACCAGATCAGCGAGATCCCTGGCTAGGGCTTGTGAAAAATAGGATGGACTCTCTGTATACCCCTGGGGAAGGGTAGTCCATGTATATTGTTGACCCTTGTAGGAGAAGGCAAAGAGATACTGGGATTCAGAGTGAACTGGGACAGAGAAGAAAGCGGAGCACAAATCTACAACAGCAAAGTGGGTTGCATTTGGAGGAATAGACACTAGTATTGTAGCAGGGTTAGGAACCACTGGAAAAGAAGGTATGACAATACGGTTAATAGCTCGAAGGTCTTGAACAAATCACCACGATTTGCCATCAGCCTTTTGAACTGGGAGGATAGGGGTGTTACAGGGGCTGGAACAAGGGACAATAATTCCTTGTTCTTTTAATGCAGATATAACTGGAGCAATCCCTGCCTCTGCCTCAGGATTCAAAGGATACTGAGACAGGCGAGGCAGAGGTTTGGAATTGTCTACAGTAATCCGAACTGGGTCAGTATTTAATCGGCCCACTTCAGATGGGTGAGATGGCCATAGGGAGGAAGGAACCTGAGAGATTAGGTGCTCTAGGGATGGAGTTAAGGGACAGCAAGGGACCGGAGTAGAGAGGAAAGTTTCAGACAGCAGGGAGGCTACAGAATCACATAAGGAAGACTGAGGGATTTGCAGGTAGACACCATCTGGGGAGAAGTAAATAGAACAGCCAAGTTTGCATAGCAAGTCCCCTCCCAGAAGGTTTGCAGGGGTGGAATCAGAGAGGAGGAATGCATGCTCCTCAGAGAGGGGACCGACCTGAACAGACAAAGGTTTTGAGAGGGGAAAAGAGGTAGGGATCCCTGTAATGCCAACAGCAGACACAGATTTTCCAGATCGGGGAACCTCAGGCAATTCAGTGGTGCGGACTGTAGAAAGAGAAGCTCCAGTATCAACAAGGAAAGGGAGAGAGAGATCATTTACAGTCAGGACACATTCTCCAGTAGGGGACAGAGGTAATAAGGGAGCTAAAACTTTGTGAGGTTCCTCAGCATCCCGTCATTGTTGGGGTGAAAAATAGGGTTGGGGATCAGCTGGAGGAACCAGCGGGGGGTTCACTTGATTTCCCATACAATTATTAGGTCGTCTTGAACACTCATTTTTCCAGTGTCCAGGCTGTTTACAGTAGTTACAAACCCCAGTTAATCCAGCCCCCCGCCCCCTTCCGCAACCCCGTCCCTGTCCCCGGTGTGGTCTGCTTAGTCCTGAATAATGCTGTATCTGCAGAGCCATTAACTTTTGGGAGGACTGTTCCTCCTTTCCTTTTAAAGTGCGGTGGCAATGCTCTGCTACTGCCAACAATTTGTCCATGGTTTCAGTCTCCCATCCCACACTTATTTGTTTTAACATGCTGCCTGTGGCAGGGAGAAGACCATCAACAAATGCATGTGCCAAGGCCCCCTGCCCATTTACATCGGGCTCTTGTATTCCTGAATGTTGTAGGAAAATATCAGTTAGCTGGGACCTATAGTCGCCTGGGCTTTCTCCTTGCCCTTGCAAGGAGAAACTGGACGTATTGCTGTCCAGTTTGTTTTAGGAGACCACACTTTGGGAATGGCTTGATGCAGGCGCTTCCAAAGAGCCATATACCAATCTCTGTATGCCGAATCTGGGCCAGTACTTTTTATGGTTGAGTGGCGTGCCTCAGCTGGCCAGTCTGTGGCAGCCAACCATTTTTCATAATAACTGGCAGGAGCTAACAATTTACACAATTGGAGGAGATCTGTCTCAGAGGGTTTATAGGTTTCACAGATTAACAGAAACTCCTCAGCAAATTTGACAGAGTTTTCCTGTGGTTTGGGAAAACTTTTAACTATAGATAAAAGTTCCGTACGAGTCCAGGGCTTATAATCCCATATGGATTCACTTTCTCCCATCTTAAGGACTCGTAAGAGTGCCACAACAGTTTGATAAGAGTCTCTCATTAACCTCGCATCAGGTTCTCTTTTCCAAGAAGAGATGTCAAGAGAATCTTTGCAGTCTGCTTTGGATTTCTTCTTCATAATATTTTGCACAGCTGCAAGGCCAATGAGGGTATCTTCTTCACTTTCATTATCTGTAGTCACTGAAGATTTTTCCTTTTCTGATTTCTGATTTGCACAGGAGTATGGTGGGGATCGGGTTTGATCCGGATCATTGCACAGGACTGGGCAAAGGGGAGCGCTCGGACTAGTGGTGGGAGAGACTGCATCCAATTGAACTGTTAGTTTTTTGATAGAATTTTTAAGAGAGGTGAGTTTTGACTCAGTCCATCTACGATTTGCCTCTTCCCACCACTGCATGAAGCAGTCTACTTCTCCTCTCTCCAATCTGGTTTTTGGGAGGATGAGTTTGCTTTTTAAAGCGTCCACTCGATCCTTGTCCCAAGAACCTAACAGTGGCCACTGTAATTTGGGGTTCTCTAGAGCTAATTTGGACCATTTTTCAAGAAACCTACAAGAGTCTGGACCCCTCCTAAAATACATAAAATAAGCTGGAGTTCCCTTAGGGAACTGTTCTACCTTAGACCATCCAGGAGGACTTCACACAGCACTCACACAAGAAGGAAATTCGTTCTCAGCAGAGCGGTACCCAGTGCAACACACAGAAAGGAGCCCACAAGCTACTGCCTCAACTGCCCTTGCTTTCACACCAGGGGTTATACCCAAGGCGTGGTGTGGCTGCAGCTGTGCAGATTCCACTTATTCAGACCGTGGGGACGGGGACCCCTTGGTCAGCCAGTCTCCGGACAGAGATGGCTCCCAGATTCACACACACACCACGGGGAAGACGGATAGACACAAAGACAAGACAGTCCTCAAACCGGTTAAAGCACAAAAATAATAATTACCTGAGATGTCTGATTCCAGAAGCTGGATCCAAAGACCCCTACCTGAACAGAGTGGGAACCAACAAGTTCAATGGCGTAGACTGCGCTGCTGCTGTGTACCTTTCTGTCTTGTGGAGGATCGCTTGGACTAAGCGTCCAGGCGCCGGCTGCCACGATCGTCCTGCAAGGCAGTCAGGGATCACACAGCCTCAGTGAAGCCACTTGCCATCTCGGTGGAACCTCCAAATTGTCAAAGTTTGACTCAGACTCACAATTTATCAGACTACTCTGTTTTATTAGGGAAGCTGCTCTGCTAATACATTTAGAAGTGAGCCCCCCGAGTGGGGCTTGTGTCTTTTAATTTATACAGTTTTTTGGAGAACGAGTTACAGAGAAGTTACAGACAAAAGAAGAAAAAGATTTTAGTCACCACCCTTCGAGATCCCTGAGACCAGTCACGTATCTTCAATTACCTGCCACCCTTAACAATCTCCTTTAACAGCTTCCAGTTAACTTAACTAATTGCCCTTCACACCTTCCATTCTGATGCCTGCTTCTTAGACGTGCTGGCTCTATCTTAATTGCTTCTCCATTCAAAAGCTAACTGTCCCTACGTGTGCTCCCTCAGATACTTTGTAACATGTTTTGGCATGCCCTCTCATATACAATGTATCCAGCATGTCCCCTTATACAACGTTATACTTATACAATGTTATACTTCCACAGGTGACAGTAGCTAAAAGGGAAATGGAAATAGTTTGGATTCAGCAAGACTGGGTTTTGACCTTGTGTTGGGGTGTATCAGCCCTGCACTGGTGCAGCAGGGGTTAATGCTTCTCTCCGGGCCAAGGAGGCCATGCTCCATTGGCTCTGCTGAGCATGCTCCAGCTGCAACCAGGGTATAAAAGGAATCAGAGCAGGTCAGTCTGAGCTGACTGTGAAGGAGGTGTGCTATCAGCTCCTGCAGAAGGACTGGACGCACTCCAGGATGCAAAGGCCAGTCAGACAGAGTTGAACCAGGACCCCGAAACTCAGGATGCCACTGAGGGAGGGGAAATCATGTAGACGTTGAGGGGGAAAGCCATGGAGAATCAGGTATGAAGTGACCCAGAGGAACTTTGTGGGGAGTGTGACAAAGCTCTGTCCTTGCCTCTGTGGGTCCCGCATTTCCTGGCGGATTTTGCTAGCCTCACTGTGACCCTCCACGTAACCCTTCTCTCTCTAGAGACAAGGGTCACAGTCTACTGAGCCATTTTCATCATAAGCCAGCAAGGGAGGTGAAGAGAAATTATCCTTCCTTGCACAGTCTCTGTTGTCTCCCAGTCTCAGTGATTAATCAGGGGGCAAAGGTGGGGAGGGGAGCCCAGGCCCACCCTCTACTCCAGGCTCCAGCCCAGGGACCCTAATAGTATCAGCTATGGTAGCTGACCTTTTAGAAACATGACATGTACAATTCCCTGGGCTACTTCTCCCACAGCAGCCCTCACTTCCTCAAGCTCCACTTCACCCTTACCTCAGGGCCTCCTTCCTTGTGTCTGATATGGTGTGTACTACTCAGCCTCTCCAACAGCGCAACTTCCTCCCACAGCTCCTGACATGCCCACCCACCTGACTGACTGGGAGGCTTTTAACTAGTTTCAGCCAGCCCCTGATTGGCTTCAGGTGTCCCAATCAACCTAGCATTCTTCCTGCCTTCTGGAAAGTTCTTAATTGGCCCCAGGTGTCTTAATTGACCTGGAGCAGCTTCCATTTCACTTAACCTGGTACCAGGGATTTGTTTAGCCTGGAGCTAATATATTTATCTCCCACTACTTTTCTATAGCCATCTGGCCTTGCCCCGTCACAGAAGTCAGTTGCAGAACCAGACACTAGCTTGGCATGTTGCAGTATGATCCCCGCCAGGCTGGTGGCAGGCAACTCTGCCACTGCCAGGGCCCTGGGTTAGGACCCAGTGGAGAGGGAGGGCACCGGTCCCAAAGGCTGTGCCAGTGACTCTGGCTGCTAGGCTGCCCTGCCCTGAGAGCAAGAGCCTCACCAGTGACTAAGGCCGTTAGGCCACCAAGCCCCGAGACCAGATGCAACCCTACAGACTCAGCCACGGGGCTGTAAGGTGCCCCCCCTCACCCCCAAAGGGTGATGGGTGTACCAGCCCCACAACAGACCTTTTCTCTATTTATTGTCCTAATTTTTCCTCCCATATAGGCAGAAATTGTATCTGCAGTGAGGATATTGTGGACAAAAATTCATCACTTTCACCCAATTTCCATCCCTCCAGAAGAGGTGAATACTTCATTTGGGGTGCTACTGTTTAAAATTTTAGACCGTACTTGTTCTGCCTGATTCATGTCAGTACTAATCTTAATTAAATGTGAATTTTTCCTTTCTAACAACTGTTTTAGCTGCAAATTTAATGGTGGTATATATGCTTGAAAAACTGGAGTACTTTTCTTAATTAAATCTTGATAATCTGGGTTACTAAGAATGACAGTCTCATTTTCAAAAACAGGTATCAGTGATATTGTTGTATGTCCAATAATCATGGGTACTTGTGGCTTAAAAGTTTGGATTTGTGACCACATATCTAATCTAACAACCACATATCTAATCTGACCAGAATAAAATTCTTTGTGATTAGTTACTACACAATAATGTGTAGTAACTCTGTCCTAGGTCACCCACTCCATGGGAGATCCCCACTTAGTTGCACTGGACATGACACCAGTGTTGCGTTGACTTTCAATAGGTTCCATTGGCACCTTTCCAGTTGGCCACATAGTGCGATTGTTACCACAGGCGTCAACTTTTCCTGGCTCCGGTGGGTGCTCACATCCTCCAACACCCGGCCCTGCCCCGACGCCGCCCCTGCCCTGCCCTCATTCCAACTCCTTCCCTAAAATTCCTGCCCCAACCCCACCCCCTCCCTGCCCCTATTGAACTCCTTCCCCAAATCCCCACCCCGGCCCCGCCTCTTTTCCAAGCACGCTGTGTTCCCCCTTCTCCCCACTCCCTCCCAGCACTTGCCGCCATGAAACAGCTGTTTCACAGCAGGAAACGCTGGGAGCTAGGGGGAGAAGTGGCATGCTCAGGGGAGGAAGCCGAGGTGGAGGTGAGCTGGGGCAGGGGGCAGGGTGGGGAGCTGCTAGTGGGTGCAGAGCACCCACCAATTTTCCCCCATGGATGCTCCAGCCCTGGAGCATCCATGGAGTCAGTGCCTATGATTGTTACCTCAAACACATTACATCTACAGTTCCATTGATGTCCTTTTTGAGAGTAACAAGCAATCCATGGGACTTTCCATGTTTGGGCATGGTGATGATTTCATTTGCTCCCTGTAGATGCTGTCTTCTAGGTGACCTATGGAGTGGACAGTGGCTTATTGATTAAATACATCCTTATTTGGATTGAACATGGGTAATGATAATGTGAAAGAGACATATAAGGATTTTGAATTGTCACATATCTTATTTAAATAACACATGTCATAATATGGAGGTGGAGTCACAGATCCCTAGTATCTAATTGCACCAAATGATATTCTTTGACACTTAATTTGGCATTTGACTTTCTCTTCTCCATATTTTTGAATATAATGTGGACAACACCAATTAAGATTTGTTTATTCCTAATTAATTTTGGCACCTTTCTCAATTTTAAGAATTGTAAAGTATTATCAATAGTGTTTATTACATATTTACTATATGCTGAACAAATAATTTTTTCCATGTAGTGATTTTTTCCTGATTATTATTATATATTATCAACTGACTAATTTTTATCTGAGCTTCTTTAAATAATTTGGTTATTTCATGCATTTTATACACCATGAATCATTCTTCAATTGCTAAACCATAAATTTCCTTTAACATGGGATTAATTAAGTTGTTAGCTTCTTTCTGAAACACATAATTGATATTCTTTTTAATTCTTCAACATCCACCTTATTCCAAATTGACACTCCTGTTTCAAATAAACCTGTAATACTGTTTAAAATTCCAAAAGGATTAATTTTTCATTAAGGTTGATCTTTATATTGAAACCTACATTGGCAATATCTTGTACTTATTTTTAAGGCCACAATTCTGTCACGAAGGTCAAGGAGGTCACGGATTCCGTGACTTTCCAGGACCTCTGTGACTTCTTCTGGGGCAGGACTGGAGCAGCTGTCAGCCCTGGGGCTGCTGGAGCAGTGGCCGCCAGAACAGCTGACCAGAGGCCAGCCCCAGGGCCACCAGAGCAGTGGCTGGGGTTGGGTCAGCCCCCCTGGGGCTTGAGCAGCAGCAGTCAGCCCCTGCCGCAGGAGCAGTGGCGGGGCTGGAGCAGCTGCAAGCCCCAACAGTGTTCTCTTTGTGGCCCCCTCTCCCTCTGAGGGTATTTTTAGTAAAACTCAAGGACAGGTCACGGGCAATAAGCAAATATTCATGGAAGCCCGTGACCTGTCCATGACTTTTACTAAAAATACCTCTGACAAAATCTTAGCTTACTCGCTGTTGATAAGCAGTAACCTTATCCACAAGAAGTACTGGAAAGAAGGACATAACCTTAGTGTTCTTACAACAACTAAATTCATTCATTTGTCAATTAGATAAATTTAACACAACAGAGATATGCATACATTGCATTTGATTGACCAATACCCTGGTATAGGCATCGCAGTGAGACGCCTAGCAGGGCCTTCTTGTAGAACTAGACATTCTTCTTCGAGGGGTGTCCCTGTGGGTGCTCCACTCTAGGTGTCGGTGCATCCCTGCGCCGGAGAGCGGAGATTTTTTGCAGCAGTACTCGTTCGGGGGAAGGGCATGCACAGGAGCTGTCTCGTGCACCTCCTGTAGTGCGCCGCCCCCCCCCCCCCCGACCGTTCTCTCAGTTCCTTCTCAACTGTCCTCGGCTGCAGACAGAGCTCCGCAGCAGTGCTCTCCTTGATACTTTCTGGGGAAAAAAAAGTTACAAGTTACATAGGAACTTCATATAAGTCTATACTTAGGTACATAGTTTTGTTAGTTCCTCTTAGAGGTTTTTCTTAAAAAAAAATTTTTTTTTCATTACTTAGTTCTCCATTTAGGAATAGCTCTACGGCTTACCACTGCAATTAACTCCCACCCTCATCTATCGAGAGCGGGGAAGAGGCTTAATTGAAGTCATGCCAGGCTCAACGGGGTTTAAAAAGTGTGACTCCTGTCGTGAATCGATGCTGGTCTCTGACAGCCCGCATCCTGCATCCGCTGTCTGGGAGAAACTCATATCTCCCAGAAATGCATACATTGCAGCAATTTGAAGTCAAGAACAAGATGTGATAGGGATCTCCATTTGAAAATGCTTCTGATGGAGAAATCCTTCCAACCTCTGCAAGAGACGTCCTCTGGGGAGTCTCATAAACCATGATCCCTAAGCAATGATAAGGCTCCGACTTCCAAAACTATCAGGAAGTGAGCCTCAACCTCTCCAACAAGGGACTCTCACAAAAAGAGAGCTTTGCCAGCAAGGTCTTTACCCTCAGTGCTCCACTCATCCACTCCACCATCCCTCAGCCGACCTCTGCCGAGTCCCAATGCGCAGCACTGGAGTCGAAATGTCAAGTCTCCCCCACGGCACCGACTACCCCGGTGCGGAGTGCAAAACAGGCAGCGGCATCACGATCAATGCTGCCGTCACCGGCACCAACCCCAGACTTGATGCCTGCTAACAAGCCAAATCCGGCACTGGTTAGCGCTCCAACGGTCAACCACAACCCCCAGGCGGGACCAATGCAACGCCTACACCATGCTGACATAGCAGTTTCTTTGGTACCGCAGTAACCACTGCTCGGCACTGAACACTCCCTGAGCTGCATAGCACGGTACCATCCTTCACTGCCTGCACCACTCTCCATGCATAGTGGCGAGGAAGGAGACGTGCAGGACAACCACATCTCCTCCCAACGTTCATCCCCATCACAGAGGAGACCTACATGGAATGCTATGAAGCCTAAGCCTCATCCCTCCGAGCATTCACAGCCCTGGTATGCACAACACTGGCCTTACCCATTGCCACCTTACCCCATGCAATGGCCACAATGGGGTCCTTGAGCCACATACTAGAACCTATATTCTGCCCCCTCTTCCCCAGCCAGAAGAAGATTCAGAGTACATCCCTCCTTACCACTCAGAGAAACCTCTGACCCCCCCCCCCCCCGAGACCGAGATAGAAGGGGAAGAGATACTATCACAGGCAGACCTGGATGATTCACCACCTGCCCCACACTCATCTTCCACACCAGAGGAAGTGGTGACGCCATCTATCCCGACGGCGCTGGATGAGCTGAAACCATTCCAAGAACTCTTCAAAAGAGTAGCAAACAGCCAAGAAACTGCCTTACATGAGGTGCAGGAGAAACAACATAAGTTGTTAAAAATCTTACAGCCGGCATCATCAGCCAAGATCACCTTCCCCATGGATGAGTCTATAATGGAGCCTGCGGAGGCCATATGGCAAACACCAGCATCGGCACCGCCCACCAACAAAAGGGCTGATAGGAAATACTTTGTTCCTGCCAAAGGCATAGAATTTTTGTTTTCACACCCTCAAGCCTGTTCTTTGGTAGTAGAAGCTGCCAATCAGCGCAGTAAACAGCCCCATTTCTGCTGCACACCACAAGATAAAGAACGCAAGAGAGTGGACCTCTTTGGGTGTAAAGTTTACTCATCAGCCGCCCTTCTGCTCAGAGTTGCCAATTATTCTGCTCTACTAGCAAATTACGACTACTCTAACTATAGTAAATTACAAAAGCTCGTGGAAGACCTCCCCGAGCACAAACATCCTCAACTCAATGCCGTTATTAATGAGGATCAGATAATAGCCTGCACAGCGCTGCAAGCCTCAATGGATGTAGCGGACACAGCTGCCCGAACAACTGCAACAGCTGTGGTCATGAGAAGAACATCGTGGTTGCCAGCTTCGGTTGAAAGAACTACAGCTAAAAGTGGAGGACCTCCCCTTCGATCAGGATAAACTGTTCTCATCTCAAACAGACGACGTCCTCCCTACCACGAAGGCCTCCCGAGCAGTGCTGCGTACACTAGGCGTACACCCACCGCCTGACAAATGCCCATGCTTTACACCATACCAGAGGTCACAAGACACCTCGTTTAACCGTCAACAACCACGATACTTCGTTCAGAACAGACCCAAACAACGGGCTCAGAGACAATGAGATCCACAGAACTAGGCCCTGTCCATCTACATCTAAGCCACAATTTTGAAGTATTGGTCGAGGGTAGGCACCTCCCCACACCTCGAGCGCCAACAGATACCCCATCCCACAACTTTGATAACTGCCTACGCCCCTTTTACTGTGTCTGGGCTGTGATAACAGATCATTGGGTATTGGATATCATACAATTATGGCTACACCATCCCTTTCACAACCGTCCTCCCCTCTCCCATTCCCTGTCCCTCTCACGAATACCTTCTGCAACAGGAAGTAGACCACCCCTTACTGCTGGGTGCTGTATAACCCGTACCACACCAATACCAAGGGAAGGGGTTTTACTCCAAATATTTCCTGACAGAGAAGAAAGGAGGAGGATGGAGACCAATCTTAGATCTCCAAAACACAACAGGTTTTGTACGCAACCACAGGTTCAAAATGGTCATTCTGGCCACAATAATCCCAGCGCTAGACAAAGGTGCCAATCGACAAGAAATGGAAGGCGTGCTGAAGACCACAATAGACCTGTTTCACCAGCTAGGTCTACAGATAAACGAAAATAAATCCACCCTGGAACCAACCCAGTGATTGAGTTTATCGGAGTGACCTAAACTCCATACAAGCCAAGGCAATATTACTAACCACAGATTCACTACATTGTCCAAACTTATTTCCACAGTAACCATCAGCCCACAAACTTCAGTGAGGACATGCCTTCAGATTCTGGGATATATGGCAGCTATGACTTTTGTAGTAAAGTTTGCCAGACTCCATATGCGCTGTCTGCAGTACTGATGGAGTACGGTCTATGCACCCAGCAAACACTCTCTCAACAGATGCGTGACTACCACCAAGGGTTATCCTCTCCCTACAATGGTGGACACAACCAGGGAATGTATGCTCATGGATTCCCTTTCAACAAGACTCCCTGTCAGTGACTATTACAACAGACACCTCCCCGATATTCTATGATTCTATGATAGCTTGGGGTACCCACTTGCATCACCACAATGTACAGGGCAAGTTGTCTGTGACGGAAACCCAACTACATATCAATCTCCTGGAACTCCACGTGGTACAAAATGCGTGCCGCCACTTCCTCCCACTCATACGACACACCTCAATCTCTATTCTCACCGACAATGTGGCATGCATGTTTTACATGAATAGCCAAGGGGGAGCCAGGTCTTACTCGCTATGTGTAGAAGCCATGAACTTATGGAACTTGTGCATCTGCAACAATATAAACATCACAGTGTCATACCTACTGGGATGTCAAAACACTACAGCTGACAATCTCAGCAGTCACTTCTCATGGGAACACGAGTGGGGAAATCCACGACAGTGTTCTCAGCACAATATTCCAAAAATGGGGTCACCCAGTAATTGACCTGTTCACCACAGAAACAACTACAAATGTCCCCTCTTTTGCTCCAGGGTAGGCCTCACACTGGGATCATTAGGACACACCTTCCTTATCTCCTGGAACGCGTCGCTCATGTACGCCTTCCCGCCGATACCACTGATCCCATGGGTCATCTGCAAGATACGACTCGACAGAGCATACATCATTCTTATTGTCCACCCTCCACCCAATTACACGGTGCTTTCTCTCAGGCATACAGAACATGTACCCAGAAGTACACCAACCTACACCACCATGGGATCTCAATCTTGTGCTCAAATATTTCATAAGACCACCCTTTGAACCTCTAGCAACCTTCTTGCTCTTACATATGTCAATGAAGGTCGCATTCCTAGTGGCAATCACGTCTGCAAGACATGTCAGTGAAATAGGAGCATTGATGGCTGAACCACCGTACACGGTATTTACCAAAGACAAAAGCATGTTATGTCCTCACCCAAAATTCTTGCCCAAAGTGGCTACACATTTTAATATTAACCAAATGATACACTTACCTGCCTTCTATCCCAAGCCACATAAGGATTCTCGAGAAACAATGTTACACATGCTAGATGTCAGACAGGCTGTAGCCTTCTTGAACTAAACCATTTCGCAAGTCACCAAGACTATTCGTCTCTACAGTAGAGCACTCCAAAGGCTCTACAATATTGACCCAGAGACTCTCCAAATGGGTCCCTTCCTGTATTCAAACTTGCTGCCACCTACATAACAAAGAACCCCCTGTGGGCATCAGATCCCACTCAACACGAGCCATGGTGACATTGATTGTATTCTTGAACAATGTCCCCTTAATAGACATTTGTAGAGCTGCAACCTTTGACATCAGAGCACACTTTTGCAAAGCATTATGCTATCACCCAAGGCCTTGTCTCAGATTCTATTGTTGGCCTCACAGTGTTCTCATCACACACTTATACATAACTCCGAACCCCTGCGACCCCTAGTGGGATACTGCTCTACAAGCACCTAGAGTGGCGCACCCACAGGGACACCACTCGAAGAAGAAGAAGAAGAAGTAACTCACTTTGTGCATCCGATGAAGTGAGCTGTAGCTCACGAAAGCTTATGCTCAAATAAATTGGTTAGTCTCTGAGGTGCCACAAGTACTCCTTTTCTTTTTGCGAATACAGACTAACACGGCTGTTACTCTGAAACCTGTCACTTTGTGCAGTATCAATGGTTCTTCGAGATGTATGTCCCTGTGGGTGCTCCACTACCCATCCTCCTCCCCTCTACTTTGGAGTTCACATGGCGAGCTCTGCGATAGAGAAAGAACGGAGGGCACAGTCGGGAGTGCATGTGCTACAGGAGGTGCCAATGGCTGCACAAGACAGCTCCTGTGCACACCTTTCCCCCGAATGAGTACTGCTGCAAAAAATATCCAATCTCCAGTGCCGGGACGCACCGACACCTAGAGTGGAGCACCCACAGGGACACACATCTCGAAGAACCATCGTTACTGCACAAGGTGAGTAACTTCTTCTTCCACAAGGTCCTACAAACCACTTTTCCTTTTCCACTACTATTGCCTGTACCTCAACTTTAAATATTTGTTAATAACTTTTAGACTATCCAGAGAGTTAATTTAGATACAGGCTTCATACATGCCTTCATTTTCATAATCTAGGTTCTATATAGTCAATAGGCCACATTTTACTGAGCTTTGACATTTGGTTTTGTTTTTCATATTCCATATGGAATTCCACCAGTTATTGGTGAGACTTATCTCCAATTGTAACATATGTTTTACATTCTTCCCACATGGATTCCTCTATTAGGGGAGAGATTCTTTTCCAGTCTACAAAAGGTATTTGCTCATTTTCTTCTATGTTATATGCAAGAACAATTTTCTCACCTATTTCCCCTTGAACTTTTTGGTACTACTTATGAGTAGTTGGAAGAAGTGTTTGAGAGACTGGGTTTTTTGGAAAATAATGCACATACTTTCCTCCACATTTTTGGATATTTAATTAATTTTCACCCATAATATAAATTACCATCTAATGTTAAACGTAATGCTAACTATACAAACCTGACATATGATTTTTTACCTTTTGTATTTTCAAAGTTGTACTATTCGTCCATGCTGTAAACAATGTGTTATCCTACATTTTGGTCAAAAAATTGTCAGTATATTAATAGTTCCATTCAAAGAAAATCTCAGTTGATAGGTGTTGTGCACTCAGCTTGAGTCCTTGACTTTGTTTCATTCATTCTTATGCCCCAATCACTGTTACTGCATTATAAGCCTCAATAGGCAAGTCTGAATCTAGTCCCAAGATAATATCCTGATTAGCCTTGGTTATTCTTGTTTCCTGTAGTACTGGAACAGTCTGTTCCATTTGAACATATGCAGTATTAAAGTAATACAGAATCAATGTTGTTAAGACATGCATTTTCTTTTCCTGCTACTGAGCTGTCTGTGTCCAGTCCTCCACTTTCTCTTTTGTGGTCAATGTCTTGGATTGCTCTGCCTGTGGAGAAATATTTCTTTTCCTGTACAACTTTAAGTGATTGGCATGGTAGAATTTATCTACCTTTCTTTTTCCTCTTGTTACTCTAATTTTGTACACAGAGGAACTGAATCTATCCATAATATAATATGGACTAGTCCATCAGTTACAAAAATTGTGTTCTGGTACAGCATATGATAGCAACATAACCTGATCTCCAATTTCCCAAGTGTTCTCTCTTTGACCTTAATCAAAATAGGTTTTTGTCTTCTGATTATATCTTCCCAATTTAATAGCTACCTGCAAGTGAATCTCATTGAGATGTTTCTTTAATGCCTGCAAATCGGTCTCTAGTTTGACTCCCTCTAGCAGTGTGCCACTGGTATGCCATAAAAGGTGAGTACTATGCCACTCAATAGGATTCATCACCATGTATTTTGACAGGTTTCCACACCCTTTTTATGGTTTATGTCCCATCCTCCAGTCCTGTTTCCGGACATGTACACTTCTGGCGCTGTCAGCCATTTTGAAAAAATACATTTTAATTTTTGTATTGGGTAATGTTAGGGGTGCTGGTGTGCATGTATTTTGGCATGTTTGGCTGGGTTTTGAGAGAAACGCAAAGTAAAAGAGTTTTAAAAAATTACGAATAGAGTTGATAAGAGCAAGAGAGCCTGTGTTAGTGAGCAGAGGGCAGTAAGAGGGTTTTTAAATGTGCTTTAGAGGAAAAAAAAGTATTTTAGAAAAGAAAAAATAAAGTTATTTTGAAATACATAAAAGAAAATCAAAATATTTATTAAATAAAAGAGGAAAAATAAGCTTTCATAAAAAGAGAGGAAAAGGGTCTTTAAAGAATGGAGATGATGTTGTTTCAAAGGTTTATGAAAGAAAGAGGGAAAAATAAAGAATTAGCTTTAAAGCAGAGCACAAAGCTGGCTGAGAGAGAGCAAAGCAACATACCCTGCGGCTGCCTCTAGTGAAATGATAACTATTCACAGTGGTGAGTATCGGGAGCAAACCACCCTCTCAGCCGGACCAATCAGAAGCTGATCTACAGCTACATCATAGAATGCATTTTCCTGAACCAATCAGGGCACTCACTTTTTTGTTGTTGAACCAATAGATATGAGCGATCGCGAAGTGGGTTGTTTGAAAAACTCTAGCCAATGAGCGTTTGACTGACTTGTATAACACCAAACATTTTTGCAAAAGGGGTTTTACTTTGGGAGCCTATTCACGGCAGTCATATCCTTTTACAAGATGCCCACAGACATCAAGAAGCCCAAATTGCTTTTGGGTGCCCCTGCTCATGTTCAGAAGAGACAACCCATTTACATATATTTTGCTAAAGAGACAGCCCCAATGCTGAACCCTGTGTTTCAGCTTGAAATTGAACCGAAGAACCAGGAAGACTTTATGGGGTTTTGCTGGTTGTAAAAGAGGAAAAGGACAGTGTGTGGAAAAATCTGTTCTCGGTTGGAGGAAACAGACTTGAAGGCAGAGATAAGACGGCCTGTATTTTATAACAAATTGTTGAAAAATTATAAACATTTTATATTTATGGTTAAATATATTTGGTTTTTATAGGCATGGGTGGAAGAAGAGCCTATATATGTGGACATGGCCTCTTAGGGATTGTCTGAGGATAGCGAAGCTGAGAGCCAGCCGATAGACCCTGATTCATGAAAAGATGGTGCCATTATTACGGTAAAGCAGCTGAAAGATTTTAGTCATGAAGAAATTATTACAATTATGTGCTTAAAATGTTGTTGTTGGTTTTTTGACAGGTAAACAAGTCAGCACCATACAGGATCACAGCGCAGGTGTGTAGCAAGTGGCCGTCAGATGTAGAGCCAACACAGCATGATGAGGTAAAAACAGTTTAGAGCAGCGGTTCTCAAACTTTAGCAACCCGAGGACCCCCATTTTGATTTAAAAATTTTCACGGACCCCACTCCCTTCCCCCACTCCACCCCAGGCCCTGACCCCACTCCACCTCTACCCCCAAGGCCCCACCCCCGTCCCTCCGCTTCCTGCCCGCTCTCCACCCCTGCCCCTCCTCTTCCCTGCTCCATCCCTCGAGTGTGCCCTGTCCCCACTCCTCACCCTCCCTCCCAGCACCTCCTGCACGCTGCTGAACAGCTGTTCCCTGGCATGCATGAGGCACTGGAAGGGAGAGGAAGGAGTTGAGGGAGGGAGAAGAATTGATGAGTGGGGCTCGCGGACCCCCTGGAGTACCCTCGCAGATCCCCAGGGATCCGCAGACCCCAGCTGGAGAAACGCGGGTTTAGAGCATTCTGAAAGGAAAAAAAAAAGCTGGAAAATAATAAGGGGGGTTAAATGCAGCTATATGTTTGTGTTTAATAACAGGGTGCTGATATGGTTCCCGATGGTGTGACTGCTGGGGAGGATGCTGTTGATTCAGATGAGAGTGTGACTGAGATAGCATGAATTAATTTTTTGCCTTTTTTATTTTTAAATTATTCCAACAAAGTTTAAAACCTACTTTTTTTTCTTAGCTTTTGAAAGACATCTTCAGAGCATGAAGAAGATGACTAGAACGGGCCTTTGGGAAGAATAAACATGATATGCACCTGCTGCTTTTACATAAAGCAAGATTTTAAGAAGTAAGGAAGTTGACCAGCAGAGCTGTGAAGATGATGTTATGAGGGCTATTGTAGTAAACACCATTTACCACTGTTTGAAAGGACAGCTTGCTGATAACTGTGCAGCCAGCCTGCACGATAGATGCTCCCAGTCAACGCTGCCATGATTGTATGTTTTGGGGTCACTCAGAAATATTTCACTAGATTAGATGTATTTCTTCTAAACTGCATGTGGCACAGGTCCTAAATATAATTATGTCCAAAAGCTACAAACTGAAATGATTTAACATGGCCAATAAAACTGTAACCAAAGTTGTCAAAATGATGATAGAGGTAGCAAAGACACCAGACCCCATGGCATTGCTGATAGACCTTGCAAATAAGGTGTCATCAAAAATTGGCCAAATGGTGTGTAGGAGGATTCATAAAATAGATTATAAAACTTTTTACATGACAAAACCTTTTCCTAAAGGGCCCTTTAAATCACTGCCAGAGCCCTGCCACCGCTACCCCACAGCTTCGGCAGCGGGGCTCAGGAGGCGATTTAAAGGGCCCGGGGCTCCAACCACTGGAGGGAGCCCTGGGCCCTTTAAATCACCAGCCTGGGGAAGCCAGTCCGGTCCGGCATGGAGTACCGGCTTTGCCGGTACGCCGGACCGGACCGGCTTACTTTCACCTCTGGACTCAGATGATGAAAATGAACATGTGTCAGTCCACACTGATCATTATTAAGCAGAACCCATCATCAGAATGGATGCATGTCTTCTGGAATGGTGGTTGAAGCATGAAGGGACATATGAATCTTTAGCGTAACTGGCACGTAAATATCTTGCAGCACCAGCTATAACAGTGCCATGCAAATGCCTGTTCTCACTTTCAGGTGACATTGTAAACAAGAAGCAGGCAGCATTATCTCCTGCAAATTGTAACCAACCTTGTTTGTTTGAGTGATTGGCCGACCAAGAAGTAGGACTGAGTGGACTTGTAGGCTCTAAAGTTTACATAGTTTTATTTCTGAATGCAGGGGTTTTTTTGTACATAATTCTACATTTTTAAGTTGCACTTTCATGATAAAGAGATTGCACTACAGTACGTGTCTGAAGTGAATTAAAAATACATTTTTGTTTTGGTTTTTACAGTGCAAATATTTGTAATAAAAATAAATATAAAGTGAGCACTGTATGCTTTGTATTCTGTGTTGTAATTGAAACTAATATATTTGAAAATGTAGTAAATATCCAAAAATATTTAAAATGAATGGTATTCTATTGTTTAACAGTGCAATTAATCATGTGATTAATGTTTTTAATTGCAATAATTTTTAAAAATGCTTGAAAGCCCTACTTAATATATATTTTTATGTTTTAAATAACATTTTATTGTAATCTCCCCTCAATTGGGAGTTTTCATATTATAGTGTGTTTTGTATAATTTCTTTCCAGAATTTTTTCATGTTAGCAAAAGAATTAAGAAAAAAGGTTTATCTTCAAAACAGTTGGGGGGGAGGGGGAGAGGTGTCCTTGTTGTAAATATAATGTTTTCCTTTTACATTTAAAAAGTAAGCTCTTTTTTCGTATAAGCTCCTTTCTTAGTGCCATTTTTCTTGTATGTGTGTTTTGTATAAATCTAAACTTTAAAAAGCAAGCTGTTGTATTTTTTGAGAGAAGTAGAACATCTTTTATTTTACTGGTAGCAAAATAATTAAGAAGGATGAGTCAGTGTTTATCTTACATCTTCAAACAGATGGGAGGGGAGGGGAGGAAGTTGGGGGGGAGGGATAGCTCAGTGGTTTGAGCACTGGCCTGCTAAACCCAGGGTTGTGAGTTCAATCCTTGAGGGGGCCATTTAGGGATCAGGGCAAAAATTGGGGATTGGTCCTGCTTTGAGCAGGGGGTTGAACTAGATGACCTCCTGAGGTCCCTTCCAACCTTGATATTCTATGATTCTAAGGCAAGGAGGGAGGGAGGAGATGGCTCTTGTTTTAAAAACTTGGTATGATATGATTGGTTCAGGAAGAATGCATTCTATGACGTAGTTGTAGATCAGCTTCTGATTGGTCCAGCCGAGAGGAGTGGTTTGTTCCCAAGGCTCACGGCCCAGAATAGTTATCATTTCACTGGAGGCAGCCGCAGGGTAAGCTGTTCCTCTCTTCTAATCTTTCTCTTTATCATCTGCTCATTAACAAAACAGGATCTCTCTGCCATATGCTGTCTTTCTTCCTCGTCTTTCTCTTTGCCATGTGCTCACTACATTTTCTCTCAACCTAACAAAGAAATCTTTACCTTCTTTTTACTCATTTTCCCCTCTTTCTTTCATAGACTTTTAAAACAACCTCATCTCCATTCTTTAAAGCCCTTATTCCTCATTTTCCTCTTTCTTTATGAAACCTTATTTTTCCTCTTCTATTTAATAGATCTTTTGCTTTTCTTTATTTCCAAATAACTCTTTTTATTTTTTTCTTTTCTAAAAAAACTTTCTTTTTCTCTAAAGCACTTTTAAAAACCCTCTCACTACCCTGTGCTCGCTGACACAGGCTCTCTTGCTTTTCTCAACTCTATTCTTTATTTATAAACTATTTTTCTTCAGGTTTTCTCTCAAAACCCAGCCAAACATGTCGAAACACATGCACATAAGCACCCCTAACATTCCCTTTACAAAATTTTTTTTTTTCAAAATGGCAGACAGTGCCAAACGTGTACATGACTGGAAATGGGATTGGAGGGCGGGACATAAACCATAAAAAGGGTGTGAAAACTTGTCAAAAATACATGCTGAATGGTATACTATTAAGGTGCCCTGGCATTCGTATAGTTCTGCCAGTCATCATCTCAAAGGGTGTATGATCTGTGGAGGCAGCTGGAGTTGTTCTGAGTGCCCTTAAAATGATTGGAATCAGGGTATCCCAATTGCATCCATTGACATCCACCAGCTTCCACATTAATTTGATGGTGTGATTTGTTGACGCTATCATCCCTGATGATTAAGGTCTATATGGAATGTACACATTTTGTTGCATTCCCAACAGCTGTAAGCATGTTTGGAACACTTGCCCAGTAAAATGTGTTCCTCTGTATAACTCAACGCTAGCAGGGAGTCCCCAATGAGATAAGATTTGTTCCACCAAAATTGTAGCTGTGGTTTGCAGTATTTACCTTAAGGGGAAATTCTTCCACCCACTTAGAGAATGGATCAATAAGAACAAGAAGGTATTGGTTTCCCTTGATCACAATAGTTCATCTATGAAAAAACAATATGCCTCTGATTTTTCCCTCTCTTGGTATTGACACCTCCTCAGCAGTTATTGGGAGTGGACCACATCCACCCTGATTGAATTGGCCTTGTCAACACTGGTTCTCCCCTTGTAAAGTAACTCCTGTCTCTTCATGTGTCAGATATTTATGCCTGCATCTGTAATTTTCACTCCAGGCATCTGAAGAAGTGGGTTTTTTACCCATGAAAGCTTATGCCCAAATAAATCTATTAGTCTTTAAGTTGCCATCGGACTCCTTGTTGTTTTTGTGGATACAGACTAACATGGTTATCCCTCTGAAACTTTGTAAGTATACTCTCTATGCCATTATCTAAAACAATGATGAAGATATTGAATGGAACCGGCCCCAGAACTGATCCCTGCAGGACCCCACTTGTTTTGCCCTTGCAGCATGATTGTGAACTACTGATAACTGCTCTGTGGGAACAGTTTTCAAACCAGTTTTGCACCCACCTTATAGTAGCTCCATCTAGGTTGCATTTCCCTAGTTTGTTTATGAGAAGGTCATGCGAGACAGTATCAAAAGCTTTACTAAAGTCAAGATATACCATGTCTACCGCTTCCCCACATCCACAAGGCTTGTTACCCTGTCAAAGAAAGCTATCAAGTTAGTTTCACACAATTTGCTTTTTACAAATCCATGCTGACTGTTACTTATCACCTTATTATCTTCTAGATGTTTGCAAATTGATTGCTTAATTATTTGCTCCATTATCTTTCCGGGTACAGAAGTTAAACTGACTGGTCTGTAATTCCCCTGGTTGTCCTTATGTCCCTTTTTATAAGAAGTTATGTCAGTGGGCACGGGCAATTCATGATTGCATCTGCTTTCTATTGCGCTCGTGTTCTACCTACTTGAGACATGATAATAGAGAGACAAAGTGGGTGAGGTAATATCTTTTAGTGGACCAACTTCTGTTGGTGAAGAAGAGCTTAGTTTGGCCCAAAAGCTTGTCTCTCTCATCAACAGAAGTTGGTCTAAAAAAAGATATTATCTCACCCACTTTGTCTATCAGTTCATCTTGTGGTCATCTAGGGAACCACCTGAGGTGGTGATAAGGAAGGTTTCCTTAGAAACTTGAAATGGTCCTTTCTGATTAGCCCCTTGTCAAGAGCTATTGGAAGTTATTTCCACTGCAGAGAAGAGAGAGTGTTTAAAAGAGGAATTTCCTTTTTAAATGCTCTTTGAACAAGCCAGGGAGTGGACACAGCAGAGGCACACAGGGGAAAAGCCCGCCAGCAATATGAAATAAACTGAGTGCATCAGGTAGAGGAAGGGAAGAGCTTTAGGCTTTGATCATGCAAATTGCTCTGTGGGGGTGGACTCCAGAGTCATGCAGAGCCCAATGAGGCTGGATTTGCTCACCTGTAGCAGTTTACAGGTACAGCAAGGAAAGAATTGCTAACAGGTCCAGCTACGGAAGGGGCCTAGCCAAAGAAAGACCAGTGTGTTAGTGCACAGAGTTATGCAGCCTGGGGAATGAAGCAGCTAAGCAGCAAGGGAAAAAGAAAGATGGTAGGTGCAAGTCAAGATTAATCATGGCTAAGGCTGTGAGTCTCTCACGGAAGTCACGGATTCTGTGACTTTTCGGGACCTCCGGGACTTCCACAGCTGCAGCGGCTGATGTGGCTGACCCCAGGGCTGCCTGAGCAGCTGGGGCGGCCCTGGGGCCAGCTGCACCGGCCGCTGCTCCGGCAATCCCAGGCAACTGGTCCCAGGTGCTGCCCCGGAGCAGCAGTGACACCCCAGGCCTCTCCTCGCCCGGAGCAGCGGTGGTGGCGGGGCCCTGGGCCTCTCCTCGCCCGGAGCAGCGGTGGTGGCGGGGCCCTGGGCCTCTCCTCGCCTGGAGCAGCGGCGGTGGCGGGCTGCCTGGACGAGCGGTGGCAGCGGCGGTCGGGCCACGGGCTGCCCCCCGGCTCAGAGGAGTGGCAGCGGCGGCGGCGAGGACACGGACGGCCTGGAGGAGTGGCAGTGGTGGCGGCGAGGCCAAGGCAGCCCAGAGGAGCAAAAGCGACAGCAACAGTGCCCTGGGCCACCCCCACCCCCAGGAGCCGCAGCGTCCACTGGAGCACCCCTGCCCCCAGCCCCTGAGATTTATTTAGGGGTATTTTTAGTAAAAGTCACAGACAGGTCACTGGCCATGACTTTTGGTTATTGTCTGTGACCTGGCCGTGACTTTTACTAAAAATACCCGTGACTCAATCATGGCCTTAATCATGTCTAGAGGATTCTGTGGCCTGCGTTGTGCAGGAGGTCAGACTAGATGATCATAATGGTCCCTTCTGATCTTAATATCTATGAATCTATGAATCTATGTCTAGAGAAGAGCACGGTCTCCAGCAGCATGCCTACCTGTCAGCAGTGCTGGGAACAGCAGCTCCGCAGTGGGAGACTGCGGCAGCAAAACTCTCCTGGGATCAGCCTGACAATAAAGGTATTCGTAGCCTAGGGAAAAGGGGCTGAACTGAAGGGCAGAGCTTGTGATGTTTGTATCACTGTTAGGCGGATGTCTCATTACAATCTGTGTTTTGTTGTCATGGTGTCAGCTCTGCCTTCCAACCCTGACAACCCCTCCCCCACCGCTGCCATCACGACAGACTTTGTTCTCAAACAATGCAAACACTACACCATGAAGTTGTTTTTTTAAAGCCAGTGAGCTATGTATGAAACAAATATCATTATCTTTGAACCTTCTTCCTCCGCAAGTCTCTCATGCGCACCCTCTGACAGTCCCTTCTGTGGGAGGTGTAACATGAGACCAACCCTGCAGATTGCTGTGTCCTTCCTGCTGAGTGCCCTTGGATTGTAAATTTCTTGCTGAAAGGACATGTCCATCTGTCTCGTGCAAGTCTATGGCATTGTGAGAATAATTTACTGGTGTGGTTCCCAAGGGCATTTTTATGTTGCAGCTATTCCCACTAGTGATCGTTTCATTAAAATCTTTGCTCAGAGGGTGTATAGGGCTGTAATGTTCCATTCGCTAACCCATGAAGTTCACTGATCATATGGATTGTATTCCCTGGATGACTTCTTGCCTCTTCCAGAAAGAGAAAAATATTACGTATTCTTATATTTTCCCTCTTCTCAGCTTTTAGCAAAATTAGCCCATCCCGAAAACAGGCAAATAATTAAGGCCTGTATCCATAAAAGGCAGTTAGGCACTTAAATACCTTAGGGAGCTGAGTCTAAGGGCTTAAAACTGAGAAGGGAAATATAACTATACTTCACACTTCCATAGTGCTTGCCGCCAGGGGATTTCAGAGTACTTTTCAAACATGAGTGGTCAAGTCTCAGTACGTGTATGAGGCAGGTAAGCACCATCCCCCTTTTATAAGTGGGCAATCTGAACAGGGAGTGGTCTAGCGCTATACATGGCTGGGCTGTTTCCCCAGCCAGGGATGGGACGTGAACACTACACCCAAGTCCTCTAAAGGCCGTTGCCTCAGGGCACAATTTATTGTTTCAAAATAAAGAACAAAATAAATCAAATGCACAGAAGTTTTCCCCTTCCAATCCAATCCACAGAAATTTCCCCCTTCACCAGCAGGATCCTTGTTCCTCCTTATAGACCTCTCCCAGCCACCCACCGCATCCCTGGGCGATGCTCTGGAACTGCTCCCTACGAAGCCAGGCAGGACTCTGGTGAAGTCTCCTTTCTGTGAGTAGACTGTCTTCAGGACACACAGCTCACACAACTTCCACCTTCCTGGGTCTGACCTTGGAGCATTCAGCATCCTCTGCCCCTCCGTGCTCTTCTCACAGAGAGTCCGCCCAGACCGGGTCCTGGGGAAGCCAGAGAGTCCTGCACCTCAACTTCGCAGTCAGACGTGACTCTCAGCCAGCCAGTAAAACAGAAGGTTTATTAGATGACAGGAACACAGTCTAAAACAGAGCTTATAAGTGCAGAGAACAGGACCCCTCAGCTGGGTCCATTTTGGGGGGGCAGTGAGCCAGACAACGATGTCTGCACTTCATTCCTCCTCCCCAGCCAGCCCCAAACTGAAACTCTCTCCAGCCCCTCCTCCCCTGGGCTTTGTCCCTTTCCCCGGGCCAGGAGGTCACCTGATTCCTTTGTTCTCCAACCCTTTAGCTCTCACCTTGCAGGGGGGAAGGGCCAGGCCATCAGTTGCCAGGAAACAGGGTGTTGGCCATTCTCTGTGTCCAGACCCCTGCACACACCTGCCCTCTAGGGCTCTGCAATGATCGTACACCCTTATCCCACCACCTAGATACTTAAGAATTGCATAGGGGAAACTGAGGCATCCCCACACTATTCAGAGGAAACATTAAGAACAGTCCCACTTCGTCACATCTCTCCCCCCTTCGAGACTGAACTGAGCGGGGTCACTTTAGCCAGAGACCTGGGGAAGTTTGAACCCACCAACATTCCCATCGATGCCCCAGCATCTCTCCCATTCCTTGGTGGGAGTTACATCAGGCCCTTCCAGTTTTACACCCTTCCAGTTTTACGCCCTCCCTTAGGTCAGGGGTGGTCGATAGCACTCGCATGCCGCATGTGGAAAGGCTTATGCAACCCGTGCCCTTTTGCCACCCCAAAACCCCTGGGGGTCAAACTGGGATCGGGTCTTCTCCTAGTGCTCCAGTCTGGAGAGCTGCAATTCGGGCTCTCTTGGTTAAGAGCCCCCATCTTGACCTGGGCCACATACTGTTCAAGTGGTCAGTGGGGATCTCTTAACCCTTTTCAGGCCATTGCTTCACCTTGTCACAAAAGCCTGATCCAAAGGTCACACTGAAGTCAGTGGAGAGACTCTTATTGGCTCCCGTGGGCTTTGAATTAGACCCCTAAATTAGCAGAACTAGGAATACAAATCTAGGACAGTTTTCAGGAGAGAGATTTCATACACAAGTCTATAGGATGTGTAAAGCAACTGAGTTAACATTGCTCTAGGAACCTTGTTTCATTTTCATGACTGTGCACCCTCAAAGCTGTATTGACATTTGTTTTCACATTTTATATATTCACACACTCACCCAGGACATGCAATGGCTAGTGCCCTGAACCTCCAGGGCACAATAAAGAAATGAGTTGTGTTATAGCACCCAGAGCAATCCCAAACCTTCTCACTTCAATTGTTTTGTTACAACCTGATTAGTAGAGAGACAAGGTGGGTAATATCTCTTACTGGACCAACTTCTGTTGGTGAAAGAGCCCAGCTTTCAAGCTTACACAGAGCTCTTTTTCTGGTCTGGGCTACAGCAATACTGCAAACAAGCTGATTAGTGTCAGTTTCATGCTATAAAATAAAAGAGTGTCCTCTAGTGGTCAAAGACTTGTAAAGTTTAGTAAATAAAAATCCAGAGAGACAATTACCTCACCCACCTTGTCTCTCTAATATCCTGGGACCAACATGGCTACAAATAAAACGGCATACACAAATACAAATCTGTTAGTTTGTAACTGGTTTTTACTTCATATTTATCTGTTGCACATGTTTGTCAGATGCAGAATCCATTCTCTCTCTGTAGATTTACATCATTACAGTAGATCCAGAAGGTACACCATCTCAACAGCTCCGCACCCACCCCCTGACTTACATAGAAATGACATGAAGAAGAGCTCTCTGTAAACTGGAAGCTGGTCTTTTTCACCAATGGAAGTTGTTCCAAGAAAAAGATACTATCTCACCCACCTTGACTCTCTCACAGAAATGAGCCTCAGTTAGGACCCCAGGACTAATTCCCCTCAGCTTTAGGAAGGTTCCTGTCTTTATATGGCTCAGAATTGTATGGCTTGGAGGCCATCTCTTAACAGATTTGCGGGACTGGTGAAAAAGCAGTTGTCTGATATAGATTGTCTTTACAGAACACTCAAAATTGCATTGGAAATTATAGAACTATTTTAAAGCAGTCACTTACTACAGCGGTTTGCTTTCGGACAGGTTGGTCTTCAGTGAAAGTTCCAGTATTTCTTTCCCACTGTAAGAGTCTTGCCCAGAATCAGAGCTGGGGTAAGGCAGATTTATTTGTATCTATGCCCAGTGACTAGAGGAGGACTGTAAGAAAGTCAGGGTTGAAGTAAGCAGGTGCCTTGCCATTGAAATCAATTCATTAATATTGGCTAAGAATGTGTTCCTCATTCAATCCCTCTGCAAGGTCCACTCCTAACTTGCATCTTAAAATTCCAGACCCTATAGGCAGTTTTCCAATACTTTGCCTTAGTCCCATTTACTGAAAGAGGCAGGATCTACAACCCTGAAGGACAGAGTACTCTTTATCTGTAACAGGTCATGTGTAGCAATTGCAATGGAAGCTTTCCCCACACCAGTATCTTAGCCTGCCTCCACACTATTCTGGAGAAGCTCTCTAGGCCTATTCAATCCTTGTCTTTCTACTGACAGTGCTAATGAGGAAGTGATTTTTGTGTGTGCGTGTCTGATATAGACTCCAGTCTTGTTGGAACTAGACTGAGACCACAACTCATTTCCTGTAGGCTGAAGTCAATGGAACTACTCATATGTATGTACTTAACTGTAAGTATTTTACTGGACTGGAGCTAGGGTGCACAGCACCTTGCAGGCCTGATCCAAAGCCTATTGCACTCAATGGAAAGCCTCCCATTGTGACCTCAGCAAGGCTTTTGATCAGACTCTTGTTGTATACCTGTGGAGTGTCTAGTACAATGGGGCCCCAATCTCATTTGGGAACTCTCGGTGTCTACTGCAATACAAATAACCCGGTACATTTGGCATGATTAAATGTAAGCCCTTGTGTGATTAGACATGCTGGGCATCTGGACTTTACATGAGAAAAGCAGCGAGTTGGTCATTTAATTCAATAAATGCACAGAGACCTATTCTCCTCTCACCTGGTTTGAATCAGGTGTAGACCCACTGAAATCAATGGATAATGGTGTAAAACAGGTGTATGCAAGATACGATCAGGCACAGTGCATTATCAAATATGTTGTGTTCTATAATATTGTGTCCCAAGGAAAAATTGATCCTGATACAGAATTAAAGAGTCAAAAAACATCTCAGTTTGTTGAAGTTTTCCAAGCAGCTCGACTCTGTCTTCACTACATGGAGTTGTTTAGAATAGCCAATATTCCATATTCTGAGCTGTTCAAAGTTTGTTTTTTTAGTGTGCCCTTGTTGCCAAGAAGGCCAATGGCATTTTGGGATGTATAAGTAGGGGCATTGCCAGCAGATCAAGGGACATGGTCGTTCCCCTCTATTCGACATTGGTGAGGCCTCATCTGGAGTACTGTGTCCAGTTTTGGGCCCCACACTACAAGAAGGATGTGGAAAAATTGGAAAGAGTCCAGCGGAGGGCAACAAAAATGATTAGGAGACTGGAACACATGACTTATGAGGAGAGGCTGAGGGAACTGGGGATGTTTAGTCTTCAGAAGAGAAGAATGAGGGAGGATTTGATAGCTGCTTTCAACTACCTGAAAGGGGGTTCCAAAGAGGATGGCTCTAGACTGTTCTCAGTGATAGCAGATGACAGAACAAGGAGTAATGGTCTCAAGTTGCAGAGCGGGAGATTTAGGTTGGATATTAGGAAAAACTTTTTCACTATGAGGGTGGTGAAACACTGGAATGCATTACCTAGGGAGGTGGTGGAATCTCCTTCCTTTGAGGTTTTTAAGGTCAGGCTTGACAAAGCCCTGGCTGGGATGATTTAGTTGGGGATTGGTCCTACTTTAAGCAGGGGGTTGGACTAGATGACCTCCTGAGGTCCCTTCCAACCCTGATATTCTATGATTCTATGAGTATTATGTTACTTTGTATTAGTGTGATAGCAAGACTTGATCATTCTGGTAAAAATGTCTACAGCCAACCTCCACTGAAGTCGAAAGAGTCTTACAAACTTCTTTTCCCCAGGGCCTACCATATAGCCGCCAGACTTTATGAAGAGGCAGAAAGATTCACTCAGGGCACAGGTGCTGACTCTGGTGTAAGCAGTGTCAGGATGAGCTCCACCCTGACATCTGGTGGTGAGGTGTGGCAAGTTGTGGAAAAGAACTTCAGGGGCCGATCTCATTTGCATAGGCACACCCACCACGCCTAGAATGAGACCATAGCTGCCCAAATGGTCACTTTGGCTGCTGTGGGATCCCCAGTGTCTCTGTTATTGGGGCAGGAAGAATAAATTGTTATTACCCTGATTATGGGAACTGTGCTTGGAACTGTACGTGGCCTTTTGTTATGCTGGAGGGATTCACCATCAACTAAGTAGCACTCGCTAGGCAAGGGTCATGGGTTCCAAAACTGTGTGAATGGAGAGAGGCTGGGGACAAGTACTAATACTTGGTGGCATGGGCCCCTTGGTGAGGGCCTTACATGCTAATTGCACTTCCTCCTCTCTCCACTGTGGAATATCAGAGCTAATTTTGATTTCATTAGAAGTCTTGTTATAGGCTGCTGAGCTCATTTTGGGCTGACAGTGCACTAGCACTGGGGCTCCCCTACTACAAGCTGAATTCACCTAAGAGCTGAAATCACTGAGTGTTGTGTTAAGTAGTGGGGGAGCCGGAAGATATATTGTGGAGCAGTTGGCGGGCCGGCTGAAGTGCCTTGCGGACCGGCTGGTGGAGCAGTTTGTGGATGGCAGGAGCTGCTTGTGGGCCGTGGAGCTGAGCGAAGGAGTTTGTGGGGCGGCTGGCGGAGTGGAGCGCAGCTGAGCGAAGGAGTTTGTGGGGTGGTCAGCTTCAGATCATGTAAGGTGCCTCTTACCCCCGTCCCATTTCCACCCAGGTTGGGAGGTAAAGCTCCGCAGATAAACTTTCGAACTCTGGGGCTGCCCTGACCAGGGACAGAGACTTTTGGGGCATTGGACTTTTGGGACTTTGGGTGATTTGGGGTTGCTGGACTCAAGAACCAAAGGGAAAAGGGCATGCCCCAATTTGCTTGGGGTGGGTTTTTGCTCATGGGTTTTGTTATGAATCCTGTTGGTGGTGTTTCCCAAACATAATGCCACATTGTTTCTCTCTGTTATTAAAAGGCTTTTGCTACACTCAGACTATGTGCTTGCGAGAGGGGAAGTATTGCCTCTTGGAGGCGCCCAGCGGGGGTGGTATATATTTGTCCCAGGTCACTGGGTGGGCGCTCGAGCCGGTTTGCATTGTGTTATTGGAATGGATCCCCTAGATATTGAACCCGGCCCTTGTTGCTGCCAACTCTGACGGGCAGAAGGGTTACACTGGTTTTTGTGGGTGGGTGCTCCTCTCTGCCCCTTCTCCCCATGTGAGCGGTGGGTGGGGCCACAGGGGGAAGAGGCTGAGTAGGGGTGGCACCTCGGGATGGAGCACTGGCAAATCAGGGGGTGAGGCCATGGTCCGGGCACTGGGGCCCACAAAAGATTAATCTGGCCCAGTGGGTACTGAGCACCCCTCTTTTTTTTTTCAGTGGGTGCTTGAGCCCCAGAGCATCCATGGAGTCCGCGCCTATGACTCAGGGTATGTCTATACGATAGCGGCGCTACAAAGGCATAACTAGCCACTGTAGTGCCGTCATGCAAATGCTTCCTACAGTAACTGAAAGGTTTTGGTGGATGTGGTTAATCCACCTGTCCAAGAGGCAGCCGCTAGGTTGATAGAAGCATTTTTCCATTGACCTAGCTGAATCTACAGCAAAGGTTAGGTCAGCTTAACTATGGTGCTTAGGGTGTGCAATTTTTCATAGCCGTGACTGACGTAGCTGTTTCAACCTATGTAGTTAGAGCAGGGCTCAGTTAGCAACAGTTACTCCATTTCTGTAATTGCTGAGTGGCTGGAACTGACTTGCGAGGTGTATTTAACAGAACAGCTGCACTCAGTCTGATCACTGCCTCTTAGGAAAAAAGACATGCAGTAATCTGCATGAGAATGGAGATCTCCAGGGTAGGCACAGGGTGGCACCAGTACTCCACAACAAGGCTGTAAAAGCATTTGCAGAGCAGCAAGGAAGATAACTCTTAAAGGAGACATTCACCATGAAAGATTTATTCCAGTGCTCCCTTAGGGCTTGTCTACACAAGGACATCCAGGGAAATTAATCCAAAATTACTAAAGATGTGAATTTGAAGTGGATTGTTAAACTGTATTCAACCCTTGTGTGAGCAGCCTCATTCAGAATCATAGAAAGTGAATTAAGTGAAACTAAATTAAGGCCACTTTAATTCTGAACAACAGCATCCACAAAGGGATTTAATGCAGTTCAACTAGTCCAGTTCAAATTTACATCTTTAATTCATTCAGATAAATTATCCTGGATGTCCCTGTGTAGATAAGCCTTCAGTCACCTCTAACTGACCAGTGGACTTCTCATCTAACATACCCATGAGAATGTAGACGTCTTTGTACAACACATCATTCAAAAACTCAAGATCTAATTATTTACAAACATGGAGGGACAGACTTTCAAAGGAGACCCAAGGCACATTTGCTTGTGTATGATTTGCATGTGTGATTACCTAAATTGCAGGCCCAAATTAATATTTCCTCATTTGCATGTGCAATTACACCATTTTTGCACAGAACTCTGGCCTTACCTTATGAGAAATCTGACCCCTAGGTGAGTGAGTTATGTCTTCAGTCTGAGCATCCAACTGTATGTAAATAAGTGAAATATTTACAACCTCTACAAACTAGGTGGAGTAGGAAAATATATAATACATTCTAACAATCGTCCTTTAACCCTTTAAATCGTCCCCAGAGCCCCGCTGCCGCTTCCCCAGGGCTCCAGCAGGCTCCGGGGACAATTTAAAGGTCCCGGGGTGGTAGTGGTGGCCGGAGCCCCGTCCCTGGAGCCCTGCTGCCAGAGCCCTGGGGAAGCGGCAGCGGGGCTCTGGGGACGATTTGAAGGGCTCAGGGCTCCGGCCGCCACTACTGCCCAGGGCCGTTTAAACCACTGCCGCTATTACCCCGGGGAGGGGGAAGGAGGCACTTGCCAGTACAGGGTGGGCCGGGGCTGACTCTGACCTCCCGAGGCACCGCCCCTTCCGGGGGCCAGAGCTGGCCCCAGCCCAGCCCCATACCGCTAAGTCCGTAGACTTACTTTCTCCCCTGATTGTAGGAGACAGATCAAATGATTTGCCTGAGGCCAAAGGCAGAGTTGTTGTGAGGGCTGGGATCAGAATTTAGGAGTTCCCGGCTCCTAGATCTGTGCTTAGCGGGAGGCATGGTCTCCAGTCTCCAGTTACTATCTAATGTGTATTATATGCAGCATAGGTAGCAATGCTTCTTAAGGTTGCCCAATACTTTCTATTATCAGACCCTGTTTTCAGTTGTTTATAATTTTGCCAAAACTTTTACCATTCAGGCTAGGGTGACCATATTTCTTAAAGTAAAAATAGGATGGCCGTGGGCTCACCAGAGCTGCCCTCCCAGCGCCTCCCGGGGCTGGAGCTGATCCGCAGAGCCCTGCACCGCCCAGGGCTGGGGCTGACCTCCCAAACTCCATGCCGCCCGGGGGGCCAGCTCTGAAGGCAACACTGTCCACCAGCAGCAAATTTCTCTGCTCTTCTGCTGGCGGGCAACTGCTGACACTCCCCCTTCCCTCGGGCAGCAGCCACTCTGCTCTCTGCCTTGCAGCAGGGACAAATGCCCAGCTTTGGTGAAAAAGTAGGGATGGCCCGGACAGAGCTGAAAAAGGGGACTGTCCCGGCCAAAATGGGACATATGGTCACCCGAATTCAGGCTGAATTTTCCATGCAGGGTATCTGTCTTGGGCTGAATCTTTTTTCATTTCAGCCAACAGTTCAGCCCTTTCACAGAATGAAATTAAGGGGAATTTTGTTTTGCCCACTTCAGAGATGCTTCTCTACAAAGTTATGGTAAGTAACTTTCTGCCAATCGCTCTGTATTTATCAGCTCTCTCAGTGCTGTTCTTGTCTCTCTTGAGTTCTCTTCTAATGTCACACATTTTTAGTATTACATTTGTGACCCAAGGTTTTGTCTTCCTACGGTGTTTCCCAAGGATGTCCACTGCTGCCTCATTCATTACAGCATTGAAATTGTTGGTAATTGTTTCTACGTCTTCCTGTAGAACAAGCAGTGGAGCAAATTTTCTGCCGATCATTGCTTGGAATGACTCTGCAATGCTTCGGTCTCTAAGTCTTTCTAAGTCAAACTTGATTTTGGCCTGACGATTTTCCTTAGCTGCAGCCAAAAATTTAGCATCACCAGGTTGTGATCACTTCCAGTATCAGCACCGGGGAAGCTCCTTGCTCTGTTTATGCCAGAATGAAATCGGTTTTGCACCATGCTGTAGTCAATCTAACTGTGATGTAAACCATCAGGTGCATGCCACCTTGATTGTCTGGATGCTTTATGTGCTCCTAATGTGTTTGCAAGAACCAGATTGTTATAGCTGGCAAAAATCTCAGTCCTCTCTCATTGCTTACTGCATTACAGAAAGGGCCACAATAATCTTGCCAATCTGCCTGGGCATCAGTACCCACTTTAGCATTCCAATCTCCCTGCAAAATCAGTATATCTTTCTTGTGTACCTTATTGATGATGTTTTGGAGCTGATTGTAAAAATCTTCAATTTGCTCATTGTCATAGTCTGTTGTAGGGGCGTAGACTTGTACCATTGTGAAATTGAATGGTACTGCCTTTAGACAGATGGAAATAAGCCTGCTGGATATTGGGTGGCATCCTAATACTGAATCCTTGATATCTTTATGCACAAGAAATCCAACGCCATTGACATGTTTGTCCTCTCCACTGTAATACAGTACATGGCCCTCTTCCACAAATCTTCTTTGTTGGGGTTACGCAGGTAGTATACTTGTCACGTCTGTCCTGGTGGGAGACGGTTGGCGCAGTCATTATTAACCTGGGCTGCGACCAATCCGGTATGGACATGATTGACTTGCTCATCATATGGTGTGTCTTGAGCAAATTTCTAACCTGGCAGAGCCCATCCCTCTCCAGAAAGCCCTTTTAGTTGCCTCTTACGACCTGCAGGAGGAGCAGTGGGTCTATGCTGTCCCCGAACCCACAGGGGAACTGACCTTCTGTACTCAGAGTTAAAGAGCGGTGCCGTTGCTAATTCAGATCGGAGCTGGATTAATTTTGGGGAGAAGAAAATGAACAAAAGCTTCCACAGCTGCCAGGATAATTTGAGCAGTGAAAAGTTCAACAGTCTGCTTTCCAGGGGTAGTGATAGTCATTGACATGAGATCTTGAGGTTCAGCTTCTTGCTATCGAGGGGTCTAATCCTGCAAAATGCTCAGTGCTCTTATTTTAGCACTCAGTGCTTCCCAGGAGCTCAGCACCTAACAGGGTCAGTCTCCTGAGGCCCCCCACACAAGAGGTCCCCAAACAAAGTAAATGGCAAGGCTGAGTTTTCCAAGGACAGTTCATCTCAGTGCAAAAGACTCTCCTCCATCATAGGGTTCTGTGTTTAGGAAATTGGACTGTCTGACAAGATTAGACTCAGAATGGAGACAGGACAAACCAAAAAAATCTAATTTGATTTGAACTGAAAACATTTTTTTAATTGAATCAAAAAACTTAAAAGAATTTCATTTTGAAGTGACCAAGTGACTCAAAACAAGTTTTTGGTTTTTTGATTCATTTCAAGTTGAATGAAGCATTTTGGTCAACTCAAAACAAATATTTTTTCCAAGTTTTTGGTTTAGATTTGGCCCATTTTAGGTGTGTTTAGCCCTTTGTGGGTTTTTTTTAAAATTAGCTGAATTTGAGGTTGAAATGCTGTTTCAAACTGAAGAGTCAAAACAAAATATTTTGACTTCTCATGTTTTTTTCCCAACCAAAGCTATTTGTTGGATTTGATCCAAATTCGGCAAATAGTTTTTGGATCCCTCCAAAATGCATTTTTTCGCAAAAAACAACTTGTCCAAAATTTTCACATGACTCTAGTTCTCAGTCAGCATGACCATGAGAAGCACCTAGTGTTAATAATCCATGTTTGATAGACTGAGAGATCATTAACTATATACGTTTGGAATAAACTTGGTGCAAACTAGATGTCACGTTATACATAACAATTTGGACATTAAATATGCTTTCTCTGTGTCAGCCCTATAAAGGTTCATAAATTTCAAATGATAAAACATCCTCATTTTCTAGCAGCTATCAGAGACAAGATACTGATATAGTCATTGACTCCTCTGAAATATCATTTCACTAAGGATGATAGCAAACTCTGTTTATGTTGATCCATACAATAATTTTTTTAAAAAACAAATGGTACTCTAAGGCTCTCTCTCATTACAGAGAGCATAAGGACTGTGCAAGGTGGCCCAGGCATTGATAGACCATGCACTTCCCCCCACAGTGCCAGATGTGGCTCTGTCTGTGCTGTGGTGGAGATGGAACTGGCGGCAGACCTGGCTAGTGGCTCTGATTCTACAGTTATATAGACCTGCTACAAAAATCCCCCATGGAGGAGAAACAAGGTTCCATTGGTGTTCAAAGATCAAGAAGAGAGTTCCCTCCCAAATACCCATGGGGAATATCCACACAAAGCCCATTTATTGGGGTCAAGATTTGTTCCTTTATATGCTGGATCAGCCTGTTCTAGTTTAATGTTAAATTAAGTCCCTTTTGGAGTCTGCCTGAGAAGTCTTAATATTTGCAGACTGGCTCGTGTTGGAAACCCACCAAGATCCTGTCAAGGGTCATTATCAAATCAGGCATGTCAAACTACTGCTTTTCCCAGGGTTTATGGTTAAGGGGGGAAAAGAGCAGCATGAAACAGGGCTGAAATTGCTGACTTGGACCAACATCAGGTGAAGGGAGCTCTGGACACTTCCCCTTGAGCTTTGCCTCGATCGTGTAGACCGCTGAAAGCACCTAGGGCTGCTGTTAGAGGCAGAGGGCCAGATTTCACCCCAGCTGGCACAGGAGATGCAAGTTACAGAGTGCCTGTCCCCCACCCAAAGGGACGATTTACTCTGAGGGAGGAAAAGTGGTAATACTGATTCCTGCCCTCCTTCTGGATTCTGCCAGGGGAGAGACACTTAACTATCTCCAGAGGCTCCCTAAGGGTACTGGCAGCATGTCTCTGTTGTGGGGATGCACAGAACCATGCATTCTTTGGTGTGCCCTGGTCACATCCTTTCCCGGTTTATGCCCCATCCCCAGTAGAGATGAGGTTGCATCCCCTTTCTGATGCAGCATCCTCCCTGCCTCTGTGGGCTTCCTGCCTCAGTGGCCCTTTTGCCACTGGTTTCCGTCAACAGAAACCCAGGCACTCAGGTAGGATCTGGCCAGTTAGCAAGTCAAATCCCTCTCCATTACAAAACAGTCATCCCCCACTGGTTTCAATAAAGTTGAATGCTTAACAGGGCAGGATTTCACACATGGAGAAAGTGCCAAAAAGCTATTCCAGAAGTTGGCCATTGGCATGTGAACACATTTCAGGCCCTGATGTGTTGCCAGAATCTGGGTGTTCTGCCCTAGATGTTTTGTCAAGCATTCACATTGCTTTATGTAGCAAGCAGTCTGAAGCCTGAACGAAAGGAACCCATCAGTGTATTTTGTAGACTTTCCTAGAGTTTCAATTCTGTGTAAGATAGGGAAGTTCTACGAACTCAACCCAATAAATAAATCCAGTGAAGGTTTAGCCAGATGCTCAGTTGGTAGCTATCCCATTTATACCAGCTCATGAACTGATCCCATGAGTCTTTCCATTGGCTTTACTGGTAGCTCGTTCAAGCCCTTCACAGTAGAATTTGGTGGATTCATTCATGATGCCAGCTATCTAAGCTCCTACAATAGGAAAAACAAGGGGATTTCAGAGCAGAAGTGACTCCATCATGCAAGTTGCCTGCTTTTCCATAAATGTCCACTGAGGTGCAACCTCAGACCAGCTCTTCCCCTGTGCTCATTGCCATTGTATACCCTGTCTTAGCATAACGGCTACGTGGGGCAGACAAAGACCTGGAAATTCACCCTGCCCATAGCCCTCTCATAGTTGTGAAAGGAAAACTGTCTTGAAGAGGCTGAGATCCAGATTACACCTTCAAAGCACAGGCCTATGTTGGGAGTGGTGTGGAACAACCCAGCTCCAAGGATGCACACATAATGAGCAAGCAAGTCGTACCCTACTTCCCTCTGCAGTGGCCAACGCAGTGCACTGAAGCGGAGGGGGATGGCACCACATCCCTGCATCCTTCCTGGTGATCTGTCTGGAGGCATATAGAGAAAACGCTCCCTCCCTGGCCTGCATTCCCCTTAGCACTGGGGCTGCATTTGTCCTTGGCACTTGTGGCATGCAAGGAAGGGGAAGGCTACACACATGCAGAGGCCATGGATAAGGTAGCCCTGAGAACTTGATTTCCAACAGGAAAAGGCAAACTGTTCAATTGGCCAAAGCCAGGCAGCGGGGTACTTTGTTATGAAGTTGTTAAAAAGGAAGAAAAGAGGCATCAGCGCCTGATTATTGCTGGGCCATATACACTGGCTCTGGCACTTCGTTTTGTTGGCATCCCTTCATCTGAGAGAGACGGTGGGAATTGCAGCCCATGATGTAGACGGTTTGCAATGTCTGATGTGACTGACTAGTCCAATCCAAGATTTGCATGATCTTTGGCCGTTATTGCAAATGTATGTTTCTTGGTTGGGAGCTGCTTGCTTCCTATGGGCTCTTTTCTCTTCAAGCTGTAGGAGCCAACTCCTGTCATGGACTTTGATATCCTGATGGAGACGATGGTGCCACTTGTTTTGATCACTTGCCAAGGCTTCCCATTGGTCAGGATCAATTCCAAATTCCTTCATATCACACTTGCATGTGTCTTTCCAGTGGAGCTTGGGACGTCCTGTTGTTCTTGTTCCCCCTGATAGCTCCCTGTACAGCATGTCCTTGGGTATGCGTTCGTCTTCCAACCTACTCAGATGACCCAGCCAGTGCAGTCATCTTTGGTTGAGCAGAGCTGTCACACTTGGTAAATTTGCCCTTTGAAGAACCTCTGCATTGGTGACTTTATCTTGCCATTTGGTGTTGAGTATGTGGTGTGAACAGCATAGGTGGAAACTGTTTAACTTTTTCTCCTGCTAATCAAAAGCTGTCCATGCTTCCCTGCCATACATGAGAGTGCTGACGACACAAGCTTGGTACACTAGCATTTTGGTCTTGATGGTAAGCTTTGAGTTGTTCCATGCTCTTTTAGTTAGTCTGCTACAGGTGGTGGCAGCCTTTCCAATGTGAATATTTAGTTCTTCATCCAGTGACAGGTTGGTGGTCACTGTAGAACATAAATAGCTGAATTTTTGGACTACTTCTAGCTGGTTTGCATTTAAGGTGATTGAAGGGACTTGGGATGCTAGCGAACAGGAGTGGCTAACAGGAGTTTTTCAAGGGAGTTCTCCAGGTAAAGGAGGAGCGATTATGTGACCCTTGGGGTAAGTTTGTTGTCTGTAATGTGTGTGTTTGTGTTTGTGATGTGCTTGCTGCTTGACTGAAATATACCGTGTGTTCTGTTTGTTTGGGGGACAGTGTGCTGAGCGTCACAGCCTTCTAGGAAAGGGTTGAGAGCTTCTTAACCAGGCTTTGATCCCTAAGCCTTTTAGCACTCTTAACCAGAAGATGGGGATACTCAGGAAGACCAGGGCTTTAAAAAACCTGCCCGTAAGTGACCAGAGGAGCTAGCAAACAGGAGTGGCTAACGGAGGAAGTTTTACAAGGGAGTTTAGAGGGGAAATGGAAGGCGGGGGGGGGGGGGGGGAGGAGCGGGGGGCTAGGTACACTTAACATTCCTTAAACTTCTTTAAACTTAAAGCCCAAAATGTTATACCAATAAAATAAAAACCAGCAGGATCTTATTAAAGAGGAAAAGGCAAAATACCACATTTATTGTGAATACAGAAAGAATCATAGTAAGCAGTTAGTTATAGCTATAATATTCCATTCAATCTCATATTTATTCACATATTCATTCCTACAAACACACACACACAGGTTCTGCAAGGTTGTTATCATAGTTACCAGCCTTAGAGTTGCTCATGCCAAGCCACTGACCAGGTGGCCTGGACATGAGGAGAGAGCAGGGCCTTGTCAGATGCTCATCTGATGCTCCTGGAAGTTGGTTTGCAGAATCAGACCCCAAAGTTCTTGCTTTCTAGAGTCCATTTTTATAGGAATTTCTTCCTATGCCAGTCTATGGGAATTACTTCATCATGCTGTTGCTGAATCAATCAGCAGATAGCACATTCCTGACGGCTCCGTGCTGCTAGATGTTATCTTGTTCTTTGGTTCTCCCATTCTTGAGGCTGTTGGGTGGATTCCAGTCTGCCCTCCGGGGGGTCCTCTGGTTATTTCCACTAGACGCCTTCTTCAGCCGATGGACACTGGATTCTTAGGCTGGCACCTTCCTGATCATTCAGTTATTATCCACACCAAGCATCGATCCACATACATCCTCTATTTCTATTTTAATCACAATTATTAATACAACAAAACGGCGGGGAGTCTCTGGGTGCTGTTTCTGTTGTTACAGAGTATTGCTTTGAGTCTCTCTCTGTGTGAATTGCTTTGAGAACAGACTCTGTCTGAGAATGTACTAACGCAATTAGCAGCTTGCAGGTTTCACACATAGAGGGAGAAAAACAGTACCAAAAACCAAGAGACCTCTTAATTAGTAATACCCTGGAATTTAAACTATGGGGAATCAAACTCATTTGTGATTTTAATACAGAACTTCTTTAATATGATCCAACAAAAACACCTCCTGATAAAAACAAATCAACAACAAAGGGCAGGTGGCATATGTGTGCATTCGGTGCAGGGAGCTCCTGGCCCTCAGAGACCGTGTACAGGCTTTGGAGACCAGAGTGGCTGAGCTGGAGGAGCTAAGGGAGACAGAGGTACATAGATGAGACTTTCCAGGACACAGTAGAATGGTCCCACCCTTGGTCTGACAGCCTCTGTGCTGTTGAGGAGGATGAAAGTCTCAGGGAAGGAGAACACCCAACTGGAGCAGAGGGAAACAATCCCATAGTTGGAACGCTCCTTCCAGATGATGTTGTGGTATCCTCTCGCACTGAGGATACCTCTCCAGGGGTGGGAACTTTAGTTATTAGGGAGAGACAGGTAATACTTATGGGCTATTCAATCATTAGAAACATAGCTAGCTGGGTTTGCGATGACCGGGAGAACTGCATGGTGATGTGCCCACCTGATGTGCAGGTTGCAGATCTCTCACGACATCTAGATAGACTTATGTGTAGTGCTGGGGAGGAGCCAGTGGTCGTGATACAAGTAGGTACCAATGACATAGGGAAGGATAGGAGAGAGGTCCTGGAGGCCAAATTTAGGCTGGTAGGCAAGACATTAAAGTCCAGGCCCTCCATGGTAGCATTCTCTGAAAGGCTTCCAGTTCCACGCGGAGGGCCAGTTAGACAGGCAGAACTGCAGAGTCTCAATGCGTGGATGATGCAATGGTTTAGGGAGGAGGGGTTAGATTTATTAGGAACTGGAGAAACTTTTGGGAAAGGGGGAGCCTATACAGGAAGGATGGGCTCCACGTAAAGCAAAATGGAACCAGATTTCTGGCACTTAAAATTAAAAAGGTCATAGAGCAGTTTTTTAACTAAGGGCTGAGGGAAAGCCGACAGGTGTGGAGGAGCACATGGTTCAGACATCCCTAAGGGTGGATCTATCAATGGAGATTCTCTATGTCCTAGTAAAAAGGAGAGGATGGAAGATAATAAAATACAGGTAGGATCTGATGAGAAACAGTCACATGAAAAATAGTCCCATTCAATTTAATCATGTAATGGCAGAGAGCTAAAAAGTGACAAGTTTTTAAAGTGCTTATATACCAATGCTAGAAGTCTAAATAATAAGATGGGTGAACTACAGTGCCTCATATTAAATGAGGATATTGATATAATAGATGTGACATTATCTGATTAAAATAGGACCATATAGATCATTATTGCAACCACTGTTATATATTTGTAACAAATCTTGTACAAAATGTGGCATGTAAGATGAAAAGGTTATGATTTGCTGGTTATGATTATGCTATTTGTATGCATTTATCATTTTTGTATTTGAAGTTATAAATATTGGCTCTATACATAGATTTCAAATGTTTGCTCCTGGGGTAACGCCCACAAGGTAGTTACCCAACACATCTTGGAGGGACTATTCAAATTAAGTGGCTCACCAAGAAACACTTAACCGACAGTGGACCATGGGAGATACCCATCTACACTGAATGGACTGTTCTACAAACGTGCTGTTTGAGGTTTAGGTAAAGGCTTCTACTGTACCCAGACCTTCATCCATGGGTATGTGGCTTGCCCATGTGACTCCAAACACTATCTTGTCACCTGTAATTTTCCACTAGCTGAGGGCTTTGTTGGAAACAATGGGTTCCTTCCACATGGCAGAAGATATAAAAGGCCCTAGAAACCCCTCCATTTTGCCACTATCCTGCTCCAGCCTCTGGACCATGAACTTATACTAATGGGAGCATTCTAACCAATGGACTGAGGACCTTCCAATGATCTGGAAGAAGCCAGAGACTTGACTTAAGCCAGCAGTTTATTCCATCGCTGCTACAAGCCTGAACCAAGAACTTTGCATTTATTGTATGTATTTGATTCCTTTAACCAATTTTAATTCTCACCTTTCTTTCTTTCTTTCTTTTCATAAATAAACCTTTAGATTTTAGATACTAAAGGATTGGCATCAGCATGATTTTTGGGTAAGATCTGAGTTATATATTGACCAGGGTTTGTGGCTGGTCCTTTGGGAGCAGAAGAACCTTTTACTTAATGAGACTGGTTGTAAAGAACAACTCACCTTTAAATCCAGTGTTTTCGGTGGTAATACAAGGATTGGGATGCCCTAGGAAACTGCTTTTATGACTTCTTGTTACCTAGTGTGGTAAAACAGAGGTTTACTTTTGTTGCTGGTTTGGTATATCTTATGGAAGAATAACCACCAGTTTTGGGTTGTGTTTGTCCTGTTTCTCAGCAGTTTGTCCTGAGTTTGGCATTCTCAGTTGTGACCCACTAAGGCACGGTTACAGTAGGTGTCACAGAAACTTGGTGGAATGAGAATAATCACTGGGACACAGTAATACCTTGGTACAAAATATATCGGAAAGACAGAACAGGTCATGCTGGTCGGGGAGTGGCACTATATGTGAAAGAAAGCATAGAATCAAATGAAGTAAAAATCTTAAATGAATGAAACTGTACCATAAAATCTCTATGGATAGTAATTCTGTGCTCTAATAATAAGCATATAGCAGTAGGGATATATTACCAACCACTTGATCAGGATGGTGATAGTGACTGTGAAATGCTTAGGGAGATTAAAATAAAAAACTCAATAATAATGGGGATTTCAACTATCCCCATATTGACTGGGTATATGTCACCTCAGGACGGGATGCAGAGATGAAGATTCTTGACACCTTAAATGACTGCTTCTTGGAGCAGCTGGTCCTGGAACCCACCAGAGGCGAGGCATCTCTTGATTTAGTCCTAAGTGGAGCACAGGATCTGGTCCAAGAGGTGAATATAGCTGGACTGCTTGGTAATAGTGACCACAATATAATTAAATTTAACATCCCTGTGGCAGGAAAAACACCACAGCAGCCCAACACTGTAGCTTTTAATTTCAGAAAGGGGGACTACACAAAAATGAGGAAGTTAGTTAAAAAGAAATTAAAACGTAGAGTGCAAAACATGAAATCCTGCAAGCTGCATGGAAACTTTTTAAAGACACGATAATAGAGGCTCAACTTAAATGTATACCCCAAATTAAAAAACACAGTAAGAGAACCAAAAAAGTGCCACCATGGCTTAACAACCAAGTAAAAGAAGCAGTGAAAGACAAAAAGGCATTCTTTAAAAAGTGGAAGTTAAATCCTAGTGAGGAAAATAGAAAGGAGCATACACACTGGCAAATGAAGTGTAAAAATATAATTAGGAAGGCTAAAAAATAATTTGAAGAACAGCTAGCCAAAGACTCAAAAAGTAATAGCAATTTTTTTTTAAGTACATCAGAGGCAGGAAGCCTGGTAAACAACCAGTGGGGCCACTGGGCGATCAAGATGCTAAAGGAGCACTCAAAGAAGTTAAGGCCATTGTGGAGAAACTAAATGAATTCTTTGCATCAGTCTTCACGGCTGAGGATGTGAGGGAGATTCCCAAACCTGAGACATTCTTTTTAGGTGACAAATCTAAGGAACTGTATCAGATTGAGGTGTCATTAGAGAAGGATTTGGAACAAATTGATAAACTAATCAGTAATAAGTCACCAGAACCAGATGCTATTCACCCAAGAGTTCTGAAGGAACTCCAACGTGAAATTGCAGAACTACTATCATTTAAATCAGCTTCTGTACCAGATGACTGGAGGATAGCTAATGTGACGCCAATTTTTTTAAAAGGCTCCAGAGATGATCCCAGCAATTACAGGCCAATAAGCCTGATTTCAGTACCAGGCAAACTGGTTGAAACTATAGTAAAGAACAAAATTGTCAGACACATAGATGAACATAATTTGTTGGGGACGTGTCAACATGGTTTTTGTAAAGGGAAATCATGCCTCACCAATCTACTAGAATTCTTTGAGGGGGTCAACAAGCATGTGGACAACGGGGATCCAGTGGATATAGTGTACTTAGATTTTAAGAAAGCCTTTGACAAGGTCCCTCACCAAAGGCTCCTAAGCAAAGTAAGCTGCCACGGGATAAGAGGGAAAGTGCTCTCATGGATTGGTAACTGGTTAAAAGATAGGAAACAAAGGGTAGGTATAAATAGTCCATTATCAGAATGGAGAGAGGTAAATAGAGGTGTCCCCTAGGGGTCTGTACTGGGACCAGTCCTAGTCAACATATTCATAAATGATCTTGAAAAAGGGGTAAACAGTGAAGTGGCAAAATTTGCAGATGATACAAAACTACTCAAGATAGTTAAGTCCCAGGCTGTCTGTATCTCTTCACAGAGCTTGATCCAGTAATGATTTGCACAGCGTCTGCTTGCTCACTGTACCTCGGTTTTTGCATGTCGAAGTCTCACTTTGGTGCTCTCTGTTGGGTTTTTGTTGTGTTCCAAATAGGCTGTGTTCTTAATGTTGATGAGAGGTAATAGTTCCTCTTCATTTTCTTCAAACCAGTCCTTTTTTGATGGTCTCTTTCCCCTAAATGTAGCTAAACGTGTTTCATGGATTATTGTTCTTAAATCTTCCTAAAATTCCTCTGCCTTCTCTGGTAATGACTACCCCTGCATGCTAAGTTCAAAAGCCTTCACAAACTCCTGGCATTTCCTGTGGTTTCGGGGGTTAATAGCATTGATTTTGGGCTTGCTTCTAGGTTTTACTCTATGTAGTTTCTTGGCTGTAATCTTCACTTTGCTAATAATCAAGGAGTGGTCAGTGTCACAATCAGCACTAAGGGTAGGTCTTTCCTCCTGATGATAACAAGGTCTAATTGCTGCCAGTGGCCTGATCGTGGATGTCGTGGCGCTCTTTTCCTGTAAAATATGAATTGGTAATGCACATTTGGTTTTGGGTGCAGAATTCAAGAAGTTGTTGGCTGTTCTCATTCATCTTGCCAATGCCAAAATGTCCTAGGCAATTTGGCCATGAGTTGTTGTCTGCACCGACTCTTGCATTAAAGTCACCAAGGAGGAAAAGTTGTTCAATTGATGGTATTCTTCTGATGACTTGATGCAAAGAGTCCTAAAATGTATCCTTTTCCTCAGGGTAGATTTGAGTGTCGGTACATAGGCACTAATGATGTTCACAGACCCGATGATCATCTGAAGTTTTAGTGAGGTGATACGCTCTGACTTCTCAATGGGTGTTTCTAGGATCTTTACCCACTTGTTTCTCAGAGCAAAACCAACACGGTGCAGATGATTTTCTTTGCTGCTTTTACCTTGCCAAAAGAAGGTGTAATTGGCCTCTAGGACAGAACCAGCATCTGCAAGTCTTGTTTCCTGAAGTGCTGCAATGTCAACATAGAGTTTGTACAGCTCACGGTTCATCAAAGCTGACTTCCATATGCTGCTTGTGTATTGTAGATCGTCATCATGTGTCAATCCCGGACACATGGTTCTGACATTGCAGCTTCCAAGCTGGAAAGTTCTTGGTTTCTTATTTTTGCCAGGTGAAGGTTTCCATCTGCCTTTCAACTTTTTGTCTAGCCCCACGCACCCCATGAAGCAGACAGAGTGTGGCGGGTCAGCACCTAACTGTCCAGGGGCTGCTCAGCTTTGTGGTGGGCAGTGGCTGACCACTGAAATGCAGTGATTCCTCCCACCATCTAAGGTAACCCATGGCACCCTCCTCTACGCCAATCAAGTGAGAGCTTATAACCCGTAACTGCCAGCTTCCATGTTGTGTCCATGTTGCTAGAAAGGATGGAATGTCCTCTCCATGTGATGTGGCTGCAATAGCCTGGGCAGTTGATATGGAGGCGCTGCTTTGCCCATGTGTCAGTGTCCCCCTCTTGACTTCACTGGTTTGGACCAAAGGAAGGATGGGAGTCAATACATTTGGAACCAGCTACGCTGCAGGCGTTGCCAGTGCAGAGGAGATCTCCCATCTGCCTGCCTTTTGGGGCTCCACTCCTACATTGGTTATCAGCTGCAGCTGAAGGGCCGAATCTGCCTGTGTGGATGTCATTGGCAAAAACACTGAGTGAATTTGCTCATTCGCCTTTTGATGGCATTTCCTCCATCAAGAGTTCCACTACCCTCCTCAGGCGCTCATCAGCCCGAAGCTGTTGGTGCGTCCTGACGCTTCTGGGTTAGTTAACTGCTGACCAGCACTCAGCATTGACCAGTAAAGGTTGTACTGCTTATGGTCATAGCGGTAGCAGGTTTTCAATTCTGACCTGACACTGGGAGGTGTAAATATCCCCTCTGCGCATCGCATGGCTCCTTGTGCTGGAGTGGGGAGTCACTGGTTATGCTGCCTCCCCTCCCAAGGGGTTTCTGCCGGAGGAGGAGGGAATTCCTGCTAAGAGCTGCTTGGGGATTCTGCCAGCTGGGACTGTAGACCGTATGCCAGAAATCCTTACGTCTTCTATCCATAGGTCCCTCTTAGCCAGCAACACCTTGGGTCTACTTGTAGAACCCTGCAAAGGTAGAGCTGTAACTGTTTTGCAGCAGTGCAACCTTCTCCTTGGATTAGGGTGACCGTATGTCCCATTTGGCTGGGACAGTACTTTTTTTAAGCCATGTCTGGCCATCCTGACTTTTTTGGCAAGTGGGCATTTGTCCCGTTTGCTGTTGCCAACTTGATCCGTTGGCAAGAGAAAACACGACAAATGCCCACTTTTGTCAAAAAAGTGGGGTTTGAGGAATGTGGGGGGAGGGGCGTGAGCAGCGATGCCAGCCCCAGCCCCATTTGGGGGGGGCAGGCAGGGCTCGGGTGAGCAGCGACGCCCTCGGGCTGGCCCCATGTGGTGTCCCATTTTCCCTTTGGGAAATATTGTCACCCTATCCTGTGAGGTCTGTTGCCAGTAGAAGTTGTCAGATTATAAAGTGAATTAAAGTTCTGTAACTAGTGATTCCAACACACTGAAATGTGAAAGGGAGAAGACAGCCTTTTACTTTGGGTTGGAGAAAGTCAGCCTCTTCGTAGGGCCTGGACTAATTTTTTGGATTTAAGGGACAGAACAAAATGTACTATATGAAATACAGAGATTTTTCATCTATACATGCTGCCTAAAACAGTGGAATGGAATGAAAGTGATGATACTGAAGAAGTGGTTGTGTGTGAGTTTAGAAATTAGCCAGAAATTAGGGTGAAACCAGGAACATCAGTTTAAATAGAGCCCACGCTGCTGGCCTATCGTGTTTGATCCCACTTTTGGAGGCTAGTGGGAAAAACCTCAATACAGAGGTCTTGTTCAAGTTAGGGACCAAACTTTTTGCTGGGCTGATTTTAAATTAGTTGAAACAGTTTGTCTACACAGTTTTAGAGTAGCAGCCATGTTAGTCCGTATTCGCAAAAAGAAAAGGAGTACTTGTTAGTCTCTAAGGTGCCACAAGTACTCCTTTTCTGTTTGTATACACAGTGTGGATTGTGTTGAAATCTAGTTTTTAAAAACACGGGTTCACCTTTTAGCCAATTCATTAGATCGGGATCCCAGCACAATGTAGATAAGATGAGAATCAGCAATATAACCCATTTAGGCTCTGTTCAGAAGAGCACTTAAGCACTTAGGGTATGTCTACACTACGAAATTAGGTCAAATTTATAGAAGTCGTTTTTTTAGAAATCGGTTTTATATATTCGAGTGTGTGTGTCCCCACAGAAAATGCTCTAAGTGCATTAAGTACATTAACTCGGCGGAGTGCTTCCACAGTACCGAGGCAAGCGTCGACTTCCGGAGTGTTGCACTGTGGGTAGCTATCCCACAGTTCCCGCAGTCTCCACTGCCCATTGGAATTCTGGGTTGAGATCCCAATGCCTGATGGGGCTAAAACATTGTCGTGGGTGGTTCTGGGTACATGTCGTCAGGCCCCCCTTCCCTCCCTCCCTCCCTCCCTCCCTCCATGAAAGAAAGGGCAGACAATCGTTTTGTGCTTTTTTTCCTGAGTTACCCGTGCAGACGCCATACCACGGCAAGCACGGAGCCCGCTCAGCTCACCGTCACCGTATGTCTCCTGGGTGCTGGCAGACGTGGTACTGCATTGCTACACAGCAGCAGCAACCCCTTGCCTTGTGGCAGCAGATGGTACAGTGGGACTGGTAGACGTCATCGTCATGTCCGAGGTGCTCCTGGTCGCCTCTGTGAGGTCGATCAGGAGCGCCTGGGCAGACATGGGCGCAGGGACTAAATTTGGAGTGACTTGATCAGGTCATTCTCTTTAGTCCTGCAGTCAGTCCCATTGAACCATCTTATGGTGAGCAGGCAGGCGATACGGATTTCTAGCAGTCCCCTTGTACCATCTTCTGCCGAGCAGCCATGAGATGTGGATGGCATGCAGTCCTTCTGCACCGTCTGCTTCCAGCCAAAGATGTAAAAGATAGATGGAGTGGATCAAAACAAGAAATAGACCAGATTTGTTTTGTACTCATTTGCAACCCCCCCCCCCCCGCCCCTCGTCTAGGGGACTCATTCCTCTCGGTCACACTGCAGTCACTCACAGAGAAGGTGCAGTGAGGTAAATCTAGCCAAGTATCAATCAGAGGCCAGACTAACCTCCTTGTTCCAACAATAACAATAACCATTTCTTATTGGAACCCTCCGTGAAGTCCTGCCTGAAATACTCCTTGATGTAAAGCCATCCTCTTTGTTGATTTTAACTCCCTGTAAGCCAACCCTGTAAGCCATGTTGTCAGTCGCCCCTCCCTGCGTCAAAGCAATGGCAGACAATCGTGCATCTGAGTTGAGAGCGCTGTCCAGAGCAGTCACAATGGAGCACTCTGGGATAGCTCCTGGAGGCCAATACCGTCGAATTGTGTCCACACTACCCCAAATTCGACCCGGCAAGGCCGATTTAAGCGCTAATCCACTTGTCAGGGGTGGAGTAAGGAAATCGATTTTAAGAGCCCTTTAAGATCAAATAAAGAGCTTCATCGTGTGGACGGGTGCAGGTTTACATCGATTTAACGCTGCTAAATTTGACCTAAAGTCCTAGTGTAGACCAGGGCTTAGTAAATTTAGGTACATGATTAGTTCCACTGCAGCTGGTGAAACTACCTCAATTGCTTAACTTTAGTCATGTGCTAAAGTGCTTTTCTGAATCAGGATCAGAAGTAGGAATTTCCTGACACAAAGCACAGTGGTTAGATATACTAGTCTAGTCCTAGGTGTTGTTGATAGTTTATCTTTTCCATCCTCTGCTCATGCAGAATGGCTCATCAGTATAGTCACATATTACCCTCTAGTCTCGTCTTTAAAAGTTTTTATAGTCTGTAGGGACTTAACCCAGTATTTTATCAGATACACTCCACTCTACTTTTCAGTTCTGTGTACTTTGACTTCAGGTTGCATGGATGTAGCTGAAAGCAAAATGTGTCCTTTAATCTATTCTTCCATCACCACACATCTAACTTCCATTGGCACTATAAGGAATCCTATGTATGCACTATTAAAAGGGACAGTAGATTCTCCCACATACAGCAAGCAAACAGCTAAGTGGCTTCCATTGTGTTTTGTTAGTAGCTAGAGAATTAACTCTGAAACAAGAGAGTGGCCTCTTGCAGAGCTTGTGACTCTTGTGTACTATAGTAGTGTTCCTGGCCCTTTCCGGGAGGTCTTATATATACTGATCTCCCCACATTTGCACAAGAGCTATTGCCTTAGGGCTATGTTCTGCAGTCTTTCTCAGCATTTCACATAGCTTTTATGACTGATTAGCAAGGCTCTATTTGTAACGTACATGAAAATTTAACTCAGCCTTTTAAAATGTTGTGATTGTCAGGGGGTTTAAGAATTGCATCCATAGGTAGTGCTCCCCTCTGTCCCCTGCCTCTGAATGTGTACCAAACTGCAGAAGGGCCTGGGCCAAACCACTGAAGCCAATGATTTGGGATCAGGCACTAAATCCTGTGTGCATTAACAGGAATTGCATAGTCTGATGGATGGGTTGGACTTAAAAATGCAGTACAATATATGCAAGAAGGAATAGAAATTGGCAAGCTAGAGACTTTACAGCTGAGATTTTCGAAGCTGCCTAAGGTAATTGGATGCCCAGTTCCCATCTGGTCAGCCAGAACCCCTAAGAGATTTGAAAATCTCAGACTACATATATCAGATCTAGCCTTTCCCTTGTATTACTAGAACTCTCATCATTGTAATGTCTATTTTCCTATTTCTGAAAGACTAGCATTGAATTGTGTCCTGATTGTGGCCCCTAAATAGATCTTATATCCTTCACAGGAAGTGATGCTGTTCCCATGACTGGTATATGTAACATCTGAAAACAACCACACACCTTAATCAGCTGAAGAGTAGTTATATTTGTCCACAACTTTGTCACCAGTAGGTCAGGACAAGTAAAGCAATGCATCTACAGAAGCAAATGATTAAAGAAGAAAACTCTGTTCAACCTGCATGAGGGAAGTTGCTACTGCTCCTCCATAATGTTTCTCTAAGGCTGCATAATTTAAGACTGATTGGAAATAAGGAAAAGCCGAGGAAATATCTGTATTTATCCCAGTAACTAGGGATGGGCTCAGATTGAGCACTAGTCAGCCTATGCAATCACCTAAATTTATCACAGCATTACCATTGTCCTCCTGCCTTTGTGAATCCTTGTCTTGATTAGACAATAAGCTCTTCAGGGCAGGGACTGTATCTTATTTTTCTGTAAAGCATCTAGCACAATAGGCTCTAATTCCTGATGGGGGAATCTAAGTGCTACTACTACAAAAGAATGATTAATAAGTCCGAGTTGCCGCAGTGCCCCAGCATTGAGATAGAGACTTGAGCCTACTTTGCCACAGCAATTTATTTGGGAAACCTTAGCAATTAGATTAAGAGCCACAGGGCACTTATTAACCAAGTTATAAAAAATTGATTAGAAGCTCCCCTATTCAGAGGACAGATCCAAAGGAGCATTTGGATCAGATGTGGGGAGACCACACAATGGACAAGAGGGAGGTCAGGATGGCACTGAATGAAATAAATGGGTTAGCTGCTTTTGTGTGTGCTCACACGCTGCCTTTGGTTGTTGTTGTAATATGAATGTGTTTATTTTTAACTTGTATTTGTTAGTTTGCTGTAGGCATGTGGGTGAGCACTAGGAGGGAGTCGAAGGAATGGGTAAGAGGAAAGATTTAAAGGAAGAAATCTAGGATAAGAGTCTTTTTCATGTATAATAATCATGGGAGAAATCATGGAGGCACCAAGGAACATGAACAGGACTATCCCATGAAGTTAATGGCAAAACTCTATTGACTTAAATGGGAGCAAAGTTGGGCCAAAGCTAAGCACTTCTGAAAACTACCTCTAACGTTCCTCTTTTTTAGAACACATGGAAAATTAAGACCTGGGGTTTTCTAGACACTTGTTTAAGGAATATTTTCTGGGTTACTGAAAAGGATTTTCTGAACCTTGGAAAGAGAGATTGTGTATTATACTGTGATTTCATATTCTCTGAAAGCAATACTGCCAGGAAAGAAGCTCTAGGGTAAGAAGCAGGAGGCAGCGTGCAGTGAATAACCCTTTGATCATTTCTCTGACCATGCTAGTTCTGCTTTTAAGTAGGCTGTCAATTGATCGCAGTTAACTCATGTCATTAACTCAAAAAAGTTAATCATTATTAAAAAATTTAATCGCAATCAATTGCACTGTTAAACAATAAAATACCAACTGAAATTTATTACATATTTTTGGATTTTTTCTACATTTTCAAATATATCAATTTCAGTAACATCACAGAATACAAAGTGTACAGTGCTCACTTTATATTATTTTTGATTACAAATATTTGCACTGCAATATGAAATATGAAAGGTCAATATGAAAATTGAAAGGTGGATAAGGAACTGGTTAAAGGGGAGACTACAGCGGGTCACACTGAAAAGTGAACTGTCAGACTGGAAGGAGGTTACTAGTGGAGTTCCTCAGGGATCAGTTTGGGGACCAATTTTATTTAATCTTTTTATTATTGACCTTGGCACAAAAAGCAGGAATGTGGTAATAAAGTTTGCGGATGACACAAAGCTGGGAGGTATTGCCAATACAGAGAAGGACCAGGGATATCGTACAGGAAGATCTGGATGACCTTGTAAACTGGAGTAATAGTAATAGGATGAAATTTAATAGTGAAAAGTGCAAGGTCATGCATTTAGGGATTACTTCCAAGTAATGCTTCCCCAGTTTATAACAGAAATTCTTGTTATTAACAGAGGAGGAGAAGGACCTCGGAGTATTGGTTGATCACAGGATGACTGTGAGCCGCCAATGTGATATCGCCATGAAAAAAGCTAATGTGGCCTTGGGATGCATCAGGTGAGGTATTTCCAGTAGAGAAAGGAGGTGTTAGTACCGTTATACAAGGCACTGGTGAGACCTCATCTGGAATATTGTGTGCAGTTCTGGTCCCCCACGTTTAAGAAGGATGAATTCAAACTGGAAGAGGTACAGAGAAGGGCTACTAGGATGATCCGAGGAATATGAAAGTAGACTCAATGAGCTTGGCTTGTTTAGCCTAACTAAAAGAAGGCTGAGAGGAGATATGATTGCTCTCTATAAATATATCAGAGGGATAAATACCATGGAGGGAGAAGAATTATTTAAGCTCAGCACCAATGTGGACACAAAAACAAATGGATACAAACTGGCCATCAGGAAGTTTAGACTTGAAATTAGATGAAGGTTTCTAACCATCAGAGGAGTGAAGTTCTGGAACAGCCTTCCAAGGGAAGCAGTGGGGGCAAAAGACATATCTGGCTTCAAGACAAAGCTTGATAAGTTTATGGAGGAGATGATATGATGGGATAGCCTAATTTTGGCAATTAATTGATTTTCGAATACTAGCGGTAGATATGCCCAATGGCCTGTGATGGGGTGGGATCTGAGTTACTACAGAGAATTCTTTCTTGGGTGTCTGGCTGGTGAGTCTTGCCCACATGCTTAGGGTTTAGCTGATTGCCATATTTGGGGTGGGGAAGGAATTTTCCCCTGGGGCAGATTGGCGGAGGCCCTGGGGGTTTTTCACCTTCCTCTGCAGAGACAAAAGGAAGGAGAAACTGACAAATATACATACATATCTTATTTGCTGTCATACATATAAAGGGAAGGGTAAACCCCTTTGAAATCCCTCCTGGCCAGGGGAAAGCTCCTCTCACCTGTAAAGGGTTAAGAAGCTAAAGGTAACCTCGCTGGCACCTGACCAGAATGACCAATGAGGAGACAAGATACTTTCAAAAGCTGGGAGGAGGGAGAGAAACAAAGGGTCTGGGTCTGTCTGTATGCTGCTTGCCAGGGACAGAACAGGAATGGAGTCTTAGAACTTTTAGTAAGTAATCTAGCTAGGTATGTGTTAGATTATGATTTCTTTAAATGGCTGAGAAAATAATTGTGCTGAATAGAATAACTATTTCTGTCTGTGTATCTTTTTTGTAATTTAAGGTTTTGCCTAGAGAGGTTCTCTATGTTTTTGAATCTAATTACCCTGTAAGATATCTACCATCCTGATTTTACAGGGGGGATTTCTTTATTTCTATTTACTTCTATTTTTTATTAAAAGTCTTCTTGTAAAAAACTGAATGCTTTTTCATTGTTCTCAGATCCAAGGGTTTGGGTCTGTGGTCACCTATGCAAATTGGTGAGGCTTTTTATCCAACATTTCCCAGGAAAGGGGGGGTGCAAGTGTTGGGAGGATTGTTCATTGTTCTTAAGATCCAAGGGTCTGGGTCTGTAGTCACCTAGGCAAATTGGTGAGGCTTTTTACCGAACCTTGTCCAGGAAGTGGGGTGCAAGGTTTTGGGAAGTATTTTGGGGGGAAAGACGCGTCCAAACAGCTCTTCCCCAGTAACCAGTATTAGTTTAGTGGTGGTAGCGGCCAGTCCAAGTATAACGGGTGTAATATTTTGTACCTTGGGGAAGTTTTGACCTAAGCTGGTAAAGATAAGCTTAGGAGGTTTTTCATGCAGGTCCCCACATCTGTACCCTAGAGTTCAGAGTGGGGGAGGAACCTTGACATTTGCATACTAACGTTTACCAATCTCCTAGCTCAGTAGGAGCTCTAAGTTAATTAGTTTGAGGACCCATTGTCTCACATGCCTTAATGTTTCTCTTCCTGACAACTATATTTCAACAAACCCTTCAAATAGCCTTTCTTTAATGAATTATAATTTCAATATAATTCATTCTACTTTCACAATCCCTCCTTTTGGTCAAGCTACACAATGACCAACATGGTCACTTGCTGGAGGATTCTCTGCACCTTGAAGTCTTTAAACCATGATTTGAGGACTTCAATAGCTCAGACATAAATTAGGGGTTTGTTACAGGAGTTGGTGGGTGAGATTCCATGGCCTGCATTGTGCAGGAGGTCAGACTAGACGATCATAATGGTCCCTTCTGACCTAAAGTCTATGATTCTATGAAAATAAGTAGTATTTTTCAATTCACGTCATACAAGTACTGTCTTGTAAGTGCAACTTACAAATGTAGATTTTTTTTGTTACATAACTGCACTCAAAAACAAAACAATGTAAAACTTTAGAGCCTACAAGTCCACTCAGTCCTACTTCTTGTTCAGCCAATCACTAAGAGAAACAAATTTTTTTACATTTATGGGAGGTAATGCTGCCCACTTCTTAATTACAATGTCACCTGAAAGTGAGAACAGGCATTCACATGACACTGTTGTAGCTGGCGTTGCAAGATATTTACATGCCAGATGCGCTAAAGATTCATGTGTCTTTTCATGCTTCGGCCATCATTCCAGAGGACATGCTTCCATGCTGATGATCATAGAATCATAGAATATCAGGGTTGGAAGAGACCTCAGGAGGTCATCTAGTCCAATCCCCTGCTCAAAGCAAGACCAACACCCACTAAATCATCCCAGTCAAGGCTTTGTCAAGCCAGGACTTAAAAACCTCTAAGGATGGAGATTCCACCACCTCCCTAGGTAACCCATTCCAGTGCTTCACCACCCACTTAGTGAAATAGTGTTTCCTGTTATCCAACCTAGACCTCCCACACTGCAACTTGAGACCACTGTTTCTTGTTCTATCATCTGCCACCACTGAGAACAGCCTACCTCCATCCTCTTTGGAACCCCCCCCCCAAGGTAATTGAAGGCTGCTATCAAATCTCCCCTCACTCTTCTCTTCTGTAGACTAAATAACTACAGTTCCCTCAGCCTCTCCTCATAAGTCGTGTGCCCCAGCCCCCAATCATTTTTGTTGCCCTTCACTATACTCTATCCAATTTGTCCACATCCCTTCTGTAGCGGGAGGGACCAAAACTGGAAGCAATACTCCAGGTGTGGCCTCACCAGTGCTGAATAGAGGGGAATAATCACTTCCTAAATCTGCTGGCAATGCTCCTACTAATACAGCCCAGTATGCTGTTGGCCTTCTTGGCAACAAGGGCACACCATTGGCTCATATCCAGCTTCTCGTCCACTGTAATCCCCAGGTCCTTTTCTGCAGAACTGCTGCTTAGCCAGTTGGTTCCCAGCCTGTAGCAGTGCATGGGATTCTTCCTTCCTAAGTGCAGGACTCTGCACTTGTCCTTGTTGAACCTTATCAGATTTCTTTTGGCCCAATCCTCCAATTTGTCTAGGTCACTTTGGACCCTATCCCTACCCTCCACCATATTTACCTCTCCCCCAAGCTTAGTGTCATCTGCAAACTTGCTGAGGGTGCAGATAATTAATAAAGATGTTGAAAAAAACAGGTCCCAGGTCCGATGCCTGGGGCACTCCGCTTGATACCAACTGCCAACTAGACATCAAGCCGTTGATCACTATCCATTGAGCCCGACAATCTAGCCAGCTTTCTATCTACCTTATAGTCCATTCATCCGATCCATACTTTTTTAACTTGCTGGCAAGAATACTGTGGGAGACCGTATCAAAAGCTTTGCTAAAGCCAAGGAATAACACATCCACTGCTTTCCCTTCATCCACAGAGCCAGTTATCTCGTCATAGAAGGCAATCAGGTTGGTCAGGCATGACTTGCCCTTGGTGAATCCATGCTGACTGTTCCTGATCACCTTCCTCTCCTTCAAGTGCTTCAATATGGATTACTTGAGGACCTGCTCCATGATTTTGCTAGGGACTGAAGTGAGGCTGACTGGTCTGTAGTCTGCCTTTTTTAAATTTGGGCACTATATTTGCCTTTTTCAAATTGTCCGGGACCTCCCCCGATCTCCATGAATTTTCAAAGACAATGGCCAATGGCTCTGCAACTCCCTTGGATGCATTAGATCTGGACCCATGGACTTGTGCATGTCCAGCTTTTCTAAATAGTTCTTAACCTGTTCTTTCACCACTGAGAGCTGCTCACCTCCTCCCCATGCTGTGTTGCCCAGGGCAGCAGTCTGGGAGCTGACCTTGTCTGTGATGACTGAGGCAAAAAAAGCATTGAGTACTTCACCTTTTTCCACAACATCTGTCACTAGGTTGCCTTCCCCATTCATTAAGCGTCCCACACTTTCCCGGCCTTCTTCTTGTTGCTAACATACCTGTAGAAACCCTTCTTCTTACCCTTAACATCCCTTGCTAGCTGCAACTCCATTTGTGCCTTGGCCTTCCTGATTACACTCCTGCATGCTCTAGCAATATTTTTATACTCCTCCCTAGTCATCTGTCCAAGTTTCCACTTCTTGTAAGCTTCCTTTTTGAGTTTAAGCTCACCGAAGATTTACTGTTAAGCCAAGCTGGTCGCCTGCCATATTTACTATTCTTATGAATATGATGCTCATTATTCATATTCATATGATGCTCGTTAAAAAAATAATGTGTTAATTAAATTTGTGATTGAACTCTTTGGGGGAGAATTGTATGTCTCCTGCTCTGTTTTACCCTCATTCTGCCATATATTTCATGTTATAGCAATATCGGATGATGACCCAGCACATGTTCGTTTTAAGAACACTTTCACTGCAAATTTGACAAAATGCAAAGAAGATACCAATGTGAGATTTCTAAAAATAGCAACAGCATTTGACCCAAGATTTAAGAATCTAAAGTGCCAACCAAAATCTCAGAGGCATGAGGAGTGGAGCGTGCTTTCAGAAGTCTAAGAAGAGCAACACTCAGATGCGGAAACTACAGAACCCAAAAAAGAAAACCAATCTTCTGCAGGTGATGAAAATGAACATGTGCCGTCCACACTGCTTTGGATCACTCTCGAGCAGAACCCATCATCAGCATGTCCTCTGGAATGGTGGTTGAGGCATCAAGGGACATAATCTTTAGCTCATCTGGCATGTAAATATCTTGTGGCACCAGCTACAACAGAGCCATGTAAACACCTGTTCTCACTTTCAGGTGACACTGTAAACAAGAAGCTGGCAGCATTATCTTCTGCAAATGTAAACAAACTTGTTTGTCTGTGTGATTGGCTGAACAAGAGGTAGGACTGATTGGACTTGTAGGCTCTAAAGTTTGACATTGTAGAAAATGTAGAAAGCATCCAAAATATTTAAATAAATGGTATTCTATTATTGTTTAACAGCACGATTAATAGCACTTAATTTTTTTAATTGCTTGACAGCCCTACTTTTAAGCCCTTTAATGGATCCACATCTCCTTCCACAGCAAATTCAAGTTCCTCATGTTCATCTTCAAAACTCCACAAATCTCAGCCCTCCACTCTGACACTCAGGGCAGATCTAAACTACAGCCTAAGTTGATACAACTTACATCTCCAGGGGTGTGAAAAAAAAACCCTCCCCAAGCGATGCAAGTTTTGTGCTGTCCACACCAGTGCTATGTCAGCAGGAGACGCTCTCCCGCCAGCATAGCTTCCACTTCTTGCCAAGATGGAGTAATTATGCTGACAGCAGATGGGAGAGCGCGCTCGTGTTGGCATAGAGCATCTTCACCAGATGCTCTACAGTGGCACAGCTGCATCAGTGCAGCTACACTGATGTAGCACTGTAGTGTAGACTTGCCTTCAATCTCTGGGTGAAACCTTCATCCTATTGAAGTCAATGGGAGTTTTGCCACTGACTTCAATGAGATCAGGATTTCACCTGGTGTTCTGGCAACTCTGTACTGTGTTGTCATGGTAGCTGTTTTCTCCAAGTAATAACTCTTTGCACTCTTCATACCAGCCTGGCATACTGCCTTCTATAATCTTCAGTTTTTATTTCCAGTTAGTTGCTGCTCCATTCGTCTACACAAACTAAAACACAAAGTGTACTTTGTAGTCTCTTTATGTTGTGGGAGGGATAACTGGTACCAAAAGTACTTTCCCTATGATACTGAATTACCAAAGGCCCAACCATGGCTTTTTAATAACTATAAAAAACGCTTATGTTAAATCAGTTGTACAACATATTTTGTATCTTTTAATTACCTATATACCTTTAGGGATCACCCGGCTACCTAAAGCTGCTTGCTATCCACATGACTATATATACACATTTAGGTTTCACATTGTGGCCTTAATTCAATAAGGTATTTAAGCAGTATTCCTTTTGACATTAATAGAACTACTCACATGCATAAAGCTATGCACGTTTAAATACCTTCATTAACTGGGGCCAATATTTGGTTGGGAAAATATTGTTAGCAAGGGCAGCAGTCTTCTGGGCTGGCTTTGCAGAACATAACATAGGAATGCTGTGAAATGTTGACTGCTCTGGCAAATTGCCACAGTAAACCCCCGGTGGATGGGGGAGAAAACTCCATGAGGCTCCCTCTTTGGGGTTATTCTGCAATCATTCCCTCAGAGGATGGGGTTCATTCCTCCCCACATATACCCTATGAAACCAGAAGGAGGATCCGGGGAACTACAGGCCAGTCAGCCTCACCTCAGGCCCTGGAAAAATCATGCAGCAGGTCCCCAAGGAATCAATTCTGAAGTACTTAGAGGAGAGGAACGTGATCAGGAACAGTCAGCATGGATTCACCAAGGGCAAGTCATGCCTGACTAACCCAATTGCCTTCTATGACGAGATAACTGGCTCTGTGGATGAGGGGAAAGCAGTGGACGTGTTATTCCTTGACTTTAGCAAAGCTTTTGATACGGTCTTCCACAGTATTCTTGCCAGCAGGTTAAAGAAGTATGGGCTGAATGAATGGACTATCAGATGGATAGAAGGCTGGCTAGATCATCCTGCTCAATGTGTAGTGATCAATGGCTCCATGACTAGTTGGCAGCTGGTATCAAGCGGAGTGCCCCAAGGGTCGGTCCAATATCTTCATTAATGATCTGGAGGACTGCACCCTCAGCAAGTTTGCAGATGACACTAAACTCAGAGGAGTGGTAGATACGCTGGAGGGTAGGGATAGGATACAGAGGGACCTAAACAAATTAGAGGATTGGGCCAAAAGATATCTGATGAGGTTCAACAAGGACAAGTCCAGAGTCCTGCACTTAGGATGGAAGAATCCCATGTCCTGCTACAGATTAGGGACTGAATGGCTAGGCAGCAGTTCTGCAGAAAAGGACCTAGGGATTAGTGGACAAGAAGCTGGATATGAGTCAACAGTGTGCCCTTGTTGCCAAGAAGGCAAATGGCATTTTGGGCTGTATAAGTAGGAGCACTGCCAGCAGATTGGGGGACGTGACCATTCCCCTCTATTCAGCATTGGTGAGGCCTCATCTGGAGTACTGTGTCCAGTTTTGGGCCCCACACTACAAGAAGGATGTGGAAAAATTGGAAAGAGTCCAGCGGAGGGCAACAAAAATGATTAGGGGGCTGGGGCACGTGACTTATGAGGAGAGGCTGAGGGAACTGGGATTATTTAGTTTGCAGACGAGAAGAATGAGGGGGATTTGATAGCTGCTTTCAAATACCTGAAAGGGGGTTGCAAGGAGGATGGATCTAGACTGTTCTCAGTGGTAGCAGATGACAGAACAAGGAGTAATGATCTCAAGTTGCAGTGGGGGAGGTTTAGGTTGAATATTAGGAAAAACTATTTCACTAGGAGGGTGATGAAGCACTGGAATGTGTTACCTAGGGAGGCGGTGGAATCTCCTTCCTTTGAGGTTTTTAAGGTCAGGCTTGAGAAAGCCCTGGCAGGGATGATTTAGTTGGGGATTGGTCCTGCTTTGAGCAGGAGGTTGGACTAGATGACCTCCTGAGATCCCTTCCAACCCTGATATTCTATGATTCTATGGTCAGGGCTGCCCCGTTAATGGGAGGTTCTCAGCATGGCAAGGTCTCACAGCAATAGTAATGCAACCCACAGTTTTTACTCTTCCATGGTAAACAGCATGATCCTTCAGGTTGGCATCCTCCATTAGCCACCCTGGATGTGGGGGCAATGATCCTGACAACTCGGCTGTCAACACTCTAACAAACTGATAGCTGACTATAGAGGGGATCTCTGCCCCTGAGCATGATGTTCTTTAGCAGCTAATCACTAATATGAAAATGGATGTTTTAATGCTTCAGGAAACCCATTCCACCAAGCACTCAATTACAGATTAGGGGTTGTCAGATTTCAATGGCTGGCTACTCATCATTGATAGTTAAGAATTTGCTCCATGTGAAACCTGGACTTAAGTTTCAAGCACTTGGACAGTCTGAGGAAAGCAACTTCACCTGAAATGTCATACTTGAAATGGCATAAATCTGATGAATGTTTATCACCCCCTCTTCTGAACAGTGGGCAAAACCCCCATTTCCTCTTGTTCAGTATCCTGCAGTGGTGTGCAAAGACTTCAGTTCTCCTCACACGAATGTTGGCCATGCCACTGATTCTCCCGACAGTGAAATGCTCCTTGACTAAGCAAATGACAACAATCCTTTTATGGCCCCAAGCAGTCTCATACTTTCCATTCAGCCCAACTGGATCATCACCAGACCTTCTTTTCACCTCTGTACACATTCCATTTTCCATCTCTCAGCATACACTTGGAAACGTCCCACACTCTCAACATCACCCCCCTTTTAATGGTGATTGCTGGGCTAGAGACAACAGCTGAAATAAACACATTCAAGAGATGGAACTTCCGACTTGTCAACTGGGACTGCTTCACAGAAGAAACAGGCATCTGGGAGTTGTGGCATGTGACTGATGATGTGAACTTGCCTTACAAGGTCCTCTGTGAGACTTTGCTAAGTGCATCTAGAAAATAGATTCCACGTGGTTTCTGTAGGGCATATATCCCCTGCTGGGATAATGTCTGTGACAACCTCTATCAAAAAGTCTAACAGTCTGCTCTGCCTGAGGGGATAAAACAAGCCGGTAATGTGCTAATGGAACATCTTAGTATTCAGAGGAGGAAAGGTGGCATGAACGTGCTGAAAATCTGGACTTCATGCATTCAAGCCATAGGGCTTGGGGCCTTCTTTGCCACCTTCATGCAGAAGTGAGCCCTAAATGCCCTGCATGTGTCTCAGCAAAAGTTGTGGCAACTTGTCTTGTGGCCAACAGCCAAGCAGTGATCATAAACAGAGATTGTGATTGGAAGATATTTTCTGCTCTCAGAAAGAGTCAGTCAACCCTCTCAGCAGACTCCAGCATATCCCAGCTGTTCAGCATGGAGGAACTGGAATCAGTGATTCTTTCTTAAACCTTTATGAGGCTCCTAGACTTGACAACATCCATGGCGAGTTCCTGCATCACATGAGTTCACCCAGTAGCAACTTTCTGCTAAGACTCTGTATTGCTTGTCTGGAATGCTGTACAGTTCCAAAGATCTGGCGAAGGTCACGTAGTGGCGCTTCAAGTCTGGAAGGAAGGCGGACAACTCCAAGAATTAGTGCCCCATCACTCTGGTCAGTGTCACTTTTAAGCTGCTCAAGAGACTGGTACTTAAAGGACTGTTGCCTTTAATAAACCTGTACTCACATCATTACCAGACCTGGTTCTGACAGGGTTGTTGTGCTGAGGATCAGTGATTAGACTAACATCTTTTACTGAGGATGCCATTGAAGTAGGACAAAAATTGGTACTCTTTTTGTTGACCTTCCATCAGAATAGGACACAGCAGGGCACTGTGGACTAGTCCTAAAATTACACTCTGTGGTCCCAGACATGAAACTTGTAGAGTTTATTATTCAGGTGATTTTCCATAGAACAGGTTTCAGAGTAGCAGCCGTGTTAGTCTGTATTCGCAAAAAGAAAAGGAGGACTTGTGGCACCTTAGAGACTAACAAATTTATTTGAGCATAAGCTTTTGTGAGCTACATGCATCCGATGAAGTGAGCTGTGGCTACAAAAGCTTATGCTCAAATAAATTTAATAGAACAGTGACTGTCATGTGTGGAGATGGTTCAAGGCACCCACACTGTCGGAACAATGGACTTCTGTACAGTACTTGTCCTGCTGCTCTTTAATATCTACACAGCTGACCTGCCATCCACCTTGGCAACTCAGTTCATGTACACTGATAACATCTGCCTGGCCCCAAAATGACCTTCAAGGAGCTAGAGTCCTGACTGTCATCTGACCTTGATACCTTGGCCAAGTATTTTTTGAAGGGTTGACTTAAACTGAATGTATTATAGACAATGTCATTTTATTGCCATCTTGCCAACGGGTTAGCTCATTGACAGCTGTAGGCCCTTCTGAACAATCAGCCAACTGTTTTTGAACTGTACGTTACTCATTTGGGGACAAAGCTTGATCACTCTGTCCTTTTAGCTACTCACTGAGAAGACATATGCTAAATCCAGTCAAGTGATGCTAGCAACTGCAACTTTATGGACCTCTATCAATACCATAATTATGGCACCTCACCTGCTCAATACTGTGTGGCAGCATGGGGCTCTAGTCATCACTGTGGCAAGCTAGACTCAACGATCAACTCTGCTCTTTGCACCATCACTGATGTGACCCAGATAACATCAGTTTCTGATCTTCTGGTCCTGGCTGGCATTGCTCCCCTGGTGATTAGGTGCAAAGGAAAGATCCTGGCAGCATTGCTGAGCACAGCCAACTATCAAGACAGCTGACTTCACAATTTCATCTCAAAGCCATATCAAAAATGCCAGTTAAAGTCAAGATGCCCCTTTTTTTCTGAAATAGTTAAGCCTGTCACAGCATCCATCAGACATGAACTTTCTAAGGAACAGTGGCAACAGCTGGTGTGACACTATATTTTGCCAGATAGACAACTCATATCTATGTCCCCTAAGGTCTGCAGATCAGCCCTCATGTGCCCCTCAGAACAGCCATATGTACCTTAATATCTTTCTTCATTACAACAGGATTTGTTGTGGTCCTGTGTAATTTAACTTACATCTTTACTGTTGGGGCTTCTTGAGCTCCCCATCCTGCCCCTGTGGAGCTCAAGAACAAATGGCGTTCCATCTGGTCATGGACTACCCTCTTTATCATCTTGATGGTGAATGGATGTGCTTAGCGTCTCTGGATGCTGCTGCTGAGAGAGAGTGGCAACATCACTTACCCAACATCACAGTCATTGTTTGTGCTATCAGAAGTAGCGCTGTCAAGCAATTAAAAAAATTAATTGCGTCGCTGTTAAACAACACTAGAATACCATTTATTTAAATATTTTTGGATGTTTACTACATTTTCAAATATATTAATTTCAATTACAACACAGAATACAAAGTGTACAGTGCTCACTTTATATTTGTTATTACAAAAATTTGCACTGTAAAAACAAAAAAAATTATTTTTCAATTCACCTCATACAAGTACTGTAATGCAATCCCTTTATCATGAAAGTTGAACTTACAAATGTAGATTAATGTAAAAAATACTGCATTCAAAAATAAAACAATGTAAAACTTCAGAGCCTACAAGTCCACTCAGTCCTACTTCAGCCAATCACTCAGACAAACAAGTTTGGTTACAATTTGAAGGAGATAATGCTGCCCACGTCTTGTTTACTTCATGTCCCTTCATACTTCAATGTCCCTTCATACTTCAGTCACCATTCCAGAGGATATGCGCCCATGCTGATGATGGGTCCTGCTCCCAAAACAGTATGGACTAATACATATTCATTTTCATCATCTGAGCCAGATGCCACCAGCAGAAGGTTGATTTTCTTTTTTGGTGGTTTGGGTTCTCTAGTTTCTGCATCAGAGTGTTGCTCTTTTAAAACTTCTAAAAGCATGCACCACATCTCGTCCCTCTCAGATTTTGGAAGGTACTTCAGATTCTTAAACTTTGGGTCAAGTGGTATAGCTATTTTTAGAAATCTCACATCGGTACCTGCTTTGCATTTTGGCAAATCTACTGTGAAAATGTTCGTAAAACGAACATGTGCCTGGTCATCATCCGAGACTGCTATAACATGAAATATATGCAGAACGCAGGTAAAACAGAGCAGGAGACATACAATTCTCCCCCCAAGGAATACAGTCACAAATTTAACTGATGCATTATTTTTTTAACGAGCATCATCAGGATGGAAGCATGTCCTCTGGAATGGTGGCCAAAGCATGAAGGGGCATACGAATGTTTAGCATATCTGGCATGTAAATACTTTGCAACCCCGGCTACAAAAGTGCAATGTGAATGCCTGTTCTCACTTTCAGGTGACATTGTAAATAAGAAGCAGACAGCAGTAAACACACTTGTTAGTCTTAGCAATTGGCAGAATAAGAAGTTAAACTGCATGGATTTGTAGGCTCCAAAGTTTTACACTGTTTTGTTTTTGAGTGTAGTTATGTAACCAAAAAAAATCTGCATTTGTAAGTTACACTTTCACGATAAAGAGATTGCACTTCAGTACTTGTATGAGGTGAATTGAAAAATAGTATTTCTTTTGTTTATCATTGTTACAGTGCATATATTTGTAATAAAAACAATAATATAAAGCACTGTGCACTTTGTATTCTGTATTGTAATTGAAATCAATATTGAAAATGTAGAAAAACGTCCAAAATATTTAATAAATTTAAATTGGTATTCTATTGTTATAAGTGCGATTAATCGCGATTAATTTTTTTAATCACCATTAATTTTTTTGAGTTAATCACATGAGTTAACTGCGATTAATTGACAGCCCTAATCAGAAGATAAACTCCATGGGCAGGTGAGGGATGATATAGCCTTATACCCGCCCACTCTTCCTGCATAGATCCTAACCTAAAACCTTCTGTGAGGCTCATGGGGTAGGGGTTTGACACAGAAGCAGGTGCTCTCCCCATCCTCTCCTTTGTAAAGGGAAAGAGGGTCCACTCCATGTGCCATTCTGAGAGGCTTGATCTAAAACTCTTGTTACTTACCCAGTGTCAAAGTCAGATTCAGGACTCACATAATTTGTCAGACCACTCTGTTTATTAACAAAGCGCTTTGCTAATGCACCCGGATGTGAGCCCCTCTCTGAGGCGCGAGATAACTTATTTATACAGCTAAGCCAAAGCCAATTTAACATAAGAGACAAAAGAAAGCAGAAACTGACAAATATACATACATATCTTATTTGCATACTAACGTTTACCAATCTCCTAGCTCAGTAGGAGCTCTAAGTTAATTAGTTTGAGGACCCATTGTCTCACACTCCTTAATGTTTCTCTTCCTGACAACTATATTTCAACATACCCTTCAAGTAGCATTTCTTTATTGAATTATAGTTTCAGTATAATTCATTCTACTTTCACAATCCCTCCTTTTGGTCAAGCTACGCAATGACCAACAATGACTGGATTGCACATATCAATCGTTCTTTATCTCTTTGTTCATCAGTGATATTTAAAATCATCAAATTAGTACTCTGGTTTGGGGCAGCTATCTGTGTAGCATGCCTGACACAATTTTGGATACAACAGGAAAGTAACTGAAAACATACAAAAATTATTAGGATTCCAAACAGGAGAGTTAGGGCTCCCTGAAACAACCAGTTTCCTATGCCAGAGAAATTGAAAAGGTTACTTAGCCACTTCCATAAAGAACTTGGCTCTTCGTGGGGAAGATATGCAATTTGTTCTAAGTGGCTAGCACGATCTATTACCTCATTGGTGTTGTCTGGTATATACACACAGCAGTCTTTTCCAATCAGAGCACAAGTCCCTCCTTTTGCCGGCAGCACTATGTCCAATGCCTTACGGTTTTGGAGGGCCATCTGTTGGATTGCCCCTGTTTCTTTGGCCAGGGCTCTTAAACTTTCTCCGGTTTCATTTGCCATTATTTCAACTACTGCTTGTAACCTTAGGAGCCGTTTTTGCATGGTGTATTACTCCCCCTAATGGTATTAAGGAACTGCCAATGGCGTCTTCCCAGGTTAAGGGGCTTATGTTATTTACATACCATTGGGCATCTGTTAAGTTCCTTGTTTTTCGCCTGAAATTGCGGAGGCGTTCTCGAGGGAAGGTTCCTAGCACTCAGAATTGTTGGAAGAGTCGGGCGGGATATCAGATTCCTGACCAATTAGCTGGTAGTGCGGTATAAGCTCTGGTCCCACACACCCAGTGATGGCCTATTAAGGCCGGGAAGGGTCGGTTGCACCCATTTGTCATATAGGTGTTTGCAAAGAAGGAGTAGTATCCCCCAAAGGGTACAGGGTAATCCTCCTTACGAGGAGTGGTGTTATTTGCATGACATTGAAAGATTGTATTGTTTTCACTAAGGTTATTGTAGGGGGAATATGAGATTGATTTCTCTGTTTGATCCCAGGTTGAGAAAAAATTCATATCTCCATACCCGCCACTTTTTAGTTTTGTTTGAATAATCCCATACACCATTGGCCACAATATGCTGAAGGCAACGGCTTTTCCCCAGATTCAGCCCTGTCCCATTACACACCCAACACCAGTGACCTTTTCCCTCCACCACACTTATCCCTTTAGATGCATTTATTCCCATTGCTTCCCAAGTGTCATTGCTGTTCCATATTTTGTTAAACGGACGAGGCCCTCTAGTGAGGTCAGGGGACTTGAGTGGGATAGCCAGGACAGGAACACCAGTTTGAGAGTGGGCTGGGATGTGGATGCAGACCCAGCAATTAGAAATATTAAGGGTCTGGGCTATCCACACCTGCTGCTGGATAAAATAATTGTCATTGTGGTCTCCCCAGACCGTAAGATACCAGCAGCCGAGGAACAGGCAGAGGCGCATGTTGGAGGCAAGACTCTTCTGGTTCTGACAACCTCAACTGAGGGAACCGCAGTCACGGTTTTACGCCCACCAGGCAGTAGGCGCTAGGTTCGCTACTGCTTTATTTATTTATTTATTTTTGTTCATCGTCTGCTTCTGGCAACCCTCACGAGAGCGTAGATTGTAAGGTATTGCAGACTGTTCCTCTACGTCTTCTTCTGGAGTCAAAATTGACTCTGCGTTGTCCTGAGGTGATGATTGGTTCTCTGGGGGTGGTGCCTTCTTACACTGTGAAGCACGTATCCACGCTGCAATGCCAGATAGTTTAACAGCCGTCTGTGTAGTAAGCAGTACCTGGTGAGGAACCTTCCACCGGGGCTCCAAAATGTGCTTTCGATGATGGCGCCGTACGTAGACCCAGTCACCTGGCTTGAGGTTGTGGCAAGCATCGGAGGTGGGTTCCGTGGGCCAGGCGACTCGAACCTGTGAATGGAAGTGATTTACAGCTTTCAATAGTCCCTTGCAATACTGAAGGAGCGCACTGTGAGTCAAGTTCAAATCTGGAACGGGAGTAATGGTAGTCACAGCTCACATAGGGCGTCCCATAACAATTTCAAAGGGACTTAATTTATGCCTTTGGGATGGAGTGGATCTCATGTCCATAAGGGCTAATGGTAAGGCTACTGGCCAGCTTAATCCTGTAGAGTCACAAATTTTAGCAAGCTTATTCTTAAGTACACCATTTCGTCTTTCAACTGCACCTGCACTCTGTGGGTGGTAGGGACAGTGCAACAGGTGTTTGATATGCAATATACGGGCCAGGTGTTGAACAAGTTGTCCAGTAAAATGTGCACCCCGATCACTGGACAGAGTAGCAGGAATTCCCTTGGCAGGCATAATACGATTTAACAAACATTTGGCAACAGACAGTGAGTCAGCCTTGCAACAAGGAAAGGCTTCAATCCAACCAGAGAATAAACATACCATAACCAATATAAATTCATATTGTTGACACTTAGGCATTTGTGCAAGAACGGTGCTTGAGGCAGGCCCCGGAACCCCTGGGCCACTTTTACAGGTGTAACCCTTCTGCCAGGCCAAGTTGATAGCAGCAAGGGCCGGGTTCAGTACACAGGGGTTCCCTCTCATTAAAGCAAATGCAAAACTGGCTCGAGCCCCCACCCAGTGACCTGGGAAAATCTTACACACCCCCTGGGCGCCTCAAGGAGGCAGTACTTCCCCTCTCGCAAGCACAGAGTCTTGGTGTAGTAGAGAATCTTTAATAACATGAGGTAAACAACATCAGCATTAAATTGGGGAAACACCACAACTAGTGTTCATTAACCAAACCATGAACACCGACCCACCCCAGAAAAATTGGGCCACATCCTTTCCCTCAGGCTCTTGAGTCCCAGAACCCAAACGTCTCTTGAGTCCAGCAATCCACAAATCACCCAAAGTCCAAAAACAGTCCAGCCCCGGAGTTCAAAAGTTCACCTGCAGAGTGTTACTCCCCAGTCTGGCTAAAATGTGCCTGGGTGTGGGGGAAAGAGGTAAGGGGCACCTTACGTGTCCTGAAGCTGACTGCCCCACAGGGCTCTGCTCCGCTCCACCACGACCGGCTCCGCTCTGCACAGCTCGCCGTCTCACGACCGGCTCCGCTCAGCTCGCCGTCTCACGAACACGCCGCTGTCTCACGACCGGCTCCGCTCAGCTCGCCGTCTCACGAACACGCCGCTGTCTCACGACCGGCTCCGCTCAGCTCGCCGTCTCACGAACACGCCGCTGTCTCACGACCGGCTCCGCTCAGCTCGCCGTCTCACGAACACGCCGCTGTCTCACGACCGGCTCCGCTCAGCTCGCCGTCTCACGAACACGCCGCTGTCTCACGACCGGCTCCGCTCAGCTCGCCGTCTCACGAACACGCCGCTGTCTCACGACCGGCTCCGCTCAGCTCGCCGTCTCACGAACACGCCGCTGTCTCACGACCGGCTCCGCTCAGCTCGCCGTCTCACGAACACGCCGCTGTCTCACGACCGGCTCCGCTCAGCTCGCCGTCTCACGAACACGCCGCTGTCTCACGACCGGCTCCGCTCAGCTCGCCGTCTCACGAACACGCCGCTGTCTCACGACCGGCTCCGCTCAGCTCGCCGTCTCACGAACACGCCGCTGTCTCACGACCGGCTCCGCTCAGCTCGCCGTCTCACAAACACGCCGCTGTCTCACGACCGGCTCCGCTCAGCTCGCCGTCTCACAAACACGCCGCTGTCTCACGACCGGCTCCGCTCAGCTCGCCGTCTCACGAACACGCCGCTGTCTCACGACCGGCTCCGCTCAGCTCGCCGTCTCACGAACACGCCGCTGTCTCACGACCGGCTCCGCTCAGCTCGCCGTCTCACGAACACGCCGCTGTCTCACGACCGGCTCCGCTCAGCTCGCCGTCTCACAAACACGCCGCTGTCTCACGACCGGCTCCGCTCAGCTCGCCGTCTCACGAACACGCCGCTGTCTCACGACCGGCTCCGCTCAGCTCGCCGTCTCACGAACACGCCGCTGTCTCACGCCCGGGTCCGCTCAGCTCGCCGTCTCACGAACACGCCGCTGTCTCACGCCCGGGTCCGCTCAGCTCGCCGTCTCACGAACACGCCGCTGTCTCACGCCCGGGTCCGCTCAGCTCGCCGTCTCACGAACACCCCGCTGTCTCACGCCCGGGTCCGCTCAGCTCGCCGTCTCACGAACACGCCGCTGTCTCACGACCGGCTCCGCTCAGCTCGCCGTCTCACGAACACGCCGCTGTCTCACGACCGGCTCCGCTCAGCTCGCCGTCTCACGAACACGCCGCTGTCTCACGACCGGCTCCGCTCAGCTCGCCGTCTCACGAACACGCCGCTGTCTCACGACCGGCTCCGCTCAGCTCGCCGTCTCACGAACACGCCGCTGTCTCACGACCGGCTCCGCTCAGCTCGCCGTCTCACGAACACGCCGCTGTCTCACGACCGGCTCCGCTCAGCTCGCCGTCTCACGAACACGCCGCTGTCTCACAAACAGCTCTGCTCACCCCGCCGTCTCACAAATAGCTCCGCTGCACACTAGATCTTCCGGCTCCCCACTACTTGACACAGTGCTCAGTGATTTCAGCTCATAGTAGTGGGAGCCTTAGTGCTGGTGCACCATAAGGCTGAAGTGAATTCAGCACAATACCTGTAACAAAACTCTTAATAGACCCAAAATTAGCTCTGACATCCCACAGTGGAGAGAGACAGAGGTGCAATTGGTGCTTCAGGCCCTCACAAAGGGGCCTACACCACCAGGCACTAATACCTGTCTCAAGTCTCTCTCAATTCACAGAGTTTTGGAACCCATGTCCCTTGCCTAGTGAGTGCTACTCAGTTGATGGTGAGTCCCTCCGTCATAACAAAAAGGCCAAGTACAGTTCCAAGCACAGTTCCCATAATCAGGGTACTAACAATTTATTCTTCCCGCCCCAATAACAGAGACACTGGGGATCCCACAGCAGCCAAAGTGACCATTTGGGCAGTTATGGCCTCATTCTAGGCGGGGTGGGTGTGCCTATGCAAATGAGATCAGCCCCTGAAGTTCTTTTCCACAACTTGCCACACCTCACCACCAGATGTCAGGGTGGAGCCCACCCTGTCTCTGCTTACACAGGTTTACCGATATTATGGCTTTGGCAAATGCTACAGGCTGCACAGTGGTGGGCTGCAAAAGAGCTAAAATGGGGGGCCCACCATCCTGTCTTTGATACAGCAGAGACCATCCCCTCCTTTCCGACATGCGAAACACCGTGTAGCAGGGCGGCCAGAGATGGGTAGAGTGAAAAGGGGGCTACAAAGGCACCAGTAGGCGAGCGCCAAAAGGAATCGGGATGTAGAGAGCAACCTTGGGCAACCCAGGATTCTTTCTCAGTTTCTGGGGCAGAGTCTTGGAGCAGGGTGAGGTCAGTGAGGGACCAGGAGGGTAAGAGGAGAGCGGAGAGCAAGGGAATCAGACATTTCGACTAGGCGTGTTGCAGCAGCCACAGCACGCAGGCAGGGGAGTAAGCTTTGGGCAACAGGGTCTGAAGTGGCAGAGAAATAAGCCACTGGGCGGTTCTTTTCTCTGTTCATGTGAGTGAGAACTCCAAGTGCACACCCAGATTGTTCGTGGCAGAAAAGGGTAAAAGGCTTAGAATAGTCAGGCAGCCCTAAGGCAGGGGCAGAAGCCAAACTCTGTTGGAGGGAAACAAAGGCAGAATTGGTCTCAGGGGGCCACGGCATGGGGTCAGGCACAGAGAATCGAGTGAGTTCCTGGAGAGGTTTTGTAAGGGAGGTATATTGGGGAATCCATTGTCTGCAAAATCCAGCCATGCCTAAAAACTTCCCGACCTGGCGTGGGGAGCGGGGTCGGGGAAAGCTAAGGATAGCTTGGACGCGGGTGGGAGAAAGTGCATGGGAACCCTGGGAGAGGAGAAAGCCAAGGTATGTGACAGAAGCTTGACAGAGTTGTAGTTTAGAGCGAGAAGCTTTGTGACCCTTATTTCCTAGGTCAGTAAGGAGCACTAAAGAGTCAGTTTCAGATGCAGACAACGAAGGGGAACAGAGGAGTAGATCATCTACATATTGGACTAATGTGGACCTGGACGGGAAAACAAGGTCAGCAAGGTCTCGGGCTAATGCTTGGGAAAAATATGACGGGCTTTCAGTATACCCCTGGGGCAGTGTGGTCCATGTGTACTGTTGCCCCTTGTAAGAAAAGGCAAACAGGAACTGGGAGTCAGGGTGAACCGGGACAGAAAAGAAAGCAGAGCACAAATCAACACCAGTAAAATGAGTTATATCTGGTGGGATAGAAGCCAGAATCTTTGAGAGAGGCAAGTTTTGATTCTGTCCACCTATGATTTGCCTCTTCCCACCACTGCATGAAACAATCAACCTCTCCTTTTGCCAATTTAGTTTTAGGTTGGCCGAGTTTGTCTTTTAAGACGTCTACTCGGTCTTTGTCCCAAAATCCTAACAGTGGCCACTGAATTTTGGGATTCTCCTGAGTTAGCCTTTTGCATTCCCATACATATCTTCCCCACCAGCCAAGGTCAGCCTTTTGAAGCCATCCCCCACCCATGTCATGAGGTTTTCTGTTCATTAAAACACAACAATGCTAGCAACAAGACAAAGACCACAGACAAACAACACAAAACATAGATCCATGGTATTTTGAGTTATTCTTCCACTGGCGCCAGCTTGCTTGTAGAGTGTCTGAAAAACAAAAGAAACAATTTCCACACCCCTGGTGAGGACCGATTATTGCTTAATAATAATACCACTTCCTTTTACAAATTTCCTTGCTAATTGCAGGAAAAACAGAAGAATTACCTCCAGGCTGTACTTATTTTGTTCTATAGTCAGGCTGTTCTATAGTCACGCTAGTGAATTACCCCACTCACTGGTCATTTATGAAATTCATGAGGTGGTGTACCTCAGTTTCCCCTCCTGTGCAACAGACCATGTTTGCAATAGTTTCTCTGCTGTACCAAACTATAAGTTTATTCTCAGGTAATAGCTGAGACACAGCTTCAGATTTTAGTACTATACACACACACAAAATTCTCTTTTGCCTAACATCCCTTGCGCTGTGATTACTCTTTTACACAACTGTACCCCGATTACACTTCCATCTTGTACAACTAGACACAACCAGGAGCAGCCAAGTTATGTTCCAATAGAAACCCCTTACATCCTTTAGTGATTTTGATTACATTACCCAATAGTCAAACAATTTTGATCGGATTCTCTCTCTGTCTGCTGCCTGCAGCAGTCCCTTATAGACCATTTCTGTGGGAAAAGGGCTCATTTTCCCTCAGAATAGCTGTAAAGGCTTCTGGGGACAGAACCGTAGTGATGGTAGTAGCCACTCGACCTGACCCCCTTAGCCTAGACCATTTTTCCAGAAATTTACAGGAGTCTGGACTCTTCCTAAAATACATAAACTGAGACGGCGTTCCTTTAGGGAACTGTCCCGACTTAGACATCTGGTTACCCATACAGGAGGACTTTACACACCAATCACACAAGAAGGAAAGTCGGGTTCGTCAGAGCAATGCCCGGTGCAACACACAAAAGGAGCCCACAGGCTACTGCCTCAATCGCCCTTGCTTTCACACCAAGGGTTTCACCCAAGGCGCGGTGCAGCTGGGATTGTGCAGATTTCACTCACTCAGACCGCGGGGACAGGAACCCTTTAGTCAGGCAATCCCTGGACGGAGACAGCGCCCAGACTCAAACACACCACAGGGAGGACGGATAGACAGAGACAAGACAGTCCTCAGTCTGGACAAACCACAGACATAATTACCTGACCAGATTCCTGATGTCAGATCCCGGGATCCCTACCAGAACAGAGTGGGAACCAACAGGTTCAATGGCGTAAACTTCACTGTGGTCATGCACCCTTCCGTTCTGGCGGAGGACCGCTTGGGCCAAATGCCCAGGTGCCGGCTTGCCACGGCCATCCTAAGAACAGTCAGGAGTCACACGGCCCCAGTGAAGACGGTTGCCATCTCGGTGGAACCTCCAAATTGTCAAAGTCAGATTCAGGATTCACGTAATGTGTCAGACCACTCTGTTTATTAGCAAAGCGCTTTGCTAATGCACCCAGATGTGAGCCCCTCTCTGAGGCTCAAGATAACTTATTTATACAGCTAAGCCAAAGCCAATTTAACATAAGAGACAAAAGAAAGCAGAAACTGACAAATATACATACATATCTTATTTGCATACTAACGTTTACCAATCTCCTAGCTCAGTAGGAGCTCTAAGTTAATTAGTTTGAGGACCCATTGTCTCACACTCCTTAATGTTTCTCTTCCTGACAACTATATTTCAACAAACCCTTCAAGTAGCATTTCTTTAATGAATTATAATTTCAATATAATTCATTCTGCTTTCACACCAGGAAAGATCAAGTACATGAATTATTTCAAGAAATGCCAAAGGCCTGAGAAAACTTTGGCTCCTGTATCTTGGCTCTCTGTCAGAGCACATTTATGTCAATAAACAGAACACATTCTAGTCTTTTAACAGAGGACCCAATTCTGCAAGACTTAATCATGCTGACTAGCATTTCCTCACATGAGTAGTCCAACTGGGGTCAATGGAACTACTCACATAGGACAGTGCTACTCAGCACAAGTAAGGATTGCAGAACTGGGCCTAGAGATTATGATTATTTGACCTAATTTGTAAAGACATAGGGTCAGATCTTCTGCTGAGTGTAAGCTGATGTAGTGTCAGTGGAACGAGGCCCATTTACACCAGCTGAAGATCTGCTTCTCCATTGCCTTATATTCTGTATAATCATTTATAACTGGGCAAAGTGAATGTAAATTGGGCCAAGTGCAACTCTTACAAAAGAAGAAGGTTTTACCCAGGGATTTTACAGAGAGGGGAGGTGCTTGGTAACTATGAAATGACCACTGGATCCAAAACTAGGGGGCAGGTTTGGATCAACTTCTCTCAAAACCAAGAGTGGAAGAAGGGCCGAAAGATGGCACTTTGCCAGTTAAAGCTGTGGCAGCCCTTCCATTGTAACCTCTAGGTTTGCAGTACTACATAGCTAAAGTTGTTTTTTTTAATGTCCATGCTGAAATGTCGCAGAAAAGTCATCAGCTTGGGCACAATTGTTTGTATACATATAAAACTGCAAATAAGTTGATTAAGACATTTTAAGGAATGCTAGGTGTAAACAAGGGAAAAATCAAAGCCTGGTGTTTTAGACTCTCATTACATTTTTCACATTCTTAATGTAGTTCTTTGGGTTTAATATCTAGTATATTTGTCAGATTCTAATAATTGCTTTTCTCAAGAGTTTTATAAACATGCTACAGCAGAGGGCAGTAGGAATCTACCTCTGAATGAAAACTGCTTCTGATCACAATGCATACAATTGTGTACGCTTTTTCCCAGTCCTATCTCATCTATGATGATTTCCAGAGACAAACTATTGAGATGGCTGACACTGCAATAGTTGAGCAGATCTGCTTTTGTGGGTTAGAGATTACTATTCATAGAACCACTCCCAGTGCTGTCACACACTGATGAACCCATGGCCCTGTCCTGAGAGATTTAGGCCCCAATCCCTGGCTGAGAGCACCCTTGAGTTCTCAGCAGTTAGAAATCGACTCAGAGAGTTCAATTTTGGAGGCTCTTGGAATGTTTAGCAAGAGAGAAATGATGTGATAGGGTAAGTGGCCTCAGCATCAAGAATGCATTCCTGCCATTCACAAAAGTCTCTTAATCCTTTCTTGCCAGGAGACTTTTCCCAACGCAATATACATTATTGTGACAGGGTGTACAAAATCCACATTGGAAAGTAAGGAGTTAAGGAACAGCTCTGGGCCCAGGTGACCCCACCCAGCCACACCTGCAAAGCCTGCATAAGCTGGAGGCAGGGCTTTCAAATAGGGAGCACAGCAGCTCAGAAGGAGGTAGGGGAAGGGAGCTGCTCTAAACTCAGAAAGGAAAGTGCTACCCAGGAGCTCATTGCCTGGGATCCGGCAACACAGAGTCTGCTGTGCAAACCCATGGAGAAGATGCTGGTGACTAAGACTGCAGGCCAGAGACTTGATTAGAGTGAGTTACTCTGGGAAACAAAAGGGGAACTGGCACGGGCAGCATGTGACTCCTCCATTTGGGGAGGCTGCACATGCCTGGACTGTGGCCTGTCCCGAGGCCCACCCCTGCTCAGCCTCCTCCCACTGAAGCCCTGCTCATGCTCCACTCAGCCCCTGCCATTCATGCCTCTTCACCTCCTCCCCTGGCTCCCCCACCCACCTCTTCTGCCTCCTCCCCTCACCCCCCTGCTTGCCCACCTGCTGACCACTGCTTGCGCATGCATGCACCTCTTTGCCCCCCTCTCCCACCCACCCCGCCTGTTGCTCATGCCTCTTTGCTCCCTCCTCTGCCCACCCCACCACTCATGCCTCTTCACCCCCACTGGCCTTGCCTGCCTGCTGACCAGCCAGCTACTCACTTCTTGTGAGTACATCTTCCACCCTTCCTGGGTGGCTCCCATACAGGCGAAGCAGGGATGGGAAGAGACAGAGCCTCGGGGGAAGAGGACAAGCAGGACCAGGGCCTTGGGGCGGAGCGTGGGCTTGGCCATGGCTGGGGTACCCACCCTTTCGGTTGTGGCACACTCCAAAGGCAGCAAGTCAACTGTTTGGAGAGGCTTAGCTTCCCCGGTCTCTTATACACGCCACCTATGGGGACTGGGGTAGGATGTGGTCCAGGGGAATGCAACTGCTTAGCACACTAAGGAGTCAGGTCTAGCTGCCCGCCGTTGGGCCCTGGACTGGAGTTTGGTGGAAAGGGTGGGAGCAGGCTCCCCTATGCACTCCAAGAGGATATTACC